>NC_047084.1:543995307-548795307 GCF_902459505.1 Geotrypetes seraphini
CTCCCGTCGTCCCCCTCGCCGTGGCCTCTACCAATCCCGAGTCTTCCCCTCGGTGGGAAGGCTCAATCCTTCTCCCTACTCTATCCTTTCTCCCACCCCTCATCCCAACGGATGCTCTCTCACGGGCCTCCAGCTCCGCATTAGATGCGCCCGTGAGACGGGCTCTCGGGCTTTCTATTCTTATCTGAGAGAAGCTGTGGTCCCCTTTTACTAAGGCGCACTAGCGTTTTTAGCGCACGCAGGAAATTACCGCATGCTACGCTTCTAGAACTAACGGCAGCTCAATGCTGGCGTTAAGGTCTAGCGTACGGGTGGCAATGTAGCATGCACTATTCCGCGCATTCAAGCCCTAGCATACCTCATTAAAAGGAGCCCTTAGCCATGATATGCCCCTTCTTTGAGTTCTTTGTGATGACGTAGCGAGAGGGGACTTTCGGTCACATTTTGGACCTTCCTTCTGGCTTATTTCTGGTTGCGCTAAGAAGCACTATGCCAGTTTCAAATGAATTACGTATCACAGATGCTTGAGTTATTCTGCTACTTTTTTAACAACCCATTCCATCGCTTTGGCTACTCTTTCCCCTTTATCCTAATAATAGGGCATAAATATCATTTGAGCATTTTATTTTATCTTTCTTTGCTTTTAACCTTTGGATTCCCACCGTCCTGGTAATTGAATGAAGGCAAGATAATGTAATTCAAGGTACTTTAAAGGTTTACTAAAAGCATATGCTACCAGAGAAATCTCTCTATTACAGTGCTCTGTACAATAATTTGTTAAAACTTAGCACCACTTAGTTTACAGCAGACCTCAACAAAGCACAGCTTATAACTAACAACTGTTGACCTTTTAAGCAAAATCTGTAATGAATTGACAATAAATCTTTGGTGAATTTACAGCTTTGCCTAAAATAGCATGTCAGTTTATAAACACACATTTTTTTTCGCATACACTAATATTTGAAAGCTTAGAAGTAATAGAAGTAAACATTCTGATATCTCACATGCAAAGAATATACTTACAAATAGATCTCTCCTATTGATAAATTAATAGAAAATGAATGGGTAATCTCATTCATCCATCAGTGTTTGCAATAATACAACCAAAATCTTTACTACCGTGTTTCCCCGAAAATAAGACCTATCCCGGAAATAGGCCCTAGCATGATTTTCAGGGTAGGTCTTAATATAAGCGCTATCCCCGAAAATAAGCCTTAGTCGTAGGCAGCCGCACTTCCTCCGCCGCGCAACCGAACCGCCGAAGCCCCGCCAACCCTCCATCCTTCCCTCCCAACTGATCCCGCCGACTGCGACCATAAATACCTTGCTGCAGAGGAGCGTCGGGTCAGCAGCACTCGCAGGCTGCTTCGCGGCCTTCTCGCTGGGGACTTCTGTGTATTGATGATGTCAGCACCGATATCAAACAATTAGCACTTTATAATTGGATTAAATAAAAATTAATTGCTTGGTAGGCATCTATGAGAAAGTAAGCATGATTAGGGTTGGATCATGGGTGCGTTTTCCATGAAGATGCCTAAAGTGGACTTAGGCACAAGTATTTAGGCCAAGAAAACTCTGGCATAAATAGGGCGTGCCTAAGTCCACTTTGGTTCCACTAGTGTGATTCTATAAACAATGTCTAACTCGATATTGACATGTGCTATACGCATCATTGTTTATACAGTAGAATCAGAGCTTCAGTATAAATGTAGGCACCAGATTATATGACATTATAAGGAAGCAGTTCTTTTTTTTTTTTGTTCAAACATTCTTTATTGAATTTTTAATAGAAAACAGTATAATGCAAACAGCGCAACAGGGGAAACATAACAGCAATATCCAAAGATACATTAATAATACATAATAAACAAAGAGTAAACATCTCCACAATTTAAATAACTGAGATTTGGAATAACCTCCCTGCCCCGCTGCTGAACCTAGACTCATTCCAATTATTCCGAAAGCATCTGAAAACCTGGCTTTTCTCCAAAACGTAAAGCTATCTATTTAAAATGTAAAGCTAGCTATCCTCTTCATAAACTCTAATTTCTTATTAAGTCCTTCCCTCATTTATTGAATTTAACTGTAAACCGTGCCGAGCTCTAGTTTAGTTTAGTTTGAAATCAACCCAAGAGCGTTGAACCGAAGTAAAGCACAAAGTAGAATACACATTTTCTACTTCAAATTGATGAATTAAAAGAGGCAGTTTTATAACAGGGTGCTTTAGAGATAGATTTGCATACCAAGGGGGCAGTGTATGCAAATCAATTGAATGAATATTCATTGTAGATATCTTTTTTTTTTAATCTTTATTCATTTTTTAAACTTCCAATAAGTGTAACATAAGATACAATCATTGTAGATATCTTGAAAACTGGGTTCTCCCAAGATAGGTTGAGAAATCTCTGACAGTAAGCAAGGACGTGAGCGACTGGTCCTCAGCAGTCACTTCTTTTTTGATCGGCCAGCCCAGTTGATATTCCTGAATTTGTTTTGTGAATTGATGCCTTCCTACTTTTGGATGCCCTTCCCCTCATTTGCATGCGCGGATCGGGAGGAAGGTTAGTTAATCGGGTCGTGGTCGCAAAGTAGTCACAAACTGGTCGGGACAAAATCGGTGGGCTTAGTGAATTTAGCCCTATGTCTTTAGTAAGGACTATAGTTTTGTTTGAAATATTGTCTGCCTACAGCGAAGATTAGAAAAGACTACATAATATGAAGTATTTCAATAGGTGGCTCAAAACCTTATGCCAAAAAGAGGGCTTTAGATATACAGGTGGATGAGACAATACATGCAAAAAGAAATGGCTAATCTGTAATGATGGACTACATCTAATTGTGGCAGGAAAAAGGATCTTTAGTAAGAAATTTAGACAATATAATTCTAGGCATTAAAACTAGAATCTATATCTAAATAGAAGCAGAACCACCAAAACCAAAGCAAAACAGTGACAACAATGGAGAAAATAGTAAGATAAACAATCTTAACAATTCACATATTAGGAACAAAATAAATGGACAAGCTAGGCAGATGATGAGAGGCAAAAGTGAACATTTTCAAAACACATAGGCTTTCCAAGTTACCGTTTTTTTCCGCTCCATAAGACACACCTGACCATAAGACGCACCTTAGATTTATAGGAGGAAAACAAGAAAAAAAAACATTCTGAACCAAATTCTCCCTGCCAGACTCTGTACCCTGTCCCCCCCCCCGTGGTCTAGTAGTAGGGGACAGGGCACAGGGCGGGTAGGGATAGGGCACAGAGCAGGCAGGCCTAGTGGCAGTCAGGCAGGCCAAGTGACATAGTAACAGGCAGGCAGGCAGGCCTATTGACATCCCCCATACCTTTACTCCATCCCCATCCCCCATACCTAGTAATCATCCCCCATACCTTTACTTATCCCCCCATACCTTTAATCATACCCCCTACTTGTACCTTTTTAATCATACTCCCCTTGTACCTTTAATCATAGCCCCCCTGTACCTTTAATCATACCCCCCACTTGTACCTTTAATCATAACCCCCCTTGTACCTTTAATCATATCCCCCTTTGTACCTTTATAATCATAGCCCCCCTTGTACCTTTTTTATCATACCCCCCCCCCCCTTTGTACCTTTAAAAAAAAAAATCTGTACCTTATTTAATTCTTCCCGCCCTCCCTCGACGGTTCTGTATCATTTCCCGGCAGCGGGTGCACGAGTCAGGAGCACAGCAGTCAGACCCAAGCTTTACACGCTCCCGCTTGGGCCCACACTGCTTTCTGAATGGCTGCTGGAAGTTCTCGCAAGTGTGTGTGTGTGTGTGTGTGTGGGGGGGTTGTTTTAAAAAGGTGGTGCAGCTGAAAGTTGATGCGGGGGGCGGGTGTTGCAATTGTATGGGGGGCGGCGAGGCACTGTTTAAAAAGGTGATGCGGCTGAAAGGTGGTGTGGCCACGGAGGGTGGTGTTTTGCATTTGTACGGGGGCAGAGATGGCGGGTGATGTTTAAAAAGCTGGTGTATGGGGGGGGTTGCAGTTGTGCGGGGAATTAAAATTTTGCACCTTCGCTTCATAAGACGTACCGAGATTTCCACCTTCTTTGGGGTAGAAAAAAAGTGTGTCTTATGGAGCGAAAAATACGGTATATATGTAACTTGGAAAGTCTACATTAAATGCTTTGAAAATGAATCTCAATATGTTACAGGAAAGCAATGAACACAAATGTTCACAGTATGGAACAAAGTTCATGATCTGCAAGCCCTGATGTTACAGACAGACTTGAATATTGTTTCAATTATTCCCATGAATAGGATGCGAACATGTTGGGATATACTCTATTTAGGAAAGATTGAGATGGTCAAAAAGTGGAGGAATAGATCTGTGTTTGAGAAACAATATTAAAGCAGCTGAAATGCAGGAGTCATGGGGGAGAGCAAGAAGCAATATTGTCTTGGAAAGAGAAGAACTTCTATTTATATGGATGTTATTTATAGACCTCTAATGTAAACTGAGAAGCTGGATAAAGATTTGGTCGCAGATATCAAAATCTTGGGAGTGGAGGTGCTGTTGCTGGGAGAATTCAGCTGTCGGATGCAGATTAGAAAATCTCACCTGGAGACTTGTAGAAAAAAGTAGAGATAGTGGCACTACCATGAGAAATGATGATGGAATCCACAAAGGATGGATGACATTGAATCCTGTGCTCACAAATATAGTTCACCCGAAATTCAGCCAGTGATGCTCAGCATTTTTTTAAATGCTAACCATTGCTGGCTAAATTAGTCCCCAGTAGTTAGTGGTCTTTGTTAGCCTTGGCATATCTATTGCTAGGAGGCTCTTTTGTTTTCTTTTTATCATTTCCATGCGGCACTGTTCAATAAAAATATCCAAGCAAACAATATATATCTATATCTATCTATCTATCTATCTATCTATCTATCTATCTATCTATATGTAGTACTGCAAGCTGCCACGAGAGGTCAAAACAGCTATTTTGGAAAGGTTCTTCAATGGACAAGAGTAAAGGAACTGCATTACTGTCCCCAATGACTACCACTAGACCAGGGCTGCCCAATACGTCGATCACAATCGACCAGTAGATTAGCATTCCTCTCCCCGATGTCAATTCTGACGTCGGAGATGAAATTCTGGGCCAGTCAATCACTGCCTGGCTGGCCCAGAACTTCTTCTCTGACGTCAGAATTGATGTCAGGGAGCAGAATGCTGGTTAATGTGATGCTTCTGCAGGGAGAGCTTGGGGTGGTGGTGGCTTGGGGGCCTGTTTCCTGATGGCAGCGGCAGCGGCAAACCTAGTGGCTTGGGGGAGTGCAGGGAGACAAAGAAAGAAGGGAAACAGAAAGAAAGGGAGACAGGGAGACAGAAAGAAAAAGTTGGGTGAGAGAATGAGGTCTAGAGGAGAGGAAGCATACAGGAGGCTGAAAAAAGGGAAGAAATATTGGATGCACAGTCAGAAGAAGAAAGTGCAAGCAGAGACTCAAGAAATCACCAGACAACAAAGGTAGAAAAAATGATTTTATTTTCAATTTAGTGATCAAAATGTGTCCGTTTTGAGAATTTGTATCTGCTTTCTATATTTTGCTCCCTTTTACTAAACCGCAATAGCGTTTTTTTAGCACAGGGAGCCTATGAGAATCGAGAGCAGCACGGGGCATTCAGCGCAGTTCCTTGCACTAAAAACTGCTATCGCGGTTTAGTAAAAAGGGAGGGGGTATATTTGTCTATTTTTGTATGGTTGTTATTGAGGTGACATTGCATAGAGTCATCTGCCTTGACCTCTTTGAAAAAACCCAGAATATGAATGATAATTAACATTTTCTCTGCCTTTTAGTGTGCTTTGTGGGTTTTTAAAAATTTTATTGTTGGTAGATCATTTTGACTTGGCCATTTTAAAAGTAGCTCACAAGCCCAAAAAGTGTGGGCACCCCTGCACTAGACCATCAGGGATATAGGTAGGCCCAGGGGGCCTACCTGGATAGTTGGGGAGGGGGGGCAGAAAGTTGGGGGCAAGGCAGGAATCTTTTCATGGGAGCCTTATTGTCTGCAAGTTGAGGGAAGGGGGAATTATTAAGGGTTTAGAAGGGGTTTGAGGGAACATATTTAACCAAAAAGATTAGGATGCGGACCCAATATTCAGTGCTGGACTCCACATAGCTAAACGGCCTAATTTAAGACAGCCTTTTTTTCTCCTGTTTGCCTGTGTTGGTCTGTATCTTGCTGGACTCTTTGTGGTTCTTTAGATATACCACACATCACAATGCATCTGTGCGATTTGCATATAATATATACTCGTATATGCTAGATAGTAGGAGGTGAGAAGGAATAGGGTGATAGTGTCTGAGGATCTCAAAGCAGCAAAACAATGTGACAAGGCAGTGACTATAACCATAAGAATACTAGGCTGCATAGAGAAGTTATATCTTTTTTCCACTCGTTTTCAATCAGTCAGAGACATACTTCTGTGCATATAGCCAACTTGCATTCTTTAAGATTTTTATCTTCCTTCATATATCACTTCTCGGAAATAATCATTTAGCAGTATATGAAAAAAAGAGCCCAAAACTTATCTCAGCGCATCGGGGGGGAATACTTCCAGCCGACATAAATTAATGTCTTGCCCTAAATTGGGCTGTCTCAAGGCAACGTACCCCATGCAATGGTAAGAATATTGCTGCAATCAAAATTCAGTAGATACTTCGTCAAACTACAAGACAAAAGGGGAAACCCATTTCTCTTACCGTCTACTTGAACTCTCAAATCTCTTCATTTTGTTGCTATAACATGGCTGCGGCGTCTATTCTAAATTCCCAGCATCAGGGTTATACAATTTTTAATTCACAGATTCAAACCAACGTCATCCACTCAATTTCCTTGTTTAATCCTGCCGGCTCCACAAAGTTTGATTTGAATATCTAAAATTGTGTTTAGTTTTGGAGGTCACACTGTATCTCTCTGAGGACCTATAAAGACTAGCCCCCTCTTTTACTAAGGTGCGCTAATCGAATTAGCGCGCGCTAAACACTAATGCGTCCATAGACTAACATGCATGTGTTAGCGTTTAGCGTGTGCTAAATCAATTAGCGTGCGCTAATCGGTTAGCGCACCTTAGTAAAAGAGGGCCTAGAAGTGGCTCGGAAGAAGGTGACAAAAATGGTACATTTGAGATACATAAGAAGACACTGGAAGACCAGAATACATACAGTATACCTTGGAGGAAAGGAGAGATAGAAGGAAAATGATGCAGACATTTATGTGCTTGTAAGAGAGGGAGAAAAAGCCTCAGACTAATGTAGCAGTATAGAACCAAAAGGTACAAATCAAAACTGCTTTTGATACTTTCACTGGCAAAAAACTCCCTCACAGAACAGCTCAGGTTTAGAAAAGGGCAAAGTCACCCGGAGGCACATTCAAGAACTTAGCTGACAAAAGACGACTTGAGCTCCAATGCTGTCACGTCTTCTCCAATCTTCCCAACAAGAGACCTTGTTTCACCAATGTTTGGCTCATCAGGGGAACAAACAATACAGCCTTGAAAAGTGCAGCCATGCTGAGACCATGTGACAGCATTGGAGCTCAAGTCGTCTTTTGTCAGCTAAGTCCTTGAACGTGCCTCCGGGTGACTTTGCCCTTTTCTAAACCTGAGCGGTTCTGTGAGAGAGTTTTTTGCCAGTGAAAGTATCAAAAGCTGTTTTGATTTGCACCTTTTGGTTCTATACTGCTACATTAGTCTGAGGCTTTTTCTCCCTCTTTTTGGGTGCATGCTGGGTTTGAAGAGGGGGGTACCTTGGTACCACAATCACACAACATTTTGAATCATTATATGAACATATTATATGTTGTGCATCCTCGTATAATTTATTAATATTTATTTATTCAATTTTCTATACCGTTCTCTCAGGGGAGCTCAGAACAATTTAGCGTTTATTCAGGTACTCATATTTCAAATATATTTGGCAACTCCAGTGGTAGGGAACTAAGGCCAGAACCAGACAGACCTCTATAGTCTGTGTTTCTCAAATAGCAAAATACAGATGAAGATCAAATATGCATATTATATATCACATTAATATCATATGCTATGAGCGAGGATGCTGTGCATCCCAAGGAAGAGAATCCGAATGTTAATATTAGCAGGTAAAATACTGTTAACAATATTTTTGGCTTAAACATATGTTGTTCCAGTATTGTATCATATTTAACTGCCTAGACTACAGTTTAATAATGAATGACTACAACCTGTACAGAGTGACAGCTGTAGCCCTTGTTGGTCTGACTGGATGGAATGTGTAGGTCTTTATCTGCCATTGTTTACTTTGTTACTGTGGTACTGTGTATTTAGGCAAGTGCATTTAGCCCAAGAAAGCACAAAATAAGGGATCCAGAAGTCCAAGAAAGTACAAAGGGATACCAATAATGGGCTTTGCTAGTACTTTATAATGACACCTTGGCTAGGCTTACCAGATTTTTCCACAGAGAAACCCGGACATATGGTCCCGCCCTGTTCCGCCCTCAGCCCTACCTTGTTCCGCCTCCAGCCTTGCCCCATTCCATCTCCAGTCCCGCCCCATTCAGCCTCCAACCCTGCCCCCACAAAGTCACATCTTTCTTTTACGATATCTGGGCCGCGTCTTGAGGTCCTCCAAATATGCATGGATGTGTGTGCCATTATTTATGCTTGCTCAGAGGCCCTGCAGACGCGGCCGGGAGGTTGGGGCTTTCTAAATCCTGGACAAACTACTGGGTTTTGGAAAGTCCGTCCAGGCACCCAGACAGTCCTCTAAAAAGAGGACATGTCTGGGTTTTCCTGGACGTATGGTAATCCTAACCTAGGCACCTAAGAATCTTCATAGAATAGGGTCCCACCATGCATCCTCAGGGCACCTAACTAGAGCTGTCTAGTTATAGAAATTAGAGAATGACACGGTGACAAAATTCATCACCGTTCCCGTCCCAGTGGATAACCGCGGGAAATAATCCCAAGTAATTTTGTAGTGTCTATTTCAACCTCAGTCCTTCTACCCCAGCATTTTTCAACGCAAAGCTTGAGGGTCAGTGGTTATGGCCATTCATACTCTGATTCTTCCTTCTCTCCTTAAAGAATGACATGAAGATGGTTTCCCGCGGTTATCTGCGGGGACGGGAACAGTGATGAATTTTGTCACCGTGTCATTCTCTAATAGAAATGTCTCCAAAAACTACTGTGCTGCAGTCACCAGCCAGAAAAGTTGCAAAAGTTGTAAAACACACTTTTCTGTCTTTGACACAGATTTGTCTCAGAAACAGAGCTGAGTACTCTTTGGATGATATTTTTTGCTTAGTTTTTGAAACCTTCTTTACTTCAACAAAGGAAAATTTATGCTGAGACTCTGGAGCAAGAACAGGATCTTGTCTCTCTCTGAAACAGAGAAAATGGATTATTGCCCTGATCTTGTGGTATCTCATAATGCCCAGCTGCTGACATCATTACCCATGGGATTCAAGTAAGTCAGACAAGGACAGACTTGTGTGAATGAAGTGCTTTATGTTTCTGGTTTATATCTCTCCAATCTACCCCTTCCAGTGTGGCTCCAATGTGTCTCTATGTCTGTGGCCGTACTTTTGCCAAAAAAAAATGAAAAGAAAAACAATTGTCTAAAATCTCTGTTCCATTCACTCACTATGACACAATGAACCTAAAATGTCCCCATTCATTGTATTTTGCAATTTTTCCAAAAATGAATGCACCTCCATACTATTTATCTTTCAAATCAAGGAATTTTATTGATATATATGAACACCTGCATATCTTTGATGCAAAGATAACTTACATTGTATAACTAACTTTGTTGATCAAGATCTTTTATCCCCTTGACCTTTGAGAAAGTTTTGTGTTCTGGATTGGCAACAATTACTTGCTATTGTAGTAAAAAGTGTCACAGCTCACCAATTAGAGGGGTGCAGTTCATGAATTTGTGCAGCACACTTCTTCAGCAGATTAAAAAAAAAAGGCTTGTTTGCCAAGAAAATGGTTGAATAGAATCCAGAGAGTTTAGGCTGCAAATATAATTGCTTCTGTAACTGAGGTTTCTGGAGAGATTCCTGTTTAAGCAGGAAGCTGGTCATGGCCATGGCGATTTAGTCATCAAGCTCAAAAGTTGAGACACAGATGGCGGTTAGGTCAGGAACAGTTACTGATGGTTACCCAAACACACCGAAAGCCAAGAGTGAGTCCTTTCCAAAGAAATCTATTTGATATAGTAGAGTAGTTCCAAATACAGACTGACTGAGTGTATTATCCAAGTAAAACATAAGAATCACAGTTCATGTTACTTATACACTTTTAGGTTTAGTGCTTTTCAGACAGGGACATTCTTTTTTGATTAAACAATAAGAAAACTGGTTTCTGTATGGAAAGCAGAAATGGTTTTTTTTGTGGGGGAGGGGATCAGAGCTTGGTAAAATGCTAGCCAAATAGAAGTTATACTGAGATATGAAAAATGTGTGCCAGATATTAGACGTCAATCAAAGGCAAATCTGGAGCTTTGATTCTCAGACTGAAAGCAGAAATCCCTCCACTCAAGAATAAAATAATCTACTTCTAAATTAAAACAAAAAAATGATTGAGAACAACCATGAGTTGTGATTTATAAAACAGCATGATGTGACCATATATCACAGTCCGTTGATGTACAGTCAACAGGTTGTGAGTCACACACCAATAATGAAAAACCTTGTTTGGTTAGGTTGAAGAAAGGCCAGAGGTCCTGCTAGTTCAACTTTGTCCTGATTTCCTAACAATTCCCTCTACAAAAACATGAAAACAACTGTACATCTGTGATCAACTCTGCAATAGTGAAAAATCCTCTATAATAAAACCCTAAGTGCGCATGCACTCTAAGGAGGCCTTGATCCCTGACAGTGTGGTGTCTGCTTCCGTGGCTGTATTCTATTTGTGGTGCGTGTGGTGGCTTGCGGCACGTGCAGCGATTTCAGCAGCGGTAGCGGTTTGATTCCTGCGCTGCCGGGATGCCTCTTCTCACCCCCAGACCAGCAAACGCAGCAGCCGCGGGGCATTTGCTAGGCCGGCCCACTTCGATAATGCGAGGTGGGCCGTCTAGCAAAAACCCCGAGGCTGCCCGGGCTAGCAGATGCTGGACAGGGGGAAAAGGGAAAGGAAAAGGGGTACTACTAGACAGGGGGATCAGGTAAGGGGTGCTGCTGGACAGGGGAGAGGTAAAAGGAAGGGAGAAGGCCTACTGATGGACATGGAGAGCAGGGAAGAGGTGCTACTGGATGGGGGAGCAGGGAAGAGGTGCTACTGGACAAGGGGAGGTAAAACGAAGGGAGAAGGGCTGCTGCTGGACAGGGGGGAGCAGGGAAAGGGTGCTGCTGGACACGGGGGAGGTAAAAGGAAGGGAGAAGAGCTACGTCTGGACAGGGGAAGCAGGCAAGGGGTGGTGGTGGACAGCCAAGGAAAGAGAGAGACAGAAAGAAAGACAGACAGCAGCCAAAGAGAGAGAGAGACAGAAAGAAAGAAAGAAAGACAGACAGACAGAAAGCGGCCAAGGAGAGAGAGAAAAAGAAAGAAAGAAAGACACACACACACATCTATTCTAGCACCCGTTAATGTAACAGGTTTAAAGACTAGTAAATAAATAAATACGTATACACATATATAGTATACATACTTAACTCCAAATCCCAAATGAGACAATCAGCTCAGAATCATTCTATAATTTAATACCACTATAAATAAAGGCATAAATTCTATAACTGGCGTCTAATGTTAGTCACCTATTGTGAAGGCGCCCAACTAGATAGGCACCTATCTAAATTGAATAACAAGCTCAATTAAGCTTTTTAATCAGCAATAATTGAAACTTAGGCACCTATCAAAAAAGAGCGATTCTGTAACAAGGTGCCTCTGAAAAGTTATGTGACCTTAAAAAAAATAGGTGCTATACATGTTAGGCATGGGCGTGGCTTCGTGTTAGGTGCCTTATTACAGAACTGTTGCTCATAAGCATGCTTAAGTGCTCGCATGGCCGCCTAAATTTAGTTGTGCCTATAGCTGGCCTATTTATTGGGCGCCTCCAAAATAGACACGGTTTAGCACAATTCACTAAACAGCGCCCAATTTTACTTGAATCGAACTGAATAGTGCCTATTTCGGCGCCTAACTTTTGGGCACTTCTTATAGAATTTGCTCGAAAATTTCCAGTCAAGGTGCATGGGCTTATCATGCCACTGGGTCTTGTGTGCATCTGTGAAGGTGAAACCAATGCCGTTGGTAGTTTCACTACCAGCAGGGCATCCCAAGGTGAAGAGGTTTCAGCAGAGATGTCAGACTAATGTTGTACCACTCATCTGGGCAGCAGCAGATGGGCAGTGTTGGAGACGGAGGATTGTGTTTGATGCGACAATATCAAATTTACACTGTGCTGAAGAAAGGCCTGGTAATCTACTTCTGTGTTCTGTCACAAAAAATCTTGATATCATTATCACGTCTCTAGGACTCAAATACGAGTCGATGGCACCTAACACTTAAATAAAATATTCTCTTCTAATAGAGGTGGTGAAATCTATTATTCATTTTAAAAATTGTATCCCCTTTTTTGTAGCTTTTATAAACTATTCACCAAAGAGATACCAGTAGGGTTTATTACTAATTATTATTAATTCATCAATTATCTTTTGTAAATAGATCTCCTCTATATTTTTTTAATTTAATTTTTGGAGGCAGCCTGTCAGGGGCGAAGAATGGACTATTCAGCCTGTGGGTTGACACTTGTGTGTGTTAAACTGGTTGGCGTGTCCATAACAATAACACAGGAACCCTTACCGCTTCCTTAGTAAGCGTGTCCACATTATTTTTTTCTGGAAAAATAAATACCTGAAATGCCCTATGTACTGGGCATGCTAGAAACAAGCTTAGCATGCAGTAAAGTCCTGTGTAGTAAGCCAATTTCCTAGAACACTAGCATATAGGGCCCAATGGTTTAATGGTAGGATTGATCCACAGTTGCTCCTTCTCTGCCAGTTTTGCTAGTGTTATGACTGCTAGGGGTGCCATTTTCATGGTGACACCGCAGGGTAGAAATGAATATGCATTTATCCTTCTCTTGCACCACCAGGTACAGGACCCTTTGGCCTTCGATGATGGAAGAAGGTATTTGCATAGTAATGAGATGGTTTACTTGCATTTGAATGTCCATAGAAGAGCGACAAAAAAGGTTAAGGGGCTGGGGGAGTTGCCGTACAACGAGAAGCTAGAGAAACTGGGCCTCTTCTCCTTTGAAAAGAGAAGACTGTGAGGGGATATTGAAGAGAATTGACTTAGTAGAGACAGAGAGATTGTTCACCCTCTCCAAGGTGAAGAGAATGAGAGGGCACTCACTAAAGTTAGAATGGAAAAGATTCCATACAAATGTAAGGAAGTTCTTCTTCACCCAGAGAGTGGTGGAGGTCTGGAATGCTCTCCTGGAGGCTGTTATAATGGAAAGCTCCCTTCAGGGATTCAAGGCAAGGTTGGATAAATTCCTATTGGAACAGAACATACATAAGTAAGGCTAGACTCAAATAGGGCCCTGGTCTTTGACCTAAGGACCGCCACGTGACCGGACTGCTGGGCATGATGGACCACTGGTCTGACCCAGCAGTGGCAAATCTTATGTTCTTAACCCATGGTGACCTAAATATTGCTGTGATAGGGCAAGACAAACTGTAAAATTTACATGACTTGAGGCTATTTAACATAACTTAATAATGCCTTCCCTAAATGATGCAGTTGCATGTGTAACTGTCAATATTCTATAGCCTAACAGTACCACATAAATGGTGGGCATGTCCCTGGCTCACTCATGCTCCTCTCACATCCACACACCCTTGCAGTTATGTACTAAAGGATTTTTGATGTTGAAGTTTTAGTGTCATTTAGCACCAATTAACTTCAATATCAATGGGACTCATACTTCAGCCATACCACTAAATATATTCCTAAATCTCATTCTCACCAATGTTTCCCTCACACTATTATTATTGGCATAATACTGGCCACAGTTTTATTCATTAACCACATTAACTTTCACATCAAATTGTAATAAATGAGCAACAACTTGCAAATATACAACCCCAAACTTTTTCCATTTTGGCAGATCAACTCACTGGAGTTATTTGGTGATGAAACTAGCTCCAATATCAACATAATACTTTTTTTATGACCTCTTGTGACTTATGGTATTGTCAAGCCACACCTTAACTCATAGCGGTGCTGCCCACAAATCCATATTTCCAATTACTCACATATCCCATATCTTAAACTTCAATCTGCATCAGATAGAAAATGTTCTTGTATATTCCTACTCCCATAATTCTGTGACTACACTCCCTAGTCCCCAACCCAGAACCCCTAGCAACCCATCCCCCTACCATGGAGCAAGGGAGGGAAGGAAATTCCAAGTTCCCAAGTTTAATCTATATTTGATATACCGGCCATCAGCAAGTATCTGGTCCCTATCCCCAATCTCCCTCCTCTTCAAACTTCCCCAAAATACTTGGTTTTGCCCACCAAAATTTCCCTTGCTTCAGCCTTTCTCTTTGACCAATACAGACTTCTTAATTCCCACCAAACCATCCATTGTATCCATTCCCCCTTACCTTTCCTGCTCCTATCCTAAACCTCCACTCCTATCTAACCTTATCCAATTTCTTGCCTTCCTGGCTGATTTTGCCCAATATTATCTGCTACCCAGCTTAACCTGGGTGGCCCCCTTATAGCTAATTATTGGTAATAAATGGCAAGCATATGTATATGTTAGAGATAAGGAGAGAGAGAGAGAGAGCTGATATGATACAAACATATAAGAACTTGAAATGTATTAATATACAAACAAATATCTTCCAAAGAAGTAGGGGCTGCAGAATTAGAGTGCATGAATTGAGGTTGCAAGGAGGTAGACTTAGGAGTAACATCAGGAAATGCTTTTTCACAGAGATGCCTGGAATACTCTTCCAGGAGAGGTGGTAGAGTCAAAAAACAGTGAATTAATTTTTAAAAACATGTGGGATTTACACAGGGAATACCTAAATAAAAAGAAGATGGAAACACGTCATGGCTGTTGAGGTGTTATGTTGGGCAAGAATAGTGGGAACTAAAGCCAATGCCGGACATGCCAAATCCAGCATGAGGGATCTGTGGTTGATAACAGACCAAATTTTATACTCTGTGTCCTGAAAACAGCAAAAGACAGACAAATCTTCAAAAACTCCAGTGTTGTAGATCACTTTATTATCATGTGCTGCAAAATGAGGGTGCTGCACCATCTTGATTGAAAAATTAAATGCTACCAGCACTACTTGGGATGATATATGCATATAATTATGACCTTTTCATGTTTGGCTGCCTATATGACTGGCATGGTGAAGACTTGACAATCAGGCCCCGATTCTGCAAAGTGCGCCTAACGGTACCTAAGTAACACCTACCATTTGGGCATACAATTTAAGTGGTTAATGAGCAATTTTAGGGTCTTAACAAGCATTAATTGGGACTTAGATGGAGGTAGGCGCTAGCTAGGCGTCCTTAGAATGTAGATGCGAGTTTTCAGATGCATCTCCATATTTGTAGGTGTCCTCAAGAAAATTCACGTCTAAGTATGTAGACATGGGCGGAACGTGGGCGTGGTTAGGAATAGGCTCGAGATAGATGCTAGTTGGGTGGTAGATCGCATCTAAACATCGCAGAAATTCTAGGCAAATGAAAAGCTGGTTTAAGTGTGGTTTTAGCTTGTGCTGGACGCGACTTTCTATGGGCAAAACTTAGGCGTGCTTTGGGCTTCCGAAATGATATTTTCTACATAGAGTTTAGGAATATGTTTTTTCCTCTTTTTCCCCCCTCCTAATAGATTTAATAAGCCACCATATAACAAAAATCAAACAAATACTCAGTACAGGATGTCAAGCAATACTCCTTCAATTTGACATTTCAGTAGCCTTCAATTCAGTAGACCACCACCTACTACTAACAAAACTGTCAGAAATCAGCATAACTAGCACAGTGCTAAGATGGTTCTCAGAGTTCTTACAAAACAGGAAATACATCGTCAAAACGAATGGAGAGATCTCAAACCCCTGGAGGGCCTTCTTTGGTGTCCCACAGGGCTCCCCACTCTCCCCCATCCTATTCAACATCTTCATGAGCTCTGTTGGTAACATCAAATTCGAAAATGAAAGCATACTGTCCTACGCAGATGACATCTTTCTCCTTATTGATAGCCAACAATCACTCGAACATCACCAACACAGTCTCATACAACCTTGAAAGAATCCAAATCTGGACAACCACCAACAAACTAAAATTAAACACAACTAAAACCAAAGTTCTATACTTCCATACTCCCCAACAGATGGCACCAACAAGCATCACTCTTTGATCAGGCAAGACCCTCCCTGTAGTAGAATCCTCCAAAATCCTAGGTTGCATACTTAACTCCACACTTACCATGGAACCACAAGTCTCCAGTCTCTGAAAGAAATCCCTCTATACCTTGAGACAACTAAGATTAATCAGACCATACTTTCACCAGCACTACTTCGCCCTAATTGTACAACTGATGATACTATCACAACTGGACTACTGCAACTCCATCTACATAGGATTCAACACAGTTTTAATCCACAAAATGCAAGTCATCCAAAACACAGCTATCATGTTAATCTTCAACCTGAGAAAATACGACTTGCTTACAGCCTTCACCAGGCAACTGCACTGGCTACCCATCCCATCATGAATAACCTTCAAAACTTCATGCATCATTCATCGTATACTTTATGGAAACTCTGCGGCTCCTCTCATCCAACTCTTCTCCAAAGTATAGTCTGCCTCCCAAAGAACCCTCAGCAGAATACTTCTAAATCTCCCCTCCACAAAAAATCTTCAATACAAATGTGTTTTCCACTCCATGCTCACCTTTCTTGGGGTAAAAACTTGGAATGACCTTACTGAAGCGATCAGAACGGAACCTAACCACACCATATTCCGGAAGAAATTGAAAACTCAGCTATTTGACACTTAATCACCTGTATCCTCCCCTTCCCCCTCCCCCTCTCCCTCCCCCCCTCCTCTTCTCTTCTCCCTCCCCTCCCTCCCTCCCTCCTCATCTCTCTCTATAAGTCACCTTGAGACTACCTAGGTATGAGCGACACAGAAATAGAAGATTCAATTAGATTAGATATTGCATGCAAAACATAGTACTTTTCTGCCCAAACAGCAATATGATTTACTAATTACAGCACCTTTGGATTTCCTATTTTAAAAGAACCCCTTTTTTTCTCACCAAACAGTTCTGCAATCAGCTCTTTCTTGAAAGCAAAGAAAGAACATTACTTCATTTCTCAAAGCTTAAAAATAGAAAAACCAAATACAGACCTTAACATAAAATTTCCTTCATTGCAAATGGAGGTGTGCAGCTCCACAATGCTGACCTCATTGTGAGATCATTAAGGTGCACTTGCAAGGTAGAATACCACAATTAAACTATGCGCTGGGAGTTGAACTCACAACCTCTGCAAGTTCAGCACAAGATTTTAACACATTGAGCTACATCAGTTTCATCTCACTGCCCTGTCATATCATAGTTTACTGACCTTCCTATGTATCATCTGCTTAGGAATGATATCACAGTCACCACAAAGAAAGCATTTTTAGTTCACCAAGTTAATACACCTCCTCTATCCTCTTCAGCTCACTGGTTCAAATCCCACTGTCACCTTCACTAATTTTAACAACTTCCTAACAGCTTCCTATTAACTCTCCTAAGACTTTGCCATTTTTCATCAGCACGCACTAAAAGCATTGCCCTTTAGGGCATCGTTAGCACTTGCAAAATGTTAATGCATGCATGTTATCCTATGGACACATTAGCAGCTTGCACATGCGTTGATTTAGCGCACCTTTGTTAAAGAGACCCTAAAATTAGCACCATTATACTCTGAATTTGTCTCAATCCATCTTCCTTTTTCTATAGCCTGAATTCTCCTACCAGGACAAGGTTATAGGACCTTAACAATTTAACCATAGTTAGACCTAGGAGTGGCTTACTCTGCATACCTGTGATCCATTTCATCGCACTGCAGTTGCATGCTGCTTTCCTGGACTGTGCAATGATTCTACATTTGAGTGTCTAGAAAGTTACAATAAAAATCTTAAACCATTTTTGACCTTGTGCTTATTTACTTTTTTTTAAATCTTTATTAAATTTTCAAGGCTAATACAAAGTGCCTAAAATTATACATACAGTAATACTCTGAATCATCACTTACAACCAGTCAATAACAATGCAAAATGAATTACCCCCTCCCTTCCAGTATATTCAGTCAAGGAATAAAACAAAAGAGATTTTAGGTTTATATGTATGCATGAATATACATTTTATGGATTTGATTAAATTGTGCTTAGTAAGTAGTATGATATGTGGCTGTGAGTTTGAGTGTAGAATGAATGTGGTTATGGGGGGTATTTATTGAGTGTGGATATGCATATTCAATCCTTGTTATGAATGGTGAGTGTGTTTAAATTTAGGCTATAGTGGTGCATGTTGGATGTATGGGGAATATTAGGAAGGTTGGATATATGAATGTATAAGGGAGTATGAGTGTAAATGTTATGATACATAGTAGATGCTAGTCTTTGGGGTGAATAGTAAATAGGTGTGAGTTAAGTGCATGTTTTGTGCCTTTGGGATATATTTAAGATATGTAAAGGGTGGGTGGAATATTACTTTTATAAATTGGGTACAGTCAAATGGCATAAATGGCCCTTAGGGGGTAGCAATCAGGGTAGCTGTGTTAAATTTAAAGGGGGGCCGACATAGGCTGGCATATCTCCCACTTGCTCACCAGTCCAATGAGACGTCTAAACTACCTCACAGCCTGCAAACAGCATAATATTTGAGAAAATGGCATTATATGAGAGGTGCCTTAACTTGGTGAGCCAGAAATGGCTTCATTCAGTCAGGGGAGAAGTTTTCTACCCTGACAGCTTAAGATATGCTTAATTGCAGCCATTTAGAATCTCGGAGAGAGCGAGAAATAGAAGGCCTTGAGCATGTGCAGATGCTCAAGGCCCAACCCAAGCAAGAAGGAGGATCTTGGGGCACCGGCACCAGCATGTTCTGTATTGGTGCTGGTGCCGGTGCCAGATTGGGGTAAGAGATTGTGTTTGGGCAGGTGGATGGGTGAGTGGGGGTTGCTGGATGCAGTGGGGGGGGGGGTGATGCGAGCATGGGGGTAATGCCGGGATTGCGGGGGGATGTGGAACAGTGCCGGTGGTCTCAGGGGTGGGGGGGCATCATCGGTGGCCTCGGGGGGGGGCACAAATCAAGCAAATTTCCCTTACTTCCTATGGGGAAACTCGCTTTGATATATGAGTAAATTGGTTTACGAGCATGCTTCTCGAACAAATTATGCTCGTAAACCAAGGTTCCACTGTATATCCTTTTAAAGATGGTATACTTTGTTACTTTTTTTTTCTTTATTTATTTATTTATAATTTTCAAATAAAATTCACAAGAACATCTTGCTACATTAAACACAGAGAAGGAAAATTCTTACAATATGGGTAGTCAAACATATTAAGGGAGAAATTAATTACATATCATTTGTAGTAAAGCTTAGTGTGAATCAACGACTAATTCAATAAATCCCTTTTCCATTCATTCCTTGATTTACTTAATATCTAGAAACTGCTTCAAGTGTTCTGGAGAATAAAATGTATATTTGACACCCAAGTACCTAACCAGGCACTTACAGGGATAAGCAAGAAGAAATGTAGCACCTAATTTAATTGTCTCTTGACGCTGAGAGAGGAAATCCTTTCTTCATTCCTGAGTAGTTTTAGAAACATTGGTTTTTTTTTTTTTTTGGTTTTTTTTTTTATTATGTTAAAGCTTACAATCCTGAAATAATGAAGAAAAAGAATATGACAGGGCAGTGAGATCCACCTTGTGTTGTCTCCTGGCATCCATCCTAGCAGAATTAACTGCCATAAAGACATCTATATGGAACAGTATAATAAAACCAGAATTACTATTATTGTATGGCTCATTGTCTAGCACAGCAGATTAGAATGAAGGTTAGCATGTAAGCATGTCACATTTTTTCAAGATTCACACTGATGTTCCCAGTTCAACTCCCACTGGAAATAATATATTATAAATATATTTTTAAAGATGGTATACTGTGTTTTTATTATGTTAAAGCTTACAATCCTGAAATAATGGAAAATAATCAGAAAAGACCACATTTTTACATATAACTAAATACATTGTAGGAACGTCTACCTGGTGTCTACAAGAGAAAAAATTGTATTATTGGGGATGCACAACGGACACCTAAGTGACGCTGAGCGCGACATGTGCCCTGCGGACGTCTAAAGCATGCCTAAAGGTAGGCGCAGTTTGTAGAATAGAGGCCTCAGTGTTTAAGCACAAGTGGCTGGGTACTGCACAGAGTGCTGGGCACAGCTCTGGCTACCTTTTTGGGCAAACTGAATGGCCAATGTTGGTCTTTATCTGCTATCATTTACTGGGTTACTGGGTTAATTAGTTCCTAATTTATTGTTACATATATAACTGGCACTGTTCTATAATCTACACATACAAGTTTGCATGCTAAGTGCAAAATGTTCACACAAAATTAGAGAAAGAGGGGGATAAAGTCTTACTTGACCCTAGAATATTCACAGGGCAGGAAAAAAATGTAGGTAACATGGAAAATTAGCTTTTCTTCCTACAATTTTCAAATATTTTTTATTTCACATATTTTTGTTAATAAAATTATTTTAATTCACATTAGAACTTTTATTCTTAGATTAATGTGCATTAAATCTGACTCAATGTTCACTTTTTTAGGCACTTAATGAACCATTTGAACTCTAATGACGGCACACCCCACCTGACATGTGTCTGCCTTAAAGTATCAAAGTCCTCGTAATATTATTAACTCTAGCTGTGAATTGATAATTCAAAGTTTTGTGGTATCTGCAAAAATAGGAATATTGCGAGGGGCCGCTGAAAAGTTTTCACCCAACCAAGAAGAGAATGATGTGGAGCAATGAAACTTACAAATTATTTCACACTTTTCTTGACACTTGAAACAAAAAGTGTCAAGAAAAGTGTGGAATAATTTGTAAATTATTTGTAAATTTGTTCAACGGCTCCCCCTTCTGCTTCTATTCCTTTCTCTCCTCTCTTCTACCTTCCAAAGTATTTAGATCAATGCTGTCTTGTTAAAATGTTTATTTTATTTTTATTTTTCCTCTAACTCTACTTTTCACTTCTCTATTACCCTCCAGGTACTTTAGTTAGATTGTGAGCCTTCGGGACAGTAAGGGAATTTTTCAAGTACCTTTCTTATTTCTAATCTTAATGTATATTTTCTGTAAACCGCTTAGAACCTAACGGATGTAGCGGTATATAAGAAATAAATTACATTACATTACATTACAGTAACATAATAAATGCCGGCAGATAAAGACCTGTGTGGTCCATCCGGTCTGCCCAACAGTCTATTTTTTTCTTTCATATTTCTGTAGTAGAAGTCTGCCTGGTTCAATCTACTGGAATTGCTGTCCAAACTCACTCCTACCTTTCCAAACCATCCCATATTATTGCAGTTCCTGTCAAAGCCTTCCCCAGCCCATCCCAACCATATAGTCCAGTGGTCTCAAACTCGCGGCCCAAGTGCCACATGCGGCCCGCCAGGTACTATTTTGAGGCCCTCAGTATGTTTATCATTACAAAAGTAAAATAAAAGAGTTTCTTGATCATATTTCTCTTTAGCTATAAATTACAATATTATTATTAAGACTTAGCCAAAAGGAAAGATTTATAAACTATAAAGAGTTTTACCTAATGCAAAATTGTTGTTTCTTTAATAAGACATTAACTATTTTTTTTCTGAGGCCCTCCAAGTACCTACAAATCCAAAATGTGGCCCTGCAAAGGGTTTGAGTTTGAGACCACTGATATAGTCAGTACACTGATCATGAAAGTCTGCTCAGTTCCGGCCCTAGATCTATATCCTTTGTGTTTCTCCCAAGCTTTTTTGAATTCCATGAAAGATTTGTTTTCCACCACCTCCTCGAGAGGGCATTCCAGGCATCCACCACCCTCTCCATAAAAAAATAATTTCCTAACATTACCGGTACTTTTAAATCTACTGCCCCATAACCTAAATTTATGCCCTCTAGTTTTAGCAAACTCCCCTCTCTGGAAAATATTTGCTTTGTATTAATACCTTTTAAGTATTTAAATGTCTGTATCATATCTCCCCTGTCTCTCCTCTCCTCTATTGTATATACGTATATTAAGATTTTCCAGTTACTCCTTGTACGTCTTTTGGCTCAAACCCCTTACCATTTTTGTTGCCTTTCTCTGGACCTCTTCAAGTCTTGTTACATCCATTGCCATATACGGTCTCCAAAAATGAACACAGTACTCCAAGTGAGGCCTCACCAATGACCTGTAGAGGGGAATGAACACTTCCTTTCTCATGCAGGTTATGCCTAACATGACCATTTTTTTTTTCCATCAAAACAGGACATCTACTGATTTTCAGTCCCCCCCAACCCCAATTGCACACCCCAGCACTGCCCCCCCCCAATTTCTTCCATTCATTTTTCATGTACACACAATATCTTATTAATTCATAATATTAACCATAAAATAAAAACCCCACACTCAAAGAGCACACTGTATGCAGAAAAAATGTTATCATTTATATTCAAGTTTTTTTCAAAGAGGTCAAGAGGGTAATAATAAGTTATTTAAACTTATGTGGGGTCCATTGATTAATTATCAATATTAATTAAATGTTTTTTCCCATATTTCTGGTTTGATTTGCACATCCAGGGAAGGGGGGAGTGGGTTGGTGGGAGAGGGATTTATATTATATTAGGATTTGTTTATTAATTACACGTATGGACTGTTGTATGGTCATATTGAAGACATTGGAATTAGGGTGGGTGGGAGAGGGTGAAAATGTTTTATTCATATATTTATTGATAGATGTAAGTGCAACTCAGTAACAACTATAGAAAAATAAACAAATATATCTGCTGCTTATATTTTGAACTATGGACTCCTTTTACTAAGCTGCGCTAGCGGTTTTAGCGCATGCGCTAGACACCAACACCACCATTAAACTGGCATTAATTTTTACACATAGCACGGGGGCAGCGCGCGCTAATCTGCAGCACGCGCTAAAAACGCCAGCGCACCTTAGTAAAAGGAGTCCTTAGTGCAAAATATAAGCAGCAGATATAAATTCTCAAAACTAACACATTTTGATCTCTAAATTGAAAATAAAATCATTATTCTTACCTTTATTGACTGGTGAGTCTCTGGTTGCAGGTCCTTCTAACTGTGCATCCTTTCTTTCATTTCTTTCTTTCTGTCTTTCTTTCTCTCACCTCTCTCCTGCCTTCTCTTCTCATCCCTTCCCTTCAGTTTCTTTGTCCTATTTTCTAACTCCTGTTACTCTATCTTTTTTATCTATATGCTTCATCTTTGCTTACATCCTATATAATAAAAATGTTTTATTGCATATCGTGTTGACATTGTAATGTAGAATACTATGCCATATCTTGTATTGTTATTTTACCCCCTCCTTTATTAATGCGTAGCATGGGTTTTAGTGCCAGCAGCGGTGGTAACTGCTCTGACGCTCACAGGAATTCTATAAGTGTTGCTTACCGCCGCTGCCGGTGCTAAAACCTGCGCTATGCATTAGTAAAGGAGGGGGGGTTAATATTCTTACTGCTGTTATTGTCTGTTGCCTATGTTTTACTTATTCTTCCTATACGCTGCCTTGAGTGATTTTCTTCAAAAAAGTGATAAATAAATCCTACTAAATAAATAAATAAATATCCAGATAACTTTAGGTTTCCTTTTCTATTCTAATATTTGCTTTCCATTGCTTTATATACTTTTTTGTGGGGGGCAACTATGTAAAACAGCGTTAAATACCACCAATTTCCCTTTTCGATCTTCAGCCATAAACTCTTCATTCCAGTCAGTTATATGCCAAAGGTGCTAAATACACAGTCCAAAGAGTTAAAATCTCTTTTCATTTCAAAAGCAAACAAAAAGGTTTGTTTTGGCCCCAGGATATTTTGTAAGTGCAATAACACACTCGTTTTGATTATCTTTCCAGGTACTGAAGGCATTTGGCATTTAGATGCAGGATTTACGATATGCCCAGAGCATGTTGAAAACCTACAATGCACATACTGGTGTGTGTGTGGTGGTAGTGGTGGGGGGGGGGGGAGACAGAGAGAGAGGTTTTTTTTTTTCTTTCTATTTTCTGTTCTCTTCAATGGTGCTTATTTTTGTCCTATTGGTTGGAACTTTGAACTGGCAACAGGGTGCTTTATGGATCTCCCTGTGTCTGCAGATGGCCCACAGCATCTTATTTGCAATTTATTTTTATGATTGATTTGCACAGGACAAAGAACAATACTTTGCCATCAGACTAACATTTGTGCTCCCCTCTACTCCTGAAATCCATAATATCGTATGCTCCATATTGTATTGTGAATTAAAGAACTGCTCCAGGAGTGAGCTGTATGAGTTAATGTAGATAATCTCAGGAGTATTTGCTCTCTGTTCCTCAAACAGCACCTGTTTTATAGAGCTTTGGGCTATGTAGACAATACAACTTTTATCATCATACTTGTGAAAAGGTTAGCCCACACGACCGTTTACATTCCCCAGTGCTCTCATCATAAAGGTGCCTGAAGTCAGGTTCTGAGTGACTGTCAGCCTAGTACACACAGATGGGGGTAGCACAACTTCATAAAGAATGCATAGTTCTTAAGTTTTGTTTGGGAAAATAGAGCAAAAGTCACATTATCTTTTTCCTGCACCTAATTAAGGCCGTTATTTTCAATTGGTCTCATTGGCATGGAACAAATTTTTGATTTGCAAGTTAGAATTAATTTGTAAATAAACGTCTTTCCTCTCTCCTCCCCCACCTATGGCCTAGATTGAAGTAGCGGAATTCAAAACTAGTATAAGATAGCTTAAGTCAACTGGCCTGCCTGATCATTGCAAGAATATTAAATTAATAGGGAGTGGGGCAGTTTATATTAATAGGGAGTTTAAATTAATAGGGAGTGGGGCAGTTGCTGACAGTCAGTATGCATGTTAAATAGGAATTCCATGAATGCTAAATCAAATTCCATCTACTAGGGCAGGGGTAAACAATTCCGGTCCTCGAGAGCCGGAGCCAGGTCAGGTTTCCAGGTTATCCACAATGAATATGTATGAGATGGATTTGCATGCACTGCCTGCTTGAGATGCAAATCTATCTCATGCATATTTATTGTGGATATCCTGAAAACATGACCTGGCTCCGGCTCTCAAGGACTGGAATTGCCTACCCCTGTGCTAGGGGATAATTTTCACATACCCCAGCGTTCTCCAATTATTTTTTTGTAATGAGCTCTGAGGCCCATCTAAAGATTTCAAGCTTACATATACCACTGATTTCATAAACTGTCTTGACCTGCCTGTCAGGCTAGGTAATAAACATTAAAAATTAATACTAATATTGATTCTACCACACTTCGAGGATATCTTTAAAAAACTCACTTTATTTTGAATTGTCAACAGTAGCACATTCTATAAATGAGACAGCTGAGTAACACACTTAAGAGATTGTTTGCAGTTACTATATCAAGTGGGCAAGACTGGAATTAACACATTTGCAGGATTTGAAGAACATTTCAGCCAACTGTTTGAGGGCCACAATGGAGGACTTTGGGGGGCCACACATTGGAGATCACTGAAATACCCCCATGTAATTGCAATGCAAATGGCGGAGGTCAGCATGCATGCTTTATGGAAATTTTCAAAGAGAAAAAGGTGCCTTGTATCATTTTGAAAATTAGTGTAAAATATACAATAGGTACGGAAAAGGGAGAAATTGTTGACATAGTTGCAAAGGTGCTGTATACATATGCTAGTTTCTTCTCTTAACCTGTCTAGCTGAAATAACAAAATTTATAGAAGACTTTGCAACCGTGTTGCAATCCAGACCATAATAACTATCAACTAAGGGGGTCCTTTTACCAAGGCGCGCTAGCCGATTTAGCGCGCGCTTAATGCTAACACGTCCATAGACTATAATGGACATGTTAGCATTTAGTGCGCACTAATCGTTAACCTGCCTTAGTAAAAGAGGGGGTAAATTATTTTAACAGTTATTTAGGGCCTCTTTTACTAAGCCATGGTAGAGGTTTCTACTGCAGCCTGGGACACTAAATGCGCTGATGCTGCTCTGACAGTCATAGGAATTCTATGAGTGTCGGAGCATTTAGCTCTCCGGGTCTTCTATCACAGCTTAGTAAAAAAAAAAAAAAAAAGGGGGGTAGCAAGGTAAATAACTTAGTTATTGTCATCTTGAACTTTGTGTGTGTGTAGGTGTGTTTGTGTGCTATAGCATCTATTAATGCTTGATAAAGCAGGCAGCAAAGTGTATCATTTAAAACCATACCTAAGGTTACCAGATTTTACTCACATGAAATCCAGACTCATGGCCATGCCCCCAGGCGTGTCCAATTCCACTGGCCCCGCCCTATTCTGCCCCAGTCCTGCAACCTCAACCAATCTCTCTTGCTCGGAGATGCGTTTGGAGGGCATCTGCGCATGTGCGTGATGTCACTGTGTTGCATCTGCACACACGCAGATGCCCTCCTGAGCTAGAAGCTTTTCTAAACCCAGAAGAAGTGCCGTGTTTTGTGAAAATCTGTCTGGACGCCCAGATATATCCTCTAAAAAGAGGACATGTCCAGGTAAATCTGGACGTCTGGTAACTCTGCTCCTACCTGCCCCCGACAAACCCCCCCTAATAAACTTTCATTTGGGCCAAACTGAAAATCAGTTTGTCAAAGCCTATCAGGCTCATTTTCAAAACAGATAGACATCCAGAAGAAATCATAAACTGGCACTTTGACATCTTGCTAGTCAAAACATCCAAGCGAGCATTCTCAAGACTAACTTTCCGGACGTCTTTCTGGTTGTTTTGTCTCCAGTGTCTAAATGTTAATGTGGGAGGTTAGAAGCATGTTGTGTGTGGGCTTAGGACCTGACGTTCTGATTGCGGCAGGGGAATCCCAATCAGCTGGACAAGTTTTGTGGAGTCCTGCTAGCTCATCTGATCAGAGATTGCCCTGCCAGGATTAACTGAACTGGCAGGGAGAACTTTAATTCCTCTCTCCCTCCTTCACACCCACCGATTCCCCCCCCCCACCTCCCTCCACAGAGAGCTGCTGTGCTCAGAGCCGTATATCCCCCCAACATCCCCTGACACCCCCCAACATCATCTTACACCCCCTGAAGTCACCTGACGCCCATTACCAACATCACCCAACACCTCCGTACCTTCCAATTAAAATTCAGTAGGAGGGAAGCCCACCCCTTCTGCCAATAGGGCTACTTCTTCAGAATGACAGGCCTTCCCCCTCCCAATGCATCTTGGGAGTAGCTTAAGACCCTGATTGGCATTGGGAGGGAGAAGGCCCATCATTCTGAAGAGGTGGCCCTATCAACAGGAGGGAGTAGGCTTTCCTCCTGCCAATTTTTCATCAGAAGGTACAGGGGTGTCATGTTGGTTCTCCCTGTCAGTTCAGCTAATCCTGGCAGGGGAATTCTCAATCATCTGAGCCAGCAAGGCTCCACAAAATTGTCTCAGCTGATCAGGATGCCCCTGCAATGATCAGCTGACGGGAAACCTTTAGTTGGGTACCACATGCTACGTGTTTTTCATGTGGATGTCTTTATATTAGAGAGAGGGCAAAAAAGATAGATGTACTAGGGACCAAAACATCTATATAGGTATTTCTCAAAAGAAAAATATAGATGTCTTGCTGTTTTGAGAATGGACGTTTTCGTTACTGAATTTCTGGACAACTTTCCCAAGATGTCCAAATTCAAACTTGGACATTCTATCGAAAATGTCATCCACATAATATGATTTTTGTTCCTGGGTAGTAACCCCCTGTTTTACTATGATAATAATAATAATAACAGTTTATATACCGCAATACCATGAAGTTCTAAGTGGTTTACAAAAGATTAGAGAAGGTACAGAATAATTGGACTTGAGATCGGAAAGAGTGAGTGAGTAAGGGGGAGAACAGGTCAGTTGTCTAGGTATTTCAGGAACAGGTATGTTTTTAGACACTTCCTAAATTCTTCGTAAGTAGTGGGCGAGAGCAATTGCTCTAGGTCTTTACCCCATAGGGCCGCCCGGTGTGAGAGAAGGTGTTCATGGTGTTTTTTCAGTTTGCAACCTCTAACTGGTAGGGAAACGAAGTTTGAATGTGTGCTTCTCTTGCGTTTGTTGGTAGAGAAGCAGAAAAGGTCCGATATGTATTTGGGGGCTAGTCCATATAATACTTTGAAACAGAGGCAGGCGAATTTAAACTTTACGCGTGCTTCCATCGGCAGCCAGTGCAACTGCCGGTAGTAGGGTGTTACATGATCGAATTTCTTTAGCCCGAAGATAAGTCTGACCGCTGCATTTTGCATTATTTGAAGACGTCGCATGTTCTTTTGGGAGATTGCTAAGTAGGCGATGTTGCAGTAGTCAAGCTGACTTAGTACGAGGGATTCCACTAGGATTCTGAATGCTGACGTATCGAAATATGATTTGACGGATCTAAGTTTCCAGAGAGTGAAGAAATCCTTTCTGATTAAGGAGTCTACCTGGTCTTTCATGGACAGGGGTCGATCTAGAGTTACACCCAATATCTTCATGGTGAACTGAATAGGGTAACTAAGTTCATTGATGCATAGTGGGGTTTTGGTGTCAAGCGGGTGAGGAGATGCAATGAAGAATTTTGTTTTTTCTGGGTTGAGTTTGAGCTTGAAATCTGTCATCCATTGTTCCATCACATTTATGGCTTCTGATGCCTTGGGATTGGTTTCTGAGATAGAGTTAGCAAATGGGATAATGATCGTGAAATCATCTGCGTAACTGAATAGTTTTATTCCCAGTTGGGTCAATTGCGCTATGCATTTTAGCGCGTGTTTAGCTCACGCTAAATATACATGTGCACTAACTGCTAATGCATCCCTAGACTAACATGTGTTAGTCTAGGGTTTAGAACGTTATTAGCGCGCGCTAATATTTAGCGTGAGCTAAAAAGCTTAGTGCCCCTTAGTAAAAGGAGTCCTAAATGTAATTTCTTAATTGCTCATGTCTTAAAAGTATAGAAAATGTCTGTTATTTCGATAAAACTTTGCTTTTGTGACCAGGATAGTCAAATTTTACAATTTACCAATTTTATCTTTTCATTCTTATAAAGTCATACAAATCAACATATAAATCACAATTAATATGTATTTATATTGAAGTTATACAAAGATGTCAATAGAAGATTTAGAAGTGAGTAGTTTTTTGAGATTTGTGATATTGTAAATCACTTTCACGAATCAGCCCCCAGGTGTAGTCTCATTATATTATCCCTTGTAGCAGCTTTCAAAGTCCAGTATATCCTGGTGGAAACAAGTGACTTGTTGCTTTCTCATTAAAAGTGAGATTTATTTATTTATACCATTCTCCCAAGGGAGCCCAGAAGGGTTTACATTAATTTATTCAGGTACTTAAGCATTTTTCCATATCTGTCCTGCTGGGCTCACAATCTATCTAATGTACTTGGGGTAATGGGATATTAAGTTATTTACCCAGGGTTACAAGGAGCAGCTTGGGTTTGAACCAACAACCCCAGGGTGCTGAGGCTGTAGCTTTAACCACTGTGCCATAAACTCCCCTTGAAGGCAGAAATTTAATAGATGCCTGAGTATTTTATTTACTACTATGCAACCTGATGCAGTCAAAGAATATGACTTCTGGAGTGTTTAGAGGCTGCTGAATTAAAGTGTCTCCCTTGAAAAAGGGCAAAGAAATGCTTAAAAGTGAAAGCCTTCTGTGCCATTAAGTATGAAAGCGCCATTAAGGCTAAGTGTGAAACTTATGCATGATTTGGTTAAGTGTGATTGCTGATGGGAGCAAATTGAATTGTTTGGTATCTGCTAATGTATGATTTTAATGCAATTGGTTGTGTTAATTAGCTTAATTTGGGGATAACAACTCCAGAATAGAAAGGAAATTGAATAAGGGATACTGACTTATCCTTTTATTTTATTTTTATTTTTTAATTTGTGACATGCAGTCTATAGAACAAAGAAACAAAAGTGCACAGAGGCTCACACAATTATAGGACATTATGTATTATTTTGAATATAATTATTAAAAGTAAGAAGTAGGTACAAAGAAAAAGAAGATGGAGATCCAGCAGGTTCAATCATAAAGAAAGGAGAAGAGATTTTGGAAGTTAAATGGCATTGAATGGACACAAAAGCTTTGAAAGATAAAAGAACAGAGACCAGAAAAAGAAATGAAGAGAAAGTAAAAACTAAAATATGAGATATCTGATTGTATCTGTTCCTAGATATGCAACTTTCTGAAAACATAAAATCAACACAATTGTTTTCTTGTGAAAAATAAAATGAGAGACTAGGGCTAATTTTGAGAAAGAAAAATGTCCAAAATGTGGTATGAAGGGACAGATGCATGTTTTTCTCACTAAATCTTTCCAATTCTTTATTTTCAAATCCCATGTTCTAGACAGATTTCTATGGTGGTTGTCTGCAGTGCATCTAAATCTCAAAGGGGTATGTTAGAGGCATAGTTTGGGCAGGGCTAAGGCTGGCTTATGATTTGGACATGTTTTCTAGAATCAAGCATTTTAGAAAATGTGCAGGGCACAATATAGAGATGTTTGGGGCTAAATCTGTTTTAACAATGAATAAGTGCCAAAAAGGTACCCAAACTGACCAGATGATCACTGGAGAGATGGAGACATGAACCCCCCCTCCCCACACACACTCTCCCAGTGGTCACTGACCCCCTCCCACCCTCAAAGATGAATGAAACAGTACATAACTATCTATATGATAGCTTCAGATGTTATGGCCAGTCCTAGTACTATTACTGCTATTAGAATAGCCTTACTGGATCAGACCAATGATCCATCAAGCCCAGTAGCCTGTTCTCATGGTGGCCAATCCAGGCCACTAGTACCTGGCCAAAACCCAAAGAGTAGCAACACTCCATGCTACTGATCCAGGGCAAGCAAAGGCTTCCCCCATGTCTTAATAACAGACTATAGACTTTTCTTCCAGGAATGCACAATATCAAATAATTTCCTGTTTTTAGCAGAAATACGTGCCAATATCTGAAGAATGAGATTTGAATATAATGTGGCGGGGCCAGGGATAAGCCTAGCGCTGGCAACCCGGCTCCTGCCCCAGGCGCAGGATGGAGCGCTCCCTGGAGGACTCCCGCTGGATAATCCCAGTAGAAAGAACAATACACTGCTCACTTTGTAAAGTTCAGATTTTTCTTTTTATTATCCCCAGTTCAAGGCACTGGGTCTCAAGTAGTCCCTCTTGGCTGAGTGGACTTGAAACAAACAATATATCAGCAATGCTTCTCCTTTATAAGAGAGTCCAGACTGCTGTTCAGGCAGATAAACCAAAAATAAACAAAAACGTTTTTTTTTTCCTTCAGTTTCACCAATTGTGCCTGTGGATACTTCAGGAAGCTTTTCCCACCTGACCCACCTGAAGTACAATGCCCCCACTACCCTTATGCTCCTGGGGTAGGGGCTGGGGAACCATCCATCCTTTTCTGACTGGTCTAAGTCCCCACCCAAAAGTTCCCCTATTCAGGGCTATGTAAGGTCAGGTCACTGAAGTCCCCTTCAGGCTTTTCTTGGAAGTTAATTAGGGTTCCCACCTCCTTCACTCTCTCTGCAAGGCCTATCTCTCGGGCTCTAATTGACCCATTCACACTTCCTTACAGTCCTGCCTAAGGAAGAAAGAACACTGCACAGAAAGACGTTAACTTTCATTCCCCTCCCCCATTCATTACCTCATTGACAGTAATTAGATAGGAGATCCCAGGCTGCCAGACTGCACTCCATTTCACTTCCTTCAGAGACCTCTATATCTATCTCCATTAGGGACTCCCCGCTCTCTGAGGCTGGATAGGAATTCCCTTCAGGGGCAGCTACCGGCCAGCCCTGCTCTGGAAGCCTTTCTCCTCCCTTGAGCTTCTGCCTGGGAGCCAGAAGTTTGTTAATTCGTGAGGGCTGTAGGACAGCCTGTTCTTTAGCCCTGGACTGGGAAAGAAAACTCCCAGCTGTTTCCTTCCTGCTCTGCACGGCAGGTCTCTCTCTTGCAGTTCCTGAGTTCCCCCAAGTGTTCCCAGGTGTGTTGGTTTTATGCTGCAGGCTCATTCCCACTCTCCCTCTGGGTTTGTCTTGCCTGTCAGCTCCGCCCCTTTCCTTAACCCTTCCTGGGCTAGTTTTCTTTACCAGAGGCTTTACTGGAGAACTGCCCAAGGAATTATAAGTTTCCAAGTTTATTAAGTATTTTGATTTACCGCCTATTCAAAATTCAAGGCGATGTACAAATAAATAAAAATTTTTGGTAACATACTTACAATTATTAAATTAAACAAATGATAATCTTATATATACATATTACAGTACATTTAGAGGGTATTTCTACAAATTATAATGAAACAAAAGGAAAATTATTTAATGGTTACGTTCAGTATTAAAATCATTAATTCAGGGGAAAAACAATAGGAAGGGAGACGAAGACAATTGACCTATTAAATTAAGAATGCGAAAAAAATTAATCATTAAAGGCATCTATAAATAGAAAACTTTTAAGTTCAGACTTAAATTTTGCCAGGTTTTTTTCCTGTCTTAGGTACAGTGGAAGGTTGTTCCAAGATTGAGGGGCTGTTATAGAAAAGATTGTGTTACGCCTTGTGTTAATAACTTTTAGTGAAGGAATTACTAATAGGTGTTGGTCTTGAGATCTAAGAGATCTATATATAAAAGGGATTATAGTGCCCTAAATCAGGTATTGTGGTTTCTGTCCTTCTCTCTCTGCCTTGCCCTGCCTGTTGGCTCTTTGTAATAGGAACAGGGTTAATGGGCAGCTTCCTGGGCTTAGGAATAGGGACAGCCCTTTGCCTGGCAGGGTTTAAAACCGGGTTTAAACTGGTGACAGGAGCTTCCCTGTCACAATAATGATTTTCAAAGACCAATCACTTCAAAGAATTATGTTTGGCAGTTGTGTCCTTACACACACAGATGCTCATAACATTGATAGACTCTTGCGAACGTGACATACAAGTCATTTATTCGAGTGTATACTTATGAAGGGAATTTTATTAAAATATAATAAAATTATATAATCTCTCGTGGCACACCCTGAATCTTTTCGGGGCACACCACTGTGCCATGGCACACAGTTTCAAAGACACTAGGGTATAGGACTCCTTTTACAAAGGTGCGCTAAGCGATTTAGCACATGCTAATCACGCACTAAACGCTAACGTGTTCATGTTAGTCTATGGTCGCGTTAGCAGTTAGCGTGCATGTATATTTAGCGCATGCTAAACGTGCGCTAAAATGCATGGTGCGCCTTAGTAAAACAGTGGGGATAGTATTAGTTAGGCCTATTTTTTAATAGTAACTCTCGAGCAACAAGAAACTATATTTATCCAGTATCTATCAATCCCCATGGGTGCCGGTTAACTGAGAGTCTACTGTTCCAATATTTTATGCTTACCCAAACTGTGCAAACATAACAAGGAAAGGTGTCACTGGGATGTTTTCCCATTTTATTTTTAGTTATAAAATCAATAGGGTAAAGGAATCCAGGCTCTGATCTGATGAACAACTCCAAATCACATTGATGTTACCGAATGCGAGGACTATATACTCTGAAAAATTACAATCATGATCAATACACCTATCAATTTATTTTCTAATATATAAACTTCATTTCATTGTAATATACTTTCACTTCTAACACTATAAGCAATACTTGTGTTTGAAAACAATCACTGCAGGTTCCTCTTTCTGCTAGCTTCTGCATACCATAAGTTTGATTAAAGTGCTGCATCTTCATTATACCCAACAAAATCAGGAAATTCTTGAGAATCACCCAAGTGGTATCCAAGCCAGAATTAATGTAATCATTTAAATAATGAAAGACTATGGGCTCCTTTTACAAAGCTGCGATAGCGGTTTTAGTGTGCGCAGAATTTTAGCGAGTGCTAAACCCATGCTATGTGTCTAGAACTAATGCCAGTTCAATGCTGGCGTTAGCGTCTAGCGTAAGCGCATGCTAGACGCTAACGCCGGCATTGGGCTGGCATTAGTTCTAGCCGTGTAGCGCGGGTTTAGCGTGTGCTAAAATTCTGTGCACGCTAAAAACGCTATCGCAGCTTAGTATAAGGAGCCCTATATTTTAACTCCAAGCAAAATAGCCTCTGCACACATGGAGTGCAGCCATTGACAACTGAAACTAAAAGTCAGAGTGCTTTTACAGTTGAAGTGGCAGATGATCTCATAACTTCACAGAGAAGCTCATTTCCTATGCAGCTTATCATTCCAAATTTACAGACTTCGATTTCTGCTAAATTTTTGTATCATAAACATTTATTTGCAGTACTCTATTTGCTATATATGCTGCTATGAAAGATTATTACTACATTATTTGCAATCACTTTACAAAAAAAAAAAAAAGAATGCAAATAGTAGCCTTCTGCAACATATCCATTTTCCACCACCTCCCGATTTAGGAGTGCAGTCAAGCAGGAGTGATTCCAAGTTGCTCCTGCCCATGTCAGGTTTGGTCTCAAAATGACTGCTGCAACCTTTAGCAGCAGTCTCACAAGGCCTGAGGGGTGGGGCCTAAAGCTGAGTGGGGGTAGGCACTCAGTGGCGGTCTGGAAAATTTATTTCCCTGGGTAGTGGTGATGAGGAAAGGAGAGAAGAAGGGAAACAATGAGGAAAATCACAAATTTCCAGCTTCTACTGAAAACATACAGTCATTTTCATGGCCGAAAATTCAAATACACTTTGGCCAAAACTGAAATCAAGCTGAAAAAATGATTTCAGGCTAGATTCAGTGACGTAACCAATACCAAGATTCAGTCTTCCTTTAGTGATTGTGTTAGGTCTTTCCATTCACATTTAATGGTGTTCCTTTCCTTTTAAAAATATTAATTTTATTTAGCATTGGCACCCTTTGCCTTTCTTTACTTCAATCACTCCCAAATAAAATGAACTTCAAATCCCCTTAAATAGTGGCAAAACATTGGCCACAGCTTTATTACAACAATAACATTAACATATCACCATTACAATGTAAACTGCTTTCTCCACAATTAAGCGGTACTGAACTAGGAGTGTGTGGCGCAGTGGTTGAAGCTACAGCCTCAGCACCCTGGGGTTGTGGGTTCAAACCCTGCGCTGCTCCTTGTGATCCTGGGCAAGTCACTTAATCCTCCATAGCCCCAGGTACGTTAGATAAATTGTGAGCCCACCGGGACAGATAGGGAAAATGCTTAAGTACCTGATTGTAAAACCACTTAGATAACCTTGATAGGTGGTATATAAAATCCTAATAATAAATAAAATCCTAATAGATGCATGTGGTACCACAGGTTGTGTATTGTGGGTGAAAAGAGTTAACCAACAGTCTAACTCTTTTCACCCACAATACACAACCTGTGGTACCACAAGGCCATGCTCTGTCTCATGGCAGTATCGCACATGAGTCCCAATTTAACAACACCAGTGAACCCCAATATCTTAGTCAATAATTTAACTGACCCTCTTGCTCTCCAACCCTTTCTTTTCCATCCCCTGTGACCACTCGAACCCTACTGTACCCTACCCATCTCCCCCCTCAGAAAGGCAGGCTGAGTGGGACTGTGTTTCACCCACAGCCTCCTGCCACCCTCACTACCCCCCCAAGCATCCCTTCCTGCCTAATCCACAGTACTTTCTTCCTATTATCCCTACCCCCTGTTACCAACTCTCCAATCCCTACACTCCCTTTCCCTCTCCACAGCAAACCGTCCAATCCCCATAATCTTTCCTGTCTCCTATTGCTCTCTTAATCTCTTCCACTCCGATACTACTTTGTCACATATCTTTAAAGCAGCTACATTGCCCTATTTTTTTTCCTTTCACCTTTCTAACCAATCCTACTTCCCTAAAATACACCCCTAGGCACACCCTCCTTACAAGCTTATTGAATGCTCCCCCAACATTATCACACCCCATATCCAAAATAGAGGTGTAAGTTCCAGAACTTAAATAGAAAAACAATACTGTGGAGTGGTCTACATCCCTAGGACGGTCCTAATCTCCACAGTAATGGATCCAGGAACCACAAAAAGTACTCAAGAGCAAAAATACTCAAGAGCAAAAAGTGTGGAACCAGATCCTGTACTTCCCAGAGTTAAAATTGGAATCATTTATTGATGCTTTTACCAAATACAATATTACAAAAAAATATATATATTAAAAAATAATAAAAGCTAAACACAATACAAAAAAAGATGCAATCACTGTGTGGTATATTGCTGTATTCTGGTGATCTGATCCTTCATTTCTATTACTACGGCCAGCAAGGTATGAGCACCAGACTATTCTTTTCACAGAAGTTTCTGTAATGATGCTGTCATTACAGCTGTGTTCAAAGGACCCCTGAGGAAGGCAGAACACTGCCGAAACATAGCCCATGTACGGTCAGATCACTAAAATACAGTAATATACCACACAGTGATTACATCTTTTTTTATACTGTATTGTGTCTGGCTTTTATTATTTTTAATATATATATTTTTTAATATTGTATTTGGTAAGGGCATCAATAAACTATTCCAATTTTAACTCTTTGAAGTCCAGGATCTGGCTCCACACATTTTGCTCTTGAGTTTCAGTACTTATACATGTATGTTGCTGAATTTCCTATGTTGAATTTTCCCACGTGTATAGTAGGTTTGCAAAGTGGATACTTCCGTTATATGTTCTGGAAAAAAAATGAGCAAATGATAAAAACCATTCACAAAAATCAAAAAAGAAACACCGATTCTAAAACTACTTGTTGATGGTTTTTAGCATTTGCTTATTTTGTCAATATATTACTATTCAATTATTTTCTGGAAAAAAAATGCACAACCTGTATTTTAGAAAGGTCAATATCAGCAGTTGTTGGTTTTTTTTTTCTAAAATATCCATGAGCATGTACTGATCTGGATGTTTTAACTCATATCTCTACAGTCTATGGGTCTCATAATCGAAAGAGAAAAACGTCCAAAAACCGGCCTAAGTTGGCACTTAGACGAACATTTCTCAAATATGTCCAAGTGCCGATACTAAAAACGGGTTTTGCAGGGGGCGTGGCCGTGCTGAGAGCAGGGAAGACGCGTTTTCCTTGAGCTCCGCTGCTCTTCCCCTGCTTCGGCCTCCCGGAACTAGATTCAGCGATCATACTCACCACCAAGCGTTCCCTCCCGACTCCTTGGGGCTTTATGGACAAATTCTTACAAAAAGGGAGTGGGGATATGGCGGCGAAGGCCGGTAAAAAGGAGCGCGAATGCACGAAATCGGGGCCCGGCACGGACGGCAAAATGGCCGGCTCGGGAGATGCCGCTGATTCAGCTGGGGCGGACATGATTGCGCGTCTCACGGAGGCAGTCGTGCTGGCGCTGGGGACGCGCTTGGATAAGGTGCAGGAGTCCATTGCGACTCTCTCTACATCAGTGGCAGAGTTTAACACACGTGTTTCCGAGGCTGAGCAGCGGATAAGCACTGCAGAGGACTCCATTACTACAATGCAGGCAAAGATACAGCAACTACAGCTCAAAGTGGGGCAATGTGAGGAGAAAATGGAGGATCTGGAGAATCGTTCCAGACGAAATAATCTGCGCCTGGTGGGGGTCCCAGAAACGATATCTGATGGAGATCTCCTGCCTACACTGGAAGCATGGCTGACGACTGAGCTGCTGGCTACGCGGGGCCTGGGTCCCTTGCGTATCGAACGAGCGCACCGGTTGGGCAGGAGGCAGGAGGGCTCGACCAGGCCATGCGTGGTGATCCTCCGTATCCTCAATTTTGCTATCAAAGATCTTGTTCTTCGCACCTATCGCCAGAAAAAGGATTTACAGTTCCAGAACCAGCGTATCCTCATCTTCCAGGATTATTCTGCACAGGTGGCATCCCTCCGCCGAGGCTATTCGACTGTCTGCAAGCAACTCACTGAGAAAAAGCTACGCTTCACTTTGCAATATCCTGCCAAGCTCTGGGTGCTTCATGGGGGTCAACCCTTTCTCTTTGAGACCAGCGAGGTCGCCCGGGCTCAGGTTCTTCTGTGGTATCCCGATTTGGAGCCGAGCACTTGATGGACTCTGACTGTGTTTTGTGGTTCCTCTCTGCTATGAGTGGGGGAGCACCCGTGGGATGCAGGAGGTGTTCCCCCCTGAGACATGATGGCTCATATTATTATGGTTCTCTCTGTTTTGTGGCTCCTTCTTGGGGGTCACTTTTGTTTGTTCTGGACACTGTTTTCTGACCCTTTGAGCTAGTTTGTTGTTGATTCCTGCCGTGGTGGGACTTTGCGTTTACTTTTCCTTTCGATGCTCTTTTCCTCTGGGGTCCTGCTTTTGTTACCGGTGTTTGCCCCTTGGCTATTGCCTTTCCTCATTCTTGCTTCTTACTGCTTGGTTTCTGTTTGGGAGGCTGAGGGGGGGAGGGTCTTTGGGCCCTTGGCGTACCCTCTTCTGGAGTGGTGGATTGGGGTATCAGGGGGGGAATGGGAGGGGGGTGTTGGGTTTGGGAGTGGGGGTTGGGGGGGGAGGGAGAGGGGTTTGGGCTTGTGCGGGGCGGTGGGGGTCTGGGAGGGGGGAGTTGGGGTTGAAGAGGTATAGTGGATGGAGGGGTGGGGGGATTGGATCTGTGTGGTTGTTGGTTGGATGTGTGTGTGTGTGTGCTGAAAGGATGGCTGCCGGGAGGAAGGCTGGGACTCTCGGCAGGAGTTCTCTACTCCTTTGTTTTGTAGACATTTTTGGTTTTCTCTCTGCATGACGCCTAAGCGGGGAGTGCGTTGTGTGACGTGGAATGTGTCTGGTATTAACTCTCCGATTAAGAGAACCAAGATCTTGCAGCATTTAGCCCGGCATCGGGCAGATATAGTGGGACTGCAGGAGACTAAGCTTTACGAGAAAGAACATGGTAAGCTGAGGCAGTCCTGGGTGGGACAATGTTATTCTGCTTCCTCTTCTAAGGCTAAGGCCGGGGTGGCTCTTCTGCTGCATAAGTCTGTCCCTTTTGTTCAATCTCGGGTCCTTTCGGATCCGGAGGGTCACTATGTACTGGTTCAGGGTACGTTGTACCAGCGCCCGGTTCTTTTGATGTCAGTGTATGCTCCCAATACTGCTCAACAGTCCTTTTATAAGAAGCTTCTGGGGGTGCTCCTTTCGGTGACCTTGTTACCTGGGACCCATAAGATTTTCCTGGGGGATTTCAACTCTATTATGGATCCTGTTCTGGATTCTTCTAGGGGGACTTCTCGGCCCTCTGGGAGATCGGATAATGGGCTGAGTGCTTGGATGCAGGCTTTAGATGTGGTAGATGTATGGAGAACCCTTCATCCTGGTGAGAGGGATTTTACTCATGCTTCCAAAGTGCATGATTCCTCCTCTAGAATACACTATGTTTTTCTCTCCCGTTCCTCCTTCTACGCAGTACATCAGGCTGAGATTGGGGTGCTGGTTCTTTCTGATCATACTATGGTTTGGATGGACATTAGTCTTGCTGATGGGCCCCCCGTTGGGGGTGGGCGCTGGCGTTTTCCGGTAGCGCTCTATTCTGACCCTGATTTTAAACAGTACCTGGAAGTGCAGTGGAAGGAGTATGTTGAGTTCAATGGGGTGCATGCAGATGATGGAGCTCTTTTTTGGGAGGCCGCCAAGGTGGTGCTCCGTGGGGCTGTGTTGGCCTATTGTGCCCGACGGAAGAAAATGTTGGCGGCAAAGATTTTGGCTCTCGAGCATAAAGTGCGGGAGAGCAGGCTACTAGTATTACATTCTCCTACTTTATCCCATAAACATGAGTTTCAGGCGGCCCAGGCAGCGCTCCATGCCCTCTTACATGAAAGAGCACACAAGTCGCTCTTTTATTATAAGTATCGCCTTCATAGGTTTGGCAATCGCCCGGGTAGAATGTTGGCCCAGTTGACTAGGGCGCGGAGGGGGTCCTCCTCCATCACCTCTCTTAGAAATGCTGGGGGGCAGCTGGTCACAGCCCAGCCTCAGCTTGAACAGCTTTTTGTCTCTTTTTACAGCTCTCTTTATACGGCGGAGGTGGTGGACCGGGACTCTTCGATTCAGGCGTACCTTGACTCGCTGCCCTTGCCTAGGCTCTCAGATACAGATAGTGCGAGTTTGGTCTCCCCTATCACCGGGGAGGAGGTATTGGGGGTTATTAAAACCTTGCCTCTCTGTAAATCCCTGGGTCCGGATGGCTTTGGCGGGGAATTTTATCGTCTCTTGCAGGGGTTTGTGGCTGACCCGTTGCGGCGGTACTGTGAGCGGGCGGTGGAGGGGGGTTCCTGAAAAGGATTTAGGTCCCAATTCCTGCCCCATACTTTCTCTGTCATTTGGAAGACAGGTGCACCCGGGGACATATTGTAGAGGCAAGAAATGATCTCCAAACATGTCCGCTTTATTGAATATTCTGTACCTCCTTTTATACATTTTACATGGGTAAGGGACGTCAGCATATGACGTAAATGCAAACCATATGTGGACACAGATCACATGAAACTTTAAAGACATCAGCATTTTCCTCTATCTCTGGCTGGAGTCCAAAAGGTCAGAAAAAGCCTTAACCAGCAGAGCTTCTAATCTAAATCTGTCTGTAAATACGGCTTAACAAAACAATTGAATTCACTTCACAACATCTCTGTTCAAACATACATGTCCTTGTAGTATTTTCAAAGAGAGAAAGACAAACAGAGTCTGGCTTTCTTACAGCTGGAAAACATGGCCTAAGGACTTGATACGTGTCCCTTCAGTTCCTTTCCTCCTGGTTCTAATCAGGCGCTGATAACTGTACTGCCCAAACCGGGTAAGGACCCTCTATTGGTGGGGTCTTATAGGCCCATCTCGCTTATCAACGTAGATCTTAAAATCCTAGCCCGGATATTAGCTAACCGGTTGGCCCCCCTTGTCCCTTCCCTGGTGGGAGTGGACCAGGTGGGTTTTGTGAAGGGTCGTCAGGCGGGTCATAATGTTCGGAAGCTTTTACTTGCTTTAGCCCATTGTGATTCTCGGCGACAGCCTACCTTGGCCATTAGTTTTGACTCTGAAAAGGCCTTTGATCGGGTTGAGTGGGCCTTCCTCTTCCCGTTGCTTCTCCGCTATGGGGTGGATGGATTTTATCTGAAAGCTCTCCGTACTCTATACTCTAATCCCGAGGCTGCCGTGCTAGTCAACGGGGTAGCTTCCCCGTTTTTTTCTTTGCGGCGGGGTACTCGGCAGGGTTGCCCCCTGTCTCCTTTGCTTTATATTTTATTTTTGGAACCCATATAGCTTTGTATCCGTACTCATCTGTTGCTCGCGGGCGTGGAGGTGAGAGATTCCTCCCTGCGTAGTTTGGCCTTTGCGGATGACATTATGATTCTTTTGACTGACCCGGTTTTGCACCTTTCTTTACTGTTGGAGTTGTTCCGGGGAGCTTTCGGGTCTCAAACTTAATGTTTCTAAGTCGGAAGCGCTCCCTCTTCATCTGCGTATCTCTCACCTGTGGTCGGACTTCCCTCTGAAGGAGGCTTCAGCTCAGGTGAAATATTTGGGGGTTCTTATTCCCTCCTCCTTGATGCGCCTTTATGAGCTTAATGTCCGACCCATGCTTCGGTCCTCTGTCGAGAGTCTGCGCTTTCTGCGGATTTTTCTGTGGCAGGGACGGCACCCTCGTCTACCCCTTCGCATTCTGATGCTGCCGGAGGTGCAGGGGGGTTTCGGTCTTTTAGATCTTCGAGCTTATAACTTGGCTTGCGGCTTACGCCAAATTCGTGTCTGGAGAGTTCCCAATTTCTGACCTTCTCTGTGGATAGGGACTTTTTGTCCCCTGTCTCTGGATTGTTCCTGTTGCATGCACCTTCGGCCCGGTTGGACTCCTTCCAGAGGGGTCATGTGGTGTGGTCCTATATGAGACGTATCTGGAAACTGCTTTGCAAACACTTGGGGGTCAATTATAGCGAAACCCCAATGTTGCCCTTAGTGGGCAACGCGCAGTTTTGTCCTGGAAGTGACAACCGAGTCTTCCAGCTTTGGCATGCACATGGGGTACGTAGAGTGGGAGATGTGCTCACTGAGAGGGGGATTCTTCTCTCTCCTACTGAGTTGGCGTCTCTCTATGGTTTGGATCGAGTGGATGCCTTTGGTTACTTACAGCTTAGCCATTATGTTCGTAGCCTCGGAGAGACGTCCTTGCATCCTTCGGTGGCACGGAATCTTTGCTTGAGTTTGGGTTTGTGGGAGGATCCGGCCCCGCGTCTGCGTTATTTTGTTACCGCGTTGTTGTCACCATTGTCAACTGAGAGAGCGGATCTGTTGGCTGGGGCATGGAGCGCTGATCTAGGGTGCACTATCTCGTCCTCCCTGATTTCTCATTGCTTTGTCTTCCTGCGTGCTCTCTCTTTCAATATGCTCCATAGGGAGCAGGAATATAAATTCCTTCATAGAACGTATATTTCTCCACAGAGGGCTTATCGAGCTGGCTTTGCCACTCACGCCAGTTGTCCCAAGTGCCTTGTGAGTTCTGCTACCCTGGGACATATGTTCTGGGATTGCTCTCGGATACGGGCTTTCTGGCTGCAAGTGTGGACCTTTTTGTCCTCCCTCTCTCCTTCGTTGCCTGCATGCACCCCTTCTATAGTCCTTTTTTATGATGGAGCGGCTCTCTCTCATTGCTCTGCTGGGCAGCGGATGTTGGTGTTCAAGGCTCTCCTTTTAGCCAAGAAGGCCATTTTAGTTTCCTGGCGGGCTCCTCATGCTCCCTCTTTTTCTCAGTGGCATTTATCCCTCTATGACTTAGCGCTTCTGGAGCGTAGGATGGCGGGGAGACATGACGAGGGCCGGTGGACCAAATTTCAGGAAGTGTGGGAGGGGTATTGGTTGTCTCTTCCACACCGGGAGCGGAGTATGTTGCTGAACTGCTAATATTGTGGGCTGTGGTGTCCTTGGCAGGAGTTAGGTGCTACTTTCATTACTCTGTTGTCTGCTTTCGTCTTTCTTCTCTCATTATCTTGTTACACCTTTCTTTCTGTTTATTTTCCTCTTGTTTTTCCATCTAACCACACGGGCTTGGGTTTGGGGGGATGTCTTTGGGGGAGTTGGGGGTTGGGGGCTTGGACTGGGGGAGGGGTGGTCGGGACTTCTGGTAAAATCCTGTATTGGGCACTCTCTAGCATCTTTGCCTGGGCGCTCTCCTGTTGTATTGCTTTTGGGATCCCTGATTGTCTTATTTTAGCACTTCATTGGGCGATGCGGCTGTATTTTTGTCTTTTCTTGTTCTGTATGTTGATGATTTTGCTCAATAAAGAAATATTAAATATAAAAAAAAAAAAAAACGGGTTTTGGACTTATTTGTAAACGACCTAGGCCTTTAAAATGCCACTGAACAACCAAAGTTAAATGGGGCATTTCGGGAGGAGTGTCGAGGGCGGGAGTTCGGCAGGACATGGGCAGGCTTAGACTTAGTCATACAGACTGGGATCGATAGAACTTGGACGTTGTGAATTAGACCATCTAAAACATGGTCTAAGTCACAAAAACCCACCTAAAGTGACCAGATAAGCACTGCAAACACTTAAAACAGACCCGCACACACTACCCCAGTGATCACTGACCCCCCCCCACTCCTATAAAAATATTAATCACACCTTTAAAATTCAGCCTCCAGACCATTATCACCTGGCCACCTGGCATAGGAAAGCTTAGTCGTCCAAAACAGAGGCATTTTAAGTCTTCTTGGGGGTGGGTTAGGGACCCATAGAGAGGAGGACCCATGCCCATAAGCCCCTGTAATCACTGCATTGATACTTAAACATGTGCACTCCCCTATATACCCCCAAAACCCTTTTGTACTGGCATATAAGTGGCTCCTGTAGCCATAAGGGCTATTAGGGTGGTAGATAAGTGGGTCTAGGAGATTCTGGAGGTGGTTTGGGGGGCTCACCATGACCTATAAGGGAGCTGTAGTGAGGAGAAGACATGGCACCCTTTTTGTGAAGTTCACAGCAGTACCCTGTAAGGTACCCCACTATTTAGGTGTCATGTCTGGGTGTTCAGTCCATCACTTTGCAGACCCCTCCCACGTCCAACAGGGCTTGTTCTAGGCATTTTTGACTTGGACGAAAAGTTAGACGAAAATGTGGTATAAAGATGGACGCTTTAGCGACTTAGACGATCAGATCAGCAGGATATATAATTAGACGATTTTCAAAACAAAAAAAATTTTGGATGTATTTTTCGAAATGTAAGATAGAGTGGGAGCCCACCTGGACAGTTAGGGAAAAATGCTTGAGTACCTGAATAATTTGTAATCCGCATAGAATTGTGCACGTATTTTCCATACCTGCAATGTGTATGACATCTTAATGTTTCCTCTGACGCCTCCTGTCAAGAATGAAAGCATTTTCAATTTTCAAATTCAGGAATCTTCTACAAACAAAATAATCATATTCCTAAGAATACACCATTTTATGAAACTTGCTCAGGAACTTATGAATGCCTGTACCCAGATTAACCCATCTCAATTCAAAAGACAGCAGCCTTTGATTTATAATTCATGGGGTTCAATGTGGATAAAATACATTTTTGGTCTAATTAACCATGACACAAAGATTTCTAGCTCAACAGGTTAGAGAGTTTCTAAAAGAACAAATTATATGAGAAACCCTATTTTATGTATGTGGAGGGGCATAATCGAAAGGGATGTCTAAATTTGTTTGCGTTCAACTCGCAAGTCGTCCAAAGTAAAAAACAGCTTAGGACACATTTTTGAAAAATACATCCAAATTTTTTTTTTGTTTTGAAAATCATCTAATTATATGTCCTGCCGATCTGATCGTTCAAGTCGCTAAAGCGTCCATCTTTATACCACATTTTCGTCCAACTTTTCGTCCAAGTTAAAAATGCTTAGAACAAGCCCTGTTGGACGTGGGAGGGGTCTGCAAAGTAATGGACTGAACACCCAGACATGGCACCTGTGAACTTTACAAAAAGGGTGCCATATCTTCTCCTCACTACAGCTCCCTTATAGGTCATGGTGAGCCCCCCCAAACCATCCCGGAGAGAAGAGTAGAGCATCAACATCTCCCCAAAACCACATGAAGAATAACAGAGATGAGTGATGTCATCTTTTGTGTTCCAAGTCTCATGATAATGATCCAACATCCTTCTTTAGAATGTTCAAAACTTCACATTTAAGAGAATGAAGAATCCAATTAAAATTATAACTGACTAAACGATTTGAGGCCAAAAACAGCAAAGTAAAAATTAAATGTAAAATAAAGTAAATTAAAAGTAATGATAATGAAAACCAGCTTTATACAAAACTTATATCTCCATCTTCTAATCAAAAAATAAAGGATAAAATGTATTGATATAAATCACATCACCATTATTTTAGGTCATTCCATGTGCTTATTGACTAAGGTATTCTTGTAATTTCAACGGGTCCTCGTAATATATTGCATTGTTGCAGTGAGTAATTTTCATCACAGAGTGGAAAAATAAGCCATACAATGCCCCCATTTGTTTCAACTGGGGGCGAAGTGCCAAAAATTGCTTTCTTTTATCAGGCAGTGGCCTTTGCATATTCAGGAAAAAAAGACAGTTTAGCCTCCTGCCATTTTATGTTTTATTTTCTCCTTGGCTACCTTTAAAATTTCCAACACTTGTGTGTATCTTAGTAACTTGAAAATTATGGGCCTAGGGACAGTAGCAGTATTATTTTTCCTGTAAGGGATTCTATGAGCCCTTTAAATTTCAAGAGATGGAGAAAACTCTACTGATAGCACATCAGGAATAAAGTCTCTCAAGAAACCTGCCATATCTTGTCCCTCAATATTTTCAGGAACTCCTAGCAGCCGGAGATTATTTTTTCTTTCTCGATTTTCCAAATATTCCAGGTTTTTTGTTATAGTAAGGAGAGATTTATGATCCATCTGGGCCTGGGGTAGCTTTGTCTCACAGTTTGAAATTCTCTGCTCACAATTATCTAGCCTGGTATTGGATATTTGTATTTGATGATTCAGATTTGTCAGCTCTTCCTGAAGTGAGACAAACTGTAAAGAATTATCCTGTAGCTGTTTAAAGTTATCCTGTAACATCACACATTCCTTCCATCAGCTGTTCAAGGATCTCCATAGAGTCAGATGGTAAAGGCACTTTAGATGTAGTCACTGGGGTTGGTTTTGATCTTGTTTTCCCCCTTAGTAGCAAATGCAGAATCCAGAGTTAGTTATTTTCCTGAGGCCATCAGAAATCAAATTGGTCAAATTGAAGGGAATCAAATAGTCATAAATATTCAGTGTATATGTCCAAGAGAGGAGCTCTGCACTCACACAGCCATCCTCATCGCCTCCAAGCGGCTTTTGAGAATCACACATGGGCATTCTATATAGAATCATGTCTGTCCTAATGGACAGATACCTAACCCCTTATAACATCCCAATTCTCTAACTGGAGTCCATGTCACAGGCACTGATTACAGAATTGCATTGCCACTGAGCTGATCATGGCAAGGGAATCTTCCTGCCACAATCAGCTCAGCAGCAGCGACCGGGAACCAGTCCCCCCATAAAGTTGGTCATTAGGGATGGCTACTCTCTCCAGTCGTCACCTCCAAACCCCTCCCCCCCACACACACACACTGTCTGCAGCAATAAGGATTCTCAATCCCTCCTGAAGCAAACCCTAAACAATCCTCAGCATGAGGGATGCCCAATCCCTCCTGTCGAAAACCCCAAAATAATCCCTGGCAGGAGGGATGCCATGTCCCCGCTGTCGGAAACCCCCTCCCAAAGATCAATGGCAGGAGGGATGCCCAATCTCTCCTGCCGGAATCCCCCAGAAAAAAATGCCCCTACCCTGACCACCCCAAGCCCACCCCCCGGTACCTTTTCTTGCAGGCCAGCTGGAGGGATGCTTACTCCCTCCGGCAGGACCACCTCCACAGAATGACCCAGGCACTTAAGGCCTCTCCCATAGTAGGGGCCTTAGGCACCTGTGACAACTGGAATCTTAGACCCATAGTGGGTGGCCTAAGGATCTGGCCAATCGGAGTCTTAGGCCATTCCCAGTGCATCCAAGAATACACTGGGAGGGAGGCCTAAGATTTCAGTGACCACTGAGTATGAATTTTACCATGCATTAAGAAATTACTGTATTATACAGTAATTATATTATGCAAGAACTCATTCAAAATATTTTGCATCTCATTATCTTCTATACAGCATGACCTTGGGTAGATTTTCATTTTGTACAATAATCTTTATAAGTTACCACAGGTGACTAGCTGAACTTATCACATTTCAATACAACTACTTCCTAATACTCATTACAATTCTACAGGAGATGATACAAGACTCTTTTTAGTTCACATGTGACATATTTATCTTATTTTTTGTATCAGATGGGCATCAAATGTACAATTATCAGAGCTTTATAGTAAATCATTTATCTAAGATTGCACAGTTTTAATGGAACAAGCATTACTTTTTTGCAGTATTGTATGTTCTTGATAAACAGCCTGTTAAACGTACTATATTATAATTTATGTTCATGTATCTATTTTCACTTTTAAGACTTGGATATAATTCTCTTTATCTCTGCTTCTGCCTCAGCACAAACCTATTTGGGAAATCAGAGGCAGTAGATAAATCAGTAAACGCTACTGTAATTTATGTCCCAATTGGATGGAGATAATTCTTTTGTACCAAATACATCAGGAAAAATGTTCACTCACTGACTTCCCACCTCTAAAACCTACTACCAAACTGAAAATATTCCCACCCAATTCCAGAAAATAACTTGTACCTAAAATTACCTTGTTAAAGAGAAAAATGTTTTATTATTTTACTCCCCCCCAAAAATAAATAAATAAAAGAAGAAGAAGGCTTTTAGAATTGCTGTGTGTGTATGTGTTTTGGGAGTAGTGGTAAACAGCTCTCCTTCCGTATTTGTGGGAGTTAGCTGCAGTGCTGGCCGGTAAATAGGGAAAAATCATGAATAAGTTTTTGGGCTGGCTCTGACCCACCCCCGCCTCCCTCCTGTGTTCCTGGACCTTACCTGCTGGTCTAGCAGTGATGCGGGGCAGGAGCAATCTTCCTACGCTACTGCCCCGTGCAAAGCCGTCATCAAAATGGCTGCTGTGAGTTCCCATTGTAGTCTCGAGACTACAACGGGAACTCACGGCAGCCTTTATGATGACGGCTCTGCATGGGGCAGGAGCACAGAACGATTGATCCTGCCCCGCACCACCGCTAGACCACCAGGTAAAGTTGGGGGAGGTTCAGGCAACCTGCAAAAAGAAGAAAAAAAGAATCGCAAATAATCAAATTTGCGAGTAGGGAAACCGTGAATCTGGAGGGAGAGCTATAATAACAATTTTGATGTCCTATCCATACCATTTTTTGTACGATATCAGGAGGGCTGAATTTTTGGATCTATACAGTATGGAATCTGCAAAACATGAATGTATACAAGAATGCATCTCAGAAAGAGGGACACATTTTTTTTTTAAATTCTTTATTGATTTTCAAACTAGAAATGCGCCATAAATGAATCACATATATGTACATTGTATAATAAGCACAGCAAACTTTCAAATATTACTGCAACAAAGAAATTTTCTCCTCCCTCCCAGCTAATATACAAACAAATAACTCAAACCTTCATGAAACCATTCATAAAATCATAAAATTCCATTCCCTTCCCTACCCTAGCCCCCCAGGATGTGTACATTTACTTGCTTATAAAATAAAATAAATTCCTCTTTACAGTATTTAGTCAATGGCTCCCACACCTCTATAAAATTCTTCAATCTTCCCTGTTGTATGGCCATACAACACATTTTATATGTATAACACCAGGATTCCCACCAGAATGTATAGTTCAACCTATCCCAGTTTTTTCCCATTTCTTAAAATAAGCTGCATGGAAACCCCTGTCATCACTAATAGAAGCTTGTTATTATTCATTGATAGTTGCCTTTTGGCTCTCATAAGAGTACCAAATAAAATGATATCATAAGATAAAGCCACTGGATTCTCTAACATGTTATTTACTTGATCCCAAATAGACCTCCAAAACTGCAGAAGTAAATGATCTAAAGTTCCAGCATCAAGATGACAACGCCAACAAGGGAAACTTAAGATCTATGGAGAAGTGCAAATTCCACAGATACTTTTATTCCCATTAATGTTGCCGCAGTTTTCAGAGAGAAAGCAAGCACACATCTTGCCTTTGAAAACTGTCAGGGGGGTTGGGGTGCTAGGGTGGGGGGAACATAGATTGGGGGAGTCATGAGTTCAGGGGAGGCCTGCTAGCAGGAGGGGTGGGTATCTCTCATGCCTATCATGGTTTGAGGGGGTTTGTGGGTTCTGGCATGTGGGAGTAGGCATCTTTCCTGCTGGGAGCTTTGAGGGAGGTTCAGCAATTGGGTATCCCTCCTGCCATGTACAGTGTCAGGTGGGGGTTCAGGGGTGGCGGCAGGAGGAATAGGGCATCTCTCTTGCTACGGATAGTGTCGGGTGAGGAGATTCAGTAGTACTGGTGGTAGTGAGTGGGCATCCCTCCTGCCGGCTAACTTTGTGGGTGGTGGTTCCTGCTGTGGCCATTCAGCTGATCGCAGCAGGGAGACTGCCTTCCCATGATCAGCTCAGTGGCCACATCTAATTGAAATGTAGGCCAGCATTTTAATGACTTACAGTTCAGATGTCTGTTGCGGTTCTAGTGAGATGCCTAAGGTCACTTAAAATTCACCCAAGGCCTTTTCCGGGTGAAATTACACCCATGCCCAGGTTTGGGCAAGCTTAGGTGTCCCTACATGTCTCCCTAAACTTGCAAAAATACCTACAGTATAGGCCACCTGCCTTTGGTAGGTTTTTTCTAAAAACGTGTGTCCCAATTGGCTGGTTAGATAGTGGCTTAGAAAAATGGAGGATATTTAGTGAAGGGGCATATACTTCTTGTAAGTCTATTCCATTCCTGATTTTGTTATATATGAAGACTGCTGAAACAGTTTGTATTTGCCAAGAAAGCACAAGGTCATTTTCTTTTTGTGTTCTGAGCTCTGTGTTTTACATTCTGTTCTGTAGCTGACTAGTTTTGCCTCCTTATGTTATGAACCCCACATCCTGTATTTTAGCTGAGCGATTTTGCTTCTTGTGAGTCAGGACTTAGATGAGAAACATTACTAGACCTTAGACAAAAGACAGTATTATGGAAACTTCCCACTAAACCCCTCCTTTATGTTTGCTACTTCTTTCTAGCTGCTTTTATGTATCCTGTTACCAAATATGGTCTTTCCTACAGTCATATGCTGAAAAAACTGACCCTTGTAAAATGCTATAAATATGTATGCAGCACTCATAATAAATGGACATCTCTTTGGAATAATAAGCGTCAATTCTTTCTAAAAGAGATTATCCCCAGATGCATCTGACTCTGACTTACAAACAACAGAGCATGTGAGGCAGTATTGGGACCAGAACCTTTTCATTTAGATATATTAAAAGCAAGAAGCTGGGAAGAGAATTAATTGGACCACTAGACAACTGAGGGGTAAAAGGGGTTCTCAGGGAAGACAAGGCCATAGTGGAGAGATTAAATGAATTCTGTGCTTCAGTTTTCACCAAGGAAGATGCCAGAAATGGTATTCAATTCTGATGAGACAGAGAAAGGGAAACAAATCTCTCTGTAAAACTGGAAGATATAATGGTTCAGTCTAACAAACTAAACAATAGCAACTTGTCTGGAATGGATGATATACATCCCAGAGTGCTAATAGAATTGAAAAATGAACTTGTAGAGTTAGTAATTAGTAATTTTTCTTTAAAGTCCAGCATAGAACTGGATTACTGGAGGGTGGCAAATGTGATGCCAATTTTTAAAAAGAGTTCCAGAGCTGATCTGGGAAATTATAGACAGATGCGTCTGATGTTGTTGCTGGGCAAAATGGTAGAGACTATTATACAGAACAAAATGAGAGCCAGCATTGATATTGTGTATTTGGATTTTCAAAATGAATTTGACAAAGTACCTCATGAAAGACTTCTGAGGAAAGTCATGGGATAGGAGGTAATGACATATTATGGATTAAGAACTGGTTGAAAGACAGAAAACAGAGAGTGGGTTTAAATGGTCAATATTCTCAATGGAGAAGGGTAAATAGTGGGGCTCTCCATGGATTTGTGCTGGGACCACTGCTTTATAACATATTTATCAATGATCTAGAGATGGGAATAACAAGTGAGATAACTAAATTTGCTGATGACACAAAGGGCTCCTTTTATCAAGCCACACTAACGGGGTTTCATCATGCGTTAACCCACGCGCTGGCCTAAAAACTACAGCCTGCTCAAGGGAGGAGGTAGCGGCTAGGGCGGCCAGCGGTTTAGCACATGGTATTACACACGTTAAACTGCTAGCGTGGCTTGATTAAAGGAGCCCAAAGTTGTTCAAGGTTGTTAAATCACAAGAGGATTGTGAAAAATTGCAAAAGGACCTTATGAGACTGAGAGACTGGGTATCAAAATGACTGATAATGTTTAATGTAAACAAATGCATAGTGATGTTTGTAAGAAAGAGGATCCCAAGCTATAGCTACATGATCTAGGGCTCCATGTTTGGAATCACTGCCTAGGAAAAAGATCTAGGTATCATTGTTGAGAATATTTTGAAACCCTTGGCTCAATATGTGGCTGTAGCAGCTAAGAAAGCAAATAGAATGTTAGAAATAATCAGGAAAGGAATGGAAAACAAAGATGAAAATATAATATTGCAATGAGAGGGCATGGGTGAAGTTAAGAGGTAATAGGCTCTAGAGTAATCAGAGGAAATACTTTTTTTACAGAAAGGGTGGTAGATGCATGGAACAGTCTCATGGAAGAGGTGGTGGAAACAGAGACTGTCTGAATTCAAGAGGCCTGGGATAGGCACTTGGGATCTCTGAGAGAGAAAAGGATAATGGTTATTGTGGATGGGCAGACTAGATGGGCTATTTGGCCTTTATCTACTGTTATGTTTCTATGGTATGGCCACACCTCGAATATGGGAAGTTGGGTGCAATTCTGGATACCTTATCTCAAAAAATGTATAGCGGAATTAGAAAAGGTATAGAGAAGGGTGACAGAAATGATAAAAGGGATGGGACATCTTTCCTATGAGGAAATGATGAAGTGGCTAGGGCTCTTCAGCTTGGAGAAGAGATGGCTCAGGGGTGCTATGACAGAGGTCTATAAAATACTGAATGGAGTGGAAAGGGTAGATTTGAATTGCTTGTTTACTCTTTCCAAAAATACTAGGACTAGGGGTCATGCAATGAAGCTGCTAAGTAGTAGATTTAAAACAAACTGGATAAAATATTTCTTCATACAATGTGTAATTAACATAAAAACAGAGAAACATGAAGACCAAATTGCCCATCCAGTCTGCAAATCAATAGCATCCACTCTCTCCTTCTCTCCCTAAGACTGGGGTGTCAAACTCAAATCACATAAGGGGCCGAAATCTAAAACACAGGCTAAATCGTGGGATGGATTTTTATTAAGATACTTACCCCCTCCTTTGCTGACACACAGCGTGGGCCCCAGCGCTGGTGGCAGCTCTGATGCTCACAGAACTTCTGTGAGCATCAGATCAATTGCCGCTGCTGGCGCCAAAACCCATGCTGCACGCCACCAAAGGAGGGGGTTAGTCTTAGTAGAAGTATAGGGATACAACCTCTCCAACCCCACGCCGGCTACAAAATAAATAAAAAAGAATTTTCCTCTCTTTTAGATTTTAGTTCACGCTTGCTGTCTAAAACCAGCTCTGGCAGAATACACATTTCAAATTTGACATATTGTAATCACAAAATAGAAAATAAAATTATTTTTTCTACCTTTTGTTGTCTGGTCATTTGCTTTTAGTCCCAATTTCTCTTTCTGATTTTGCCTATCTTCTAATTCTCTTTCCAGTGTCTGCTGTCCATTTTTTTTCTCCTCTTCTCTCTTGCTCCAGTCGCTATCTCCAACACATTGATTTTTCCCTTTCAACTTTTCTCCTTTTTTCTTTTCTGTCTCTGTCCACTCAAATCTTGCCCTCTTTTGTATCCTTCTCCTTTTTAAATTTTCAGCTACCTATCATTTTTCCATATTCTCTTATTCTGTAGCTCTCCCATTTCCCAACTCACTCCTTTCCCAGCCTCCTATTTCCTTCTATCTCCCTCCTTGTCCAACATTTTGCTCCCTCTCTTTTCTGTTGTTCTTCTTTCCTCCTCCCTTGATGCTGAACAATGAGATTGAAGGAAAACAAAAGAGCTGCTGTATTTTTCTCTCCCTTCCACCCCCTGGCCTAACATTTTTCCCTCCCTTCCATCTCCAGATCCAACTTCTCTCCCTTTTTTTTCCCAACTGCCCCCCATCCCATTTCTCCCCATGTCTGCCTGCCTCCCTCCCTCCCTTCCCCCAGGTCTACCATTTCTCCCTTTCTCTTCCCAACAGTTTTCCCTTCAAGTTTCTTTTTCCCTCTTCCTCCATACTACCCCAGGTCCAACCTCTCTTCCTTTATCTTGCTCTCCTCACAGCCCAGCTAGCCTTTCCCTCCAGCACCGGTCCCTCTCTCCTTACAGACCAGCATGCCTTTCCCTTCAGCGCCAGTCCCTCTCTCCTCACAGCCCAGCTTGCCTTTCCCTCCAACGCCAGTCCCTCTCTCCTCACAGACCGGCATGCCTTTCTCTCCGGCACCGGTCTGATGTCACCGTCAAGCCAAGGAATCTGCCGGCCTCAGCGATTCGGGAGTGTTGTACGTGGCTCCTCCTCCTGCTTTTCACCTGCCGTAGTCTGTCTCCAATGACGCACAACTTCCTGTTTCCACCAAGGTGGACCATGGCGGATGGAAGGCAGGAGGGGGAGCCACAGACAACACTGCCAAGCTAGCAAACTTTCCAGCACGATGACAACGTCGGACTGGTGCGGGAGGGAGGACACATTGGGCTCTGAGAAGGTGAAGTTCAGGAGCATTGCTGCGGGCCACATAAAAAGGCCAGGTGGGCCAGATTCAGCCCGTGGGCCTTGTGTTTGACACATGTGCCCTAAAAGATCCCATGTGCCTGACCCACACATTCTTGAATTCAGACACAATCTGTCTTCACCACCTCTACCAGGAGAATATTTCAAACATCTACCACCCTTTCTGTAATTAAATCTGGAATTAATTGCCAGAGAATCTGGTGAAATCAGTTAGCTTAACAGGGTTTAAAAAGGTTTAGATAATTTCCTAAAAGAGACGTCCATAAGCCATTATTGAGATGGCTTGAGGAAATCCACTGCTTACTCCTAGGATAAGCAGCATAATATCTGTTTTTACTACTTAGGATCTAGCTAGGTACTTGGGACCTGAGTTGGCTGCTGTTGGAAACAGGATACTAGGCTTGATGGACCTTCGATCTGTCTTCGTATGGCAGTTATTATGTACTTATTGTGTATAATGCATAAATGATCATTAATAAATCTCTAGAAAAAAGGATGAGACATGGAAAGTAATCCATCCTTCTCAGCCTTCCCCAGTATTACAAGCCACTGAACAAAAGGTCTCTTATTTGAGGAAAACAATGAAGAATGACTTGTCACATTCCTCTTCTGCAAACTTAAAACACAAACATTTTATAGTAAACACAGAAAACAGGTTCCCCCAATAGGGTTGCATTCATTAAACAATCCTTTTCAGTGTGTCCTGAGAAAAAGTATTTGCCTATCTTGGCAAAGAGAGTGTACTGTATACGGCTTCCAAGTGATGAGAAAAATGTGAATGATTGCACTATTGATGCCAAAGCAGGCATTCACACATTTCTTATTACATTACATTACATTGGTGATTTTTATTCTGCCATTACCTTGTGATTCAAGGTGGATTAAAGAAGAGGATTTTTGGACATATCCAGAGGTGTTACAGAATAGAGTGGGTTGCTTCAGAGGATTGACATGTTTCATACGGTGTTGATTAGTCTTCATGGATTTCTTGAATAGCAGGGTTTTTATTTCTTTTCTGAAAGTTTTGTAGTCTGGGGGTCGCGATTAGTAGATTGGAGAGTTGGTGGTCTAGTTTTGCTGCCTGTGTGGCTAGAAGGCCATTGTACAGTTTTTTTCCATTTGATGTCTCTGATTGCAGGGTATGTGAATGGTGTCTGGGTTCTCCTGTGTCTGGTTGTGGTAGCTTGGATTAGGCGGTTGTTCAAGTTTGCAGGGCTGTCACCATTTATGGATTTAAATAATAGACAGTAGAATTTAAATAGTATTCTTGCTTGAATTGGGAGCCAGTGTAAGTCGAGATATGCCTTGGTGATGTGGTCATGTTTTCTTAGTGAATAGATTAGTCTCAGGGCTGTGTTTAGTACTGTTTGTAGTTGTTTTATCATTGTTGCGGAGCAGGGGAGATAGAGGATGTTGCAGTAGTCAAGGAGACCTAGGACTAGGAACTGGACCATGAGCTGGAATTGTTTTCTGTCAAAGAATTTTCGAACTTGCCTTAGGTTTCTCATGACTGCAAATTATTTCTGTATTGTTTTGTTGATTTGTGGTCGCATGGTGCAGCATCTGTCTATCGTCATTCCCAGAAGTTTTAGAGTGGGTTGAATGGGGTATGTGATTGAGTTTATTATTAGGTTTATTATGGTTGGGGTTTTATTTATTTTGAGAAATATGAATTTTGTTTTGTCTGGGTTCAGTTTTAGTTTCTGGTCTTTAATCCATATTGCCACTGTTTCTAGAGTTCTGTGTAGTGTGTCTGTCATGGTGGGCGTTGGCTGATCAAAAGGAAGGAGAATGGTGATGTCATCTGCATAGCTATAGGAGGTTAAGCCTATTTTGTTTAGGCAGGTGCCGAGGGATGCAATGTAGAGACTGAAGAATGTTGGGGATAATGGCGATCCTTAGGGTATGCCATAGGGGCTGGACCATGGTTCTGATTTTTCTTTGTTTGTCTTTACTCTGTAGGTCCTGGATTCTAGGAATCCTTGAAACCATGTGTGTACTTTGCCTGTGATTCCTATTGTATCTATTATTTGTAACAGGATGTCGTGTTCTACCAGGTCTAATGCTGCGGTGAGATCTAGTTGAATAATCAGCATTTTTTTTTGCCTGTGCTGAGGTGTTGTCTAGCTGTGTCCAGAAGGGAGCCTAGTAGTGTCTCAATGCTGAAGTTGGTTCTGAATCCAGACTGTTTAGGGTGGAGAAAATTGTGGTTTTCTAGGTAGTTGGTGAGGAGTTTAGCTATGAGGCCTTTCATTAGCTTGACATATAGTGGAATTGAGGCTATGTAGTTGGATGGTTGATCTGTTGCTTAGTGTAATACATAACGTGACCATTTATTTTTTTCATCAAAAGGGGACATCTATTAATTGTCAGTCCCGCCCTCAATCCCACCCTAGCCCCTCCTCCAATCCCGCCCCCAATTTCTTCCATTCATTTTTCATGTATACATAATATCTTATTTATTCATAACGGTAACCTTAAAATTTTTTTAAAAAACTACAAAGCACATTATACGCAGAGAAAATGTTAATTATCATTTATATTTGGGGGTTTCAAAGATTTCAAGGCAGATAACTAAAATATGCAGTGTCACCTCAGTAACTATAGAAAAATAGACAAATATAATGCAAAATATAGACAGCACATATAAATTCTCACAACTGACACATTTTAATCACTAAATTGAAAATAAAATCATTTTTCCTACCTTTGCTGTCTGGTGAGTTCATGAGTCTTTGGTTGCGTTTCCTTCTGTCTGTGTATCCTTTCTTTCATTACTTTCTTTCTGCACTCAGGCCCAACAATTGTCCCTTTCTATTCCCTCCCTTTCTATGTCCTTAGTGCCCTCAGTGCCTCTTTTCTATGTTCTTAGTGTCCCTTCCTATGTCCTTAGTGCCCCCAGTGCCTCCTTCCTATGTCCTTAGTGCCCCCAGTGCCTCCTTCCTATGTCCTTATTGTCCCTTCCTATGTCCTTAGTGCCCCATTGCCTCCTTCCTATGTCCTTAGTGCCCCCAGTGCCTCCTTCCTATGTCCTTATTGTCCCTTCCTATGTCCTTAGTGCCCCCAGTGCCTCCTTCCTATGTCCTTAGTGCCCCCAGTGCCTCCTTCCTGTGTTCTTAGTGCCTCCAGTGCCTCTTTCCTATGTCCTTAGTACCCCAGTGCCTCCTTCCCATGTCCTTAGTGCCCCCTTCCTATGCCCTCAGTGTTACTTCCTATGTCCTTAGTGCCTCTTCCCATATCCTTAGTGCCCTCAGTGCCTCCTTCCTATGTCCTTAGTGCCCCCAGTGCCTCCTTCCTATGTCCTTATTGTCCCTTCCTATGTCCTTAGTGCCCCCATTGCCTCCTTCCTATGACCTTAGTGCCCCTAGTGCCTCCTTCCTGTATTTTTAGTGCCTCCAGTGCCTCCTTCCTATGTCCTTAGTACCCCAGTGCCTCCTTCCCATGTTCTTAGTGCCCCCTTCCTATGCCCTCAGTGTTCCTTCCTATGTCCTCAGTGCCTCCTTCCCATGTCCTCAGTGCCTCCTTCCTATGTCCCTCTCACTGCCTTCCAGACTTTGTCCCACCCCCACCCCCAAAGCCAGGCTGCCTACCTGCCTACCTCTCTCCCTCCCTGCCATGCCAAAGCCAGCCTGCTTGCCTGCCTACTTCCTTCCCTCCCTGCAAAAAAAAAAAGCCACCCTCCAGTGCCCGATTAAAAATAAAACCTCGGTACTGCAGAAGCATATCACACATCTAAATTTTGGTATACTTACTTTCTTGTGCAGTATTCAAGTTTCCATTACTTTAAAGCTGTGTGAAGATGATTTCAAGGAATGTGCCTTTTAAAGGAATTTGGTCCATTTGATTGCAATATGAATGCATAAATCTGCTGCTGGCCAGTGTCTGTATCCACCTTTGCTGCTGATTTTTCTCTAGTGGTTGCCAGAAACTTTATCTTTGCACTTTGATAGTATTTCTGTTCTGTAGAATGGACGATTGCATGGTAGAAAGAAGTGGCTCAACTGAAAAAAGGTCTATTTTTGCTTGCTTCTTTTTTCCAAGGCTTTACTTTAAAAAAAAACAAAAAAACTTTTTCCTAATGAAATAATACTGTAAAAATTCTGTACAGTATGCCAACTCGGCCTGATATGGGGTTATGGAATTGTAGCTAATTATCAAAGCACTGATAAAAGCTATTAATTATGTTTCTGTATACAATTTACTAAATAAAAAGCTCTTGTCATTAAAAAAAACAAAACAACCCGGTCCGCCGCTGCTGCTTTCTTTCCTGCTGCTGCTAATCGCGGCCCAGAAGCCTTCTTCCTGACGTCAGAGAGGATGTTCTGGGCCAGCCAATCGCTGCCTGGCTGACTCGGTACGTCCTCTCCGATGTCAGAATTGACGTCGGGAAGAAGGCTTCTGGGCCGCAATTAGCAGCAGCAGGGAGGTAAGCAGCGGCGGTGGACCGTTTTTTTTTTTAATCGAGCGCTGGAGGGAGGCTTTTTCTTTTTGCGTGGCAGAGAGGGATAGGAAGCGATCACCTGTCCCGATGTCCCCGTGCACAGATTTGGGACGCTGTCCCTGAAAATGGGACATTTTGGCGTCCCAAAGCTGAGTGTGGGGAAAACGGGACAAGGGCTCCCAAATCGGGAAGGTCCCATTCAAAACAGGACGTATGGTCACCTTAGTAATACACCATATTAGCATGAGCTAATACACATGCTCTTAGGCTTCCATGGCTGGCATCATGAATATAGCAGTTTTCCGGGTGTCGACGCATCTGGGCAGCAGTTTTCCGGTTGTCGTCCAGACATAGTGAGACCCAGAAAACTGCTACAATAATACATATGCTATGTATTTATCAGAATTTTTTTAATGTAGTAGCATTAATAGTGGTTGCACACTTTAGTGAATCTATTCCTATATAAAGTAACTATAGTCTCCTGTGCACACGATTGTGTTATGAGTTTTCAAAATTAAAGGATAATGTATTTTAATGCAATAGGAACCTTCCTAACAAATTCTATGCTATATTTATCATGCAAATCAATGCACCTCTGATGATCCAGAACATGTTTATTAAAATTTGATATCCCGCAGAAGCTTACAACAGTTCTCTGTGGCTAACAATTAATACATATGTCCAATAAAAAAGAAAGGAACTCCATAACATAAGTTTATGTTTATATTTATTCAAAACTTTATATACTGCGTAATAGCCGAAAAGGATCCAAGCGGTTTACAATATATAATTCAAAACAGTTTTGAAAAAAACTCCATTCAAAAATAGAAAAGGAAAGAAAAGAATCAAAGGTTTTTTTTTTCTTGATACATAAAAATTCTATAACAATCGAATTATCAATAAAAATTAACTAATTAATACAAACTAAAAATTTATTAAATAAATAGCTACATAAATACAGATTGAAGTCCCAAACTCATTTCTTCAATTTAAAAAAGCCAATTGAAAAAAATATGCTTTTAGATGTCTTTTAAAATTTATATACGATTCCTTTCTCAGTTCTGTAGGCAAATTGTTCCATAGCTGTGAAACTAAATTAAAAAATGCACAATCTCTAGTTGAGGCAAGATGGGCCTTCGAGATATGGGGAATAGCTACCCTGTTATCATTCAAAGATCGGAATAAACGCCTCGGTGCATAATATAACACCAAGTTGGAAAGATATGATGGTTGTAACTGAAATACCTATGCAATCATATAAGAGAAGAAAATAAAAAAAGGGAGTATGCTTTCTAAAAAAAAAAAATATATATAAGAAATACTTGTGCTTTAGGAAAAGATGTTGGTAAATCCCTTGATAAGTGAGATATGTTATAAGTGGACTGGAATTGCCCTCTCAGAGCTCAGAGTATAGAGAAAAGTTCTGATCATGTGCTGCAGTCTCTTCAGTTTCTCCTAAACTGTGTTTTTCAGTCTCTACAAAGCAAAGGAGTAGCCTACAGTGGACTGAAATCCTGAGGAACTGGGATCAATTCACACTGCAGATTCTTGTGACCCTGGGAAAATCACTTTACCCTTTATTTTTCCAGGTACAAAAACTTAGATTATGAGTCAATTAGAGCCAGAGAAAGTACTGAATCTATATATATAAAATCGGAGGTATGTATGTGTGTATGTGCCGCGATCACGCAAAAACGGCTTGACCGATTTGAACGAAACTTGGTATGCAGATCCCTCACTACCTGGGATGATATGTTCTGGGGGTCTCGCGGCCCACCTGCACACGTGGGCGGAGCTACAAACAGAAAATCATATTTCACCCATTCATGTCAATGGAAAAAATGTAAAAAGCTGCCATTCTCACAGTAATTCAAAAACGGCTTGACCGATTTGAACGAAACTTGGTATGCAGATCCCTCACTACCTGGGATGATATGTTCTGGGGGTCTCGCGGCCCACCTGCACACGTGGGCAGGAGCTACAAACAGAAAATCATATTTCACCCATTCATGTCAATGGAAAAAATGTAAAAAGCTGCCATTCTCACAGTAATTCAAAAACGGCTTGACCGATTTGAACGAAACTTGGTATGCAGATCCCTCACTACCTGGGATGATATGTTCTGGGGGTCTCGCGGCCCACCTGCACACGTGGGCAGAGCTACAAACAGAAAATCAGATTTCACCCATTCATGTCAATGGAAAAAATAGTAAAAAGCTGCCATTCTCACTAGTAATTCAAAAACGGCTTGACCGATTTGAACGAAACTTGGTATGCAGATCCCTCACTACCTGGGATGATATGTTCTGGGGGTCTCGCGGCCCACCTGCACACGATGGGCAGAGCTACAACAGAAAATCAGATTTCACCCATTCATGTCAATGGAAAAAATATAAAAAGCTGCCATTCTCACAGTAATTCAAAAACGGCTTGACCGATTTGAACGAAACTTGGTATGCAGATCCCTCACTACCTGGGGTGATATGTTCTGGGGTTCTCGCGGCCCACAACTCTATGTTGCTTGCTCAAGGCTGGGTTCACCCAATAATTTATATGTTCTTGCTCCAGGAGGTGAAACTAAAAATGTTGTTTATAATCACGTTTTGCGTTAGTTGTATTGTATTCATTTTGTCAAATATTTCACATTATAATTTGAATATTGTACTTTTTATTAAGCTGTAAAAAAATAATTTAATTCACCACTATAAAGTATCTCTATTTGAATCCATTTACAGTGTTATTGCTATAATTAAATACCCGTTCAACGCCGAGGCATCAGCTAGTATAATATATAAACTGCTTTGGTTGTACCACAGAAAGGTGGTAAGAGTTATCAAGACCTTAACATATACACACTTAGGGGCTCATATTAATAATAATAAAAAGTCTATAAACCTGCCTAAATTGGTACATGGATGATAAAAAAGACAGGTTGTCCAAGTACTGATAATCAAATAGGGTTTTAGATGTATCTAAGGGCTCCTTTTACTATGGTGCGCTAGTGGTTTTAGTGCATGCATAATGCAAATTACAATGCCGCATACACTAAAAGCTAACTCCTCCATAGAACTTGCATTAGTATTTTTCATTTAGCACCTGGTTTGCACACGCTAATCTTTAACATGCGCTAAAAACGCTAGCATACCTTAGTAAAAGGAGCCCTAAAACCAGCTTTGGCCTTTTCCCTGCCTCTGTGTGCCCAGAGTGAAAAGGGGCATTTTTGGAGGAGTGGGTAAGGCGGGAGATAGGCGGGATGTGGGTCAACCTACACTTAGTCGTCTGGCAGCCATAATCGAAAAGTTTGACAGCAGGATGACCAGTCCCTTCTGCCCAAAGCCACCGCAACCACTCTGAATGATCGCCGGCAGAAGAAATGCTCAATCTCTCCTGCCGCGATCCCCTCCAATTCCCCAGTAGGAGGGATGCCCAATCCTTCCTGCCAACACCTCACAATCTCTCCCCCAATAATCGGCAGCAGGAAGGATGCCTAGTCCATCCTGCCGACATTCCCATCAGGACCCCCTTAATCCCCCCTGACCTCTTACCCCTACCAGGACCCCAACCAGACCCTCTCCCCTCTAATCTGGTTTTGTTGGCCGGACAGATGGCTCTTGCCTATGTCTGGCCAGCAGGCTTGCCCCTTCCTGATGCACCTTGGGATGCATGAGGAGGGGGCCTAAGGACCTGGCCAACCGGAATGTTAGGTCCATCTCCCAGTGCATTCTGGGATTCATTGGGAGTGGCATAAGATTCCGATTGGCCAGATCCCTTAGGCCCCCCTCCACACACACATTTCTGTCTTCTGCTTAGCGTGATCACTCATTAAACGGAACTGCTGATGTTTTTCGGCAGTTGAAGAAGATAGCATAGACAGATCCGTACCGTGGATGAGGATTTGAAACATTAAGTCTTCTGTTTACTGACAGGTACTTATTCTACTTTTCTCTAAGATTTACATATTAGCATATAAGGAGTTTTCCAACGATTTGGAAGTTTATTTGACACTATATTGTATTGTTCTCAGAGACAAAATCGAGCACTGCATCAAATCACTTTAAGTGAAACAAAGTTTTGTTGATACCTGATTTCATTAACAATCAAGATACCATTTTGTGTTCCCCTGAATAAAATTTTGAAATGTGGTCTGCGTCAGAACCCCTTAAGATCTATAAGAGATAAGTGGGATTTTTTTTTTATTTCTTTGGTTAACATGTTTTGCATATCCATATAATAACAGTCTCTACACTATTCCATATGCAATGATTGGGTGGCAAGCTCCTTACTGTGGATGACTTTCCCAGAAGCTTTATGTCTCTGAGTGTATGAATCCATTTAAATAAATTAATCCAAAAGAAATGATACAAAATGATATGGACATTTGAACAATAATGTAGTAAGAGGGAGTTTTGGAAGTATTTTTGAATTTTATTTACAACCCTCCGCTGTTTAAGAACAAACAATCCCTGATTTTTATATTGTGACTGATTTTCTAGGACCTGGCTTGGTTGAATCTGTTTAAGATGCAATCCCTTCGAGATATGACTCAATTTCTGCAGGCAAATGGATATAAATGTTGGTAGATGTTCTCATTCACCCTCTAAATTACAATCAATGAGAAATCTTGCAAAGCTAAAACTGTAGATGAAGCCTAGGCAGCACTAAAAGAGTTAACTGTAATAACTTGCATTTACCAACTCCATGACCCGAGGCATCCTTGGAGCCACCCAGAGATTTGGCATTGCAAACAGTGGTTTGTGGCCACAAGAAATCTGCTAAGTCAGTGACTTAAATTCTAAGATTTTAAACTGTTGGGTTAGAGGTTTGCCATAGCAGTAGAGCTTAATGTATAAGGATGTTGGCATGTTATAGTATGACTGCCAAGGGAGAATAGTGTGTATGGATGGGGAACAGGGAAATAAATGTCTTCTTGATGATGTCTTAAAGTTGGTTGATTCCCCTGCCCCTCCCACTTGGTTGAAGTGGAATGTATGGTTTCAGGATGTATCAGGCTTCGGGAATTGTAATATAAAGAAAATGCATAATTGTTCATTTTCTATGATTTGATGCTGCTGGGGCAAGACATTTATTTCCTACAGGGACTGCTAGTCTTGGAGGGGCGTGATTAGCACTTATCAGATAAGGGAAGGTGGTGAGTTGGGAGACTAGGAAGGAAATGTTTTAAATTGGACATGGATCAATTGTTTGAAGGGAGGACAGTCTCCTGGGAGCCAGGGAAAAGATAATAATAACAGTTTATATACCGCAGGACCGTGAAGTTCTATGCGGTTTACAATGATTAAAAGATGCTACAAATTGAGTAGAATTAACAAAATTAGAAGCTAGTGATTAACAGCTCTAGGGATCAGTTATTATAGAATAAGATTGTACAGGTCAGTTGCCTAAATACTTCAGGAACAGATATGTTTTTAGGTGTTTCCTAAATTCCCCATAAGTAGTAGGCATAAACAATTGTTCCAGATCTTTACCCCATAATGCTGCCTGATGTGAGAAAAGATATTGATAATGTCTTTTAAATTTACATCCTCTAACCGGTGGGGAAACAAAATTCAAGTGTGAGCTTCTCTTATGTCTGTTGGTTGAGAAAGAGAAAAGGCAGTTATATATTTAGGGGCTAAACCGAATAGTACCTTAAAGCAAAAACATTAAAACTTAAACTTCACACGTGCCTCCATCGGCAGCCAATGCAGAAGTCGGTAGGAAGGTGTCACATGATTGAATTCTTCAACCCAAAAATTAGTTTGACCGCCGCATTTTGTACCAGTTGTAATCGCCGCTTATTCTTCTGGGAAATTGCCAGAAGATCCAGATTTAAGAGTTAGGTCTTGGAATGTAAATGAATTTTGTTATGCCCCCATGTTATGTGGGCATTTGCTCAGGTAATGTTTTTTAAATGTGTAGTAGTTATGGGTGCTCTGTGGAATCAACTACAAATAGAGCTTTGCTGCTTCCACAGAGCATGGGCCCACTTCCTTCTTCAGTCTGAGGAGAACAGTGACCATATTTGCTAAGCACATGCTAGAGTGAGAGCCTGAGAGTGGTGATCTCCCACCAGGTTTTTCACCACCAGGTTTTTCACCATTTTAATTCTGACAATCAAGTACAGCTTAGATTACTTCAAAGTCTGGAGAACAATGTCATCTCCACAGTGTGGACACTCCTAGCATAGACGTGATATGTTAGTGGAGTGAGAAGGAATGTACAGGCTTGAACTACACTTCTCCCTCCGCATCCACGGGGATTAGGGGCAGAGATGGCCTGCAAATATTAAAAAACCGTGATAATATTTGGGCCGGTTCTGCCCCTAACCCCTGCTTCCCCCCTCCCCCGGCTATTTTAAGCCTTGTAAGCTTCCCCTTAAGCCTTACCTGGTGGTCTAGCGGGTTTTCGGGGCAGGAGCGATCTTCCCACGGGTTTTCTTCAAGGCAAGGAATTTACACTAATCTCTACTCCCTTAATGTAGGCCAGGACAAATTCTGCCAATTATTACAGGATTTTGCCTAGCTTTGTGAAGGGTGAGATTATTTTAGGAGGTGACTTGAATATAACTGCAGATGCCCAACTAGATCACTCTAAAGGAAGGGGAGTATATAGCAACAGCATTGTATGGCCCTGTTAGATTTTGTGAGACAGTTAGAATTTATAGATAACTGGTACCTCCTGCAATGATCTCAGCAAAATTTTACCTTTTTTTTCTCATGCAAACACCATGTATACACACATAGATTCTATTTGATCCCATTCTAATATGTGGGATTTAGTGAAGGAGTCAGATATAGAACCCATTCAGGTCTCAGACCATGCTCCTGTTTGGGACCTCTACTCTGAGATGGGAGGACAAAAGGCCAGGATTTTGGAGGCTCGATGAGTCTCTGTTAGATGACAAAGAAGTATGTAATTTCGGTGAATGTTTCCTGGTCTTTGTGCTTTTTGAAAAAGTGAAAAATCAATTCACTTTTACCCATTCTACACCACTCAGGATTTTATAGACTTCAATCGTATCCCCCCTCAGCTGTCTCTTTTCTAAGCTGAAGAGCCCTAATTTCTTTAGCCTTTCCTCATATGAGAGGAGTTCCATCCCCTTTATCATCTTGATTGTTCTTCTTTGAATATTTTTTAATTCCACATCTGTTTTGAGATACCACAACCAGCACTGAGTGCAATACTCAAGGTCAGATTGCACATGGACTTATACAGAGGCATTATAATATTCTCAGTCTTATTTGCCATTCCTTTCTTAATAATTCCTAGCATCCTGTTTGCTTTTTTGGCCACTGCTGCACACTGGTCAGATTTCAATATACCGTATTTTTCGCTCCAGAAGACGTACTTTTTACACCCAATAAAGTAGGTGGAAAAAAGGGTGTATCCTATGGAGCGAATACCCAACCCCCCCTTGGTTACCTTATTTTAATTTTGGTGCCCTCCCTCACTGGACGCGGCTGCCTCTCTAACGGCATAGCGGCGTACAAGGCTGTCTGCCTGGTCAGCTGATGCAGCTGCCTCCTCTTCCCTTCTGTAGCGGCAGAGCGGCGCACAAGGCTGCCTGCCTAGCTCTGCGTCACTTCCGTTCTCACGCCGCTCTGCTGCTACAGAAGGGAAGAGGAGGAAGCCGCATCAGCCGACCAGGCAGGCAGCTTTGTGCGCCGCTCTGCCGCTGGAGACAGCAAGTCCTGCTTATCACACACTCCCCACAGGCCGAGTGCGAGCAGCAGCCATCGAACTGGCAGGCACTGGGAGTCAGCATGGCGGCACGGCTCTGATGAGAGCGAGCAGTACGTTAACAGCAGCAGCGGTGGCTGGTTCCGACCTCCCACTCGCCTTCCTCCCTTCCCCCAAGGCAGTGCTGAGTGGCACATCAGGGCCTTAGCTTCCTCCATTGACTCCCTTCATGTTTGGGTGGGACATGGAGGAACTGGCCCATCAAGCTGCGCTGGAGGAACTATAAGGTATGGGGGAAGAGGTCGGAGGGGGTACGGAGTGGCCCTGCCTGCCTGCCTGACTCGGACTGGTGGTGAGGAGTACAGGAGGAAAAAAATGAAGCTTAATATGGGGCGGGAAAGAGACAGAGCAAATAAATGCTGAAGGAGGAGGGAGCATAGGGACAGGGACATGGAATAATGCTGGAAAAGGGAGGACAGGGACAGGGTGCGAGGACAGGGTGCAAAGCCTGGCAGGGAGAATTTTGGTTCAGAATGGGGGGTTTTCTTGTTTTCCTCCTCTAAATCTACAGTGCATCTTATGGTCAGGTACAGGTCAAATTGTAATTCTATCCTCCCCCCTTTTTCTTCCCTTCTACATATAAGTTCATGTAAACCTTTTCCTTCTCTACCGTGTCAAGCTTCATATTAGTGGAGATGATGCGGTATATAAACTTAAGGTTTAGATTAGATTAGATTAGATTAGGTGCGTCTTATGGAGCGAAAAATACAGTAGTACCTACAATGACACCCAGATCTTTTTATTTCGGTGCTAACTGCTAAGGTGGACCCTAGCATCAGATAACTATGATTTGGATTATTACCAACTATGATTTGGATTATTCTTCCCGATGTGCATCACTTTGCATTTGTCCACATTAAATTTCATCTGCCATTTGGACACCCAGTCTTCCAATTTCCTAAGGTCTTCCTGCAATTTTTCACAGTCCTCATGTGTTTTGACAATTTTGAATAGTTTTGTGCTATCTGCAAATTTAATCACCTCGCTTGTCGTTCCAATTTACAAATCATTTATAAATATGTTAAATAGCACCAATCTCAATACAGAACCCTGTGACATTTAACTATTTACCCTCCTCCACTGAGATAAAATGGTCATTTAATACTATCCTCTGTTTTCTGTCTGATATAACCAATTCCTAGTCCACTGTCATTGTTCCCATCTCCTCAGATCAAACCTTGTGTTAATTTTTGGTTCATCTGCATCTTTGCCCATATTCATCAGACTACTAACATGTTTTTCTTTCTTTATAACATTAACAAAATTTATTACCTGTTACTTGGACCACTGTAAAGTGTCCCTCACAGGTCTCCACCTAAGCCATCTTTCTCCCCTTTAATTTATTCAACATTCTGTTGCATGGCTTATCATCAACCAATGTTGTTATATTCACAGAATCCCTCTTCTGAAACCATTCTATTGACTCCCTATCTGTCTTCACATAGAGTTCAGACTTCTTCTTCTGACCTACAAGTGCATTCATTCTGAACCCTTCCTTGGGAACTCCATTGGGTAAACTTGCATGTCATGCTCCATCTTTAGCTCTATTCAAATTGGTCTAACACCCCCCCTCCCTTCCCCTTTTGAAGATTTATTTTAAAACTTAAACCTTCATACTGCTTTAATGAATCCCTCAGTAAATGAAACTCCTTAATCTCTTATTTTTCCTGTTTGTCTGTTTTGAACAGACTGTAATCTCTGTCAAGCAGAGACAGTCTCTTACATTCTTGTGTAGTGCTGAGTACATCTATCAGTACTAGCAACATAAGTAGTAATATTGCTAGTCTAGGAGAGTTCAAACCTCTCAAGACTTTGAAAACTAAGCATTGTCAGATCTGTCTAGTACCTCGTTAGAGGGCCACAGAAGAAAATCAGATGGCGTGGGCTTCACAAATCAGTAGAATACCTTGCAGCACTCTGTATTATCTCAACTTCAACATCAAGAAGGAGGAGAATAATGGAAACAAACAAAGCAGTTCCGTCTGGTCTCTGACAAACTTTAAAACAATGTACTAATGCAGAATGAGTCATATTCTATTTTATTTTACGTTCATTTTTGTTATAGAAAAAAATATCATTATCTTTAATCAAAACAAAGGAGGGAGTTTTGTAGCATGCTTTCAACTAAATAATGAAAAGGTTTCCATGTAATGAAGTCTCTGGGCTCTCATGGTTACTCACTGGCTCATAATTCTATAAAACAGAGAACACTAATTATAAGTCCTTTATAATAGCATTGTTGCTCATATACGATTTAAATGTTCTTATTATCATGCCTTGAGTTCATTTTTTCCCTCAATTTTCCTTGATCAATAACATTTGAAACTTTTTTGTTGTTGTTGTTGTATTGTAATATTGCAGAGGTTAAAATTTTCTGATCATAACCTCAAACTACAATTTACAAACTCTGGGGCCATTTTACTTAAACACATTAAAATCTGGGTTTAATGCATTTTAACGTGGAAGTTTCCCATGTGCTAAGTCCAGATCTAACATGTCAGTATTTAAGGCTTATTTTTGTTTTAATTTTGTTTTTACAGGATCCACTCTAAATGTTCCCATGCTAAATCAATGTTATCCAGTGAGCATGCACTGATCATGACATACTAGCTAGAAAATGCTTTCATACTCATTTATGTCCGTCACATCCCCTTTCAAAAATATCTAAGAAAGAAACCACATAATGCACTATTAGCAGGAAGGATGGGCAAACAGGGCAGCTGCTCTGGGCCCCCATAGCCTGGAACCTTTTCCCCAGCACAGCCCAACATAAATAAGTGGCCTGCAACGTTCCTCTCTCTCTTTCCCTCCCATTCCTGATGGTTCAATGGTGGTTCTAACCTACCTCAATCAGTGCTAGCAGGGACACTTTAGTGTTTGAAAAGAGCTGCCCTGGGGCTTCAATCTTCCCTGTGAGGCTTCCTGCCTAAGTGGAACAGGAAGTTACATCTGAGGAGGTCTTTTTGTATTTTGTTCATTGCACAATCAGATAGCTGATTGGGGGTGAGGACAGAGCCCATGGGTGTGCACCAAATTTTCTCCATGCCCCGTTCCAAAATGCAACATATAAATAACTGATCTGGTGGGGATTTCTGACTGCCAGACTGAAGTCCTCTTCTTCCAATTCAGCAGCTAGATCTCTCCAAGCTCTGCAGCCAATGGCAAATCAGGGACACTGCAGCTGGCTGCAGAGCTTGGAGATTTCTGACTGCCAAACTGGAGGAGGAGGATGAGAAGGTGGTCTTCAGCTGGCAGGGCTTCTGGATCCCTACCAGCCATAGTAAAAAAGGTGGCTAATTTGGGGGGGGAGGGGCCTGGACCCAGGACCCCTATGGATCCCTTCTGCCTTGCTACACCATATGCTTGGGACAAGCTGTCCGAATCCCTACGGCAGGCTCTGTCTTTGGCATTGTTCAAGGCCCATTTAAAAGCCCACCTCTTTAAGAGTGCTTTCGACTCCTAACTCCTCTCACCTTGGGTTCTGAATCCCCTACCCTCTTGTATCTCCAATTTAAATTGTAAGTTCTTCCGAGCAGAGACTGTCTATGAATGTCAAAATATACAGTGCTGTATATGCCTTTCAGTGAGATATAAGTGATAAGTATTAGTAGTAGTGTGCCATTGATTATGTTCAATACAAAAAGAAATGCACTTCTATTTTTATTTCTCCAGTGTTGCAGTACTTACTGAGTTTAATTTATTGGGGTTCCCAGTTCAATTTTGGTCTTCATATTTCTATTTCTATTTGCAGTCCTTGTTCTGTATTTGGTGAAGGACTGTCTGTGTTTTGTGTGTCAAGAAGTCATCTCATTTACTGTTGTTTTATGTGTGGTAATAATGGCAGGTGTGGAAATCAGGGAGATGGGGGAAGAAAGGCAGGGAGGACAGAGATCTGGGGTCCCCTCCTTAATTTCTGACCTGGGCCCCATCAAGTCTAAAACCAGCCCTGTGGAAATTGTCAAATTATCACTAAATGCATTAATGCATTTTGCAGTAAGCCTTTATTTCATATGCTGAGTTTATAGTTTATTCATTTTTAGCCTACCTTTAAGATTACACACATATTAGAAGTAACAAACATCCAAATAAAATCAGATGGTTACAAAAAAACCCTCCATTTTAGCCACAACATCCAGCATTATGCTGCAAAATATAAATATTCAACAAACATTTTTCATTTTACAAAATAAATATTTTTTTTTTAATTAATTAATTTATTATTTTCAACTTAAATTTCAAGTATTACACTTGTACAGAAAGCAAGAATAGGATAGATATCAAATACAAAGCAATATAAATCTTAAATTAAACAAATATAGTATTTATGCTCAAGTCCACAATTAGGATCCAAGAATTATAGAAAATTGGCGAAATTATCTAAAAAGAAAATTATAAAAGAAACTGAGAACTATAGCACTGAGATAGGGTCACAATATCCTAAATATAGGGCTCAAAGATTGTTAACATTCAGGCGAGACATAGCCACGAAATTTGTCAATTGTGATGGTTCAAAAAACACATATTTAAGAGTACGGTGATATACAATACATTTACACGGATGTCTCAAATAAAAGGTTGCCCCCAAAGATAAAACCCCAGGTTTCAAAAGAAGAAATTCACGGCGGCGCATTTGCGTCTCCCGTGCCAAATCTGGGAACATTTGTATTTTATAACCAAGAAAGCTTTTTTGTCTATTTTTAAAGAAAGGTTTTAACAACCATGTTTTATCAATTGGCAAAGCTAAAGTAATAATCATGGTGGCTGGTGATGCTAAATCCTTCTCAGATGTTTCTAAGATCTGTGATATATTTAGAAGTTCTTGATCTGAAGGTTTTTCTTTTAGTTGTTGATTTTGTTCTTTATCAGGCAAATAATAAACCTGTGAAAATGGTGGTAATGAATCTTCGGGTATCTCTAAATTCTCTACTAGATATCTCTTAAGCATATCTCTAGGTGTTACTAACTCAAGTCTTGGAAAGTTAATTAACCTTAGATTATTACTGCGTGAATTATTCTCAAGCATTTCAGTCTTCTTCCTTAGGCTAATATTGTCTTTAACTAAGGCCTCTTGAATTTGTTTCACAAAATAAATATTTTAATAATCTTTTAAAAGTATTCAAATCTCTCTGTTGTCTTATATTTAATGGAATATTATTCCAGTTATTAGAACCTATACAGGAAAAAACACCTACTCTAGTTGCCTGCAATCTCATTTGTTTTCTGATTGGTATGTATAGATCAGTGGCGTACCAAGGGGGGGGGGCGGGGAGGGAGGTCCGCCCCGGGTGCAGCCTTAGGGGGGGTGCACAGCCGGCCCGGTCCCTATTGCGCTCCCTCCCTCCTTACTTAAGGTGACCAACGAGTGAACCCTTCTGACCCTCCCAGCGAGAGCAGCAAACCTCCCTCCAGTAGCGTCGGCAGCCGCAGCGCTAAACAGGCTGCTTCGCGGCTTTCTCCTGCCGATGAAGCAGCCTGGTTCAATTTAACCTTTGTCTGTGTATTTCTATTTTATCCCCCCTTTTACAAAACTGTGGAGCGTTTTTTAGCGCCAGCTGTGGTGGTAGCAGCTCTGATGCTCAGAATTCTATGAGCATCAGAGCTGTTACCACTGTGGCTAAAATCCACACTATAGTTTTGTAAAAGGGGGAGGGGTTACTTTGTGATGACATTCCATACTAGGCGAAGGTGTTTTCTGTGTTCCGTGTGTTCGAAAGACATGGTTAGGATTGACTACAGGATTGATCTGTACTAGTCTGGCTTGTTTAGTTTTACAATGGGTGTATTGCTGTTGTACTTCTCTTTGCAGTATGTAAGATGCTGCCTTTTCCTAGGTACTCATGTGTGACATGTGGCTTGTTACTAAAAATCATGTTTTCGTACAGCTGGGGGAGTGCCCCGGGTGTCACACATGCTAGGTACGCCACTGGTATAGATCTCTATAGTCGGTCAAGCATAAATTTTGATGCAACATATATGGCAAAACTCTGTCGACCAAATATTTTGGCACCAGCTGATGTACCCACCAATATGTTAAAAACAGCAATTTGTACTATATTCTATTTAACATAGTATTCTGACACCTGATCATTTTTTGCAACCCCCAAACAAGGCTCAAATAACTGAATTTTGAGTAACTTGTAAAGCAGAGTTACTTACAGTAAAAGGTGTTATCCAGGGACAGCAGGCAGATATTCTCACATATGGGTGATGTTAACCATGGAGCCCGATGTGGACAGCTTCACAAGCAGACTTGCTTGAAGAACTTTTAGAAAGTTTGCGACTGCTGCACAGCACATGCACGAATGCCTTCCCACTCGACGTAGGGTGCACATCTCCTTAGATCAGATAGCTAGCTAAGAAGCCAACCAGGGGAGGTGGGTGGGTTGTGAGAATATCTGCCTGCTGTCCCTGGATAACACCTGTTATGGTAAGTAATTGTGTTTTATCCCAGGACATGCAGGCAGCATATTCTCATATATGGGTGACCTCCAAGCTAACCAGAATGGGATGGTGGGAGTGTTGGCAATTCAGGAAAATAAATTTTGTAATACTGCCTGGCCAAAGTGGCCATCCTGTCTGGAAAAAGAATCCAGACAATAATGAGAGGTGAATGTATGAACCGAGGACCAAGTGGCAGCTTTGCAGATTTCCTCAATAGGAGTAGATCTAAGGAAAGCTACGGGTGCTGCCATGGCTCTAACTTTATAGGCTGTGACTCGACCCTATAGATGCAGTCCAGCCTGAACATAGCAGAATGAGATGCAAGCAGCCAACTAGTTGGAGATGGTTATCTTAGAAACTGGATGTTCCAACTTGTTTGGATCGAAGGAGACAAAAAGTTGAGGAGAAGATCATTGTGGCTTAGTCATTTTTAAGTAGAAAGCCAAAGCACACTTGCAGTCCAAAGTATGAAGAGCTGTTTCCAGTAGAAAAAAACACTGGAAGTACAATGGATTGATTGAGATTAAATTCTGAAACAACTTTTGATAAGAATTTAGGATGAGTACGGAGGACCACCTTGTTATGATGGAATACTGTGAAAGGTGGGTCCGTTACTAAAGCTTGTAGCTTACTGACTCTGCGAGCAGATGTGAGAGCAATGAGAAAGATCACTTTCTAAGTGAGAGATTTGAGATGAGCCAATGACATTGGTTCAAATGGAGGCTTCATCAGTTTAGCAAGAACCACATTGAGATCCCAAACCACTGGAGGCAGTTTGAAAGGCAGCTTGACATTGAAAAGTTCTTTCATAAATCTGGAAACCACAGGATGAACAGATAAATGTTTTACCTCCAACGGCTGGTGAAAAGCTGCAATTGCACTGAGATGGACTCTAATGGATGTTGATTTGAGGCCTAATTGAGATAAATGAAATAGGTAATCCAGAACTGAAGACAAGGAGGTAGACTGAGGTTTCTTGTGCTGAAGAGCGCAACTAGCAGAAAACCTAGTCCATTTCTGGTTGTAACATTGTGTAGTGATAGGCTTCCTGTAAGTTTCTAAAATGTCCTTGACAGATTGAGAGAACTGGAGATTGTAAATTATGTTGAAAGGTACCAAGCTGTCAGGTGCAGAGACTGCAGGTTGGGATGAAGAAGAAAACCCTAACTCTGTGTAAGCAGAGATGTAAAAACTGGTAGAAGTAGTGGCTCCCTGCTGCTGAGTTGAAGTAGAAGAGAGAACCAAGGTTGCCTGGACCACCGAGGAGCTATGAGAATCATGGTGACATGTTCTTGTTTGAGTTTGAAGAATGTCTTGAGAATCAGAGGGAATGGAGGAAACACATACAGAAACTTGTTCGTCCATTCCAGGAGAAGAAGCATCTGTCTCCAGGCAGTGAGGAGAGTAGATCCTGGAGCAAAACTGAGGCAGTTTGTTGTTGTGGGGAGACACAAAGAGATCTACTTGGAGAATCCCACACTGAGAAAAACTGTGATGAATTGAGTGTCCATTTGTGAGGCTGTAGAAGACTTAAGTTGTTCAACAAGAAATTTTTCTCTCCTTGAATGTAGGCAGCTTTCAGAAAGATGTTGTGAAGAATTGCCCAACTTCAAACCTTCTGAACTTCCTTGCACAGGGGAAGAGATCTTGTTCCTCCCTGCTTGTTGACATAGTACATGACTACTTGATTGTACGAATGAGAACTACTTGATCATGAAGAAGATATTGAAAAGCTTTGAGAGCATTGAAAATCGCTCTGAGTTCCAACAGATTGATGTGGTTCCGACGATCTGTGTTGGACCAATGCCCTTGAGTACTGAGACCATCGAGATGAACCCCCCAAGTGTAGGTTGAAGAATCTGTCGTGAGGACCTTCTGATGAGGGGGCGTTTGAAACAGCAAACTCTGGAGAGATTGGAAGAGAGCATCCACCAGTGAAGAGACTGTTTGAACAAAGGAGTCAGTGTAATGTACTGAGAGAGTGGATCGGAAGCCTGTTGCCATTAAGAAGCCAGGGTCCACTGAGAAATTCTGAGGTGAAGTCTGGCAAAAGGAGTCACGTGAACTGTGGATGCCATGTGACCCAAGAGAACCATCATGTGTCTCGCTGAAAGTGAAGTAAGGGGCAACACTTTGTGACAAAGTTGTACGAGAGTATCCTGACATTGTTGAGGAAGGAATGCTCCAAGCTGCACAGTGTCCAGTACAGATCCAATGAACTGTAGGTTTTGAGAGGGTTGTAGCTGGTATTTTGGAAAGTTGATTTCAAACCCCAAATGTTGGTGGAACCAAATAGTCTGTTGGGTCGCTACAATAACCCCCTGAGATGTTGAATCTTTGATGAGCCAGTCGTTCAAATACAGAAAAACCTAGAGACCATGACTGCGTAGAGCTGCTGCCACCACTACTAAGCACTTGGTGAAAACTCTGGAAGATATGCCAGGCTGAAAGGCAGCGCTCTTTACTGAAAATGATAATTTTTCACCCGAAATCTGAGAAACTTGCAGGAAGGTGGATGAATGGGAATGTGAGTGTAAGCCTCTTTGAGATATAGAGAGGATACAAAGATGCTAGTGATAGCATCCAAAATTTTTCTTTGACAAGAAATTTATTGAGAGCTATGAGGTCTAAAATAGGTCGCAGATCTCCCATCTACTTCAAGACAAGGAAGTAACGGGAGTAAAACCCCATGCTCTGCTGTTCCAGAGGAACTTTCTTGATGGCATAAAGATAAAGCAGAGCTTGAGCATCCTGAAGAAGAAGGGTGTTCTGTGATGGATTGGAAGGATACTCTCTTGGGGGAAGATCTGCTGGAACCTGAAGGAAGTGAAGAGAGTAACCTTCTTTGATTATTGTGAGGACCCAGAGGTCAGATGTAATCAGTTGCTATTGTTAATAGAAATGATGGAGACGACCTCTGATGGGAAGAGGGGAGGACAGAGGCAGAAAGATTGATGTTATGCTCTGTGTTAGATGGTCAAAAAGGCTGAGTGGACTTGGGCGCAGCAGGAGCCTGAGGTTTACGCTGCCTTTGCTGTTGCTGTAGTTTCTTAGGAGGCGGCTGTGAATAAGGGGCTGACTTCTGCGGATAATGCCTCTGATAAGATGGAGGAGGCCTATAACCCTTAGCAGTGGAAGGCTTCGGCTTCGGCCTTACAATAGAGGCAAACAACTTCTCATGTTCAGATAAATGTTTTGTGGCTGCCTCAATGGAATCATCAAATAACTCATTCCCCTGACATGGGATGTTGACCAGTCGATCTTGCAGGTTTGGATCCATATCCACAGTTCTTAACCAAGTCAGACAATGCATGGCCACCGAGAACACAGAGACCCTAGAGGACATCTCAAAAGCATCATATGGAGCCTGAACCATATGCATGTGAAGTTGACCTAGAGTAGAATGCATATGTTGGAACTCTGAGAGCCAATGTTTTGGGAGATACTTCAAGAAAGCAGACATAGCGTTAACCCAATGCTTGAGATAAGATGTGAAGAAAAGTTATAGTTCAAAATCTGATTTGTCATCATCGAATTTTGATACAACCGACAATCAAACATATCCATGGTCCTTCCCTCTCGGCCAGGCAGAACAGTGGAATAAACTCTGGCAGGGTTGTTTCTTTTTAAATAAGAATCCATGAGAAGAGATTGATGGGATAGTTGAGACTTCTCAAAGCCTTTGCAATGAAACATCTTATATCTAGATTCTAGCTTTGTCAGTACAACAGGAATTGAGTATGGTGTATCCAGGTTCCTCTTGAAAGTTTGACAAAGAATGCTATTTATGGGTAACTTTAAAGAATCCCTCAGAGGAGTAGACATACCCAGTTCTTCTAAATACTCCTTAGAATATTTTGAATCAGACTCCAAGGCAATATTGAGATCTTTACTCATTTGGTAGAGGAATTTAGTAAAGGACACCGGATCAGAAGATGAATGACTTTGTTGAGGTGAAAGAGAACGAGAAGCCCTTGAAGTTCCCCTTGCAACAGAGAAAGAAGGTGAAACCTCTCTGGAATATTGATAGCGAAGATCTGAATCCATAGGTAAAGATGCAGAAGAATGTCCACTTCTGGAACAAACAGGAGAAGTAGAACATTTTCTTTTTGATGAACAAGCTAGCAAAGAAAATCTCGCAGGAGAACTCAACTGGTGAGAATGAGGTTTTACAATCAATTTTCTCGACAAGGGAGTGGGAGGCCTCGAAGATTCTTGATGCCTTGATGAATGAGGTCTGCCTCGAGAAAAAGACCTGGGTCGAGATGAATGTCTGGACAGATGGTGTGGAGATGAACTATACCTCGGAGAACGAGGCATTGATCGAGTTAAATCTAGCCTCGATGAGGAGTGGTGAGGTATCCTCGTCCTGTGCCTCAAAGGCAATGCTTCATGCTGTAGAGGAGGACTGGAGGTGGAAGATCAAGGTTGAGACACTTTCAAGGACTCAGCTCCTTGTATAGAGTGTTCAGATTGACCTCAAGGCACTCTCAAGGACTCAACTCCTTGTATTACTGCTGAATGCTCAGGCTGGACTGTAGGAAGTAGGGTCGAGGCAGGAGTTAATTTGGCAAGCATATTACCAAACTCCTGATGCAGAATAGCCTCCAACATATTCTGCAAAGCCGGCACCGAGACCACTGGAGCTGGTGTAATTGGTGCAGCTATAGACTCTGAGGAAGATGATCTCGAGGACGAATGTTTCCTCGACTTGGATACCCACTTCTTGGAAAGCCTCGAAGCAACGGGTCCGACAGAGCTCACCATTGGAGTTTGTTGTGACTCCTGAAGGGTTGGCTTGAATAGCTTACCTGAGGGAGACACTGAGGAGAGCGGCCCTTCCGGGGACGATTTTGTCAATTTCCCTGAAGAAGAAAACTTCCCCATTGAGGGAGGCTCTAGCAAGGCCAAAGCCGAAGGTTTAAGCCCTGGAGAAGACTTCAGCACAGTGGAGGTTGAGGTCGGAGTTGAGGGTTTTGGAGGCAGATCCATGGCTCCGAAAATTATTTTGATTTGAACTCGACGGCGTTTAAGGGTTCAATTTTGAAGTGTAGCACAGCGAGTGCACAACTCCAGACAGTGGTCAGGTCCTAAACATTGAGCACACCACTTATGTGGGCAGGTGATAGTGATCGCGCATTGGCACCATCTATACTTCTTGAACCCTGTAACTGGCTGGGACATGGAATGGAAAATGGCCGCGGCTATATCGAAGGCTGCGGAACAGGCCCTATCGTGACCTGACTGAAAAAATTTGAAAACTTTTTTTTTTTTTTGTACACGCGCATCGCAACGACTGTGGAAAAAGAAACAATAAACACGAGCCGTGGTGATGAGAAGGCACAGAACTAACTAATTCTTACGCAGAGTGTCAAAACGAGGGCTTCTCAGCTCCGCGGAAAACTTAGAACTGAGGAGATGCTGAGGAGATGCATGCCCTACATCAGGCGGGAAGGCATGTAGGCTAGTGTTTTTGGGAGTATCAGGGTCAGCTTTATGTGCATTACAGGTTGCCCAGAATTCAGTGGTAAGATCTCTGTTTAGATTGGGAAGACATGAGCATGTGACGGAGTACTATATAAGTTTGTACTGGTTGAAGTTAAGGAGCAGGATATGTTATAAGCTACTAGTAAATATTTTCACGTGCCTACAGAAGTTGGCTCCCAAATACCTGATCCAGAGTATCTTGACACGCGAGTTCTCTCGATTGCTTCAGTCTACTGACCATTTTGATCTGCAGATTCCATCTGTGTGGGATCTGAGTTAATCGTCATCCAGGGATAGTGTTTTCCATTGTATTGGTCCCAGAGAATGGAACAACACTCCTGAGTATATTCGTCCACAGCAGAATATACAGAATTTTAAGAAATTATTCAAAAGACACCTGTTCTGTCAGATGAAATACAGGGTCTGAGACTGGTTAATTGAGGAGGAGTGGAGACTGTTGAGTGCAGGGTGCTGGTCACTGATGTATTCTATGGTCGGGACTGTTTTATGGTTATAGTGATGTTTGTTGTTGATACAACCTGTATGTTATGTCATTTTATATTTTGTATGTAAGTATGTAACTTGCCCTGTATAAAGGTGGGGGATAAATAAATAAATAAACAAATAAATCAGAAGAGATGATGTGGGATAATTTTTATATATGTCTGTATTTGTGAAAATAAGGGATTCAATAATTTCAGTAGTGGCAGTTCATTTATGGAACAACCTGACGGGAACACTCAGGCTGCTTTCTGATATCCAGCAATTTAAGAACATGGTAAAAACAACTTTATTTGTCGAAGCTTTTTATTGAATAATTATTTACATAAATAAGATAATTTTTTTTTTCAGATGTATGCAAATTATTTGCTTTGTTCTGTTTTGAAGATTGTGTATGTGTTTTGTGAACCACTTAGGTTTAAGCGGGCTACAATTTTTTTAAAATAAATAACCTAGACAATAAATAATGTTACCCAAGGTTATTGGATTGAGCTGATAGATTATCTGAAAAACTCTAAAAACCTGCCTGACTTCTTTATCTGATTTTCCATCTCCAAATTAATTCTCAAACTTCATTTACTGCAAACCTTTTATTTGATTTCCATGCTCTTTCCCCTCTCTTCCATCATCAGCAGTTCTTCATTTATTTACCGCTGAAATGAGGCAGGAACTCCTCCTTGACCCTGTGGAAATACCAGAGTTCAGCCATTACATTTCATCAATGTTTCATATTATTTTACTGTTATTACTGTTACCATATTTGCTATTCTCCTCTTAAAAAGTTATAGAAGTCACTCTAGCTGTTCGGACAGACAGGAAATTAGTTACAACAGTTTCTGCAGTGAATACAACCAGTATGTGCCTTTAATCTTTTTTTTTTTCTTTCTTTTGGGCTGGATTACATGATAAATTAAGTTTCCTCCCTTTTAGATCCACTGAGGTAGAATATAGCCTTTCTGCATTTTAGAAAAAGCCAGATGATTCAGTGACATTTTATATGTAGAAGTAAAAAAGGCAGTCAGACCGTGACTTCTGAACTGTCCTTCACATGAGAAGGATGAATGAATAGTTCTGTCTTTGCTCAGCCAAGGAAGTGATTTCATTACTACAGTAAAAGCTGTACCTCCGTGGCATTGGTGCATATGAGTAACAATCCAAGTGCAAATGACATGGCAACAAGAATTGCAGATCTGATGAGAACGTTTGTTCCCATAGGCAGTAAATGCCCATTTGTCCTTCATCAGAACAACACCGATGGGATTCTATAGTAGCTGGCTGACTAAGCATGGCAATGAAGAAATACACAGTTCATCAAACTGGCCTTTGTCTTTAGATTCTGCATTATAGGTTGCTTTTTGAGCTCCATGGAGAATATTGGAAGATCATTAGATTAGCTAAAGCATTTAAAATGCTGGCGTGAATGATTCTTTTAATGCTCAATAATTCATGCCAATTTTTAATTTTTAATTGGGAGAAATTAAATTAACAATCTTAGGCCCCCTTTTACAAAGCTGCAGTAAAAGTTTCTTCCATGGGTTAATGAGGTAAATGCTCCAATGCTGATAGGAATTCTATGAGTTGGAGTATTTACCTTACCATCCTGCGGTAGAAACCTCTATTGCGGCTTTATAAAAGCCAGCATTAGCCTTGAAGTCTGCTTAAGATTTATTAGTCTGAGAAATACCCATTCTAGAATAAATAAATATATTCAAAAAAATACAAGGCACCCTTTTCAAAGCTACAAATTCACTCCCTCTTTTACTAAAGCCGGCAATGTGAGGCGGCTCAATAAATGCTCCAATGCCTATAAGAATTGAATGTCGTTTCTAAATATATTTCTAAGCTGCTCTTCAAATACGTTATCCCACTTTAGTGAATGCTTCAACTGGTTCTCTAAACATTTCAATGGATTTCAATAAACAGAGCACCACTCCTCCGTCCCACAAAAGTGTCTCAAAGGGGAGATTCAAGTGGTGAACTCCTCACCGATCTATCCAATTTAAATAATGTGCAATTCTTATCCTTTTTATAAAAAGATTTAATGTTCACTTATCTCAGTAATGGTGAACTTTCAGTTCTCCATATAAGCTAGCGGTGAGACCCGACATGTTTCACGAGAGTTTCATCAGGGGTCTACCCACCACCGGAGCTATCCACCTCTATCCTTCAGTGTTTGTAAGATCTTACAGGATAGTGTTTGTAAGATCTTACAAACACTGAAGGATAGAGGTGGATAGCTGCGGTGGTGGGTAGACCCCTGATGAAACTCTCGTGAAACATGTCGAGTCTCACCGCTAGCTTATATGGAGAACTGAAAGTGAACATTAAATCTTTTTTATAAAAAGGATAAGAATTGCACATTATTTAAATTGGATAGACCGGTGAGGAGTTCACCACTTGAATCTCCCCGTTGAGACACATTTGTGGGACGGAGGAATGGTGGTTCTGAGGTCTATTGAAATCCATTGAAATGTTTAGAGAACCAGTTGAAGCATTCACTAAAGTGGGATAACGTATTTGAAGAGAACCTTAGAAATATATTTAGAAACGACATATTGATTTTCTAAGGCAATACTTGGCCAAATATTGGTTTATAAGAATTGAATGAACATCAGAACATTTACAGCATGGCACTCAGTCATGAAACTTTGTAAAAAGAGTGCTATTGTCCACATAAATCGTGTTGAACAAGGCCAGACATCAATTTTCAGTAGCATTATCTGAATAATGCTGTTGAAAATTATTACAGACCGCTCTGGTGCTAATGGTGTATGCTTAGTCACACACTTTTGGTGATACCATATTTTAAAAACAAAACAGAGACTTGCATCTCACATCTATATGCAGCTGACCTGAGGTATCAAACGGTAATTTTCTGAAGTTCTTTTAACACCATCTATTAGATCATCATTTGTACCCCTGAGGCAGGCTTTTTCAAAAGTTGAAACATGGACCGTGTCGGGTTTACAAGACAGATTGATTCTGATATACTGTCTCATGGCAATTTAGCATGTTTTTCTTTTCAATAGGTGTTTGGTTTAAATAAACTCTTCTTTATCTCAGGTTGATGTGTGCAAGTTCCTTCCCTACTTTTTCTCTGTAATATAATTCTCATTGGGTTTCTTTCCTTATTTTTGGGGCTAGATAGAGAGCACCAGTTAGTACAGTGGCACATTATTCAAACAGTGGTGACATTCAACAAACAGTTATCTTGTGTTTTCTGGATAGTTGTCCAGATCATGCACTGAATAGGCAGTAGTAGTTTGGGATATCAGCTGGCACTAAATACATAGGTATTGATCTATAAGAGGCACAATGTGAAAAAGATAAGTGGCACAATGTAAAAAAGATTGAAATAATTTCTCCTTACAGGCCACATGCACATAATATAGTTAGTTTTGCTAGAGGGGCCCTTTTACTAAAGGATGTTAAGCCCTGAAATTCAATATTTAGGTGCAATTTTAGACTCATGGCTGTACAGTATATTGTATTGCCAAACGTACTATCCAATGTAACATACTGAATATTAGCTTGTAATCCATTATGAGTTCCTGGGAGGATGGTATAGAAATCAAATTAAATAAATAAATAAATTTGAAGGCGCACATATATGCAATGGTAAAGAAGATTTATTTTAAATTCAGACTATTGAGTAATCTTAGATCATATCTGTCTGTCTGGAATTAACTTTAAGTATGCTCTTCAGACAGTTCTTCTATCTAGTTTGGATTACTGAAATCTCATTCTGTTGTGAATTCCCACAAATGCAACACATGCTTTATCCCAGGACAAGCAGGCAGCATATTCTCACATATGGGTGACGTCAACTACGGAACCCCATGCGGACAGCTTCACAAGCAGACTTGTTTGAAGAACTTTTAGAAAGTTTGCAACTGCCGCACTGTTTGCATCTGCAGCACTGTCCTAAACAGAGGAGCCACCAGATAAGGCTTAAGTCCATTCACTAACCGAAGATGGAAATACACCTTCCAAACTACTGCTAACACCTGCGCTCTCAGGGTAAGTCCCAAGTCCACAAGCACACTGAGATATTTCACCTCCCGTCTCACCAACACTCTCTCCCCCAATAACTCAACTGCTTCCGAGACATTAGAGCCTAAAGATCTCGCGACACACAACACCTTCGTCTTCTGAATGCTTAATTTCAACCTATTGTAGTCCATCCAATGTTTTATCTCAACCACTACCGACTGTAGGCATGACGAAGCCCCCATCAATAGGGAATAAGAATTGGATGTCATCAGCGTACAGTTGGTAGGATACCCCATGATCTGCAAGCAATATATACAGTGGTATGAGATACAAATTAAATAAAGCTGCCGATAGAGCTGGTCCCTGGGGAACTCCTATCTTCACTTCCTTATGACTCGACAGCTTAAAAAAGATTCAAACCAAGCCAGGACCAACCCATAAATCCCACATCCCATCAGTCTTTTCAACAATATTCAATGGTCCACAGTGTCAAAATGCTGCCGAGATATCAAGAAACACAACCAATAAATTGTTTTCCTTCATCCAAACCTATTATGAATTCATCAAACATGGACACCATAAGAACTTAATAATTGCCGCTGCTGGGTCAGACCAGTGGTCCATCCTGTTCAGTGGTCCGCTCACGCGGCGGCCCTTGGGTCAAAGACCAGTGCCATACCTGCGTAAGTTCTGGTTCAGCAGGAACTTGTCTAACTTGGTCTTGAATCCCTGGAGAGTATTTTCCCTTATAACAGCCTCCAGAAGAGCGTTCCAGATTTCTACCACTCTCTGGGTGAAAAAGAACTTCTTTACGTTTGTACGGAATCTATCCCCTTTTAACTTTAGAGAGTGCCTTCTCGTTCTCACTGCCTTGAAGAGGATGAACAACCTGCCTTTATCTACTAAGTCTATTCCCTTCATTATCTAGAATGTTTCGATCATGTCCCCTCTTTTCAAGGGAGAACAGGCCCAGTTTCTCTAATCTCTCACTGTACAGCAACTCCTCCAGCCCCTTAACCATTTTAGTCGCTCTTCTTTGGACCCTTTCGAGTAGTACTGTGTCCTTCTTAATGTACGGCGACCAGTGCTGGACGCAGTATTGTAGGTGAGGGCGTACAATGGCCTGGTACAGCGTCATGATAACCTTCTCCAACAGGGTTTCTATACTATATTTTCTAAACACATAATGATGATCATCTAAGATATGATGAACTTGCAAAAACTGATGCAGTTGGAAATAGACCATCTTTTCCATTATTTTACCCACCACTGGTAAGGATGCTACGACTCTTGAGACTACAGGTCCTACCTTCCCTGCCAAATTCTTCAAAATCCCTACCAGACAACTACTGTATCTCCTGAGGATTGCGTTGGTCTACAGGAACTTAATGCAACCCTTATATCTTCTTCCTCCACTCACTCAAACTCATTCCACTCCTCCCATTCATCAGCCACCCATTCCAATAATCGCTCCTCTCCTTCTACCTTTGGTAGAGTGTTTGCAATAAGCACAATTTTCATAGAAAGAAACTGTTGCCCATTTAACCCATCAACACTCAAATTCCTTACAACTTGAAAAAGCTCATGCAGCTTATTCACAACCCCGTCCAACCTCTGCTTATAATACTGCTTTCTTGCTAACTGTACTAACTCCTCAAAGTCACAAGTTGATGATCAAAACAGTGCTTCTCCCTCAGTTGTCCTCCTCTTTCACCAGCTACACTCCAACTTCCGTAAATCCCTGATATCACCTGTCAACCATTTATGTTTCTTCCCCCCTTGCCTCACCACCTTATTTTGTACCGGATACATTACATTACATTAATGTCTTCTATCCCGCCAATACCTTTCAGTTTTAGGTGGTTTACAACAAGAAATTAGCCTGGCCATTACCAGGGAAATTACAAGGTTGATAGCTATAGTATGCATCGGGATCTGGGAATGGTTGAAACGGTTTGGTTAGATCATTTGACAAATTTCTTGAATAGTATGGTTTTCAGTTCTTTCCTGAATGTTGTGTAGTTGGGCATCGTGTTGGGCATCGTGGTCACCAGATTTGAGAGGTGGTGGTCTATTTTTGCTGATCTGGTGGCTACTAGACCATCATATATATATATATATATATATATATATTTTTTTTTTTTTTTTTTTTTGCTTTGCATGCCTTTGATTGGGGGTGGGTAAAGTGTGCTTGAGTTCTCCTTGGTCTGGATGTGTTTTTCCAGATTAGGCGGTTGTTCAGATAGCTTGGTCCATTTCCATTTAAGGCTTTGAATAAGGCGCAATAAAATTTGTGTTTTATGCGTGCTTGTACTGGGAGCCAGTGAGAGTCTTGAAAAGCTGAGGTAATGTGGTCGTATTTTTTCAGCAAGTACACATCACACCTAAGGTACTCAAAAGAGTGGATTGCCAACCCAGAACAGTTTCATCTATACTCTCAAACTTTATCATCCTTAATTGTGGTTCCCATTCGCCCCACAATCTCTTGTTGTAATACGTTGGCCTCATCTTAATGATCTAGGAGGTATTTATAAATCTGCTGTTCTTCTCAGATGATCCTGTCCAAACCAAGCTTCTTGACAATTTACAGAGCTATGGAATAATAAATCAGGTTTCAAGCCTCAGGCATTTGGTGTCCTATTCACACACCCCCATTTTATATATATAATAAAAAGAATGGCAATTTTGAGCCAATCAGGGCCTTTGGAAGGGGAAGCCCTATAATTGGGAGGAGGAAGCCCCATAATTTGCAGCATGCGGCCCTGTAGGCAGGAGGGAGTGTGCTTTCCTCCTGCCGTTTGCTCTTCTGAAGGGAAGGGGGGGAACACGGAGATGCCAGAGGATGTTGGTGGAGATACAGGATGTCAGGGAGATGTCAGGGATGTCAGGAATATCAGGGGGATGTCATAGGGAGAGGTGTAGGGCTCGGTGCTTAGCTGATTATGATAGGGGGAATGCTGATCAGCTGAGCTGTCAGGAATCCCCAAAACTGGCTCAGCTGATGGGGATTCCGTTATCATGATCAGCTGATGGGAAGTGTATGGTTGTTATTTTTTTTTTTGGGGGGGGGGAGTTCTTTGGGTGGTGGGAGGGGGTTGTGACCACTGGGGGAGTAAGTGGGGGATCATGCCATAAATCCTCCAGTGGTATTCTTGTCAGTTTGGGTACCTGTGTGAAACTCAGAAGCAACTCAAACAGGTCCTATTGCTGATGTCTAAGGCCTAGATTCACTAAACTTTCCAACCCTGTACCGACGATCCCAAAACCAGTTTTACTGGTTTTGCGATCGTTACCCGACCCAATTCACTAAACTGCTGCCCGATCATTCTCCGCTCCTCCCATGCAAATTAGTAAAACCCCATGCAAAATAGCCAAGTGATTGATTCACTAACAATTGCTTGGCTATTTTGAATCGGGTTTTATTATTGTCAAACCCGACTGCTGCAGACCTGTGGGTAACTATGTTATTGACAAGTCTGCAGATTTTTTGACAGGTCTGCCTGTCTTTTTTAAATTTTTTTTCCCCCATGGCACAGATATTTTGCGCATGTTACACTCGCAAAATATCTGTACCATAAAAAAATTATTAAAAGACCTGTCAAAAAAACCGCCCCACGAAAAACGAGCCCCTTCCCCGACAAACGCGCCTAACCCCCATGACCCACAAATGGCAGGAGGGATGCCCGGTCCCTCCTGCCATCGGCTCCCTCCTCCCCCGCATGCCCATGGCCTGCCGAACACCCCTGCCCGCCCGAACACCCCCCACAGCTACTGTTGTCTTCCTTTCCCAGCCCACCCCCGGTACCTTTACATATGGCAGGAGGGATGCCCACCCATCCAGACACCACTTCCACCATTGTTGCCCCCCCCGTCTTCCTCCCCCCAGTCTCTTTTTGTTGGGAGCAGGTTCCTCCTCCTGCTACTCCGACCAGCTCCTGTGCAGCAATGATGGCCCTAAGGGCCAAAACAATGGCCAATCAGGGACTTCCTTAGACTCTCCCTAAGGAAGTCACTGATTGGCTCAGGCCCCTAAGGCCCAAGGGAGGAGCCCGAGGTGCCAGAGCCAGTCAGAGCCTTAGGCCCCACCCGGTGCAGATGATATACTGGGGCAGGGCCTAAGGCCATCATTGCCACGCAGGAGCTGGCTAGAGAAGCAGGAAGGGAACCCTGTTCCCAATGAAAAGGTACTGAGGGGTGGTGGGCCAGGCATGGTGGCAATGGTGGTGGGGGTGGGCGTCCCAACAGCAGGAGGGAGTGGGCAACCCTCCTGCCATATGTAAAGGTACTGGGGGCGGGCCGGGCCGGGAAGATGGGTGTTCGGAGGGCAGGTGTTTGGAGGGCAGGTGTTTGGAGGGCAGGTGTGGGTGTTCGGCTAGTCACGGGGGAGTACCATATGTAAAGGTAACGGTAGTAGGGTATGGTGAGTCAGGATGGGAAGACGACAACGTCAGTGGCTGTGAGGAGGTGCCGACGGCAGAAACCCTGACAGCAGTGACAGGTGGCTGCTTCTCCTGTTACTACTGTCAAGGCTGCCCCAACTCAATCACTCACTGAGTGATTGAGTCAGGGAGTTTGCATGCAAATCATTTGCATGCAAACTAGATAGTTAATCAATTGCTGTTTAAAAATCGGCCAGAAATCAACCAACAGCGATTGAATTGCTATCTTTAGTGAATCTAGCTCTAAGTTCCCTCTAGGAAAGCTTTGATTATAGCTGTGGTACGTCCAGGTTGAAGCCCACCCAATTCCCATCCATAACACACCTCCCAACACACGCCTTTGCTCACTGGACACACAGCAGCTTAGAAGTGCTGCTGCACATCCAGAAAGTTGGTTTTGAATATCCAAGTGCCGATTTAGGCTGATTTATGGACATTTTAAAGTTTTGATTATGAGCCCATACTGTATAAGAAATTGATCATATAAAGAAATGGATATTAATATTAATTAATATTTCATAATAAAGGATATATCTCTTTTCAATTAAATGGTGCTAGCGTCTGAATGGGGGAAAGAGAAGATTGTCACATTTAGCTAGTGATCTGGATGTTGGGTAATATATATTTACTAGAATAGAGACATGTTGAATTTGTTACTGGTTCTAATGTTTGTTTGTTTTTGTGTGTTCTTATTACCAATTCAGGCTACTACTTGATCTGACTCTATATTAACAGCCTGGTTCTGTTCAACCTTTGTCCATTATATGTGTAGTTCTCTAGCCCTACCTTATCTAGAAAAATTGTAACTTTAGGCTCTTAGATGCAATGGGGCCAAAACCAAACCTGGATGAATATGTCAGGTTTGATCTGGAGAAGGTGACTGCCCTATTACCAATACAACAGTGAAAATATTTGCATACTAAAGCAGGAATGGAAATTATTATCAGACTGGTATATTCATGACTATTTGAAATTTGGGGTGATTTCATAATAAGTTCTGACATAAACTGAAAACAAATTTTAGAAATAAAACTGCATGTATTTAAGAACTTGTTTAAATAGTGCTGCTTGACCGAGCAAATGATTGTGTGAATGAGGAAATACCTATGATTAACTAACTAAACTGAATTCAAATTTGGTTTTAATGGATGGTCTAAGAAGAAGCAATAGCAATTAAAACACGAGTAAATTAAATTTATTCAGTATAAGCGGCTGTATAAAGGAATTAAACTAGAGGGCATATCAATAAACTAAATAAACTAATGAGATTATTTATCTTATTTAATTAGTTCAATATTAATGTTCTTGATGAAACCAGTATTCCTTTTATGTAAACACCTGCAAGTATTGATAATCTAGTGTTGAGTCCTCAGCTACAGATGGTTAAAGCCTGTTAGTGTAATCTTGCTAAGTCTTCTTACACAGGCAGTTCACATTTTACATTCTTTCTGTCTCAATTTTTATCAAGTCTAGGAGCCTCGTAGTGAGACAATTTTCACACTGTCCATGATGGGCAATGTGTCAATATTCAAACCGACTGCATAAATGCTGTAGAAAAGATTGTGGCAATTCTACAGACGAATGCCGCCTCTTGATTAGTAGAATGGCAAAGATAATATGTAGAAATAAAGGAAAACTATATAAAGAAAAAACACCTTTTTATATAGAATGGCAAAAAAAATTATCTGATTGGAAATTGGGAACAGTTTGCTCTCAATGCTCTGCACTGGTGCCTAGAAAAATGGTGCTGGCCACATGCCAATCACACTAAGGCCCTCTTTTACAAAGGTGCGCTAAGTGTTTTAGCGCATGATTAGCGCGTGGTAAATCAATGTGTGCGCTAAACACTAATGTGTCCATAAGATAACATGCATGCATTAGTGTTTAGCGCGTGATAATATTTAGCGTACGCTAAAAAGCATAGCACACCTTTGTGAAAGAGGGGGTTAGGCACCATTTACAAAATCAAGACTAGTGTAACTAGGGTTAAATAGGGGTTTTTTACCTTTTCATCTGGCATCTGTGCCGGATCAATTGCATCTTCGAAACTCTCATGAGCCTCAGGGAGGGAGAGCCGCGATGGATCGGGGCCTGAGGCGGCAGGGTTGAGTCGGTGCTGTGTTGGGGCAGTCGTTTTGAGTTGTGGCAGAGCTCCCTGTTTGCCATGACTGCTCATTGCCGAGGGGTGGCAGAAATGTGGCGCCAGAAGCACCAGAGGTCAGCTCAGACATTGATGCGGCAGCAGCAGAGGCCCCGTGTGGCAGCCACGTTCATATACATCATTGGTGGTATCATGGTGCAGATGCATGTTGATGACATCAGCGTGCCTTTGCTTAGACATGATCAGCAAGCATCTGCACATGAGCAGAAGCTCATTTTTTCCAAGTTTAGGCCTAGGAGGCCCGAAGAAAAGTTGTTGTTAGTGCTGGCAAGTGCCGGTGAAGAGGAGAGGACTGGAGAAGTTGGGAAAAGGCTCTAGAGAGCCTTTCTCAAAGATCTTCATCGCGGATTGTTTTTTTTTTATATTTTAAATATCGGCGCATGCACTGCCAGCACGAGGGTGCTGGGCAGGCATTTGGTGGTTGCCATAGTGATAACGACTATGCCTTCTCGAGGTCAGAACCTGTAGCAGGCTCAGGGAGCTTGCAGCAAGCTGAAGAAAAGATTTTTGAGGTCTGTGATGGCTTTAAAGTTATTTAAAGGTAAGACTTGCTGTAATTTTTCTTATTTTTGCTGCGGTTACTTTAATTTTAATTTCTGATCAGTAAATTTTGGAAATTTAGCCTGCTGACTTCTGCACCAGGTTGGAGTTCCAAGTGCAGAAGCCAGCAGTGCTTCTTAAATTTCTAAACTGTCGGTGTGACAGTTTGGGTTGTTTTTGTGAGAAGACAGCTGTGTAAGGAAAGTTGTCTTGTGGTTTGAAGCTGGTTAAGTTGGTATTGGTACACTACTGCTTGATTTAAAATGGATAGTACTTTAGGTTTCAAATAATTTAAGTCTGGTGAAAGTTATAAAGCGTCAAGGTAAATTGACTAGTAAGAAAGTCATTGTTGATCAGTATTGTTTAAATATAATTTTAATCTTGGTAATGTTTACTTATTCATATTTTTTTTCGGTGATTGATAAAATTATCAGAAGTAATAAAGAAGTTTTAAATAGGCTTGGGTGGAATAAAGTATAGGGAATTCTAATTATCTGTTGATTTATTTATATCCAGTTTTCAGTAAAATAGTATAATATTTTCCAATAAGAACATAAGAATTGCCGCTGCTGGGTCAGATCAGTGGTCCATCGCACCCAGCAGTCAGCTCACGCGGCGGCCCCCAGGTCAAAGACCTGTGCCCTAACCGAGACCAGTCCTACCTGCGTTCGTTCTGGTTCCACAGGAACTTGTCCAACATTGTCTTGAATCCCTGGAGGATTTTTTCCCTTATAACAGAGCATTCCAGTTTTCCACCACTCTCTAGGTGAAGAAGAACTTCCTTACGTTTGTACAGAATCTATCCCATTTTAACTTTAGAGAGTGCTTTCTCGTTCTTTCTACCTTGGAGAGGGTGAACAACCTGTCCTTATCTACTAAGTCTAGTCCCTTCAGTACCTTGAATGTTTCGATCATGTGCCCTCTCAATCTCTTCTGTTCAAGGGAGAAAAGGCCCAGTTTCACTAATCTTTCACTGTATGGCAACTTCTCCAGCCCCTTAACTATCTTAGTTGCTCTTCTCTGGACCCTTTCGAGTAGTACCGTATCCTTCTTCATGTATGGTGACCAGTGCTGGATACAGTATTCCAGGTGAGGGCGTACCATGGCCTGGTGCAGCGGCATAATAACCTTCTCCGATCTATTCATGATTCCCTTCTAAATCATTCCTAGCATTCTGTTCGCCCTTTTCGCCACCGCCGCACATTATACAGACGGCTTCATCGACTTGTCGACCAATACTCCCAAGTTTCTTTACAGGGGGGTCTTTCCAAGTACAGCTTCGAACATGTTCTATTCATGTATGGGATTTTTGATACCGACATGTATTACCTTACACTTATCCACATTGAACTTCATTTGCCATGTTGCTGCCCATTTCTCGAGCATGGTTATGTCACGTTGCAGATCTTCACAATCCCCCTGCGTCTTCACTACTCTGAATAACTTCATATCATCCGCAAATTTAATCACCTCACTCGTCGTACCCATTTCCAGATCATTTATGAATATGTTAAAGAGCACGGGTCCAAGCACCGAGCCCTGTGGCACCCCACTGGTGATATTCTTCCAGTCCGAGTATTTTCCATTTACCCTCACTCTCTGTTTCCTATCCACTAGCCAGTTTTTAATCCACGTGAGTATTTCACCCTCTATTCCATGGCTCTCAATTTTCCCAAAAAGTCGTTCATGCGGAACCTTGTCGAACGCATTCTGAAAGTCCAGATATATAATGTCGACCGGGTCACCCTTGTCTATTTTAAGGAGCTTTATTTGCTTTATTGAGGAGTCCTTTTACTAAGGCATGCTAGCCGTTTTAACGTGCGCTAAATACTAGCATGCGCTAAATACTAATGCATCCATAGACTATAATGAACACGAGAGCGTTTAGCGTGCACTAATATTTAGTGCACGCTAAAATGGCTAGCGAGCCTTAGTTAAAGGACTCCTGAGTTCTTTAAGTCAAGAAGTAGGTACATCATCTGTGTCATCATCATCAAGAAGAGTGCTGGTACCCAACAAAACGTTTCACCAAAATTCCACAATCTTTCTTTTTGTTCTATTTTCTTGCGTCTCACAACTTTCACCTTATGGAATTTCAACCTTCTCAGAACCTGGTCTTATGGGGTCATCGCCCAATTCATAAAACAAACATAGTCTCCTCACAGTCTACAAACCTAATTAAAATCCTTCCGAGTTCTCTTAATAATGCTTCTTCTGCCTTTCCGAGTTCTCTTAATAATGCTCTTTCTGCCCTTCCCTTCAGCTCTGTTCAAAAATCCCTAATTGTAGGTCTTATTAATGTTATATCGTTACGTACTAAACATCATATTCTTAAGGATCTTATTACTAATCATTCATTGGACCTTCTCTGTGTCGTGGAATCTTGGCTAAGTAAAGGTGACAAAGCTCATCTAACTTTTGCCGGTCCCCCAGGTTATAAGAACATAAGAACATAAGCAGTGCCTCTGCTGGGTCATTCCAGAGGTCCATCATGCCCAGCAGTTCACTCACGCAGCGGCAAATCAGGTCTAGGACCTATATAGTAATCCTCTATCTATACCCTTCTATCCCCTTTTCCTTCAGGAAATCATCCAATCCCTTCTTAAACCCCAATACTGTACTCTCTTCTATCACACCCTCTGGAAGCTCATTTCAGGTGTCTACCACCTTTGTGTGAAGAAGAACTTCCTAGCATTGGTTCTGAATCTGTCCCCTCTTAATTTTTCTGAATGCCTTCTCATTCTTGTAGTTTTCGAAAGTTTGAAGAATCTGTCCCTCTCAACTTTCTCTATGCCTTTCATGATCTTGTAAGTCTCTATCATGTCACCTCTAAGCCTCCGCTTTCCAGGGAAAAGAGCCCCAGCTTCTCTAATCTTTCAGCATATGAAAGGTTTTCTATGCCTTTTATCAATCGCGTTGCTCTTTTCTGAGCACTCTCGAGTATCGCCATATCCTTCTTAAGGTACGGCGACCAATATTGGATGCAGTACTTCAGATGCGAGCGCACCATCGCCCAATACAATGGCAGGATAACTTCTTTCGTTCTGGTTGTAATACCTTTCTTAATAAAACCTAGCATTCTATTCGCCTTCTTAGAGGCCGCTGCGCACTATGCCGACGGCTTCATTGTCTTGTCCACTATTACCCCCAAGTCCTTTTCTAGGATACTTTCACCCATTACCAGCCCTCCCATCGTATAGCTGTACTTTGGGTTTCTGTTTTCTACATGCAACACTTTACATTTCTCTACATTAAACTTCATCTGCCATCTCTTCGCCCACTCTTCTAGTTTGTTCAGGTCCCTTTGTAAATCCTCACAGTCCTCTTTAGTCCCAACTCCACTAAATAGTTTGGTGTCATCTGCAAATTTTATTACTTCGCACTTCGTCCTTGTTTCTAGATCATTTATGAATACATTGAACAGCAGCGGTCTGAGTACTGACCCCTGAGGAACATCACTCATGACCCTCCTCAAGTCAGAGTAGTGGCCCTTCACGCCTACTCTTTACTTCCTACCCACCAACCAATTTTTGATCCATCTATGTACGTCTCCTTCCACCCCATGGTTCTTCAGTTTCCATAGTAGGCATTCATGGGGCACCTTGTCAAAGGCTTTTTGGAAATCTAAATATGTGATGTCTAGGGGGGGTCCCCTTTGTCCATTCGCTTGTTAATTCCTTTGAAGAAGTGCAATAAGTTTGTTAGGCACGATCTTCCCTTGCAGATGCCATGTTGGCTTGTTTTCATCAGTTTATTCCTTTCTAGATGCTCATTGATGCTGTCTTTTATCAGCGCTTCCGCCATCTTCCCCGGAACCAAAGTCAAACTTACCGGTCTGTAGTTTCCCGGGTCCGTTCTCAAACCTTTTTAAAAGATGGGTAAAACATTTGCTATCTTCTAATCCTCCGGGATCACCCCTGTTTTCAGGGATAGATTACAAACTTGCTGTAGTAGTTCTACTATTTCCTCCTTTAGTTCTTTCAATACCCTAGGGTGGATTCCGTCCGGGCCCAGAGATTTGTCAGTTTTTTAATCTATCTATCTGCTTGTGTACATCTTCAAGGCTTACTTCCATGGATGTTAATTTTTCTCCTGGATCTACTTTGAAGATTTTTTCAGGTTCCGGCATATTAGATGTGTCCTCTTTTGTAAATACTGATGAAAAGAACATGTTTAGTCTATCCGCCACTTCTTTTTCCTCCTTCACCACTCCTTTTCTATCTCCGTCGTCCAGCGATACCACCTCCTCCCTTGCCGGCTGCTTCCCTTTAACATATCTGAAGAACGGTTTGAAATTTCGTGCTTCCCTGGCTAGCCTCTCTTCATATTCTCATTTTGCTCTTATAACCATGCGGTGACATTCTTTTTGATGCTTCCTGTGTTCTTTCCAGTTCTCCTCGGTTTTGTCGTTTTTCCATTTCCGGAATACATTTTTCTTATTTCCTATCGCTTTTTTCACTTCTTTAGTAATCCATGCCAGGTCTTTTGTTCAGCTCTTTTTGCATCCTTTTCTAAATCTGGGGATATACAGATTTTGCGTCTTGCTCACCGTGTCCTTGAATAAAGACCAGTCTGCGATTTTTTTGAGCTGTTCCTAAGTTTCTTCCTTACCATTACTCTTCGTAGTTTCCTTTCTTGAAATTAAAAGTTGTCGCTGTGGTTCTCTTTCCCTTTGATATTCCTACTTCAACTTTAAACTTTTGATCATATTGTGATTGCTGTTTCCAACGGTTCCACTACTTCCACCTTCTTTGCAGGTTCTCTTAGCCCATTAAAGATTAGATCCAGAGTGGCATTCAATCTCGTCGGTTCCCTGACAAACTGCTCCATGAAGCAGTCCTGTATAGCCTCCAGGAATCCGGTCTCCCTTGCGCATTGTGAGTTTCTAAGACCCCAGTCTATCCCAGGATAGTTGAAGTCTCCCATAACAATCGTGTTACCGCTTTTGCATTCTCGCATCATATCGACTTTCATTTCTTCATCAGTTTCTTCGGTTTGCCCAGGTGGATAATACTACAGGCCCATCTTTATCTCGGGCCCTTTTCTTCCCAGTATTTTAACCCATAGTGATTCCAATTTGTTGGTCGTCGCTGCTGTGTCCACTCTGGTGGAGTGTATGTTTTCCTTTATGTATGGTTGGTTAGTGCTGGTGTTCTTAACTTCAAATCAGCAGTTTGTGTGCGTCCTGCTGTTGTTTCGTATGTATGTATGTGCCCTCCACTTTTTGCTGTGTTTTTTGCTTTTATTATGTAGCTGTGTTACTTGTTGGCATCCTTACCTTGCTGTCCTTCCTTGGTGTCCTTAGCTGTAATGCCTCGGCCCTTCTTAAGGCCCTTCACAAAGGCGCTCTCGCTAAGGCAAGCGCCTTTGCCACTCGCCTTCTCCGCGTGCCGAATGGCTGCGCGCTGTTGGCTCCGCCTCTTTTAAGGGGGAGCCCGGGTGGTGACTCTGCCGACGCAGTGGGGGTGGGCGGAGTTTATTATCGCCGCTGCCCTTAGTTCTCTCTCTGATCCCTCTGTTCTTTCTCAGCTGCATGCTATTTGCTTACCCTCTGCTCCTTTCTGCTGCTCCTTCTTCCTGCTTGAACCACCGCTCGGGTAAGAAGCGGGGTAAGGCTGGCAGTTATCTTTAAATCTCATTGTCTGTGACTGTTGATGTAGCCCCAGCAACACATTCTATTGGAACACTTCAACTAAAAATTAACACCAGTCCTGCCATATATCTGTTATTGTATATTCCTCCTCCAGTCAGCCAATCCGCAATTGCGCAGGTCTTATCTATTATATCTGATTTTACCACCTTTTCACAAACTCCATTCATCTTGGGGGATTTTAATCTTCATTTTGATGATCCCAATAATATATTAACCTCAGACCTCCTAACTCATATTCACGATCTTAATTTTGTTCCACTAATTTCTGCTCCAACTCACTCTAATGGTCATACACTTGATATGATTCTTGCTCCTATGCCCCAGATCATTACTTTATTTCAATTTCCTATGCCCTGCCATCTGTTTTTTCTGTTTTTAGATCACCAAAAGCTATCACCTCAAGAGATTTCCATAACCTTAGTGATTCCTTAACTTCTTCCTTATTCTCTATGGACATCCAGGTAGCAATGTTGGACAGGCAGGCTGAGAATCAGGTCTGGATTCTTGTAGAAATATCTGGGTCATCAGCATAGAGGCGATACTGACAACCATGGGAGAAGATCAGTGCATCGAGGAAGTGGGTATATATGGAGAAGAGGAGAGATCCCAAGACAGAACCTTGAGGTACACCAATTGAAAGTTGATCCCCCATTGCATACACCAAAAGTATTATGGGAGAGAAGAAAACCAGAAGAGAACAGAACCCTGGAATCCCAGCGAGGACAGCGTATTGAGGAGTAGGTGGTGATCAACAGCATCAAAAGCAGCAAATAGATTGAGAATGGTGAGGGTAGAGTACAGACCTTTGGATCTTGCCAGGAACAGGTCCTTAGAGACTCTGGTAAGGGCAGTGTCTGTGGAATGGAGTGCTTGAAAGCCTGATTGAAATGGGTCTAGAATATTTATTAATCACTTTTTCATAAAGATATTTCCAGTTTACAATAAATTGAATAATCAGGTCCTCTTTAAGTATTTTCCCTATCTATCACAGCATGCTCACAGTCTAACTGTGGTACCTGGGACAATGGAGTGCTAATTGACTTGCCCAGAGTCATAAGGAACAGGCTGTGATCAAACTCACAACTTCAGGGTGCTGAGGCAGCTGCTCTAACCAATAGCTTAAAGCATGCTTAGGTATCACTAGGCATCCTAACTTTAGATATACCCTATTTATGCTAGGGTTTTCTTGACTTAAATATCTGCATCTAAGTCATAAAGAGGTACCTAACTTGAAAGCATGCCCATGATCTGCCTCTTAGGGAGATGCTTTGGACTAGGCGTTAACTTTTTATAGAATAATATTTTTCAAGTTAACCACCTAACTTTCAATTAAGTCCAATTAAAGCCAATTATGAGGTGTTGTCAGTTATGGTTGCCAATTAAGCCTATTAACCAATTAAATTAGGCACCTACATCAGCAGGGCACACTGAAGTAGGTGCCTAACTTTAGGTGGGCTATATAGAATTTGCCAGTAAGTGGTTTTTGAGGCAAGGATATAGAAGGGGTTTTGCAAATAATGTATGCTAATTGTCACTTTTGCAGTTAACATGGGACCATTTACCACTTCCTAAATTGGAGGCACTAAGGGCCAGATTCTGTATTTGGCACCTACAATAAATTGTGTCTAGCAGTGCCTAAGTCACTCTCCACCCCTAAACATGCCTACTTTAGTATATTGTTAGGTGCTGGTAGGCACCATGCAATAGGAACCAATCTTTTGTAGAACTACGCCTAAGAAAATAGGCTCCTATAGACCAATTAATGTTTGTTTGTTTTTTTCAATTGTGAGCTTGTTAAAATTCATAATTGAAGCAAATTTACTAATTAAGTTAGGTGTCTAACTTTAGCCACCTAGTTATTTAGGCATCTAACTTTAGGTGTCTCTTATAGAATTTGCCCCTAAGGGGCACTGAAAAATAGGCACTGGGAAAACTCAGCATTTAGCGCTGTTCTATAAAGAACTTCTTGGAATGAGCACCCTTTATAGAATAGCACCTAGAGGGAATTCCCACACTCAATTTTGGGTGTGAGGATTTATGCTAGCTGGTGTAAATCCTGGTGCACAAGTTGGGCGCCAACCCCACAATGCTATAACACTGCACACATCTTTTAAGAATGCTGGTGCCCCGCCCATGCCCCTTTGGGGGCTATGTGCTAACGGATTTTGGCATCCAGGGTTATAGAACATCACACATCCAGATGAGCATTCACTTCCTAATTGGTGCCAATTAACATCAATTATTAATTGTTAGCAGCCAATTATTGGTGTTAATTGGTTCATTAATCAATTTAGTTGTGCATGCATCTCAGAGCTGTGTCCAAATTTGGATGTGAATAATTGGGTGCCCTTTATAGCTTCCATGCTAATTCCAAGCACAGTGACATGAGCTATCTGCAAATTTAGGGCCCCTGTTACAAGGCCATGGTAGCGAGTATGGCATGGCAAATGTGATGCAACCCATAGAAATTGAATGGGCTGCGGCAAATTTGCCACATGGTTATGGTGATGCTTATAACGGCAAATGCTGGGGAAACCCCTGATATCATACAACAAAGCCCTACATTAGGACACAGTTAATACAAAAGGCTTCTTATTTTGGATATTCTAGCAAAGCCCAACAAGACCAGCCTACATTAAATATATATATATATATATATATATAAATTATTATTGTTGTATGTCAAACACAAACTACCAAATATGCTAAACAACATATCGTAGCTACAGGATGTATTGACGACTTCTCCCTGTTTCATCAGCTCTCAGATCTCATTTTCTAATATCTAACAGCTTGTTTAGAATGATCTTTTCCAAACTGTGGTAGAAAATCTCTAATCTTTTTCAGTAGTGTTTTATGTGTGTCTCTTTTTAGCTTTAATGACAGAAAAAAAAACCCCAATAACTTGTGAAGAGAAATATCAACAGCAGGAATAATAGCTCAGTCTTTCTAAAATGAAAAATGTTGCAATTTGTTCCACAGTAATGGACAGCAATGTAAGATCTGATTATGACAGTGGCACTGCAGATTGAATTAGTGACAGATTAATGAAGAGACGAAGAAATGCATTGTGGGAGTCACAAATCCATGACAGCTATGCCTGCCCTTTCTGAGAGAATTTCACAAATAAAGACTTCCTGAGAGACAGGGATAAGGCTCTGATTAACACAGCATTGCATTTCTCCCCACTATAGACCACTTTTAATAATGATTAGAGAATGACACCAGTTTCCATGTGAACACTTTTCACAATCTAACTTACTCAAGGTATTCATAATACTGAGCTAGTGAAGAAAATATAACCAATCTATGCATTTTCTATCTTTCGTATCAATCCTAAGTGTTTCACCCAGCGTTATCATATATTATTTTAACAGAAGATAATGTTTTTAAGCTGATTGTGTGGATGTGTGTGTGGTATTTGTACTATGTCATCAAATTCCCAGTACTCTGCAGCTCTTGATAGACACTGTGAATCTTTCAAGTTTGCACAGCTGCCATTTATCCATCAGAATGAAACAATTCCTGCTTTACAACATAAGAATATTGCCTCATTAACATAAATAAAAAAAATTAAAACACAGCACCAACAATAATGCCTAATGTGCATACACAAAAATGATCGTAACAGCATCTGGTAGTCAGATTTCAGGTTTATTTGAAATTTTATATACGCCTTATCAAAATTCAAATCAAAATTCAATATAAAAACAAAGTATAAAAAGAGCATACATTAAAAACAAATTACAAACAATGCTGCAAACAATCAAATGCACTGACAAACATTAACTTACTGATACAGGATGGAAAAGGGCAGAAATACAATTTGTATAAAGAGAAAGAGGAGGAGAAGGACCAAAACAAAAGGAAGGGGAACAATAAAATCAATAGTCTAGTATTTTGTAAAATAGGGGGCAATTTAGTTTAATAAAAAAGGTATTTTTTTGTCTTTGTGTTTTTGTTTTATTTCTATATATTACCTATTATAATAGTGGAATTATTACTGAGTTCCATGCCTCTTTTTTCAAGCTCGTTAAATTCTATTGGAAAATATAGTTGTTGTTCTATTTTAACGGCCTCTTGGAAGACTAATTCGAGGAATGTATGAATAACTGGATCTATTGGGCCAAGGGGTGGGGGGGAGAGAGAGTCCAAGAACTTTTTTCCAAACACTGGAGAATGATCATTGTTTATTCCCCCTATCACAAAGTACAATTTGAGTTGTATAGTCTGAATAAACTTCTTAAAATCAGTCCTAAAATGGAATGGATCATGCTTGGATAAAAGAACAAAGGGCTAGATTCACAAAGCAAACTGATCGTGTACCGATCGGTTTGCAACCCCTTTACAAGTAAATTTTCCTCTGGCCCGATTCACTTACCTCTCTGCCGATCATCCTCCGTTCCGCGCATGCAAATGAGGGCAATGACATGCAAAGTAGGCAGGGACGCGATTCACAAACCAAAACCCTGCAAAACCGACTGAGTTGTTCAAGCCCTTTCCGACTGCCCTGCTCTCTGCCCTGTCAGCCCCAAACTCTCCTGCTGCTCCAAACTCTTCCTGAAGCCCCAAACTCTTCCTGCAGCCCCAAACTCTTCCTGCTACCCCGATCTCTCCTGCTGCCCTGAACACCTGCCTGCTCCAAACGCCTGCCTCCCCCGATCACCTGCCTTCCCCAACTCTCCCACCCTTCCCTGCAGTGCAGGCCCGTGGTTTTAACCCACGGGCCCTAAGCAGTCAATTGGTAACTAAATTAATTAATCATAGATTAATTAATCATAGATTTCTCCAGCCCCTTCTGTTCTTCCTGGCACATCTGTTGTGCAGCTCCCAAGAATTATCTTTCCTGTCTTGTCAGCACTTGAAGATTCAGGTGATAACTCCGATTTAGCTCTCTTTTGCTCTTTTGTTTCATCTGTTTTATGATTAGACCTAATCCAAATATAAACATATCAACCATTGTAGTTTTTCTGATCCCATTGTATTTTCTTAATTTCTTTTGTTCTCAACTTCAATCTCAATTTCTCTTAGAATTAAACTCCTATAAGAAACTATTATCATTTTACATAGCTTGAAACCCTATAAGTCTTTCTTCTAATTTAGGTTTTTCTTGCTCAGTTTTACATTGAAGGGTTTGAATTAGAAGCAACATAAAGGTCTAAGGAACATTGATTTAAAATACCAAATCTTTCATCCTCCACAAATAATTGAGGTCCTTTAGACATCCGCAGATTTCTAAGTATCATTTCTTTCTTACAATATTCAACGAGAGTAGTGCTGTGCAATTCCAAACTAATATTAAAGTTCTTAAACTCATTAAGTAGCTAAACCCAGCCAGAATTATCAATTAATTTATCACCAGACAGAAAATGCTAGAGCTTGCAAAACTGCAGATCTTTGATAATTTGGAAATCCAGAGTGGCCCTAGTCCTGCTAAAGTTAAAATTTGGGGGTAAATGCTTTTTGAAATTCCCAAATCTGAACTAAAAGGTGTCTCTATATACAAAATAAGGGATGGTTGTTTTTTTTTTTCTTTTTTGTGATAGTGAGAATTCGCAGGAACCATTAAGGAAGCTGCTCAGCACTGAGCAGCAGCGCAAAATCGCGCACCTGCTCGTGCTTCTCAGCACAGCCGAAGATACTCGCAGAAGCCTGTTAACAGCGGGGCAGGAACTTGGAAAGTTTGCTCCTGCCCGCTGCACCTCAACCGATGATCATCAGTAGAGGTATGAGCCTGAGTCTAGGACAGGGAGAGTGGCAGGGTGAATGGTGACAGCGGTATATTGGCTCGAATATAAACCGGGACCCCCATTTTTGGGCCCAAAAATCCCAGTTTATATTCGAGTATATACGGTATAGCAAATTTATATGTTTACTAGCCACTGGTGAATATTTAACTTGCTCTAAATATCAGCACACTAGCATGTGCTAACCAAGGCATAAAAGGGGTTACTCAAGCACCCTACAATAAGTTTCTGGTTAGCATGTGCATACCATGTGGTAAAAAAATATTTTTATTTTTACTGCTGAAGAGCTGTTTCTGGGGGAGGGGCCAAGAATGGGAATTTCTATGGTAATCAGCACAACCGCATTGAAAAACACTAATTTACACTGACTTATTTATATAAAGCCGTGGTAGAGGTTTTTACTGCAGATCAGCAAAGTAAATGCTCTGATGCTTATAGAATTCCTATAAGAGTCAGAATATTTACCTCACCATCCTGCTGTAGAAACCTCTACCATGGCTTTGTGAAAGGGAGCTTTAATTAATTAGCATACGGCAATGTAGCGCATGATTAGTGTGTGAGCCTTAAGGTCCGGATTCTTTTAACAGCACTGGTATTTTAGGCGCTGGTAGGTGCCCAAGCTTAGTAAAAACACCATTTAAAAAATCGGCACCAGAATTACACCTCCATAGGCACTTTAGATTGCCTAATGCCACTCTAAGCTTTGCTAATACCAGAAATGGTGTTAGGTGGCCTAAATAACCTACGGAGGTGCAATTCACATCACAGGTAGATGCCAGAAATATAGGTCAGGAAAACCCTGGCCCTACTTTTGAGGACATGTCCGGGTTTTGAAAAGCCTCCTCTCAATCACGTTGGGCAGGAGGCAATCTGCGCATGTGTGGATTGCCTCCTGCTTGACCAAAGCAGGCAGCAGGGGGTGGAGCTAGGGCAGGACTGGGGTGGAGATTGACGGGCCTGGGGGGCGGGTCTAGAGTGTCCACATTTTACAATCGTAAAATCTGGCAACCCTAGACAATGGCGATGGTTAGAGAATCTGGGCCTTATTGCCTACAAAATAGGTGGCGGTAAGGAATGTGCTAATTTATTTTTGAATGGCCATGTAGAAAACAAAAATCAAAAGGAATTGACCCCAAAATATCCACAAAGAAGAAAATCCAGAGAAAACAAAAAAAAACACAAAATCTCAGTGGAGTGACGATGTTCCTAAATGGACTTTATTTGAAATTGTCAAAGTTCCAAAGGTACACTGAAATCATCCACATAAAATAATTTCATCCACATAAAAGCCTTAAAGGACCTAGTCCGCTAGGGATACAGGACCCAACACAGTCTGTGTTTCGACAAAAAGTCTTCTTCAGGGGTCCCTGGGGGTCCTATAAAGGTGACTACATGGGAAACAATTGTGTGGTGAGCCTGAAGTGAGACACTGCTTGCATTTGCACTTCCGGCTCACCACACAATTGTTTCCCATGAACTCACCTTTATAAGAACTTTGACACTTTCAAATAAAGTCCATTTAGGAACATCGTCACTCCACAGAGTTTTGAATGGCCATGTAGCACATGGCCATTAATACAAAAATTTAAAAATCGACCATTATATTGCTGTGCTAAAAATGGTCTTAGCAAATGGGAAAAGCCTGTGTAAGAGTATGCTAAGACTTCCTTTTAGCACTGTTTTGTAAAAGGCCCTAAATGAGGAAATGAAGCTACTGAACTATTAAAAAAAATATATTTCTAACTTCTTGCTTCTTTATCAAGCATATTATAAATGATTAGTATTCTTATTGTAGTTCCTACTTCTGATTCAGATATTGTAAATGAATGAGCTATTAATATAGAACTCATGGAGTCAATAAAAGGCCCTTCATAGCATATCAAGAGTTACGGTCATCAGCCTCAGAATGCAAAGTTACAACACAGTGTTTGTGTAACTGAAAAGTCAGTTATTTCTGAAAGAGCTGAGGATACAAAGCTTGTTTTAGAAACAACATTCAGGGTAGGTTGGTGAGAGATATTTCAGGGAAACTGTCATAAGTACCACTTCAAATGTGTCAAAGGAGGACTGCATTAACATCAATTTTCAGGAGCTCAGTCATTGGAAATTTTAGAAATACAGAGGGCAATTTGCAAAGCCATTTACCTTGTTAATCTATTATTTACCAGGAAAAATGACACTTGACCAACTAAAAGTGCATGCCAGTTTCCACAGTGTGCTACTTTGCTTCTTTTGACTAATTGGGTGTTTAGCAGGTGCTAAGTGTAAGCTTGTTTTTTATGGCAAAAGGTAAAAATAAGAAATAATATGTGCTAACAAAGTGCAATTCTATAACAGGGTGCCTGGAGAATGTGCAATAAGAGCATATTCTATAAAGGAAAGGAAAGAAGACATCTATTATAGAATACTAGGGCAGCCCACTGGCTACCTGCCAACAAGCACTGTACCTTCAAGGCTCACAAAAGATTCCACCATATTGCATCCGAGCTGCACCCATACACTCCCTCCACTCTGAAACAGAGAGATGATTCAGCATCCCCCCAAGAAGATCTCTCCAGATGGAAACTGCACACAAACGCTCCTACAGCCATTTTTTTTTCTCAGCTATGGAACCAGTTGCCCACACAGATAAAGTCACTGGACTCACTGACGGCCTTCCGAACAGCAGTGAAGACCTTCCTCTTCTGCTAAATCTGCCATCAGCAGAGAGACTACTCTCGATAAGCTTCCTTCTATGTGCTCCTTGTTTGTAACCAGTCATGTCGTTAAATTTACTTTGTGAATGTCCTGTTCTGAGCTTTTGGGAGGACGGGATAGAAATTGAAATTAATTAATTAACAAGATTAAAATTTAGGCACTCAAACTTACACCAGCCATAGCACGGGTGTGTGAGTGCCCTAAGTAGACCAGGTACATACATAACTTACAGTACTCTGTAAGCTATGCATGTGAGAGCTTTCCATATGTCCTGTAAATGCTCCACCCCTGGGAATGACCCTCTTATAAATACACACAGTGTAAATTAAGCTGATATTCACAGAGTAGCACTTAGGCACCATGCTACCACCTTCATATTTTATGCACACATATTTAATACTATTACTACTTATCATTTCTATAGTGCTATTAAGCATACACAGTGCTGTACAATAAACATTGAAGAGATAGTCCCTGCTCAGTAGAGCTTACAATCTAATCAAACAGACAAACAGTCGTGAGAGATGATAAGGGTTTTGATAGCGTACTCAGAGAGGAAGGGTCGGCTTTTGGTGATATTGCAGAGAAAGAAACTACAGGTTTTGGCAGTCTGTTGGATTTGTGCAGAGAAAGAGATTGAGGTGCCAAAGATGACCCCAAGTTTACAAGCTGACAAGACAGGGAGATAAGAGTGTTATCCACTGAGAAAGAGTATGGGGAAGAGGAGAGATAGTTTTAGATGGAAAGATAAGTAGCTCAGTCTTGGCCATATTCAGTTTTAAGTGGCACTGAGACATCCAGGCAGCAATGTTGGGCAGGCTGGCTGAGACTCTGGCCTGGATTCCTGAAGAGAGTTCTGGTGTAGAAATGTAGATCTGGGAGTCGTCAGCATAGATGTGATACTTGAAACTATGGGAGGAGATCAGAGCATCAAGGGAATAAGTATAGATGGAGAAAAGAAGAGGTCCCAAGGACAGAGCCTGGGGTTATACCAACTGATAGTTGGAGAGCATTGAAGGAGGATCCACCATTTATTTATTTGATTTTTTTTTAGCCCATCCTTCCAAAGGAACTCAGAACAGATTCCAAAGCATTTTCCTTAGCTCAGCAGGTTCATAATCTATCTAAGGTACCTGGGTCATTGGAGGATTAAGTGACTTGCTTAGGGTCACAAGGATCAGCACAGGGGTTTGAACCCATAGCCTCAGGGCACTCTCCTGCAAGCAATAAAGGTGCAATGTAAGAGATAAGAAGAGAACCAAGAAAGAACAGAGCCCTGAGATTTTTTTATTGGGCTGTTACTCTCACCGTCTTGTATATTTCAACCTCTTCTTCCACCTCAGTCTCACTGTTTTTCTTCCTTCAAAGTCCACTCCATCCATCTATTTACTCTGCTACCTCTCTGAATAGCAGTCATTTACCGACCCCCTGATAAGTCCCTTGCTTCCAGTCTCATTGACTTAGACTCCCAGTTTTCCTTCTTTCTTGAACCTTTATCTCCTTTCCTAATTTGATGAGCAGATTGGAAAGGCCATATGGTCTCTATCTGCCTTCATGTTTATATGTTTCTATTTCATATAGTAGACCATACTCTTAAACTTCAGCAATTGGAAGATGTTGGCCTTTCCAAAACAGTGCTACAAGGGTTTCAATCATATCTGTCTAACAGAATTTATTTAGTGTCATGGAAGAACCATCTCTACAAATCTTAGAATTTGAAGTGTGGTATACAGGGATCCATTTTGGGACCAATGTTCTTTAACATCTTTATGGCAACACTTTTATACCTAATTCAGTCCTTAGTTTTGTCATCTTACATGTACATGAATGATATTCAACTCCTTGTACAAGTTAAATATACATGCAACCAGGGTAGTAATGACTTTATTATGAACTAAAATGTATTATTAATCATTGCAGACTGACTCAAAAAGGATGAAACTTAATCCCAGTAAGTCTAAGGCCTTTTTGTTTTCTCCAAATGGAGCATCACCTATTTAGCTACCGGTAGCAGGTGGACAGGTCCCTATAAAAATTCTATGAGTGATATTGGATAATAAACTATATTTTCAGGCCCTCTTGTTAAGCAATGGTTTTTCAAATAACAGATGATCCGTTCAGTTTCACATCTATTTCAGCGAGGTGAACTATGGGTTTTAGTGCATTCTTTTGTCATTAGTCAGATTATTGCAGTGCTTTGCTTCAAGGTTTATGACTATCAAATATTCGAAGCTTGCAGTTTGTTCAAAATACTGCTATTAATCTTCTTTGTAGGCAAAAAATATTGATTATATAATACCACTGTTTTGAGATGCACACTGGCTGCCTGTATCTCACAGGCTAACATATGCCATTTTGACGTTAACCCACAAAACCTTTCACACTGGTCTGCCATTATTCCTTTTTAGATTATTGAAGCCATATGTACCTATTTGAACATTGTGTTCCTCCCAGCATAACCATCTAGCATTGCCATCTTTTAGGCAGATTGGATTGGATACAATTGAGAGGGCAATTTTCAGCATTACTGTTCTCACATTCTGGAGTGCTTTGCCATTTGTTTACATTTAGAACAATTATTTGGTAGGTTTAAGAAAACCATTAAGACTTATTTATTTAATAATGTCTTTAACTAATCTGCCCTTGATTTTACTTGATTGTCTACTTCTATTTGCTGGCATTTGGGAGTCTTTTCACCAGTGCACAGATGAACTAGGGATCTGCATCCATGGTCTCTGCTTCCCTTCTCTTTCTGGATTATATTTCATTTAATTTAGTTAGAATTGAATTTTATGAATTATATTTTTACTAAAAACCACCTAGACAGTCACCATATGGTAAGGTATCAAATAGTAAATAATAAAACTTGGAGGGGGAATGGGCTGGGTGGGATATGGTCAGAGATTGCACATGGACTGCACATTTCAGTTTGTGCACAAAAATTAGAGTTCATTGTCACTCGTTAAATTAGTGTGGATGCAGGTAATTCTCAACTAGAGGCACCGAGGCCCTGATTCTACAAAACATGCCTATAGTTAGGTGCCTAGATTGGTGTGCCTAGTCAATCTGAGAGCCTAACTTAACACTCTTCTCCCCCCCCCCCCCCCACAACCAACACATACACTTTTACTAAGCTGCGATAGAGGTTTCTAACGCAGCCTGGAGCACTAAGGGGCAGATTTTGTGTGGACGTCTATCGACTTAGGATAATAAGACCAATTAATGACTTTAACAACTTTAACAAGCAATTGTTGAAAATTAGACTTCCAAAGACTGGACGCGATTCACAAAATAGGCATCCACAATTTCATGGACGCACATCGGAAAAAGCTGAGCCTAATGGGATAGGCATGGGTGTGGTATAGATGCAGCTTCGATATAGGTGTCCATTTAATTCGCTCCTACCTAGCGCCCAAAAGTGGACCTGGTTTTTCAAAGGAGTCCTCTTTACATCAAAAAATAAAAGATTTAGTGTGCAATATATATATATTTTTTTCATATGCTTTGATTGTTGAAGATACGTTTGATATTTATCCTAGAGAAATGACTGCTTGTAAATCAAGAGGATATAAACTTGGCTTTATACTCAACTTAGAAAAATTTAAAAGTAAACTAAAAACTTTCTTATTTAATGACGCCTTTGTTATTTAATACTATTTGGTCTCATTTAAAATATTTTTACAAGTCTTAGAACCAATCTATTCTCCTCTCTATAACATTTATTCAATTATCCTTATTCTTATCCCATCCATATGTGTTTTCCTTTATTTGTTTCCCACTCTGCTTAAATATATTGTAATTTCTCCCCCTACTTATCCCAATGTTTCTAGTTCATCTCGTAACTGTCTATGTCTCGTTTGTCTTTAACTATTTTAAAATTTCTTTTATATTGTAATTTTAATCATGTGTAAATCGCTTTGAAACTGATAAAGCGATCAATCAAATATATATTAAACTTGAAACTTGAAACTTGCTTTGGAACTGATATGAAGTTTACTATCTGAGTGTGTGTGGTGCACTGGTTTTGAGCTACAGCCTTAGCACCCTGACATTGTTGGCTCAAATCTCCCACTGCTCCTTGTGACCCTGAGCAACCGGAACAGAAGAAAAATACGATTAAGGAGCCAAATTTAAATAGCACATAGGATATAAGTGGTATATAAATAATTAAAATATAAATAAATAAAATATAATAGTGGTGCCAGCATTTTACTGCATACAATTTTAGGGCTCCTTTTACGAAGGTGCAGTAGCGGTTTAATGTGCATAATAGCGTGCACTAAACTGCCGGTCGCGCTAGCTGCTACTGCCTGCTCTTGAGCAGGTGATAGTTTTTTGGCTAGCACGGGGGTTAGCGCGTGATGAAAAGTCAAGCGTGCTGAAGCCGCTACCACGGCTTCGTAAAAGAAGCCCTTAATGTAAAAAAGCACAGCATAAAATTGCCTAAGGACGTCATAACACTAACACACAATAATGTTATAGATATTATTAGGACTTCTGTGCAATGCCTAAAAGGCGATTCTGCAAAGGACGTCTAACAATATAGACACGCTAAGATTCACTCAGCACCACTGAGCGTGATTCTGTATAGTATGTCTATGAATTATAGAATCGTGTTCAGCATTCTGCTCCTGGACGTCTAAACAGCGGCTAACTTTTAGATGTCCTTTACAGAATATGCCCATAAATACTCTGACTCTCTTAGAATTTCTATGAGCATCAAAGCAGTATCAGAGCATTTACCACTCTAATTTGCCGGTAGGCACATACCACTGAGGTAGGTGTCTATACTAGAGATCTGCAAGGGAACGAGGATCATGGGAATCCCGTGGGTCCCATGGGGACCCCTCCAGGTCTACAGGACTCCCACTGGGACCCCTCCAAGGCTGACAGGACTCCCACAGGGCTGGACCCGGGGTTCCTATCCCGAGGCATATCTAATTTCAGCTTTAGAAGAGACCAGTCCGGGTCTGGCGCCATGGCGAGAACGTCGATGCTGAGCAGTGAGCTCAGCACGTAGGCACACAGACTCTGTGTGCCTATGAGCTGAGCTCACTGCCTACGTGACAGAGACTGTTGCTGCTGATTTGTCAGGAATTCACATGCAGGCTAGCGTGGGAAGACAGCCTGCAATGTACAAAGAAGAGGAGGCAGGGGGCAAGGGGAAGAGGAAGAGGAAGAAGGGCTGCAACCCGATTGGCTGGCCATGGCTGTGATGTTCATCCTTTCCCTCCAGATCACCTCAACCACAGGCCTTTTTGTCTACTTCACCATGTCCATATCCAAGGTGAGCCCACAAACTGCCCCGGGGCATGCAAAACTGATTAAAACATTGGGGAAGTTGTCCTCTTTGTTCAGATAGGTTTCAGCTGCTGAACTTTCCTTGCATTTGGAAAAACTAGTTCACCCTAAATAGTGCAACGTATATTTTATTTGCTGAAAGTCGCAGACAATTCCATGCTCTGTGTTTTTTCCCTTTAATCATTTTTCTTTCCATTGCATTGCTTACGTAAAAAAAAAAAAAAAAAAAAAGATGATTTCCTTTTGAAAATCTGGGCATTGAAAAGCAACACCTCTGAACTAAATTTTTGTTTGATAGATTTCACGTCTTCATTTTGAATCGCTTTTTGTTAGTACTTTGTTGTTAATAATAGATATAAACGTTTGTTCTCTTATCTTTGGATTCCATTGAGCACAATTGTATTGTTTACTGCCTGTACTGCCAGTGTTTCAATTCACAATAAAAATGATTTACAAAAAAACAAACATGCTTATGTATTTTTAACTTTAAAATGCTAATCTTTCAAATCCTCTCACCCCATTCCTAAAAAAAAAAATCAGTTTTGAGCCATCATGTTTGGATGGATTTCTATTCAAATAAAAAGCTGTCCTGCTAAGCCTGCCTTAATTTGGAGAACTCTGGAAGTTTGATTGGAAGATTGCTTACTTTCCACAGATTAATTATTTTTGGTTTATTGGATTTAGCAAAGCAGGATGCATGTTGAAGGTTTTGCTGTGTGGATATTCAATTAATACTTTTAGTGAGGCTGTGGTAAAGTGAAGTTACTGTAAAAGTGAAGTTACTTCCTGGACAGCATGGTAGGCCAGTACCCCCACCCCACCAAAAAACTTCCTTGAGGCATGAGAAGTGCCATTGGCATTTCCTATGATTACCTTTTTTTGTAAAATGAAGTATAGGACCTGAATTTTGGTTATATGATGGGGCGCTGGGCGCTTATTTACTTGTATTGTTCAAAACTTTCTGAAGTAATTGCTGCTTTTTATGGGGACAGTTAACTTTTATAGGGGGATGGGCAGGGACGGAGGAGATTCCTCATGGGGGATGGGTGGGGATTCTAGCAGGGACAGGCGGGGACGGATGGGATTTTGGCGGGGACGGGTGGAATTTCTGTACCCGCGCAACTCTTGTCTATACTGAGGCACCTACCGGCAAGTAGGTGTGTTTAGGGGCAGATTTGGGGCGGATTCAGGGTAGAATTTGGTGTATTCATTTAGGCTAAGAAAACCATGGCCTATATGGCAGTGCACCAAAGGATTAAATACCTACCAGTACCTATGAACACTTGGGCACTGCTAGGTGTTTTTCTATAAACAGTGCCTAGCGGTTGATTGACAACTACGCTGAACGACACATAGGAGTTAGAAGCCATTTATAGAATTGGAGCCTGAGTGCATCTATGCTAACTGTGAAGGAACTTAACACATGTTATAAAACTTTTCTGCATGACAACTATAGGTGACCTACTGGATATACTCCCAACAGTTACCCCACAGCCTTTACAGATTAATTTGGACTGTTAAAATACACTAAATGCAAAAACCTCCCACTTTAATAAATAGGCTCTAGTGCAGGGGTAGGGAACTCCGGTCCTCGAGAGCCGTATTCCAGTCGGGTTTTCAGGATTTCCCCAATGAATATGCATGAGATCTATTTGCATGCACTGCTTTCAATGGATATTCATTGGAGAAATCCTGAAAGTTTTCAGATTTTTATGAAACCTTAAGTAATTGATATCAGTCTAAATGTAAACAGGTAGATTATTCCAAATTGTAATGGTAGTGAAACAAAAGAGGAGCTGAGCTGTCGTTTATACCATACTCCTCTAATCTTTGGAAAATATAATAATAAAATACTACACAATCTGGTGGAAGAATAATGCAAATGAGAAAAAAGCAAAAGCAGATTATCTGAAGAGTCAGTACTCTATCTTTCCAAGCTGGCAAATGGAGTAAAATGTTAAATGGTTTGATTGCGGCTTCTAATTCCTACCCTCTGGGGAAACTAATATCAAGGCACTGGATTTGTTTCCTAGATGAGAAAATACTTGTTGCCAAGAACAGGCAGGGATGGTAGTTGGGAATAATGGTCTAATGGGGGGGGGGGGGGGGGAGGACCCAGTAGTTTGTTGTCCTTAAAATATCTTCCTTCAGGTTTGCCTAATAGCTTTCTACTTCCCCTATATGGTTTCATTTACCTAACAAGTCCTAAAATCATTCCCCAAATGGAAAATTTAGTTTTCCTGAAGCTTTTGAGTGAATCATCTTGACCTATGTTCTTTTGCGAAGTAGAGACGCCGACACGTTCACACTCACTGATCGCAGTACACTACAAGTTCACTATTGTCCCCTGAGGAAGGCAATGTTGTCGCCGAAACTTGGATCCTAGTCGGGACTTTATTTCATATTTTTTAGATGTTTTATTTTCATTAAAGGACATGTGACCATCAGTTGATTTTGACATCTCCAATTCCTCTTTTTGTTGTTTGCTCTATGGTATTTTGAGGCTTGGTTCCTTCTTTCCTTTTTTCCCTACCATCTTATAATTGCTAGATGATGGATGATCACCTACTATAACCATTTAATTCAGTATTTCTCCCTCCAATATGGGTTCTGCAGAGAATCTGGGATTTCCCTACTTAAGGTAATACAGTAAAACCTTGGATTATGAGTAACTTGGTGTGTGAGAGTTTTGCAAGACAAGCAAAACATTTTATAAAATTCTAACTTGATCAATGAGCGTCGTCTTGCAATACAAGCATGTTGATATGCGCCACATACAAGTACGCACAATATACGTGTCACATTGCTGAGCGCATCTGAATGCATCACAAGCATCATAACTGAGCACAATATAAGTGCGACACAAGCACGTACAACATATGTGGGTTGAATCGCTGAGCGCTTTGCAGCTGAACGCAGCACAAGCATCGCAACTGAGAACAAGAATAGCGCAACACAAGCATGCACAACAATATAGTATTTTGTATTAAAGTGTTTGGGTTGTGGAACGAATTGTCTGAGTTTCCATTATTTCCTATGGGGAAATTTTCTTTGCTATACGAGTACTTTGGATTACAAGCATACTTCCAGAATGAATTATGCTCACAAACCAAGGTTTTACTGTACTAGTAAAGTTTTCCCTGAGTCCTCTCCTGTAAGGCAAGCAATACCATCTCAGGCTAGCTGAAATTTCCATCACCGTTATCCAAAGTCAAGATTCCCAACTATCTCATTAGCAGCAATCTACAGATTGAATACTACTGTAAAGCTCATGCATCTTGACTCACTAGTTCCACCATGCAAAATGGTGTTGCCAACTCTCCTAATCTCTTTAGTCCTCAGGAAAAAATCTGTCAAAGAATCACTTGAGGTTTGCTGGTTCTGCATTGAAAGTCAAAATTGGTAGGGCAGAAAGTAGGAGTAAGGAGAAAGGAGGTATGGGAATGAGGGAGTCTTGCCTATTCCAATGGGAGGCCATAGTTTGACTGTTCAGAAAGAACTTGGAAGATGTGTATTGGCCCAAGAAGGCCCTAATGTGCTGATGGAAGTGGGGAATAGTCAATGCCAGAATAGTGAGGGTAGGAGGCACATCCCTGTACCCTCTTCTTCTCCCCCTACTTCTTCCTAACCCTACCCCTTCCCCACTCCAGCATACTTACACCCTCCCTTCCCCCCATACCTCTTTAAATCTTCCCCAGAGTGAGCAGTTTCTCCAGTTTGCTGCTCACATTGGCATTGGCACCATGACCTGGAAGTGATTTCAGAAGGGAGCCAGGCCAGCACAAGAAGCAGTCCAGAGAATTTGCTCACACTGGTGAAGATTTAAATAGGTACGGGAAGGGGGAAGGGAGGGCATGAGTGTAGCGTGGCATGCAAAGAGGGTAGAGAAGTGCCAGCACCCCACCAAGACAGCGCTTGGGGTGGTCTGCCCTCCCCCCCTTTACTATGCCACTGTGGATGTTACTGTACATCCAGGAGCAGACCTTGCACTATCTAGTCAAAATTACCACCAATGCATTTTTGGTATCATTTATGCATCAACAAAATCTCTTTCAAAACACAGTGGTGGTTAACCAAAATATTCTGCAGGAGGGAATGCTTACTTTTCTACCATAAGTTTTTAATGTGCATTGTCCTCCTTAATATAAAGGATGATTTTTCTGTTGGCTAAGTATTTTGCTGTGTTGAGAAATCCTAGTCCCAGTCCCATGCTGTCATCTACTTACACCGCTTGCTGACTGGTGCAAAGACTTCCAGATGTTTAACTTCACATGTTATCAATTATTTACATGTAAAAATATCTGCTTTGAACATAAAATATGAAAAAGCTATAGGAAATAATAAATGGCCTACATAGCTATCTGGTTTGCTAGTTCATTGAACAAACTTTGGAAAAGAAATAATATCGCAATTTCTACTTTTGTTGGAATGGCATCCTGCTTGAAAAGAATAAATGGACTTTTCTGATAACTCTTAAAGCTTCTAGTGAAATCAGAATTTAAGAGCAGGTATGGAGTCATTATCTTCATTATAAAAATGGCCATGACCCTCTTCACAAAAGAACCGAAATCACAGTTTCATTTGGCAAAAAAAAGGGAAGAATCATCATTTTTATGGTCTTTCTGAAGTGGCTATTGCAGTCTTTTTACAGAATTAATGCAAAAAAAAGAAAAAAACACAGAATAAAATTTAGGAGGAAAAAATGACCATTATTTTCTTCCTTCATATAACTAGACCACCTTCACATCCACTCTTCCATAGTTTCAGTGAAATTTGCTAAGCCCTCATTAAGATAGGCAAGATATTAATATTTACTTAATGAAGAGGCATTCTGGGCTATATTCTGTAAATGGTGCCTAACAGGGCTAGATGCACAAAACACTGTCATTAAGACCAAGTGAGTCACTGTTGGCCAATTTTTTGGTCCGACTCTGGAGCAGTGATTGTTGTTCTAAAAAGTTTGAATGCAAATGATTTGCACGGAGGTTCACCTTAATCCCGTCTAAACAGTCGCTGTCAGAGCAACTTTGAAAAATGCGCAGAGCTGGTTTGGGGAATCTTGAACAGCTGAGTGGCAGGGGAAGCCCCAAAGCAGCCTCCTGCCACTCAACTGTTGGGGCTTTTTTCTTTTTTTAATGGCACAGATGTTGTGCATGTGTTACACACACACAATATCTGCCCCATTTAAAAAAATAAAGAAAAAAGCTTCCCTGCAATAACGGTTCCCCTCATGACTGCCCTCCCCCCCCCCCCAGCATAAAAAAAAATCAGCAGAAGGGATGCCCACCCTCTCCTGCTACCGTAAACCTCCCTGTACTGACCTATCCCTCTGCTTCCACCAAAATCAGCAGGACGGATGCCCACTCCCTCCTTCCTCTGTGAACCAACTCTCCCTACCATACCTCCCCAATTGACTCATCAACTCCCCTTCCTGCTCCCCTTTCTAAAGATAAAAGAATTGGCAGGAGGGATGCCTAGTCAAGCCATTCAGGGTCTTAGACTCCTCCCTCTGTATCCTGGGATAAAGAGGGTAGAGCCTAAGGCCCTGATTAGCTCAGGCGCTTAAGACCATCTCCCTGGGAAGGGCCTTAGGCATCTCAGCCAATCAAGACCTTAGGTTCCTTCCCATGTATCCCAGAATGCACCGGGAAGGGAGGCCCACCATTTTGGAGTGTGGGCCTGTGAGCAGGACGGACTGAGCATCCCAACTGCTGTCATCTATTTTTGAGGAATGGGGAGGTTCGGGGAAGGGGTATGGGGGTGGTTCAGGGGGCCGGTGGCATCCAGTGGTAGGAGGAAGTGGGCATCCCTCATTTTAATTATTATTATTTTTTTTTTAGGGAGACCTGTTGGGTGTTCAGGGTCGGTAATACCAATCCTATTCTGTCATGCAAGGCTAGGGCATCAATCAGATGCCTGGTTTTAATATTAATGACCTAATTTGCATGCCAGAATTGGAGAATGTACACACAGAAAACCATGTGGTGCACCGTTTTATTCATAGGATCAGCAAATCTGATTGGTTGCTAAATGAGTCAAACTGGTTTAGTGAAGATCATTAGATGATTGGAGACTTTAGTGCATCTAGCCCTTAATTGCTTTAATCTACTTTAATTGGTACCATAATTCAATGTACCATTTAAAACCAATTAAAAATACATTTTTAAAAACAGTAGGTGCCACTATTCGCCTCCCAGAGTAGACACCGGAATCGCATCTACAGCATGGCACCTAGTGGCGCCTAACATCAAAATAGGTGTGTTTAGGGGCGGAGCTAACCTTAGTTATCACTAGGTGCTGCTACATTTGATTCCCCAAAAACCTTGACCTAAATTTTTTTTATTTATAAGATTTTCAATTTTAAATACAAGCATTGCTTTTGCACGATGCTACAGATCCAGAAATTATTATCAATAAAACTTACAAAGGAAACATTAACTATCTCTTATTTAGTCCACAAAAATAAGGATCAAGAAAAGAAATAAACTTCCAAGGAAAAATAACAAAATTAATTAAGGTCACGGCATTAGATTCCTGAATTACAGCCAGCTGGTAGGTCATACATCACTAGACATGGTTACCAACCTTTCTTTTGATCCAATAAATTCTAAAAGTTGTTTAGGTTCAAAGAAAAGAAAATTATTATCTTGATAAGATACATAACACTTTGCAGAAAATTTAACAAGAAATGTAGCCCCCAAAGCAAGAGTTCTTGGCCTCAAGGACAAGAACTCTTTCCTACGTCTCTGGGTTTTCTGAGCTAGATCTGGAAAAACTCGAACATTAGAGCCTAAAAAGTTATCATTTATATGACAAAAATAAACCTTGATCTAAATTACCGATGCCTAAGTTTTTTTCTTAGATGCCAGTAGATGTGATTCTATTAAGTGTGATTGACACTTGGCCAGAGATGGTTTTTCTAGGTGCCAGCCAATTTAGTCTTTGTGTACAAAATCTGGGCCTCTATGCACATTAGTCTGAAATAGTTTTAAAAGACAGCATCTATGTGCACAAAATCTGTTATAAAATTGTCCCCTTCATTCTTTCATATACTTTATTATTCATGTGTGGCCTACCCCACCTGGATTTCAAATCCTGAAGAAGATTCCCGCCATTCTAGTTGGGTAAGAAATAGAAAAAAGATCCTAGAACTTTTAGACAAAAAAGAAGAAATGAGACTGACACCAATTTAGTTATAAAATTTAAATTCCCAGAAATCACCTTGAATACTGTTTGCAATTCTGATCACCGTATCTCACAACAGATATAGCAAAATTAGAAATGGTACAGAGAAGGGCAACAAACATGATAAAAGGGATAGGACAACTGTGGAAAGGCTAAAGTGGCTAGGACTCTTCAACTTAGAGAACAGACAGCTCAGGGGTGATATGATAGAGGTCTATAAAATATTGAGTGAAGTAGAAAGGGTAGATGTGAATCACTTGTTTACTCTTTCCAAAAAAATACTACGACTAAGTGGCATGCAGTAAAGATACTAAGTAGTAGATTTAAAACAAGCTAGAGAAAATATTTCTTCACACAACGTGTAATTAAACTCTGGAATTTGTTGCTAGAGAATGTGGTGAAATCAGTTAGCTTAGCAGGGTTTATAAAAGGTTTGGACAATTTCCTAAAAGAAAAGTCCATTGGTCATTATTCAGATGGTTGAGGAAATCTACTGCTTATCCCTAGGATACAATCGCAGTGATCTACTCAAAACTTGTAGCACATGAGGTAATTTGAGTATTATAGCAACGGGATATCAGATTTGACCTGAGAGTTCACAGCACTCATCGGGCCTGTCACTTCCTCATTCATCCCTGCTTAACATCTATCTCATACAGTGTCCCTGTCCAAAATTATATATAATGAGATCGATAAAAACGCGGTTGACTGAACATAAATCCCATGTCAATACTCAAAATGAAGCCTCCCCTTTGGTGCGGCATTGGCAACTGTGTGGCCACACTTTAAACGACCTTAGGTGGAGGATATTAGATGAAGTTACTGTAGAGTGGGAGGGTGGTAATATTGAGAGGAGCCTCAATTTATAAGAACTGCGGTGGATGTTTATGTTAAAATCCATGGCCTCGGAAGGGTTAAATGAAACCTCAGACTGGTTAGCTCAGGCTGACTTTTAATTCCATGCTCTTTAGGTTAACTGCTTTTTCCATATTTTTTGAGTTGCTTAGCTGTCTGTCTTTAGATTGGATATGACGTCTGGGGTGGAGTATATTTAGTGGGTGGTCAGAACGCTGTGGCCATATTTTGGATGCCAACGGCATAATAAGTAGCGATGTTATTATATTGAGGTTGGTCTATATAGATGGTGATTTTAGTAAAATAAGTAAAACTATAACTTAAAAGTTTGTTTCATGTGTTTTGTGCTCCTTCAGCATCCCCAGCCTTGACAAAGAATTGCGAAACGCATTGGCGGCATAGGGGAGTATCGTTTTAAAGCTGGAGCAGCACTGATGAACCATGCATATGGCATAATTTTCAAAAAAAAGCTAAGTTATTTAAATTATTCAATTGATTTATAGAATAAGATAAAAATGACAAAAAATAAAAAAACGAATATAAGGAAAAATGAAAAATGAGTATGTCAAGCACGGATGAATGCGGAAGTGACAGGCCCGATGAGTACTGTGAACTCTCAGGTCAAATCTGATATCCCGTTGCTATAATACTCAAATTACCTCATGTGCTACAAGTTTTGAATAGACCACTGCGATTGTATTTTTGATTGAACACATTTGAATTTTATATATACTATTAGTATGTGAAGAGGATATCCCTAGGATAAGCAGCATAAAATCTTTTCTATTACTTGGGATCTAGCTAGGTACTTGGGACCTGGGCTGGCCACTGTTGAAAACAGGATACTGGGCTTGATGGACCTTCGGTATAACCCAGTATGGCAGTTCTTGTGTTCTTAAAAATAATTTATTGAGAATGCATAGGCTGGAGTTATCTATGATAACTCCTTAAAGGAGGGCATATGTGTAAGAGCTCCTAACCTTTCTTGTAGTAATACCTAGAGAATAGAAAGGGAAGTCAGCTACAGTTGTTACTGAAGTAACAGTATCTCCTTTATTTGTCTGGGGATGGATCACTTAGGCAGACCAGAGGAGAAGTAGTGCCTTTGGCCCGCACTAAGTACAATATTAAGTGATTAAAACCCAGAGGGTGAAGATACACTGGTTATGGTACAGGTTACTGCCATCATTTCCTCCCCACCCCTCTGTGGGTAGTCTGGAAGCCACATTGAAAGTAGCCCTGTTGTAAGGGGGTACTCTACAGGTATGAGTATTGTTTGGAAGATTAGGGAAAATTAAGCAGTAGACCTGAGATCACATATCATTCCTGACCCAGACACCTTGCCGAAACATGGGTCATGTTGGGACTCTTAATAAAATATTGCCTCCTCTTATCTAAGACTGCCATCATCTCTGTCCTATTTTTGTCCCACTACATTCCTAGTTTCTCCAAAATCAGAAAACAGCCATGTTTTTAAATGGTTCCAAAACAGGACATAATTTCGCTTCTGTGGTTCACTAGCAAGCAGAAGAGAGATTTATTTAAGAGGAGAGTGCCGACAACTTCAGTTTCCAGTGAAAATGAAAAGAGCATTGGGTTGTTCTCATCTTTGCAGATGAGCAAAAGAAAGCAGAGAAAGAATACAGAATAGGGAGGGGAAACCAACACAGTTAAATCCATTGCCAACAAAACAATTTTACTGTACAAGATGTTTATGCTTGGGAATAATGTATAAAATTATAAATAAATAATAATAATAATAAAAAAATCCATTGCCAACAGAGCAGACTGAACCCAAAAAACATTGTGGAGTGATGATGTTCCTGAAATGGACTGTATTGAAAATGTAAAAGTTCCACAAGTCAGTGTAAGCAATCCACATAGAAATAAAATGATCCACATAAAAATCTTGAGGATCTAATCCGCCGAGAGCATGGGATCCAACACGGTCCGTGTTTCTACAAGATAGTCTTCTTCAGGGGTCCTAAAAATGATAGGACTGGAATGATGTGTAAACAATGACTGTGTTAGTGGATCTAGGGATGCAAATGGCATCATGTGTGAAAATGATATAGTGCAAAAATCAAAAAGTGACTGGTGAAATCTAAGATTAAATAGGGCTAGTGAGAGAATTTGACTAGGCTTGTAAAAATAAGGTGATAGATAAAACAGAGCAGACTACCAGGGAGCACCCTATTTTCTGTTCAAAAGTGTACAGAGCAGGTTTCGGCATATACAGAATCTAATGAATCATTAAGGTCCTCATCTACAAAGCCAATTACCGCAGTGGCCCATGGTAATTGCACTGAAGCCCATTGGGAATTAATGGGCTTCAATGTTGTTGTTGTTGTTTGGCTTTGCAAAAAAAAAAAAAAAAAGGGGGGTTGTAAATGAGGGATTTATAGCACAATCATCAGATATTGAGTTTTGTAGATGAGGGGCATCTGGAAAAGTCAGTGCGTCAAGTCTGTCACCATGAAAAAAATGTAGAAAAATTCCTTAGTTGCTTGTAAAAACTGATCTTGATTTTATAAGGTAAAGTTTAATAAGGCAGAGAAGAATTACTATTCAGAGAAGATAAAATATTTCCAGCATTTTTCTAATCTTTTTGGAATATTCCCATTGCTAACTGAGATTACCTCTTAGGCAAGATATGAATATTAAGACATATGTAAGAAAGAGACACAATAGGAACGTGGAAAAGAACAGTAAAAGAGAAAAAAAGAAGTGACAAATTTACGAGTAATATAATTTATTCTAAGCCCCATTTCCAGCAGCAGAAGCAGCCCTCAAAGGAGCATCGAGGAAGTCTAAAAAAAAAAAAAAAGAAAGAAAAATCAAAGGTGTGGAAGCATTTTAAAGAGCATGAAAATCAGTATTATTCAGAATGCATGTACTGTCAGAAAGTCATTAGAAAAAAAGAAAAGGTAATGACACACTGGAGGCATCTGGATGAAGCAAAGCAGGCTGTATGTTTAGTGGGCGTGCACCAGCAGAAGGGAACAGGACCTGTAGTCCTTCTCAAGTACATGGTGCCCTCTGCTTCCCAGTGGTATAGCAGCAGTCCCAGACAGAGGAAAGCCCTCACTCTGCCACATACCCTCCCCCTCAGCTTACCCCTACTGGGGTGAGCGCCTGCCATTCCTAGAGACCCATTCCCCACAGGTAAAGGGTGTGGCTCTGCTAGAACCCCAGCCACCATGGGGAACCTCTCAGAACACCCACAAGTCACAGTCACATCTGGTATTCTTTGGATGTCATGCCTAGACAACACCTCTTGGTGGCTCTGTTCTGGTATAGGCTCTGGGTACACACCTAACACAAGTCCCATGGGTTTCCCACTTTTTGAATACTTCACTATAATGTGGCACCCTCATAGGCTTTTAGCAGCTCCTTCAGGGCTTCGGTCTTCTCAGTGACAGTTCTGCAGAACTCTGGGACCTGGAGCCAGCCACTTTTGCTCCTAAGGATCCGGTCACCCTATCCTAGTTGTGGCTCTTTGGGTTCCGGTTATTCCTTTGATGCTGAACTGAGTTGTCCCACCTCGATAATGGCTCTCACTAATGGCTCTTCAATCTTTCCCTAAGTACAGGAAGAGTCCCATTGGACTGGAAAACAGCTAACGTCATTCCACTCCACAAAAAGGGAGGCTGCGAATTACAGACCGGTGAGTCTCACATTGATAATGAGTAAACTTATGGAAACACTAATCAAACACAATTTAGACACGATCCTGGGATGATGAGAATCTACGAGATCCCCATCAACATGGATTTACAAAGGGAAAGTCCTGGCAATCCAATCTAATCAGCTTCTTTGACTGGGTAACGAAAAAGCTGGATATGGGGGAGTCCCTGGACGTCGTGTACTTGGACTTCAGTAAGGCTTTTGATAGTGTCCCACACCGCAAGTTATTAAGCAAGATGAGTTTGATGGGATTAGGAAGAACATTAACTACATGGGTTAAAGACTGGCTCAGAGATAGACTTCAGAGGGTGGTGGTGAACGGTACTCTCTCTGAAACATCGGAAGTGATCAGTGGAGTGCCACAGGGCTCGGTCTTGGGTCCGATCCTATTTAATATCTTCATAAGGGACCTGGCTCAGGGGCTTCGAGGTAAAATTACATTATTCGCCGATGACGCCAAAATATGCAATATAGTAGGCAACAGCGCAGTGCTCGACTATATGACGCAGAACCTTACTGGAACAATGGTCCATAACTTGGCAACTAAGTTTTAATGCCAAAAAGTGTAAGGTCATGCACCTTGGCAGCAGAAATCCTTGCAGAACTTACACCCTAAATGGTGAGACCTTAGCAAGAACTGCAGCAGAACGAGACTTGGGAGTGATCATTAGTGAAGACATGAAGACTACCAATCAAGTGGAGAAAGCTTCATCCAAGGCTAGACAAATGATGGGTTGTATCCGAAGAAGTTTTGTCAGCCGGAAGCCCGAAGTCATTGTGCCATTGTACAGATCCATGGTGAGATCTCATCTGGAATATTGTGTACAATTCTGGAGGCCACATTATCAAAAAGATGTGCTGAGAGTTGAGTCGGTTCAGCGAATGGACACTAGGATGGTCTCAGGACTCAAGGATCTCCCGTATGAGGAACGGCTGGGGAAATTGCAGCTATACTCACTCGAGGAACGCAGAGAGAAGGGAGACATGATTGAGACATTCAAATATGTCACGGGCCATATTAAGGTAGAAGAAAATATATTTTTTCTTAAAGGACCTACGGCAACAAGAGGGCATCCGTTGAAAATCAGGGGTGGGAGATTTCATAGCGACACCAGGAAGTATTTCTTCACCGAAAGAGTCGTTGATCATTGGAATGATCTTCCACTGCAGGTAGCTGAGGCCAGCAGCGTGCTAGATTTTAAGAAAAAATGGGATAAGCATGTGGGATCACTTCAAGGAAGAAATTAGGGGGGTGGGTCATTAGAGTGGGCAGACTTGTTGGGCCGTGGCCCTTTTTTGCCGTTATTTTCTATGTTTCTATTCCTGGTCCATAACTCTGGCTGAACTCTTTCTAGTTTTCGACTGACCAGATGTAAGGCCTCCCTCATGGTCTCCTTTTCTTCAGCCTGCTTCCCCAGCTGCCTCGTTAATTTTTCCACTCGTAGGGACATCTCCCTGGTTGGAGTCAGGACCTGAGCCCTCTGTATTTACCACTTCTGGGTCACTCTCTTTTCCATATCCTGAAGCTGGCACTCCCGCTGAGTCCTTATCTGCGCACTCATCTTGCGCTCAATAGCCATACTTTCCAGTTCTTCAAAGGCTCCTTCCTTAGAGACTCTCTCTTGTTTTAACTGTGCTTCCAATACTGTCACCTTGTCTCAGTGTTCCTGCTTTCTGGCAGATGCAGCCCACAACTCCACATGCAGAGAGGTCATCTGCAGGGTTAACACCCTGTTTGTTTCTGCAAGCCTGGCACACTCCCACTGGGCTTGATAGTCCATTTTCTGGGCTGACAACACTTGCTCCATCCACCCTTGGACTTCCTCAGCCAACTGCTTTTCCATTTTATTGTACCGCTCAATGGGAACACTGTTTTCCAACTGGGCTTGCAAGTACTGTACCTGCCTACAGCAGTCTTTCAGTTTTGTTGTCAAGCGGGCCACAAAGTTAGCCGCCAGCTCCTTGTGATCGAATAAAGTGGCTTTCAGCCTGTACACCTTATTTTGCAGTACAGTGATTATGCCCTTGTTTTCACTTCTTCCCTTTTTAAGGATGCTTTTGACATCTAACCCTTCGAGTCTATAGAACTCCTTTATCTTTCGACCTTTGATTTCCGTTGCAAAGATATGCCTCTATATATCGGACTTCTTCTGCAAAGATAAACTTCTACACATCTTTTAGCTATTCTTCTCCCTATTCTAAATCTCTTCTTTCCATTATATTTGTTATTGTCTCCTCTTTTCTTTCCATTTCTCCAAACCCTGCCTTATGTTTTCCCCCTATTCGTCTTCTTTCCTATCTGATATTGTATTTCTCCCCCATCCCCATTGGCGCTGTAAGTCATGTATGTCAGTGGTCCCCAACCCTGTCCTGGAGGACCACCAGGCCAATCAGGTTTTCTGGATAGCCCTAATGAATATGCATGGTGCAGATTTGCATGCCTGTCACTTCCATTATATGCAAATCTCTCTCATGCATATTTATTAGGGCTATCCAGAAAACCTGATTGGCCTGGTGGTCCTCCAGGACATGGTTGGGGACCACTGCTGTACATCATGTCTATGTCTTATACATTGCACGCCCAGAATGTTGTAAAACTTTTTAACATTGTTCATCGCTTAGAAGTACGATTAAGCGTCGGGAGCAACGCAGGCTATTCAGTACAGCTCGCAGCGCTAAAAACTGCTAGTGCAGTTCGATATAAGAGGCAGTAAGTGTATAGCCCTCGATGGAGACTGCCCCAACTTTTTGGGTTGGGCTGAGAACTTTTCAGTGGCTCCTCATAGTTTTATACTATTACTTTCTGTATTTTACAGGATATTAGACAGTATATATGTCAGTTTTATATTTATATTTTTCATTTCTAGACTCACTCATACACTCTCAGACTGTCAACTTTCATAAACACCACAATCAATTCAAAACCAAGTTTCTATTTTATTCAGTCAAACACTTTTTCCATTTAAATGACAGTCTCTGCCTTTTGGAAATCTACTTTACTCAAATAAAATTTCACACGCAGAAAGTCAGAGAGAAACATTTTTTCTCAGTAAATCTCCAGCCATAGGTGTCAAAACCTGTCAGTGGAATATTGCTTCAAGATGTTCCTGGCTGGGCTTAAGCAGCCAATCAGAAAAGATCTAGCTGTTAGCAGTTCTTATATAGTACCAATGATGCTGCATGTACTACACACCACATAAACTCAAACTTCCTCACTGCTGCAACTCTTCAACACCATCTTATGCCAAAACTTTGAGCTGTAGCCTTCTAATCTAGCACACAACCTCAAATACATCTAATTGCCAAATCAGATCAGCATTTTCTTTAAAATCTGTGTGCTTTTATCTATTAAAAATAAAATATGACAATATTTTAAAACACTTTCCAGCTACTCATTCTTTCTAATCCCTTCATAAAAGCCTGAACCCAGCTTCACATCTTCAGCCCAATGCACAGTTCCATGCCCAATGCATCACTTCCAAAACACCTGAGCCAGCCCCAACACTGACTCAATCTTCTGCTTTCAATGCATCTCATACAATTCAGCCATGGGCACGTGCCTATTCATACATCCCTTTTTTAAAAAAAATTAAATTATTGAATGTTACAAACAAGTAACAGAAAAAGAAAGATTCTCACACATTCCTACTTCTGGGTCCACAAATCATCCTGGCTCCCACCCTCCATTTTCACAGCCATCATTAACTGCACAAGGTTTCTTGTGCACCTGACTCCACTCGCACGTCTAGTGCTCCTAAATCTGTCAGATTCCCATACATACATGAGCAGTGCACATATATGTAAAGTCCAACTCCAAAGTGACTCAGCCCAGCTCTCTCATCTTTACCAAACCAGCCTCTGTAGTAACCTGCTAAGCAGCTACAGATCCTAACCTTCTCTCCTGCAGTTTGCTTCATATCGCCCTCACCATGCCCATCTTCCACACATGTGACTCAGATACATGCTTACCATAGTAGCCTAGTTTATCTTGACCTGAACTTTGCAGCTTGCCTTCACACAGGAGCACTGTAACATAGTAGATGATGGCAAATAAAAACCTAGTCTGCTCAACAAGGTAAACTCATTGCATAAGGTATGATGCAAAACTACATTCTCCTTTCTGTTTTCAGGGCACAGGCTGTAGTAGTCTGCCCAACACACCACCCCACTCCCAGTTCTACCTAAAAAAAATCCACCATGGAGCCCTGTAAGGCAGCTTAAACTTGATGTTTTTCTAGCCTTCAGGACAGTGGCGTACCTAGCATATGTTGTGTTGTTAGGACATTAAAAGATAACGTTTTGCTGAAACACAGTGAAGCAGATGTCACCTCGCTATTCAATCAAAAAGAAGGAAAAAGCCTCAGAAAAGGCCCTCCCACCACCACAAAACGTGGTATTCAAGGTGGTTAGACGGTAACCTCACAGGCAAAACCTTCAAAAATGAATGGTGCGATCAAAGAACTTATGCTTCACTTGTGTAATATTAAAGATAGAGGAATAAAGCCACTTATCTTAAACTGATCGGCACACCGACGGAGGCCAGCGTTTCACCGACTAGCTGCATCAGGGTGTGACCCGACCGATCAGTCTGCAAAACAAAAAGAAAAAACAAAAGGAACTTAAACAGTTTCTCATTATGTTTTAACTTCTTAGTATTAAAAAACTACCTTGTACCTTAGAAGAGCGGAAGCAACCGCTTCTGTTGAGTCCAAAGGAGATGGCTTACATGGGGCGGCTCTGAACTTATGAAATTTAAATACCTCCGGTGGAAACGTCACTACCGGAAGTGCATCAGAGAAAGAGTAGACAGCTGAGAGCTGATGACAACTCGCCAGCAAAAACCCAAAAACCAGTAATAAAGTAAGATAAAATGAATGTAAACAAACAAGCTTTCTTTATGACTGCATTTAATCGTTGTTCATGTTTTGTTTCATTTAATCATTACGTGTGTTTGAAGATTTTTAGATTTTTTGATTTTTTTGAATTTTTAGAGATTTTTTTGAGATTTTTTTGAGTTTTGTGATTTTTTTGAATTATCTGGTTTTTTAACTGGTTAAGTGGGAACGATGTGCCCAAACGGCACAATGTGACTGGGCCCTAAAAAAAGGGGGGAACCAAGTGAAAGAAAGTCTAGTAAAAGGCATTCCATTCCAGTCTCTGATTCAATCCTACAGGTTCTTCGCTATTTAACAGGTGAATCCAAAATTGTTCAGCACGTAACAATTTGGTTGCACGGTTTGGAGTGTCTTCCTTGACATGATCAATTGCAAAGCAACGTAAATCCTCAAAAGTATGGTCATTTTCGAGACAATGTACAACGAGAGGAGCTTGCAGCTTATTGTTATGAAGACAACTCTTGTGTTCGGTGATACGTCTCCTCAAAGTCCGCGTGGTTTGCCCCACATACACTTAAAAACATGGGCAATAGATGACATATACCACGAACATAGAGGAACAAGTAGTTAAATGTTTAAGTTTATACAATTTCTTTGTGCCTGGATGTGTAAAGCTGTCATTGAACTCCATAGTGATGGTACAAGTCAGACATTTGCCACATTTAAAGTGTCCAGTTGACTTGTTCATAGGCGAACTGCCATCTTGAAAAGAAGTTGTGGTTATGTCTGCAGGACTCAAAAGTTCTTTCAAATTCTTTTGTCTAGTGAATGCAATCCTGAGATGAGTCTCTGTATGTGTCGGGTGTGCTGTCATAAGTTCCCAGTGCTTTCTCAGGATCCTGGTAACTACATTCATCTTGGGAGAATATTGTAAGATGCAAGTTGCTATGTCAGTGTCCGGTGTTTTGTCTTTCGGAAGAAACAACAAATCCCTGTTCAGATATTTAGCTCTTCTGTATGCTTTTTTAAGGACCTGGCTCGGATATCCTCTGCTCATTAGCTTCTTATATAGATGTTTGCTTTGCAGTTTAAAGTCTGGCGCCTCTGAACATAAACGGCGGTATCTGAAAAACTGGGATGTGGGTAAACTCCTTTTGAGTGGCAGAGGGTGGTTACTCGAGAAATCTAGGAAGGTGTTCCTATCAGTGGCTTTTCTAAATATTGTGGTGTAGATGATGTCGTTGTCAATTTTAACTAGAACATCTAAAAAGGAAATTTCATTCGTATGATTCGTCATACTGAATTCTATCTTATGGTGTCTAGAATTGAGCCAGAGATGGAATGTGTTGAGCTCTTCCTTGGTTCCTGTCCAAATGACGAAAATATCGTCAATAAATCGTGACCACATTATGATCTTGTCGGAAAAAGGGTTTTGCACTATCCACAAGTTTTCAAAATTCTGCATAAATAAGTTAGCTATGGAAGGGGCCATGGTCGCTCCCATGGCTACCCCTGAGACTTGTTGAAAAAACTTGTCCTGGAATTTAAAATAATTCTTTTCCATAGCTATAGACATCAGTTTAATAACAAACTCCGTGGGTATCCGAGAGAGAGGACTGTTGGTCAGAAATTCTTTAATGATGTCAACAGCTTCAGTTTGAGGAATAACTGTATACAGGGACTTGACATCTAGCGTTACCAGATATGTGATGTTCTGTATATTTTCTACTTCAGACAACTTCTTCAAAAAATGAGAAGAATCTCGTATATAAGAAAATCCTTGAGGTACAAGAGGACGCAAAAAGACATCAACAAAGGTGGAGAGTGGTTCCAATAGGGAACCTAGACTGGACACGATCGGGCGTCCAGGAGGGTTCTTAAGATCTTTATGTATCTTAGGCAGAACATAAAAAACTGGAACTCTAGGCTCAGGAGTATTCAAATAATCATACTCTTTCTTATTAAGAATGCCCTTATCAAAAGCTGCCATAGTTAAATCCCTTATTTCAGCTGCCAATTGAGGGGTAGGATCAGCTTGTAATTCTAGGTAGTCTGTTGGTACCAGTAAGAGGCTCGCTGCCATTGATTTATAATGGTCCATGTCCAACACGACCACTGCTCCTCCTTTGTCGGCCTTGCATATCCTGATGTTTTTGTTGGATTGCAGATTTCTTAAAGCTAAGAATTCATCCTTTGATAGATTATAAGACTGATATCTAGAAGTGCTTTTGTCGAAGTAACGTTTAACATCTTTTGTAACAAACTCTTTGTATAGGGTTAAATGAGGACTGGGTGGAGTGGAAGGAACCCAGGTAGACCTGTTACAAGCAATCGAGTCATCGGAGTCTTGAAGAGGAAATTGAGTAAAGTGTTCTTTTAGATGGAGCTTCCTAAAGAATCTCTCCAGGTCAATCCGCAATTGGAAAGTTTGAAGGGGCTGAACAGGTACAAAAGTGAAACCACGTGAAAGCAAGGTGAATTCTATATGATTCAGGGGATATTTGGAAAGGTTAAACACTGCTTGTTGGAAAGCAAGAATAAAAGAAACAAACCATGTCTCCTGGGAACTTCCCTCCTTTTATAAGAACATAAGATTTACCATACTGGGACAGACCGAAGGTCCATCAAGCCCAGTATCCTGTTTCCAACAGTGGCTAACCCAGGTCCCAAACACCTAGGTAGATCCCAAGTAGCAAAACCAATTCTATGCTGCTTACCCTATGAATAAGAAATGGATTTCCCCAAGCCATCTCAATAATGGCCTATGGACTTCTCTTTTTGGAAATTATCCAAACCTTTTTTAAATTCCGCTAAGCTAACTGATTTCATCACATTTGATCTGGCTTATTCTCAGGGTCTAACCTCAACAAAGCCTTGGACTTTAGGATACAGATATGTACATGTTATTGTGAGGCAGGAAAAAGGCAAGACACCTTCCTTCCAAAACTGGAGACAACCTCGGGAGCTCACCGAACTCCTCCCTGGGCACGTGTCAATTAAGTACTCAGCTAGAACAATCCCTTAAAGCTTATTCCAGGCAGTTCCACCTCAGAAAGAATTTTCACCTTTAGTTGACAGCTCACAAATGTATAATTTTATAAAGCTGTACGCCGATATTCAATGTGTCAGATCATATACTGTATATCACCCCATCTGCTTTGAACCCTTCTTTTAGAGTTGGTGATTGACTCTTTGTCAACATGACATGAATACAAGCTACTAACTGAAGTAGCTGTCAAAGTATACTTTGGAGATATGATAGAAACGTTTAAATACCTGCATAATATAAATGTGCATGAGTCGAGTCTCTTTAATTTAAAAGGAAACTCTGCAGTGAGAGGGCATAGGATGAAGTTTAGAGGTGATAGGCTCCGGAGTAATCTAAGGAAATACTTTTTTACAGAAAGGGTGGTAGATGCATAGAACAGTCTCCCAGAAGAGGTGGTGAAGACAGACACTGTGTCTGAATTCAAAAGGGCCTAGGATAGGCATTGGGATCTCTCAGAGAAGAAAGAGATAATGGTTACTGTGGATGGGCAGACTAAATGGGCCATTTGGCCTTTATCTGCCCTCATGTTTCTATGTTTCTATAAATATGCTGGAAAGGTGAGATGAGTGAAGAGAAATTCCTCCTACTGGCTTCGTTTGAGGGTGAATTTGAGGAGGCCAGAAGGAAGATGAGGGACTCAGGATGGGATGGGAAGGGAGGAGTTACAAATTTAAATAACACCCTGGGAAAGAAGCAGCAGGGGGCTCAGATCAAGTGGTCTTTTTGTAACTAAATGGAAGTGTGGAAGGGAGGGACAGAGGGATCAGCTCAGGCTTTATAAAACTTAAAATTAAGTGATAGAGAGGCAAAAGATTGGGTCAGCCAGGATAATTTTTAAATCAAAATGAAGTATAATAGGTAAATTAAAACAGAAGTGTATTTTATTTTTGTCATTATTTATATGTCAGAAATTTTTGACTCTAGCACCACCTAGATTTGGCAAACACTGAAAATCAATGTAGCGCCCTTACTTTCTCCAACTGTTCTAACCTAATTCCCAGACTCAGGCCTACCCAGAAATGAATGGCTACATTTACCTACCTAAGTCTTTATTTAGTTGACCAGATCCCTTTTGATACTATCCATAAGCCTGTGTGCTGGATCATGGTTTTGATATGGATTATACTTCATCTGCCAGTTTGTCTGCATTCACAAAACACTCAGTACAGGAAATTTTGGAGCAATGCTAATTTTGTATCAACTGTGTGATTTGTTATGAGAGATAATGCAGTTATGCATAGCCAAAGGATTCTAGAAGCTTACATAACCGTATCCTGTTTCCAACAGTGGCCAACCCTGGTCCCAAGTACCTAGCTAGATCCCAAGTAGTAAGCTTGCCTACCCTGTCATTTGAATTCAAGAGCCCAAAACTTCTGAAAGTACTTTGAAATCAGGAGATGTGAAGTAGGATTTACAGTTATTTTCTATATATGTTTTATGCTTATGCTTTTTGAAAACTTCTATACCGCTACTAATGATTCAGAGAGGTTTACATGAGTTTATGCAATGGTGTTACAATACATAAGCTTCTGTAAAGATATTACAATACAGAGTTAATGTTTTTGAGATGGTTTTACTTCTTCTTGGTGAACTCTCTTGGGTTAATATCAATTTTATTTTGTCCTTGCATGTCCTTCCATTCATGAAATACTAGATGTGTTTGTCACTATTCTAAGGTATTAATATATATTACTTGGGTCACTAGAGATTGAAAGATGACACAATTCTTTGTGCTCAAGTAAAATACATTGCAGTTTTGTGAATATAATGGTACTGCTTTCCTTCTAGAAGTCTAAGAAACAATGTTTGAACACTGAGCAATAGAACCTGTTAAAACACTAACTCAGATCCCTATTCACTGTGAATTTTTCCCATACTGTACAAACAATGAGAGAAATCAGCTGCTAAAGAGTAGAGGCCTCTTGAGAGTTAACAACTAAGGACATATTTCATTCACTTGTTAACTTGTTCAGCTACACACAGATCTCTAAGAGCAATAAGAAAAGTCTATTTGAACTACGGCGTTTAGAGTTTCAAATCCTTTGTAAAACTCTTTATCAAATCCTTTGTAAAACTCTTATTCATATAAACAGAGTGCAGGGTATTGGAAACAGTTTAAAAATAATGAGAAAATCTAATTAAAAACTACATTCTTCTGAATGACAAATAGTGGAATGGCCATTATATAGCTAACAGACTTCAGTACCTTAGCAGCTAGATTTACAGAGCTGAAGGAAAATGAAGGAACAGGAAGATATTAGCAGAGATACACAGCTATGGAGAATCAATGCTGTTTGAATATTTGTGAATCAATAATAGTAAAACCCTAAGCGCGCATGCGCACTCCTAGCCCTGTGATCCTTGACTCAGTGATCCGTAGCTCTGTGGCAGAGTAGGCAGAGACATGGTAGTAGCCATGTGTGTGCATGCACAGGTGGCGGTTTTCAGCGCGTGCCTCCGCATGCGCAGTAGAATAGAACCGCCGAGCAGGGAGGAACCGCCGAGCAAGGGAAGCATCACTTCGGATGCGGTAGAGGAAAGGCCCTGTCGGGGCTGGCCGTGAACAGCCTTTTTACAGCGCTGCCACTGAAGAAAGAAAGAAAGACTTACAGACACAGGGCAGGGAGACAGAAAGAAAGAAAGATGGGGCAGGGAGAGAGACAGAAAGAAAGAAAGGGAGCAGGGAGAGAGAGAAATAAAGAAATACGGGGGATGGGAGAGAGACAGAAAGAAAGATAGACAGCGGGAGGGAGAGAGACAGAAAGAAAGAAATTCTACACATCTATTCTAACACCTGTTAATGTAACGGGCTTAAACACTAGTAAATTATAATGCAAAGAAATAGTGGAGAAAGTATCTCTTTCACTTAGATGAGCATTTTTAAAAATCCCCCCCCCCTTTTACAAAGCCACTTTAGGCTTTTTATCGCTGGCAGCGGCACATTGAATATGCAATTTTGGTTGCATACCCAAATTATGAGTGCAGTTTAATTGATTAAGAAACTAATAAGTGCTGATAATTGGCATTTTAACAATAAATTATTGGTGTTAATTAGAAACAGTTAAAGTGTTATGTGCATAAGGTTAAGCATAGGATCCGTGCCTAAATTTTGTGTATAAGTCAAAAAAGGGGGCATAGAAATGGGTGGGACTTGGATGTATTGTAGCATTTCTTTTAATTATGCGCATATGCTGGGGTTTACTAAACCGTGGTAGAGGTGTTAGAGAATGGCACGGGGACAAATTTTTCCCCATCCCTGCGGGAACTCATTTTCCAGTCCCATCCCCGGTGAGTTCTTTTCCTGTCCCTGCCCCCATTCCTGCAAGCTCTGTCCTCATCGGCACAAGCCTCAAACACTTTAAAATCATAAGTGTTCAAGGTTTGTGTGGTTAAGGCTGAGCTTACACGAATGGGCAAGGACAGGGACAGCGACAAAAACTCGTGGGGACGGGACAGGGTAATTGAGTTCCTGCGGGGACGGGGAACAATTTGTCCCTGCGTCATTCTCTAAGAGATGTCTTCCGTGGTCCAGAACGCTAAATGTTCCGATGCTACTGAGACACTCCTAGAATTCTTATGAGCGTCAGAGCAGCATCAGAGCATTTAGCTCTCCAGGCTGTGATAGAAACCTCTACTGCGGCATAGTAAAAGGAGCCCATAAGAACTAGGGCCTCTGTGCCTAAATTTAAGTTTTGGCAATAAATGTCTCTAAATGAAGCTCAACAGATTAAACCTCTAGAACCTCAGCAACACCACTCAAAGCTCAGATCCCTCATTACTTTAAGCTTTATGTGTTAAATCCTCATCGGTTCACCTTCCTCCTAGACCTTTCTTATATTATATATTTTTTTTTACTTTTATCTTTTATAATTAATTTAAATGAAAAAAGGTTTAAATAGCTTAAATAATTTTGCTTTAAATAAATCCACTTAGCTTTGTGGTTATATGATCAGGGCATTCAACTTCATTTTATCAGGGAGCCTTGGTCGACATATTTAGCTAAACAGCTTTATCAAGACCTTTTCCCTAGAGAGAAATATATTAATATTACAATAGAGAGAACTCATTTCAAAAAAGAACCTCCATAGTTAGAAAAGCCCAGACATACCTATTAGGATCACCACCTTCTTTCTTGCCCCTTGCTCAAGTAAAGATGGCGGCAGTGTTCATATCACTAACTTAAGTCGCCCGCACCACGGCTCAGCTGATTGTGACATCATACTTAGAAAAACAGCAAAGAGCTCAAGGAACTACCTAAAGACTAAACTCACTTTAAACCTATTTCAATTTTAAATCTTATCACACATGACTTATAAATTTAAGCATTGGCATTTGCACCACATTTTCATTGGTGTAAATGGTCGCATCTAAATTTAGGCACAAAATATAGAATTCAGTCCAGTATGCTCATTTCTGTTGACCAAAGTCAAGGTTTCTACTAAGGAAGAAAGCAAAGATGAGGTGAAACAGCCATGAAATAAAAACTTCTTAGAAAAATAGATATATTACAGCAGAAAAGCATTCCTTCTAAATTATTTTGCTATACTCACCTATACTTAGGCATTAAAGAATAAGGGCCCATAATTCTACCTTTTAGAGCAAAATGTGTACATTAGTTTGGTTGTATTACATTTCTGTAATAGTTACTCTCGTGGAACTGCTTTCCGTTCTGTTGAGATAGTTTGCACAGACTTATAGAGTGTTTGCTTACCAAGATAACATTACATTCTTAATGGCTTCCAAGTTTAAACCCACATAATAACACTTTATTTTTCTCAACAAAAGAGGATATCTTGTAAGGTAGTTGGCACCCAAAAATAAAAATAAATCTTTTAATTGCATTCAAACTGAAATGAAGAAATGTTATGTTAGACTGAAATGGGGTTACCATATGGAATTTCCCATACTTAAATTATGCTGAAATATTCAATTTGTGCATTGTAGGCAGGAATGAACCTCATTGTAGTTAAACATTCGCTGACAAGCTGGGATTTCAATTTAACTTTGTTCGCTGAGTGAGGAAATTTGATCTAGTTTGACTTTCTTTTCAGACAATGATTTTCCATTCCCATACTAAGAAACATTTATGTACGGACAGAAAGAAAAAAATATTATATGAGTTGTACTGTATATAGAATATGAGTTGTAATATTTGAAATGCATTTTTACATATATGTATTGACTACAAAAAAAATAAATCCTGACAGAAAAAAAGGGAGATATAGCTTCTGCTATTGATATATTTCTTAGATAAGGCAATGCAGTTATGTAGATTTTGTCTGGAACACTTACTTCTAGTTTTCAGGACAGTTATTAAGGGCCTCTTCTACTAAACCGTGCAGGGAGCCGCGCTGAATGACCTGGGCTGCTCCTGACGCTCATAAGAACTCTATGAGCATCGGGAGCAGCTCAGGCCATTCAGCGCGACTCCCCTTGCTAAAACCGCTAGTGTGGTTTAGTAGAAGAGGGGGTTAATATTGTAATACCTGAGTCATAAATATTTACAGGATTTGTCATTGTTCTCTCAAGGTTTGCCCTATGAAATTACAAGAGAAATATTCTCAGCCCAACCAACTTCCTAAATTCTGAGAATTATTGTGCCAATGTAGCTAAAAAGAATGTTTCACATTGTTTTAGCACTAATAATTTATTTGAGGCACAAACGTGAAACTAATAATAAATATGTTGAAAATGCGTTTGTGAAATTCAGTTATAAGCAGGGATTCATCCAGACCATGTATACATAGAAATAGCTGACATACTTAAAATCAAAAAAGATGAAAAGGAGAAAAATAAACCTCAATTGAGGGCAGTTGGGACTACACAAGTACCCAACCCTCCACTCATCATCACGGGTTTATAAAAAACTCCAAAACATGTATAGATAATCAATTCTCACGTTTATCATTCATACAAAATCTTCTTTTTGTTATTTTTTCAAAGTCTTTTTTATAAATTCAATATGAATGTCAAGCAGTAGAAGGCCCGAATCCCAAACTTAACCATATTACTTGGCGAGGACTGCAGCTGAATGCAATAAGTATAAGCAGTTTTTAGAGATATAAAGTATACATATGGAATTGTGAAAAAAATACACTCATCTGAAATCGAAGGTTTTCACCGGCTTCTCGGATGGTCAGAGGACTGAAATATTGTAAGCACCAGCACTTTCTACTAATGAAGCAACACACGATACCGATTTGGCATGGTTGGACATTGATAAAATAATGAAACAAATAATACAGATGGAATTACAAAGTGCTAGTTTAGTAGAATATTGTAAGAATGAAATAATCCCACGTGGTTTAAGAATGAGGACAGCTCCACAGATGTTTACGGATAATTCTGATTTTATAATAATTTGGAATCAGATTCTTAACCGCTGCTCGTTAGACTTAATGTTATTATTGATTAAAACATTACAAACTAAGATTCAAGAAAATAAAGAAAAATATGATGAATTAATAACAGAAGCTCGTAAAAACAATGATTTTGAGAATAAGTTACTAGATTCTAACTCTAAAATGGACAAATTTCGTAGGGAAGTGAGAACTAACAAACTTAAGAAGTTCCAAAGAGACCAAAAAGATTATCAGACAGGATATGTTTACAGATGGATGAGTGTTAATTATAAATCGAAAACAGTAAGGTTCACCACTTCGGGTGAATCTTCAGATATTGCAAATAGTGAGAGTACCTCTACTTCGGAGGAGCCAGATGGGGATCAAGGCCAAACCAGACAAACTTTAGGACATGCACGAGGAGGAAGAAACACTCGAGGCAGAGGGTCATATCGGGGGCGGTCACGAGCCCGGACACAGAGGAGACGGAATCATTAGTTATTAATATTTCCAAGAAAGTATTGTCCATAGAAGAAACAGCATTATTATCTAAAGGATTGACCTTCGTCCCGACAGTTGCTCATAATGCATTTCAAGCTCAAATCGATTTAGAAAAATTTTTACGGAGATTGAATTTATGTTCCTTTTTTCATGAACATCCAAGCACTACATCAGATATGTCCTGTGTACAGCCTAAATCAAAATGGAATCCCCCTGGCCCATTGAACCCTGTCATTGCGGCTTTTAAAACTCTTATGATTCAAGAACTGTATAGTTTAAATGAAACAGCCAAAGTTCAAAGGGGATTTCATAATCTATCTGCAGTAGAATATGAAGCCCTTCAAAAACTGAGAAATGATCCAACGATTGTGATTAGAAGGGCCGATAAAGGAGGAGCAGTGGTGGTTTGGGGCTGTGATCTCTACATTGCGGAAGCTAACTCTCAACTGTACAATCACGATATATATCTTAAATTAGATCAAGATCCTTCAATAAAAATTTTTGATAAGATTATTAACATCTGTACAGATGCACTGAAAAATGGTTTTCTTACTAAAAAAGAATTTACATTTCTCACTCCTCAGTATTTCAAAGTACCTATATTTTACTTGTTACCAAAGATCCATAAAAATACCCAGCGGCCGCCAGGTAGACCAATAGTGTCAGCACGGGATTCACTATTGGAAAGAACAAGTAAATACTTAGATAAACAATTACAGGTTTTTTTGAAAACTATAAAATCATATTTACAGGATACCACACATTTTTTGAAATTACTTATGGAGTTAGAATCTGCATTACCCGCGGAGTGCGTTATGGCCACATTTGATGTGTGTTCATTATATACAAGCATCCCGCAGGAAGAAGCTCTTGTAGTATTGGAAGCTTTATGGAATTCGCAATGGGTTCAAGATAATACACATACGAAGTTTTTGAAAGATCTCTGTGAAATAGCATTGAAAAATAATTATTTTATTTTCAATGGTGAATTTTTTAAGCAACTGTCTGGGATAGCAATGGGGGCTTCATTTGCCCCAACAATTGCGAATTTGTATATGTCATGGTTTGAAGAAACTCTGATTTACATCATGCCAGAATTTCACCATGTTTTGAAATGGTGGAGATTTATTGACGATATTTTTATTATTTGGTCGGGGACTATACAACAACTTATAGAATTTAATGATAAACTAAACCAGTGTCATCATTCCATTAAATTTACCATGACATATAGTATGGAGAACATCAATTTTTTAGATGTGGAAATCCAGAAGAAAGATCAATATATTGAAACTTCAGTCTATCGCAAAAAAACAGATAGAAATACGTTGCTTAAATTTAACAGCATGCATCCTATTCATCTCAAAAATAGTATCCCTTTTGCGCAATTCCTTAGATATCGTCGTATATGTAACACCAAAGATAAATTTACTCAAGAAGCAAAGATATTGGAACAAAAATTATTGACAAGAGATTATCCTAAAAACATAGTAAAACGAGCCAAAAAACGTGCGTTACACAATCCTAGGGAAACATTGTTAGAATATAAAAAACCTCATTCAGATGATGTCATAATTCCATGTGTGATTAAACAAACTCGTACGTCATCTCAAGTGATCAAGAAATATAAAAAACACCTTCCCCTATTAAAAACGCTTCCTTGTTTTGCAAACAAAAGATTTATTTTTTCACAATCAAGAAATAAAAATTTAAGCGATTTGCTTTGTCATACGTCTAAGGAAGATTTTACAGGAGAAGAGTTAAACAATACTCAGAAGGGTCACAGACCTTGTGGCCATTGTTCAAATTGTGACATAATGCTGACGATTTCCTGTTTCACCAATCCTAGTGATGGCAAGAACATTATTTTACATCATGCAACTTCATGTCAATCTGTGAATATAATATATGCCATCCAATGTCCATGTGACCGTTTATACATAGGTCAAACATCACGGACGTTAACCATTAGAATTACTGAACACAAAAGTTGTTTGAAGACTTTGAAATTAACAGCTCCGATAGTTGCTCATTGCACTCAATTTGGCCACAAGTTCGAGAACTTGAAATGTTGGGTCATTGAGAAATTGCGACCAACTCAGAGAAGAGGAGATAGTAGAAGAATGCTATGGCAGAAGGAACAACAATGGATTAGTCGTTTACAAACTTTAGAACCATTCGGCTTAAATACAGCCTATGAATGGCAACCGTTTTTCTGAAATTCACCTTTAATGTCCCTTTTGTGGTCAATTGGGGAGCTTGATAGAAGTGCTTGTGTTTAGCCTATGGTACATCACGTAGATGATGACGCCACGACGCCCGGTTCGTGTTTTTATTCGAGCCGGGCGCGTCTCTCAGTCCCAGCACTATTTTGAGAGGAGTCGGCTTTACCACCAGTAGATAATAAGAAGCAGAGAGATAATTGAGTGGATATCTTTCCCCTGAAGTAGCCCTTGTTGGGCGAAACAGAAAGTCTTTTCTGTCGGGATTTTGAATTGGAAACCTCCGGTGAAAACCTTCGATTTCAGATGAGTGTATTTTTTTCACAATTCCATATGTATACTTTATATCTCTAAAAACTGCTTATACTTATTGCATTCAGCTGCAGTCCTCGCCAAGTAATATGGTTAAGTTTGGGATTCGGGCCTTCTACTGCTTGACATTCATATTGAATTTATAAAAAAGACTTTGAAAAAATAACAAAAAGAAGATTTTGTATGAATGATAAACGTGAGAATTGATTATCTATACATGTTTTGGAGTTTTTTATAAACCCGTGATGATGAGTGGAGGGTTGGGTACTTGTGTAGTCCCAACTGCCCTCAATTGAGGTTTATTTTTCTCCTTTTCATCTTTTTTGATTTTAAGTATGTCAGCTATTTCTATGTATACATGGTCTGGATGAATCCCTGCTTATAACTGAATTTCACAAACGCATTTTCAACATATTTATCACATTGTTTTAGATCATTGATTGAACCATATACACATCATTCTCTTTTTGGTTGGGTTGAGAACTTTTCAGGGTGTTGAAAAGTTCTCAACTCAACCATGAAGAGAATGACATGGATTAGGAAGCTGGTTAGTTGGGCTGAAAACTTTTCAGCAGCCCCTCATAAGTGCCATTAAAATATCATGCACCAAACTGAACACCCTTGTGATCTTGGATGAGTCATTTAACTGTCATTTTGCACATTATCTAGGCATCTTTATTTATGGTTTTTTTTTAAATTTGGTACACTCTTGATGTTTGGGTTGTTTTTTTATCCCTTTTTAGCTTTTACTTGAAGTGTTTAATCAGTTAAAAATGACACTGAGATTTCCTTGTTTTCTTGAATGTTATATTTGATAAGTTACAGAATTCTTAATGTCTCTCTTGATATTAGTTATATTTCTCTTCTTTTTGTCATACTTATACAGACAGATCATTACAAGGGGGTGCAGAAAAGTTCTCAGCCCAACCAAGTAGAGAATGATGTGGATATAGTTTAAACAATGATCTGAAACAATGTCAAAATATAGAATTTTGTTTCTGCAAATTGGCACTTAACGAAATAAGATAACACTCTTTTCAGCTACCTTGGCAAAATAACGCTCATAATTTCATATTATAACTCTCTTGCAACTAGTCCTAACTCTGGATTCTGTAGGCACACAGATACCCTTATATTTTTCTCCTCCTGTTTTCTTTTCTATTATGAATTGTAGTTCTATCCAAGTTTGGTAGGGTGGCAATCAACATTGAGGAAAGCCAGCCAGAAGGAGGGGAGAAAGAGAGGAGGTGAGGTACAGAGAGATAGAATTGGAGGGGAAGAGATTGAGGGGATAGGGATTATTGGATTGGTATGATAGGGAAAGTAAGGAAGAGTCAGGAAGAATAGGAAGGGGAGGTGGTTGGAGGGTGAAATCTGAAGAAAATTTTGGTGGTCGAAAACGGGAGTTAGAGAGAGCAGGGGAAGAGGGAGGTAGGATCAGGGAGTAGAGTTTTCCCTCCCGCCCTCCCTTCTGCTACTGTATCAGGTTTTGGGTGTGGGAAAGGGGGGGGGGGGCTGCAGGGGGTCGGTCATGGCTTTTGAGTATTATGGGCCTAGACAAGGACATGTATATCGGAAGGGGTGAAGTTGACACTTGCTATCTGAATCATTGAAATATAAACTCGTGGGCGGCACCGCCATGAGTTAAGGTGGCGTGACGATACCGTAAGTCACAAAAATCTTATAAAGTAATATGGTGGATACTAGTTTTGTTGCCGAATGGCTCTGGTGGAGCTAGTTTTGTTGCCGAATGGCTCTGGTGAGCATCCAGCAAATTGCAAGTTGGTATTTTGATATATGATTGAAATTTGTTCTCAACTATAGAAATTAGTTATTTGAAATTTAATGTTTTATAAATAAACTAGTCTTATAGCCCGTTACATTAACGGGTGCTAGAATATATGTGTGTGTGTCTGTCTTTATTTCTTTCTCTCTCTCTCTTTCTCTCCTTACACCCTTTAGATTCCAATAACACTCTGGATATCATAGCAATTAACAAGAAACTTGATCAAGTTCATCAATGGCTGGATACGTGCTTAATATTAATAAAACAAAGGTGATGCTTTTTCCATGGAAAGATAGTTCTAAACTCATTGCTCCTATCACCATAAAAAATGTTCCCCTACAATCAGTTAACATCATTAAAATTTTGGGGGTGATTTTTGACTATAAACTGACGTTCCATGATCACATTATTAAAGCAACATTTTACAGACATCGTCAAATCTGTTCTCTTTCACAATTTCTCTGCCCAAAATCTCTTAACATTCTCATTCACTCTTTAGTGATTTCCAAAATCGATTATTGCAACGCCCTTTTTAAGGGAATTGCTCAGAGTGAAATTAGACGTTTACAAATTATACAAAATGCTTCCATTAAACTCATAACAAAAACCAGGAAATTTGATCACGTAACCCCCCTTCTTAGGAAGGCGCACTGGCTTCCTGTATCTCACCGGATAACATACAAATTATGTTTGCTTACTTTCAAATCCCTACTTTATAAAACCCCAGCATTTATTTTTAAATTATTAATTCCTTATACTTCTAACAGAATGTTACGATCAAATGAACAGCATTTATTGACGATTCCTTCCCTTAAGATTATTAATACGAGACGACAATTTATTTTCTCTGTTACAGCCCCTCAAGTTTGGAATTCTCTTCCTATTTATTTGAGAGAGGAGCGCAATCTTGACAAATTTAAGAGTAATTTAAAAACGTTTCTTTTTAAAGATGCTTTTGATAACTAATTACCTAGTTTTCTGAATATTTCTTTTTTTGTTGTATAATATCATGGAATTTTTTATTTCCCCTACCTTATGTACTTTCCTTGATTGTTCTGCTTCTTTTAAATATTTTGTAGTTCACTTACCTTCTTTCCTTATGTTTATCTGTTTGTTAAGTTTGTCCTTTTGGACTCAATTTTTGTTAAATATTGTATTGTTCCCTAAATACTGTAATTTTATTATGTTCATCGCTTTGAAATATGATTAAGCGATCAATCAAAAACCTTATTAAACTTGAAACTTAGCCGCTTTCTGTATTTCTGTCTTTCTTTTTCCTCGGCTGTTCACCCAGTCTCCCTTCCTTTTATCTTCCCTGTGTTCACCACCACCCCTTCACTGCTCCCCTTATCCAGCAGCAGCCCTTTTTTTAATCTCCCCCTGTCCAGCAGCACCTCTTTCCTGTCCCCCGTCCAGCAGTAGGCCTCCCTTCCTTTTGCTCCCCCCGTCTCTTCCCCTGTCCATCAGCACCTCTTTCCTGCTCCCCCGTCCAGCAGTAGGCCTCCCTTCCTTTTTCTTCCCCCCTAGCACCTCTTTCCTGCTCCACCATCCAGCAGTAGGCCTCCCTTCCTTTTTCTCCCCTCCGTCTCTTCCCCTGTCTGCTCTCCGCCGACAGCCGCCTCAAGCCGCGACGGCCTGCAGATGCCGACAGCCGCCGCGGCCGACAGCCTCCGCGCCATCTGAAGCCTTGGGAGAGAGAGAGAAAGAGATATATGCGTGGAAGCGCGCATGCACACTCCTACCTGCGGGGACCTACAGAGCACGGAAAATGGGAACACGCTGGTAAGAGTGCGCATGCACACTTAGGCTTTTATTATATTAGATAAAGCTGCGGCCAATATTATACCAATAATCATAAGTTTGTTGAATTATTTGGTATGAGTTAGGATTAAGCTTATGACTGATGTCTGAGCCCCAGTGTTATGTAATTTTCACTAAACCCCCTCCGTTTCCCTAATTTCACCTGGATGACAAATGCCATTTTGTGAGATAACAAGTCATTAATAAACTTGATATTATTTAAGTGCTTTTATTTTTATTCATCATTTTCTCATGTATGCTCTATTTATTGCATTTTAGACCCCTGAAATAGCCGAAACACTAGCCATATTGGGTCCCCTTCTGTTTACAAATGAAAGCTGATGTTTGATTTTATCCCCTGAGTGGAAGCATCTTTCTGTCCTTTCTTTTTTGTTTCAAGTCACTTAACCCTTCATTGCCTCAGGTATAAACTTAGGATTCCTTTTACTAAATTGTTTTAGATACTAATGTACAGCTAACACAGCTTAAAATTGCATACTTGGAAACTATTCAGTATCCTGTGGTAAGGGTCATTTATGTATGCTAAAAATTATTTTAAATTTCTTTGAGAAGGCATGTCTGGGGGCAGAGAGTGAGCATTCTTATGCTAATCATTTAGCAGAACTACATTATCATGTGTTAACTGGTTAGAGCAGGAATTGGATATGAGCCCGTTCCTAGACGCAATATCCCCCTCCCCACCTCTTTATCAAGTCACACTACCGAGCAGCACAAGCTAAATGCCAAGTAGTCCATAGGACTAGAATGGACAGCTCGGTATATAGCTTGCTCTGCTAGGCAGTGGGCTTGATAAAAGGGGGGGGGGAGGAGTTATTAAATGGCTCCACAATAATGGCAACATTGACACAGGGAGGTAGAGTGTGGTGCAGTGGTTAAATCTACAGTCTACAGCCTCAGCACCCTGAGATTGTGGGTTCAAACCCATGCTGCTTCTTGTGACTCTGAGCATGTCACTTAAACCCCCATTGCCCCAGGTCCATTAGATAGATTGTGAACCCACTGGGATAGACAGAGAAAAATGCTTGAGTACCTGAATAAATTCATGTAAAGCATTCTGAGCGCCCTTGGGAGAATGGTATAGAAAAATAAATAAATAAATAAACAAACATTAACACTTGCAGGTTATCAAGTCAATGTTGCCAACACATAGAACCCTATAGAGCTCTACTGAAAACCAGCAATGGGGATTAGGGTTATGAACTGAAGGCTATATCAAAAAGGTGGGTTTTCAGTCTGCTTGTAAACAAGGTAAGGGAGGGGGCATGGCGGGCAATCTCAGGTAGTTTATTCCAGGCATAAGCATATCATGCCATGAGAAATTTCGTAAAATTAGATATTTCTTCCTGACAAGAAGATAGCACTGCAGGCCATGAGGGATTTTTACATCACAGATCTCCTAAATATGAAGAGTGCTACTGATTAATGGCACATTACACTTGTACTGCCTTGTGACAGATAATATTTGCATAGAAATATGAAACACTATCATTCTCAGAATATGCAATTTGTTTCTAATGCACACATGAAAATACCGAACGCTGTGACTAACTACCCTGGCTCTGGTCATAACATCTTCCATTTCACTTTTCATTCTTCTTTCAGTTATAAGAAGAAATATATGGTCACAAACGTCTGCTATATGAGTAGAGAATGTATATAAGAAGTTTACCAGGAAAATCCTTTGGCCTTGGCAGCACATGGGCATGTGGCACCTTAGCATTCTTCTTTCATCCCACACACCACTCCTCAATATCAACAACTGACAAATCATCTAAGAAGAGTAGATTTAGCATGTCTGCAGCATTGTACTAATTATGTATGTTAAATACAGTTATATCCACATAGCACAACCTCAAGAGTTCAAGTGTTACTCTTAAGGGAGAAAAGACCTCAGTGTCTAATAGGGAAAACCAAAGCAACCCATATAGACAGGCTAGTTGCAAATATCACTTGCAGCCAGCAGACACATCCTCGGTCAAAAACTCCCAAAAAGTTGAGGACACAATTTCACAGTGAATTTCAACAGTCTTGATTCTAAGTCTCAAAAAGTTTTCAAAAAAACACTTATCTGAAAATTGTTGTCTTCTCAATCAAATTGTAAACACAAGAATGTGATCCTGGAGCTTCGAAGCAGGAGAAAATCACTCCATAGGAGACAAACTCAGAGCATAGCAGCTACTAAATATCACCACTAGCATTATGCTATGCTCTGAGTTTGTCTCCTATGGAGTGATTTTCTCCTGCTTCGAAGCTCCAGGATCACATTCTTGTGTTTACAATTTGATTGAGAAGACAACAATTTTCAGATAAGTGTTTTTTTGAAAACTTTTTGAGACTTAGAATCAAGACTGTTGAAATTCACTGTGAAATTGTGTCCTCAACTTTTTGGGAGTTTTTGACCGAGGATGTGTCTGCTGGCTGCAAGTGATATTTGCAACTAGCCTGTCTATGTGGGTCGCTTTGGTTTTCCCTATTAGACACTGAGGTCTTTTCTCCCTTAAGAGTAACACTTGGACTTGTTATCCTATACTTTTGAGGTTGTGCTATGTGGATATAGATTTATTTAACAGCCTCCCTTGGTTCTATTTATTTTTTGTTAAATACAGTTTACAGTATCATTTAATTATACACATGAGTGCAACTTAGAGTATATTGCAATTGCATACATGCATCCTTGTCAATATTCTATCTACAGTAGGTCATTTCAGGTCAAGGTGTTGAGTCACACAGTTCCCACTATTGTGCCTTACCAGCCAAAGCACAATTTCTGCCCTGCTTGAGCATAGACTATAGAAATGCCAATGTACTACCCTCTCTTCTCTCTCAGCAGGGGTTGCCATAAAAGTGCATTCCCCTCCTTAAACACTGACTTTTTTAATGCCTGCCTTCACTACCCCCCTCCCGAATTCTATCAAAGTCTGGATTAGAGAGTTGCGCGGGGACAGAAATCCCATCCGTCCCCACCCGTCCCCGTGAAGACTCCCACCCGTCCCCACCCGTCCCCGCAAGGAATCCCTCCGTCCCCACCCGTCCCCGCGAGGAATCCCCTCCGTCCCCGCCCGTCCCTGCAAGGAATCCCCTACGTCCCCGCCCGTCCCTGCAAGGAATCCCCTACGTCCCCGCCTGTCCCTATAAACTACAGAAATAGTTATTTCATTTAATTATGCTACTGAATTAAAGGCTCTGGTAGAAACCCATTTAAAAATAAGCAAAAAGACTTTATTAATTTGGAAATATTAATTGGGAAGAATACATACTTTGTAAACGGGTTTCTACCAGAGCCTCTAATGTTTATAAATTTTTATCAACACAACTAATATACTACTTTATCCTTAAGCAAAAAAAAAAAAAAAAAGAATTTTTTTCCTACCTTTATTGCCTGGTTTCTGCTTTCTTCATGTTCTCATTCAATTCCTTCCATCCACTGCCTCTCTTCTCTCTGTGTCTTCCATTTGCTCTATTACTGTGCCTCTCCCTTTCTCCCCTCTCCCAAATTGGTCTGGCACCCATCTTTTTCCCTCCGCTCCCCCCATAGTCTGGCACCTCTGTCTTCTTCCCTGCCAGCGTCTTCTTCCCATTCCCTCTTCCCCATTTCCTTTCAGTGTCCTTCTCCCCCACCATCTTCCCCATGTCCTGTCTCCCCCCTCTGCCTTCCCCATGTCCTTTCAGCGGCCTTCTCCCCCCTCTGTCTTCCCCATGTCCTTTCAGCGGCCTTCTCCCCCCTCTGTCTTCCCCATGTCCTTTCAGTGGCATTCTCCACCCCTTTGTCTTCCCCAGTGCTTTCAGGGTCCTTCCCCCCCCCCTTCCTCCCGTTTACCCCATGTCCTTTCAGCGTTCTTTTCCACCTCTTTGTCTTCCCCAGTGCTTTCAGCGGCCTTCTCCCCCCTTAAGCGTCTTTTCTTCTCCACTCCACCTTTCCTCCCTCCCTGCCTCCACCTTTGTGGAGCTTTTGCACCGGACCGACAACAGAACAGGCCCGGTCGGACAAATCTCTCTGTCCTGTAGCCGCGAATCTAAATTACCTTCTTACAGCAGCTGGAGTAGTGAAGCTGCTGTAAGAGGTAATTTAGATTCGCGGCTACAGGGCAGGGAGGTTTGTCGGCCGGGCCTGTTGTCGGTCGATCGGGGGACCTGACCGGCTGTGCACATTCTTCGGGGCGGACCGCCCCCTCCCCCCTCTTTCGTTCGCCATTGCCTTCTCCCTACCTGCCCTGCCGCACACAACCGACCGGAAGTCTTCCTGATGTCAGCGCTGACGTCGGAGGAAGGGAGGGCTTTGCTTAAGCCCTCCCTCCGACGTCAGCGCTGACATCGGGAAGATTTCCGTTCGACTGTGTGCTGCGACAGGGCAGGTAAGGAGAAGGAGACTACCCTCGCGGCTCGAGTGCACTGCGATCCAACCCCGCAGGAACCCCGCGACCCTCGGAGGCGTCCCCATGGGATCCCCGCGACCCTAGGGGGCGTCCCCACGGGATCCCCGTGACCCAAAGGGGGAACCCACGGGATCCCCGCGGGTCCCGCGGGATTCCCGTCATCCCCGTTCCCGTGCAGCTCTCTAGTCTGGATTAGGCACTGCCATCTTTCTGTTCCTCTAAAACTGGTATCCCTCCATAGAAGAGGGGGACTACCCCAGGTCTTTGATATTATATATGTCACTGCTAGCATGTTACAAAACAACTTCACATTTTGACCACTGCTAAGCATGATTTGGTCTAAACAAACTGCTCTGTGCTTTCATAGGCTAGGACCCACCGCTGAATGTTGCAACAAGATGCGATTGCTGTTCCTACATAATGTACATAAGTTGATGGGAAAGAGTCTAACAAATGTTATTATCCTTTATCTTCCCATCAGAAAATCATAGGACTCCACAGTTCCAGCTGCAAGATTATCTTTGCAGGTTAGAAACTGCATACGTTACATATACCAGCTGTTCTCTCACTTTCTTCAGTATCATCATACTCTTGACCCTTATATTCTCAAGCAAGTTCTGAATAGTAGACAGCACTCACTCTTTATTTGAATGAAATTTGCTTGTGCTCCATTACCTCGGTTTGGTTTATTAGCTGATTAGGGCAACAGGTTAGGCAGATTTGAATACAACAGGATATAGTGAAGGTCTACTAACTGCTCCTCAGCTTACTGAAGGTTAGGAAAATGGTTTGGGAGTTCTTATGCTTTAAATCAACAGGCCTAATTGCCTATATCAAACAGGTAGCAAGAGATTATTTAATGTCAGTCCCTCATGATGTCATCAAATGATTAGCTCTAGCGCTATCTTGTTTTGGTTCATTTGCCAGACAGGTGTAGCTGCATATTATAGCTGATGTTTTCCCCTTACTGAATTCATTCCTAAATATTAATCCATAGGTTAATAAAGTTGCACACTCCAAACTTTATAAGTTTATTGAATTTTGATTTCACTATGTAACAAAATTGGGTAATAAGTGTTCTTTCTTAATTACCTATACCACAAAAGTACAGACAATGGCTATCATTCCACTCAAACTTTGCTTTTGTGACCAGGACATTGAAATTTACCTTTTTTGAAGAACATTCCAGATTGATTCCAAACTGAGTAAACTTACCCCCTCTTCTACGAAACTGCAATAGCAGTTTTTAGCGCTGTGAGCCATGCTGCTCCCGATGCTTATAGAGTTCCTATGAGCGTCGGGAGCAGCGCGGGCCATTCAGCGCAGTTTAATAAAAGAGGGGGTTAGGGTTCCTTTTACTAAAGCACAGTAAGAAATTGCTGCACAGCAAACAATACTACTGCTGCTGTGGAAAACAAGATTTACCATGTGGCAATTCAAGTGGTAAGTCTTACCATGGCTGTTGGGCAGAGATGGGCAGAGGAAAAGGCATGACGTGAGCATGTGTATCCATAATGCACTAGTGTGCTGAAGTAAAGGCACATGGCACTTCTTACTGACAGGTTATCATGGGAGATTTTACGATCTGCAAAAAAAGGCAAGCAGTAAGGGTTTTTCATATGTGCTGTTACCACAGCATGTGTGGGTGGAAACCTGCTTCTTGGCAGACATACCCACAAGCTGCGCTTTTTTACCAGCGGTAATTTCTGAATCACCATGGACAAAAATCAATAGTAGGCACCTGCTGCACTAATTTTGGCCATATACCTTAGTAAAGGGCCATTTAGAGTTACTTCAAGAACTTTCTAGAATTTTCCATCAATATAAATAGTAGTACAGTGTAACTATAAAGATCTTAAGCCCACCAGATTAGTTCAGTTCCAGTTGCCTAAGTGGTAATTTATATGCATTGTTTTAGATGGCATCCAGAGGCTGCAAATATCCAGAAGATTAATTTTGTTTTTCACTAGGATGGTGGAATTTTCTGCTATAAAATTTCATAGAATAATGTTTAAAATTATTTACATATTTAAAATTTAAATGTTATTTGAAAATATATCACATATGAAATATGTTGTGAGAATCTCATACACATTAGTCATAGGTGAAATAAATTTATTGTTTTCATTACCACAATTTCATCTTGTTCTTCTATAGGATGGGACAGAGGGGAAAAGAGCACCATGAAGTTTGCTATCCCAAGAATTTGGTGGGATCCCACTCACCACTCAAGCAACTGCTACTTCTGCATGGTAGACCCTTCCAAACATCAAACTGGAAAACATGCATCTGCAATCACAACTCCGGACATTTCTTTATCCATTGCCCTGGTGCCACAGTGCCCTGAGCTCCACATACCCACTTCCCCAGAGAGAGGGCATCTGTCTTCAGAAGAGAGCAGCAAGTCAGTGAGAGAAACATTATAGATTCAGTTTACAATATCAGTGGTGCAGCTGATGAGAGCTACCCATAATATGCAAACCAAAAAAGATCTCAATGATTTGATTAGAAATCTTAGTCTCACCAAGTCACCAAACTTTTTCCACCTTCTTCACCTATCAAGATGGACTGTTTGAGGCAATAGAAATTGACTGTAACCTGAAAAAATGGCATCTTATCTTTTCTTTTTTTTTTTTAATTCTTTATTTATAATTTTAACTTTTTGACAAACAAAAAGAATAAGAAATAATACAATACCAGTATATTCACAGATACATATATATCTTCACATGTATAACAAAGAAATAAGTACCCCAGCTTGTATAGTTAGTCTCCCATAAGGAAGGCGGAACTGCAAATTTAACTGAAATGCACAAATGGTAATTGTAAAAAGGAAAATAAAGATGTGGTTGGCTAGAGCCCAAACATTACTTCATTGAGCTATTATTGAAGAAGCCGATCTCACGTAGTAGACACACTTTGCCCTTTGGTGGAAATAAATTTTGACAACTGCTGAGGTTCATAGAAAACATATCTGTTACATCGATAAACCATAACACATTTGCAGGGGTATCTCAAAACGAATGTTGCACCCAACTGCAGGGCCTGGGTGGAACATGAAACATCAGGATACATTCTAATAACTTTTGACATAAATGAAACATCTTTATATTAAAAAAAGAGCTTAAGCATCCATTCCCTATCTGAATCAATAGCAAATTGTACCATCAGCGTAGCAGTAGTGGTCTGGAATTCACTATCAGACCTCTCTAGGAAATGAGTTAAATCCAGACTATCAGAAGACAAATTCTGCTGGTTTGGATCTTGAGCTTTAACTCTAAAAGGCAAATAATAAATTTTTGTGAGAGGCGGATAGGTAGAATTTCAGTAAGGTATTTTCTGAACATATGTGCAGACATGGAAGGTAATTTTGGGAAATTTATAATCCGAATATTAGATCTCCTGCTTGCATTTTCCAACATTTCTATTTTAAAGTGGAGGTTCCCACTATCTTTAACCCATGTTAAGGCCTGTATTTCAACTACTTTTAATCTAGTCTCATGTCCTTCTACTTTGTTTTCCACTTTAGTAAGTCTATCTTTTATGTCCAGATTTTCTGACACCACTGTTGTGTAGCACGCTGTAAGATGCTGCTTCTGAGTCCCCATAGAGAACTGTAAATTAGATATTGCATCCCATAATGTTTCCAAACTGAAGACCTCAGGTTTTTGCAAGGGTATAAGCTCAGTTCCAAGATCCTCTGGTAGAATTACAGTACCTGTCAGTAGAAGTGCCTTTCAATTTAGGAAAAACTTTGGAAGCCTGCTTCTTCTCTCTCTCTGAATGCACTGATGGTTGCAACACTGGCTTCTCAGACCTCCCTCCAGAATCAATTCCCGCACTCTGTTGGGCTGGAAAGAGAACGCCCTGGGCCAATTCCACCTCCAATGCTCCCTCTGGTTCCCCCGGACAGCTCGGAGGACTCCGCTCCTCCGGAGACAGGGTAGTAGCCTCAATGGAGAGGTCCAACGCTTCAGTCTGCGTGCCTCCCACAACCGAGGAACACTCTAGATCTGGTGTTCGGGTTCCATGCTCGACGAAGACGTCTATCAAGCCAACTGGAGTACTGGAATGTTCTGGGAAAACCCGGACCTTTGATTTCCTTTTCACCATCAGCAAGAGGTAAAGTAAAAGGTTTTACCCCAGCAACACCGCAGCGTCTCAAGACACGCTACCAGCCGCCATCTTAGCTAAGCTCCACAAAAGGTGGCATCTTTTCATTGACAGTTCATCCAGGAGCATCAAAGTCATGCTGCTCCATAACGGGAACAAGTACCCATCTCTTCCACTGGCTTACTCAGTGCACCTCAAAGAGGATTGCAACAGCTTCAAGATCTTGCAAGGCACCTAGAAGTATGATGAGTACAGCTGGGAGATCATAGGAAACTTCAAAATGGTGACATTCCTAATGGGTCTCCAAGCTATCTCTGCATTTAGGACAAGGGCACAAAGGTGCACTAACAAAGGTGGGACTGGCTGCAGCAGAATGAGTTCTCTGTGGGGAGAAAGAACATCAAATGGGAACCACAGGTGGACTAATCCACAACTCAATCAATACCCTATATGGAACTAACAGGGGACTCTAAAACACTACAAGGCCTCACCTACACATACTACACACTGCAGTCACTCAGTCACAAATGGAACAAAGAAAAAAGAAAAGAAGTGGAGAAAAAGCTTCAGTTATGCTTCATATGGCAAAAAACTCCACTTCATTTAAATAACCACTTGCACCTATGAACTGCAAAAGAATGGTGAAAAAAGGCACGGTAGCAGCCCATAGATAACCACCATGTAACTCAGCACGCCAGGAAAAAAAAAATTCAAACAGTGATAATGTGGGTAAACTAGCACATCAGCAGCATAGTCACTAAGAAAGTGCTGATGCCACCACTACACATCAAATTGGGCCTAATGAACAATTTGTCAGAGCTCTAGATAAAGAATTGTCAACCTTCAAATATCTTCAAGACATCTTTCCTATTCTGTCTGAGGCAAAGGTCAAAGCTGGTGTCTTCATCGGACTACATATAAAAAAGATCCTGGAGTGCAAGGAATTTCCCAAGAAACTAACTAGGAAGGAGAAGACAGCTTGGAAGAGCTTTTTTATGCAGTGGATTGGGACTTCCTGGCAATCAAGACCAAAAACTATGTGGAGTTGGTTGAGAATCTGATGAATTACAGTAAAATGGGCTGTAGGATGTCTGTCAAAATCCATGTTCTTGAAACTCATCTTAAGACAGTCAAACAAAACCTGGGAATACAGTGTTCCCCCGGTCATTTGCGGTCGGCGGTTCGTGGTCCCAGTCATTCACGACTCCTGATTGGTAAGGCCTGACTTAATGCAAAAAGAGGCAGTCGGAGCATACAGCGAGTGATTTCCTGCACTCGCTGGTGCTCCAGCTGCTCTCTCCTGCCTCTCCCACTGCCCTCTCCAGTCTCCCCCATTGAAAAACCGTATTCACGGTTTTTCACGATTCGCGGGGGTTCCTGGAATGGAACCCCCACAAATATCAGGGGGGGGGGGGTACTGTATACTCAGAGAAGCAAGGTGAGCAATTACACCAGGATATACTGGACTTTGAATGTTGTTACCAAGGATAATATAATAAGAATATGATGGGAGACTACATCTGGGGCTGATCTGTGAAAGTTAATTACAATATAATTACAAATCTCGAAAAAAATACTCATTTCTAAATCTTTTGTGGTAATATTTGTATAACTTCAATATAAATACATGTCACTTGTGATTTATATGTTGGTTTTTATGACTTTATAAGAATGACTAGATGAAAATTCAGCATTTTCACATGTTAAATCTAATTGTAAAATTTGACTATCCTGGTCACAAAAGCAGACTTTTTTGGAAATAGCAGACATTTTTCTCTATATTTTAGGCATGAGAAATTAGAAAATTACACTTAGGGCCTGATTCTCTAAAGGACGCCAATCTCAGTGACCTCCTAAGAAGCAGCCACTAATCGCAAGTCAATCATGCATTGGCGTCCTTTAGAGAATCACGTCTTTTATTCTAAAGATGCCTTAAATGTAGGCCAGCATTTTACAGACCTACATTTACGTCATCTGTCTCGCATTTATGGAGATGCATAGGAAAGCTTATAGATGCTCAAGACCATTTCCAGTGGAAACCACACCCACACTGGTCTTGGACGTTGGTAGGCGTGCATAGATGCGTCCGTTGACACGAGTCATATACCTATGTTGTAAGCATCCTTCGTGACATGGATTTTTTAAAAAAATGTGTGTCCCAATTGGCTGGTGAGATGATGTTAGGATGTCTACCGCCACCTACAATGAGGATGCCATTTGTAGAATCAGCCCTTTACTGCCCAAGAACAAAAATCATGTTACATAGTGTATTCTGCAAAATGAGTAGCTGTCTAGATGTTGTATAGTATACAGATAAATATAAATATGTTCTTCAATATACTGCTGTTTGAATCCCCCAAGTGATGCCTACACTCATCATCTAGAAGAGGTTTAAATTTAGGGTGGGATACATAACAGGGTTGGTTGCTATAGAAGATAGTGTTCAAGTCATTTCTAAGGTTGGCTTCTGGCTGTTGTATGAGGAAGTCTGTCTGTCTCTGGGCTTTATGAGTACCCAAATTAAGGAATGGACCAGCTTTGAGTAGGGCAGTTGGGGAGACTGTGACAAGCAAGGTGTAGCTGTCTTGGATTGTGGTGGAGGGTCTTAGCCTGATAGAGTACACAGAAGAATTTTTAGACTAAATCAAGAATTTTTAGACTAAATCAAGTTTAACAATGAGGGAGGTCAGTGCTAGAGAAACAGAAAGATGGGGTATCTACCACAGACTTTGATGGAATGGGGGGGGGGCATCAAGAAAAGCAGTCAATAATTAAGAGGGAAATGTGTTTTTATGGCAACCTCTGATAAGAGAAGTGATGGTAGCGCATTAGTATTTCTAGTCTAGGCCCAGGCAGGGCAGAAATTGTGCTTCGGCTGGTAAGGTGGAAAGCCATGAAATGACCTAGATAGAATATTGACAAGGATTCATGTATGCAATTGCATGATATTGTAAACTGTATTTAACAAATGTAAATAGTACAATGATGTGACCACAATAAATCTATTATTTTCCTTAGATGATTTGTCAGGTGTTGATATTGTGGAGTGGTGTGTAGGGCGAAAGGAGAGTGCCAAGGTAACACAGGCCCAGTTTGAGCTACTGACTTTGCCACAGAGGGAGTTAGAAACACAAACAGGCATCAGCTGAGCACTTGGCTGAGGAAAGGGTTTTGGGGCAGTAAGGAAGGGAGAAGTGAGGCAGTTAGGAAAGAAGGGGCAGGGTTGTGGGTAGGTCTCAGAAAATTAGATCATGGATAAGAAAATAGGAAGTATCCAAGGGTATGGAGGAGGAGGAATAGATACAGTTAGGAATGAGGGGAAATTTGAGGTGGTGTCAATATAAGTAGGGACTAGAAACACGAAGAGAGGTGTTTGCAAGAGCACAATCACCATTTTTTCCTGTAGCTCTAACTACTCTCCCAGTTTAGGGGAGGTATGTTACAGCATTCAGTGGTAGGTTCTAACCTGACAGAGCACACAGTAGCATGTTTAGACACAATCAAGCTTAACAGTGGTCAAGTGTGAAGTTGTTCTGTCATAGACTAGCAGTGTCATGGATAATATCAAAGACCCAGTTTTCCTATCTACTGCCTCCCTCAAGCATTTTCTCCCCACCTCCCCCACACACTCATACATATAAACAGCTCTTACTGAAAGCTTTTCCTAGTGATCAATGGTATACAGAAATGATCCCCAGCTGTTCATGCTCTTGTCGAGTCTGAGTTCAAAGTGACGCCTCTGACTCCATTCAGAGCCTGGGTCCAAAATGGGTCCTGACCATCACAGCTGCAAAGCTGCCAAACAAGACAAAATGTCTCCATCCACTTTTATCGGGTGTTTCCGCTCAGCATATCATACCATGGTAAATTTCATGAAATTAGAAATTTTTTCGGACAAGAAGATAGCACTGCAAGCTATGAGGGATTTTTACATCACAGATCTCCTAAATATGAAGAGTGCTACTGATTAATGGCACATTACACTTGCACTGCCTTGTGACAGATAATATTTGCATAGAAATATGAAATGCTGTCATTTTCAGAATGTGCAATTTGTTTCTAATGCACACATGAAAATGCTGAACGCTGTGACTTAACTACCCTGGCTCTGGTCATAACATCTTCCATTTCACTTTTCATTCTTCCATCAGTTATAAGAAGAAATATATGGTCACAAGTATCTGCTGTGTGAATAGAGAGTTTTACTCCATCCCCGTATATAAAAAATTTTCCTAGCAAATACTTTGGCCATGACACCATTCTATACAGATCGGATGTAGTGTCATGACTGCTTAATACAAGGGGGTGCTGAAAAGTTATCATCCCAACCAACTTCCTAAATTCTGAGTGCTATTTTGCCACTGTAACTGATAAGTGTGTTATCGTATTTCATTAAATGCCAATTTGCAGAAAAAAAATTCTATGTTTTGAGTTTGTTTCAGACCATGGACTGAACCATAATCCATGTTATTCTCGTCTTGGTTGGGCTAAGAACTTTTCAGCACCCCCTCGTATTAACATTACTGTAATATGCGGCTTTGCATATTACAATGTCCCTTATCCTGCCAATAGGCAAAAATTAGTCCCTGCTACTGTTCTGACTATAGGAAAAGTCTCTATACGGATAATATGTTTTTAAGGTTCTTGATGAAATCACTGTTATGCACTGCTGCCTATGGAAGCTTCACAGACAGATGTGATACACAATAGGGCAGCTTGACTTGGCTCTTGTTTGGCAGTGAACATTTGCAATGAAAATTATACAGAAGCACACACACCCACTTGTTTGTCACCAAGGGAATGTCTGCACTCTTTTAAAGTCAGTTCAAAAGTCTGGATAAAGCTAGGCATTCCCTCCAGTATTTGCCTGAGAAAGTTTAAAACCTTCTGCTGATATTATTAAAGCATCATGAAGATGATCCTGCATTTCAAATTGCAAGAACACTAAATTATACAGTAAGAAGATAAGGAGACCTGCTCCCTAGTAATCAGGAATGCTGTTTCCTGTAATTACAATTTTAATACATATTTTAAACCAAGCACAGGTCCATTTCACAGTTATATTGTGGAACACTTTATTGTAATTTCTTCTTAAAGTAAACAGGTTGATATCCCCTTTTCTTCTCGCTCCTGTGCTCAGTTGCCTCATTATTGTTGAAATAATGAGTCAGATTAGTTTCTAGTATGCGTGAAGGCATTTAATTGTGTTAGTAGCAGATTAGTGAAGTTTTTTGAACCTCAAAGTTTAAAAATAATTGATTTCTTATAGCACACAAACGAAAACCAAACCAGAGATTAATGGTTACCTTTTACGAAGGTACGCTAGCGTTTTTAGCACACGCACTGGATTAGCGCTTGCTATAGCGCACGCTAGCTGAAAAACTACTGCCTGCTCAAGAGGAGGCATTAGCGGCTAGCGCACACGGCATTTTAGCACGCACTATTCCGCGCATTAAGGCCCTAACGCGCCTTCGTAAAAGGAGCCCTAAGTTCAGAAATGTATAACACTTTATAATGAAGCGATATTTCAAGGAGAATGTTTGGAGAATGTTGTGCCTATTACTATTCCGGGTTCCTAATGCATTCATGGAGGAGTTGAAACAGAGGTTCATGGATGAGGGGGCTACTGAAGTGGCCTGCCTAAAGGAGAGTGTGGCAGACAGCTGACGCAAAGAGCTGCTAGAGAATGACACGGTGACAAAATTCATCACCGTTCCCGTCCCCGCGGATAACCGCGGGAAACCATCTTCATGTCATTCTTTAAGGAGAGAGGGAAGAATCAGAGTATGAATGGCCACAACCACTGACCCGCAAGCTTTGCTTTGAAGAATGCTGGTGTAGAAGGACTGAGCTTGAAATAGACACTAGAAAATGACATGGGATTATTTCCCGCGGTTATCTGCGGGGACGGGAACGGTGATGAATTTTGTCACCGTGTCATTCTCTACTGCTGCTCTCTTGACATTACTTCCTCTCTATCTTTCCTAACTCATTCTGGGATCCTTTTATTAAGATGCGCTAACCCATTTAGCGCACACTAAAGATTAGCGCACGCTAAATGCTAAGGCGCTCATAGAATATAATGGATATCTTAGCATTTAGCGCATGCAAAATCGCTTAGCGCACCTTAATAAAAGGACCCCTCTATAAAAGCAGTGCAGGAATGGTTTCTTGCACAAACTCCTTTACTGAAAGCACCCTCAGTCCTCATCTTGGGACCTGGAACTGCAAAGGGAAGACCATAAAAATAAGCAGATTAAATAAATAAATAAATAAATAAATAAAATGATATTTATTTGAATTAGATTTTAAAAATGTTCTTGAAACAAATTATAGAAAATTAACCTAGCTCATAGCAATCATAAGTTTTAATTTAGATTTATGACCATGCTTATTGACAACATTATATGAAGTTAAGAGATAATAGACTTGATCTTCTTTTTCAGGTAGTATGCACTGCTGCCTATGGAAGCTTCACGGACATATGTGATACACAATAGGGCAGCATTAAGATGCGGTAAGCACTAATGTGAGCTTACCGCAGCTTGGGTTACCGCAAGATGCACTGAGGCATCTCAGTAAATTTGACAATTTGTACACGCACATCACGCGCTAAACCCCCGCCCCCTTTTTTACAAAACTGCAATAGTGGTTTTTAGTGCAGACCAGCACGCTGAATGCAGAGTCACAACTACCTTTAAACATAGGCACCAGTAATGTAGGCCAGGGTTTTGCAGGCCTATATTCCCTGCACCTATGTTTCATGAGAATCACGTCTACAGAAGCTCCTAGTGGTGTCTAAGGTCATTTCTGGCATAAACCAAGCCTACTTTGACCTTAGGTGCCTTTAGGTGCCTCTGCAGATGTGATCATGTTATCCATTTTGGGAGGTGCCCATGGGCACCTACAGTTTTTAAAATGGCATTTTAATTGGTTTTAAATGACTCAGTCAATTACCACACTGAGTAGCAGCAATTGAAATGATTAACTGCCACCTAACTTATCCCCCTCTTTAACAAAACTGTAGCGCAGTTTTCAATGCCGGCCGAGGTGGTAACAGCTCTGATGCTCATAGGAATTCTTTGAGCGTCAGAGCTGTTAATGTCATGACTGGCACTAAAAACCACGCTAAGGTTTTATAAAAGAGGGGGGTAAATTAGGTGGCAGTGCCATTTAGAGAATTTGGGCCTAAGTGCTCCCATGTTAATTTTTGACAGGTAAAAAACAACAAAGGTGACCAATGGTGTTCAGTCTCTTTTTATTGTGATTGACTCGACATGATCATGTTTTGGCATGGACAAGCCAGCAGTTCAGCCGCATATGCAGGTTTTATACGGAGCAGTACTTTCCATGATGAGTAAAAAAGCATTGTGATTTTGTCTATCAAGACTTAACTACAAGACTCCTGAGGCAGGCCTCTTATGCGCTGAAACACGATCATGTCGAGTCAATCACAATAAAAAGAAACTGAACACCATTAGTCACCTTTGTTGTTGTTTTTTCCTATTCATGGTTGTGAAGGCAGATTCTCCTGTTTGTATTCAAATTTTTTACAGGTCCCATGCACTAATGGAAACATTTGTATGGGCCTGCCAAAGAAAAATAAAAGGAAATCCTTAAAATAGTGGCACCTTAAATATGGAATTAAGTCCTGCATTTAAAGTATTTTAGTACGTTTTAGTTAAAGGGACGCTTAACTAGCTGGTGCTGAAAAGCAGCATTGACTGATTTAAATTCATAGGAAACCTATCCCATCTGCTCATTCCCTTTTAATAAAGTGCAGTAACATATTGGAAAAGAGACAGCCCAGGGAAGATATGATAGAGTTCTATAAAATACTGAGTGCAGCTGAATAGGTAGATATGAATTGCTTGTTTCCTATTTCCAAAAATACAAGGACTAGGGGCCATGCAATGAAGTTACTAAATAGTAGGTTTATAACAAACTGGAGTTAAACTCTGGAATTCATTGCTAAAGAATATGGTGAAAGCAGCTTAGCATTTTTTTAATTCAATTTTCTATACTGTTCTCCCAGGGTTGCTCAGAACGGTTTACATGAATTTATTCAGGTACTCAAGCATGTTTCCCTGTCTGTCCCAGTGGGCTTAAAATCTGTCTAATGTACCTGGGGCAATGGGGGGATTAAGTGACTTGCCCAGGGTCACAAGGGGCAACATGGGTTTGATCCCACAACCTCAGGGTGCTGCGACTGTAGCTTTAACCACTGCGCCACACTCTCCCTTCAGGTACCCCTATATTTCTTCTTCAGGTACCCCTTTATATCGTCTTTTATTCCTCTTCCTACACCTCTCTAAACAAAATAAAAATATAGGGAGAAAAACCCTAACTACTTGAGTGTGTGTGAGTTTCTTTTTGGCCTGCCATTTCTTGACACCTAATCTAAGTGTAAGAGAGAGCTGGGTTCTCTTCAATCTACTGTTCTACAAGTTCTTCAAGTGTCAGCACACAGACATATCAGATTTCAAACACTTCACATATATTCCACACACATCCTTTCTCTATAATTATTCCCTCCTTACAAAACCACAAAAGCGTTTTTTTTAGTGCTGGCTGGCATGCTGAATGCTCTACGCTGCTCCCAACACTTATAGAGTTCCTATGAGCGTTGGGAGCAGTGCAGAGCATTCAGCGTGCTGGCCTGCACTAAAAACTGCTTTTGGATTTGTAAAAGGGTACTGAGATTTAACACTTCAGGTATTCTAAGCAGGTAGCTAGTAAAGCAGTCAAGTGTTAACTGACTTCTCAAGAAATAAATCTAAATGTTCCCTTTTTGTTTCAAAAGGACTTTTTATCAGCAGCCTCAGCAATAAATTATAACAGATTGTGTTTAAAACCAAGCTGCTTCTACTCCTTCTCAGATTTTAGTAAAAAAAAAAGACCTTAGGTTTCCCAAAGAATTCAACGTCTTTTTGGAAAATTAATTTCCTATCTGAAATATTTAAATTTCTTAATAATAAATTACTATTATCAAATAGTCTAAACCATTTACTCAGCTTTACCTTTAGTTCTTTAGAAAACCTCTTTTTAAAAAAATACCTTTAAACTATTACACATACTTTCTTCATCAGTCACTCAATGTTTTATTTATTTTTTTTCCTTTCAAATCCTTCTCTTTCCTTCCACAAATGCTCCCTCTCACATACAGGGCGCACATAAAAGGTTCCTCCTTCAAGATCTTCAGTTGCTCTCCCAACTGTCACAAGCCAGCAAGCACCTTTCCTGACTTGTGCAGCCAATCAAGGAAGTCCTTTCATAAGTACAGAATACTAACACATTCCAATTGAAGTTCTGAATTACTTTTAAACTTTAAAACTTTCATTTTTGGGAACAAACATAGAAACATGATGGCAGATAAAGGCCAAATGGCCCATCCAGTCTGCCCATTCACAGTACCATTATCTTTTCTTCTGTCTAAGAGATCCCATGTGCCTATGCCATATTTTCTTGAATTCAGACACAGTCTCTGTCTCCACCTCCTCTTCTGTGAGACTGTTCCATGCATCTACCACCCTTTCTTAAAAAAGTATTTCCTTAAATTACTCCTGAGCCTATCACCTCTTAACTCCATCCTATGCCCTCTCATTCCAGAGCATTCTTTCAAATGAAAGAGACTCGACTGATGTGCACTTATGCCACATCCTCTATAGTAAAGCCCTAAGCGCGCATGGGCACTTAGGAGGGCGTGATCCCTGACAATGTGGTGTGTGCTTCCGTGACCATATTCTATTTGCGGCATGTGCGGCGGTTTGAGGCACATGCGCCGGCTTGTGGTGCGTGCAGCAATTTCAGCGGTGGTGGCGGGTTGACTCCTGTGCTGCCAGTATGCCTCTTCTCACCCGTACCAGCAAACACAGCAGCCACGGGGCATTTGCTATGCCGGCCCACTTTGATAATGTGAGGTGGGCCGGCCTAGCAAAAGCCCCAAGGCTGCCCGGGCTAGCGGATGATGGACAGGGAGAGCAGGGGAAGGAGAAGGGGTACTACTGCACAGGATGATCAGGTAAGGGGTGCTGCTGGACAGGGAGGGAGGTAAAAGGAAGGGAGAAGGCCTACTTCTGGACAGGGGTAGCAGGGAAGGGGTGCTGCTGAATAGGGGGGGAGGTAAAATGAAGGTAAAAGGGCTACTGCTGGACAGGGGGGTCAGGCAAGGGGTGGTGGTGGACAGCTGAGGAAAAAGAGAGACAGAAAGAAAGAAAGAAAGAGAAACAGACAGAAAGCGGTCAAGGAGAGAGAGAGAGAAAGAAAGACAGACATCTATTCTAGCACCCGTTAATGTAACGGGCTTAAAGACTAGTAAGTATATAAAAGTCTTTATCATTTCTCCTCTCTCCCACCTTTCCTCCAAAGTATACATATTGAGATATTTAAGTCTGTCCCCACATGCCTTATGATGAAGACCACATACCATTTTAGTAGCCTTCTTCTGGACTGATTCTATCTGCTTTGTATCTTCACTATATAAACACCCATGTTGAATATGTACAATCCCCTGCTTTGTAAACTGCTCTCAACTGCATAGTACATTCCCTCACATTGTATCTTCGCTGTGCATTGTAAACCGCTCTGAACTGTTTGTGGTATTGCGGTATACAAAAATAAAGTTATTATTATTATTATTATTTATATCTTTTTGAAGGTGTGGTCTCCAGAAATATACACAATATTCTAAATGAGGTCTCACCAGAGTCTTGTACAGGGGCATCAATGCCTCCTTTTTCCTATTGACCATATTTCTCCCTATGCACCCTAGCATCCTTCTAGTTTTTGGCATCACCTTTACAGCCTTTTTGGCTACCTTAAGATCATTTAAAAAACAGAAAAAATAATAACATGCTTATATGAAGCACTATAATGAATTCAAATAAATTCTTATGAAGAAGTTTTTTTCATACTCTCATATGTGGATAGGTTGTGCTCAGAGACATGGAGGATAAAGGGGAACAAGGGCCCTCTCCAGCTTTTGTAGCAGTAGTGCACGTTTTTATGCGTCAAGCCTATTGACTTGGTTGATGCGCTTTGGCGTGAGTTTTTTCTTTTTTTAAAAAAATATCTTTATTCATTTTAAAGCTAACAATATGTTCCCCTTTTTCCTCCATGTCTCTGAGCACAATCTAGCCACATATGAGAGTATGAAAAAAAACTTCTTCATAAGAATTTATTTGAATTCATTATAGTGCATCATATAAACATGTTATTATTTTTTCTGTTCACATTTTTCACGCTTTCCATTTTGGAAGTTTGTGTCCTCCTTTTTTGTTTTTTTATCTTAAGATCATAACATACAATTGCACCCAAGTCCCGCTCTTCTGTCGTGCACATAAGTTCTTCACCCTCACTGTACTGGTCTCTTGGGTTTTTGCAGCCCAAATGCATGATATTGCATTTCATAGCATTAAATTCTAACTGCTAAATTTCCGTTCATTCTTCATGCTTTGCTAGGTCTTTCTTCATGTTATTTACATCATCCAGGTGTCTACTCTTTTGCAGATTTTGGTATAATTTGCAAAGAGGCAAATCTTACCCGACAGCCGTTCAGCAATATCATTTATAAAAATGTTAAAAAGAACAGGCCCAAGAACAGAACCTTGAGCACACCACTGGTAACATCCCTTTACTCAGAGCAATCTCCATTGACCACTACCCTCTGTTATCTTCCAGTCAGCCAGTTCCTGACCTAGGCCGTCACTTTGGACCCATCCCAAGGGCACTCAGTTTATTTATTAGATGTCTGTGTGGAACACTGTCTGACAAGACCTATTTCTAGTGAATCCATGTTGCCTCCGGTCCTGTAATCCGGATTCCAGAAACTTCACCATTCTCTGTTTTAAAAGCATTTCCATTAATTTGCTTACCACAGAAGTCAGACTTAGCGGCCTGTAATTCCCTATGTCTTCCTTACTTCCACTTTTGTAGAGAGGGACCACATCCTCTATTCTCCAGACCTCTGGTACCACTCCCAACTCTAGAGAAGCATTAAAAAGATTAGTCAGTAGAGTCACCCTTGGCTGTACACCCTTCAGCACCCTAGGCTGTACACCATTCAGCCCCATCATTTTGTCTATCTTTAATTTAGCTAGCTCCTCATGAACACAACCCTCTGAAAATTGATCAGGATCTACCACTCCTCCATCCCTATTCACATTTGTCTTCTGTGGTCCCGCTCCCAGCACTTCAGACGCGAACACAGAATATAAATAATTATTATGCAATTCATCCTTTTCTTTATCAGCTTCTTTATATTTCTCCCCTTCAACTTTGAGTCTCACAATGCTACTTTTCTCCCCGTTTTACTATGTCAGCTATTTTTTCCATTTGTATCTTTGCTTTCCTGACTACACAACCAGCCTCTCTTAACTTTTCCAGATATTTTTGCCTGTCTTCCTCTTTCTGTGATCTTTTGTAGTTTATGAAAGCTAACCTCTTATTCCTTACCTTCTCAGCTACTACTTTTGAGAATCAAAGTGACCTTTTATTCCTCTTACTTTTACTTGCCTCACAAAATGGTTTGTTTCTTTTATAGTAACTCCACTGCATTTCCACTCCTTCCAGAAATTCCCATCCAGACAATTCCTTGACGTAATCTCCCATCTGAACAAAGTTAGTTTTTTTAAAAAGTCTAGAACCTTTGCTTTTGAATGAGCCTTCTCTATACCCATCTTAATATTAAACTGTACCATGCAGTGATCACTGGATGCCAGATGATCATCCACTGTAACATCAGAAACACTTTCCCTGTTTGTAAGCAGTAAGTCCAGTAGAATCTAACTGAGCAAATATCCAGAATTAACATTCTGTCAAAATATAGTAATATTTAAGTTTCAGGACTTTTATTTTTATTGCTGAGCAACTTCTGCAATTTTAAAGTGACAACAATGTTTTTGCAATGCACCAAACACAGAGAAATGCTCAGGATAACTCCAGCACCTGAACTGATCACATAAATTATGTTTAAACCTAAAATTTATATTTTTATTCACATATTTAGGAGCCGGTATCCTTTTCCAGTCTTTTTTATTATACTGGTCATGTGCCGGTTTTGGCACCCTAAAACTCTATTCCTGGGCACTTTACACTTTGCAGCCAACCCCCTCATTCCCCAGCACTGCCTAAAGCCAACTATTTAATGTTATGCATGAAATTGCGCATGTGCAGTTGTGTTACAAATGTGAACAGCGCCTTTATTGCAGGGCAGCCATTGCCCCTTTCCTTTGGGCCACTCTGAGCCCCTCTGCCACCTTAAATTATTTTAAAAATTGGTAGTGCAGGGTTTTAACAGTTCTGGGATCTTTCCCAAAGCTTTGGGCTACCTCCCTCTCTGACATGCATGTGTGTAACATCACGTACAACATCACCATGCAGTGACATCATCACGCGTGGCAACTTTTATGGCTTGGCCCAGCCCAGGCCTCGGCAAAGGCCTGGCCTCGCCCACTGGGCACTCCCTACTGCCTCTCAGTTCCAGCAAACAGGAATGGCCATGATGCTCCAGATCCGGCGCAATTGCCAGATCCACTCCCCGACCCACAATTTGGGTCCCAATGAGAACTAGAAGCCTCCCTGATGTTTAAGCTGCTCCAACTTGCCTGCTCCCCACCCCACCCCACCCCTCCCACACAGGTAAATTTTAAATTTCCTTGTAACACTCTGGTTACAATAAACAATTACTAAGATGGACTTGGGAAAATTATCTGCTTATTTCTAGGATAAGCAGTATAAAATCTGCTTTACTCTTTGGGATCATGCCAGGTATGTGTAACTTGGATCGGCCACTGTTGGAAACAAGATACTAGGCCTGATCGAACCTTCAGTTTATCCCAGTATGGTAACTCTTACATTCTTATGTTCTTAAACGCCCAATTTTTTACTTGGTAAGCGGAAAGCCTATTTTCTAGTCATAGGGACCATTCCCAGCAAGTTCCAAAAGAGTTATCATAGGAAAAACACTTTACTACACAGTATTTAGAAGGCAACAAGGGTCAGATTCTCAATTCATCATTTTAAGTTAGGAGGCGCTAGCCACCCTACCACCGCCTAACTTAATTGGTTTAATTGGGTTTAAGTGGTATGCTAATTGGTCACATCATTAAAACTCAATTAAAAATTCATTAAAAAAAATGTCTCTGCTATCCAGCCTGACTGGCACGTTGGTCCAATGGCGCCTTCCAGCACCTAGTGATGTTGAAGGTTGGCAGTGGGCATAGTTAGGGGCAGTGCTGATCTTCGGTGTCACTAGGTGATGCTAGGTTAATCCACAAAGGACCCTAGGTGCTGTAAATGTAGGCCTGTGAAACCCTGGCCTAAGGTTACCAGACGTCTGGATTTCTAGATTTAAAATCGAGAGTGGGATTTATGGAACCGGCAAACTAAGTTCCTTGAGACAGCTTCGGCGAAGCATAGTTCTGTGTCAGAACATGATTCCCTTAGCCGTGTTGACACTGAGATGAGTATTAACTCAAATTAATTTAAATGTATTAATAAAATTTAAAGACATGAAGATATATTTAAAAGCATTATGAAACTGTAAGACCGATTATGCTTTTGGTGCTATTAGTCTGTGTGTGAAAGTTAAAAACACAGCAGCACCACCGAGGTCTATGAAGGATTTACTTAAGATGATTCTATATTCAGCAACTGTCAGTGATTGACACGTCAATAATCAAAAAACCCACAAAAGTAAAATACAATACTTAAAAGACACAATCAAATGGTGTGGACGTGCCTTGAGTCGTTACATGTCAAGTAAAAAATCTGGCCTAGAAACAATTATCAACCCATTTAATAAGGTTAAATAAATTAGAATAGTGAGAGAATGCCCTCAGTGTGGGATTCCAAGCTCTAAAGAGCACCTGCAAGAGTAGTACTGGTGCTTAATAATATAAGCAGAGCCACACCATCATCTGGGCACTCACAAGTGCAAATTAATGTGATTGTAATTAATGAAAAAGTGATTGACACGTGGTAGGCACCCATTTTCCAGGTGATTGCCGTGGCATGTGCTATGTATAAAATCAGCCACTAAGGTGCGCTAACGTGGGTTTTTATTTTTTTATTTTTTTATGTTCTTTTACAAGTTGAATAAACAATAATTGAAAGGAAATACAGTATAACAATTTAAAAAGAAAAACTATGATAAAATTATAAAATAATTCCACACTAATAAACTATAGTTAAAGTCCACATAAAGAGGAGAGAGAATCAACCATTTCCAAGGGAAGTTGGATTCCAAGAAATAATACTAAATTAATCAAATTACAGAGTGCAGCTGGAATCAATTAATGGCCTGGTTGGGAGATTCCATGGAAGTCTCTGGAATTCTTGTAGTTGCTTTACCTTCAAGATAAAATTTCAACTGATCAGGTTCATAAAAAAATATATCTATTACTCTGATATGTAATGCAACATTTACAAGGAAAACGTAACTGATAGGTTGCTCCTAAACTTAAAACAGATTGACGGTAGGCCAGATATTTCTTACGTCTGGCTTGTGTCCATTTCGATACATCAGGAGAAATTGAAATTTTGAATCCATGAAATTCGGTGTGATAGCGTTTTTAGTGCACGCACAAAACTACCTCACGCTAAACCATCTGGTACGCTTCTAAAATAACACCAGCTCAATGCTGACGTTAAGGTCTAGCACACGTGACAATTTAGCGCTCGCTATTCCTCGCGTTAAGGCTCTAAGCACCTTAGTAAAAGGAGCCCTAAGTGCATCTATCAGCAGCAGTTAAGTAGATCAGAGTTAAGTGCAGCATGATAACTGTAATGATAAATTTAGGTCCATTCCCTACTCATAACACTCATTTCCCACCCTATAACAGCCTATACAGTTAGTGGCAATTTTACAATAGGAAACTTAGAATTAGGCATCTGGAGTACACTGTGCTTTTTCTGCTTAGAAGGAGTCCTCCAACTGCATTGCTGCCGTGGAGGATGGTTTTCAATATTGTGTTTTCAATGGCTAGTGACAGACAGGCTTGCTGGAGTCTTGCAGAGCTTGCCTATCCCTCACTATTGAAAATGTGATAGTGAAACAGCACCACCCACTGGCAGGACTGTAGCTAGAGGACTCTCGCTCAGCTTAGAGGGAACAGTGTTGGAGTGTTTGTGGTAGGAGCCTATTCTGTTAAGGAAAGTAGGCTGTTCCTGCTGCATGTGGCAGCAAATAAATGTGATCGCTTGAATATATTTTAGAAAAGGTTCTAAGCTGGAAGCTCCTTTTCAAAAATACTGCCAGAATTGTGCAAGTCTTAAATTTGATGTCTCAGTTCTGATTTCCATATTCTATATAAAACAAGCCTTGTAGTGGAAACGTCTGACAAAGTTCCTCATGAGAAACGTCTGAGAAAAGTAAAAAAATGATAGGATAAGAGGCAATGTCCCACTGTGGATTGGGAACTGGTTAAAAGACAGAACATTGAGAATAGAGCAGAACAATACTTTTTATCATATGTATAAATGATTTGAAAATGGGAACAATGAATAAGGTGATCAGATCTGCAAATGATACAGAATTATGCAAAGTTGTTAAATCATTTGTAGATTGTGATGAATTGTAAGAGGAACTTAGGAGACTAGGGGATACATTATTAAGGAATAAAATGGACTTCTAAGCATTTAGGTCCGGATTCTTTAAAGAGTGCCGTTGTCGGCAACCACCTTTGAAGAAGCTGCTGATCGCATGTCAATCATGATGGCACCATATATAGAATTGCGCCTTCAGAAAAGGTAGGCACCAGAAATGTATGCCAAGGTTTTCAAGGCCTACATTTCTGGTGCCTACTTTGGCTCCCCCTTCTGCTTCTATTCCTTTCTCTCCTCTCTTCTACCTTCCAAAGTATTTAGATCAATGCTGTCTTGTTAAAATGTTTATTTTATTTTTATTTTTCCTCTAACTCTACTTTTCACTTCTCTATTACCCTCCAGGTACTTTAGTTAGATTGTGAGCCTTCGGGACAGTAAGGGAATTTTTCAGGTACCTTTCTTATTTCTAATCTTAATGTATATTTTCTGTAAACCGCTTAGAACCTAACGGATGTAGCGGTATATAAGAAATAAATTACATTACATTACATTTTTACATGAATCGTGCCTACAGAAGTATTTTATTATGCTTAATGCCACTTCCAGCATTAGCCACTACTACAGTGACATTAAGGGGCATAAAGTGCCTCCTTAGGCGCGATTATGGCACCGCTTTATTAGGCGCCATAGGCGCCTTGAAATGTTTTTTGTTTTTTTTAAATTCTTTATTCATTTTCAAATTTACAATAAGTGTAACAATATATCCAAACAAATGAACAATGAATATAACACTTAATAAACATCAATGGTACAAATAATATGCTCTTATCTCCCACCCTTTCTTATCATATAATCAATACCTTATACAATATGTAACAATAAATTTACCCTGCCCTCCCCCCCTCACAATCAAACTTGTAAATTTAAGGGGAAAAAAAAAATATAAAATGTTGAAATGGTTTTAAAACTGGTTTTAAATGGTGTTTTGCATTTAACTTAGATGCCATTTATAAAATATGAGCCATAGTGTGTGCCATTAATTAGTACAACTTACCCCCTGTTTTACTAAGGTGCGCCAACCGATTAGCACGCGCTAATCAAATTAGCACACGTTAAACGCTAACATTTCCATAGACTAATATACACACATTAGCATTTAGCGTGCGCTAAATCGATTAACCCACGCTAATCAGTTAGCGCACCTTAGTAAAGCAGGGCCTTAGTAAAAGGAGCCCTAGAAGACTAAGGGCTCCTTTTACTAAGGTGTGCTAAGCATTTTAGTGCGCGCTAAATGCTAATGCGTGAATGTTAGTCTATGGATATGTTAGTGGTTAGTGCACATATAGATTTAGCACACGCTAAACACGCGCTAAAACACTTAGCGCACCTTAGTAAAACAGGGGGTAGATGTTGAAATGGCAAATTAAATTTTAATATGGACTAATGCAAAGTGAAGAACAAAGGAAAAAATAACCCAAATTATAGCTATTTGATATTAAAGGTTCCTCATTAGGAGAAAGATCTAGGTGTGCAAACAACGTCTTCTGCTCAGTGTATAATGGCGGACAAAAAAACAGTGAACAGAATGTTAGGAATTATTAGGAAAGGAATCCAAACGAAAAGAAAACTATTATAATGTTTCTTCATTGGTACAACATCTTAAGTATTGTGTTGAATTCTGGTCGCTGCATCTCAAAAATATAAAGGAGAATTAAAAATATACATAGAAGAGCAATCATAATGATTAAGAGAAACTCAAACAAATCTCTGTAAAACTGGAAGATGTAATGGATCCATTTAACAAATTAAACAGTAGCAAATTGCCTTGACTGGATGTGCTGAAAGAACTGAAAAATGAACTTGTAGAGCTATTGCTAGTAATTTGTAATTTTTCTCTAAAATCCCGCATAGTACTGAAAGACTGGAGGGTGGCCAAATGACACCAATTTTTAAAAAGGGTTCCAGAGGGGATCCGGGAAATTATAGACTGGTGAGTCTGATGTTGGTGCAGAACAAAATGGTATAGACTATTATAAAGAACAAAATGACAGAACATATGCATAAGCATGAATTAATGAGAGAAAACCAACATGGATTTAGTCAAGGGATATCCTTGAACGAATATAGGGATAAACGTGAACCATTTGATATTGTGTATTTGGATTTCCAAAAGGCATTTCACAAAGTACCTCATGAAAGATTTCTGAGGAAATTAGAAAGTCATGGGATATGAGGTAATGTCCTATTATAGATTAATAACTGTTTGAAAGACAGGAAACAGAGAGTAGGTTTAAATGGTCAATATTCTCAATGGAGAAGGGTAAATAGTAGGGTTCTATAAAAAAATGCAGGAGAGTAGGTTCTATTGGTACAAAAAAACATATACCAACTCTATTCTTAAACTCTCTTATAAGTAACGTCTAATAGAGTATTTGAGATGCAAATGCTAAGACAAGGAGGGAAAACCCCATCTTCAGACAAATAAAATCTTGCTAAAAGACTAGATAGTGTAAGCACCTCACTGGCATGTAAAAAACCTCCTTGAGCAGCGTTGTTAAATGCTCTTTAAATCTTTAATTGAAGGGGTTGACACAGGCTTTCATGACCTTGAAGTTAGGGTTTTGCACTGCTCAGCGTTGAAGATTTCAATCGACTTATGACTACAGCTACTTATCTTTTAAAAGCTGAGCTCAGACATTAACTATGGTAACCAAGGAGGAGGAGGAAGGCAAAAGGGATGCTGCACGGGGGAATTCTGCTAAATACGAAGAGAACGTCCTACCCGCCTGCCCCCCTGACGCAGCTTAGAGCGAAACACTGGTCACCACCGTCAACGTCTGAGCTCAGCTTTTAAAAGATAAGTAGTTATAACCATAAGTCGACTGAAATCTTTAACAAGCCAGTGAGGTGCTTACCCTGTCTAGTCTTTCAGCAAGATTTTATCTGTCTGAAGATGGGGTTCTGAGGCTTTTTCCTCCTTGTCTTAGAATTTGCAGCTCAAGTACTCTATTATATGTTACCTATAAGAGAGTTTAAGAATAGAGTTGGTAAATAGTAGGGCTCCCCAGGGGTCTGTGCTGAGACTTTTTAACATATTTATCAATGGTCTAGAGATGGGAATAACTAGTGAGATAATTAAATTTGCTAATGACACAAAGGGCTCCTTTTACTAAGCTGCGCTAGCGGTTTTAGTGCGTACTTAGTGCACGCTAAATTGCTGCGCACTAGACACTAATGCCAGCATTGAGCTGGCCTTAGTTTTTGGCGTGTAGCGCGGGGTTAGCCCAAAGTTGTTAAATCGCAAGAGGATTGTGAAAAATTGCAAGAGGACCTCGTGAAACTGGGTGTCAAAATGGCAGATGACATTTAATGTGAGCAAGTACAAAGTGATGCATGTGGGAAAAAGGAACCTGAGCTATAGCTACATGATGCAAGGTTCCACATTAGGAATCACTGCTCAGGAAAAGGATCTGGAAATCATTTTTGAATATGTTAAAGCCCTCATCTCAATGTGGGGTGACAGCTAAGAAAGCAAATAGAATGTTAGAAATTATCAGGAAATAATGGAAAACAAAGATGAAAATGTTATAATGCACTTGTATCACTCTATGGTGCAGTCACACCTCGAATACTTGTACAATTCTGGTTCCCGTATCTCAAAAAAGATGTAGCGGAATTAGAAAAGGTACAGAGAAGGGCAACAAAAATGATAAGAAGGATGGGAAGACTTCCCACATGAGGAAAGGCTAAAGTGGCTAGGGCTCTTTAGCTTAGAAAAAAGACAGCTCAGGGATGATATGATAGAGATCTATAAAATACTGAGTGGAGTGGAAAGGGTAGATATGAATCGCTTGTTTACTCTTTCCAAAAATACTAGAACTAGGGGGAATGCAACAAAGCTACTAACCCCCTCTTTTACTAAGCTGCGCTAGCGTTTTTAGTGCGTGCAGAAAATTAGCGCGCGCTAATCCCACACTAAGCGGCTAAAACTAACACCAGCTCAATGCTGCCATTAGCATCTAGCGCGCACGGAAATTCTACGTGTGCTAAGCGTGCACTAAAACCGCTATTGCAGCTTAGTAAATAGAGCCCTAAGTAGTAGATTTAAAACAGACTGGATAAAATATTTCTTCACACAATGTATAATTATGCAATTTTGTTGCCAGAAAATATGGTGAAATCAGTTAGTTTAGCAGGGTTTACAAAAGATTTGGATAATATCCTAGAAGAAAAGTCCATAAGTCATTATTGAAATGGGCTGGGGAAATCCACTGCTTATTCCTAGGATAAGCAACATAAAATCTGTTTTACTACTTGGGATCTAGTTAAGTACCTTATTTTCACATAGATAACGCGCACCCGTGTAAAACGCGCACACGGGTATAGCGCGCGGAAAACACAAATTTATGTACAGAAATTTTTATATACCGCGCACACCCGTATACCGCGCATGCTGCCCGACTCTCCTTTCGCCCGCCACGACTCTCCTCTGGCCACCCCGACTCTCCTTTCGCCCTTTCGACTCTCCTTTCGCCCTCCCCGACTCTCCTCTCCCCCTTGAAGCCCAACCCGACCATGTGCCCAAGGCCCCGCCCCCAGGAGGGACCTAAGGCTCCTGGGCCTATTCTGATTGGCCCAGGCGCCTTAGGCTCCACCAGTAGGCGGAGCTTTGGGACGGATGGGCCAATCCGGCCTCATTCCGTCATTGGCTGCCTGCCGGACAGGCGGGTTTGGCTCCCGTCTGTCCGGCCAACTACACAAAGGTACGGGGAAGGGGGGTGGGGGTGTTGTGGGGTTCGGCTGGGGGGTGCGGTCGGAGGTTCTTTGGGGGGGGTGGTCGTTGGGGGGAGGGGGGTTTGCATCGAGGGCAGGAAGGCCTGGGATCCCTCCTGCCCGTAATGTAGTGCGGGGTGGGGGTAGGGGGTCACCGTGGCCAGGAGGGTTTGGGCTCCCTCCTGGCCCGATATTGTCGGGGAGTTGGGGAGTCGGCGGGGCAAGAGGGCTTGGGCTCCCTTTTGCCCCGATCGTGTCGGGGGGCAAGAGGGCTTGAGCTCCCTCTTGCCCCGATCGTGTCTGGGGTACCGCGGTTGACTGGGGCAAGAGAACTTGAGCTCCCTCTTGCCCCGATCGTGTCGGGGAGTCGGCGGGGCAAGAGGGCTTGACGTTAGAGAAAGTGCGAACCGCCGGAAGAGGAAGCAGCAGGACACCGGTAGGAGCTTCTACATGATGGGGAGGGTCGGGAGGCTGTGGGGGTGTGAGCGGTCCTTCAGGGTGGGGGTGCGGGTGCGGGTGGGAGTGCGTGCGAGCGGTCCTTCGGGGTGGGGGTGCGTCGGGGGGGAACTATGTAAAAAAAATTTTATATAGCGCGCTCACGTGTATACCGCGCAAGGCTATGCACGGTTTGTAAAAACACGTATAACGCGCGCGTTATATGCGTGAAAATACGGTACTTGGGACCTGGGTTGGCCACTGTTGGAAACAGTATGCTGGGCTTGATGGACCTTCGGTCTGTCCCAGTATGGATTCCTCCATTCTGACACCACTGTTTACAGCTCTGTTTCATGTCCCATTCCCTCTCACCCAGCAGTCAGCTTTCATCTTTCTTGATCATCTGCTCTGGAACAAGAACTGAGTCAAATTAAATATAAAGCTGCACTATAAACTTGATTATTTCTTCAAGCATTTTCATCATTGACATTGCAAGTACTGTAGATTATATTTGCTTTCCACTCCTTATATATAGATTTGTTACCCTTATGTTCCTTGCCTTGAATTTTAGTGTCATTTTTTTTTATATTCTGTGACTCTCAAGTTTCAAGTTTATTTAAAATATTTGATTTAATCGCAAAATCCAAATCCAATGCGATTGACACTTATTTAGAAAATTGGGTTAAAGAAACAAATAGAAATAATAATTAAACTACCAATTAGTACTATTTGCCAAACAATACATATGAAAAAGGGAAGGGGGAAAAAATTAGAGAATTAAATACAATTTGTAAACAAATAAAAAGGGTTAGGTAATGAAACAAAAGGTTGGGGGAGGTTACCCACTTAATTTTTGCTTACCAGCACTGCTAGTCCTCTGCAAAGTATCCTTAGAAATGATTCAGTTAAAAGTGTCCTTAAAAAGCCAGCTTTTTAGAAGACTTTTAAACTTACTGAGCAATTTTTCTTCTCTTATTTTGATCGGGAGCAAGTTCCAAATTTGAGGGGTTGTAACAGAAAAAGCTGCGTCCCTCCTTAAAAAAATGAATTTTAATGAAGGGACTAATAGTAAAGATTTATCTTCAGATCTTAGAGATTTTATAGGAGTATAAAGGATTAAAAATCTTTCTAAGAATGCAGGAGCTTTGCTTATTAGTATTTTATGTGTGAGTAATGCTATTTTATATGTAATTCTGTGATTTACAGGTAACCAATGCTTTTCCTTTAAGAGGGGAGTTACATGGTCAAACTTTTTCTTTTAGTAATTATTTTATAGCGGTATTTTGAAGAATTTGCAGTCTACGTATTTCCTTTAAGGTAGATCCCTTGTACAAAGCGTTACAGTAGTCAGTTTTTGATATGACTAACGAATGTCTTAGAATATTCAGCGATGATTCCTCAAGGAATGCGGATAATGATCTAATCAGCCTTAACCTATAGAAACATGTTCTCACAAGTGAAATTATTTGATCATGGTAGCTCAGTTTTTGGTCCCGTATGACCCCCAGTATCTTTACCTTAGTGACTACCTTAAGTGTAATTTTATTTATGTTTATGTGTGCTCCTAATTTCTGACCCTCCCTGCATGGAAATAACATAATCTCTGTTTAAGATGTATTAAGAGCCAGCTTATTGGCGTGTAACCATTTGGATATTTTTGATAATTTCTGAAAGTATTTATTTTATTTCTTGTCTACTACATTTTGTTATCTCTCATGAAAGTTGGTAAGAGTATAAATCTTAACTTTTAGATTCGAGTATTTACATGTATAGTTATCATTTATATGTACAAAGCCCCGAATGATGCTCTTTTTTCAAAGTGATCTTTTATAAAATAGCTGCTCTCGCTGAATGTGCCACCATAATATATGTATTTCTACAGTCATATTTTACAGTATTTTATAAAAAGCTCTTCATGTTGTGACCCTTCCAACCAAATACTGTGTCAACCTTCCAACTTTGATAACCCTTTTCCAGCATTAGATGAACAACCCAAAAAATGGGCTTTTAATGTTTGTAAGTTACCCTTCCATCACTATAATACTACAGTCATCCCTGTACCATAATAAAATACAATCTTTAACAATTTGAAAGAAAGTAAAATAATGTTGGGATGGTCAGTTATTAATATTGGGGTCTTTTTACTAAGTAGCGCTAACCAACTTAGCACACGCTAAATGCTAGCGCTCCCATTATATTCTACGGGCGCCTTAGCATTTAGCGTGCACTAAATTGATTAGCATGTGCTAAATTGGTTAGCGCGCCTTAGTAAAAGGACCCCATTATTAGCAGCGTGCTATTTCTCAACTATTTTTCGAAGGACTAGACTGGATTCAGGTTTCTTGGGTTATTTAAGACTAGACAGTTTTTCTTTTGAAACTCAGCACTACAATCCATCTGAACTTTACCTTGATGCAAATCGAAGCATTGATCTGAGGACATAGTACATTTAGCCAGAAAATCAATAGAAGTAGCAACATTAGGTAAACTATTTCATAAATATTCAATTATTTAAATGTTTGGTAGACATGATCAGCATATGGGTCTAATATGTTTTCACTAATGCATTTGCACAGCTATAGTACATTTATTGAAAGCTGGTAATGGAATACCCAAATAAAATGTGAAGCATCCATTTTTAGAAACAAACAGTGGTAATATCCCCTAAGTAAACAGGAGTATAGCCCAGGTTATACTTATTAAATATTCTATTCGGACATATTAAAACCACTGTATATCCCAGCCTCTGATGACAGTTCTATTTATTTCTTCTCTGGCTTGAATTACCTCAAGTCTGCACCCGGAAAGAATTTATCCCTTTCAAGAAAGCTCTCTGAGCCTTTAATAAATTCACAGGGGTCGTCCTATCAATGAAGTGAATTTGCATTATTATTTCATTATGAGAGGGAAAGAAAGGAAGGATTAGATCACTTTCAGCATTGGCAGACCCTAATTCAACATGAATACATGATTAAAGTTGGCATTTATGACCATAACTGTCAAAGAAAACTAATTGTAAACTGAGAACTCTGGATAATTATGGCCTTTGCTATTAAACTATTCCTGTCCTATTTATCGGAACTAACTAGAGGCATTCATACAGTTTGGGATTAGGCTCATGTTTATTATGGACTTTTGTTTGTAAATGAAACATGATCTATATTCCCATGTTTGGTTTGGTTTCTAGTTTCAATCGTGCTTTAAGGATTTCAAAAACGATGACACAACACTTTGTGTTTGTATCTGTTCTAAACTGATTTACACATTACCAGATGTGTAGAATTTGGACATCCTTCCCTTCTCCACCAAAAAATAAAGTGCTGAGAGATTTATTATTCCATAAGAGAGTTACCTTCAGAGTACTTAGCATGGTTGCAGCATAACTCAATATCTCAGAAAGTTCCTAAAAAGTTATTAGAGGTTTCCAGGCACAGGGATTATTTCAGCCTTTATTTTCTTCAATGTATAGGCATATTTTTGATATGATGGCCCAATCTGAATTTGTTTTCCCACTTAATCAGACACAGAGTTATAAATTATCTCCCTAGTAGATTGTGTAAGCAAATCTGAATTTGGGCATTTAACATAAGAACATAAGAAATGCCTCCACTGGGTCAGGCCAGAGGTCCATCGTGCCCAGCAGTCCGCCCACATGGTGGCCCAACAGGTCTAGGACCTGTGCAGTAGCCCACTATCTATACCCCTCTATCCCTTTTTCCAGTAGGAAATTGTCCAATCCTTTCTTGAACCCATGCACCGTACTTTACCCTATTACGCCCTCTGGAAGCGCATTCCAGATGTCCACAACACGCTGGGTAAAGAAAAACTTCCTAGCATTCATTTTGAATCTGTCCCCTTTCAGCTTTTCCGAATGCCCTCTTGTTCTTTTATGTTCTGAAAGTTTGAAGAATCTGCGGAACATACACAAAAATCCAGTAGTGAACATGACCATTTTTGAAACAGAAACATGTCTATCTTTTTGTTTTGAAAATTACCATTTCTCAGAAGTTTGTCCTCAGTGCATCTATGTTTTTGAACCATTTTTGAAAAAAAAAAAAAGTCCAAAAGGAAAGTACACACAAAAAAAGCCATTGTGATGTAGAAGGAGGCCAGCATTTTTAGCAAATTGGCCACACTGACATTCCAGCAGAGTAGTGTGGTACCTTAGTGGGCACTGCAGTGAACTTTGCATAAAATATCCAAAGGCAAAACAAAAAGAACCAACAAATGCTGCAGTGAAAATGCAAAGCAAAAAAACCAAACCAAAACTCCAGGGGAATATACAGGTTGGAGGAATTTATTTTTTTAAAAATCAACAAAAATCATGAAAACATATATGACATATATAAAATGAATACATAAGCTACAATAATTATATCCAAAAACTGGTCCTAATATTCGTGTGGACCAGACCCGACACGGTCCGTGTTTCGAAAAACACTTCTTCCTCAGGAGTCCCGAATGATGGCACATAGAGTATCAGAAAACCAGATTGGATTAAATAAACAAAATCAAAATTGAACAGGCAAGAAAATCTCCTGTCTAAGGCGCTACACTTCTAGACTTCACTTTATTTACTACATTTATAAACAGCCAACCACTAAGCAGTGTACAAATTTTTTATTACATACATAATAAATTAAACAATACTAAAAACAGCATCTTTCCACCCTATCTACCACTAGCATCCCAAAAGTCTTTCCTCTTAAATTAAGAAAGCCTGCATGGGAATATGGGTTACAGTGAGATACCTAAGTATGAGATTAAAAAAACTTGGAAGTCTTGCAGTTTTGTCAGTTTTGAAAATGGTTGTTTCTCCATCTCCAGCTCTGGACATCTTGCGGAAAACATCCAAAGTTGTCCTATGAAAAATGCCCTTCCATGTTTTCATTTAAGATGTTTAATGTACAATGTGCTGGCATTACAAGTAGCCTATTATGCCTACATTTAGTAAATGGAACATTGGCACTCAGTGATATTCTATAATGGGCACTTAAAGATCAGCACCCATTATAGAATAGCATTGAATGCCAAATTCAGCACCCATATTTGAGTGGGTATCTCTCCTGCCACAATGTTTTGGGGGTGGGGTGTCGTGGCAGGTGGCAGCAGGAGAGATTTCCCAATCTCTCCTGTCGGAACCTCCCCCCCCCCCAACTGGCACACTCTTCACTGGCAAGAGGAATGCCCAGTCCCTCCTGCCCTCCCACCTCCCTATCGGACCACCCAGACCACCTCCCAGACCAACCTCACCCAGACCCCCACATCCCCAACAAGACCTCCCTAACCCCACCCAGGACTGGGAGGTGGGCTGGGAAAGTGTTTCTGATGTTACAGTGGGTGATCATCTGGCATTCAGTGATAACTGCATGGTATGGTTGAATATTAAGACGGGTATAAAAAGGGCTTAATCTAAAGTAAAGGTTCTAGACTTTAAAAAAACTAACTTTGTTCGGATGGGGGATTATATCAACTGCTTGCCCTGGATTGGTAGCATGAAATATTGCTACTCTGGGGATTCAGGAATCTACTCTTTGGGGATTCTGCAAGGAAGAATTACAAAAGTAGCATTGTGAGACTCAAAAGTGGAGAGGAGATATGTAGAAGCTGATAAAGAAAAGGCTGAATTGCTTAACAAATATTTCTGTTCTGTGTTCATAACTGAAGATCCGGGAGCAGGACTGCAGAAAACAAATGCAAATAGAGATGGTGGAGTGGTAGACCCTGATTGGTTTTCAGAGGGTTGTGTTTGTGAGGAGCTAGCTAAATTAAAGGTAGATAAAGTGATGGGGCCGGATGGTGTAAATCCAAGGATGCTGAAGGAAATAGGGAAGTTCTGATGGCTCCGCTGACTGATCTTTTCAATGCTTCTCTAGAGTCGGGAGTGGTACTGGAAGATTGGAGAAGAGTGGATGTGGTCCCTCTACATAAAAGTGGAAGTAATGAAGCAGTAGGGAATTGCATGCCATTAAGTCTGACTTCTGTGGTAAGCAAATTAATGGAAACACTCCTAAAACAGAGGATGGTGAAGTTTCTGGAATTGTGTGGTTTACAGGACCAGAGGCAACATGGATTCACTAGAGGTAGGTCTTGTCAGACAAATCTGATCAATTTCTTTGACTCGGTGACCAGAGAATTGAGTAGAGGGAGAGCACAAGATGTGGTGTATTTAGATTTTAGCAAAGCCTTTGACAGTGTTCTACACAGACATCTAAAGTGACAGGCTGGGTTAGGAACTGATTAAGTGGAAGATGACAGAGAGTAGTGGTCAATGGAGATCAATCTGAGGAAAGGGATGTTATCAGTAGTGTGCTTCAAGGATCTGTTCTTGGGCCTGTTCTTTTTAACATTTTTATAAGCGATATTGCTGAAGGGCTGTCAGGTAAGATTTTCCTCTTTGCAGATAATACCAAAATGTGCAATAGGAAAGACACCCCAGATGGTATGAATAATATAAAGAAAAACCTAGCGAAGCTTGAAGAATGGTCTCAAATTTGGCAGCTAAAATTGAATGCCAAGAAATGCAAGGTCATGCATTTGGGCTGGAAAAACCCAAAGGAACAGTACAGTTTAGGGGGTGAAGAACTTATGTGCACGACAGAAGAGCGGGACTTGGATGTGATTGTATGTGATGATCTTAAGGTGGCCAAAGGTTGAAAAGGTGACAGGGAAAGCTAGACAGATGCTAGGGTGAATAGGAAAAAATATGGCTAGTAGGAAAAAGGAGGATTGATGCCCCTGTATAAGACTCTGGTGAGACCTCATTTAGAATATTGTGTACAATTCTGGAGACCGCATATTCAAAAAGATATAAAAAGGATGGAGTTGGTCCAGAGGAAGGCTACTTAAATGGTGTGTGGTCTTCATAATAAGGCATAAGGGAACAGACTTAAAGTTCCCAATATGTATACTTTAGAGTGTGTGGTGCAGTGGCTAGAGCTGCAGGCTTTGCACCCTGAAGTTGTGGGTTCAAATCCTGCACTGCTCCTTGTGACCACGGGCAAGTCGCTTAATCCCCATTGCCTCAGGTACATTAGTTAGAGTGGGAGCCCGCTGAGACAGTTAGGGAAAATGTTTGAGTACCTGAATAATTTGTAATCCACATAGAATGTAGGATATGTGGAATATAAATTATATAAAATAGAGGAGAGGGGAGATATGATAGAAATGTTTAAATACCTTCGTGACATAAATGCACATGAGTCGAGTCTCTTTCAGTTGAAAGGAAGCACTGGAATGAGAGGGCATAGGATGAATTTAAGAGGTAATAGGCTCCAGAGTAATCTAAGGAAATACTTTTTACAGACATGGTGGTGGATGCATGGAACAGTCTCCTAGAAGAAGTGGTGGAGACAGAGACTGTGTCTGAATTAAAAAAGGCATGAGATAGGCAGTTGGGATCTCTTTGAGAGAGAAAGAGATAATGGTTACTGCGGATGGGCAGACTAGATGGGCTATTTGTCCTTAATCTGCCATCATGTTTCTATGTTTAAACCTATCCTTGTGATCGACCAGCAGGGTACCAACTCAAAAAATGGTTTCCTAACACATCAGGAAATCCAGTGATCACCGCTACAATTGAAACATGAGTGAAATAACTTGCTTGGGTCTTATGTATACTGTCTAATTCCAGCATTTCTGACTTACTTCATTTTGGGGCTAAATCTGGTAGGAAATGTCTCCCATTGTGTTGAGTTAGAAATTGAAGTATCTGTATGACCATGAGATGGATCTGTCTTCAACCATGGTCTTCCTAAACTGTCAGAGGGTGGTGCTATGTTATAGAGTAATCAATTTATAAAGGCATATGCTTTTCAGAGTACTTGTCCACCAGTAGACCTAACCTCCATAATACCTATGAATCCTCTTAATTGTATTCATATACCAAAAGAGATAGTGATTTGCTCCCGTTCCAATTACATTTGTAAAAATAATAGAAGGAGAATATTCAATTCTAAATAGTCTTATAAACAATAGGGGGTGGGGGTCAATGTTTAAAACAATTTAACCAGGCAGGAGAGATTTATGGCCAGTTAAATCTCTCTGACTGGTATAGGAGCAGATATTCAGTGACACTTAACCAGTCACTACTAGTGAATATCTGCTCTGACTGCCACAACACTTTCTAGTCAGGGCCAGTTGGTTCTGAGGCAGAGCCAGGAGTCATTTATTTATATTTGATAGTTTCTAAGTTGTTCCTATATATATGGTTAACAATATAAATACATAATTGTAGGCCTTGCTGGATTTGTGTTTTGAGAATATTGTGCGCTGATTATTGTTCACTAGAATATTGTCATGTATGGTCCTCATTCTTTGTATATACATTTTGAAAATCTTTATTGTGAATGAATGTCTCCCATTGTGTATGTCTTATTTAAGTATATACTTTTTGCCGGCTTTTAAAAAAGAGGACCTGCTGGAGTGAGACAACTTCCTAACCACCTTACTAAAGTTGAGTTATTTCACAAGTTAAATTAGTAGTTCAATCGATTGAAGATCATATTCTTTAATACAGAAACAAACATTTTCAAGTTTTTTTGAGACACAGTTAATCATCTTTCTACCGAATGAAGATGGTGCAATGATAGATTACTGAAAACACTTACAGGGGAGTGTCCCCGATTTGTGATTTTCTTACCATTTCATGGTTCTGAGCACTGTCAGTTTCAGTCCAGTGTGCCCCCACCAATGTATGGTGGTAGGGGTTAAGTGAAATGCGCACTGACAGACGCCAGGTCCCAAGTTCAGTTCCCTCACAGATGACTCACCAGAAAGTAGAATAAAGAAGGCATAGCCAGAGGTGTTTGCATAAAGAATATATTATAGAAATAGTCTTACAGAAAAGCAATATTTATAATCATTACAATTAAGCATTACAATTAAATAGAGAGCATAGCAGTTTCCCTGCCTTACAGAGTTCAGAGGCAAAGAGGGACATAGAAGCTTGCAGTTCTAGGAAGAGCCAGAGAGAGAGAGAAAAGGGGGATGGTCTAAGCTTCGTGTTCCATAGATAAAGGGAAGGATAGACAGAGAGAGGGAGAGCCAAGACAGAACCAGAGTGCCAAGCAAAGAGCCAAGAGATAGCTAGATAGAAAGAGAGAGAGAGGGCCAAGACCCCTCTCCTGATAGCTTGATAGAAAAAGAGATATATGTGTGTTGCAGAGAGCAGGCTTTTATACCTTGGCTCAATATAGAAACCTGTATGCCCCAGTATCTTTCTGTTTAGAATTTGTAAACTGTTTGAAACAATGGTTAATTTAATTGCTAAGGAGGGTGAGATACCTGCAAGCATGGTGATGGGATTAAGTCTCTAGCTTGATCTGTGCACCATTGTCCTAAGCACCCTCTTAATCAGACATTAACACCTTTTAGCTAGTCATGATTCAATCAGGAAAACTTAAAACATATCCGGGATACTTAAAACAGTTTCCCTGCACTAAGGATCTATCTGCCTTCCCATGCCAGAGTCATATTGATATAATTTCCCATAGGCCTCTAGGCTGACATCTCCCATACTTTTTTTTTATTATTATTTTTTTTATTTTTATTCTTTGAAATGAAGGCAAGCTTGTGGTACCCTTCTTTAAACAGTCAATCTGCAATTAGCAGATGCTTCTTTTATCTCCAATATTATAGTTGTACGTCCCCTTTGCTGCAGAATCTCCAAGCTATGAAGATAAACAATTCCCATTATGAGTTCAAACCTCTGTCTTAGATTGTATAGGCCATCATCTGGGCGGAGGACCCCAGTATGCTTATATCTTACCCGTCGTTGAGCGAATGAACGGTGCATAAGGGATGCAGGAAGCTTTTTCAGGAGGTTCAGGTATAAAGGTACCAAGATGTCATAAGAGAGAGAGTATCTAAGTATGGGATATGGGAAAATATTATGTCTGACCCTGGTAATGGTAATACAATAGGCCATGCCAAATTAAAACCAAATTAGAAAGTGTCAGAGAAGATACTGGAAATACATGTATAACTGCCTTAAAAGCTAGAAGGAGCTTGGTATGATAAGCATTGTAAAGAAATGTACATGTGTTTCACTTTACAGCAAAGGAAAATCATAATAATACATAGCAAAATTTGTACAATAATTAAGATAATGATAGGGTGAATTAAAACATTAAATACGTGGTTTGCAGTGGGCGAATACCCAAAGAAAAGTTCCCAAACTGAGACATGAACGTCTCGTAGCAAATCCTGTATGCCCCAGTATCTTTCTGTTTAGAATTTGTAAACTGTTTGAAACAATGGTTAATTTAATTGCTAAGGAGGGTGAGATACCTGCAAGCATGGTGATGGGATTAAGTCTCTGGCTTGATCTGTGCACCATTGTCCTAAGCACCCTCTTAATCAGACATTAACACCTTTTAGCTAGTCATGATTCAATCAGGGAAACTTAAAACATATCCGGGATACTTAAAACAGTTTCCCTGAACTAAGGGTCTATCTGCCTTCCCATACCAGAGTCAGATTGATATAATTTCCCATAGGCCTCTAGGCTGACATCCACCACCTTGGTTCTAAGGTTTTATATTTTCTACAGTTCCTAGTTATTGTTAGCTGAGTGGGCTTTTAAAAAGCCACAGTAGAAGTTTTTACCACAGGCTGGCTAGGAAAAGGCTCCGACGCTCATAGAATTCCTATGAGTGTCAGAGAATTTACCTCACCAGTTCCCAGTAGAAACCTCTAAATTGGCTTTGTAAAAGGCACTCATTTGTCTTTGTAGATATTTCTCTTATAAGATAAAGGGATTGGGACTTGCATACTGCTTTTTAGTAGTTTTACAAAGTGGTTTCCATACAGGTACTTCAAGCATTTTCCCTATCAGTCCCATTGGGCTCACAATCTATCTAATGTACCTGGAGCAATGGTGGCTTAGGTGAATTGCCCAGGGTACCAGGAGAAGTGTAGGGTGCTGAGACTGTAGCTCGAACCACTACATCACATTCTAGCATAGTGGTTAGAGCTAGCAACAACCACTATAATGATTTGGTCTTTTACGCTGGGTTTTACTAAACTGTGGAAGAACTTCTTACCATGGGCTGGTGATGTAAATGCTCTGACGCTCATAGGAATTGAATGAGTGTCAGAGCATTTAGCACACCGGCCCACGGTAGTAAGCTCTTACCGACACCTAAGTCTACCATGACTATTCTCCACTTCTAACTACACCTACTTTTCAGGAGGCGTTGTGAGGCATCGGAGGACACCAGGACTTAGGCGTTGAGAGATGCTGCTCTGAGTTCTTTCTGGAATTCTTAATCATTATTTTTCCAATTAACATCAATGATGTGGTCAATTACCATGCCATTTAAACTGATAAAAACAATTTGCGCTGCACATGGATTTTACTTAGGTGTCACTAGGTGTTCTCAATGTAGGCACCTAACATAGGTACCATTTATAGAATTTGGCCCTAACTGATTAGTGCCATCTCCACCCCTATACATGCACTCTTGCCTAAAAATCAAAATATTTTAATTTTTTTTTGCAACATGTGTTAAATTCATCAGCAAACTTACGGAACCGAGGTTAACCTTAGCGTGTAGTTCTCAAAGATGGCGTCGGTACGAACCAATGCTGAGCCATTTAAATTACCCGCTTTGCTTACATCATGACGTTCTTGACGTCTTTCACATAAATGACGTCGTACCGGCACCTGTTAGCGGGTAATTTAAATGGCTCAGCGTTGGTTTGTACCGACGCCATCTTTGAGAACTACACGCTAAGGTTAACCTCGGTTCTGTAAGTTTGCTGATGAATTTAACACATAAAAATAAAGTTTAATAACGTAGTTTACTTTCAAATATCTTGATAATGTTAAACTCTAACGATTTGTTATTTGTAACAGCCACTGTCCACTTCTTTCCCCTGATGAAGCCATTCCAGGTGAAACGGTGGCCCCGTTAGGATTAAAACAGTGCAAAACACCACCATAAGATAAGTGCTTTTGTTTTAAAATATATGCACTATCGGATGTAATTCTCATGATATTTGATGTCCAAAAAGATGTTATTACATCTACTTTAAAAAATTTTGTATAATAATCTATTGAAAGAAAAACTTAAAAGTTTAAAAAAGTTGATAAAACATAAATCTAGTATTTATACTACATGCCATTTGCCAGTGATTGAGACTCTGACCGAAATAAGTATCTAGCAGTTGTTGCTTGAATACTCAGTCTCTGAGGCATGGCATAAATAATTTTTGCTGGTTTTCAGTAATGTGTTCAAGGAAGTGATTTTGTATATTTATTTGGAATTGCACACTTCTTTAGTATTTGCAATTTGGATATTACCACATTTTACTATCATGACTTCAAGCAATTGGAACACAACGTTTGGATTCAATGTAGAGCAAACAGAATCCATACTTAGCGTACCTTCTCAGTTTGACATTAATTCTGCTGGTACTGACAATTTAACTACAGATTGGGGTCTTTTTTTCAACCAGAACAAAAAAATTATTAAAACAGAATTAAATAGTGGCATTTTAGTAGAATACTGCAAATGCGAACGTATACCAAGAGGATTGCGAATTAACAAACAACCTCAAAACTTCAAAGACGATGCAGATTTTCTAATGAAATGGAACATGATTTTGAACAAATGTTCCTTTGACTTAATGCTGCTGATTATCGAAAAAAGTAGACAACAAGTTGATAGTTTTAAGGTTGATCTTGAAAAAACGATTTCCACTTTAAAATCTACTCAAACTATAGAAGCCTATCAAAATCAGTTAATTAAAACCAATGAAAACCTTGATAAATTTAAAGACAATATTAAGAAATTCAAATTAAAAAAGTTCTATAGAGATGAGAAAGACTATCTTAATAACAGGATATATCATTGGATGTCCATTCGTGATTCACAGAATCTAACAGCTTCTACCAATATTGTGGATTCCAGTTCGTCTTCTATTAGCCTCAGTTCCTCTGGTAGCTCTGGCTCTTCCAATACTTTTTTAGAATCAAGAGGGGGGTATCAAACCCGAAAAAACAGGCGAGGCAGAAATCTAATCAGAGGCAAACCATGGACAAGATCCCAACAACAACAACAACAACTACAACAATACAACCAACAGTAACTGTCAATCTTTTGCATCACAATTTAGAATCATCAGATATTGAATTGTTAAATCATGGACTATCATTCGTACCTACGGTACCTAGTAACGAATTTCAATTCAATATTGACTTTGAGAGGTTCTGCAGACTCTTAGAAGTAAAACTATTTTTCGCAATGAGACCAGACTTTGCAGATAAAACAACTATAGCTCCAAAATCTACCTGGAAACCATCGGGACCTTTGGATCCAACTTTGAATGTCTTTAAAGAATTGGTACGTCAGGATTGCCACAAAATATTTCAGAATCCCAAAAATAATAAATTTAAATCTAATCTGACAGGTGATCAACACAAATCATTGGCTATTCTTCAACGTAATTCCAATATCATTATCAAATCAGCTGATAAAGGCGGTGCGATCGTAATTCAAGATAAGTCTTCTTACACAACCAAAGCTCTTGAACATCTTCATGATACCAATGCGTACATGAAAATTAAATTAGATCCTACTAAAAGGATTCAAATTCGAATAAGAAAAATCACAGACATAGGATTGAAGGCTGGATATATTACAAACCGGGATTACCGATTTTTAAACACCAAACATCCTGTTACCTCAAATATATATTTTTTACCGAAGCTACACAATAATCCTGTAGATCCTCCTTTCAGACCTATAACCTCTACTCGTGGATCTGTATTGGAACCTTTGTCGAGATATGTTGACCAATTCCTGAAATTTGAAATTCCAAAGTGCAAATCGTATATAAGAGATTCCAAAGATTTTCTCAAAAAACTAGACTCTGTTGATTTCAATGAAGGACCGTTTATCATGGCAACTTTGGACATATCTTCATTATACACTTCCATCCCACAACAAGATGCCATTGATGTCATCAAAAATGTATTAGAGTCTCAACCTAAACCACAACTTGTTCCCACCGAATTTCTAGTCTCCCTAGCTACTTTAGCTATGCGTGAAAATTTTTTTGATTTTGAGGGGACTCTTTTCAAACAAATACAAGGTGTGGCCATGGGGGCAACTTTTGCCCCTTCGGTCGCCAATCTGTTTATGATATCATTCGAAAAAAATTGGATTGAACAATCTCCCTTTGAACAACTTATTTACATCTGGTGGAGGTACATTGATGACGTCTTTCTTTTATGGAAGGGCTCAGAGATTCAATTAAAAGCTTTTGTGGTTTGGCTCAATACATGCAATATGAATATTCAATTTACTTTTTCATATTCACTGACACGAATTCATTATCTTGATATCGAAGTCATCATTGAACATCAATCATTTATTACACGTACTTATGAGAAACCTTTGGCTAAAAATACGTTTTTAGAATATTCGAGCTGTCACCCCAAACATTTAAAAAACAGTCTTCCTTTCTCACAGATGCTCAGATTGCGACGGAATTGTACATTACAGTCTGAATTTAAAATTCAAGCCAAATATCTGAGCAACAAGTTGAAAGCTAGAGGCTATCCTTCACGCATCATAAAAAATGCGTATAGAAGGGCCAAGTATAATAACAGAGACTTGCTTTTGAATGACTATAAACAAGATGTTTCTTCAGATGATCCTTGCACTACGTGTGTTTTAAAGCACTCGTCAAATAGTTCACAACTGACAAAAATCATCAGGAAACACTGGGGAATTGTACAATCGCTCCCAAGCTTCAGCACAAACAGAATACGTTTTGCTTACTCTAGGGGAAAAAATTTGAAGGAATTTTTAAATATTACTGGGGTCCAAGAACAAGGCATCACACCTGTTTCATTAGGTCATTACAAATGTGGCCATTGCACCTACTGTGATTTTTCCATTCCAACAACTGATCCAACCAGATCAGTTATAAAATTAAACATTTTAGCACATGCCAGTCAGATCATGTTGTCTACGTCATTATTTGTTCCTGCCCAAAGATCTATGTTGGCATGACCACAAGACCATTTAGAACTCGTCTTGCCAAACATAAATCCAACATTAAAAGAATGCAGTACAAGGAACCACTAGTGCAACACTGTAAGGATGCCTCTCAAATCTTTTCATAATCTCAAAGGACTAGTCATTGATGTTATTAAGAAGAACAATAGAGGAGGCGACAGAGTTGCAGCACTTAAACGGCGTGAAACCTATTGGATATTCACCTTACAATCCTTACATCCCATGGACTTGAATGACAAGATCGACTGGTCTGCTTACTATTGATTTTTAACAACAACGTATATCAATGCAATGTTTACTTTTTGGCTTGTTTTTTTGACTGGTCTGTGTAGCACGTTTGGCCTTTGGAGGCTGAAGATAAAAATTTTTTTTTGCATTTCTCCTGCTTTGCTTACATCATGACGTTCTTGATGTCTTTCACGTAAATGATGCCATACCGGCACCTATTTAGCGGGTAATTTAAATGGCTCAGCGTTGGTTTGTACTGACGCCATCTTTGAGAACTACACGCTAAGGTTAACCTCGGTTCCGTAAGTTTGCTGATGAATTTAACACATAAAAATAAAGTTTAATAACGTAGTTTACTTTCAAATATCTTGATAATGTTAAACTCTAACGATTTGTTATTTGTTACAGGCACTGTCCACTTCTTTCCCCTGATGAAGCCATTCCAGGTGAAACGGTGGCCCCGTTGGGATTAAAACAGTGCAAAACACCACCATAAGATAAGTGCTTTTGATTTAAAATATATGCACTATTGGATGTAATTTTCATGATATTTGATGTCCAAAAAGATGTTATTACATCTACTTTAAAAAATTTTATATAATAATCTATTGAAAGAAAAACTTAAAAGTTTAAAAAAAGTTGATAAAAACATAAATCTAGTATTTATACTACATGCCATTTGCCAGTGATTGAGACTCTGACCGAAATAAGTATCTAGCAGTTGTTGCCTGAATACTCGGTCTCTGAGGTATGGCATAAATAATTTTTGCTGGTTTTCAGTAATGTGTTCAAGGAAGTGATTTTGTATATTTATTTGGAATTGCACACTTCTTTAGTATTTGCAATTTGGATATTGCCTGTACACATCTCACAGTACGAGTGGGTGCTGAAAGGTTCTCATCCCAACCAACCCCTTCGTAAACCTTTTAAATGTGCTATTAGAGCCCATAGAAAATAATGGGGAAAGTCTGCAGACTTTATCCCAAAACACTATCACATTAATATAAGCTAAACTATTAAAGCACCTTTATAAAAAAAATGTCCCCAGTATGTTATTTTATGTTATTGCAGTCCTGAAACTGCCTGGAATCCTCTAGAGCAGTGGTTCCCAACCCTGTCCTGGAGGACCACCAGGCCAATCTGGTTTTCAGGCTAGCCCTAATGAATATGCATGAGAGAATTTTGCATATGTGACAGGCATGCAAATCTGCTCCATGCATGTTCATTAGGGCTATCCTGAAAACCCGATTGGCCTGGTGATCCTCCAGGACAGGGTTGGGAACCACTGCTCTAGAGGAAGGGAATTGATCTAGTAATAAATGCCGTTTATGTTTCTCATCAACAAGTACTTTCAAGTGTGCTATCCTTTTTTTTAAGAAAATGAGTAGGGTAAATGGAGAAAAATCAGCCTACATCTGGAGCTGCATAGATCGCTCCAATAGAAGTAGTCAATTTACTACTTCTGCTTAGCCTCTCTTACTCTTTTCCTTTATTCCTTTTGTTTTTTAAAGAAATTGGAGCATGGTGTGGATTGATATCATTCTCCCTGGGAATTAAAAAGGAGCTAAGCAACAGAAGAAAATATATCTACTGCTGCCATAGGCACATGTCATTCAGCAGCCATAAGATGTGGGCAGTAGGTGAAAATAGACACAACTCTGCCAGAGGACCAAAAAAGAAGGACCATCAATCTCACTAAAGTTTCACTAAGAGGCCTGAGGAAACAGAAGTTCAATAGCTAGGAAGGCAGGGAGGGTTATGGTGATGAATCATTAACAAGGCAGCAGTTTTGAATGAATGGGTCAGCTTCTAGCTGGACAGAAAGCTAAGCATTTCAGCACCACAGAAACTCAAAATGGCAGTGTGGCAAGATGGAAGGAAGAGGGATCAGACGACATTTAAATCACCTCAATATAAGGGTAAAAGGTCATGGATTTAATTTGCCAACTTTCTGTGGTATAATCAAAACAGTTTGCTTATATTATATACAGGTATTTTCTAAGTTTGTACCTGGGGTAATGGAAGATTAATCCAATAATTCTATAAACTGGGCATTCAACTTTATGCTTACAGGGAAATTCTATAACCAGCACCTAAATAGGCTTTGATAGACACCCTGCCAATGCCTAAATTAATTGAAAAACGTTGCCAAAAATGGTAAAAAAATAGCAGTGTTGAAGCGCCTACTGATGCCTAAATAAAAGGCAGCTGACATCTTGGCTAGGTAGCCACTTTAGGCTGCGGAAAACCAAAGCAGGCATGGCCAACACAGGAAGTGGCATTAGGAGGGCAAAGCAGCTACCTAGCCACAATTCATGGCAAGATAGGTGGCTAAAATGTAGGCCCAGAAAACACTGGCCTACATTTCAGCCACCTATCTATGCTGCCACAGGATCCTAAAGTCAGGCTGCAGCAGCCATAAGCTGATCATGGCGGGGAAGTTATCCCCAGTCAGCTGAGTTGGCAGTGCTCTCCAAAGGCATGGCTTTGGGGGAGTCCTACCAACTCAGCTGATTGAGGTGATACCCCTGCCACCATCAGCTGAGTAGCTGTGGAAAGGGCCCCCCAGCCACAATAGGCAGGAGGAATGCTGATTCCCTCCTGCTGTAACCCCAAAGCACACCCTCCCAATCATTAGGGATGCCTACTCCCTCCTGCCTGCAGGTCCCCCCAAACCCATGATCCCCTCAACTGCTGATACTCCTGAACCCCCCATCCTGACACCCCCAAAGCATTGATTCTCCCGTACCTTTTGTAGTATGGCCAGTTGGAGTGATGCCAACAGCCTGCCTCTTCACAGTGGCAGGCCTTCCCCTTCCCAGTGCATCCTGGGATACACCATGGAGGGGCTTAAGGCCCTGATAGGCCTGGGTGCCTAAAGCCAATCAGGGTTTTAGACCCCCCTTCCTAGTGCATCCCGGGATGCACTGGGAGGTGCCAAGGACTCCCTAAGGGCATCCCTCCTGCCTAACGCGGTTGGGGGGTGTACCTCAGGGGTTACAGCTGGAGGACATAGGCATCCCTCCTGCCTATCATGGTCAGGGAGCACTGCTAGCTCAGCTGATCATGGATAGCATCCCCTGTCACGATCAGCTTAAGGCTGTTGTGGTCTGACTTTAGGATCCCGCGGTGGCATAGATATGCAGCTGAAATGTAGCCCTGTATTTTTCAGGCCTACATTTCAGCTACCTATCTTGGCTGAATTTAGGCATGATTGTGAAACCAGCAATATCGAGTGATTGACACATGATCAGCAGCTGCTTTCAAGGTGGCCACCGACATAGGAGCTGGTTACAGAATCAGGCCCTTAGTGCATAAAATTGGGTGCTCAATTTATAGAATATTAATTGTACGTGCAACTTAAATTAATGATTGTGTACTAATTTAAGTTAATAGCCAATTACTGGTTTAAATTGGTGTTAATTGCCACCGATTGGCAGTTGTGTGCACAACTGAACTTTGTCGCTAAGCTGCAACTTCTAGAATATGGCCACAGGAAGGGCATGGGTGGGTCTGGATGGCTTTTTGAAACACGATACTTTGTCCGGGTTTTGAAAAGCTTCCTGTCAAAATTGCATCAGGAGGGAGAATCCGCGCATGCGCGGATACAACATGGTGCCCCCATTTTTTAAAATGGTATTTTAATTGGTTTTCAATCAGCACAGTCAATTGCTGCACCAATTGAACCAATTAAAACAATTAAGTTAGGTGGCAGTAGGACTCATACTGTCGTTATTAGAATCAGGGTCTTAGTGCCAGAATTAATGCCTAATTTAGGAATGGGATTTGCATCAGGGTTCAGTTGATGTAAATTATCAGGCCCATAGTCATGCATAGATCCCTTGGCTAAGCGCTATTCTATAAACAGCTGGTGGATATCATAGTATAACCCAATTATTGGGTTATACTAATCCTTGTGCTGCGTTTTTGGTGCGGAAATTATTTCAAGGCTTTCAGCGTTCCAGCAGTGCTCAGGGTTTGAGGCCTTTGCGTTTGCCTCTTTCTCCGGCAGTGTTGTTGCAGTTTTGGGATGCTTTGCCTAATGTTTGTACGGATGCCTTTGAAGTGTGTCTGTTCAAAGTGGCATTTAGTGTTGCCTTTTTTGCAGCCATGAGGATTAGTGAGCTTGTTGCCCCTGCCGCCTCTGTTGCTGGGGAGACTAGATTGTTGGTCTCAGATGTGGTTTTGCAAGACCGTTGTTTGCGTTTGTGCATTCGTAGATCTAAAACTGACCAACGGGGTGCTGGAATTTGGGTTGAGTTACAGGCATTGGGGACTGGGGCGGTGTGTCCCGTCCTTTGTGCTCGAATGTATGAGGCGGTGCGACCTGTTGGGGGTTTATTTTGGCTCATGCATGCCAATAGTGCACCGTTAATGCGTTATCAGTTTGGTGCTGTTTTCAAATTGTGTTTAATAGCGGTTGGTTGTGATCCGACGCAATTTGGAACACATTCTTTTAGAATTGGGGCGGTGTCTTATGCTGTAGGGCGTGGAGCTTCTGCATCTTTGTTATGCAGGATTGGGCGCTGGCGTTCGGCTTGTTATCAGCGCTATGTGCGCGCTCTACCAGACAGTGTGCATGCTTAATCTGTTTTTTGCTTCAGTTTTTCCTACAGATGCCTTGCTGCCTGATAATTGTGTTTGGTTCTGTGGCCATTCATATGTCTTTTGGGCACAGCGCCGAGCTAAGGAGTCTCGTTGGGGACCGAACCTTGGACTGGTGCATTTGGGAGTCCGCATCAGATGGCTCGGCTTGAGAGGCATGCTGTGGGAACAGTTTCTTCCGACTTTGCTACAAGCTCAACGTTTTTCTTCACCTCAAGTGATTGTTTTCCATGTTGGGGGTAATGATTTATGTTATACTAGAGGAGTGGACCTTATCCGGAGAATGAAGCAAGATTTGTTGTCTGCCTCGTTTTATTTTCCAGGCACTCGTTTTGTATGGTCTTGCATCATTCCCCAGTTGGTCTGGCGGGATGCTCGTAAGGTGGAAGGTATTGAGCGTCTACGGAAACGTGTTAATTCTGAAGTTTCCAGATTTTTGGGTATGATGGGTGGTTTAGTTCTGTGCCATGATTTGCTCACTGTTGACTGCCCTGGGTTGTATAGGGCAGACGGGGTGCATTTGTCAGATATTGGGCTTGATATTTTTTTTGAGTGCAGTGCAGGATTTGTTGGAGGCTTGTTATGCGGGCCCCTGGGGCCGCAGCTTTTGTGTGGGGGGGGGGGTGCGGTGACTAGCTAAGCTGTCTCCGCACGTGGCGGAAAATTTCTATGTTGGGAAAACAATTTTGGATCAGTGTAGCTATGCAACAGATTGGGTGATTAAATTTTGTTAACTGCTCATGTGCGATACCGCCATGGGAGGCGGCTGGACTCTGCGCCACCGCGTGTCTTGCCGAAAGGGAAGTGGGGAATGGGGGTGAATTTTGAAAGAGGAGCTAGTTCGCCACCGAGTAGCTCCAGAATTTTGAGAATAAGCTACACTGTATTGGAAAGTTCTAAGTTGTTTTTGTTAAAGTCTGATTTTATGACAATAAAGCTGCGGCCTATTTTTTGCCACTTTATATGTGTTGTGTATTTTATGTGAACAATCTGAGCGAGATGCGAATTCCAGTGTTATGAAACAGTATCAATATCTTACAAAAGTTAGTAAAATGAACAGGGAATTATAAATAAAACACAGGTAAAGTAACCTAAAAAATTCTGAAATAAAAAAATGTCTTAAGAGCTTAATGAAAAAGAAAATAGAATTTCAAAAATCTAAGTTCTCTAGGAAGGGAATGCCAACATTGAACAGCTTGAAAACCTAAGAACGTTTAAAAATCCTAGAGTAATTTACACCTCTTGATGAAGGAAAATGAATAAAAGACAAAGTAAGAGATTTAAACATTTTTACATAAACATCAATTAATTCATAATTAAACATACATAGTTGGTACATCTTCCAATTAAATTGCAATTGCTTCATTAAGATCCAATGATAACTTGCATACTCCAGCAATATTCTATTCTTCTATTGGTTAGTTTCAAGTCACATGGTTTCTGGTTAATCATGCTTTATTAGTAATTTTCCTTAACAACAATAATGACTTCACATCACATGCTATTGAATCTTGAGACATCCTAGCCATTCCAGAGGCAAACAGCTGTTTTGCTTATCAAGCATTGTCAAGGGAACAGTGTGACAAATATGTTATCAAGTCAATGTGACCACTAGCCTATGTTTTTCTGTTATTTATAAGTTGTTTATATGACTTTTAGCTATAGCCAACTGTTATGTTATGACTTCCACATACATCAGCATCTTGTTTTCCACACATAAAACCTTGTCCTCTATCAGATATTGTTTCTTTGCTTCACTGGTAACAAAAAAAATGTACTCTGTATGCTGTGTCCAAATCTCTGTCCTTCAGCTCCATCTTTTTATACATGTATACATATTAGTGTCTTTTCAGGTTCCCAGGTAAGGGTATCTAATATATTGGGTTATGGGCCTCTCCTTATATCCTGCTTAATACAATTATTGCCATCAGTACAAGATGCCAGTGTAACCCATATCAGCAAAGGAGTGGCACTGACAGTTTTATATTCAAGTACATACCCAATTAAGCTTTACAGCCTAGGACTGTCAGAGGTGAAAGTCCCAAAGCAGCAGCGTCAATGAGAATGTTAATTCACCCTAGTTATTCATTGGCCCAACTCTACAATAATTTGAAAATTATTCCTGTAGTTAGTACTTAATACTATCAAGAGCAAATTTGTCAATAGCTTAATCACATTGTACTTATCTTAGTTTGCATCGGGGAGAATCATCAGCTGACACAAAGCTTAATTGGGTATGCACTTAAAGTATACTCCTTCAGATTAATTTATATTCCTAAGAATTATTTATGAATACATGCACAGAGCACTTCTAACAGTTTTATGACATCTAAAAATCATACATGCTGAAATATTTTGTAATATCTGAAGTTTTATAATTATCTTGCTTGAAATACCTGAATATAGAACAGTGCACTAATCTACAAGTATTAAAGATTGAACTAATATTGAGTAGTGCTCTTCCAAAAATAGAGATCTAATAATGCAAAGTTGTTGCAATCTAAAAACCTGATTTAATTGCCTTGTTGACTTGAAGTTCAAAAGTGAGATTGGTGTCTAATATAACTCCAAGAACAGAAGGGAAAGTATCAACTTGTAAAGATAAACCTGCAGTTAATATTACTGTCCAAGAGACCATTTTGTATGGATTAATCAGGCATAACAGTTTGGTCTTGTGTTTGTTGAATTGTAAACCATGCAGCCTGGACCAATTGGTTAAATTAGAAAGCATCTTATCACAAAGTTTCATAAATGGAACAAGTGCCTGCAAGTCATCTGCATATGAGTAATTTCAAACATCCAGATTTTGTAAGCTCTTTCTGAAAGTTGACATATATATATATATATATATATATATATATATATATATATATATATATATATATATATGTGTGTGTTAGTACTAATACATTCCATATATCATTCAGCAATTTTAAATAAACCATCATGGTATTCCATTTAATCTTTTTTAGCTTCTCCAGTCCCGCTGAAATGTATCCCCTTCTAAGATAACATCAAACATTTGATATCACATGATACTATTATATTTACTAATTATACCATTTGAAAAGGTTTCTACTGTACTCTCTCATAGTAAATCTTCTCTCTCTGCACCTCTTTGTCATAATCCTAGTATTAAGATTGGTGGTAAGCCAATTTGTTGGTCTATATGGATGAGTAAGGACATTTGGTATATTAATCAAATTATGGACAACAAATATTTGGCTATTTTCCAACAAATGCAAACAAAATTTGACCTTCTTCTACGGAATTCTATATATGGTTTCAAATGCATCACTGCTTAAAGAAATTAAAATTGCCTTTAAATCCTAATACCCCTTTAATATCCAAATTTATGGAATTTGGTCAATTAGGAATTACCCATGGTGATATGACCTCACTCTATTATAAAGTTTTCATATCATCATCTTTAACTTCTACTAAGTGTAGTAAACAAATTTGGACCTCTGAATCTTCCTGGTCGGGATCTGATGACCAATGGATAGATTTTTTTTTCAAATATACACAGCATCCTACGCTATCTACCAGTTTAATACAATCATATATTTTTTTCAATAAAGCGTATTGGACTCCTTGCAGACTGCATAGGGCTCATCTAACGGATTCTAATGTATGTTGGCATTGTAATGGAAACTTAGGTGACTTTAAACATATGGTTTATGATTGCCCATTTGTTCAACCATTTTGGAGATCTGTCTGGAATACCATACGTACCATACTTCCTATTTCCTCTCAACTATCTTTTGATGTTATTCTCTTTCATTCTCTTGCTTTTCCTGATACTCTAGATAAATGGCATTCCAAGCTATTTGACGCTCTAATAGCTATTACTTTACAAATGATTCTATCACACTGGAAATCTGTCCAACTATTATATAGCTCTTTTTGGTGGGTTACGGTCCTGATGATTCATAATTATGAATGTAAAGCTAATTCCCTCACTAATAAGAGTTTTAAAACTAATAAAATATGGTTGTCAATAACAAATGTCTCTTCTCAGGCCTGAATTTTAGATACATTTCAACTGGGTTATACATTGGGTAAACCGAGAAGAGAGCTTAGAGATGTTAATGGGATGAAATTAAGTTTGGAGGTTAGCATGTCAACTGTGCATGCTAGGATCAGAGCATCAATGATATCTGTGGCTGGCGTAGAACTATGGAATGCCTTGCCTGGTATCCTGCAATTTTGTGTGGGAAGAACAAATTTTAAGAAAATGCTGAAAACTCAATTATTTGCCAATGCCTTCTTATGCTAAGGCATATTTTAGTTGATAGTTGCCTTTTAGAACTCTTTTGACAGCAATGTATGATGTAAAGTTTGATTGTATTTCTGAATTGATTGAATTTGTGCTCTATTTCAGTTTAGAATCAGCTCCGATCCCCATAGGGAGGAGCGACGGCAAATCGGCCGAAAGCCGTGGCCACTAGTAGGGGGGGGGTGGGGGGCGGAGAAAAGGGGGGGGGGTAGATAAGAGAGGAGTGGGAGGGGGGACGCACCCTTTTCCGCGACGCAAGAGCTTAGAGAAGGAGGCAGCATAAAGATCACTAACCAATGCTCTAGGTAAGAGGTTTATGTTCATTCGGAAAGTCCCATAAAAAACGACGCCCGATGTAGTTTTCAGCCCTGCTTGGTGGCCTGCCTTCCGTTCGCGGCGTTAGACCCCGGAGGCATCGTCGTCGGTCCGACTACCGCGGCGGTAAGGGAACAGAGGTGCGTCGCCCCTGCCGGTGTTTGCCGCCCTCACCTTCGTTCGGCTTTTCCTTCCGGCTCCTGATCTTTCTCACGTGGATGTTTTCTTTGCCTGACACTCACTTGCACGCGGGTTGCGGGCCGCAGCGGAGCGGGGGGGGGTGGAGGGGAGGCAGGCCGCCCCCTGCCTGGGATGGTCACGCCTTCCTTCCGATCTGCTTCCTGCTCTCCTGCTCTCGGCGGTCCTTTTGGTTCCTCCCTGCGTGTGCCGGTGCAGGGGAGGGAGGAGGGCAGATCGCAACATCGGCGGAATGGGGGGCGGGCCGCCTCGCACGTGTGTGCTAAGGTCGCGCCATCCTTCCGCCCTGCTTCCTGCCTTCGGCGGTTTCTCCCCGCGTGTGGCTAGGAGTCGCGGCGTCGGCTGCGCCGGCGTCATGGGCCAGCGATTCCCTCCTCCCAGACCGCGGGCCGCGTTGGGGCGGCTACAGTGTTTGGTGCCAACGTCTCCCTCCCCCCAGGCCACGGGCCGCGTTAGGGCCTGCGGCTCGCGGCGCTGACCGCATCCGGCCGGCGCCACGGGGCGCCGACGTTCAAGGCCAACCATCCCCTTCCTCCGCGTTGGGGCTAGCGGCTCGCAGTGTGTCCGGCCGGAGCTACGGGGCGGCGCGCCCTCGGGCCGCGTGTGCAGCGGCCCAGTTGGAAACAGCATAGTTATATGCAGTATATACATTTTTAAATAAATAAATATTTAACTCTAATGTTTTTCCTATTGTTAGCTTAGATTAATTTGTGGTGTTATACTTTAATATCCTGGTCTCCATAGGAATTGTTTTTATATGGCTTCATAAGAACATAAGAATTGCCGCTGCTGGGTCAAACCAGTGGTCCATCATGCCCAGCAGTCCGCTCACACAGCAGCCCTCTGGTCAAAGACCAGCACCCTAACTGAGACTAGCCCTACCAGCAAACATTCTTGTTCAGCAGGAACTTGTCTAACTTTGTCTTGAATCCCTGGAGGGTGTTTTCCCCTATGACAGATTCCAGAAGAGCGTTCCAGTTTTCTACCACTCTCTGGGTGAAGAACTTCCTTATGTTTGTACGGAATCTATCCCCTTTCAACTTTAGAGAGTGCCCTCTTGTTCTCCCTACCTTGGAGAGGGTGAACAACCTGTCCTTATTTACTAAGTCTATCCCCTTCAGTACCTTGAATGTTTCGATCATGTCCCCTCTCAATCTCCTCTGTTAGAGTAGATTACATGGATGCTTGTTAGTCCTTTATGCATCTGTGGTTAATATGTATGTATTATTTGTACTGTAAAATTTTCTTTTGATATATTTATTTCATTAATTATACATTTCATATGTTAAAATTCCAATAAAGTTTGGAAATTGTTCCACCCCACCCCAAGAACATCCCATAAAGGAAGTACCACACATACCAACCAACACAGAGCAGTCAACCAGGCAGTCAAACCCCTCTCAGAGTCCCCATTCATACCGACCCCCCCTCCTGTCCCACCCCACGCCGGAAAACCAGAGGTAACTGCAGGAACACTCTCCAAAGAGCTAGGTAAGCCAGCACCTCAGGGTTAGAGGAATGTTTATAATAGCAAAGTTCGAAACGTGCCAGCTCTATCATCTGAGTGAGCCAACTGTCCAATGGAATAGACCCCGCCTGAACCCAATAATGTAAGATTGTACGTTTGACCGTCAACAAAGTCAGGTAAATAAAGCGTCGTTGTTTTTCTTGTTTTTCTTATTGGATTATCTTCTGTTTAGTGGTTTATCTTGCCTTTTTGTTGCTGCATGTTCTGCCTCTGTACTGAATGCCAGTCTTTGCAATTTTGTTATGTATTCTTGGCTACATGCTTGTTTCTCTTGTGGTCTCTTTAATAAAAATGATGTTCAAAAAAACAAAAAAAAATTCCAATATAAACATTTAAAATTAAATAAACCATCATATTACTATTAAAACATTTTTATTCTCCCTTTTGCAAACTGGCATCCAGCTCTGACGTCAAAATTCAAAGAGCAATCACAAAAGAGATAGTTGCTAGGACCACACCAAGGGCTGAGCAAAAAAGGCATGAATACCAACCTTTCTTCCATCCATTGTCTCCTCTTCTTTGCCGTGGCACAGTGAGCAAGGTAGGAGGCACCAGGGGCCTTAATGTATATGGTGCAATTCTGACTTGATACTGTTCTAATAGCAGCTTTTACCCTATGTTTATGACACACCTAGAACACTTTTTATTTGCTTCCTATTAGCAAAATTATATAGGCAAAGAGGGCAACCTGCAATCAGATGGCTGTACATGTTGAAAACAACCATGGGGATGATGCTGGAGGACCTTACCGGACTAACACAAAACCGATCTCCATGAGTCGATGGCACTTAACAAACTAACTAGCTAACTAACTTTCCTCCCCCTTTACAAAAATGTAGTGTGTTTTATAGCGCCGGCCATGGTGGTAACAGCTCCGACGCTCTTAGAATTCCTATGAGTGTCAGAGCAGTTATCACTGTGGCTGGTGCTAAGGAACTGCGCTACGGTTTCATAAAATGGGGGGGGGGGGATTGTAATTGAAACTGATAAAAACACTCAAAATGATGTAGATACAAAACACTCACATGCTGTATACTTGCCCCTTATTTATGTGAATTATGTATCAAAAATACACATAAATATTTCAAAATTGTATACAGTATATACGACCAATCTTAATCTCACCATTTTTCAAGAAATAATTATTTTCAATATTGGTAAAAGTCAAATACTTTTATGGGTAAATCTTGAGTTAGCCTGTAGATACAAATATGAGATGCTGAAATTCTAATACTATGAAAGTTATGAAAGTACAGTTTGTGAATTAAATTACTCTCTTTGGAATATGGAACAGCTGCAGAGATGAAGTTCTACTGTCAAAATATGCATGAGTTGCATGTACATCTCTCTCTAGTGTCTTGTAAAGGATGAGGACCCACTGCTGTGTGAACACTGTCATGTGAACTTAACAGGAAAACATACTTTACATACCTGTCCTTTCTGAAAAATTAGCTAGGGATTATGCAGTTTATCACCCTTGATTCATTATCAGGTGATGAGGCCAATTTTTACTTTCTGAAAATCTATTGCTTGAAATTTTAACTAGGTATAATTAAAATTTATTTTAGTAGTAGGTATTTTAATCAAGCAGAAGTCACTTATGTGAAAGATTGACTCCTAGCAATATGAGGGACCGCTGAAAAGTTTTCAGCCCAACAAAGAAGAGAATGATGTGGAGCCATGAATAAAACTTACAAGTTATTCCACACTTTTCGTTTCAATGCTATCAAAAAAAATGAAAAGTGTCAAGAAAAGTGTGGAATAACTTGTAAGTGTCATGGTTCCACATCATTTTCTTCTTGGCTGGGCTGAGAACTTTTTAGCAGCCCCTTGTAGTATCAAAAGATATTGCCAAGGGTCATGGATACCATTTTAATTTCCAGAGCTGAGCTGGTTGGGAGTATAGTACCACAAGTTTATTGCTAGGGGTCATGGCACAGTTTTTGTTCCCAGAGCTAGATGGGTTGGGAGTAGAGAGGGATCACTCCCAATCCTGACTCCCATACCACCAGGATCACCCCAGGGGCGAGTGGGAAGTCCAGGCTTGCCCAGGAAAGATGGGAGGAGGAGGATTTGGAACTGCTCTGAGGAGCTTGACATCTGGGAGGTATTTCAAGAGGGAATGGGAAAGGGTTCTGGTCCATGGAATAATGCTATTTGGGTGGAGGTCTGGTCCAGGGAGATGTTGATTGGTCTGATGGAATACAGATCAAGGAATAAATTGATATTTAATGCTGGGAATGATGATCTGAGAGAGAGTCTAATGCCTGGGAGGAATGTTCATGGAGGACAATTGATGCCAGGGAATTCTCATGGGTGGGATTATGATGGTGAGTGGTGCTGATCTGGGAAATCAAAAACTGCGTTTGTGGGAGATGCACACATAATTAACAAAATGGCTGCCTTATATATGTATGTGCTGCCATACAAAGGCAAATGCTGCTATTTTGCAACCTATATTTGTAAGTGGTGGTATGCACACGTGCAAGCCGCAGTGCTTTCCTTGTGTACTTTCTTATGTTTAAGATTATAAAATTAATCCTCCTTGTCATGTAGACAGCACCTTAACCTATAGTGTAGCAGCTCACCTACACGTGTGCCTGGGATTGGGGATATGCCTTTATTATTGTAAACTACATTAAAGCAGACTCTAAATGTATTATTTATTTAATTCATTTATAGCATATCAAATGCTATAAATGAATTAAATAAATAATACATTTAGAGTCTGCTTTAATGTCACCGCTCCAACATAGCCATTTGATGGGTATACGAATTCCACATATATATATAGAGAGAGACAATGTCATTTTTTAATCTAAGTGGCAAGTTTTATCTTTTTTGGAATGATCTGCTTCGTACTCCAACTAAAGGTTCTACACAAATATCTCTGTGGCTGAACCCTGCAATTACCATCAATGGATCTACAATTCTTTGGAAAACCTGGATGCAAGTAGGTATTAGAACCTTGCAAGATGTGATGTGTCAAGGACTTTTGGTAACTTTTCAGACTTTGCAAAGGAAATTTGCTTTATCATTCTTGCAATGTTTTAAATGGCTACAACTCCAGCATGCTATTAAGGCTGGTTTCTCATCGCTTAGTACTCTGATGATCTGGAAATTGGAATGATGAGTGAGGTGATTAAATTTACAGATGACCATAAACTGTTCAAAGTTGTTAAAATGCATGTGGATTGTGAAAAATTGCAGGCGGACCTTAGGAAACTGGAAGACTGGGCATCCAAATGGCAGATGAAATTTAATGTGGATAAATGCAAAGTGATGCACGTTGGGAAGAATAACCTGAATTAGTTACCAGATGCTAGGGTCCACCTTAGGGATTAGTGCCCAAGAAAAGGATCTGGGTGTCATCGTAGACAATATGACAAAATCTTCTGCCCTATTTGTGGTCGCGGCCAAAAAAGGGATGGTTAACAAGACTAAGAATGTTATAATGCCCCTGTATTGCTCCATGGTGTGACCTCTTCTGGAGTATTGCATTCAATTCTGATCTTCTTATCTCAAGAAAGATATAGTGGCGCTGGAAAAGGTTTAAGGAAGAGCGACCAAGATGATAAAGGGGATGGAACTCCTTTCATATGAAGAAAGAGTAAAATGGTGAGGGCTCTTAAGCTTAGAAAAGAGACGGCTGAGGGGAGATAAGATTGAAGTCTACAAAATCCTGAGTGGAGTAGAACGTGTACAAGTGGATCGATTTTTCACTCCATCAATAAAAGACTAGGGGACACTCAATGAAGTTACAGAGAAATACTTTAAAAACCAATTGGAGGAAATTTTTTTCTCCCAGAGAATAGTTAAGCTCTGAAACACGTTGCCAGAGGATGTGGTAAGAACGGATAGTGTAGCTGGTTTTAAGAAAGGTTTGGACAAGTTCCTGGAGGAAAAGTCCATAGTCTGCTATTGAGAAAGACATGGGGGAAGTCACTGCTTGCCCTGTATCGGTAGCATGGAATATTGCTACACCTTGGGTTTTGGCCAGGTACTAGTAACCTGGATTGGCCACCGTGAGAAAAGGCTACTGGGTTTGATGGACCATTGGTCTGACTCAGTAAGGCTATTCTTATGTTCTTAGCTGGTATCAGTGGCGTACCAAGAGGGGGGCGCTCCGCCCCGGGTGCACGGCCCAAGGGGTGCACATCTGGCCACTCACTGGGGGAAGGCTGCCACTGCCGTCATCAGGAACTAGCCGGCACCGAGTTCTCCCTCCCTGCTTCTCTTCCCCGTGAGCCGAACAACTCTAGCCGTCCAACGTCAATTCTGTAGTCAGAGAAGACGTTCTGGGCCAGCCAATCGCTGCCTGGCTGGCCCGGAATGTCCTCTCCGACGTTAGAATTGACGTCGGGCAGCGAGAGTTGGTTGGCCCGTGGGAAGAGAAGCAGGGCGAACTCGGCGCCGGCCTGTTTCCGATGGCCAGTGGCAGCTTTTCCCCGGCGGCAGTGGCAGCAGCATGTTTCCCAATGGCGATGGCATGGGAGAGGGCAGGGAGAAAGAAAGAAAGGGGGGGAGACAGTGAGCCAGAAAGAAAGAAAGGGGGCAGGGTGAAACAAAGAAAGAAAGAAAAAATGGGGCATGGGGAGAGAGAGAGAGAGAAAGACAGATATAGAGAAATAAAGGGGGCATGGAGAGAGAGAAAGAAAGAAGGGGGTAGGGTGAAAGAAAGAAAGAAATGGGGCACAGAGAGAAAGAGAAAGACAGACAGAGAAAGAAAGGGGGCATGGAGAGAGAAAGAAGGGGGCAGGGTGAAAGAAAGAAATGGGGCATGGAGAGAGAGAGAAAGAAGGGGACAGGATGAAACAAAGAAAAAGTTGGGGGAGGGAATGAGGTTTGGAGGAGAGGAAGCATACAGGAGGCTGAAAGAAGGGAAGAAATATTGGATGCACAGTCAGAAGAATAAAGTGCAACCAGACACTGAAGAAATTACCAAACAAAGGTAGGAAAAATGATTTTATTTTCAATTTAGTGATCAAATTGTGTCCGTTTTGAGAATTTATATATGCTGTCTATATTTTGCACTATGGCCCCCTTTTACTAAACCGCAATAGCACTTTCTAGCGCAGGGAGCCTATGAGTGTCAAGAGCAGCGTGGGGCATTCAGCGCTGCTCCCTGCGCTAAAAAACGCTATCGCGGTTTAGTAAAAAGGAAGGGGGTATATTTGTCTATTTTTGTATAGTTGTTACTGAGGTGACATTGCATAAAGTCATCTGCCTTGACCTCTTTGAAAACCCATGGAATATAAATGATAATTAACATTTTCTCTGCGTACAGTGTGCTTTGTGTTTTTAAAATTTTATTGTTGATAGATCATTTTGACTTGGCCACAAAGGTAAGGGGGAGGGAGAGAGGGGAGCTGCTGAAAGATCTCTAGTAATCCTTGTAGGCTTGGCTGTGCAGGGAATTATTTTTGTAAAATCATGTTTTGTTATGTGACTGGCATTATTTAGGCTTTAATTTCTATGAATGAATAGAATGAAAATGATATAAAATTACTTGCTTGTTTTAATATGCGTGCACTGAAGGAAAGTGGAGAGAGAGAGGGCTGAGGATGCTGAAGGGAAATGGGGAAGAGAGAGTGGGGAGAAGAGGCTGATTTATAAATTGACAATTGTACAGAATATTGTTTCTTTTTATACTTTAATATAATAAGTTCAATATAAAACAATTCAAGGCTTGTATGGATGGAATCAGATGGTTTGTAGGGATGAGGAACGAGCTTACAGGGATTAGACAATAAAATTATATTTTCTTATTTCTCATTATTTGTTTTATTTTTATTTGTTAATTTGAAAAGTGGTGATTGTTATGTATCAGTTTTTTCAAATTTACATCTACTGTCTTTATATTTTGCACAGTATTAGAGGACATGTATTACTGTTTTTGTGGTGTTGTGGTGTTGCATTGTATATAGAGTCTGGTTTCTTGGCAGTTCAGTTTAACTTTTGTCTACATATTTCTATTTTTAGTTTGTGATTATTCCATATTGGGCGAGGGTTTATCTCTGTTCTGTGTGTATGAAAAGAACATAGTTTTCAGTTGGCATTGACTGTAGGATCAATTGACTGTGCCGGATCTGGCTTGTTTAGTTTTACAATGTATGTATTGGTGTTCTAGTGCTTACTGCAGTGTTTAAGATGCTGCCATTTCCTAGGTACACTCTTGTGCGATATATGGATTGTTACTAAAAATCATATAGATGAGGGGGGGTGTCACAAAAAGATGGGCCCCGGGTGTCACATATGCTAGGTACGCCACTGGCTGGTATAAGCTTTTATGCTCATATTTACTTAAGAAACCTTGTTCTGAACTTCAATCTGTTTGGTCTAGAAAATTGCAATGTTCTATTTTATCTGAGAACTTGAAGAAAATATGGTCTCAAAGGATATGATGTACAGCTTCTGCATTGTTGCGACAAACTCTTTGCTTTGTGCTTCACAGGACATTGTTAACACCAGTTAAATTACAAAAATTGGATGCTACTAGACATAATGCATGTTGGAGTTGTAAGAAGGAGGTGGATACACTGGACCATCTCTTGTATTATTGCCCGCTGGTTTAAACATTCTGGCAAAAAGTTTGGAATTAAATATAATATATTGGAAGTTAGTATACCTATCTCATATGGCATGGTGATATGTGGAACACATGCTACTTCAGTAACCTTATTGACGATAAACAAAAATAAGTTGTTCCTGATATTGTCTGGAGTGGCATTACAGTTAATAATCAAAAACTGGTAAGACTTCACTCTTTTGAACTTCCATTTTTGGTGAGAAACTGTATGCCTCTATTATCGATATGAAGCTAATTTAGCTGAAAGATCTGGGAATAAGGCCTCCTTTGTAAGAGGGGCGGGACCCTTTAGATCAGGGGTCTCAAAGTCCCTCCTTGAATATGCATGAAATCTATGTGCATGCACTGCTTTTAATGCATATTCATTGGGGAAATCCTGAAAGCCCAACTGGATTGCGGCCCTCAAGGAGGGACTTTGAGATCCCTGCTTTAGAGGGGTTTGTTAAGCAATGTGTGTGATTGTATGAATGACCTGCCAGTCAAATGGAAGGGTTATCGGATGGGTGGGAGATTTGGGTGAGGAAGGGAGGGAGGGTGGAGGGTGAAGGGTTTGGGTAAGGGAGGGATGGGTAGATAGATAGTGATGTGTTTTTGTGAACATTTTCTTAGTGTATGTATACATATGTTATGATCTATTTGTGAATTGCATTATTCTGTAAGATGTTAACATTTTAATAAGGACTGAACTAAAAAAAAGGATACTAATCCCCTGTTTTACTAAGGTGAGCTATGCATTTTAGCACACACTAAATATACGTGTATGCTAACCACTAACGCATACATGGACTAACATGCACATGTTAGTGTTTAGCGTGTGGTTAGCACACGCTAATATTTAGTGTATGCTAAAACGCTCAGCACACCTTTGTAAAAGGAGCCCTAAATGTCCCAAAGGTAAGTCTTACCTATCTTGGGGGGAGGGGAATACATACAGCCTGTTTTACAAAGCCGTGCTAGCGGCTGCCGCGCAGCGACTACCCCAAAGCCCTTTAAATCTCTATGGGCTTTGGGGCCGTTACCGTGCAGCAGCCGGTAGCGCAGCTTTGTAAAACAGGCCCATACTGAAACTTAGCAAGTAAAACAAATAATTACTTGTTTGTTGCCTTGAGAATGAATGTGACTGTTGGGAGACTGGTTGGACCATATCTGCTGTCATATACTATATTGCTATGTATTATCTAATCCTTTCTTGAACCCCAATACCGTACTCTGTCCTATCACACCCTCTGGAAGCGCATTCCAGGTGTCCACCACCCTTTGGGCGAAGAAGAACTTCCTAGCATTGGTTCTGATATAAGATATAAATCAGTTTGCAAATCTTCTACTTTCTTACATTTTTGGTATTGTAGACTTGTACGATAAAAATTGAAACAGTTTGATTTCGTAACAACAACATATTACCAAGTAATCAATAAGAATTAGAACAAAATTTTAGAAAGAGTGTCCAACAACCAAAATGAGCATTCAAATTTAGATGAACAGCCTGGCAGGAGTACCACGGAAACAGGGATGCCTACATCTAAAATTGATGCAAAACCACCCTGTTGAAATGACATTATATTAGAGATTTCTATTCCACCATTACCTTGCGGTTCAAGGCAGATTACAAAAGAATTATAGAAGGTGGGTTACTAAAGATCTCTGGTCATTTCCAGAGCGAGTAAAGCGTAGATCAGGTTGATTTGGGGGATCAGGAAGAAGATGGGAGGAAGGAAGGTACTTGTAGTGTTAAGACTTTTCAGGGATTTTTTGAAGAGTATAGTCTTTATTTCTTTTCTGAACGTCTTGTAGTCTGGGGTAGTTATCAGTAGATTGGAGATTTGATTGTCTAGTTTTGCTGCTTGAGTGGCCAGGAGGCCATCATATAGTTTTTTTCCTTTTAACTTCTTTGATTGGAAGGTGTGTGAATGGGCTGTGAGTTTTTCTATGCCTGGTGAGGTAGTTTGAATAAGAAGATTGTTCAGGTAGGTTGGGTTGTCTCCTTTTATAGTTTTGAATAGTATACAGTAGAATTTAAATTGTATTCTTTCTGGAATTGGAAGCCAGTGTGAGTTGAGGTATGCCTCTGTAACGTGGTCATGTCGAGTCTCAGGGCTGTGTTTTGAATTGTTTGTAGTTGTTTTGTCATTGTTGCAGGGCAGGGAAGGTAGAGGATGTTGCAATAGTCTAGTAGACCTAGAATTAGAGATTGTACTATGAGCTGGAATTGTGTTTGACTATAGAGACAACTGAAAATAAATATTAACTTCCATACTAACAATCATTTTTATGGACATCAAAAGTCATTTGGAAAAAACACAGGTTTATGTAGCAAAACACACCTGGTGTAGCCATGTTATGAAATGGATGATCATTAACTTTTACCCATAAGGAGAATGCAGGTTGAATAGCACGCACTACTGTATTTCCACCCGAAACAGGAGAGAGCCATTTGGATCCTTGATGTACCATTTCTGGGCTGCATAACATATTGCCCCCCATATCATATTATGCTTTTAGGCTGCCAGAACAGAACCTAATTTTCAAGGGAAGACAGTTACTCCCTGGCATCCTACATCAAAGGACATTGATGTGCCACTATATGAAACTTTTTCTGCATATAAAGGCCATTCATATGCTAGGTTGCATAGGAAGAGGTATGGCCAGTAGGAAAATGGAGGTATTGATGCCCCTGTATAAAACTCTGGTGAGACCTCATTTAGAATATTGTACACAATTCTGGAGACCGCATCTTCAAAAAGATATAAAAAGGATGGAGTCGGTGCAGAGGAAGGCTACTAAAATGGTGCGTGGTCTTCATCATAAGGCGTATAGGGACAGGAAAGATGGGAGAGGGAAGATATGATAGAGATGTTTAAATTCCCACGTGGTGTAAATGTGCATGAGTCGAGTCTCTTTCAATTGAAAGGAAGCTCTGGAATGAGAGGGCATAGGATGAAGTTAAGAGGTGATAGGCTCCAGAGTAATCAAAGGAAATACTTTTTTACAGAAAGGGTGGGATGCATGGGACAGTTTTCTGGAAGAAGTGGTGAAGACAGAGACTGTGTCTGAATTCAAAAGGGCCTGGGATAGGCACATGGGATCTCTCAGAGAGAGAAAGAGATAATGGTTATTGCGTATGGGCAGACTAGTTGGGCCATTTGGCCTTTATCTGCCATCATGTTTCTATATGTGGCAGAATATCAGGAGGACAATGACAAAATATGAAGATGGCCATGGCAATAGGTTTCCTCCAAATCTACACAAACTACATGGCTTGCAACTAAATAGTATGGCACAATTTCAGTACCCATTCAGATTTCCACAATATAAGGGTACTAGAGCTTGACACGGTAATGGCTGCCATAATGATATCATAGTAACCATGGTAATTACTGTAGTGATGGGGACATTTTTTAAAAATTACTCACTAATACCGTGGCAACAGTAGACTGTTTAATGTACAGCACTGCGTACGTCCAGCAGCTCTATAGAAATGATAAGTAGCAGGAATAGTATAGAAGTTTGGGTGTATGTAAGTTCTGATGCTGAGTTTTAAACAGGTATACATTAAAATACACATTTACCCAACCTGTTGATTTGCTTTCAAAATTGTGTTTTCCTCTTCTTTACATCATGAAGAGGAGTGAAGGAAATAATACAACAGACTTTCTCAGTTTTTAGGCTTCTGGTGGGTTTTGTCAGCTGTTGCCCATTCGTAACTAGAAAAACAAACACGGGGAGAGGAGCCATCTGCAAACTACTCATTATACAGCATTCTAGTCTGCATTTCACATTCACTTTTTGATCAAATGCATAGACACCCATTTTGAAATCTTTCTTTTTTTAATACCAGATAAAAGCTGCTCACCTTTCCACAGCAAATATACCACTGCACTCTCTCTTTTATTATCCATTTATTCGATTCAGATTTCATTCCATCGTAATGGTATTGCCAGGAGCAACAGCATCTATAGGAAATCCGATACTTCGCTGACTCACTTATAAGGTAAAAGACCAACTTAAAATGGCATTGGATAATTTAAAGGATTTAGCTTTGCATGAAAATGAAGAGCTGTTAAAGATCTTTCTTTTATGTCATTTGTAAACATAAATCTTTATTCACTGACCTTCCTATGCCCTTTATACATTTTCCAATACTTATGCTGCTAAATGAGAAAGAGAGAGAGAGAAAAAAGGAATTTGCATGCTTGAAATGTAGACATTTTAGCAACACTCTTTCCCCTCCTGTAACCCTTCTTTTATGTGGTTATACAATTCAGACCACAAAATGCAAATTTTTCATAACTCAGCTTTTTCTAAAGGATATGCCTGCTATAGAAAAGGCACAGATAGGCTTTTCTTATCCGCTTCCCTAGAGGATCTGACTTCAGTCAGCGGCAGTAATAATATGAATTATTTTCCTCTCTTTTAGACTCTCATGTGCTGCAATGCGATTTATCATATAAATCACTGTTAAGTGAGGTAAGGACATATACTAAGGCATAGTGAGCTGTATAACTAAAGGGATCAGTCCATGCTGTGAGAGGAGATGAGAAATGGAGAATCTACCCTAGGGGTTATGGTATGAAGAATCTGTAAATGTCTTAGGTTAGTGGTTTGCTTAGCTGTTTCCGAGGGTGAGGAAAGATTTCTGAGGTTTCTGTGATGTACGATCATGAGAGGCTATTTGTGCAAGAGAAATGGGTGCCGGGTCAGTTTGATTTGAGGAAAGAGAATGTGTGATGCCTGCAATGCCAGTTGTCTGTCTCCAGTTTAGATGAAGTGTGAATGGACTGTTGTACTCTTAACCCTTTCAGGACCAAGGGTCTTATTTGTCCCATAACTTTAAAATCCTATAAATTTTGATTGGGATAGTCTACAGTTCTAAATTTGATATGTACAGATTCCATATGATACTGCCTTTATGTAAACAAACTGGTTCCGACATTCATTCATTAGCGTCGTTGCCAGATTGACGAGAAGATTCACTTGCCACACTGTCCATAAGCCAGAAGTGTGATTTTTTTTAAAAAAAATGATATTTCACAAAAAAATCAATTTTTTGGCATCTGCAAGCCCTTTTTACCATAAAAATGTCGTCAAAACCACAAAAATTGGCCTATGATCCTTATGGTCCTGAAAGGGTTAATATGCAGTGGCGTACCTAGGGGGGGGCGGGGGGGGCGGGCCACCCCGGGTACCAGCCCTAAGGGGGTGTTCCCGGCCTTGCCGTTCAGTCCCCCGCCACCCCCGAAGGACCGCTCGCCCCACTGACCTTCCTGCACCACCTGTGAAGCAGCCCGCAGCAGGATCGCGAAGTCAGCGTCAGCATCCCTGCGCCGCGATCCCGCCCCTCCTCTGACGTCAGAGGAGGGGCGGGACCATGGCGCAGGAAGCAGCGCAGGGATCGCTGACGCTGACTTCGCGATCCTGCTGCGGCTGCTTCATAGGTGGTGCGGGGAGGCCAGGGGGGCGAGCGGTCCTTCGGGGTGGGTCGGGGCATCAGGCCTTCAGGGTGGGGCGGGCGGGCAGGCAAGCAGGCTTTCAAGGGGGAGGGGGTGACAGGCAGGCAGGCAGGCCTTCAAGGGGGGACAGGCCTTCGGGGGGGGGTGCAGACCTTCAAGGGGTGCAGGCCTTCAAGGGGGGCAGGCAGGCCTTCAGGGGGGTGCAGGCCTTCGGGGGGGGGGTAGGCCTTTGGGGGGGTGCAGACCTTCAAGGGGGGTGCAGGCCTTCAAGGGGGGGAACAGGCCTTCAAGGGGGGAAAGGCAGGCAGGCCTTCAAGGGGGGGCCAGGCCTACAAGGGGGGGGACAGGCCTACAAGGGGGTGGGACAGGCCTACAAGGGGGGGGGACAGGCCTACAAGGGGGGGGGACAGGCCTTCAAGGGGGGGTGCAGGCCTTCAAGGGGGGTGCAGGCCTTCAAGGGGGAGACAGGCCTTCAAGGGGGTGGGACAGGCCTACAAGGGGGGGGACAGGCCTACAAGGGGGGGGACAGGCCTTCAAGGGGGGGTGCAGGCCTTCAAGGGGGGTGCAGGCCTTCAAGGGGGAGACAGGCCTTCAAGGGGGGGAAAGGCAGGCAGGCAGGCCTACAAGGGGGGGACAGGCCTACAAGGGGGTGGGACAGGCCTTCAAGGGGGGGACAGGCCTTCGGGGGGGTGCAGACCTTCAAGGGAGTGCAGGCCTTCAAGGTGGGACAGGCAGACCTTTAAGGGGGGACAGGCCTTTGGGGGGGGACCATGATTTAGAAGTACACGGAGGGAAGGGGGTGTTCAAAGAGACATGCATATGCCAAACTTTGGGGGGGGGAAGAAATAATGGGTCTGAAAATAGAGGAGAGGGAGAGAGATGATGGACCATGGGATTTAGGGAGGGAAGGAACAGAAAGGGAGAGAAATTGGACACAAGGGATGGTGTGGAGGAGGGATAGAGATACTGGATAGGAGGGTAATTAGGAAAAGAAACGGAGAGATGGTGGACTCTGGGATGGTGGGGAAGGAGGGAGAGATGCCGGATGAAAGGGTATTTAAGAAAAGGTGGATCTGTGGAGGGAGATGAAAAAAAGGAAAGATACCAGACTTCCTGGGAAGGGAAGGGAAATGGAAAGGGGAGGACAGAGTTGGCAGATGGATGGTTAGCATGCAGAAAGAAGGAGACCCTGGCAAGCAAGTTATCAGAAGAAAACCAGAGCCTTGGACCAACAAGATTTGAAATATAACCAGACAACAAAAGGTAGAAAAATTAATTTTATTTTCTGTTTTGTGATTATAACATGTCAGATTTGAAATGTGTATCCTGCCAGAGCTGGTGTTGGACTGCAAACGTGAGCTAGGATTTAACAGAAAGAGGAAAAGTCCTTTTTGTTTCTTTATTTTATTTACACCACAGCGCCAGTGTGGTTAGGAGAAGCCAAAGGGGGTGAAAAAGCTATAAAACCCACCAGGAGTTTTGAAAAAAATCACCCAACTGGGCAGGAAAATCGAATTGAAAAACCAATTCAATAGGGCTGAATCGAATCAAAATTTTTTTTTCCTGTATCTGGCAGCATTAGTTTGCGCTACTGTCTTAGACTTTAGGACCTGGGATTGGGGAGAGATGGCATCCTCAGTACTTTATAATGCAAGTGAAACGAGGATTTGGTCAGACTTTTGAAGGGTCTGCAGAAAAAAAATATTGTATAGGCCGGGGACATGAGACAGCAGGAAATGGGAACTTTTCTTCCTTCTATTTTTGTGAATGGAAAGGCTGAGGATGTCAGAGAGGTCAGTTAAAATATGTGCTTTATAAGAAAATATAATAATGTGTTTTATAAAGTTTATAGCATAGCTGGCCTACCCAGTGAGGTGTTCCTAGTGGTGATGGTGGCAGCGTGTCAATGTGTTGAGAGGAAGAGGTGGTCTGGGAAATTCTGCTGAGCAAACTCCGGGCCCATTTCCACCCCCCAGTTAGTCCACTCCACTCAACTGATTCACACACTGAGTGGGTCTTTGGGTGTTGTTTTGGGATCTCTTCCAGTGGTTTATCTCCTTCTGGTCCAAGGAAGGAAACTTTGTTATCCTTAGCATTGACCTACAGAATATGTTTGTAACAGCGCTGCTTGTGTGGCATTAGGCTATGTAGTGATCGAAAGAAAAAAAACAGACCTTTGCACATTTTTGCACTATATGGTGGGTGTATGAGGAGATTCACATTTCCTGCACAGCTAAGTCCATGTGAAGTTACCTTGTGCTGTATTTGACATCTAGCAAGGTCTCTGTTTGAAAGGAAAGATCTAAACTTAAAAATGAAGTGGCCAGAAGTTATGGTAAAAGCAGATAGTGTAGCTGGTTTTAAGAAAGATTTGGACAAATTCCTGGAGGAAAAGTCCATAATCTGTTATTAAGACATGGGGGAAGTGTCTGCTTGCCCTGGATCGGTAGCATGGAATGTTGCTACTCTTTGGGTTTTGACCAGGTATTAGTGTCCTGGATTGGCTACCATGAGAATGGGCTACTGGGCATGATGGACCATTGGTCTGACCCAGTTAGGCTATTCTTATGTTATGTTCTCATCTGTAGGGGCCTTTGTTTTCACTTCTTATTTTAATGTATTTTTTTTCTGGGAACTTATCAGTGTTTTTTATAATGGGAACAAAAATGGAAGAGAATTAATGTGTGTGGAATGGGGGGTAACTAATTTCTTCAGCTAAATAATTCAATCCACTTCAAACAGACATAGGAGAACTTGTGCACCATTCACACACCCTCCAACCAAAAACGTCAAAAGAAAAAAAACTGTTCGACAACCTCCTAGCCATTCGAGCTGCAACACTCGACCCCCAACTCTACAACCAATTGATATCAACCACAGACTGCAAAACCTTCAAAAAGAAATAAAAACCCTTCTATTCAAAAAACACATAAAACCGAACTAACACAATCAGAACTGTCCCAAGCATCACCTGCAACTACTCCATATGTACTTCTAATGTCATGACAATTTAGACATAATTTATGTTATGTTATGTTTGGAATAATGGTTACATATATGAGGTTCAATAAAAGAAAATTTTCACTGCCTGTTTCTATTCTGACCATTTATTCCATTTCATGGTTATTGCAAAAAAAAAAAAAAAAAAAAATTTTTACATGGGGGGGGGGGTGTCAAAAAATGATGGGCCCCGGGTGCCACATACCCTAGGTACGCCACTGTTAATATGTTAAGTATATTTATTTAATGTGTTTATCTCTGAAACTTCTCTGGTTTCTCTCCTCTGATTGGACAGTTGTATGGAGTGGTTGTTTCTGCTTCGGTTCTCGGGTGTCAGTGCTGGCACAAGAGTGATGCTAGCTATCATCTGATGTCCTTCTCAGCCCCTCCCCCCTCCACACTTATGTTACTTTCATTTAAAGTGTATGCACATTGTCTCAAAAGTCAATCCACAGTCTAACTTACAGAACAAACTATCATCCTTGTTTCAGTGACTGTTTCCCTCACTATTGGTTTTTCAAACAACACCTTCCCCCCATCAAACAGCTTCATGACCATCTAAAGTAGATATGCTCGATTTCTGCTGTCATCACAGAGCTAGGACAAAATCAACTTCAAGCAAAACATGCATTTTTGGAATTTTGGCTTTCTCTATAGAAAATATTACAAAAAGGAATATGGTACACAGATTTTTATCATCAATGATAAATAAAAAATATTATAATATAAAACGAATCATCTTACTTATCTTTCAAATTGTATTGGCTAATTGTCTTTTATAAAATTAGAGATATAAATGTTTTTGCTAGACTGAATTCACACATACTGTATATACTTCAATATATGCCTACCCTAATATAAACCAATGTATCTTCCCCCACCCATCCCAAAAAAAGAAGGAAAAAAGGTTGACTCAACTATAAACTGGGGGGGGGGGGGGTAATATTCAAGTGCCCTTCCCTTCCCTACCAGGCTCTGCATCAAGCCCCCCTCCCTGCCCTGCCAGACTCTGTACCCTGTCCCCCTCCCTTCATGCCCTGCCAGGCTCTGCACTCAGCCCCCCTCCCTCCCTGCCCGGCTCTGCACCCTGCCCCCCCCACCCTTCATGCCAGACTCTGCACCCTGTCCCTACTACATTCCTCCATGCCCTGTGCCCTGTACCCTATCTCTCCCTCCCAATGCAGGCCTCCCCTGGGTCTTCTATAAGACCTGGTGGTCCATTGGTGGTTCAGGACAGGAGGTATCTCCCCTCCGCCCCCGCCTACTGTCCAGTCCAACTGTTACAACTTTTACCTCTCTCCTGCCTCCCCCACATACCTTCAAAATCCCCTGTGGTCCAGCGGTAAAATGGATTAGTAGCAGTCTTCCCGCACTTCTGCCCCATGCAGAGCTGATAGTGAATGGCTGCTAAGAATTCTCATGAGTCCTGCAGTATACAGCAAAAAGAAGTCAAACATAAGCAATAGACAATTAGAGCAGTAAAATATTCAGATTATAATATAAAGTATGGCATACATGATAACACATTTTAATAGACAGCATAGGGTGTTAGCAAAGATAAAACATATACATAGAAAAGACAGAGTAACAGAAGTTAGAAAATAAGGGGATTAATTTGAAGAAAGTTGTACCATGAGAGAGAGAGAGAGTGAGAGAGAGACTAGTAAGTTAGTTATTTCTTCCATTAAAGGCCTGGTTAAAGAGCCAAGCTTTCACCTGCTTCCTAAAGCATTAAGCAAAACCTTTCTGGGAATGTGTTCCAGAATGTTGGGGCTACTCTGGAGAAGGCTCACTGGTGGGTATCATATCATGTCCTTCAGAGAGGGTGTGGTTAGGGATACACCTTGGGAGGACCTTAGTGACCATGAAGGTATACAGATGGAGATCCTGTTTTTCAAATACTCTGGGCCATGTCCTTTGAGGTCCTTAAAGATTAGATATTGAGTTTTTAAATATACCCTGTATTGTACTGGTAGCCAGTGAAGGTTTTGCAAAAAAATGAGGTGATGTGTTCACACAAGAAATGTTACAAGCTATTGGTAAATGTTTTCATGTGCTTATACAAGTTGGCCCCTAAACACCTTGTCCAGAGTATCTTGATGCATGAGCCGGCTCAACTGCTTTGCTCAATTCAGCATTGTGATCTGTTTGTTCCATCTGTGCAGGACTTAAGGCTTTCCTCTTCCAGGAACAGTGTCTTTCACTGTATCGGCCCCAGGGAGTGGAACAACCTTCCTGTATATATTTGCCAAAGGCAAAATTTATAGAACTTTAGGAAAATGCTGAAAAGACATCTATTCTGTAAGATAAAATATAAGGTCTGAGTCTGGCTGAGGGAGAAGGAGTGATGACTGTTGAGTACTGGTCAAGGAGGTATTTTATGGTCTGGTCTGTTTTATTTGGCATAATGATGTTTGTCATTGAGGCATCTTGCATGCCTTATGTAATTTTACATTTTGATGTATGTTAGGGTTTGGCCAGTTTTTTGGCCTTAAATGGTGTTCATCGTTGATGCGACGTGTATGTCGTATGCAATTTGATTTTTATATTGTCACCAACACTCCTCAGGGCGGAGTTGAAAGGTGATCTGATGTGTCCCCTACTACCAGGGGTATCTTCAGGTCTGCTACTTGGCCCTAGGTAACTACCTAGGCCTGGGAGCAAAGGTAAGTACTGAGTTCAACCATTCAAATACCAAACTCAGGCAGAATTTCTCAAAGTCAAGAATGGTCTTTATTCTGACCTCAGTGGTCAAAAAGGTATAGCATAAAGCACAACACATTCAGCTTTTCACAAAAATCAGTTTTCACAATAAAGTAAAAAAAGAAAACATATGCTTCTGGTACACAATACAAAGAATGCTATAGTTTCAAGTTTATTTACTTTTTAATATACCGACCATCAACAAGTATCTGGCCGGTTAACAATAAAATTTTAAAAAGAGGAAAAAATAATAGATATTTTAAAATGATGAGGGTGAACATCAAAGACATTAACTGGACAGACTTGAAAGTGAAGGTAAAAAGGGAAAGGAGAGGAAAAGTTACATGTTTTGAGAAGAGAAGGAGAAAGTGGGAGTGGGGTAAAACATATTGGGTGGGGTCGCTTTTTTAAAGCGGTTGGTTGAGTAAGAGAGGAACAGAAAAGAGAAGGAGAGAGAAAAGAAGAAAAAAATAGAAGAAAGAGGGAAAAAAAATAAAAATAAAAAAAAAACCCAGCTCTAGTCCAGCACTGCAATAATGAGTAATCAGCATTCAGTATCTTGCTTAAAGGCATAAACCTCAGTCCTGATTGCAGGGAGTTTATAAGCCAATGTATTTTGAAAAGGGGGGAGGGGAGCACATACACTTGTCTTGCCTGAGACCATCCACTTTGGCTCAGTCTTCAAATCATACTTGCTTTCCAGAAACAAAAACTTCCTTTTCTGTGACAGATATTTATAGGCAGGGACAACGTATTCACAGCACAATGTATATAGGAGAGTTATAATCCCCAGCAGAGACAGTTTGAACATTCTCTGAAGCACCCAACAGTAGGTAAGCTTTGCTTAAGACTCCCTGGTCATTGTAGCAACCCTTTGATAGGCACCATAGCTGAACAATGTTCTGTGATTGCTCTCCACCATGGCAAACACAGTGAGTTTTTCCAGCATACAAAAACATTCACTCTGTCTCAATGCCTTTTGGTCCAAACTAAGCATAAAGTTAGCAGATTGTAAAAACAAAATCCAGGTAACTACTTCTTAGCCAGAAATAATGTCCAACTCAAAAATCAAGAAACCAAAACACAAAGCATACTTTGTTAGAAAAACACCAGCTTCAGTTAATCTCCATCAGTTCTGCTTGGTTCTCTGAGGTAGGGCAGGCTCCCTGGATTTCCATTTCCACAAGACTCTCTGAAGTCTGAAAGTTGGAAGTAGGGAAACTTTCTTCCACATTCTGCATGGGCCAATCTAAGACCTCAGAGTCTGCCTGCTCTCTCCAAGGTTCCTGCCTTGCTTTAGCCTGCTGGAATGCTTCTGCTGCGTCACTCTCCACTCCATTCACTGCTTCCTTCAGCCTGCCTTTAACCCAGTGGTCTCAAACTGGCAGCCCGGGGGCCACATGCGGCTCGCCATCTACTATTTTGAGGCCCTCAGTATGTTTATCATAATCACAAAAGTAAAATAAAACAGTTTCTTGATCATTTGTCTCTTTAGCTATAAATTACAATATTATTATTAAGACTTACCCAAAAGGAAAGATTTATAAACTATAAAGAGTTTTACCTCATGCAAAATTGTCATTTCTTTAATAAGACATTAACTATTTTTTCTAAGGCCCTCCAAGTACCTACAAATCCAAAATGTGGCCCTGCAAAGGGTTTGAGTTTGAGACCACTGCTTTAACCAGGCCAAAGCCACTCCCCTTCAGCTTCTAGAGGGGGATGGGCTTTGGTTCCACAGAAGGCTGTCTAAGCTCAAGCTTCCCCTGTCTGTTCTGCCTTATTCTCATAGGTACATCTACCTTGGCTTTAGCTGCCCTAGCTGATGTACCGGCCGGGTGCCAATGCTGTGTTTCTGCCTGCTCATAAACAATCTGATCCAGATTACTACTGTTCTTATAACATGGACAAGGGAGGTCAGTCTCAAACAGCAAACCAGCATGGGAGCTTGTTTTGTCACAATGTATGTAATTTGTTGTAGTGTATTCTTGATGTGATTTGTACGATAAATGTTATGGGGCTCATAATCGAAAGAGAAAAACGTCCAAAAACCGGCCTAAGTCGGCACTTGGACGAACATTTCACTAAAACGTCCAAGTGCCGATAATCAAACCGGGTTTTGGATGTATTTCTAAACGACTTAGGCCTTCATAGTGCCGCTCAACGTTCAAAGCTAAACAGGGCAATTCGGGAGGCATGTCGAGGGCGGGAGTTGGGTAGGACGTGGGCCGGCTTAGACTTAGTCGTAAAGCATGTATAAACAAAAGTTAAACAACAGAGCCTAGAGGAAACTTGGACATTTTGACTTGGACCATATAAAACATGGTCTAAGTCACTAAAACCCACCTAAACTCACCAGATAATCACTGAAAACACATAACACAGATCCCCATACACTACCCCAGTGATCACTAACACCCCTCCACCCCAATAAAAATTTTAATCATAACTTGAAATTTCAGCCTCCAGACAATCATCAACTGGCTGCCTAGCATAGGAAAGCCTAGTCGTCCAGCCCAGAGGCAGCTTAAGTCATCTTGGGAGTGGGTTTGGGACCCATAGAGAGATGGGCCCATGCCCATAAGCCCCTGTAATCACTGCATTAATATTGAAACATGGCACTCCCCTATACACCCCTAAACCCTTTTGTACTGGCATATAAGTGGCTCCTGCATCCATAAGGGCTATAGGGGTGGTAGATAAGTGGGTCTAGGGGATTCTGGAGGTGGTTTGGGGGGCTCACCATCACCTATAAGGGAACTGTAGTGAGGAGAAGCCTTGGCACCCTGTTTGTGAAGTTCACAGCAGTGCCCAGTAAGGTACCCCACTATTTAGGTGCCCTGCCTGGGTGTTCTGTCAATCACTTTGCAGACCCCTCCCAAGTCCAACAGGGCTTGTTCTAGACGTTTTTGGCTTGGACGGACATTTGGACGAAAATGGACTATAAAGATAGACGTTTTAGATCAGATCTGCAGGACGTATAATTTGGACGATTTTCGAAAGTCAAAAGAAGTTGGATGTCTCTTTCGAAAATGGGACTTAGGCACTTTTTGACTTTGGACGACTTGCGAAATGGACGTAAACGGACTTAGACGTCCCTTTCGATTATGCCCCTCCACGTCTTATTTTTTATGTTAATATATAACTCGCCCTGGATAAGGGTGGGGGATAAATAAACGAACAAACAAACATTGCTTACAATCTCCTATTAGCCTTGCGGCAGCATTCTGAATCAAATGGAGCTGGTGCAGACCCTTTGTAATCATACCAGTGAAGAGTGCATTGTAATAATCCAGTCTTGATGTTATCATGGCGTACACAACTGAGACAGGACTTGCCTTCTCAATTTGAGGAGAGAGACAGTATAGTTGGCACAAATGAGAGAAGCAGCTCTTGAAGCTTGCTTGGATGGGGTGGTGGTGGTGGTGGTGGTGGTGGGGGATCAAAGTAAGTGTTGAATCTAGCTTTAGCCCAAGATTCCTGACTTGTGATTTGAGAGGGAGATCATATTTCCCAAAATAAATTTTGGTATCAGGTATGTGCCCACTTGTATTAGGGACCCATAGAAACTCAATTTTACTTGGGTTCAGGCAAGTTTCTTGTTTTTATCTCATTCTTAATTTAATGTTAGGTAGTCAATTTATTCAGGACTGTGGGAAAAACAGGTTCAATGGGTATGAGTAACTGCACATCTGTGTAGATATAGAACTGCTGCTGCTGCTACTACTACTAGCTGATAATTCTTATATTATTATGACGGCTCCTATTCGAGAGATCTTCAATTTCCCTTTGCAAGTTGAGGATCAATTTATCATGTTTATCTAGTATGGAAAGTTTCTCTTTAGTCAACGCTGCTTGCTCTTCCAGCGCATCTATACGATGTCTAGCATCAACGAACTGGGCATTTATAGCTTCAATTTCAATCCGCACTAGTTTAGTTTCTTCTACTTGAGCAGACATAATTTATTTAAAAGGTCTCACCTCCGATATAAGTAGGTAGAGTTGAGAGTTTGTAGTAGTCGATGCCATCTTTTCAGGTGTGCTGGGATCTGGTTTAGGCCTTTTCCAGCTAGGTTGAGACGTGGAAGGCTGTTCGCCTTTGGTATTTTTTGGCGGGGACATCAGTAAAGAATACTGCAGCCTATTTAGACTAATTCTATAAGAGTTGACAGCAGAAGGTATGTGATTTTCTGTAATAGTATTGTAGTTCTGGAGGAGCTTCTACTCAGCGTTCTTGCCAGGCTCCGCCCCCCTACTATTTATCATTTCTATAGCGCTGAAAGGCGTACGCAGTGCTGTACATTTAACATACAATAGACCGTCCTTGCTCAAAAGAGCTTACAATCTAATTTGGACAGACAGACAGGACATCTCAGGGTTGGGGAGATTCTGGTGGAGGAAATTATACAATGGGTATAGGTATCTGACAGCAGTGAGTAGGAGTTAAGAGTTGAAAACAGTTTCAAAAGAATGGGCTTTTTCTATTTGAATACTGCTAGAACTGAGTGTCCATTGACCAAATCAGCTTGGCTAGTAGCTTGAGGTAGATACTGAACAGAAAAGGTGACACTATTGAGTTTTGTGGTACCCCACAGGTCAGTGCCTATGGTTATAATGTATACCTGGACACTCAGCACTATTTACTATCTGGATATTAGTGCTGAATATCAAGGTATGGCACTGACCTCTGCCAACATCTGGATAATAATTACATTCAGCCTTTATCCACATACAAACGTGGATCACTTATGACAGCTGTTTTCCTCTCCTAAGTTATTCAGATAGTTAACTAGATACAGATGCTGAATGTCACCGGTCTTTGCATAAATCTTGGTTTCTCCCAAGTTCCACTCTTGGACTGTCCCAGCACTCTCCAAATAAGGCAATGACAGTCTGTAGTGATTTTCCGTATAATGCTGCTGAAAATCTTTTGAAGGCTCTGGTCAGCATTATGTACTTGTATCTGGTTAGCAGATGCTGCTGCACAGACAAATGGCTTTGAATATCAGACCCTTTGATTTCTAAAATATATTGATGCTGCAAGATATGCTAGTTTAAAATTGTGCAAGGCAGTCAATTTTTGCTTTGCTATATTTGCCTCAAAACTTGATTATCAGATCTTTTCTCCTGTTCTTTGCCTATTCAAAAGACTGTGATGCAGACCAAGCTATTGTTAGGAATGTGGCAAGCTTTATTTTGTTTTCAGCATATTGCACTGTGTATGTTCTTAAAGAGCAAATCTGTAATGTAGGTGTCTACATGTAGGCAATGCTCACACTTACATGTGTATGTGCAAACCTACCTGTTAAAGTTTTGACATTCGACTTGTGAATCGCAGAATGAGATGTTTGCATGAAATGAGTTGCTACTGAGGTCTTCAATAATCAAGTCGTAGCTACTGCTTAAATTCATAATAGATGTCCTGGGTTATTATAATTATCCACATTGAGACCCCTATGTTTCAATATATGAGAGAGGACTATACATTGATTGAATGAAAGATGCTGCCACCTAGAGTGTGGGAAAGAAACTGTTATTGTCTTACTACATTTTAGTGCAGTCTTTGATCTGGTTAACCACCAACAACTATTTCATCTTTTGGATCTTGGCATGGGGGCATGGTCTTGGTATTGGTGCCTGTGTTTCTCATTCTCATCATGGTTTCCCTAACCAACCCCCTCCTTTACTAACAAGTAGCGTGGGTTGTGGCACCAACAGCGGCGATAACTGCTCCGACGCTCATAGAATTCCTATGAGCGTTGGAGCATTTACCGCTGCTGCCGGCGCTAAAACCCACGCTATGTGTTAGTAAAGGAGGGGCAAGTTTGTTCAAAGCCTTGGATTCAATGGTTTCTACTATGCTGATCCTATCCATACAGGAGGCAATTCTATAAAAAAAGGTGGCAACATTTTTAGGCACCAAGAATGTGTATAATTAACCAGAATACAGGAATATAAAGTCAAACCTCAGTTTGCGAGTGTTTTGCAAGACGAGCAAAATACTCTAGCAAATCTTGCCTCGCAAACTGAGCATTGACTCGATTTGCGAGCCCCCACCCCCGAGAACCGGCATCACCCCCCGTGAATCAGCATCGCCCCCCCCTGCCCAAACCCTTTCTGCGATGGGGCACCGGCATGGAGCACCAACCCACAGGACATGCCGGTGCCCAAAGAGCCTGCCGCCTGCTGCTTGCCGCTGCTTCTGCTGGGCCTTGAGCATCTGCGGGCTGGTGCCGCATGCCAGTGCCCTATTGTGGTAAGGGTTTGGGCGAGGGACAATACTGGTTTGTGGGGGGGGGGCAATGCCCATTCACAGGAGGGTGATGCCGATTCACAGGGGGGCGATGCCATTTCACAGGGGTGGGGTGGAAGTGCTCCAGGAGCCTGGGAGGGGGGTTCTTTTGGGGATGTGGAATGTATCAAGCGAGTTTCCCTTACTTTCTATGAGGAAACTCGCTTTGATATGCAAGCACTTTGCTTTACGAGGATGCTTCAGGAACGAATTATGCTCGTAAGCCAAGTTTCCGCTGTATAAACAAATGTATACACAAACACAGGTAAGTATCAATATTCCAACAATGTGCTGTTCCATAAAATGCCATTTAAATGTGATGGTGTGTAGATGAAAGTGGGCATACACATGGCCGGATGTGGACAGCACATTTGCAGGGGCACACAGTTACATATTTAATACACACACACTTTTACAAAACTGCACAAAAGGTTTTTAGCGCTGAATGCTCTGCACTGCTCTGACATACATAGGAACTTTATGACCATTGGAGCAGCTCAGAGCATTCAGCACGCTGGCCGGCACTAAAATCCTCTTGTGCAGTTTTGAAAAAGGGGGGTAAATTAGGGCTTCACTACACATCGATTAATCATGATTAATCACAATTAAAAATTTTAACCACATAAAGCGTCACCCTCTCAAATTTCCTTCTATATTCATACAGTGGTAAATATAGACAGCAGATGTAAATTCTCAGAACCAACATGTTTTAATTAAAACAAGTTGGTTCTGAGAATTTACTTCTGCTTTCTATGGCCCCCTGTAATGAAGCTGTTAGGGTTTTTTAAATCACCGTCCACTGCAGTAAAAGCTCTGATGCTCATAGGAATATTATAAACATTGTAGCTTTTACCTCATTGTCCGATGATTAAAAAAAATACCCTAACATGGCTTGATTAAAGGAGGCCTATATTTGTCACTGTACGAGTACAGAAGGAAATGTGAGGGGGAACGCCTTAAACAATTACAAATTTAAATTGTGATTAATATTAATTAATGTGCAACCCTAATTTAAATTATTGAATACTAAAATGTGCTCACATGTTTTTAGAAATCTAGGCATACATATTTGAACCTGCTCATTGATTGGTTAATCAGTAATGAGGAAACGGGGAAGAAAATAAAATAATATTAAATTTAAAAATTCCTCCAGTTTCATATAGGACTATCAGGTTGCCAAGGCATCCATCTACACCCCTATTTATCAGCAGGCATGAAAAGCTAATGAAAAATAATACATTTTAAGGCAGTGCTGAAACAGTTTAAAGTAAGAGTCTAACATAAGAAACAAATGGAGTTCCATAGAGCTGGGACTAAGTTCCAAAATATGGATTAATGAACACTGACTCATGAACATTGCTAGTGACCAGTGGCATAGTAAGGGTGAGGAGCGCCCGGGGCGGTGGCACCCCTCCCCTGCTGCACGTGTACCCCTTCCCTTTCCCTGTACCCCTTTTGACATCACTTCCTAGGCATGGGTCCCGGAAGTGACATCAGGGAGAGCACAAAAAAGATACAGGGGAAGGCAAGGGGCATGCATAGCAAGGAGAAGAATGAGGAGCAAGCGGGGGAAGGGGGTAGATAGGAGGAGGGGTGCCGCCACATCCTTAGGAAGACCACACCTCCTTACAAGGCCACTGCTGGTGACTTACTACTACACAATTTCAAATGACTGATCTCCAGCCAAGATGCCATGAATGAAAATCATTCATTAATTAGTACATTCATTAATTAGTACATGTTATGTTATGTATGTGCAATCACATATCTTTCTGATTCCTCATTAACTAGAGTTTTAGGCAGGCTACAAGCAACATATTGTTGAGAGTTAAACATGTTACAAAGAATTATTCATGCTACATAATGTTATCTAGTTGTTTTCAAATTATGCATCCAGTCTAGGTCAAATATCAAACATAGCAGCTGACCATTAACACGGTCTTTATTTCGGGTGATTTGTATGGGATAGGTTGTCAATATTTCCCATATTTCCCATACAGTTACAAATTAATGCCTACTGTTAACTGTTATAGAACACAGTGGTTAAACTTTGTTATAATGCCCACCAGCACAATCATGTTATGCCTTTATTGCTGGCCTCCAAACTCCTTCAGATTGCTCCACAAAGCTCTTTGCTCTGTCACTCTACCAAACTTAGCTAATCTCTTGCACCTTGACTAGCTATCATGATTCTTCTACTTACAGCATCTTAATCTTCTTATCATTCTCTTCCCTAGGAATACTTACTTCAAGATTACATAATTCACTATCTACTGGCTCCTTCAATCTGGAACTCTCTCCTATTACATCTGAGGACTGACTTGTCTTGTATAAAATTTACGGTTGGGCTTAAGACATTTTCTTCATTCAGGTTTACTATTAGCAGGGTTTGACACAAGTTCATAGGGGCCACTTTTTGGACCTTGAGTTGTGCACCTTCACCCTTCTACCTCATCCTATTTCAAACCTGCTTCTTCTTCCTTAAACTATACTTCTAGGAATGTCTATGAATGGCACATGCCTATGCATATGTGGTTTAAGAGGCTTTTCCTGCTTAAACCACATTGAGCAGTCCATACCTGGATTTTCAGTAGCATTTAAATGCACAGTGCCACTAAAAATCTGGCATGAAAATCTAGTGTGCACAGTTAGTGCTGGGGTAGCCTAGGGGTGGAGCTAGGACTCGAATGGAGGATGTTCAGGCACCAGTGATCAGTACCAGTGTCCATATACTTGTACCTAACCAGACACATAAAACCACATAAACAGTAGACCTATTTTTTCCCAGTTAGGTAGTCACGGAATATTGGGTGACACCCACATAACTTCTGGGTCTGCCAAAGAACCAGAAATTTAATGTTGGTGTCTATACATGGTCAGGCAGTGAATTTCTCAATCTAATTCAGCCTGTGGCTTTCAGAGGTTTTAAAACTGATTACCTCTCTGATCCAAATATCACCCCTATGATTTTCAAGAGCCTTTTTGCACGTAAAATATGTTTACATATGTAACACTTATAAAATTATCTCCACAGTATGCATGCTGGTTATATGTCTGCAAAATTTACCTGGCTGACTGGAATGTATTCTAAACAAAAGTTTGGGATTTCTGTGACAAATGTAAATAGCTTATAACATGCAAATTATAAGTTTAGTTATCTACGCTTTATGAGTATTGGGGCTTTTCAATGAATTATAGTGGTTCTAATATATTGTATTGTGAAAAGTACCTTGTCAATGTAGGGGCAAAGATTGCCTGAGTGATTTATACAAACCAATTTGTATATGAACAGTTCTGTGTTAAGTGTGTGTGCATATATGTTTCTTCATATGCTGGCTTATACATGTTATATACTATATTGTTCATTCAGTCATGCTCTGTCTTCAAAATACAGTAGTTCCTTGAGACCACTAATAATTCTTTGTCTGTCGACATAATCTGTTTATAGAATTTGTACATTTTTAAAAAAATATAATCCCTTCCTGATAAGCCTGCACAGCAATGCATGAATTATTACAATGATTTAAGAGGGCAGATGAAAGGTTAATTTACTGGGTCTTTACTCAAGCCTGAAGCCTCATGGCATAAATGAAGAAATAATACTTCTATCACGTTTCTCTTAAGACAGTGAGAAACATACTGATGTAAATTGATAAGGGATAAATGACAAAGCACTGCTCTGACAATTAAGTTGATCTAAAATACCATGCCTTACAGTTCAGTTTTCAAATTCTGTTGCTACGTTTAAGTCTTTATCTTTTCCTTGTTGAAAACAAATGTTGGCTAGAACTTATAAACCACATCTGAAAAATCATAAAACTTTAGATTAAGGATAATTTTCAATCCAGATGAAAAAGGGCTATTTGACCGTTTCCTAGCATGCAATGACTAACTCACTTACTAGCATCAATGCTCTGGAATTTAGCATATTACAAACTCCAGATGACTAAAGAATAAGAAAGAAAAATTCTATGGGACTAAGGGGATCATTTTTAAAGTATTAGAATTGGCACTTTGGATTGAGCAGTGGCATTAAAACTGATAGCATATTCGTGAAGCAGTACTAAAGGCTTTCTTGATGAAAAAGGCATTGCATTTCTAAGTAAAGGCTAATACTGCAGCTTGGCAATCTGAATTTTAATGAGATGAAAATGAATTGCAGGGAGAGAGGAAATATTTCCAAACTATTCCTACAATTAGCAAATATATATATCTATATCAGAAAATATTATGAATTACCTGGAACTGATTTGCTGAAAACTAGGGACACACTTGCTTTGGGGATGTTGAGTCTCTCATATTTTAGGACAGAAACGAGACTATGGTGAACAACTTCAAGAAGTCCTGTTAATTTCAAATAAGCCATTCAAAGCCAGAACAAATGCTGGATAGAAGGTCAAAAAAATTAGATGGTAGTGCAAAATGAAAGATTTTGGGTCTGCTTGCTCTGAGCTTCAAAATGCATTAACTGGTATTGCCCTCTTTATAAATCCAATTACTCCCTGTTAGATTTCAAAGTTGCCCAGACGATGATGGCCCCCTACAAGAAAAGTACAAAACCAACCAGTGTATTGATATACTCTGATTCCAGTGCAAGCAAAAAGTTAAAAATGCTTATCCACGTTTCTGTCTGTACACTGCCTCTCTGAAACACTTTTCCCCCTCTTCTATGAAACAGCACTAGCGTTTTTTTAGCGCAGAGAGCCACTCTGAATGGCCCACGCTGCTCCCAACGCTCACAGGAACTCAATGAGGATCGGGAGCAGAGTGGGTCATTCAGCGTGACTCTCTGCGATAAAAACCGCTAGCGCGGTTTCAAAGAAGAGGGGGTTAGGACCAGATTCTCTAAAGGGTACCTAAAGTTAAGCACGTCTTAGGCGCCTAACTTAATTGGCATAATACTTTTAATAAGCTCAATAAGTTATGGCTGGCACTCTGCGCTTCTCCGATGGTCATAGAGTTCCTATGAGTGTCAGAGCTGCGCAGAGCATTCAGAGTACCGGCTGGCAATAAAAACTTCTTCCGCACTTTTGTAAAAGGGTTTTTTGTAGGCAAGTTTAGGTGCGATTCTGTATAGGACACCCGTCGGCTTCTGAGACCGGGCGTCCTATGCAGAATCCAGGCCTGAGTGTGCATTAAGGCTGGAGAAGCTTGTGTGAAAGGATTGTGATGATATGTACCAAAAGTGGATAATATGCTGCAAGTACAGGAGTGAAAAGGGCTTATAAGAGAGAAGGCTGAATATGAATAAGTTCTTAGTAAAATATCCTGCTGGGTGTAATGGGTTTTCAGAGTGTAAATGTATTAAACACAAATTTGCATAGGATGAAAATGATACCCCCTTGTGAGTTAATGTCAGTGAAAATGAGGTGAAAAGAGAAATGGAAAATTTAACATGTGTCAATGCCAGAAATATCATAACCTGGAAAGCTCAGTTGGCTGTGGAGATGTGATATATTCCAGTGTGTGAAATTCATGTACAATGGAGATATACGAAATTGGTGAATACAAGAAATTGGGTGTAATATTAAACATGTGCTGGTCTTGGAAACAATATCAAAGTTTACTGTCAGCTGGTGTTAGCGAAAACACAAAAAAATGCTGCTCTAAGATGGAGGTACTCATGTGTGACGCTGTTCTTCTCAGCGTGCGAACAGTGATAAGGAAAATATGGCAGACTGTCTTTGATAGTTAAAATACTATTATATGATGTTACTCTGCATATGTCCTAGGTCAGTGAATAAAAATGCAAAATGCAAAAGCTGTATGAACAATATACACTTGGTAGCAGTTAAAAATGTGGTAAAATTGGAAGTGAAAATTTTTTAAACATTTTTTTTAATGTGATGAGAGTGACTAAACGGAATGTGTGCATGTCAGACATGGTGAGCGAAAGTGGAGGTGTAAAGCGAATATTGAAAGGCACTCACTATGCATGCGGTTGGGGTGATTTGAGGGACGGAATGGGATTGAAATGAAAATGGGCAGGAAAAGGACATGCACAAGGGAATACCTACAACGAGAAGAAGAAACCATGGTGCATGGTGTATGAAAGTATAGAGGAGCGTGCTGAAACAGAATGGTGGCTAAACATAAAAGCTACTTCATGTAAAAACCCAATGGTTATGATGGCATGTGCAAGCTACCTTTAAAGCAAAATGTTACACTATTGAATTGAACTCTAGGCCCCTTCATAGAAGGTGCTACCATTTTGATATTGGTTTAAACAAACCCCCTCTTTTACTAAGGTGCGCTATGCTTTTTAGCGTGCGCTAAATACGCACTAAACGCTAACGCGTGCCTGTTATCCTATGGGCGCGTTAGCGTTTAGTGTGCGCGTTGATTTAGCATGTGATAAATGCGCGCTAAAACACTTAGCGCACCTTAATAAAAGAGGGCCAAAGTGACGGTAACAGACAGCTTAAAATATGGTAATAACAAGAATATGAATGCAGTAAAAAAAATATATGATTTACATACCGTAGCATGTGTGAATCATCCATAAAGCATTATTTATCTGAGAAGTTGTGTTTATAAATATACACAATTAAAAAACTATATTGATATAATTTATTTAGTTATTTAGTTAGTTTTCTATCCCTTTCAACCCAAAGAGCTCAGGTTACAGGTTAACATACATAAATATACAGTTAACAGGTTACGATTTACCATAGTTACACTACAAGTTTTTTTGGTACAAGTTTTTATTCTAACTCATCATATACTAGGAATCTAATATCATTTTATTTACTATACAGTTTACAGGTACAATTTGCCATAGTTACAGTGCAAGGCTTTTCTTTTTTTTATTTTTAATTCTTCATTCATTTACAAACTTACAATAAGTGTGACATATGTTCAAACAAATTAACAATAAATACATCACTTAATAATCATCATTGGTACAAAACATAAACTCTTACCCCCCCCCCCCTCCTTCCCACCCTTTCCTACCATATAATCAAATATTTTATAGAATATGTAATAGTAAAATAAACCCCCCCCCTCACTATTGAACTTGTAAATTTCAATAAAGTTTTTATCCTAACTTGAAACGTACCAAGGATCTAGTTCCAATATATATTTCTTTGTAATCTATCAGTTGTGGGTGAGGGAGTTAGGTGAAGAGGTATGTGTTTAGAATTTTCCTAAAACTGAGGAGTCCTTCAAGGGATCTGATTTGCAGGGGGCAGTTGATTCCCGTGGCTTGGTATGAAGTGGGAGTAGGAACGTCGTTTAATAGTTTGCAGTTGAAGGGCACGACCAGGAGGTGTTTTGAGGCATATTTCATCCTGGAAGCGGAGGGACCTGTTCAGCATGTACTGCAGGAAACTTGGTTGTTATGTAGCCCGGTGCCATGTTGTGCAATGATTTGAACGCTAGCATCAGGCCCTTGAAGACACGTTTGGCTACAGGCAGTCAGCGAACCACTGATAGACCCTCGGAGACAATGCATAATGCAAAGAAAGCATATAATGCAGAACAAAAATGCATTGTGGAGTTTAAAATATAAAAACATATCTGCATGTAAACCAATTTTCTATACCATTCTCCAAGGGGAGCTCAGAACAATTTACATTAATTTATTCAGGTACGCAAGCATTTTTCCCTGTCTGTCTCAATGAGCTCACAATCTATTTAATGTACCTGGAGCAATGGGGGAAATTAAATGACTTGCCCAGGGTCTCAAGGAGCAGTGTGGGTTTGAACCCACAACCTCAGGGTGCTGCGGCTGTAGCTTTAACCACTGTGCCACACTCTTCCCTTAATTGATTGCAGTCTAAGGGTTTCCACTCGGATGTGAAAGCTCTTGTGCAATACCACCTGGAGCAAAGTTGAGGTCTTGAATTTACTTGTGATGGGTTGGATAAGCTATGATGGGGTGGCGCTAGGTCATCAATGACTAGCCAATTGAAATAAAATTGGGGGAGGAAATATGGCCGACCTGATGGTGGGTTGGGGGGTGGGGTGCCTAAACGCTGGTTTGGTAATTTAAGTGCATTATTATTGGCTTCTGATAGATTCTGAAATTAAAGCTGCAGTCAATTTATTTCCAATAGTGTTGTGTTTATTTCTTAGTGCATGTTAACGAGGTGGATGCAGTGTGAATGCCAAGGTTTCAAGTTTCAAGTTTATTATAAATTTGATTGATGGCTTATTCAAAATTCTAAGCGATGAACATATCAATAAAATTACAAAATTAAGGGGGCAACAAAACAAACAGAGAACTAAATCTTACAAAATGTATTGAAGACTAACTTTACAAACATAATAAAACATGAGGAAAGGATGGGAAAAGAAATACAAATTGATTGATAGAAGAGAAGACAATTATGGTAAAAAACAATAGAAAGGGAAAGAACAATGAACCTCAGAGAAGTTATGGGATTGGAATGAAACTCCTAGTCAGGCTTTCTAATTATTAAATGCATCTTTAAAAAGAAAGCTTTTTAGTTTGCTCTTAAATTTATCCAAATTGTTTTCTTCCCTTAAGTAAATAGGGAGGGAATTCCATGTTTGAGGAGCTGTAACAGAAAAGATGAAATGCCACCGTGTGTTAATCAATAATAATAATTCTCTTAGCGTGTTAATCAATAATAATAATTCTCTAACCTTGTGGCTCCGTGCGTCCGTAGCTCCGTGGTTGGCAGAGAAATTATAGTAGGAAAAAAAGTTGGTAAAGTGTGCGCGAGCGCATGCATGCGCGGTGCTTATGACGCACAAGGCGCAGGCGTTCCATTTTCTTCTCCCAGCAGCGGTTATTATGTGCCGTTTGCCGCGGTTGCCGTTTGATTAAAAAAAAAGGTAGGTGGAAGAAGGCGCACAATCCCCATAAGATCCCTAATATTCCCCCGACCTCCACCGACATCCCCCTGACATCTCCACACACACGGACAGGGGCCAAACAGACAGAACTGACAGAAAAGGTGGCAGTGAAAGACACAGAAGGACAGGGAGCCAAATAGATGGTACATTGACAGACTGACAGAAAAGGTGCTTTGGGGGGAAAGACAGAAGGGGACCACGGAGAAACAGTCAGAGAGAGGGAAAGAGGGCTGCTATGGGGGAGGGGTGTGCTGGGGGGGCAGACAGTTTTGCTCTGGGGGGGGGGGAAATACAGAAGGGGTCCAAGGAGAGACAGGCAGGCAGGCAGGCAGACAGAGGGCCAGGGAGAGAGATAGACAGAAAGAAAGACAGCTGCCAAGAAGAGAGAGACAAAGAAAAAAGACATACAGTCAGCCAGCGTCCAAGGAGAGAGAGAAAAAGGAAAAAAAACCCAGATAGCGGACAAGGAGAGAGAGAGAAAGAAAGAATGACAGAAAGAAATACAGACAGACAGACAGTAGCCAAAGAGAGAGAGAAAAAAAAAGAATGACAGACAGACAGAGAGCTAGAGAGACAGATAGACAGCCAGCGTCCAAGGAGAGAGAGAGAGAGACAGAAAGAAAAAAAACAAAACAGACAAACAGTGACCAAGGAGAGAGACAGAAAGAAAGAATGACAGACAGAAAGAAAGACAAACAGACAGGGTGCCAGGGAGAGACACAGACATAAAGAATGACAAACAGACAGACGAGAGAGACAAAGAAAAAAAAAAAAAAAACAGACATCTATTCTAGCACCCGTTAATGTAACGGGCTTAAACACTAGTATTATTATATAGACATTTATAGGTTATAGACATTTGAAGGTTGTCAATCACTTTCTGCAAAATGTGAAGTTATAAGTTATACACCTTAGCACCCAACATGATTGTGTTTTGAGCCAACCACAGTCTGCTTAAGGTGTAATCCACTCTCTCCAACAACTTCTGATCCAGTTCTGAAATCATTTAAGGAGAGATTTGCATTCTGCAGTATTTAAGGAGAGAGTCAGAGAGCTTGTTGATTTTCATAAACTCTTATCATTGTGAACCAGTATTTTGGCATACGACAGTTCCAGGACCCCTGATGCAGGCATATTGCACTGAAATACAGTCCATGTCAGCTCTCTGTGAATCCCAATTGATGAGCACTTTTCCAAAACTCACCCAGACCATTTTCTTGTCAGTTTTGAGCTCTGCAATTAATTTTGTTCATCAAGGCAAAATTCATTTACTGTTGCTTATTCTTGTGCCAAAACTTACTAAGTCCATGAGTTTTGATACAGGATTAAATTACAGTAAATGAATCTTGCCTTGATGAACAAAATTAATCGCATAGCTCAAAACTGACAAAAAAAATTTGACTGAATGAGTTTTGGAAAAGTGCTCTTCAATTATTGTTTTGTTCAGTTAATTTTTAATAGACCTACAATATTTAGTGGATGCCTGAACCATTCATCATTTCTCCTAATGATTGTCACCACTTCTTACTTTTGTTTTATTCTGTCATTTGCAATTGCATGGGAAATGTCAGTGATATACCCCAAGTCATTGCAGGCCAGAAATAGACATGATTCATGTGCTAAAATAGTGAGTATTTTTTGGAAAATCGTGCTCATTATTCACAAATATTATTATGTGAATGCTAGGAATGATTAAAAAGGGGATCATGAACAGATTGGAGAAGGTTATCATGCCGCTGTACCGGGCCATGGTACGCCCTCATCTGGAATACTGTGTCCAGCACTGGTCACCGTACATGAAGAAGGACAGAGAAGAGCGACCCAATCTCTCCTGCCGCGGGTTATGGCAGTTCAGGTAGAGGAGTGATCACATCGCGGCAGGGGAGATGGCCAATTTCTCCTGCCACGATACATCACCCCCCCCCCCACACACACACACACTATCAGGGCAGGAGGGAGCCCAAGCCCTCATAGAAACATAGAAGATGACGGCAGAAAAGGGCTACAGCCCATCAAGTCTGCCCACTCTGCTTACCCACCCCCTGTCTATGCCCTAATGACCCAATTTCCTTATCTTGACCCTCGTAGGGATCCCACATGGGTATCCCATTTATTCTTAAAGTCTGGCACACTTGTTCCAATGATCAACCACTCTCTCTGTGAAGAAATAGTTTCTGGTGTCGCCATGAAATTTTCCACCCCTGAGTTTGAGCGGGTGCCCATTGTGGCCGAGGGTCCCTTGAGAAAGAAAATATCATCTTCCACTTCGACACGTCCCGTGAGGTACTTAAATGTTTCAATCATATCTCCCCTCTCCCTACGTTCCTCAAGAGTGTAGAGCTGCAATTTGTTCAGTCTCTCTTCGTACGAGAGACCCTTGAGCCCCGAGATCATCCTGGTGGCCCTCCGCTGAACCGATTCAATTCTGCGCACATCTTTACTGTAATGTGGCCTCCAGAATTGCACACAGTACTCCAGATGAGGTCTCACCATGGCCCTGTACAATGGCATTATGACTTCAGGCTTTCGGCTTACGAAACTTCTGTTGATACAACCCAATATCTGCCTTGCCTTAGATGAAGCCTTCTCCACTTGATTGGCAGTTTTCATGTCTGCACTGATGATTACTCCTAAATCTCGTTCTGCTGAAGTCCTAGTTAAAGTTTCTCCGTTCAAGAAGTACGTCCTGCATGGATTTCCGCTTCTGAGGTGCATGACCTTACATTTCTTAGCTTTGAAGCCTAGCTGCCAGGTTGAGGACCAACTTTCCAATGTAAGCAGGTCATGCGCCATATAATTCTGTAAACTGCATTCACTTACTATATTACATAGTTTGGCGTCATCGGCAAATAGTGTTATTTTACCTTGAAGCCCTTGAGTCAGATCCCCTATGAATATGTTGAAAAGGAGTGGACTCAGGACCGAGCCCTGCGGCACTCCACTGGTCACCTCCGATGTTTTAGAGAGGGTACCATTAACCACCACCCTCTGAAGACTGCCACTCAGCCAATCATTGACCCATGCAGTTAGTGTCTCTCCTAACCCCATCGATTCCATCTTGCTTAGCAGCCTGCGGTGTGGGACACTGTCAAAAGCTTTACTGAAGTCCAGGTACACGATGTCCAAAGACTCTCCCAAGTCCAACTTTCTTGTTACCCAGTTAAAGAAGCTGATGAGATTGGATTGGCAGGACCTACCCTTGGTGAATCCATGCTGACTGGGATCCCGAAGATTCCCTTCATTCAAGATCATGTCCAATTTGCTTTTAATTAGTGTTTCCATGAGTTTGCACACTATTGATGTGAGACTCACCGGTCTATAATTTGCAGCCTCTGCCCTGCAACCCTTTTTATGCAGAGGAACGACATTAGCTAATTTCCAGTCCAGGGGAACTTTCCCCTTACTTAGGGAGAGATTGAATAGCTCAGCCAACGGTTTCACCAGGACATCGCTCAATTCTCTGAGCGCTCTTGGGTGCAAATTGTCTGGTCCTATGGCTTTGTTCACCTTGAGTCTTGCCAGTTCACTGTAAACTTCACCTGGTGTGAACTCAAAATTCTGAAACGGGTCTTCTGTGCTTTGTGTTGCCTTCAACTGCGGACCGTGTCCCGGTGCCTCACAGGTGAAGACTGAGCAGAAGTATTCATTCAGTAGTTCAGCTTTATCGTAATCTGCTTCCACGTAACTTCCGTCCGATCTTCTAAGGCGTACTATCTCGCCTGTGTTCCTTTTTCTGTCACTAATATACCTGAAGAAGGATTTGTCCCCCTTTTTAATGTTTTTTGCCAGAATTTCTTCCACTCGAAGTTTTGCCTCCCTAACTGCCATTTTGACCGCTGTAGATCTTGTCCTATATTCTACCTTTGCCTCTCTTTTCTCCGAGCGCTTGTAGGAGAGAAATGCTTTTTTCTTCTCCTTAATGAGGTGCGAGATCTCTGCGGTGAACCATTGGGGTTTATTGTTTCTTTGTCATTTATTTACTGATTTTATGAAGTGGCTAGTTGCTTCATGTATGGTTGATTTCAGTGTTAACCACTTAGCTTCTACATCATCAGTCTCCACTTGGTCCTGCAGCGTCCGATGGACGAAATCTCCCATGCGTACGAAGTCTGTGCCCCCGAAATTGAGTACCTTTGTTTTCATGTTTGATCTAGGGAAGCCTTTCCTAAGGTTGAACCATACTATGTTGTGGTCGCTGGAGGCTAGCGTATCTCCTACTGAGACCTCTGAGACGCTTTCCCCATTGGTGAGTACCAGGTCGAAGATCGCCTGGGCCATAGTGGGCTCCGTTACCATTTGTTTGAGACGTGCTCCCTTTATGGAGGTTAATAGCCTACTGCTACCGCTGGTTGTCGCTGAAAATGAGTTCCAGTCTGCATCAGTCATATTGAAGTCCCCTAGCAGTACAGCTTCTCCTCGTAGAGTGATATTCTCTATGTCTTCAATTAATTCTGCGTCCATGTCTTCCAGTTGTCTTGGGGGTCTGTATACCACACCTAGATAAAGGCATTTTTCTCTGCCTCTTGCCAGGTTTACCCAGAGGGACTCCCCGGTGTACTTGACATCTGTGATCCTGGTGGTTTTGATGTCCTGGTGAACCGCGACCCCCCTCCTCCCTCGCCTAAAAGCTCTTGTTTTAGACGTTTGGGACTTAGGCTTTTTTTAGGTTGATTATATGATGCAAGTTTAGATGTAGTGGTGGTCTGGGTGTTTAAACAGCTGGACGTAGAGGCAGGCCATTATCAAAAAAAACTTCCTTTTGGACATTTTTTTTATAATGGACATTTTCCCTGCTTCTACTTTCAACGTTTAAGGCCTTAGACCAAAAGGGGACTTAGACGTTTTTTTTTTATTATGCCCCTCCACATTGTTTACATTCAGGTACTCAAGCATTTTCCCCTTTCTGTCCCTGTGGGCTCACACTCTACCTTGCATTTGCTTTTTTCTATAGGTACTTTTCCCTTTAAAAGAATATGAACAGCTTTGAAGAAAAAAAAATATATGTGTGTTGTATGCTCTGCTCGATCCTAACCACAGTGAATGACTCCACACAATGCAGAAAAAAAGAATATGGTTGTTGAAGTTGTCCAGGTCTTGCCACATCTGAGTAAGTGGAACTCACGTTTCTGCCATCATGCTGTGGCTTCCTCAGATGTGGCAAGACCTGAACAGCTGCAATAATCATTACGCCAGTCTCAGAAGCTTTTACCCATGGGCATCAAGTGGACACTTTTCAATTGTTCTAAAAAGTGATATCTTGCTTCCATCATGAGAAAAAATCATTTTGAAAAAGTGTGCACAAAGGCCACTGGGAGTCCCTTGTGCCCTCATATATCATTCCTCATTTTGGAGTAAGCCTGAGGTATGGGGAAGAACTGCACCAGAAACAGTTCTGGGGGAGGGGGATGAAGGCTGACATTTGGCTTCTAAGGGGTTAAAGCAGTGTGTGTGATAAGTGCCTAAAAATAAGGTTTCTTTTGTCCTCTCTGTTGATTTATTAGCATAGAAACCTTGCAGTGCTTTAACCATGCTATGTACTGAGTGTTTCTCTCAAATAGTTTCTAAATATTATACAATTATGGACTAGCAGAGGATATTTTGATATCCACATTTGCATTTTGTCAGAGAGTTCAAGTCTCATTTTTAGAAATATTTTTTTGTACATTTCACCAATTGTGCTGGGTTGGGGGGGGGGGGGTGTCTAAGGGCATACAAGCTGATCAGTGACCTGAGATTTCCTTCTGGGCTTTGTGACATTGCCTGTTGGGTAGTTTGCCCATACACAGTGCAGAGCTTGGCCTTTAGTCATGTAGCAGCCATGAGGTCAGGAAACGTGGACACTCCACTGCAAGATTGCACCATGGAAGAACAACATGCAGAAGTACTCTCCCCCAAGAAAATCATGTTAACCTTCTTTTGGGATATGATGGGGGGTCTATTCTGGCGCATTGCCAAGCACATGAGCAAACAGTGAACAGAGAAATTTACTATGTATTGCTGCAAGATTAATTTAAACCAGCAATTCACAGCAAAAGAAGAATGTTAAGAACATAAGAACATAAGCAATGCCTCCACTGGGTCAGACCCGAGGTCCATCGTGCCCAGCAGTCCGCTCACGTGGCGGCCCAACAGGTCCAGGACCTGTGCAGTAGCCCTCTATCTATACCCCTCTATCCCTTTTTCCAGCAGGAAATTGTCCAATCCTTTCTTGAACTCCAGTACCGTACTCTGTCCTATTACGTCCTCTGGAAGCGCATTCCAGGTGTCCACCACACGCTGGGTAAAGAAAAACTTCCTAGCATTCGTTCTGAATCTGTCTCCTTCCAACTTTTCCGAATGCCCTCTTGTTCTTTTATGTTTTGAAAGTTTGAAGAATCTGTCCCTCTCTACTCTCTCTATGCCCTTCATGATCTTGTAGGTAATGTAATGTAATGTAATTTATTTCTTATATACCGCTACATCCGTTAGGTTCTAAGCGGTTTGTAGAAAATATACATTAAGATTATAAATGAGAAGTAAGAAGGTACTTAAAAAATTCCCTTACTGTCCCGAAGGCTCACAATCTAACTAAAGTACCTGGAAATTAATAAAGAAGAGGTCTCTATCATGTCTCCTCTGAGTCTCCACTTTTCCAGGGAGAAGAGCCCCAGTCTCTCCAATCTTTCAGTGTATGAAAGGTTTTCCATGCCCTTAATCATTCATGTCGCTCTCCTCTGGACCCTCTCAAGTATTGCCATATCCTTCTTAAGGTACGGTGACCAATACTGAACACAGTACTCCAGGTGCGGGCGCACCATTGCCCGATACAATGGCTGTATGACTTCTCTCGCTCTGGTCGTAATACCCTTCTTAATAATACCCAACATTCTGTTTGCCTTCTTCGTGGCTGCTGCGCATTGTGCTGTTGACTTTGTTGTTGTGTCCACCAGTACTCCCAAATCTCTTTCAAGGCTACTTGTCCCAAACAGTCTTGCTGCACCATGATAATGCACATCCTTATTCAGCAGCAGCAACAGAAGAGACAGCTTGGGTCTGAACATCTTCCACATCCTCCTTACAGTCCAGATCTGGTGCCTAGCGATTGTCACATCTTCGGTCCACTGAAGGAGACGGTGCAAGGTTGCAGATTCACCTCTGATGATGAAGTGGAGCTCACCAGACTTCGGGAGCAACCCAAAAACTTCTCTGCAGGAACGCAGAAGCTAGTTGAACGATACTAAAGTAAAAACTAAACTAAAACTTAATTTTATAGACTGGGTCTTCAATCAAAAAGGTGCTCGACTCGGTTTAAAATAGCGTAAATATAGTACATAAAAATAGAAGAAGAATGTAATCTAGAATGGCTTAGTTTCCAAAGTGTTTAGTGAACAAGAAAGTTTTCAGAGCTTTCCAAAATAAAATAAAGGGGCCTAGATAAAACAAATGTGTTTTCTTGCATGGAGACTATGTGGAAGATTGATACATTCAATTGCTCACAGTTACTTCTATTAAAGCTGTTAAATGTATTTTGCCTTTACTTTTTGATTTACCCTCGTATTATACAAACTATTAGAAATGACAGTGTAGCATGAACTGTAAGTGAGGGCATTTATAAGCCATGCTCACAGTAGGGTATGATTTCATTTTACAACTTGCACAATGTAATTCAAGACAAAAAATGTGAATGATGTTGCATCACTGAAACTAATTTAAGGTAATGCCATGCAGTTGCCCTCCTTAATATGTGGATAAAACGTCGTATTGCTCTCTGGTAAGATGAAGATTAATATATTTTATCAGAGTAAGCAAAATGTATACACTGACATTATTGTGCATTAGCTTTCAGGGTCTCATACACATCTGAAGCAGATATCAGAGGCTCTGAAAGTTGATGCTTATTAACATTTATGTATAATGGCTTTTGGTCAAAGCAATAATTGATATTTCACACTCTTAAATTCATAAATAGAGTAAAGCATATGAACATTTATTCATGGTTTTTTTTTATAATCAAGCTCTGTTGAACATTGTCCTCTAACCAAGTTTAGAACTAATCTTTATTTTTAATTTTTTTAATTTTTTGAGATTTAGCTGATAAATAAAATAGGTAACTTAGAAAAGGTTGTAATTGTTCACTCCTTCATACCATTGCAGATTTAGATAATATTTTTTAACACACTACCTTACTTGATATGTAGGTATGCAATTATGTTAAGTTTGATATTTTCACTTTTTTAAAATTATGTATGGGGTTTTTTCTGTAAGCTGACTAGATTGGTAGATAGGCGGGGGATAAGAAATTTAAAATAAATAGATCAATAAATAAAAAAGTTGCTTAAGTTATCAAAAAGAAAATTTGCTTTCTCTTTACCTTTAAAAATGATCCAAGAGATGAAAAGTGTTTCCATTTGATCTATTGCATCTTCCAGCTAGATCTATTTGTGTTAGTTATTTTAGGTCATAATATAAACTGGTGAGGATTGCTCTGTTTCCTTTATCTTATCGATAATGACAACTTCCTTTGCCTTTCATGGCTCCTGTCCTCTTTATAGTGGAACATTAACAGCGGGATATGTATTGGCCTGCTCTCCTTCCCACAGCCCCACCCACACACAAACTCCCCACCAATAACCAAACCACACTCTGCTTATGGATAAATAGCCGCAGCTCTGTTTATTAACAAACAATTTAACACACTCACATAACAAAAACAGTTTCCCGAGCTACACCTTAAACCATTACCAATAATATTCGTCCCCGACCCTGCCATGCCAGCAAGGGTCTTGGGGTGGCATGTTCCAACATTCCCCTTTAACCAGAGGCACCAGAACCCAGGCATGGCTCCCTGCCGGCCCCCCGCTCATCTCCTGTTGAGCTCCACCATACCGTAGCTCGAGACAACCGCCAACCCAAACTCGGCAACCTACCGAACCAGACAAAAAGGGATTGGGAGGGTGGGCAGGAAAAAGCCGCCTCGGAGGACCCAGGAAGATGCCTAGTCCTCTGAGGTCCCGGCTTTATAAGCTCCGCCCGGCCGTTAGCCCCGTGCCTCGCCTATCAGGAGGCAGCCCTGGGGCGGGAAAAACTCTAGTACCGCTAAGCTGCCTCCTGCCCTCCTAAACCCGCCCACTCGCGTGGTGCGCTCATCTCCATAGGAGGCAACGCGAGCCCTCAATCCCCGCGTTACAGCTGCCCATTGACACGAGGGCTCTCGGGCTCCCCTATATTTTGTAATTTTTATATTGAATAAATCTCTTCTTAGCTATTTGTTTCCTGTTCACATTTGTTTCTTTGATGTAATGATTGTAAAAATTAATTTAAAAAATGATCCAATAATAACACTGGCTGAACTTTCTCTTTAATACTCACCGGTGATGTAGCCGGAGAGCCAATTTAGGGTGTGTGCCGAGACCAAAGTGGGTATGCAAATTCAATTTCTACCCTTCTCCAAAGTAAACAAAATGTCTTGCCATATGAAGACACTCTCTCCACTGAACAAACACACCTTGGGTGGTCAGTGGCAGTGTGCTTTATTTTTCCTCTAACTCTACTTTTCACTTCTCTATTACCCTCCAGGTACTTTAGTTAGATTGTGAGCCTTCGGGACAGTAAGGGAATTTTTCAAGTACCTTTCTTATTTCTAATCTTAATGTATATTTTCTGTAAACCGCTTAGAACCTAACAGATGTAGCGGTATATAAGAAATAAATTACATTACATTACATTACATTACTGCTGCCAGTTGCTGTCCTCTTCTTATGCTCAGTTTCATGCATGTGCGAAAACTGAGCATCTGTAAGAGGGGACCTCAGTGGCTCATGAACACTGTCAGGCTGCCCAAGACATAAGTTCATTCAGTGAGAAGGAGAATCCCTGCTAGTCATACTAAGGAAGGACAAATGTTTGATGGGTCTGAGCTCAAAGTAGGTGGACCTTGTCCCATCTGGGCCCATCCATGGCTATACCACTGGTACACATAATTTCTGTCCTTATTTTATGTTTGTGAAGAACAAACAGCGAAGGAAGATTCTGGTGCCCAATATATTTTATTGATATATCGTAACTCGACACGATCATGTTTCAGCCCCAAAGGGCCTGCCTCAGGAGTTGCAAGTCAGCATAGCGATTCGCAAAGGAAAGGCTTAGCCACTTATCTCAAAGTACAATCTTCTCCAAAGGAGCAAAAATTGAAAGATATTGAGCACCTTTTAAATTGTGAGATGAGGGCTAGAGGGAGGCACACTGCCAATGATGAGCAGGTCATGGGATTGTGTTAAAGCAAATTCAGAGGAGCCATTGTCAATTAGATAGAGAGGGATGCGTACATTAATCTAGTGAGGTAAAAGATAGTCCCCAGAAAACAGAATGAAGTCAGTAAAAACTGTTGGGGACAGAGTTAGAGCACTATTTATAGAATTCTTCCCATATTGCTCAAATGTTCAGGAATCCTAGATTTAATCTTTATGCATGTTCTACGTTAATCAAATTAAATGGACAAAGGATTATATAAATGGCATGCATTGTTTCATGATAAGCATATTAACAAAGGTGATATTTTATCTTTAATTGACATTAATATAATCAGCTTCCATTACATAATTGCAGTAAACATAGTGATCACATTTACAATAGCTACATTTCAATAACACAGGTAATTAATTATTTGATATGAATGAGTTAGTGAAATATTTTCCAAGATTTTGGCCACATCAATATGCATCTTTGTGAACTTGCTAAAAACCTACATGACCTTGTAGAACAGATCATTATTTCCTAATAATCAAATGCATGCCATTTGCACGATTAGAATAAGGTAAATCAAAAACTATTGAAAATGAGCCAGACCTTTCAGAAGGTTATAAGAGCAAATCATAAGAACATAAGAATAGCCTTACTGGGGACAGACCAATGGTCCATCAAGCCCAGTAGCCTGTTTTCATGGTGGCCAATCCAGGTCACTAGTACCTGGCTAAAACCCAAAGAGTAGCAACATTTCATGCTACCGATCCAGGGCAAACAGTGCCTTCCCCCATGTCTTAATAACAGACTATGTGCTTTTCCTCCAGGAATTTGTCCAAACCTTTCTTAAAACCAGCTACGCTATTCACTTTTACCACAACCTCTGGCAATGCGTTCCAGAGCTTAACTATTCTCTGAGTGAAAAAATATTTCCTCCTATTGATTTTAAAAGTATTTCCCTGTAGTTTTATTGAGTGTCCCCCTAGCCTTTGTAAATTTTGATGGAGTGAAAAAATCGATCCACTTGTACCCATTCTACTCCATTCAGGATGTTGTAGACTTCAATCATATCTTCCCTCAGCCATCTCTTTTCGAAAAGCCATAACCTTTTTAGTCTTTCCTCATATGAGAGGAGTTCCATCCCCTTTATCATCTGGGTCGCTCTTCTTTGAACCTTTTCTAGTGCCACTATATCTTTGTTGAGATAAGGAGACCAGAATTGAACGCAGTACTTCAGGTGAGGTCACACCATGCAGCGATACAAAGGCATTATTATATATTTAGTCTTGTTAACCATCCTTTTTTAAATAATTCCAAGCATCTTGTTTCCTCTTTTGACAGCCACCACATATTGGGCAGAAGGTTTCATCGTATTGTTTACAATGACACTCAGATCCCTTTCTTGGGTGCTAACCCCTAAGGCGGACCCTAGCATCTGTTAACTGTGATTTGGGTTATTCTTTCCAATCTGCATCTTTTTGAGGCAAGCAGTATTTATAAGCATCTATGACACTCTTGCATGCCCCTAGCCTGAAGTGTAAAATCATGTAATGATGTATCAAAATAAATGGCAACAACCATAAAAACTGGCCTACTGAGCTGAGTTTTAAAAATTGGAATGTCCAAATTATCATGGGGGAGGGAAAAAGGGACATCTGTATGGCAGCTTTTTTATTAAATAGCCATACAGAGCAGAGGGGGAGGGAATGAAGGGGGGTAGTAGGGGAAGGGAATGAAGGGGGTGGGGGGAAGTGTTTAGTACAGTGAATGGTAGGCCAAGGGACTCAGGTTGAACTCTTTCTGTCTGGCCGGCAGGCCCACCTTCCTCTGAAGGGTGGGTCTGCCCCTTCCCAGTGCATTGTGCGATGCAGCGGGGAGGGGCCTAGGGCCTGATTGGCTCAGTCACCTAAGGCCCCACCCATAGGAGAGGCCTTAGGCACCTGGGCCAACTGGAATTGGCTCAGTTGCCTAATGCCCCTCCTATGGACAGGGCCTTAGGCACATCTGGGCTATTATAGACTGGTGAATCTAACATCGGTATGAGCAAAATGGTAGAGACTATTATAAAGGACAAAATGGCAGTGTATATACATAAGCTGCTCATTCTATTCCTATGGGTGGCTTGGCATTTAGCTCATGCTACTTGACAGGGCACATTGATAAAAAGGGATATATATTTCAAATTAAATTAAATTATCTATTTAAATAAGGACATCAAATCTCAATGCATGTTGTCCTACCGACATACTAAAATTTCAACAATAAACATCAATGAATAGTGAGGGTTTCTTTCAAATAACAGAAACACAGAAACTTAGAAAATGAAACTGAATAAAGGTCAACTGGCCTATTCAATCTGTATGTTGTCACATCAAACATGATCCTCTGCTTCCAACACTGCCCATCTGCTGCTGCCCAGAGAGGTTGTTCATCGTTAGCCTGACATCTCCGCTGAAACCTGTCTGCCTTGGGAGGCCCTGCTGGTAGTGAAGCTTCTCAGATGCGTGCAAGCCCCAGTGGCATAACATGGTTGTGTGCCATGACTAGGGAATTAGTCAATTAGGTTCTAAAAATTGTTGGAGTTAATTGGCATTAAGTAGGATTTATGTGTGGATCTGCCTATGCGCTATTCTATAATGCTGGGTACTTAAATTCCATAATGTACAACTCAAAAGGAGGCTTGGCTATGGGAGGGCCTGGGCGGGTCAGGAGCATTCCCAGAAATGAGGCACAATGTTTTAGAATACTTGAATTTCCATACCCAACTCTTTGTCAGTTGGATGCCAGGATTTGTACCATCTTTGGGCAGATGTAAATCCTTGCACCCAGTGGCGTTGTAAAGGGGGGCTAGGGGGGTGATCTGCCCCAGATGCCATCTTGCTCGGGGTGACGGCACCCCTCCTCCTCCTCTCTTTCCCCCCTTCCCACTCCTCTCCCTGCCACGTGCGTGCCCCTTCCCTTCCCCCATACCTTTTCAATTTCAGTGCGAGCAGCCAATTAGCTGCCTGCGTCGACTTCGATGCTCTCTCTGACATCACTTCCAGGACCCGTGCCCAGGAAGTGATGTCAGAGAGAGCGCCAAAGTCGACGTAGGCTGTAAGTTGGTGGCTGCTCGTGCCAAAGTTAAAAAGGTATGGGTGTGCGCATGAGGGGGAAGGGGGGCTGGGAAAAGGGCAGGGGAGGGGCACCACCGCCCTGGGTACTGTTCACCCTTGCTACACCACTACTTGCTCCCAAAGCTGGGCGCAACAATCTACATTATTTGCTATTCTACAAAAGTTGATTAGCAGTAAGAAACCTTTATAGAACTGACATTTAGAATGAATTTTATTGACACATAATTTTTGGCACCATTTACTGAATCTGGCCCTCTGTATTTGCACCAAGCCTAGCAGTGAAACAGACAGATCAGACCAGAACAAACCCACTGTCTTTTAAAGTGGAATGTAGTCTAATAGTAGAAATACTGCAGTAGAAATAAAGCTGCAATTGTATTGACCTGGATTTTAAAGCAAAATTGTGTTTATTTTCTACTAGCATTTCAACAATGGATCTTTTTGTCCAGCATATTGAAATGGAACCAGGAGAAAGGATCACAGCCTTGAAGTAGCACATCATAAGGGGGAGTGAATAAAACTGAAACAGGATGTGTTTGCTCAGCTCGAATAGGCTTAAGCTTGAACATGGTCTGAGGTTTTTATACAAAGCAAACATTTTATATAAACTGCTGCTAGAGCATCGCCGATGTGGGCAGCCTGGAGACATTATTTCAAAAAATAACACAGAAAAGAAAACAAAAGAAAACACAGACACAGTTGATCACGCAAACTGTCTCATTCATTCAAACTCATTCAGTTGGCAAAATGTTCTATATATATACTTTGCTGGTATCAGTTCATCTGCTTTGGAACAGGTTTTTTTTTTTATATATATATATACTGTATTTTACATCAATCTATTTATTCAGTCTGTGCAACGCATACTCTTGATGTTCTTTTGGTTCATTGGTACCCACTGCCAAGACAGCTCGTATGATTCAACTTGGAGCATGGCCAAGATATATCGACTTAAAACAGCCCAAAATACTTTTAGAGACTTGCTGAATCTCCCTGGGATAATTTAATATGTTATGTTAAGGGAAATGTTAGGTTAGTCTATTTCTGAGGCCATTGTTTGTTTTGCAGAAAGTTTGCCTTGCATATAACCTTATTTTCTTTTCAGTGGCTACCATTACAGAAAGGTTTGCCAACTGACTCCATATTTTTTCGCATCGGTCTTAGGTTGTTGTTTTTGTTGTTTGTTTTTTACCTCATTGCATCTGCAAACTTGTTTTGCTGATTTCTCAGTTATATCATTGCCAACATGTGGTGGGGGTAAAATCAGGATTGGATCAGCTTTAGAAATAAAAGGACTTAGGCCTAGATTCACTAAAGCTTCTGATCCTGTATTGACGATCGCAAAACCAGTTTTACTGGTTTTGCGCTCGTTCCCCGACCCCGACCTGATTCACTGTGCGAAAAATCTCTGACCTGATCCGATTCACCCATGCAAATTAGTAAAACCCAATGCAAAATAGCCAAGCGATTGATTCACTAACAATTGCTTGGCTATTTTGCATCAGTTTTTACTATTGTAAAACCTGACTGCTGCAGACCTGTTGGTAACTGTGTTACCAGTTACCAAAAAGAAGGGTTTTTTTTAAAAAAAAAATTCTTTATTTATTCAGTTTTTCAAAATTATTAAACAAGCACATTAATATTTGAATACAGATTTACAATAAAAATACAATAAAATTAATAAACGTAACACTACTCACAGCAGTAAAGTAAGGAAAAACAGAAGAAATATACGTTATTTAGTCCACAAAATTAGGAAATAAAGATTCAAGTATTAAAATAAGTATAAAGAAGTATATATCAATTATAAGAGCAGCCCAGGAGACAATGATGTAAAACCCCAAACAGCTTGTACTTTAAACTGCAGGAAGAGCTATCGGACCAATCAGTACTCCTTCCCCCTTCCTTGGCCAAAATAAATTCCAACAATTGTTTGGTTTGAAAAATATAAATTTTTTTCCTTGAAGTGATACACAGCATTTGGCCGGAAATTTCAATATAAAAGATGCACCCAAGGTCAAAGCTCTGGGTTTATAAAGCAAAAATTATTTTCACTTCTTCTGCGTCACTTGAGCAATATCTGGAAAAATCTGAATTGCCGAGCCAAAAAAACTTATCATTCATATGTCTGACGTAAAGTCTAAAAACTGTCTCTGTCATGCTCCAAGGCTAACGTCATCAAAAGAGTAATCCTTTCCGTGTCTACTTCCAGGGAGTTCTCCAAAAAGTCTGTTACGTTCATTCTTTCTGTATCAACAAGAGTTGAACTGTCCTGTTTCTTCCCTGAAGATATAAATTGAGTCATGGTGATAGGTGGTAAATTATCCTTTGGAATCATTAAGATATCCTTCAAGTATCTACACACTATAATACTGGAGATTTAGGAAAATTTAATAACCTTAGGTTGTTTCTTCTCTGTTTATTTTCCATATATTCAAGTTTAAAAAAAAAAATAAAAGATCTTACTTTAATAATCTCCATTTCTACCTTTTTATTTGAACAATTTGTTCTTCATGTTTTTTAAATTAATCTCCCTGTTCTTTTAACATTTTCTCATGGGCCCCTATCCGAGAACTGACAGAGACACAGTCCGCCTGTACCTAAGTCATCGCCTTTTGGAGGTTAGAGTCCATGATTTCAATAGCCCTTCACAGTTCATCTAAATTTACTACTGCTGGCTTTGTCAACTGTCCAAACTGAATGTTACTCACAGAAGTTGAATTGTTTCCTGCCTCTGCCTTGAGAGCCGATGTCTGGGCTCCAGTGGTGTGTTCTTCCACCACTCCTCCCACTGCTCCTCCGGGGCTAGACAGCAAACCACCTTCCTGGATAAGCTGGTTAGCTACATTCTCTGCAGGGCTTCTTCTGGTTTGGGCAGGACTTCGCCCCTGGATTGGGCTAATAGAAACCTGATCATCACTGAGGTTCACCGAGGTCAGCGTTCCTCCCAGAATCGGGGGTGTCTCCTTCAGCTAGGGAGCAAGTCTTCCATCTAGCATCATCTGCATTACAGGCTTGGTGGTTCCAGACACTCGAGGTGTCAGCCGGGTAGCGCCCTTCCTCTTCCCCATTTAGGTCATGTTCTGTGCCTGCTCCAACAGCGCGGTTCGGGCCCCCGAAAAAGAGAAAGCCAAATTCAATCGCTGGCAGAGAAAAGAGACAACTGCCGGCGATATCCAAGTGCCACGCGGGCACACCGTGCTCAAGGGAAGAGGTATTCCCCGTTAATGCAGCAGTGCCAGAGAGGAGCTCACCACCCAGCATCTGCTCTGAACGCCATCTTGAATCAAAAGAAGGTTTTTTTATGGGTCATCAACAGTTGTTGTTTTACAGATTTTAAACACACATAAAAGTGTATCAACTTATACACAGATTAATCCATTATAAGTAACATCCTGCTCAAACTATTAATACGGATACCCTAATTCAAAGAAAACTTTCCCAAATAATAAATTCACTAAGAGGTTGAGGTATCATATAGAGGCTGAAGAGCTCAGTACATAGAACCTCTTATAACATTTATGTTATTTCAAGTCCTTATCCTGTATATATTAGTCACCATGTAATCATTTACTTCAAACCTCCATCCCACCCTTATACATGAACTCTATTTGTGTCTAGAAAGTTTTTGGTGTATATCAGAAGAAACAGCAACACTTATCTAAAGGGCTATATGCCACTTGCAACGTTAGAGAGTGTCTCAGTCAACCTCCTAGTGAATTTATTATTTGGGAAAGTTTTCTTTAAATTAGGGTATCTGTATTAACGGTTTGAGCAGGATGTTACTTATGTATTAATCTGTATATAGGTTGATACATTTTAATGTGTGTTTAAATCTGTAAAACAACAACTGTTGATGATAACAAAAAAAAAACACCTTCTTTTGAATTACATAAGTTTATTGTGGGTTGGATTAGTTTGAAAGTGATCCGTGTTTTTTGTTTGGTACCTGTGTTACCGACATAAGAACATAAGAATTATCGCTGCTGGGTCAGACCAGTGGTCCATCGTGCTAAGCAGTCCGCTCCCGCGACGGCCCCCTAAGTCAAAGACCAGTGCTCTAACTGAGACCAGTCTGACTGACTGTTTTTTTTTTTCATAGTAACATACCTGGACTTCTTTTGTTCTAGTGGCATTGTCTTCCAGAAGGTTAATATGGACAAATATCCAGTTTTGCCAAATATTTATTCTCATAAAAGGATAAGTTTCACACTGTTTATTTATACACCGTCTGCTATTCAGGGGTTTAACCAGACAGAAGAGAATGGGGGAATGAGGGTTTGTGATTGTTAAGAAAGGTTTGGGCTATGTGCATAAGGTTTTACATATGGACATAGTTGCGCTAGTGGGTAGGAGAAGGGGACGGGGTTTTGATTAAGGCAGAAAAGCCAGGGGCATGGGTTAAAAATGCATTTTATAGGGCTCCTACTCTAGGGAAATGACTAATGCAGATAGCAAAAGAGGAATAATAGTTTTATTGAATTTTAATATTGGTGCATGAGGACTTGGACAGTTTTATAAACATGATTTTATGCAGAATATGTTGTCTTTGGATTTTATACAGATGATAGGAATATCAACAAATAGTGGTTGCCATATTTTAGATTTTGTATTAGATAATATGTATAGGTGAAAAGTTAAGAGTATCACATGAGAGAATGTGGATCTGAATCTGATATGCCAGGGAGGGTTCAGACTTTCCCAAATCCAAGAAACAGCGAGGATTCTCAGGAGAAGAAGCAGCCCAAAGTATATTAATAGTTACCAGCTGCCCTTGACAAAATCACTACTACTACTATTTATTATTTCTATAGCTCTACTAGATGTATACAGCAATGCACACTAAGGGGCAGATTCTGTATAGGACACCAGTCTCAACAGCTGCCTAAGCAGCTGTTGAGAATCATATACTGGCATCCTATACAGAATCGCATCTGCCCTAATGGACAGATGCCTAACCCCGCCTAACCAGCCCGATTCTCTAACCGGCACCCATGTCACGTTGCTATCAGCTGATCCCTTGCTCACTCCCTCCTGCCCCTGAACCACCAAACCCTTCCCGAAGTATGGCGAGCAGGAGGGATGCCCACTCCCTCCTTCTTCCACTCCTGAATTCCCCTCTCCTAGTTCTACTCCCTCCTGAACTGCCGACACCCCTCTGGAACTGCCAACACTCCCCTCCCACTCTACCCTAAAGCTGAACCCTCCAACACATCTAAGTCTATCCCAATAACCTCCCCTCAACCCTGTACTTGTACGAAGAAAGTCCGGCTGGAGGGACACTCACACCCTCCGGCCGGCAGGCTCGTTACTCCAAAATGGCAGGCCTTCCCTGGTGCATTCTGGAATACACTAGGGAGAGGCCTAAGGTTATGATTGGCTCAGATGATTAAGGCCTCTTCCATAGGCATACACAGCACTGTACATATGCATTTAACATATAATATACAGTCCCTTCTCAGAAGAGCTTAGAAATAGAATCTAGATTAGACAGACAAATAGTTCATATAGGGGTAAGGGAGTTTCTCACAGGGAGAATGGTAAGGTGGGCATAGGTATCTTATGTGGAGTGGGAGTTAGGAGTTAAAGCATCCTCACAAAAGTGAGCATTTAGCTTGGATTTGAATACTGCTAGAGATGGAGCTTCATGTAATGAGTCAGGCAGTCTGTTTTAGGCATACAACACAGCAAGAATAGGAATCATCTCACTGTTAATTTGAACCAACATGGGCAGGAAATGATCATGTTCAATATACACAGTCATTGTTTCTGTCTTCCATAATTATTGCAAATTACCTCTTACACCGTTGAAATCTTTATTTATTTATTTAATTTTTATATACCGTTCTCCCAAGAGAGTTTATTTAGGTACTCAAGCATTTTACCCTGTCTGTCCCACTGGGCTCACAATCTATCTAATGTACCTGGGGCAATGGAGGGGGGGATTAAGTGACTTGCCCAGGGTCACAAGGGGCAGCGTGGGTTTGAAACCACAACCCCAGGGTGCTGAGGCTATAGCTTTAACCACTGTGCCACACTCCTACAAACACCCACACTCACACACTTTGACAAAGAGAGCCCCCCTGATGCTCAAATATACACCCTCCAGTTTTTCATATACCCCCTTTCAACTACCATCCATACATGAAATTCCATGCTCCATACACACTATGCAGAAACACCATTTACTTTCACATGACACACACCAAACACATTTACAAGCATCCAACGCATATATCCACACAAAATTTACTTATTTCTAATTCTCTACAATCAAATATACACTATGACAATCAACAACCCACATATTTCTACAACCCTATGTCAACTCCTAACTCCAGCATTCTCATCTTCATCCCTTCACCAAATACCCTCAACATATCCATTCCTACAAACTGCCACGCACCTGTATCTCTACTCCTCACATTCATTGGCACATTAAGGAGGGTGGAGGCGGTCTGCCACAGGCATGGTCTTTGAAAAGGGTGTCCTCCTCTCTGCCCCCCTCTTTCCTGACCTCCCTGCTGTGCGCCCCTTCCCTTCTCTTGTATCTCCTTAATTTTTCCCACGCAAGCATCAATACAAACTTGCCGCCCGCGTCATTGTTGCCACTTTCTGACGTCACTTCTGGGCCCTGCGCCTAGAAAGTGAGAACAGAGGGATAGCCGACATGACGCAGGCAGCAAGTTCATGCCTGGAAAATTTAAAAGGGGAAGGGAAGGGAACGTGTGTATGGTGGAGGGGGGAAGGAGTGGGCGGGGGAGAGAAGAAGAGGGGAGGGGAGGGGCACCATCGCCCCGGGCATCACTTACCCTCACTATGCTACTGCCCAAATCCCTTAGTATTTCTACAAAGTCCTAAACATTTATTAAGCACATTACATATACACATACTCAAACATACTTCTTCCCCAGCACAGCCTTAAATTTGCCAGTTACGCCTAGCAAACCAACAAGCTAGACAATGATGTTTAAGTTTCATACTCTTGTATTTTTCAAAAACTCAATAAACTTCCAGGAAAAAAAAATCATGCATATGACCACACACATCCTACCCATCCCACAAACTCTTCTATTCCCCACAGTTCCACCTATCTCCGCATATAGTGCAGCATTTTAGAAGGCTTAAAATTTAGTATAACAGGCTTTTCTGATGGATTAACCTGTTGATTTTGCTAGTTTTTGTATTCAGTGAGTTTTAGCTTTTAGGGCTCCTTTTACTAAGCAGTGATAGCGTTTTTAGCGTACGCAGAATTTTAGCACGCACTAAACCCACGCTGTTCATTCAAATTTTTTTTGTTCATTCAGTAATTGTGGCCTTTGCCTTGCAGCGTGCTTCTATGCTCACCTCATCCCTGATGAAAGCGTTGAAACGCGATAGCACGGTGAAGGGGTGTAGCTGCAAAGCAAGCTACGTACATGCTCCACAATTTGAAATGTATTTAGCAGTATAAGATGCATGATAAAATTAAGAAGATTTAAAAACTAATTAGGAAGACAAAGAAAAAGCAAAATATGAGAAAATAAAATGAGAAAATATTACTAAATATGTCTCAGTAGATATAATACCAACGGGTCTAATGAGGAGTCCAGCCAGCATGAGTCTTGTGATCCAGCTGGTATTCTGACGCTCCCGTGGTACTCAGTTTGGTAGTTTGAGTACAATTTCTATTAAGCAGCAAGGTGTGGGTGAATGAATGATTTGAGTTCAATGTGAACAAATTTGGTGAAAGCATTTTAGAAGGGACATATAAATCAGAATTGAGACATCCAGGTCAGAAATAAGATCTGCCAATGAAGAGCCTGTTCTGCGTTTCTAGGCAAAATGGACATTTATGTGCTGGCCTGCTGATAAAGGTGGCAACATAGTGATAAGGGACAAGTTGAAATACACAAACGAAGTGTACAGACAGATCAACAATGCGGACTTTTACCAACCATTAGAAAGAGATCCTACCAACTGCCTAAATGAGAAAATTAAAGAATTGGTAGAATTAGCATTCACAGCAAGAATGATAACTCCAAAAGAAAAAACAAAACATTTTTGATCAATGAAAACCCGGTCACACCAACAATATATATTCTCCCAAAGATACATAAATCTCTAACAGACCCCCCAGGGAGACCTATCATTTCAGCAAACGGTTCAGTTATAGAACCCCTCTCTGACTTTGTTGACTATTTTCTACGGCTTTTCATTCCAAGAATTCAATCATATGTATGGGACTCCGCCCACATGATCAATATTTTAGACAAATTTGATAGAAACTTGGCGGATGTGTACATTGTTACATTAGACATTGAATCTTTGTACACAAACATCCCTCAAATAGAGTCCATTAATATCATTGAACAAACATTACAAAATAGAGAGGATCAGCTCAGGATTCCGAACTGCTTCATTGTCACGCTTGCTACCCTTGCCCTCATCCAAAATTATTTTTGTTTTGAGGGTATTATTTACAAATAAAAGGGACATCGCCAACCTATACATCGCCCAATTCGAAGAAAAATATCTTAAAGATCATGAATTTAAAGATGAATTGTGGCTATATAAATGTTACATTGATGATATCTTCATTTTGTGGAGAGGAAGCAAAGCTAGATTAAAACTTTTCTTTTCTTGGTTAAATATATGTGACCACAATCTAAAATTTAAAATGGAATATGACCCACAACAAATATCATTCCTTGACATTCTCATTAAAAAACCCAGATACCTCGTATAATTTCCATACTACCATCTACAGAAAACCAACAGACAGGGTCCCATGACTACCAACTGGGTCATTTCTCAAGTGGATGTAATTACCTTGAACTTTTAATTTGAACTGATAATAAAACAACATCGTGCTCCACAATTTTCCTTGTTTTTTTGCTTCTACATTTTTTACTGTGGAAATGTTAGGTATCTGTTCCTTTTGGTTCATCAAATTAGGTGTCATAATGAGTTTCAGTTCTGTAATGGAACATAAGCATGTTATAGAATACTAGCATAAACCTACTTTGATGCACCAAAAGATAGGTGCAATCACTTATGCCAGGTCAATGGTTAATGCAAGTGGGTTTGAAGTGAGATATACTGCCATACCAGTTTGTATGCATAAGGCTTACACAGTAGTGTAGTAAGGGTGGGAGGCGCTCAGGGTGGGAGGCGCTCGGGGCAAGGGCACCACTCCTGGTACCCCCTCTCCTTCTGCACCCCCTGCTCCTTCCCACCCCCCATTCCACTTGTTCTCTCCCTCCCCACCCCTATGTACTTCCAAATCTTCGCCAGTGTGAGTGGCTTCAGCAGCATGCTCCTCACGCCAGCGTTGGATTTCCCTCTGATGTCACTTCCTGGCCCTGTGACCTGGAAGTGATTCAGAAGGGAACCAGGCTGGCGTGAGCAACAGGCATAAGTTGCTTGAACTAGTGAAGTTAATGTAGTTATGGGATGGGGAGAGGGATGGTGCCAGTGTGGCGGAACATGGCAGAGAGGAGCCAGGGCCCCCGCCACCTCGGTGCCTGGGTAGTCCACACCCCCGCATCCCCTTACTACGCCACTGGGCTTGCATTACCCAATTGAAGCCTATGAACCAACCTCTGACTAGGCCATGAACCATATTTTTAGGACAATACTATCATTGCTGATACCAGACTTCTTGCAGCATTGAGCACTGACATTCCAAGGAACATCTGTGTTGTCTCCCTGGTGTGAAACCTTCAGACTGAGATTTACACTGACGCTGATATGTGGTAATTTTGCTGACCTTCCTGCAATGTACCAGAAGAACCAGCTTTGATAATGAGAGCCATCTGCAAGGCTAGGGGCCCCATTATATCATCTACAGGACAAGAATTAATATGCCAAGTTAATGACTATTACCATCTGGTCAGCTTAATGATCCAATTGGCCAGGACCATAGCTCATGCACTGTCCAGGCACCCAAGTAAGGCACGGATGAGCAGTTTTCCCCACATAAAATCTGTCATACTGACACCACAGTATATACTCTACATATTCTGTTATACAAGAGGTAGTATGTTCTAATGTGTAAATCTTCTGGTCTACTGGCTTCACAAATAAGACTAACTCTAGTCATATGACATGATTTGCAGTGTCCACATTTATAGTATCCTATTGTTTGTGTTGATTCTGTTACACTATCAGTCACTGATGGTAGTTCAGCCGGACTGAGAAAAAAGCAACACGTATCTTATTGTTACTAAAAATTTGCATTACCATTCAATTTCTTCTGAAGATACATATAGAATGGAATTAACATAGATCTACTGTAACTAGATCCCAGATTGGAGCTCCTCTAGTATCCCACTGTAGAAAGGCGAACCATGGCTTTGAAGGATTCACAGGGTTTGCAGTGGATCATGTTACTCAGAGAAAGCTAGGAGGAGACGTGGGGCAGCATCTATGGCAGTGTGAACAAAGGTGGTTCGGTAGAGCCTTTGGGTTTAAATGGCGCTATAGAATGGACTTCTTTCTTATAACCACTCACCTAAAATCAGTAGCATTAGGGGTAGTGTCTGCTTGGGGATCTACTATGTTGGTGTGTATCAAATTAAAAAGATATGTTTAGACACAATAGCAGCCTGTATTAGAACTATATTTATATCAATAGGATAGTCATACACATAACATACTGTAGATGTTATGATCATTTGTGAGTAAATTGATTGCCACACATTGTAACATTCTACATATATTAATATACTAGACAATAATGCACAGTTCACAATAAGTGAAGCAGACTTTTGTGTAAATGGCAGCACTTCCGCAAATGGTGTGTCTGTTTAGGTAGGGCTTGGAGCAATTTCCAGCCTGTGTACATAAGATTGCTTGTAATATTGAGTTTTGAGTAAGGGAGCAGTCAAGTCACGGTTGCCTAATTTGGATGCATTGTTCCTTAATGACCCGCGGAATCTGGCATTGCATCGCAGTGAAATCATCACATTGTGATGTCGCTGAGCCACGCCTCAGATTTATCAAAGGCACAAAATTTGAGTGAGGAGAATCAAATAAAACAGATCGTTAAGCAAGATAAATTGCTGTGAGCAGTGGGAAAGGATTCATGTTGAAAAAAATCAACAGCGAATGCTAGAAGGATGCTAGGGTGCATAGGGAGAGGTATGGCCAGTAGGAAAAATGAGGGATTGACTCCCCTGTATAAGACTCTGGTGAGACCTTATTTAGAATATTGTGTACAATTCTGGAGACCACACCTTCAAAAAGGTATAAACAGGATGGAGTCAGTTCAGAAGAAGGCTACTAAAATAGTCTGTGGACTTCATCATAAGGCATATGGGGAGAGATTTAAAGATCTCAATATGTATACTTTGGAGGAAAGGCAGGAGAGGGGAGGTAGAGGTATTTAAATATCTAAGTGGCATAAATGTGCATGAGGCGAGTTTCTTTCATTTTAAAGGAAATTCCAGAATGAGATGACATAGGATGAAGTTAAGAGGTAATAGGCCCAGGACTAATGTAAGGTAATGCTTTTGTATAGAAAGGATGGTAGATGTGTGGAATAATTTCCCATTAGAGGTGGTGAGGACAAAGACTGTCTGAATGGGACAGCCATGTGGGATCTCATAGGGAGAGGAGGAGATAGTGGATGCTGTGGATGGGTCATTTGGTCTTTATCTGCTATTATGTTTCTCTGTTTGGTAAATCAATTGAAACTGCAATCATCAATGTTTCTGGCAGTGTTTGATTACTGATAGAAGCTACTTCAATGAATTTTGAGTATGAGTATTTTGAATATGTTGGGGCTGCATTTGCTATAATTTTAAGTACAGTCTATTGAGTGGGTTGTAAGTTTAGAAGTGAAGCATATATCCTTGTTGCAGGTTTCCGGGTTTCGCTGCATCTTTGTCAGGAAGAAACCGATGTTTCAGCCATCATTCTGTGGCTTCTTCTGCGTATGCTCTGAAGTCTGCAGTGTGACTTTGGAAATAGTAGGTTCACTGTCCTGATTGGGAACAGGACAGTCCACCAATTTGAATTTTAGCAGGAATGTCAGTTGGTCAGAAATTTGAATTTCATTGTGAAAGTCCATAGAATACCCTGAAGAAAGCCACAGCATGATGGCTGAAATATCGGTTTCTACCTGACAAAGATACAGCGAAACCCAGAAACCTGCAACAAGCACAATGCCAGCTGTGGAAACCCTGAGAAAACATCTAACCCAGCTTCATGGGGAGAACATCTTTAAACCTACCGGTCGGCGAGTTAAATGTTCTGACGTTCATAGGAATTCTATGAGCAATGGAGCATTTATCTTGCCGGCCTGTGCTATAAACCTCTAGCGCCATTTAGTAAAAGGAGCCCTAAGTTATGATGGTACCATGTTAACATAATAATTTATCCTGAAGAAGCTTTGGTAAAATGGGACCTCATTGGGTTTTGTTATACATAAGTGTTTCACCTTAAATACTAATGAGCATTTAAGTGCCTTTCAAGTAAAAGCACTCTGTGAAGTTATTGTGAAGCAGGACATTGTTTAGTTTTGCATTTAGCTGTGGTGGTGTTTTTTTTAACTTGTGATTGACATCTACCTATTGATTAAGAACCATATACAGTAATCATACTGACAAACTGGCTCAATGTGTGTGTTTGAGGTTTTTCCATCATCATTGAAAAGTGTACAAAAATAAACTAAACTAGTATACAATAGAGGCAAAAGTTTTTGGGTGACAACTTGTTCTCCACTAGTTCATATATGACACATGTACATCTATGTTTTCTGAAACTTTCTGATGTCACAGAACTAGCTAATTTGTAGTTTATATAAGATGTTGAAAGAGAATGTATTAAAAATATAATGTTCCTGTAAAGCTTTTTAGGCATTTTAAGTTAGAAATCATATCTAATGGAAAGAGAATCAACATCACACATTATTGTAATGCTCTTAGATACAAGTTTGCATGTCTACACACTGGAAAAATTGTATGTTTATTGTGTCTTAGATCATTTCGCCAACTGAATAAGTATTGAGGATTTTCTGACTCCCCAGTTCACCCTTCAGTTTTAGTGCTCTAATGTGCAAGGAGTCTCATGATACTTTCATATTTCACATATGCATCCTGGGCAGCCAGCCAAAGTTTTCTTCACATCTGTATGGAAGACAAGAATAATGGAGTGTTGAATGATGTGTGCAATGCAGGTTTCTTCTTTCCTTTCCTTTAAGAGAAGCAGTAGATCAAGCAGAAGAGATTTTAAAGTCCAATTGAAAACAGGAAGTTTTCTCACAAGAAGAAACAGCAGAAACCTTCACAACAAATAATGAACACTGCAGAAACTTTGGCATTCACTCCTTGGGAATAATTTGTGAAAACAAACATATTGCCTCCGCCTATTATCTCTTCACCATAAAGCACATAGAAACAATTTATAAATTTCAAATTGAACATGATGATTCTTGAAACATTTCAAGGATTATCACCCAAAGTGGCTCAAAAAATATTCTACCCAAAATATATGATCACACCACTTTTAAAGAAAGGTGCAACCACCATAACTTTTTTTACTACTTCACTCAGGAAAAGGCCTCAGAATAGGAGCCTACGCACAGTCCTATCACAGGATGAACCATCAGTTTTTGTTTGCTCCGTAGCTCCAGTCATTGGCCAAAAAACCTGAGCCTAGTTCAAATCATTTTTATAATCAATATTTTAAATATTTTAAATACTTTTTAAATGATTTTTATAAATAGTTTTAAATATTTAGAATAACTGCATCTTCTAACAGTGGATGCAACATTTCCTTAGTCTGAAAAAGCTAGCAACTAAGCACTTATTTAAGCATTTATTTGTATGCTGTCCTGTAGGCACTTATCTCAGCATTTATTTGTGTACTGTCCTGCTTTCAGATTACTGCCACTGTTACTGCCACTGCCTGCCAACGTTTCATGGATATAGCAATTAGTCCACTGCTTCAGGGCTAAAGGCAGAAGCTTTCGAGCATTGTTCTCGGCTGCCAAAGATTTTCCAAACCCCTTTCTCTATTGGTTTTACAATCCAAGGGAAACCTTTTATTAAAGCTTAGCACACATTTGCAGACATTAGCATATATTAAATGTTGTGCATCCTATTTTATACCCATGGGACTCATGGCACTCAGAGCACACTAACATTCATTTGCACACACTAAGATTTTGTAAAAGGGCCCCTAAGTTTGTACTTGAAGCAATGAAAGTTTAAATCACTCATCTAAGATCATAAGGGGTCACAGTGGGATCTGAACTCGGCTTCCCTGATTCTCTAACTTTAGGTGACCCCTCCACTCAGTTCTGAGACCCTTATTTCAGTAGCACGTTCATGTGTCCATTGCATATATGAGTAAATGATGATATCAGAAAGCTGCTACTTAAGATTCATACCACGCAGTTGTTTCAAGAGGGCACGGTGAGGCTTGGTTTCAGTAGAGCTTAAGCAGGACAAAAATCTGCATTAGTAGTTCCCATTTTAGAAAGGGAATGGATGTCTATTGGGGGGGGGGAAATGTCTGACAGGTTTTACACCAGCTCAGAGATATTCACAGGCTTAAAAAAACTGCTTATTTTTGGCCAGGGTTTTACACAAGAGATTAAGAGAGTCATTCTCCTTAATCTCTTGGTGTTTCACTTTTCAAATGATATCGAATTAAAATTGTGGCCTCATTACTTAATTGATGACACTTGGATATTTTTTTTTAATTATTTTTAAACTACACATGGAAGAGACACCAAGTACACATAGAAGCTTTTAAATACTAACTTTCAAATAGAAGCTACTGGGATTGTACCTTTCACTTTATTGATATGTATGTTTCCAAAATTTAATTGAATTCATAGAAACAGAGAAAACAATGGCAGATAAAGATCACATTGCCTGTTCAGTCTGTCCATCCATACTAACCACTAATCTCTATTATTTCTTCCTCTCCCTTACAGATGTGACAGAAATAGAGAAATATTCACAGCCCGCTTTATCAAAAAATATATGAAAATTTACTAAGATGTCAAACTAACTGTCTTATTTTAAATCTCACATCCATCACTTCAGAAACATAAAATCACAAATCTTTGAAAATAGCCATGTTTTTCTTTCTTCCGAACAATGATATGACTGCTCTCATAATGTAATGTCCTTGGTAAAACATTCCATTCACATGAGGCTTGACCTTTCAGTGTCTGCTGTCTATTGGCTGATAATTTACAAACCCTTTCTGATGGAATGGTTAACAACATTTTGTCTTCATATCTTGCTGAGCTGTAAACCATATTGCAAATATATTCTGTTCCTAATAACCAAATATTGAACAGTTTTTATATTTTTAGCAGCTGTATTCTAGACCAAACTCAGTCTGGATAGATCAGGGGAGTTCCTGGAACTTGTGTGCATTTTTGCTGAATATGGGAGATCTGCACCTAATTTACCCCCCTCCCTTTACAAAAGAGTGGAAATGTTTTTGTAGCGCAGGCTGGCACACTGAATGCTCTGCACTGCTCCCGACACTCATAGAATTCCTATGAGCGTCGGGAGTAGCGCAGAGCATTCAGCATGCTGGCCTGCACTAAAAACCGCTTCCGTGGTTTTGTAAAGGGGGAGGTTAGGTATGGGAATTTTACACCAGGTTTTAATTGGTGTAAATACTCATGTACAAAATTGGGTGTAGTATTCTACAAATAGCACCCAAGTCTGAGTGCCCTTTATAGAAAAGCACTTTGCACTAATTTTTATCAGTGCCATATACTGAATTCAATCCGAAGTACACTCTAGCTAATTTAGGTACCTGCAGTCCTATCAAACTACTGGTGTAATTGCAGATACCTAAATGAAAGGTATACCCGAAAGGTCCATTCAGTCTAACCAACCTTACCCTCTCTTTAAATTACTGATTTAATTTAAATAATCCTTTTCTCTAGCTATTTCTGGGTCAGAAACTCAAAGCTCTTCCCGGTACTATGCTTAGGTTCCAGCTACTGAAGTCTCCATCAAAGCTCACTCCAGCCCATCTAAACCATCCCAGCCATCGAAGCCCTCCCCGGCCCATCCTCAACCAAATGGCCATGTATGGACACAAACCATATATGTCTGCCCAGCACTGGCCTTAGTTCTTTAATATATACCATTATTTTCTGATTTGAGATCCTCTGTCTTCATCCCACGCTTTTTTGAAATCTGTCACCATTTTCCTCTCTACCACCTCCCTCGAGAGTGTATTCCAGACATCAAACACCCTCTTGTAAAGAAGAATTTTCTTACATTACTCTTGAGTCTACCATCTCTTCCTTTCTTATACCTCTTCTCCATTAACACTTTTTTGCCTAAGAGTCAAATTTGTGATACCAAAAAAAAAAAAAATAAAAGCCAAAAGATCCACAGATGGCATAAAATCCAATCCTACCTTCCTCACTTCTGGCCTACTTAACGATGCATTTGCCACAATAAGCAAGTCTCTTATACAGCTTTGCCCTAACATAATCTGGACAGAATAATTTGAGATTTATTCTGAAAAGAATAACCAAAAGAAAGATGGTCAAATAATTTATATTACCCCCCCCCCTCATTTTACAAAATTGTGATAGTGGTTTTTAGCGCAGGCCAGTGTGCTGAATATTCTGCGCTGCTCCTGACGCTCATAGGAACTCTGAGCATTCAGCGTGCTGACGTGTGCTAAAAACTGCTATCACAGTTTTGCAAAAGGGGGGATAGTTAACTACAGATTTAATTACTCTGAAATTCCACATAAACTCCCCATTTTACTAAGCCGCAGTAAAAGTTTCTACTGTGGCTCGGGGCGCTGAATGCTCAGAAGCTGCTCCAACACTGCTCTGACGCAGTTCCGATGCTTGTAGGAAGTCTATGAGCATCGAAGCAGAATCAGAGCATTTAGAAAGAGGTGATCCTTGGGGTACTCCGTAGGGATTAGACCATGGCTCAGATTTTTCTTTGTTTGTTTTAACTCTATATGTTCTGGATTGTAGGAATCCTTTAAACCATGATAGTACCTTTCCACTGATTCCTATTGAGTCCAGTATTTGTAGAAGGATGTTATGGTCTACAAGGTCAAAGGCTGCGGAGAGATCTAGTTGGATAATTTGCATTTTTTTGCCTGTGCTGAGGTGTTGTCTGGCGGTATCCATGAGTGATCCCAGTAGGGTCTTAGTGCTGTGAGAACATGAGATGTCCCTAGTAAACACCGAGACCCTAGGCATTTAGCCAAACTGTCTTAGGACACTGCTTATCAATCTTTGCAACCATTCCACACCCTAGGTACAAATTAGTGCACCTATGGAGACTTCCTCAGGCAGTTTTGAAAACCCATCTGGGATCCTGACCCACAGTTTTGGTAGCTCTACCTTAGGGCCACATATGCTAAAAGCGTTTCTGTAAAATTCTTAAGAAAGAAAATGGTTCCCACCCCTTCTCCTGGTCTCAGTATTGTTATTACAGTTCCTCGGTCATTAAAAAGTAGAAGATCTCTTACATCAGTAGTTAAAGAGCTTACAGCTTAGAATGCCAGGCTTGAAATGGAAGAGTAAGGCTGAGAGGCTGCTGCTTCCCGCGGGAAACCTGTGCTCTCAAACACACGCCCTGGAGCTTTTCAAAACAGGATACATTTATAGCGACTCTCCATTGGCCCATACCTCGGGCCAGCCCCCTCAACCAGCACCCAATCCGAGCCTCTCCCATAATTCGATCCCTTCACAACATGCCAGGGATCATGGGAGGTGTAGTTTCTGCAGACTCAGAACATCAGTCCTCCCTACACAAACTAGCGAAACTACAAGCCCTGCCAGGCCAGTATAGCACCATGTGATGCACCTTGGACACTGGCGGCAGAGGCATGGAGCGGTGCACAAAGTGGGGAGGATGTTGCACAGTCACCCTGTGGGCCACATATAATGACTAGGCAGGTCAGATTCAGCCTGCAGGCCTTGTGGTTGACATGTTTGGTTGACATGTATGTGCTAATGTATTCTGGGAAAGAATTTTCAAGGTGCAGAAGAACCATTTAAAGTAGCCCAAACTTTTGTAAATATGTTTGGATATAAGTATTTCTCCAAGTACAATAGATTTGGGGGCATTACCATTTGCATCTACAGCAAATAGATGGCTAAAGTAGTGCTTCCAAAATGTTGAGAATGGCTGATTTTTCATGTCATGGTCTGCAAATAGTCTGAAAAATGTAATCTTTGAACTTTTGTTAAATTATTTTTTTCTCATAATAGATGGGATTTGGACTCATGCATTACAAATTGGTCTAACAGATTTCATTAAAACCTTATTTTTTTGTTTCTGGTGATTTTATTCACCCTTTCTCAGAGATGGTTACATATATGTGATAAAAATTATACATTTATTTATTTTTATATATAGATATAGATATGTATGTATCTTAGAAGACACAAATAAAGTACAGTGGTACCTCAGAATCCAAACTTAATCCATTCCAGAACCTCGTTCGAGTTCTAAAACGTCACGTTCCAAGGCAATTTTTCCCATTGAAAATAATAGAAACTGGATTAATCCATTCATTGGTCCCACAAACTCAGATTTTCAAATAAATTTAACAGTAAACACTCTTAGATATTAACAAATGATAATACAGTAAAGTAATGGGGCCCCCTGGCACAGACAGCAAGATTGGGCCCCCACTGGCATAGGCAGCAAGATCGACAACAGTAACTGCAAGCGTTGCTAAGACTAAAGCTTCCTTCTGATGCGAACTGCCCAAGCAGAAAAAGGAAGTTGCATCAAAGGGGAAGCTTTGGGCTGAACAACACTTGCAGTTCCCTTACTTTCGGATTCCAAAGCAGCGTTCGGATTCTGGGGCAAAATTTAATTTAAAAAAAAATAGTTTGGATTCCAAGTTGTTTGAATTCTGGGGCGTTCAGATTCTGAGGTACCACTGTATATGCATATGACTCTGAAATGACTCTTCTATTTTGTTTTAAAAGTAAAGATTGGAACTTAGACAATACGATGAAACCTTTTGCTCAATGTGCGGTAGCAGCCAAATAAGTAAACAGGACGCTAGAAATTATATAAAAAAAAAAGACTAAGAATGTTATAATGACTGTGTATCGCTCCATGGTGCAACCTCATCTGGAGTATTGCGTTCACTTCTGGTCTCCTTATCTCAAGAAAGATATAGTGGCATTAGGAAAGGTTCAAAGAAAAGCAACCAAGATGATAAAGTGGATGGGACTCCTCCCATATGAGGAGAGACTAAAACGGTTAGGGTTCTTCAGCTTGGAAAAGAGATGGCTAAGGGAAGATATGATTGAAGTCTATAAAATCCTGAGTGGAGTAGATTTTTCACTCTATCAAAAATTACAAAGACTAGGGGACACTCAATGAAGTTACAGGGAAATACTTTTAAAACCAATAGAAGGAAACTTTTTTTTCACTCAGAGAATAGTTAATCTCTGGAACGTGTTGCCAGATGTTGTGGTAAGAGTGGATAGCGTAGCTAGTTTTAAGAAAGGTTTGGACAAGTTCCTGGAGGAAAAGTCCATAGTCTGTTATTGAGAAATGCATTGGAGAAGCCATTGCTTGCCCTGGATCGGTAGGTACTAGGGACTAGTGCTGCCTGATTCAGGAAAAAAAATTTTGATTCGATTTGATTCAGCCTATTGAATTGGTTTTTCGATTCGATTCGATTTTCCTGCCCAATTGGGTGTTTTTTTTCAAACATCCTGGTGGGTATATTTTATTAGCCTCTTCACCCCCTTTGCCTTCTCCTAACCACACTGGCGTAAACAAAATAAACAAACAAAAAAGACTTTTCCTCTCTCTGTTAAATCCTAGCTCACGTTTGCGGTCTAACACTAGCTCTGGCAGGATACACGTTTCAAATCTAACATATTATAATTACAAAACAGAAAATGAAATTAGTTTTCTACCTTTTGTTGTCTGATCATTATTCAAATCTTGTTGGTCCCAGGCTCTGGTTGTCTCCTGATAACTTGCTTGCTATGGTCTCCTACTTTCTTCTTTCTCTGTGCTAACCATCCATCTGCCATCCCTGTCCTCTCCTTCCGTTTCCCTTCCCTCCCCAGGAGGTCTGGCATCTTTCCTTTTTTTCGTCTCCCTCCACAGATCCACCTTTTCTTAACTACCCTTTCCCCACCACCCCAGGGTCCATCATTTCTCCCTTTCTGTAACTATCATCCCTAAATACCATGGTCCATCATCTCTCTCCCTCTCCTCTATTTTCAGGCCCATTATTTCTTCCCCCCCAAAGTCCGGCATATGCACATCTCTTTGAATTCCCCCTTCCCTCCCTCCCGCCGTGTACTGAAGGCCTGTCCACCCCTTAAAGGTCTGCATCCCACCCCTGAAGGCCTGTCCCCCCCTTGAAGGCCTGCATCCCCCCCCGAAGGCCTGGCTACCTGTCCCCTCCCTTGAAGGTCTGTCCCCCCTGAAGGCCTGAACCTCCCCCTGAAGACCTGTCCCCCCCTTGAAGGCCTGCATCCCACCCCTGAAGGCCTGCCTGCATCCCACCCCCAAAAGCCTGTCTCCCCCTTGAAGGCCTGTCTCCCCCCTTGAAGGCCTGTCCCCCCCCCTTGAAGGCCTGCATCATCCTCCGAAGGCCTGTCCCCCCTTGAAGGCCTGCATCCCCCTGGAAGGCCTGTTCCCCCTTGAAGGCCTGCATCCCAACCCTGAAGGCCTGCCTGCATCCCACCCCAAAGGCCTGCCTGTCCCCCTTAAAGGCCTGTCCCCCCCAGAAGGCCTGTCTCCTCCTCTTGAAGACCTGTTCCCCCCCCTTGAAGGCCTGCATCTTCCCCCGAAGGCCTGTCCCCCCCTTGAAGGCCTGCATCCCACCCCTGAAGGCCTGTCCCCCCTTGAAGGCCTGCATCCCTCCCGAAGGCCTGTCCCCCCCTTGAAGGCCTGCATCCCACGAAGGCCTGTCTCCCCCCCTTGTAGGCCTGTCCCCCATGAAGGCCTGCCCACCCCACCTTGAGGGACTGCTTGCCCAACCCCCCACCCCAAAGGACTGCTCACCACCCCTAGCCTCCCCGCACCGGCATTTACCTTAACGAAATAGCCTGCAGCAAGATCACGATGCCAGCGATCTTAAGTTTGCACTGCTTCAGAGCTGTTTCCTCTGCCGTGGTCCCACCCTCCTCTGATGTCAGAGGAGGGGCAGGACCGCTGCAGAGGAAACAGCTCCAAAGCAGTGCAAAGATCGCTGGCATCGTGATCTTACTGCAGGCTGCTTCGTTAAGGTAAACGCAGGTGTAGGGAGGCCAGGGGGGGAAGCGAGATGCCGGGGAGGCCAGAGGGGGAAACGAGATGCCGGGGGTGGGGTGGGGGAAGAGAGATGCCGGGAGGGGGAAGCGAGATGCAGGAGGGGAGAAGCCGGACGCCACGGAGGGGAGGGAACCGGACAGCAGCACTAACCGGCTGAGGCTCCCCCCTCACCTTCTAAAGCAGGTGTGGCAGCGGCTGGCCAGCAAGAGCAGCGCTGCCGCTCCTGCTTTAGGGAGCGAGGGGGGAGGGTCAGCCGAATCGTGAAGCCGATTTATTTTTATTTTGAATCGATTCGAATCGATTCACCCGAAGTGAATCGGTGAACTGATTCGAATTGTGAATCGGGCAGCACTACTAGGGACCATGAGAACGGGCTACTGGGCTTGATGGATCATTGGTCTGACCCAGTAAGGCTATTCTTATGTTCTTAAAACAACTTTAAAGCTATTTTATTAAACTTTCTATAAACTTCTGATGAAAAGCTGGTCCAACTAGAGGTAAGACAAGAGGATGTCCTCCGACAGATAGACAGACTAAAGAGCGACAAATCACCGGGTCCGGACGGCATCCACCCAAGGGTACTCAAAGAGCTAAGGAATGAAATAGCGGAACCACTTCGCCAAATTTGTAACCTATACTTAAGAACTGGGGAGATACCGGAGGACTGGAAAATAGCAAATGTCATGCCCATCTTTAAAAAGGGTTCAAGGGGTGACCCAGGAAACTACAGGCCAGTGAGCTTGACCTCGGTTCCGGGAAAGATGATGGAAGCACTGGTTAAGGACAGCATTTGTGAACACATAGAAAACAATGGACAGCTGAAGGCGAGCCAGCATGGCTTCTGCAAGGGAAGGTCGTGCCTCACAAATTTACTGTACTTCTTTGAGGGAATAAACAGCCAGATGGATAAAGGGGAATCCATGGATATCATTTACCTTGACTTCCAAAAAGCCTTCGATAAGGTACCCCATGAACGGCTGCTTAAGAAGCTGTGGAACCACGGGGTGTAAGGGGATGTCCACCGATGGATCAAAATCTGGCTAGCAGGCAGGAAACAGAGGGTTGGAGTAAAGGGCCACTACTCAGACTGGCTATGCGTCACGAGCGGAGTTCCGCAGGGGTCGGTGCTGGGACCGTTCCTGTTCAATATATTTATTAACGACCTGGAGGCGGGAACAAAATGTCAGGTTATAAAATTTGCGGATGACACCAAACTCTGCAGCAGGGTTAGAACCGCGGAAGACTGCGAAGACCTGAAAAGTTACCTAGCAAGACTGGAAGAGTGGGCAAAAAAGTGGCAAATGAGCTTTAATATAGAGAAATGCAAGGTCATGCATGTAGGGAAAAAGAACCCGATGTTCAGCTACAAAATGGGGGGATCGCTGCTAGGGGTAAGTAACCTTAAAAGAGACCTGGGGGTGATGGTAGACACATCATTGAAGGCGTCGGCACAATGTGCGACGGCCTCAAGGAAAGCAAACCAAATGTTGGGTATCATTAAAAAGGGTATCATTGCCAGGACGAAGGAAGTCATCATGCCACTGTATCGTGCAATGGTGCGCCCGCATCTGGAGTACTGTGTCCAGTACTGGTCGCCGTACCTCAAGAAGGACATGGCAGTACTTGAGGGAGTCCAGAGAAGAGAGACTAAACTGATAAAGGGTATGGAAAACTTCTCATATGCTGATAGATTGAAAAAGCTGGGGCGATTATCCCTGGAAAAGCGGAGACTTAGAGGAGACATGATAGAAACCTTCAAAATCCTGAAGGGCATAGAGAAGGTAGACAGGGACAGATTCTTCACAATGTGGGGAACCACAAGTACAAGGGGGCACTCAGAGAAATTAAAAGGGGACAGGTTTAGAACAAACGCTAGGAAGTTTTTTTTTACCCAGAGGGTGGTGGACACATGGAACGCGCTTCCGGAGGCCGTGATAGGCCAGAGCACGTTACAAGGTTTCAAAGAAGGTTTAGATAGGTTCCTAGAGGATAAAGGGATTGAGGGGTACAAATAGGGTTGAGCTAGGTTATAGGAATAGTCAGGGACCACTGCACAGGTGATAGGCCTGAGGGGCCACCATGGGAGAAGACCGCTGGGCAGGATGGACCTCTGGTCTGACCCAGCGGAGGCAAATTCTTATGTCCTTATGTTCACATCTAACAAAAATAGTACATATTAAAATAGCTTGCATATTCCAAATGGAGGGATTCTACAAGACCATAGATGTGAAATATTCAAAACACAGAACTTAAAAATATCTCAGGCAATTCAAACGTTTTGAACATGGACAAAAAGCAATGCTTTGTGTTTTCTATGCAGGGTATTCTCTGGGGTAAAGTGAAAGTTTGTACTAGCTGACCTGAACAGATTGGGAAAGTGTTGCTGCCAGTATATATATGAGTGCTGCTTGGTGAGATTGTAGGAAATCAAGATAATGAGACTGCCATTGGTACCAACATTGCAAAATATCTCTATTGGCCATCCATTTACCTTGCATTTTCTACTCTAAATCTGGACAACCTAGTGCAGAGTTTACATCCAATCCTCACTTTTGCTACCTATTATGCCTGGCCTGGTCTCCATACATGTGAGATAAAGGAGAGCCATGGGTCATCCAGTTCTATTTGGACGTCAGTAAAGAAAGAGTGATTAGAACTTTTTCTTCAAAGAATACCTCCTATTTACTAGGTATGCAAATCAAGATACCACAAAGGGGGAGAGTGTGGCGCAGTGGTTAACGCTGCAGCCTTAGCACCCTTAGCTTGCTAAGGGTGCTGCTCATTGTGATCCTGGACAAATCATTTAATCCCCTCCATTTCACCATATAGATTAGATAGATTGTGATCCCACCAGGATAGACCCAGAAAAATGCTTGAGTAACTGAATAAATTCATGTAAACCATTCTGAGCTTCCCCTGGGAGAGCAGTATAGAAAATTAAATGAATGGATAAATAAATTGCAGTTCAGTAAAGACCTTTAAAAAAAGTTTCAGGGCTTAGAACTTAAACCACACACAAAGAAGTTTAAGGAACTCAATGTAGTACAAGCTGGAACAGAGGTGAAAAAATGGTATATGACAGAAGCATTCAAATATTAACAGGCTTCAGTAAAAGTGCACAAAGGAGACATTTTTCATAACAAAAATAAATTCAAGCACACAGGGCAATGATAGAAAGTTGGAAGAAGGAAGACTCAGAAGAATTATAAGGAAATACTTCTTTTACTGAGAGGGCGATACTTTCCTGGAATAACCTCTCTGTAGAGGAAACAGTAACCAAATGATGACAGAATTTTGGTATGATTAGGACGGACGCAGAGCAAGCAGTGGTAACAGCAAGGGAAAGGGAGAAGTAAGATAAAATAAATATGGTAAGATAAAATAAATGTAGCATTCTGAATGTTGAATTAGGTTGTGAGAATCTTTAGGGGTGATTTTGAAGGTTCATATGCGGCTTACATGGAGTTACTTCATTAATGGATCATTAACAATAAGTAACTAGCCACATAAAAGCTGTTTTCATTTATCCTATACAAACATCCCCTCTCTGCAGTTAATAGCTTTCCAAAACCAAAGGAAACTCACAAATCAAAATCAAATCCCCATGGTCTAGATTTTCAGAGCAACATCTGAAATTCAATTCAAAACCAAGTGCATGCAATTTGTAAGTTTCCTTATATACAGCAAAAAAAAAAATATATAAAAATTGAACATTTCATAATTCGTAGCTCAAAGCTGAATTTTACACACTTTTATTTCTATCACTGTTCTGAGGCAAAAAATCTGAGGCTTTTCTTGTGGTGGAAGTCTTCTCCTTTCTTTAGAGCATAGGTTTTCAACTGATTTCTCAGGACTTAGGCAGTCAGATTTTCAGAATTTCAACAACAAATACTCATGATACAATTTTGCATGCAGGACTTCCCTTGCATTCAAATCCATCTCATGCATGTTTAATGTGAGTATCTTGAAAACCTGACTGTCTAGCTGTGACCTTAGGAATGGGTTGAGAAGCACTGTATTAAACATTTTGGCCTCATAGTCCCCTCTCTTTATTGTCCCCTGATGTATGATCTCAGTAGCAAAACTTTGGGGGATTTGTAGTTCCACATACACTTCCCCCTCCGTATTCGTGGGGGTTAAGGGCAGAGCCGGCCTGCAAATATTAAAAAACCAAGAATAATATTCAGGCCAGTTCTGTTCCTAACCCCCGCTTCCCCCAGCTATTTTAAGCCCTGAAAGCTCCCCCTTTAGCCTTACCTGGTGGTCTAGCGGGTTTTCAGGGAGGAGCTATCTTCCCACGCTCCTGCCCTGTGCAGATCGCTCACAGGAAATGGCTGCCTTGAGCTCCCGTAGTCTGTCGAGTCATTAACTGTGAGCGATCTGCACAGGGCAGGAGCATGGGAAGATCGCTCCTGCCCTGAAAACCCGCTAGACCACCAGGTAAGGCTTAAGGGGGAGGGGCTTACAGGGCTTAAAATAGCCTGAAAAATGAAAATGCATTTTTTGGTTTAAAACCGCGAATAAGCGAATCCGTAGATACGGAATTTGCGAATAAGGAGGGGGGAGTGTAATTCCTGTGTGCTGTGGGGGACATACAATACCTTAGTATTAACTTGTTTTTCAAAAAAATGTCATAAAATTATGTGGAAAAAATGTTGATTTTCAAATCTGCAAGACACCTAACTTTTTTTTTTTTTTCAAAAATGACCCAGCTAGATGTTTTGTCCAGCTAGATATTTTCTTTTTTTGCCATTATCGAGAAAAGGCTAAATTAAAAATGTCCAAAACAAGCCATTTGCATGTAGGAGGGGCCAGCAATTTTAATGGTCTGGCCACACACAAAGCAGTGGGTCACCCTAGGGGTCATACTCTGAATTTGACATTAACACCCAGAGACCCAGTGTTGTAATATTACAACATCACATTTAAGGCTACAAAATAAACCCTCCCCCATTTTTTTTCTTTTTAAAACTTCATGTACATTACTAATAGAACCTATTGTTCAGTTCTGCAACACCATTGGATGGTTGAATGTGTAAATAGGTCTGTTTATCTGGCCATGAAGTCATACAACCCTGTTGCCTGCTTTGGAGTATATCATCTTGTTGTTTTGGACGGGATACATCAGGACTAAAGTAAGTAAAAAGCTTGAAATATTTTTTTATGTGATCATTAATATGTGTAGATCATGCAGATTTTATGACATCATTGAATATACTGATTTTAAGAGATTTAGAGCTGGTTATTTCTATGTTGTAATTTTACAACAGTGGGTCAAAGTGATAGCAAGGTTTTGTCTGCACTCCCCTGAGACCCAGTGTTGTAATATTACAACATCACATTTAAGGCTACAAAATAAACCCTCCCCCATTTTTTTTCTTTTTAAAACTTCATGTACATTACTAATAGAACCTATTGTTCAGTTCTGCAACACCATTGGATGGTTGAATGTGTAAATAGGTCTGTTTATCTGGCCATGAAGTCATACAACCCTGTTGCCTGCTTTGGAGTAATGATGTCCATTCCCTCTGCACACCACTGGAGTACTTTCAGAAGTTTGTGACAGAAGATATGATCAACGCTCTGGCAGATAACACAAATCAGTACAGTTTTCAGAAGAAAGGATCATCTATAAACACAAACACAAAGGAAATAGAGCAAATGATTGGCATGTATCTGAAGATGGGTCTTGTCCAAATGCCTGGAGTCCGTATGTACTGGGAAGCAGACACAAGATACAGTCCTGTCGCTGATGTAATGTCACGAAACAGATTCCAGTCTCTGTTGACATCATTACATTTTGTGAACAATCTAACCGTGTCTGAGATGGAACAAAAAAGTGACAAACTCTGGAAACTCAGACCATGGCTTGATGCTTTCAGAGAGAAATGCCTAAAAGTGGTCCCTGAAGAACATAACTCTGTTGATGAAATGATGATCCCTTTCAGGGGGAAATTCAGCAGCATCAAACAGTACATGCGTGGCAAGCCAAACCCATGGGGGTTCAAGCTGTGGGCAAGGACTGGAATCTCTGGTATACTTTGTGATTTTGATGTGTACCAAGGCAGTGTGAATGGAATATGGGCAAGATCTGAACTTGGACTATCAGGGGATGTTGTGATGAAACTTGCTTCCACACTTCCACATAGTCACAACTACAAGATCTATGCAGACAACTTTTTCACCAGCATCCCATTGATAGTTAGGCTGCTGGATTGTGGAATTCATTACACAGGAACAGCCAGACAAGTGCGCCTTCCAAACTGTAATCTTGAGGATGAGAAAAGCTTGAAGAAAAAGGGAAGAGGAAGCTTTGATGTCAGAGTGGAGTCAAATCACAACATTTGTGCTGTGAAATGGTTTGACAACAGACAGGTTACACTTGTGTCTTCCTTTGCTGGCCCACAACCAGTGGAGAAGATTCAACGCTGGGACAAAACTGCCAAAAGATTTGTTGAAGTTGAGAGGCCTTATATCGTGGCTGCCTATAACAAATTCATGGGCGGAGTGGATTTGTTAGACTCATTTGCAGCAAAATACAAGTTTCCACTGAAGTCCTACCGCTGGTACCTTTACATCTTCTGGCACACCATTAACCTAGCTGTGATCAATGCTTGGCTCCTGTACAAAAGGGACTGCAAAGCTTTGGATATCCCAAAGAAACAGATGCTAAACAGGAGAATGTTTCAGGCCCAGTTGGCATCTTCTCTTATCCTGATCGGAACGGCTGGGTCAGTGTCAAAGCGAGGGCGACCATCTGCAAGCCCAGTTTCATCAAGAGGGGGCACCTTGACTTCCCAAAAGAGGCAGTTTACAGATGATGGAGGTTCTTCAGCTGCCATGACAGCCAAAAAGTCAAATGCACACCCTCCAAAGGAAGTTTGCAAGGACATGATTGGACATTTTCCCATCAAAGCCGATAGAGGACGGTGCCGACACTGTGCAAAAGGCTATACCAACACACTTTGCAGGAAGTGCAATGTTCGCCTGTGCTTTTCAGAGCAAAATAACTGTTTTTGGAACTACCATAACTGAATAAATGAACAAATAAAACATGCACATATAGGGCTCGATTCACAAAACCGTGCTATGAAGATAGCACAAGTGCTATTTCATAGCGTGGCCGTTTTTACCCGTATTTGCGCTAACATGAAATTTTTTGTGCAAAAACACGAAATTTCTTGATTACCGCTGATAGAAGTCAATGGGCGCTTCACAGGGAAAAATTTGCGTTTTTATATGATACTCATTTTTTGTATTAAATTGATAATAAAAATTACTTTTTTCTTTATTATACTATTGTTGTTGTGTATATACATAAACTTAGGTGGGTCTTTATAAGCTGTAAAGTACAAATAAACTTTTAATTATTCCTTACATGTGTTCAGAGAGAGAGTGACACTATTGAAATTCTGCTACCTTACAGGCCCAGCGTTGCAATTTTACAACATCCTCCCCAAAAGTTACTAAAATGTCAAAATAAAAAAAAAAACCACTGATTTAGGGATCACAAGCCTCCTATAACAACATGTGAACGTTCGAAAACATTTTTTTACGTTTTTTTCTATATTTGGGTCTCTGGGGGTAATTAAGGGTGCCAAGAACACATCTCACTATAACCCCTGTACATTATATGGTAAGCCCTCCAAAATTCCCCCAAAATATACTGTACCACTTGTCTATCACTCCAATAGCCCATATGCCTAAAGGTGTCACTTATGTAGCAGTACAGTGGGTTTTTGGTGGTCTCATACTTTCCACCACAAGTGTACTTGTTAGGGTGGCATATGGGCCCAGGTCCCTTTCTCTGTAGTCCACTGCACTGCCCACCAGGCTACTCCAGAGACCTGCTTTCAACTCTACTAGGACTGGCCATAGTATTTGCAGCTGTCAGAGAGACATATTAATTATTTCATGCAGATATTTGGGGGTAGGAGTGACCATTGGGGACTGTGTGGGGCCATATCTTCATCCCTCCAGTGGTCATCTGGTTAGTTTAGATACAATTTTGGTCCTTATTCATTTTAAAAACAGGTCTAGCCCAAAACGTCCAAATTGTGCCCTGGATGTCTTATAAAATGTTTGATTATCTCTGTAAAGCATCCAAATGTTAAGCCGATTCTAATCCCACCCAAAACATTCCTCATATATGACCACTAAGATTTAGACACACTGGAGGCAAAGGGCTTGATTCCAGGTACACTAGATAGATTGTGAGCCTACCGAGACAGATAGGGAAAAATGCTCAAGTACCTGAATAAATCCATGCAAACCGTTCTGAGCGTCCCTGGGAAAATGATATATAAAATTGAATAAATAAAAATAAGTAAGTGTCCCAAATGTAGGCAGCGGTAGGCATCCTATCGCTATTTAACGGACCAATCAGGATGCACATTAAAAAAAAATCGATTGGGTAAAGGATGCCTACAATGTAGGAATTGTTCACGCATGTACAAGCACACCTACAGATACCTAAGCTGGCATAGGCGTGGTTTATGCCAGAAGTGGTCTTAGGCTTCCACTGGTGTACCTGGGCGCTTTCTCATAGGTGTGAGTCAGATGCATAAATTTCACCTGTTCCCAAGTAGGTGTAAATGTATGTGGGTTCATTTTAACCATGACTTATGCTATATTTGTGCCTATGTTGTCTTTATGGAATGACCCGGAATAGGTGCCTACTTTGCTTTTTAATCTAGGTGGCCTATTATAAAATTATCATTCTTATATGGAAAGGAAGAAGGATGTTTCTGCTCATTCTCTCTCTCCAGAGCGACTTGTATCAGTTAGAGAAATGGGCAGAGCAATGGCAGATGAAGTTCAACATGGAGAAATGCAAAGTAATGCATTTAGGTAGTAAGAATAAGGAACACGAGTATAGAATGTCAGGCGCAACTCTGGGTAAGAGCAAACAAGAAAAGGACCTGGGTGTACTGATAGATAGGACCCTGAAGCCGTCGGCACAATTCGCGGCAGCGGCAAAGAAAGCAAACAGAATGTTGGGCATGATAAAGAAAGGAATCACGAGTAGATCGGAGAAAGTCATAATGCCGCTTTATAGAGCAATGGTCAGACCACACTTGGAATACTGTGTCCAACATTGGTCTCCCAACCTAAAGAAGGATATAAAACTGCTTGAGAGGGTGCAGAGACGAGCAACGAAGCTAATAAGAGGTATGGAGAACTTGGAATATGAGGAACGACTCAAGAAACTGGGACTGTTCTCCCTTGAGAAGAGGAGGCTGCGAGGGGACATGATCGAGACGTTCAAAATGCTGAAAGGCATCGATAAAATAGAGCAGGAAAATAAATTATTTACATTGTCCAACGCGACACGGACAAGAGGACATGGTTTGAAGCTAAGGGGGGAGAAGTCCAGGACAAATGCCAGGAAGTTCTGCTTTACACAGCGAGTGGTAGACGCCTGGAATGCTCTCCCAAAGGAGGTTATTAAGGAATCCACTGTGCTAGGATTCAAAGGCAAATTAGATGCACATCTCCTTACGAGAGGCATAGAGGGATATGGGTGACTAAAACTACATCAGGTGTATACCTGACTGGGCCTCCGCGTGTGCGGATCGCCGGACTCGATGGACCATGGGTCTGATCCGGAGATGGCAGTTCTTATGTTCTTATGTTCCTAGGAGAGATCTGTCAGGATAAATCATGGATACTCTGAAAAAAATAAATAATAATAAAAAAAAACAGAGTCCTGGAGGGAATCCTCTGTACTTTGCCTGACAGGACAGAGAGCTTATTATATCAAGCAAGTTTTGCATGTGGTGAGTTGAAACTTGACCAATATTTATGAAAATGTGGAAATACTAGTGTTTGTGTTGTTCTCTTGTGCACTTATCTATATTATTAGTGTGGGGGGGAGGAGGGGAGGTGGAAAGGCTTCATGTGCTCACAGGTACCTGACGTCTGGTTTTCTTCGGCAATATTGACAGCTGTTCCTTTCTACTACAACACATTTATTGTGCTAATTATTCAGTATTTAAGAATTGAAGACTGTGTATTGACACAAACATTGTCTCGTTATGCATTCAGACTCCAGAGGCAGGCCCGTTTAGGGCCGAAACACGAACATGTCGAGTCCTTTTAATCAATAAACGAGATTGAACAACAATTAGTCACCTTTGTTGTTTTTCTACTGCTTTCACGTCCTGCTATTTCTGCATTAGAATGTTCTTGCCAGGTTACCCTTACGTGAGCCTTCAAAGGACCCCCTATGTCTATGTGACTTTGTCTTTTTAGCTTTTCATTTTTGCCTTACAGCAATTTTACGAATTATTGACAATATACTATTACTTAGCTTTTAGCTAGGAGATGGTGGGTGCCCACTGGGAACTGTATTCCTAAATGGATTTTCAGCAGCGTAATGTTATCGCCACAGAACGCAGAATACAGATCAGGCAAATTTGTTGCTTGTCCATTGAAACCACCATTTTTTGGGACCCAAGATGAAGACGTGTTGATTGAAACACGGACTGTGTTGGGTCCCACAATCTGTAAAAGGTGGTCTATTTGTACGCAACTTTGCCTGCATCTTGTACATCTGTCTGCAGTTTTTCTTTTGTCTTTGTTCCACTGCATCCTTACTGCAGATTTGTTGGATTTGTTTTTGTCCGAAATCTCCGACACTCATAAAATTCCTATAAGCTTCGGAGCAGCATCGGAAAATTTATCACTCTGGGCCACACCTAACTTTAGGTGCCTTTTATAGTGAACTACCCTGCATGAACTAAGGAAACTAATACAAGAGGATAGGCTTAGAAAATTTGAAGAGTGGCTATAACCCCAAATTGTCTGAAAGGTCAAAATATTCTTTGCTCCATCTGTATAAACACTGTTTAAGAAACTAAATACCAAGCTGACCTATTTCCATATACAAAATACTTATGCAGGTCAGCACAGCTGACTTTGCTGCCTTGAACTGCATAAGTACTTTGTATATGCAAATAAGGGATAAGGAGACACTCAACTTTTTTTGTCATTCCCACCAGAACAGAAAACATAAGTCTCCAAACAGAACCGTAGATAATCCCCAGAACCATAAACAAAGCTATGCATACTTGAGCATTAACAAACAGTGACCTTGCTCAGATTTTTATTTCACTTTCGAAAGATCTGCACTAAACAAAGTATGTTAATCCTTTTCCAAACTTTGAGTTTTGACTATATGAGAAGAAGAAATGAGTACGATCATATGGAATGATAATTGCTATTTATTTTTCATTGATTCAGATTATTTCCCTTTATCCCACAAAAATACCTGACACCAGTATCCATTAAAATAAAACATTGTACTATCAGATCCTGCAGAATAATTCTCTGAGATAAGTGTCAATAGTGTTAATAGATAGGGCTATACAAATCAGCATTCATTTGTTTCAAGGGCAAGGGATTTTGCTAGTGTTAAATTTAAAGTGTTCTTTCAGTTTGTATTATTTTTAGTTTGCACTGGGTCCTTTTTACTAAGCTGCAATAAGCTCTGATGTGTGCTTACCGCAGGTAGAGAGTGACATGGGGACAAATTTTTTCCCATCTCCGCGGGAACTCATTTTCCCATCCTGTCCCAGCGAGTTCTTTTCCTGTCCCTGCCACATTCCTGCAAGCTCCGCACTCACCTGCAGAAGCCTCAAATACTTTAAAATCATTAGTGTTCGAGGCTTGTGCGGTTAAGGCCGAGCTTACAGGAATGGGGCAGGGAAAGGGACAATGACCAAACTCGTGGGGACGGGGTGGAGAGATTGAGTTCCTGTCCCCGTGTTATTCTCTAACTGAGGGATAAAAAGCAGTATTGTAGGACAATTCAGGCAGCACATTGAAGCTGATATATTTTTATTGTTATTCTGGAGAATGGCTCCATATTTTATGTTTATAAACCATATTATAAACCACTATACTGTCAAAGACCTCTCACTGACTTTGAGTGATTGCCAATCAGCTTAAACACTTTGAACTTATAGCCTAAATATTATACTAATATTATATATTATACTAATAAGAGTTCTCGAAAAATACATTTGTTTGCGTATCCCTCAATAAAATTATGCCAGTATAAAAGGTTTTTTTAAAAAAAAACCTTTTCTTTTCAGGCGGTTAAATTGAACACATGGCTCACCAAATTTGTGTTAGAAGCCCCTTCTTATCTTGAGTTTAGAAAACAGATAAAAACTCAATGATTTAATAGGCTAGGGTCTTAAACATTTTTTACAGTTTTAATCTTTTATTCTTTTTAAAATTGTTCGCATTCTTTTACATTGTATGTATTTCTTCCTACTGTATGTTTTTAACTTGCTGAATCTTAAATGACTTGCATTGTCTATATCATGCTTAATTGTTGTGAACTGCCTAGAACTCTCGGGTATGGCGGTATATAAAAATAAATTTATTATTATTACATGGCTGGACTATGCGATTCCTTAACCAGATTTCTTTAATAAAACTTAAAGAGATAAAATAAACTTACAGTTAGATGATCTCAAGAATTTCCCTCTCACGCTCAACTAGCTCTCCTGAGATCGGTGGCACAGTACGGGGGGGGGGGGGGAGAGGGCAAAGCAAACCACCCCAGGCACCATCTTGGTGGGGGCGCTGGCACCTCTCTGGCCCCCACGCCACATTTTCACCTTCCCTTCCCCACCCCCGTACCTCTTTAAAATCTTCACCAGCATGAGCAACTATTCTAGCCTGATGCTCACACTGGCCTGGCTCCCTCTGAAATCACTTCCAGGTCTAGGGGCCAGGAAGTGATATCAGAGGGAAAGCCAGCACGAGCAGCAGGCCAAAGAAGCGCTCGCCAGAAGAGAGCTGACAGTGTTGGTGGTGTTTTTTTCATCGTCCAGGGCCAGATTCTCAAAACATAAGGTTGCCTTTAACGCGGTCACTAAACCGGTTCCAGCCAGTTTAGCCTGCACGCATTTTAGCAGTGGATTATCAAAACAGCATATCACAGTCTTTAGCAAGGTTTCTAGCAGTCTCCGACACTGCCAGGGATTTTTAAACATTGCCAAGTCATTCTCTAAGTGTGGCATCAGCTTTTGGCAACAAAAAATGAGTGACTAGTCCGGGGGTGCCAGTACAGTGCCAGCACTGTTAAAAGTACATCTCATGGCGTATTTTGACTGTGGCTAATGAAACAAAATAAAAATTACATGAATCACATAAGTTATAGTTTTGTCTTGTTTTTAGGGGGAGTGGTAAAAGCATGTTTCTTGAGTGCATGTATTATAGCTGTGTCTTATGAATTATAGTATTTTTTGTGGGAGAAAAGGAATGTCTTATGCGTGCTTGTTAAAAGCCGACGTTTCATCTCCCCTACCACCGCCAGGCAACACCCCTCCTCCACAACATCCCCTTGGCAGCGGGAGAGATATTGGGGGGCTGTTTTTGTAGTGGGAGAGAGTGGGCATCTTTCGGGTGGAAGTTTGCTTGACTTTAGCGGCTCTATTTGTTGTTGTTATTGGGGGGGGGTTGCGTTTATTTTGCACATGTGCCATCTTCGCTACTCTCCGCCAACCTCATTTGCATGAGCACTTTTTAAAGAATGACACGCTTTTGTTAAATCACTACTACAACGGCTGCAACAGCGGCCCGTTGGTTTTTAACACACATTTTTAAGAATCTAGGCCTCAGTTTTGTGAGGTTTTTCTAATAATGCTGATACCAATTTATCCCCCGCCCCCCCAAAGGTTTCTTTTACAAAGTTGTGGTAAGCACTAGAGTATGCTTACCACAACAGAACATACAGAGGACACACTACAGCATCCAGCAGTAATTTTGCAACATGAATGCACAAACCATACACTGAAAAAAAGATTGTGTTTTTGCCAAGAGGATGTGTCTGGGGACAGTGTGGGCATTTCTGTGTTAATCAGTTAATGTGTCTACATTCCTGCATGCTAACTGATTCGTGTGTGATTAGCATGTGAACATTTACTTCCTGCAAAATAGGTGGCAGTACGGGGCTCAAACTCTAATCTTTTTTAATGGTCATGCACTAATGACAAAATTAGCACATGAGTATTAATTCAGAAAATGGAAAATCAACCATTTTCTAACTACACAATAAATGGCCTTAACACATAGGAAAGACCCATATAAGGGTACACTAAGGCTACTTTATAACGCACCTTTAAGGACCTCTCAGTGTTTTGGTGTATTCTTGCCTTTTTTTTTTTTTTGCTCTTTTTCCCTCCCTTAGTAATCCAGCCACGCAAACAGTAGGCCTAAATTTAATCTCTCAAGCTTTAAGTAGGTAGATTGGAAATTCAGTTACAGTATCAACCAATTGTTTTATCTGCCTTATGTTTTTTAAAATAAAACTCTAAGGGCCCCTTTTATCAAGCTGCCATTTTATCATAGAATTCCTATGAGCATTGGAGCACTTATCTCACTGGCCCGCGCTAAAATCCTCTAGCGCGGCTTGATAAAAGGGGGGAGGGGAGAGAAGGGTAAATGCATGAAAGTAATATTTGCATGTTTTTAAAATTGTTTTGCTAATATTTATTTTAGTTTTGCTTAAGAAATCTCCAGCTACTTCCTCTTGTATGTTTTCTATGTATTAGTTTATCTTTGTGAATCAAAAGAAAAATATCTATGAGATATTTGAAAGCATCTTTGGGATTTTGTGTACAATGGGTGCTTTTCTTCAAAACTACTTTAGATGATTTTTCTGGAATATCATCTGCTTCAGATGCCTCAAAAGCATTTTTATGGATATCATTTGCAGGACTGCTGCTGTGTTACAAAGCCATATCGTACTTGAACCTACCATAATACATTTTCTCTTGGTTCTTTGCATTCTTTGTGGCAGAAGAGGCAGATGTTTTGCATAATATATAGAATTTGGCCTATAGCACTTATTTTAGTACAAAAAAGAAATCCAGAGTCAGACAAAGATGGAGCAGGCAGAATCAGTGTTTATGTGTTTCATAAAATCTATATATATTTGCAGCAATTTCTACTAGAATTTACTCCATGCTTATGTGTGTTTTCAGTCTTGGTATCTTAATCTATTTTTTAAGCTGTGTCAAATCATTCATTCTAGAAAGAAGTAAACACATATGGGTGTGTGTGGCCCAGTGGTTAAAACTACAGCCTCAACACCCTGAGGTTATGGGTTCAAATCCCATGCTGCTCCTTCTGATACTGGGCAAATCACTTAATACCCCATTGCCCCGGGTACATTAGGAAGAGTGTGAACCCACTGTGACAGATAGGGAAATATGCTTGAGTATCCTATGGAAGTGTTAGCAGTTAGTGCATGAGTTGATTTAGCGTGCACTAAATCCATGCTAAAACGCTTATCACGCCTTTGTAAAAGAGGGCCTATAAGTGGTATATAAATAAATACAATTTCTAGCCTTTGTTAATGCCTGTTCGCTAGCACAATCTGTTTTTTGCCAAACCAACATGATTCAATATCACAAGGTAATTAGCCCATGTAATAGTCCATATTGTCACACCTTAATATATCAACTTTTGATGAGTCATAGATTGACAAGAGTTTTTAAACCAGGGGATAAGATGGCAAATGGAAGCTGATTGATTCCTACTATGACCTCTGATGGAAAAAAAACCTCAGAATCTGTAGAAAAGCAAAAAATGAGGAGTAAACTAAATAGGGCAATTGTTAATATGCTGTAAAAGTCAGGCTTTTACCGTACCTTAATTAACCACAGTAGTGACTAACGTGGCAGCTCAGTAACATAGATTAGTCATCCTATGGTAAATGAATCATACAACTTACATCAACTTTATATTGTGCTATTCATAGTGACCAGGCTCCAGTTACCCCTTGGAGTAGTCTTGTGATTTTAATGCTAGGGCTGAAGCTGCTGTATCTGTACAAAAGACCCTTATAAGGCAGCTTGAAAACTAGGGATCATTCTTGCTCCAATTCTACTAGAAAGCAGGTATTATGGGGTGGGACATGTGGAAGTGTGGGGTGGCATTAGTTAATTGGGGGGCTTTGGAAGGGGATCTTGACTTAGGGGTTTTCAGAGGGGGATCTTGACTTGGGGGACTTTGGAAGGAGGGTTGTTATTGAGGAAGGAAGGGAGGGGGATGAGGCAGCTGAGAAAATAATTATCTAGTCCATTTAAATGCCCGGGAATATTGGACTGCAACTTTGTGATTTGTTACTCCAAAATGCTGCTAGCTATTTGCTGGTCATCTTTTTCAAGGAATAACACAAGCCATATTATTTAATTTACATAGTAATATGCTATTTTCCATGCATTTTCATGCATGTCAACTCAATACTAAATAACACATTTGCATTCCAGTAACATAATATATATTACTGTACTACCCTTTAAAACTCATTAAAGAGCAAACAACTCACATTAAGATCTAAAACTCCTTCATAACTATTCTCTTAAACTACCTATAGACAGAAAATTACTACAACTACTTATCATTTCTATAGTGCAGGGGTAGGGAACTCCAGTCCTCAAGAGCCGTATTCCAGTCGGTTTTCAGGATTTCCCCAATGAATATGCATGAGATCTATTTGCATGCACTGCTTTCAATGCATATTCATTGGGGAAATCCTGAAAACCCGACTGGAATATGGCTCTCAAGGACCAGAGTTCTCTACCCCTGCTATAGTGCTACTAGATATACATAGGCCTCGATTCACTAAACTCACCTTTCCAATCCGATCCATGGGCGATCTGTGGCCGAGTCTTGCCGGGCAACCAATTCACTAAAGAGTCCCCAATAAATAATCTGATTGGATGCACGCCCACAAGTGATCCCACGGATCACTGCAGAGTGATTGAGATGCATGAGCAGGAAGCATTTCAACTTCAAGAGCCCCGCTCCCACTCTGCGTTTAGGCAGGGACTCAGGGAAGCCCCGCCCACTCTCTATAATGTCCACCCAATCAGCGCTATAGAGGGAAGGTTGCCAAGTGGAATGCACTTCATTATATGCTAGCAGTTATTTGATTAAGGAAAAAAGTGGAAACGTAATTAAGTGTCCAAAAAAGTAAATCCTAAGATTGACAAATGATGTGGAGCACTAAATGTTGCATATAATGTGCATTTAAAACAGAGGAGAAAAGACCTAAAAAAAACCCTGGAATACAATCAAAAAGATCATAACCAATTGGGGTTGGTTTTCATCACAGGTCAAAAACCCCTGTAGAAATCATTTAAATATATTTTATAATTTTTATATGAAAACATTTTTTATATATATAATTCTTGTGTGATTGATTCTCAAAATCCCTCAATTGATAACATGAGAATTAAAAAAAACCAGCTTAGTGATGTTAATACTGTCCAAAAATATATAGCTTTGTAATGTCAGGCACTTATCTTAGTAACCCGACGGAGGCCCCATCCGTTTCGCTCCAACGGGCTTCTTCAGGGGTATTGATAAGGCTTGCAATAGCGCTGGACAAAATCTAATTGTGCTCAGAAGTTCTGCAATTTAGCTGCATAGTCCATCACCCCCACACACACAACATCGGGGCAAGAGGTAACCCAAGCTCTCTTGCCCCGCCGATTAACATCGGGCCAGGAGAGAGCCCAAGCTCTCCTGGCCCCGGTGACCCCCCCCCCCCCGTGACTGGATTGGGCCAGGAGGGAGCCCAAGCCCTCCTGGCCCCGGCGACCACCCCCCCATGACTGGATTGGGCCAGGAGGGCTTGGGCTCCCTCCTGGCCCCGGAGACCCCCGATCCCCCACCCCCCACTACATTATGGGCAGGAGGGATCCCAGGCCCTCCTGCCCTCGATGCAACCCCCCTCCCCCCAATGACTGCCCCCCAGAACCCCCGATCACCCCCTCCGCTGACCTACGACCCCCCGGCCGACCCCATGACCCCCCACCCCCACCCCCTTCCCTATACCTTTTAAAGTTGGCCAGACGGACGGGTGCCAAACCCGCCTTTCTGGCAGGCAGCCGACACCAGAATGGGCCCAGATTGGCCCAGCTGTCCCAAAGCCCCACCCACAGGTGGGGCCTAAGGCGCCTGGGCCAATCAGAATAGGCCCTGGAGCCTTAGGCCCCTCCTATGGGTGGGGCCACATGGCTGTTGGGAGGGTCGCTGGTCGGCGGGGGGGGCGGTCGTTGAGGGGAGGGGGGTTGCGTCAAGGACAGGAGGGCCTGGGATCACTCCTGCCCGTAATGTAGTGGGGGGGTGGGGGGTAGGGGTTCACCGGGGCCAGAAGGGCTTGGGCTCCCTCCTGGCCCAATCCAGTAGCGGGGGGGGTGGTCGCTGCTGACAGGAGAGCTTGGGCTCCCTCTTGACCCGATGTTGTCGGGGGGGGTGTGTCGCATGTTGGACAGGGCAAGAGGGCTTGAGCTCCCTCTTGCCCCGATGTTGTCGAGGGGGTCATGTGTTGGACAGGGCAAGAGGGCTTGAGCTCCCTCTTGCCCCGATGTTGTTGGGGGGGAGGTCACCTAAAAGCCCTTTTGTTGGACGTTTGGGGCTTAGGCGTTTTTTTGATTCATTATGGCCAAAAAGTGTAGACGTCGTGGGGGTGTACTTTTAGACGTAGTGGTGATCTGGGCGCTTAGTAGAGGCAGGCCATAATCAAAACAAGGACGTTTATTTTGGTTATGGACATTTTCCCTGCTTCTGCTTTGAACGTTTAAGGACTTAGGCCAAAAGGGGACTTAGACGTTTTTTTTTATTATGCCCCTCTAAGAGTACAGCTAATAGGTCAGCAGTTTCAAGTTTATTTTAGTCTTGATATACTGGCATAAATGTTTGAGCGGTGTACAATTAAAAATAATGGTGAAAATATGAAATCATTAAAAATAACTGAATAGTAAAATAAATAAAAAAACCTAAAAATGGGACGTTAAGGAAAAATAATACAATAAATGGAAAGAGGGAGGAACTGCAATATCTTGATAGGAAAGAGAATGAGGAGAAACTACATGAGGTATGGGAAAGGTATGGCCAGTAGGAAAAAGGAGGTATTGATTGCCCTGTATAAGACTCTGATCAATTTAGAATATTGTGTACAATTCTGGAGGCCACACCTTCTAAAAGATATAAAAAGATTGGAGTGGGTCCAGAGAAAGACTACTAAAATGGTACGTGGTGTTCATCATAATGCATATGGTGACAGACTTAAAGATCTTGATCTGTATACTTTGGAGGAAAGGCGGGAGAAGGGAGATATGATAGAGACGTTTAAATACCTACGTGATGTAAATGCGCATGAGTCGAGTCTCTTTCGTTTGAAAGGAAGATCTGGAATAAGAGCGCATAGGATGAAGTTAAGAGGTGATAGGCTCAGGAGTAATCTAAGGAAATACTTTTTTACAGAAAGGGTGGTAGAGGTGGTGGAGACAGAGACTGTCAGATTTAAAGAAAGCCTGGGATAGGCATGTAGGATCTCTAAGAGAGAGGAATAGATAATGGTTACTGTGGATGGGCAGACTGGATGGGCCATTTGGCCTTTATCTGCCATCATGTTTCTATGAGGAAAGAAGAAAAGGGATTAATGTAAATGATGCCTCAGACTGTAAAATTAATGTTTCATTATAAAATAGCTGTTATATGATACTGTATGCATCTTTAAATAAAAAAGTTTTAAGACCAGACTTGAATTTAACTAAATAAATTTCCTAGGCCCACCAACAAGTCACGCTTTGAGGGTATCCTTAAAGAATATGTATGAGAAAGACTTGCAAGCCTACTACCTCCTTTGTACACAAATCTTTCTCATGCATATTCATTAGGGATATCCTTAAAGTCTGACCTGTTGGTGGTTCTTGAGGCCTCGAGTGAAGAAAACAGAAAGACGTCCAAAAAAGGCATAAAGAGGTACTTGGACATTTCAATTGCCAAAACGTGAAGTAGAGAATGACACGGGAACATATTTTTCCCTGTATCCACAGAAATTCAATTTTCACGTCCCATCCCCATAAGTTTTGTCGCTGTCCCTGCCCTATTCCTGGAATCTCTGCCTCAACCGAATAAGCCTCAAACACATGATTTTAAAGTGTTTGAAACTTCTGCAGATGAGGAGAAAGCTTGTAGGAATGGGACAGAGACAGGAAAAAAACTCGCCAGGATGGGACGAGAAAATGAGTTCCCACGGGGATGGGGAAAAATTGTCTCCGTGGTTATTCTCTAACTTGAAGTTCACAACAGTGGCTCCTAAGGTGGTCCACTGCTCTGTTGGCATGTCTGTGTGGCCAGTCCATTAAAATGTAGGCTCCTCCCATGTCTAAATGGGCTTATTTGGGATGTTTTGTATTTGTACATTTATATTTTTGAAAATGGCCAAAAAGATAGACATCCTAAGGGCCAGAACATCTAGATGAGTCTTTTTTTTTTTTTTTTTTAAAGATAGACATCTTGCAGTTTGGGAAATAGTTGTTGGAAGTTCTTGTGGAAACATCCAAAGTTGGACTTAGGCATCCTATTGAAAATGCCCCTCCATGGGTTTAAACAGTAACATTTAAAACCTATACAGTAGAATGAGACATAGTTCAATGAGTACTGTGACTGAGATATAGCCACAAAAGGTTGTTCACTGTTTTGGAAGGATGCAAATCGCAGAAATGGATAGAATAGCACAATAGGGGGCACTTGAACATCCTAATAGCAGGGACATCCAAGTGCCAATAATCAAAACTAACTATATGGACATGCAGCAGCACTTCTAAGCTGTTGTGCATAGAGCTCAAAGGGTATGTTATGGGCGGGAATCGGGAGGGCTTAAACTTGGATGTACTGTTGTGATAATCAAAGCTTTCCTAGATGGAACTTAGACACCAACAGTTAGACCAGTTTTAATTGCAAAATCGCCTTTTTAAGCCAATCAGGGCCTTAGGCCTCTCCCACTGCATCCCAAGATGCATTAGGAGGGGGAAGCCCTGTCATTCACAGCACACGGCCCTGTAGGCAGCAGGAAGTGGACTTCCCTCCTTCCGATTTTGCAGCGGAAGGTATGTGGCTATTGAGTGATGTGTGGGGGGGGGGGCAGTGTTGCCTGATGTCAGATAATGTGGGGGGGTGTTACCTCATGTCAGGGATTTTGGGTAATGGGGGGCAGAAATGTTTGTGGATGTCGGGGGGGGGAGGGTTTGGGGTGTAGGACTCAAGCTGATCCTGGCAGGGGGAATCCCCTTCAGCTCAGCCAGCAGGAATCCCCGAAACCAGCTCAGCTGATGGGGATTTATCTGCCATGATCAGACAAGGTAGTTGGGTACGTCTATAAAATATGCTTTTGTGCATTTTTCATGTGGACATTTTTATTTTTGAAAATGGCCAAAAAAGGTAGATGTCCTAAGGATCAAAATTTATATCTTAGTCTGGCAGCGTTGAAAATGGACATTTTTTCTCCTGGGTTTGTGGACATCCTGCCCAAAACGTCCAACCTTAGACTTATACGTCTTATTGAAAATGCCCCTCCACATATTAAAAAATTATATATATATATATATATATATATATATATATATATATATATATATATATACATAAATTTACAAGAAAAAATATGGCTCTTATTTGGGTCCTTTTCTTTACACCCTATGGGCATATATTTTCATTTTTAAATCATTATTATTTATATTTTAACGCATATTAGAAATTTTTAATGCACGCAAATTGTCTTTCTATGTTAATTTGTAGGATTAATCAGGCACACAAGCCCTGCCACCTCCCCTAGAGTTATATTATTTATTGAGCTATGGAATTAATCAGTTGGGAAGAGAAAAGTCCTGCACATTGGAGAAACCACACTGAGCTCTGAGCTGTGGGAAAACTACTCTGTCTGGGTGTATATGTTAATGCTAAGCATTTTTGTTCCTGATCGATCCCATGGTATATGGAAAATGCATGTTATAGGTAAGAACATAAGAATTGTTGCTGCTGAATCAGACCAGTGGTCCATCGTGCCCAGCAGTCCGCTCTCGCAGCTGCCCCTAGGTCAAAGACCAGTGCCCTAACTGAGACCAGCCCTACCTGTATACGTTCCGGTTCAGCAGGAACTTGTCTATCTTTGTCTTGAATCCTTGGAGAGTGTTTTCCCCTATAATAGCCTCCGGAAGAGCGTTCCAGTTTTCCACCACTCTCCGGGTGAAGAACAACTTCCTTACATTTGTACAGAATCTATCCCCATTTAACTTTAGAGAGTGCCCTCTCGTTCTCCCTACCTTGGAGAGGGTGAACAACCTGTATTTATCTACTAAGTCTATTCCCTTCAGTATCTTGAATGTTTTTATCATTTCCCCTCTCAGTCTCCTCTTTTCAAGGGAGAAGAGGCCCAGTTTCTCTAATCTCTCGCTGTACAGCAACTCCTCCAGTCCCTTAACCATTTTAGTCGCTCTTCTCTGAACCCTTTCGAGTAGTACCGTGTCCTTCTTCATGTACGGCGACCAGCTGGACACCATATTACAGTTGAGGGCATTCCATTGCCCAGTACAGTGGCATGATAACCTTCTCTGATCTGTTTGTGATCCCCTTCTTAATCATTCCTAGCATCCTATCTGATATTCAAAACATTTAAACTGCATCAACTCCTAACCTTGCCCCCAATTATACAAGTAGCATTGGGTTATTTAGCAATTTAAATAGCCTTATACTATTTTGAAACTGTATTGATAAACAGATTATGCTTAATCACTTGGAGACCAGTAGGTCTTTTAAGGCATGCTAAAGAAGCAAATATAAACTAGCAAATCCACATCCCTAATTAATATTCTAATGAACTGTCTTTGAAGAGGACACAGGGAAAAGAAGAGACATTGATGATTACCTAGAACAGGGGTAGGCAATTCCAGTCCTCGAGAGCCGGAACCAGGTCAGGTTTTCAGGATATCCACAATGAATATGTATGAGATGGATTTGCATGCACTGCCTCCTTAAGATGCAAATCTATCTCATGCATATTTATTGTGGATATCCTGAAAACCTGAACTGGCTCCGGCTCTTGAGGACCAGAATTGCCCACCCCTGAACTAGAGTGATGAAAAAAAAATAGGGATAGATATTCAGCTGATGACAGTCAGTATTTTTATGCCCCCCTCCAGTTGTATTCTGGTTATTCAATGAAGGGCCATGTCCGTGTACCAGCACTGAATATCTGGTTGTATGTTGGCAACTAAAAGTTCTTAACTGATATTTAAGCAGCCCAATTTAGGGATTTATCTTATCTGATTAAGGGTTGAATATCAGCACTTATTGCTTATTGTAAGCTTCTATACCACCACTAATGACTGTGGAGTCAATTCAGAGTGGTTTACATGAGCTTCTGTAATGGTGTTACAAAGCTCAGTTTGGTCTCTCTTATGTGCAGGACTTTCCTCATTCCTGTAAGTTAATTCCATAGCTCAAGATGTAATGTAGATCTAGGGGAGGTGGGATAGACTGTTGCCATGGAAAACATCTATTACTTGTAAGGAACTTTGCTTTTTTTCCATCAATTTGCAGGATATAATCAGGCACATACTATAAGTAATTATGTAAAATGATTTGTTATGTTTCCATATTCTGTTATGTTTCTTTGTAAACATTATTTGAAATTTAAAAAAAAAAAAAAAAAATCTACTACTTAGTAGCTTTATCACTTGCCCCCTAGTCCTAGTATTTTTAGAAAGAGTAAACAAGCGATTCACATCTACTCATTCCACTCCACTAGAGAAGTGATAAATAGTAGTAGCTTGTTAGTTCCCAATTATTACTAGTGATTGGCTCGCTACTCAGTTGTATGTGAACCAGATATAGAATCTGAGGATAGTGTACAATCTTTGAGGGAAATTCTGTAAAGATTGCATCAAGTTAGGCTCTAGCAGGTGCCTAGATTGTGCCTGCTGCTGCCTAAGTATGATAATTGATTGTGCCATTAAAAGCCAAGTAAAAACAATTTTAAAAATGTAGGTGCCTCCCAGATCAAGCGGTTAACACCTGGGCTCCTAGTAGTGTTTAGTGATGCTGCATACCTAAGTAAGCGTGTTTAGAGGCAACGTTGGCATTAGGCATCACTAAGCACTGCTAGGGACAATTCTATGATGAACCTAGGTGCCAGAAATGTAGGCCTTTTAAACCCTGGCTTACATTATTAGCGCCTAAGTTCATCATTAGGCGCCGGTAGCTGTGATTTTCTAAGTCAGGACTGCCCCCAAGTCCGGTCCTCGAGATGTACTGGCACGCCAGGTTTTTCAGGATATCCACAATGAGCATGCATGAGAGAGATTTGCATGCCAAGAAGGCACTGCAGGCAAATCTCTCTCATACATGTTCATTGTGGATATCCTGAAAACCTGGCCTGCCAGTACATCTCGAGGACAGGACTTGGGCAGCCCTGCTCTAAGTGATGCCTGAACGTAATTGACATGCGGCAGATATAATTTTTTTTAGCTGCCTGCAGTTTCAGGCATCACATATAGAATCAGCCCCTTTGTGACTGGTGCACAGTTTGCAAACCGTGTGTATCTGGCTCTTCTAGAAGAGTGTGTACTATTGATTACACAAAGATAACACACAAAATGACATGAATTTTTTTTCTGCTTGTTTTTGTTTGACAACACCATGAAATGTCTTGGAAAAAGTTGACATGTTCTACGTTATTTCAAACAAATGCACTTCCCTAGATATAATGCAAATTAGTAGACAGTAAGCATTGTGGTTATCTGGTAAGAGTTATTATGGCCATGCTCTAACAGTTTCCACATTAATCCAAGCATTAGCTTAACACTTTAGTAAACACGCCCCTCTGCTTCAACCAAGAAGGCCAGAACTGGTAAATGAGTTTTCTGGCCAGCATCCAACTGTCTTTATTTGGCACTTTTATGCACCTGATTGGACAATAAGGTGGTAATTATATAGCAGCAAGGCACTATTTGTGCATGCAAAATCAATATCAGTACACCCAAAATCTGGGAACATGCTCAGTAATATTTTATAATAGATAAACAAGTGATACAGTAAGTGAACATAAGCTACCAGGTTCCACAGTATTCTGTAATTGTCAGCTGTATAAGTAGCATGAAATTGACATGCTCTAACGCACACCTTCTATAAATAGCAACCAAATAGAGAATATGTCTCTTTTGACCTGAAACATTGTTTGATACAGTGTCCTGCTGGTTGACATCTCAGGCATTGTTAGGCCTAACTCTTCCTCTAAGTAGCTACCTTTCTGCCCTCACTTAACCCTCTACAGCAGGGGTGTCAAAGTCCCTCCTCGAGGGCCGCAATCCAGTCGGGTTTTCAGGATTTCTACAATGAATATGCATGAGATCTATTTGCATACACTGCTTTCATTGTATGTTAATAGATCTCATGCATATTCATTGGGGAAATCCTGAAAACCCGACTGGATTGTGGCCCTCAAGGAGGGAGTTTGACACCCCTGCTCTACAGCCACATTAATTCCTCCTCTACTCCTTTATTCTCTCTTACCAAACATCTTTTCCAACCCTCTAAAAACATGTCCTCCCTCTCCCTCTGTAGTCCCTCCACCCAATACAGTAGTTTTTGATGGTGGTTACTGTGACACGAATGTGAAACGTATGGTATGAAAGACTTATTAATATTGAGTGACACTGCCTAGGATCCATGATAGCTGTTACAGGGAAACACAAGTACTATGAGAACGAGCAAGGCCAGAAATTTTTCAGCACCTGCTGATAAACTGCCTATTATGAGAGCAGGTCACTGTCAGCACACGAGCACAGCCAGGAATTTTCAGCACCTGATGATAGGTGCTTGACAGAATCACACCCTCCCCGCACGAGATAAGCAAAGGGGGTAGGGGAAAAAGTATCCAATCCATAAAGAGGGGCTGGGTATACAACCCACGAGCTAAGCTAGATGTTTTCAAGACATGCTGATTGGGGATTACATTCTCAACATGAGATAAGCACGCGTTTGTATATCCAATCTGGAAAAAGGGGGTAGGGGAAAAAGTACAATTTAAGGGGGGAAAGTTACCTGTAAAGGAGGAACATTTCCACCACTGATACGCTGTGTGATGACATTTTGTGAGTAAGCCTCCTGATCGTGGACAAGAGTAATGATGTAATAACCGGTAACGTATTAATTCAAACTCTGTACTTAATCAATGATTATGGCTAGAAATACTGTATATATGTAATAAAACTTAATTTGTATACTATTTTGATTTCCTGGCATTCTGTCCAGTGCGGAAAGTGACTGAAGGTATTTGGTAAGCCTTTTTAAATAGTAATACATTTACTGAGTACTACTAATGGTGGTAACTGGGCGCTATTGGTAGTGGTAACTAGATACTACTGGTTCTGTGTATAAGCATGAGTGGAAACAGAACATTATTTTTATTTCTTATATACCGCTATACCGTGAGGTTCAAAGCGGTTTACAATGAAGATAGATTAAAAATACATTAAAATAAAATAAATAAAAATGGTACTTTGGATTTCCCTAGCTGTCCCGAAGGCTCACAATCTAGCTAAAGTACCTGAGAAAACAATAAATAAAAATAAAATAAATGAAATAAAGTAAATTCCAGTCAGACAATAGGTTCTGATGTTAGAAGTTCATAAAGACGATATGTCAAGGAGCGAAAGCTGATATGCTCCTTGAGCCCTGACGTCTGCAGCCAAGCCAACACACAATATTTCAGCCATGAGGTTTCCCAGGAAGTAGTAATGAGTGCCAAAATACAGGCTAGTCATTTAGATCAGAGTCAATGCAATGCTAAAATGCAGGCATGTCATTTGGATCAGATGACCTCTGCAACATCTCGGTGCATCAGCTGCATTAAACGGTCAACTGTCACCATTCTCAGATTCGATATCTAGTATGGTATAGAACCCTGCTGGATCAGGGGAGGAGCGGAGCTGTGCTCTTAAGTCTCTGCCACTGCTTCTGCTGCCTGCCGCTGGTTTCGGTGTGGCCCTGGCGTCTCCTTGTGCTCACCATTATCCCCTGCTGGATCGGGGAGGAGCGGAGCTGTGCTCATTAAGTCCCTACTGCTGATTCTGCTGCCTGCAGCTGGTTTCGGTAGGGCCCCGATGTCTCTTCGTGCTCAACCGATTAGCCCCTGCTGGATCGGGGGAGGGGGCAGAGCTGTGCTCTTACGTCCCCGCCGCAGCTTCTGCTGCCAGCTGCTCGTTTCGGTGCGGCCCCGGCGTCACAGGAGAGAGGACAGTGAAGAAGGGAATGCAGGTCCAGATCCCAGTTAATGAACATGACAAGAGGAGCAGGGCATCCGCATGTTCAGGTTTAACAAGAAATTACAGTGTTTCTGTGTAATCAGCTAGATGAGGACCAAAAGCCTAATCAAGTAAAAGGAAGGAATGATTAGCAGCTACTTATGTAAAGAAGGAAGGATTCTTCCAGGGATATTAGAAGACTTATAAGAAATGAGGGAGATCCTGAGCCTTGGATCTGATGAATCAGTACAAGGATCTTAATCAGAATACTATAAAATAAAGCCCATATTCAATAATGAAGAGAGGGGAAACCTGGCTGTGTTCTGAGAGATGAAATCTGCAGATCTGGGAAGGAGGGACTCCAGAGTACAGAGATATACAATAATTTCATGTTGAAATATAACCCCAGTGTTGAAACAACTGCACTGGTTACCTAAGCAGCAGAGAACACAGTTTAAGATTCTCTCAATCATACAGTAAATCTTATATTACATTTCCCCAAGGGCGCTAAAGGAGTTTTTTTAAATCTATCAACGCAGAAAATGTTTGCGATCTGAAAATGGTATGAAGTTGAATTTGCAGGGTAAGATGTTAGTTTCTCATGTTAAGATTGGGGCAAAAATGCTGTCTGTAGCAGGTTCCAAGCTTTGGAATGCGCTGCCTGGTATTCTGCAATTTTGTGATGGGAGACTGAATTTTAAGAAAATGTTGAAAACACAATTATTTGTTAATGCCTTCATGTGCTAATGCAATTTGCTGCTGAAGCTTTACCGTCTTGTAAATGTTTTTATGGGATTTTGTCTTTCCATCTTGTATAAATTTGAAAGAAGGTTTTAATAATGATAATATTAGTTAATATTTATTGTGTTTGTTCTGTTGAAACATGTTTTGGTATTTTTAATATGTATACATGTAATTTTGTAAACTGCATAGTTTTTATGTGGTATGTAAATTTTTAAATAAATAAATAAATCAAAAGAGCCACAATGAAGAGGTCAAAGAGCTAAAGACTCAGATGTGGAATGACTTGAGTGAACCTAGCACAAAGTAGAAAATCAACTAAAGATCACACAAAAAAATATAGAGGCAAAAGGTGAAGTGACAAGTCTAGCATGACACTCAATATTTTTATAGGGTCTTTAAATTGCAACAGAATGCCTTGAATAGTTGGAGGAGGTCGAGGAGGGTGGATAGCATACAAAGCTAGCATTTGTTGGCATTTGACCCTGTCACATACCTGTCTGGGCACTAGCAGGCATCTGCCATCCAGTCACCTCAAGCTAAATAGTTATTTTTCTTCAGGCCTTTCTCAGAATGGCCAATACTTTCTTTTTCCTCAGCATGATCAGCAGCAACACCAATGACAGAATTTTTTGTTACACTAAGGGCCATTGACTTTCCATATGTTGACATTAGAATACCTTGGAGGTTATTTATTGGAACCACAAGCCACACCATTCCCTCAATGCAGGTAGTCTGCAATGCTTCAGATATCATAACTGATATGTGTGCTTGCTACCCAGGCCCCTGACATTATACTGACATTCTGGCACAACTTGGCATCCTTGACTGCTTTGAGAGTGACAAGATTACCGGGAGATGACTGCTAGGCGAGCTAGCTGTACTCATCCACAACCTTGCACTCACTAATCTACTTTACCCTTTCTAAAAAATTGTAGCAAAAAAGGTAAGTAAAAATAAGTTAGCCTTTATAAACTACAAAAGATCACAAAAAGAGGAAGACAGGCAAAAAATATCTGGAAAAGTTAAAAAAAATTGGAAAAATAGTCTGGAAAGCAAATGGAAGAAATATAGCCAACAAGGGGAGACAAGACATTTTAAAAAAAAATATGTTAATATAATTGCCCCTTCAGGGCAGCTCTGGATTTGGGTCCCAACACGGCTGGAGTCCCCTGAAGGCAGTCTCTGTCAGTTCCTCACTCAGTGCTCGGTGCCTCCAGCTGGGGGAAAAAAGTGTTAGCAGATGGGTTCACCCTCTTCTCCTCCTAGGGGAGAATCCAAAAAATGTATGTGAATAATTTTGGCTAATAATTAAACTGATTTATTTACACTATGTACTGTATATAGGCTTAATCAATAAACAAATTGTCAGGAATAGCTTTCAACAATTTCAATACTTCCACATTTAAACCAATACTTGTGCAGTTAATTCAACAGCATTTATATACTATTCAGATATTCAAGCCCTTTGTTTATAGTCTCTTGACCTTTCCAGTTCAAAGGTTTTTATTGATTTTAATAAAATACAAAAATACAATAAATATTAACAAGGCAGGATACAGCCAAGATGTACAAAGCAAAGAATCATAAAATATTATCTATGCAATACAACAAGCTGATCCCTGCCTATCTAAAAAGAGAGTTTCAGCACAACCTGCAGTCATAACTATATACAATATCCAAAGCACAGAGAAACACTGGAGTTATACCCCCATTTAAATATGGATAGCTAGCCATTATATAATGCATAAGTTCTGTGTAGATATATATATCCTAGCACAATAACTGTCTGTATTGCAATAAGAGTTGACTGGACTCCAGATCTTGACCTTTAACTCAGGTCAAATTCAGCAGTTCCAAAAAAAAAAAACTTTGAATCTCAGTTCTGACTGCCAACACTGCAGTTGTATGCTCCTCCCAAGTTTCTTAGCTTAGTCACTAGGTGGGCCTGGCTGTGGACTTAGATCCCTCTTTTCCTTTTCAATCCTTGCTCGCCCAGTCTCCAACTTCTCACCTAATCATGGAAGCTCTTAGGGTAAATGGGTGCAGTTCTTTCTGGCTGGTTTTGCCCCTGTGGGAGCCTACTGCTGGTTATCCCTTAGTTCTGAGGGCCCTTGCGTTTCACTTCAGCCACTAGTCTCCAGGGAGCCTTCTCCCTTGTTGGGCTGCTGATACTGATTGCACTCCAGTGCCTGGTACCTCTGTTAGGTTACTACTGCCAATTTGCACTCGAGTAGCCTTCCTCACCTTTGAGATGATACTCTGAGGTAGCTCCCTCAACAGGGCTCAGTGACCACCAATAACGGAGCTCACTCTAGAGGACTGCCTCTGCTCTTCTTGGCTCTCAGGCACTGATAATGCTTCTACAGGTCCTTTTCTTCTGCCCTGAGCTGCTCCCATAGGCCACTTGCCTTGAGCCTAGCTCCCAAGGACTGCTGGTCTTCTGCCCTGAACTCCCTGCTCCCAAAGGTTGCCAATCTGTTTCTTCAAGAGTGCCCCTAGTGGTACAAAGTTTTATTCCCATTCATGAAATGATCTCTTAAAATGCATAACAAGTGTCTAAATGTTCATCCCTCAGTGCATAATTTGCATAGGATGTTAACCAAACTTTTCTGTACACTCAGCCATGTGACTTTCATAATTGATACAATTCTCCTGCAACCAGATAAATGGCAGACAGAAACCCTTTTTTAGTTTTCAACACAGACAGATATCCCACTCCCATGGGGATTTTCATTGGTGATAGGAGGAAGTACAAACGTGGCATTGTGAAACCCAAAGGTGAAGGGAAAGAATATGTAGAAGTTGATAAAGATAAATTGCTTAACATATATTTTTGTTCTGTTTTCACAGCTGAAGGGTTGGGATCAGGACCTCAGAAGACAAACAAATAGGAATGTTGGTATGGTAGATATTGAATAATTTTCAGAGGACTGTGTTCTTAAGGAGATAACTAAACTAAAGGTGGACAAAGCAATGAGGCCAGATGGCATACATCCAAAGGTTGCAAAGGAACTTAGGGAAGTTCTTACAGCTCCACTGTCTGACCTTTCCAATGCTTCTCTAGAGATGAGAGTAGTACTGAAGGACTAGAGAAGGGTGGATTTGGTCCTTTCCACTGAAGCAGAGGTAGGGACTTACAGGTTGATAAGTCTGACTTCTGTACTAAATACATTAATGGAAATGCTTTGTAAATCTGTCAATGAAGCAGTCTGTTCATACAATACTATTCTCTCCTCTGCTCTAGATACCTTGGGGAGCTAGAAGAAGGATCTTGCTTGTCAGAAAGGTAGACAGGAGGGAAGAAGGATTGGTGGGAGGATGGGTCTAGGGCAGTGGTCTCAAACTCAAACCTTTTGCAGGGCCACATTTTGGATCTGTAGGTACTTGGAGGGCCTCAGAAAAAATAGTTAATGTCTTATTAAAGAAATGGCAATTTTTCATGAGGTAAAAACTCTATAGTTTATAAATCTTTCCTTTTGGCTAAGTCTTAATAATAATATTTTACTTTTAAAACATACCAAGGGCCTCAAAATAGTACCTGGCGGGCCGCATGTAGCTCCCGGGCCGCGAGTTTGAGACCACTGGTCTAGGGGGATGGGATAGATAGACAAATGATCAGAGGGGGGCTACATCTTATGCTGGAGGGATGGAAGAATGGTTAAAGGATTGGAGGGGCACTGCATCTCATTCTAGATGGGGTGGGATGGATGGTAAGAGGATTGGAGAGACTGCACCTTATTCCAGGATGGAAGTGGGAGAGATAGAAGGAGGATTGGAAGGGGGCTACATCTTGTTTCAGAGGCTGGAAGGGGGTTGGCACAACTTGAGGCTGAGATCCGGAAGTAAACCAGCACTGGTTATCTCTCCATTTAAAGTTAGGACAGCCTATTTTCTGTTCTAACTTTATGCTGTTACTCAGCAGTTAGCAGACTGAAAGTTGCCATTAACTGGCAAAGCTTCCACTCCTCCCTGGACCAACCACAAAGTAGCTGGTTTCAGAAAGTAGTCAGAGAGGATATTCAGCTACACTGTTGTTAAATGCTACTGAATATCTATGGATAGCCCTTTAAAAATTATGTTAAACAGTTAAAGAACAAAGAAGCCCAAGAACAAAAATGACACACTGTGATGTATCCAAGGAAATACGATGCTACTTTTATTTCTGATTTCAATAGTTATACTGACCAAGAATTCATTGATTTGCCATATATACTGTCACTGTGACATAGGATTTTTCAATATTTTTCTGCAGTATAGATCCAAATATAGCATTTTGGTTTTGTTACATTAAAATGAAAAAAATAAAACCTTTGCAGAGTTGGCATTATGTATTGATGTACTTCCCCATGAGCAGAATTTCAATAAGAAAAGACCGAAAATGAACATAACACCTGCATATCATGATTCTCTGAAATGTAGAAGTCTTTCTTAGGTAAGCCATCTGCACATTACTTTATTCCCAGAGTAAAAGGATTGTACTGTTATTAAAGATCAATCTTCATTTTGGCACAATCAGATTCAGCTCACTTAATCGATGCTTTTGTGTAGAAAAAAAAAACTTCTCCAGATATCTTAGTTGCCTCCTATCCATTAGCAATGCAATCATGGAGGAGACTTGTATACATCACAGAAGATCTCAGAATAAGCTAAATTAAGGTATAATTAATGAAAGATAATTGGTGATAATCTTCCAATAAAATTATGGAGTATAGCAGAAATAAATATTTTAATTAAATGATGGAGTGTGGCAATGAAATAACTCATTAAAATTGCTTGATGCTTTTCCCTATTCAGATGAGAACAGAAGATATAGTAAAAAAAGCATAGTACTTCTGTTAATACTCCAAACCAAGGATAGTTGCCTGAGCATCCTGAAATATTATGTCATAAATTGTACTAGATTACGGGTTAAATGAAAGGTTCTACATAAGTACCTGTCATTGTTATTATTATTATGGCCCCAATGCTCAAAAGCTCTTACCTCCAAATTCTGCATATAGTTTTATAGGTTACACATGCAAATCGGCACGTACAGACAATTTGCATGCACAGCTTAATTGTTTAACAATCCAATCAGTGCTGATAATTGGCAATTAACACCTAATAACGGCTGCTTCCAGAATTGCAGTGAGCAGGAACCCTAGGTGCTGGAAATATAAGCCAGGGTTTAACAGACCTACATTTTTGGCACCTAGGGTCCTGTCAGAATTGCAGAAGTCGCATGTATTGATACCGAAGTCCGACACCACCCATAACCACACCCAGATCCAGCCTTCAGCATCACTATGTATCGCTAGTCACCAGGGACCTAGACACTGGTCCCAGTGGCCGCATAGCAACTGTTATTTTTTAAATCTAATCTAATCTTCCATTTGTGTGTCGCTCATACAGGCTCTAGGCGACTTACAGAGAAAAGGAGAGAGATGGGGGCGGGGTTAAGAAAGGGGCAGAGGAAGGATTTGAGGGAGAAGCCTAAATTGTGGGAGGGGAGATTAAGTGAAGCAAAAAGGTTCAATTGTCGAAAAAAAGAGTTTTCAGCTTCTTCTGGAATCCATTTGATTGTTCCTGGAAGGTCATTTCAAGTTTTTGCACCCAGGAAGGTTAGTATGGAATGGAAAATTCACCTGTATTGGAGATTTTTTTGTGGATGGCATGTTTAGTTGAATTCTGTTAAAGATTCTCCTAGAGGTTGACCAGGCCGTTGGGAATAGTTGGGTAAGGGGAGCGGCTGAAGTTCCATGGAGTATGTGGTGTAAGATGCATGATATTTTCAAGTTTAATGAGGTTTTAATGACATGACTAATTATTGCACCACTCAAATCCAATTAAACCACTTACATTAGGTGCCGGTAAGCACGATCTAGGCGCTTGCTGGTGCCTAATGTAAGGCGACTTGTTTGTGAATCTGGGCCATTTTGACCCCAAGTTCATTAACTGATTAGAAGTTCCTACTTTAAATTGTGTTTACTAAGTAAACGGCATTCTTTACTATTGAAGTCTGATTTTTGGAAAGTTTTACAAACTATGATATTGGTTACATTGAAAAGCATTGCTTATTTAGGTTTGCCAAATACCTGTTTTCAATCATTGAAGGTTTTGCTAAATTCCGCAGTTCAACTACTGTATGTATTGTCTTATTTTTAAGAAATTGTATAAGTTACCTGTAACACAATGGATTAAATTTAAACTGCTTTTGTTTGTGCATTCAGTTCTGGTCTCCTTATCTAAAGAAAGATATAGTGGCATTAGAAAAGGTTCAAAGAAGAGTGACCAAGATGATAAAGGGGATGGAATTCCTCTCGTAAGAGGAAAGACTAAAAAGGTTAGGGCTCTTCAGCTTGGAAAAAAGATGGCTGAGGGGAGATGTGATTGAAGTCTACAAAATCCTAAGTGGAGTAGAACTGCTACAAGTGGATTGATTTTTCATTCCGTCAAAAATTACTAAGACCAGGAGGACACTTTTAAAACCAATAGGAGGAAATATTTTTTCACTCCGAGAGTATTTAAGCTCTGGAATGCATTACCAGATATTGTGGTAAGAGCAGATAGTGTAGCTAGTTTCAAAAAAAGGTTTGGACAATTTCCTGGAGGAAAAGTCCATAGTGTGTTATTGAGAAAGATATGGGGGAAGCCACTGCTTGCTTTCGATCAGTAGCATGGAATGTTTCTACTCCTTGGGTTTTGGCCAGGTAGGGACCTGGGTTGGCACAGTGAGAATGATCTACTGGGCTTGGTTGGCCATTGGTCTTGACCCAGTAAGGCTATTCTTATGTTCTTATTTGGGACTGAACCAGTGCTCGTCTTTTTACTTACATGATAAGTTGCAGTACCATGTGCTATCAAGGCCTTTGCCTAGTCCTTATAAATGGAACAAACTGCATTTGGGATTGAGGCTGATGTTGAAACTATCTCCTTCACCAAGCTTATGCCTTGTCTTGATGTGTTTACTTCAGTTCAGGAAATTGGTTAAAACTTTGCTTTTACAGAAATGTTTTAGTAAATGATTGAGTAGGAATTATTCAAGTGAATCTTTTTTATTGTGTTGTGTATGTTTGTTTTGATAAATGACTGAGTTATGAAGAATATTATTGGGATCCTTTGACTAAGGCGTGCTAGCTGATTAAAGCGCGTGCTAAATATTAATGCAAGCTAAATCCTAACACGTCCATTATATTTTATGGACGCGTTAGCGTTTAGCGCGAGCTAATATTTAGTGTGCGCTAAATCGGCGCCTTAGTAAAAGAAGGGGATTGTTTGTTATAGTTTATGAAATGATATGTTTTTATGTCTTTTCACAGTTTGCAACATTGTTTTAATTATGTACGCTGGATTGCAACTCGCTCAGAATTGTTGGATGGCTGCGAGTAATACATTTTAAAATAAATAAATGTGCATATTATTTGTGCTGCTGTAATTGTGTTAACAGTATCACTATAAGTACTTTTAATTGTGTATGTTGTTGATGTTCCCCACCTTGGATAAAAGTAGGTTATAAATAATAAGTATAAACATAAAACATATGTCCTGTCCATGTTCTACTCCTGCCCAAGTTATAGACATGCCCTTTAAACCTCTACTATATATGCCTATGACACTTGTGGGTCCTTTTACTAAGGTGTGCTACAAATTATCATGCGCTAAGTGCTAACATGTCCATTATATCTTATGGACACATTAGCATTTAGTGCGTGTTAATTTTTAGCGTGCGCTAAGATGCACTAGCATGCCTTATTAAAAGGACCCCTTGATCTATCTGAAAGAGCCTGTAAATTAATAAAGTACCCCCACTGTGTATTAATAAAGTACCCCCACATGACAAAGTCTCAGCACCAGCCACTATTACTGAAGGGCTTAATATTGTATGTGTTAATTCTCAATCACCCCCCCTCAAAAAAAAAAAAAAAAAGAAAAGAAAAGAAAAGCAAAAAGGATGCAACAGTTTATGATATGGTAGTTGAGAAATCAGTGAGACTAATGATCTTGTCAATGACATTTGCTTTGGTTACTTAGATAAGTACCAGCCAGGACCAGTGTGGCTTACTGTGTTATGGTTATACATCTTGAACTGGAATTGAATGGTAATTGATTAATTTTCAATACATTTCTGTTCTGATGGATAGATGTCTTGGAAATTGAGTAGTGAACCCACTATTTTAGCGGAAACCTTAGATCCTTTGACAGTTGAGTTTAGGGTAACAACAGAGGCCGGGGATCATAATTTACAAATTACAAAGGGGACAATAAACATGTGTCAGAATTCACAGATTTTATGGCCTTGTTTGGTAGTTTCCCCCTGCCATGCACGCACGCCCCCCCCTTCCTGTCCCCCGTAACTTTTTAACTTATCCATCGTGAGCAGCATGCCGATGTCGGTATCGGCTCGCCCTTTGACATCCCTTTCTAGGTGCAGGTCCTGGAAGTGATGTCAGAGAGAGCGCCGATGCCAACGTGGGCATCAACCTCATGCCGGGGAAGTTAAAAAGGAATGGAGGAAAGCAAGGGGCATGCTCACACAGCAAGGAGAAGAGCGGGGTTGGTGCAGATCAGGAGGGGTATTGCGCCTTTAGGAAAACCGTGCCCGTGGCGGTCTGCCGCCCTCCTGCACCCGCCTTACTACACCACTACATACGTGCTATTATTATAATCTGTGCCTAGTTCCAAGTGCCAATATATAGAATTGCTCTTTATTCTCTTGGATGTCAATTTATTTTGGTTTCTCTCATAGTTCTTCCCATTATTTAATACTTTTGCATCCTCTGTAACACGATGTAGCAATCGCTTCATGCTTATCCTGTATGCCTTTAACCATCTGTGACTAAATAACGTGATAAGATAATGGGAGTAATACTTAAAATTAGGTATGACACTCAGCCCTCCCGTGGAATTGGTTATACAATAAACATATCTAAATTACACTCAGTGGCATGTGCAGGGCTGTCAACTACCAAACAAGGCCAAGGGGTGACAGGCCACATTGTCAAGAGGGTTTTAAGATTCAGTTCTGTATGTAAAGGGACGATGCATAAGTTTATTCCAGGTAAGACAGTGGATGACATCTCTATGAGCTTCTTCAGCAACTTTTTGGAACATGTATTCTTGGATATCTGTGAATCATTTAGTGTTTATTGTAAAGAAGACATAATTGTTATGGATCAGCAGGGCCCCTATTTCAATAGATTTACTGCTAATTCAATGTAGCAATTTTGAATTTGTGTTGTCAGATTTTAAGATGAATACTCAATGGATCATTAAAGCACAAGTTAAAGCAGTAATTGTTACAGCTTTCCATAAATTAGGTCTTGTAAAGCAATTGTAGCATTATTTGCTCCCTTCAGACTTTCACCTTGTGCTTCAATCTCTAGTTGTGAAATTGTCAAATTATCCTATTGTACAGTTGCTTAGTAAAGGGGCCGCGGGGATGGGGGTCTGACTCAGGTGCGGTCTTCCTCGAGGCGCTGGCACCCATCCTACTCTTCACCCCCTTCCCACTCCTCTCCCTGCTATACACAAGCCCCTTCCCTTCCCCGCTGGCTTCCCTTCTCCTGAAAAACAGGAAGTTATGTCATGAGGGGGGAGGGAGGAGAAGGGAAGCTGGCACATGCAGTTTTAGAGCCCCGTGGCCTGGGTTCAATTTGCTTGTGGGTGAGAGGGCAATTAAAGAGTGGAAGAGAGGGAAGCTGACCGGACCTCACTTGACCAGGCAGTTGGGGGCCCCCTGTCCTGTTTGCTCCCCCCTAATACCAGCCCTGGGGCCCCCCTGATATTTTTGGGCCCGAGGCACATGTCTACTAGGCCTACCCTTTAATCCGGCCCTGTGTATTCTGCGCTTATGGAAACATAATTTGAAAACAGTCATCTTGGCAAGTCTAGCTGGAGATGTTGGCTGCTTTGGTTTTTAGCAAATAAATAACACTCTTCTACACCAGCATTATTTGAACACACAGACACAAATGTTTCTTTATATCCTAAAGTCCTAAAACATAGAATGAATTAGTTCTCTGACTACTCTAAATTTAGATCCTATGTCAAATTTGCAAATAGCCAAAGCCTCAGACAGCATCAGCCATCTAATAATTGTACTCTCTGCCCCCTATGTAACAGACATAATTATGTTAACAGCTTTCTCACTCAGACTTCACACATTTCCATTACGAAGCCAGCTTCTTTTAATTAGTATCATGTAGTAAATTAGCAGTTATAAGGACTGCTGAGTAGAAGGGGATCTTCATTTTCTCACCATCCTCTTAATCCTCTGTCAGTGCTGAGATTATTTGCTTTCTGAGTTTCCATTTACCAAAAAAATGCTGACATTTGTCTCCAATTCTATGATCGGATGGGCTCTACTGTATGTATGAATTCTGTCTGTTCCATTTATGTAGGGCTTAATTTTATCCACTATTCACTCTGCTCATATGCCTGCAAAGGTGTTAGGATGCCAAGGGAAAATAATTAGAAGACTGGATGCCATTTTTAGTTCCCCCCCCCCCAAAGCAGTAACTGCAAATCAAATGAAATGAGCAGCAACAATTTCATGCTAATGATTCTGTAAAATTTCCAATCCATTTTGGAAACTGAAGGTTTTATAAATTTCTTGATGAACACTATTTGGCTCCATGCTATACATTATCCATCTTCATATATAAAATACTGGTTACTAGTTTGATTAATAAGAAATACCAGTACTAATCCTTATTTTAGCTGAATGTCTTAGCCGGGCTTGAAAGATACAAAAGAGCTTATTTTTAAGATGAATTGCAAAGTCAACTGGTACTTTACCCTCCTACTTTTGAGTGTTTGCTTCTTGAGAATGTTTACTTACTTATAACTTATTTTACTTACTTGAAAATGTTCTCTTACTCTGAATTCCTTTTGGAACTGTTTGCCTCTTATTAGAATTGAGTTCCTCGTATTTAATTTTTGGGAAGAAATTGAGATCCTTTTTATTTGATGAGGCTTGTTATTTTAACTGTTTACATGTCAGTAGAGATTTATATTGGTTGTAATGTTTTGTTAATTGCAAACCACAGTAGACCCTTTTAAGAAGATATAGTGGCATATAGGAGCTATATTGATATTTACATGTGGAAATGGCATCCAAATACAGGGTGGGTCACAGAAAAATAGCCCACCTCTAATATCGGTGCCAGAAAGATGGTGTTCTTCCTGGAAAAGCGAGTAGTGATTGTGGGCCCAATATTTTTTTGAATACCACGGTTTACCTGGACATCTTTGAACACCAGAAGAAAAAATGTACTGCTTTTTCCAACAAGGTAGGGCAATATGCCACACCTCACGTGACTCACTGGCATGGGTTCATGAACTGTTCACAGAGGAGCGAACTGTGAGCAAGGGGTTATGGAGACTTGTCCACATGTGAGTTTTATCTGTGGGGAAATTTAAAGCAGAAAGCATATGCCAACAATCCACATACCCTGGATGAGCTCAAGGAAAACATCACGAACAGTATCCACAGCATCACTGTTGAAGAAGTGCAAGCAGTATCAGCCAACATGATCCGATGTGCCCAAAGGTGCATTGATGTGAACGGGGACCACTTTCACCATCTGTTGTAACTTGTGGGTAAGTGAATAAAAACAATCTACTTGCTCATTCATCTTGTCATACTATCGCCGGAGGCGGGCTACTTTTCCATGGACCACCCTGTATAAAGGGTTTAGTGTGCACATGGATGTCTAATATGTAGTAAATGCAAGGAGGCTTATTAAGAGTGTGGTTTGCCCGTAGCAAAAATCTACAAGTGTATTTCCAATTTTATTAAGGGAACAGACAACATCTGTTTCTTTTTTTTTTCTACTGAAACAGGAATTGAATATGTGAAATCAAGGCTGTCGAACAGCATGGAGAAGATAGGCAATTAGATGAAAGTGAACCTATTGATATTGAATTTATCTAAAACCGAGGTGGTGATTGTTGGTAATGATGATAAATTATTACAATTGAAGGAGATAGAAGTGAAGGGAGTAAAGATGTCTGTCCTCTTAAGTATGAGCCTATTGGGAGTTTATTTGGATAGTAAACTTACAATGCAGGAACATATATTACATGTGATAAAGGGAGAATAACATTGCAGAAGACTTTGAACTGTTAAAACTCTGAATGGGATTCTTTTGGGGAGGGATCATGTTATCTGGTCATAGAGGGACGATGATCCCAGAGCCATTGAGTTTGGCCTTATAATAAAAGCTCAATGGTAAAATTCAGGTGGTGCATTGGAATGAGCAATAAAGGAGTGCACAAGAAGGCAGAAATCTGAGGAAATTGACATGCCTATCCTAAGGCTTAGCTTGAAAAAGCCAAACTAAAAACCTGCCTAACTGGTGGTGGGACTGCAAAAGCCAAAAGAAAAGTTTTGTTTCTGTGCTGATCTTAAACCTGTTTGGTACTTTAAAAGGAACTGAAACAGAGTTGTTATAGAACCCAGTTGGGAAGAAGGTATTTTTGTTGGCTTTGTTTTGTGAAATTATTTTTCTTTGAATTGTTTGGAAAACAACTACTGTATGTGCAAATAAAAAGTATATAACTTAGGAAACTCTTGTGACACTGGAACGTTATACCCTTTTCATAGTATCATATTTTTACCAACTCCAATTAAAATCCACAAAGTTGAGGTCTGTGTGCTGGGCAGTTACAGGCCTGACCCTCACCGGCCAGGACCATGCCCCGTCACTATGGGGCTCATAATCGAAAGAGAAAAACGTCCAAAATCCGGCCTAAGTCGGCACTTGGATGAACATTGCTCAAAAACATCCAAGTGCCGATAATAAAACCGGGTTTTGGACGTATTTCTAAATGACCTAGGCCTTCATAGTGCCGCTCAATGTTGTGACCAGTCAGACACGAGGCCTGCCAAGGTCCCAGTTAGGCCAGGGGTAAAAGTAAAAACGAAAACCTGGAAGGGAAATTCCAAGGTTCCTGAGTCTGACAATATCTCCTTTGACCAGCAGCGGGAGCCTGATCTAGCTGAGTATGAGTTAGGTGATCTATACCCAAGTCACCACCGGGGGAGCCCAAGAGGCCCCTGGAACACTGCTGACTCAGACAGAGTAGGGCGTGCCCCTACAATATTTAAACCAGCAGTTGAGAGCAGACAGAGAGGCCAGCTAGGGAGAAGGTTTAAACCTTTTTTCCCGAGGGAGTCCCCTGGGCCAAGCAGGAGCAATCGACCCATTCCAATGGAGCTATTAGAAGCTGGACAAGCTGAGGACCTGCCGGTTTCAGAGGAGGAACAACCCATGGATTGTTCAGAGAGTTTTGCTGAGTGTGCTCCTGACTTTCCTGAGGCCATGCAGGTGGACTGGGCCTCAAGCTGCAAACAGTGAGTTTGTTTTTTTTTTTCAAGTAACTGTTTGCTGGCTGTGTTTTTTTGATGTTTTTGCAAAGCTAAAGAGTGTCATTGTGGGGAGAGGTTTTGCTAACACCCAGGGAGGGAATTTTGAAAGCAATTAGTAACATAGTAACATAGTAGATGACGGCAGATAAAGACCCGAATGGTCCATCCAGTCTGCCCAGCTGTGCTTTTGACTTGCAAAACCTGTGACACTCTCCTTTACCTGGCAGGGATATTTTAGGCTGCCAGAGGCTTTCACTTTGCGCACTGTAGTTGGAGAACAAGTGCCCTGAACTTTATATTTTTGTTTGGGAAACTACTTGCTTGGGTGCAGGCAGTGCTAGCTCTGAGGGGAGCTGAAACCTCAGGTGCAGTTGGGACTAAAATTAATGCTCAGAGAAAAGTTTGGACTTTATTTTGTGCTGTTTATGTTTCTTATTCCTTTTGGCATTTTTGCTTTACTGCTGTTTGGGAATTCTGACAATTTTTGCAGCTGTAAGAATGAACTACTTACCTTCATGAAAGCATAAGTAAAGGTGAATTATTTGCCTATGAACTTTAATTGTGGTACCTTTGATTTTTTGGTTCCTGTCTAAGAACAGTTCAGTCCTGCAGGGTGACTCCATTTCGGGTCACACGCTGGTGTTCTATTTTGGTATAACCACTGGGAGTGCTATATAGCCCTGGTGTGGGCTACAATGTTCAAAGCTAAATGGGGCATTTCGGGAGGCGTGTTGAGGGCGGGAGTTGGATGGGATGTGGGCCGGCTTAGACTTAGTCAAACAGCATATATAACCGAAAGTTTAACAACAGAGCCCAGACGGAACTTGGACGTTGTGACTTAGACCATGTAAAACATGGACTAAGTCACAAAAACCCACCTAAACTCACCAGATAAGCACTTCAAACACATAACACCCCCACACACTACCCCAGTGATCACCAACCCCCCACCCCCATAAAAATTATATTCACAACTTTAAATTTCAGCCTCCAGACCATCATCACCTGGCTGCTTGGCATAGAAAAGCCTAGATGTCCAGCCCAGAGCCAGCTTAAGTCATCTTGGGGGTGGGTTAGGGACCCTTAGAGAAAAGGACCCATGCCCATAATCCCCTGTAATCACTGCATTGATATTGAAACATGTACACTGCCCTATACACCCCCAAAACCCTTTTTGACTGGCATATAAGTGGCTCCTGTAGCCATAAGGGCTATTGGGGTGGTAGATAAGTGGGTCTAGCAGATTCTGGAGATGGTTTGGGGGGCTCACCGTCACCTATAAGGGAGCTGTACTCAGACTGCTGCTGTTCAATGTATTTATAAATGATCTAGAAACAGGGATGAAGTGCGAAGTAATATAATTCGCAGACGACACCAAACTATTTAGTGGAGTTAGGACTAAAGAGGACTGCAAAGATTTACAATGGGACCTGAACAAACTAGGAGAGTGGGCGACGAGATGGCAGATGAAGTTTAATGTAGAGAAATGTAAAGTCTTACATGTAGGAAACAGAAACCCGAAGTACAGCTATATGATGGGAGGGCTGGTAATGGGTGAAAGTATCCAAGAAAAGGACTTGGAGGTAATAGTGGACAACACAATGAAGCTGTCGGCACAGTGCACAGCGACTTCTAAGAAGGTGAATAGAATGCTGGGTACTATCAAGAAAGTTATTATAACCAGAGCAAAAGAAGTTATCCTGCTGTTTTATCGGGCGATGGTGCGCCCGCATCTGGAGTACTACATCCAATATTGGTCGCTATATCTTAAGAAGGATATGGCGATACTCGAGAGGGTTCAGAAAAGAGCAACACGATTGATAAAAGGTATGGAAAACCTTTCATATGCTGAAAGATTAGAGAAATTGGGGGCTCTTTTCCCTAGAAAAGCGGAGACTTAGAGGAAACATGGTAGAAACTTACAAGATCATGAAGGGCATGGAGAAAGTGGAGAGGGACAGATTCTTCAAACGTTCGAAAACTACAAGAACGAGAGGGCATTCGTAAAAATTAAGAGGGGACAGATTCAGAACCAATGCTAGGAAGTTCTTCTTCACCCAAAGGGTGGTGGACACCTGGAATGTGTTTCCAGAGGGTGTGATAGGACAGAATACGGTATTGGGGTTCAAGAAGGGATTAGATAATTTCCTGAAGGGTATAGATAGAGGATTATTAAACAGGTCCTGGACCTGATGGGCCGCCGTGTGAGCGGACTGCAGGGCATGATGGACTTCTGGTCTGACCCAGCAGAGGCACTGCTTATGTTCTTTGCTGTGCTTTTTGTACTGCAACTTTTGTGCTTTCCCTGTCCTTGAGTCCTCTCAAGTCACCTAATGGCTAATACAGAATCAAACTCTAATTTTCAAAATGAAATGAAAAACACTCTAGTCTATAAAGCTACCAAATGACTTGTCATTATCAACAAAGGAATTTTGGAAAATATGTTTCATAAAAGTATTCATAATTACTTAAAATGTAAGCGTGATAATGCAGATAACACAGATAACATAAACAAGCCAAAATGGGGGGGAAAAAAGCAAGAAAGCAATTATATTAAGAGAAAAGACAGCCATTGTCTTATCAGGAAACAAAGTGAATGGCAAACAGGAATTAAGGCTAGGTCACGTTAGTTTAGGCTGCATATATTTTAATGGTTCTTTTATGGTACAAAAAGGATGCAAAGTCAAAGCTGTAGCAGATGTTCTGCAGTTAACCCAGTCAAGAGCTGTTTTTATTCTGTGATGAACTGAAGCTCCTAGCCATAGATAACCTGCAGTCTATTTATTAAATCCTTGAGATAGGTAGAGAAAATATATGAAAGAAAGGTTAGGGGGAAGGTTTGCGGCAGCGTTCAAATTTTTCCTTTTAAGAATATAACGCTTTGCAAACCAAAGCACAATTGGAAACTGTTTGCAAACGAGAAACATTGCCGAGGCCCCCACTGGGCTTCATTAATGTCATTATGGAGAAGATTCAGTATCTGATCTCTGATGAAAGAATTTCTACTGCAAGCCAAAGGGGTTTGGATCAGACTGCTGACATTTAAAAGAAAGGGTCAGAGGCAGCTTTGGCCAAGAGAAAGTGAAGCAGCCCTCGGGCTAGGGGGTTTGCTAGAAATATCAATATTAAACATTGAAAAATATGAAAAAAAAGTTATATAATGTAGTGATTACAAGGTGAAACATCTGCCTTATTTACAATGTTGTAACACATGAAGCATGTGTAGTAACAATGGCTTAGTAAGGGGAGGGGGCGGTCGATCCCAGGCGCCGTCTTCATAGAGGCAAAGCGCCCATCTTTCTCCCTGCCGCTTCCCTTCCCCTGTACCTCTGTAATGTTCCTGGCATGAGCAGAAAACCCCCAACCTGCTGTCACGCCTGCGTCGGCTCTTCTGATGTCACTTCCTGGTCCTGCACCTAGGAAATGATGTCAGAGGGAGAGCCCACACACGTGCGACAGCAGATTTGGGGGGTTGCTGGTCATACCAGGAATGCTACAGAGGTATGGGAGGGGAAAAGGAAGCGGCATTTGCGCGTGGCAGTGAGGGGGCAGGGAAGGAGCGTGTAGGGTGGGGCGCAGAGAAGAGGGCAAGGGGAGGAGTACCACTGCTCCGGGTGCCTCTCATCCTCGCTACTCCACTCCGTAGTAATTCCAGTAATTTTTTTTATAGTGGGCAATCTTATAACGTCTCTCATCAGTATGCATATGTTGTAGTTTTCTCAAGGCAGGCTTGACAGGGTATTTGAGGGGAAAAAAACCCCACACTTAACATTGCCCCAGAGTAACTAAGCTTACTTTTAGTCCTGCTTTATGGCATAAGCTTGAATTTTAAAAGTGTGAATGTGAATGCCTCCAATTACCCACTCTTTTACTAAGGCGTACTAACAGATTAGTGTGCACTAATCGAATTAGCACACGCTAAACGCTAACGCGTCCATAGGCTAACATGCACGCGTTAAATTGATTAGTGCACCACAGTAAAAGAGGGTCTTGGTCCAGATAAACAGGCATAAACAGACATGATGCTTGAAATGCACACATACCAGAGGAAAATTAAATCACTATTGGGTATCTGCTTTGGAAAATTGTGGCCACAAAGATTAGCTAGTATTGGTTTGCTTTGCTATGCTTTTTTGTACCGCAGGAAAATTTTGGTTCCCTTTTATCAAGCCACGTAAGGGATTTTTGACGCCGGCTGCTGCAGTAAAAACTCTGATGCTCATAGGAATTCTATGAGTGTTGGAGCTTTTGCTACAGTGGCCAGCGATAAAAAAAAAAAAACAACAACAACCCTAACATGGCTTGATAGAAGGGGGTCTTTATAAAAAGCCTATTTCTACAGTTTAACGAACAATAGGGCAAAAATATCTCAAAACGATGGAGAGTAGAGTGATTAAGGTAAATATTAAAAAATATATGAAATAATCACTCAATTGTGGGTAATCCAATACTTATGAGTATTGTGAACCTGCCGGTGCCGGGTTTAGCAAATGGCCACCGACCAGGGCTCAGCAAAGACCGAACTTGTCGTGCCTTCAAAGAAAGTTGAAGGTCCTGCTGGTTCTTATGAATATAAAAAAAACAAATGTCAGGAACAATAAAGCTTTGCAAAAGAACTTGTGTCCAACTTTATTTCTTAGGTAGCAAACGGCTACGGTTTAGGCTTTGCACACAAAACATGAACATAAAATTTGGGCTTACAAAAATACAGCTCACACCTTTCTGACAGGTAAGAGTCCAAATGGTTCTAGTGTAGCCTTGCCCTGTCAGTTCCACAGTCAAAAGGGCAAACTATAGCTACAAGAATTACCCAGCCTTTATACTGGTCATTCACTATGGTTTGCAAACACTCTCAGAACGTGCTGCCTAGGCCTAGTCTTTAGCAGGCCTACCCAGCCAACTTCCCAGGCAGTTGGTGGGGGAGGGGAGTAGCTGAATCCACTTTATTTAAAGCTTGCCAAAAATTGGCCCCACAATCCCACCCTGAGGATCTTGTGTGGATTCTCCCCACTACTACCCCTTTCACACGGTCAGCACCACAAAGTCCCATCCAAACATAAAACAAAGCCAAAAGTAAAAATGCACAAAACACCCTTTCTTCAATGTCCCCAAAAATTAAGGCTCCAACTCCAGCCGTGAGCTTAGCACTGCTCACACTTGTGCTTTCAGACAGCCCAAAAGAAAAACCAAAAATTTAAAGCACAAACAGTCAAGAAATTCCACTTAACTCTCATCCATGTGGATTTCTTCAGGTTCCATGGAGGTATCCATCAGCTCTATGGCATCTTGGCTGGCTGGCTGGCTGGTTTGCCTCAGGGACATTTCAATGTCCTGATTTGGTGGGGTTTCAGGAGCCCAGTCCCTCAAGCCTCCTTCCTGGGCTGACCCAGGGTAGACTGATTTGTTTCTCCTTAGTGCAGCCTCTAAAGTCCTGAGCTGGCTACGCCCTAACCTGAAAGGGGGAGGGGCAATCTGGGGCCTCTGCTGGGCTTTTAGATTAGCCCTAATTGGGTCCAGCAATTGTGCTTTAGCAGTGCTGTGAGCCTGCCTCTTAGGCTGTTCCTTCTTTAAAGGCACCTCCTGCTGCACCGGGCTATTCCCACTCTCAACTTCCCCTCCCCAGGACTTCTGCTCTTGGGTGCCCTTACCCATGACTGAGCTTTGGAATCTGTTTGTAGGAGAGCTGCTACACTGATCTGCTCTCCTAACAGACAGGGGTTTTTGTCCCTTCTCTGGCACAAACCTCACTCTGGTGTCGGGTTTGTGACAGTATATACAACTGTTAAAGAGATAATATGCTCAGAGAAATGGAGGTGATAACAGGGAAACCCCAACACTACCACCTCACCGCCCAATCATCGCATATTTCACAAAACTAGTTGTAAGACTTGTTGCTGTTGTAAATGTTTCAGTGCTCCTAGCTACTGTCTTTTCAAAATATTACACATTACGTTATAGGTCTGAAACAGCAAACTTATCTTTAGCTTGCGGGTTCCAACATATGTTTCGTTCCTAACTCAGGGAACCGAAGGAGAATTTACAGAGAATCTCAAAACGTATGGGCACGATGAAGCTCAAACATACTAATAGCTTCTACCATATCAGCTTTTTCTAAATTGCCTCCTCATAGAGTGTTGTATTTTTTTTTTTTTTTTTTTTCTACAGTTTAGCAGTTTCAAACTTGTGGACATGTATTTGAAAATTATCCTCTAAATCATTGTTTCTTATTTCAGTCCTGTAGTACCCCCTTGCCTAAGGCCGTGTTGTTTTGTAGCGTTACAGATTCGGAGCAACGGTATGATCGTTTTGCTTTAGACCATTTGATACCCAAAGACCATTTGATACCCAAAGACTCCTAAGACTCCTGATGCAGGCTGGGTGGCCGAAACATGATCATGTCGAGTCATTGAGTTGCTTTGGATGTATGAGTTATTTTGGATGAATAAAGACCATTGGATTTATCAGATGAGTTGAAAGACACTTTTTTTGTGCACCATTCTGATTGGACATTTCCACTTTACTCTTGCCTGCACCCCCTTGCCTGTCAGGTTTTCAGGATATCCACAATGAATATGCATAAAACTGATTTGCATACACTGCCTCCGTTAAATACAAATTTATTTCAGGCATACTCATGAATATCCTGAAAAACTGACTGGCACGGGGGTACTCCAGGACTGTGTTGAGAAACACTGCCCTAAATCATAGGCAGCAGAATGGCTTTTTGGCAGGCAAGCCTGGGTTTTTTAAAATAAGTTTCTGTATATATAGTAAATACAAAAATGTATACTTTTTCTTGTGTAAGTTTTAATTGTGTGTTGAATATTTGTTTGACATTAGTTATTATGAATGTTGTTATGTAGCCTGCTCAGAACTCTGGATACATTGTTCAAATAAATAAATAAATGCTTTTTTGTTTGGAGGAGCCCAATAGCTCCACCCTAGACCCTGTCCAAGCCCCACCTCAGACCTGCCTAAGCTCTGCCTCAGATCCCACCCAGCATCCACCAAGGTGGACCACGTTTTGCGGAACTTTTTCAAGGAACCCACAAGGAAGTTAAAGTTGTGCTTGACGGTCACACATTATGGGAGGTGCATTAGTACGCACTGTGCCGTTCTGTCATATCAGCAAAGTTCAGCGTGAAGATTCTCAAAAGCAGCAAACAGTTTTATTATTGCGCGCTAAACGCTAACGCAAGCATGTTATCCTATGGAGGCATTAGCGATTAGCGCATGCATTGATTTAGCACGTGCTAAAACGTTTAGCGCACCTTAGCAAAAGAGGGTCTTAATATTTTGACTTACTGTATCTAATATGATTAGATAACTGACAAATATGTTATAACGTCTGATCTATATTTTGTTATCTATCTAAAATCCTTGGCAGAGATTAGTGCAGACTACACATCTAAGAATAGAACGGTGTAGGCAAGGGAGGAGCCAAAATATTGACGTCAAACTCTGAAGGGGAAGGGAGGTCTATGTCCAAAGAGATAAACGTTGATATTTAGTGCTGGTATCTGGGTTGCCCAAGTTAAAGAAAGATGTTCCCACTGAGCAGTTTTCCATTGTAGGGATTAAGGAAGATACCCCCTCAATCTCCCAGTGATTGCTTCCCCATCTCACCCATGTGAAAAGGACAACAGATACCAAGCTTCTCTGACAGCTTCATGAACTTTAGACATTCATGGTACTAATTTTTATATATATATATATATATATATAGCACCTGCAAGCCCAAAGGCTATTGAAGAAATGTGCATTCAGGTACAGTAGACAGTTTTTCTTTCTCTAGAGGACTCACATTTGAAAATAAAAAAGTAATCAGAAAGAGTCCCGTGGTCTTCAGCCCATTACTCTAATAATTAGGCTACTCTTTTGCTGTGCATGGGCAACTATGAGGACATTTTATAACATGGACATTCTTATTAAGCCACAATGAAATCCATGTTCCTTGTTTTGTGCCATTAATAGTTTGGACGTTTCATTTTGTAAAATGGATGTGCATGCTGGATGTAACCAGCACATATGAGGGGGTGCTAAAAATTTCTCAGCCCATCCAAGAATGATGTGGATATGGTTCAATCGATTTTAAATAATGTCAAAACAAAGAAATTTGTTTCTGCAAATTGGCACTTAATGAAATAAGCTTGTGACAAAGCAGGGCACAGTGCTCAGGTAAGGATTTATACAAACACACGTATTACATTTTGGAGTGTTCAGAACAAAAAAGAACTCTATTAAACAACAGGGAAGAACCTGTTTCTTCACAAGTTCCCTTAATGGTTTCTTTTCCAACGAGACAGCTACGCTTTTCAACTTTTCCACTACTTTCTGTTGACATTTTCAGTAGGACTTGCCATGCCCTAAACCAGTCTTTATCACAGTTGCAAGAAATAGTTTTATGCAGCATTCAATCACAGCTCTGGTCAGGCATTAGAATACAGGCAGAGTTTTCCATAGGTCAGCTCTTCCGTTCAGTATACCTAGCTCCTAAGTTCCCTCTGGGACCTCCTTGAGCGGCAAAGCTGGTCCACACATATAGCTCAGATACCCTCAGCCAAGCTATCAGGAACTTTTTCACCTTGTACTGTATAGTCTTTCTTTCTCAGCTCAAGTAGTGTCAGCTTCCCTAGGGCTTCTACCTCAATCACATCTAGGGTTAAAGCAGGGAGTCCCTTTCTCTTCCACCAGGGACCTCCATGAATAATTCTCCTCTGTGGTAAATAAACACCTCCTTGCTGAGTCCCGTCCCCTGACTCAGCAGGGTTACCTGATTAACATGGCACATCACTGAGCTGTAAAGCCCAGTGCAGTCTGGGACATGTAGCTCGCTCAGCCATGGGCTAGCAGCCTATGCTGTTTGGAGGTGGAATGGTAGCATTAGTGGAAGATATACCACCCCTTACTCTTCTACACAGCTACAGTGGCAAAATAACCCTGATAATTTAGGAAGTTGGTTGGCTGGGCTGAGAAATTTTCAGCACCCCCTCATAGATTACATTACATTACATTATGGATTTTTATTCCACCATTACCTCGCGGTTCAAGGCGGATTACAAAAGAGTTATAGAAGGTGGATTACAGAAGACGACTGGTCATTTTCAGGGAGAATAAAGAATAGAGTAGGTTGTTTCTGGGGGTTTGGGAGTTAGTGGAGGGAAGGAAGAGGACTTGTGGTGTAAGGTCTTTTTCATGAATTTCTTAAACAGTACAGTCTTTATTTTTTTTCTGATCATTTTGTAGTCTGGGGTCGCTATCAGTAAATTGGAGATTTGGTTGTCAAGTTTTGCTACTTGAGTGGCCAGGAGGCCATCATATAGTTTTTTCGTTTTAACTTATTTGATTGGAGGGTGTGAGTTTTCCTGTGTCTAGTTGATGTGGTTTGGATGAGGCGGTAGTTCAGGTAGGTTGGGCTGTCTCCATTTACAGTTTTAAATAGTAGACAATAGAATTTGAATTCTTGCTGGAATTGGAAGCCAGTGTGAATTGAGGTAGGCCTCTGTAATGTGGTCGTGTTTCCTCAATGAGTAGATGAGTTTCAGTGCTGTGTTTTGAATTGTTTGTAATTGTTTTGTTATTGTTGCAGGGCAGGGGAGATAAAGGATGTTGCAATAGTCTAGTAGGCCTAGTATTAGGGATTGTACTATGAGCTGGAATTGTGTAATCTCAAAGAATTTCTGAACTTGTCTTAGATTTCTTATGACTGCAAAAGATTTCTGTATAGTTTTATTGATTTGCAGTTGCATGGTGCAGCATCTGTCTATTGTCATTCCCAATAGTTTTAGGGTGGGTTGTATGGGGTAGTTAATTGTGTTGATTTCTATGTTGGTTATGGTTGGGATTTTGTTGGGATATGGTTGTCTATTTCTTATGAATTTTAGAACAGGTTTTTCATTATTGTTGCAGTTGTCTGGGTCTCGCTACATCTGGGATAACCTCAAAAATGATGAGCTGCAGAATCATAAGAGAACAGGCTTTTCATAGGCAGATCCTGTACTAACATATGACCTCCACCAGTGATGTACCAGTCTGGATGTCCTTATTTACATTGGATGCTCTTTCTAAAATGCCATTCCACATGTCTTTGTAAAATACTAGTGAAAGCATCTGAAATTGTGTTTATATGTTTACAAATTCTGCTATCCAGAAAAATGAATTTAAATATTAATCCCCTATATGTGAGATATGATATAAGGTTTTGCTTTTTACAGAATCTAAACTTTGTTCCACTGAATGATTTCTTATTAGAAATAGCACACCAAATTAAAAAAAAGTGGCCTTAAAGTTTGGGAGTTACTGACTGCTACACAATTTATAGTGTTTATTGGAGATCATATTGACTTGTTTCAAGAATAAAAAAAAATGTAATCTCCCTCTTTCACAGTTGTTTATGTTATAATCAATTAAGAAAGCTTTTACAAAACAGAAGCAAGACACTAAGAAAAAAGGACATTTTTCTAAGAAATTTATGACAGCAAATATTTAATGGGAGATTAAGTGACAGAGACAACATTAAGCAGAGTTTCTTCAGGAAAAGAATGTGTGAGCAGAAAAAAATAGGAAGAAGACAAAATGCCTAAGAAAGGTTTGGACAATTTCCTGGAGGAAAAGTCCATAGTTTATTATTGAGAGACAGGGGTGAAGCCACTGCTTGCCCTGGATCGGTAGCATGGAATATTGCTACTCCTTTGGTTTTGGCCAGGTAACTGGATTGGCCACTGCGAGAACGGGCTATTGGGCCTGATGGACCATTGATCTGACCCAGTAAGGTTATTCTTATATTCTTAAATGGAGTTGAAGAGTAACCTAGCTGACACCAAGGATCCCACTACCGCTCCTCATTATCTTAAGTAAATCATTTCATTGTCTCAAAAAGGGATGGGCTGTCATTTACAATGAACATAAGAACATAAGCAGTGCCTCCGCCGGGTCAGACCACAGGTCCATCCTGCCCAGCAGTCCGCTCCCGCGGCGGCCCAAACAGGTCACGACCTGTCTGTATCATCAGAAGGGGCTTCCTTGCCACCTTGGTTTCTCATTTAAGTCCTGTCTTCCTATCGAAGTCCTAACCCTCCGGTCTTGCACCTGCACGACCTGGTTTGGTTTCTATACTCATTACCTGGTTAGCTTTCTATACTTGTGTTACATCCCAGCTCCTCCCTCAGTATCCCATGATCCCTTTATCCTTCAGGAATCCGTCCAATCCCTGTTTGAATCCCTGTACCGTACTCTGCCTGATCACTTCCTCCGGTAGCGCATTCCAAGTGTCCACGACCCTTTGGGTGAAAAAAAACTTCCTTGCGTTTGTTTTGAACCTATCTCCCCTCAGTTTCTCCGAATGCCCCCTCGTATTTGCTGTCCCCTTCAGTCTGAAGAATCTGTCCCTATCCACCCTCTCTATGCCCCTCATGATCTTGAAGGTCTCTATCATATCTCCCCTGAGCCTCCTTTTTTCCAGAGAGAAGAGCCCCAGCCTATCCAACCTCTCGGCGTATGGGCAGTGTTCCAGCCCTTTTACCATTTTCGTTGCTCTCCTTTGGACTCTCTCAAGTACCGCCATGTCCTTCTTGAGGTGCGGTACTTGAGAGAGTAGGACCTAGGAAACATTTCCCATTTTGTTAACAAACACATGCAGGAAAAAAATGTTCTCATGGTTCTCTGATGATAATATTTATTTAAAAAGTTTATATTCCACCTAAATCTAAACAGATTATTTTTTTTTTAAATACACAATTACAGTATAAATATTAAATCCAATAAACCTTACTAAAATTACAGCTAAAATCCAGAGCCATAACGCTTCCCTATAACAGAGACACTGCAATGCCAAGAGCTTCAAAAGCATGGTAATGATGGAACCTGGATTTGGGTAGTGCTATTACTACTGCAATATGTTTGTTCACATATTTTTAATCTATGGACATCTTTCCCAATGTTACAGTTAATAGATTTTGTGATCCTTGAGGCGGGCCTAGGGTTGAAACATGGATCTGACACTGGATCTTATTGGTTAACTTTGCCATTTTCTGGTGGATTTTTATGAAGTTGACTTCAAACAAAGACCTTTTATTAGAACTTGGAGTCCTCTTAACTCTGTGCAAAGTCTGTGGTCCATCCTTACTCAGCATCCAGAATTATGACTGGTAGAACTGCAGGTGCCTAAATAAAAGAAACACCGATAATGGGGTATGTTAGTATTCTATAATGGAATCTGGGTGCCCAGATATTGTTCTTGAGTAGGCTCTTATCACATGTCCTCAGGTCGCCTAAAGGAGATGCTCACTTATAAAATTTCCACCTTAGAGTCTAAGTTAGAGGTCTGCACGGGAACGGGGATCGCAGGAATCCCGTGAGTCCCGCGGGAATCCCCCCTAACCCACGGGACTCCCACGGGGACCCCCCTCTGGCCCACAGGACTCCCATGGGGACCCCCCTCTAGCCAACGGGATTCCCACGGGGATGGAAGGCTTAGGAAGCAGGGTTCGTCCATATAATAAAATGGACACGTCAGCCTTAGTAAAAGAGGGGGTTTATAAGTTAATTACCTTAATAGAAAACAAAAAAAGTGTTACACCAAAGAGATTCCACAAGGAAAACAGCAGCGCAAACACAAAAGAAACTGTGGAATTGATGATCCTGTCAGAAGTAATTGCTGCTTTTTATGGGGACGGGCGGGGATGGAGGTAATTCCTTGCGGGGATGGGTGGGGACAGAGAGAATCCTGGCGGAGACGGGTGGGGACGGAGAGGATCCTGGCGGGGACGTGTGGGGACGGAGAGGATCCGGGCGGGGATGGGTGGGATTTCTGTCCCCGCGCAACTCTCTAGTCTAAGTCCTACATGGACAAGGAAATTCCTAGAACAAGTGAATGTAACTCACTTTATGCTACTACTGAAAATGTGTGAGTACAATTCTAATAACTAAAATAGAACTTTCTTGATACTGTAATTGCTTGGGGTAATTGTATGTTTTATGCATGCAAAGCTTGCTTTATAGGCAAAAAACAACTGTTATAAAACTGTACAATGGTATATATGCATAAAAAGTATGCACTCCACAGGTCTGTGCCTATATTTGTGTGATATGGGTAGAAGTGCGATGAACACAGGTAGTTTATTGAAATGAGCATCTAACGTATTTTTCGCTCCATAAGACGCACGTTTTCCCCCAAAAAAAGTAGGCAGAAATAAGGGTGCGTCTTATGAAACAAATATACAAACCCCCCCCCCAGCGGTACTTTTAAATGTTGGAGGTTGGTGGACGGCTGCCTGCTGCTTGTCGGGGCCCGCGGTGCACAAGGGCGCTAATGCACCGCCCAGACACTTTCCTAATTGGGCCGGTCGCTAGTGCTTCGCAGGGCTACTGCCTGCTGATTACCGGCATGTCGGGGCCAGCAGCACACTAGTGCGCTGCTGCGTGGGCGGGCGCCACTTCTAAATGACTGCTCAGTTCTACTTATCTTAATTGAGATAGATCCGGATACTGCTGATTTAGTGCCTAAAATAAATTTTTGTATTTCTAAACTTCTAATGTGGGCCCAGTCTGTTCGGATGAAATTGAATGCATCTAAGACGAAACTGTTGGGGCTTGGCCCAAAATTAGATTGTCTCCCTAGTTCTGTAGTATTGGCTTCTGGTTCCTCCCTACAAATTGAGTTTTCTACCAAGATTTTAGGAGTCCTCTTCGACTCCTCACTTTCTTTTAAGGATCAAATCAACTCTGTGATTAAGAAATGTTTTTTTCAATTTACGCATATTGAGAAGGGTTATCAACATCACTTCTCTATTTTGGTTCAGTCGATTATTCTTTCTCACCTCAACTATTGTAATGCTCTTTATCTTACTATTACTAAAACCTGTCTCACTAAACTACAATTGATCCAGAACACAGCTGCTAGATTGATTTTTGGGAAGTGTAAGTTTGATCATGTAACCTCACTGCTTTATAACCTTCACTGGCTCCTTGTATAGTTTAGAGTCCAGTTCAAATGTGCTTGTGCCACTTTTAAAATCCTCTGTGGTATGTTTACTCCCCTAGTCCCTTTATCCTAGAACTCTTATAGATTCTCTTTTGCAAGGGGTGACCAACAATTCAAGCTGTCCTGTCCATCTAGTAAAGGTATTAAAAGAATCAAGACTCTTAGCCAATCTGTCTTAAGTTTACCCAACTCCAGAATGACCTTCCACTTTGTTTAAGAAGTTCTGGCCCCCTTTCTTTTTTTCGTAAGTCTTTGAAAACTATTCTGTTTACTAAACATTTTGGAAACTAATCTTTCTGATAACTTTCTATAAGCCTTTACTAGCTTAACTTAATTCGTTGTAAACTGAGTCAAGCTTTCCTGGATTGAAGTCTCGGTATACAAAATTTAGATTAGATTAGATTGATTGATTGGGGAGGGGGGCTGGGATGGAATTTAAAGGTGTCGGGTATATATTAGTATATAATTTGGGTCAGAATGGGTTTTTTTTTCTTGTTTTCCTTCTCTAAATCTGAGGTGCGTCTTATGGTAAGGTGCGTCTTATGGAGCAAAAAATATGGTACATACCTGTACATAGTATGCATGTACACAATAATTAATTCCTTAGACCAGGCATAAGTTTATGTGATACAATGTGTGCGCTACAAAGATCATTGTACATGCCCATTTCACAAAGGCCCATGGGAGTCTATGTTGCCTTTCCAAAACAGCAAATAGATTCAAGACTGTTTCTATGACTTGGCACCCAAGTTAGATGCCTTGATGCCACATGTAACAGTAACTCATGCAATCAGTTATACAAGTGGCCGCTGAAAAGTTCTCAGCCCAACCAAAACTAGAATGACGTGGAACCATGAAACTTGCAAGTTATTCCAAACTCCTCTTGACACTTGAAACAAAATGAAAAGTGTCAAGAAAAGCATGGAATAACTTGTAAGTTTCATGGTCCCACATCATTTTCTTTGTGGTTGGGCTAAGAACTTTTCAGCGGCCCCTCCTATTCTATAAGTTATACACACTGCTTGCTTAAATGTTATACAGAAATTACAACAGTGTTTTCACTTTTGATAGAAAAAGATCTTAGAGTAGCTGCAATCTGAATATTGCCACTAACCAATTAAGTACCAGCTTTATACATGCTCCACCCAGGCTCCGCCCTCAGGCTGACCCTGCACTAACTGGATAGTGCAGGAAGCTCTCATGCCCTGTTGAATCACTTTGGAAATTGACTAGATATTTTCCGTAGGTGAACAGACCTATAGCTGGGTTGAACTTTCTTCTACAGAAGGATACCCAATTGATAAAATGTTTTTGCTATTTTGGAAAACAATCAGAAATTTCACATAGAACTACTCTTCATATGTCATTTGCCTTTTTGCAGGATAAAGAGACTCTTTTGCAGCTGTACTTTTGCATTGAAAACACATCTATTCTCTTCACTGCATTCATATGCAGTCATTTGTATGATGTCTATGCCTCTTTATCATTTCTAATATTATGTAAGCCACAATGTTTCCTAAATGACATTTGCAGGATACAAGAATCAATATGGTATGGTATGTACTTGAGATTAGTTGGCACAACATTCTTGGGACAGCACTTCTAGAAATCTTCTGACGATTCTCTTTTAATACAGGAAATAAGTGGAGGAACGCAGTACTATGGAAACGTGAACAAGCCTGGATTTTCCATTGGCAGACTGTCAGTCCGGCAGGTTTGAATAGAGAAGTGGAGTGGTGGGCGTTCCTCCACTAAGATTGACAGGTGTACCTGTATATGTTGTGGGAGTTTAGGAGGAAGTTACCTTACCAGGAAGTGATGTAATCAAGGGCTACGAGGAAGGTACTACCGGCAGCGATGAGAAGTTCAGTGAGTGTTATGTGTATACATTTTTTATAACAATGCATTATTGAAAGCATTCCCTTGTATTGGCAGGAAGAAGTTTTCACTCAGTTCCAGCTTGTTTGGCGGCTCGCTGAAGAAGCCTCTGGCGAAACACGTTAGAGCCTGCTGGAGTGAGACAGCTTCCCCAAGCACCTATGCAAGTTAAGTTCACATTTGAAAAGCGTTGAAGTTATTATTTTTTCACATGATTGATTTGGGACATTAGTAAAATATTTTTCACCATATTTCTTTCTATCACGGGAGAGGATGCAATGATAGAACACTGAAATGCTTATAGGGGCTTGTCCCCAGTTAGCATTTATTCCACCTTGTTTTTCAAGGTTCTGAGCACCTCTCTGGTTGAAAGTTTATATATTGAAGTGAAGTTCACATTACAAGTTCTTCCTTTTCAGTTTTGCTGCATGTACTAATGTTGACATTAACACACTTCTATTTTTAAAAGTTGCCATGGAAACAAATACTGCCACCTATGAAGGAGGCAGTAAGAGCGCCTGTGATATCTAAGTGCTAACCAGATTGCAGGTGATAAAATGGATATGCTAACAGGTTAGTACAAGAATGCCTACTCTTTGCCCCAACATGCCTTCTCAAGAATATATACAAAAAAATATTTAATGTGCAGGTGAAGGGGCATAATCAAAAGAAATGTCTAAGTCAGTTTTTGGCCTAAGTCACTAGTCGCCGAAAGTTGGCTAGAGAAAATGTCCATTCCTGAAAAATACATTCAAAATATTCCCCCTCCCCGCCGAAAAATATCTAATTGGACGACCAGCCGTTTGATCGTCCAGACCGCTAAGTCGTCTATCGTTATAATAATAATAATTGCTTTATTTTTGTATACCGCAGTACCATGGCAGTTCAGAGTGGTTAACAGAGGAAGAGACTGTACATTTACAGTGATGTTGCGTACAAGATAATAGTGTTACAAAGAGGACATTCAGTTGAACTTGGAGTTCAGTTTAACTTGGGCATTCAGATTAACTTAACAAGTCGGGAGAAGTCGGGTAAATCCGGAGGCATATCAGAGATCAAGACAGGGATGCAAGGTAGGGGGAGTCGGAGAAATTTATCAAAGAGATAGGTTTTGATTGATTGCCTGAAAGTTTGGTAGGAGGGTGAATTAGAGATGAGGGTGGTTAGGCATTTATTCCATTTGCCTGCTTGGAATGCTAGAGATCTATCAAGGAATCTCTTGTAGATACAGCCCTTTAGGGATGGGAAGGCAAACAGGTAGGCATTTCGTGTGTGAGTGGGGCCTGAAAGTTCAAAGTGTTCCAACAGGTAGATTGGGGAAGAGCCTGTTAAGGTTTTGAAGCAGAGGCAAGCAAATTTGAAGATGATCCTTGCCTCCATCGGCAGCCAGTGCAGTTTTTTTGTAATAAGGGCTTACATGATCAGATTTTTTGAGATCGTAAATGAGGCGAACAGTAGCATTTTGTACAATTCTCAGGCATTTGATGGTTTTCTTAAAGGATCCCAGGTATATAATGTTGCAATAGTCTAAGATGCTTAAGATTAGTCAACAGTCGAAAGGAGAGGAAGTCAAAGTAACGTTTGATGGTGCGAAGTTTCCAGAGGGTACAAAAGCATTTTTTACCCCATTCTCATCCAAAAATTCATCCAAGTCAAAAACGCCCAGAACAAGACCTTTTTTGGACGTGGGCGGGGTCAACAAAGTGATGAACTGGACACCCAAACATTGCACCAGAGTAGTGGGGTACCTTACAGGGCACTGCTGTGAACTTCACAAAAAGTGTGCCACATAAACATCTCACCACAACTCCCTTATAGGTCATGGTGAGCCCCCCAAAACACCCCTAGAACCTACTAGACCCACCTGTCTACCATCCCAATAGCCCTTTTGGCTGCAGGTACCACTTATATGGCAGTACAAAAAGGTTTTTTTTAAGGGGGAGTCAGGGGTGCATATGTTTCACCATGAATGCAGTGATTAGAGTGGCTTATGGGCCTGGGTCCTTTTCTCTATGGTTCACTAACCCACCCCCAAGACCACTTATGATACCTCTGTATAGTTCTACTAGGCTTTCCTATGCCAGGCTGCCAGGTGCTGATGTTCTGGAGGCAGATGTGTATGTTTTTATTATGACTTTTTATGGTGTTGGGGGGGGGGGGTCAGTGATCACTGGGGCAGTGTGTGGGGTTCTGTACTTTGTCTCTGCAGTGGTTATCTGGTCACTTTGGATACCTTTTTGCCACTTAGATCTGTTTTTACATGGTCTAAGTCACAATGTACAACTTCCATCCAGGCAGCCTCGTTAAAGTTTTGGTTATACTTGCAGTACGACTAAGTTTAGATCAGACCAAATCCTGCCCTCACCGCTCCTTCTAAAATGCCCCTTTTAGCTCTGGTCATACAGCAGCACTGACAAGGCCTAAGTCGTTTTTAGGTACGTTTAAAACCCGTTTCAATTATCGGCACTCGGATGACTTGTTTTTTAGATCGTCTAAGTACCGATTTAGGTGGGTTTTTATACATATTTATTTTTTGATTATGAGCCCCTTAGCACATACACATGCAAACGTTAACACATGCCACTTTAGCATGTACTGTGTTAGTCTATTTTTTCTATCCAGGCTTATGTTAGGGCCTAATACTGAACACACACAAACAGTTGGGATTTTACCACACCTTGATTCTATGGGAGTCATTACCCTGCAGTATTTCAGTTTTGCAGGTTGCTCATTCCCATGTTAAATGAATAACTCTACTTGTGAGCTACCTCACAAGTGCCTTTATTCCACTGTCCAAGAACTTTGGGCGTCAAAGCCATGGTCTGATGATCCTGGGACACATCTTAAAGGGAATGATAGAAACATAAATAGACTGGAGAAAGTTTAAATCAATATTTTATTAACCTCTATAGAGACATTTGAGGGAAAACATATCTCATTGATACATCCACATTTTGCCCTGGCAAAAGGAGGCATAAGGCAATTAAAAAACATGCTTAAAATTAACATAAAATAACATAGAAAACACTTTTACATGATAAATAAATCACATAAAAATATTAACATAATAAAAAATGATATTTGTTATTTAAAATAATAAACGCATCATAAACATGCATAAAACCTATAAGCATGCTTAATTAACTACCGTAATTTTCTACAAAAGGCTCTTTTATTTGTCCCTGCATCTCACTAAAATGAATTAAATATGTGAAATGAACTACACAAATTCACTAGAAAACATTAAAATCTTAGACTTCTTTGCAGCCACTACTGCCTTTAATAGTGACATTTCAATTGTGAAACTCAGTAGTAGATGGAAACCCCTGCGATGACTAGCCCTTTAACTAACACATATGAAAGCCTGATACTAAGAGATATTGACAAATTAGAACACAAAATGAAAACATAATATGATCTTTCTAAGCAAGTCAAAAGAGCTATTGAGGTGATGTGGCCTGGGCATTTCTCTGCCTGGGAGCTTTTGGATCCTTGTTGCTGGCACAATTTTTCTTTTCTTTTTTGCTCGGAGCCTTGCAGAAGGAGTGTTCCTAGGTCCGATTTCATCGGGCATCCAACGAAACAGCCGAGAGACATCAGAGGGGACTTGTGACCTGTCTGGGAGCTTTTGGTTCCTTGTAGCTGGTGCAATTTTCCTTTTCTTTTTTGCCTGGAGCCTTGCAAGGAGTTGTGAGGTCAGAGAAATTAGGATTCAACATTTAAAGGTATTTTTCCTCTTTCTTTTTATTTTATAACTAGTGTTTAAACCCATTACATTAATGGATGCTAGAATAGATATGTAAACTTTTAGCACAATGGAGCGCTGAGGCCTTTCTTTCTATCTTTTTTTCTCTTTCTTTCTTTGCTTCCTGCTCCCCTGTCCAGCAGTAGGCCTTCTCCCTTTCTTTTACCTCCTCTCTGTCCAGCAGTACCCATTCCCTGCTCTCCCCTGTCCAGCAGCATTGCTTCCGTGCTCCCCTGTCCAGCAGTAGCCCTTCCTTTTACCTCCCCTGTGTCCAGCAGCACCTCCTGTCCAGCAGTAGCCCTTCTCCCTTCCTTTTACCTCCCCCATCCAGCAGCATCCCTTCCATGCTTCCCCTGTCCAGCAATAGCTCTTCTCCATTACTTTTACCTCCCCTGTGTCCAGCCGCACCCCTTCCCTGCCCTCCCTGTCCAGAAGTAGCCCTTCTCGCTTCCTTTTACCTCCCCCATCCAGCATCACCCCTTCCCTGATCCCCCCTGTCCAGCAATAGCCCTTCTCCCTTCCTTTTACCTCCCCCTGTCCAGTAGTACCCCTTATCCTTTCCCTGCTCCCCCTTTCCAGCATCCGCTAGCCCGGGCAGCCTTGGGGCTTTTGCTAGGCCGGCCCACCTCGCATTATCGAAGTGGGCCGGCCTAACAAATGTCCCGCAGCTGCTTGATGAAACCGCGACTGCTGCCGCTTATGGTCCGGGGTTGAGAAGAAGAAGAGTCCCGTCAGCGGCAGCATAGTCAGAAGGCAGGAAGTCAGCCGGCATCGTAGATCGGGACAGGATATCAGCTGAGGCAGGCACGCCGCCACGGAAGCACGGAACACAGAGATTGAAGTGCTCATGCGCGCTAAGGGTTTTATTATAGCAGATATGGGTAAAAGGAAGACTAAAACCCAAACCTCCACTCCAGTTCTGTCTGGATTGATCAATAGTTGGTTGCCTCTAATTTTATATCTTCACAATTGAATAAATCTGATTCTATCTCAAGAATATCTCTTAGCCCCTCAGATTGAACTCCGCCTCTCCCTTTCCCTTCCAGTAGTGGAATAGGTCCTGAAATTGGTCCTAAAACTCTGCTTTTGGACAGATTGGAACCTCAACATTAACGGGTGCTAGAATAGATGTGTGTGTCTTTCTTTCTTTCTTTCTTTCTTTCTTTCTTTCTTTCTTTCTTTCTTTCTTTCTTTCTTTCTCTTTCTCTCTGCTTAGCCGCTTTCTGTCTGTCTGTCTTTCTTTCTTTCTGTCTCTCTCTTTCCTCGGCTGTCCACCACCACCCCTTGCCTGCTCCCCCTGTTCAGCAGCAGCCCTTCTCCCTTCATTTTACCTCCTCCTTGTCCAGCAGCACCCCTTCCTTGCTTCCTCTGTCCAGAAGCATCCTTTACCTGCTCTTCCTGGATGTTCAGGTCTGCCCCGGAGAAAGAGAGAGAGAGAGCAATCTGCAATCAAAAAAGTCTACTAAGGATCGTGGCCGGCTGTAGCGAACCTTGCAGGCGCTATGCGCCTCGGTAGCACATTCCCTCTAACGGGAATGTGCTACAGAGGTGCACTACAGGCAGCGTGATCCTCAGTAGGCTTTTTAGAAGAGGAAGGCAGACAGAAGAGCCCTTCGGTGGAATGGATGGAGGAATGCCGCTCGATGCCTGGAGGAGCAGGAGAGCAGGAAGGTCCATGCTATCTGCCAGTAGCACACATGCGCATTCCTGCCTGCCACGGACATACAGATCACGGATCACGCAGGTAGGAGTGTGCATGTGCGCTTAGGGTTTTATTATTATAAATAAAGAACTTCCTAAAATATTTTCCTCTCAGGAAGATGTGAACAAAGTCCAGCAGAGATTCCACAGGAAGTTTCTTTGAAATATTTCTGGTTAATTAATAATAGAATTGAGGTTTTTTTTGAAATCAGTTATTAATCAAAATCAAGTTTTCTCATAACAAGTTGTGGAGAAATTGGACAATGCAGATTCTAATTTAAAAATGTTGGATAAACAACTATCATTAGCTGAAACCCAGGTTTTTACTATGCAAAAGCTTTATACTTCTGCTGCTAGAGATTGGCTCAGAACGTCATTGGGAGGGGGAAGCCCCGTCATTTGCAGCATGCAGCCCTGTAAGCAGGAGGGAGTGGGCTTCCCTCCTGCCGTTTTTTCATCCAAAGGTACTAGGAGTCCGGAGTTGGTGGGGGGGGGGGGGGTCAGGAATGTTGGGGGTATGTGGTGGGGCGGAGATGTCAGAGAATGTCAGAGGATGGTTCAGGGATGTCAGGGGGAGGGGTGTAGGGCTCCATGGCTCAGCTGATCCTGGCAGGGGGAATCCCCTTCAACTGAACCACCAGGAATCCCTGAAACTGGCTCAGCTGATGGGGATTCCTATGACACGATCAGACAAGATAGTTGGTGGGTATGTCTATAAACTTATTTTTTTGCGTTTTTCACGTGGACATTTTTAATTTTGAAAATAGGTAAAAAGGTAGACGTCCTAAGGGCCAAAAATTATATCTAGCTCATTTTCAAAAATAAAAGATAGACATTTGGCAGCTTTGAAAATGGACATTTTTCCTACTGGATGTGGATGACTTGCACAAAACATCCAACCTCAGACTTACCCCCTCTTTTACGAAACTGTGATTGTAGTTCCTAGTGCAGGGAGCCGCGCTGAATGGCTTGCGCTGCTCCCGATGCTCATTGAGTTCCTATGAGCATCGGGAGCAGCGCGGGCCATTCAGCGCGGCTCCCTGCGCTAGAAACTGCTATTGCAGTTTCGTAAAAGGAGGCCTAAGGCACACTATCGATTATGCCCCTTTATGTATTGTGAGATCAATTACAATTAGATCAGTTTCTCAAATTAAATAAAAGTATAAAAGTTTAATTGATCTCAATAGGAATTTAAATAGTTATACGCCAGATAATGATAGTGTTATATCTTATATTGCTTAATTTTTTTTAATCAAATCAATCTCTCTTCATGTAGGCTTGACGGATTCTGTATTATATGGAATATATGATATTTATTTTATTTCTTCCATATCCTATATTGTATTCTGTGCAAATTCAATAAAAAATTTTAAGTAAAAAAAAAAAGAGCTATTGAGACATTGAAAAATTATGATTCATTTATCATAAAACTAGCAGACAAGGAGGGATAGTTGTTATGAATAGACAAGACTACATCTTTGAAATCAAAAACAACTTGATAAAAAAAAATTTTCTATAAATAAAAATTAAAATGACTTAACTTCAGAAACCCTAAAGGAAATGTCTAATCTCTTGGATATAGCAAAAGAAGTAGATTCCTGACTAATTAAAAATTAGACTAACTTGTGGGGAAGAAAGATGGCATCCTGGCAAGACATGATTGAAGCCTCTCTGTCTGATTCTTTTTATTTTACATTAAGGGCTAGTGTTTTTAGCGCATGCACAAGATTAGCGCGCACTAGCCCAAAAATTACCGCCTGCTTAAAAGGAGGCGGTAGCGACTAGCGTGTGCAGCATTTTAGCGCGCGCTATTCCACGCGTTAAGGCCCTAATGCACTTTTTGTAAAAGGAGCCCTAAGTTTCCTTTAGCAGTTGCCTTATGCCAAAAAGAAGGGGGAAGATTCAGTCTGCTTTCTGTCAGGTTTTTAATCCCTCATATGGGTCAGCCGAAGCTCGTCAGCCATAAGAAGATTATGGCATCGGGCAAGTGGGTTGCACTGGACTTCTGGCTCATATCTCCCTCCATACCAGTGACAGACAACATGGAACACAACCTGCCAATCTGTGGAAGAAGCATTTTTGGGTGCAGCTGGAAGCAGCTTTCCCTTGGCAGGTTTTTTTCATGCAGTTGAATCTCCAATACTGGAATCTTCTGAAGCAATGGAGGAGGAGTCCAAATGGTTCAAGAGATGAGGTTGGTAACAACTATATGCCCTCGTGTTAAACCATCTGAAATTACATTGAAAGTCATATGGTCTGCACAGCAGTCCCTATCTGCTCCATGTTCTGGGAATATTCCTGCTGTTCAGCAATATGTTGTTACATTGCAGAAACCGAAGGAAGAACAACATCCTGTCTCCAGCATTAAAATTCAGAATCTATGTATTCAAATTCAGCAATTAAAATAACCACAAACCGTTTCAATTCAAGAAAAAAATGATTCGATATTGGAAGATTTCATTAGACATGTAGATCTGTGAATTCGGAACTTTCCCCAAATATTAACTGTAATTGCTAAAGAACTATTTTATAGGCTTTTAAAAGAAAATAATTCAAAGCGGTGACTTTGGGCTAGATTCACTAACCTGACTTCCGGGGCCGATATGGGGCCCATTCCAGCGGGCCCAACGAATTCCCGAAACAATAATATTGAAATGAGGGCGATCGGAGGAATGCCCCCCTCTGACTACACGGATCGCTAGTGTGCGATCCCGATGCATGCGCAGACCATCTGTAGATGGTCTGCGCATGCGTCTAAGACCGTCTGTGCCGCAACTTTGTTTTAGCCCAGCGAGCCCGTGTTTTTAACCTGCGGGTTAAAACCACGGGCTCGTTGTGCGGGGAAGGGCAGGAGAGATTTGTGGCAGCAGGCAGGAGAGATTCGGGGAAGAACAGGGTGGCGATTCAGGGGAGAGCAGAGCGGCAGGGAGGAGAGATTCAGGGAAGAGCAGGGCGGAGATTCGGGATGGCATGCAGGAGAGATTCAGGGCAGATCAGGATGGCGATTTGGGCCGGCAGGCAGCAGGGCATGCAGAGAGCAGAGTGGCTACCCAGTTAGGTTATGGTTATTTTTTAAAATATATTGACTAATTGTGTGGACAATAATTTTATGAACTGAATTGAAATTTTGAAAATCATAGATAATTGACATCTGAATGGATGTATAAGATATGTTAATTGTTTAGTATAGCAAATTTTGTCCTTATTACTATATTGATTGAACATGCCATTGCATGTCATTAAAACCTGAAAATAAGCAGAAGAAAACATGTATGTGTTTTATCATTTGTCCATGGTAGAGCTGGGGGACCCTCCCCCCACTGGTTAATCAACCTTACCTGGTGGTCTAGCGGTGACGCAGGGCAGGAGTGATCTTCCTACACTCCTGCCCTGTGCAGATCCGTCATTGAAAATGGCTGCTGTGAGTTCCCGTGGTCTCACGAGACTACAATGGGAACTCACGGCAGACATTTTCAATGACAGCTCTGCATGGGGCAGAAGAGTAGGAAGATCGCTTCTGTCCCACGTCACTACTAGACCACCAGGTAAGGTCCGGGAGGCAGGAGGAAGGTGGGGTTTGGTCAGAGTCAGCCCAAAAGTTATTTGCAAATTTTCCATATTCGCAGGCTACCAGAAGAGGAATGTGCAAAGTTTCAGAAAGAGTGCACCCTTCCTCTAAATCAGGGGTGTCCAACCTGTGGCCCAAGGGCCGCATGCGGCTCCATGAAGTATTTTGTGCGGCCCCGGTTTAGGGCAATGCAGTGTTTTCTTCTGCTGCTCCTGGGTGTTTACCGTCTTGCTGGCTCCCTTCTCTTGATGCAGCATTTGTACGTTGTGTGCGGCCCCAGAAACATTTTTTTCGGCCGAAAGGTTGGACACCTCTGCTCTAAATAGTGCACTCTCTTTTAAAGAGTGCACAGTCAACAACATTGCTTTAGAGATGAAAATATGGCCAATGAAAATGGTTTTTAAAATTCCCAGAAATGGCACAGGAAACAATGCGAAATGAACTTTTTTTTTTTTTAATGCCTATCCCTGCATCTTATCATGATTTTCCTTCCTGTGCTGAACAACTATTCTCTGAGTTAAACTCCAGTTTTGCATAGCTCTTATGTGGATATGAGTTTTACTGAATTTAATCAACTGTTCCAAATCCAAGCTCAAGGCAAGTTACAAAGTACACATGTTATCCCTTTCTAAACTGGTTTACACTCTAAATCAGTGTTTCTTTACTCTCTGCTGGAGGCACACCTAGCCAATTGAGTTTTGGAGATTATTATGATGATACAATTGGATTATGCATATTTATTGTGGTAATCCTACATACCTTTGGATCATACTTATTCATCTTGGTAATTCTGAAAACCCAACTAGTTAAAACGGACCTCAGGAGGAGGGTTAAGGAACACTGATTTAAATTATATATGAGGCAAAGGAGGGTGAATTAACTGTCTTTCTCAAGTTGCTCTATAAGTTCCTCCTAGCCAGTCTGCAGGCAGTACATGTAAATCTCTCCTAAGAAAATGCCTTGTGGTTATTCTGAACACCACACTGGATAGATGTTACTTCAGGAATGACCTGGGAAACACCAAAGTACCTTACTTAGATCACAAAGAACCCCAGTGGGGAAAATGCCTGCTTGATGCTTTAACTCTAGTCAGCTGTACTCATCATCACTTTAGTTTTTTGCTGTGGAAACTTTATATTCATTGTTGTGATAAAAACTCACTCTTTATGAATGTATAAGAGAGTATATACTATACTGTATATTGTATGTGTGGAGTTTTTTTTTACTCTTTTTACCAGTGATGATACAGACGGCTTAGGGTACTTTGGGTCCTGATGGTCTATGTTTTGAGGTCTGTTTTTCTCCACCATTTTTTTTCTCTATGATTTCAATGTGATATTATGGTTGAATGATTGAGGTGACCTGCAAAACACATTAACAGAGCAAATATATTTTTTTTCATTTTTATGCTAAATTCGAGTTTATTACAAAACTTCACATTCAGACTGGTGATAGAATATCCACTTCTATAATGGTATTGCCATGGGATATCAGACTGTCCCTGGAACACTCTAATTTCGTGGGGGATCAATTCATCATGCGTCCCAATCTGGCATACCTAATTTTTAAATATCTTTAAATGTCTTTTATATACTTTTCTTTTGTTTATACTTTTTCTATTTTCCTTATAGTTTAAATAATTTAAATAATTTATCCATTTCAGTGCATCTCATTTCATTTCGTAGTTCGAATTAATAACTTAGCTTTTCAGTTTATGAATCATGTGTCCCCTTTACCAATGCATTTCGCTCATTCTTTTTCAAGGCTGGGGAACTGAAAAGACAAAAAACAAAACATACCTAAATAATCGCTAAAACATATCATCCCTCTCCTTTCCGCTTCAGAAAATCTGACTGCGGAGAAGATCTCTTACCTACTACTACTATTCATCTCCTTTACATGCCGTCGGCTATCGAAAAGATGGCCGCGGTGTTCTGCCCTGATCTGAAATAGAGAATCCTATGACATCATATCCGATCCCGATTAAGGACTGTCAGATGGATGCAATCATTCCCCATCCCGTTGAGTTTAGACATTTTGAGGAACACACACAAAAATCCAGTACCAAACATGTCCATTTTCAAAACTGCAAACATCTTTTTTTAATGGATATGTTTGTGTTCAATGCATCTCAAACTGGGCAAGCATCACTTTGGCACTCTTTCATCTCACATACAATGTCAACATACAACAAAACATACAATGCTCAGGCCATAATAAATCCACTCTTCTTAGTGGATTTATTATGGCCTGAGCATTGTACTACTTACTTATGTTTGACACAGTTTATAGTATCTTGCAATAATATACATGAGTGCAATTTACAGTATAATGTAATTACATATAAGAATCCTTGAAAAAATTCTATCTAGATCAATTCAGGGCAGGGTTCCCATCCTGTTTTTGGTCTTCAGCAAATGATTATTTTTAACACAAATTTGTATGTAAGGAAGCATAGCCCCTGACGAAACCAAGAGTAAAACGGTTGGGCAGCCGTCGGGCATAAAGATAAGTGCCTTTCCTTCACAACGCTTTATGCACTTTATAATTTATATAGAGTCTGTATTAAAAATCTATATTTATAAAATAAATTTTTTGCACACGCCACTTTGCCAAGACCAATGATGAAAACACCACCCCAGTAAGGGCATGAAGACAGTTAAAAATTGTGCCTTGGGTGTTTGAGGTCTGGCAAAAAAATTCACTTGATATGAGTTTTGTCCTCAACTACTTTGTATTTTGAACTGACACATTGGACATCTCTGAATTTTACTTATTCAGTTGACAAAAATATCCAAGTCATAAGCCTGCCATAGTCCCGCCCACACCACATCTCTAACATGCCCCCTTGAAATTTAGACAAACTGCAAGTACAGCATAGATATCTGTCTAGATACAGTCGACTCCGCCTAAGTGCACGCCTTTTGGACCGGGTCTCCATGTGCACTTAAACGGAGTGTGCATTTATTAGGAGTGGGGGGTGGGTAGGGGGAGGCTGCAGTTAGGCCGGCTCAATTTAAATATGGCGCTTGGGCTTGCTGGAGCCTAAAGTACAGGGAAACTATGCCCTACAGCTTGAGTGGAAGTGGAGCACTCACTTTCCCAGCTGTTCCAGCGCTTAAGCTGATGTGTGAAGCTTAGCCATTCCCAGTCAGAACGTGATTGCATTTAACCAGAGTGAACGTAACGTGAAAGAATAGAGGTTGGACCTATGACATCAGTGTGCATAAGCGGATTGTGTGCTTATCCAAATTGCAAATATCCGGAGTTTACGTCCATTGACTTTAATGTAAAAAAAATTGGGACCGTAGTGCTAGGGTGCAGATAACTGAAACATGCGCTTAACCGACCTGCACTTAGGTGGAGTCAATTATAATATGTTTCAAAATAGCAAATTGGAAAGGTTTGGTGAGAAAAACATCCCTATGACCCTTTATACCGTGTTTTGAACATTATTCCTTTTTGAAAATGAGCCCCATATTCTCTTATTTGAGTAGTCATGTTTACTTACAACAGATACTTTTCACAATCTCTACATTATGATGTGAACATCAGCAGATTCTAGCCCAGGGGTGGGCAACTCCGGTCCTCGAGGGCCGGAATTCAGTTGGGTTTTCAGGATTTCCCCAATGAGTATTCATTGAAAGCAGTGCATACAAATAGATCTCATACATATTCATTGGGGAAATCCTGAAAACCTGACTGGATTCTGATCCTCGAGGACTGGAGTTGCCCATCCCTGTTCTAGCCAGTCTTATCTTTCTAAACTTGTCTACAATAAGAAGCATATTTTTATTGTACCAAAATTATACCTGCAACAGCTTAAATGTATACAATTTAAAAGCATTTTGTTTTTACCTTGTTACATAATACAAATTGATCTAGAATTATTTTTAGTACCAGTATTAATAACAATCTTAGGAACCAGCTTTTCAAAATCATTTTGGGTGCTAATCAGAAAGGCCACCCTGGACACAGTCAAGTGGTTTGTTCAATATCAGGGGTTCTCAAGCACCCATAAGCACCCAAAGAGCTGACTCCTACGTCTCCAGTTTCATATTGCAATTTGAACAACTTTTGTCAGGAAAATACTGCCCTAAATGTAAAGAGCATGTGGGCCAGAACTTTCTAGGGCACCTGGGGGATTAGCAGATGACACAGTAGTGATGGAATACAGGAATGGCCTGTCATGCATTAATATATTGCTCTAATCATGAAACTCAAACCTTTTAGGGTTCTGCTCATTGAAATCATAATAGCATTAGGCTAACTACAGCATTGTTTCTTTTGTTTCCTGTTTTTTCAAAAGATAATCTCATTTTTTGGGCAGATATATGAAAGCAGACTTCTCTAATAGGAAAAAATTATCCATAGTTTAGTGCACTTTACTTCGGAGGTAGAAAAGCTGCTCTGCCTGCCTGATTTCTATCATTCTTTATTCTTTTAGAGCTGCTGAACCGCTGTAGGCATTTTGCTTCAAAAATATTCTGCTACAGTTCACAGAAGGTGTAGCGAGTCTTCAGTCGAACAACACTAGCTGCCTATTGAGAATTGGTTAGCTATAGATATACAAGGGTCAAAGCCCTGTCTTCTAAAACTAAGTAGTGGTTTGGGAGAGATGTATACAGTAGATGTTTGAAATAATGATGGCCTAGCAGTTTAAAAAGAACACTCACATTGACAGCTTAAGATCAGTTATTGTTTGAAAGTATTTTCAAACAAATCTATGCTGAAAGAAGCAAAGCATTGCAGATTGTGCTTTTCAGTACAAACACCAAGTAATAGCAATTCAAAACAAAACAACATAATAAAAAAAGCACACAAGCTTGCCTGTTGTGAGGTTTAACTAGGTTGTAAATCTGCTAGAGGAAAGATTAAAATATGTTTACTGGCACAGGGTTTATAATTTTTTAAAATGTACAACTATTTCTTAATAGGTTTGTCTCTGGTTTAGGACTCCTTTTACTAAACTGTGGAAGAGCCTATTTCCGTGGGCCGGCAAGGTAAATGCTCATTCATTTCCTATGAGTGATGCTCATTCATTTCCTATTGAGTGTCATAAGAACATAATCAGTGCCTCTGCCGGGTCAGACCACAGGTCCATCCTGCCCAGCAGTCCGCTCCCGCGGCGGCCCAAACAGGTCACGACCTGTCTGTATCACCAGAAGGGGCTCCCTTGCCACCTTGGTTTCTCATTTAAGTCCTGTCTTCCTATCGAAGTCCTAACCCTCCGGTCTTGCACATGCACGACCTGGTTTGGTTTCTATACTCATTACCTGATTAGCTTTCTATACTTGTGTTACATCCCAGCTCCTCCCTCAGTATCCCATGATCCCTTTATCCTTCAGGAATCCGTCCAATCCCTGTTTGAATCCCTGTACCGTACTCTGCCTGATCACTTCCTCTGGTAGCGCATTCCAAGTGTCCACGACCCTTTGGGACATTTACCTCACCGGCCCGCAGTAAAAAGCTCTTCCACGGTTTAGTAAAATCCAGCATTAATGAACTAAAAAAAATATTCTGCTTTGGATATTTGAGAAAATTTGAAGTGGGATTTATGATTCAGTACTTCCGCATTAGAGAATGGCATGGGGACAAATTTCTCCCCGTCCTTGCGGGAACTGATTTTCCTGTCCCATCTCCGTGAGTTCTTTTCCTGTCCCTGCCCCATTCCGGCAAGCTCTATCCTCATCTGCACAAGCCTCAAACACTTTAAAATCATAAGTGCTCAAGGATTGTGCAGTTAAGGCAGAGCTTACAGGAATGGGGCAGGGACAGTGACAAAACTCACGGGGAGGGAAATTGAGTTCCTGCAGGGATGGGGGACAAATATGCCCCCGTGTCATTCTCTATTCTATATCAATTGTTTTCAGATTTCCTGCAGAGATTTGCCAAATTTTAAAAAGGCTAAAATCTGCTGGCTTGAGTTTGACAAATGAACTGTTTACACATCCTTACCCACAATTGCTCTTATAAAAAAATACAGTAGTTCTTGTTGTGCTAGTGACATCACATAAAGAAAAAAAGTCAGACTGAAGATGTCAGAAAATGATTGTTAATATTAAATTAATAATACTTGTGAAAAATAGAAATTATTTATAGCTGAACTTGTTTCTTGAATTTGGATAAGCACACAATTCTTGAGCCTTCCCCAGTTTATGAAGTTTAAGGATATTATGAATAAATATAAGAACATAAGAATTGCCTCTGCCAGGTCAGACCAGAGGTCCATCTCGCCCGGCAGTCCGCTCCTGCGGCAGCCCATCAGGTCAATGACCTGTAAGTGATCCCTTATATCCTTCAATCCTTTTTATCCTTCCTTATCTATATCCTTTAACTGTACCCTTCTTCATCCTATATCTTCCCTATCTATATCCTTCAATAACTTCTTCTTTCAAGAATTTATCCAATTTCTCTTTGAAACCCTGTAAAGTACTCTGTCCTATCACACCCTCTGTAAGCGCATTCCAGGTATCCACCACCCTCTGAGTGAAGAAGTACTTCCTGGCATTGGTTCTAAACCTGTCCCTTTTTAGTTTCTCCGAGTGCCCCCTTGTTCTTGTAGTTGCCCGTAAGCTGAAGAATCTGTCCCTCTCCACATTCTCAATGCCCTTCATGATCTTATATGTCTCTATCATGTCTCCTCTGAGTCTCTGCTTTTCCAGGGAGAAGAGCCCCAGTTTCTCTAGCCTGTCTGCGTATGAAAGGTTTTCCATACCCTTTATTATACGTATAGCTCTTCTCTGGACCCTCTCAAGTATCGCCATATCCTTCTTCAGGTACGGCGACCAGTACTGAACACAGTACTCCATCGCTTGATACAGCGGCAGGATAACTTCCTTCCTTCTGGTTGTAATCTAATATATTTGTCTTACCTGGAATATATGCCTGCAAATACTTTTTTTTTTTTTTACAGGAAATACATTTTTACAGAAAGGTTTGTAGATGTGTGGAGCAGTTTCCCGGAAGAGGTGGTGGAGACAGTGACTGTGTTTGAATTCAAGAAAATCTGGGATAGGCATGTGGGATCTCTTAGAGAGAGGAAGAGATAATGGTTACTGCAGATGGGCAGACTGGATGGGCCATTTGGCCTTTATTTGCCATCATGTTTCTATGTTTCTAAATGTATCTTTTGCATGTTCATTTGGGGTATCCTGATGGGTGTAAGGGGTAATCATGGAGTAATGATTGGTTGGAGAACCACTGCCATATTGTATGGGACACCAGGGAAAAACCTTTTTTTTTTTCCAACAGGTAAACTCATTTAACCCATGGAAAAAGGCTCTTGCAAAATTACTTTTTGAGTTATATGTATTTAAAGAAGGCATTCAAAATGTTCATATATATTTTTACAACACCTGAGTGTAGACATGTTTTGGGAAGATGTTTGGGTGGGGCACAGGTGGAGTAGTTAAGTATGTTTATTTTTATAAAATATAAATATATGTACATATAAGGGGCCGCCAAAAAGTTCTTAGCCCAACCAACAAAGTTGAGGCAGTCTCCATCGAGGGCTATACACCTACCCCCTCTTTTACAAAAGTGTGCTAAGCTTTTTAGCACGCACTAAACACGTGCTAAAAAGCTAACGTGTGCATGTTATCCTATGGACACATTAGTGGGTAGTGCACACGTTGATAAAGTGCGTGTTAAATCGCTTAGCATGCCTTTGTAAAAGAGGGCCTTAGTCCAATGATTTTCCGCTTTTTTAATTGTCGGAAAAATACGTAATGAAACAAGTAGAAAATTGTGTATAGCCCTTGATGAAGACTTCCTCAGTTTTGTTGGCTGGGCTGAGAACTCTTTCTCCTACTTCACAAGCGTAAATTTATACCAGCTCCCAACAAGACAAATGAGGGTGGTTTAAAAAGTGTGGGTAAAAAGGCAAGTTAAACAATGTAGTCTCCATCGAGGGTTATACATTTAGGGGTCCTTTTACAAAGGCGCGGTAGCGGTTTAACGCGCAGAATACCACGCATTAAACCGCCTGCCGCGCTAGCACCTAACGCCTCCATTGACGAGGCGTTAGGATTTTAGGCTGCACGTGATGAAATATCCGACGCACTAATTCCCGTAGCGCGCCTTGATAAAAGGAGCCCTTAGTTCAGCGAGTTTCTAGTTTTATTGCAAGCTCTTTTCCTATGATACAAAATAAACTGGTATCTCACTGGACTAAATGTATAACCCTCGATAGAGACACGTTGTTTAACTTGTTTTTTTACAAAACATTTCAAACCATCCATGTAAATGGACATACAGTATGTAAATACCTCTGATTATCATGGGATTTATGAGAATAATTTATAAAAAATATATTGGTGGTTCTTTTAAAAGCACTATTCACATCTTAGATATCCCTAATCTGGCATTTACCTTACATTACATTAGGGATTTCTATTCCGCCATTACCTTGCAGTTCAAGGCGGATTACAAAAGAATTATCCAAGATGTATTACAACAAGAACTTACAAAAAAAAAAATTGGTCATTTTCAAAAAGAGTGAGAAATGGGTAAGGTTATTTGTTTGGGGTAGTTGGCTTTAGTGAGAGGTGGAGTTTGAGACTTGCGGTATTATTTCTTTTTTTCAGAGTTTTCTTGAAGAGTATGGTCTTTATTTCTTTTCTAAAAGTCTTGTAGTCGAGGGATGCCGTCAGTAGATTGGCGATTTGGTTGTCTAGTTTGGCTGCTTGAGTGGCCAGGAGGCCATCATATAGTTTTTTCCGTTTGATCTCCTTAATTGCGGGGTATGAGAATGGGGTGTGAGTTTTCCTATGTCTGGTTGCGGTGTTGTGGATGAGGCAGTTATTCAGGTAGTTTGGACTGTCTCCGTATAAAGTCTTAAATAGTAGGCAGTAGAATTTAAATTGTATTCTTGCTGGGATCGGAAGCCAGTGCGATTGGAGATATGCTTCTGTTTAGGTGTCCATAGTGCATGAATGTCCAAATGTTAATTTTACAGTGATGGGTTATTGCTGTCCAAACCTGCAGAATATCCACACACCAAGGGTGTATGTTCTGGGCATGTTTTGGGTGGGGCTCACACTTGAATGTTCATGACTTGGCCATTCCCTAATTACAAAGGGTAAAGACCATGGACATTAGGATTTAGACCTGATGCCTGGAATGTTCAGGTCACTGAAAGGTGCTCAGAATGAGCAACGTTTCTCTGGAGGGAATTAGGGAGTCACCCACACAATTCCCACACAGTTGTCATGCTTCCCAGAAACAGAACTAGCAAAAAAAATAAAAAAAAATGGGGCAATGTATCAGCTCTTAGAACAATGGACTTTAATGGTACTAAAAAAAACCTGGCACATGGACTTATTTGTAGGCTTCTTAGAACATGTTTTTCCATGTTGTCACCCAAGTACCAATTGATCTGTGTCCATGATTTGGATGTTCCGCTGTTCATTCTGGATCATCTCAGAGTTATCAGCAATGCAATGACTTATACAGTCCAATGTAATCCTGCTTGAGCTTTCTAAAATGCCTCTAATAGGCGTGTATACTTCCTATCTAAGCTGTTATAAAATTATCCTTGCAAATATATTGAAAATGCATTCTAATGAAAGCATACATTTTCAGTGAGTTCCTGAACTCCTGCACAGTGGATGAAAAATTAATACATATTATGACTGCTATGATTCTTTTCATGCTAGCTTTGCAGTTTTCACATCCAAAGAAGCAGATTCAGTATTGTCTTAAAATAAGATCCTTGTATTTTTCTGTGCATTAAATTTGAAATCTCATAGCAGCCTGCAGCAATAGGGCAAAGATTACAATTTAGCAAACCTCAGCCTTTCTAGTATATTAGGATTATCTATCTGTATTTCAAGGGCAAAAACATGATTGGGCAGGAAGATAGTTTTATCAAAGAAATGCTTAAGTTTTCTTTCTTTTTACACCTACTTATGGACAAAGCACACAGGTTGCATTTAAAATAATTGTGTGAATATTACAAAGACATATGATTGCAAGCATTGAATTCTGGAGTCTCACTGTGAATCCTAAAAAAATAGATTTGACTTAATTTTCAGGTTTCTTCTTTTTATGCTTCCTTTGTCATAACTCCAGCTGTTAGCCCAAACTCACACATTAACTTACACTGAACTACTAATACTATTGATATGGTACCCATGTGTAATTGTTCAAGGTGAGCAGGGTAAAAATGTTTTGCTCTGTTTAGTTCCCCGTGTTATTTAAATGACTTTTTTAATTTGTTAAATTTTAGATTTTTGTTGTGGGTGCAATACCATTCATAGTGTGATTTCTTGTTTTGTTCCATTGTGGTAGAATTTTTTTGCTATGTATGCAGGCAAAAAGTGTTCATTCTGTTTAATTACACATGCCATTTGAAAGAGTTTTTGTTTCATTTTGTTTAGTTGCCTAAAAATGTTCCCTCTTTTTTCCTATGCTGCGGTAGAGGTGTCTACCACAGCTCGGAGCACTAAATACTCTGATGCTGCTCCAAAACTCCTAGAATTCCCATGAACATAAGAATTGCCGCTGCTGAGTCAGATCAGTAGTCTTTCTTGCCCAGCTGTCCGCTCACGCAGCGGCCCTTAGGTCAAAGACCAGTGCCCTATTAGAGTCTAGCCTTACTTACGTATGTTCTGTTCCAGTAGGAACTTATCCAACTTTGTCTTGAATCCCTGAAGGGTGCTTTCCCCTATACCAGCCTCCGGAAGAGCGTTCCAGATTTCTACCACTCTCTGGGTGAAGAACTTCCTTACGTTTGTACGGAATCTTTTTCCTTCTAACTTCAGCGAGTGCCCTCGCGTTCTCTTCACCTTGAAGAGGATGAACAATCTCTCTTTCTCTACTGTCATCTGAAAAGATTCCTAGACAAAACCTTTGCCTTCCAAGCAGCCAAGATGATCCCATGGATCGCCCAAATGATTCTCGAGGCTCCCACTTACCTCGACTTCAGAAAAACACTCAAAACTTACCTATTCAACAAACAAGCCCCGTAACGCCCCCTTTCCGGAATTACCTGGCCACACGTTCGACCCATTTCCCCCCATTATTGATCGCTGTCTTCCTGATCACCTACCCGCTTCCTTCTTCATCAGCCAAGTTCGGCTAAAGTTGTTGTAAATCCAATAAATTGTGGTAAATCGGCCCATTCGGCCCGTTTGGCCCTCCCCCCCCCCTCTATTGGCCGCTTTCCTCCTTCTCTCCTTCCCACTTCCGCTTCTTCAGCCATATTCGGCTGTAGGTGTTGTAATCCAATATATTGTTTGTAAATCGGCATGTCAATGCGGATCCTAATGTAATTGTTGTGAACCGCCTAGAACTCGATGGGTATGGTGGTATATAAGAATAAAATTATTATTATTATTACTAAGTCAATATTGCTGTTACTATTGTCAACTCATATATTGTTCCAGTTTTTTTTTCTCTTATAGTCCCTAAATTAGCTACACAATATCTTCAGCAGTAATCAAGAGAAATGCTTCCTTACAGAAAGGGTGGTGGATGCCTTGAGATGGAGATTGTATCTGACTTCAAGAACAGATGGGATAAACACATAGAGGGGCATAATAAAAAAAAACGTCTAATTCCCCTTTTGGGCTAAGGCCTTAAACGTTAAAAGTAGAAGCATGGAAAATGTCCATTATAATGGCCTGCCTCTACGTTCAGCTGTTTAAACGCCCAGACCACCACTACATCTACACTAACAACAAATAATCAACCTAAAAAAAGCCTAAGTCCCAAACGCCCAAAACAACAGCTATTAGGCGAAGGAGGAGCCAGTCCTTCACCTAAAAGCTGGATTCTCTAACCGGTGTCTGTCAAAAACAACACCGGTTACAGAATCCCCCCCCCCCCCTATAACGATCAGGCCAGGAGAGATCCAAAGCCCTCCTGGCCCCGCCGACTATGATCGGGGCAAGAGGGAGCCCAAGCCCTCTTGCCCCAGCGAGCCCAATGTTCCCCGACTCCACTGGGGCAAGAGGGAGCCCAAACCCTCTTGCCCCAGCGAGTCCGACGTTCCCTGACTCTATCGGGGCAAGAGGGAGCCCAAGCTCTCTTGCCCCAGCAGCATCCCTTCCTGCTGATAATGATTGGGCAAGAGGGAGCCCAAGCCCTCCTGCCCAGGCGAACCCCGACCCCTCACCCCCACTATGATATGGGCAGGAGGGATCCCAGGCCTCCTGCCTCGATGCACCCCCTCCCACGAATGACCCCCCAAACCCCTGATCGGCCCCCTCCCGCTGACCCGTGAGACCCTGCTGACCCCTCGACCCCCCCATCCCCAATCCCCCTCCCCGTACCTTAAATTAGTTGGCCGGATGGATGGGTGCCAAGCCCGTCCGTCCGGCAGGCCAGACATCCGTTGAATGGCTGGCCTTAGTGCATGATTGGCCCAGGTGGCTCAAACCCCACCCACAGGTGGGGCCTGAGGCACCTGGGCCAACCGGAATAGGCCCAGTAGCATTAGGCCCCTCCTATGGGTGGGGCCTTAGGCACATGAGCCCAACTGGCCCACAGGAGGGGCCTAATGCTACTGGGCCTATTTCGGTTGGCCCAGGCGCCTCAGGCCCCACCTTTGGCCAGCCATTCAATGGATGGCTGGCCTGCCAGATAGACGGGCTTGGCACCCATCCATCCGGCCAACTAATTTAAGGTATGGGAAAGGGGATTGGAGGTGGGGGTCGAGGGGTCGGCGGGGTCTCGCGGGTCGGCAGGAGGGGGCTGATCAGGGGTTCGGGGGTGCGTTCGGGGCGGGGTGTGTGTAGACTTCCTCCTGCCCAATTGTTATCGGCAGGGGGGTGCCGCCAGGCAAGAGGGCTTGGGCTCCTTCTTGCTTAATCGTTATTGGCATGGGGGGTGCCGCCAGCAAGAGGTCTTGGGCTCCATCTTGCCCAATCGTTATCGGCAGGGGTGGTGCCGCCGGGCAAGAGGGCTTGGGCTCCCTCTTGCCCAGATCGAGTCATGGGGGAGGGCTGATCGCTGCAAAAGAGATGGCTCATCTCTCCTGCCACGATGGTGATCGCCCACCCCCGTCCGAACCGTGGCACTTCGGGATGAGAATCGCTGGGAGGGGAGATGCCCTGCCATGATGCTCACAAAGTGCCGCGGTTCAGAGTGGGTGGGCGATCACCATCTCAGCAGGAGAAATGAGCCATCTCTCCTGCAGTGATAGTTTCAGTAGGCGGTAGGCAGATTGCTGGGGCTGCTGAGCTGCAGCAATCAACTCAGCGGCCTCTTTTTCAGCACTTATACTTGTTTTGACTTGATCTAAGTCAAAATGTATAAATGCCGACTAGACAGCCTGCCTAAACTTTTGGTTATACATGCTGTACGCCTAGGTGTACAGCCACTTCTCGCCCACCTCCCACCCTTTCTCTCCTCTAAAAACACGTCTTTTCGCTCTAAGCATTTAGAGGCAGGGGAAAGGCCTAAGCTGGTTTTAGATACGTCTAAAACTAGCATTGGTTATGGGTACTTGGACGATCAGGCTTTTTGATTTTCCAAGTACCCATTTAGGCCACTTTTTAGATGTTTGGGTTTTTTTTGATTATGAGCCCCATAGGATCTCTGAAGGAAAGGAAGGTCAGTGAAAAGCAGATAGTATGAATGTGTAGACAGGATAGGCTGCATGGTCTATATCTGCCTTCATATTATACATATTCTATGTTCACCTCCCAAGATCGCAATGTCCTGTTGCAGTTACAGTAAGTACCATATAAGATTGTGGTCTATTTGTTGACACATTCTTGACTGTTCCACCTAGCATATCATTCCCTAACCATAAATGAGAGTTACCAGATGTCCAGATTTACCCAGACATGTCCTTTTGTCATAACTTCTGTTTACATGCAAAGACCCAGTCAGCTCAGCCTGTTGCAGCTGCCAGCATTTGTGAAGAAATCATGTATTTGTGAATGGGGTCACTGAAGAAAGGAAGATGAGGAAGTGCCAGACTTGCAGTTGGGTGTGTCGCAGAACCAGGAAGTGACATCAGAGGGAGAACAAAGACCAGCGCATTCAGCAGGTTGGAGATGCTGCTCATGCCGACAAAGAGTTAAAAATGTACTTGGGGGAAAGGGAATGTGTGCATGTGGCAGGAGGTTAGAGAAGAGGGTAAAGGTGCCACCACCCTGGGTGCCTCCTACCTTTTATACATCACTGTGCTGGATTGCAGGTGAAGGGTGGAGATGTAGTTACAGAAACTCCGATATGCCCTGCTCCTTCCCAGGTTGTATAGGTCAATGTTTCTCAACCTTTTCAAGCCAAGTACCCCCTAAGCCTAACAAATACCAACTGAATACCCCCGCTCAAACTCCACCCCTGACTCCACCCCCATAATAATAATACTAATTGAAATGCAATTTCTTCCATCCATTTTTCATATACACGCAATATAATCTTATTAATACACTAGTGTTTAAGCCCATTACATTAACGGGTGTAAACTTTTAGCACAATGGGGCGCTGAGGCGTTTCTTTCTGTCTTTCTTTCTTTCTGCCTCTCTCCCTGGTCCCCTGTCTTTCTGTCTTTCTTCAAAGGTACGGATGAACGGAGGCACGAAGTTTCAAGTGCACATGCGTGCTTATTATTGATAAAATAATTTTCCCTACGTTTGTTGTCTGGTGACTTGATTTTTCTGTGCTTTTAGCTATATTTCCAGAGCCTCCTGCATGCTTATCCTCTGGTCCTCCTTCCCTCCCACATCTTCTCCCTTCCTTTAATCTCCCCCCTCTTATCCCTTCCCTGCTCCCCCTGTCGAGCAGCAACTCTTCTCCCTTCCTTTTACCTCCCATGTCCAGCAGTACCCCTTCCCTACTCCCTCTTTCCAGCAGTAGCCCTTCTCCCTTCCTTTTACTTCCCCCCTATTCAGCATCACCCCTTCCCTGCACCTCCTGTCCAGCAGTAGCCCTTCTCCCTCCCTTTTATCTCCCCCCTGTCCAGCAATACTCCTTCCCTGCTCCCTCTGTCCAGCATCTAGGAGGGAAGGCAATCTGTAGCACACGAAGTCTCCCTGTTTTCATGGTGGTCTGCAGTGGTTCTGGGCTCGCAGCATCGTGGAGGGAAGGCAATCTTTAAGCCACCGTAGGCTCCTTGTAATGGAGAAATGCTCTACTGCGCATTCGAAAACTGCCGAATGAAACACCTGCACTCTCCTTCTGCCTCCTTCTTCTGCGCTTGCGGAGGCACGGGCTAATGGATCATGGAACACGGAGATTGAAGTCCGCATGCGCGCTAAGAGTTTTGTTATAGCGGATAATGGTAACCACAAAATTTAAAAAAACACAAAGCACACTGTATGCAGAAAAAATATTAATTATCATTTATATTCAGGTTTTTTCAAAGATGTCAAGGCAGATGACTTTAAAATATGCAATGTCACCTCAGTAACTACAACTACAGAAAAATAGACAAATATAGTGAAAAATATAGACAGCAGATATAAATTCTCAAAACTACACATTTTGATCACTAAATCTATATATATAAAATCGGAGGTATGTATGTGTGTATGTATGTGTGTGTGTGTGTATGTGCCGCGATCACGCAAAAATGGCTTGACCGATTTGAACGAAACTTGGTATGCAGATCCCTCACTACCTGGGATGATATGTTCTGGGGGTCTCGCGGCCCACCTGCACACGTGGGCGGAGCTACAAACATAATATCAGATTTCACCCATTCATGTCAATGGAAAAAATGTATAAAGCTGCCATTCTCACAGTAATTCAAAACCGGCTTGACCGATTTGAACGAAACTTGGTATGCTGATCCCTCACTACCTGGGGTGATATGTTCTGGGGGTCTCGCGGCCCACCTGCACACATGGGCGGAGCTACAAACAGAAAATCAGATTTCACACATTCATGTCAATGGAAATAATGTAAAAAGCTGCCATTCTCACTGTAATTCTAAAACGGCTTGACTGATTTGAACGAAACTTTGTATGCAGATCCCTCATTACCTGGGCTGATATGTTCTGGGGGTCTCACGGCCCACCTTTACACATGGGCGGAGCTACAAACAGAAAATCAGCTTTCACCCATTCATGTCAATGGAAAAAATGTAAAAAGCTGCCATTCTCACAGTAATTCAAAAACGGCTTGACCGATTTGAAAGAAACTTGGTATGCAGATCCCTCACTACCTGGGGTGATATGTTCTGGGGGTCTCTTGGCCCACAACTCTATGTTGCTTGCTCAAGGGTGGGTTCACCCAACAATTTATATGTTCTTGCTCCTGGAGGTGAAACTAAAAATGTTGTTTATAATCACGTTTTGCGTTAGTTGTATTGTATTCATTTTGTCAAATATTTCACATTATAATTTGAATATTGTACTTTTTATTAAGCTGTAAAAAAATAATTTCATTCACCACTATAAAGTATCTTTATTTGAATCCATTTATAGTGTTATTGCTATAATTAAATACCCGTGCAACGCCGGGGCATCAGCTAGTTGAAAATAAAATCATTTTTCCTACCTTTGTTGTTTGGTGATTTCAAGAGTCTCTGGTTGCACTTCCTTCTGACTGTGCATCCAATCTTTCTTTCTCTTTCTTTCTTTCTTTCTTTCTCAGGATTTGTGTAGATGCATCTTCTGCTGCCAGACTGCCCACCCCTCCAAACTGATGTCCTATTGAACACTGAAGCTGCACTTTTTTTTTGGGGGGGGGGGGAGGAAGAGAAGACACAGATCAGATGAGTCATAAGGGTTTAGAGAGAGGGGAGACATTGAGTTCTACATTATAGGGGAGCAAGGAAAGGGAGAAGGGACAGGGAATTGCTGGATCATAAGAGGGAAGGGAGTAGGGGACAAATTTGTGATTCCTTCTGTATTTGGTAAGGTTCTGTCTATGTTTTGCATGTCATGAAGGTGTGGAATTTTGTTTCCATATAGTTTCTCTGTAGAACTCTATAACAGGCCTGCTTATTCAGTTTTACTAGTAGTTGGTGTAATGGTGTCCCAGGACTCTGTGTAATATTGCACATTGCTGACTATTTATAGGTAAAGTTCATGTTGTTTAAACCATAGAAATTAATGCTACTTTTGATTGGTAGGTTTGTTACATGTACGTTGTTAGGGTTTTTTTTTATTTTTTTTCAGATTTTTTATTATTTCACAGTGTGCCTTCTAGTAGTAAGAGTAGTATCGATATATCATCTACAAGCCTGAAAACTATCAAAATTCCCTAGTGGAAAGATTTATATTGCTATTACTCAGATGGTTGAAATTATATATATATATAACTTATACAGAGAAAATGTGCTAGTTATGATCTACGTCTGTTGTTGGAGGTGATGGGGAAGGTTGTGGATGCATTTAATTAATTAGAACTGCCATGCAGGATCAGACTGAAGGTCCATGACGATCATGTATGAAGTGTGTCACGTATGGGAACATTGTCTGCCAGGTTGAGAACCACTACTCTAGAGCAACATTTATAATACGAAAGTATTTTGTAAGCATAACAGAGAAAGAAAATGAAAATAAATGATAGTGACTTCAGAATTAGTACTGGTACACAAAATAAATCTCAGCAGGACAAGATAAACCTTTTAGGCCCCCTTTTATCAAGATTTTTTATCGCCGGTCGCTGCGGTAAAAGCTCCAATGCTCATAGGAATTGTTTGAGCGTCAGAGCATTTACCGCAGCAGCTGGCGATAAAAAACCCTAACACGACTTGATAAAAGGGGGCCTTAGTTAGCCAGTCCCTGGAGAGAAACAAAAATGAAATGCACATGTACCATGAAGTAAAAGGTAAATGGAAATATGTACTTATTTTCACTTAGTAGTATAAATGCAGATATCTTCTTTTACATATATCGATCATGGGAGCTCCTTGATCAGAAGTATATTCCCTGGTCCCAGAAATGAGGATCAGCTTTGTTCTTGGCATTTTGAGGGAAATTCTATAAAAGGCGCCTAAAGGTAGGCACAAAATAGGTGCCTAGCGTTTTTAGCGCCAGCTGCGGCAACCCCTCCCATGTCCGAAAGGTCTTATTCTGGGCATTTAGGATTTGGACAAATTTTTGGTCGAGAATGTGGTATAAAGATAGATGTACTGGCGGTCTGGACGATCAAATGCCTGGATGTCCAGATAGATGATTTTTTGGTCAAAAATATTTTAGATATACTTTTTGAGAATGGACATTTTTCCGCTGCCTTCTTTAGACCCTGTATCATTCCATGGTGCGACCTCATCTGTAGTATTGCGTTCAATTCTGTTCTCCTTATCTCAAGAAAGATATAGTGACGCTAGAAAAGGTTCAAGGAAGAGTGACCAAGATGGTAAAGAGGATGGAACTCCTCTCATATGAGGAAAGACTAAAATGGTTAGGACTCTTCAGCATGGAAAAGAGACAGCTGAGGGGAGTTATGACTGAAGTCTACAAAATCCTGAGTGGAGTAGAACAGGTACAAGTGGATCGATTTTTCACTCCGTCAAAAATTACAAAGACTAGGTTACACTGAATGAAGTTACACGGAAATAGTTTTAAAACCAATAGGAGGAAAATATTTTTCACTCAGAGAATAGTTAAGCTCTGGAACGCGTTGCCATAGGAAAATTAATAGTCTTTTATTGAGAAATCATGGGGGAAGCCACTGCTTGCCCTGTATTGGTAGCATGGAATATTGCTACACCTTGGGTTTTGGCCAGGTACTAGTGACCTGGATTGGCCACCGTGAGAACGGGCTACTGGGCTTGATGGACCATTGATCTGACCCAGTAAGTCTATTCTTATGTTACATCCAAATCAAACTTAGACGTATGTTTTGATTATGCCCCTCCACGCCTAAAGAATCTGTACATTGTTCAATGATACATTGTTAGCCTTTAATATTGTACCTAGGTCCCCCTATTATTCTGTTACCCTCCCAGTTTTTCTGTAAGCTCGTTCTCGGGATCCGTATTTGTTTTTCTGTTACCCTCCCTGTGTTTTCTGGGAGGGTGGGAAACAAATAAATAAATATCACTTTTAGCTTGTCTTATCTAAAATGAGTTCTCTAAATCATTACCTGAAATGTTCCTCAGATGTCTCTCCTTACACAGAAACTTTATCATTACTATTATGGATCTGTATATAATGAAAAGCAGAATTTATCTCATAACACTCAAGAGATTTCCTGTTCCTCTTTTCATTTGTATCTTCTATTAATTAAATTTTTATTGATTATCCAAATGAATGAAAATGTGGATTCACTGATTTCTATCAAAGCTCTAAATACTCGTAGGTTTGTTTGAAATCAAATCAGTTTCTTAATTTTAAGTAGTAAATCTGATGCTTGCCTCCATTTTTGCTCTATAGTTCCATCATCAAACATTTGACGTTTGTGGGCACATAATAGATGTTCTTTAAAACTAATCAGTACAATATATGTTTTTAATTGGCAGAAAATCTTTCATTTTTATCTTTTATCAAGATGAATGATAGTCTATCATTTTATTATTTAGTTTTACTTTGGCAACTGCCATTCAATCCTTGTTAATAAAAGCATTCATGTACTATGAAATCATTCCTCATGGCTCTCATTTAATAATTACTGTTGACAGTGAAAAATGTTTCAAGTGGGGCTATTAAAAGTAATTCATTAGTTGAGATGAATCCTAAAGACATCAAGTTGCCTCCCACAGTGGTGCATTAATGAAGGAAAGAACAACAGTAGTGGATTTTTTTTTTTTCAGAGCAGAACATGCCTTGAAATATAAGAATATGGGAAGGCACATTATAGATATACTAGTATTTTAGCCCGTTACATTAACGGGTGCTAGAATATATGTCTGTCTCTCTGTCTTTATTTCTGTCTCTCTCTCCCTCCCGCTGTCTTTCTTTCTGTCTGTCTCTGTCCCTGACCCCCTTTATCTGTCTGTCTTTCTGTGTATCTCCCTGCCCCTGTGTCTTTCTTCTTTTCTTTTTGTCTCCCTTCCTCCCGCTGTCTGTCTATCTGTCTTTCTATCTATCTGTCTCTCTCCCTGCCTCCTATGCAGCAGCATTTCTCTCACCACTTCCCTGTGCAGCAGCCAAAGCAGCATCCCCTCCCCCTCTATTTCCCTCCCCCCACACCACTTCCTTGTGCAGCATCAGTAGCGTTTCTTCTACCCCCCTTTCCCTTCCCGCGGTCTGTCCGGCTCCCTTAGTCCCTTACCGCCCCCCCCCCCCCTTCCCTTCCCTTCCCACGGTCCCGACTACGAACCTGGCAATTCCAGCAGCCTGTGCAGCAGTCTACACACGCTGCTTCGGGTCCTTCTACTGCCCTGATTTACTCTGGCACGTCCCTGATGACATCATCAGAGACGCGGAAGAGCAAATCAGGGCAGTAGAAGGGCCCGAAGCAGCGTGTGAAGACTGCTGCACACGCTGCTGGAATTGCCAGATTCGTAGTTGGGACCGCGGGAAGGGGGTGGCGTGGCAAAGGACTAAGTGAGCTGTCAGACGTCGGGAAGGGATGAGAGGGTCAGACCGGCAAAAAAACCTTACCGAGTGGGGAGCCGGCAAAGGAGTGTTTTCTGCTGCCGCGAGCATGGGGTCTGTTAAGGGCGTATGTGCACTCCTGTGGCCACAGACATGCGGAACACGCAGATAGGAGTGCGCATGCGTGGCTAGCGTTTTATTATATAGGATGAGGAACAGTTTTGAACAATCTAGCCTCCATTTAAAAAAGCCGAGGTAGCGGCTGCCGCTGGCAAATGCTCTGGTGCTCATTAAATCCCTATGGGCGGTGGAGCGATTACCACAGCAGCAGCCACTACCATACGTACGTAAAAGGAGCCCTAAGTTAAAACTGGGACATCCTGCTCATTACATCTAAAAAAGCTATCAATCTCACAGCCATTTTCATACAGGAAAACATCCAGAATTTTTGTTTGAAAATGGCTGTGAGAAGGACATTTTGTCCCATATTCAATAAATGGCATCTTAAGTTAGGTGCCTAACTTAAGTGGATAAAGCCTTTTAAAAATTATTAATATTGTGGGTTTTTTTAAATGTAGGTGCCTAAAAAACAGTACCTACATTGCATCTACAGAAGTGCTTTATGATGCCCAATGCTACTGTAGGCATAGCTTACACTGTAAGTGGCATTAGGTGTCACAAAGCACCTTCATAGCCGCAATTCATGTGAAAGGTAGGTACCAGAAATGTGGGCCTTTAAAACCATGGCCTTTATTTCTAGCACTTATCTGGCATAGCAGATTTTAAGAAAGGTTTGGACAATTTCCTGAAGGAAAAGCCCATAGTCTGTTATTGAGGAAGACATGTGGGAAGCCACTGCTTGCACTGGATCGGTAGCATGGAATATTGATACTCCTTGGGTTTTGGCCAGGTACTAGTGACTTGAATTGGCCACCGTGAGAATGGACTATTGGGCTTGATGGACCATTGGTCTGACCCAGTGAGGCTATTCTTATGTTCTTATGTTTAATCAGAGTACCCTTTTGTACGCTGGACATGACAGAAACAGGTCTAACTTAGGGTATTTTTTTTAGGCTTGAATGATTCTTCTTGTTTGACAATCGCTGTTGGATGTCCTGATTTTGAGCCTTTTCTAGTCCTGCCCAAAACATGCCCCCAACATGCCCCCTTGCTATTTGGATATATCTCATTGTTAGACATCCCTTTTCTGCCTTTGTAAAATTGGGATTTGGATGTTTCAAACATATGCACATTCATTTGGGCTTTTTGAGATGTCCATATAATTCAAAAACAAACTCCATAGCATAGTTATCACAAGGTTGCTTAGATCTGGGGGATCAGTCAGAGTGAATTCACTTATATCCAAAGGTTGCTGACCTGTGATTTAAGAGGGAATTTATAACTTCTGAAAGGATTTTGATGTGAGGTATATGACTATGTTAGGGATCTATAGGAGCTCTGTTTTTTCTTGGGTTCCAACAAAGTTTGTTGTTTTTCGCCCATTCTTGAATTGCTGTTAGAGAGGCAGCCAGTTTGCTTAGGGCTGTAAGACTGGTTCAGTGGGTATGAGTAGCTTACATCACCCATTAATATATATTGACTCTGGACCCCGAAAAAAGTGGGCCAGTCAGAGGCAGTACAAAAGAAAGTGGGAATGGACAATGAACACTCCACTGAAGATCACTGATGTAAAACCAACTTGTTTATTTCATAAAAGGACACAAGCAGAAGCTGTGGACCCGACACACCACTATGTTTCGGCATCTGAGGAACGCCTGCATCAGGGGGTCACTGTAGCGTATAAGTTCATAGATGGCAGGTCTGGGATAAAACAAAGCTCGGTCCAACTAACATACCAGAGTAACCAAAATCACTGAAAAAGCTGTGGAAGTCAGAGGCAGGCCAGAAGGCAGTGCTGGGGAGGAGCCCAGTCTTACGAGGACTCTGGTAATATTCAACAGGGGTCTGCATAAGATAAGTGGATACATTTAGGACAGCTTTTCACCCGTTTATCTTATGTGGGCCCTGACTAAATATTGGACCAGGCCTGTATGAGGGTTTTTTTAAATTATAAATCTTATTCTCTGGAACCCCTGATCCTCCTGATCCATGCCCCTTCCCCACTTCCCCGTTCCCCCCTGCTCACAGCCAATTTTCTTCCTGAAGGTCACCCATCCACCAGTGTGTAGGTAGGCACCTTTATTGGGGTTGAGGGCAGGATCAAAGCCCCCTCACATCTGTTCCTTGCTGGCAGCTCCTCAAAATAGCTGCCATGTTTCTTGCGACATCTCATGGAACTAGGGTTACCAGATTTTCCAAACAGAAAATCCAGACCCAAGACCTCACCCCCATGCCTGCCCTGTTCTAGCCGGCCATGCCCCATTCCACCCCCAGGCCCACCCCCTCAACCTGCATGAGCAACGAGCGACATTGGACAGCATTCAAACATGTGATGCGTCAGGAGCAGCGCGGGACATTCAGTGCGGTGCTCTGCGCTAAAAACTGGTAGCGCAGTTTAATAGAAGAGGGGGTTGGTTATACTAAAATAAACATTTTCCCCCTTATACTTTCCACTCCCTGTGTATTTGTCCCCATCTCCCTCCCCCTCCTTCCCCCCACCCCGGTTTATTGGTGCCAGGACATTTTAATTTGCTCTAATCTGCATTGGCTTTGGCTTGCGTTTCCTTGATGGTGACTTGTCTGGTGAGTATTCTTTGACCTTTACAGAGTACATTCCTTTTCTTTTAAGCATTTTCTTTGTTTTTTTTTAAGAGGTTAACTTATATGCAGTATTATGCCATTGTGTTGGCTTTTGTGTTTCACGCATATTGAGATTTGTTAGGTATAAATGCTCTGCAAGTTTTTTTTATGTTTGCCGGTTACACTGAATGCAATATATCAAGATATTTGACAAGTCTGTGAAGGTTTATTTCATATTTGTGGTGCTTAGCTATCAGTAATAAGTGGCTGGATATTGATTTGGTGTAAGATTTTTTTAATGTAATTTCTTATTTATTATAATTGCTCAAGGAAAACAGAAATCGTAGAGCAAGCCTGGTCCCTATTCAAGGGCACAGTGCAAGAAGCACAACATATGTACATCCCCAGATTTAGAAAAGGGTGCAAAAAAAACCTAACAAAAGACCCAGCATGGATAACCAAAGAAGTGAAGGAAACAATAGGAGACAAAAAAAAAAAATCATTCCGGAAATGGAAAAAGGATCAAACCAGGGAAAACTGGAAGGAACACAGGAAATGACAAAAAGAATGTCATCGAGTGGTTAGGAGAGCGAAAAGGGAATACGAAGAGAGGCTAGCCAGGGAGGCAAAAAAATTTCAAATCATTCTTCAGATATGTTAAAGGGAAGCAACCAGCAAGGGAGGAAGTAGGACCATTGGATGATGGAAACAGAAAGGGAGTGATAAAGGAGGAAAAAAAGATAACCAATAGGTTAAACAAGTTCTTCTCATCAGTCTTCACAAGCGAGGACACATCCAGTATACCAGAACCCGATGTGATCTTCCATGGAGACCAAGAAAAAAAAAAACTGTCGACAATAGAGGTGAGCCATGAGGATGTCCTCCAACAGATAGATAGATTGAAAAGCGACAAATCACCAGGTCCAGACAGAATCCACCCAAGGGTACTAAAAGAACTAAGAAATGAGATAGCGGAAATACTCCATCAAGTTTGTAACCTATCATTGAGAACTGGCGAGATCCCGGAGGACTGGAAGATAGCAAATGTTACTCCTATCTTTAAAAAGGGGTCGAGAGGAGATCCGGGGAACTACAGGCCGGTAAATTTGACATCAGTTCCGGGCAAGATGGTAGAAGCACTGATAAAAGACAGCATCTGTGAGCACATCGAAAAAAATGGGCTAATGAAAGCGAGCCAACATGGCTTCTGCAAAGGAAGATCGTGCCAAACAAACTTACTCTACTTCTTTGAGGGGGTAAACAGCCAGTTGGATAAAGGGGAACCCATGGACATCATTTACCTCGACTTCCAAAAGGCCTTTGACAAGGTACCCCATGAGCGACTACTTAGGAAGCTGTGGAACCACGGGGTGGAAGGGGACATACACAGATGGGTTAAACACTGGTTGGCGGCCAGAAGGCAGAGGGTTGGAGTGAAGGGTCACTACTTGGACTGGAGGAGGGTCACAAGCGGAGTTCCGCTGCTGTTCAATGTATTTATTAATGACCTGGAAACGGGGACGAAGTGTGAAGTTATAAAATTTGCGGATGACACTAAACTCTGTAGCAGGGTTAGAACTGCGGAAGAATGCGAGGACCTACAAAGGGACCTGAACAAACTGGAGGAGTGGGCAAATAAATGGCAGATGAACTTCAATGTAGGGAAATGCAAGGTCATGCATATAGAGAAAAAGAACCCGATGTTCAGCTACCAAATGGGGGGATTAATACTAGAGGGAAGTAACCTTGAAAGAGACTTGGGTGTACTGGTGGACACAACAATGCGCAGCAGCCTCGAATAAGGCAAACAGAATGCTGGGTATTATTAAGAAGGGTATTACAACCAGAACGAAGGAAGTCATCATCCCGCTGTACCGCGCGATGGTACGACCACATCTGGAGTACTGTGTTCAATATTGGTCGCCTACCTAAAGAAGGACATGGAGATACTTGAGAGGTTTCAGAGAAGAGCAAAAAGAATGATAAAAGGTATGGAAAACCTTTCATATGCAGAGAGGCTAGAAAGGTTGGGGCTCTTTACCCTGGAGAAGCGAAGACTCAGAGGAGACATGATAGAGACTTACAAGATCATGAAGGGCATAGAGAAGGTAGAAAGGGACAGATTCTTCAGCCTATTGGGAGCTACAAGAACAAGGGGGCACTCGGAGAAATTGAAAGGGGACAGGTTTAGAACCAATGTTAGGAAATTTTTTTTCACTCAGAGAGTGGAGGACACCTGGAATGCGCTACCGGAGGATGTGATAGGACAGAGTACATTAAGGGGATTCAAAGAGGGATTGGACAAGTTCCTGATGGATACAGGGATTGAGGGATATAGACAGAGGTAGAGATAGGATTAGGATAGAGGTGGAGATATGATCATGAAAGGGTATAGATAGAAGAAAAATGGGAATTAAAGGGATATAGGATACGGGGATTGAGGGATATAGAAAGAGGTAGAGATAGGATCATAAAAGGGTTTAGATAGAAGAAAAATGGGGATTAAAGGGTTATAGACAAAAGATCACTTACAGGTCATGGACCTGATGGGCCGCCACAGGTGCGGACTGCTGGGTGTGATGGACCCCTGATCTGACCCGGCAGAGGCAACTTCTTATGTTCTTATGTTCTTTCATGGCCATTGCTAATTCCTTTTTACCGTTCTCATTTCACGTACACTGAATTTATTTATTTTTTTTAAAACAGGGTTGATAAAATGATTTTTGCCTTATTTTATAGAACATTTGACTATTGCACAGTTCTATTTATACTGATGATTGCTTGTTATACTGTAGATGTTTTAGGGACTTATGGCTTTGACTGTTTCCCTTCTGTTCACTTTTTAGTCATACCGTCAATATACTATATATAACCAGGTATTAGAGCTGAGCACTCAGTTGGAGATATGCTGTATATGCATTTATTATTTATTTATACTGTATATTCCTGGACTGTTTTACAGATTGTTTTAACCTTTCCCCCTTTTATCATGCTGCGCTAGAGATTTTTCGTGCAGGCCGGCTAGGTAAGTACTCCGATGCTCAAAGGAATTCTATGAGCGTTGGACCATTTGCTGCGCTGGTTCATGCTAAAAACCTCTAGCATAGCTTAATAAAAAGGGCCCTTAGTTTTTTTGTTTTTAGATATGTTCATCTTATCATATTGATATATTTATGTGTAATATGTTCAAATACATTAAGACTTTGGTTTGCTAGCATAATTCATTCTGAAACCATGCTTGTACAGTACTCCCCCGAAATTTGCAGGGGTTACATTCGCGGAATGACCGCAAATAGTGAAATATCACGAATATCGGAAGAGTACTGTAATCGGCACTCCTCCTCGTCTCTTGTTTCATCCCTGGCACTCCTCCTCCTCTCTTGCTTCGTCCCCAATTTAAAAAACAAAAAAATTGCCTTCTATCTCCGGTCTCATGCGCATCAGACCACAGAAGACACCACAGTTTGGTTTTGAGCATGGTGCTGAGTGCTGACCCTTGAGGTTTCCCTGCAACCAGCCCAAGCAAAGGTACCCTAGTCACTTTAGTCAGCGGCATCTTCCGGAGATTGGTGGTGGTGATTTTTCTGCTCTACATGTTGTGGGAGGGAGCACGGGAAGCGCGCGGCCAGGGAAGATCGCGGGTTGGAGAAGGGAAGGCTGGCTGAGTGTAGACAGCTTTTCCATTGGTCAGTCATTCATGGTATTTTCTGACCAGAAGAGGCAGTCAGAAAATATTGTGAATGACTAAGTCCGCGAATCACGAACTGTGAATTTGCAGGGGTATATTGTAATCCAAAACACTCATATCAAAGCAAATTTCTGCCTAAGAAATAATGGAAACTCTGACGATTCTTTCCAGAAGCCAAAAACTTTAATACAAAATACTGTATATACTCGAATTGCAAGACTTCTCTCGTTTAGAACGGTCACTAAACTCCTGCAGCGTCAGAGAGAGAAGAACCATCAGCTCAGTTGTGATGATATGACACATGTATACTGTATGTACTCATATTTCAAGACCTTGCTTGTTTAGAACAGTCACTACACTCCTGTAGCATCGGCTCAATTGTGATGATGTGATGTGTGTTGTAACAAGTCTGACTCCTGTACCAGCCTTGTGCCAGTTAGGAGACACAGAAACAACCCTATTAAGCTGGTCAGGGCTGATCAGTGTGTCCCTGCAGCCCAGGATCAGGAATATGGAGATCAGGTTGAACCCCAACAGAACTCAAGTCACAGTCATAGAAAACAGGGTTATGCCCCTTTAAGGGCATCCATCTTGAAATTGCTGGCTAAGCAGGCTGAGAGGCAGTCAGAGCTGAACAGAGACCATCCCCCGCGCAGGGCTATGTGTGGCTCCACAGCTCTGCAGCATTTAGAGGGCTGGGAAGCTCAGTCAAGGAGGCAGCCCAGGGAAGCTCCTATGCTGGAGGAGCCCCCACAGTCCCAGCAACCAGAGGATATCGAAATGCAGACACCCGAGACAGGAGAGGATTTCCAAGAGGACAATGTGCCCGAAGCCATGGAATGCCCTGCCCGAGCTTCCATTTGTAGAAGATATGGAAGTGAGTTGAACTGACTGCTTTTTGCCAAGGTTTTTCTTTTCTCTTTCTGCATGAATTTTGTTAGTGTTTTCTGGGGGAACTACTTGCTTTTAAGGAAGGTTTTTTTTTTTTTTTCTTGACTGAAAGTTCTACTGGAGTTTTTGAACTTGTTGGGACTTTTGATAGGGGAAAGCTTATCCCCAGTGAATTGTTTGTTTTTTCTGAAGGTTTTTTTTTCTTTTCAAGATGGCTGAGCAGGAGTTCTGCTGCAGTTTAAGCAGAGGTAAAACTATTATTACCTAGAGAGTTTGTTTTGCCTTCTTTGAAGCTAGGGAGATATTAAGGTTGGGGGCAGGATTTTCCCGTCTTCTCAGAGGAGGGTTTTGTGGGTTTTTGCTTTTTGTTCTGGCAAGGTGCTGAATTGGCAGATTCACCAGCCTTACTCTCCTTAAAGCATTGAGTGGAGTGAAGTTTCTCAATGCCTGAGCTGAACTGGTTTTTTTTTCTTTGATAAAGAACTAAATAATGAGGATGTTTTGATTCATGGTTTTGTTAGAGCTGAAAAATTAGCTGGATTTACCTGGGACATGAACTGAGCATGCAAGGTGTTTACCAGACCAGGCTGGTGAGAGAAATTTTGTTTTGTTTTTTGTTTTGTTACATGATTGGCTGTAAACCGCTTCGAACTTCATGGTATAGCGGTATATAAGAAATAAATTATTATTATTACTCCAGGACGCATTTGTGTTAATTTGAATGCCAAATAAATTCTGTTTAGTTTTTGAAAGCTTGCCTAGTGGATGCCATCTGACTGTTATAAACTAGGTAAGCCCACCACTACAGGGACTTCCTCCTACTTTGGGAAGCATGCTGGGGCCATATCAGTGGTATGTGCCAGTTCCTACTATCACCTAAGGGACGGCCACACTACAGTGTATACTTTATGTACTTGTATTGCAAGACATTGCTTGTTTATCAAGTTAAAATTTAATAAAATGTTTTGCTTGGCTTGCAAAACACTTGCAAAACAGTTGCAAACCAAGTTACTTGCAATCCAAGGTTTTACTGTATTTATCTATATTTTATTCATCTATGTATTGTCCATGTATTAAGGTCTTTTTAAGTATGATCTGTTGTGTATCCTTCTTTTAATTGATTATTTATATTTTTATTGTATTTATTTTCAATTGTATTAATTTATTTTTATGTGTTCATAAGGTTTGATTGATTGATTCCTGATGAAGGCTGACCAGCTGAAACTTTGCCATGTTGAGTGTCCAATGAATCTGAGCACATCTGTAAAGAAAGCAAGAAAGCCAAACCCAGATTCTTAGGAATTCAAAACAAAGCAGAAAAAGAATGATTACTCAAAATGTATGGTTAGAGATGGTGAAGTCATTGGTCTGTCCCCTGGTCACAAACCTCACCTTTGTGAGCACTGTAATGCAACTTCTGAAGCTCCTATCATCTGTGCGACCATTTCTGTGCAGCCAATATGGCATGAGGTTCATCCAGAAGCACCTTTAGCAGCAACATGAGAATATATACAGTGGGTGTTTTTTGAGAAACAGTTTTCTGTTACCATAGTCCTCACCTCTGGAAGCATGCCAAAAAGTCTTCCCATATCAAGATCCTGCTTCTTAGAGAGTGGCATAATTAATGGCAGCAAGGCATGCTCTGAACAACCAAAACAATGAACTCATCCAATTTTGAATATTTGACACCTATAGAAAGAAACTTCAGGCAGATTACTATGTTTATGTCTATGTTTCATTTATTATGTATGTTCTCATGTGAACCACCAAGAACTTTGGATTGAGCAGTATAGAAACCTTTGATGTCTAAGTGTGAATAAAGATTATACATTCCACCTTGGGGAATCTTGATTTTCTAAGGGTCCCACTTTCTGCTTTTTTCCATTTGGGTGATCCATGGGACACAGTTCTTCTCCTTCTCTTTCTTGCAGACAGCATAAGTCCCTGAATAACATGTCTGCTCTGCAAATGGGTCCTTCTATCCCAGACAGAAAAAAATTGCAATCCATTATTCTTCTCTTGTATTCTGTAGTGCTGCTTTACTTTTTCAGCCTTTTATGTGTATTTTGCTTTCCACTGATTCCAAAACTGCATAATGCTTCTGTAAATGCATGAATGCATGCTCAAATGTAGTGTGTTATTTATTTATTCATACTTGTTTTCTAACATCTCAGTTATACATAGTCAGATAAGACATAAAAATGAAGCATAATTCACAATCCAGAATTTAAAAAGTATTCTAATACTCCATGTTTATCCTACAGCATATGAAATTTTAAGACCTCTAAAAACCAAGCTTTTACTACTTTGTTATGCTTCACCTATACATGTATATGGTTCTGTGTTGCTAATAAAGTAGCCTATTGATTAAAGCACTGAGTGTGTCAGGGGTGGAGAATGGGCATGAAACCATTAATAAGCTAATGCACTGACATTACTACCATGCTAACTGGTCACCGTACATGAAGAAGGACATGGTACTACTCGAAAGGGTCCAGAGAAGAGCGACTAAGATGGTTAAGGGGCTGGAGGAGTTGCTGTACAGTGAAAGATCAGAGAAACTGGGCCTCTTCTCTCTTGAGCAGAGGAGATTGAGAGGGGACATGATCGAAACATTCAAGGTACTGAAGGGAATAGACTTAGTAGATAAGGACAGGTTGTTCACCCTCTCCAAGGTAGGGAGAACGAGAGGGCACTCTCTAAAATAAAATTGAAAGGGAATAGATTCCATATGAACATAAGGAAGTTCTTCACCCAGAGAGAGGTAGAAAACTGGAACGCTCTTCTGGAGACTGTCATAGGGGAAAACACCCTCCAGGGATTCAAGACAAAGTTAGACAAGTTCCTGCTGAACCGGAACGTACGCAGGTAGGGTAGTCTCAGTTAGGGCACTAGTCTTTGGCCAGAGGGCAGCCGTGTGAGCAGACTACTGGGCACGATGGACCACAAGTCTGACCTAGCAGTGACAATTCTTATGTTCTTAAGTGTATCCAGTGATGTAGCAAGGGAAGTTAATGCTTGGAGCGGTGACATCCAGTATCTAATAATAATAACTTTATTCTTGTATACCGCAATACCATGGAAGTTCAATGCGGTTAACAGATGAAGAGACTGTACATTTACAGTGATATTACATACATGATAGAGATGAGGCATAAAAGATAAAGGAGTTACAAAACAGGGCATTTAGTTAAACTAAGCGATCAGATTTGTTAGGCCATAAAGTAGCTTGACAAGATCGGAGGAGTCGGGGAGTCCAAGGGCATATCGAAGGTCAGTGTAGGGGGTGAGGGAGAAAGGGTGAGGAGGAGTCAGAAGAATTTGTCAAAGAGATAGGTTTTGATTGACTTCCTGAACATTTGGTAGGAAGGGGAATTAGAAATGAGGGCGGTTAGGCATTTGTTCCATTTGCCCGCTTGGAATGCTAGGGATCTGACAAGGAATCTCTTGTGGAGGCAGCCCTTTAGGGATGGAAAGGTAAACAGGCAAGCGTTTCGTGTGTGAGAGGGGCCTGTAATTTAAGGTGCTCAGACAGGTAAATTGGGGAAGAGCCTTTTAAGGTTTTGAAGCAGAGGCAGGCAAAATTGAAGATGATCCTTGCCTCTACTGGCAACCAGTGAATTTTTTTTGTAGTAAGGGCTTATGTGGTCATGTTTTTTGAGATCGTAGATGAGGCGAATGGCCGCATTTTGGACTATTCTCAAGCGTTTGATGGTATTTTTATAGGGTCCCAGGTATATGATGTTACAATAGTCTAGGGTGCTTAAGATTAGTGATTGGACCAGCAGTCGAAAGGAGAGGTGGTCGAAGTAGCGTTTAATGGTGCGAAGTTTCCAGAGGGTGCAGAAGCATTTTTTGACCTGGGCACTCATATGGTCTTCGAAGGTCAGGCACCGGTCCAGGATGACTCCAAGAATTTTTATAGTGGGGTTGATTGGGTAGTCTAGTCCATTTAATTTCAGAGAAGTGTTTGTTAGTTTAAAGGTAGGGCTTGCTAGAAAAATTTTGGTTTTTTCAGTGTTCAATTTTAATTTGAATTGTGAGGTCCATTGTTCTAACTTGGTGAGGACGGAAGAGGTGAATTGTTCCGTCTCTTCTGTCAGTGAAGTTAAGGGAATGATAATGGTGATGTTGTTTGCATATATGAACGATTTTAGGTTTAAGTCAGCTAACATCCGTGCCAGTGGAGCCAAGTAGATGTTGAATAGGGAGGGTGATAGGGGGGAGCCCTGTGGGACACCACAGGGGTTGCACCAGGAATGGGAGAAGGTTCCATTGCTGTGGACCTGGTAGGTATGGTTGGTTAAGAAGCTTGTGAACCAGTTTAATACCTGTCCGGTGATACCAATGGAGTCAAGGCAACTGAGCAAAATGTCATGGTCGACCAGGTCGAAGGCACTGCTCAGGTCATATTGTAGTATCAGGGCGCTTTTGCCCAGTGAGAACAAATGGAGGAGGTAATTGGTCAATCTAATCTATTCTAACCTAATTCTTAGTTTTATATACCGAATCATCTCCTAAAAATAGGAGCTTGATTCAATTTACATAATTAAATCACAAAGAAAGAACCATTAACATTCATTGGAGTCATAGTCTAAAAAGTGACGAAACATAGTGGTTTTGAAGATTTTGCGAAAGATCTGAACACAATCTAATTTGAGGAGGTAGTTCAAGTTTCAAGTTTTTTTAAAATTTGATTTTATCACTTATCAGCATTTCTTTAAAAAAAATTTTTTTATTATTAATTTTCAATTTGAGTACAAAGTGCATTCAATTTTACATACAATTAATATCATGAACAGCACTTATTTTTGATCAAAGAATAATACAAAATATATTTTCCCCCTCCCTCTCTCCCACCTTCTTTGGATGTGTGTGCCAAACAAATAGGAAATAAAGGCATTATACAACTAATCAGAATTAACAAAATTTGTTAAAGGACCCCATGTTGTTTTAAATAGTTTATTATGACCCAATATATCTGAATTCATTTTTTCATATCTATAACATAGACATAAAGTTTCCCACCAAAAGGAAAAATTAAGCCCTTTCCCAGTTTTTCCAATTCTTGGTAATCATTTGCATGGCATTTCCTGTAATAATGATATAGGAGTTGCTTTTATATCTGTCTAATTGTCCTATGACCACATCATAGGACAATGGAATCGATGTATCCAGTATCATATTAATTTGTCCCCATATTGATTTCCAAAAATTGAGTATCAAGGGACAATAAAACAACAAATGATCCAGTGTCCCTACATCATGATGACAGTGCCAGCATCTATTAGACTTTGAACTATCCAACTTTTGCAAACGAACTGGAGTCCAAAAAACTCTATGTAACTAAAAGAGCCATGTTTGTCTAATAGATGCTGACGCTCTACATATCCTCCAAGTCCAAATCCATGGTCATTGAGTAGCAGAAATCTGCTGCTTTATCTGAATGCTCCAAATGTCTTTTAAGCTAGTTTTAGGCTTCTTATTCAAATATTCAGATATTAATTTATGCCACTTGGCAGCCTGATGCCCTAGCAAATCTGTCTGGAAACATAGGCCTAGCAAGCTATATTGATTTTTAAAATTTTGCCAATCAGGGAACCCTTTCTGAATGGCCTATTTCAACTGCAACCATTTATTAGCTTGAGACTTTGAGATGCCGAATGACTGTTATAAAAATAAGTTGTAATAAATTTAGCATTTTCCCATTGGGTATTACATCATCTAAATTACGTTTATCTGCCTTCAGCCAATGTTTCCAGAGGATTTTAGACTTGCCGATTTGTATCTTGCAGCCTATTTTACAAAGCCGCGCTAGTGGCTGCCTCGTGGCAACAGCCCCGAAGCCCTTTAAACCTCTTTGGGTTTCGGGGCAGTTACCACGCAGCAGCTGCTAGCGCGGCTTTGTAAAACAGGCCTTTAGAGTTTAACCCTAAAGATTAACATGTGGATTGTTGTATTAGAGTAGGTGTTAAATTATTAATAAATTTTAATGTATTCCAGATGGAAAAAAGAATACTATTGTCCTTGTATATTCTAGGTCAGTGTTCTTCAAGCCGGTCCACAGAAATTTCCTGCCGGTCCACAGGGCCGGCATGTGCATCAGGCCCCAAACTGTGTACTTCAACTGCCGGTCTACGGTGCGATCGATGCGTTGTTAATAAGATTATATTGTGTGTATATATGAAAAATGAATGGAAAAATAGTGTTACAATTAGGACTATGGAGGCAAGTCTGGGGTGGAGATTGGGTAGAGATGGGCAGGATCTGGCCCACGACTTAGCCCAGTGTTCTTCAACCGATGCCGGTCCACAAAATAATTCTTTTATTTCTGCTGGTCCATAGGTGTAAAAAGGTTGAAGAACACTGTTCTAGGTAACTTGATGCTCAAGATATGGCTCAGACGTAATGGATAACTAATAAACAGATAAAGGAACTAGGAACCCTGCTTTTTGGAACTAGTCTTGCTTTTTTGACTTCAACCCAGTCGTTTATATTGGGATTCAGACGTAATGGGTACATGAGATGACTCTATAATATCAGCCAATCCGGAAGATGCTGCATGAGTTCAGGAAGGATTCAGTACATACCCTGATGCAAAATGAAGGCTTGATGATACTTATAAAAATTTGGAAAATTTACCCTCCCCCTCGCCCACTGATTGTGGTTTTTGTAAAGATACTAAAACTGTTCTAGCAGTTTTACACAGCCAAATAAATTTTGTAAGAATCCCATTTAATTTCTTATAAAATGAACTTTGAAAATAAACCACAGGAAAAATCATTTTGATGGTTTGGACTCTCCCCCACCAATAAAAATGTAGTGGGTTCCAATGCTCACACATTTCTTTGACTTTTAGCAATAAAGACTTTTTATTTACTGTCATTGTGTCTTCCAAAGATCTTTGAATCATAATACCTAAATATTTTATTCCCTCTTCCTTCCAAAAGAATGGGAATGGATCAATTAAACCTTTTACACAATGCACATTTAATGGAAGAACCTCTGATTTGCTCCAATTTATTTTATAACCAGAAAATTTGCCGAATCGATCAATCAATTCCAGTAAATGCAGGATGGTAGATTCAGGATTCTTCAAATGAAGCAAAATATCATCTGCATAAGCTGTATGCTAATACCGCACATGAACAATTTTTCGCCTTCTTCCAGTGTGGATATGGGGGCACACCATGCACTGAGGTTCGAGCATTGGGGGTGTGGTTGCACATTGGTCTTAGTGTTATAGTGTTGAAACACAGACAGTGTTGGGTCCACATGTTTTCAGAGGTTCAGGCCCTAGACATTTTTATGTGGATTATCTATTTGTTTTAATAAAGCCTTCATCCTGGGCATCAACTCTCCACAACTCTCTTTTGTTTTATTGTCAGGTATATAATGCAATCAAGAGATGGACATTGCCCTGATCAGTGAAAGCCACCCACTCTGGCTTCTCTTAATATAGCCTGCAGTTCTTTATCATCATATTCCTTTGAAACTACGAGAATTGCTTTAGTATCTTTACAAAAACCAATTGCAACATGGGGGGGGGGGGAGGTAAATTTTCAAAATTTTTATAGGTACCATCAACCCTATATAATGCGTTAGGGTATGTACTGGATCCTCCCCGAGCTCATGGAAAATCTTCAAGACTGGTTATGGTTGGAATGGCAACTCCTGTCTCCATTGAGATTGTGTCACATTTTAAGTATCAAGTTACCTAGGATATATAAGAACAATAGAGTTTTATTAGACACATGGCAGACATTAAAATTTATTAATAATTTAACACCTATTCTAATTCATAAATCCACCTTTCAGTCCCTCTGGCTGAACTCCAAGATTCAAATTGGCAGGTTTAAGATTATCTGGAAGCATTGGATGAAAGTGGGCATACGTACTCGGGATGATGTAGTATCAGATGGAAAGCTGCTTGACTTTTCACGACTGCAACAAACATTTGGTATTGCTAAGTCTCAAAACTATAAGTGGTTGCAATTGAAGCAAGTCATTCAGAAGGGGTTCCCCGATTAGTGAAATCTTAAAAATCAGTATAGTTTGCCGGTCCTATACGTCCAGACAGATTTCCTAGGGCATCAGGCCGCCAGTGGTACAAATTAATATCAGAATTTTTGAACAAGAAACCAAAGACTGGTCTTCTAGACATTTGGAGCATTGAGATAAAGCAGCAGATTTCTGCGTCTCAATGGCCACAAATTTGGACTTGGAGGATGAAATGTATGGCATCTGCATATAAGGACAAACATGGTTTTTATTGTTGCATAAATCTTTTTGGACCCCTGTTTGTTTACAGAAATTGGATAGTTCTACGTCTAACTGATTCTGGCACTGTCATCTCGATGTATGGACACTGGATTTTCTGGGGAGAATGTATATTCTTTCCTGTTACCAGCAGCAAATGACCTTTTCCCCATTAGATCCACTGATGTTCAATGTTGTTCAAAGTACTTGATCAAAGTATTTTATTTATTTATTTTAAAAATTTATATACCGTTTAAAACTAAACGGTTTACATGGTTTACATACACAATGTTAAAATGATGACAAAATAAAAGCAAATACATGATAAAATAATCATATAATAAAAAGAAATACATACAATCCTCAGAGAAATACCATAATATGGAAAGAAGAGCTCATAGATAATTCATCAATTTTAGTTGAAATAACTAAAAAAAAGGCATCAACAAATAGCTGTGTCTTTAGTAATTTTTTGAACCTACCCTTATCACAGCAATTTCGTATCTGACCCAGTAAGGAGTTCCATAACTTATCCCCCGCACAACAGAAAGACCTTTTACCTGTCTCAGTAAGTCTTGGATTCACGGATGTCTTCAGTAAAGCTAAACTCTCAGAATGCAGAGATATTTTTGGTGTGTAGCTGAGTAATAGTAAAAAATACTTAAGAAAAAGTAAAGTACACATTTAAAAAATACTTAAGAAAAAGTAAAGTACACATTTAAAAATTTACTTAAGTGAATGTTTTTAAAAAGGTATTGCCCAATATAATACTTTTTGAGTAAAAAGTAAAAGCATTGTTGACTACAAAGAATGCACCTATTGTTAATATTTTTCTCCCAATAACGTTAATGTTTTACAATGCAATCCACTTTGCTTTTAGTATTTCTGCTTGTGAGTCATTATTAAACCAGCAAAGCTAAAAAAAAAAATAAAAAAAAAGTGTTCAACAACTGCACTGGCAGAACGTGGATTGCTCAGTCTGATTAAAAAATTCCTTCAAATCAAGCCAGGCTGCAATATTACTGATGTCTTTTGACTGAATCTGCAGATATTGATCAATGGAACACTTGACTTCTATACAGCAAAGAATGCTTTCTTATCACCATTGTCATTAGAAGCAGTCCAGTCTAATTCATCACTTGTGTCTTCATCTTCATCTTTGTTATCATCATCATGCTGGCCAATTCCAGAAAGGCTTTCACAAAGTTGGAATCATAAGAACATAAGAAGTTGCCGCCGCTGAGGCAGACCAGAGGTCCATCTTGCCCAGCGGTCCGTTCCCGCAGCAGTCCATCAGGGCCATTGCCTGAGCAGTGGTCCCTGACTATTTCTATAACCTACCTCTACTCCTATCCCTATAACCTACTTCTACTCCTATCTATACCCCTCAATCCCTTTGTCCTCTAGGAACCTGTCCAAACCTTCTTTGAAGCCCTGTAACGTGCTCCTGCTTACCACAGCTTCCGGAAGCGCGTTCCATGTATCCACCACCCTCTGGGTGAAAAAGAACTTCCTAGCGTCTGTTCTAAACCTGTCTCCTTTCAATTTCTCCGAGTGCCCCTTTGTACTTGTGGTTCCCCATAATTTGAAAAATCTGTCCCTGTCTACTTTTTCTATGCCCTTCAGGATCTTGAAGGTTTCTATCATGTCTCCTCTAAGTCTCCGCTTCTCCAGGGAGAACAGCCCTAGCTGTTTCAATCTGTCAGTATATGAGAGATTTTCCATACCCTTAATCAGCTTAGTTGCTCTTCTCTGGACTCCCTCAAGCACTGCCATGTCCTTCTTGAGGTATGGCGACCAGCACTGGACACAGTATTCCAGATGCGAGCGCACCATTGCACGATACAGTGGCAGGATGACTTCCTTCGTCCTGGTCGTGATACCCTTTTTAATGATACCCAACATTTTGTTTGCTTTCCTTGAGGCTGTGGCGCACTGTGCCAACGCCTTCAATGTTGTGTCTACCATCACTCCCAGGTCTCTTTCAAGGTTACTTACCCCTAGTAGTGATCCCCCATTCATTGTCTGTTGTTCTAACAATTTTTCATCTGATGGCAAACTCTTTTTGAATATCTTCAAGAATGTCAAATGTGTGGGAACCTTTCAATCTTGGAGCTAGTCAAGCAAACTTTCTCTCTAAAGACTATCAGACTAGTGAACAGTCACCCCAATGTAACATTTTCCATTGGATGACCAGAGATCTGTTGGTCGTAGAGACATATCTGTTCACCAAGAATTACAGCCCACGTCAGCATTGTCTCCCCTTCAAAGTAACCCAACTTGTCACTGTTCTCTTTGTCTAGAGACCAGTAACCAGTTCAACAAACACAGGCAACATCACTGTTCTCATATGGTATTACTAAACTGCAAAATATAAGGCAAAATGACCCACTATTTGAATAACGAGGTTTGCAAAAGCAAAATGCAGCTCCAGATTTTGCTGTTTGATTTAGTTTACTGAGGAATCATCATTTACATCTTACATCTTACTTCCACTTTTGCTTTTTAATTTTAACTGCAAGCATAAGATTAGTTAGGTAAAAGTACCGTATTTTCACGCATATAACGCGCACGTTATACACAATTTTACAAACCGTGCATAACCTTGCGCGTTATACGCGTGAGCGCTCTGTATAAAATTTTTTTTTACATAGTTCCCACCCCGCCCGATGCCCGATTCATCATCCGGAAGGACCGCTCGCACCCCCACCCCGATGGACCGCTCGCACTCCCACCCGAAGAACCGCTCGCACCCCCACAGCCTCCCCCCCTCCCCCATGGAGAAGCTGTCTACCTTGTTTCCGGATGCCAGTGAGCCCAGCTGCTTCCTCTGCCGGCGGTCCTGCCCCTTCTCTGAGCCCTGCGCTAGGCTGCTTCCTCTTCCGGCGGTCCCGCCCTTTCTCTGATGTCAGAGAAAGGGCGGGACCGCCGGAAGAGGAAGCAGCACAGCAGGGCTCAGAGAAGGGGCAGGACCGCCGGCAGAGGAAGCAGCTGGGCTCACTGGCATCCGGAAACAAGGTAGACAGCTTCACCATGGGGGAGGGGGGAGGCTGTGGGGGTGCGAGCGGTTCTTCAGGTGGGAGTGCGAGCGGTCCATCGGGGTGGGAGTGTGAGCGGTGGGGGTGCGAGCGGTCCTTCCGGATGATGAATCGGGCGTTGGGGGGGGCATCATGCATTCAGGGGCATCAGGCATTCAGGGTGGGGACATGACTTCAAGGGGGAGAGGAGAGTTGGGGTGGCCGAAAGTAGAGTCGGGGTGGCCAGATGAGAGTCGGGGCAGCCAGAGGAGAGTTGGGGCGGCATGCGAGGTATACCCGTGAGTGCGGTATATAAAAATTTATTTACATAAATTTGTGTTTCCCGCGCGCTATACCCGTGTGCGCGTTTTACAAGGGTGTGCGTTATCTACGTGAAAATACGGTACTTAAAACTGGTGAAATTGTTATTTCAGTAAAATTAACAAATGTTATCCTGTACTTCATTATTATAAATAAAAGTAACAAAACTTTTATTTAAGTACAGTAACTAGTTATATTTACTTAGTTAATATCCAACACTGCTGATGCCTCCCACAATCACAATCACCTGAAGTCCCCTGACAATTCTCAGCATCTTCTCCAATATCCATAGTTTCTTGTGGCAGCCCCTTTGACAATCCTACTATTACAAAGAGTAAGAAAACAGTCCCTGCTCAAAAGAGCTTACAATCTAAACAGGCAAGACAGACAAACAGGATGTCATGGATACAGTTAAGGGGAATGGTTAATCAGCTGGCTGGGTAGGAGGGCAAAGTAGTAGGGTTAAGGATTGAAAGCTATATCAAAAAGGTGGGTTTTCAGTCTGCTTTTAAACAAGGGAAGGAGCTATCTTCTTCCCGACACATCCTCTGACAATCCTCACCACTCCTGACAGCTTCCTATGATTATCACCCCCTCGTGATCCCAACTGTGGCATCAAAAACGACCCTAGGCCAGGGCTTCCCACTCCAGTACTCGGAGCACAATTAGCCAATCTGATATTCAGGATATCTACAATGTATATGAACAAACGAGCTTTGCATATTCTGATTTTGATATTCTGAAAACTTGACTGGCTGGGTTGTGAAGCACTGCACTAGGGTTCAAAATGGCACATCATATCTCTAGCAATAGTTGCATGCTACTACAGCTAGGGGGTTACTGACAATGAGTGTTTGGGGGTATTTTCAGTACAAGGAAGGTGAGACACTTTGTCCTGTGTTGACCTGGGAGCATCAGACTGCTAAGACATGGCTCACTGTGTCAGCATCCTGATACTCCAAGGCCAACATAGGACAAAGTAGTATTACAATGCAGTATTAAATAATATTCATATTTATTATAAATTAACTTCTCAGTGATTGGTTAAGCTGCCAATATTTTTTTTTATGGAATAATTCAGCTTGCAAAGTTTACAGCAAAATACATTATTAAATTTATATAATAATGAGGTGTTTAGTATGCACTTGAACGTTTTCCATTTCATTATTTTGTATCCCATGGTAACCTAATGTGCATTACATTAATATAATACCTGATATTACTGTTTAGTATGTGCTAAAGGGCAAATATGTATTATTGTCTTATGGGCCCTTTTACTGTACAAAGCTGCAGGAAGCACTAATGCATGATTATTGCAGCAAGAAAATGGCTTACCGTGAGGCATGCTGAGGCAGTCTCTAATGGACACACTCTAATTTTGGCATGAGCACGTAAGCTCCTACCTCCACCTATTATGTAAGTAGTAAGGACTCAAACACTAAACACAGGCAACCTGGTTAGCATGTCACAATGCAATTACGCTAACTGATTAGCACATAGCTTGCTCATTCTGCGCTCCCAGACCTTCCCCGGCATTAAAAAAATACATTTTACTTTTTGGTATAAGGTAGCATACACATTTTTAATTTCAGTAGGCAGCAATGAAGTTGCTGCCTGCGTCGTCTTTGGAGCTCTCTCCGACATCACTTCATCTCAAAAGTGACGTCAGAGAAAGGACCAAAGCCGAAGTGGGCAGCAACTTTAACGCCAAGGTTAAAAAGTCACGGAGAACAGGTGTGGGCACGCATGTGCGGCAGGGGGAGGAATGGAAAGGGGGGGCGGGGAGGAGGAGGGTGCCAGCACTCCAAGGAAGACTACGCCTGGGACAGTCTGTCCCACCTCCCTTAATATGCCACTACTTTGTACCGCTGTTTGGTTAAAGGGCCCCTTAATGTGCATGAATTACTACCCCCTCCCTTTTGTAGTTATGGATGTAATTTAAAGCAATGCGGTTTTGCATATTATTCTTATTTATTATAAATTAACTTCTCAATAATTGGTTAATCATCTTAATCATACTTTAAACTGTGATTTAAATGAATAAATCTTAGCCACTAGAAAATAATAATCAGTATCAAGATCGCTCTTTTTTATCAGTCCTGTCTATCACAAAACACACCACTTTGGAAGAGATATCAAATTAATTCCCTGCTATGGTAGCATTCTTCTCAACATATAATAGATTGCAAATGAGTTTAATTCACTAGGGCTAATTGGAAAAGAAAATTAGAAAAATTGGGACATCCACATAGTAAAAAATCATTATTATTTTTTTTTAAACTGGCATAATACTCCATATTAATATTTTCTTATTTCTGTATTTTACTTTGTTCCATTCTTTCCCTTAGATCTTCCAGCCAAATAACAGCAGCATGAATAGCCTGTCATTCCAATCCACAGGTCTGAAGTCAATCTCAATTTGATATCAACAGTAACATATTCAACACAAATGAGTATTAAAAATATTGGTCAAGAAAAGCATACACATGGTTTTCTGGAAAGGTCCATAGTCAAAAGAAAACCATGCATGAAATATGAGATGCATGAGAAATATTATTTATGAAAAAGTGAATAGTCACATTAAAGGGAAATTGTAAATATAATTTTTCATCGATAATTATACTACCCAAGAATAGATACATTTCTACAGAACACCACATATCCATAATTATTTTTGGTGCAAAGAAATCTCCCATTTATAATAGGCAGTAATAGTGCTGCTTAAGTCAGGAATTAAACTTTATGGGGCTCATAATCGAAACAGAAAAACGTCCAAAAACCGGCCTAAGTCGGCACTTGGACGAATATTTCTCAAAAACGTCCAAGCACCGATAATAAAACCGGGTTTTGGACGTATGTCTAAACGACCTAGGCCTTCATAGTGCCGCTCAATGTCCAAAGCTAAACGGGGCATTTCAGGAGGCGTGTCGAAGGCGGGATTTGGGTGGGACGTGGGTGGGCTTAGACTTAGTCGTACAGCATGTATAACCGAAAGTTTAACAGAGCCTAGACGGAACTTGGACGTTGTGACTTAGACCATGTAAAACATGGTCTAAGTCACAAAAACCCACCTAAACTCATCAGATAAGCACTGCAAACACATAACACAGACCCCCCACACACTACCCCAGTGATCACCAAACCCCCCATAAAAAATTTATTCACAACTTTAAATTTCAGCCTCCAGATCATCATCACCTGGCCGCCTGGCATAGGAAAGCCTAGTCGTCCAGCCTAAAGGCAGCTTAAGTCATCTTGGGGGTGGGTTAGGGACCCGTAGAGAGGAGGACCCATGCCCATAAGCCCCTGTAATCAATGCATTGATACTTAAACATGTGCACTCCCCTATACACCCTAAAACCTTTTTTACTGGCATATAAGTGGCTCCTGCAGCCATAAGGGCTATTGGGGTGGTAGATAAGTGGGTCTAGGGGATTCTGGAGTTGGTTTGGAGGGCTCACCATCACCTATAAGGGAGATGTAGTGAGGAGAAGCCATGGCACCCTTTTTGTGAAGTTCACAGCAGTGCCCTTAAGGTACCCCACTATTTAGGTGGCATGTCTGGGTGTGCAGTCCATCACTTTGCAGACCCCTCCCACGTCCAACAGGGCTTGTTCTAGGCGTTTTGGACTTGGACGGAAAGTTGGACGGAAATGTGGTATAAAGATGGACGATTTAGCGGCTTGTACGATCAGATCGACAGGACGTATAATTAGACAATTTTCAAAAGTAAAAAAAAGTTGGACGTATCTTTTGAAAATGTGCCTTAGGCTCTTTAAGTTTGGACAACTTGTGAGATGGACATAAATGGACTTAGACGTCCCTTTCGATTATGCCCCTCCACGGGCTCAATATTGACATAGTAACATAGTAGATGACAGCAGATAAAGACCCAAATGGTCCATCCAGTCTGTCCAACCTGATTCAATTAAAAAAAAAAAAAAAATCTTCTTAGCTATTTATTGGCAAGAATCCAAAGCTCTGCCTGGTACTGTGCTTAGGTTCCAACTACTGAAGTCTCTGTCAAAGCTCACTCCAGCCCATCTACACTATCGCAGCCATTCACGCCCTCCTCAGCCCATCCTCAACCAAACGGCCATATACAGACACAGACTGTGTAAGTCTGTCCAGTACTGGCCTTAGTTCTTCACTATTTCCTATTATTTTCTAATTCTATATCCTCTTTGTTCTGATTCTAGATCCTCTGTGAGACCAAAGGAGAAAGCCTGGCTACCTCCCATAGTCCAGATTGACCCTGGATATTCAAGGCCAAGGAAATAGACAATCACTGGCATTGAATATTCAGGTCAAGGTTCACTAGCATGGACATATATATATATATATATATATATATATATATATATATATTTATACCTAAGGTGATCATACGTCCCGTTTTGAATGGGACCGTCCCATTTTTAGATCCCCTGTCCCTTTGTCCCCACACACAGCCTCGGGACACCGAAATTTCCTATTTACAGGGACAGCATCCCGAAGCTGTGCGCAGGGACAATGGGACAGGTGATTGCTTCCTGTCCCTCTCTACCGCACAAACAAAAGCCTCCCTTGGCCTGCCAGTGCGGTGCTTTGGGCATTGTCGTCATCGCCCCCCCCCCCCCCGGTGCCCCTCCGGAGCACCCGAACCCCCGTTGACCCTCCCATCCGACCCTCCCACCGCGAAATAACCACAAACTTCCCGGCTCCAGCAGCGTCCGCAGCACTCTAAATATGCTGCTTCGCGGCCTTCTACTGCCCTGATTTCCTCTGCTGCATCCCTGATGGTTGCGGTAAGAATAGGTAGTGAAAGGTTTGGACAATTTCCTGAAGGAAAAGTCCATAGTCTTTTATTGAGAAAGACATGGGGGAAGCCACTGCTTTCCCTGGATCAGTAACATGGAATGTTGCTACTCCTTGGGTTTTGGATAGGTACTAGGGCCCTAGATTGGCCACTGTGAGAACAGGATAATAGGCTTGATGGACCTTATGTTCTTATGTTATCAAAGCTACATCTGTTGTAAAGTCAATTTCTTAGCTATGCAAGTAAGTCAAAGGCATATACAAGTTTCAAAACTTTATCTGTAAACAACGTAGACTCCATGTGAACCAAGTCCAATTTGATGCCTAAGAAAGTCAAAACAGTCAGAGGGTCTCTGACATTTCCATTGCCAAATGTACCCCTAACTCTAGGGCAACACACTGAAAGGCTGGTGCAAGTACTGGCAGCCCCTACAAAAATAAATTTCATCTACCTAAATGTTTCCCTTGGCCATGAGTACCCCAGACCTAACACTCCTCAAAAGGACCTCTGCTTCATCAAAATAAGAATACAGCATGGAACAAAAAGATGAGTCAATGAAAGCACTGACTCCTGTGCCCTCTGAGAAAGAAAGGTTATTGATGAGGTGATATTCACCCAGCTCCTTATTTGGAACAACATCAAATTGGTAAATCACCAAATGTTCATATGGGGAAAGGGGCCAGCTACGTACCCTAACTTCAAATACTTCTGCTACTTCTTCCCTTTTCAAAGCCACTGAAAGAGTGGATAATTAACACATGGATGATATAAGGGAGGACCCACAAAAGGAATAACAGAAGCATAAGAAAACACTTCCCAAAGAAAACTAGTATCTCTTGATTTGGATAACAACTCAACCATTTTCATAAAACATCCAGCTTATTGGGGGATGAGGCCTTGCTGAACTAGTCCTAAAACTGGTAGGGGACAGGAGCATTTCCTTCACAAATTGATATGCTAGAAGTTCACAGTACCCAGTGTTTAAATGAAAACAAACATTAGGCAGAATACCCACAACCCAAATGCCCCCACAAACTTTGGAGCAGAAAATTCCTACTGGCAGGGAGGCAACCCCAAAAGAATTATCTGAAGAACCAGCAAATGAGAAAGGTCTCCCAACCAGCAAACCTGACCTTTAAGCTCATGGCTAAGCTGGCATCATCTCAGTGAAACTCACTATCCACCTATTGTACTGTGCTGTCGCACAAAACTCAAATGCACTCTTATGAACCAATTCTTCGAGATTAACCGGGATCTCAAGTGCTCACAGCCATAGTATTGAAGTATTTTTCAAAATGAATGGCCGATACTGTGAGCTATCATTGAACCCTTATGTAATCTCTTTCTCTTATTACTTATATTATGTGCATTTTATTATTTTTTCTTTTTTCTTTTATAAAATATATAAATATATAAATTGCTTGCTCTGCTGTCCCATATAGTGTAAAATCACTTATATTTTTTTCTTTCTTAGTGTTTCTCCTGATGTTTATTCACTTCAATATTTTGTTCTCTACGGAAGATCTCCGTTTCGCACCCAAATTTTACCACGGGGCTTCGTCAGGAAAGCGATATCATTCACTCGCTTCTATTCATGACATGAATTTATTTCAGACTAAAGTGTCAACTCAATTCTGGATGACTTGAGATTACATAAGGGTTCAATGATAGCTCACAGTATCGGCCATTCATTTTGAAAAATACTTCAATACTATGGCTGTGAGCACTTGAGATCCCGGTTAATCTCGAAGAATTGGTTCATAAGAGTGCATTTGAGTTTTGTGCGACAGCGCAGTACAATAGGTGGATAGTGAGTTTCACAATAATAGATTGAGTGATCATCTCAGTGAACCATACATCTACATCTTGAAAACTCCAAGTATCATATTTATCCTGAGACAAGTCTTTCCAAAACTGTTCATTATAATTAAGACAATCTCAGCTTCCAAACATTTTGTAAGTTCTTAAAATATTATTGTGTTAACAAATACGTTAAGGACAACAACAAAATTATTTTCACATAAAACCACAAAAACTGTTGTATAGTCATGACCACTGATGGTCACCCCACTTCAAACCCAGCATGCACCCAATATACGAAGGAGAGAAAAAGCCTGACTAAAATAGCAGTGAATACACCAAAAGGTTACAAGTTAAACTGCTTTGAATACTGTCATAGGCAAAAAAAAAAACCTCCCTCACAAACAGCTTAGGTTCAGAAATGAGAACTGCTTCCCAGGAACACGCTCAAGGACTTAGCTGGAAAGAGTCTACTTGAGCTCCCAAGACTGTCACATTTCCTCAGATCTCCCAATAAGTGACCTTGCTTCGCCAATCCATTGGCTCATCAGGGGATAAGTGGAAAATCCTTGAAATGCACAGCCTGCTCATTGGGCGGTCTGAGGAGATGTGACAACGTTAGGAGTTCAAATCGTCCCTTTCCAGCTAAGTCCTTGAGCATGCTCCTGGGCGGCAGTTCTCATTTCTAAACCTAAGCTGTTTGTGAGGGAGGTTTTTTTTGCCTATGACAGTATTCAAAGCAGTTTAACTTGTAACTTTTGGTATATACACTGCTACTTTAATCTGAGGCTTTTTTCTCCCTCGTATATTGGGTGCATGCTGGGTTTGAACTGGGGTGCCCCTCAGTGGCCACTACTATACAACAGTTTTTGTGGTTTAATGTGAAAATAAGTTCTTAAAATCAAATCAGCACAATATATGAAGCCTGGGAATACTGCAGACATAACTGAACCTAAAATTCTAGAACAAACTTTAAAAGCTGAAAGCCAATTAAGAAAAAAGATATGGGAAGAACAAGAGGAAGAAACAGAAGCCAAGTTTCCTATGATTTTTTTTATCACCTAAATCCAGGTCTTTAGCTAATAATGATAACAAATCAACATTTTTAACCTGCCATAATTTTGGAGGTACCTGACAATCCAACAGAGCTATGGCATTCAAAGTATGCCCTTGTGTGATACCCTACCATCCTGCAACCCCATACCGCCAGCTGCAGCATTCAAATCTCAAGTCTCAGTCCCAAGCCCAGCTCTGTCATCCTCAACCAACTCAGGGAAAAAAGGAATCCCAAGAATCCAATTCTCACACTTGTAAGGGACTGATGCCTGAATTTCTATGCAGCTGCTAAGGTTGAAATCATTATGCTGTTACAAGTGCATTCCTGCCAGCATTATTGATCATACTCATGATGCTTTTGCAGATGAAAAATGAATATCCTTCATTTCTATCCATGTCATTCCTCTTTTCTACTATTTTATTTTTTTGCATTGTTTAGTTTTCTGATTCATTGGCACAGAATGAAGGAAAACCTTGAATAAATCAGTTTCATTATGTCATAGAAATTGGGAATGAAGGTAAAGCAGATTCACCAGTATTATATTTTAAAGAAAGCCATTATTTTGGTTCTAATTTTTTTGAGTTTATGAATAATCCAAATATCTGTTTTTTTACTCATGGTCAAGGTTTCTACCCTGGTGAAGGTGGTGATTAAGGGCTCCTTTTACTAAGGTGAGTTAGCATTTTTAGCGCATATAGGATTTTAGCGCGCGCTAAACCCGAGCTACGCGGCTAGAACTAACGTCAGCTCAATGCTGGCATTAGCGCGCACAGCATTGTAGCATGTGCTATTCCACATGTTAATGCCCTAATGCAGCTTAGTAAAAGGAGCCCTAAATATCTCAGTCTTATATGAGCCCTTCTCCTCCAAAGTTATATCCCATTACAAACAGAAAATTTAGCTGTCATTTGTACCAAACTGAGTGCCATCTTCCATAGAAACCATACCAGCAAGGACCTATGAAAGAAATAAGGGAAACAGAGGAAGAGATAGACCTGGTTTTATACCTGTTTGTGTCAAAAATATTAAACTGTTTTTATAATTAGCTTCTTCTTTGGTCTGCTTCTCACTGTTTTTCTCTAATTTATCCTCTAGTTCTATGGCAGAAATAGAAAAACTAGAGGAAGAAGGCCATGGCTTTGCAGGCATCAGGAGTTTTAGAAGGACGTTCTAGTCAGTTTACTCTGTCATAGATTGAGTGTCTGGTCCTGTCCACTATGGTAGGCATAAGCTGTTTGCTAACCTTGATGAAATAATGTTGGTGGTGGACGCCCAGACAATTTCAGAAGTGAGGCCAGTATTGGGTAGACTTCTAAAGTCTAATATGGAAAAACATGACAGAATTTTATGGTCTGTGTCCTGATTATTGATGGGCAGGGGTATGATTTGATGAAAAATTCAATGTTGGGAAGTAGGACCAGTGCTGGGCAGACCTCTACAAAATGTGATGACTGTTCCCCCTAAGCCGAGCAGGAGACCTCCACAGAAAGTCCTGCCAGTAGGAAGTGCTATTTCACTATCACATTTTAAATAGTGAGAGACAGGCAAGTTCTGCATAACTCCAAACAATCTCCTTGTCCATAGTGATTGAAAACACACTATCTCCTACAGGTAGCAATGGAGTACACCTGCTTACTTAGAGGGAACTGAGTCTGTGACCTAAGGATAGAAGGGACAAATCAGGAGCAAGTGTATATTTTACTGTATGTGGCACATTCACCTAAGGGTTGATTAAAATGCCAGTCTGCAACATTATTAGACTGCAGGTTTATTCAAATATTGACAATAAATAGAACCAAAATTACAACACTATTTTTCCGTGATTGTGTGACTGCCCTATATATTATGCCAAACAATTTTAAAAAAGCCCAAATCAGGGAACTCATCCTCTAAATCACAAATATACATATATGAAGTACTGTACTATTAACAATTATTTTATATACCCTCAGATTGGCCGTGAAAGCTAGAGAAGCGATGACAAAGCCGAAGTTCAAGGCTTATACATTTCTGGATGGTATGAAGTCTCACTTCATACCATCATCAGCATATACAGTACACTGTGTGCTTTTTTATTTCCAAATAAAGCACACACTGTGTATGCCAATGATGATGTGAAGTGAGGCTTTTTGCTATTTATTATACCAGCATTTAACTATGATAGAGTATAACCTAAATGGAGTGGCAGATGAAGTTCTGGACACCTTATTGGACAGACAAGATGGATCATGAGAGTTTTTATCTGCCGTCATATACCATTTTACTGTATCTTGTTACTAACAACCTCAAGCATGGCCACAGGATTTTCAGTAGAGACAATGCTTCTTCACACATTTTTTGAAATCTGCTGCTGTGCTAAAGTCCTGTTCTTTTGCTCAGGGGTCCCAACAACCTGGACCAGAGGCAGTTTTCTCTGCAGGTAGAGGAGTAGGCTGTGACTGCTTAGGACACTAGTGGACTCACAAAGGCACAGGTGGAACCAGGCCAGAGAACATCTGTGGGGGAAGAGGAACAGCAGACATTAGCCCTGAAACCTCTCATCCCCTCAGTATGAGCCTGATCAAGTTTCAAGTTTCAAGTTTATTATATTATTTGATTAAACGCTTTTCAGAATACAAAGCGTTTTACAAAGAAATAAAATTAAATTTCTAAAATCACAAATACATTGTAATTAAAATTAACTACTTTAAATTAAAAAATAAAAACAAACTGGGGTAAACAATCCACATGAAACAATAGGAAAGGGGGAAGAAAGAATAAAAAATACAATTTATAACTAAAAAAAAATAAGCAGGTCGGGTTAGTACATAGGGAAGGTAAGAAGAGAAGGAGAAAAAAAAAATAAAAAATTTTGAGAACTAGAAAATCTAAAGAGAAGGGAAATATAATCTGAATTTAATGAAGGAAGAAAAAAATTCGGAATTAATCGGAAAATTAAACTTTTAGTTAAAGGCTTCTTTAAAAAGAAGACATTTTAAACTATTCTTAAATTTTTTCAAGTCTTGTTCAAGCCGTAAATATAGAGGGAGAGAGTTCCAAATAGATGGGGCAGTAACTGAAAAGATCAGGTCACGGCGAGTACCAATGATTTTTAATGAGGGAACATAAAGGGTAGCTTGTGAGGAAGATCTAAGAACTCTTGACGAACTATAAGGAATCAGGAGCCTATCTATAAATGCAGGAGTATTATTTTTAATTGTCTTAAAGACTAAAAGAGATATTTTATATGTTATCCTGTATGAAATTGGTAACCAATGAGCGATTTGAAGCAGAGGCGTGACATGATCGAATTTATTTGAACCTGAAATTACCTTTATAGCAGTATTTTGTATGATTTGGAGGCGCCTTATATCCTTGAGATAAGCCCCCTTTAATAACGAATTGCAGTGGATGAGGAGCCATAGGGGTAATGGAGGGGAGAGTTCTACCACAGATAATAGGTTTTCAATATGGCATCCAAAATACTGTGACAGAACCAGCTGCTGATGTTTAACCAAATCTCTGTAACACTTGAAGATATAATGCCAATTGGAGAAACTTAACCGTAGCAAATCACATGGTCTGAATGGTATACATCCCAGAGTGCTGCTAAAAATGAACTTGCAAAGCTATTGTTAGTAATTTGCAATTTTTCTTTAAAAGCCAATGTGATGCCATTTTTTAAAAGAGTTCCAGAGGTGATCCAGAAAATTATAGACTGGTGAGTCTGATGTCAGTGCCAGGCATAACACTGCTGCTCAACTGCGCATGTGATTTTTGTTTTCAGCGTCTTTCAAGCAAAAATGTCCCCTGAGGAAGGCATTTCATATATGCCAAAACAGGGATCCTTGTTGGGATCACAGTTTTCAAATAAGAACTTTATCATTGGTTGAAAAGACACCTCGTTTGCCTTTTCTGTCTGACAATCACTTAAGCCAGCAATAAGAACATAAGAATTGCTTTGCTGGGACAGCCCAAAGGTCCATCAAGCCCAGGATCCTGTTTCTAACAATGGCCAACCCAGATCCCAAGTACCTAGCTAGATCCCAAGTAGTAAAACAGATTCTATGATGCTTATCCTAGGAATAAGCAGTGGATTTCCCCAAGCCATCTCAATAATGGCCAATGGACTTCTCTTTTAGGAAATTATCCACACCTTTTTTAAACCCTGCTACTGTGTCATACATTTGTGCATAAATTATGCATAGAACACTGTGCCCTGCCTATACTTCATCTAGATTTTGCCCACATGTATGCCTATCTTAAAAGTAGAGACACTCAAACCTGTCCAAGGTCAGCAGGCCCTGCACAAAATTCCTCTTTATGTGTGTTATTTTCTAAGCTCTCCAAAATATATCCCCCCAAATGTCCTCGCTTTTGTAGGACAACCAAATAAAGTATTGCTCACAGTGACAGGTCAATTATGCATGGAAGTCATTTGAGTAATATCATATTTGTGTGTGTGTATATATATATATATATATGTTAAAATTCTGCAAAAGCACTATTTTGCAAATGTGCAAGGTGATGATATTTGTTTAAATAAATAGCATTGCTAAATAAAAGTATAAACCCTGTGTTCTGTCACTTATATGCACAAGTTTGGCCTGCTGTTTTGGTGGTCTAACTTGTAAAGTTATACAAGCATAACCTGTACACTTAGAACTTTGTCCAACCCATGTGAATGCATTCTCAAGAACTGCCAGTGCCATTTCTGGGCAGTTAAATAGTGCTGAATATTGGCAAGTCTGTTTTAAAATTACTGCTCTAATATTGTAGTCCATCATAGTTTCCTACTGATCTATATATAGAAACGTGATGGTAGATAAAAGCCAAATGGCCCATCTAGTCTTCCCATTCACAGTATCCACTATCTTCTCTCCCTGTCCCACACTTTCTTGAATTCAGACACAGTCTCTGTCTCCACTACCTCCATCGGGAGAATATTCCACACATCCATCATCCTTTCTGTAAAAACACATTTCCTTAGATTACTCCTGAGCCATCCCCTCTTAACTTCATACTATGCCCTCTCATTCCGGAGTTTTCCTTCATTTGAAAAAGGCTCACCTCCTGTACTTTAATGCCACTGAGATATTTAAACTTCTCAATCATAGCCACTCTCTCCTGCCTTTCTTCAAGAATATACATATTGAAGTTTTTAAGTCTGTCTCCGTATGCTTTATCCAAACAAATGAGACTATGGAAAGTCAATGTTCTCAGCCCTTGAGTTGTAATTTATTCAAAGTATTCTTGACAACATCAATAGAAACAATAAGCACATTAAAAATCTATCCACATTTATCATAAGAGGACCCATATGCTTTATGACAGAGACTAGTGACCAATTTTGTAGCTGCCCGGTGCCATCCTATTTATATATTTTGAAGGTGTGGTCCTTAAAGTTGCACAGGGTATTCTAAATGGGTCCTCACCAGCAACTGATATAAGGAAACTTTCACCTCTTTTTTTCCTACTAGCCATTCATCTCCCTGTGCATCCAAGTATCCTTCTGGCTTTGAGGTCACCTTTTCTACCCGTTTGCCACCTTAAGATCATTAGATATGATCATCCCTAAGTCCCACTCTTCTTAACCCCTGTATACTGTTCCTCTGGATTTTTGCAGCCCAGTGCATGACCTTGCATTTTTTGTAGCATAAAATGTTAGTAGACAATTTTTCAACCATTCTTCATGCTTCACTAGATTCCTCCACATACTATCCATATCTTCCATTGTGTCTACCGTATTACAGAGTTTGGTATCATCTGCAAAAAAAGACAAACTTTACCAGATAGTTCTTCTGCAATATCATTCACAAAGATGTTAAAAACAGTCGGCCCAAGGACAGATCCCTGTGGCACTCCACTGAAAACTACTACTATTTATCATTTCTATTGAGATGCAGAGCGTTGGTAGTGCTGTACATTCAACATGAAATAGATGGTCCCTGCTCAGATGTTACTGTCTAATTGGATAGACAGAGAGGACATATATGTCATGACAGCAGATAAAGGCCAAATGGCCCATCCAGTCGGCCCATCCGCAGAAACCATTATCTCTTTCTCTCTCCAATAGATCACACATGCCTATCCCAGGCACTCTTGAATTCTGACATAGTCTCTGTTTCCATCACCTCTTCCAGAAGACTGTTCCACGCATCTACCACCCTTTCTGTAAAAAAGTGGAGAGAATATTAGCTATTCAGCAGGGACATTGATTGATGTTTGGGAGCCATTAACAAATTATTGTAAGGATTGATTATAATTTATTTCTTCCCCTTTTATTTATTGAAGTATAGAGTGGGTTTAATTTTAAATTATCTGAAACTATAATGTTGTATTGAAGGAAGGGAGGGAGGAATTATATTATGATTCAATATATATATGATTAATAAGTGATATTAAAGTGTATATGATTGTATTATAAATCACTTGTTGAAAGTTTTAAAATGAATAATTTAAAAAAAAAAAAGTATTTCCTCAGATTACTCTGGAGCCTATTACCTTCTTAACTTCATCCTAGGCCTTCTCATTGTAGAGTTTCCTTTAAATGAAAGAGACTCGACTCATGCACATTTATATTAAGTAGGTATATTAAGTAGGTATCATATCTCCCCTCTCCCGCCTTTCTTCAAAAGTATACAGATTGAGATCTTTAAGTCTGTCCCCATACGCTTTATCATGAATACCACACACCATTTTAGTAGCCTTCCTCTGGACTGACTCCATCCTTTTTATATCTTTTTGAAGGTGCGGCCTCCAGAATTGTACACAATATTCTAAATGAGGTCTCACCAGAGTCTTATACAAAGGCATCAATATCCCCTTTTTCCTACTGGCCATACCTCTCCCTATGCAACCTAGCATCCTTCTAGCTTTCGCCGTCACCTTTTCAACCTGTTTGGCCACCGTAAGATCATCACATACAATCACACCTAAGTCCCGCTCTTCCGTTGTGCACATAAGTTTTTCACCCCCTAAACTGTACCATTCCCTCGTGTTTTTGCAAGAAGTTCCAGGACTGATTTTATAAAAATGTATTAAAGTTTCAATTTTCAAGTTCTCCCCTTCCCTATGTATACACTTTTGCCAATGTTATTTCCACTTCTGGAAACAGTCCTTAAACACATCTTCAGGAATTGCCAAAAGTTGCTTTCCTTTCAGTGTGGATTTAAGTTTAGAAAACAAGAAGTCAGCAGGGGCCAAGTCAGGAGAGTAAGGTGGCTGGGGAAGAACTATCAAGTTTTTACACAAGCTTTGTGAATTATGATGCATTCAAAACATCTTCCTTGACTCATGATGTTCCCCATAAGCCTCTTTCAACATTTCATAAGTTTCTGAAGTGGTGTTATCCAATTTAAAACAGAACGTCACACTATAGCTCGGAGATGAAAACAGTTATCAACAACCGGAAAAAAAGGAGTTTGCTCTTGAGGTTTCAAGCTAATGTGTCTCAAAAGAACTTCCTATTGGTGCGCAATTCAAACTGTCCTGGAACTTTTTGAGCATACCTCATATAGGTGTTGGGGAGTTTCTTGCAGAGGGAATGATAGGATGGACATAGGTAATTTTATGGTGAGTGGGAATTCAGATTTGAGGGCAGCATCAAAAAAGTGGGTAGTTTGTTCCATGCATATGGTGCAGCAAGACAGAAGGAGCTGGAGATAGTATTGGAGGAGAAGGGTACAGATAGGAGGGACTTGTCCAATGAACAGAATTCATGGGGTGTAGCATAGAGGGAGAGAAGTATGGAGAGATATTGAGGGACTACAGAGTGAGTGTACTTGTAGATCAGTAAGAGGAGTTTGAACTGTATTCAGAAGTGGATGAGGAGCCAGTAAAGTGACTTTTTGAGAGGGGTCATGTGAGTGTGGTGGCTCTCATGGAATATAAGTCATGTGGTAGAATTTTACATGGCTTGAAGGGGGGAAAGATAGTTGAGCGAAAGACCTGAGAGAAGCAAGTTGCAGTAATCTAAGCGAGAGGTGAAGAGAGAGTGGATAATATTTTTGGTAGAATGCTCAGAAAGGAGAAGTTAGATTTTGGTAATATTATAGAGGAAGAAGCAACAGGCTTTAGTAGTTTGTTGGATCTGAGAGGAGAAGGAGAGAGAGCGGAGTCAAAGATAACCCCAAAGTTATGAGCCGATGAGATGGGGGAGGAGAGGGTTGTCCAAAGGGATACAAAATGGAGAGAGAGGGAAGTGGGTTTAGGCGGAAAGGAGCTCTGTCTTAGCCATATTCAGTTTTCCTCAGAGCAAACTCTATTTACCACTATATAAACTTGATATAGATAAGTCATGTGGCCTCTTTTTCAGGTTGTATATATATATATCAATAATAATAAAATGCTAGAGGCGCATGCGCTCTTGAAACTTCGTGAGCGGTGGCGCCTTGAGGTGTGCTTCTGTGCCCGTCCTCACGGCGCCTGCGCTTGACTGTGCAGAAGACACCAGCGACTCCTCCCTCCCGCTCCTCTTCAAAGTGGCCTGCTGAGGTTCGCCAGCCGCTGTAGCGAACCTCGCAATCCGCTCTCCACCTCTGTGCAGAAGAAGGAGTCGCCGTGTCACCTCCCGCCCTCACTCGCCGCTGCCGCCGCTGATCCTCCTCTTCAGAGCAGCCTGCGATCGTGACCGGCTTTAAAGAACCTCACAGGCCGCTCTCCAGCTTCAGTAGCACGCTCCCTCTGACGCACGGGATCATGTCAGAGGAAACATGCTACCGAGTTGGAGAGCAGACTGCGAGGTTTGCTAAAGCCGGCCACCACGATCGCAGGCTGCTTTGGTGAAGAGGATCAGGCCAGAAGACACCTGGATGTTGGGAGGGTAAGAAGGGAATCAATACCGGGAGCCAGGGGGAAAGGGAAAGGGGGCTGCTTTGGGGGGAGGGGTGTGCTGAGGGGAGACAGAAGGGGCCATGAAGAGATAGGGATAGGGAAAGAGGGCTGCTTTGGGGGGAGGTGTGCTGGGGACAGACAGCTTTGCTCAGGGAGGAAGACAGAAGAGGGCCATGGAGAGACAGTTAGGGAGAGGGAAAGGGGCCTGCTTTGGGGGGGAGGTATGTCCTGGGGGCAGACAGCTTTGCTCAGGGCGGGGGGGGGGGGGGGAGACAGAAGGATACAGACAGCGGCCAAGGAGAGAGAGAGAGAGAAAGAAACACAGACAGACACATCTATTCTAGCACCCGTTAATGTAATGGGCTTAAATACGTGTGTATATATATATATATATATATATATATGCATTAACAGATTTGCTTATGTCCTTTTAGATATTTTGTCCTATTTACAGCCTAAGGTTTTATTTGACAGCACCTGGTTTAACAGTTAACTGCATACGTTCATCACGCAAACCAGATGAGCATTTCTTATATCAATAAATCCAAGCTGTTGTGATACAGCCGATTTGATGTAAACACTGTCATAGCATACAGGAGTTTAGAAAAGCTCCAGATAAATTTGATGTTGATAGGAAATGTAGACTGCCTGAATGACAATCATTTTAGATAAATCTCAAATACCTAAACTGACTGACTCCAACACTCAAATTGAATATAACTGCTGCAGAGGAAACACTGTATTTCTAGTAAATTCTTCAAGCAGTTTAATTTTTTACTGCTCAAAGACTCGGCTATGCTCTTGGGATATGTTGCAATGGCTCCATTGTAATCATTAGTTCTCTGCACATGAAGGATTTGTTAAACTCATTCTGAGCAGTTCATTAAAAGTCTGAATGCTGTTTGAACCTCTTCTTTGCTAGTTGGATTTCACTCAAAAATTCTAATTCCCCGTAATAAGCACAGAATAATATGTACAATGGAAAAAGAGAACAAAATTATATTCATTTTCCTGTAACTTATCTTCCAGCAGCACGGCTTTATTTGCTGTGAGATATCCCCGTAATGCATCGCTCTATTGAAAGCATACAAAAAGATGAATGATTGCATTTCTCTGCTTCGTATACGTATCTGGTCTACAGACAGTGGCAAAGTATGTTTCTTCAGAAAGAGTCTTCAACATAAAAGGCACAGAAAACAAAAGCATTTTTTTTTTCTCTTGACTTTTGAAACTTTTCTTCACAGATCAAGTCAAACTGGCTAGCACTGACCCAATTCATCCATCTTCTAAATAACTGCCTGTTTTCCAATACAATAACATGTCACGAAAGCTGAGCTTAGCAATGCTTTTTGTTATCTTTATCAAATTGTTTTGGATCCCAAGTTGAAATAGCATTTTACAGTCAATAGTCCAAGCTTTGTAGTCTGAAATTATCATGACCCATGTTACTTTTATTTTTTTTTTTTTTAATAAATCTTTATTGATTTTTAAGTGTAATTGAACATAAACACTACAAAAAACGCACTATTAAATACACAATTAATACCTAAAACAATCATTTTCTCCCCCTCCTCCTAATTATTAATACAAGAAGACATATTATGTGATTACAATATTATAATTAAGTAATTTTAATAATCAAAATTCATTTCCCTCCCCCACCCCCCTGGATGTGTAAGGAAATCTAATAAAAAGAGAGATACATGACAATTATTGCAATGCAACAAGTGCAGTCAATGGGCTCCATACTCTATTAAATGTATTACTAAACCCTAAACATTCTGCATTCATTCTCTCATACTTATAAGTGGTACAAACATTTGTCCACCAAAATGTGTAATTCAGCCTGTCGCCCATAAAATCGGATGTATGTATGTATGTGCCGCGATCACGCAAAAACGGCTTGCCCGATTTGAACGAAACTTGGTATGCCGATCCCTCACTACCTGGGGTGATATGTTCTGGGGGTCTTGCGGCCCACCTGCACACGTGGGCGGAGCTACAAACAGAAAATCAGATTTCACCCATTCATGTCAATGGAAAAAATGTAACAAGCTGCCATTCTCACAGTAATTCAAAAACGGCTTGACTGATTTGAACGAAACTTGGTATGCAGATCCCTCACTACCTGGGATGATATGTTCTGGGGGTCTCGTGGCCCACCTGCACACGTGGGCGGAGCTACAAACAGAAAATCAGATTTCACCCATTCATGTCAATGGAAAAAATGTAAAAAGCTGCCGTTCTCACAGTAATTCAAAAACGGCTTGACTGATTTGAACGAAACTTGGTATGCAGATCCCTCACTACCTGGGATGATATGTTCTGGGGGTCTCGCGGCCCACCTGCACACGTGGGCAGAGCTACAAACAGAAAATCAGATTTCACCCATTCATGTCAATGGAAAAAATGTAAAAAGCTGCCATTCTCACAGTAATTCAAAAATGGCTTGACCGATTTGAACGAAACTTGGTATGCAGATCCCTCACTACCTGGGGTGATATGTTCTGGGGGTCTCGCGGCCCACCTGCACACGTGGGCGGAGCTACAAACAGAAAATTACATTTCACCCATTCATGTCAATGGAAAAAATATAAAAAGATGCCATTCTCACATTAATTCAAAAACGGCTTGACCGATTTGAACAAAACTTGGTATGCAGATCCCTCACTACCTGGGGTGATATGTTCTGGGGGTCTCGCGGCCCACCTGCACATGTGGGAAGGGTGGGTTCACCCAATAATGTACATGTTCTTGCTCCTGGAGGTGAAACTAAAAATGTTGTTTATAATCAAGTTTTGTGTTAGTTGTATTGTATTCATTTTGTCAAATATTTCACATTATAATTTGAATATTGTACTTTTTATAAAGTAAAAAAATATTTTCATTCACCACTATAAAGTATCTTTATTTGAATCCATTTACAGTGTTATTGCTATAATTAAATACCCGTGCAACGCCGGGCCATCAGCTAGTGTACTATATTACAGATTGAAAAAGTGGTCGATAGCAGACAATGGGATGCATTTTGTTTAGTCTTTGTTACCTTTCCTCACTTGTTTAGTCTATTGAGTATGAAATAGAAATGTGGAGGCCCCTATTATTAAGTTGTGGTAAGGTTTTGTGGTCATTGCATTGCGATTGCTAAAATTAAGTACAAAAACGCTGAATTAACTGGTGAGGATTTCTGGACATTTCTGAGATGGCTGTTGTGCAGTTAATGCTACGAGGGAGTGCTTAAAAGTTCTCAGCCCATCCAACCAACTTCCTAAATTCTGAGCGTTATTTTGCCACTGAAGCTGAAGAATGCTATCTTATTTTGTTAAGTTACAATTTGCAGAAACAAAATTCTATATTTTGACATTGTTTCAGATCATTGATTGAACCATATTCATGTCATTTTCTTCTTGGTTGGGAAGAAAACTTTTCACCCCCGTTGTATTGTGCATTAACTGTATGGCAGACAATGTGAGATGCAGTTAGCTATACATCTTGAGATGGCATTAACTGCTCTGCAAAGTAAAACCCTCTAAAATGGGGGGGACCGCTCTTATTCTAAGAAAAGAATCATTAAGTATCCACTAAAAAAGTTTTGTATTTGTTATGGTTACTATTCTTTTATATGTCTGCGTCAGACACAGAGGTTTCTCTACACTGATAATATTTTTTGTAACAGTGTGTTCCTTCTACCATTTCTGCTATTGCTTATTCAAGATATTATGGGCAGTGCTTGGTATATTTTCTTGTATATGTTTATGAACAGTCCCATCAAAATTGACTCTGACTCCTGAGACAGACACCATGCACCAAAAGCAGTCCTGTTTAGTGGTTGCATAATAAACTTTACTCGTGTTGGAGTCAGAGTGGTTCCCTCCCCTCCCCCCATTTGTTGGTTTTACTTTGTTGTTCTTTGGAGGTTCAAGAGATTCAGGGATTTCTCCTCACTGAAGTTGTAGTTATACCCCTGGGCAGCAGGGGCCAGTAGAAAAATCTACAGGAACTACCTGTCCCAGAATGCTCTGAGCTTTGTGGCAAGCGCTGAGATCCATTATATAACCCTGATGAGTGAGAGGGGCCAGACTCAGACAAAGAGCTGCACTTCTGCACCAAACTGGAATTATTCATAGAGTTTGCTGAGAAAGAGGTCTCCAAGAGAGAGACCTCCACCTTTCCTAGCTGTAGACTGAGAGGGAGCCTTGGAAAGGGCTGGAGAGTATATGAGAATATCCAGGGGATGAAAGGTCTTTGCTGGGCTATGGTAAGCCAACCTCATATATTTAATATATTGTGGAACTCAGGGCTCCTTTTACTAAGGTGTGCTAGTGTTTTTAGCGCACGCTAAAGATTAGCGTGTGCTAAACGAAAAATACTAATGCAAGCTCTATGGAGACGTTAGCGTTTAGTGTGTGCGGCATTGCCCCAGGTGCAAAATAAGTATTGTATGTATATTTAAACCCACAGGCTCGCACTGCAGGGAAGACCGCATAGATCCAGAGCTCGTGGCAGAGAGCAGGACAATGATCAACAGAGGATCCCGATGGCAATAAACCCACTCACTTTAAAGAACTTTCCAGGGTATCAATCAGCTATGCTCCTTATATGTGCACATCCTCTTGTAGTTACATGCTATAGATTTTATACACTCTTTCTAGACTAATAACTAAATGCAGTTGCACACACAACTGCAAAGTGGTGCCAAGTAGCAATAATTAACTCTATGTATCGATGATTGTTGTTTGTTAGCATCAATTAGCACCTAACTAATCAATTAACTTGTGTGAATAAGTACCAGTATGCTATAATCTGTACAATTTTGCATGCTATGGGTGGAAATGCAAATATAAAATTATAGAAAAGGGGATAGTGATTGAATCACTAACAACTAAAGTTTTATTCTTTCTCTTCTGGAAACCCAGACCCAATAATGCATCACCAATGCACAAGGACAGTATGTCATGTAATGAAGATTACTTCCTGCCACTGACTGATAGCAGTATCCACTGAACGTTTAGTTCCTGTACTAATCAATCATCAGAGATCAATGAGACATCTAAAAAAATGCATGTTTATCTCTTTTAAAGTAGACATTTTTTTCTTATGTAGGCATTTCCTTAAAGCCATCATGATGCTTGTGGAAGTGACCAACATTTCTTTAGATATTCTTATGTAAAGAATGGATCCTAAAATATTTCCCTTGCTACAAATTCTTGGTAGTCAAATTCAGTGCTCATGTCAGGCTTTTTTTGTATAATCTAAATAAATGTGCAAACTGCTGTGATGGCACAAAGGAGTAAAGACATTTATATATATATTGAAATTTTTGAATCACTTACTCTAATAAAACTCAAGGCAATATACAAAGGTATACATAATATATAAACAACTAACATCCCGTAGGTAAAACAATAAAAAAATTATGCAAAACTGTGTAATATTTATAAGGCAACAATACAATCTAGAATAAAACACAGTTTGCTTTAAAAAAAAATACACCCAGTAAATATGTTAATGGTCTGAAAGAGCAAGTTTGGTGAAGCTCTTCATTGATCTTACCTACTGCCTGTCTCCTGATTTTCCTCTGTGATAAACAGGGATATGCAAGATTGTCATTCACTATAGACCAATATCACAGTCAATTATGCAACATCATTTGATACCAGAACTGTTGCACTGACAGGCTAAAAATGATCTGGGGTTTTTCTGTATTGTGTTCAGCATAAGAGTCCTTGGCCACTGGCATAAAGAAAATGTAACGGATATGGGAATAAAAACTATATTGAAAAACAAAACAAACCCCGAAACAAAAAAACTCCTTGATCACGAGCAAGCATGCAATGATTCTCCTACCAAAGAACTACAGATTCATTGCTAGAGCATCTGCTGGCTTTCTGAGTGGATGAAAAGAAAATAAGAGAATTTCATGGAATGTCTGTCTCCACATGGAGCCAAATTTTTTGCCCCTGAAGAGAGGAATGTTTTACCTCTAACAGTGTAAACTGGACCTCAGGGTAGTTCTTCTGCTAATGTCTTTGCTGAATCCACTATAGTTGTCCTCTTGTTCATTTTGACAGTATTGCTCTAAAGTGTTTGGACACTTCCCCTCCAGAGACCCCACCTGTAGCCCTCCCCCCCCATACACACACCCTTTACCTTTTAAGATGAAAGTCCAGCCAGAGGGATCCAAAATGGTGGGCCTTCCCCTTCCCAGTGCATGGCAGGGGCCTTAGATATCTGGCAAATTGAAGTCTTAGGCCACTCCCACTGCATCCCAGGATGCACTTGGAAAGAGGCTTAAGACTCCAGTTGGCCCAGGTGCCTATGGGAGGGTCCTTAAGCATTTTGTCCAATTAGAGCCTTAGGCCCCTTTTTGATGCATCCCAGAATGCACCAGAAAGGCTATTTTGCTGGCCTACATTTCAGGCATCTTTTTCAGCCCTAGGGAGATGCCTAGGGCCATTTAAGCTTGCCCAAGGCTACTTCCAGGTGAAACTACTCCCACATCCAGCCTTGGGTGAGTTTAAGTGTCCTAACACATCTCCCTGTACCCGTGACAAATGCCTACAGTGCAGGTGGCCTGTCTCGGGTAGTTGTTTTTTTTTTTTTTTAGAAATCGTGAGTCCCAATTGGCTGGTTAGACAGCGGTAGGATGCCTACTGCTGTCTACAATTGGGACGCCATTTATAGAATTTGCCCCTTTGTTCCCAAAATGTCCAAAATCAAATTTAGACCTCATATTGAAAATGCCCCTCCACACTTCTGATTTTCTTTATTGACTATTAGAAAATGGAATGCTTCTACCTCTTTATGAGTTTCACTTTTTGGCACTGAACTGAATTGCAAATTAGAAAAGAAGGAAGAAGCTTCTTAAATAATCTTGTAAATCACAAATAAACCATACTAGAGAATAAGGTGGTAATGATGAGTTTTTGCAATTAGGTCTACTACAGTAAATTTGGTGTACATATTTATAAGAGGCAGAAAAGATGCACATGATTTAGGTACACTATTAAATTTCTTCTGTGTTACAATTATACAACAGTATAGTGAATGGTTGGGAAAATATAAATAAAATAAGTTAACCATCTGAAAATAAACTCTTGTATTTTCTGGGGAAGCTGTGTTAATAATTAAACATCTCAACTTGTTTTTGATATGGTGTGTTGTTAATATTATAGCACTACTACAAACAATGATATGTAACTTAATGAGAAAAATAAATTAGGAGAAATACTGTATGAGCCATGGAACAGTAAAAATTTGAAGTTAACTTTCAAGCAACAATCATATTTATTCATTTAAACAAGGGCACTTCCCAACTTTTTGTGCTTTCCATCTGTCTTTTACATTCATCTTTGATGGCTAATTAAAGGAAATCAAAAACCAAATTATATTCAAGTTGCTTAGGGCCCCTTTTACAAAGCTGTGGTAGTGATGCTGTCACGGTAAATGCATTGAATCCCATAGGAATTGAATGGGTTTTGGTTCATTTACCACAGCTTTGTAAAAGTGGCCCTTATTGTTTTAGTTGATGGTATCTGTACTGTATGTTATTTGAGGATAGTAAAAAGCAATATCTAATGATCAGTGAGTATATTACTACAACTACTATCCATTCAGTTGTGTCTGACCCTTGGATACTCTGTAGACCAGTCCTCGCCATGCTTCCCTGTTTTCCATGGCTTCTTTCAATTGCTTGATGTTCATTTCTGTGTCATTCTTGATGGTATCCAGCCAACAGGCCTTTGGTCTCCCCTGCTTCCTTTTACCACTGACCATTTCAAGTAGCACTTCCTTTTTTCTAATGAATTCACCCTCATCACATTCCAAAATAGGTCAGTTCCTTTCTTTTAATCTTGCCTTCCATGGACAACTCTGAGTTTATATGATCAAGAACATCTTTGTTGGTGATCCTAACTGTCCATGGGATTCGTAGAAGTCTTCTCCAGTACCACAGCTCCAAGGTGTCCATTTTTCTTCTTGTAAATAATTTTTATTGAGAAAGCAGTCAATACAAATAATAAACACTAGTCAGGAAACAACATGACTTGTACAGCAAAGGAACAGAGCAGAGTTGTAAACAAATTCACTGCAAAAAGGAAAGTGCAAACAGAACGTCCACATGAGAAAAATACAGGAACAGTCTATGAAGGAGGGAAAAACCCCTCCCAAAATGGATCATAGAAGGTGTAGCAGGAAGTCAACCTCCTGTAGTAGTGTGCTTGATGTCTGACTGTGGTATGCTTGGAGTATGCATGTTGTGGTTCGAATGTGCTGCATGGGATGGAGTGCAATTTTTCTTCTATATGCTTTCATGAGTATCCATGTCTTGCAGTCGTAAGTTGAGATTGGGAACACAATTGCAGTGCAAAATATTGGAACGGTATTCCGTCTTTCTTTGATAGTTACTGAGATGTCCTTGCACTTCCATATTTGGTCCATGCTCATGATGGCTGCATGCCCCAGTGCTAATCGATGTTTGATCTCTGCTGTCAAACTGCCGTCATTTACTATGTGATCAATGAGGGACCCAAGGAAAACAAAGCTGTCAACCATTTCTATTTCTTCATTGTTGATCTTTATGTGGACTTTCTTGTTGGCAGTAATCATGATTTTGATCTTCTTGATGTTCAGGTAAAGTTCCATCTTCTTACTTTCTTCTTTCAGCTTCAGGATCAATTTCTAGAGGTCCTTCTTACTCTACCAGCAGGGTAGTATCTTCTGTGCATCTTAGATTGCTGATGATTCTTCCACGTTTTTTCACCCCCAACACTCAAAATCATCTAAGTTCATCTTCCTTATTATTACTTCTGCATAGAGGTTGAAAAGAAAAGGAGAGAGGATGCATCCTTCTCTTGAGCCCTTTTTGATCTTAAGCCATATCTGGTTTGCACTGTAGCTTCTTGATCTGATTAACCTGATCAGGTGTGCTGGCTGGTATACTATCTGTTAAATGTTAAAGTTATAATGCAACCTAAATATTGAAAAATTCTGCATACTTCAATATTTCTCCCTCAAGTAGAAACATAGAATAGAAACATGATGGCAGATGAAGGCCAAATGGCCAATCTAGTTTGCCTATCCATAGCATCCATTATCCCCCCTCTGCCTAAGAGATCTCATGTCCTACACTATCTTGAATTCAGATACATTCTTTCTCTCCACGACCTCTACCAGAAGACTATTTTACACATCTACCACGCTTTCGGTAAAAAAAGAACCTCATTTTATGTCCTCTCACTCTGGAGTTTCATGTCAATTGAAAGAGACTTGCCTTATGTGTATTTATGCCACATAGGTATTTAAATATCTCTCAAAAAATCACAAAAAATGCTAAAAGCCAGAGGTGGGCTGACCTGGAGAGATATAAATGAATACAAAAGTGGAGATAAAGCCTCAAAAATCATATATATGGACAGCAGTCCAAAAGGGCTTCAAGCTGCCACACTACTTGTCATTGGCATAAAAAAACTCCACCCAATTAAATACTTTATCTCAAAACAGGCAACTGCCCACCACCGTGCACGGATGGAAAAAAGAAAAATTTAACTTAACTGAAGTAGAAGAATAGTCGCGCTGTCCACCAGTGATCTAGTTGTTCAGGAAGAGCACAAGCTTTACTGCTTGAGTTCACCACACATTCTTCGTTCGCCTCCAACAAAAGCCTTGTTTCACCATTAACCGGCTGCCTCAGGGATTCAATACCAGTTAGCTTTCCTCCATAGCACAAACAGCAAAGACAGCACAGCTGTTTTAAATGGAAGTGAAGAGGAAGGCTTCCGGGAGAACACAGATGTTGCAATTCAGGAACCAATCATAAGGCAGATCACAAACACATCACCAAGCTTTCAAAATGATTCAAAAAAACAAAAATTCAAAAGATAAAAGAAAATAAAACAACCTCTTAGAAAAAAATCTCACCACTCAATGCACTGATTAAGCCCCAAAGGCCACAGGATATTCAAGAAATAAATCCATTGTAATTCTTGCTAATAGAGGGTGCGTTTAACATCCCCTCTCCTATCCTTGGTGGGAATGTGTTGCAGCACGTAACAGCAAACATCATCAGAAATTTGCTTCTTTGCCACACAATGCCTGGCCAGCACATCTATTTCTTTCTTGTGCAAAATATTGGAACGGTGATCAAACACTTGGGTTTTAAATTGTCTGCAGTGTGATCTATATATGCCAGATTACAGGAGCAGAGCATGATGGTGGGCAGTTGTCTGTTTTGAGATAAAGTATTTAATTGTGTGGCATTTTTTTATGCCAATGACAAGCAGTGTGGCAGCTTGAAGTCCTTTTGGACTGCTGTCCATATATATGATATTTGAGGCTTTTTCTCTACTTTTGTATTCATTGATATCTCTCCAGGTCAGCCCACCTCTGGCTTGTAACATTTTTTGTGATTTTTTTTTATTTAAATATCTCTATCAAATCTCCCCTCTCCTTCTCCCACCTTTCTTCCATTGTATACACATAGAGATCTTTTAGTCTGTCCCTGTACTCCATATGACATAGACCACTGACCATTTTAGTTCCCTTCCTCTAGACAAACTCCATTCTGTTTATATCTTTTTGAAGGTGTGGTCTCCAGAATTGCACACAATATTCTAAATGAGACTCCTGAGAAAATTAAAGAGTCATGGGATAGGTGGCAAAGTTCAGTTGTGAACTAGGAATTGGTTATTGGATAGAAAACAGAGGGTAGGGTTAAATGATCATTTTTTTTTTCAATGGAGGAGAGTAAACAGTGGACTGCCACAGGGATCCAAGTGGCAGATGAAATTTAATGTGGACAAATGCAAAGTGATGCACATTGGGAAGAATAAAATAAATCACAGTTACTGGATGCTATGGTCCCCCTTGGGGTTAGCGCCCAAGAAAAGGATCCGGGTGTCATTGTAGACAATACAATGAAACCTTTTGCCCAATGTGTAGTTGTGGTAGGCCAAAAGGCAAACAAGATGTTAGAAAATATTAAAAAGGGGATGGTTAACAAGACTAAGGGCTCCTTTTACGAAGGTGCGCTAGCATTTTTAGCGCACACTACAATGCCTCACGCAGTAACTCTGCACTACATAGAAAATACTAATGCCAACTCTATGGAGGCATTAGCATCTAGCACGCAGCACTGTAGTGCATGCTTTGCGCATGCTAAAACCACTAGCGCACCTTCGTAAAAGGAGCCCTAAGAATGCTATAATGCCTCTGTATCGCTTCATGGTGCGACCTCACATGGAGTATTATGTTCAATTCTGGTTTCCTTATCGCAAGAGAGATATAGCGACACTAGAAAAGGCTAAAAAAAGTGCGACCAGGATGATAAAAGGGATGGAACTCCTCTCATAAGAGGAAAGACTAAAAAGGTTAGGCTCTTCAGCTTCGAAAAGAGATGGCTGAGGGGAGATATGAATGAAGCCTACAAAATCCTGAGTGGAGTAGAATGGGTACAAGTGGATCAATTTTTCACTCTGTCAAAAATTGCAAAGACTAGGGGACACTCGATGAAATTACAGGGAAATACTTTTAAAACCAATAGGAGGAAATATTTTTTTTCACTCAGATAATAGTTAAGCACTGGAATGCATTGCCAGAGGTTGTGGTAAGAGCATACAGTATAGCGTAGCTGGTTTTAAAAAAGGTTTGGATAATTTCCTGGAGGAAAAGTCCATAGTGTGTTAGTGAGAAAGACATGGGGAAAGCCACTGCTTGCCCTGTATTGGTAGCATGGAATGTTGCTACTCCTTGGGTTTTAGCCAGGTATTAGGGACCTGGATTGGCTACTGGGCTTGATGGACCTTTGGTCTGACTCAGTAAAACTATTCTTATGGTCTTATGAGTCTTACAAGGACATTGATACCTCCTTTTTCCTACTATCCAATAAACCTCCCATTTTATAAAACTGTGCTAGCGGCTGTTGCTTTGGTAACTGCCCCAAAGCCCATAGAGATTTAAAGGTCTTTGGGGCTTTTGCCACGTATCAGCTGCTAGCGCAGCTTTGAAATTAGAGGGTAAGTAACATGCTGAAGGAAAGCAAAAATTGAGCAACAAACTATGACAATGTCTTGTTTCTCCTGGGTCACAGAAATTCTATATATGGTGCTCAAAATTGTATGCATAAATTTGGGCATGCACCCAAATTTGTGCACACAATGTAATGGATTAATAATCCAATTAGTGTGAATACTTGGACGCTAACAATCAATTATTGGCAATAATTGACAACAATTTGAATTTACACATGCATGCATCTTCCTAGTCAGTATTCTACAAAGATACACGTGTACATTTTTAAATGGAAATCTAAAAAGGGGTTGTGCCCTTGGAGGAGAATGGGTGAATCAGAGGCGTTCCTAAAATGATCAGATATAAAACTTCTAGACAATGTACATGATAAAAAACATAATCATTATATTACAGCTTAAAATTATCACACAGTGTTACAGAATATGACATATCCATGCCTAATTTAGGCACAAAGATTTATTGAAAAGGTGATTAATAAATCAAGTAATTACATGAAATACTAAAAGCTTGGTTTTGCACATTACAGAGCAATTTTACTGCCATGCCACAGGAAGTAAAACGTTTAAATTATTATTTTTTTTAGTTCAAAAAATAGGCATGGGTCTGCCTGCTGTATCACATTATGTAGATAATTTCTTGTCATTGCATTGGTACAGCGTGCTTCTTGCCTTGTTAATATTTATTGTACTTAAATTATTTTAATCTATTAAAGTTTTGGTATGAAAAATGAGCATAAAACATACAGCAGTATTTGTTCATACATTTTTTTTAGCCTTTTGAAGCTAAAGCTTTGCTTATTTAAATATTATATTTAGATATTATTGGTAAATACAAGTACAACAGGGAAAGAGGGGTGTGATAGTGAATAACATTGCTGTTCACAAACAGCTCCTTCCCACCTTAAAATAAGTAAGCAAAAAAAAAAAAAAAAAAAGGTTAAAACAGGTTGTAGCTTTATTAACCAATAACTTCTATTATAATTCTTGATTATAACCACAGAATTAATGGCCCTGTACAAGTTGTTGGTGAAGTCTCACTTGAAGTACATTGTGTTCAGTTTTAGAGGTTTTTATCTCACCAAGGCCATAAAACATTTTGAAAGAACTCGGAGAAAGTCAATAAAAATTGCATGGGATTTGCAACAAGAGGTGTATGAAAAGAAACGTGAAGACCTTAATATGTATAGCGTAGCGTAAAGAAGATATGATGCAGATGTTTAAACACTTAAAAGTTATTAATATGTTATTAATGCATTTATGTGGAATGCATTGTCTGTTATCTTACGGTTTTGTAGAAATCTATTCCAATTAAGAAAGTTGCTTAAGATCCATCTGTTTGTTTAAGCTTTTCTAAGCTAATATTCTGCTTCTTAAGTTAATACTTTATCTTTGGAATATCATCTTTTTTTTGCAGGTTATCAGATTTATGCTGCTTTATTGAAGTAATGTAGTAGATTAGTGGTTGATTTGTAATTTATTGGCTGAGATGGCATAATCTTATGATTTTTGCTAATGTATATGATTTTTAAGATGTTTAAATCCTGAAATGTGCATGTGATACTGTGAGCCGCCTTGGATAAAGGTGGATTAAAAATGTATTAAATAAATAGATATACAAACAAATCTTTTCAATAAATGGGGAAGTGATAAAACTAGATGACATGAATTGAGGTTGTAGAGTGGTAGACTTAGAAGTAATATCAGAAAATACTTTTTCATAGAGGTTGGTGGACACCTGGTGGAGGTGGTGGAAACAAAAACAGTGACAGAATTCCAAAATTTGGGGAGTAAACCCAGAGGATGTCTATATGGAAAGATGATGAAATCAAAACAAAGCTTAGACACAGTGGCGTAGTAAGGGGGGATGGGAGGTGTAAAGTCTGGTATTGTCCTAAGTTCCAACTGCTGAAGTCACCGTCCAAGCTCACTCCAGCCTATCCAACCATCCCATTGTTTGCAGGATATCTACCGTAAAGTCTGGCCAGTAACATCTTCATGTTCCAAATTAGTGGAGTTCCCATTGATGTCCACCCAAGCCCATCCTACACTGAATCACCATATATGGGACACAGACCATGCAGGTCTGTCCAATACCGGCCTTAGTTCTTTAATTTACATCCTTCCATTTCCTCTCCCTTGCTCAGACCTGAAGCCCTGGTGGAAGAATAGGCTTCACTGAACAAATACAGTACAGAGCACAAAAAGCAGTCAGGACTGCCAAATAAACATGAGTCTTGAAGGTGAGTTTAAAAGTAGACATGGTACCAACAATGCAGACCCTTTCATTGAAGGGCAACAGGAGACCATGAACAGGCTTGGAAAGAGAATATATTTACATTTTTTCACACTAAGCCAAATATTCCCCACTAAAAGACCCTGATCATTCAAAGATTTCTTAAGAGATTCTACTAACTCACCCAGGCAAAAAGCTTCAACAAAGGCAAAGGCAAATGCCCAAAATAAGCTACTTCCTAAGGAAATATCCATGTCACTGGCAACACATTTAAAATGAGAAGGGTTGTGAGGTAAATAGACTGACACAAATTATAATCATAAAAGAGAAGGAAGAATGAGTCTCCACAAAAAATATAAACAACAATAAACAGCATAGAGAACTGCAACAATAATTAAACTCTGGAATTCATTGCCAGAGAATGTGGTAAAATCAGTTAGCTTGATGGGGCTTAAAAAAAGGTTTGGATAAATTTGAAAAAAAAGGAAAGTTCTTAGGCCGTTATTGAGAGGGCTTGAGGAAATCCACTGCTTATTCTTAGGATAAGCAGCATAAAATCTGTTTTATTACTTGGGACCTGGGTTGGCCACTGTTGGAAACAGGATACTGGACTTATTGGACCTTCGGTCTGTTCCAGTAAAGTAATTCTTGTGCTCTTATGTTCTTAACACAATACAATGTGCAAACAAAATACTTAAAGAATCCTTTATGCTGTTCTGTTCCTATGAATAACGATATGGGCTCTGTTTCAAGGAAAGGAGCACAATGGGCTTCAATGGACAGGGACAAAATTTTATTATGCATCCTGGTTTATTAGTGCCGTAACCCAATGTGGCCAGGGTTTTCCCTCCAAGAAGGCTGTGCCAGGGGTGAAACTTCAGGTTTTTTTTGTTTGGTTGTTTTTTTAACTTGTATGTGGTATATAACCCAGTATCATTTCTAATATTGTGTAAGCCACAATGATTCCTAGTTGACATTTGCGGGATACAAGAATCGGTATGGTATGGTATGGTATGGTATGGTACTATGAGGAAAACAATTCTAGGTAACAATAGCACAGAACTTTCTCCTCACAGCATCAGCATTTCCACCATACATCTTTTAGATGCTTAGGCAGGCCATTTTCTCCTCCCTCACTCTTCGCCTCTTATCCCTAGTTCCACTCAGGGTAATGTATGGAATTAAATTGTTACCAGAGTCAAAATGATGACTCTCAGATGACTCGCAATCAAAATTAGTGTCAAATTCCATCACAAGCCACCATCTACTCCCTACAGCCACCATTTTCTGACCATAACGATCTCCAGATCCATCAGCATTGGACTTAGGAACTCTTTCTGTGGATGATTTCTTGAATTTCATAAGTGTTCCTACAACACATCCTACTCTGCACTCCTCTTTTTGACCCACCTACAGTCAGCAGTCCAGCATTATTCTGATGTTGTCCTCCATTCTAACCAACTATTCTGATACTTTTTCCTGACCCCATAAAATCCTGCCCTCTTCTTCCCTTCCTCCACTCCACAACTGCACCTTTTGCTTAGGACCTATTTCATACACCCAAAAAATCTCCACTAGAAATTAAATAAGTCAAAATTAGAAATAACTAATTCTCCCCTACCCCCACTCTTTAAACTCCAAACACCACCTTCCCAATTACCACAATAACCCCAAGGAAATTCTACTACAACAAACAAAACATCCTGTAAAATCTGCACAAAGACATATACACAAAAATAAAATATTCAATTCCCAACACAATTTGACAGGCACTAGGACCTCGTGGCCATCTAAACTAAAAATTAGCCTGTTAGTCAAAACTGCCTGCCTTGGCTCAGTTCCCTTATAGACTGCTCAAACTAGAGCAGTGTTTCCCAAATTGGTCCTGGACTGCCCCCTTGCCAGTCAAGTTTACAGGCTATTCACAATGAATATGCATGAGATGCATTTTCATACTCTGTCTCGATTGTATAGAAATTGTCATGCATATTCATTGTAGATATCCTGAAAACCTGGCCAGCAAGGGGGTACTTCAGGACTGACTTGGGAAACACTGAACTAGAGCACTGCAAGCCATGCTTTACTGACTAGAATTATTCCTCCTCACCCACATGAAACAACCTCAGAACAAATTGCATTGACTGCCCCAGCCCAAACCACAACAGCCTCAAACTACTGTTAAGCCAAAAATGCAAAAAGAAACAAAAAAAACCCCAAATCTGTGTACTACCTTCAAAAGGAAAACACTACTTCAAAAGACAAAAAAATTCATATTATCTTGCTACCACTCTTTTCTCACTTCCTGATTGGCTGCTGCCACTTGTGATGCAAGCTATCCACAGCTGGGAGAAGAGTTTTTTATGTTGTTGTTTTTTTTCCCCCAGTAGACATTAGTCAAGCCCTAGCTGATGTTGTCTGGGGCATGTACTCACAGTCTGAGAAATACAAGTATATCCAAGTACTGGAAATTTTAGTCATACCTATAAAAAGCAAATGACACCACATCAATCTGCAGTTTAGCTGAATTATTTTTGTTCTCTATACACAAGAACTTTAATTATAATCTAATTCAGTTCAGACAAACTTTGCATCCATTGAAATTCTACAGCACAATATATTCATACATTATTTTAGAATGAGAGGTTGGGGGGTTGTTAGTAAAAGGCAAATTAACTGTTTTGCAAACTTTCTTTTGACTACATATTCATGTAGTACAAAGTCATATGCAACACACATTAATCATGGTTTCAATGGTATAAAATTGCATTTACAAGCTAGATTTTAATCACATTAAGTATAATTTCAATACATAGAAAGTTGACTTATAAATAAATCACAGTTTAACTTCATCTTGAAGGCACAACAATAAAAAAATAAAGCCATTTTATTTGATGCACTGTAGGCAGAGTATTTTCACTGCTGATATGAAGGCAACATAGAGCAAGCTGAGCACAGCTTTGAAGTAAGAAAGAAAATCTGTATTAGTTACCACATCCATTTCATTCTTTCCTATCAGTTTTAATACAATTGCACTACAGTTCCAGTCATAAGACCTTCAAAAGTCTTATCTTTAATTCTGACAGCAATTTAATCACATAAAGACATAGATGGTAGAAAATGTACTGTATCACTTAGAGCAGATACTTGCTGGTGTTACTAATCCATCTTGTCATACCTGAGAAGGGACACCTGGCAGGGTGTCTAATTACTCAGCATATAATGTGGACCCTTCAAAATATTCTTCAGCATAAGACAAGTTGAGTGCTTTCAACCTCTAAGAACTCCATATAGGGGGCCAATTTAAAGATTAGCAGTTCATAACTATATGTCACCAACTGTGCTTCATGTACTCTTGTATATCTAATAGAACTTAAAATTTCCTTTGGCATGACAAACTTGAGATGTGGTATTCCTGCAGCAAGCAGCTTCACACATATTTTAACATTTCTTCTAGAGGTTGAAACACTTTCTGCCTCTCATGAGTACAAGGGGGTGCTGAAAAGTTCTCAGCCCATTCAAGAAGAGAATGACATGGATATGGTTCAATCAACGATCTGACACAATGTCAAAACACATAATTTCATTTCTGCAAATTGGCACTTAACAAAATAACACTCTTTTCAACTATAGTGGCAAAATAGAGCTCAGAATTTAGGAAGTCGATTAATTGGGCTGAGAACTTTTCAGCCCGCCCTCGAAAGCAGTGTCATGAAGGGGATAATTCTCTAACAGGGCACATGCTCTTAAGAGGTCGAGTACACGCCCACTTTGGTGGTAATTTAGTCATTTTCCCATATATGCAGTCATATACGAGGGGCTGCTGAAACGTTCTCAGCTGAGCCAACAAAGTTGGGGCAGCCTCCATCGAAGGCTATACACTTAGTTCAGTGATTTTCCACATTTTTTTGTTCCATATTTTTCTGACGGAATAGAAAATCACTGGACTAAGTGTACAGTATAACTCTCGATGGTGACTGCCCAAACTTTGTTGGTTCAGCTGAGAACTTGTCAGCGGATAAAATCCTATGCATGGTGACAAAAAAAAAATTAGCATCAATCAGAATGGTATTTAGTGCAATTCTATAAAAGGTTCCCACTATATACGAGTAGAATTGCGCTTAGCAGCCATACACAGCATAACATTGAGATATACCCATACCTGTGTGTAAGTTGTGCGTGGATCGGACATTTCTATAACAGCGTGCCTAACAGCACCAATTTTTAGTTGTTAATTGCCGATTATCAGTGTTGATTGACTTATTAAACAAGTTGCATGTGCAAATTGGCTATGTGCACTGATTTATGCAACAACTTAGGACCTGCATCAAATAAAACTGTTTTATTTTCTATTGTGCCTTCAAGATGAAGTTAAACTGTGATTTCTAAGCATGTATTCCCACATTTCAGGAGGGGAATGCAGGGCTATGTCCAGTAATATTGATTTTGGGATTTACACCTGCTACCCAGGGCATCTAAGTTTCAGAAAAGAGTTCATATTGCGTATTGCTCCTCTGGAAGGATTAAGGGAGGCCACCCCTTTAATTCCTAGCAGTTGATAAAAAGAAAAATGAAATTGACAGGGGAGTCCAGGCTCTGTGACAGCTTTGTGATTAACCCCCCTTCTCCCCCTTTTACAAAACCATGTTAGCGCTGATAGCGCTGGTCATGGCGGTAACAGCTCTGACACTCATAGAATTCCTATGAGTGTCGGAGCTGTTGCCTTCATGGCCACTAAAAACAGTGCTATGGTTTTGCAAAGGGGGGGGAGTAATGTGCTTAGAACAGAAGCTCTTAGTATGGGAAAGCCCAGTAGAGCATCACACAGATGTCTTAAGTAACCTGGTGGATGGGATATTGAATCTTAGAGCGGAGGACCCAGAACCATAAGCCACTCTAACCATTACATTTATAGTGGAACGTGTGAGCCCACCAAAACCTACCAAAATCCTACTATACTGCCATATGTTGTAAGTGCCACCTGTAGCCATGAGGGCTACTGGGATGCTAGACAGGGGGTATAGTAGGTTTAGGGGGAGTTTTGGAGGGCTCAGCATGGATTAGAAGGAGTATATAGTGAAATGTACTTCTTGCACTCTTTATGTGAAGTTCACAACAGTGTCCTATAAGATGTCCCACTGTTCTGTGTGGCTAGTCTATCACAATGATGGCCACTCCCACATTTAAATAGTCTGGATTTGGGTGTTTCTTTGGTTAAAAGATAGATGTCCTAAGGGTTGGACGTCCTGTTGGCCTAGACATCCAAGCAGACGATTTAAAAAAAAAAAAATCAATTTTGGATGTTTAGCGGTTCAGCTTTCGAAAATGGATGCTTTTGTGCTTCCAACTTTGGATGTTTAGCAGGAAACATCCAAATTCGTATTTAGATGTCATTTTTGAAAATGGCCTTCCACGTATGCTATAGATCTACGTATGCAAATATATAGCAGCTTTCTAACAAAGGAATTTAGAAGTATTACGTGTGCAAAAGACTTATAAACAGTTACATCTCTACGTATGCAATTGGCTAAAAGCAAGACTTAATAAGCCTGTCAGGAAAGATAGCTATCAATGGTAAATTACACAAGTAAGTAATTAATTCTGTTGTAATATTTTAGATGGGGTAGAAGCCTCTTTGGCTATAATGAAAGTAGCTCATTTCATTCTAGATTAAATTTTAAAATAGAAGAAATAAAATGTGAGTATGTTAATAAAAAGGAAGGAGTCTTTGGAATGTGGAAAAAAAGTAGATACCACAAAGCCAAAAAATAATCACAGTGATATCCCAAAATTCAGCTAGTACTGTTGCTTAAAAAAATCTAGACTGCAACAGTTAACTACAATATGAATAACACTGAATAGAAGAATTCAGGTAAATATTGAGCTAAATACCCAAGTATGCTAACAAATACTTTGGAAGCATTTCAACAATGAAAAAAAAAACCCCAGTACAAATAAAACATGACTTCTGAATACTGCACTACTCAATTTCATTTCTTTGTCTGTTACACCTCCTTCCCATTCCCATCATCATTTTTCCTGGTTCTTTGATCTACTTCACTGTTATAAAGCATATAGTAATGCCTTCTAAATATCTCATGGTTTTATTGACTAGATTCCTGCTAATTAATGTTTAGGGTTTGCAGCAGAAGCTGATATAATGGTCTGAAATGATTTGGTCATTCTCTCTAGTTTTTCTTGCCCTTGAGAGCAATCACTCCAATTAGGTTCTCATAACAAGCAATCTCAGTGTCTCAATATGTCTGCTGCTCCGCTTGCAAATTTGGGAGTTAAACTCTTAGATTTCACTAGAATTCATTTTTATACAACTGGCATTTGGCTTTTTCTTTGCTCAAATATGCACAATCATTTCTACAAACTGTAAAGGAATTTGGAAGGTCAGATATATCTTGCCACTGAGCAAAAATTTCTGAGTCATAGCTATAAAGACATTTCTGTAAATTTAATTGAAATGCACTAATTTTATTTGAGTGACTGTATGATGGCCTTATTCATTTGAAGGAATTGCCATATTCTAAGATCATATTCTATTTGTTGGGAAACAGACACTGCTGACAATGAAATATATTAATTAGTTTCAAACTAGTGAACCCAATCAGTTTATGTTGACAGGCTGCCTTACAGAATTATACAGTAAGCCGTAGCATGTTGTGGTAACTTCACTGAAACTTAATATCTTCTGAGAAACATTTCCAAGGATTCATTTGAGTGAACTCAGGTAATAATACCTACAGTACCTTAGGCTTTGCCTGTAGTCTTGTACTTCCTTATGCCCTTTTTCCCACATAAACACATACAAGACTCATATAAAATGGTGGCAAAAACTTGGCCCCAGCTTTATTAATCTTACAACATTCAACACAATTTTAAATCTGACAAAGCCAGTCCAGCTAGGCAGCATTGAATTAGCTGATATGTAAACTCCCTACACCAGAGGCTCATGGTGGTGCACAAGAAGACAGCTGCAGCAGCCCCAGCTCCAAGAAGGAGAAGGAGAAGGAGAAAGCAGCCCACCATCTTGATCTTCCTCCAATTAATCATCGCCATGCTGTTGCTGAAGCCCCGCCTACTCACCACAGATACTCCTCTTCAGCCCTTGTAAAAGAGCCAACAATCAGGTGGACCTCTCCCACCGGCAGGCCATGCCAAAGGGCCTTTCATGTGGACCGGGAAGATGGGAAGAGATGCTGCCCATCTGACCCAAGACACGGCAGATCCCAACACAGACCATCTCTACCAGTGCACTACAAGCACCACCCCACTCACCAACACAACTAGCCTTACTCAATCAAACCCACTCGACCATCAGGGACATTCCCTAAACAAAGCCCGTGAAAACCACCCTTCCACATAAGCTCAAAGGCCCCCCTGATTGAGGAAATACAGAGCCCATCTCCCTCTCCTACCCAGTGATCTACCAGACACCAAGCTCCCCTGTCTCAGAAGGCAGAACAACCTAGAATCCCCACCCAAGGTCATTACTCCCTCTAGAATCCTCCAGACCCTCCACTACTTCCCTAGACTTGGACAACCAGCTAATAACCCACAATGTCCCTTGCAAGCCCAATATAGTCAAGCTCAGTGATCACTGGCCGAGGGAGGTATGGTGATCTAAGATCTCTGCAAAGACAACGGACTACCCCAGATGCCAACGTCAGGTTAGTAAACAACAAAATCCCTCACATCCTGGACCTCATATCCAATAAATGACTATGATATACTTCTCATCACTGAAACCTGGCTACCGGACAACAGTGATGTACAACTGGGACAACTCTTCCTCAACAGCTACCAAGCCTTCACATCGTCACGTATAGTCAGATAAGACAGAGGAATTGCAGCCATCATCAAAGCAAATCTACATCCTAGAGTCATAAACCAATCCACATTCTAAGGCCTAGAATGCCTGACTTTCACCATCAGCCAAAATGAAAAAAGTGCCTTTGTTCTCATCTACAGAGCCCCATACTCCCTGCTGAACACCCTGGAAAACATACTAGCCCTCAAAGGGAAACTGATCATCTTTCACCAGCACATATGGATACTAGGAGACTTCAATTTCCAGTACTTTCCATACCTAACTGGCCAGTCACACAACTTCATCAACACCCTGTCAGACCTTGAATTCACTCAGATTGTCAATCTACCTACCCACTGCTCTGGCAATACCCTGGATCTCATCTTCATGATGAGCAACCCACCTGCTGGTTGACCACTGAAATGAAACCATCATACCAGTGCCATGGTGTGATCACCATGTCATTGCCTTCAATAGCACCATAGTCCTGAAGAAAGACATTCCCCACCCATCCACCACCTCTGAGCTTATCCTAGACCCCTCCACAGTGAACCTACCTACCTGCCTTTGAGACATGACTACTTAATCTCTCAGAGCAACTGGAGAAGGCCAAACTTGAAGCAACACTGGACTTTGCCCTACCGCCTCAGTCCATGACCCATGCCCCCACTCCTTCCTATACTCAGCGAAAGGCCCAGCTATCAAATCAATCCTTCCCCTGATCAACACCTCATTCCACAAGGGAGAGGTACCAAATCCTGGAAAGCTGCAGTGATCAATCCCCTGTGCACACAAGAGCACATTGATAGGGCGGATGCCTTGATTAGAGAAGACCTACAGATAACAATGTCTCAATTGGCTGCAAATTTGGAAATCAGCTATGGATCTCCATTTGTCATAATGCATGATGACTTGGGAAATAGGAAAGTCTGTGAACAATGTGTTCCCAGCAACAGTGTGTGAAGGTTGTGACCCAGTTCCTGAGACGGTATGAAAAAGATCCAAGTATTCTGGAGAGAATTGTCACTGGTGATGAGGCATGGATGCATCATTGTGATCTGGAGAGCATAAGACAAAGCATGATGAAGTAAAGGAAGCAGTGATCACCTGTCTTCGGGAGCAGGCGAAAAACTTATTTTCTTCAGGAATGCAGAAGCTAGTTGAACAATACAACAAATGTGTCATCTCGCATGGGGCCTATGTGGAAAAGTGATATGTTCAGTTGCTCACAGTTACTTATATTAAAGTTGTTAAATGTGGTTTGTCTTTATGTTTTGATTTACCCATATAAATAATATTCCAAAAAAGAAAAGAAGGCATCAATTCTAACTCTTCTTACTGACCTACAATTGCATGCACTCCGCAACCCCTCAATATCTCTTCTCACTTATCTCCTCTAGGCTTTCCCCTCCGTGAACTCCTTTTATCAGGCAAGTCCCTCCTAACCATACCCTTCTCCTCCACTGCCAGCTCCAGACTCTGTCCCTTCTATCTTGCAGCATTGTATGCATGGAACAGATTGTCTGAGTTATTATGTCAAGTTCTATCTCTTGCAGTACTCAATCCAAGCTAAAAGCTCAGTTTTTGAAGGCTGTTTTCAATTCCTAATTCCTATTTACCAAAAAATTACCTATGTCCTTCCTATCTTTCTTTCTGCAAGGAACTCCCTACCCCTATATGTCCTATCTGTTTGTCCAAAATAGATTGTAAGCTCTTCTGAGCAGGAACTGTTTATTATATGTCAAATCCAAAGTGTTTCATATGCCTTTCAGTGCTATAGAAATGTTAAATAGTAGTAGTAGTGTCTAGTTTCTTTAAAGAATAGGTGCATTCATATTGCCTAAAAATAGGCCCTTCCATACAGAATTACCCTCCTGGAATCTGAAGCTCAGCTAATATCTCCTAGGAAAGAGGGTCTTGAAGACCACTAAAGATACTGCACTGAAAATCTCCCATGTTAAAACTTGGGCCTGTCTGTAAGCAGATAGTTTAGCCATATGACCACAGTTTCCTTTCAAAATATTCTATCCAGATAGGACTAAGAGCTGCTAATTAAAATTTAATTCCTGACAAAGTTCCTTACAAAGAAAAGGTCAGAAGCCTGTAACACATCATACAGATAGACAGATATAATTCACATAAACGAAGAGCAGATAAAAATCTCCATAATTCTTGAAATAGTGCAGTACATATGGCTAGAAAAGTGCATCTGTTGAATATCGCAGCATGGCACTGAAAGAACTTTGGAGAAGGAACATACTACTACTAATCATTTATACAGTACTACCAGATGTACACAGCACTGTATATATCATATGCAGGTACTTTCTCTTTCCCTAGTGCGCTCACAATATAAGTTTATGTACCTGGGGCAATGGAGGGTTAAGTGATTTGTCCAGAGTCATAAGGAGCTGCAGTGGAAACTAAACACAGTTCCCAGGATCTCTGTCAGCTGCACTAACCATTAGGTTACTTTTCCACTTGAACTTATCCTGCTTGAAGACTTACCACCAAAGCAAAGCCGAGTACTGGACCTGTAGGGGGATAAACTGTCTTACCATCTTGGCACTGGTAAATTTTGAGGTCATTCTAGGTACCGTATTTTCACGCAGATAACGCGCACCCGTGTATAACGCGCACACGGGTATAGCGCGCAGAAACCACAATATTATGTATAAAAACTTTTGTATACCGCGCTCACGGGTATAACGCGCATGCTGCCCGACTGTCCTTTCGCCCGCCCCGACTCTCCTCTGGCCACCCCGACTCTCCTCTGGCCACCCCGACTCTCCTTTCGCCCTCCCCGACTCTCCGTGCGCTGTCCCGACTCTCCGTTTACCCGCCCTGCCCTGCCCTGCCCCCCCCCCCGGCAGGACCACTCGCACCCCCACCCCGAAGTGCATAGTGTGCATGGACAGATGGGTAGGGAAGACATGGGAAAGCAGACAAATTTGAGGAGGAAGCAGACAAATGGAAGAAAGTTGAAAAAAGTTAATGTCAAAGATGGATTTAGTGTTTTGAAACTTTTAAGAAGTGAGCTAAGGTGTTGACCAGGAAACTCTATTGATCATTAATATAATCTTTGAATGAATAATATTAAATGTGAAGATTAGATACATGGCCTCTGATAAGAAACACTTCATATGAAGCTATTTAAAAATTTGCCATTTATCTCTGTGAAAGATGGATGTAAGGCAGAAAGTAAGGGAGAGAAAAGCAGCACATGAATAAGACAGCCCTGAAAACAGAGTTTAGAGCACAGACAGAAGGAAGTGCTTGGCTATTTTGCATGGGGTTTTAGCTAATTTGCATGGCTGGATCGGAAAATGGGAGATCGAGGGGGAAAACATGCAGTGGGCCATTTTGTGCTGCTTTTTAATAAATTTATAAATTATCTAGAGATGGGAATAACTGAGGGAGGTAATAAAAATTTTTTATGATACAAAGTTAGTGAAAGTTGCTAAATTGCAGGAGGAATGTGAAATTTCCTTTATATCACACCTCAAATACTGTGTGCAATTCTGGTTACCACATCTCAAGAAAGACAAGCAGAGTTAGAAAATATACAGAGAAGGGAGACCAAAATGATAAAGGGAATGGGATAACTTCTTTATGAGGAAAGGCTAAAGTAGCTTCAGCTTCAGCTTGGAGAAGAATGCTGAGGGAAGATATGAGAGAGGCCATAAAATACTGAGTGGAGTGGAATGGGTAGAAGTCAATTAGTTATTTACTCTTCCCAAAAATTACTAGGACTAGGAGGCATGCATTGAAGCTACTAAGTAGTAAATTTAAAACAATCCAGATAAATTTCTTCACTCTACCTCTAGGTAAACTCTGGAATTCATTCCGAGAGAATGTGGTAAAAACAGTTAGCTTAGCAGGGTTTCAAAAAAGGTTTGGATAGTTTCCTAAAAGAAAAGTCCATAAGCCATTATTAAAATGGACTTGGGGAAATCCACTGCTTATTTCTAGGTTAAGCAGCATAAAATATGTTTTACTCTTTTGGGATTTTGGCAGGTACTTGTGACCTGGATTGACTACTATTGGAAACAGGATACTGGTCTTGATGGACTTTCAGTCTGTCTAGGATGGCAATTCTTATGTTCTTCTGCTCATGATCTACTTGTTTTTGCTGAAAAACATGTCAAATCCTCGTATTAGCTATTGCAAAATTTTATTGTGTCTGGCTTTGTGCAAAATCCTATTATGTCCACAAGAAGTAATCCCTTAAGAAAAGAAAAAAGACTAATATCTTAATATATTAATCACTTTGCATGCACAATATTCTTTTAGTTGTTAACTACTGCTATAATTAATTTTAAAGAGCTAATTTAGGTGAATTTAATTTTGCATAGTAATACATGTTTAGGTCCATGCTTTATTAAGCATGCATGTGCAAGCCTAGCTGATTATTTAGTGCTGTGAGGCAAATAAATCCTTTATGTTTTTTTTAGATCACATTATCCTGCCAAAATGAAAATGGGAAACCAAGAAGCTGCAGCTGGCTTTTAATGGTAAGTAGACTTGACACAACTTGTTTATGCTAGAACCTGTGAAGTACTACTTTTATGATGTACAATAATCATGACATGGATATGAAATGTTTAACATTTTAATTCAGGGTGATGTAATATATTGCAACAATACATCAATGGTAGAGCACACACTAAATCTTAGCCTCATTTATTAGCACAATTATTGCATTATCAATTGTATATTAATATTTAGACAAAAGAAATCAAGAATTACGGGGTGGTTCAGGGAGTGGGGGGGGGGGTTTGGTGGAGCATCCAGTGGCATCCCTCCTGCTTTTTGGGGGGGAGGAAGGGGAGGCTCCATTGGCAGGAGGGAGTGGGCATCCCTCCTGCCAATATTTTCTCGGGGGGGGGGGGGGAATTCCTGGTGCCATGTTTGTAACACACGCAAAATATCTGTGCCATTGAAAATAAATGGGAAAATAACCCAGGCAGTTACCAACACAGTAACCAACAGATCTAGACTTGCAGTTTTTCTGATCGATAAAAAAACATTTTTTTGAATAGCCAAGCAATGTTAGTGCATCAATCGCTTAGCTACTTTGCATGGGGTTTTAGCTAATTTGCTTGGCTGGATTGGATAATGGGCGATCGAGAGGAAAAACATGCGGTGGGCCATTTTGTGCATCGGTTTGGTAACAGCGATCATCGCTAAAGCTGTGAAAACAGGTTTAGCGATGATTGCTGACTTTAGTGATTATTGTTCCGATTTCATTGATTCTATTTTTTATGTAATTTTGTACATGTGTATATTTTTATATGATTTTTCATACATTTTAAAGATTACAAGGAAGGGTCCAAAGATGTAAGCAAAAAAGGATTCTAAATAAGGCTTGGTGTTTTACATCTCTATAATAAAACCCTAAGCGGCGCATGCGCACTCCCACCTGCGTGTTCCGTATGTCCGTGGCCGGAAGGAGTGCGCATGCGCGCCTACAACGGCCCCACACTCGCGGCCCTATTTGCATTCCAGTGGCAGCAACTGAGTGGTGGAAAGCAGCCCCGCTCCGCCCGTTGATCCTCCACAAACCTCCCGGCTCCAGCAGCGTAGGCAGCACTTTAAACACGCTGCTTCGCGCCCTTCTACTGCCGATTTCCTCTGCTGCGTCTCTTATGACATCATCAGAGACAGACGCGGGAGAGGAAATCGGCAGTAGAAGGCTGCGTGTTCCGTATGTCTGTGGCCGGTAGAAGTGCGCACGCGTGTCTACAACTGCCCCACACTCGCGAAGGGAGAAGATACAGAAACAAAGAAAGACAGCCAGCCAGCCAGGGAGAGAGACAGTAAGACAGGGGGCCTAGGAAGAGACAGAGACACACAGGGGGACAGAGACAGAAAGAAAGGGGGGCAGGGAGAGAGATAAAAAACATAAAGTAAGAAAGAAAGAAACGTCTCAGCGACCCATTGTGCTAAAAGTCTACACATCTATTCTAGCCCGTTAATGTAACAGGCTTAAACACTAGTATGTAATATGTTTTTATGATTTTTTTTTTCAATAAATTATAATTGGTCTATAGGTTGATGTGTACAGTCCCTTCCCCACTTGTTTTTTTGTTTTGCTCTGTTCTGCATGTGGTTGAGTTTTCCTGTCTCTTGTAGAGTGTGTTATTTTGTTTTGTTTTTTAGTGCTTCTAGCTCATAGTATTTAGGTATTCAAAGCACTCACTAATAAGTTATCTTCAGAGAAATTGATCACAACAATGATGGTTAGGTAGCTATTACTAGCTCCAACAGCTACCGTCAAGATTTCTCAACCAGTCACTCATAGTCCACCAGGGACTCAAAAAAAACTCTCACCGTCTGTGGCTTTAAGTGTCAAATCCTCATCGGCCCAATATAATTTTGCATTTCTTTTATTCTATTTTTATATATAACTTATACTTAAATGTAATTTATTTAATAGTACTTAGCTTAGTGGTCAGAACATGTATCTCGAGCATACATTGTCTGACAGGGTTAGCAAAACATAGTTAACAAAGCATGGTAAAAACATAATATAACCAACATGGTATGGAGAGAAATAGTATGGTGAGCATAATATTACAAAGCATGGGTAACATAGTATGACACGACTTGGCAAAACTGGTAAAGCAAGCGTGCGTGATGAAATATAGCACATAAGACATGGAACAGCAAACACTGAGTGGCAGACATGGCATGAGAGAGTGAAGCATGGTAAATATTGTGGCAGATATAATATGGTAAATATGGCGTATAGTAGGACAAAGATGGCAATGTAACATTTAACAATAATATAACCTGTGAATGATGTTTTCCACAGGGAAAAACCATAGAACTTTGCCAAAATGTGATGTTTGTGACAGTACCAGTTATTTATCCAATTATACTACCAAAATATTCTGCACATATGTACTTGTGGCCTATGGATCATACCTTTACAATCTCATTTTTTGCTATGACAAACTATCCTATTTTACCCCCAAACCCCAATCACTGTGCCCTATAGCAATGCTAGTTTACAATGTTTGCTGCAGCTGCAAAACAAAATATACTGTACTGTATATATACATATATATCACAGTAGTTGTGGGTAGAGTGTCCTTTGTCTTGAACCATACTACATTTAAACTGAGCTCTGTAGTGCAGACCAATGGATAGCACAAGAATAACCTGCAACAGTTTACTAGATTCATGAGTTTATTTTTGTTTTGTTTTTAAATTATTTCTCCAGTCATGAATGAAACAGGAAGGCATTCGTTGGGGGGAAGGGAGGAAGGAAGAAAGGAATGCATTATGGGGAAGTGGGAGGTGGAGGTAGTGTTTTTGAAGAACAGAGAAGGAATGAAGGAACTAATAAAAGATGCTGCCAAAGAACAGGAAATACACATTACCCAATCAATATCTAATAATGATTAGTAAGGGAACTGCATGTAAGGGTAACATTCTTTTTACATCTTTTAAACTATTTTTTTCTCTTAAAATGATATGTTGCATTTTAAAATAAGTAGATCTTTTATCTGCTTATTTATTCTCAGGGTAAAAGGTGAGTGCTCAGTGATTTCTCCCACGGTTAATATAAACAGTGACCTGATTGACTGCGGTGCTCCCTGCATGCCATAACATATCCATGGCTTTATCATTCCTACTTTGTTTTGCTTCAGGCACCTGATTAAAAAGCCTAGACCAATGTCTGCTTTTATCTCCTTGCTTTGATTTTCACTTTAGAGCACTTTAACAGGACTGTTCTCAGGCTCCCCCGCTGCTCACACTCTTTCTGGCATTTATTGTCTAAGTTTTCCTCTCAGTATGGCACCATGGGCTAACTATATAATATACCGACTGCATGCACGGATAATTCACAGCTCTATCATTGCTCTGCTGCACTAAGCAAGCTTTCTGTAATGCCGTGGACATAATAGAGAGGAAAACAAGCTCAACTCTTCCCGTGATTTCTTTTCTCCTAAGTTGTCTCAGAAGACTAATGAAATCCAACATAAGGTTCTACTGACTGTGAACTACACCACTTTTTAAACCCATTCAAGCAGTTGAGAAACTGTTGTGACAATATCATCCAGCCAAATAGATCACTGGTGTGATTGCTATTAATCTTAACTTGCTATTGGTCTATTGGGATCTGCCTGGGGATATAATGATAAAAGCTTCAAAGTTATTTATTACTAAATAATATCTTTCATTATTATTTTTTTTTTTAGCAAAGACAGATTAGATTTGCTCTTACATGAGGATCATTACTGATACTTAAAATACTATTACTGTAAATGAGCACTAATCACATACCAGAGGCATTTGTGATTTTGGGAAACAACATCTGCTATTAAAAACATATACCGTATTTTCACTCATATACCGCGCACCCGTGTAAAACGCGCACACGGGTATAGCGTGTGGGAAACTGTAATTTATGTAAATAAATTTTTATATACCGCGCACACCCGTATACCGCGCATGCCGCCCCGACTCTCCTGTCGCCGCCCGACTCTCCTTTCGCCCGCCCCGACTCTCCTCTGGCCACCCCAACTCTCCTTTTGCCCGCCCCGACTCTCCTCTCCCCCTTGAAGTCCTGACCCCACCCTGAAAGCCTGATGCCTCCCCCCGACGTCCAATTCACCCCCCCCCGCAGGACCGCTCGCACCCCCACCCCGAAGGACCGCTCGCACCTCCACAGCCTCCCGACCCCCCCATCATGTAGAAGCTCCTACCGTTGTCCTGCTGCTTCCTCTTGGCGGTCCCGGCCCTTCTATGAGCCCTGCGTCTGAGCTGCTTCCTCTTCCGGCGGTCCCGCCCTTTCTCTGACATCAGAGAAAGGGCGGGACCGCCGGAAGAGGAAGCAGCGCAGACGCAGGGCTCACAGAAGGGCCGGGACCGCCAAGAGGAAGCAGCAGGACAACGGTAGGAGCTTCTACATGATGGGGGGGGGTGGGAAGCTGTGGGGGTGCGAGCGGTCCTTCGGGGTGGGGGTGTGGGTGCGAGTGCATGCGAGCGGTCCTTTGGGGTGGGGGTGCGGGTGCGAGTGCGTGCGAGCGGTCCTTCGGGGTGGGGGTGCGAGCGGTCCTGCGGGGGGGGTGAATCGGACGTCGGGGGGGGAACTATGTAAAAAAAAGTTGTAAAATGCGCTCACGCGTATAACGCGCAAGGTTATGCACGGTTTGTAAAATTGTGTATAACGCGCGCGTTATATGCGTGAAAATATGGTAGGCCAGTATCAAAGTAAATATAACACACACACACACCTTTTATGAAGCCACATTAGGCTTTTTTAGCACCGGCCGCGGAGGTAAAAGCTCCGGTGCTCATAGAATTCCAATGAGCGTCAGAGCTAATACCGCCATGGCCAGCGATACAAAAGCCCAACGCTGCTTCGTAAAAGGGGGCCTAAGTCTCTTAACCATGAATTTTCAATGGAACTACTGGGTAATTATAGAAAACAAGTGCTTACATTTATATGCTGATTATAAGTTTTCAAGTTTTATTTAAAATTTGATGAATCGCTTAATCGTAATACAAAGCAATGAACAAATCTAAAAAAATAATGCATCACCAAAATTCGGGGAGTCAGTACAATAACATAGACAAATCACATAACATAAACAGGACCAAAAGGGAAGTAGGGGAAGAAATACAATGTATGATAGTAAATGAGACGAATAAGGGATATAACAATAGGGAGGGATTAAAAAAAAAAAATCAAAAGCTGGAATTAAAAAGCATGACCTAACTATAAAAAACTAGCAGTCAAAAGCATCTTTAGAAAGAAAGCATGTAAATTTAAAATCACGTGTAAGCACTCATCTATAAATGTGCACATATCTTACACAATGCAGAATCTGGGCAGGACTTACACACATTTAGAGGGGCATAATCGAAAGGGACGTCTAAGTCCGTTTACGTCCATCTCGCAAGTCGTCCAAAGTTAAAAAGAGCCTAAGACACATTTTCGAAAGATACGTCCAACTTTTTTTTACTTTCAAAAATCGTCTAATTATACGTCCTGCCGATCTGATCGTCCAAGCCACTAAATCGTCTATCTTTATACCACATTTCCGTCCAACCTTCCGTCCAAGTCCAAAATGCCTAGAACAAGCCCTGTTGGACGTGGGAGGGGTGTGCAAAGTGATGGACTGCACACCCAGACATGGCACCTAAATAGTGGGGTACCTTACAGGGCACTGCTGTGAACTTCACAAAAAGGGTGCCATGTCTTCTCCTCCCTACAGCTCCCTTATAGGTGACGGTGAGTCCCCCAAAACACCTCCAGAATCCCCTAGACCCACTTATCTACCAACCCAATAGCCCGTATGGCTGCCGGAGCCACTTATATGCCAGTAAGAAAGGGTTTTGGGGGGTGTAGGGCAGTGCACATGTTTCAGTATCAATGCAGTGATTACAGGGGATTATGGGCATGGGTCCTCCTCTGCTCCTGCCCCTTAAATTAGAGGACGCCTAAAATCAGTGCTCCCTGTTGAAACCCTTGAGAAAGCCTGTTTAGGCAAAACGGGTCCCGTCGGGCATAGAATTGTTGGGGCAAGCAATTTATACTGCAATAAAGGATAAGTAAAAAAATGATTTACCAGTTGTTGATTATTGAATTACAAAGAAGAAGTTATTCATAGACTGAGCAAATTTTGCCTTTTTTGAAATTTGGTGATTTAACCCTGTAAAGTGAGGTAGCTTTTGCATTGTAGAGTCCCTAACCCATCCCCAAGATGACTTAAGCTGCCTCTGGGCTGGACGACTAGATTTTCCTATGCCAGGCAGCCAGATGATGAGGTCTGGAGGCTGAAATTTAAAGTTGTGAATAAAATTTTTATGGGGGTGGGGGGGTTGGTGATCACTGGGGTAGTGTGTGGAGGTCTGTGTTATGTGTTTGCAGTGCTTATCTGGTGTAGGTTTTACATGGTCTAAGTCACAACGTCCAAGTTCCGTCTGGACTCTGTTGTAAAACTTTTGGTTATACCTGCTGTACGACTAAGTCTAAGCTGGCCCACGTCCCGCCCAACTCCCGCCCTCGACACACCTCCAGAAACGCCCTGTTTAGCTTTGGACGTTGAGCGGCACTATGAAGGCCTAGGTCGTTTAGAAATACGTCCAAAACCCGGTTTTATTATCGGCGCTTGGACGTTTTTGAGAAATGTTCGTCCAAGTGCCAACTTAGGCCGGTTTTTGGACATTTTTCTCTTTCGATTATGAGCCCCTTAATGTATATGAAGGGGTGCTGAAAAGTTCTCAGCCCAACCCACCAACCTCTTAAATTCTGAGCGTTATTTTGCCACTGTAGCTAAAAAAGAGTGTTATCTTTTTTTTTTTGTTAAATGCCAACTTGCAGACATGAAATTCTCTGTTTTCACAGTGTTTCAGATCGTTGATTGAACCATCCACATCATTCTCTTCTTCGTTGGGCTGAGAACTTTTCAGCACCCCCTCGTACTACTACTAATCATCATTTCCATAGTTCTACTAGAGGAATACAGCATATGGAGCACATAAGTGCATACATGGGAAAAAAAAAAAAAAAAAACAACAAAACTAGTAAGCAGCCCTTTTCGTTTTAAATTCTTTGATCCCAGCAGCTGGCCAGATTCTGCATGCCACTCAAAAATTCTGCAGGGAGAAAAAATTCTGCCTTGCACAAATTTCCTCCAGGAGTAGCACTTCATTCATTTAATTTTCTATACCGTTCTCCCAAGGGAGCTCAGAATGGTTTACATGAATTTATTCTGATACTCAAGCATTTTTCCCTGTCTGTCCCAATGGGCTCACAATCTACCTAGGGCAATGGGGGGATTAAGTGACTTGCCCAGGGTCACAAGGAGCAGTGTGGGTTTGAACCCACAACCCCAGGGTGCTGAGGCTGTAGCTTTAACCACTGCACCACACACTCCCCTCCAGTCAGCGAGAGGAGGAAGGATTCCTGTATTGACTGAATCTTTCAGAACAGGAATTTCAGCAAGCAGGCCTCAGATGGCATAACATCGTGGCAGCTGTCTGCACACTACACAGGGCTCCTTTTACAAAGGCGCGCTAACGGTTTTAGCGTGTGCTTAGCACGCGCAAAAATGCCGCGCGTGCTAGCCACTACAGCCTCCTCTTGAGCAGGCGGTAGTTTTTCAGGTAGCGCACGCTATAGCGCACCTTTGTAAAAGGAGCCCACAGACTCCTCCAAATGCAAAGAGCAGAGAACTACTGCTAGCTATTTTGAAGGATTCAAATTTTCAGCTGGAGAAATAGAGAGGAGTTTGAAGGAGAAGATGGGAGAATGGTGTGTTGGAGAGAGGTGAGCAGTTTTGGAGTGGGGAAAGCCAGCATCAGGAACCGCGCAGGACCTGAGAGAGAAAAGGGTGCAAGTTGAATTCCTCAAGCATAAAGTATGACAAAGGAATCCCTTAAATAAAACATAGCATCTGGTTTCAGCTGCAGAGATTAAGGGAAAGGGATTGGTATACTGCCTTTCTGTAATTTTACAACCACACTCAAAGCAGTTTACATACAGGAACTTAAAGCATTTTCCCTATCTGGTCTGGTGGGCTTACAATCTCTCTAATGTATTTGGGGCAGTGGAGGATTAAGTGACTTGCCCAGAGTTACAGGGAGCAATGCAGGGTTTGAACCCACAACCTCAAGGTACTGAGGTTGTAGCTCTAAACCAGGGGTGCCAACACTTTTTGGGCTTGCGAGCTACTTTTAAAATGACCAGGTCAAAATGATCTACCGACAATAATTTTTTTTTTTTTAAAACCCACAAAGCACACTGAAAGGCAGAGAAAATGTTAATTATCATTCAAATTCCGTTTTTTTTCAGAGGTCAAGGCAGATGATTCTATGCAATGTCACCTCAATAACAACCATACAAAAATAGGCAAATATAGCCCCTCCCTTTTTACTAAACCACATAGCAGTTTTTAGCGCAGGGAGTGCGCTGAATGCCCCACGCTGCTCTCGACGCTCATAGGCTCCCTGCGCTAGTAAAAGGGAGCCATAGTGCAAAATATAGACAGCAGATATAAATTCTCAAAACAGACACATTTTGATCACTAAATTGAAAATAAAATCATTTTTCCTATTTTTGTCTGGTGATTTCATGAGTCTCTGGTTGCACTTCTTCTTCTGACTTCTTCTCACTTCACTCTGGCTGCACTTCTGACACCTTCTGACTTCAGCCAACTCCTGCAACCAATATTTCTTCCCTTCTTTCAGCCTTCTATATGCTTTCTCTCTTCCAGACCTCATTCTCTCCCCCAACTTTTTCTTTCTTTCTCCCTGCCTCCTGTTCTTTCTTTCTCTCTCTCTCCATGCCCACTTTCTTTCTGTCTCCCTGTTCCCTTTTTCTTTCTGTCTCCCTGCCTGCCCCCTTTGTTTCTTTCTCACTGCCCTCCCCCAAGCCACTAGGTTTGCCGTCGCCACCGGGGAACAGGCCTCCAAGCCACCGCCCCCCAAGCACTGCATGCAGAAGCTTTGCACTGACCAGCATTCTGCTCCCCTTCAATTCTGATGTCGGAGAGGAAGTTCCGCGCCAGCCAGACAGCGATTGGCTGGCCCAGAAATTCCTCTCCGATGTCAGAATTGACGTCGGGGAGAGGAATGCTGGTCAGCGTGAGGCTTCTGCAGGCCCAAATCTCCGGACGCCCAGGGCCGAGGAAAAGAAAAAAACCCAGTCTTCCATGAGAGCCATTCCAGTCTCTTTTTAGCATGACATTTTGAAGAATGTATAGCCCCTCCCCCCCCAATAGGAACCACCTTAACTTCCCATTTTCAGGCTCAAGATGTCAGAGCAGCAGCAGCAACTCCGGCATTTTGGGGCAGAGCACCTCCTGCTCCCGATCGCCTTTCTCCAGTCTGGCTTGTCGTATCCGCCAGGGGCAGCCGGCGCTCAGCTCTCCAGGGTCGTGACTTCCCTAGACCTCCCTCCCGCCTTCTCCTGAAGGAAGTGACATCATCCCCCAGTCGGAAGACGGGTTCTGGCAGTCGGGCAAGGAAGGGCGCAGCGAGAATGAGTGTGCGTTAAGTGATGAACCTTGGGGAGAGGAAGGCTGATTGGCCGGTCGATTGGGACGGCAACACGAGTCTATCACGGAACCCGGGATAGGCTCCGCGATCGACTCGCGTTGCCTTCCCGTTCGACCGGTCGATCGCGATCGACATATTGGGCACCCCTGCTCTAAACACTTTACCACTCTCTCCTCCAATACACAGGAGACTATCTTAGTAACCTGATTAGTATCTGGAAAAAGAAAGGCATATGCTTTTATTGACGTACATAAGGTACCCTGTTTTAGCTTTTAACTACTAGCATCACAGAGACAAACACACAGAAATGAAGTGGCATTATCTAAATCAAAATGTTATAACACTGGAATTCGCACCTTGCTCAGATTGTTCACATAAAATACACCAACTCATATATAGTGGCAAAAATGGGCCGCAGCTTTACTGTCATTAAGAACAAACCTTAATAAAACAACTTATAACATTTTCCAATACAGTGTAGCTTATTCTCAAAATTCTGGAGCTACTCGGTGTCGAACCAGCTCCTCTTCTCCCCATTCCCCACTTCCCTTTTGGAAGGGCCCTCCAGCCGACCTCTTTGTTCGTGTTCCGTCGGGGGTCAGGTCCTGAAGAAGGGCTCCTCCCGAAACCAGCGCGGTCGAACCTCTTCTCATGGCGCGGTATTTTGCGTTTATCAGTTTGTGAGATAGTTTCAGATAAGTATTGTGTTCATTTGATTTTTGCATGGTGATTTTTGATTTTGTTGTGTGAGTCGGGGGGTCTGGCTGGCAGGGTTTGTTTGGGGGTCGCTCAGGTTGTTTGTGTTGAGTTTCATTTACTCACTTTGATTATTTGATTTGTTTGATTTAGTGGACTCAGGTCCCTTTAATTTCAGCACACTCAGGGTGCTCAATGATGGTGTGTGGGTGGAGGCTTACCGCCTTGACCCAGAAGTGAAGTGTCGGAGCTGTGCTCCAATCACTGAGGGTTCACACTGAGAGCACCCTATATTATATTCACCCCATTTTGGTTTGTTAGTTGCGAGCCAATTTTGGCGTCTTGAGCGTCCCCCACACAAACCTTGATGTGACTAGGTTGCCTTTTTGTGTTTTTTCTGCTGTTTCTGTACTGCAGACACTGTTGGATTTTGCTTTTGTTGTTTGCGAATATATTGTAAAGCAGTAATACTATCTGAAATATAAGTCTATATTAATAACCAAGTTTACAACACCTCTCAACTGCCTCACTCTACATCAACCAACTGTAACCCATATGTATGTATAAACAACCAAATCTGTAACTCCTCTAGTACGTTCCACTCCATGTATGCTAATTTGTAACGAAACAACAAGGCAAGTAGTCCACCAAAGAATCCAACATGAAACAAAAGAAGATCGGCAGAAAATAAGGAAATTCAAATCAGGTTTATTCAAGGTGCTCCCAAGAACCATGCCCGATGCATTTCGCCAAACAAGGCTAGTCAACCCTAACAGAAAACCATGTCTTTCATACACACAAAACACAGATACACCCTAACCTAGTATGGAATAAGTAATCACAAACTAAAAATAGAAATATGTAGATAAAGGTTAAACTGAACTGCCAAGAAGCCAAACTGCATGCAGTGAAACACCACAGAAACAATGAACATAGCCCCCTAATACTCTGCAAAATATAAATATAGCAAATATAAATTTGAAGAAACTGACAATCACCACTTTACAAATTAATAAATAGAAATAAAACAAAAATTGAAAATAATAATATACCATTTCATTGGACTAATCCATTATTTGAATTAACTTTCAGATGCCATAGCCTCTTTCTTCAGGTCAATATAGTACACTGCTGTTACATTATACTGTCCTGACCTTAGAAAGGAGGTTTTGGTCGCTAAAAGTTAGTTAAAAAATGTATTAAAATGAGTCCAAATAAAAAAATTACCTTATTTTCTATTAATAAAAGTTTTATCAATACAACTACAATACTATTTTATTCTAAAGCAACAAAAAAATCTTTTCTACCTTTTGTTGTTTCTGCTTTAGTCATCTTGTCTTCTCTCTTCTTTCTAGCCAGCATCTGTCCTTTCTCTGTCTTCCATACATCAGCCTCTTCCATACATCAGCCTCTTCTATACACTGTCCGCCCTCTCCCCATTCCATATGGCATCTTCCCTCTTTCTATGCTCCTTCCATGAACTGTCTATCGTGTGCCCCGTCTCTCCTTTGTACATGATTGATTTCAGCTCTGTCACCTCTCCATTTTCTTTCTCTGTCACCAGCCCCTCCCCTATGCTCTGGTATCTCTCTCTTCTCCTTTCTTTACTTCCTACTCCACGGTCTGGCATCTCTGTCTCCTTCCCTTCCCTGATTCCCTGGCATCTCTCTCCTTTCCTTTTCTTCCATCTCTCCTTCCCCCTCCATGCTCTGACATCTCCTCCTTCCTTTTCCCTTGGTCTGGCATACATTCCTCCTTCCCTACATGCCCTGGCATCTCTTCCTCCCTCCCTTTCTTCCCTACAGGTCCTGGCATCTCTTCCTCCCTCCATGCCCTGGCATCTCTTCCCTCCATGCTTTGGCATTTCTTCCTCCCTCCAGGCCCTGGCATCTCTTCCTCCCTCCCTTCTCTCCAAGCCCTGGCATCTCCTTTCATTCCTTCCTTTCCCTCCAGTTGGGTGCAGCAATTCCCTCCCCTTCTGCTCACTTTCCTCCTTCTGTCACCCCGTCCCCAGTTGGCAGTGCAGCCCTAAGCGGGTGCTCCAAGGCTTGGCATCATGAACTTCTTCAGGCATCAGCAGCATTCACAATTTGCTACTGTTGCTGGCTTCAGGCCTTCTTCTCTGTCAGATCCTGCCTTCATGGAAACAGGAAGTAGGCAGGACTCGGCAGAGAGGAAGGCCCAAAGCCGGCAACAGCAGCTAATTTCAAACGCTGTTGCTGCGCGAAGAAGTTAAAGATGCCAGGACTTGGAGCACCCAGGGCAGACCGCTTCTCCCTGACACAGCAGCCGGGGCCCCTCTGAAAAGGAACATTTAGCTCTCCCTCCCATGTGAACCTTGCTGACCCTCCCACCGCGAGACGACCGACAAACTTCCCTCCAGCACTCGTCGACAGCCACAGCACTCTAAACAGGATGCTTCCCGGTTCGCGGCCTTCTGCTGGTGATTTCCTCTGCCGAATCACTGATAATGTCATCAGTGAAGCGGCAGAAGGAATCATCAGCAGAAGGCTGCGAAGCAGCTTGTTTAGAGTGCTGCAGGTACCAACGAGTGCTGGAGGGAAGTTTGTCAGTCGTCTCATAGTGGGAGGGTCGGTGGGAAGGGCCCGGGCGATGGCAATGATGCTGGGGGAGCCCGGGACAATGACTCTGCTATGAATCCAGTGAGGGTGAGGGCAATGCCCAAACGGCCCTAAAGCACTGCACCGGCAGGCCCCCCTGACCATTTTGGGCCCTAGGCCCGTGCCTACTGGGCCTATCCTTTAATCCAGCCCTGCTCATGCTCGTGCTCTTGAGTTCTGTCCCTGCCTCATCCAATGTTATTCTCTATAAGTTAAAGGGGCCCTTTTACTAAGGGCTGTTAAATGATTTAACACACGGTAATCAATTTAGTACCTTAGCATTTAGCACACCTTAGCATTTAGCGCATGCTAAATCAGTTAATGCACGCTAAATCGGTTAGTGCGTCTTAGTAAAAGGACCCCCTAAGTTATCTGCCTCAAATCAATGGTGGTCATGCTCAGGTGCTGTGGGTACATTTCATCATATGCTTTTTTATTGCTTGACAGTATTTATATTTTGGCAACAAGTATGGTCTAGAATTTGCACAATCTTTCAATTCCGAGCCACCTTGTCTTACCATCATCTTCTGTTTGAATCTCACTTGGTACTTTTAGAGAAGGATAAAATTTTATATAATATCATGATTGCTACAGCAGTTCAACTTATTCTTAAAAATTGAAAGCAAGCTAGCAATCTCAATGTACATTTCTTGGTGAAATTTTCTTTGTTTAATTCATAAATATAAGGCTACTATAGTTGAATATTTTGGAAGTTTTAAAAGATTTCTTTCTAGGTTGTTTACTTTGCATGATAATTTAACATGGTCAACTTAATTCTGTTCTTTTTTTTCTGTAGAATTTGGGGAAGAGGGTTGATTCTCAATAACCCGCATTTTCCTTTCTGTTTTTGGGAATATACTGTAAGTGTTGAAAATTAATAAAATTTTGAACTTAAAAAAGTAGTTTTTTGCGGTTTTTTTGAGGAAGACACTTCCCTGTGCAGCAGCAGCATTTCCCTCCCCCACCCCACTTCCCTGTGCAGCAGCAGCAGCATTACCTCCCCCTCCATTTCCCTGTGCAGCAGCAGCATTTCCCCACCACCCCACTTCCCTTTGCTACAGCAGCATTTCCCTCCCACCCTTCCCTGTGCAGCAGCAGCATTCCCTTCCCATCCATTTCCCTGTGCAGCAGCAGCAGCATTACCTCCCTCTCTATTTCCCTATGCAGCAGCAGCAGCAGCAGCAGCATTTACCTCCCCCCACCCCACTACCCTGTGCAGCAGCATTTCTGGCCAGCTCCCTTACCCTTGCCAAAGTTATTTTTGAGTTTAAAGCTGCCGTGGTGGCTCCTCTCACGATCAGCACCTGCATAGGAAGCCTTCTCTCTGACGTGACGTCAGAGAGGCTTCTGACGCAGGTGCGGCTCATGAGAGAAGCCGTGGCTGCAGCTTTGAACTTAAAAATAACTTCGGCAAAGGTAAGGGAGCCGGCCAGACCACGGGCCGCAGAACAGTTCCTGGGGGGCCACGAGTTTGACACCGCTGTTAGATGGAGTGAGGGCAGGAGGGGGAGTCGCCAGCGTGTTCCCTGCCTCCGTATTTAAAAAATGAATTTGGCATGAACCCAGGGAACACGGTGTCAGGCAACACGCCGTCCTAAGTGCGCATGCGCGCTTAGGGTTTTATTATAGAGGATGGTAGCCCACATTGATAATTGTGCCTATAAATATTGTTATTTATATTCAGAGATGATTTCTGAAATAGAGGCCCTAATTTAATATAGAAATTTATGCCAGAGAATCTTTAGAATGTGCTTCTCACCATAATGAAGGTACAAACAACATAAAAAGAAGCATGTCAATCAGAGTCCAGTATCTCACAATAACTGGTTCTGTTTGTGTAGTTGTTTCACCTGGGATTACAGGTCAGCTGAGTTTTTATCCAAGTTTCAAGTTTATTTACAATTTCTTATACCGTTTAATCAAATTTTTAAGTGGTGTACAGTAATAATAAAATTTTTTACAACATACAGCAACCATAAAACATGGTTAAAACATAGCATTACTTGATAATAATGGGGATAGTTAGTACGATCAAAGACTTAAGGGCCCACAAATTAAACAGTGGGCTAATAACAGTGGCTGAGCTATTGAAGAGGGAATTGTGACAGGATAGATGGGGGAGGGGGAATGGTGGGTGGAGGTTGATGTGAGGTAAGGTAGGGTGGGCTATGGTTAGTTGAATGAGAAATGGATGGTTGGTGGAGTGGAAGTGGCTTGGGATTGGCTGAGGGCAGAGTGGGAGCTTGGACTGTATGGATTAGAGTGTTTAGATATAATATTTCAGGGGTGGAGAGGGTAGTGAGGGGGCTGGTGAATGGGTAGTTAGGTGAGACAGATGGGAGTGGGAAAATATTTGCAATTTTTGAGCAATTTTGTTAGTGATTTTGCTGCCTGCTTACTGAGTTTGCCTGTTGTTTAATTTTCTTCGTGGTTTGCTGGACGATCTGGTGTGGTGGAGTCTTTTTTTCGGGCTGTCTTCTGTCCTGCAGCCATTGTGGAGACGTCCGGTTCAGTGTGGCTGGTGGCGGTAAGCACAATGTTTGGGGGCAACACTGCGTAAGCACAGTGTTTGGGGGCAGTTGTGGGCTTTGTTAATTTGGAGGCGGCTGGCTTGCGTCACGGCATTCTGGTGGGGCGGCCGGATAGTTGCTGCCTTTGGGCATGCTTCCCAGCATCACAGTGCTGGAGAGGAGCAGTGGAGCAATTTGCTGTTTTTAGGGCAGGGCTGGCCGGCATCGCAGCGCTGCGCTGGAGCAGCTGGAAAGCTCTGCTGTGTCAGGCACGGTTTGACGGCGATGTGGTGCTGCGTCTGGGGGAGCTGTTGGCTCTCTGTGTGGACGTTGCTTGCTGGTGTTTGGCGGCTTACAGTTGGGACCATGTACGCAGCTTTCCTGGCCTATGCTGTCTGAGCATTCTTAAGTTTCCTGTCAGCGGCTGTTGCATTGGGGAGTGAACTTTATTTTACTGGATGTTGGGAGTGAACTTTATTTTACTGGATGTTGAGCAGTATTGTCTGGCTGATTATTGTATTTTGCTGTGTGGCTTGCTTCTGTGCTGTCATTTTGTGCTGTTGTCTGTACTGCTTGGCGGTCAGTGGTGGGGAAATCTTAGGGGGGGAGTGGTTGTGTGGCCTTTTGGAAGGTGTAGTGCTAGCCATAGCCCCTAAGGCAGGGAAGGATAGTCTCAGACAGTGTCAACCACACAGCAGAAGGCACCAGGTGTAGGTGTGCATGGCCAGACTGGGGCAGGTGGTACTCGTGCCAGATGAGGGCCTCATTGACAGCCATCTCGTACTGCTGCTGCTGGCCCTGTAGTTCCTGTTGCCCAACGGGCGAGTATTGCTGTGCTTGAGGTTGATCAGGATGATGGTGCAGTCCAGGGTCCATCTGGGTTGTCTGCTGGTGTCATGGTACCGATTGCTGTTGAGTTGCGTCAATGTGCTGATTTATGCTAAGGGGTGGGTTTGCGGGATGTTGGGGCTGTTCAGGTTGTGGGCGTGGGTGGTACAGGTGGGGGTAGGGTTGGTTGGGGGCAGAAGTCTTTGGGTAAGTCTTTGAGAGATAAGAAGTTTTTGAAGAGATTGTAACATGTTGTTAAGCATTTAGATCGTGAGAAGCGGAGTAAGCAGAGGTCTGTTGATTCTATGCAGGTGTGGGAATCCTCTGATTCATGGGATTCGTCCTGCTCTCCTTCTTCCTCCTCTTCTTCCGATGTGGTCCGGTGGTTGGGCATCCAGTGGTGGTGCCTGATGCTGGTGGTGTAGCCCAGATTTCTCGTAGTGGAAATACTTTTTCTGCTATTGCTCCTTTGGATGGCCTGCTGTCCCAGAAGTGGCGGCGGAGGATTTTGAAGGGACGATATGTAGACTTCTTGTCTTTATTGGAGCATAAGCAGGAGGGTTTTGACAAGAAGAGGAGTAATGAAGGCAAGGATGAGGGAAAAAAGAAAAAGTCACACGTGTCTAAGACTATTTTTAATTTGTTATTGGGGTTCAATATTTATTCTAGTGTTCTTGGGGGGATTTCTGAGGTATGGAGATATGATTTTGCAGTCCTATCACACAACTGGTGGCTGGGTTTGGCTAAATTAATTATGAGCATTTTTGTCATAGTTTGGTCAAGGACAAGTCTGAGGCTTGGGGTTTCCGTGATGTGGACTTCTGGTTGTCAGATATGACGGCAGGTCATCCACCCTTTTTTTCATGGAGGAGCCCCTTCGGGGGCTCCAGGGGCACATGGGTCATTGGGTGGGGGGGTCTCTTTGGGGGGATATGGATCTCAGTTTGGGGGCATCCGGGGGGGATGGGGGAGAGGTGGGTCCGTTAATTGGCAGGATACTCATCGGGGATTGGCATTCAGAGCACCTTGCTTCCAATTCAATTCCGTTCATTGTGAGCGCCCCGGTTGTCAGTTCCTGTACAAGTGTAGCCAGTGTGCCAGCTCTCACCTGGCAGTTTGGTGTGTGTGAATGTGGGGTATGGGCCAGTCCTTTCGGATTGGGGGGTCAGGAGCATCTGGGGGTGGCTGGTCAAGATTCCTTCCCATGTTAAGTTGTGGATTTTGGAGAATTTTTGGCACTATATTCTAACCGTTCAGAGGCCAGTTACTGTGGGGTGGGTTTTCAGATGGTTTTGTTAAACCGTTTTGTGGGTCTCCTTTGGTACATCGTCGTATTAATGTCAATTCCACGAGGATTCATGCTGGGGTGGTGCGGGATAAGGAGATTAGTTTGTGGAGAATTGCAGGGCCTTTTAAGGATCCTCCTTTGGATAATTTGATGCTTTCTCCTTTGGGGGTGGTCCCTAAGAAAGAGGCGGGTAAATTTTGTCTCATTCATAACTTGTATTTTCCTTTGGGTCACAGTGTCAATTCATTTATTGATCCTAGCTATTCTGTGCAATACGCTTCTTTTGACTCTGCTGTTGACCTGTTGCATTCCCTCGAGCTGCCTGTACATCTTTTTATTTGTTGAGTTTTCATTATGAACGGTAATTTTATTTTGATAAGTGTATGCCTATGAGTTACTTGGTTTCCTGTGCCTATTTCAAGGCATTTGCTACATTTTTGCATTGGGTGGTTCACCTGAGTGCCAGATCTGCTTCTATGATGCATTATTTGGATTATTTTTTATTTGGGGGGGCTGCTTCCTCTGGTCAATGTGAACACCTGATGGCTGTTTTTCAGAGGGCTATGCAGGAGTTGGGTGTGCCTCTGGCTGTTGAAGAGTCTGAGGGCCCCTGCTCTTGTTTGGTTTTTCTGGGCATTAAATTGGATTCCATTCAGATGGTTTCCTGGTTGCCCAGGGAGAAGGTTTTAGCACTGCAGGTTGTGATTGACAGGGCATTGCAGAGGAACAATTTAACTTTATATGAGATTCAGTCTCTGGTGGATAGTTTTAATTTTGCTTCTAGGGTAATTGTGAAGGGTAGGGTTTTTTCCTGACATCTTGCTTTACTGACTAAAGGGGTATTGAAGAAGTACTATCATATTTGACTTCTCAAACGGGTTAAGGAGGATCTTCATTTGTGGCAAACTTTTTTTTATCCAGCTTCAATGGGATTTGTGTTTGGCAGAAGCCAGCAGTTTCTGCCTTGGACTTGCAGCTGTTTACTGATGCGGCTGACAGTCATGGTTTTGGTATCTTTTTTCAGGGAGCTTGGTGTGCGCAGCCTTGGCCTGAGTGGTGGCGGGCCAAGGGCTGGTGTACCAATGTTGCATTCCTTGAGCTTTTTCCTGTTTGGGTGGACGTAATGTTGTGGGATGGGCAGTTGCTGAATAGGAGAGTGATTTTGCATTCAGATAATGTGGCAGTTGTGGATTCTATTAAGAGGCAAACTGCTCATTTTCCTATGTTAGTGGAGCTGTTGCGTTCGATAGAGTTGTTGTGCCTTCAGCTTAATTTATCACTGGGGGCTAGACATGTGCCTGGGGTTTGTAATGACCTTGCTGATGCTCTTTCTCGTTTTCAGTGAGTGCGTTTTCGAGCATTGGCTCCAGCAGCAGACCAGACCCTGACAGCTCTACTGGAGGATTTTTGTCAGCCTGTCCAGTTATTTAACAAAAACTGTTGACAAATTCTTTGGCTCAGAGTACTTGGAGGTGATATACTACGTGTTGGTCCCTTTTTCAGATATTTATGCATGGGTTTGGTGCAGGCCCAACAAGTGAAGAGGATGAGTTATGTGTTCAGCATTTTATTTTATTTGCTCATGTGTAAGGGTGGTCAGTGAGATGGTACATCAGGCCTTGGCGACAGTTTCTTTTGTTTCTAAGTTGGATGGTTGGTGTGACCCAACTGCTACTTTCTTGATAAAGAAGCTGATGTACAGTTATGTGTGGGTTGGGGTGGCTTCCCAGTCCCGTATGATGCAGCTGCCTATTCCACCTGAGCTTTTGGAACACTTGTTGGGTGCCTTGGGGCAAGTTTGTTTTTCCTATTATAAGAACATAAGAAGTTGCCTCTGCTGAGTCAGACCAGAGGTCCATCGCGCCCAGCAGTCCGCACCCACGGTGGCCCATCAGGCCCATGACCTGTATGGTGATCATTGTCTGAACCCTTAAATCCCCTTGGTCTCTATCTAAACTCTCTCTATATCCCATCTCTACCTCTATCTGTATCCCTCAATCCCCCTATCTTTCAGGAATTTATCTAATCCTTCTTTAAAACCCTGGAGTGTACTCTGTCCTATCACAGCCTCCGGCAGTGTGTTCCATGTGTCCACTACCCTCTGAGTGAAAAAGTCTGTCTCTTCCGGGTTGCCTTTGCGGTGGCTTTCTTTGAGGCTTTGTGGGTGAGTGAATTAGTTGCACCTGCTAAGACATCCTTAGGGGACACAGGTTTATTGTTGTCTGATGTCCTTGTAGGATCTCGAGATTTGAACTTATGCATTAGGCACTCCAAGACTGATCAGCTGGACAAAGGGATGTGGATTCATTTGCGTATGTCTCCACATTTATCTGTTTGTCCTGTCTCCTTGGCGCAGTCTTACATGCATGGGCATCCTTTTGGGGGTTTATATTAGTTAGTGCATGTGAATGGGGTCCCCCTGACGTGCTTCCAATTTGAAGCTATATTGAAGAAAGTTCTTACGGGGCTGGGCTTGGATCCTTCCTTGTTTGGTACTCATTCTTTTAGAGCTGGGGTTTCTTCTTTTGCTGCAGGGAGGGATGGGTCTCCTGAGTTTAACTTTGTTTTTTTCTTTAGTTTCAGGGAGTCTTGCTTTATGTTTATGTTTATTCAGGTTTTTGATTGAACGCTTTTTCGAAACTACAAAGCGTTGTACAAAATGTAAAATTAACATTTAGACAAAAATTTAACAAATAAAACTTACTTTACTGTAATGACACATCTATTATTAATTGAATTATAATAAAAACTACATGACTTACAACAAATACGTACTGGGTAAAAAGGACCGAAAAGCCCCTGGACACAAATAGGAAGAGGGGGAGAAATACAATCGGTATAGAAAATGTGAGAAATATTTAAGGTAAACACAAAAGGGAATTGGGAAAATAAATGTAAGAAACAAGATTAAATTAATTACTAAAACACAGTTGATCAGTTAAAAACATCTTTAAAAAGAAAGCACTTTAAATTGCTTTTAAATTTTTGTAAGTTTTTTTCCATTTTTAAGTGTAAAGGAAGAGTATTCCAAATCATAGGGGCTGTCACAGAAAAGATTGAGGTACGACGTGTACCAATTATTTTTAAAGATGGAATGTTAAGATTATATTGAGAAATAGATCTTAAAGCTCTCGGAGGGTCATATGGGATCAAAAGTCTGTCTATAAATGCTGGTGTATTGGTCTGTAAAGTTTTAAATGTCAAGAGGGCCTGTTGACTGTTGCATATGGCTTTGTGGGCATTCCAAAAAACTTCAATTCAACACGTATTGTAAATGATGTTAGGTAGAAGGGATTCCTTCATACCAAAACGGACAGAAAAAGACTGTAGACAAAATCATAAAACGCAACGGAGAAAAATAAACCTCAATTGAGAGCAGCCGGTTGCGTTGCGTTGCGTTTTATGATTTTGTCTACAGTCTTTTTCTGTCCGTTTTGGTATGAAGGAATCTCTTCTACCTAACATCATTTACAATACGTGTTGAATTGAAGTTTTTTGTGATTAAATACGATTGTACCTTTTGTGGGAATTCCTACATCTATTGGGCAGGGAGGCATGCAGCGGAGTCCTGATGGGGTTCCAATTTGGGACTGTCAGCCTTGAGAATTGGGACTTCGTGGGATGCTCTGGGAGCAGTTGATGGCAGCATTATTGGAAGCTCAACACTACTCCTATCCTGACTTGATTTTATTATATTTGGGTGGGAATGATTTGTGTACTGTCAAAGGGATTGATCTTATACCACGCATATGGCAGAATTTTGTGATTTTGACTTGCTGTATGTCCCCTACTCGTGTAGTATGGTCTCAAATTATTTCTAGATTAATGTGGCAGGGGGCGCAGAGTCCTAAGGGAATTGAGCATTTGCGTAAGAGGGTGAATATGGAGGTTGATAAGTTTATGAGGGGTATTAGTTCTGCATCATGAGCTGCTTACAGTGGACTGTCTGGGATTTTATCATGTTCAACTTTCGGATATTGGTTTGGATATCTTTTTGAGTTCTATTCAAGATCTTTTAGAATCTCTGTTTAGGAATCCTACTGGCTGTAGCTAGAGTAGAATTGGGACTCTTTGCTACACAAGCCATCTTAATACCCTCTTTGGGGGGAGCAGTGACAAGCTTATGCTGTCACTGCTGTGGCGGAAATTGGTTATTCCAGGCGGTCAATGATTGGTTTATTGCATGGATACAGGGATTGATGGAAGGGCAGATGCTTGTGTGTGATACCGTCACAGGTATTGGTGAGGCTGGGTGGCACCACAAGTCTCATGGGGGAGGGGGGCAAGAGTTGGATCTATGTCGAAAAAACACAAGATGAATTTGTGGGGGCTGTCAGCTAGGTTGTCACCGACTAGCTGACATTGGTTTGGGTTTTTGGGAAGACCGTTCTGGAGAAAGTTGAATTTATTTATATTAATGGTTTATTGTTGTAAAATAAAGCTGTGGCCAGAATTTATTTATCTACTTTAACAAGTTTGTGGAGTTTTATTGACTGAAATTATTTTTGGGTATGAGCGATGAAAGTATGTGAATGCCAATGTTAACACCATAGACAAACCAAAAACTATTTTTGCTAGCTGCACTAGAATACCAATGTCATACTCCCTGTTGAAGTATCAGCTTCTTATCATCAAAGTCCTTACAATACATAAACAGACAAAGATCTCTGGAACCTATTTATGAAAACATACTAACACACATTAATGCAAATTACTGTGCTTTAGGGTGCATTCTTCATATGAAGATTAATGGAGTCTATTTACGTGAAACAAGTGTTAATGAATATAATGATACAAAGAGGCCTTTCTGTCAAGTGCACTAGTAAAACTGTCCAACCTGTCAAGAAAAGTAAAACAAAACATGAACAGTGGCAAGAAAGTAGTTCACAGAAGTAATTAATCACCTTGCTAAAGTGTTTTATAGATACTTATAAAGTAAGTTTAGAATGAATTCAGTCATTATGTCTTCTTTGGACTCTGGAGGATGACAAGCTTTTGACAGTGTTTGATAGAGATTAACTGTTGTAGAAGAGGGTGGATAGAAATAAGTTGAGGACAGCAAGAATGGCACAGTTCAAAGAAGATATTCAAGGTGTTCATAAGAAGCAACTATATGGGGCTCCTTTTATTAAGCCGCGCTAGCGGGGTTAACGCATGCGACTTTTTATCACGCGCTAACCCCCACGCTGGTCTAAAAACTACCGCCTGCTCAAGAGGAGGTGGTAGCAGCTGGCCGATGGTTTAGCGCGCTGTATTACACGCATTAAACCGCTAATGTGCCTTTGTAAAACGAGTCCATAGGGTCCATTACATCACATACTCACAATAAGTAATTCACTGACTCACCTGTCATTTTTATTACCTCACAAAATGTTCCACAATGCATATTTAAATCAGTTGAGGGTTGAATATCTTTGGAAAATAATTTGCAGTAATCATGTAGCACCAATGTGCCCTCATCTTCATATTCTTAATCACGATATGCCTGCAGTGTACTCATTATACATATGCTAAGCCAATTTATAAAGGGAATTGTTTGTCATTTGCCCCCTTAAAATATGCTAAGTCATAGAACCATTGGTTAAAAAATAATAATGTGGCAAAGATCTTTCAAATTAAAAAAATAAGTCAGAACTAGATTACCGTATTTTCGCGGATATAACGCGCGCGTTATACGCGATTTTACCTACCGCGCATACCCCTCGCGCGTTATATGCCTGAGCGCGGTATAGAAAAGTTTTTAAACATAGTTCCCACCCCGCCCGACGCCCGATTCACCCCCCCAGCAGGACCGCTCGCACCCCCACCCCGAACGACCGCTCGCACGCGCTCCCACCCGCACCCGCATCCACGATCGGAGCAAGAGGGAGCCCAAGCCCTCTTGCCCGGCCGACTCCCCGACGTCCGATACATCCCCCCCCCCCGAAGGACCGCCGACTTCCCGACAATATCGGGCCAGGAGGGAGCCCAAACCCTCCTGGCCACGGCGACCCCCTACCCCCACCCCGCACTACATTACGGGCAGGAGGGATCCCAGGCCCTCCTGCCCTCGACGCAAACCCCCTCCCCCCAACGACCGCCCCCCCCCCCAAGAACCTCCGCCCATCCCCCAGCCGACCCGCGACCCCCCTGGCCGACCCCCACAACACCCCCACCCGCCTTCCCCGTACCTTTGTGTAGTTGGGCCAGAAGGGAGCCCAAACCCTCCTGGCCACGGCGACCCCCTAACCCCACCCCGCACTACATTACGGGCAGGAGGGATCCCAGGCCCTCCTGCCCTCGACGCAAACCCCCCTCCCCCCCCAACGACCGCCCCCCCCAAGAACCTCCGCCCGTCCCCCAGCCGACCCGCGACCCCCCTGGCCGACCCCCACGACCCCCCCACCCCCCTTCCCCGTACCTTTGGAAGTTGGCCGGACAGACGGGAGCCAAACCCGCCTGTCCGGCAGGCAGCCAACGAAGGAATGAGGCCGGATTGGCCCATCCGTCCTAAAGCTTCGCCTACTGGTGGGGCCTAAGGCGCGTGGGCCAATCAGAATAGGCCCTGGAGCCTTAGGTCCCACCTGGGGGCGCGGCCTGAGGCACATGGGCCAAACCCGACCATGTGTCTCAGGCCGCGCCCCCAGGTGGGACCTAAGGCTCCAGGGCCTATTCTGATTGGCCCACGCGCCTTAGGCCCCACCAGTAGGCGGAGCTTTAGGACGGATGGGCCAATCCGGCCTCATTCCTTCGTTGGCTGCCTGCCGGACAGGCGGGTTTGGCTCCCGTCTGTCCGGCCAACTTCCAAAGGTACGGGGAAGGGGGGTGGGGGGGTCGTGGGGGTCGGCCAGGGGGGTCGCGGGTCGGCTGGGGGACGGGCGGAGGTTCTTGGGGGGGGCGGTCGTTGGGGGGGGAGGGGGGTTTGCGTCGAGGGCAGGAGGGCCTGGGATCCCTCCTGCCCGTAATGTAGTGCGGGGTGGGGTTAGGGGGTCGCCGTGGCCAGGAGGGTTTGGGCTCCCTTCTGGCCCAACTACACAAAGGTACGGGGAAGGCGGGTGGGGGTGTCGTGGGGGTCGGCCAGGGGGGTCGCGGGTCGGCTGGGGGACGGGCGGAGGTTCTTGGGGGGGGGCGGTCGTTGGGGGGAGGGGGTTTGCGTCGAGGGCAGGAGGGCCTGGGATCCCTCCTGCCCGTAATGTAGTGCGGGGTGGGGTTAGGGGGTCGCCGTGGCCAGGAGGGTTTGGGCTCCCTCCTGGCCCGATATTGTTGGGGAGTCGGCGGTCCTTCGGGGTGAGGGTGCGAGTGGTGCTGCCGGGGGGGGATGTATCGGACGTCGGGGGGGGGGGCATCAGGCTTTCAGGATGGGGACAGACCTTCAAGGGGGGACAGTGCACGGAAGTCAGGGGGGTGAACGGAGAGTCGGGACAGCGCACGGAAAGTCAGGGCGGGCGAAAGGAGCGTCGGGCATCATGCGCGTTATATGCCTGAGCGCGGTATAGAAAAGTTTTGGTACATATCATCGTGATTTCTGCGCGCTATACCCCTGTGCGCGTTTTACACAGGTGCGCGTTATATCCGCGAAAATACGGTAATTGTTTTGGGGGAGGAAAGGAAGATAATTTTTCCATAATTTCAAAACCCTTAGGATACACAATTGATACATTACATTAGGGATTTCTATTCCGCCTGTGCCTTGCGGTTCTAGGCGGATTACAATTTTAGAAGATATCTGGGCATTTCCAGTAGAATTACATTACAGGATAAGAGAAAGTTACAGGAACAGTAAAGAATTATGATACTTCAATATCATAGAGGATAGTACATATCATCTGAATCAAGTTACATCGGGCGGAAAGTAAAAGAGTTGCAGTACATTCTAGATCACAGACAAAGAGGTACTATAGGTGGGTGTTCCCAAAGGCATTGATTGGGAACTCATTAGATGGTGGTTAGAGTGATGGGAGATATTTTTTGAACATTAGTGTTTTTATTTTTTTTCGGAACTCTTTTATGTCTATTGTTTTGGTCAGTAGTTTTGAGATGTCAGAGTCAATTTTAGCTGCCTGTGTCCCCAGAAGGTTGTCGTAAAGTTTCTTACATCGAGTACCGTTGAGAGGTGGGTAGGTGAAAAGGTTCTGTGTTCTCCTTCTTCTGGGTGAGAGGTAGTAGTGAAAACGGTTGTTTAGGTAACTGGGTGCCATGCCGTGGGTTACTTTGAAAAGGAGACAATAGAATTTGAATTGCGTTCTTGCTTTTATTGGTAGCCAGTGAGATTCTAAGTATGCATTGGTAATGTGGTCGTATTTGCTGAGTGAGTATATGAGTCTGAGGGCTGTGTTCTGGATGGTCTGTAGTTTTTTATTGTGTTGGTAGGGCAAGGTAGGTAAAGGCTGTTGCAGTAGTCTACGATACTTAGCACAAGGGATTGGACAATGATCCTGAATTGGTCTTTATTAAAGAATTTTCTGATTTTTCTTAGATTTCGCATTGTGAAGAATGCTTTTTGGATGATTTTATGGATTTGTGTTTGCATTGTGCAGCATCTGTCTAATTGTATACCTAGGATTTTGAGGGAGCTCTGTATTGGGTACTTGATTGAGTTTACTTCCAGTTCTGTTAGGGATGGTTTTTTGTCCTTCTCTAGTAGTAGGAATTTAGTTTTGTCTGAGTTCAGCTTCAACTTATGATTTGTCATCCATTTTTCTACTGTTTCCATTGTATTTTTCAGGTGTCCTATGGAGGTTGGGTTATGGATGTCGAATGGAAGGAGGATGGTTATGTCGTCTGCATAGCTGAAAGAAGTAATATTTAGGGCGTCCAGGGTGGTGCCTAGGGAAGCTATGAAAAGGTTGAAAAGTGTGGGAGAGAGGGGAGAGCCTTGTGGCACTCCGCAAGGGTTGGACCATGGTTCAGATAGAATGTCTTTTGACTTGACTCTATATGTTCTTGTTTTAAGGAAGCCTTGGAACCAGTTGTGAACTTTACCTGAGATTCCTATTGCGTCTAGTATCTGGAGAAGTATGGAGTGGTCCACTAGATCGAATGCAGCTGAGAGATCAAGTTGGATGATTAGCAGTCTGTTTCCTTGGCTGAGGTGTCTTCGAGCTATGTCTAGTAAAGATACCAGTAGAGTTTCTGTACTGTGGTTGGTTCTGAATCCGGATTGGGATGGATGTAGGATGTTATGGGCTTCTAGGTACATGGACATTTGTTGTGCTACTAGCCCTTCTATTATTTTGATGTATGTTGGGATAGAAGCGATTGGTCTGTAATTTGATGGGTTATTTATTGGACCTTTGGAGTCTTTCGGTATAGGAGTAATTATGATTTCACCAAGGTCTGGTGGGAACTGGCCTTCCCTGAGTGCCAATAGCCCCCATCGCAATCCCTTCCCAAATTAGATCTTGTAAACTGTTAACCTCTAATCTCTAACTATGAATGTTTCCTTTCAATTTATGGAATTTATCTAATTCATTGTAAACCGCATGGAAGTTCACGGTCCTGCAATATATAAACTGTTGTTATTATTTTTATTGTTGCTACTATCAGATATTCACTGCTACACTCTGTAATTCGATGTCTGTGCAATTTATCTTCATTGTAAACCGCCTAGAAGTCGCAAGATTGTTGGCGGTATATAAGAATAAAGTTATTATTATTATTATTATTATTATTATTATCTCTAGATCATTGATAAATATGTTTTTTTAAAAAAGGGTTGATGCTACGGGAATATTTCTATAAAAGGGTGCTCCGGTGAAATCAATTTTGTAAAGAAAAGCAGGCATCTACTTCTCTTTGTTGAATACTAGCATAACAGATGAAATACAGGCCTATAAATTGGGCGTGAATATTCACATCAGCCATATAAGAGGCGAGTGTGGTGTAGTGGTTAGAACTGCAGCTTCAACCGCCTGAGCTGGTGAGTTCAAATCCTGATCTGCTCCTTGTGACCCTGGGAAAGTCATTTAAACCTCCACTGCCCCAGGTACATTAGAAAAACTGTAACCCATTCTGAGCTCCTTTGGAAGGATGAACTAAACAATTGAATAAATAAATATTGCTATATAGTTTATATTTTTTTAATAGTCCGCTTTATACAAAACAAATAAAAAAAAAAAACATGCACAAATAAAATACACAAACACATAAAATTCATACTCTAGAAACCAAATTGTTACACAAAATCCTTAAAAGATACCTGTCCAATAAATACTGCAAGCAAAAAAAAGGAGTATAAAATTACTTTTAATAAATATGCTCTTCAAAATTTGATTATCAAAATACCAGCATATATCTTCAAATATTCAATAGTGTCTATAAATATAATATTTAATTTTTTTAAACAAAATATAATGTGAAAAGTGCTCAGTGTCCTTTGTCTTCTGCGCAAACGGTGCCGCTAAGAGAACAAGTTTGGGACCATCATAACACTCTTCCGTCCCAATACAAACAAGTTATTACAACGGCTACTTATGAAAATGGAAAAGGTAGCACTTATCATATATTGGAGGTAACTGATCTTGTTCCTTCATCATAACCAAATAGTGGCCCAGCAGGAATTTTTCTTTGCTATTGTGCCTTAAAGTGACTGGTGTGTGCTCATAAGGTTGTGCATAAGGAGCAGTCGTTTTATGCACAACCTTATGAGCACACACCAGTCACTTTAAAACACAATAGCAAAGAAAAATTCCTGCCGGGCCACTATTTGGTTATGATAAAGGAAAAAGTTCAGTTACCTCCAATATATGATAAGTGCTACCTTTTCCATTTTCATAAGTAGCCGTTGCAATAACTTGTTTGTATTGGGACGGAAGAGTGTTATGATGGCCCAAAACTTGTTCTCTTAGCAGCACTGTTTTTGCAGGAGACAAAGGACACTGAGCACTTTTCGCATTATATTTTGTTTTAAAAATTTTAATATTATATTTATGGACACTATTGAATATTTGAAGATTTATGCTGGTATTTTGATAATCAATAAATACTGCATACTAGACACTTCCTCTTTAAAGCATAATAACTTCAACATCCATTCTTCATTTGACAAAATAGGTGGTGCTTTAACAATCACTTAAACATATTTAAATTCCCTTGCTGCCGTATATACATTGGAAATATGTTCCATTCTGATAGACCTGCCCAGGAAATAAATCAAACTAACCCAGTAGTATAAGTGCTTGCACCTAAATGCCCAAGCCACACGAGTGAAACATAAACAGAGAAGGCAGATATCACCTATCCAGTCTGCCCATTCATACATCTGTTACATGCATGTAAGGATGAGTCCCACAGACTTTGTTTATGTGTACACCTACCTGCAAAATGCATGCTATAAAAGAAATAAATGTAGTTTCAGATCACGCTTAGGCAACTTTTACACACATATATGCACATACAGTAAATGCTGATATTCTAAACATTAACAGATGCGATCAGCATAAATGTTAGTGCCCACTTCATAGAATTACCCCTCTGTTGAGGTATTAGGGCCAACATAGAGCTGATGCATACCAGAACGAGCAGTCAATCTATACTTGGCAGGCTGTAGCTAGGCATCGACTTCCTTTCCTCTAGGATGACCTGTTATTTTCTCTCATGCCATGGTGGAATGATAGCTGTCTTCCCATCTTATTTATCTTTGTTCAATGTGTGCCCCTATTTCTCCTTCATATGAGTGTATTATGTTCTAATTGGCTTGGCTAGGTCCAACCCACAAAGCTGGGGATTTATCTATCCTGCTTCTAGTCTGGCCTAACACTGGATCATTAACTATAGTATATTTATTATCTTATTTTTTTCTAATTTATGTTTAAAATGTGCATGGATTCCTTGTCCATGTCTCAGATTCTAGTTGGCCTAGTTTCTTTTCATTTCCAGATGCCTTGTTATGTGCATTATGACTTGTGAATTACTCTCGTGTTCAGTGCTTTGTTCTTGGATTAGTGGCCTACCTCAAGGGTCAATGCAGTTAACGCTCCCATTGCACCAAATGTCAGGGTTATATTGCACATTCCTATTTTTAAAGGTTAGTGCAATTAAAATTGCTCTTAAACTGCACCGTGAGGCTACACTCATTCTTTACCGATAATAGGACCCTTCTCAGTGGTTGCCAATGTCCTGGTCAGCCAAAAAGCTAAAGTGTTGACAGAATGATTCAACCAAAGTCAGAGAACTGCTAGACTGAACCAGCTACCCAATTAAGGGGCTGATAGATTGACTCAGCTATCTAATTTAAATATTGAGAGAAGTACCCAGCCACAAATTGTAGTGCTTATGATATCCTTAGAAGGACAAGAAACCTCTGTGCTATAATAGCCTGGAATTTTATTTATTTTTTCTTTTCTCTTTCTCTCTGCAAAACAGAATCCAAATGTAAGGAACTGAACATCCTGCCTGTTAATTGGGTTGTTTTCCAGAGTGCATATCTGTTTTCCTGTCTCTTTCTGAGCTCCAAAAAGGCCTTGTAAATCTGTTTTCACTCTTGTTTTGGAGAATTTCTCCAAAGATTTTAAATTCTTATGCCATGTTCCTAGTCCTGTAAATCCTGGAGAAAATAATCTACATCTCTTTTTTAAATTTCTTCTTATTGTTGATTCCTGTACTTATAGGAGGTACTTATAGAAATGATTTTTTTTTTCAAAGTAGAAGCCTCTTTACACTCATAAACAGATTTTTTTTTTTTTTAAATAAAATAGCATAGGGTTACACACAATAATGTATGCATGGTTTCAAAAAGATATATACTTTCACACAACATGCATGTTGGTGTGTTAGACGGCAGAGTTTGAGAAAAGCATAACAAAGTTAAGATTTACACAGCAATTTTAGAAAATATCTACCATATTGTTTCTAATAATCTCCCTCCATATTTGCTGAGATAGGGAATTAACAGACCCGCAAATACAGAAAAACCGTGAATAACTTTTTCATATAACCATATTGTTTCATATAACTTTTTCATATAACCATATTGTTTCTAATAATCTCCCTCCGTATTTGCTGTGATAGGGGATTAACAGACCCGCAAATACAGAAAAACTGTGAATAACTTTTTCATATGTTATTCACTGTTTTCTATTAAAAACCATTGTGAATATGGTGAAACTGCGAATAACATGGTGGGAGACCTGGCCTGTTCCTGAAGGAAAGGCAAAATACGGTGAATAAAATGCTGGGAATCAGCTATTTTCTCTGTAAATGCTTGGAATAGGAGATTTCTCTTTGCAAGCTGATGTAATTGGGGTTGGGGGGAGGAGTCAGCAAGCTAATTTAAACTGCGAATATGGAGGGAGAAGTGTATTAGAAACACTGCTTCTAGGATACTTCAATTTTTAATTTTTCTCCAGACTAGTGCTACCTGATTCAGAAAAAAAAAATTTGATTCGATTCAGCATGTTCCCTCTGCCGCGGTCCCGTCCCTGGCATCAGGGGTGGGACTGCGGCAGAGGGAACATGCTGCGGAGGCCAACGGCAGCCTGCTAGAATCGCTACAGCACCAGCGATCCTCTGCAGGCTGCCGTAATTAGCTTAGAAGGTGAGACCGGTAGGCCAGGGGGGAAGCCAGAGGATGCTAGAGATAAGGGGGAAACATGCCGGCCTTTGGAGGGGGCCTAAATCCGCAGAGCCGAGGAAACCCAGCGCTGGCACCTATGCAGCATTTCCCAACTGACCTTCCCCCCTTGCTCCCTAAAGCAGGAACAGCAGTAGCAGTGGACAGCCAGGATGAGGCAGCACTTAGGACAGGCTGTTCGCTGCAAGAGTGCTGCTGCTCCTGTTTTAGGAGGCCCAAAGGTATGGGGAAGAGGGTTGGTCAGTGAATCGGCGAGCCCGATTTTTTTTAAAACAAATCGGTTTGAATCGATTAACCAAAATGAATCGATTTGAATCAGCGAATCTGGCAGCACTTCTTCAGACCCTATGCAATATATCAAAGTCAGGTGGGGAAGAGTCAAGACCTGATCACTGACAGGAAGGAGTGCAGTGCAGAACCTGATTCCTGCTGTCCCCCCCTCCCTGCCAAACCCCAAAGTAAAGTCTGAGAGCCCAAGTCACTCACTCACTCTGTCCAGCATGAACTGGAGTGCACAGAGAAGCCTTACAAAAATAAAAAGGTTTTTTTTTCCTCTAAGAATTTTATGCGCTGTTTGGTTTTACTGAAGAGAGCAGTCCTCAGGCTGTAGCCTAATTAAGTCCAGAAGTCTCAGGGGATTGAACCACAGTGAGCCTGGGAGACATTGCATAAGTGTTATTAAAAGTCACGTTTTCAGCTTTTGACCTTGTGGTAGATCCACAATTCATCAAGTCGCTAGGACTCGAGCACAAGTCGATGGCACCAAACAACAACATAGATAGATAGATATGAGGAACAAAATGGTGTGAGTTGTTAACAACTGAATCTCATAGATGCTGATTTGTCTTGATATTAGTATCTGGTCCGCACTTACAATCACTGATACCTCCTCTTTTATTTAAAAAAAAACCACAAAAAACTTTTAAGTTATATATTTATGATATATGTAGTTGGTGAAAAACTGTTTCCCTGGTGATAGATTGCTTATGGAGAATGATATATTCTAGATTCTATATTGTATATAGGGCTCAAAAATGGGTGCTAGAAAGGTTTGGCGCTGAACTCTACTCTATACATGACAGGTCTAGTTGCATGCTGGTTATAGAATAGCTTTCAGGAGGTCAAGTTGCATGCCAGTATGGAATCCCACTCACTGCAGATTTTTTGGTTGCTCTAAAATAGATCAGCACCAAAACCTTGAGTGTACAAACTCCAATATAATAATAATAATAATATTAATAATTTATTTTCTTATATACCGCCCTACCAGTAGTTTTGGGCGGTTCACAACAGGAAAAAGCTGAGACATTTCAGCACATGATACAATTTCAGAACACACAAACTGCATACATCAATCTAGTATTATATAATAAAATATTATAAAAAATGAAAAGATTAAAACATGCATTAAAAATAAGAACCAAAACACCTCATTATAATATCAAAAACAGCATTCTTGTTTGTCAAATAAATGGGTTTTTAATATTTTCATAAAGGTAAAATAAAAATAGGATTGAACAATCATCGGACTTAACCAGCATCAATGTCATTGTGTAGTATGTGATGATGATACGTATGTGGAGAGAGTATGCAACTTAATTTTTCAGAGCCAGACACCCTCATTCTGGTTAGGCCAGAAAGATATTTTGTCTGCCAGATCACAGGAAGAGGAGCTACAGCCAGAAAAGGAAGACCTGGAAGAGGCTCACCACCTTGTATAATGCATAAGCCTCCAGATTTCAAACACCCAAGGTTCTACTTGTTAATTTTTCATACCTTTACAGGGGTGATGTGTTCATCATTGGTCTTGGTAAAATGATGTGTATAAATTAATGTTTAATTATTTTTAACAGGCTCAATAAAGTAGTAAAGTGCTTATAGTGCTGAAAAGGGAAGGCACTTATCTTTATGCCTGACGGCTGCCCAACCATTTCACTCTTGGTTTCATCAGGGGCTATACCTCCTTGTATAAATGCACTAATTTCTGAAAGAAAATAAAAAAAACCTGATAATCAATTTAAATGTGAAAATTCTAACACCTCTTACATATTAATGTATTTTAATTAATATTAATATTTATTTCATAATTCCAAAAATCAACTCATTAATAATAAGTTTAGAATTAATAAATACTTATTTTTTAAAAAATCATTAATTATATCATTTCATTATTAAATATTATTGTGGATCTCTAAGCCATAAAACATGTTACCTAATTTCATTATAACGTGAATAAATCTCTAAAACCTTAACAATGAATAATACTAGTGTAATGAATCTGCCTTCCTGTATAATTCAATCATAATTATCTAAATCTATGAGGTACTCTCACAAAACAATGGTTATTAATGAGTATAATAAAAAAAACTCTCAGTTTGAAAAAGCCATAGATCTAAAAATCTCCAATAGAAAAATGATTTCATTACCTAATTAATCTACTAAATAAAGCAAGGAAAGGGAAAGACACCTGAGAAAAAGAAAAATTTCTTGATTAACTACATCACAAACTATTTAGGAAATTTTTTAAATTACTGTTCATTTTATGCAGTACATTCCCCAAAATGTTTAAAAATTATGTCAGCTGATAGGAAAATGATATACAAAACAAAAAATTGTCATTGCCAGTGTGAGAAACATTACAACACTAGTGTATAGATTACCGCTGTTCTCATATTAAGAGAATTTAAAATTAAATACAAAAAACAAAAAATGTTTACTTGCTCTTGTAAAAAGATCTATAAAATCCCTTTACCAGACAGAAAAGCAAGCACAAACGTCAGCCTGATTAACGCCTTAAAGCTTTCAAAATGGTGTCGGTTTTTAAATCAAACAATCTCAAAAGGAGCCAATTGCAACAATGAATGACGTCAATCATGGCGAAGAGCTGAAAAATGGTGCTCAAATTGAAATACATTAATAGAAATTGTAAAACTAAAAATTACATCAATGGTTATAAGTCACCAAAGCATTGACTAATGTTTAGAACTTAAACTTTCTGAGAGAAACTAACTGTATAACCACAGATCTTCAAAAAAGTACACAACTCATCAGATAAAAAAATTATTATGAAAAGCTAAGGCAAATATCAAAGTGTCATATATGACTAACAAAAAAGAACAGAATAGAAAACCCAGAAAAAAATGAGATGAAAAAGACAATCATGATCACCAAACCAAAAAAAGGTTGCAAACACTGAAGGAACAAAAAATCAGAAAAAAATCTTCCATTCGATATTATTATTCAATCCCACAGGTTCCAGAGAATTCAGTCTATGAATCAATATTTGTTCTCGTTGTGTGAGTAGTTTGTCTCAGTCACCCCCCCACCCCCACCCCTCTATAATTGATCTTCTCAATATCAATAATAGTACATCTGAGATCAGAGAAAGCGTGTTTATTCTCACAACAATGTTGAACAATTGATTATTCCATCCTTCTACACTTAAGATTGGATCTGTGCTCATTACTACAGATGTTTAAGGTTCCTCTTAGTTTTACCTACATAAATTCTGGAGCAAGGACATAAAGGCCCTCTTTTACAAAGGTACGCTAAGGATTTCAGGAAAAATTCATGTCCCTTTTCAGTCTCCTCTTTTCAAGGGAGAAGAGGCCAAGTTTCTCTAGGATCTCATCCAGTCCCTTAACCATTTTTGTCGCTCTTCTCTGGACCCTTTTGAGTAGTACTATGTCCTTTTTCATGTACGGTGACCAGTGTTGAACACAGTATTCCAGGTGGGGGCGCACCATGGCCCGGTATAGTGGCATGATAACCTTCTCTGATCTGTTTGTGATCCCCTTCTTAATCATTCCTAGCATTCTGTTTGCCCTTTTCACCGCTGCCGCTGCACATTGCGCAGATGTCTTCATTGACTTGTCTACAAGTACTCCCAAGTCTCTTTCCTGGGGGCTCTTTCTGAGTACAGCACTGGACATCCTGTATTCGTGCATATGATTTTTGTTACTGACATGCATCACCTTGCATTTATCCATGTTGAACCTCATTTGCCATTTCGCGTCCCATTCCTCGAGTGCGTTTATGTCTCGTTGTAGGTCTTCACAATCCTTCTGTGTCCTCACTACTCTGAACAACTTTGTAGCATCCGCAAATTTAATCACCTCACTCGTCGTACCAATTTCCAGGTCATAATTTAATTGAATAACAAGCTAACCGGCACCAATAATTGGTGTTTCAACAAACAATTATTGGCACTAATTAGAATTAATTACAAGTTACATGTGTACATTTAGTCTGCTCCTAAATTATATGTGCAAGTCTAAAAGGAGGGTCAGGTAAATTGGTGGCTAATGGGTGGACTGGGGACGTTCCTTTAAGGTATGCACACAGTTATAGAATAAGGACATCTGCGCTTAAATTTAGCTGCAGTCATTTGCATCACAGTTTCATCGGTGTAAATGGCTGTTCCTAAAATTTGACACAGTTCTAAAGCATAAGCTTTATTCTATAAACTGTGCCTAACTTTAAGGTACCGTAGTTTATAGAATAGCCTTTTATTGAGCCTTGATTTTTTTTTAGGCATATATAGAATTGACCTCCCCCCCCACTTGATATATGACTTATACAACATTGCCCTCCATATGTTTGCATTCAGAAATGTATTACACCAAAATAGATAGACATTGCGCTATGCAGAAGAGGATTTATAGCACTAGTTCATCCTCTGTCTTAAAACCATGTTATAAAATGCATGTGACATTTTTGTGTATCTATGGTAGGGAATCTTAATGATTCAACTCTCCATTTAAAATGCCAGACATGGCTATTATTCAACAAAAATATAAAACTGCATGTTGATTAGCCAGAGGCAGGCAAATTACAAATTAAGCAGATGGTAAAAGATTTGATGATAATTCCCAGTTCACAAATACTATGATATATAAATTGTAACACAATTACACATTAATAAATTGCTGTACTATACAACAATTAAAAAATAAAATTGGAAAAAAAAGAGTGATTTTTGCATGAGCATAAATGCAATTTAGCATATAAGCAATAAAACCACATCATTCTGCACTTTGAGAATAAAAAGTCCGAGAGCTAGTCTCGACGGACGGCTCTAACGCGGAGCTGGAAGGCCCGCGGGGCCGTCCGCCGAGCAGGTTTCGGGAAAAGGGGGGGGGTTAGGCAAAAAAGGAAATTGGGCGGGCAGAGGCCGTCCCGCCGAGGGACTGGCCTCTGATAAGTCAGTGTCGCGGCCGTGGGGGAGGCGGGGGGTGGAGGGATTATTTAAGGAGGGTCTCGGAGGACCTTAAGGGTTTCCGGTCCTCCGAGACAACTTTTGAGCCAGGTCGGGTGATCGCGGGTCTCGGGCCTACCACGTGGCTGTACCTCCACGCGTGTCGGTCCTCTGGGTGCGCGGTGGTGGTAGCGGTTCGGCGGCGCGAGTCGGGTGCCGAATAAATAACTTATAAAAAAAAAAAAAAAAAAAAAATTTAAAATGGCTCGTGTCCCTACCTCTGCTGCTGCGGATCCGGCAGAGCTGTCCCTGGTCGCCGGTGACTCGTTCGACGAGGAGGAGCGGGACCCGGTGAGTGCCTCGAGGGGGAGGGGTAGACCCTTACCTCCTAGACGCTCGCGTTCGGCTGCCCGAACTGCGATAGCGCTGGAGGTCGGTGGAGAGGCGTTGGTTTTTAGAGCCAGCGCGGGGTCGGCCCGCAGGGGCCGTGGAAGACTGCAGGGAGGAAGGGGGAGGAGCCGGGGTGCTTCACAGGCTGGGGATAGGCCGGCAGGCATGGTTCCTGTAGCTCAGGCTGGGACTGTGAGCGAGCTGGATGCTGGGATCCCTTTGCCGGGTGGGTCTGTTACTGCTCGGGCTGGGGTGGTGATTGCGGGAGAGGGGTCGGGGTGTGGCCGTCCGGACAGCGTGGCTCATGCCTCGGAAGGGTTTGGAGTCCTGGGGGCTGGTCCGTCGGAGATCCCAGCGGTGCCCGCTCCCTCGGGATTGGATCACGGGATGCCTGGAAGCGCGGGGAGCTGGTGGTCTTCGTGGCCGCCAGGTTCTTGGGGGTCCCCTTGGGGTCCTAATCCCTGGGCCCTGGTGCCTCCTCCCTACCATGGGGTTGTCCCTCCGCCGCCTTGGAGCCCGGGCATCCCCGTTGGGGGTAGTCTCCGAGGGATTGAGGGGTTGAGAGATCAGCGGGTGGGGGTCTGGCCCTCTGGGTTAATTTCTTCTTCTGCTGTGCAGGTTGCTGGCCCCTGTCTTGATTTTTTCCCCCAGGCTTCTGCTGCTGACCGCGAGTGTGTCCCCGGGACTTCTGCATCTGGAGTGCCTACCGAGGGATTGGATGCTGCACGGCAGACCGGAATCGAGGACCGTGATCGGGCAACCCATCGGAGTCCTGCTATGGTGGTAGCTGCGGATGGCGCCACTCCTGGAGCGGCAGGTGGCGGAGGACGACCGGCTGGAGACCTGAACACGGGTAACATGGCCTTAGCGGCTGGGGTGCTTGGTAAGGGTAGGCGGAAGAAGGGTAAGGGGAAAGGTAGGAAAGGCCGGCGGGGTAAGGATTCTCCGTCGTCTTCTTCTTCGTCTTCTCTAACTTCTTCTTCTTCTTCGACGTCCTCTTCCTCGTCAGATTCACCTCGGCGGGGATGGGTGAGAGCTCAGTACAGGAAGGTGCCGATCGGGGGGCCCCGGCTCTGGTGGCGCTATCAGAGCTATGGGAGAAGGTTCCGCGGTCTCTTCGCCGCAAGATTAAGAAGCGTTCGTGCGTTGATGTTTTTAGGCTTTTGGAAGGCCGTGTACGAGGTCGGAAGAAGAAGAGCAAGAAGGAGGGGGGGAAGCCTAAGGGGAGTGTTGTGTCCCGTAATATAGTGAATTGGTCGCGGGCGTTTCTGCGTTTGGCCAGTGTTTGGGGACGCGAGCGTCCCCAGGACTACGGCCTGTTGTTGGCTTACGCGGATTCCATTCTAGATGGTTATCAGAGATTCGGGGGTTGGGCCTGGCTCAATTATGATGAGGCCTTCCGTGACAAGATGGAAGAGAACAGGCACATGTCTTGGGGTACTCAGGACATTAATCTATGGCTCACCCATATGGCAAAACCTGGGGGGTCGGGCCTGAGCGTTGCTGGTAAGGCGGGGTTTCCGGTAGCGGGGGGAGGTCGTTCCTTTCGTCCCACGGGAGGCCCGGGGGCCGGTGGGGGGCCGGGCCTCTGCTGGCAGTTCAATAAATCCTCCTGTTCCTTTACAGACTGTCGCTTCCGGCATGCCTGCTCCTTGTGTGGACAGGGTCACCCGGCTACCAAGTGCCCCAAAAAGGGAGCGGGTGCCCCCATTGCTCCAACCAAGTGAGGTCGGGGTGCAGGGGCTGCCCACTCCGGTCCGGGTGGGTGCCATGAGACCTTGGTTGGACCAGTATGGGGATAAGAAGTCTGCGGCAATGTTGGCGGGGGGATTTAGCGACGGTTTTGTGATTCCCTGTTCCCTCCCCTTGTCTTCCGTGCAGGCCTCCAATGCTTCTTCGGTTTCTATATTGCGGGGGGAGGTGCGGCGTAAGTTGCGTGAGGAACTTGCTCTAGCGCGGGTTGCGGGCCCTTTTCTGGATCGTCCGTTCCAGGTGATGGTGTTGTCCCCTCTGGCAATTATTCCTAAGAAGGAACCTGGGAAATTCCGCCTGATTCATAACCTGTCCAGGCCCGTAGGTCGTTCGGTGAATGACGGTATTCCTCGTGATCTCTGTTCGGTTCGGTACGCATCCTTCGACAGTGCTTTGCGTCTGGTGAGAATCGCGGGTTGTGGTGCGTTGCTGGCGAAGGTGGACATTGAGTCGGCTTTTCGGTTGCTACCGGTTCATCCATCCTCTTATCCGTTATTGGGCTTTCGGTTTGAGGGTGCCTTTTATTATGACCGTTGCCTGCCGATGGGCTGTTCCATCTCCTGCGCGTTTTTTGAGTTGTTCAGCTCCTTTCTACATTGGGTTACTGTTCGCCGTGCAGGCAGAGACTCGGTGGTTCATTATCTAGATGATTTTCTGTTCGTAGGGGGGGCGGGCTCGGGTGATTGCGGTCTGCTAAAATATACCTTCGAGGCGATGGCTGCCGAATTTGGAGTGCCGTTGTCGGCTGATAAATCGGAAGGGGCCACTTCTTGTCTCACCTTTTTAGGGATTGAGATTGATACGGTTGCAATGGTGACCCGGCTACCACAAGGTAAGGTGCGACAGCTGTTAACCTTGATTTCTATGGTGCGGGGTACCCATAAATCTACTCTGCGAGTCGTACAGTCTTTGTTGGGGTCCCTTAACTTTGCTTGTCGGGTCCTGCCTATGGGACGGGCTTTTTCTCGTCGTTTAGCGGCGGCGACGTCCGGTGTTCGGAATCGTAGGCACTTTGTTCGGATTTCGGCTGGGATTCGGGCAGATCTGCATATGTGGTCTATCTTCTTAGCTCATTTCAATGGATCGCTTCCCATTCAGTTCCCGGATACCTCCAGTGTGGATCTGGAGCTGCAATCGGATGCGGCGGGGGGCGTAGGCTTCGGACTCTACTGTCAAGGGGACTGGTGCGCTGCGGCATGGCCGGAGAGTTGGCGGAAGGCAGGTTTTACTCGTAACGTGACCCTTTTGGAGCTTTTCCCCTTGTTAGTCGCGTGTGAGCTGTGGCCAGAGAAGTTGCGGAACCGGCGTGTGGTTTTCTGGTGTGACAACATGGGGGTGGTTGAGGTAGTGAATAGGCAGGCTGCAAAATGTTTACAGGTGAATAGGGTGATGCGGGAGCTGGTCTTGCGCTGTTTGCGCCTTAATTTGTATATCCGGGCTCGACATGTACCTGGTGTTCAGAACAGGCTTGCTGATACACTTTCTCGCTTTCAATTTTTGCAGTTTCGCCAGTTGGCGCCTTCAGCGAAGGAGGAGGGGTCGCCGATGCCGGAACATTTATGGGGCTTGTTGGTGAACGAATCTGGAGCTTGTTGCAGCGATCGGTAGCGCCAGCCACGTGGATTCGATACAATCGGGGTTTTGTGACTGTTTGTCGATTTCTGCATACGCGGGGTTGGGTCCCCGGTCCTGTCTCTGAGGTCTTGTTAGCGGACTTCTTAGCGGGATCTCAACAGGAGGGTTTTTCCCGGAGTGCGGCAGCGGGGCACCTGTCAGGCTTTGCTTATTTTTGTAGGGCCTTCGGGTGGTCCTGTCCTACGTCCGGGTTTTTGCCTCGCAGGATGCTGGCGGCCTGGGATCGAGTGGCTCCGCGGCTGCCAGATGCCCGGCTGCCCATCACACATGCCTTATTGTTGCGTCTCATTGCGGTATTGCCCGTGGTTGCAAGTTCTAGTTTCGAGGCTTGTTTGTTTAGGGTGGCCTTTTCCTTGGCTTTCTTTGGAGCGCTGCGGGTGGGTGAGTTGCTTGTCCACCCGGCAGACTCCCTGGGTTTGCGAGGTCTATTGTTTAGACAGGTAAGCATGTCTGGGGATGCGGTGCGCTTGTTCATTGCCCGGTCTAAGTCGGATCAGCTGGGCAGGGGGCGCACTTTGGTCTTGCGCCGAGTGGTGGGCTGTGCTTCATGCCCGGTCCAGTCGCTGGAAGCCTATATGGCGATTCGACCTAGCTCTGACTTGGCCTTGTTACTGCACGCGGATGGTGTCCGTCTTACTCGCTACCAATTCCTGACTGTCTTGCGTCGGGCTCTGGGACGGTGCGGTGCAGAGCCGGCGCGCTTCGGCACGCACTCTTTTCGCATCGGAGCTGCCACTAGTGCTTTCGAGGCAGGTGTTCCCGAAGGTGCCATTCAAAGGCTGGGCAGATGGTCTTCAGGTGCGTATCGTGGCTACATCCGCCCGATAGATGCCCTGCATGGGAATGCGCAGTCAAGTAGATTGGGTTAATGGGTGATCCGGGGATAGGGTGGTTCGGCGGGTTGTTGAGTTCTGGGTTAGATGTTTGCGGTTTGGGGATGTGCGGGCGGGTGCACTGCATGGTTTCTTGTTACTAACCTCTTGAGTTCTAGGGAATTTGGCTTGACTGCTGGGTTTTGCTTTTCAGGTGCGGCGCGTCGTGTCCTGTCAGTTTGGATCGTTGGACACTCCTTTGTCCATTGGGCCGGGGAGCGTGCGGTGATTCGACCGGGTGGTCAGCACTTGGGTCTCCATCATCGCGGAGTCTACGTCTCCTGGTGGGGTCAGCGGGGGATGCGTTGGCACCAGCTGCTCCCCCTAATGGAGGATCTGCGGCATCGAGCTCAGCGTCCCGATCTATTGCTTTTCCACCTCGGGGGCAATGATGTGGATGCGCTCAGTGGGAAACATTTGATTGACATGGTGATAGGGGATCTGGGGGTGATACAGGGTTGGTTTCCGGGGTCACGACTCGTCTGGTCGGACATTATTCTGCGGCCGAAGCGGTTGGTGTCTCGACGATGGACTCGGGGACTCATTAAGGTGAATAGACAGATTGGTCGGTGGGTGGAAGCTCGGGGCGGGGTTCAGATTAGACATTCCTGGGTTGATGTTTGTTGTTCGGGTTTGTTTTTCCGGGATCAGGTGCATCTTTCGGATATTGGGTGGGACCTCTTACTTGACGATTTTGCTACCTGCTGCGAGCGTGTGTTGGACTCTTAGTTGCAGCTCTGTTTATTGGGGGAGCCTGTAACGGGTTACAGGCTTGTGGCGGTATCCCGAGCTACTGGCGGCTGGTCTCATCATGGGGATGAGCGGTGGGCCGGCTGGGAGCCGTGCCTGGTTGGTCGGATGACCTTGGACAATGGGGCATGTGGGGACATGCCACCCCTCGGACCCTTGCTTGGATGGCAGGGTCGGGGGCCATTTACATCTGTGTCAGTAGCTCGGGATCTGGGTCACAATGGTGATACCATTGTGAAGGTTTTAATAGATAAACGGTTATTTAAAAGTTGATTGTACTGTTATTTATATTATTTAAATGTTATTTAAGTATGTTAATTTACAATAAACAGGGCTGCGGCCAGGTTTCACCACGCACGTTTACGCGTCTTCTTTGGGGATTTGTTTAAGGGTTTGAAGGGCTGGATGATGTTTCCATTAAGAAAGCGGGCCATTCCAGCTTCCGCTGTTATAAAAAGTCCGAGAGCTAGTCTCGACGGACGGCTCTAACGCGGAGCTGGAAGGCCCGCGGGGCCGTCCGCCGAGCAGGTTTCGGGAAAAGGGGGGGGGTTAGGCAAAAAAGGAAATTGGGCGGGCAGAGGCCGTCCCGCCGAGGGACTGGCCTCTGATAAGTCAGTGTCGCGGCCGTGGGGGAGGCGGGGGGTGGAGGGATTATTTAAGGAGGGTCTCGGAGGACCTTAAGGGTTTCCGGTCCTCCGAGACAACTTTCCCGCCCTCCCGCCCGTTGGTACCTGGGGGTGTGAGTTTGCATTGGTATGCGGTATCCCGAGCTACTGGCGGCTGGTCTCATCATGGGGATGAGCGGTGGGCCGGCTGGGAGCCGTGCCTGGTTGGTCGGATGACCTTGGACAATGGGGCATGTGGGGACATGCCACCCCTCGGACCCTTGCTTGGATGGCAGGGTCGGGGGCCATTTACATCTGTGTCAGTAGCTCGGGATCTGGGTCACAATGGTGATACCATTGTGAAGGTTTTAATAGATAAACGGTTATTTAAAAGTTGATTGTACTGTTATTTATATTATTTAAATGTTATTTAAGTATGTTAATTTACAATAAACAGGGCTGCGGCCAGGTTTCACCACGCACGTTTACGCGTCTTCTTTGGGGATTTGTTTAAGGGTTTGAAGGGCTGGATGATGTTTCCATTAAGAAAGCGGGCCATTCCAGCTTCCGCTGTTATCAACTTAGAAGTGAATCAAGACCCAATTATTATATACTTCACATATATAAACTTCTACACAATCTAGAGATATTTTAAAAAACATATATAATCAAGGAAAATCTGTTTAAGATAAAGGGCTCCTTTTATCAAGCCACGCTAGCGGTTTAATGCGTGTAATACCAACGCGCTAAACCGCCGGCAGCGCTAGCTGCTACTGCCTCCTCTTGAGCAGGTGGTAGTTTTAAGCCAGCGTGGGGGTTAACGTGAGATGAAAAGTCGCGCACGTTAGTAGATGACGGCAGATAAAGACTCGAATGGTCCGTCCAGTCTGCCCAACCTGATTCAATTAAATTTTTTTTAATTTTTTCTTCTTAGCTATTTACGGGCAAGAATCCAAAGCTTTACCTGGTACTGTGCTTGGGTTCCAACTACTCCATCCCTTGAAACCCTCCCAGCCATTGAAGCCTTCTTCAGCCCATCCTCTCCCAAACGGCCATATACAGACACAGAACGTGCAAGTCTGCCCAGTACTGGCCTTAGTTCTATATTTAATATTATTTTCTGATTCTAGATTCTCTGTGTTCATCCCATGCTTCTTTGAACTCAAGTCACCGTTTTCCTCTCCACCACCTCTCTCGGGAGTGCATTCCAGGCATGCATCATCCTCTCCGTAAAGTAGAATTTCCTAACATTGCTCTTGAATCTACCACCCCTCAACCTCAAATTATGAAACCCCCCCCTGTAGATCGTGGCAGGAGGGATGCCCAATTCTTCAAATGGAACACCCCCCCTAGATTGCGGCAATATGAATGTCCAATCCCTCCTGCAGCAACCCCCCTACCCATAGATCGTGGCAGGAAGGATGACCAATCCCTCCTGCAGGAACCCCCCCCCCCACCCTCATGACATAACTGTCCAGTTTCTGTTTGAAGTACACAGTCATTGCATCTTAAAGAAAGTGATTCAATCGGTTCTTAGAGAAACATGTGAATGGTACAGTTATGTTTTCCTTTCATTTCAAAATGCTTACTCTCCAATACTTTGTTGATGTTGATAGAAATATTTTCCTATTATATAAACAATTATTATATAGCTAATTCTTAATCAAACCAAACTTTTCTTTCTTTTAAATGTATATTTCAGGGTCTTTAGCTCTTGAAAATATTTATACTGAATGTATTTATTCTTATTATCCAGAAAATTTACATAGCAGTGGGAGCGAATTCCAGCATGGCAAATGTGACGCAGACCATTGGAATTGAATGGGCTACGTTGCATTTGCCATGCAGAAAATGCTACAGTGGCTTTGCAAACAAGGCCTTTAGTTTCCTTGACGTAGGCTATATTAGGTGAAAGTTGACTTAATCAGGATTAGCATTTAGTTTGACTTATTGCTTGGTCGTGTGAGTTTTCTGCATTCAGGATGTTGAATATAAGTAGGTTTATTATATCCACAATCAATTATGTTTAGATAGTTTAAATGTTTTGAATCGGATGTTTGTTTTATTTCATTCCATAATAGTTAAATACAATTAAAGAAAAATGAGACATTTTAAAAGAACGTTTATAATAGTTTAGTTCACATCAAGGAAGAGAAGAGGTAATAAGAAAGAAAAAAATATATATATAATAATTTAGAAATTAAAAATAATAATTTAGAAATCAAGCAAACTATAATTACTGCAATCAAAATTACTTCCAGTGACAAAAACTAAAGTACAAGCGTATACTCAAAGTATTATCGTTTTCCTAATAAAGAGGATTCCAACTGGAATGGGTCAAAAAAGGTGAATTTGTTCCCCTGAAAGAAAAGGTTTGTTTCCACTGTAAAAACGTTAGACTTCAGAGACAAAAACTGTCTCCTATGTGCCTGGGTAGCCCTTGATACATCAGGGAAAACATTGACCTATTGACCACAAAAACATTTACTTCTTTACTTTGAAAGAACAATTTAAGTGCCGTCATTTTATCTTTCTCCTTAACAGAAGAAACCAGAAATGTTGCTCTGGTGGAATAAGATCATGGAACACCACTAAAAAGGCAGCTAAATCAGAATTTACACAATATACCAGTTCAGTACCTTCCTTGCTGTTATTCTTATTATTTATTCATTCATTCATTTTTATAGCCCGCCCTCCCCAGGAACCCAAAACGGGTTACAAGGATACATACTCGTACACAAAGTTTTCAGGAACAGAGATACATACATTAGAGTCAATAACATGCTACAGGAACAAAACACAAAGCTATAGAATCAATAACTTACAACTTATAGAGAATGTGACTAAGAACACATGCTTTGCAGAATCTAAGTAAATAAATCATAGAGTCACGAATGGGTATCAACATATTTGCAGTGAATGGTAGAAAAGGTAGTTAGCAGGCACATGTGTTCTGAGGTAAGGTACGTCTGTCAAATAATTGATCCGATCCATGAAAGAAGTGTCTTTACTGTTTCCAGAAGGTCAGTAGGTTAACAATTGCCCTAATGGCAGGAGGGAGTTGAACAAAGAAATACAGTACGTGTTAGAAACCAAAACAGAATCAACATGAGCGGTTCCCAAGACTTCATTAACATGTTTACTAAATAGTACCTTGGTGCCAATAAATTTAATTTGAAGAAATTGAGAAATCGTAGGTTTTTTGCATGATATGAATTTTCTAAAAGCTCATCCCACCTAAGTCAAGACAATTTTAATAAATTGGCAGACTGAACAGATGTAACCAGAATCTCTAAAGTTGCTAAGTAGACTCTGCCAATGTATTCACAGTCTGCTGTGAAAACACTTAAACTTGAGGAAGAAACTGATAAATCAAAGTCTTAGTGCTCCTTTTACTAAGGTGCACTAGCGTTTTTAGCGCACGCAGCAGATTAGCGTGCGCTAAGCCCACGCTACGCAGCTAGAACTAATGCCAGCTCAATGCTGGCGTTAGCATCTAGTGCGTGCGGCACTGTAACGCGTGCTACTCCTGCGCGTTAATGCCCTAACGCAGCTTAGTAAAAGGAGCCCTTAATCTCAGATACCACTATCCAAATATCCTTCTAGAATGGTGTGGAAGAGTAGCCAAGAAGTTAGAGCAGAGGTGTCCAACCTGCGGCCCAGTGAAGTATTTTGTGTGGCCCCGATCGAGGGTAATGAAGTGTTTTCCTTTGCTGCCCCCGAGTGTTTACCGTCTTGCCGGCTCCCTCCTCTGTCTTGCTGCAGCATTTGTGCGGCCCCAGAAACATTTTTTTCAGCCAATGCGGCCCAGGGAAGCCAAAAGGTTGGACACCCCTGGGTTAGAACATCAGGCTGACAAGCAGGGAATCTCAATTCAAATCCTACTGCTATGCCTTTGGATCTTGGGCAAGCCACTTAACTCCCCATTCCCTCAGGCACTAAAATGAGATTATAAACCCTCTGGGAATATGGAAATGTCTAGTATATTTGAATGTTACTCATCTTGCCCTACTATTGAATAAGGTATGAATTAAATCCAAATAATGCACTTGTGAGTCCAACTAGGAATATTCTGTGGCCAGCCTCAGACCTCTGGAAAAAGAGCAATCTTCTTCAGTAGAGGGGAGGACACAATCTGATTGGCTGTGAAAGGGGAGCTAGATGAACACTTAGGTCTCCATTGGAAAAAAAAAAAAGGAAGGAAAAGGAGGGGTTGTAAGAGGAAATGGAGACAGTATCATCAGGACACAATTGAGAAAACAAGTATTCCATGTTTGTTTTTAAGACTATGTATGTACCACTAGTAATCTGCCAAGTATTGTTAATATGAAGCAGACTACAAATGTTTTAAATAAATACATGTAAATGTTTATCCTTCACATCTTATATTCAAAGTTCCTCTTTCCCATCTTAGTTGTATTGGATCCTCAGCTTCACTTCAAGAGCAGAGAGGTTTCACCTCTAGTCCAGCAGCTCTGTTCTGCCATGGAAGGGAAAGGACACCTGAAAAGAAGGCATTTCCTTAACGGGAATGAATTTCCAAAGGCATATGCCCAGAAGGAAGGTATTAGGAGAGCCATTTCAGTTGAAGATTCAGTCATTAGGCATGTAGATAGCTGGGTGGCTGGTGGACATGATGTTCATTTGGTCACTTGCCTGTCTGGTACAAAAGTGGAGAACCTCATGGGTCACCTAGATAAGATTTTAAGTGGTGCTGAGGAACAGCCATCTATCTTGGTATATGTGTATACCAGCAATATAGGGAAATGTAGGAGGGAAAACCTTAAAGCCAAGTTTAGATTTTTAGGTAGACATTTGAATTCCAGAGCCTCTAGAATAGCTCTCTTATAAACAATGTCCATTCCATGCGCAGGTCCAAAAATACAAGCAAAACGCTGGACTCTCAATGCATGTAGTGGCATAGTAAGAGGGAACAGAGGGGTGCATATGTATCAGAATGGGAGGGGGGCATAGGGGCCATGGCCTCCACAAAACCTGGTGGTGGCTCTGCTCCCCCACCTACCTCCTTTTCCGGCCATTCTAATTTTAAATCTTTGGTGTATAATGCATGTTCTTTTCTACCTCCCCCCAGCCCAGTGGGACCCTGTGGCATAACCTCTCTCTTCAGCTCCTGACTTCCCCACACCTCCTCTCCAGTCACTGTTATTTTAAATCTTCAGGCAGCCACAACATCAATGAGTTGAGCCTTCTGCCTTCAGCCTGCCCTGGAATTCTTCATTCAGCAGCGACTTCCTGTTCCCACCTAGGTAGGCTGCTGTTGAATGAAGGGTTATGGGGAGGAAGTAGGTGGGGGAGTCAGGAGCTGAAGAGAGAGGGCATGCCACAGGGTTCCACTGAGGGGGTGAAGAAGAAAAACATATGTTACATGCCACGGGCTGGGGGGTATGTGGTTGGGAAGACAGGGAGCACAGATGCTGCATGGGTTGGAGGGGGGTGGGAAGGTAGGAAAGGACAAATGTTGCACAGTCTGAGAGGGGGTTGGGAAGGACAGGTGCTGCATGGATGGGGTGCTGGGAAGGGAAGGAAAGAGAAATGCTGCCAGTGGGGGAGGGAAGATAAAAGAGAATTGTTGGACTTAGGTGCATGGAGTGGGAGGTAGATGGGATACATGGAGAAAGGAAGAAAGAGGGAGAATTGTTGGACATGATAGCGGTGGAGGGGAGGGAAGGAGAAATGTTACACTGGGAGGTAGGAGAGATGACTCAAAGAAGGGAAAGATGTCAGATTCTGGAGAAGGATGATGGAAGGAGAGAGTTGTTAGACCACTGAAAGTGTAAGGAGAGAGAGATGCCAGACCAGGGAAGGAGAAGAGAGAGAGATGCCAGATTGCATCTTTTCTAATACAGGAGCTAGTTTTTCTCCTGTCCTGATATTATTAGGTACATCCAGGGATGAAAAGGGTGATAGAAACATTATCTGCTTTTTAGCTTTTAGTTTTAATCTATTCCCTTGCATCCATTCCTCAATCACTTTCAAACTTATCATTACTCAGTCTTGAGAGGTGCCACATATTCAGACTGAGACTTATTCAGAACACTGCAGTAAGACTTATTTAGGGACTAAAGAAGTTTGACCACATAACTCCCTTTTAGTGGCTTCCTGTGGAGGCCCATATAATCTTCAAACTGGGCTGTTTATACTATAAAGTTGCTTTTGGTCAGGTTTCTTTATATATGGCTAATATAGTATACATAACTTCTCAGAGAATTAACAGAAGGTCCCATGCCCTTTTTATATTTCCGCCAATTAAGGGTTGCAAAAGTAAGAAATACCATGATAAGGGCTTCCGTCATTTCCTTCTTACATCTCATTCCTACTTACATTTCAGAAATCAATTAAAAACTTATCTCTTTTCAAAATTCATAATCAATTAAATTTTTTTGATTCTTTCCAGTTTGTTTATTAATTAATTAATCTTTTATAAACTGCATTGAGCTCCATGGTTATGCGGTATAGAAGCCTGATTTTATGTTATGTTATATTCAAGCAAGTGCCATAGAACGCAGCCAGCAGACACGTGCCCATAGGGACATTTCTGAAGGGGTGTGGTCAAAGGGACACACCCCTTCAAAGCCAGGTGTAGGAAGTTGTATTCCTTTTCCAATAAGTGAAAGAGAAAGGCCAAGATAGAACTGTCCACCATAAATGCCTAAAGTAGTTCTACCTTACTACGGTACCTTGAATAGTTTGTCTCTGCTGCTTCCTTAACCTCTGGTGAGCGTACTCTCCCTTCTCAGCATGGCAACTATTCAATAACTGGAGGACTAATCTCACACTTAGTGAGTCTTAGTCTCCTACAAGATACTGTTTCATTAATGAGTTCATCATCAGGGGTACTAGGATCCAATTCTCCTCTGAGAGCACCATTGCCTACACCTGCTCAGATGGTTCCAATCACCTTGATAGGAAATTAAGCTGACTCTCAGGATTACCCTATAAGATATATGGCATGTTGTGAGCTGAACAGAGCAATCTATTCAAAAGGCTGTTTCAAGTTTCTGTCAATTCACTCAAGATGTTACTAAAATTACTGAACATGAAAAATAAAACAAATTGAAAATGAGACAAAAACGGATTCTTCTATTACAATCTGCAGTCGCTTCACATATTAAGGATAGCCTGTCAATTCATGTTAGGTTAGAAATGATGGAGAACCTCTCTTGAGCTAAACATCTTAGATTCTTGAAATGTACTTTTACCCATTATTTAGCCCCTCTGGAACTTTTGAAAATGTACTTAAGGGATGTTCTTTGGTATTCTTAAGCAGATGCTTTGTCAATTGAGAATATATATTATGTACCTAAGGGTTCTAGAAACCTTCGGGAGGTAGGAGGTTTAGATCCAATTTCCTCTCCTGTCAGCCTTAATATATGTCAATTTTTGGAAACTACTCAAGATGTTATCACTAAATATGCCACTATATTGGCTATGGGTTGATTTTTTTTCTGAAGCTGTCAAAAAGGAAATTTTGAAACTATATTTTGTTAAAAAACAAGTTCCATTATGGTCAGAAAATATATGTTTATCCAGATGTGGTTAGGCAAATTCAATATCATAGAAGACAGTTTCTACAACTGAAGATTAAGATTTTGGCTATTGTGGCTACATTTTTTTCCTTTAGATTTCCCCGTAAATGCTTGGTCATGGTTGAGAATAAAATAAGTTTGTTTTTTTTAATTTGTTTGTTTTGTTTTTCAGATCCTACTCATTTAGATATCTTCCTCAAGGACAAACCTGTTTTGCAAGTCAATTGCTACTTAAATTTTTCCATTTGTATAGCTATAGAAGGATAGGGAGTTAATTATATGATAATTTGTTCTATCATTTCTTATCATGATTTATACTGTATACTGTGATAAGCAAGCCAGCATTGCTTATTGCTACGGTAACGATAACTAGGAATAATGATACAATGACCCATCTTAGCCATTTAAAAAAGCTAGAATAGAGCTTTATTGGAGTGAACTACGTGTCCCACAATGCAATTGACTTTTCAACTCAGTGCTGAGTGCAGAGCAGTTCTCTTCTGCTGGTGTTGATGAGCAGGAAGGCAAATAGTAAGAGGAAACCAATTTAAAGGAATTGATCTGCTGAAAGAGGGAAGGGTAGGAAGACTGTCAGGTGCTGGAAGGTCAGTAAAGATTTTTTAAAAAGGTGCCCTGTTTGAAGTCAGAACATAACATAAGAACATAAGCATAAGAACATAAGCATCGCCTCTGCCGAGTCAGACCATAGGTCCATCGTGCCCAGCAGTCCGCACCCGCGGCGGCCCCCCAGGTCCATGACCTGTAGTGTTCTTTCACTTAAAACATTTTATCCTTTATAGTACCCCTCTAGCTATACCCCTCAATCCCCTTTTCCTTTAGGAACATGTCCAACCCCTTTTTGAAACCCAAAATCGTACTCTGCTCTACCACCTCCCCTGGAAGTGCATTCCAGGTATCCACCACCCGCTGGCTGAAGAAGAACTTCCTAGCATTTGTTCTGAATCTGTCTCCCTTCAGTTTTCTTGCGTGCCCTCTTGTTTTTGTTTCACCCGCCAGTCTGAAGAATCTGCCCCTCTCCACCCTCTCTATACCCTTCATGATCTTGTAAGTTTCTATCATGTCCCCTCTAAGTCTCCGTTTTTCCAGAGAAAAGAGCCCCAGTTTCTCCAGCCTCTCAGCATATGAGAGGCCTTTCATGCCCCTTATCATTTTTGTTGCTCTTCTCTGAACCCTCTCGAGTGTCGCTATATCCTTCTTAAGGTACGGCGACCAGTATTGAACGCAAGGGGAAAGGGGAAAAGCTTCCCAGGGGCAGAGGAATCCTGTAAAAGGGGGAAGGTTCCAAGGCCAGTGAAAGCATGGAAAGGGGAATTTTCCCAAGGCCAATGAAAGCCTGAAAAAGGGAAAAAGTTCTCAGGAGCAGTGGAAGCCTGAATAGGAGAAAAAAATGTTCCCAGGGCTAGTGAAAGCCTGGAAAGGAGAAAAGGTTCCCAGGGGCAGGGAAAGCCTGGAAAGGGGAAATGGTTCACAGGAGTAGGGAAAGCCTGGAAAGGTCATAAGGGTTCAAGTGTAATTGAAATGGTATGAGATAACCCAAAAGCATGAAACTGTTCAAGGAAGGAGAAATTAACCACATGTTTATTTTAGAAGGAATAGGGATATCCAGAAGCTTTATCTAGTAAGAGTTGGATACAAGTATAAGGTTGTCTTTATGTTTGATAATAATTAAAGTGTTTAGTCTTCTAAACCAACGGCTTCAATGCTTGGTTTCCTTTTTGAGAAACTAGGATAGGGCTGGTAGTTTAGAAGTAAGAGAAGCCTCTATCTCATGAAACCAGCAGATGACATTTCAAAGAGCTTTAAGACCTGAATAGGGTAGTAGTAGCACCCCCTAGTGGGAATATGACAAATACTTATTAAAGACCATATTCTATAAATGACGCCTAAAAACTCAGAACTGAAAAGGATAGAGATATGATTGAAGTCTACAAAATCCTAAATAGTGTAGATTTTGTACAAGTGGATTGATTTTTTTACTCCATTATAAATTACAAAGACTGGGGACACTTGATAAAGTTACAGTGAGATACTTTTAAAACCAATAGGAGGAACTATATAAAATGCATAAAATTAATAAAAATATATATACTGTACTAGAGAAATTTAAGTTTTGTATTTTCTTTTCTTTTCCTTTGTAACACTTTGTGTACAAATTGAAGACATTCTCAATTTAAAAAATAAAGATTAAAAAACTTATTGTGGTTGGTCTTTTACCTAAACATCATAAAAGAAAATACAGACCATTCACTTTTAACAAGACTATAAAAAAGATATTTATTGTTGATGGTAAGACATAGGGGTCCTTTTATCAAGCCACGCTAGCGGGGATTGCGCATCGGACATTTCATCACGCGTTAACCCCCATGGCCGGCTAAAAAACAAACGCCTGCTCAATGCAGGCATTAGCGGCTAGTACGGCAGGTGGTTTAATGCGCAGTACTACGCATGTTAAACCCCTACCCCAGCTTGATAAAAGGACCCCATAGTGACATCAATACTCAGATGACATGTATTGAGCCATTCATGAAACTGAGTTAAATCTGCAAACATCTCTTTCCAGAAAACCATAATATCATCAAGTAATCTTAACCATAAGTTGTGCCCAGGGTATAGCAAAGAGACCAGTGGGGAAGACATGCCAACCCGGATCACCTAGGAGAAGTTTGGTGCCAAGTGACATCATCCTTCGGCATCCTCTCAGACATAAAAACAGAGTAATTTTAGCATCAGTGTGTGCTATCCTCACACACACAAAAAAATAGGTTTTATATTTTAGCATCAAGGTCATGTTTGGAGTCAGATAGTAGGAGTGTTCTGCACTAATCAGTTAGCATAGCTATATCAATGTACACTAACCAATTAACATGAGGTTAAGCACAGGATCCCTTACCACCTAGTAAATGGGTGGCAGTAAGAGCTCACACAGTAATGGTCACCTGCTAATTGGGAAATTAGCATGTGGCCATTTTACAGCTGCACTAAAAGTGGTCTCTGCAGGCAGGAAATGCCTACACTAATAAGAGCGCAGACCACTTTTTAGCACAGCTTAGCAAAAAGGCCTCTTAATTTTATGCTTTTTATTTTTATTTTAGAATATGCCACGCATTTGATAATGTATTTTGTGGTGGCTGATGTGAACCCCCTACTGGTGGAATCGTGCAATTAACTCTAAGCATGAAAATGGATGGCAGTGTCATGATACCTAGTAGGGTCCCCAAATAACTCCACACAACCACGGGATTCAACATGAAAATAATTGTAAGATTTATTAAATAAAGGTAAGCTCGTCACATGGATACCAATTGCTACAGCTAAATGGTACAAGATGTTATTACTTTAGGGTAAATAACAAAAGTAATAGGATATTACAGTTTACTCCCTAAAGTTTAGCTTCTGTAACCTACAAACAATTTCATATGATTACACACAAAACTTAATTATTACTTCGTCCTCACAGCAATTCAACTACTGGAACTCAATTTTACCCCTAACAACCTTTAAAGTCTCATGATTCAAGTTCATATACAGTTATGTTTGTAATTAAGCACACATCAATGTCTTACTTCTAGCAACTAATTGAGAATATCTAAATCATATCTGATAAGGCAAACTGCAACCTTAGTAAATCTTTGATTCTGTATGTGTCCAATTTAAGTAGCTAAAAACTATAGCGATCCAAGAAGGAGAAAGATTTGGGAATTTGTAGTCACTATGAAAAAGGCCATGGTAAGAATGCACTCTTCTTGTCATTTCTTGGTCCAAAAATATTTCTGTTTCCCCCACAAGTCTCTTCTGCTACTGATAATCTTCCAGCTCTAATTGGAACCTGTCACCAACTGTTATTGCTGATCAGTTGGCATTAATCCATTTTGTTATATCCAGCAGTTCTGTGAAAGAGAGTTGACGTATGCTATATAAATTGGCCAGTCACAACCTTCAGATTTTTTCATCCCCAATATACTTTTTTTTAAACTTTTGCATGGACATGTTGCACTGCTTCTCATCTGGCCTTAATCCCTTTCCTACCCCCTCTACCTCTCCTTGTCATATCTGACATAGATAACATAATGCCTCACTTTCTTATGACAGGGAAGAAATAGCCAAAGTCCTATTTGGCACATTCAATCTTTGTTTTATTTTACAGTTTAATATCTCACAATTCAAAACCATTTTAGCAAAAGAGCCAGCTACGATGTCCTGTAATAGCTAGTTATTTAAAGGGGGCTATAACTATATTTTTTTAATTATTAAAGATTAAAGACTTGTAAACTAATGATGCTTTTCTTATCTCATGTATGTAAAGGATAGGCCAAATGCATTGTAAACCCTCAGAATTATTTTTCTACCAACTTTCTCAGACATCCCTCTTCACTATTATTATCATCAGTATAATCCAGCCACACTTCCCTCTCCGCGGACATCTTCCTACTAATAGGTGGGCTGCTTTGATCCACTGCACAAAGCAGAAATGCTTAATAAAAGTGCTTAATAAAAGAGGGGGGGGAACCAAGACAAGCGGGGTAGGGAGAACATTTGGTAGGAGAATGGGATTGTGCCGCTCTAAAGTGAGGTTCCTACTCCTCGATAGCTGGACAGAGAGGCAAGCAGAGGTAGACCATTGCTAACCCCCCCAATCACTTGAACGGAGATGGGGGGGGGGGACAGCCAACGAGGCCAGGATGCTTGGACGGCGGCTTGGGCCAAGTGTGAGTAGAGCATTCGCTTGAACGGCAGTACCTACTCATCTGCAGTGGTGAACAGGCCCCAGCTTGGCTCCCGCTTGGTATGATGGTGTGCCCCTACCTGGAGGGCTGTTAGAAAGTTTAGGATAAGTTGTTATTCGGCAGGTTGTTAGTAGTTGAACATTATTATTCAGACAGAATTATTGAATATGGTTGTTGATATGATTTGGATTGTGTTGTAACCATGCTGCGGCCAAAATAAAACTTCCTTAATGGAATTCAACCCTGGTCTCAGACTCTGATTGATGGCGGGATAGGGGGGGGAAGAAGGGTAGATATCGAGGACCCCAGTGAGACCTCCCCATCCTTGAGTCCCTGCTCAACAGTTCTTATAATCTATTCAAGCAGACAAATGGGACAAACACTTTCTTTCTCCAGGTTTGTTCAGGAGAAAGCTTGGGGAAACCTGGAGAAAGCAAGTGCAGTCACACCACAAACATCATGAGATGACTGGTAAAGACCTTTGAGTCCTGAAGAAACAGCTAATCTGCCGTGAAACATTGACAACGACTCACCGATTTATATGGCTGATACATGAAATATTTTTGATTGAATACATATATAAGAATACTTAAAATCTCCTTATTTTCACTAGTGTGCAGTGAATAGTTGAATTGCACTGGTTTGGGAAAAATTTTTGTGTATGACTTAACCACTGAATGATAGTTTTTTCTGCCGATGATATGGTTGGAGTTTGGTGGGACATAAATTTGCTCACCACGATCCTGAAGCTTTTTCTTTCATTCTAAGTGGGAATTCAGCTTTTGTAGTGGGGTGTTTTTGTTTTTTATGTATGCCTAAGACAACACACAACCAATATTTGTCCAATATTCACCCCTAACTATGCCTACCTTCTGGTAGGCACATTAGAGTACAACCTACCTGAATGTGGTAGGTAATTTACTTGTATTTTAAGAACATAAGAATAGCTTTACTGGGTCAGACCCTTGGTCCATCAAGCTTAGTAGCTCGTTCTCATGGTGTCCAAAACCCAAGAAGTAGCAATATTCCATGCGTCTAGATTGGCTAAGCACCCCTATCTAGATGCCCAACTTTAGGCATCCTTTATAGAGTCAGGGCTTATGCCAGTACTAACATTAAACCAGTGGATATGCCATCAGAAACAGGGTAAATAGTCAACAAACCCATTTCTAAGGACAAACACTGTTTTATACATGTAAATGGCTTTGAAAGTAGCCTACGCATAACTGTTTGAGGAAGAAGAGTTATAGTGACCCTGAAAATCATTCATCCTACATTGTTAATCATTCCTAGACTTTGAAGGAAAAATATCATCTAATTACTTTCAATAGAAATAACCTGGTTTTATAACTCTTATCCACATATCTTATCCACATATCTACAGTTTAACCAAGTTGTAACCTAAGAACTCTTAAGCCTTATCTCTGTATTCTGCTTACATGTATTTGATGACTTTACATTGTGCCTATTTTCGCTGATTGCCCAGCTCTTCTTATTATAAACTGCCTTGAACATGGTTTTGACGGTATATAAGAATAAAATTATTATTATTATTATTATTGGCTATCACCTCACAGGCTAACAGGCTAAATTTCTTCTCCGCCTTAACTCCACCCAGACCCAGTGTTCACTCTAAGATAAGCAGGAGTCTCCCACCTATAGTCCAACAGTGAGGGTCAATGTTTCACTGTCACATTTTCTATAATGAAGTACATTTTCTATAATTGAAGCACCATTTCTCACTGGCAGTAAAGCAGTTGAAGGACTCATACTCACTTAGAGGGAACAGTGCCTGGACCACCAACAAAGTAGGTGGTTTTGGCATAGGTAGATATGGGAGATATTCAGTGCCACTAATATATTTCTGGTTAGCCCTGCACAAGATATTTAAATGGTCAAGAACCTCTCCCGGTCATTTAAATCACTTGGAACATCAACCCTAATATTTTTCAATCACTCCACTAGATTCTAGGCATATTTTATAATGTTTTAAGTACCTATATATTTTATTGGTTTATCAATGTGACATTGCATCTGCAGTTTCTGCCTCAATAGTTTTTGAAAGATACTATTGAATATTATACTGTACATTTTTTAATCTTGTTTCAATAGATTTCAATATTCTTTGTTAAAAGGCAATGTATTATAATGTTAGAACATTACTTATAACAGTGGGATAGTGCATTAAAGAAGGATATACTATAATGAGCAAAAAAAGACAATTTTATTAAATAAGAAAAATTGAAGGTTATCTTCAAAACGTTGCCTTAATATGGTCATCATTATATTTATCATGGTAGGGGTGAATTAAGGCTATTAAATATCTATTATGTTGAAGACAAATTACATACTGAGTACATTACTCATACTTTTAGCAGATAATTTTTGGTAAAAAGATAGCCTTTTCTCTGAAAAAGAAATATCCATATGCAGCCCTCTGCAAACTTAAAATTACCAAAGTACCATGATGTATATTTTTCTGGATAGTTAAAGTGAGAAAAGGAAAAAGGGTCAACGACAATTTTCTTCTGCATCAATGTGATTATAATCTGCAACAATGTGGATTGTAACTACAGCACTGAAGGATAGAGAACAATCTTCAGTAAGTAACATATAAAGAAAATTGGTATTTCCTCTTTCCTTATACTAGTGTTCTTCAATGCAAGGTCTGGCCCCCGTTGTCATTCTGATTCTTCCCCCAGTACTCTCTGCTTCTCTATTCATGCTTAGATCAGAAAGAAAAGTGTACATTGGAAGAAAATCTACATGCTTGAAAAATATTTCTTAGTAGAAGAGGAAAATTCATTTGGAAACACCCACCCCCAATAAAAATTTTGAAGGCAGGCTGGAAGTGATGGACATACACTGATCAGCAGTAATGGCCCTGCATGGGAAGATGTTTGGCAGCTCTCCTTCATGCTTTATACCATATTCCAGGGATGGTTGCAGCAAAAATTATTATTGGAAAGCAATGTTAACATGAGCCTCTAGTCTACAACATAGTTCTCTCTAAGCTGAGCAGCAGTCCTCTATCTATAGTTCAGTCAGTGGGGGTCACTGTTTTACTATCACATGTTCTATCATGAGGGACAAGCAAAGTCTGCAGGACTCCAGGGAATCTGCCTGTGCCTAACTGAATAGATTAGGTTCTTACCTCAGTAATCTTCTTTCTGTTATAAGACATAGGATTCTTTACTGAAGCTGCTGTCCTACTTTAGTCACAAGCTTTACAGAAGGATATCATTCATATCTTTCAACTCTTCCCCTTCACCAATGGAGAATAGCTCCCTCTTCAGTTAGTACCAAAGCAATGAAACTCCACTGAAACAGAAGAAAAAAGAAGGAAGGGCACAGGGAACTTACCCGGAGACAAACTACATTTCTGTTCTGCTTTGTAACTCATGACAAAAGAACAATAAATATGAACTCGTAACTTTGAAATATCCTGCTATGCGCAACTTAGGAATTAACCTGCTATGCGCAACTAGCACTATCGCATAACCCCCCCCAAGCTTCAAGAAAAACAGTGTTATTCATACTCTTGGTGGTTTTTTTGTTTGTTTGTTTTTTTAATGCTCATACAAATGACAGAAGAAGTCCCTTAATAGACTCCAGCAATGTTTGAGGCAGTAAATAGGAGAGCCATAAGTCTGCACAGGGCGGGCCAAACAGAATCCTATGTCTTATAACAGAAAGAAGATTACCAAGGTAAGAACCTAATCTTCAATTCTGTGCAAAGATATAGGATCTTATACTGAAGCTGACGTACCAAAACAGTGCCAGACATCTAGAGAGGGACAGATGAACCTGTCCGCAGCATAGAGGACCCACATGCGGCATCTTCTTTAGACACCACATACACTCTGTCAAACCTTCTAAAGGTATGGAGAGTAGACCAAGTAGCTGCTCTACAGATTTAATTAGGTAGAAGGGCCCGGGACTCCGCCCAGGAAGCAACAACACTTCTAGTTGAATATGGTTTGATAGAGATAGGTGGCTGTTTTCCACAGGCAATATATGAAGAAGAAATTGCCATGCATATCCATCCAGCAATCAAAGCCTTGAAGGCTGGCCTGCCTCTTCTTGATTGGCTGGTCAGCACAAAAAGATGGTCAGAGAGATGCAAATCATTGGTCCTTTCCAGGTAGTGAAGTAGAACTCTTCACACATCCAGCCTCTGCAAAATCCTGTCCTGTTTAGCTGAACCCATAGGGTGGGAAGCAGGCAAATTAATCTCTTGATTGACATGAAAAGCTGAGACACCCTTCAGTAGAAAGGAAGGTACCATTTGCAGTAAAACATCAGCTTCTGTAAACCTGAGGAAAGTCTCTCTGCAGGAGAGAACCTTTAATTCTGAGATTCACCTCACTAAGATTATAAACACCAGAAATACTGTGCTGACCATAAGGTCCAAAAGGGACGCATCTTGCAGAGGATTTTACAGGTACTGAGAGAGGCCCATCAGAATGATATTAAGGTGCCACAATGGAAAATACTGATGCAATGGAGGACACAGTTGGAGCGCCCCTTCAAGAACTGAGTGACATCTGGATAAGATGCCAGCGACAGCTTACCTCCCTGAGCCCATAAGAACGAGAAGTCTGCCACTTGTACTTTGAAAGGTGTAACTCAGGGCTGCCCTGGTCCGGTCCTCAAGATCTACTGGTAGGCCAGATTTTCTGGATAGCCACAATGAATATGCATGAGAGAGATTTGCCTGTACTGCCTTCTTGGTATGCAAATCTCTCTCATGCATGTTCATTGTGGATATCCAGAAAACCTGGCCTGCCAGTAGATCTCGAGGATCGGACTTGGGCAGTCCTGGTGTAACTGCTAGGTTTTTTTCTAGTCCGGCTTGCAAAAATGCCAGGATCACTGGAATTGGTCTGACAAGGCTCTACCTGTTCTTTGGTGTACTATAGCTGGAAAGCTTTCAGGTCTTAGCGTATGCTGCAAATGTCATTATGAGTTGGAGGTGTGCACTCAAGAGCATGCTGTAAGACCAAAGGGCTCTGGATTCTCCATGGGAACTGGGCCATGACTGAGGAGCCCCAGATGAACTGGCAGCTTGAGACACTTGTCTCTTTGCAGTCATACCAGATCTGCATACCAAGGCCAATGAAGCCAGTCTTGAACTACCAGCATTACCAGAAACTGGTGGCTCATGACTCTGTGGATGATCTAGTCCACCATGGCCCATGGTAGGAACATATACAGTAGAATAGATTCTCTGTAGGCTAAGATTGAACCATGGTGTCCAGCCCTGTTCTTCCCTGTTTGGCTCTTTGATTATAGAAATGGTTTGCCTTCACATTCTTGGCTGAGGCCAAGAGATCCATTTCCAGTCTTTCCCTGTGCTGCACAATAAGGCTGAATGTTCTCTGGGACAGGAACCACTCCCCTGGATCCAGAGTCTGCCTGCTTAAAAAGTCAGCCTTGATGTTCTCTACTCCTGCCATTTGGTTGCTGAAAGCACCTGTAAGTGAGCTTACTCCTACATGAGCAACATCTATGCCTCCAGGCGCAGTGGGACACTTCTGATGACTCTCTGTCTGTTTACATAAGCTACAACAGTGGCATTGTCAGTCACTACTCTGACCGCCTTCCTTGCCAGGAAAGTCTCCAATGCTTTCACCGCCAAACAAATGGCTCTCAGTTCTAGATTTATGGACCACTTGCTTTCTGATGGTATCCTTTTGCCCTAGATTGGGAGACCACAGTAGTAGGCCCTCCAGATGCTCAGGCTGGCATTGGTCATGAATGTCACCCATGATGTGATTCTGAGAGCATGCCCTCCAATAAGGTATCCTCCTGTAGCCACCAGAATAAGTTGTTCCTTGCCTCCCATGACCACTGGAGCTGCATTTGTAGAGAATGTCATTGCAAGGACCACCTGGAGTGGACACATGTGCTCTCACCCAGGGAATGATTTCCAGAGTGGCCGCCATTGAGTCTAGTACATAAAGGTAATGTAGGCAATGGGCATCGGTAATGCTAAGATCTCCGTGATCTGCTTGGGAAGAAAGATATGGCCTCTAACTGTTTGTGTGACTTGGGAAGGAAGATATGGCCACTCACTGTGTCGAAGAAGACTTCCAGATATTCTAAGCACTAAGTCCTCTGTAGTTGACTCATCCTGAAGTTGACTATCCAACCAAGTCCCTGGAGGAGATCTATCACCTGCTGCACTCTGTGATTGCCTTCCTGTCTTGAGGGGGCTCTGATTAGCCAATCATCCAGATATGGGTGAAGCTGTATGTCCACCACTATCATCTTGGTAAAGATGCATAGGGCTATGGCCAATCTGAAAGGCAGCACCACAAACTGGAAGCGTCTCTGGAGAACATGGACTCTCAGATATTTTATGTGATTCATAAAAATGGGAATGTGAAGATATGTCTCCATTAAATCCAGTGAGACTAGTAATTCCCCTGGAGTCACCACCATTATGATTGATCAGACCATCTCCATGCAGAAGCATGGAACTCTCAGTGCTGCCTTTAAGTATTTCAGATCCAGGGTAGGTCTCCAGTCTTCTGTGCCTTTCTTGGGCACTATGAAGTATATAGAGTATCTGCCAGATCCCAATTCTTCTTGAGGAACTGGTTCTAAGGCATGAATATCCAAGATTCATTGTACCATTGCTCAGACCCTGGCCTCTTTTTCTGGGCGTCCAGCGGGGGAGTAGAGGAACAGATCTGAAGGAGAGTGAGAAAACTTGATCTTGTGCCCCTCTCAAATAATGCCCCAAACCCAGTGGTCTGATGAAATCTGTTCCCATTCCCTTCAGAAAGCCAACAGTCTCTTACCAATGTGAGGAAGCGTGGCAGTCAATCTTGCATCATTGTGGCTTTTTTTGTGACTGTGCCGTTGCACAACCCTGAAGTTTGCTGGCATATGTAGTTGCAAAATCTCTGTCTGGACCCTTGGAAGGATCTCTTGGAAGAGGGAACCAGAGGAGAATTGGTGGGATCTCCTTGAGGAATGAAAAGTTCTGTCAAATTCTGCTACATGCTATATATCTTTTTCATCCCATCACCTTCTCATCTGCAACAAAATATCTTACACTCATTAATGTGATGTAACTACTATTCCCCATACTCTTTGAGGGCTTCTTAACTTGTAAATTGCCTTGAACTTGAACTGGATATGTGTGATAGAGAAATTCAGATTAGATTAGATCTGGAAGAGATTTGGGACAGTGATCCACTATGCTGGTCATGAGATCGTCCAAGCCTTTGCCAAAAAGCATCTGTCACCTAAAGGGTAATCTGATTAGTGTAGCCTTAGAGGCTGAATCGCCTGCCCACTGTCTAATCCAGAGCATCTGGATTAGCCAATGTTTTGCTTATGACTCTAATAATGTCATAAAGAGCATCTGCCACATAACCACTCTTACCATAATCAAGTGGAGACAGACATCCTGCAGCTCCATAGGATTACACCTCAACTTGGTATGAGAAGCCCGTGCCATAAAGAGGTAGCCACTGCCACTGCTGCTTTGATATCCAAAGCTAGTGCTTCTAACTGTCTTTTAAGGACCACATTCACCTTGTGATCCTGTGCATCCTTCAGTATCACCCCTCTATCTCTAGGAAGGGAGGTACCCTGAGTCACTTGAGCTACTGTGGAATCTACCTTTGGCTGCAAAAACAATTGTTAGAATTTCAGAGCCATAGGATTAAGTTTGGACATAACTTTTGCCATCTTTATGGAGCCTTCTGGGGATTTCCATTGGTCAGTGACTAATGAGGTGATATTGGATGTGCCAGAAAAAAGGTAGTCTGTGTGTTTGTATCGTTCATAACAGAACATTGGGAGGTGGAGAGCTGTTGAGGGTCCAACTTCAACTGACAGAGAGTATCCAAAATGATATGTGAAACAATTGCAGACATGTGAAACAATTGTAAAGATGGAACACTGAGAGGTTATCACCCTGATCGATAGCAGCCACAGCCTCCTGACCTCTGGTATCAGATAGGGACCCTAAAACATCCAAAGATGCAGCTGATCCTTGAGATAATTAAGGTATGGAAAGGGACTTCCAGTTCCAATCCTGCCCCAAGTGGTCATTGATGCTTGAAGTTGACATGTTCCAAGGCAGATGAACCTGCTTTGGATGGAACTCTCCTTGTTATTCTGCTGGTGTGCTCACAAGCAATGCAGTACTCCCAGGGCCCATCAAATAGGCTTTTCACAAGAGACTTACAAAGTCTGAAAAACTCCGAACAGGCAGCCTTAAGGACAATAGAAGGACCCCTGATTGTGGTTGTTGGACCTCTGCCACCTCCATGAGCTTGCGTTTCACACCCTCATTACGTGTGGCTTCTGAGCAGAATCTCTTACATGTTGGCAAAAGGCATGAAACAGGCCTGAGAAATCCATTACAGGTAATCCTTGGTCAAAATTAGGGGGTTTGAGGCAGATGGAAGCTTTTGAAGAAAAGATTGATAAAAATCCAAGATTACCACCACCAATAAATTGTGCCAAAAAATGGCCCATGGGAGCTCTCCTTAAAAAACTCAGAAAAAGGTGTTGTAGAGATGGAAGAACCTAACTCTAACCTTGAATCTACCTTTTTCTGACCCCCCCCCCCCACCAACCCCCACATACACACACACTTTTCCCCATAAGCAATAATGGGAGTATTCACTGTGGCTTCTCTGGTCTCTGTTTGTCAGCTTGAAGCAGTCTGCCTGCAGGGAAAGGATTTCTGTCCCAGAAACTACTGGAAATTAATCCACCACTGGAAATCTTCTGGCTGCTGGTCAGAACTCTGACTGAGGACTCCAACCTCCGAAAATACACACGGTGTGTCAGGGGAAGATGATACACAGCCGGTTCCCTGATACCCAAGGGTTGTTACACAGGGGCCCCACAGCCTGTGCTCAAATCTCTGATAAATCAGCAGGTGAGCAAGCTCCCACGGGGATGGGCACTGAGCTTTTGATGGATTACAAAGCAGGCTGGCTCCACAGGTACTCTAAGAGATTGGCCTGCTAGCAGCAGCCTGCCCACATGGGTCTGTGTCCTTTCACTGGTGGCAAAACACCAAGAAGGTGACCTCCAGGCACCAAAGCTACCCAGAAAAAAAAGAAAATACCCCAAAATAATAAATACCACAAATACTCAAAAATAATAAAAAGAAGCAGAGCAGAACACAACTTCTCAGTTTGCTTGCAGAAGGAAAAACTGAAGAAGGAGATATTCTCCACTGGTGAAAGGGAGGAGCTGAAAGATGAGTGACATTCTTCTGTAAAGTTTGTAGCTAAAGGTTGGCAACAGCTTCAGTACAGCATCCTATGTCTTTGCAAGGAAAACACAACATTAAAGCACCCCCGCCATACACACACACACTAACAGCAATGCAGTTGGAGGACTACCAGTCAACTTAAAGGAGCAGTTCTCTTTTCATGCCTTGCTGGAGACACATCTACCCAGCTGAATTTTAAGGAATACCACAATGAATATGCATGAGTAATTTTCCATATATTGGAGACTTGTGCTATGCTTGGAGTTAAGAACATAAGAATTGCTGCTGCTGGGTCAGACCAGTGGTCCATCATGCCCAGCAGTCTGCTCCTGAAGTGGCCCCTAGGTCAAGGGCATGAGCCCTAACTGACTCTAGCCTTACTTGTGTACGTTCTGATCTAGCAGGAACTTGTCTAACTTTTTCTTGAATCCCTGGAGGGTGTTTTCCCCTATGACAGCCTCTGGAAGAGCATTCCAGTTTTCCACCATTCTCTGGGTGAAAAAGAACTTCCTTACGTTTGTATGGAATCTATCCCCTTTCAACTTTAGAGCATGCCTTCTTGTTCTCCATACCTTGGAGAGGGTGAACAACCTGTCTTTATCTACTAAGTCTATTCCCTTCAGTATCTTAAATGTTTCGATCATGTCCCCTTTCAGTCTACTCTTTTCAAGGGAGAAGAGGCCCAGTTTCTCTAATCTTTCACTGTATGACAACTCCTCCAGCTCCTTAATCATTTTGGTCGCTTTTCTCTGGACCCTTTTGAGTAGTACCATGTCTTTCTTCAAGTATGGTGACCAGTTCTGGACGCAGTATTACAGGTGGGGTCGCACCATGGCCCGGTACAACGGCATGATAACCTTCTCCGATCTGTTCGTGATCCCCTTCTTAATCATTCCTAGCATTCTGATCGCTTCTTTTACTGCTGCAGTGAGCCACACTGGTTCCTTGTTCTTTTTCCTCTTGGATCCCTTGTTGATATGCGGTATATATAGATTTTACGCCTTGGTGACTGTGTCTTTAAAAAGGGATCACACTTGCTCTAGCGTTTTTACAGCACCTATCTTCTTCTTAATCTTCTTCCCCATGAGTCTCATCCCTTCGTAATTCCCTTTTCAGAAGTTCAGCGCCTTGGCCGTCATTCTAGACCGTTGTTTTACCCCGTGTCCAGATTGAAGCAGATCATATTGTGATCACTGCTTTCCAGCATCCTTTCTACTTCTACATCTTGCGCCAGTCCTCATAGTCCATTTAGAATTAAGTCCAGAATTGCATTTCCTCTAGTGTTTTCCTTGACAAGTTTTTCCAGTAAGCAATTGCCAGCTGCATCCAGGAAATTGGTTTCCCTACTGCAGCCAGAGATGCCTAGGTTCCAGTCTATCCTGGGTAATTGAAGTCACCCATGATAACTGCATTGCCTCCCTTGCAGTTGTGTTTAATCTCTGCCGTCATTTCTTCATCAATTTCTATGGACTGCCCTGGGGGTCAGTAGTAGATGCCGAGCTTCATTTCCGTTCCATTTGTTCCCAGAATTTTGACCCATAGAGATTCTAACTTATTCTTCGTTTCTGGTGTGTTCTCTCCGGAAGACTCTATTCCCTCTTTGACGTATAGGGCAATGCCCCCATCTTTATGACCCACTCTGTCTCTGCAATATAGCTTGTATCCTGGTAGCCCAGTGTCCCAAATGTTTTCCTCGTTTTACCATGTTTCTGTGATGCCGATGATGTCAAGGTTCTCTTTTTGTACCATAGTTTCTAATTCACCCATCTTGTTCCTTAGACTCCTTGAGTTTGCGGCATGTTACTTTCTTGCACTGTCTTCCCTCTTGTGTCCCTTTAGATCCATCTGGATTTCTGTCCTGTCCATGATCTGCTGAATCTTTCCCGCTAACTTCTTGCATGGTATCCACTGTGTATACCAATTCCCTAACCATCGACTCTTGGTCGACTGTCGGCTTTCCCCTTCTTCCTAGTTAAAAATTCTCAATTTTTCTCTTAATGTTGCATGCAAGTAGCCTCGTTCCATCTCTGCTGAGGTGGAGTCCATCCTTTCTGAATAGCTTGCTTTCCCCCCAGATGCGCACAAAGTGGAATCCTTCTTCCTCACACCAGCTCCATCTGCCTTTTCTCATTGGCCCTGGGTACCGGCAGGATCTCTGAGAATGCTACCCTCTGCATTCTGGTCTTCAGCTTCCTTCCTAGCATCCAGAACTGGTCCTTCAGTACTTCCATGCTGTAGTTCCTGTTGCTCATGTTGTTTGTCCCCACATGGAGCACCACCGCCGTATCTTCCTCTTCCACGCTGTCGATGATCTTGTCGATATGGCTCCCTATGTCTTCTACCTTGGCTTCCAGTAGGCTGGTCAGCAGCCGATCCTGTCTTCCTCCTGCTATGTGGCTGTTGACTTGTCTGATGATGGAGTCCTCTCTATCTTCTCTTGCCTCTCTAGGCACAGATCCGTGTCCCTGGTGTGTGGACATCTATCTAGCCGTAGGTCTGTGTCCTCCGTGCACTTCCATCTTCCTTCATCCTGGCATTGGCTTGTACCGGACTCATCTTCTTCTGGGTTTGCTCCGCTTCTTCCAGATCTCACTGCTGTGTCACCCATTTCTTCCTTGAGGCTGTCCTCTGGGTGGTCTTCACTCCCTGTAGGCGTATCTTGGAAGTTCTACTGTTGCTGGTGATTTTCCCTGGCCTCCTTGTATGCCTCCTCGATTAACTTCTCCAGCTTCCAGACTTCATCCTCAATGGTTTCCTCTGTTTTGACATTATCTGCATCTATGTCCTCCTCCTCCACTTCTCGAAGTGCTTCTAGTTCCAGTATTCTGCCCTCTAGGAGTCTAACTTGTTTCTTCAGGCTCTCCAATTCTCCGCATCGAGTGCATACATAAGACCACCTCCCAGAGGGGAGGTAGTCATACATATGGCAGATGGTGCAGAAACCTGGGTAGCTCAACTTCCTGCTTCTGTCTGCTGCTTCCATATCTGCTGGTGTCCTCTCTGTCTGCTGCTGGTGTCCTCTCTACCTGCTGCTGGTGTCCTATCTGTCTGCTGCTGGTGTCCTATCTCTCACCGCTGCCCCTCACTCTTGCCTGCCCTGCTTCTCTGTTCCCCTCTTACTCTCCTCTCCTAGCTCCCGATTCTGTCTCTTGTTCGCCTGCCTCACGACTTTTTCCTGCCTGCCCTGCTCACTGGGCTCCGATGTTAACTTGCCTTTGGCTCCTCCCTTTTTAAGCCTGGCTGACATTGGAGGGGTGGGCGGAACTATTTCTCACCACTGCCCCTCACTCTTGCCTGCCCTGCTTCTCTGTTCTCCTCTTACTCTCCTCTCTCAGCTCCCGATTCTGTCTCCTGTTCGCCTGCCTCCCAACTTTCTCCTGCCTGTCCTGCTCACTTGAATATCTCAAGCATTTTGATAGTGTGACAAAATGGCACTAAGGACCCCCTAGCAGCAGAATTCAGTACTACCACTAAGGATAATTATTTCCATAAAGAGTATCTCAGGCAAATCATTGTAGTGAGTCTAAAAACTTGACTGGTTAGGTGTGCAACCAAAAGAGGGTTAAGAAACACTTCTATAAAACATGTAAGTATAAGAATGCCATGTTGAGTTAGATCAATGACCCATTGAGCTCATAATCCTGACAATGGCTGGTTGGAAATATCCAGTACATCACAATAAGAAATTTCTTTCCAGTTGACTTACTTCAAGAAATAAATAGTAGAGACAAATGAGTCTATCTAGTTAATAACTATTTATTAATTTGTTTCCTAGAAATGTGTCCAAACCTTTTGTAAACTCACATGTAATAGTAGCCTTGATTATATTGTACTAGTGTTTAAGCCCATTACATTAACGGGTGCTAGAGTAGATGTCTGTCTGTCTGGTTTTTTTTTTGTTTGTCTCTATCTCTTCTTGGACGCTGTCTGTCTTTCATTCTTTCTGTCTCTGTCTCCCTGGCCCCCTGCCTGCCTGTATTTCTTTGTTGTGCCATGCCTGCCTGTCTCTCTGTGGCCCCTTCCTATGTCCATAATGTCCCATCCTATGTCCTTAGTGCCCTCAGTGCCTCCTATGTCCTTAGTGCCCCTTCCTATGTCCTTAGTGCCCTCAGTGCCCCTTCCTATGTCCTTAGTAGTGGCGTACCAAGGGTGGGGGGGCAGGGGGCAGTCTGCCCCGGGTGCAAGCTCATGGGGGGTGCTCCCGGCCTTGGAGTCATGGCCCAGGAACTTCCCTGCTTAAGGCCCGACTCCAAGGCTTTTGCGAGTTCCCAAAGTGATCCAGCCTGAGCCCTCTCTCTTACCTTCCACACCCCCCGTCGCCGGAGCTTGGTGCGCTCTAATGTCGGCACACTTTCATCACCAACTTCCTGTTTCCAGCGGGGTGGAAGCAGGAAAGGGAGCCCAAGCCACGTGCGCCACTGCAAGTAGCATCTGAACTGAAGGTGAGTATTGCTGCGCTGCTGAACTGCTTGGTGGTGTTTAATGGAGTTTCTTTAACCTAGTGCTGCCCAAATCAATTCAAAACCTCCAAAAATCGACCTCCCGAATCCCGATTCATCATCGGACCCTCCCCCCTCTCCCCCCAAAGCAGGATCGGCAGCTTCCTCTTGCTAGCCTGCTCCTGCTTTAGAGGGCAAGGATGGTGGGTCAGTTGGGAAGTGCTGCAGTGTCCGGCTTCCCCTCTGGCCTCCCGCACCTTTATCTGATTGCATTAGACAGTCCTTCAGGCGAGGTGTAGGTCTTCAGGAGGAGTGTAGGCCTTCAGGGAGGGGACAGACCTTCGGGTGGGAGGTACAGTCCTTCGGGGTGGGTGTAGGCCTTCAGGGCTGGGGTGTAGGCCTTCGGGAGGGGACATACTTTCGGGTGGGAGGTACAGTCCTTCGGGGGAGGGTACAGGGCTTCAGGGGGACAGACCTTTGGGGGTGAGGTACAGCCCTTTGGGGGGTTCAGGCCTTCGAGAGAATGCAGGCCTTCAGGGGGGGACAGACCTTCGGGTGGGACTTACAGTCCTTTGGGGGGATGCAGGCCTTCAGGGGGGAAAGACTTTCAGGGGAGGGGGTCCTGGTGTAGAAGTACACGGAGGGAGGAAGGGAGGGAAGGGGGGTTCAAAGATACATGCATCTGCCAGACTTTGGGGGTTAGAAATAATGGGTCTAAAAAAAGAGGAGTGGGAGAGAGATGGTGCATAATGGGATATAGGGAGGGAAGGAACAGAAAGGGAGAGAATTTGTAAACAAGGGATGGTATGGAGGGGGGATAAAGATACTGCATAGGAGGATAGTTGGGAATAGAAAGGGAGAGATGGTGGACTCTGATGGGTGGTGGGGAGTTAAAAAAAGGTGAATCTGTGGATGGAGACAAAAAAAAGGAAAGATGCCAGACCTTTGGGGGAGGGAAGGGAAACGGAAGGGGAGGACAGAGATGGCAGATGGATGGTTAGCATGGAGAAAGAAGAAAGGAGACCCTGGCAAGCAAGACAACAAGAGCCTTGGACCAACAAGATTTGAATATTGATCAGACAACAAAAGTAGAAAAAATAATTTTATTTTCAGTTTTGTGATTACAATATGTTAGATTTGAAAAGTGTATCTTGCCAGAGCTGGTGTTAGACCGCAAACATGAGCTAGGATTTAACAGACAGAGGAAAAGTCATTTTTGTTTCTTTATGTTGTTTACACCACAGCGCCAGTGTGGTTAGGAGAAGCCAAAGGGGGTGAAAAAGCTATAAAATAAACCCACCGGGATGTTTGAAATAAACACCCAATTGGGCAGGAAAATCGAATCAAATTGAAAAACCAATTCAATAGGCTGAATCGAATCAAATTTTTTTTTTCCTGAATCAGGCAGCACTGGTTTGCGCTACTGTCTTAGATTTTAGGACCTGGGAATGGGGAGAGATGGCATCCTCAGTACTTTATAATGCAAGTGAAATGAGGATTTGGTCAGACTTTTGAAGGGTCTGCAGAAGAAAAATATTGTATAGGCCGGGGACATGAGACAGCAGGAAATAGGAACTTTTCTTCCTTCTAGTTTTGTGAATGGCAAGGCTGAGGATGTCAGAGAATTCAGTTAAAATATGTGCTTTATAAAAAAATATAATAATGTATTTTATAAAGTTTATAAGCATTGCTGGCCTACTCGGTGAGGTGTTCCTAGTGGTGGTGGTGGTGCCAGCGTGTCAAGGTGTTGAGAGAAAGAGGTAGTCTGGGAAATTCTGCTGAGCAAACTCCGGGCCCATTTCCATCCCCCAGTTAATCCACTGCACTCAACTGGTTCACACACTGAGTGGGTCTTTGGGTGTTGTGCCTGGGTAGTTATTATGGAATCTCTTCCAGTGGTTTGTCAGTATCTCCTTGTAGTCTAAGGAAGGAAACTTTGTTAACCTTAGCATTGACCTTCAGAATATGTTTGTAACAGCGCTGCTTGTGTGGCATTAGGCTATGTAATGATCGAAAGAAAAAAAACAGACCTTTGCACATTTTTACACTATATGGTGGGTGTTTGAGGAGATTCACATTTCCTGCACAGCTAAGTCCATGTGAAGTTACCTTGTGCTGTGTTTGACATTTAGCAAGGTCTTTGTTTGGAAGGAAAGATCTAAGCTTAAAAATGAAGTGGCCAGAAGTTATGGTAAAAGCAGATAGCGTAGCTGGTTTTAAGAAAGATTTGGACAAATTCCTGTAGGAAAAGTCTGTTATTTTAGATGCATGAAGAACTTAATGGTATGTACTATTAGATGCATGTACTGTTAGATGAATGCACTGCTAGATGCTATACGGTCAGAGACGTCTCAAAACCAACCTCCACTTAACTTATCTCCTTTTCCACCCTAACCCATCTACAATCCAACCATGAACCTCTTACTAACATTACTACTCTACATGCTAAGTATTAGCATCAAAGAGATTTACATTCTCTACCCACAACTACAATTTACCCATTTCCCCGCTTTATCGACCACGCACATCCCAATTCCACAAGAAGACAATACATATAACATTAGCATTATCTCAAACACAAGAACACATCAACGCACCCGCAAAAAAAGAACAAGGGTAATAAAACCCATAAGAACCATTACCCACACCAATCCCATCACATCAGCTACTATCCCCTGTGCTTATCTTAACACTAGATCAGTCAGGAACAAGGCCTTTCTAATCAAAGATTGGATCATCAGCAAGCAAATAGCCTGCCTCTTTCTAACTGAAACTTGGCTACTGTCTGAAGATGACCCAATAATTACCGATCTCCTTCCTGACAATTTCAAAATCCTTACACTAAACCGCGAGGGAAAAAAAGGAGGAGGATTAGCAATTCTTCTCAAAGAAGGATTCGAGTTCGAACTTATGGACTCCAAAACATCCAACCAACTAGAAATCCTTGCCTGTAAAATCAGTAACATCCACTTAGAAGATTCCCTCTCATGCATACTATTCTACGTCCCACCGAAAAGTTGGTCAAAAGCCAAAGAGGACTTTTGCGAATTCGTCCTACACAACTCTTTTAGTTCCTCCTACAATATTATCGCAGGAGACATAAGCATACATCTCGATGAAGAGGACAACACAGACACAAAAAAATTCAAAAACTTCCTATCCCTACTTAACTACAACCTCCCTCCCTCCGCACAAACTCACGAAAAAGGCCACCATCTAGACTTAGTAGCCATGTCCACAAAGGAACTCCCAGACCCCACCATCTCATTACCAGGAGGCATCTGGTGCCACGACATCTGGTCCGATCACTTCACTTTCTACTTCAAGCTAATCTGGTTCCAACGAAAACAAATTACCCATCCAAAAATAAAAAAAGAATATCTCACGAGAGGCCACATCAACCCAGATAACTACTGGGCGCAATATAAACTTCAAGCAGAGGTAAAGGAAGAAGCTGATTTTTGGGATCACTGGACCACTACCAGCACCTCTATTTTAGACAACATTGCACCTAAACATACCAGTAAAAGTAATGCAAATAAACATAACAAATGGTTCGACATCGATCTCCTAAAAATGAAACAGTTAGCCAGACGTCTAGAAAGAAAATGGAAAAAAAACAGGAGATTTATCAGACCGTAACAATTGGAGAGCCAATATAAAAACCTACAAACAACTAATAAAAGATAAACGCAAAGCATTTTACTCAAACAAAATCAATTCATCCTGCAACAACTCATGAGGTGTTAATACAAAAGAGCTGTTCAATCTGGTTACTAACCTATTTGACACCACCCGCTACACTCTACCCACACACAATTCTAAATTACCCTCGGCGAACGACCTAGCCCTGCACTTTGACTAAAAAATTAAAAAACTAAGAAACAATTGCCCAACAGAAGAACCTAATGAACACCTTATAGCTAACACACAAGGAAATGGAACCCCTGCAGACATGTTCTGGGATTCATTTCAAGACATAGATTGGAATAACTATACCAAATTATACAACAAATACTCCAAATCATACTGCTTCCTGGACTCATGTCCCCCGGAAATCATGAAAGTGGCACCACTTGAATTTAAACTATCTCTACTGCACTACTTAGCCCATAACCTGAAAAACGGAAAATTCCTCACCAACAAAGGCCACATAATAATAACCCCTATCCTAAAAAATAGCAAAGAATCGTCAGCCCTAGTTTCCAATTACAGACCAATTGCTTCCATACCACTTTTTGTAAAGATCATGGAGGGGCTGGTACACTCCCAATTAATGGAATATCTAGACCAGTTCTCACTCCTGCATGAGACTCAATCCGGCTTTATACCGCTTTTCAGCACAGAAACGGTAATTGCGGCCATATTAGATTACTTGCACCTACTTTTAAGCAAAGGTCTCAGTGCCCTGATCATGCAATTCGACATGAGCTCTGCCTTTGATCTTGTAGACCATGCAAATTTGCTACAGTGTCTAGATGCTATTGGCATCAGAGGCGAAGTGCTAAACTGGTTTCATGGTTTCCTTTCATCCCGAACCTATCAGGTTCGCTTCAACAATGACCTCTCCAACAACTGGAGCAACCCATCCAGCGTTCCGCAAGGGTCCCCACTATCCCCTCTGCTTTTCAATATCTACATGACCTCACTGAGCATTCAATTAACCCAGCTGGGGATAAAATTATTCAGTTACGCTGATGACTTCACAATTATTATCCCATTTGCCAACTCTATCTCGGAAACAATTCCAAAAGCATCAGAAGCCATAAACTTGATGGAACATTGGACGACAAACTTCAAACTCAAGCTCAATACTGAGAAAACAAAATTCTTTGTCGCTTCACCACACCCTCTTGACACCAAAACCCCACTAGACATCAACAAACATAACTACCCCATACAGCCCACCATTAAAATACTGGGTGTAACTCTGGACCAATGCCTCACCATGAAAGATCAGGTGGACTCCATAATCAAAAAGAGTTTTTTCACCCTCTGGAAACTTAAATCCATTAAAGCATACTTTGATAACTCTGTCTTCAGAATCTTGGTACAATCCCTCGTATTAAGTCAACTCGACTACTGTAACATCGTCTACTTATCAATCCCTCAAAAGAATATGCGACGATTGCAACTAGTGCAAAACACTGTGGTCAGACTAATCTTCGGTCTAAAGAAGTTCGATCACGTGACGCCATACTTCAAACAGCTACACTGGTTGCCGATGGAAGCTCGTGTAAAGTTTAAGTTCACCTGCCTCTGTTTTAAAGTTTTCTACGGTCTAACCCCTAAATACATCACTGACCTATTCTCCTTCTCAGCCAACAAACACAAGAGAAGCTCCCACTCGCACTTTGTTTCTCCCCCGGTTAGAGGATGCAAACTAAAAAAACACCATGAGCATCTTCTCTCACATCAGGCTGCTCTATGGGGTAAAGACCTAGAACAACTCCTATTGCCCACCACTTATGAGATATTCAGGAAACGCCTCAAAACCCACCTATTCCCGAAAGACCTAGACAGCTGACCCACTTCCCTCTTTCCCCTCTCTTGCCCTTTCTCCCAATTGTTCCCCACATCCCTTAAGTTAATTCAACTTGTATGTCAACTCAACTTGTACCCCAATAATCTTTTATAAACCGCATAGAACTTAACGGTTTTGCGGTATATAAACTGTTATTATTATTATTATTATTAAGACATGGGGGAAGTCTGTTATTAAGACATGCTTGCCCTGGATCGGTAGCATGGAATGTTGCTACTCTTTGGGTTTTGACCAGGTACTAGTGACCTGGATTGGCTACCATGAGAATGGGCTACTGGGCATGATGGACCATTGGTCTGACCCAGTTAGGCTATTCTTATGTTATGTTCTCATCTATAGAGGCCTTTGCTTTCACTTCTTAATTTAATGTATTTTTTTTCTGGGAACTTAGTGTTTTGTTTTAAATGGGAACAAAAATGAAAGATTATTAATGTGTGTGTGGGGGGGAGGTAACTAATTTCTTCAGCTAAATAATTCAGTCCACCTCAACCAGACATAGGAAAACTCACGCACCATTCATACACCCTCCAACCAAAAACGTCAAAAGAAAAAAACTGTTCGACAACCTCCTAGCCATTCGAGCTGTAGCACTCGACCCCCGACTCTACAACCTATTGACCTTGACCATAGATTACAAAACCTTCAAAAAAGAAATAAAAACCCTTCTATTCAAAAAACATATAAAAACAAACACAATCAGAACTGTCCCAAGCATCACCTGCAACTACTCCAATATGTACTTCTGATGTCATGACAATTCAGACATAATTTATGTTATGTTTGGAATAATGGTAAAAGAAAATTTTCGGGGAGAAGTTAAGATGGCGTCTCGCTGGCAGCCACGCTGAGAAAGGCTACTATTTGGAATTTATTTTTCCTTTGCTTTACAGCTTTTGAAAAGTATACAAGATGGGTAAGAGAAAGGGGAAAGAAAGGACTTACCCCTCCGAGTCCTCTCCACTTCCCTTTTCCACCATTGAGAAGTTTGTGGTCCGATCAGCGCATATCCCCGGAGTGGGTGCTGGCGAAGGGGCGGCCTTACCTGAGCTCAATGTCACTCTGAACCCGGAGGAGAGACTTCCACTCTCTGACCCAGGCATGGTGACGCTGCCGGAACAATCGGTGAATCTGCAGGCTGTGTTCAACGTGGCGGTTCCTTCAACGTAGGAGGGCAGTATCTGGAGCATAAGAGGAGAAACCAGAGAGCTGGGAGGCAATATGGGAGCGGATTCTGAGCTCCACTTGGCGCTCGAAGGTGCTGTAGGAGGTGTAGAGGAGTTGCACGGAGAGAGCCCCAGAACTGAGAAATTAGATCATCGGCAGGATATTGGTGAGCAGCCATTTACACCACTGGTTAAACCTCCCTATGTTACTTTAGTCTCTATCTGGGACACTGTAGCCCGCTTAGAGAAGATTTTCATGGGAAATAAGGTTTTGGTGGACAATTCTTTGCAAGAATGTAAAACACGTATTATCACTCAGGAGGCAAAGAATTTTGAGCTCGAAAAAAGAGTAGAGGAAGTTCAACAAAGTCTTAAAGAAATAAAATCTAATACCCTGATCTATGGGCAGGGTATGGCTGGACTGAGGAATAAAGTGGAGAAAATGGAGTATTATACCGGTAGGTTGAATCTGCGTTTTATCAACTTTCCTCAATCCAAGACTGTAGCCCCCATTGAACTGCTTAAGAAATATCTGATGGAAGTTCTGGGGGTTCCAAAGGAGACTGTGCCTCCATTTTCTCGAGTCTATTCCATGCCAGGGAAGAAACGGCAAACTTCTGCCCAAGAAGAACTATCTATGGACAGTTTCAATGTAACACAAATATTAGAAACATCTTTGGAAGAAGAGTGTATAAGAACAACACTCCTAGTTACATTTTTGAGTCCGATAAGGACTGGGTGATGAGAATGTTTTTTCATGATAAATTGTTTTTGGGAGGTAAAGTATGAATTTTCCCTGATGTCTGTGTAGACACAGGAGAAAAGGAAGCAATTTTGGGCTCTAAGCCCTCAGGTGATAGCCCTGGGTGCTCATTTCTTTTTATGATTTCCTTGTAAATGTTTAATATTGTATGAGTCAAATAGGTATCTTTTCTTTGATCCCAAACAATTGGAGGCTTTTCTTGAGAATAAGCGTAAAATACAGGTTCAGGTGTCGGGTCCGGGGGAAAAAATTTGATTGTTAGGAAAATGGAAGACTATTTTAGTTAATTATCGGCGAGATGTCATTATTGTTATTAAGTTGTTTTTTTTTCTTTTAAGATGTGCCTCTTTTTCCTTATCCTCTTCCTCTTTTCTAGTTGAGGACTTATAGAGAAAGTTGCTATGAGTATATTTATTTGTTAGGTTCCATATGGAGAATACTTTATTGATTTTTTTCTGTTTATAGCATTATGCTTTGTTACTTAATGCATTATTTATGCTGTATGTTCAATTAAAATGGAATAAATAAATAATAATAAAATTAAAAAATTAAGAACATTTTCACTGCCTGTTTCTATTCTGACCATTTATTCCGTTTCATGGTTATTACAAAAAAAAAAAATTTACGAGGGGTGGGGGTGTGTGTGTCAAAAAATGATGGGCCCCGGGTGCCACATACCCTAGGTACGCCACTGGTCCTTAGTGCCCCTTCCTATGTTCTTAGTGCCTCCTTCCCATGACCTTAATACCCCTTTCTATATCCTTAGTTGCCCAGGTGCCTCCTTCCCATGACCTTATTGCCCCCCCAGTGCCTCTGTCCTGTGTCCTTAGTGCCCCATTGTCTCTGTCCTGTGTCCTTAGTGCCCCCAGTGCCTTCTTCCCATGTCCTTAGTGTCCCCAGTGTCTCCTTCCTGTGTCCTTAGTGTCCCCAGTGCCTCTTTACTGTGTCCTTAGTGCCCCCAGTGCCTCTGTACTATGTCCTTAGTGCCCCCAGTGCCTCCTATGTCCTTAGTGCCCTCAGTGCCCCTTTCTATGTCCTTAATGCCCCCCCAGTGCCTTCTTCCTATGTCCCCCTCACTGCCTTCCAGACTTTGTCCCACCCCCACCCTCCGAAGCCTGCCTGCCTGTCTGCCTCCCTTCCATCCCCCTTTGCAGTATAACCCTTGAGAAGCATGTTTCCATTTCCCCCCCCCACTACCGCCGCCATGCAGCCGACCCCACTGACCTTCCCACTGCGAGTCGACCGAAGGACCTCCCGGCTCCGGCAGCGTCTGCAGCGCTCTGGGTGCGCTGCTTCACGGCCTTCTGCTTCCCTGTTTTCCTCTGCCACGTCTATGATGATGTCATCATGGATGCGGCAGAGGAAATCAGGGCAGTGGAGGGCCGCGAGGCAGCGTGTTTGTAGTGCTGCGGACGCTGCTGGAGGCTAGAGGTTTGTGGTCGTCTCGCAGTGGGAGGGTCAACGGAGGTTCGGGTGCCGGGGGGGGGGGCATGACGACAAACTAGCTTAATGGAAAACAGAACCCTAGGCGCGCATGCGCACTCCTACCTGACAGGGACCTACTGATCACGGAACACGCAAGTGGAAGTGTGCATGCGCGCTTAGGGTTTTATTATTATAGATAAGAGAACTGAAACTTTGCAAAGCTACAAATAATCAATATTGGTATACTATCAAAGAAAATAAATTGTTTTATAGAATCCAAAAATAATCATAGTACATGTACTCTGAGGAGTCCAAACAGATTGCTGCTTCCATTCTGATTGACAATTTATATACTTTGGGCCAGATTCTCCAAACAGCGTCTAACTTTTTGGGGTCATTGCATACAGTTGTCAATCATCCAGTAGGCACCATTTTTAGAACCATGCCTAGTGGTGCTTAAGCAGTCATTGAAACCTTAAGCTCACTTCCTCATTATGCGCACATCACCCCCATGTTAGCTGAGCTTCATTGGCTCCCAGCAGAATGGAGAAATTAATTTAAGATCTTACCTTTAATAAACAAAGCCTTGAACCATTCTTTACCAAAGGTGATACATTCTTTATTGGAACCATATATGCCTTCCTGTCACTGCATTCACAGTCTAAGAATTTGTTGGTTATTCCCTCTTTTCAATGTACAGTATAACCAAGGCAACTATTCATTCCTGTATTTTTGGTGTTGTAGGTCCCCAATTGTGGAATTCTCTTCCGGAATCAATTTGTGATATTCCTACATTAGTAAGTTTTCAAAAGAGTCTGAAAGCTTATTTCTTTAATCATATTTGGGGGACAGTTTCAGTAAAATCGTGTAAGGTGTTTAGGACTGAAAAAATAATATGTATAATTGTTTGTATGATATGATTTATGTATGTTGTCATTGCAACCTGCATGGAACTTTGGACATGCGGGATATAAAAGTTTTAAATAAATAAGTAAAAATAAAAAAATTTGGATATGGTTTTCTTAGCCTAGATGAGTGCGCCTAAGTCAAACCACACCTAAATCCACTCAGAATCTGCCCCTAAACAAGCCTACTTGCTGGTAGGCACCTCAGAGTAGACGCCTGCCTCAAAGTGGTGGGTACCTATTGAGTTAGGCACCTACCAGCTAATTATTTTTTTATGCTTAAAAAAATATTTTTAATAGCACTTTCAATTAACAGTGCCAATTAAGAAAATTAAATTAGGCACCTAGATTGGCTAAGCGCGCAGATCTAGGCACCTAACTTCAGGCATATTTTATAGAATCAGGGCCTTTGGGCCTGACTCTGTATAGTTTGATTAAAGTTGTGAGCACAAATCTGTGCGTATTGCTGATTTGCCTGCACAATTTACGGTAATTGTTTAACAAGCTAATCGGTGCCGATAACTGACAATTACGTAACAAGTAATAATTGCATGTTAATTTTAGTGCATGAATCTTAAGAGAGGGCATGGCCAGGAGAAGAGCTTAAGCAGGCCATGGGCATTCTTAAAGTTAGGTGCATTGATCTTTGCACAATTTAGGTGCTGGTATTTAGGCCTGGATTTCATTGACCAAAATGGCTGCACCTAAATGTTGAAAAATCAGAGAATAATAAATTTCACTAAATTTTCAAAAAAATTTAAAATCGTCCAAGAGAATTCACATAAGTTAAATACATAAATAAATAAGTAAATATGTGCTCAGTGCCGTGAACATACATAAATGCAGCTGGAGGCTGAAAAAATGTTCAACTTTTTACATCATAGCACAAGCCCTCCCTACCTGCAAACTGACATAAGAATATCTATTATTTATTTAAAAATTGATATAACGCATAGAATCTATGCGGTTAACAAAATTACATGCATACATATTTAAAAATGCTAAACATGTTTCAACAAGACAAACATAATAAAACATTAACTAACGGTATCATTATTAAAACCTTCTTTTAAATTCATCCTACAAGATGGAAAGATAAAATTCCATAAAAACATTTATAGGACGGGAAAGCATTAACAGAAAATAGCATTAGCACATGAAGGCATTGGCAAATAATTGCATTTTCAACATCAAAAAGGTTATAATTTACTTTTCTCAAGCAGTCTTGACAAGGCTGTAATGTTCCAGTGAGGAAGGCGCTGAAATATTAAAGTGCCATGACGAGCTTCACCAGCTGGCAAAACAATTGGTGATGCGGAACCTTATATCCAAAAGTCCATAATATAATCCAAAATCCAAAAGGTGAAGATAAAAATACCAATGTCTATACAAAATTTCAAAAATTTAAATAATCTATGAATGTGCAAACAGCGCAAACTTTGTTCTGCTTCCTCAACACAAATTGTGTTTCAAGGGGCTCTTTATCAAGAGGAAGAAAGCACGGGTCAGAGAACGAAGGCCGAACCCTTACATAATCCACAGTATAATCACCGCCGAATCAAATCACACCTAAATGTTAGTCATGCATGCAGACACTACACGTGATCCTATAAACCATATAACTTCAGAGACATTTTATAGAATTGTGCTAAATGTTGTCTTTTTTGGCACCAGTTTTTTAGACGTCCTATGTAGAAATGGTCCTTTCCGCATGGGATAAGAGATGCTTTAGTGGTCTGGAATTTTAAATATATCATCTTCTACTTCTCACAATCAAGTTCACAGGAAGGCAAAAAGATGCTAAACCTGGTTATAAATGTTGTCACCTATGGACCAAACATCCACATGCTCTCTTTCTTCATGTCCTTTTTCACAGTACAGAGATCCAAGGAGTCCTGTGGAATAATTTCCTACATTCTGCTAACTTGTTAATAGTGCTTAGAGCTCATTCCAACACCCATGTTTTGGCGCTAGTCTTTATACTAGATGAAGCATGGTATAAATACTGGCACCCAGAACTTGGCATTTGGGCACAGGAATGGCAGCATTCTATAACTCACAAACCCATGTTTGGAATGCTCCCTTTTGAGTTGTTTAATAGAAATTATAGGCATGCAGGATTATAGAATATTGTGCAGGAAGATTTGTGCATAAAATCAAATTACTGCTAATTAACTGCAATAATTGTTCATATCAATTTATTGCTAGTTAATGGCTTGTTTGCTAATTAATTTGTGTGCACATCTTCAATCTACATTCAAATTTCAGTGTCTAAACTTGGGTATTATATATAGAATCCAGGGATATATGTACATACTTTACCTACGAAAAACACTGTAATATTACCCTCACGTGCCTTGAGTTTTCTTTGATTAAAATATGTTTTGTAGGTTGTTAATGTATTTTATATAGGGAAATGAGATTGTCTAGAAGTTTTGTATCTTGGAATATTTTATTTAGAAACTAGATACGACTCAGCAATTTGAACTCAAAGGATATTGGTTACTTTTTTACACCATGGTTTCCTAAAAGTACCTGCAAGTAGATACAGTATGGGGGGAAAAAAGTTTATCAGAAAAGTTTTCTGAGAGGAGAAAGATTGATCACAAACAATACTAATTAAAAGTCTCCTTAAATAAGAGTGCAAAGAAAAAAAATACATTTTCAAAACCAAGATAGAAAACTGACCTTGAACCAAATCATAAACTGTAGTGAATGAGATAATAAAAGAATCCACAAAGAGCGCTATTAGAGGAAGAAATGGAGAAAATTGCTACCTCAATTGATGGCTCTCACTAAGCATAAAAATAGTCTGGCAGGTGATTGCATAAGCCGTGATGAAAACACCATTATGCATCCTCATACACGAGTGGTCTTATTAGAGAAATAAAATGCTTCAATAGAATTCAAAATAGAAGATCAGCATAAAAGAACAAAATGAAAATCCTTAGGTATCATGGGTAAATGCTTGAATCAGTGCAGGAAGACCAACTGATTCAATTCTGTGGTTCTTGGCTACAGAAACTTAGATTTATTGAGTCTGGACAGAAACAGAAGCCAAGAGTAAACAGATTAGGAACATACAAAAATGAGAAAATTCCTTATGCCAATACTACCATAATCCTCTGTTTCACCAAGAAGCAAAATTGTTAGGCACATTTTTTTTTAAACCCTTCATATAAAGTTATTTAAAAAGCCACCCAAGCGAAAAACTAAAATATGTGCATATTTAGTTAATGCCTACTTTATGAAGCAAGAAGGGTACCTTTTTCTAAATAGTGGTATGTTTTTGCACTTACCATATATTAACTGCAAAAGTTAAGGTGCAGCAAGTAAAGGCAGAAGACATGCCTAATATCTACTCTCATTTACCATACATACAATAATAATAATAATAATTTATTTTTTATAATAATAATAATTTTATTCTTATATACCTCCAAAGCCATAATAGTTTGAGGCGGTTTACAAAAAGAAGAGTTGGACAATCAGCGATGATAGGCACAATATAAAGACATTGAATACATGTAAGTAGGTGTATTACTATTTAAAAGGGTTTATCAAAGACCTTCGGTCACTGTCCTCACTGGGAAGAATACCAGGAGTTCAAAATAGTATACAAATTAAGTTTTATTACATAAATATAGTATTTCTAGCCATAATCATTAATTAAGTACAGAGTTTGAATCAATACATTACCGGTTATTGCATCATCACTCCGTCGGGGGACCGCGATCAGGAGGCTTATTCAATATGTCATCACACAGCTCGTCAGCAGTGGAAAAGTCCCTACCTTTTTTCAGGGAAAACACCATTTATATTGTATTTTTTACCCATCCCCTCATTGTGGATTGGATAATCAGACGCGTGCTACTTGCATGCTGAACTGATTATCACCAATCAGTGATAGAAACACCTAGTCTTGCTCGTGCTAATCGCATGTTGGGCTGATGTGCTTTTGATGATCACCAATCAGTATGTGTTTACGACTTGTTTTCATAGTACTTGTGTTTTCCCTGTAACAACTGTCACGTATCCAAGGCAATCTCACTCAATATTAATATTCCTCACATTCCATTCGTTTCTCATTTGTATCACAGTAGGATACAGATATAAGAGGAGCTGGAACAATCAGCGAAAATAGGCAAACTGTAAAGTCATCGAATACATGTAAGCAGAGTACTGAGAAGGCTTGAGAGTTCTTGGTTACAAATCGGTTAGAGTATAAAGAGATAGGGCTTTAAGAGTTCTTAGGTTACAAATTTGTTGTACAAGTTTGTTTTTACTAGTTTTCTAGATAGGATGAGGAGTGTGTAATAATGTTACCCAGCCAATTGTTCAGATGACCTGCTTGGAAAGCAAATGTTCTGTCAAGGTATCTTTTATATCGGCAGGCCTTTATTGTTATATACCGCTATACCAAAAAGTTTGATGCAGTTTACAACAAGGAAAGTTAATACATACAGTGTGAATAGAAATAACATAAGCGGTAAAATAAGCAAATAAAATTGGAATAGATCAGTTAAGACGTGAGATTTTTTGTGAAAACATGGAACGTATTAAGGCGTCAACCTATCAAACAGATGGGTCTTTAACAGTTTTCTAAAATCAAAATAATAGGTAGCCTCTAACATAGTTTTTCCAAGCCCCGTATTCAGTTTAGCGGCCTGGAAAGTGAAAGTTCTCTCAAGATACTTCTTATAGTGACAGGATTTAATAGAGGGATAGTTAAACAGGTTAATCCTACGTATACTCTTGTTAGAGTGACTCAAGAGAAAATGGAGAGCAAGATAGTCTGGTAACATACCGAAAACTGCTTTATAACTGATACTAAAGAATTTAAACAGAACTCTGGACTCTACCGGCAACCAATGAAGTTTTTGATAAAAAGGAGTAATGTGCTCCCATTTTTTAAATCCAAAAATGAGGTGAATAGCTGTGTTCTGAATCAGTCTCAGTTTCTTGAGTACCTGCAAATAGCTTGAGTGCACTCACATTAAATGTCAGTGCATATTTAATTACCCCAATACTGCCCAGCTGTCAATAAATAAATAAATACTGTGGCAGGGAGCTCAGGCAGTGTGATAGAAAGCCTGTGCCAAGCACCCGGCAAGTCCCTATGCCCTCCAAAGAGCCTAGGTTTAAACCAGAAACATTGCAGTACAGAAAACTACACTTCCCAAGAGCCTCTAGTTTGCTTCCTGTGCCAATAGGAAAGAGAGGGGGATGGTGCCTGTATGTTTCCCCTGTGCCTATTCTTAAGCCTAGAGCAGTGCAGCTGGGGAAAGTTAAACAGACTTGTGCTGCACCTTTTAATCCTGTCCCTTTAAGAAGAGACAGAAAATTATTTTGGCTTCAAGCCAGGAGGCCTCTGCTGTGCTCACTGTTAGTAATTAGGGGAAGGGGCCTGACATGTGAGCCCTTATCCTCCAGCAAAGCTGGAGGAGAGCAACTGCTGGGGGAGAGCTGGAAGAGAGGAACAGCTGAAATAAAGCTGAGTAGCAAGGATGGAGATTTTCCTGCTGAGGAATTGCCTATGTTAGAAGCCATGCATGGTAGCACAGCGTGTAAAGCAGGACAGTTTCAAAGTTATCATTGAGGAAGTTTGCTGCTTTGCTTGCTGACCGTGCGTAATTCTCTCTGGCCTGAAACCTGAGCCCAGGACACATCATAAGTAATGCCGTTTGAAATGGACCCAGATGAACAGTATAAGTTAAGCCAGAAGCTTCATGCATTCTGTGGGACATTAAGAGAAGCTTGGGGGCTTTTGAATGTTTTTTCTCTCCAGTAACTGAGCCTGTGTTTAGGAGGGCGAGGACTGGAAGTATTGATAAAGTTAATTTTGCTGTTTTATGTTTCTTTCTATGTTTTCTGCTTGGAACTTGTGTGACCCAGGGAAGTAATTACAAAACCTGAACTGGACTTTCCAAAGTAAAAAGACTGTGAGAATTATGCTGGTTTTCTTTTGGGTATGTTTTAAACCCGAACTGGTTTTCTTCAAGGCTGCTTATTTTGCTGGACTGTTCATAAAAGACTGTAGCCATAAGACCTCCAGGAGTGGAGGAAAAGTTTTCTTTATGCCGCATTATGTTTCTTGCTGGGAAACAGCCTGACCCACAAGTCTGGGGCGGGGCCGCTCCCTCAACACTGCACCCGGTAAAACCCTGGTTTTGAATGTAAGAGGTTTTTTTTCTTTTTCTGATTTGGTAAAGTTTATAAGAAGTGCCAAAGCTTGAATGCCGGATCCTTTTTATGAACTTTGTTTAGCCCAGAGGCACTTCATCTGTTTTGTTATATTTGCTCGATTATGCCATCTGACATGACTGTGAACTGAATTATTATTTCCAATAAAGGAAACATTGGCTTTGCTTTTGAAACTCAGTGTGGTTTGATTCCTTTTGGCACGAAGTGAAAAGCTTAGCGGGAGTACACCAGTGGGCCTTGGAGCCACTGGCAGGATCCGGGTCACAAACTCTATTTCTTGTGGCACACTGGCCTAGCTCAAGTGTCCCTGCTACAATACAAGACATAATGGTAATAGCAGTTTACATCCTTTTCTGATTCCCCATCATATCCTACCCCTCTTCTGAAGCCCCAACAAACCCTCCCCAATCCTACTGACCTCCTCCTCCTCCTCCTCCCTCCCTCACTCCCCACCCCAAGGAACTCATCAGAGGATTCATAGACACATAGAAATATGATGGCAGCTAAAGGCCTGGTAGTATAGTGAGATGGGAATAATCTGTTTTCATTCATGCTGAGTTTGGCAGTATGTGTCAAAATGGCACTAAGGACCCCCTAGCAGCAGAATTGCAGTACTATCACTAAGGATAATTATTTCCATAAAGAGTTGCAGTTGCATATAGGGGCAGACTGACCATTGGAACAATGGGATAGTGCCTGAGGGCCTGCAACTATAGAAGACCCATTTCCCCCTCGTGTCCATTAAGTTTAATCACTTTTGATAGGCGATTAGAAGCCCACGACTCTTAGGGCCAGATTCGGTATAGGACGCCTGGTATCAGAAGTCATCTAAGCGGCTTTTGAGAATCGCACATAGGCGTCCTATATAGAATCGTGCCTGTCTTCGCAGCACCCTGACACCCCCCCCCCCAGCCCACTTGGACCCCACCAGTACCTTCTTTAGTTGGCTGGCCGGAGGGATGCTTACACCCTCCGGCTTCAGTCAAAATATCAATGGGGAAAAAATTAATCACTATTTGTGATTGAGGGTGTACCAAATTGGTTGAATATCAAGAATAAAGGTCACTCCTCTAAAAAGATTAACAACCTTGTGAACATAAGCATTGGACTTCTCATATATATAATTCAAAAGCTGAATATGCTCAGACACATAAAGTAAAAAATAAGGGGTATTTACCCCAAGAATATCGCCTCACCAACCAATCATTGCATATGCTTAAAGTGCCTTCAAACACCTTTAAGTGCTGTATATCACATTCTAATTGTTTCAAAAAATGTATGCTTATGAAGCTGTTTTGAATTTCTAGCAGAGACTATACCATCTTTACAATCAATTAAATATATTTTTGGTTCCCTGAAGCAGGAGCGAAACAGGTTTAGCCTGTTGGAACCTCTGACAAAGCTAAGTGTCCTGTCATTCTAATTAAACATTTTTTTAAAAACAATTAGACTGTGATATACTGTACATCCCCCCCCCCCAAACACTCCCAAAATCCACTATATCTACCTGTCTACAACCCCAATAGACCTTATTTATTCATTTATTCTATTCATTCAATTTTCTATACCGTTCTCCCAGGGGAGCTCAGAATGGTTTACATGAATTTATTCAGGTACTCAAGCATTTTTCTCTGTCTGTCCCAGCGAGCTCACAATCTATCTAATGTATCTGGGGCAATGGGGGGATTAAGTGAATTGCCCAGGGTCACAAGGAGCAGCATGGGTTTGAACCCACAACCTCAGGGTGCTGAGGCTATCGCTTTAACCACTGTGCCACACTCTCCCCTTAAGGCTGCAGATGGTACCTATATGGCAGAAGAGTAGGGGTTTGGGGGCTCACATTTTCTACCATAAATGTAATGGTTAGAGTGGCTTATGGGCCTGGGCCCTCCTCTCTATGGTTCACTAGCCCACTGACCAGGCTACTTAAGACACTTAGAAACATAGAAAGATGACGGCAGAAAAGGGCTATAGCCCATCAAGTCTGCCCACTCTACTGACCCATCCTCTTAAGTGTATACCTAGTGACCAATTCTTCAGATCGACCCTAGTAGGGATCCCACATAGGCATACCATTTATTCTTAAAGTCCAGCACACTCTGGCCTCGATCACCTGCACCGGAAGCTTATTCCAACGGTCAACCACTCTTTCTGTGAAATAATACTTCCTGATGTCGCCATGAAATTTCCCGCCCCTAGTTTGAGTGGATGCCCTCTTGACCTTGTGAAAGAAGATATCATCTTCCACCTCGATACGTCCTGTGATGTATTTAAATGTCTCAATCATGTCTCCCCTCTCCCTACATTCCTCTAGAGTGTAAAGCTGCAATTTGTTTAGTCTCTCTTCGTACGAGAGACCCTTGAGGCCCAAGATCATCCTGGTGGCCATCCGCTGAACCGATTTGACTCGGACCACATCTTTACGGTAATGTGGCCTCCAGAATTGTACACAGTATTCCAGATGAGGTCTCACCATGGTTCTGTACAATGGCATTATGACTTCAGCTTTCCTGCTGACGAAACTTCTATTGATACATACCATCATCTGCCTTGCCTTAGATGAAGCCTTCTCTACTTGATTGGCAGTTTTCATGTCTGCACTAATGATTACTCCTAAATCTCGTTCTGCTGAAGTCCTAGTTAAAGTTTCTCCATTCAAGGTGTAAGTTCTGCAAGGATTACCGCTACCGAGGTGCATAACCTTACATTTCTTAGCGTTGAAGCCCAGCTGCCAGGTCGAGGACCATCTTTCCAATGTAAGCAGGTCCTGTGCCATACTATCCTGCAAATTGCATTCACTTACTATATTACGTAATTTGGCGTCATCGGCGAATAATGTTATTTTACCCTGAAGTCCCCGAGTCAGATCCCCTATGAATATGTTGAAAAGGAGTAGACACAGGACTGAGCCCTGCGGTACTCCGGTGGTCACCTCCGATGTTTTAGAGAGGGTACCGTTAACCACCACCCTTTGAAGTCTTCCACTTAGCCAATCATGGACCCATGCAGTTAGTGTCTCTCCTAACCCCATCGATTTCATCTTGCTCAACAGCCTGCGGTGTGGGACGCTGTCAAAAGCTTTACTGAAGTCCAGGTACAGGACGTCCATAGACTCTCCCAAGTCCAGCTTCCTTGTCACCCAGTCAAAGAAGCTGATGAGATTGGATGTTGACTGGGATCACGTAGATTCCCCTCGTTCAAGATTGTGTTTAATTTGCGTTTAACTAATGTTTCCATGAGTTTACACACTATTGATGTGAGACTCACCGGTCTGTAATTCACAGCCTCTGCCCTGCAACCCTTTTTGTGCAGAGGAATGACGTTGGCTGTTTTCCAGTCCAAGGGTACTCTCCCCGTACTTAGGGAGAAATTGAAGAGCACGGCTAGCGGTTCCGCCAGGACATCACACAACTCTTTGAGCACTCTTGGGTGCAGATTGTCCGGTCCCATGGCTTTGTTCACCTTGAGTCTTGTCAGTTCGCTGTAAATGTCACCTGGTGTGAACTCAAAATTCTGAAACGGGTCTTCCGCGCTTGTATTAGCCCTTAACTGAGGACCGTGTCCTGGTGTCTCGCATGTGAAGACTGAGCAGAAGTATTCATTCAGTAGTTCGACTTTATCGGAATCTGCTTCCACATAATTCCCGTCTGGTTTGCTAAGGCATACTATCCCGTCTGTGTTCTTTTTCCTATCACTAATATATCTGAAGAAGGATTTGTCCCCCTTCTTAATGTTTTTTGCTAAAGTTTTTCCACATGAAGTTTGGCCTCCCTAACTGCTGTTTTGACCGCTGTAGACCTGGTCCTATATTCTATGTTAGCTTCTCTTGTCTCCGTACGTTTGTAGGAAAGAAATGCTTTTTTCTTCTCCTTAACAAGGTACGAGATCTGTGCGGTGAACCATTGGAGTTTATTGTTTCTTAGCCGTTTATGTACTGACTTTACATAGCGGTCAGTTGCTTCGTGTATGGGTGATTTCAGGGTTGACCACATAGTTTCCACATTACCTGTCTCAGCTTGGTCCTGCAGCGTCCGATGGACGAAATCTCCCATGCGTGCGAAGTCAGTGCCTCAGAAATTAAATACCTTTGTTTTTGTGCTTGATCTGGGGAAGCCTTTCTTCAGGCTGAGCCATACCATGTTGTGGTCACTGGAGGCTAGCGTATCTCCTACCGAGATCTCTGAGATGCTTTCCCCATTGGTGAGTACCAGGTTGAGGATCGCCTGGGCCCTAGTAGGCTCCATTACCATTTGTTTGAGACGTGCTCCCTTTATGGAGTTTAATAGCCTCCTGCTAGCACTGGTTGTCGCTGAAAGTGTGTTCCAGTCTGCATCAGGCATATTGAAGTCCCCTAGTAGTACAGTGTTCCCCCGTAGAGTGATATTCTCAATGTCTTCAATTAAGTCTGCGTCCATGACATCCAGTTGTCTTGGGGGTCTGTATACCACACCAAAATACAGGCACTTTTCTCTGCCTCTTGCCAGGTTTACCCAGAGGGATTCCCCAGTGTACTTGACATCTGTGATCCTGGTGGTTTTGATGTCCTCTTTAATGCATAGTGCTACCCCACCATCTAACCTGCCCACTCTGTCCCGACGTAGTAGGTTATAACCCGGTATAGCCATATCCCACCCATGAGAGTCCGTTAACCAAGTTTCGGATATCGCCACCACGTCTAGTTCAGCATTCCTTATTTCAGTCTCCAATTCCAGAATTTTATTGCCTAAACTGTGTGCATTAACATACATAGCCCTCCATACCTTATGTTTGCTAAGTCCCTTTGATACTTTTTCTACCTGAGTTGGTGTGACCCCTAGAGAACTGTTTGCAGTGTGGGTACTTACCTCGGAGTTTCGACTCACCTCATCAGGATAGTTCCTTACTGCACTGGTATGTGAGTGGGTACCCTTCCACAGCTTACCTAGTTTAAAGCCCTACGAAGCAGGCGGGCTAGTCGGTGTCCAAAGACGTACTTACCTCTACTGGTCAGATGGAGTCCGTCTGGTCTCTGAAGTCCCTGTAGCGCCTCTCCATGGTTCAGGAATCCGAAGTTCATATCCCGGCACCATCCCTGTAGCTACTCGTTAGTCCTCAAGATACGCTAGTCCCTGGCTCTCCCTTTGCCTCTAACTGGGAGGATTGAGGAGAAGACCACCTGCGCTCCAGTCCGCTTCAGCCTCTCACCCAGGGCTCCAAAGTCTCTGGTGATATTCTCTGAGGTGTTCCTGGCAGTGTCATTTGTTCCCACCTGTGTGTAGCTCTACTAGACTTTCCTATACCAAGTGCTGATGTTCTGGAGACAGGTATATACTTTTTTATTCTGATCTTTGTGGGTGTAAGAGGGTCAGTGAGCACTGGGAGAGAATGAGGGTGTCTTGTCTTGAAGCATGCAGTGATCATCTGGTCAGTTTGAGGCACCTTTGTGGCACTTAGACGCTTCTAAAACAGGTTTAGTTCCACACGTATAAGTGCCATCCAGGATGTATTGCTAAATGTTTGATCATCGCTTCAAGACAACCATGTCTAACCCACCCTTGAGACTGCCATTGGCCCATCCATAACACATCTCCACCACTCCCATCTCGTGCTCTGATCATACAGAAGCTGGAACTCCTTGCTAGATGTACAGAAAAAATGATTTTGATTCTCAGCACTTGGACGTCCTGGCGATTAAGGCGTCCAAGTGCTGATTTAGGATGCTTTTTGGACATTTATGTTTTTTTGATTGTCCCTTAAGAAGAGGAAAGGCTAAAGCGGCTAGGGCTCTTCATCTAGGAGAAGAGATGGCTTAGGGGTAACATGATAGAGGTCTATAAAATACTGAGTGGACTGGAAAGGGTAAATGTGAATCGCTTGTTCACTCTTTCCAAAAATGCTTGAACTAGGTGAGGCATGAAATGAAGCTACTAAGTAGTAGATTTAAAACAAACCAGAGAAAATATTTTTTTCACACAATGTATAATTGAACTCTGGAATTCATTGCTGGAGAATGTATGTTTTTAAAATTATTATTATTATGTGTTTCTCTCTGCATTTCCCTCTTAGCTCTCTTGCTCACCCTTTCCTGTCCTTCTTTTTCTTCATGCCCTCTCCTACTTAAATCAGGCTAAATATAATCTCCTGCAAACCTTTTACCCTTTGCCCGTACCTTTCTCTACTATGCTGGAAACACTTTATTACAAATTGTTATACAGGTACCATAGCTAGATTGTGATCCGCTGGGATAGAGAAGGAAATTAAGTAAGTTACTCTAAGTAACCTGATCTAAACTTCATTCCCATATTTAACTTTAATTTATTGTTTTCCTTTAAACCGCCAAGAACTTTGGATTGTGTGAGGTATGGACAAGAGCAACACAGTTAGGGGACATCCTTAAGGCATCCGATATAGGCAAAGCATGTTAGAAGAATCAGTCCCCAGCCGCCATCTACTCTCACAGCACTTGGATAAGTGTCGTTAATTTTTTTTGTGAAGAGATAAATGATTGAATAATTAAAATGATGATTCAAGCTTGATTTGATACAAATTGGATTGAAATTTATATATAAAGCTAATTGAGCTGATCTATGATGTATGCAGTACATCAATTATAAGCATTAATTGGTGTTTAATGCAGTGCAATATTCATAGTGGTGCAGGAATAACCAAATGGGAGGCACATTCCGAAGATACAGCCTACACATTTTATACATATTTTCAAAATTGTTATTAAAGATTACATGACTTATATCTATCTCTTTAATCATTACAAAAGTGAAATCAAGATACATTGCCAGTGGTCTAGCGGTATATCTTCTTGGAAGCATTTAAAAAAAACAACAATTAAATATTTTATTTTGCATTTTCAATATGTGAACCTTTCTTCACTTGTAAAATTTTTTAAATGTATATCTTGTACACATTGCCCTTAAACCTCACTCATTTGAGCAGTCTACCCTTGGAACCTCTAATTTGCACCAGAGGCAATGGAGAGTAAAAATGACTTATCCAGCTTCCCTGATTCTCAGTCCACTACTGTCAAGCTGCCAAGTTACCCAGCTCTAGGAGGGAAACATTTTTGTCAGTCCTGTTTTTGAACTTATATCCCAATTCAGTGTTCTATTTATAGTCCTTGATACCACCAATTGAAATCAGCACTTCAGGCCCCATACTGTACCAGGATAAGGTTGCAGAAATCCAGAACTGAATTTCCATTTTAAAATGGGTAATTTTGCTCTCCAACTCTACCCTTTAAGCTTCTCCATTGAAAGCATGTACTTGTATAGTCCTCATGCTCACTCACAAATTATTACTGCTATCATACCCACAGCTAAGCTCTGCAGTTTTCCCTTCTAGTTCTGGAGATGTGAAATAATGGTGGGGAGGAGGTCCCTGGCAGGGGGGCCCCACAAATATATGTTTGCCTAGGGTCCAATATAGTGTTAATCCGGCCCTACATCTGGGGCTAGACCTGTTCCACAAAGGTACCCAAAATGACCACATGATCATTGGAGGGATATAAACACGACTTCCTCCCCCCACCACACACACCCACTCCCCAAGTGGTCACCGACCACATCCCACCCCCCAAAGATATGAATGAAACAATGCATACCTGCCTGTATAGCATAATATATGAACATAACATAACATGACTGACCATATAACATATGACATAAAATATAACATAATATATAACATAACATATGACTGACCATAATATATCCTCCAAATAACTTATCACCTTAAAAAAAATTTCTCAAAACGTAATGAAAACTCTTATATCAGGGGATCAAGATATAAACTCCAAATAACTTTCATCATGGTCAGTCCTATTAGAGCAATAAGCAGGTTCCTGAAGTAGTCTGGTGGGTGGTGTGGTGAACCATAGAAATGGGGACTCAGACCCATACTCCACTCTAAGCACTACACTTATAATGCATTATGTGAGCCTTCCAAATCCCAATCTAATCTCACTGGACCCACATATAGGTGTTACCTACAGGCTTAAGGACTATTGTTATGGTGTATAGTTTGGTCTATTAGGTTTTGGGTGGGTTTTAAATGATTTGCCATAAGAGGGCTATGATGAGATATGTACAATATCTGGGAATATTATGTGAGGTTCACTGTAGTGCCCCCTAGGGTGTTCCACTGCTCTGCTAGGATATCTGTGTGGCCAGTCTACTAAGAATGCTGGCCCTTCCAACATTCCAATGCTTGTTCTGTTCATTTTTCTTTTGGATGTTTGTTTTAAAAAATGATTGAAAAAGATAGATGCATTGAGCACAAACACAGCCATTCAAACCCCCCCCCCCCCCCCAACACACACACACTCACACACACCAAGATAGACATTTTGGAGTTTTGAAAATGGGTATTTTTGTACCAGATTTTTGTGAGGGTTCCACAAAATGTCTAAAAAGATGTCATATTGAAATGTCTTCCTAAAGTATATGCCCCAATTCTATATATATTGTCTAAAAAATCAGCACCTAGTGCGGCAATAAGCATGATTCTAATCTAATCTGTATACTTGAAAAGGTTCAAAGCAACATACAAGTTAAAGGAAATACAACTCTAGGAACATAAGAGGGAATAGCCAGGAGGAGAGTAGAAGAGAAGAAGCAGGAGCTCTATAATATAAAATGTGTGAAGTATGAGGTTATAATTGCATATATAACATTTTCTATCCATTGTCAATAGAGTGTATTGTCCCAAAGAAGAGAGCTTTTAGTTTCTTCCTAAATTTAAGGTAGTCGTGTTCATCTTTGATGGTTGTTGGGAGGTCGTTCCAGTTCTTTGTACCTGATGTAGGTAAAGAGTGTATTAAATATGCATTTGTATTTGATTCCTTTTGGTGAAGGGAGGATCAGCAGGAGTTTCTTAATGTTTTTCGCTGAGATGGACCAAAAATTGACGAAGCGGTTTATGAGAGGTTCTGCGGAGCTTGCATATAGTATACGGTGCATTTGCATGATACTTTGAATTTGATATGTGCAGAGATGGGTAGCCAGTGCAAGTTTTTGTAGTAAGGCAATATGGAAACATAGAAACATAGAAATAGATGGCAGATAAGGGCCAAGGCCCATCCAGTCTGCCCACCCTAATGACCCTCCCCTACCTTTACCCTGTGAATAGATCCCACGTGTCGATCCCATTTGGCCTTAAAATCAGGCACACTGCTGGCCTCAATCACCTGAAGTGGAAGACCATTCCAGCGATCAACCACCCTTTCAGTAAAAAATAATTTCCTGGTGTCACCTCGAAGTTTCCCTCCCCTGATTTTCCACGGATGCCCTCTTGTTGCCGTGGGACCCTTGAAAAAGAAGATATCTTCCTCTGCCTCGATGCAGCCCGTGAGATACTTGAACGTCTCGATCATGTCTCCCCTCTCTCTGCGCTCCTTGAGTGAGTATAGCTTTAATTTATCTAACCGTTCTTCGTACGGGAGATCCTTGAGTCCCGAGACCATCCGGGTGGCCATTCTCTGGACTGACTCCAGAGAATGGAGTCAAATTTTCTTAATTTGAAGATAAGTTGTATTGCCGTGTTTTGGATTTGGTGCAGATTGTGCAGGAGGGCACAGCTTATGCCAGCATAGAGGGAGTTACAGTAGTCCAACTGGGAAAATATCAACATCTGTGTTAGGATCGCAAAGTGGTGTTGGTGGAAGTAAGGTTTGATTAGCCAGAGTTTTCTCATACTGTAGAAGGTACTTTTTTTGCTGTTTGGAGATTTGAGGCTCATAGGAAAGGATAGAGTCCAGCATGATTCCTAGAACTTTGGAAGTATTGTCAATATTCAGTTTGGTTCCTGAAGGCAAGGTGACAATTGATGGGGCTGTTTGTTGAGATCTGTGAAACCATTATATTTTGGTCTTCGTAGTGTTAAGTTTGAGTTTATAGAGTGGCCCATGTATGTATTTTCTCTATATTATTGGCTATTTCTATATTATTGGCTATTTTCAAGGGATTGATTTTATAAAAGTTAGGAGCACTTAGGCATTGCTAGGTGTCCTAACTTTTAGGTGCACAGTATTTAAGTCAGAGTTTTCTTGGCCTAAATGCCTGGGCCTAAGTTAGGTACACAATAGCGCCTAAGTCAAAAACAGGTGCCTAACTTGAAAACTCACCAATGATCTAACCATGCCCAGTTTAACGACATACTTTGGACTAGGTGCCTACTTTTTACAGAATTGTGCTTTTCGAGTTAGGTACCTAACTTTCAAATAAGTCATTAATGGCAATTATGAGGTGTTAATTGCCAACTATTAGCGCCAATTAAATCTATTAACCAATTAAGCTAGGTGCCTATATTGGCTAGGCCAGGAGTGTCCAACCTGCGGCCCCGTGAAGTATTTTGTGCAGCCCCGGTCAAGGGCAATGCTGTGTTTTCCTCTGATGCCCCTGGGTGTTTACTGTCTTGCCGGCTCCCTCCTCTGTCTTGCTGCAGCGTTTGCGCGGCCCCAGAATAATTTTTTTCGGACAATGTGGCCCAGGGAAGCCAAAAGGTTGGACACCCCTGGGCTTGGCACACTGATGTAGTCACCTAACATTCAGCAGACTTTATAGAAATTGGAAGATAGTGCATACAAAGAATGCCATCCTTTATGCTCTTTGTACTGTATAAGGCTATTAATATAGCAAGAATTTTCACAAAGATCCTTCATTGACAGTATGTTAGAGTGGGAATTTTGAATCGGACTCACCACGTCACTCGTTTTGAGATAAGCACTTTACTCCATTTTGGGTTCCTTGAAAAAGACAGCAAAGCGTGGTCTGCGTCGGGACCCTCATAAACACCCAAAGTTAAGTGAAAATATTTTTAAAAATTTTGACCAATATTATGAAGTCATAGCTTGAAAGTAATTTCCCAGCACTTTGTTACATATGCAATGATTGGGTAGTGGGTCTAGCTATAAGGGCTTCGGTCCTTGGCAAGGCTATACATCTCTGAGCATATGTTATTACTTCAATTATAACCATTATCTGATAGCATGAAAACTTTGAACAGGGGTCATTACACTATCCCCCTCTTTTACTAAGGTGCGTTATGCTTTTTAGCGTGCGCTAATCATGCGCTAAATGCTAACGCTTAGCGCACCTTTGTAAAAGAGGGCCTATATGTTGATATATTCTTTGATCTCTACATTTAAAACCAGAATTTTCCCTGATATTGTACTGAGTTGACTTATTCATATAGCAGACCAGGGTTGTTCTGGATATTCGTATTTGGTTCGATTCAGCTCCGAACCAAATTCAATTCAGTAAAATAGTGATTTCAATTTGAACATGAATAATCCAGGACTCCACAGTGCTAAATGATACAAAAATGAACACTTGGGCTCTGATTCTATAAATATCATCTTGAGGTTAGATGCTGCTCAACACGGTTGTCAATCAACCACTAAGGGCTCCTTTTACGAAAGTGCGCTAGCGGTTTTAGTGCACGCTTAGTGTACACTACAATGCCACGCGTGCTAGATGCTAACGCCTCCATAGAGCTGTCGTTAGTATTTTCCGTGTAACACGGGGTTAGCGCGTGTGGCATTGTAGCGCGCTCTAAAAACACTAGCGCACCTTCGTAAAAGGAGCCCTAAGTGCCATTTATAGAATCAGGCACCTAACTCAGCTGAGATGCTGGTAGGCCTCATAATGTTTGGCACTGGTGTATTAAGTCAGGGTTTTCTTGGCTTAATTTTCCGGTGCCTAACACAGATACTTACTGGCGCCTAAGGCAGTACACACCCAAGTTCTGCCCTTAACCATGCCTATTTTTTGGGTAGGTGCTGGTAGGCACCTCAGTGTACATGCCTACACGGTGCCTACCCCCAAATTATTATTTTTTGAATGGCACTGTTCTGATGCTGATTAAATAAATTAAAAATTAACCCCCCCCCCCTGTTTTATAAAGCCTGATAGCATGGGCCGCTGCAGTAACTGCCCTGGAAAGCCCATAGGGATTTAAAGGCTTTGGGATTTTTGCTGCTTTGTAAAAGCAGTGGTGGTGGTGGTGGGGGGGGGGGGGGAGTTAGGCCCCCTGGTTGGCTAGGTGCACTGATCTAGACATTTAATGATAGGCATCTTTTATAGAATCAGGGCCTTGATCTCTGATTTCACATGTCCATTATTGTTATTCAGTATTTGTATTTAGACAAATAACATTTTTCAGCTGAAGAGTAAAATATTGTATTCGGTACATCTCTATAACAGACTATCCATATAATGCTCTACATATAGGCCTCCTTTTTATCAAACCATATTAGGGTTTTTTTTTAAATCACAGCCACTGCAGTAAAAGCTCCGATGCTCATTGAATTCCTATGAGCTTCGGAGCTTTTACCACAGTGGCCAGCAATAAAAAAACCCTAACACAGCTTGATAAAAGTGGGCCATAATGCCACACAATAATATTGTTTTTAAAAATCCAGCATTTAGATGTCTGATGTGGCCCCAAGCATCTAATTGTTTTCTTTTCCAAATTGACATCATTTTATCTTTATTTTATTATTTTCATCTATCGCTTTTCCATCCTTGTATGTTCTCTAATATGTTTAGAAAACATTTATATGACTTGTTTTAATTGTCATGTTTAATTAACCCCCCCACTTTTATGAAGCTGCTTTAGGCTTTTTTAGCGCCGACCGTGGCAATATTAGCTCCGACGCTCATCGGAATTCTATGAGTGTCGGGGCTAATACAACCATGACCAGCGATAAAAAAGCCTAACATGGCTTCATAAAAAGGGGGGGGGGGGGGAGAGGATATAAAATCCATTGTTTTTATGTTTTTAAAAAAGAAACATGCTTGCAGGTTAAACTTATCCTTGTAGAATATACTGTACAATGCTGGAAGAGTAAAGAAGGTAAAGAATCTAGAGATAGGAAAATAGATATTCTTCAACAAATAAATGCTTAATGTGAAAGAGATTAATATGTTTACATTATTTATTTCTTTAAATTTAAACATTAATGACCTCCTCTCACCCATTAAACAGAAAAAAATGCTGATGTTTTAAAATAAATGCATATGTTCTGGTACTGCAGGAAACACATCTGAATAATGCAGAGTATGCTAAACTACTGATGTAATTTGTAGATCAATGCTATGAAGAAAGGGGTTTCAACAATGAAAACTGCAGTGTCTCATTTAAATTTAAAAGGACTGATGATCCAAGGTGGGAAAATATTTATGGCATGCAGTTCAACATCGCATTGATCATCTAGATCAGAAAAGGGATGTCTAAGAGAAAAGACTAAGGGCTCCTTTTACGAAGGCACATTAGGGCCTTAACACGCAGAATAGCGCATTATAATGCCACGCGTGCTAGCTGCTACCGCCTCCTCTTGAGCAGGCGGTAGTTTTTTGGCTAGCGTGCGCTATAGCACGCGCTAATCCGGTGCATGCACTAAAAACGCTAGCGCACCTTCATAAAAGGAGCCCTAAAAGTTAGATGCACTAAATAGGGTCGGTAATACCACATGGGTCCGCTGCGATCTGATTTTTGGCTGATTCCAAAAGAGCAATTGATACACAAACAAATTTGCATGCAAATAATTTGCACAGAGGCTCACCACAATCCCCGTCTCTCCCGTTCGATGGATTGCTGTGAGAGTGACTCTCACACATGCGCAGAGCCAGCAGTGGAAGCCTGAAAAGCTGAGAGGCAGGGGAAGCCCCAAAGCAGATTCCTGCAACTCAGCTGTTCGTGGCAGGAACCATTTTTTTTTTTTTTTAATGAATACAGATGTTATGCGTGTTAGCCACACACAATATCTGTCCCTGTTTAAAAAGAAAATGTCATGCCCCCCTCCTCCCAACCACAGCTGTCACAGCTGATGACAACCATGGATCCTTCAACCTCCCTAATGATGACAGCTGCCCCCGCGAGAGACAGGAGGGATGCTCACTCCCTCCTGTTAATGAAGGCCCCCCCAAAAAAAGCCAACCCCTACTCGCCTCCTTCCCAAAACCAAAAAAGGCAGGAGGGATGCCCACTCTCTCCTGCCACCAATCAGGGCCTAAGGCTCCTTCCGCTGTATCCTAGGATACAGAGGGAGGAGCCTAAAGGCTCAATTAGCTAAGACACCTAAGGAATGGGGCAGAAACAGGAAAAGTGTGGCTAAGGTAAGCCTATTTCGTATGCAGAATGTGGATTTGAATTTGGGCTGTCTGGGGCCAGACCCTAGTACTTGATTGATGAACGACTATGTTTGGATATGGCAGCTACTGGCCAGAAACAGTAACTTGGGTCCTGCAAGTCCCAGGCCCCTCTGTAAAACATTTTGCTTGAACCAAGAGACTACTTTTCTTGTTCCTACCCTTGTGAAGTAACAGGTTTCAGACTCTGCATTAATAAAGGGATTATTGAACATTTTATGTTTTTTTGACTGTGTGCACAAAACTCACCCCACAAACCCATTCAGGTAATCACAGGGGGATCTTAATGGACTGTGGATGGAATCTATGCATTGGGGGACCAACATTTAAAGGTTAGTTGGGGGGGAGGTTAGGGGAATCATGGGGGGAGGTCTTTAGCATGGGGGGTCCAGAGGAGGGTTCAGCTTTCCGGCAGGAAGGATTGGGCACCCTTCTGCCGGCGATTGGGAGTTTGGGGGGGCGGCGTTCCGGCAGGAGGGGTTCGGCACCCTCCTGCCGGCGATCGGACAGGCAGCCGCTATACTTATCCCTTGCCGCGATAAGTATAGCGGCCGCGTCTAATCTAACCCGATTCTCTAACCGGCATCTGTAACATGGACGCCGGTTACAGAATTGGGGTTAGTGTAGGCCCGATTCTGTATAGGACACCTCTCCCGGGCGTCCTATACAGAATCAGGGCAATAGAGTCCTCAACACACATGTATTTCTCCCAAATATTCTGCATCCACTTCATCTACAGAAACACTATCCTACCTGTAAGGCTGGATGCAGAGTAGAGCTAGGACATTTCTCCATACAACTCACCATACAATCATGTTTTTAAGTCTCTACTGCTACCCTGTTTCCCCGATGGTAAGACACTGTCTTATTTTTTTTGGAAGGCCAAAATATGCTCTAGGGCTTATTTTCGGGGGGATGCCTTATTTACATTTTTTTCTAAAAAGGGGGGGCTGTCTTATTTGACGGCTGAAGAATCGGTCGGCCGAAAAATCGTACCGTGTATGGCCAGCTTTATCCATCATACCACATATATTGTACCATTTAATGTCCCCAATGTTCTCCATCAGGGAAACACAGTAAAGAGATTATTCTGTAGTGCAGCATCAGAGGGGACTTGACAATGTGAAACCATTGTTTATATACCGTATGCATTTTAAACAGGCTTTATATACAGTAAGTGGTATTGCTCACAGCAAAAGAAACCTGTCTGCGTGTCTCACTTTTGGATGTTCTGGCCGTGAACAAACTCCTGCAGTCTCCGTTAGGGAGGGATGAGGGAAGCTGCCTGTGTTTCCTTGCGCGGAGTCACGTGCGCGCGCTGCAGTCCTGTCACTTCCTCCTCTTCACTTCATGACGAGGCGCGGCACGCAGCCATGGAGGCAAATACGGTAGACGGAGGGACCACACGGAGTCACCCACCGTACCACCCGATTCGGGTAAGCGCAGGTATCGGTGGGTGGCTTATTTGCGGGGGGGTGCCTTATTTTACATTTTTTTCTAAAAAGGGGGGGCTGTCTTATTTGATGGCCCTGCCTTATCATCGGGGAAACAGGGTATCTGTACAACATAAAGTCTGTCAGAATGCTTAGCTAATCTAAAATGCCAACACTCATTCCAAAACCAGGTCTTCAGTTTTCTCTGTAGCTTATATACAGTACATTTTAAAGCCCCACTGTAATAAAGAAAGGTCCAAATGAATACGGAATACTACCTGGAAAATTCATGCTAACAGAATATCTCAGTGACACACAAGAAAAATGTTACATATAGAATAAAAGTTACCACAAGCCATCCACAGATATGTAATGGAAACTCTAAGATTACAAGAGAGACATCCAATCCAATTCTTCATTTAGACCCACTGGAATAGTTGATTCTAACTTAAAGATCTATCATTGTTCCCTATAATTTATCTTTTTGGCCAGATTTCCACCCTCCCACCCACCCACTCACAATTGAATCTATAATTCACCATTGTATATCTGAAACAGAATGATGAAATTGCATCCAAATATGGACTAATAGAGCTGATAAATTTATTGTATAACATATGTGAAGTTAAAGTTTGTATTAGCTAGTGCAACTATCGGTGAGTTTTGTCCCGGCTGTTTCCGTTCTGCCCCCTCACACCACTGACAATCTCCAAAAGCAGAATGCTGGTGATACAATGTGGAGTTTCTGCTGTATTTACTTTTTTGTTGCAAACACTACCATCGGGAACTCCAATCAATTACTTAAGGCATTTATTACATGTCAGTGTTGTCATATTATTCCAATAATATCTGCTGCCAATGATGAATATGGTAATACTATAATAATACAATCTTCTTGTTCCCTTGGTGTTTGACTTTTATATTGTAATAATAATTGGTATTGGGCAAATCTAGCCCTCAAATACTCTTTTTTAATCATTCACCTAGGGTATCCCTTAGCTAATAATTGTTGTTTTAAATCTGCTTGTGTCTTAAATGCAGGGAGTGTAGAGCATATATGACGCAGTCACAAAAATTGAGCTATTGGCAAACTTTCTTTTAATTTTTGTGGGTGGAAGCTTTGAAAGTGAAAAAGGATGTTGAGATCAGATGATTTCTGAAATAATGTCTGTACCCATAGATGTTTTATATATTCACACATCCAGAAAGTAAATCATGGCATTATTGTAGGTCATTTTAAACTGAAGATTGGTATCTCTTGTATTTAGCCAGCTCATAAAATCCATCAGGGTTTCTAAAGTTTTAAGCCAAATAAAATATGCATTGTCCAAGAAACAGTTCCAGACTGTAATAAATTGGAACCAAACTGAAGAATATAATTAATTTTCTTCTAAAAATTACACATATACAGTGTGGCTACTGAGCGGGCAAATGATGAATCCATCACCAATCTATGATCTTGTTGATAATAGATTCCTTCAAAGTAAAAATAGCCAAATCCAACAAAAACATTGTAGGTATTCACTGGAGAGAGGGTCTTTCTTGAAGTGTTTTCTCAAATACAGTCATGGCTCCTTCATGTGGTATCATTGTATATAACAAAACTACGTCTAAGGTGACTAACCAATCACTGGCCAAAATAGTAGGTACTTCTTGCAATGTCTTCAAGAAATGAGATATATCTTGTAAATAAGATCATACTCTCTGTGCTTCAAGTTTAAAAAAAATATCCAGAAATTTTGATAGAAGTTTCAAAACAATAGGTACCTAGTACAAACCATAGGACGGCCAATTAGATGATCATAGGATTTATGAACTTATGGTATAAAATATAATCGAGGAGTTTTAGGGTGCAATTCCTATATAAAATACCTCTCCTTAGGTGTTGAATTTTTTTTTTTTCGTGGTCTGAAATAATATTAGAAATACATATCATTAACTCTGAAGTCAGATAGTATAATTCACTTGATTACTCAACTGTTGATTTGCTTCCACTAGATATTGCATTTTGGAAAGTATAACAGTTGCTCCTCCTTTCTTGGCACAAGTTATTATCAAATCATTTCTAGAGGTTAGTTGTTGCAATGCTTTAAATTGTGGATTGTACATATTAGGATAAAACATTTTTTGTCTATCTAAGCATTCCAATCAAGTTAAATCTTGGAAAATTAAATTCAACATGTCAATATGGCAGGTTTCAAGATGACTTTACATTAAGGATGGAATCATTGGTTACATCTTGTTCTATACCAAAATATTCCCTTTGCTGTAATTTTCTGATTAAACCATAAAAGATATATTAGTGAAAGGAGATATATTAATGAAAGGAGAAAGATGAAAAATGGAATTGTGAGACTAAAAGATGCTATGAACCGATATGTGCAGAGTGATGAGGAAAAATCAAACATGCTAAATAAATACTTCTGTTCTGTGTTCATGGAAGAAAATCTTGGAGAAAGACCAAGATTGTCTGGCAAAGTTACACACAAGAATGGTGTAGATACCACACCATTCATGAAAGAAAGTGCTTACAAACAACTTGAAAAATTGAAGGTGGACAAAGCAATGGGACTGGACAGGATCCATCCCAGGATATTGAGGGAATTCAAAGAGGTTCTATCATGTCCTATTAAAGACTTGTTCAACAAATCTTTGGAGACAGGTGTTCCTGTGGGTTGGAGAAGAATGGATGTACAATACTCCCCCGTGAATCTAGAAAAAAACGTGAATACGGTTTTTCATGGGTGAGCCTTAAGAGGGCAGCGGGAGAGGGTAGCAGGAGAGCAGCCGGAGCGCCGCGAGTGCAGGAAATCACTCGCGGTACACTCCGACCGCCTCTTCCTGCACTAAGTTGGGCCTTATCCAATCAGGAGCTGCTTTGATACTGGAAGCCCTGAATATGTATACTCTAGAGGAAAGGAAGGACAAGGGAGATATGATTCAGACATTCAAATACTTGAAAGGTATTAACATAGAACAAAATCTTTACCAGAGAAAGGAAAACTGTAAAGCCAGAGGGCATAATTTGAGGTTGAGGGGTGGTAGACTCACAGATATTGTTAAGAAATTATTTTTTAAGGAGCAGGTGGTTGATACCTGGAATGAGCTCCCGAGTGAGGTGGTAGAGAGGAAAATGGTGACAGAGTTCAAAAAAGCATGGGATGAACACAGAGGATCTCTAATCAGAAAATAATTGTATATATTGAAGAACTAAGGCCAGTACTGAGTAGACTTGAATGGTCTGTGTCCCATATATGGCCATTCAGATGAAGATGGGCTGGAGAAGGCTTCAATGGCTGGGATGGTTTAGATGGGCTGGAGTGAAATTTGATGGAGACTCTAGTAGATGGAACCTAAGCACAGTACCAGGCAGAACTCTAGGTTTCTGGCCTAGAAATATCTAAGAAAAAGGACAATTTAAATTAAATCATTAATTTATAGAGATTGTATTGTTGGGCAGACTGGATGGACCATTCGGGTCTTTATCTGACATCATTTACTATGTTACTATAAGGCAATGCAGTTTTCAAATGGATCATATCTTGTTGCTGGCACAAAGCCCAAGCCCAAATCCAATACTGTAATTTATGTTTCTATTAATTGTAACAAGGAAATGTTAATTACTGTTGATTCTGCAACTTTGTGTAAGGTCTATTTTGATCTGCAGTGTGTTGACCTATTCTGCGGGTGTTCCTGTATTTTGTCCTGCCGTATTGTCTATGGGGTAAAAAATCCCTCCCCCCTTCCCTTTGGAAATTGTCACTTAGGTACTTGATCATCACTGCTAATTTCTGATTCAGATGAAATCTCCTCAAGAGGTCATCTCTGAGATTTATCCTGATGTTGTTTATACTTCCATGGATATATACGATTCTGGGCATGATCCTTTTCATTGTATGCATTTTATGTTTTTTTAATCGTGTTTCAAATTTTGATGTAAAGATGAAATCTGTTGTAGATTGGCCATTTGTTTATCAAATTCATCTGTAGGATTTGATTCTCACAACTATTGCTGTAAAGACCTGATTGAAGTTCATATTTCAGATTCTACTATAGAGGTGGTTTCTACTATAAGTAGCATGAGATCCAAGCTACATTTATTAGGAATGGCGTTTCATTTTTTCTAAAAAAAAAAAAAAAAAAAGCTAGAATATAAATGAATAATTTAGAGGCTCTATATATGCAAAGCCTCCTTGGAATAAGTCTATTCTTGATATATTGAACCATAGTACTACCATGGAGCTGGGCTCAGAGGGAGCAACCACTGATGTAAATTATATAGATCCATCCAAGATGGTTAAATTCTCAGCCTCATCCAATAAAGCTGAACGCTGCAAACAAGCAGTCAATTGTTCATCTGAGCTTGTGCCATTTCACTACAGTTCACTCAATGTATGTATTTACATTAATGTGTCCAAACATACTTTATAGGGTGCCCCGTACACTATTCACCTACTAAATCATTAAGCAACCTAACAATATTTTAATAACCTTTTTGTCTATGAGGACCTTCAGATAGGTTTCAATAGATATATGACCCTTTCATCAAATTTTCAGATCACCAATTTGGCATAAGTCCTCTATTTTTTATATCAAATATATCATCCAACCATGCATTTCAATTTTCTGAATTAATTCTTAAACATTATTCATTCATTTAATTTTAATTTTTACAAAAGGTCACATTTATCTTTTAAATCAAAGAAAGATTACATCATGTTACTGAACAACTTCCGACATAACATTATGTTTCACCAATTTGGCTGCATCAGAGAAGCAAATTCTGTGGAAAAAAAAAGAAGAGAAAATCTCATCTGTTCTGTCCATAACTTTTCTAAATCTGCACTTAAAGTTTTCTCTCAGTAGTGACTGCATTTAAACATGGCAGCAATGTCTGACATGAGCTACAGTCGACTCCACCTAAGTGCATGTCGGTTAAGCGCATGCTTCGGTTATCCGCAGCCTATCTCCATGGTCCCATTTTTTTTACATTAAAGTCAATGGACGTAAACTCTGGATAATTGCAATTCTGATATGCACACAATCCGCTTATGTGCACTGATGTTATAGGTCCCACCTCTATGCATTCACCGTTATGTTCACTCCGGTTAAAAGCAATTGCATTCTCATGTTGATGAGCCACGTGTTTTGGATAAGCATTCTAGGCCTGGCCAGGCGTTCAAACTTATAAAGAAACATAGAAACATAGAAATAGACGGCAGATAAGGGCCACGGACCACCAAGTCTGCCCACCCCAATAACCCTCCCCTACCTTTCTCTGTGAAGAGATCCCACGTGGCGATCCCATTTTGACTTAAAATCAGGCACGCTCCTGGCCTCGACCACCTGCAGTGGAAGATTATTCCAGTGATCAACCACCCTCTCGGTGAAGAAGTATTTCCTGATGTCACCGTGTAGTTTCCCGCCCCTGATTTTCCACGGATGACCTCTTGTTGCCATTTGAAAAAGAAGATATCCTCCTCCACCTCTATACAGCCTGTGAGATATTTGAACGTCTCGATCATGTCCCCCCTCTCTCTGCGTTCCTTGAGTGAGTATAGCTGCAATTTTTTCAGCCTTTCCTCATACGGGAGATCCTTGAGCCCCGAGACCATCCGGGTGGCCATACGCTGGACCGACTCAAGTCTCAGCACATCTTTGCGGTAATGCGGCCTCCAAAATTGTACACAGTACTCCAGATGGGGTCTCACCATGGATCTGTACAATGGCATAATGACTTCGGGCTTCCGGCTGACGAAACCCCTATGATTTGTCTAGCCTTAGATGAAGCTTTCTCCACTTGCTTGGCAGTCTTCATGTCCTCACCGATGATCACCCCTAAGTCACATTCTGCTACAGTCCTTTGTAGGATTTTACCATTGAAGATGTACGTCTTGCATGGATTTTGGCTGCCCAGGTGCATGACTTTACATTTTCTGGTATTGAAACTGAGTTGCCAGGTCCTGGACCAGTGCTCCAGTAGGAGTAGGTCATGCACCATACAGTCAGGCATTGAATTTCCATCTGGCCCTGTGCTTTGGTCTGACGTGTTCCTGCCTACTACATTGCATAGTTTGGCGTCATCGGCGAATAGCGCTATTTTACCTTGAAGTCCCTCAGCCAAGTCCCTTATGAAGATGTTGAATAGGATCGGGCCCAAGACCGAGCCCTGCGGCACTCCACTGATCACCTCCGTCTTTTCGGAGGGGGTGCCGTTCACCATCACCCTCTGAAGCCTACCTCCAAGCCAGTCCCTAACCCATGCTGTCAATGTGTTTCCTAATCCTATAGAGCTTATCTTGTTCAACAACCTGCGGTGTGGCATGCTATCGAATGCTTTGCTGAAATCCAAGTATACGATGTCTAGGGACTCCCCAACATCCAGCTTCCCTGTCACCCAATCAAAGAAGCTGATTAGGATTAGGTTAGATTGGCAGGACCTCCCCTTAGTAAATCCATGTTGACGCGTATCTCGTAGATTCTCCTCGTCTAAGATCGTATCCAATTGGCGTTTGATTAGAGTTTCCATTAGCTTGCTCACTATTGACGTGAGACTCACTGGTCTGTAGTTAGCAGCCTCCGTCCTGCATCCTTTTTTGTGGAGTGGAATGACGTTAGCTGTTTTCCAGTCCAATGGGACTTTACCTGTACTAAGGGAGAGATTGAAGAGCACAGATAGCGGTTCCGCCAAGACGTCACTTAATTCCCTGAGTACCCTGGGGTGTAGGTTGTCTTGCCCCATTGCTTTGTTAACCTTGAGATTAGATAGTTCAAAGTGGACAGTGCTGGGTGTAAACTCGAAATTTTGAAATGGGTCTGCAGAACTATCCCTTGTCTGCAGCTGAGGGCCGGATCCCGGCGCCTCACGGGTGAAGACTGAGCAGAAGTATTCATTTAATAGTTCAGCCTTTTCAGAGTCCGATTCTACATAGTTCCCGTCTGGTTTCTTAAGGCGTACTATCCCGCCTGTGTTTCTGTTTCTGTCACTAATATACCTGAAGAGGGGTTTATTGCCCTTCTTGATTTTTTTCGCTAGATTCTCCTCCATTCTAAATTTGGCCTCTTTGACCTTTGTTTTGACTGCTCTTGACTTGGCCAGATAGTCTTCCCTAGAGTCCTGATTCCCTGATTGTTTATAAGATATGAACGCTCTTTTCTTTTCTTTTATGAGGTCTGAGATCTCTGCAGAGAACCACTGTGGCTTATTGTTTCTTCGCCGTTTACTTACCAATTTAATAAAGCGGTTGGTTGCTTCTTGTATGGTAGCTTTTAGAGTTGACCACAATACTTCTACATTATCTGTTTCTGCTCGGTTATACAGCGCCTGATGGATGAAATCCCCCATGCCCTCGTAGTTGGCGTCCTTGAAGCTGAGGACCTTGGTTAATGTGTTAGATTTTGTGAAACCTTTCCTGAGATTGAACCATACCATGTTGTGGTCACTGGAGGCCAACCTGTCGCCCACCGAGACCTCTGTGACACTTTCTCCATTGGTAGTATCAGGTCCAGTATTGCCCGATCCCTTGTTGGCTCCAATACCAGTTGCCTGAGTCGTGCTCCCTGAATAGTTTAATAGTCTTCTGCTGCTGTTGGACGCAGAGGAAAGTGTGGTCCAGTCCACATCAGGCATATTGAAGTCACCTAACAATACTGTGTCCCCACGCAAGGTGATATTCTCTATCCAGGTCATCCTGCTGTCTTGGGGGGTCTGTATACTACACCAAGATACAGGCATTTGTCCTTCCCCCTAGCCAGATTCACCCAAAGGGATTCCCCTGTGTACCTGACATCTGCGATTCTGGTGACTTTAATGTCATCTTCGGTATATAGTGCTACCCCTCCTCCCAATTTGCCCTCCCTGTCTCGGCGAAGCAAGTTGTAACCCGGTATGACCATGTCCCAGCCATGGGAGTCCGTGAGCCAGGTCTCGGATATCGCCACCACATCTAGGTTGGCGCTCCTCATTTCCGTCTCTAATTCCAGGATTTTATTTCCCAAGCTGTGAGCATTGACATACATAGCCCTCCATGTTATATGTTTGCTATGACTCTGTGGGGATATTCCCGCTTGATCTACTTGGACCTCCTTAGTGCAATTTGCTATGTGTGTACTAGATCCAGAGTTACAGCGTGAACTTGTCCCAGGTTCGGAAATGTGTACACTATCCCTCGACCCAGAATTACAATGTGAACCTAGCCCATATTCGGCAATGTGTGTCCCCATCCCAGCCCCAAACCCAGAAATGCAAAGTTTACTTACCTCAGTCTCAACAAAGTATTTGCAGCTTTGCTCACCTTGTAGGTCAATTGTGCCTGTACTCTCCCCCAACTTACCTAGTTTAAAGCCCTGTGAAGTAGGCCGGCTAGTCGGTGTCCAAAGACGTTCTTTCCTCTTCTGGTCAGGTGTAGCCCGTCTGGTCCCTGTAGTCCTTGTAGTGCCTCTCCATGGTGCAGGAACCCAAAGTTCATCTCCTTGCACCATCTGTGCAGCCAGTCGTTAGCCCACTGGATGCGATCATCCCTGGCTCTACCCTTGCCCCTCACTGGGAGGATCGAAGAAAAGATCACCTGCGCATCCATTCTCCTCAGCTTCTCACCCAGGGCTCTAAAGTCCTCAGGTATGCTCTCCGGGGTGTTCCTGGCAGTGTCATTAGTTCCGACGTGAATGAGAAGCATGGGGAAGTGGTCCTGGGGCTTGATGAGTCTGTCCAGACAAGCGGTCACATCTCGGATCCTAGCCCCTGGCAAACAGCATACCTCTCTCGATAGCAAATCTGGTCTACAGACTGGTCCCTCGGTGCCCCTCAGCAGCGAATCCCCAACAACCACCACTCTGCGCTTCTTAGGGGGGGGGCCGAACTGTTGTCTCCGGAGTTGGAACCGTCTGCTGAACAACCTCCTATACCACGTTGTCAGATCCCTCCTGTAGCAGCTGGAATCTGTTCCTCAAGATGATTTGCGGGGTCGAAGCAGAGCTGCCCTGTTAGTGAGAGAAAGATACAAAATGAGAGGAAGGTCTTCTGCGTTTGCCTGTGGAGGAAGTTACTAGCTGCCAGGAATCAGCATCTCCAGCCTCTTCCTGTATTCCGATGGTTGGACCCAAGGTTGCCGGTTTGGTTGCTTTGGGAGTAATGAGGATGGTCTTGTCAGGTTCCCGTCCGGAGATCTTGGACAGCTCCTGGATGACTTCGTCGATGAAGACCTCGTGACACCTTGGTGTCTCGTGGAGAAAACCTTTGTCTGTGGCTAGTCAAAAGTCATTTTCTCTGGCTGAATGTGTCCACCACGCTGGATAAAAGTCATTGTCTTTGGCTGAACATGTCAATGTCTTAAAGAGACTTGACCAATGGGAGAGTCAGGTCTCTATTGCAAACATTACAGTGTTCATCCTATCCAGATTTCTCAGATTTACAAAAAAAAAAAAGCAAGCCATATTGAAAGACTGGCAAAACAATGGCAATCTTACCAGGAAATGAAAAAGAATTGGGAAGGCTGGAACGTTGAACAGGCGTTGCTGCGATGGTTTGCTGAAGCTAGAAGTCATCAACTGCCAATCAATGGGCCTCTGCTGATGGAGAAAGCAGCACAGCTATCCGAAGAACTAGGCGTAGAAGACTTCAAAGAAACAAACTGATGGCTGGAGAGGTGGAAAGTTCATAATGGCATAAAATTTAAGAAGCAGCATGGAGACAAACAAGACGCTGATGAGTGTGGTGCAGAAAGATGGGTCATGGAAGAGTTGCCATCAGTCATTGGTGGATATGACATATGTGACGTTTTCAACGCTGATAAGATGAACCTGTACAGTCATAAAGGACACTGCAGACAACCAAGAGTCTGATGAGGACAGAGATACTGCTGCGGTCATCACGACTAATGAAACACCTACAAAGATAGTTTCCTTCTCGGATATGCTGAAGTCCCTACACATGCTGCGTTGTTATCTGGAGATATGGCCAGTTTTACAGCATCAGTAGTCAGATACACAGCCTGAATTGTGTAATCTGCATGCAGAAAACAATGACTGATTATTTCAGTAGAATGTTGGTTAACGTAGAACAAAATCTTTTCCAGAGAAAGGAAAATGGTAAAACCAGAGGACATAATTTGAGGTTGAAGGGTGGTAGATTCAGGGGCAATGTTAGGAAATTCTACTTTACGGAGAGGGTAGTGGATGCCTGGAATGCGCTCCCGAGAGAGGTGGTGGAGAGTAAAACTGTGATTGAGTTCAAAGAAGCGTGGGATGAACACAGAAGATTTAGAATCAGAAAATAATATTAAATATTGAACTAGGCCAGTTACTGGGTAGACTTGCACGGTCTGTGTCTGTGTATGGCTGTTTGGTGGAGGATGGGCAGGGGAGGGCTTCAATGGCTGGGAGGGTGTAGATGGGCTGGAGTAAGTCTTAACAGAGATTTCAGCAGTTGGAACCCAAGCACAGTACCGGGTAAAGCTTTGGATTCTTGCCCAGAAATAGCTAAGAAGAAAAAAAAAAAAAAAAATTAAATTGAATCAGGTTGGGCAGACTGGATGGACCATTCGGGTCTTTATCTGCCGTCATCTACTATGTTACTATGTTAAAAAAAGGTTTACATTGTATTGCATTAGATGGAACAGTGCTGATTCTAAAACTGAACCATGTAGAATTATTTTACGTATGGTTTTTTTTTTTTTTTACTGACTAAAAGTTTTATTGCATTTGACTACAGCTTACTGTGATTTTTCATGACTAGAAAGTGGCACTCTGATTAAGCGCACACTCCGTTTAAGCGCATGTCGTGGTCCAGAGGCCTTGTACCTAAGCAGAGTCGACTGTATTTAAATGACCTGAACTAACAGTTGAGAACTTATTCATCCAATCGGATTACAAGAGGGACATCCAATCCAATTCTTCATTTGTACCCACTGGACAAGCAGCCTTAACCTCTGAGCCAGATAAGCTGGTTTTTAGTCAGTATTCTCTGGCATGTGGAATGATGTCTTAGGAGAGCACAGGCATCTCTGTAAAAAAAAAGATTTTTCCTCTGGAAAAGGAAACTGCAGAGTGCAGCCAGCTATCTCTATAGACACCTGTTTTCTGTTTCAGCACCTATAATTTCCTAGGTGGCCTTTTACAGAATCACGGCGTACTTATTGGCAACTATTTTTCAATTAATGCTCATTAACAAAGTTGATTGGGCTTATTATTCATTTAATATAGGTACCTGGTAGTTAGCTGTCTCCAATAACGATGCCTATCAGTAGGCGCCATGTATAGAATTTCCCCATTACAACCCAACAGAGGCAGGAAGAATGAGAAAATAAGCATTTTTATTTTATAAAATGCACTACAACTGTAGGGTGGGACTAGAGAATGACACGGGGAGCGATCCCCGTGGGGAACCGCGGTGTGGCTGCGGTTTGGCTGCGGGCTATGGAGACTCCATAGCCAAATCACTGCAGACACGGGGACAAAAGTTTTCACCGCCCGCAAAAACGGTGAAAAGATTTGTCCCCGCAGGCAAATGTATCCCCTTCTACATACTGCGATTTATCGGGTTTTCACCGTGTGTTCGGTTCACTTCGGGACAGGTGTCTGATTTTTTTCCGGCGGCCATGCTTGTCGGCCATATGGTCTCCTCCAACTCGTCTCTCTCCACCCGACTTGCACGTTGCCTGACTCCGCCCCCTTCAATATTCTGGCTCCTCATTAGTCAGTTCTTTCCTGCTCAAGAAGGGGACCAATCGCTACTGCCACACATGATATTTAATGGGTTGCAGTAGCGATTGGAAATCGGGTGATTTCGGAGCTGAGAGGCAAGCCCAGGATTTTTTTTGGAGTCGCTGCCTGGATTGGAGAGGAGTCACTGCTGCAGACTTGGAGAAGCTGAAATTTCATTGAAAACTTTGGCGCTACAAGTAGAGGTAAGGTGCACACTTTCCTACTACTTGCCTGCCCAGGGTTGGCAGCGGCGGCGGCAGGGGTGAAGGGGATTCTTTGACCGGTTGGAGACGGGAGTCTGGCTGAGCTGGGAGCTGGTTCTTTTTTTTTTTTTAATCTGTGTGGATTTTTTGACTGGTTGGAGACGGGAGTCTGGCTGAGCTTTGAGCTTTTTCTTTTTTTTTTTTTAATCTGAGTACTAGTGTAGTAGTGTGCTGTGTCCATTCCCATTGGTTACTGAATCCTATTCCTGAACATGTGCTGCAAGAATGGAGGAATCCAGCACATGTTCAGTATGTAACCCATGGGAATACGTTAATAAAGATAAGTATATAAAATCATACCTGTTTGAGGCTTTTATGCATGCTGCGGTGACGGTGACGGGGCGGTGAATGGGATGGCAGTGGCGGTGACGGGGCGGTGAAAGGGATGGCGGTGATGGTGACGGGGCGGTGAAGGGAACGGCAGTGACGGGGCGGTGCAGAGGATGGTGGGACGGGGACGGGGCGGTGACGGGGACAGATTTTTTCCCTGTGTCATTCTCTAGGTGGGACTAAAGGATCCTTTTTTAGGCTCTTAACTTGCAAATTAGTGCATGTTAACTGCTACTGCACAAACACATTAACCTGTTTTGCATTATTTTATTGATTAGCACACACTAGTTCACGTGTTAAGGGCATTTTGCATTAGGGGGCAGCAACTAAGCAGGGCATGGGTAGAGAATGGAGGTGGAGACTATGTTGTACTTAGTATGTGGCACATGTGGATAATTGTGGCAGTTAATATGAGTCCTCCTAAATAACTCCTAAATAAGAGGCACTAAGTACACCCATGCTAATTATAACCAAGATGCCACAAATTAATGGAGATTATAATGTGGGACCTGCAAAGGATGTGCTGTGAACACCCAATCATTTCTATGTTCTGCATCGAGTCCATTTTGGTGCCCCTCCACATACATACTGTTTTTGTTTTAAATTTAGTCTTACCGCATGTTAATTGATTGTGTTAAATCAGTGTTTCTCAACTCAGTCCTGGAGCACCCTCTTGCCTGTCAGGTTTTCAGGATATCCACAATGAATATACATGAAAGAAATTTGCATATAATGGAGGTAGGGTATACAAATCAAGTTTATGCATATTCATTGTGGATATCCTGAAAACCTGACTGGCAAGGGGGGAGGGACTCCATGACCAAGGGGTCCTTTTACTAAGGTGCGCTAACCGATTGAGCGCACGCTAATCGATTTAGCGCACACTAAATGCTAAGGCACCCATAGAATATAGTGGGCGCCTTAGTATTTAGCGAGTGCTAAATCGGTTAACGCGCCTTAGTAAAAGGACCCCCAAGTTGAGAAACACTGTGTTAAACCATGATAACTGCATAATCTAATGCACTTCACTAAAAGGACCCCTAAATTTCTTTTTTTTTAAATTCTTTATTAATTTTCAAAACTACAACAGTGCAATACAACCAATGCAACTCATAGTAATACAATAAAAGCACATTCATCTTTCTCATGTTCATAATCATCCTTTTCCCCCACCCACCCACCCAAACAATTATCATTCCGTATAGCACAAACATATATTATCATAAATATCCTATCTATTCTGAATAATGATATCTTCACTTCCATCCCAATTATAAATAGTCAAAAATCAATTTATGACATAAAGAATCCCTCTCCGCCCTCCCCCCCCCCCCCCCACACGCCCTGGATCTGTACCATAGTAAAGAACAAACTGATTCACAGTCAACAAACAATTACAGTGAGGTAACATAAGATGCCAATGGGCCCCATATTAATTTAAATATATTACCATGTCCTAAATTTTCAGCATTTATTCTTTCAAATCTATAACTAGAGCAAAGACTTGCCCACCAGAACGAAAAATGTAAACGATCACATTTCTTCCAATTTTGGGTGATTATCTGGATGGCTATCCCAAGGACCCCTAAATTTCAACCTGAGTTTTAAGAAAATACAGACTATTCCAGTTAGCTCTTGTATGTTCATGCAGATCATCTGTACTTACAGCATAACTTTTAAAAAAATCTTGGAACTCTGAAATAGTACTTATCTGAATAATCTATAACCAACTGCCTAATCAGAAACAACTTTACTTCTTTTTATTTATAACATTTTTCAATGCTGTTTTTTTTTTTTTTTTTCTATCACATGTAGAAACTAATTTCCATTTCATAGATGAATGGCAAACATCAAAGAAACAGAACATTTTCTATCAAGTGAAACTGTAGAAAAAGCAAGATTGTGAGTTAATGATATGTAATCTACATTTGGCATTAGGCATATGGCTTACATTTAAAAAATATGGTGACAAATCTTTTCCTTAATAGCTGGAGACATGTTTACTTCACAAGTTCTACATTTTCAACATGATTATTCAAAGTCATTCTGGAAACGTAATGTAATCAAAATCGTCCTTTTAAAACAAGACTAAATTTGCCTTGCTGAACCAAAGTCTAGCATTGGTTAAAGACATATATTGCATCAACTTGTGAACTTGAACAAAAACAGCAAAATTCCTATAAAATGTTAATAGAGAGCATGGGAAGAAGATGCAAACCTGTTCAAAGGAGGAAAACATTTAACTGCAGCTATCTTTATTGGACCTGATATTTTATGGGCAGCAGTGTTGCTGATTGCCAGCCTTATATGCATAAGGTTTGTTTATGTATATTCTGCCTTTATCAAGGCAGAACACAAAGGGCTCCTTTTACAAAGGTGCGCTAGCATTTTTAGCGCACGCACTGGATTAGCGCACGCTACCCGAAAAACTACCACCTGCTCAAGAGGAGACAGTAGCAGCTAGTGCGCATGGCATTTTAGCGCAAGCTATTCCGAGTGTTAAGGCCCTATTGCACCTTTGTAAAAGGAGCCCAAAATAGCATACACAATAAAATTACATATAAACATCTTAAAATAATATAAAAAAAATATTAAAATACATAAACCAAAATCCTTCATATCCACAAAACTAGATAATTACATATTCTTTTCCACATCATACATCAGTACACCAGCCACAGCATGATTTTAAAAGAAAATCCAAAATCAACCTGCATAAGACAATACAAAGTAGAGCCTTAAGACATCTCCCCCCGTGCGAAAACATTTGATAGTAAAAAATGGGGCATGAAACTTTTCACTATCAAAATTAGTTTTCACCGTTATGATAACGAATAAAATTTCATTATTCATTTCATCATATATTTTTCATAAATTCTGTTTTATATCATTCTTATTTTCACTTTAAGCAATAAAACTTGTGGTGGGCATATCATAATTGTACAGACGTCAATCCTTAGAACCTCTTATGATATGGGGCTCATAATAATTAAAAATAAAATCTAAAAAGTGGCCTAAATGGGTACTTAGACGATCAAAAAGCCTGATCGTCCAAGTACCCATAATCAAAGCTGGTTTTAGATGTATCTAAAACCAGCTTAGGCCTTTCCCCTGCCTCTAAACACATAGAGCGAAAAGAGGTGTTTTTAGAGGAGGGGAAAGGGCGGGCAGTGGGCCGACCTTCACCTAGGCGTACACCAGGTATAACTAAAACTTATACCAAGTCAAAACAGATATAAGTGCCAAAAAAGGGGCCGCTGAGCTGATGGAGGCTGGTGCGATCAGCTCAGCGGCCTGGCAACCTATCCACCCCCCCACCGCAACCATAGCGGCAGGAGAGATGGCTCATCTCCCCTGCTGCGATACGATCACCCCTCTACCCAAATTGTTGTAGATGCCCAATCTCTCCTGCCGTGGGTTGTGGCATTTCGGGTAGAGGGGTGATCGCATCGCATCTTCTCGCTGTGTATATGAACATCTCATTTTTAATCGCAACCAATGGCTAGATTATGTGCCTTTGTGCACAAAATAAGGCAGAAAGTTATCCATTAAATCGAGTTGTTAACACCAAAAATCATGCGCATGTTTAAAAACCTCTACTAAACTTACCATGAGCTTTTTAGAGCATTCGGCTCAAACTTCATTGACAGAAGATGTGGAGGGGCATAATTGAAATGGACATCTAAGTCCGTTTGCGTCCAACTCACAAGTCGTCCAAAGTAAAAAACAGCCTAGGACACATTTTTGAAAAATATGTCCAAAATTTTTTTTGTTTCGAAAATCGTCTAACTATACGTCCTGCTGTTCTGATCGTCCAAATCACTAAATCGTCCATCTTTATACCACATTTTTGTTCAACTTTTCGTCCAAGTCTAAGACGCCTAGAATAAGCCCTGTTGGGAGGGGTCTGCAAAGTGATGGACTGAACACCCAGACATGCCACCTAAATAGTGGGGTATCTTACAGGGCACTGCTGTGAACTTCATAAAAAAGGTGCCATGTCTTCTCCTCACTATAGCTCCCTTATAGGTCATGGTGAGCCCCCAAAACCACCTCCAGAATCCCCTAGACCCACTTATCTACCACCCCAATAGCCCTTATGGCTGCAGGAGCCACTTATAAGAACATAAGAACATAAGAAGTTGCCCCTGCTGAGTCAGACCAGAGGTCCATCTTGCTCAGCGGTCCGCTCCCGCGGCGGCCCATCAGGCCTAGTGCATGAACAGTGATCCCTGATTAATTTTATAACTTACTTCTAATCCCATCCCTATAATCTACCTCTACTCTTATCTGTACCCCTCAATCCCTTTGTCTTCCAAGTACCTATCCAAAGCTTCTTTGAACCCCTGTAGTGTGCTCCTGTTTATCACATCCTCCGGTAGCGCGTTCCATGTATCCCCCAATACAAAAGGGTTTTGGGGGTGTAAAGGGGAGTGCACATGTTTCAGTAACAATGCAGTGATTACAGGGGCTTATGGGCATGGGTCCTCCTCTCCATGAGTCCCTAACCCACCCCTAAGACAGCTTAAGCTGCCTCTGTGCTGGATGACTAGGCTTTCCTATGCCAGGCGGCCAGGTAATGATGGTCTGGAGGCTGAAGTTTAAAGGTGTGATTAATATTTTTATGGGGGTGGGGGGTCGGGGATCACTGGGGTAGTGTGTTGGGGTCTGTTTTATGTGTTTGCAGTGCTTATCTGGTGACTTTAGGTAGGTTTTTGTGACTTTGACCATGTTTTACATGGTCTAAGTCACAACGTCCAAGTTCTGTCGATGCTGGGCTGTATAACTTTTGGTTATACATGCTGTACGACTAGGTCTAAGCTGGCCCACGTCCCACCCAACTCCCGCTCTAGACATTCTTCCTGAAATGCCCTGTTTAGCTTTGGTCATTCAGCAGCACTATGAAGGCCTAGGTCGTTTAGAAATATGTCCAAATCCCGTTTTTATTATCGGCACTTGGACGTAGTTGGGAAATTTTTCATCCAAGTTCCGACTTAGGCCGGTTTTTGGATGTTTTTCTCTTTCGATTATGAGCCCCATAACCTTTTCATGCTGGGGGCCCTGACAGACTGATTTTAACTACATTTCAGAAGACGTAGAAGTGCCCCACTTGCACGTGAACGTGATGACATCGCCACATAAACGTGTTTAGAAACATAGAAAGATAACGGCAGAAAAGGGCCACAGCCCATCAAGTCTGCCCCATCAAGTTTGTTCTTTTTGGAGCATACATGTAATTTTATCTGGAACTGTACACACCTGCAAGTTGTTTCTATGAATGAAATTCTCCAGATCCTTCATCTTTTTCAGTAGGACCTGGACTTCAGTCTGCATATCCTCCAAATCTTTTTGAACCCTCGCCATGCCATTGTCACAGGTGTACATCATAGATTCAACTGTATCTATTCTGGTATTCATTTCAGTGAGATCCATTTTAAGCTCCTGAAGGGCCTCCTTCACCTGTGTTGCAACTGCCAAGATTTCTGATTTAACCTCTGCCAACCAGTCCCTCATATCAGCCTCTACCAGTGACCAGTTTCTGAACTCTATGGCTCAGTTACTGCTGACAGTTGTTTTTGATGCTCATCTTCCATGAGCCTTGCACCATGTGGCATTCGGCCAGGTGGCTTTTCCTTAGCATGCAGAGCCATCCTCTCTCTGTTGTGGTTTTTTTTTTTTTCTTCTTTGCCATCAAGTGCCCCTCAGAACTGCTGCTCCTCAACAAACAAAGACACAGATCAACCTAAATATAACCATAAATATATCTGGGGAATTGCTCAGGCTGAGATTGGAGCCTACAACTCAAGCTCCCATCTTCCTCAGTGATGTCATTTTTTCTCTTTCCCTCCCCCCCCCCTTTTTATCCAAGCCACTTGGATATGCTGCTCACCGCTGTTCCCTTGACTTTCTCTCAATCCTAGCTATTCTTGATCAACTCCAATCAGACTGTCACCCTCTGCACTCTATATAAATTGCCCATGATAAAATTTCTAACGACCTGTTCCTGACAAGACCTAAAGGTCTCTATTCTATCCTCATCCTTCTCAATCTAACTACTACTTTTCACACTATAGACGACCACCTTCTCCATGATACACTGTCTTCACTTGGATTTCAGGGTTCTTTTCCTTCTTGGTTCTCTTCTTATCTCTCACATCTCACCTTTAGTGTATGCAGTGGTGGATCCTCCTCCACTGCTATCATGCTATCAGTTGGGGTACCCCAAGGCTGTGTCCTGGGAACTCTTCTTTTTTCTATCTATACTCATTCCCTTGATTCTCTGATCTCTTCCCAACATCACCTCTATGCTGACAACTCCTAGATATACCTCTGTATACTATCAACCTCTACAAGAATTCAGGCCAAGTCTCAGCCTGTCTGTCTGACATTACTGCCTGGATGTTCCACCACCACTTAAAACTGAACATGACCAAAACTGAGCTACTTATCCTTCCTACTAAGCCTATTTCTCCCCCCCCCCCCCAACTCTATCTCGGTGGATAACACCGTCTCAGTTTGCAACCTCGGGGTCATCTTTGACTACTCTCTTTCTACATAAATCCAATAAACTATCAAAACCTGTTGTTTCTTTCTCTATAGCACCAAAATCTGACCCTTCCTCTATGACCAACCTTACCAAACCCCTTATCAACACCCTTATCACCTCTTACCTAGACTACTGCAACTTGCTTCTCAAAGATCTTCCATGTAGCCATCTCTCTCCCTTTCAATCCGTTCAAAATTCTGCTGTACGATTTATATTCTACCATTGTTGCTATGCTCATATCACCTCTCTCCTCAAGCCACTTCATTGGCTCCCTATTCATTTCTGTATACAGTTCAAACTCCTCTTATTGACTTACAAGTGTTTTTACTCTGCAGCTCCTCAATATCTCTGCTCTCTTATCTTTCCCTATACTCCTCCCTTGGAACCTCATTCATTGGGCCTCTCTTATCTGTAACCTTCTCCTCTACTTGAACAAAAAACAAAATCCAACAGGTCTGCAGTGAAACACAATCAACAGCAAACAAAAGAGTAACTGCAGACAATTGTACAAGATGCAGGCTGTGTTTATTTAGATAGTCTTTTTGTTGTACATTGTATAACCATCTTTTTGCAAACCAAGGGACCCAACATATCATCTTCTGGGGAGTGTGTGGTGCAGTGGTTAAAACTACAGCCTCAGCACCCTGAGGTTGTGGTTTTAAACCTACGCTGCTCCTTGTGACCCTGGGCAAGTCACTTAATCTCCCCATTGCCCCAGGTACATTAGATAGGTTGTGAGCTTGCCAGGACAGACAGGGAAAAATGCTTGAGTACCTGAATAAATTCATGTAAATCATTCTGAGCTCTCCTGGGAGAATGGTATAGAAAATTAAATAAATAAATATTTTAATTAGCTTGCAAAATTAAGTTATGTTTAATGAAGGCAGAATCTGGTTTACAAAAAGATAATACTTCTTTTGCAAATTCCTTCATACTCCTTATACAATCTCCTCTTTATCCTGATCACTTACCTCCCACCCCCCTTTTTACAAAGCTGTGTTAGGCTTTTTTTATCGCCAGCCACGGTGGTATAAGCTCCAATGTACATAGAATTTCTATGAGCATCGGAGCTAATACCGCTGTGGCCGGTGATAAAAAAAAGCCTAACACAGATTCATAAAAGGGGGGGGGGGTGTAATTAGGAAGACACCTCCTCAGAAAAAGCATAATCTTTTACACACACCATTTTAAATGACTCAGTTCTCAAGACTATAACAAAAAAAATACTGACTTAAGGTTAACAAGGAGCAGCCCTAAAACAGAATTAATGATTGAAAGAACAGGTACTGCTGCTGGCAAATTATTCATCTTCTTGCTATTAGTACCAAGACTTATTTGTTTGATAACAGCACACCTTTTGCTAATGCACTTGCAATCCCTGAATGTCTCTCATTCTTGGGTTATTAAGGTCTATTTTCTTTTTTTGGCCATGTTTTGATTGTTAAGAACATAAGAATTGCATACTCAGACATATCGAAAGTCATCAAGCCCAGTACCCTGTTTCAAATAGTGGCCAAACCAGGTCCCAATTACTTAGCTAGATCCCAAGTAGTAAAACAGATGTTATGTTGCTTATCCTAGCAATAAGCAGTGGATTTCCACAAGCCATCTTAATAATAATAATTTTTATTCTTATATACCACCAAAGCCATGGTAGTTCGAAGCGGTTTACAACAAGAAGAGCTAGACAATCAGTAAAAATAATTACAATGAAGTCTTTGAGTACATGTGGAGAAGGGCAGATACAACTTGAGTGGGAGTAAGTCAAAGTGAAAGACACAGAGTAGAGGCATTGAGTACATGTAGGAAGCGTACATGATAAGGCATTAAAAGTTCTTGGTTACAAATCGGTTGAACAGGTTTCTTTTAATTAGTTTTCTAAAGTTAAGATAGGATGAGGAGTGCTTATTGATGTTGCCAAGCCAACCGTTCTGTTGGCTTGCCTGGAAAGCAAGAGTTCTGCCCAGATATCTCTTGGATCGGCAGGCCTTTAATGTTGGGTGGCTAAACACATGTACTCTGTGAGTAGGCCTGTTGGAACAGTCCAGGTTGAAGTGGGAAACCAGATATATGGGGTTCAAACCTTGAATGGATTTGAAACATTGAAGCATATGTACATTGAAGCATATGTACTCTGCGAGTAGGCCTGGTGGAACAGTCCAGGTTGAAGTGGGAAACCAGATATATGGGGGCCAATCCTTGAATGGATTTGAAACATGGCATATGGACTTCTTTTTTAGGAAATTATTCAAACCTTTTTTTAAAACCCTGCTAAGCTAACTGACCCCCTCTTTTACTAAGGTACGCTATGCTTTTTAGCGTGAGATAATAATAATAATAATAAAGCTTTATTTATATCCCATCATACCTTTTCAGTTCTAAACGGTATACTGTACAGTAGTGGAAAAGTACAAAGTAGATAACGGACCTTTTCAGTTCAAGACAGTGTACAGAAGTTGATAGTTACAAAGGGAGACAGTTGTCAATACAAGTTGGGGGGATAGGGGGAAGAGAGAAGGGAGAAGAAGTAGAGGGGAGAGGGGGAGTGAAGCAGGAAGAGAGGAGCTGAGGGCTTTTAGAAAGGATCAGGGGCTTGGAGGATCAGACAAACTTGTCAAATAAGTGAGTTTTCAGTGCTCCTCTGAGAGTTCAAGAGGAGGTTGCTAAGGGTGTTGTTCCAGATGCCTGCTTGGAAGGAGAGTGTTTTGTCAAGGAATCTTTTGTAATGGCATCTCTTGGGAGTTGGGAATGAGAATATCAATGTTTTGTGGGAGGTTCGTGGTTTGTCCTGTAGGACGAAGTGGTTCAGGAGCTAGGTGGGTGAGGTGCCGAATAGCGTCTTCTAGCAAAGGCAACCAAATTTAAAGATGTTTTTGTCCTCAATCGGCAACCAATGTAGTTTTCTGAAGTACGGGGATACGTGATCGGATTTTTATCAGGCCAAAGATCAGGCGCACCGCCGTGTTTTGAATCATTCTTAGTCTTTTTATGGTGCTAATCGTGTGCTAAATGCTAACACGTGTATGCAATCCTAAGGATGCATTAGCGGGTAGTGCACACTAAACGCATGCTAAAATGCTAAGCGCACCTTAGTAAAAGAGGGCCTGAATTTACCACATTCTCTGGCAACAAATTCCAGAGTTTAATTACACGTTGTGTAAAAAAATATTTTCTCCAGTTTGTTTTAAATCTACTACATAATAGCTGCTTAGGACTTTCCTTATAGGGAAGTTGTCCCATTCCTTTTATCATTTTTGTTGCCCTTTTCTGTTCCTTTTCTAATTCCGCTATATCTGTTTTGAGATACGGTGATCAAAATTGAGCACAGTATTTGAGGTGTGTGCATTTGCTTTATTCTCTTCACTCTCAGCATATTTCAGTCCTGCAATTTCATTCCAAGTTGTTCTGATTTCTCCAATATATCAGAAAAAAAGGCCTTATCACCTTTCTTTATATCTTTAGCCATTTTTCTTCTGCCTCTACTTTCAGTAACCTTATTTCCCTTTCTGCTTCTTTGAGTTTAAGCCAGTAATCTTTTCCGTGATCCTCTTGTTGCACTTTTCTGTATTTTTTGAACGCAGCCTCTTTTACCCTTATTTTTTCAGCCACTTTTTTGGAGAACCATATAGGCTTCCTATATCTCTTGCTTTTGTTTACTTTCCTTTTAGAAAGATCTGTTACTGTATTTATAGCAGCTTTCAGCTTGGACCTCTGTTCTTCCACTTTCCCTTTGCCTCCCCATGCTGTCAGCTCCTTCTTCTAGCTTCCCCCATTTTACCAAAATCAGCATGTCTGCACTCCATGTTTGCTCTTATATCAAACTGTATAGTGTGATGATCGTTATTACTTAGGTGTGCACTACCCATATTTTAGAAACACTTCCTCCATTTATTAGCACTAGATCCAGAATTGACCCTTCTCTTATGGGTTCCATCACCATTTGTTTGAGCAAAGCACTTTGATAGGCTTTCCCCACTTCTTTCTGATTCTGCAGATGTGACATTCCAATCCACATCAGCCAAGTTGTAATCTCCCAGCAACAGCACTTCCCCTTTAATTCCAAGCTTATGGATATCTTCAATAAGATCTTTGTTTAGCTTTTCCATTTGTGCCAGGGATATGTAGATATATGTAGATAACACCCAGGTTGTATCTTCTTTTTCCAAGATCCATATAACTTCTTCCTTTCCCCCATCCCTTCCACCATCCAAGGGCTGTAGGTACAAAAGATTCCACGATAAAACTCTCTCTTATCAGATTGCTTTATGGGACAAAGATTTTAAGCAGCTCTTATTGACATCCATTTCTTATCTTCATTATAAAAATCAACTCAAGACTTTCTTATTCTTTTAGTTTTTCAGCTCTGCTATCTGTTCTATCTCTAAAGTTTATCAACATAATGAGGTCTACCATTTTCTCTGTCAGCGCTCCATCTCTTTGGAATAATATTCCAGTCCACTTACAGGAAGAATCAACTCACCATTTTAAAACAAAATTAAAAACATTTCTTTTTCTTGATGCTTTCGAGGCCTAAATGCCCTTTTTAGGGCTACATAGTTTTATTCTACTTTTAGATACCCTCCCTTTTGTTCTTTCCCTATATGTTCTCTTTCTTACTTGATAAATTGTAGTTCTATCCTTCTTCCCTTTTTTTGCTCCTGTTTGTTTTTGTATTGTTTTTAAATGTTTTAAATAATGGTTATTGTTTTAAAGGATGTATAGTTTTTAACATAATATTCGCCGCCTAGAAGGCCGATTGGGCAGTTTATAAAATTTTTAAATAAACTTGAAACTCTTAATATTAACGGATCTATCATTCTGAATCATGTATTGTAGTTAGTCTTTGTAAACCACCTTGAACTTTACGGTAACTAAAGGCTCCTTTTACGAAGCCGCATCAGCGGCTTTATCGCACGGGACTTTTCATTGTGCGCTAATCCCGCGCTAGCTGAAAAACTACCGCCTGCTCAAGAGGAGGTGGCTAGCGTGGCTGGCAGTTTAGCACATGCTATTATGCGCGTTAAACCGCTAACGCGGCTTTGTAAAAGGAGCCCCAAGATTTAGAAATATCTTCTTATGTTATGTTCTCTGCATTTCTGGCACTCTGATATTAATAGGATTTGTTAAAGTCAGTAGATGTGTTCAAATCTGTGTTTATCGTAGATCTTGTTGTGCAAATAAGTTTTATATAAATGAAGAAAAGAGTTTACCTAAATTTTAGGCAAGGAAAAGTAAATCCTAGGGGAAACAGTTTCTTTCAGTTACATTTGATTGGCAGATCTAAATAAAAATGAAGGCTATGTGAAAATGAAAAGCTTGAGTTTGGGGTTTATAAGGCACACTAAAAATAAGCAAAAAATGCGTCAAAGGCGCATATTAATTAATTTGAAAGACTATACAATTTTAACAAGGTAGACACTCGGGGCCAGATTCTGCAAATAATAGTAATAACTTTATTCTTTTATACTGCCATAACCAAAAGTTCTAGGCGGCTTTAGCCACCCTACTGCCACCTAACCCCCTCCCCCTTTTTATTTTTTTGAAGCCGCAGTAGGCATTTTCTTATCACCAGTCATAGCACTAAAAGGTCTAACACTAGTAAAATTCCTATGCGTTTTGGCCGCTATGGCCGGCGATAAAAAAGCCTAATACAGCGTTTAATTGGTAAACTAATTGCATGAATTTAAAAAAAAACAATTAAAATCTTGTTTTAATTCTTTATTAAATTTTCAAAATGATTATCCAAACTTAAACATCTTGTACAGAAAGTGTAATCTAAGACATAAGATTTTAAACAAAAATCATCAAAATAAGAAAAGCATTTCTTAATACACTCAAGTCCTCATAAGTTATCCAAGAAAATTCAAATCTTGTTTTAAAAAATGGAGGCACCCGCAGGTGCCTAGAATAAAATACATCAGAATTGCACCTAGGGGCACCTAAAATCAAACCAGGTGTGGTTTGTGCTGGAAGTGACCTTAGGCGCCTCTAAGCGTGATTCTCCATCAAAGGTGAGTGCCAGTAATGTGGGCCTGTAAAACCCTGGTCTGTATTACCAGTGCCTATCTTTAACGGGAGCCACGATTCTGTAAATGCCACCATAGTGTGACTGACACGCGATCGGTGGCATTTTTTAGGCAGACGCTGATTGCGGTGCTGTTTGCCCAATTAACCTCAGCTAGTTTGAATAACCAATGCACTGTATATAGAATACAGATGTAAATGGTTGTTTTGTATATTGCTTGAGTAGCCTGTGTGGTTATGCATAAGCAATTCCTAGTTAAATAATAACAATTTATTTACATTGACAGTGTGTTTTTCCAGATGATTATAACAAGAAAAGATGCTGATTTTAAAATGAAGGACTTTAATCTCTGTGTCTACGGCAATATAAATCATTCTCTTATGGATATCATAATGCTGAGCAATGACATTGTCAAATGCACACATCATGAATACAAATGAAAGGCGATATTTAGCTACCTAATCTGCACTACATAGATATATGGAAGACTGATTTAGAGGCACATAGAAAGCAAAGGGAGTATGAGTGAGATATATCCTACAGCAAGAAAGAATCAGTTTGATGAATTAGTCTATATTAAAGAAGTTCTGGAGCTTTATGCTACAGTAATGAAAAAGGCAGCACGTTCGTGTTAGAAAAGTAATATTCTCACCCATAGAAAATGACAAATTAGAGGCATTGCCTTGAGGAAAGAACTTTGCATGAAAAACCATTGGTTCCTACAGAGAAATCTGAACATAAAGGCTTTCAAATTAACCCGAGGGAAAGATTGAAAGATTCATTTTATGGGAAACATTTAGAAAGATGAACTCCCTGGGGCATTATGTATTTTCTCTTCTTCAGGGCTGGTTATGTACAGGTTTGATAAGACTTTGGTCATTCCAAATTGTGGATGGTTTATTATAACAGAAAAAGCACGTTAAGCATTTGACCTGTGGATGGTTGAATATGTCATAATGGTATCCAGTCTACAAAAGTTAAGAGATGCACAAAATATGGTTCACAGGAACATATCTCTGCTTGAAGGAGTCAACTATACCTCAAGCCAGCATAAATATCTGTTTAGCAGCAACATGCTGTAGAACGATCGTCTTCTGACATTCAGCTCAAAACATTTTGCAGAGTTGAGGATATGAAATTAGCAAAGTGTTTATAATCTTTCTAACCCAAGGATTTCTTTATTGCAAAAAATAAAAAAAAAATTGCATAACAAAAAATATATTCATTATTACTCTTTACCAGGAAAAATCATACATTAAGGGGCTCATTTTTAAAGCACTTTGACTTACAAAGTTACATAGGTTAATATCAGGCTCATAATCAAAACACATAGATAAGAACATAAGAACATAAGCAGTGCCTCCGCCGGGTCAGACCATAGGTCCATCCTGCCCGGCAGTCCGCTCCCGCGGCGGCCCAAACAGGTCACGACCTGTCTGAATCACCAGAAGGGGCTCCCTTGCCACCTTGGTTTCTCATTGAAGTCCTATCTTCCCATCGAAGTCCTAACCCTCTGGTCTTGCACATGCACGACCTGGTTGGGTTTCTATACTTATTACCTGGTTAGCTTTCTATACTTGTGTTACATCCCAGCTCCTCCCTCAGTATCCCACGATCCCTTTATCCCTCAGGAATCCGTCCAATCCCTGTTTGAATCACTGTACCGTACTCTGCCTGATCACTTCCTCCGGTAGCGCATTCCAAGTGTCCACGACCCTTTGGGTGAAAAAAAAACTTCCTTGCATTTGTTTTGAACCTATCTCCCTTCAGTTTCTCCGAATGCCCCCTCGTACTTGTTGTCTCCTTCAGTCTGAAGAATCTGTCCCTATCCACCCTCTCTATGCCCCTCATGATCTTGAAGGTCTCTATCATATCTCCCCTGAGCCTCCTTTTTTCCAGAGAGAAGAGCCCCAGCCTATCCAACCTCTCGGCGTATGGGCAGTGTTCCAGCCCTTTTACCAGTTTCGTTGCTCTCCTTTGGACTCTCTCAAGTACCGCCATGTCCTTCTTGAGGTGTGGCGACCAATACTGAACGCAGTATTCCAGATGTGGACGCACCATCGCTCGATACAATGGCATGATGACTTCCCGCGTCCTGGTTGTTATGCCCCTCTTTATGATGCCCAGCATCCTGTTGGCTTTTTTCGAGGCTGCTGCGCACTGAGCAGATGGCTTCAGTGATGCATCCACCAGCACACCCAAGTCTCTCTCAAGTCTGCTGTCTCCCAACAATGCCCCCCCCAATTTGTAGTTGAACAACGGGTTCTTTTTCCCTATATGCATGACCTTGCATTTTTCCACGTTAAAGCGCATTTGCCATTTGTTTGCCCAGTCTTCCAGCTTGTTCAGGTCCCTTTGCAGGTCCTCACACTCCTCCCTGGACCTAACTCTGCCGCACAGTTTGGTATCGTCTGCAAATTTTATAACCTCGCACTTTGCCTCCTTTTCCAGGTCATTGATAAATATGTTGAAGAGTAACGGCCCCAGCACCGATCCCTGTGGCACACCGCTTGTGACTCCCCGCCAGTCAGAATATTGGCCCTTCACTCCGACCCTCTGCAGTCTACCCGACAACCAGTGCTTGATCCATCTGTGCACATCCCCTCCCACCCCGTGGTTCCACAGCTTCCTAAGCAGCCTTTCATGTGGCACCTTGTCGAAAGCCTTTTGAAAATCGAGATAAATGATGTCTATGGGTTCCCCATTGTCCACCCGACTCCTTATTCCCTCAAAGAAGTACAGAAGGTTCGTTAGGCATGACCTTCCCTTACAGAATCCGTGCTGGCTTGTTCTCAGTAGGCCATTCCTCTCGATGTGCTCGCAAATGCCTTCCTTGATCATAGCTTCCACCATCTTCCCTATAATTGAAGTCAGGCTCACCGGCCTGTAGTTCCCGGGGTCACCCCTCGATCCCTTCTTGAAGATAGGTGTGACATTCGCCAATTTCCAGTCCTCTGGTACCTCACCAGTTTTCAAGGATAGGTTGCAAACATGCTGGATTGTGCCCGCTATTTCTTGTCTTAGTTCCTTCAGAACCCTTGGGTGGATCCCGTCTGGGTCCGGTGATTTACCACATTTTAACCTGTCTATCTGTTTGAGGACATCCTCCTTACTTACCTCTATGTGCTCCAATTTTTCGGCCTGTTCCCCACTCATGAGCTCCTCTGAGTCCGGTATATTAGATGTGTCTTCGCTCGTGAAAACCGACGAGAAGAACGTGTTCAACCTCTCAGCTACCTCTTTATCCTCATTAATCACTCCCTTCCTATCCCCATCGTCCAACGGCCCCACCTCCTCTCTCGCTGGTCGCTTCCCCTTTACGTAACTGAAGAATGCCTGGAAGTTTTTCGCCTCCCTGGCCAGCCCCTCTTCGTATTCCCCTTTCGCTTTTCTAACCTCTCGGTGGCATTCCTTTTTGCATTTCCTGTGCGCCTGGTGATTTTCCTCCGTTGGGTCCTTTTTCCATCTCCGGAAGGATACTTTTTTGTCATTTATTGCCCTCTTTACTTCAGTTGACATCCAAACCGGGTCCTTTGATCGCTTGTTCTTGCAGCCTTTCCTGAAACTGGGGACGTACATTCTTTGTGCTTCCTGCAGGGTGTCCCTGAATAGGGTCCAGGCGCTTCCCACAGTCTCCATCCTAGAGATGTTTCTGAACTTCCTCCCCACCATTTCCCTCATAGCAACATAGTTCCCTTTCTTGAAGCTGAGCGCAGTTGTTGCGGTCCTCCTTACTATGGGTGTTCCCCTTTCTAATGTGAATCTGATCGCGTTGTGATCACTGTTGCCTAGTGGTCCTCCCACTTCTACCCCTCTTGCAGGCCCCCCTAATCCGTTTAGGATGAGGTCAAGAGTAGCACCCCCTCGCGTCGGTTCTTTGACTAGTTGCTCCATGAAGCAGTCCCTCACAGCTTCTACAAATCCTGTTTCCCTAGTGCAGTTGGAGTGACCCGTACTCCAGTCTATTCCCGGGTAGTTGAAGTCCCCCATCACTGTTACACTTACAGTCCTGCATTCCTGTCTCAGTTCCGCTTCCAAGTCGTGTCCGACTCCTTCTGGCGTACCAGGTGGGCGATAGTACAGCCCCAGTTTTATGCCTGCACCCTTGTTTCCCGGCAATTTGACCCATAGCGATTCCAGCCCCTCTGCCTTCGTTGCCATATCCATCCCGACCGAGTGGATAGAGTCCTTTATATATAGTGCTATGCCTCCCCCCTTCTTGTGGGTCCTGTCCCTCCTGTAGAGCTTGTACCCCGGTAGCGCCACGTCCCATTGATTTTCCTCTGTCCACCAGGTTTCTGCAATTCCAATTATATCTAGGTCCTCCCCCTTGGCCACGACTTCTAGTTCACCCATCTTGGCCATGAGGCTTCTTGCATTTGCGTATAAGCACCGCAGGTCCCGTAGGTCCCGTCGTTTTTCCTCCACCTCTGCATTTACCTGGGCCGCCTGCCCTTGGATTTCGGGCAGTTCTCCCATTCCCTGTGCTTCTGCTTTGCCCTCAGCCTTTACCCTCTTAGCTTTCAGCTTCCCCACATTCCCGCCACCCCACTTCCCCGCTTTTCCTCTGGGTTTTCTAGCCCTACCGGCCCCCTCCTGGGCTATCATCCCTTGAGCCTCTGTTTGATCCCCCTTGCCTTGTGGTACCTCTATATTGCCCTCAGCTTTCGCCCTCGTGCCACCCAGTCCCCCTGTGTCTCCATGCCCCTTAGTCTTCTCCCAGCAAGCTCCCTTTACTTGATGTTTCCCTCGCTGTCTGATCATAAGATCCTCCGGTCCCTCTGCTTCCTCCCTGCAGTCAGCCCGTTCAGCATCTGTTCTGGATACTGTTGTCCGAAGCGTCAACATCAGATCAGCTGTCTGCTTTCCCCCTCTCCTCAGTTTAAAGCCCTCTCGATCTCCTTCCTCACATTGGCTGCCACTAGTCTAGTTCCCGCTGTGCTCAGGTGCAGGCCGTCCCGCCGGTAGAGCTTGCTCTTTCCCCAGAAGGACGTCCAGTTCCTCACAAAGTGGAAGCCCTCCTCCTGGCACCATCTCCTCAACCATGCATTCACAGCCTGGAGGTCTGCCTGCCTCTTTGCATCTGCTCTCGGTACAGGCAGGATCTCCGAGAATGCTATCCTCCGTGTGCTCCGTTTCAGCTTTCGTCCCAGGACCCTGAACTGGTCAGTCAGTGTGGCCATGCTGAAGTTCCTCCGGCTCACATCATTCGTTCCGACGTGGATTATTACCGCAGTCTCCTCTGTCTCTGCTCCGTCCAGGATCCTCTCGATCCTATCAGTGATGTCTCGTGTCTTGGCCCCTGGAGACAAGTCACTAGCCGGTCCTCCCTTCCTCCAGCTACGTGACTGTCTACCTCTCTCAAGATCGAGTCTCCCACCACAATAGCAGACTTCCCTTTCCTCAGCAACCTTCTCTGCCTCAGGTCCGTGTCCTTGGTGTAGTGCGGTGTCTCTCCCTCGGGGTCCCGGTGAGTCGCGGTCTCCTCCTCTTGCGTGGTTCCTCCGCTAGGTCCTTCCCCGGTGTCGCCTTGTGGATCCTGGGTCTCGTCTGCTGACATCCGTCTGTGCAGCTGCTGGTCCCGATCCTCCACCTTCCTATAGGCCTCCTCGATGAATCTCTCGAGGTCCCTCACCTGGTCCACAATGGGGCCTGCTCCGTCTGTGTTCTGGGTTGACCAGCTCGTCTCCTCTGTGGTGCGCAGTCCCTCCAGTCCCTCCAGTTCCTGGACCCTGACCCTCAATCTGCTGACCTCCATCCTTAGGCTTTCCAGTTCCTGACACTGACTGCATATGTACTCCCGCCTTCCCAAGGGGAGGTAGTCGTACATATTGCACTCTGTGCAGTATACCGGAAAGTACCTCTGGGATCCTGGGTCCTCCATCGCTCTCGTAAAGTGCTGGTGTGCTCCTGCTGATTGGAGCCTGTTATTTTGATAGCTTCAGAATCCAACTGTTGTCACTGCAGGCGCTTCACAAAGGTGCGCACTAAGGCGCATGCGTCTTTGTCGCGCGCCTTCGTCGGTGCGCCGAACGGCTGAGCGCCGTTGGCGCTGTGCTCTTTAAAATGTTCCCTTTTGGTCAGGGAGAGGGGTGGAGCAAGGCTCCCACGCTGCCTCTCTTCGGGAACAATCTGGATACGCTGTCTCCCGTTGGTCCGCTGTCTCCCGCTGACCAAAAAGCATCCTAAATCGGCACTTGGATGTCCTAATCACCAAGGTATCCGGGTGCTAATGAAAACTGTCTTTCTGTACATTCAGAGCACAAGATGGCCATGGTGGAAGTTTGTTATGGGCGGACTTTGGACAATCTCAAAGGTGGGTTAGACATGGATGTTTTGCAGTGATAATTAAACATTTTGCAAGACATCCTGGATGGCACTTATATGTTTGGAACTAAACCTGTTTTAGAAGGATCTAAGTGCCACAAAGGTGCCCAAACAGACCATATGACCACTACATGCATCAAGATAAGACACCCTCCCCCTCCCCCAGAGCTCACTGACCCCCTCACACTCACAAAGATCAGAATACAAAATGTACAAACCTGTCTTCAGAACATCAGCACCTGGTATAGGAAAGCCTAGTAGAGATGCAGACAGGTGTCTTAAATTACCTGGGGGGGTGGGCTAGTGAACCATAGAAAGGAGTAGCAAGTCCCATAAGCCACTCTAACTACTACCAACCCCCCCCCAAAACAAAACAAAACAAAAAACCCTACTCTACTGCCATATAGGTGCCACCTGCAGCCATAATGACTATTGGAGTTGCAGACAGGTAGGTATAGTGGGTTTGGAGGGGCTCATCTTAACCTGTAAAGGAGTTCTGGTAAGATGTTTATCTGGGCAGGCAAGCAGGAGGCAGGAAAAGAAGAGAAAAGCAGAGCAGAGAACAGGAGAGAGGAAGAAGGAGCAACAGAAGGCAGGAGAGAGCAAGGGGCATCGGCGAGATGTAGCTCCGCCCACCCCATGACATCATCTACCGGAGCTCCTCCTTAAAAGGGGAGGGGCCAATGGAGCTCAGTTAAACAGGCTTGGGCAGGCAAGCAGGAGGCAGGAAAAGAAGAGAAAAGCAGAGCAGAGAACAGGAGAGAGGAAGAAGGAGCAACAGAAGGCAGGAGAGAGCAAGGGGCATCGGCAAGAGGTAGCTCCGCCCACCCCCTGACATCATACACCAGAGCTGCTCCTTAAAAGGGGAGGGACAAACAGCACTTAGCCGTTTGGCGTGTGTCTAAGGCGAGCATTAAAGGCGCTTGCCTTAGCGAGAGCGCCTTTGTGAAATGGCCTTGAGAAGGGACGAGCCACCGCTAAAGGAGAGCAGAAGGAGACCACAGCAGGTGCAGAGGACACACAACCAGGCAGACACAAAGGACACAGCAGGCACAGAGGACAGCCACAGCAAACACAGAAGACATCCATAGCAGACCGGCAAGCGGGAAGAAATGGAAGCAGCAGATAGAAACAGGATGTTGGGCTACTCAGTTTTCTGCATCGTATGCCATATGTATGACTACCTCCCTTCTGGGAGGCGGTCTTACATATGTGCTCGATGCGGAGAACTGAAGAGCCTGAAGACACAAGTCAGACTCCTGGAGAGCAAAATACTGGAACTGGAGCAGTGGCGTACCTAGGGTATGTGGCACCCGGGGCCCATCATTTTTTGACACCCCCCCCATCTATATGAAAAATATGATTTTTAGTACCAATCTACATATCGCACCACAAGAGTGTACCTAGGAAAAGGCTGCATCTTAAACATTGCAGTGAGCACTAGAACACCAACACATACATTGTAAAACTAAACAAGCCAGATCCCGCACAGTCAATTGGTCCTGTAGTCAATGCCAACTGAAATCTATGTCTTTTTCAGAACACACAGAACAGAGATACACCCTCGCCCAAAATGGAATAATCACAAACTAAAAATAGAAATATGTAGACAAAAGTTAAACTGATCCGCCAAGAAACCAGACCCTGGATACAATGCAACACCACAAAAAACAGTAACACATGTCCTCTAATACAGTGCAAAATATAAAGACAGTAGATGTAAATTTGAAAAACCTGATACATAACAATCACCACTTTATAAATTAACAAATAAAAATAAAACAAATAATGAGAAATAAAAAAATACCATTTTATTGGACTAATCCCCGTAAGCTTGGTCCCCATCCCCGCAAACCACCTGATTCCATCCACACAAGCCTTGAATTGTTTATATTAAAGTATAAAAAGAAACAATATTCTGTACAATTGTCAATTTATAAATCAGCGTCTTCTCCCCACTCTCTTCCCCATTTCCCTTCAGCATCCTCAGCCCACTCTCTCTCCACTTTCCTTCAGCGCACGCACATAAAAACAAGCAAGTAATTTTATATCATTTTCATTCTATTCATTCATAGAAATTAAAGTCTAGATAATGCCAGTCACATAACAAAACATGATTTTACAAAAATAATTCCCTGCAGTCAAGCCTACAAGGATTACTAGATGTCTTTCAGCAGTTCCCCTCCCTCCCTCCCCCTTACCTTTGTGGCCAAGTCAAAATGATCTACCAACAATAAAATTTTAAAAACACAAAGCACGCTGTACGCAGAGAAAATGTTAATTATCATTTATATTCCGCGGGTTTTCAAAGAGGTCAAGGCAGATGACTTTATGCAATGTCACCTCAGTAACAACTATACAAAAATAGACAAATATTCCCCCTCCCTTTTTACTAAACTGCGATAGCGGTTTTTAGTGTAGGGAGCTGCGCTGAATGCCCCACGCTGCTCTCGACGCTCATAGGCTCCCTGCGCTAAAAAACTCTATTGCGGTTTAGTAAAAGGGGGCCATAGTGCAAAATATAGACAGCAGATATAAATTTTCAAAACGGACACATTTTGATCACTAAGTTGAAAATAAAATCATTTTTCCTACTTTTTTGTCTGGTGATTTCATGAGTCTCTGGTCCTTCTTCTGGTCCTTCTTCTTTCTCTCTCCCCCTGGCTCCCCTCTTTATTTCTGCCTTTCTTTCTCTCTCCTCCTGGCCCCCCTCTTTATTTCTGCCTTTCTTTCTCTCCCCTTGGTCCCCCTCTTTCTTTCTCTCTCCCCCTGGCCCTCCTCTTTCTTTCTGCCTTTCTTTCTCTCCCCCTTGACCCCCTCTTTATTTCTGCCTTTCTTTCTCTCCCCTTGGTCCCCCTCTTTCTTTCTGCCTTTCTTTCTCTCTCCCCCTGGCCCCCCCCTCTTTATTTTTTCCTTTCTTTCTCTCTCCCCCTAGCCCGCACAAAGCCAGCAGCCGATTTCTTCCTGCTCCTTCCCCGATGTCCTGATGTCCTGAACTTCATCGGGCAGCAGCAGCATTCACAATTCACTGCTGTTGCCCGCTTCAGGCCTTCCTCTCTGTCGGGTCCTGTCTTCATGAAAACTGGAAGTAGGCAGGACCAGGCAGAGAACAAGGCCTGAAGCCGGCAACAGCAGCGAATTGTAAACGCTGCTGCTGCCCGAAGAAGGTAATGGAGCACCGAGGCAGTCCGCTTCTCCCCCCTCCCAGCCGAACCCCCGCTGACCCTCCTATCTCCCCCCCCCTCCGTGAACCTTTCCGACCTTCCCAGCGAGAGCAGCAAACCTCCTTCGCGGCTTTCTCCTCCCTCTGCCGCGTTACTGATGACGTCATCAGTGATGCGGCAGAGGGAGGATAAAGCCGACGCTACTGGAGGGAGGTTTGCTGCTTTCGCTGGGAGGGTCGGAAAGGTTCACTTGGGGGAGGAGAGATAGGATGGTCAGCGGGGTTTCGGCTGGGAGGGGGGAGAAGCGGTCTGCCTTGGTGCTCCAAGGCCTGGCGCCATTACCTTTTTCGATAATGGCGCCGATGCTGCTTTCGCTGGGAGGGTAGGAGCGCGATAGGGACCGGGCCAGCTGTGCACCCCCCCCCTAAGGCGGCACCCGGGATGGACCTCCCCCTCGCCCCCCTTGGTACGCTACTGCCCTGGGGAAACAGCCTGCAACAAGATCGCGCGATGCCAGAGATCTTTGCCTGCTTCGGCTGTTTCCTCCGCCGCGGTCCCGCCCCTCCTCTGACATCAGAGGAGGGGCAGGACCGTGGCGGAGGAAACAGTCGAAGCAGGCAAAGATCTCTGGCATCGCGATCTTGCTGCAGGCTGTTTCCAGACGCGACACCCGGCGCAGGAGGGGGGGAACTGAACCGGACCGGGAGCACCCCCTCAGGGCTTAGTACCCGGGGCGAACCGCCCCTCCCGCCCCCCCCCTTGGTACGCCACTGAACTGGAGGCACTTCAAGCAGTAGAGAAGGAAGACAGAGATGCAGAGAACATCAAGACAGAGGATGCAGAGAATATCAAGACAGAGGACACCATCGAGGAAGAAGTCAGAGAGCTGGAGAAGTTCATAAAGGAGGCATACAGGGAGGCCATGGAAAATCACCAGCAACAGTGGAACTGCCGAGATACACCTACAGAGAGTGTGGACCACCCGACAGACAACCACCAGGAAGAAATAGGTAACACAGCAGCGAGATCTGGAAACAGTGGAGGGAACCCACAAGAAGATGAGTCCGGTGCAATGCCAGGATGAAAGAAAATGGATTGGAACGAAGGACACGGACATACGGCTGGAGAGATGGACAACACGTGGATACAGCGCTGGTGTGAGGAAAAAGGATTCCACTTCATGCGCAACTGGACGATGTTCTAAAGGAAGAGCAAGCTATTCAGGAAGGATGGACTCCATCTCAGCAGAGATGGAATGAGGCTACTTGTAAGCCACATCAAGAGAGAAATTGAGAAGTTTTTAATCTAGGAAGAAGAGGAAAGCCAACAATCAACCAAGAAAGAGAGAGTTGATGGTTTGGGAACCGGTATACCCAGAGGATACTGTGCAGGAAGATAGAGGGGAAGACTCACCGGATCACAGGCAACACAGATCGAAAGGGACACATGAGGGAAGGAAATGCAAGATAGGAACAGGCTGCAAACTCAAGTGTATGTACACGAACGCAAGGAGCCTAAGGAATAATATGGGTGAATTAGAAGCTATGGCATTAAAAGATAACGTGGACATCATCGGCATCACAGAAACATGGTGGACTGAGGAAAACATCTGGGACACTGTGCTACTGGGATACAAACTATACCGCAGAGACAGAATGGCTCAAAAAGGTGGGGCATTGCCATATACGTCAAAGAGGGAATTGAATCTACTGGAGAGAATGCACCACAACAGACGGATAAGTTAGAGTCTCTATGGGTCAAAATTCCAGGAACAAATGGACTGGAAATGAAGATTGGCATCTACTACCAACCCCCAAGACAGTCCGAATATATTGAAGGAGAAATGACGGACGAGATTAAATGCAACTGCAAGGGATACAATGCAGTAATCATGGGTGACTTCAGCTACCCATTTTTACAGTGATTATCCTCTTCTTAATCTTCTTCCCAACCATGAGTCTCACCCCTTCATAATTATCTTTTCGGAAGTTCAGTGCCGTGGCCGTCATTCTGGACCGATGTTTCACCCCTGCATGCAGGTCGAAGTGGATCATGTTATGATCACTGTTTCCCAGCGTCCCTTCTACTTCTGCACCTTGTGCCAGTCCTCGCAGTCCATTTAGAATTAAGTCCAAAATTGCATTTCCACTTGACAAGTTGTTCCAGAAAGCAATCGCCTACAGCATCCAGGAATTTAGTCTCCCTACCATAGCAAGAGGTGCCTAGGTTCCAGTCTATTCCCAAATAATTGAAGTCACCTATGAGAACTGTGTTGCCTCCCCTGCAGTTGTGTTTAATCTCGTCCGTCATTTCTCCATCAGTTTCTTTGGATTGCCCTGGGGGGTCGGTAGTAGATGCTGATCTTTGTTTCTGTTCCATTTGTTCCTAGAATTTTGGCCCATAGAGACTTTACCCTGTTTTTCATTTCCAGAGTATTCTCTCCGGTAGATTCAATTCCCTCTTTGATGTATAGGGCAATACCCCCACCTTTTTGTCCTACTCTGTCTCTGTGGTATAGCTTGTATCCTGGTAGCACAGTGTTCCAGACGTTTTCCTCATTCCACCATGTTTCCATGATGCTGATGATGTCAAGGTTATCTTTTTGTTCCATAGCTTCCAATTCCCCCATCTTATTCCTTAGGCTCCTTGCATTCATGTACATACACTTGAGTTTGTGGCCTGTTACTTTCTTGCATTTTCCTCCCTCTTGTGTCCCTTTCGATCCATCAGGATTTCTGTCTTGTCAATGATCCAGTGAGTCTTCCCTGCAATCTTCCTGCATGGTATCCTCCAGGTATACCGTTTCCCGAACCATCGACTCTTGGTCGAGTGTCTGCTTTCCCCTTCTTCCTAGTTTATAAACTTCTCAATTTCCCGCTTGAGTTTGCTTGCAAGTAGCCTCGTTCCATCTCCGGTGTAGTCCATCCTTCCTGTAGAGCTTGCTCTTCCACCAGAATGTCTTCGAGTTGTGCACAAAGTGGAATCCTACTTCCTCACACCAGCACCTCATCCATGCATTGACTGCCTGCAGCTCCATCTGCCTCTTCTCGTCAGCCCTGGATACCAGCAGGATCTCTGAGAACACTACCCTCAATGTTCTGGTCTTCAGCTTCCCTCCTAGCATCCGGAACTGGTTCTTCAGTTCTTTCCTGCTGTAGTTCCTGTTGCTCACGTTGTTTGTCCCCACGTGGATCATCACCGCCGTATCTTCCTCTTCCAAACTGTCGATGATCCTGTTAATGCGGCTCACTATATCTTCTACCTTGGCTCCTGGTAGGCAGGTCACCAGCAGATCCTGTCTTCCTCCCGCTTTGTGGCTGTCGACTTGTCTGATGATGGAGTCCCCCACAATTATCGCCGTCCTCTCTATCTTCTCTTGTCTCTCTAGATAAATTTTTGTCTTAAAAGAACAATGGACTAGATACAATATTGATCTTTGTGGGAATTCTTCTTTCTCTCCTGCCAGTAGATATCTTCATTTGGTATATGGTGTTGTCCTCGTGGCTGACCTCTAGGGGCTAGGATGCGGAGGTATTGTCTAACACATTATATGCTTTCATTTAACCATGTAATTACTCATTGTAATTTTCCAGCCTTTGTCTCCCTTGATCTCAGTATTAACTCTGTATTATTTATATTTGGTGGACTTATACTAGCCAGTGTTTGTGTGAGTGGCGTGAATGCTTGGTGTATTTGTGTATAGGTGGTTGGATGCTTGGATGGGTATTTGGGGATTTTACTTCTATTGTTATTCTGTTATTCTGTTCTGGGGGGGGGGGGAGTTATTGGGTTGTTTGGAGTTGCTAATTACAAAACTGGGTTGCTTCTAATAGTTCCAGCATAACATTTTGGTGTGAAGAGTAGCATGATTTTTGTCGCTTTTTGTTTTGTAATTCTTTATTAATTTTGAAATAAATACAAAGTGCAATAGAAAACAGCACTTTTATCTCACAAGAATGATATCAGTATATTTCCCCCCTTCCCCCCTCCCGTCCTCCTGAGATGTGTGTGAACTACCTTTTAGAAATTAAAGGCTTATACTAGTGATCATTTTTTTACAAATATCGCCAGTGGCCCCCAAGTCTCATTAAATTTTTTATAATGTCCCATCTGTTCCGAATTCATTTGCTCATATCTATAAACTTGGCACAGGGTTTCTCACCAGAAGTTAAAATTTAGCCTATCCCAGTTTTTCCAATTTTTTGTAATTAACTTTATCGCAATCTCTGTCATAATGAGAAGTAATCTGTTCTGACTTGCACTAATTGGACTCTTAGGGCTCCTTTTACTAATCTGTGCTAGCGGTTTTAGCATGCGCTTAGCACGCGCTAAATTGCCATGCGTGCTAGAAGCTAACGCCACCATTGAGCTGGCATTAGTTTTTGGCACGTAGGACGAGGTTAGTGCGCGTGTCAATGTAGCACGCATTAAAAACGCTAGCGCACCTTAGTAAAAGGAGCTCTTAGTTTGTAACAAGGTCCCGAATAAAACAATTTCAAATGACAATGGGATAGAAGTTTCCAGTATCCTATTAATTTCCCCCCAAATAGACTTCCAGAAGTTGAGTATCAAGGGACAATAGAACAAAAGGTGATCCAGTGTCCTTATTTCAAGATGACATTGCCAGCATCTATTAGACTTTGAACTATCTAACTTTTGCAAATGAACAGGGGTCCAAAAGATTCGATATAACAGAAAAAAAACCAGATTTGTCGCATAGATGCTGATGCTGAACATCTCATCCTCCAAGTCAAAATCAATGGCCAGAGTAGTAGAAATCTGCTGCTTTGTCTCAATGTTCCAAATATCTTTTAAGCTTGTTTTTGGTTTTTTGTTCAAATATTCAGATATTAATTTGTACCATTTGACAGCCTGATGCCCTAGCAAATCTATCTGGAAACATATGCCCGGCAAGTTATACTGATTTTTTTAAGCTTCGTCAATCAGGGAATCCCTTCTGAATGGCCTGTTTCAACTGCAAACATTTATAAGCTTGAGACTTTGTAATGCCGAATGATTGTTGCAGTTGTAATAAATTTAGCATTTTCCCATTAGAGATCACATCATCTAAAGCACGTATGCCTGCAGCCAATGTTTCCAGAGGATTTTAGACTCGCCGATTTGAATCCTGGAGTTTAACCATAAAGACTGACACATAGATTGATGAATTGGAATAGGTATTAAATTATTAATACATTTTTAATGTATTCCAGGTGGAAAATAAAATTCTATTGTCCTTATAAATCCTAGGTAACTTGATCCTCAAAATATGGCACAATCGTAATGGGAATACTAATCTACCACTAGAAAAATGGAAGCGGATTAAATAAATATTACTAAACCAAGCTATTCCACTTATGCAATGTAAGGGCACTATTCCCAATGGAAGAAAAAGCCTCAGGTAATATTATGGCAGAGCATGAAAATGCTTAAACCTTCTCCACATTGGTAAGAGCAAAGAAGCAATGCATGCAATGAATGCGAGTGGAGGAGTGAATAAGCCCTGAAGAAACGGCTATATGCCGTGAAACGTTGGCCTATACACAGCATCACTCATAACTTATGCATTTTGTCCTGCATAAATAGGGTAGTGGACATTGCACATTCCCCTCGGAAGTTTTTTTGCCAATGATGCGGGTGGAGGAGGTTTGAGCATTTTCATGCTCTGCCATAATATTACCTGAGGCTTTTTCTTCTGTTGGGGATAGTGCCCTTACATTGCATAAGCAGAATAGCTTGGTTTATTAACAATCGTAATGGGCACATAAGTAGACTTTCTAATATTAGCTAGCCTGGAAGATGCTCCATGAGTTCAGGAAGGATCCAATACATACCCTGACGCAGCATGAAGGCTTGAAGATACCTATACAAATTTGGAAAATTTACCCCACCCGCCGAAATTGCAGTTTTACCCAGCCAAATACATTTTGTAAGAATCCCATTTAGTTTCTTATAAAATGAACTTTGAAAATAAACCGGTATTATACTCATTTGGTAACAAACCACAGGCAAAATCATCATTTTGATGGTTTGGACTCCAAGGAAGATGTATTTTTTCAAGCTTTGTTCATGTATGATAGTGCTGTTATATCGCTACTTTATAATTCAAGTCTTTATGTAACCAATAAACAAGACTATTAAAAAATAAAAGAAATATAAATTCTTCCCTTTAAGACTATGACAAATATTTCAAGAACACTTTTGATTCTTCTGGTACCTTTTTAAATGGGCACAACTGGAGGTCTTGATCCAAGATGGCCACGGTGCAGACGCTCTGAGAGAGACGCTTCTGACCGCCCCAATCTCTTTTTTCTTTCTAACTATTTACTTACTTAAAATGCCGAAGAGAAGGGGAAGGAGCGCAGCTAGCGCCTCGCGGCGCCCCGAGGCCCCCTCCTTCGGCAGAATTGATGAGATTTTGCGGCGGCTGGAGGACGCAGTCCCTTCGATATCGGGAGTGAGCCCGTTGAGAGCACCGGAAGAGGGCTGGAAACCACTCTAAGCCCCGACTTGAGAGCTCCACCTCCGTGTCCCTGGTCAGCCAGTTCTCCAGGGGTAGAGGAAACCCCGGAGATGGGGGAAGTACTTCCTCGAGAGGCAGCAGAGTCATCACAGGAGACTGAAGAAGCAGTACTCTCTGTTCAGAGAGTAACTGCAGAAGAAACCAGGGAAGAACAAGCTACCGGAGGTGAAAGATTCCAGCCGGTACCTATCCAGGGAAACTTTTCTTCTTTTAACGGTGAGCATTTCTATACTCAGCAAAGTTTTCCAATTTTTGAAAACCAGCACAAGTGACTTTAGATTCATTATGGGACTTGATTACAAATTTTACTAAGACTATTAGTCCCAATTTCCAATATATAGAGGGGAAATTGATTCAACACTCTAGAGAGCTGAAAGATCTATCAACGGATATGACTGTTTCAAAAACTATGACTCAAAAACTTGATCAAGAAATATCAATGACTAAACAAGTACAGGAATCCCTAATTAAAGACAATATTAATTTAAGAAGAAAATTAGAGACATTTGAAAATATCTCCCGGAATAATAATTTGAGATTAATTAATTTTCCTAGATTGACTTCGATTACCCCTAGGGAAATGCTTAGGAGATATTTGATAGAAATATTAGAAGTGTCAGAAGAAACCTTACCACCGTTTGCTCAAGTATACTATTTGCCAAATAAAGAAGGGGCCCCAATGCAAGTTAAAGCATCAAATCAAGTATTACGGAATGTTTCTGAATTGTTAGAAACTTCAGATAGAGAAACAGCTGTACCTTCCACTTTGATTTTGACTTTAGCTCTCGCTATTGATAAAACATGGTTATTGAGACTTTTCTTTAAAAATAGACACAAAGAGTTCCTTGGTTGTAAAATACAAATGTTTCCTGACCTTTCCAGAGAAACTCAAAAGCGACGTAGAGAATTTTTGTTGTTGAAACCTGGAGTCACATCACTGGGAGCAACTTTTTACTTGAGACATCCTTGCAAATGTATTATTTACTACCGTTCATTTAAATATGTTTTCTTTGAACCACAACAATTAACAGCTTTTCTGGCTACGTCTAGACTGGATAAAGAGAAAACAACAGCTCCATAATTTTATATCTGCCTATCTCTCAGTTTTGTCTGCATTCTATTCTTCTTTTAATAATATTTCTTTGTTCGCTCTAATGAAATCTTGGATCTACATTTGAGGACTTGAGTTGAGTTGGTTCGAAGATTTTCTTGTACTTAGTTTCTTTATTGGACTGTATATGATTTATATTGTATATAGTTCTCACCTTACTAACTTACTTTCTGTACAAGTGAATATTTGATATGTCATTTGAAAAATTAATAAAAAGAATTAAATATAAATGGGCACAACTGAGAAATGCTTATGCCATTTGTATTATTGAATAAAATACTCTTATATCCCTATCCCCCTTAAGCAAGAAATGTGCAGAAGGAAGCCAATACTGTGCTTGATATCAATCTCTCTATCTTTATCTATATACCTACATATATATTTGCATTTGAGTTACAATACATTTGAGTTACAGTACCTCTTGGGTCTCTGAATTATTTTTTAAAATCATACACTTAAATGAAAGATTGACAGCTTAATAATTTTTGTTGACAATTTTTGGATTGTTCCTGCAGATTACTTAAAATAGAAACTTGAGACAGTTTTTCATCACTTTACAAGACAACTTGCAAATATAAACTGGCTCAACAGTGAATTTTATGTTCAAATCTGTTTTTATTGATAAGGCAAACAAAAGAAACAGTGAACACTGTCCATTGAACCCGAGTCACAGTAGAAACCTCTGCCATGGCTTAGTAAAAAGGAGGATAGAGAGGCAAAGGAAATCCTAGAGAATATTTCCCTTTCAATGTCATTTGACAAAGCACTTTTGAAAACAGAACCCATATATTTTCCTTCTTTGAGTACTCATCTTTTATTTAATAGCTGGAAGTCACCACCATACAAAACAACATCAGGTAATATGTACTGTATAAAGAGGCATTTTTCTTATTTTCTGTCTGCAGCTCAACACATAAGTCATAACAAAACGACTGAAACCCACAAATTTTCTGCTTCCCTTGCACACATAAATCACCTCTTTCATTGGAAGAATTATCCTTGAAGTTGACATATCTGCAACTCTCCTCTGCAATCACTTTGGCAAGAAATATTAAAATGAGCTTAAACCATTCTCCCTGCCCCCTCAAAAATAAGAAGAAAAACTACAACCAGAAAAGTGAATATGCATCAGCTATAAGCATCCCTTTGCTGTGGCAAGAAACTTCATATACACCTGGCATTCTCATTCCCCGTTTCATTAATTCTTTGTCCCTTCAGTTCTTCTGAGTAGATGCTCTGGATGATTCCTCAATCTTATTCCTTCAATATTCCTGGAAGGAACTAATTTTGTAATCCAAACACTCTCCACCTAGACAGATACTATGCCCCCTGCCCATAACACTCACAATACAATATGTTTGGAATTAATAAGCTGAATTAAAAGGGGCCCTTTTACTAAGCTGTACTAAAAAGTGGCCTGTACTATGACTAGTGTTTGGGTTTCACGTACACTGACGCCACTTCTAGCACAGCTGTAAAATGGCTACATTTTCTATTTCTCTCATTAATGCCCTTTTAAACCATACTTAAATAAAATTTAAAAGTACCTACTGGCACCTAAATAAATGCCACTGGATTTTCACCTTCAGAGGTGCCTACCAACGCTTAATTCCACTATAGGTGTGGCTAATGCCAGAAGTGGTGTTAAGCACCAATGGACACCTCCAGAGGCACAATTTACATCAAAAGTAGGTGCCAGAAATGTAGGCCTTGAAAACCCTGGCATATGCTTCTGGCACCTATCTTTGCCAGAGGCGCAATTCTTTAAATGGTGCCGTCACATGATTGACACAAAGATCAAACCCCCTCCCCCCTTGTACAGCCACCCTGATCTACCCAACCTCTCTAGTGGCTGTCTGACAACTCTTTGATGGTCCAAGGGGGCATATGATGGGATCCATATGGGTCTGGGGAGCCCTGGGGGCATCAGCTAGGAATGATGCCCAATTGTTACTGGCCACTCTAGCACTGACCTCAAAACAGCACCCCTAGCAGCAGTCTCATGTGTCAAAATCCTCCACATCCCCTGATCCCCATATACCTACCAGGGGTATCCCTGATATCTATTGAGAAGAGGTGGTCAGGAATAATTTATCACCCCTGCTCTGTCAGCACCAAAATTCAAAATAACAGTGCTTGCCAAATTTGGTTGCAATTTGGATAGAACTAAACCCCACTTCCCCTTTTACGAAGCCTATGAACGTCAGAGCTAATACCGCCGTGGCAGGGATAAAAATAACTTAATGTAGCTTTGTAAAAGGGGGGGTGGGGGGTTAAATTTGTTGTACTTTTTCTTTTGAGTACAGAAATACCATCTAACCAGTGGAGTTGTATAATTTCATTTATATATCTTGTATGATTGAGCTGTGTGAATGTTAGTAGTGCTATGCTATTATTTTATGGAATTCTTTTCTTGTCTTTTTTTAATTTATTGTACCCGCTTGGATCTATTGCTGGCTTGAGCAGAATATTAAATTTTCATAAACATCCTAGCATCTTCGCTCTAGCTCCAAGAGATACCCTGTAGGAGGTAGGAATTTTGGAGAATAGTGGTGAGGTATTTTACCTCTATCTATGTGCACCTCTGTTGATATGGAGACAACTTGAAACATCGAATCTCAACTTAGGGTTATCATATGGCTCCTGAAAAAGGAGGACGGATTGAGGCACCTGGGTTTTACTTCCATTGTTTTCAATAGAAGTAAAGCCCAGATGTCTCTATCTGTCCTTACTTCCATTGGTTTCAGTAGAAGTAAAACCCGGATGTCTCAATCCGTCCCCCTTTTTCTGGAGCCATACAGTAACCCTATCTCAACTGGGAGTCTTGACACCATCTTTGAGATGCTACATAATAACATTTACAACAATCAAAAGATCTGTAGATAAAAGGCATAAAATCAATCACAACTACTGGAAAAAAAAAAAAAAGCTTTCAATTGTTTCTGAAAATCACAAAAAATGTTTCCAATCAAAGCAAGTTAAGCATACCACAGAGGCAGTGCATACAGTCCTATCCCATGCATATTCACTCTGGATATGCTGATAGTGTGCCCCCAGTACAGCATTGAGAAGCGCTAGTTTAAAAGGCTAAGTAGAGGACTAACCTAATGGATGGAGCAGTGGGCTGTAAAGCAGGGAAACCAGTTCAAACCCACAGCTGCTTCTTGTAATCTTGTGCAAGTCACATGAGTCTCCTTTACATCAAGTGCACTCTTAGAGCCCTTTTATTTATTTATTTACCCCCCATCCCCCCTTTTACAAAACTGTAATAGCGTTTTTTAGCGCAGACTGGTGCACTGAATGCTCTGCGCTGCTTCCGACACTCATAGAGTCCCTATGAGTAGGGTTACCAGATTTTCCATCTGGAAAATCTGGACCCTAGATCTGCTTGTGGGGTATTTGGTCAAGGGAGATGTCTTATTTTAGAAAGCATGTATGATAGGTCATAAATGCATTTTGCAATATTGGTTACAGACAGAACCTCCAGGTTTTTGGCATTGGAGGAATCAATTACATCGTTTATTGCTATTTGAGGTTTGGGAGGTTCGTAGATCTCCTAGATGAACTCGTCTTTTTATGAAAATTTGGATCCATATGTTCAAAAACTTTCACCTAAAGCAAGAAATTTAATTCTCAATGAATTACATTGAAGCTATGGTTGTCTTAATTGCATTCCAATTCTTGGATGTTTTTTGTCACCTTTCATCCTGGGAGGGGAAGGGATAATTGGATAGAGGGAAGGGGGAATGGGATGGAGGGGAAAAGGAAATGGGTTGGAGGGAGGGGGAAGGGGAGAGAGGGGGTGATAATGAGGGATTATGGTTTATAATATGAAATGATTGGTGGAATGATAATATTATTTGATAATATGTATTATATGGAATGGAATTTTTAAATATGTGAATTTATTTGTAAGGAATATCTTTATATATTATATGAATGTATTTTCTTTTTGTTCCTTCAATAAAAATGTTTGAATATAAAAATACTATTTAGCAGAAAAGAAAGGTTAAAGCTATCTGAGTTTGAACTTTAACAGTACGTTCCTCTCAGCTCAGTGAGAGGTTCTTTTAACCATAATTTTAAGAAATGCTAGTTCCTGGTGGACTGTATTAATAAAGGATCAAAAATCAATGGGAAGCCATACAAAAGAAAACAAGCTGAGCTAATCCATTACTGCAATTTTCCTTTACTACAGTGTGAAAGTGAATTTGCTGTGTTTAGCTGTACATGTACATGTGGAAAGTAACAAGACTTTATTTTTAAATTGATTTTTTTTTTCATTTGGATCCCACAAGAATGTGTTTGGAAGCAAATTATAATATGCACCTACTATAGGAACAAGCTCTGTGTGGTAGAAAATCTGAGTGGAAGAGTTTTTTGCCAAGCTCTATTGATGTTCAACAGGAAGAAGGAGAAAAAAAAAATCAATTTTCTCACAGGAATCCTATAAATTCCTAATATAACATGGAGTAGATGTTTTCCTGCTAATTATTACTTCCAGTTTATTGTTAGAAATTTTCATATTTGTAAAATCAGTTTTGCTCAAGAGACAGCATATATTAAAGAAGTCCCATGCCTATGTTTGTCTGTCCATATGCAAAGGTATCTTTGCACTGGCACTTTGTTCTCATTCAAATAAATGGCGCTCAGTGCTGCATTTAAGAGGAGCTTCTGGTGGGGACCCCAAAACGTGCTGGCAGGGAAACCAGAGAATGCTGCATCTCAGAAAGAATGGTAATGGCTACAGGCTGGAACCCAAATCCTACTGGCAGAAGAAGGGGCTAAGTCCATGCCAAGGATGAACAACTGCAAGGGATGGGGGATCCTAACCCTTTCCAGCAGAAACTTTAGTTATAATGAAGATTGTAGAACTTTCATGGGAATCTTCATCTCTGACCAGCAGAGATTAAAAAAAAAAAAAAAAGCAAGGCTGTGGTGGTGGCAAAAAAAAAAAAAAAAGAACAGAAAAGCAGCAGCAGCAACTGCCAACGAGAATGGCAAAAAAGGCCTACATTGTACATACCTAGTCATCCACCGTAAAAACTGTTGAGCACATTGGCAGGAGCCCCATCCCCCACTGAGTGAAGAACTGAGTAAGGCCACAGTGGTGGGGAATAAGGTCCCTGCAGGCAAATTTAATCAATCAGATTGAGAACCAAATTAGTTTATTGATAAGGTAATTTTATGCTTCTAAAGAAGCATCTTTACTGGCAAATAATGAGGAAAAAAAAACTCAGAAAGGGACACTTTTCAAAGTAACAGTAACCAAAAGAACAATTTCCAGCTTCTGGTCCTGATCTGCAGTTTTCCTGATCAGGTCATATTTCTTGTTTGATGCAGGATATAATATATTTTGCTGCCATGGCTGTCATATTCCCTTTCTTCTCCAAATCTCCCCCCCCCCTCTAGAATTATACAGTGTTTTTCCTGACCATTCCTGTGCTTTTTCTCTGTTCTTCTGAGAAACTTGTATTTATATATATATCTATCTATCTATCTTTATATTTTCCACAGTTTATAGGAATATAAACAGAATAGGAATAGGAAATGCATTTCTATTTTTCCAGAATTGCATTGTGAGCAAAGACTTCCTGGGGCTTTCAGTTCAGTTTTGTCTGTCTCCTTATATCTCTAGTCTATGGTCACTTAGGACTCCTTTTATAAAGGTGCGCTAGCATTTTTAGTGCACGCACCGGATTAGTGTGCGCTATAGTGCACGCTAGCCAAAAAACTACTGCCTGCTCAAGAGGAGGCAGTAGCGGCTAGCGTGCACTATCCGCACTTTAAGGCCCTAACGCACCTTCGTAAAAGAAGCCCTTATTCTAAATGTGGTGGTGCGTTAGGAAGTTGAAGAAGCTGCACGAACAAATGTGTTGCAAAGTGCTCACAGCCATTTCCAGATATCTATGGTTTCTGTTTGAGTACCTAGCAGCACTTGCCTTTTTTATGACAGAATCACCACAGAAACAAAGCTACAAATGGTGCAAAACTTTGAGCATCCACCGTTGTCAGACATTTCACAATGCCACAGATGAAATGGAACACGTGACCTCTGTAAGTCTTGCAACACAGAGAACACAGTCATTTGTTTTATCTCTTGATTGAAGGGAGATCAATGAAAGTGAAAATATTCCTGAAGAAACACCCCGCAGAGTAGACTGATCCAGTTTTTCAGGAAACTTTGGAATCGGGCATCCAAAATGACTATTGTTAAGATGCAGCAGAATGAGGGCTGTATCGAGGTGGAAGAGGACATCTTCTTTCTCAAAGGTCCCACATCAACAAGAGGGCATCCGTTGAAACTCAGGGGTGGGAAATTTCATGGTGACACCAGAAAATATTTCTTCACCGAAAGGGTGGTTGATCGCTGGAATAATCTTCCACTACAGGTAATTGAGGCCAGCAGCGTACCAGATTTTAAGACAAAATGGGATTGGTACGTGGGATCTCTACATAGGGGAAGATAGGGGTCTATCATTAGTGTGTCATTAGACTAGATGGGCCGTGACCCTTTTCTGCAGTCAGTTTCTATGTTTATGCTTCTATGTTTACTTTGACAAAAGATGAAGAACAGAAGCATTTTGTTCTTTGGATAGGGTCTGCATCAAAGGCAGCTCTTATGTCATAGATTGTTGGTTATTTGTCAAGTACACAAGAATTACAATATAGTGATAAGCTTAGTGGTAGATAAAAAAACCCCCAAAATAAACAGCGAGGTAGGGTAACCCATAAACTTTGTTTTAAATAAAATTTTGTGTGTTTTTTCATTTTTATTTAAAAGGAATAAAAATAGCCTTGTGGACAAACAAAATTTGTTATTTATTTATCTATTCAATTTTCTATACTGTTCTCCCAAGGGAGCTCAGAACAGTTTGCATGAATTCATTCAGGTACTCAATCTATCTAATATACCTGGGGCAATGGAAGGATTAAGTGACTTGCCCAGATCACAAAGAGTAGCGTGGGTTAATTTTTTTAGCACCATATATGTTAAGCACATTTTTTCCAAGGTTTCGTGTTACTTCACGGAGTGCCTGGTAGTACAGAGATTTGTGTCACTGTTATTAAGATCCCATGTACCAACAGGGCAGGCTAGACTTATGTTAATGCTCCTTCAGACCATCCATCACTGGCAAAAAAAACCTTCTTTAAATATCGTATTAGATTATTTTAATTGTGTTATCAGAAAAGATATAGTGGAACTAGAAAAAGTTCAAAGAGCAACCAAAATTATAAAGGGGATAGGATTCATCTCTCATAAGGAAAGAAAAGTGACACCTAAGGGGAGGTCTGATTGAAATCTACAAAAACCTGTGCGGTGTAGAACAGGTGCAAGTGTATCCATTTTTAGTCCGTCAAAAATTACAAAGAGTAGGGGACACTCAATGAAGTTACAGGGAAACACGTTTTTTTACTCAGACTTGTTCAACAAATCTATGGAGACAGGAGTGGTTCCTGGGGTTTGGAGGAGAGCGGATGTGGTCCCTATTCACAAAAGTGGTCACAGGGATGAAGCAGGAAACTACAGGCCGGTGAGCCTCACTTCAGTTGTTGGAAAAATAATGGAAGTGTTGCTGAAAGAAAGGATAATGTACTTCCTTGAATCTAATGGGTTACAGGATCGGAGGCAACATGGCTTTATAAAAGGTAAATCGTGCCAAACGAACCTAATTGAATTTTATGATTGGGTGACCAGAGAGCTGGATCGAGGACATATGCTAGATGTAATTTATTTAGATTTCAGCAAAGCCTTTGATACAGTTCCTCATAGGAGACTGTTGAACAAACTTGAAGGGCTGAAGTTAAGACCCAAAGTGGTGAATTGGGTTAGAAACTGGCTGTCGGACAGATGCCAGAGGGTGGTGGTTAATGGAAGTCGCTCGGAGGAAGGAAAGGTGAGTAGTGGAGTCCCTCAGGGTTCGGTGCTAGGGCCGATCCTGTTCAATATGTTTGTGAGTGACATTGCTGAAGGGTTAGAAGGAAAAGTATGCCTTTTTGCAGATGATACCAAGATTTGTAACAGAGTAGACACCGAAGGATGAGTGGAAAATATGATAAAGGATCTGCAAAAGTTAGAGGAATGATCTAATGCCTGGCAACTAAAATTCAATGCAAAGAAATGCAGAGTAATGCATTTGGGGATTAATAATCGGAAGGAACCGTATATGCTGGGAGGTGAGAAGCTGATATGCACGGACGGGGAGAGGGACCTTGGGGTTATAGTGTCCGAAGATCTAAAGGTGAAAAAACAGTGTGACAAGTCTGTGGCTACTGCCAGAAGGATGCTGGGCTGTATAAAGAGAGGCGTAGCCAGTAGAAGGAAGAAGGTGTTGATGCCCCTGTACAGGTCATTGATGAGGCCCCACTTGGAGTATTCTGTTCAGTTTTGGAGACCGTTGTGATACGTATGGGACATACCTGTAGTCTGAGAGTTGTTTTTTGTAACAATGACTGTTTAAGAAACCATCTGCCATGCATAAAAGGATCCTAATACGGAATAACAACTTTCTTTTTTTAAAAGGGGAACTAGAGTTCAGAAAGATAACTTGCACCTGGCAAGACAGGATATGGATGATTCAATCGAGAGAAGGGGGGGGGGGGAAAGACAGGATGTGCATAAATGGTTAGTGAACTTGTCTGTGATATGTTCATGTTTGAACACATAGACAAACCGGACCCTGACCATAACTTGTCTGTGAACACGTAGACAAACCGGACCCTGACCATAACTTGTCTATATGCTCATGTTTGAGCACAATACATGAACCGGATCCTGACCATAATTTGGGCATAAAAGGACAGGCAGAACTCAGTGGAATCAGGACTTCTCCACTGCTGACGAGCCGTGTGATGCTGATATGAAATGAATGCGCTGCCTCTGATAGTCGCTGGTCCTCCGATATCAGGGTGATGATGCAATATATGGTAACAAATTATTGATTCCTTACTGCATGATTTCATTATTATAAAATTGTATGAATAAACCTATATTATGCTTTCAGTCATCTGTGTATGCTATTAATTTTCCCAGTCAGAGAGCTGGTGAGGGGAAGGGAAAGTGGGATATAGCTTTACCCTAAGAAAAATAGCAATACATTAATTGGCGTAGTCGGCAGGATCTCCCTAAATAAGACCGAACAATGTTCCGGCGTAAGGAGAAATCTAAAAAAGAACCTGCAGGGATACCTGGCTGGACCGGGGACCCATATGAAATAATAGCGGCAGAAATGGCCAATCATGGATTGGCGGAATCATGGGATAAGGAATTAAGGGAATTTGAACCAAAGAATGTGGTACATGTACTTGAAACAATCCCTGTAAAAACAGGTGAAGCAGTTACCCTGGCTCGAAGGAGTTGGGTGTTGGCCTCTGCATACCGTGGGGTGCACAAGCGGTTGCAGACGGCACTTAAACCAAAGAATGGTGTACAAGTACTTGAAACAATCCCTGTGAAAACAGGTGAAGCAGTTACCCTGGCTCGAAGGAGTTGGGTGTTGGCCTCTGCATACCGTGGGGTGCACAAGCGGTTGCAGATGGCACTTAAAGAGAAAGGGAGAGTAGAACAGAGTAAGTTAGAATTAGAGGGACGGTGTCTGGTGCTGGAATGTAATAGTAAATTATTAAAGGATAAACTGGAACATTATCAGGATGTAGCAGAAAGAGCAGCTTTAAAAGTGGCACAAAATAAGTATAAAAAAAGGAAAGGGAGGATTAAAAGGGGTTGGGATGATTGCCCCGGGGACCCCACTGTCCGGACCCTGAAATAGACCCGCCATCTGTAATAAAAAGAATGCAGCCCATTACAAGAAGGAAAAGAGGGCTTCTGTACGCTAAGATCAGCGTAGTGAGAGATCAGAGTTTGCATAGCTAAGGGATTCTTGCTGTGTTGAGAACAATAGAGATAACTTTTTTTTAGTGTTTAGACGACCATGTGGGATTGCATCCCAGTAAGAATAAAGAGTGAATTTTTCAAACACAGGTATCGATTTATGCTGTTGTAAATATTAGCTAGCAGAGGGATTTCAAATGTAGTAACTTGCAATTACCTTGTTAGCAGCAGGAGGATTTTTAGATTTTTAGAATGAAAACTTTACGAGCACACATAGGGAAGAGTTTTTGCAGTGTAGATCTGTGCTGTTAAGAACAATTAAGGTATTTTAGTAGTTTAGGAGCTGTTTGTCTGAAACTTCTGTACGAGAATGTAGCCTGAATTTTTTCCCTTGTTTATTAGAATGTTGAAAGAAAGGTAATGCAAAGTATGTTAGAATAAGGAATGTGATTTGAGACAAATAATTTTGTCAAGCCAGATAGTTACGTGTTCTGGCAGTCGTAAGAGTGCCTGCTGGTTTATACAGCACATTTGTTTGAAGATAAGGTATGTGAAAGCCGGATCTCAGGCATGTTACAGTAAAAGAATACTTTTCTGAAAAGAAGAAAGATTTATTCTAGCAATAGATGCCATGCTTAAAAGAAATATTGTGTTTGTGACGGTGTGCAAAAGAAAAAAAGTTTCCTTGCCTTTATCTCAGTGTTTCAAATTAGTTTTGAATATGACTTTTTGTGCCCCTGCATGGTTTATAAAGTATTTTTAAAAGTATGCATTGCCCGAAATGTATGATTAGGGAGTAATTAAATTTAAATGCATTTTAAAATTAAATTGGGAAGTTTAAAATAAAAAGATTAACAAAAGTAGAGGTTAAGTACCTATACAATTAAAATAAATGTGAAACAAAAGGCTTGTTAACCTTGTTACCGGAAAAGAATAAGTATAATAAACTTTTATGTAAGTGGATAAATTCGGAATTGAAATTTTGCTTACTTTTTACAAGTAAGCTCTTCAGGATAGGAACCTAATAAAGAATATGGATTGAGAATAATTCCCTGATGTTAGGAAAAAGACAGTCTAATTTTACCATGTAGAGAATGTGTCTGCCTGTTTAATCTGTGTGTTTTGTGTTTCAGGAAAAAAAAACCTTTTTTGAATCTTTTCAACAATTCAACACAGAGACGGTGACTCTGCGATACAAGAACTAGTCATGTTTAACAGAGGGGAAAATGTTTCATGTGTTTCTTTTCTTTGTTCTTTTATTAATGAACATGTGCTTTCCTTCCAGGATTTACACTGACCCGCAGTACCACATTCCACCACTAGAGCTGTGGAGAACACAGAGAAAAATTCCGAAAGAACATTATGGGCAATTGGTAACCAGATCCAGTTATGCCTCAAAAGGAATAACTGTCTTGGGAGGTGTGATTGATGCTGACTATCAAGGGGAGATTAGGGTAATACTAATTAACTTAGGTGCGGAGGAGGTAATAATAGCACAGGGAGAAATAATTGCACAACTGTTGCTAATTCCTATATATATAGCTCCGGTGAGAGAAACCACAGCCCCTACAGAATTGACGGTTAGGGGGGCAAAAGGGTTTGGGTCCACAAATACTGTAAATGTTGGGGCCAAAATATGGATTAGCAACCGAAATGGTCCCCCTCTCCCGCTGAAGTGATAGCAGTGGGACAAGACCGTACGCTCTTGATAATGAGGCCCGGTGTAGAAAAATGGGAATATGTCCCACAAGAGAAATGTTACCTACGGGAGTAATACTGTGTTTAATTTTACAGGAAACCCTAATCGTCCTATGTGTATTCACCGTCCTTGGTATCGTATCTTTGGGTCACGTAGAAGGATGGACTCCGGCTAGGCGTCTGGTTTTGAATGACAATGCTCGATTTCAATGGGGATGGAGAAATGCTGCCAGCAGACGACAACAGGAAAAGTTTAGTTGTGAAAAAGGACAGAGATGTACAATAGCTAACATCACAACTAATGTGGACATATGGAAAGGCCCTCTCAATGACAGAAGAGGTTATATCTTTTATGCCCTATATCAGAGTCAAGTAGTGGTAAATGTCACTGCCCATGTGTCACTTCTATGTTGATTAAAGACTGTGTTCCCAGAATTAAATACGAAACAGAAAGGGCAGGCAATACAAAATTGTAGCACCTGGAATGGAACTGTGTTGCATCTGACATTAGAAGACCCCAAATATTTTCTATGTACTAATGCATCTCTTATTAAGAATCGTACTACATGGGCAGATTTTATTATCTTTGTAAATATAGATTCTGCAAAAATTGATCCAGGGCAGGTTAAACGATTACCGTCAACATGTGAAATGGTGGGTCAGCATGCGGAACGAACACGTGTACAATTTAAAATTACCTTTCCTCCCTCTAGTCGATGTAGATATAGGAGAGCCTGGTATGATACTATTTTGGGAGGATTTGGAACTATTACCGGGACAATAAACAGTTATGATATAGAATCTTTAGCAAATAGGCTGCATAACGCTGGAAGTAAAATTAATAATGCTTTAACTATACAAGCTAATTGGATGCCTACTATTTGGTACCCAATGACACTAGCGGCTGGCGTGGATAATGATATGTTAGATCTTTTTAATGCTAGTAATTCTCTAACCTTCCTTATAGATACTAATATTACTCACATAATCAATTGGACTATATGTTCTTTGCAAACATTACAGCAGCAACAACAGAAAAATGTCTTTCAAACACAACTTTTGACAGCAAATGAACAAGTGTGGAGGACCGTCTTTTCTGATATAATCCGTGCAGGCCATTGGCTACAAATACCTAGTTCGGGGATAAGGTGTGAGGAAACCCTATGTCAGGGATATTTTACCATTTACAATGTAACCAAACAGAGTATAATGTGTAAATACATAGTGATGCCTTTACTAATTGGGTCAGCTCCTAATCAACACTTTTGGACCCCTACCTTTTATGGACAGGTGATAGATATGTATAATCGTACCCATGATTTAACTTTTTGTGATAACACTTTAAATGGAAAAGTTTGTAAATTGCAATTTGCTGTATATGAACCATGTTTATTGCAAAATACTGTAAACAAATGTGAATGGACTATTATGCCAATAACCTATAGGTATATGGTCGAAATAGCACCACAAGTAGTATGTGTAGTAACTGATCAACCAGTGATACCAGGAATGGCAGTGCCTTTTTCGGGATGTATTCATAACATTTCAGTATTACACTGGGAAAATGACACAACGTGGATATCATTTGGAATAGCACTAAATGGGATGTTTCAAATTGGGATTTAAATTTGACCAGATTTACCACCACTATTGCAGCAGACTCGATAGTGACAATAGGATCAGGAATAGCTGATGCTACTTCACATCATTGGTGGGATATATTTTTAGGATACTCACCTTCAGCCAAAACGACTCTGGATTGGATCATCCATCCTCTGTTAATAGTTGTTATTCTGGTAATAATTTTATCTATCTGGAGTTGTTATGTGGCATATGGCATTTGTTGTAAACAACAAAAAGTGATGATGGTTACATACAACACTCATTGTTAAGGACCGAATGTGATACGTATGGGACATACCTGTAGTCTGAGAGTTGTTTTTTGTAACAATGACTGTTTAAGAAACCATCTGCCATGCATAAAAGGATCCTAATACGGAATAACAACTTTCTTTTTTTAAAAGGGGAACTAGAGTTCAGAAAGATAACTTGCACCTGGCAAGACAGGATATGGATGATTCAATCGAGAGAAGGGGGGGGGGAAAGACAGGATGTGCATAAATGGTTAGTGAACTTGTCTGTGATATGTTCATGTTTGAACACATAGACAAACCGGACCCTGACCATAACTTGTCTGTGAACACGTAGACAAACCGGACCCTGACCATAACTTGTCTATATGCTCATGTTTGAGCACAATACATGAACCGGATCCTGACCATAATTTGGGCATAAAAGGACAGGCAGAACTCAGTGGAATCAGGACTTCTCCACTGCTGACGAGCCGTGTGATGCTGATATGAAATGAATGCGCTGCCTCTGATAGTCGCTGGTCCTCCGATATCAGGGTGATGATGCAATATATGGTAACAAATTATTGATTCCTTACTGCATGATTTCATTATTATAAAATTGTATGAATAAACCTATATTATGCTTTCAGTCATCTGTGTATGCTATTAATTTTCCCAGTCAGAGAGCTGGTGAGGGGAAGGGAAAGTGGGATATAGCTTTACCCTAAGAAAAATAGCAATACAACCGTATTTGGCGAAGTACATAAGAAGACTTGAGGCGGTCCAGAGGAGGGCGATGAAAATGATAGGAGGCTTGCGACAGAAGACGTATGAGGAGAGACTGGAAGCCCTGAATATGTATACCTAGAGGAAAGGAGGGACAGGAGAGATATGATTCAGACGTTCAAATACTTGAAGGGTATTAACGTAGAACAAAATTTTTTCCAGAGCTGGGCCCATGTGCCTAAGGCCCCACCCACAGTAGGGGCCTGGCTCCAGGGCCTATTCTGATTGGCCCAGGTGCCTCAGGCCCCACCTTTGGGCGGGGTTTCTGCCACCTGGGCCAATCCAGCCCCATTCTGGACCCGGCGGGCTTGGCACCCATCCGTCTGGCCAACGTTAAAGGTACGGGGAAGGGGTGGGGGTTGGGGTGGGGGGGTCGTGGGGTCGGCCAGGGGGGTCACCGGTCAGCAGGGGGGTCTGATTGGGGGTTCTGGGGGGGTAGTCATTGGGGGAAGGGGGGCAGGGATCCCTCCTGCCTGTATTGTAGTGGGGGGTGGGGGGTGGGGGGTAGGGGATCACCGGAGCCAGGAGGGCTTGGGCTCCCTCCTGGCCCAATCCAGTCGGGGGGGTCACCGGGGCCAGGAGGGCTTGGGCTCCCTCCTGGCCATATCGAGTCGAGGGGGGGGCACGATCGCCGGGGCAAGAGGGTTTGGGCTCCCTCTTGCCCTGATGTTGTCAGGGGGGGGGGGTTCATGGTTCGACAGGGCAGGAGGGCTTGGGCACCCTCCTGCCTGGATCATAGTGGGGGGGGGATTCTGTAACCAGTGTTGTTTTTGACAGACACTGGTTACAGAATCCAGGTTTTAGGTGAAGGACTGGCTCCTCTTTCACCTAAAAGCCCTTGTGTTGGACGTTTTGGGTTTATGCGTTTTTTTGGTTCATTATGAGCAAAAAGTGTAGACGTCGTGGGGGTGTACTTGTAGGTAGTGGTGATCTGGGCGTTTAGTAGTGGCAGGCCATAATCAAAACAAGGATGTTTGTTTTGGTTATGGACACTTTCCCTGCTTCTGCTTTGAACGTTTAAGGACTTAGGCCAAAAGGGGACTTAGACGGGTTTTTTTAATTATGCCCCTCCAAGCTCTTACAAGGAGTTGCTGAAAAGTTCTCAGCCCTACCAAGAAGGGAATGACATAAAACCATGAAACTTACAAGTTATTCCACATATTCACCCCTAAGTTCAACACACTTGGCACATCATATCTGAAGTTTCTGTAATCTTTCAAAAAAAATACTCTGATGTCTGGTTACTGAAATTCTGCTCTGCTGCTGCAATCACTTCTGAATCACTTGAAAATTGTCACCTTTTCAAACTATTTTTAAGGTTTGGAAACAGAAAATAGTCAAATGGAGCGAGATCTAGTGAGTAGGGTGGATGGTCTATGCACTGAATCCTAAACTATGTCAAAACATCCATCATTTTACCAGCCTTGTTAGCAGGTGCATTGTCTTGCAAAAAGATAACTCCTTTCCACAGCTTCCCTTCCCTTTTTTCTTTCAATGCCTCCTTTAATCTGCACAGTGAGTATCAGTAGTATTCTGCATTAACTATTTAGCCCCTTGGAAGATAGTCAGTCATTACAACACCTTCCTGATCTCAAAACATTGTGGCCGTGACCTTTCCTGCTATCTTATGGGTATTGAATTTCCTTGACCTTGGAGAACCTGAGTGCCACCATTGCATGGACTGTTGTATTGTCTCAGGATCATAGTGGTATAACCATGTTTTATCATCAGTAACTAGTTGTTCCAAAAAGTTGGCACCTGCTTGCTGACTAAATCAACTTGGAATTGTCCACTTGATGTCATTTCTCGTCAGCATTCAAACATTCGTGCACTCACTTGGCTGACAGCTTCTGCATACCCAGCTACTTATGGATTATACACTCAACATGTTCCCTGGATATCTGTAGTGTCTCAGCAATTGTTTTAACTGATATTCACTGATCTGCCAAAATCAGGTCACAGACTTGGTCAACAATTTTAGGAGTTAACATCGATTGAGGCCTCCCAAACCTTGCTGCATCTTCAGTCTCAAAATCTCCACATAGAAAGCACACCACTTCTTCACTGTGTAGTGCTCTTCAACATCTTTATAAACTATCTGGACATTGGTATGATGAGTGAGGTGATTAAGTTTGCGGACGATACAAAGTTATTCAGAGTAGTGAAGACACAGAGGGATTGCGAAGATCTACAAAGTGACATAATCAAGCTCGAGAAATGGGCAATGGGAAGGGTAAAACGCGGACCTCATGGACCTGACAGACCTCGCAGATCTAAACCCACACGGCCTTAAAAATCTGGTGTCCGTGCCACTTGTAGTTTCTGTCTCTGACAGACCTCGATGAGATTTTAGTGCTGACGGATCCGTCTCAGCTTAGGGAGGGAAAAGTATTAGGATCCGTCAGTGCTAAAATCTCATCGAGGCGGGAGCGGACTACTGGGCATGATAGACCGCTGATCTGACCCAGCAGCGGCAATTCTTATGTTCTTATGGCATTTGTCAATCAGTGTTTGCATCATGGATTTCCTTTGGAGTTTTCTTCTACAGGAATAGAACTTCATGATGACTCAGAGTTCTAACACTTGAAAACTACACATATTTTGTTGACATGGTTCAGTCAATTATCTGAAACAATGTCAAAGCATAGCATTATGATTCTGCAAATTGCCAATTTGCAAAATAAATATTTCACCTACAGTGGCAAAATAATGCTCAGAATTTAGGAAGTTGGTTGGGCTGAGAAAGTGTTAAGGTGTTTTGCAGTACTTTGCCTGTCTGTGTGTGCTAATCGTGTGTTGTTTAGTTTTTAGTTTTTGTTTTGTTTGTTATTTGGGGGGAAGGACCATGTCGTAGGTAGGGGATGGGCATGCACCTGTTCTCCAGTTAGTTTGCATTAATGTGTACTAACTGGAAAACACAGACCTAACATAGGAGCAATTGTCACCTCCTAAACAGGAAGCGGTACGTGCTACTACATTAATATTTTTGCAGGTCTCTCAAGTTAATGGAAAAATAAGTGCAGTACCTGCAGAAAGATTTAAAAAAACACACCATTTTCTCTATAACAGCTCCCCAGGCTTGGAATGACCTCCCATTATTTATTAGAGAGGAAAAGAACTTGGACAAATTCAAAACCAAACTTAAGAGTTTCCTTTATATAGATGCTTTTAGTGAATAAATTCAAAGATTTGGTCTCTTTTTATCTTATATTTTATTATAAACTATACTTGTCTCCCCTCCTACTGTTTTTTTCCCTAAATATATTTAAACTAAATATTGATTGTAATCCATTAATAATTTTCCTTTGTTTCGATATTATATGTATAGGTTAAACCATGTATAGGAATGTTTGTATTTGTTATTTTAATTTGACATGACTATTGTTTGTTTGATTTGTTACCCGTTTTTGATTATTTTGGAAATTGTACATCGCCTAGAAATTGTGATAGGCGATTAATCAAATTATATAATAAACTTGGATAAAAGTGTTCCTTAGTGCATTCACACACATTAGTAAATCTAGCCTTGAGTTTGAAATTCAGTTTCTCTAAAGATAAATACGTGCATATGGATAGTTAGGTAGGCCTGTATGCTGTCTATGTGCACAACATTTGAAAATGCAAAGTATGCTATGTAATGTAGTGTGTGTGCCACTGAGCTCTTTGAGTTTTGAACCAGACATTTTTCCCTTTTTCTGCAGAAGAGGTAAGAACTATACATATGATTTCTCAATTTATACTCAAGCAGTTTGTTATGTATTGGTGGCAGTTCAATTTGACATCATAATTCATCCAAGCTTTACAGGCAAACACTTTAAAGACTATATGCAAAAGCTGGTGAGTGTGAAAGTTAACTGAACACTTATATCTCAGTGTCCATGTTCGATGATATGAAGAAAATGCTAATGTGAGTGATAATGACTGTAAATTCAAATATTTCAATATCAGCCTAATGATTTAGAATCATTTGACCAGCATCATGGAAGGGAAGAAGGAACCAGTAATACACAATCATGTATCTTTCCCTAAAAGTAGCCAAGTGGCTATGTTTTGAAATATTTGAACACTTTGATTGAGGTAGCTGAAAGACCCAGATAAACCTTGTAATCAATCAGAGTCAAAACCAGTTGTTACAAAATAGTACTGAAACCATCCTGGTCAATATATGGTTTTAATCTTTGTAATAATTGTTTATACCAGTTGCAAGAGGATCAGAGGATTATCTTCAAGTTTTGAACCTTTTTTTATTTATGAAATTTATACACCGTGTGCTCCTTTTACTAAGCTATGATAGCGTTTTTAGCGCACGCAGGATTTTAGCATGCGCTAAACCCGCGCTTTGCGGCTGGAACTAATGCCAGCTCAATGCTGGCGTTAAGGTCTAGTGCGTGCGGCAATTCAGCGTGAACTAAGCGCGCGCTAAAACCGCTATCGCAGCTTAGTAAAAGGAACCCTGTGTTACTGACTCAAAAGAATCATGATACCTTGATCTTTAAGGCAGGGGTCTCCAAAGTCCCTCCTTGAGGGCCGAATCCAGTCGGGTTTTGAGGATTTCCCCAATGAATATGCATTGAAAGCAGTGCATGCACATAGATCTCATGCGTATTCATTGGGGGAATCCTGAAAACCCGACTGGATTCGGCCTTCAAGGAGGGGCTTTGGAGACCCCTGCTTTAAGGCATTAAGAAAGGATGGCCCAAGTTATCTGAGAAACTGCTTGGAGACCTGTTTGTCAGGTCGTTCCCTAAAATGCAGGGCATCATGGATTGGAAGATTTGTCTCTTGAGGAAGAATGTTTAGCAAACACATTGAACACTCAGGTTTTCAGCGGTGTCCTCAAGATAATGGACTTTCCCCCGATTGTTAGGGAAGAACAGGATTATTCAAAAGAGCTTTGAAGGATAAAATTAATTTAATTATTGATATAGATTCTAGACAAATGGCAATGGATTTTGGTTTTTTTTGTTGTTGTTCTTGTTGTTTTAATTTTTGTCTCTGAATGTTCATATGGTTTCTATATGTTTAGTTCTGGTAAATTGTTAACCATTTTTTGTGGAAGACCATGAATATATAAAAAGAAAAAAAAAAAAAAGTGGAAACATACTGCTAACTGATCTACTCTCAGACTGTCTGCCTCAAGACTGTCTCTCACTCTTTTTATTGCTGACTTAGTCCCTGTTCCTCTCATTCTGTTTCTTTGTCAGCTGTCTGTTTTTCTATGTTCTGTTTCCAATTTGCTAATTACTTCCACCTGGCTCTCCAGGCAGCATTCTTCTGAACCTACACTAATCATGGTTTGTCCCAGAATCACAACCACTTATCTTTGGCTTCTAAAGTTTCTTTTAGTCATGAGAGGTACAGTAAGCTTACTACCGTGCAAACTGATATATGACCTCTGCTTTTCATGCTTGAATTCATTATGAAAATATGTATACACTTTCAGTCAGTAGAAAATTCACTTAGATCTGTCTTTACCCATCCAAATGGTGGCTAAGTCTTCACAAAATGTATATTTAATGATGCAAAATATACTAACCTAAAATAACACAGGGGAGGAACAATAAACTATGGGACTCATTTTTTTTAAAAAGAAAAATGTCCCCCAAAAATTGCATACTGGGCCAAATGTTTTTCTCACCAAACTCTTCCTTTTGGCATTTTCAAAACTACTAGACAAATATTTATGCTGTTCATCTGCAGTTCGTCTAAAGAGGGCATGTTTGAGGCATGGTCTGGGTGGGACTAGGGCAGGCTTAGGACCTGGATGTTTCTCTGTCATAATTGAACATTTTAGAATACGTCTTAGGTACAATTTGGCCGTTGGGGCTAGACCTAGGGTAACAACTCCAGAAAAAGAAGGACAGATTGAGACAGCATGGTTTTGGTTCCAAAACTAAAGCGTGTGAGACAAGAATGTTCCGACAATCCCATGCAGGACTTATGCACACCAGATTAAAACAGTTGTTGTTAGCACTCCAAGGGGGTGGGGTGGGGGGAAAACCCCAGTAAACTCAAAAGTGTTTGCGCTCCCATTGGGGGGGTGGGAGACAGAGGAAACTGCTGTTTTCCATCATTTTGGGGGTATTTGGCAGTTCTATTGTAATACTGATGGTAGCCATTCAGAGAGTGGTGCTGGACCAGGCAGGAATGTCAAACCTGCCTTCTACACCGCTCTGCCCAAACAGAAGAACAGCTGTCCAACAAGGGAGAGAGGCAGGAACACAGAAAGCTCCAACGGACTAAAAAATAGGTACCAAGGGTTGGAGTCTTTGCTCCATAAGATGCACCCTTATTTCCACCCACTTGTTTTGGGGGAAAAAAGTGTGTCTTATGGAACGAAAAATACAGTACTCAATTTTGCTGCTTCTTCAGGGGAAGATTGACTTCCACTACAATAACCAAAGATATCTCACAATGGCATCTAATCTCTAAAATTATATCTTTACCAGCACAGCTAAACATCACTGTGCAGCTACATAGGAAAAAAGGGGCATGATGACATTCTCTTCAACAATTCACTTTGTGTGGTCAACCATTCAATGCACATGCTCATCCCTTATAAAGATCCGCAATTGATATACCCAGAACTGTTCCTGCGCTAACAACACTGGTCAACAAGCATTTTGCTACTGGAGTTCTGTCACCTGTACCTGAACAAGAATCACATGCTGACTCTACATCTGGAAACATTTTTCATCTATCACATCCTGTATTTAAGTTATGCATTAGTTTGTGTTTATATCATTTTCATCAATAACACTACTGTGAAGTGTCGGTATTTTACTATTTCTGTAACACAATATTACATTTTAGGACAGCTAATCGATCACGTGGAGGGGCTTAATAAAAAAAAAACCCATCTAAGTCCCCTTTTGGCCTAAGGCCTTAAGCGTTGAAAGTAGAAGCAGGAAAATGTCCATTATCAAAAAAACCCGTCCAAAAGGAGGTTTTTTTTGATAATGGCCTGCCTCTACGTTCAGCTGTTTAAACGCCCAGACCATCTCTATGTCTAAACTTATACCTAAAAAAAGACTAAGCCCCAAATGTCCAAAACAAAGGCTTTTAGGCGAAGGAGGAGCCAGTCCTTCGCCTAAAAGCTGGATTCTATAACCGGTGTCTGTCAAAAACAACACCGGTTACAGAATCCATTCTCCCCCCCCCCCTCCCGACGACGACATCAGGGCAAGAGGGAGCCCAAGCCCTCTTGCCCCACGATCACCAACCCCCCCCGATGACATCGGGACAGGAGGGAGCCCAAGCCTTCCTGCCCCGCGATCCCCAACCCCTCCCCCCCGCCGAGTCCAATCCTGCCAGGAGAGAGCCCAAGCCCTCCTGGCCACTCGACACCCACCCCATACAAGATCGGGTAGGAGGGAGCCCAACCCCTCCTGCCCAGGCAGACCCCCTACCCCTCACCCCCACTAAAATAGGGGCAGGAGGGATCTCAGGCCCTCCTGCCTCGACTCAATCCCCCCACGATCGCTTCCCTGAACCCCCGATCAGCCCCCCGCTGACCCACAACCCCCCACCTACCCCACCTCCCCATACCTGGACATCATTGGCTGGACGGACAGGTTCCAAGCCCGCCCGTCCGGCAAGCTAGCCAGCACAGGAATGGGGCCGGATTGGCCCAGGCGGCTCAAACCCAACCCAAGTGGGGCCTGAGGTGCATGGGCCAACCTATTCTGGGGGGGGTTCGCGGGTTGGTGGGGGGGCCAATAGAGGGTTCGGGGGTGTGGTCACGGGGGGGTTGAGTCGAGGGCAGGAGGGGCCAGGAGGGCTTGGGCTTCCTCCTGGCCGGATTGGACTCGGCGGGGAGGGGGGTTTGGAGATCATGGGGCAGGAGGGCTTGGGCTCCCTATTGCCTCAATGTTGTCGGGTGGGGTGATGTATCGCGGCAGGAGAGATTGGGTATCTCCCCTGCCACGAAGCGATCACTCCTCTACACGAACGGCCACAACCCGTGGCAGGAGAGATTTGCTCATTTCTCCTGCCGCGGGTCGCGGCAGTTCGGATAGAGGGGTGATCACATCATGGTAGGGGAGATGAGGCATCTCTCCTGCTGCGATGGTTGCGGTGGGTGGGTGGATAGGTTGCAGGGCCGCTGAACTGATCATGCCAGCCGCCATCAGCTCAGCGGCCTCTTTTTCGGCACTTATACCTGTTTTGACTTGGTCTAAGTCAAAACGTATAAGTGCCGACTAGGCAACCTATCAAATGTTTTGGTTATACCTGTTGTACGCCTAGGTGTAGGTCGGCCCACCGCCCGCCCTTTCCCCGCCTCTAAAAACACCTCTTTTCTTTCTGTGCGTTTAAAGTAGGGAAAGGCCTAAGCTGGTTTTAGATACGTCTAAAACCAGCTTTGATTATGGGTACTTGGACGACCAGGCTTTTTGATCATCCAAGTAGCCATTTAGGCCACTTTTTAGACTTTTTTTTTATTATTATGAGCCCCATACTGTATACCAGTAATTTGTTTTTTTTTTAAATAAATCTTTATTAATTTTCAATTTAAAAACAAAGTGCATTAAAATATACATACAATTAAAGTCAGACAGCACTTACAATCTATCAAAGAATTCTACAAATTATTTTCCCCCTTTCCTCCCACCCTAATTTGAGAACAAAAACAAAGTGCATTAAATTATACATACAATTAATATCATAAACCAAACTTACATTCAATCAAAGAATCCTACAAAATATATTCCCCCCCCCCTCCCTGGATATGTGTGCAAATCAAATAGAAAATAAAGACATTATACAACTAATCAGAGTTAATTAAATTTGTCAATGGACCCCATGTTAATTTAAATAGTTTATTATGATCCAATATTTCTGAATTAATTTTTTCATATTTATAACATAAACATAAAGTTTCCCACCAAAAGGAAAAATTAAGTCTGACCCAATTTTTCCAATTCTTGGTAATCATTTGCATGGTAATCCCAGTCATAATTATAAGGAGTCTGCTTTTATATCTTTCTAATGGAGGTTTAGGTGTCAACAATGTCCCACAGATTACCACATCATAGGACAACGGAATAGATGTTTCCAGTATCAAATTAATTTGTCCCCATATTGATTTCCAAAAGTTGAGTATCAAGGGACAATAGAACAATAGATGATCCAGATCTTTTAACTCCAGTGTAAGCTAGACTCTCAAGTATTTCACTGTTATGGGGGCCCACTAGAAGGGGTAGTGTCTTGTAACCATTTTTGTTCCTCAGGTCCTAATGTAATATTTAAAATTTTTGACTTATTCATGTTGATCTTGAACCCAGAGACCTTACCATAATCAATCAAGGTAGTTAATATCCCAGATAAAGGTTCATGAGGTTTCCCCACTGTTAAAAGCACATTGTCAGCAAAAAGTAATATCTTGTGATCCAGACCTTCATTAAAAATACCCCCCATTTCAACAGTAGCACACACTATTTGAGTGAGGAGTTCCATTGTAAAGCAAATAAGAATGGGGAGAGCACGCTGCTTCATTCTCTTAACGAATTCAAAAACATCACAGTAGGATTCATTAATTTGAAGGCTGGCTAATAGTCTGGTATAAATAATATTTGTGCATCTTAAAAAGCAACTAGTGACTTCCACCTTTGCCAGAGTCTTAAGAAGATAGGGCCACAAAATCCAGCTAAAGACCTTTTTTGTGTCTATCCCTAGCATCAATGGTGGAGCAATGAACACTCTTGCTGAATGGATAACATGTAAAATCTCTCCTGATATTATCAAAAGTCTGGCATTCTTATATGAAACCTGACTGATCGTCTTGAACAATTTTGCCCATATATTTTTGAAGGTGTTGGGCCAAAATGTTTGAAAAGATTTTACAATCAGTCCCCAGAAGTGATATCAGGTGATATGATGTACAATAAGATGGATCCTTACCAGGTTTTATGACCAGAGTGACCCTCACCAGTCTCCAGGAGAGGTGGAACTCATCAGCTTTCTGTACATTATTAAACAGCTCAGTAAGAGGCTTCTCCAAAAGCCCCTTGAAACACTTATTAAACTTGTTTGTAAAGCCATCCAGACCACAAGCCTTATCAAAGGCAAATAATTAATAGTCCACAGCATTTCAGATTCTTCTATAGACTGGGAAAGTTGCATAGCTTCTCTTGGGGATACGTGGGACATATTGGCCAAGCCAAGTAAGCCTCAATACCTGCCTTTGTGAAATCAATAAGCTTAGTGGGGGTTAAAAAAGGTTTCAATAATTTCCTAAAAGAGAAGTCTGTCAGCCATTATTGAGATGGCTGGGGAAATCTACTGCTTATTCCTGGATAAGCAGCATAAAATCTGTTTTACAATTTGGAATCTAGCTAGGTACTTGGGACCTGGGTTGACCACTGTTGGAAACAGGATACTGGGCTTGATGGACCTTCGGTCTATCCCACTATGCTTTTATAAAGAATGGGGAGAGAGGAGAGATAGGTTTAGGTGGAAAGATAAGTAGCTCCGTCTTGGTCATGCCCAGTTTTAAGTGGTGCCATGACATCTAGACATCGAGATCTGGTCTGGATTCCTATGAAGATTTCTGGTGTAGAAAGGTAGAACTGGGAGTCATACACATAGAGGTGATATTGAAAAACATGGAAGGAGATGAGAGCACTAAGGGAATGAGTATAGATAGAGAACATAAGTCCTAGGACAGAGCCCTTAAGTACCTCAATTGATAGTAAGAAAGCAGTGGAGGAGGATACACTAAAGATGTAAAGTTAACAATAAGAAGGGAACAAGAAAGAACAGTATGTGGTGTCGCTCTGCCGGTACCGGGTTTTGGAAGGGCTACCGTCAGTGCGCAAAAATACAGTCCTTGGTGTACCTTCACAGGTTGAAAGCCCTGCTGGTAGTGATAATATGAGGTGCACAATAAAAGTCAGAATAGCAAGGTGCTCCTCAAAACAATAAAGCTTTAATTCACCACAAAGCTTCACTCAGCAATGCTGCCACAGTTCAAAAGTTTCAAACAAAATGAATGCAAACAGAAAATTTGTCTTGCACTAGACCGTTCCTCAAGGTAGGTGCAAACAGTCCTTAATCAGCTTTTCCACAAAGAAAAGAATAACAGGGAAACAATAATGAAAATTTTGCACAGTCCTTAACTCAGTCATTCATCAAAGTTCATTGGTTCTAACAAAGCACACAGGGTTTGCCTGGCTTCAATCAGGCTTCCCCTACCAACTCTAGTAAGCTGGCGGGGGAGAGGAGTTGCCGAATCCATAATCAAAATTGCCAAACTGGCCCCATGATCCCAACCACAAAAGATATTCTGTGGATTCGCCCCACAACCCCTCTATCATCCTCAGTGGCAGTGTTTCTCACAAAAGGGGAAAAGAACAAAAATCAAATCCCAATTCAAAGTCCATAGAACAGGGCGCCGTTTCCCAGCAGTGAGTCTTGCAATGCTCACTCGACCAGCACAAGTCCTTTCATTCAAAACATCAAACAATTCAAAAAGGACAAAAAAATCAAACTTAGCTTTCTTCCGTACACACCTCTTCAGGTTCCAGGGAAGTGTCCATAACCTCCACTGCTTGTGGACAGACTGGCTGGTTCACTCCAGGGAAAACTTCTAAATCTTCCATTTCAATTTCATTTCCATTTCCCTGCTTGTATCAGGAGCACCGGTCCATTTGTCTCCTTACTCTCCTGGCTCAGGACTGACTAACCTAACTTTCCTGGGCTCTATTTGCCTTGCTCTGAGCAAGCCACACCTTAACCTGTGTGGGGGAAGGGCAAACTGTTGCTTCTGCTGAGCTTTCTCTTGTTCTCTAATTAGCCTCAGCAGGTCAGTGCTCAAAGGACTAGGAGCCTGTTTTCTGGGCTGTGTCTTACTGGGAGTTACTTTGGGTTCACTAGAACTGTTCTCCTCGAACTGCTCCCCCTCCTCCCAGGGTTCCTGTTCTTGGGCACTCATCTTAGAACCAGAGCCTGACTGCATGCTTGTTGCACAGCTGCTGCACTGATCAGCTCTTGTCAGCTTTAGAGTTCAGTTCCTTAGTCTCCTATCTGGAACAAGACTAGCTTCAGGGCTGGGATTGTGACAGTGGGCAAGCTTAGACTTAGTCATTCTGCATATATAACCAAAAGTTATATAGCACAGCATAGATGGAACTTGGACGTTGTGGCTTAGACCATTTAAAACATGGTCTAAGTCATATAAACCCACCTAAAGTCATCAGATAAGCACTGCAGACACAAACTACAGACCCACACACACTACCCAAGTGATCACCTACCCCCCCATAAAAATATTAATCACAACTTGAAAATTGTGCCTCCAGAACATCATCATAATAATAATAATAATAATAACTTTATTCTTCTATACCGCCACAATCTTGCGACTTCTAGGCGGTTTACAATCAAGAGAGCTGGACATTCAACGAGTTACAATGTGCAGATAGTCAGAGGAAATACAGAGTGCAGAAACTTTAAGGAAGCAAAATTATAGATATACAAATTGCTGAGTGAGAGTATAAGGTATACAGATTGGAAGAAATTTCCAAGTGGGCCTGTTAGGAGAAGGCCGTGCAATTAAAAAAAAAAAATACAGCAAAAATTACGATATGATAACAGTAACAGTTTATATATATCACAGAGCCATGAAGTTCTATGCGGACTTAAGTAACAGTTTATATATATCACAGAACCATGAAGTTCTATGCGGACTTAAGAGTGGAGAGAGGAAAAGGGTAAGAGATCAAGAGGACCGATGTTGAGTAGAGAGGAGAGCAGGACAGTTGTTTAGGTATTTCAGGAACAGGTGTGTTTTTAGGCGCTTCCTAAATTCCTCGTAGGTAGTGGGCGAAAGAAGTTGATCTAGGTCTTTACCCCATAAGGCTGCTTGGTGTGAAAGAAGGTAATCATGGTGTTTTTTTCAGTTTGCAACCTCTAATTGGAGGGGGAACGAAGTTTGAATGTGTGCTTCTCTTACGTTTGTTGGTGGAAAAGGAGAAAAGGTCCGTTATGTATTTGGGGGCTAATCCATATAGCACTTATATCATCACCTGGCAGCCTGGCATAGGAAAGTTTCAAGTTTATTTATGGCTTGATATACCGACCATCATACGTATCTGGACGGTTTACAATATTAAAAATTATAAAAATCTAATAAAATTTAAGATTTAGTTGAAATAAAATAAGAGGATGGTAAAACTAAAACTATGACAAATTAAGACTTATTAGAGACGAAAGGTACTAGGGGATAGGGAAGTTTTAATTACAATATGTAAATAAAAATAAAAAGGAAGGATAGAGGGATAGGGAATAATGAGAGGAAAGCCTAGTTGTGCTGCACAGAGGCGTCTTAAGCCTTCTTGGGTGTGGACCCATACCCCTAAGCCCCTGTAATCACTGCATTGATAATGAAACGTGCACTCCCCTATAAACCCCTCAAAACCCTTTTGTACTGGCATATAAGTGGCTCCTGCAGCCATAAGGGTTATTGGGGTAGTAGATAAGTGGGTCTAGGGGTTTCTGGAAGTGATTTGGGGGGCTCACTCACCATGACCTATAAGGGAGCTGTAGTGAGATGATGACATGGCACCCTTTTTGTGAAGTTCATAGCAGTGCCCTGTAAGGTACCCCACTATTTAGGTGCCATGTCTGGGTGTTCAGTAAATCACTTTGTAGACCCCTCCTACATCCAACAGGGCTTGTTCTAAGCATTTTTGACTTGGACAAAAATGTGGTATAAAGATGGACAATTCAGCGGCTTGGACGATCAGATCGATAGGACATATACTTAGGCAATTTTTGAAATGGAAAAAAAATGTGGATGTATTTTTCAAAAATGTGACCTAAGCTGTTTTTTTTTACTTTGGACGACTTGCGACTTAGACGAAAACGGACTTAGACATTCCTTTTGATTCATCTTCTTGCTTATTTCATCTCTATTTAAACACTTAGGCCCTGATTCTCTAAAAGTGCGTCCCGATTTTAGGCAGCTGTAGGCGTCCTACAGCTGTTTAATCAGCCAATCGGGATGCACGTTTTTAAAAAAAAAAATGCTCCTCAGGCAGGCCGCCTTTATTGAAGGCGAGGCCCGCAAGACACCTAGGCCCTGATTCTGTATAGGACGCCCGGGAGAGGCGTCCTATTCAGAATCGGCCTAAACTAAACCCCGATTCTGTAACCGGCGTCCATGTTACAGACGCGGGTTAGAGAATCGGGTTAGATTAGACACGGCCCGCTACACTTATCGCGGCAAGGGATCTCTCTGACGCAATAAGTATAGCGGGCCGTGGCCTCCTGACCGATCACTGGCAGGAGGGTGCCCAAACCCTCCTGCCCGAAGACGCACCCACCTCCCCAACACTACCGATCGCCCCCCCTGACAATATCGGTCGCTGGCAGGAGGGTGCCCAATCCCTCCTGCCCGAAGACGCACCTCCCCCCCGGCGCTAACAACCCCCACTCCACCAAACCTGTTCTTACAGATGGGTCTTGCACGTCGAGCAAGCAGGCACGCCTCGTCGAAATGAGGCGGGCCCGCCCCTTCCCGGCCCATCCCGCCGAAGCCTAAGGCCTGATTGGCCCAGGCTCTAGAAGCCTGGACCAATCAGGCCTTAGGAATAGCGGGTCTGCCCATCCCTACTAAATCTAAGGTCTGATTGGCCAATCAGGCCTTAAATTAAGTGGGGATGTGCGGACCCGCTATGCCTAAGGCCTGATTGGTCCAGGCTTCTAGAGCCTGGGCCAATCAGGCCTTAGGCTTCGGCGGGATGGGCCGGGAAGGGGCGGGCCCGCCTCATTTCGACGAGGCGTGCCTGCTTGCTCGACGTGCAAGACCCATCTGTAAGAACAGGTTTGGTGGAGTGGGGGTTGTTAGCGCCGGGGGGGGGTGCATCTTCAGGCAGGAGGGATTGGGCACCCTCCTGCCAGCGACCGATATTGTCGGGGGGGGGATCGGTAATGTCGGGGGGGGGGCGGTCGGTAGTGTCGGGGAGGGGGGTGCGTCTTCGGGCAGGAGGGTTTTGGCACCCTCCTGCCAGTGATCGGTCAGGGGCCACGGCCCGCTATACTTATAGCGGCAGAGAGATCCCTTGCCGCAATAAGTATAGCGGCCGCGTCTACTTACAATGTAGACCAGCATTTTGCTGGCCTACATTTTTAAGCTTCTCATCTACTAGGGAGATGCGTAGGGCCGCCTAGGTTCAGCCTAAGGCCCGCCTAAGGCCCGCCTAAGGCCCTTAGACGAGCTTAGGCATCTTGCGGGTCTCCCTAGGCTCCCGGAGGCGCCTTCAGGCCTGCCTGGGGAGCATTTTTTTTAAAAAAAACGTGCATCCCGATTGGCTGATTAGACAGCTGTAGGACATCTACAGCTGCCTAAAATCGGGATGCACTTTTAGAGAATCAGGGCCTTAATGCCAAGTACTATAGGAGAGTTCAGATCTCCACCTGCGTCATATAGCTTCTGGTGCTATTGTTCTTCATCATTCCCAGTACCTCATTTGAGGTATTTATTTTGTTACCTTTTCTATTATTTCATTTTATAATAAATAATATATATAAATAAGTTCATAACTTAGCTTGTATAATAGACAATTCCCCATCCCGATACATTTTGCATGACTTTATCAAGGTCGGGGGAACTATCGAAAAAATCAAAAGATATAAATTAGTTCATTCAAATAGCATGTATAGGTTTAAATAAATCAATTCAGTTAAATAACGTAAGTTCTTACTAGTTAAGAAAGCTTTCTCTGGGGTGGACTCCCCTTGGTCCTGGCTGTAGGCCGATGAGTGCCAGTGCAGAAGTCGGGGCCAAGATGAGCCGCACTGAGCTCCTGATCCTGCGCTGCCTCCTTTTCTATGGGGACCAGAGGTCTGGGGAGCTTGGAGTTTCGGTGCTTGTTTTCCTGGACAAGCTAGGGCAGTTTGCACAGTGAGTGATTCCTGATAGGGATGGTTTGGCTTCTCTGCTGGCCCTTCAGATGTAGTTATTCACGGTTTCAATAGTAAAAACGCTGGCTGTTACAAAAAACCCTGCAAATAACATATAAAAAGTTATTCGCATTTTTTCCATATTCGTGGCTATGTTCTGCCTGCATCCACTGCGAATACGGAGGGAGAAGTGTATACTTACTTCAGTTATTAAATGATCTTCACTGTTGTCAAGTGGCCCCAATATCATAACCTCTTGTATCAGGTCATGCACTTCATTAAGGAGTAGGTCTAGAATGACACGGTGAAAAAATTCATTACCGTTCCCGTCCCCGCGGATAACCACGGGAAATAATCCCATTTCATTTTTTAGTGTCTATTTCAACCTCAGTCCTTCTACACCAGCATTCTTCAAAGCAAAGCTTGAGGGTCAGTGGTTGTGGGCATTCATACTCTGATTCTTCTCTCTCTCCTTAAAGAATGACATGAAGATGGTTTCCTGCGGTTATCCACGGGAAAGGTGATGAATTTTGTCACCGTGTTATTCTCTAATTGCTTCCCCTCTTGTTGGCTCCTGAACCAGCTGCTTCATAGAGTAGTCCTTCATTTCATTCAGTGAATTTACCTCCCTAGCATGCCCTAATGTTACATTTATCCATTCCATATTAGGGTAATTGAAATCAGCCATTATTTTTAGAAACATAGAAAAGGGCCAAGGCCCATCGCGTCTGCCCACTCCATTGACCCACCTCCCTAGTTAATTGCTCTCTGATGACCTTTTCCCTCAAAGAGATCCGACATGAGCATCCCAAATGATCTTAAAAACTTGCACGCTGCTGGCCTCAACCACCTGTACTGGGAGCCTATTCCAGCTGTCCACCACTCTTTCAGTGAAGAAGTACTTCCTGGTGTCGCCATGAAACTTCCCGCCCTTTATTTTCAGCGGGTGTCATCTTGTGGCTGAGGGTCCCCTAAGAAGGAAAACATTATCTTCTACCTTGATACGACCAGTGACATACTTAAACGTCTCAATCATATCCCCTCTCTCTCTACGTTCCTCGAGAGAGTATAGCCGCAATTCGTTCAGCCTTTCTTCGTATGATAGATCTTTGAGCCCCGAGACCATCTTGGTGGCCATTCGCTGTACCAACTCGATTCTCAGCACATCTTTGCGGTAATGTGGCCTCCAGAATTGTACGCAGTACTCAGATGAGGCCTCACCATGGTTCTGTACAAAGGCATTAGGACGTCGGGCTGCCGACTAACAAAACTTCTCCGGATACAACCCAGCATTTGCCTAGCCTTAGATGAAGCCTTCTCCACTTGTTTGTGTTACCTAGTTTGTAAGCCACCCTAATTTCTGCAGATATTTCTCTGTCTGTTCATTCTCCAAGTAGACAAGTTAATATATACTCTTTTCTTTCTCTCATCTAATAACCAAACTCTCATATGTCTTTATTAAAGGCATTATAATTGGATGTCAGTGCAAATTCCTTTTTTAGGTTAACTATTCCTGGTGTGAAGTTTTTTTTTTATTTTTTAGTCAGCTCCCCCTCATTTTTTTAAATCATTGATTTTCCTGTTGTGACACCCTTTGAGCTTTGCAGAGGAAGTGATATAAAGCATGACCTAGATACTCTGCCCCACATTTATGCTGTTCTCTGTTTTCTGTTTAGGGGCAGCTGAAAAGTTCTCAGCCCAACCAAGAAGAGAATTGATGTGGAGCCATGAAATCTAAAAGTTGTTCCCACGCTTTTCTTGACACTTCATTTCATACATTGAAACAAAAAGTGCCGAGAAAAGTGTGGAATAACTTGTAAGTTTCATGGCTCCACATCATTCTCCTCATGGTTGGGCAGCGGCCCCTCGTAGCATTGATATATAATTTATACATTGGTTATCTGCCTTCCACCAGGTTTCTATGATGCCTTTTATATCTATATTTTCATTTAGTACAATTATAACTCCCTCATCTTATTTTTTAGGCTTTTAGCATTCACATACAAACACTTTACACAGTGTTTTTATATCCCTATTAACAACTTGTTCAGCAGTTGAAAATGATGATTTGAAATTTTTCAAGTCTGTCTGCTCTTTAGTTAAGGACACCTGAAGGGGCATTTTCAAAAAAATGTCCAAGTAAAAAAAACAAAACAAAAAAAAATCCTGCTCATGACATCCAATATAAAGTCCATTTCACAGCCATAATTAAACAGAAAAAACATAAGAGATTTCTTGACTGAATTAGCTCCATAGCGACAAAACACAGACCTTGTTGGGTCTTCTTCTATCATACTGCCTGTTTCACACTGAACGTTGGATACATAACTAGTTAACAGGTTGCAATATGACTTAATTACAGTACAAGTTTACAATACAAGGTTGTGTCCTTTTTGTTTGTTGGTTCATTCTTCAAGTAAAGAGGGACCAGTGTTCCACAAACGAAAATGAAAGATGAAAGCACAAGGAAGATGTGCTTTCCTGGATGTCCAGGAAAGATAATTTATTCAATAGAAGCAACCTCAGGATGAACTTCTAATATCATGACAACTTAGATGTAATCCTTAACAACTCAAAGAAATGTAGAAACTACTCCCTAAACACTTCTAATATCCGGACAAACCATTTGTAATCTGCCTTGAACCGCAAGGTAATGGCGGAATAGAAATCCCCAATGTAATGTAATGTAATGAATTACATACAGAATGTGTCACTGATAAAACAAGCTCCTTACATTTCTTGTTTTCCAAGTACATCTGAGGTATTAGGTACCACGTATTTTGTGTCCATCAAGATTGAACCACTGAGGAAGGCTAATCACATGCCAAAACAAGCACCGTGTAGGGTCCAAGTCTCACTTTTTTGTGAGCTTGTATTACCAGTAACTTCCCCCCCCCTCAAAAAAAAAAAAAAAAAAAAAGGAATAGAGGAACAAAATTCTATCAACCTACTACTCCAATCAATTAGCTGCTAAGGCACGATACTCCAACTTCTGAGGAGGAAAAAGCCTAGGCTTGAAGAGAGCCAGAAAATTAGCTCAGCTCCTTAAACATCATGGTTACCAAGCGCTTCTTCAGGGCAATGGGGCGCAGGTGCTGAAAGAAACAGTCAAAAAACTTATGGCTCAGACTTGAAAATCCAGCAGAGCTTAAATAAAGTAGAATATACTGTAATACTCCCAGCTCGTATTATCAGTGACGCATTCTGCACCTAATTCATTCCGAGGTTGCTTCTGTTGAACAAATGAACTTTCCTGGACATTCAGAGACTTGTGTTCTTCCTTGTGCTTTCGGTTCATTCTTCAAGCCTCGCATACCTCCTGCAGAAAAGTAATACAAAAAATTAATACTGGCATGCATTAGTGTATGAAAATAGCATATGCACTGCAAAACACTAACAAATTTTGTGGTTATCATTTTTGAACCGGCTAAGAACAAACTACGGCTTTTAACATGTTTTAGTAGGCATGCTCTTATGCTAGGACAAAAACTTATATTGTAAAATCTTGTACTGTAACTGTGACAAATTTATCCTGTAAACTGTATATTACAGATATTAGTATTAGATCCCTGGTATGTGTTGAATTAGGGTACAAACTTGTATCACAAAACAAAACAAAAGTTGTACTATAACCATGGCATATTGTAACCTGTTAACTGTATATTATGTATGCTAACCTGTAACCCGAACTGAGCTCTTTGGGGAGGACAAGATCGAAAACAAATTAAATAAATAAATAAATATGTTCAGTGATTTTTGGGTCCTTTTATTAAGGTGCGCTAACTGATTTAGCCCATGCTAAAAGCTAAGATGCCTATAGGAATAGAATGGATGTCTTAGCATTTAGTGCGCGCTAAATCGGTTATCGCACCTTAATAAAAGGACCCCTTTGTTCTCTATGATAGTTTATACCATTTTGTCTGGCCATGACATTAGCCTTGCTTATTGCACAGTCTTATTGGATTTGCATGAGTTTGCTCTCTCTTCACTTCCTCTTTGGAGGACTGTGTTCTTTTTTACATTTTCTGCTTTTGCATGTGCTACATCTCTGTTGAAAAACTTCTGAATCACATAAATGTAGATTATTTGCCAAGGAACTAGTTATAATTCCTAAAATGCATGAGTTGTAGAAAGGTTCAATTTAAAATGTATTAAATTTAGCTTTTGAAAATTACATTTACATTATTCTTCATATTTAATTCATAGCACGTCAAGTTATCCATGTTATCTGCTGTGCTTTTTGAAATGCAAATTAACAAAATTAATAATAGGGTTTTATTAAACTTTCCCCTTAGCTTAAATTGCTTACTACAAAGGGATTATGTGCTGTAATACAATGAAGCAGATTTTCTTGCTGAACTATTAGCTCCATTTTCTTTCCTTTCCGTTTCCATTCAGGGAAATGTCAATTAGTTGCTAGTCTGTAAGCGAGGAAGTAAATGTTACAGTGCCTAGTACAATTTGTTACAGTCTATAATTCTCATTGTACATCAGCACTCCCTTCCCCAACATCAGCTTTTATTGTATTTTGGGAAAATACAATAAAAGAAGCTACTTTGATATAATGTTACTTATTTTTATGTTATTATTTTGTTTTTAAATTTGGACTTATTAATTGCCTTTTTATGAATAGATTCACCCAAGGCAGTTTACATTGAATAGTAATCAGGGATCCAAGATGGCTGCCGCTATCTGAATGCTGACAGGACGCCTGAGAGTGTCTTTCCTACTATATCGAAGAATGCCGAAAAGAAGAGGCAAGAGCGATGATGGTGCCTCCCAGCGCTCGGGACCTACGGTTCTTACGGTTGAAGACATCTTCAAAGCGAACAAGCTTGTTCAGGGAATCGCCCATTGGGAGCATCAGAAGAGAGGAGTGCTTCGGCAGATACCCCTGGGCTAGATGTCACACTGAGCCCCAACGTCAGGATGCCTCCCCTTCAGCCGCTGCCGCTGGGAGCCAGCTCACCGCGAGAGGAGAGTATGTCCGACAAAGCAGCGTTCTCCTCTCAAGAAGCCAGCGTTTTGGAGGGCTCGCTACAGGGAACAACTCAAAAGGATTTTTTGTTTTGGAAGAACCAGTGACCGGGACAACTTCAGCCAAGGAGGGACAAGGCACTGGTCAATTGAGCAATCTTGTATTGCACCAATAATTTCCTTTGCTACAGTTAAACCCCCAGAAGTCACTCTAGATTCGCTTTGGGATCTAGTTTCTACTTTGGGAAATTCCCTCAATCCCCAAATAAAGAACTTAGATAAAGAATTAGAAAACCAGAAAGAAGAAATAAGTACTTTGAAACAAGATATTGTATTATTGAAGACTGAAACTCTGGAAGAAAAGGACTTAAAAATGATTAAAAGCAGTCAAGATTTACTTGTAAAAGATAACCTAATTATGAGGAGAAAAATGGAAATACTCGAGAACAATAGTCGGATTAACAATTTGCACTTAATTAACTTTACAAAGGTTTCATCAATTTCTCCAAGAGATATGATAAAGCATTACTTTCTGGAAATTCTTAAAATTCCTGAGAATTCTTTACCACCATTGTCAAGTCTATTATCTACCTATAAAGAATCAGGATTCTCAAAAGAAAGATGATGATGGAAAACCACAGGAAAGTTCTCTAGATGTTACTGCTTTATTGGAACAATCAGATAGAAAAGTGGCTAGTTCAGCCACTCTCTTATTGACTGTAGCTCTGTCTCCAGACAAAGATTGGATCCTTAAACTTTTCTTTAAAAATAGATCTAGAAACTTTCTTGGTTTTCATATTCAAATTTTTCCGGATGTCTCGAGAGAGACTCAAAAGAGAAAAAGGGAATTTTTAATATTGAAACTAGGTGTAACTCAGATAGGGGGTTTCTATTTCCTTAGATACCCTTGTAAATGTATAATCAGATATGGTACCTTAAAATATATCTTTTTTGACCCGGCTCACTTGATGGCTTTCCTTTCTATGAAGCGCCTTAAAAAAGGATAAATATCTGTGTCCAAGTAATAATCTAAGTTCTCTTTCAGCAACAGATAATGTGATTTGGTTTGATTGTTATATTGTATTTTATTCGCTCCTAATTCTTAAATCTTGGATCCTAATTTTGAGGACTAGTGTGTGATTAAGTTGAGAAATATTTTCCTTTTATAGTTTTGGTTTATTTTCAGGATTGAAAGTAATTAATATTATGTTTTCTTAATTTCACTTTCTGTACAAGATGAAATGCTTGTGAAATAATTTGAAAATTTATATAAATAAAAAGAATAGTAGTCAGGTACTCTACGAATTCTCTCTATCTGTACATGTGGGCTCACAATTTAAGGGCTCCTTTAATAAAGGCGCGCTAGCGGTTTAACGCATGTAATAGCGTGTGCTAAACCGTCGGACACGCTAGCTGCTACCACCTCCTCTTCGTACAAACCAGATGCACTGCTCAAAAGAGTGAGATTTAAGGGCAATGTGTATAAGATATGGGGGGGGGGGGGTGGCGCAGTGGTTAAAGCTACAGCCTTAGTACCCTGAGGTCATGGGTTCAAGCTTCCACTGTTCCTTGTGACCCTGGGCAAGTCACTTAATCCCCTCATTGCCCCAGGTACATTAGATAGATTGTGAGCCCACCAGAAAAGACAGGGAAAAACACTTGAGTACCTGAATAAACTCATACAGACCATCCTGAGCTCTACTGAGAGAAAAGTATAGAAAATTGAATAAATTTATAAAGTTTTTCAAGTGAAAAAGGGTTTATAAATGGAAAAAGCAAAATATTTAGGTGTTTTGTTTTAGGTGTTTGTTTGTTTTTTAATGCTTCTGAAAGGATATAAGCAGAGAGGAGGCAGTATAAAGACAGTGTTCAAAGAATTTGCCCAAGTAATTTAATAGTTAACAAGGTAAACTCCTTGGGCTGAAAACTTTCCTCCACTTAGGGCTCCTTTTACAAAGCCACAGTGGCTTTTCATCACGCGCTAACCCCCGCACTAGCCAGAAAACTACCGCTGGCTCAAGAGGAGGCGGTAGCGGCTAGCGCGGCCGGCGGTATAGCGCGCTCTATTACGCACGTTAAACCACTACCGCGCCTTCGTAAAAGGAGCCCTTAGTATGTGCCTAGGTATCAATAAACCTCTCCATTCCAGCCCAGATTTTCAAAGGAAAGCTTTATTTATATGAGACTGTCCTCTCCAGAGACACAGACATATACACTAGTGTATGCACTCTCTCTCTTTTTTTTTTTTTTCTTGTGCTGTCCTGTTGCTTATATTCTCCTTCAAGCAGTGCCCCCACCAGGTCTGCACACCATCATGTAAATTCTGGCATTTTCTGCCAGTTCTTTTTCTCAGCTGACAGCAAACCCCTCACGTTTTCCCCATTCATCACTCCTAATCCTTTTCGACATCCCCACCGCCAGACTACTTATCAGCTCCACTGATTTTCTCCAAAGACCCTCTGCAGAGCTCTCTTTCCCTTATAACGCTTGCAGCTCAGCCCCTTCTTCCTGTAACTAGAGCAGTCTTCCCATTGGTTGGAGCCTACCACATCCTCTGCAGTGGAAAGGGGAGCATGGACAACTGTGGTGGGCTACTCTGAAATATGTCTATACATGCAGCCATCCTTCTGGCTTTGAGACAGGTAATTTTACAAATTTAGAATAATAAAAAATCTAGGGAGTTGGCAATCCTAGCCTCCTGAAGCCTGAGCACATCTGACAGGGCAGCCCCTAAACCTTTGGGCCCAAAGCACATGCCTAGTTTGCCTATGCCTTAATCCAGGCCTGCCTGGCAGTGATTCACATTAGAGAATGACATGGAGACACATTTTCCCCCATTCCCGTGAGTATTGGTGTTCTCCCTGTCCCACTCTTGTAAGATCTGCCTTAACCACACAAGCCTTGAACACTTATGATTTTAAAGTATTTGAAGCTTGTGCAGATGAGGACAGAGCTTTTCACTTTGTCCAGGTTTTGAAAAGCCTCAACAAATTATGCTGGGCAAGGAGGAAGTCCGCGCATGGGCGGACTTCCTCCCTGCCAAGCACGATTTGCGGACAAGAGCAGGCAATGGGGGGTGGAGCTAGGGAGGGACTGGGGGCAGGGATGGGTAGAATTGGGTGGGCCTTGGGGCAGGCCTAGGGGGTCCGGATTTTCCGATTGGAAAATCTGGCAACTCTATCCTCCCTATCACTAAAATCAGGACCCCCGCTGACATCCTCCCCAGTGTACTGGGAGGGGGAAGGGCCACCATTATGAAGTGGCGGCCCTTCAAGGCAGGAGGGAGTATGCATCCCTTTTGCCTGATTTGTGACGAAAGGTACATGTGGGGTGGTATCGGGGGTGGAGGATTCTTGAGCAGGGAGGGGGTCTAATCCAACCCTCCCAGCCCACTATACAACCAGGGGTCAGGGAGATCAGAAGGCTGGGGGGGGGGTGCGCTTGGTGTTTGGGGTGTCAGAGGGAAGAGAAGTCACACACAAGGCAAGGGGTCAGAGAGGAGGAGAGGTGCTGGCACCCCCATCAAGGCGGTGCTTGGGGCAGACCGCCCCTCAGGGCAGGATTAACCAATAGGCCAAGTAGGCATGTGCCTAGGGCCCGAAATGGTCAGGGAGGCCCGATGAAGGAAGGCATCAACATTGTTTTTTCCAAACGATGATGGGCCCCTCCAGCATCGATCGGCAATGTGGGTCTCCCTGATCGGCAACGCGGGCCCCACTACGATCGGCAACCCCCCCATCGACGGAAAGTAAGACAAGCAAGCAACACAGGTAAGAAAGGCAACGGGAACTGTAATTGTGCAAGTGGTGCTGCTTTCCCAAAGCTTCCCTTTGATGCAGATTCCTGTTTCCGCCTGGGCGCATGGTGTGGTGGGGCAGGGCAGGGGGCCCAGTGTACTTGTGTGTCTAGGGGCCCTCGATGAATTAATCCTGCCCTGCCGCCCCTCCCCTTCCCTTACTATGCCACAATGGTGGTGGGGGTGGGGGGGTTAAGCCTCTTTAATGTGCACTAGGCACACAGTGCTTACTGAAGTTTAGTGAAAGGACCCCATTGTTGTATAATTTCAAAATCATGTGAGCGATTTAGAAAATAAAGTGTGCTTGCAATAAAAAGCAAGTGCAAAGGCCTGTTGATGTTTTTACCCTAGGCAATCCTAATAAATAAATACATATGTGCTTTCCCTTTCATAATTAGCAAGCTAAAGCGACTGCGGAATTCACAAGTACCCACACTTGTTCGAAAACTATTTCTTGAATTAGCACAGCTTTGAACCCTAAGAGCAGCATCAGCCATAAGGAAATCTTTTATTCATTCACCTCATGCTTGAAACAAGAATTATTGTTGGGTATTTTGGCTGTAAGTTCCTTTAGGACAGCCATTAGTACATTTTAATGTCAAGTTGGGGGAGCGGGGGTAGGAGAAGAATGTGATTGCACAAGAGACAAATGGCAAGTTCTAGTCACCCTTGGCTATAATGCTAGCAGATATCAGAATCAGGCCAACACGTAGCATACTTCATGAGGTTCAGACTGCTAATACAAGCTTTACAATTGCAGCTGTGTAATTTCATTTATGTTAGCAGATGGCTCTGGATCACTGGGGACAGCATAAGATGGTCCTAGAGTTTTTTTCTCCCATTGCATGCCTGCATTTGCAATTCTGATTTACCATGTTTTCCCTTAAAAAATCTTAATTACATGTTCATGCATGAATGCGATAATGCAAAAGCAGGACACGCTCCAGCTCATCAAGATCAGACTGAGACATCTGGTAACCCTAATTTTTATTTTTAATTGTGGGAAAGACTGCTCTGAGAACTGAAAATCCAGGCAATCATTTTGTTAAGGGTTCCATGTGACCCTGACAAGAGAAACATTTTGAATATCTTTTCATTTTGCTTTATCTTGAAGGCTTCCTATTGAACAGGGTTATATAAATGTTTCAGAACATTTTTAAATAATGTAGACTGAAGAATGGATGTCAACAAGTATTTTTAAATTGCCACCCAGAGTTCATACTGACAGCATGCTATGATTATACTCTGCACTTCTGCTGCCCTATTTCAAATTTTGTTGATGTCAGGAGATCTGCTTTACTGAAAAGTGATGAGGTTCATACATACTATATTAAGGAACCTGGTTACTAAAGTGCATGTGCTTAAGGCCCCGCCCACAGGAGGAGCCTAAGGTTCCCGGGCCTATTCTGATTGGTCCAGGCGCCTCAGGCCCCACCTGTGGGCGAGGTTTCAGCCGCCTAAGCCAATCCGGCCCCATTCTGGAGCCGGCTGGCCTGCCGGATGGGCGGGCTTGGCACCCGTCCGTCTGGCCAACTTTGAAAGGTATGGGGAAGGGGGGATGGGGGTGGGGAGGTCATGGGGTCAGCCAGGGGAGGTTATGGGTTGGGTCCCTCCTGCCATGGGTCGCGACAGTTCGTGTAGAGGAGTGATGGCATCGCAGTAGGGGAGATGAGGCATCTCTCCTGCCGTGATGGTTGCGGTGGATGGGTGTGTAGGTTGCCGGGCTTCTGAACTGATCGCGCTAGGGGCCATCAGCTCAGCAGCCCCTTTTTCAGCACTTAGACCTGGTTTGACTTTGTCTAAGTCAAAAAGGTATAAGTGCCGACTAGGCAACCTGCCTACGGTTTTGGTTATACCTGCTGCACGCCTAGGTGTAGGTCGACCCACCTCTCGCCCACCGCCTGCCCTAACCCCTCCTCTAAACACGCCTCTTTTCTCTCTGTGCATTTAGAGGCAGGGGAAAGGCCTAAGCTGGTTTTAGATACTTCTAAAAACCAGCTTTGGTTATGGGTACTTGGACGATCAGGCTTTTTGATCATCCAAGTAGCCATTTAGGACACTTTTTAGATGGGTTTTTTTTTATTATGAACTCCATAGTGTAGAATTCATAGTTTTCAGGCTCCCTGAGATTAATACTGACACTCCCAAGGGCCATTCTTGCTGCTAAAAATGACGATGTCCACAAAATAAACAATTTTACCAGGCATAATCACTGAATACAAGTCTATTGATACCGGAAGATAGGGATAAATAAGTATCTGGGCAACGTCGGGTAATCAGCTAGTATTTTATAAAATGTAAGGTATGGTAAGTAAAAAGCCTGTGCTGCAAATGCAGGGGCATGACCATGACCTCTCACAGCAGCTCATGGAATCACATGAAGTTCCACAAACTGATGTAATAGACCATGGCGGCCATTTTCTCAGTGAAGCTGCAAAGGGAATGAGCAAGTGGTCTATGTTCTTGCCTCTAATAACCCCCAAAGGTCAACAGGGACATCATGTAGGCCCAAGGGAAGCCTACCTAGACAGTGAGGGGTTGGGGGTGGGGTGAATATTCCTATTCTAGCCAGCAACAGTGTTTTTTTAAAAAAATGCTGATCTTCATTGTTTGAACATTGGCCAGCCTGTAGTGTGGCACTGACTCAACCCTCGTATTAATGGCAGTCATGTGGGCATGTGTTTAATACACCAGCACTTATTATCTAGGCACTTGAAATATACCATAATTTGCTCTCCTCTTCAATGCAACACCCACATGTCTATGTGATGCATGCCAATTAGCTTCTTCTAGAAGTATGATGTATACCATCTGCAGGGGGATACCGCCATGCATCTTCACAGAGTATTAGCATTGATGGGACTATCTGCTTTCAGGGAGAGTGTGGCACAGTGGTTAAAGCTACAGTCTCAGTACCTGAGGTTTTGGGTTCAAACCCACACTGCTCCTTGTGACCCAGGGCAAGTCACTTAGTCCTCCCATTGCCCCAAGTACATTAGATAGATTGTGAGCCCACAGGAACAGACAGGGAAAAATGCGTGAGTACCTGAATAAATCCATGTAAACTGTTCTGAGCTCCCTTGGGAGAACAGTATAGAAAATTAAATAAATGCTACTGTGCACTTCTGATAAGTCACATCTCTTCTGACTAAAGGGTACATCATAGTTGATCTGTTTGAACACTATTATAGACCCATCTATGTCCTTATACAAGGATTCAGCAGTCTCCACAGACCTTTTGTAAAGGAGTATTATTAACATTAGAAAAAATTAAAACTTCTTACCTGGGTTCAGGGGCACAAGCAGCCCCAATTTGGCTGGAAATTCTGAGACTTTAGTGTCCTCACAGGACAGTGATTGGCCTAATAGTGAGGAGGAAGGCACTCTGGATCTGGCAGGGTTTTCAGAAGAATGGGTGCAGAGGTGGCACTGTGGCCTTGAAGTGAGACACACATGATGATGGCGTACATGGCGTTTGCCTGAAGATGCCGGTTCATGCTAAGGTCTGGAGATTGTGTTCAGTTTTGGAGACCGTATCTGGCGAAAGACGTAAGAAGACTTGAGGCGGTCCAGAGGAGGGCGACGAAAATGATAGGAGGCTTGCGCCAGAAGACGTATGAGGAGAGACTGGAAGCCCTGAATATGTATACCCTAGAGGAAAGGAGAGACAGGGGAGATATGATTCAGATGTTCAAATACTTAAAGGGTATTAACGTAGAACAAAATCTTTTCCAGAGAAAGGAAAATGGTAAAACCAGAGGACATAATTTGAGGTTGAGGGGTGGTAGATTCAGGGGCAATGTTAGGAAATTCTACTTTACGGAGAGGGTGGTGGATGCCTGGAATGCGCTCCCCGAGAGAGGTGGTGGAGAGTAAAACTGTGACTGAGTTCAAAGAAGCGTGGGATGAACACAGAAGATTTAGAATCAGAAAATAATATTAAAGATTGAACTAGGCCAGTTACTGGGCAGACTTGTATGGTCTGTGTCTGTGTATGGCCGTTTGGTGGAGGATGGGCAGGGGAGGGCTTCAATGGCTGGGAGGGTGTAGATGGGCTGGAGTAAGTCTTAACAGAGATTTCGGCAGTTGGAACCCAAGCACAGTACCGGGTAAAGCTTTGGATTCTCGCCCAGAAATAGCTAAGAAGAAAAAAAAATAAAAAATAAAAATAATTTAAATTGAATCAGATTGGGCAGACTGGATGGACCATTCGGGTCTTTATCTGCCGTCATCTACTATGTATGTATATAATTTTGGTGCTGAGCAAAGCCTGAATTGGCCCAGGGAAGTATGCAGGGCATGGAGGCAAGATAAAGAAAGATAACGATGCTTTCCTTGGCATGTTGAGAGGGACATTTTGGACATGTGATCCCAGGAAGGGAGTTTGGTGTCTTGAAAGATCTGGAGCTGACTCAGCATGTGGGACTATGCTACAGAGCATGTGCTGGAGCAGAGACGATAGAGAGTGGAGGAAAACTACAGTGGGAGACCCTGGCAAGGTAAGGAGGCTGTAGAGGAGGAAGATCAATTTTAGTTTAAGTAAGTTTCTAAAATTAGGAAACACTCAGCAGTGAGTTAGTTGGCTTGGGGTTGCAGCCTGTTCCTGGCTTATGACTGTAGATCTATCTTGCTGCAGTGGAATAGGCTGTCTAACATTGTAACCTGTCATTTTGTGTTAGAGAATTGATGTCTTAAGGTGTGCAGTTGTGTGGTGGCTTTATATAAGATGTTATGAAACTAGTATGTGTGGATAATAATTAACAAGTGCCTGAAAGTTGCATGTGGGACAAGAATTCTGTAGTTTATCCACATAGAGCCAATGTGGGAAGAGGTTGCTCCAAGGCAGGATGTGAAAATGGTGACTGAGTGTGAATACTTTAGTTGATGTGTGGCTAAATCAGTATGAAATAATTATACTGAACAACAGTGAAAGCAGCTGAAGGAAACCTGTTTAGAAGAAAAAAACAGCTGTTTTGCTGGTTGCTTAAATGGAAAAGTTGTGGCAATGATGCTTTTGTGATGTGTGATGCAAGTATTTCACAGGGAAATTAAACTGAAGTTGAGATGGAACCAGACAAGGGAACTTTCCATTCAATTTTATATCTGGGAACTAGTGCCACAAGGCAGGAACTTCACATAACAAATCTTTACTGGTTTGCATATGCACATAAGAGCTGTCATCTATGGAGTTAGGATTTCTTTTATTTAAGTTGGATTTAAGTTGGGTTAATAAGGTAATGCAGTAATTAATTGATTGCTGAATTCAGAAATAACTGCAAATATTGGACATACATTCTTTAAAACATACCTAGACCAAAAAAAATGTTCTAGTCAATGTTAGATGTAACTTAAACAGAGAATGAAAGTTTTTAGTTAACCTTAAGAAATCAAATGATAGGTTGGGAGCTGAATATTGTTGGCAAAGTCAAACTGGACACATTTACACAGTTTCACTGATGAACAGTGTTGGCAATGAAGAGATCCAAAACGCAGAAATGATTGAATATGATGGGGACCATTATACAAACATCAAGCTGTTTTCTATGATCTGCAAGAAATGAAAACACATTCAAGATATCTTCGACATACATAAAACTGCAAATGAAAGCCATGCAAATGAACCAAGTTACCCAGTGGAAGCCCATAAATATAAAGGAAAAGATGATCTAAGGGAGCCCTAAGGGTGCCTGTTATTTTGCCTCATGTGTGTATAGTAAGTATCCATCTTTCTTATGCTAAAGTAGCAAAGATGTGATCTTTATTTCAATGAATAAGCCATTATAAAATAAACATTGCAGTCTATTGGGGATCAGTGTACCCAGGGAAAAGCAGGTCAGAGGAATAGCAAGACAGATTTTAATGCACCAGTGAAGTCCTATGAGCTCTGTTTATACTTGATTTTGAGTAACCCAATTTGCACTTTTATATTTGTTAGTGTGTATGCATATGTATGTGTGTCCCAAGCATCACCTGCAACTACTCCATATGAACTTCTAATACCATGACAATTCAAATGTAATCCTTAGCAACTCAAAGAAATGTACAAACTACTCCCTAAATAATTCTAATGATCTGACAATCCATTTGTAATCCGCCTTGAACTGCAAGGTAATGGTGGAATAGAAATCCCTAATGTAATGTAATGTTACCAAGAAAAAGTCTCAGCCTGTTTGGCTGACATTGCTGTCTGCATGTCTCACCACCACATGAAACTAAACATGCCCAGGACTGAGCTGCTTCTCTTTCCTCCTAAACCCTCCACTCCTGTCCCTCCATTCTCCATTTCTGTAAATAATACTGTTATCATTCCTGTCTCCTCTGCTTATAACTTTGGAGTTGTCTTCGACTCTGACCTCTCATTTTCTACACACATCCAACAGACTTCTAAAGCCTATCACTTCTATCTCTACAACATCACCAACATTTGTCCCTTCCTCTCTGAGCACACTACCCAGATCCTTGTCCATACCCCATGTAACCTCACAATTAGACTACTGTAATTTACTTCTAACAGGTCTCCCACTGAACCACCTCTCCCCCCCTGCAATCTGTGCAAAACTCTGCTCCATGACATATCTACGCTCACTTTACCCCTCTTCTCAAATTACAGTACTTCATTGGCTCCCTATCTGCCTTCACATACAGTTCAGACTCCTATTACTAGCCTACAAGTATGTTCATTATGTAGTCCCTCAGTATCTCTCCTCTCTTGTGTCTCCTTATATGCCTCCCCAAGAACTCCATTTCTCAGATAAGTTGCTTTTATCTGAACCCTTCTCCTTCCCTGCCAATTCCAGACTTTGTTCCCTTGATCTCACTGCCCCGTATGTCTGGAATAAACTACCTGAGTCTGTGTCACACCCCTACCCTGGTTCAAAAGTAGGCTGAAAGTCCACATTTTTGAGATAGCCTTCAACTCATAACCCTACTCTCCACTGCTCTCTGCTCACCACCCTAGCTAGCAGTTCAACCATCCCCACCGTAACCCTAACCCTGGTATCCTGTTTGTCTGTCTTGATTGATTAGATTGTGAGCTCATCAAGCAGGGACTGTTTCCTTCATAACTCTGTACAGTGCTACATATGTCTGGTAGCACTCTATAGATAATAATAATTAGTAGTAGTAGTCATAGTAGTAATAGTAATAGTAAGGGGTGGGTGTAATGATAATTTCTTGTGGGCATGTGAAGGGTTAAAAGGGAAGTGTCAGGAAGGTGATGACATGGGTGCTGGGGATGGGGTGAGGGGAAGTCTGGGAGAGGATGGGATTTGTAGATAAGGGAGGGGAGATAAAGAATTGTAGGTCATTCAGTTAGGAAGGGAGCTGGCATTAGTTCTAGCCGCATAGCATGGGTTTAGCACGCGCTAAAATCCTGCGTGCGCTAAAAACGCTATTGCAGCTTAGTAAAAGGAGCCCTAAATAATACACTCATATATAGTATACGTCAGTAGTCTAATCACAGTAAGCTTAGACAGGGTTCCATATTCTACAGCAGGGGTGCCCACACTTTTTTGGGCTTGCGAGTTACTTTTAAAATGACCAAGTCAAAGTGATCTACCAACAATAAAATTTAAAAAAGCACAAAGCACACTGTATGCAGAGAAAATGTTAATCATCATTTATATTCTGGGGTTTTTTCCAAGAGGTCAAGGCAGATGACTTTATGCAATGTCACTTCAGTAACAACTATACAAAAATAGACAAATATACCCCCTCCCTTTTTACTAAACCACAATATCGGTTTTTAGCGCAGGGAGCTGCGCTAAATGCCCCGCGCTGCTCTCGACGCTCCTAAGTCTGCCACCCCATAATCTCAGTTCATGCCCTCTAGTTTTACCATTTTTCTTTCTCTAGAAAAGATTTGTTTCTATATTAATACCTTTCATGTATTTAAACATCTGTATCTCCTCTCCTCTATACATGTTCAGGTCTTCAATCTCTTCTTGTACATCTTTTGGCACAAGCCCCATACCATTAAGCTTTTCACTTCATGAATTTTTACATCCTTAGCCAGATACAGCCTCCAAAACTGAACATAGTATTCCTGGCACAGTATATGTAGGCATGGTTAGGGGCAGTTTGGGGGGTATGTTTTTTTTAAAAGTTAGGTGTTGGTAGAAGTCTCTAGCACAATTGTGCCTACATTGTAGGCATGGTAAACTCTAGCCTACATTGGAGGCATCTCCAGTTTAATCATCTACAATGTAGGTGTGATTCTGTTAAAGATGCTGAATACCTGAATGACACTTCTAGATGCTTACATTGTAGATGCCTATAAATGTAGGCATCATCAACTGAATCTGATCCTTAGCACCACCTATTTAGGAGGTTGCATATATCCCTGTGTTAAATGGTCATTAGTGGGTTGTTACAAAGTATTTGGGTTAACCCCTCAAATCCTTCCATACTCATTCTCTGCCAATGCCCCACCCCTACAATTAAAAAAAACAAACAAAAAAAAAACACTTAAAACATGATTTACCATGTGGTAACTGCCCAGCTATCTCAATGACTTTTAATGCTCTTGTGTACTAGCAGTTACCACATGGTAAATCTCAGCTGAGTGTTTCATATGCATTAGTAAAAGGGCCCCTTTTTGTATATCTAGAGCCATATTAAGAACATAAGCAGAGGTCCATCATGCCCAGCAGTCCGCTCACGCGGCAGCCCATCAGGTCCAGGACCTGTATAGTAATCCTGTATCCATACCCTTCTATCCACTTTTCCTTCAGGAAATTGTCTAATCCCTTCTTGAACCCCAATATCGTACTCTGTCCTATTACACCCTCTGGGAGTGCATTCCAGGCGTCCACCACCCTTTGGGTGAAGAAGAACTTCCCAGCACTGGTTCTGAAACTGTCCCCTCTTAATTTTTCCAAAAGGCCTCTCGTTCTTGAAGTTTTCAAAAGTTTGAAGAATCTGTTCCTCTCCACTTTCTCTATGCCCTTCATGATCTTGTAAGTCTCTATCATATCCCCTCTAAATCTCCGCTTCTCTAGGGAAAAGAGCCCCAGTTTCTCCAATCTTTCAGTGTATGACAGGTTTTCCATACCTTTTATCAAACATGTCGCTCTCTTCTGAACCCTCTCGAGTATCGCCATATTCTTCTTAAGGAATGGCGACCAATATTGGACACAGTACTCCAGGTGTGGGCGCACCATCGTCCGATACAACGGCAGGATAACTTCTTTCGTTCTAGTTGTAATACCTTTCTTGAAAGTGCGTAGCATTCTATTTGCCTTCTTAGTGGTCGCTGTGTACTGTGCCGACGACTTCATTGTCTTGTCCACTATTATCCACAAGTCCCTTTCTTGGGTACTCTCACCCAATAACAGCCCCTCCCCTCCCCCCCCAATTGTATAGTTGTACTTCGGGTTTCTGTTTCCTACATGCAAGACTTTACATTTCTCTACATTGAACTTCATCTGCCATATCGTCGTCCATTCACTTACAAAATGGGGGGATCACCGCTAGGGGTGAGTAACCTTGAAAGAGACCTGGGAGTGATGGTAGACACATCATTGAAGGCGTCGGCGCAGTGCGCCACAGCCTCAAGGAAGGCAAACAGAATGTTGGGCATCATTAAGAAGGGTATCACGACCAGGACGAAGGAAGTCATCCTGCCACTGTATCGTGTAATGGTGCGCCCGCACCTGGAGTACTGTGTCCAGTACTGGTCGCCGTACCTCAAGAAGGACATGGCGGTACTTGAGAGAGTCCAGAGAAGAGCAACCAAGCTAATAAAGGGTATGGAAGACCTCTCATATAATGACAGACTGAAGAAGCTGGGTCTTTTCTCCCTGGAAAAGCGGAGACTTAGAGGAGACATGATAGAAACCTTCAAGATCATGAAGGGCATAGAAAAAGTAGACAGGGACAAATTTTTCAAATTACGGGGAACCACAAGTACAAGGGGGCACTCAGAGAAATTGAAAGGGGAAAGGTTTAGAACAAACGCCAGGAAGTTCTTCTTCACTCAGAGAGTGGTGGATACATGGAACGCGCTACCGGAAGATGTGATAAGCCGGAGCACGCTAAAGGCCTTCAAAGAGGGTCTGGACAGGTACCTGGAGGATAAAGGGAATGAGGGGTACAGATAGAAGTAGAGGTAGGTATTAGGGATAGGATTAGAGGCAGTTACAAAATTAGTCAGGGACATTGTTCAGGCAATTAGGCCTGATGGGCCGCCGCGAGAGCGGACCACTGGGCAGGATGGACCTCTGGTCTGCCCCAGCGGAGGCAACTTCTTATGTTCTTATGTTCTTAGTTTGTTCAGGTCCCTTTGTAAATCTTCGCAGTCCTCTTTAGTCCTAGCCCCACTAAATAGTTTGGTGTCGTCTGCAAATTTTATTACTTCGCACTTCGTCCCTGTTTCTAGATCATTTATAAATATATTGAACAGCAGTGGTCCGAATACCGACCCCTGTGAAACACCACTCGTGACCCTCCTCCAGTCCGACTAGTGGCTCTTCACTCCTACCCTTTGCTTCCTACCTGCCAACCAATTCTTGATCCATCTGTGTACGTCTCCTTCCACCCCATGGTTCTTCAGTTTCCGAAGTAGGTGTTCATGGGGTACCTTGTCAAAGCCTTTTTGGAAATCTAAGTATACGATGTCTATGGGGTCCCCTTTGTCCATCCGTTTGTTAATTCCTTTGATAAGTGCAATAAGTTTGTTAGGCATGATCTTCCCTTGCAGAAGCCATGTTGGCTTATCATAAGTTTATTCCTTTCTAGATGCTCATTGATGCTGTCTTTTATCAGTGCTTCTGCCATTTTCCCCGGAACCGAGGTCAGACTTACCGATCTGTAGTTCCCCGGGTCACCTCTTGATCCTTTTTTAAAGATGGGCGTAACATTGGCTATCATAAGAACATAAGAACATAAGAAATGCCTCTGCTGGGTCAGACCCGAGGTCCATCGTGCCCAGCAGTCCGCTCACGCGGCGGCCCAACAGGTCCAGGACCTGTGCAGTAATCTTCTATCTATACCCCTCTATCCCCATTTCCAGTAGGAATTTGTCCAATCCTTTCTTGAACCCCAGTACCGTACTCTGCCTTATAACGTCCTCTGGAAGCGCATTCCAGGTGTCCACCACACGTTGGGTAAAGAAGAACTTCCTAGTATTTGTTTTGAATCTGTCCCCTTTCAACTTTTCCGAATGCCCTCTTGTTCTCTTATTTTTCGAAAGTTCGAAGAATCTGTCCCTCTCTACTCTCTCTATGCCCTTCATGATCTTGTAAGTCTCTATCATATCCCCTCTAAGTCTCCTCTTCTCCAGGGAAAAGAGACCCAGCTTCTCCAATCTCTCAGAATATGACAGGTTTTCCATACCTATTATCAGACGTGTTGCTCTCCTTTGAACCCTCTCGACTAATGCCATATCCTTCTTAAGATACGGCGACCAATATTGGACGCAGTACTCCAAATGCGGGCGCACCATCGCCCGATACAATGGCAGGATAACTTCTTTCGTTCTGGCTGTAATACCCTTTTTGATTATACCAAGCATTCTATTCGCTCTCTTAGCGGCCGCTGCACACTGTGCCGACGGCTTAATTGTCATGTCCACCATTACCCCCAAGTCCCTTTCCTGGGTACTCTTATTCAATAACATCCCTCCCATTGTATAGTTGTACCTCGAGTTTCTGCTCCCCACATGTAATACTTTACATTTTTCAATGTTGAACTTCATCCTGCCATTTCGCCGCCCATTCTTCTAATTTGTTCAAGTCCCTTTGCAACTTTTCGCAGTCCTCTGTAGTCCGAGCTCCATTAAATAGTTTGGTGTCGTCCGCAAATTTTATTATCTCGCACTTCGTTCCTGTTTCTAGATCATTTATGAAGATATTAAATAGCAGCGGCCCGAGCACCGAGCCCTGCGGGACACAACTCGTGACCCTCCTCCAGTCGGAGTAGTGACCCTTCACTCCTACCCTTTGTTTTCTACCCTCCAACCAGTTTCTGATCCATCTATGTACGTCTCCTTCCACCCCATGGTTCTTCAGTTTCCGGAGTAGACGTTCATGGGGCACCTTGTCAAAGGCTTTTTGGAAATCTAGATATATGATGTCTATGGGGTCTCCTTTGTCCATCCGTTTGTTGATCCCTTCGAAGAAGTGCAATAAGTTCGTTAGGCACGATCTTCCTTTGCAGAAACCATGCTGGCTGGTTATCAGAAGTTCATTTTTTTCAAAATGTTGATCGATGTTTTCTTTTATCAGTGCTTCTGCCATTTTCCCTGGAACCGAAGTCAGGCTCACCGGCCTGTAGTTTCCCGGGTCACCTCTTGATCCCTTTTTAAAGATGGGCGTAACGTTGGCTATCTTCCAATCTTCCGGGATCTCGCCTGTTTTCAGGGATAAGTTGCAAATTTGCTGCAGTAGTTCCGCTATCTCCTCCTTTAATTCCTTCAGAACCCTTGGATGTATGCCATCCGGACCCGGGGATTTGTCAGTTTTTAGTTTTTCTATCTGCCTACGAACGTCCTCAAGGCTCACTTCTATGGATGTTAATTTTTCTGCCTGACTTCCGTTGAAGAATTGCTCAGGTTCCGGTATGTTGGACGTGTTTTCGTTTGTAAATACAGACGAGAAGAACATGTTAAGCCTTTCTGCCACTACCTTCTCCTCCTTCACCACTCCCTTCCTGTCTCCGTCGTCCAGCGGTCCCACTTCCTCTCTAGCCGGCTGCTTCCCTTTAACATATCTGAAGAATGGTTTGAAATTTCTTGCTTCCCTGGCTAGCCTCTCTTCATACTCTCTTTTGGCTTTCCGAACCTCACGGTGACATTCTTTTTGATGCTTCTTGTGCTCTTTCCAGCTCCCCTCAGTTTTGTCCTTTTTCCATTTCTTGAATGATTTTTTCTTATTGCCTATCGCTTCCTTCACTGTTTTGGTTATCCACGCCGGGTCTTTTGTTCGATTCTTTTTACACCCCTTCCTGAATCTGGGGATATACAGATTTTGCGCCTCGCTCACCATGTCCCTGAAGAAGGACCAGGCATGATTTACCGTTAGCCATGTTTTGGAAGTGTTCCTAAGTTTATTCCTTACCAATTCCCTCATTGCTTCGTAGTTTCCTTTCCTGAAGTTAAAAGTTGTCGCAATGGATCTCTTGCCTTTTGACACTCCTACCTCAACCTTGAACTTGATCATATTATGATCGCTGTTTCCCAACGGTCCCACTACTTCTACTTCCTTTGCAGGTCCCCTTAACCCATTTAGGATTAGATCCAGAGTGGCATTTCCTCTCGTCGGTTCTCTAACAAGCTGTTCCATGAAACAATCCTGTGTAGCTTCCAGGAATTTTGTCTCCCTAGCGCATTTCGAGCTTCCAAGCCTCCAGTCTATCCCAGGGTAGTTGAAGTCTCCCATAATAACCGTGTTGCCGCTTTTGCATTCACGCTTCATCTCGGCTTCCATTTCCTCATCGATATCTCTGGTTTGCCCCGGTGGGCGATAAAACAGGCCCATCTTTATTTCAGGCCCTTTCCTTCCCGGTATTTTAACCCATAGAGATTCCGGCTTGCTGGCCATCTCTGCTGTGTCCATTTGTGTGGATTGTATGCCTTCTTTTATGTATAGGGCTATTCCACCTCCTTTTTGTCCTGTTCTGTCCTGGCGATAGAGCTTGTATCCCGGTAGTGCTGTATCCCATTTGCTTTCCTCATTCCACCATGTTTCAGAGATTCCAATGATGTCGATGTCTTCTGCGTTGGCCAAGGCTTCTAGTTCCCCCATTTTGTTTCTTAGGCTCCTTGCATTAGCATATATGCACTTTAGATCCTGGTATTTTGCTGTCCTCCTTTCCTTTCCCTGTGCTTCGGTCCATATTTTCTTCTCTTTTGCTGCAGACATTGTAACCACTTCTTCTGGGTTAGTCGACTCCTGTAGTTTGTCCCTTGTTCCTTCCCAGCCATTTTTCCCCTCGGTATCTTCACAGGATACCGTCTTCCGAATCGTCGACCCTTTGTCAACTGTCGGCTTTCCCCTTCTTCTTAGTTTAAAGCCTGTTCTATTCCTCTCTTGACGTTGTTTGCTAGGAGTCTAGTTCCTGCTGCGCTCAGGTGCAGTCCATCTTTCCTGTATAGCTTGCTCTTGCCCCAGAACGCCGTCCAGTTCCTCACGAAGTGGAATCCTTCTTCCTCACACCATCTCCTCATCCACGTATTTATTGATTGTAGTTCCTCCTGCCTTTTCACATCTGCCCTCGGTACTGGTAGGATCTCAGAGAACACTATCTTCTGGGCTCTCATCTTCAGCTTCCTTCCCAGAATCTTGAATTGTTCTAACAGCGTGCTTCTTTTGTAGTCTCTCCTGCTGACATCGTTCGTCCCGATGTGGATCACTACAGCGGTCTCTTCTGTCTCCGCCCCTTCCAGGATCATTTCAATTTTGTCCCCGATGTCCTTGGTTCTTGCTCCCGGAAGGCAGGTCACCAGTCGGTCCTCTCTCCCTCCTGCTATGTGGCTGTCCACATGCCTAAGGATCGAGTCTCCCACTAGGATCGCTGACTTTCCTCTCTTCAATTTTCGCTTCGGTCTCAGGTCAATGTCCTCAATGTACTTCACTCTTTCTTCTTTTGGGCCTCGACTAGCCAAAATCTCCCCCTCTTGCGATAGCCCTCTGTGGGTGTCATCCTTGGGGTAATCTTCTTCTTGCTCTCCCTTGCATGTTGGTATCCGTGTAGCTTCTTCTTTCATCTGAAGTTCGTTCTCTTCCACCTTCGTCCTGTATGCCTCTTCAATGAATCTCTCGAGTTCCCTGACTTCCTCCTCAATGTGTCTCTCCGTGGCGTGAAATCCTTCTAGCTCCTGAATCTTGTCCTCTAGTCGCTTGACCTCCTTCTTCAAGCTTTTCAGTTCCTGACACCGACTGCATACATACGACTGTCTCCCCGAGGGGAGATAGTCGTACATATGACAGTCTGTGCAGAACACTGGAAAGCTCATCTTCTGGCTTCCTTCTGCTTCCATTGTTGTTCCTTCTTTAAGATATCAGTTGAGATTACTTGTGACTTGTGCCCGCTTTGTGTCCTTTCTCTCTCCCTATCTGCTGTTGGTGTCCTCCCTGACTCTCTCTTTGTGCTGGTGCCCTCTCTTTCTTTCACTAACTGTCTCTGGTGTCCTCTCGCTCACTGCCTGTTGGTGGTGTCCTCTCTGTCTCTTCTCTCTCTGTGTTGGTGCTCTGTGCTGGTGTCTCTCTCTCTCTCTCTACCTGCTGCTGGGGTCCTCTCTCTCTCTACCAGCCGCTGGTGTCCTCTCTCTCACTCTCTCCCTCTGCCTGCTTGTTATACTTGTGTGAACGGCTTGGCCCTTTGTGTCTGTCTCTTTCTTACCTTCTGTGCTTTCCTTCTGTACTTGTCGCTTCTTTACCTTCTGTCTTACTCCGTTGCCTTGCCCCTTCTCAAAGGCCCTTCGCAAAGGCGCTCTCGCTAAGGCGAGCGCCTTTGCCGCTTGCCTTCGCCGCGCGCCGAACGGCTGCGCGCCGTTGGCTCCGCCCCCTTTCAAGGGGGAGTCCGACGCTGCCTCTGACGCGGTGGGGGTGGGCGGAGCGTACTCTCGCCGCTTCCCCGAGTCCTGTGCTTCTTCCTGCCTCCTTCCCCTGCGCAGAACTCTGTGTCTCCGACTCTCCCTCTCTGTCCGGCTACCAGAGCACGCTGCCTTCTTCTCCTTTGCTCTGGCAACCCGATTCAGCGCTCGCTGCGTTGGCTCCGCCCCCTTTCAAGGGGGAGTCCGACGCTGCCTCTGACGCGGGTGGGGGTGGGCGGAGCGTACTCTCGCCGCTTCCCCGAGTCCTGTGCTTCTTCCTGCCTCCTTCCCCTGCGCAGAACTCTGTGTCTCCGACTCTCCCTCTCTGTCCGGCTACCAGAGCACGCTGCCTTCTTCTCCTTTGCTCTGGCAACCCGATTCAGCGCTCGCTGCGTTGGCTCCGCCCCCTTTCAAGGGGGAGTCCGACGCTGCCTCTGACGCGGTAGGGGTGGGCGGAGCGTACTCTCGCCGCTTCCCCGAGTCCTGTGCTTCTTCCTGCCTCCTTCCCCTGCGCAGAACTCTGTGTCTCCGACTCTCCCTCTCTGTCCGGCTCTCTATCCTCCAATGCTTCGGGATCACGCCTGTTTTCAGGGATAGATTACAAACTTGATGTAGTAGTTCCACTATTTCCTCCTTTAGTTCTTTTAATACGCTAGGGTGGATTCCGTACGGGCCCAGAGATTTGCAAGTTTTTAATCTATCTGCTTATGTACGTCTTCAAGGCTTACCTTCATGGATGTTAATTTTTCAGCTTGGTCTCCTTTGAAGATTTGTTCAGGTTCCGGTACGTTGGATGTGTCTTCTTTTGTAAATACTGATGAAAAGAACATGTTTAGTCTTTCCAACACTTCTTTCTCCTCCTTCACCACTCCTTTCCTATCTCCATCATCCAGCGCTCCCACCTCCTCCCTAGCTGGCTGCTTCCCTTTAACATATCTAAAGAACGCTTTGAAATTTCATGCTTCCCTGACTATTCTATTTATAACGCTATAAAACCAGGACAGCATTTAGCATGATTCTATAAAACACCTCTGAAGTTATGCACAGTTTATACAGTAGAATCACGCTTGGGCTTAAATACAATACCTATGCCTGTGTTTTGTGCATATGCTATAACAGTGCATCTAACTATTAGGAACATCCATGATCCTTACCTGGACATACCCCTTTTAAGATTCTTGACAAAGATTTGCATGCATTGCTTTATAGAATATGCTTAGAAAGTTGTGCATGCAAAATATAATTAGTGCCAATTATTAGGTATTAATTTTTAATTATCAGCACTGATTGGCTTGTTAAACAATGAAGTTGCACACACAATTGGCAGTGAACACAGCACAAATTTGGTTGCACTATGCAGAATCTGGCCCATAGTTTTAGTGTGGGTTCTTTTTTAGCAGAAAACTTCCTGAAACAAAACTTCAAACTGAATGTATATTTCTTAATGCATTCAGGAAAAGACTTCCTGAACTTTCTTTGTGCACAACAGAAGCCAGAAGGGAGAACAAAAAATATGGCTACAGATCCACAAAGGTGTAAATAAAAGCATCAAGTGGTCATTGTTTAGGATAAACATTTTTTTTTTTCTTTTTTAACTTAATCACACAGTTCATAGAGAACAACCCAGAAGCCTTTGATAAACCACATAGACCTATATTTATTTCTCGACCAAGACTCCTAAATACTGAATTCTGGGTACAATACTTATTTGTTACATAAACAGAAATCTATTTTTATAATTGAAAATTTTCCATATGGACGACTGTGATATTTCGTTTAGCACAGCGTGAGGATGTTATTGAAGATATGCACTGCTGTTTATACTTTCATGAACAAATGGAGTGTACTTTACTGCCACTGTGCACAGCTAACACTCTTTCCTTCTGATTGATCGCCATGCTAATAAAGATGAAATCTAATGTTCAGATCAGCTAACTACACACAAAATTTGGAGTGAGTAAAATGATGAGTCAAGGGATTGTGAAGTAAAACAAAAAAGCTCTGTGGCAATCTGAGCTTGGGAGTGAGAGCACAAATGAGTTTCTCATAAGGAAAATACTTCCAAAGATAACTTCCAAAGCCATTTATGTGTTTATAAAACATTCTGCTAGAATGTCTGTAAGTTGGCCTTCCTCAAATTGCTAAAAATGTCTGCATCCTTCCACAACATGTATAGTTTCAGTTGAATCATTTCTGGTGGGGTGGGGGGCATGTTTAGATCTGGAAAAGATTTAGGGCTCCTTTTATCAAGCCGCGCTAGCGGGGTTAACGCCCACAACGTTTCATCATGCGCGCTAACCCCTGTGCTGGCCAAAAACTACCACCTGCTCAAGAGGAGGCGGTAGCAACTAGTGCGGTTGGTGGTTTAACACGCGCTATTATGCGCCTTAAACCACTAGCACGGCTTGATAAGAGGAGTCCTTAATTTTCAAAACTACTTGTGTCATTTTGTTTTTGTTTGTTGGGTTTTTTTTTTGTAAGGAAGATAATTAATTATTTATAAATAAAGCAGTTATAAATGTGCATAGGTAATTTGTATCAGCAACAAGTGATAACAACTGAGGCCCTCTTTTACTAAGGTGCGCTAACCGCTAATGCGTCCATAGGAAAACATGCACAAGCTAAAAAGCATAGCGTACCTTATTAAAAGAGGGGGTGAGTGTGTCCTGTTTCAAAATTATTGCAGGGATCTCTTAGTGAGGAAGAGATAATGGTTACTGCAGATGGGCAGACTGGATGGGGCCATTTGGCCTTTATTTACCATCACGTTTCTATGTTGCTATGTTTCTGTTTCTTATCTTTCCTATCACACTTTTAGCATTTTCTCTGGTGAATCCTCCTCCGCTTCCATCCCGCTATCAGTCAGTGTACTTCAGGGCTATGTCCTGGGACTTCTTCTTGTCTCCATCTATACTTCTTCCCATGGTACTTTAATCTCCTCCCATGGCTTTCAGTATCATCTCTATGCTGATGACTCACAAATCTACCTCTCTATACCTGAAATTTCTACAGGAACTCAGGCCTGAGTCTCAGCCTTCCTGCCTGACATTGCTACCTGGATGTTTCACCGCCAATCTAAAATTAAACATGGCCAAGGCTGAGCTCCTTATGTTTCCTGCTAAACCTACCTCACCTCTTCCTCCATTCTCTATTTCTGTGGATAACACTCTCATCTTCCCTGTCTCATCAGCTTGGAACCTTGGGGTCATCTTTGACTCATCCCTCTCCTTCTCTTCACATATCCACAGACCTCCCAAACCTGCTGTTTCTTTCTTTACAGCATCACCAAAATCCAACCTTTCTGAATACACTGCTAAGACCCTCATTCACACTCTCATCACCTCTCACCTAGACTACTGTTCTCACAGATCTTCTGCTAAAACATCTCTCTCACCTTCAAACTGTTCAGAATTCTGCTACACACCTTATATGCCACCAGTGTCCTTGTGCTCACATTACGTCTAGGTAAGTTGCAGCTATACTCTGTCGAGGAACACAGACATGATAGAGTCGTTCAAATATGTTACTGGCAGTATTGAGGTGGAAGAAGACATCTTTTTCCTTACAGGACCTACGATGACAAGAGGACATCCGCTAAAAATCAGGGGCGGGAAATTTCATGATGACACTAGGAAGTACTTCTTCACTGAAAGGGTTGTTGACCGTTGGAATTATCTTCCACTTCAGGTAGTTGAGGCCAATAACGTGACTAACTTTAAGAACAAATGGGATCAACATGTGGGTTCACTTCAAAGAAGAACTTAGGGGGGAGGGTTATTTGAGTGGGCAGACTTGTTGGGCTGAAGGCCCTTTTTCTGCTGTCATATTCTGTGTTTCTACCCTTCTCCTCAAGTCACTTCATTGGCTCCCTGTCCGCTTACTCATACAGTTCAAACTCCTCTTACTGACCTACAAGAATATTCACTCTGCAGCTCCTCAGTATCTCTCCTCTCTATACGTCTCCCCAAGAGCTCCATTCATTGGATAAGTCTTTCTTGGCTCTACCCTTTTCTTCTACTGCCAACTCCGTCCCTTCAACTGTTACACCTTAAGCCTAGAACAAACTGCCTGACTCAGTATGTCAGGCTCTGTCTCTGGTGGTATTCAAATCCATGCTAAAAGTCCACTTTTTTAAAGCTGTTTTTAAGTCCTAACTCTACTTATAAAGCTCCCTTATCTGTTTGCCATTCCCTCTATAGTCCCCTATCTGTCTTATCATTCCCTCTGTATTTATTTATTTAGATTTTTATTCCGTCCTCCCAGTAGCTCAGAACGGTTTACAAGTAAACATTCACAATGGTGTGAATTGGACATACAAGATTATATAGTAGATTTAAATACTTGGACATACGAGACTGTGCAGTAGTGTAAATATAGGGACTATACAGCAAATTAAGAACAGTAGTTTAAATATAAGTAGTTTAGTTTAGATACAAGTTATTTGAGTATAGTCCGAGAGTGGACTATACAAAAATTTTTGGCAGAAGATTAGAATGGAGAAAGAAAGGTAGAGATGGGGTTTCAGGGATTGGGTGTAGACTGAGGGTGACCTTTAGTTGAAGAGGAGGGTCTTTACCATTTTCCGGAATGTCATTAGTGAGTTCTGTAATTCCCGACCTGAGCAACATAAATAGATTCATACTTTTTGTACTGTCTGTCATAATTAGATTGCAAGCTCTTTCGAGTAGGGACTGCTTTTTTGTGTGTTTAATATACACTTCCCTCTCTGTATTCATGAATTCCGTATCACTTATTTGCGATTTTAAACCTAAAAATACTTTTTCTTTTTTGGGGGTTATTTTAAGCCCTGAAAGCCACCTCCCCCCCCTTTAAGCCTTACCTGGTAGTCTAGTGGGCTTTCGGTATAGTAGCAATCTTCCCTTGCTCCTGCAGATCGCTCACAGGATATGGCTTGAGAGACTATGGGAGCTCAAGGCAGCCATTTCCTGTGAGCGATCTGCACGGGGCAGGAGAGTGGAAAGATGGCTCCTGCCTGAAAACCCGCTAGACCACCAGGTAAGGCTTAAGGTGGGGGCTTTCAGGGCTTAAAATAGCTGGGGGGAAGAGGGGGTTAGGGGCAGAACTGGCCCAAATATTATTCATGTTTTTTTTAAATATTTGCGGCCCGGCTCTACCCCTAACCTCCGCGAATATGGAGGGGGAAGTGTACAGCATGTGTGCATCTGGTAGTATTATAGAAATGTTAAGTAGTAGTTGTAGTAGTACATGCTGGAATGCACCAGTATATATCAGTTACATACTGCAGGAACAACCATTTTATAATTGTTAATGTGTAAAACAGTGTCTCTCAAACTGTGTGTCATGGCACAGTGGTGTGCCCCGAAGAGAATCCTGGATGTGCAATGAGAGATTCCAGAATTTTCCTTTATTTTAAAAAATTCCCTTCATAAGTAGGAACTAGAATAGATGACATCTTGTATACAAGAGTCTGTCAATGTTATGAGCGTCTGTGTGCGTAAGGATACAACCACCCCGACAGGCATCATTCTTTGATGTGATTGGTCGTTGAAAACTAATGGCAAGTAATTTTAGTTTATTTTGTATGCAGTATTTATCCTAACTTGAACAACAAAGCAATCAAGGCTTTGCTACTGTTTGGATCTTCTTATCTTTGCAAACTTGGATTTTCAGCTCTGACAGAAATTAAATTGGAAAAAAAAGAGAATGAATGCAGATGGTGGATGATGAAATGTGTGTTTGTTTGTCAACTATTGAGCTGTATTTTGAGTTAATTTGCACTCAAAAACAAGCACATCAATCACATTGATTAGCAATTCTATTTTATCTACTTTAGTTTCATCGTTGTTACAATTACCCATACATAGCTTAAAAAACTTAAAATAAATATAACTCAAATTACATTTTTTGTTGGTTTTGCACTTTTTTAATTTCAATTATAATGTGCCATAAAAAAACATTTGCTCCGTTTAGTGTGCCAGAGCTAAAAAAGTTGGAGAGACACTGGTCTAAAACCTGAATGAAGATGGCTAGTGGCATAGCACATTTAAGGCTTAGGCTCCTTTTACTAAGGTGCGCTAGCGTTTTTAACACACGCTACATTGCCACGTGTGCTAACCCCATACTACATGCCAAAAACTAACGCCAGCTCAATGGAGGTGTTAGAGCAGGGATCTCAAAGTCCCTCCTTGAGGACTGCAATCCAGTCGGATTTTCAGGATTTCCCCAATGAATATGCATTGAAAGCAGTGCATGCACATAGATCTCATGCATATTCATTGGGGAAATCTTGAAAACCCGACTGGATTGCGGCCCTCAAGGAGGGACTTTGAGACCCCTGGGTTAGAGTCTAGCGCACGTGGCAATTTAGCGCACGCTAAGCACACGCTAAAAACGCTTGCGCAGCTTAGTAAAAGGAGCCCTAAGCATTGGCACTTCATGTGTAAGTTGGCATTTCAGAACCTAGACATACGAGGGAGTGCTGAAAAGTTCTCAGCCCAACCAACTTCCTAAATCTGACGTCATTTTGCCACTGTAACTGAAAAGAGTGTTATTTTGGTTTTTCAAAGTGCCAATTTGCAGATTCTAACAAAATAAACTAAAATAACACTTTTTTCAGCTATAGTGGCAAAGTAGCATCAGATTTAGGAAGTTTGTTGGACTGAGAGCTTTCCAGCACCCTCTAGTAAGTGCCCACACATTGAGGAGTACTGTATGTGCTTCATTTTGGAAACCTATACAGCTAAATGCCTCAATTAATTACAGAACTTGTAGAATCAATTTTGGAGGAGGGAACACCTTCAGTATTAAGGGTGATGACCTCTCTTAATCCTTTCTGTGGACATCATCAGCAACGTGGCAGAGGAATGCCCAGGCGTGAGAAAGCCACGATGGGGCCTGTGCTGCTAACGATGAAACTTGTTATAAGGTACTGTATTTCGGTCTCACGGTTGGGGTTCGGATGGGTGAGAGAGATGAAAGGGTCAGTAGGGAGAGGGGGGATGCACGTCGGTGGCGGGGGGATGGGAGGAAGGGATATAGGCTGCAAGGGTTCTGCTGCACAGGGGGATGGGAGGAAGTGGGTTAGGGGGAGGAATAAAAAGATATTGCACAAGGGGATGGGTGAGAGAGGAGGAAAGATGCTGCACATGTGAGGGAGAGAAAGGAAATAGGAAGAATTGGGGTGGAGGAGAGGAAGGGAGAGATCTCCTCAAAAATAAGACCTAGTGCCTTTTTGGTCCCAAAATTAATATGACAGTGTCTTATTTTCAGGGAAACACGATATGTAAATCACAAATAGGACTTCTAAAATGAAAGCTTATATCAGGGGTAGGGAACTCTGGTCCTCGAGAGCCGTATTCCAGTCGGGTTTTCAGGATTTCCCCAATAAATATGTATTGAAAGCAGTGCATGCAAATAGATCTCATGCATATTCATTGGGGAAATCCTGAAAACCCGACTGGAATACGGCTCTCGTGGACCGGAGTGCCCTACCCCTGGCCTATATCTATCCCATAGCATTAAGTCATTTATCTTTCTAGTTTTTAAGTGGTTTGAGGTAACATTTTCATTTTGTTATAAGATTACAAGTTGGATTTGATCAAATGTCTTAGCATTTTAGATGCTCACATTTGTACTTTCACATTCTTTTTCATAATAGAGGACAAGTAAGAATTTTGTTCTTTGCATATATTATGGTCGCCCTGCAGTAGGCCCTCATGTTTCACAATAGGTTGCCCAATTTCCTGTGGAGAGCTCCAAGCGTCTACTCCATGCTGGGGGAACATCACTAGTATATATTATACATTAGTCAAGTAAATACACTGTAATCATATATTTTTTAAATTTTATTTCTATATAGTCAAACTCGTATGTAGGTCAGACTGCAAGTATAATTTCACATACTGTTTTTAATGCATACTAATGTATTCAAATGGTTTCTGTATCTAGTTCATTCATATGAAGCTGGCTAAACAGTTGCTCTCCCTGCTGATTTTCTTCTAGTATGCCATCCATCATACACAAATAGCACAGAAGGCATTAGTCAGTTAATACATAGTAACTGCATATTGCTGAGAGGGGACATTGGGTGTGAACAGTTAATCATTTGATTTTGTTCTTTTGGTCTTCTTCTTTGAGACATCATTGTCTTCGTTTCCACTCTTCAAACATGGTCTGATGCCAATCATTTTATTAGGGGTGTGAAGGCAAAAATATTTAATTTTGATTAGCTTCCTGTTTTGTTTTATTTTAACTTGTTTTCAGTTTGCTTTATTTTTGTTTGCTTGTTTTGTTTTGTTTTTTATGTTAATTTCAGAAAATTGTATTAATCATTGCGCTACTGTTGGTAAGTGCCTATTGAAGTAATAGGCACCAGTTTAGCACTTGAAATAGCACAGAAGGCATTAGTCAGTTTATAGTAACATAGTAAATGATCAGTTTATAGTAACAGTAAATTATCAGTTTATAGTAACATTAGTCAGTTTATAGTAACATAGTAAATGATCAGTTTATAGTAACATAGTAAATTAGTCAGTTTATAGTAACATTAGTCAGTTTATAGTAACATTAGTCAGTTTATAGTAACATAGTAAATGATCAGTTTATAGTAACATAGTAAATTAGTCAGTTTATAGTAACATAGTAAACATAATAAAGATCTGAATGGTCCATCCAGTCTGCTCTGTAATCCCATGCATTATAATTACATTACATTACATTAGTGATTTTTATTCTGCCATTACCTTGCGGTTCAAGGCGGATTACAGAAGAGGATTTCTGGACATGTCCAGAGGTGTTACAGAGTAGAGCGGATTGCTTCAGAGGATTTAAATGTTTCATTCAGTGTTAGTCTTCATGGATTTCTTGAATAGCAGGGTTTTTATTTCTTTTCTGAAACTTTTGTAGTCTGGGGTCGCGATTAGTAGTTTGGAGAGTTGGTGGTCTAGTTTTGCTGCCTGTGTGGCTAGAAGGCCATCGTACAGTTTTTTCTGTTTGATGTCTCTGATTGGAGGGTATGTGAATGGTGTCAGACTTCTCCTGTGTCTGGTTGTGGTAGTTTGGATTAGGTGATTGTTCAAGTAGTTTGCATTGTCACCATTTATTGATTTAAATAATAGACAATATAATTTAAATAGTATTCTTGCTTGAATTGGGAGCCAGTGAGAGTCGAGGTATGCCTCGGTTATGTGGTCGTGTTTTCCTAGTGAATAGATTAGTCTCAGGGCTGTGTTTTGTACTGTTTGTAGTTGTTTTATCATTGTTGCGGGGCAGGGGAGATAGAGGATGTTGCAGTAGTCAAGTACACCTAGGACTAGGGACTGGACCATGAGTTGGAATTGTTTTAATTATTAAATTAAAATGTCTTTTTTTTTCTTTGTTATTTCTAGGCCATAGATCTTAGAAGTTTGTTTTATTTTAGGGTTGTTGTTTTTTTATTTTAATTTTATGGCAATTTTATTAATCATTGCACTAATTTTGGTAGGTGCCTATCGAAACAATAGGAAGCAGCTTAGCACTTCGATAGGGTCGTCATGTAAGATTTTCCACTTTGCAGATGATACCAAAATCTGCAATAGAATAGACATGCCGGATGGTGTAATGACATAAAGAAAGACCTGGCGAAGCTTGAAGAATGGTCTGAAATTTGGCAGCTAAAATTTAATGCTAAGAAATACAAGATCATACATTTGGGCTGCAAAAACCTGAGGGAAGGGTGCAGTTTAGGGGGTGAAGAATTTATGTGCACGACAGAAGAGTGGGACTTGGGTGTGACTGTATGTGATGATCTTAAGAAGGCCAAAAAGGTTGAAAAGGTGATGGCAAAAGCTAGCAGGATGTTAGCTTGCATAGGGAGAGGTATGGCCAGTAGGAAAAAGGAGGTATTGATGCCCCTGTATAAGACTTTGGTGAGACCTCATTTAGAATATTGTGTACAATTCTGGAGGCCACACCTTCAAAAAGATATAAAAAGGATGGAGTCAGTCCAGAGGAAGGCTACTAAAATGGTCTTCATCATAAGGCGTATGGGGCAGACTTAAATATCTCAATCTGTATGCTTTGGAGGAAAGGCGGTAGAGGGGAGCTATGATAGAGACATTTAAATGCCTACATGATAGGAGGCTTGCGCCAGAAGACATATGAGGAGAGACTGGAAGCCCTGAATATATATACCCTAGAGGAAAGGAGGGACAGGGGGGATATGATTTAGACGTTCAAATACTTGAAGGGTATTAATGTATAACAAAATCTTTTCCAGAGAAAGGAAAATGGTAAAACCAGAGGACATAATTTGAGGTTAAGGGATGGTAGATTCAAGAGCAATGTTAGGAAATTCTACTTTACGGAGAGGGTGGTAGATGCCTAGAATGCGCTCCTGAGACAGGTGGTGGAGAAGAAAACGGTGACGGAGTTCAAAGAAGCATGGGATGAACACAGAGGATCTAGAATCAGAAAATAATATTAAATATTGAACTAAGGCCAGTACTGGGCAGACTTGCACGGTCTGTTTATGGCCAGGATGGGCTGGAGAGGGCTTCAGTGGCTGGGAGGGTGTAAATGGGCTGGAGTAGGTTTTGACTGAGATTTTGGCAGTGGGAACCAAAGCACAGTACCGGGTAGAGCTTTGGATTCTTGCCCAGGAATAGCTAAGAAGAAGAAAAAAAAAAATTAAATTGAATCAGGTTGGGCAGACTAGATGGAACATTCGGGTCTTTATCTGCTGTCATCTATCATGTTACTATGCTACATAATGTAAATGCGCATGAGTCGAGTCTCTCATTTGAAAGGAAAGTCTACAATTAGAAGGCATAGGATGAAGTTAAGAGGCGATAGGCTCCAGAGTAATCTAAGGAAATACTTTTTTACAGAAAGGGTGGTAGATGCATAGAACAGTCTCCCAGAAGAGGTGGTGAAGACAGAGACTGTGTTTGAATTCAAAAGGGCCTGGGATAGGCATGTGGGATCTCTCGGAATAGACTTAGGGCTCCTTTTACTAAGGTGCGCTAGTGGTTTTAGCATGTGCTTAGCGCGCGCTATAATGCAGCATGCATTAAACGCTAATGCCTCCATAGAGCTTGTGTTTAGTATTTTTCATTTAGCGCATGGGTTGCACGTGCTAATCTTTAGCACGTGCTAAAAACACTAGCGCTCCTTAGTAAAAGGAGCCCTTAGTAGATAAAAGATAGGTTGTTCACCCTCTCCAAGGTAGGGAGAATGAGAGGGCACTCTCTGAAGTTAAAAGGGGATAGATTCTGTACAAACGTAAGGAACTTCTTCTTCAACAAGAGAGTGGTGGAAAACTGGAACGCTCTTCTGGAGGCTGTTATAGGGGAAAACACCCTCCAGGGATTCAAGACAAATTTAGACAAGTTCCTGCTGAACTGGAACGTACGCAGATAGGGCTGATCTCAGTTAGGGCACTGGTCTTTGACCTAGGGACCGCCGCAAGAGCAGACTGCTGGGCATGATGGACCACTGGTCTGACCCGGCAGCGGCAATTCTTATGTTCTTATGAGAGAGAAAGGGATAATGGTTACTGCATATGGGCAGACTAGGAATCATTTTTGACAAAGATCTCAATTACAATGACCAAATCAGCTCATTGACCAAAAACTGTTTCTATAAACTACATCTAATTTGTTCTAGAACCTGCTTCTATTCAAACTTTAATTCATTCGCTGATCATCTCACACATAGACTACTCTCCCAAAAACGATCACTGACCGAGACTACAACAAAATTTAATCTCCACTAAACTACACGACGGCCTCCTAGCCACCCAAGCCGCAAGGCTGGACAACAAGATCTCCAACCTCTTGATGACCACCCCAGACTATAGGACGTTCAGAAAAGAATTAAAAACCATACTTTTCAAGAAATTCCTGAAGCAGCAATAACATCACGACCGTTTAATAACTCTAAAACTGACATTTGACCTATCCATTACTGCACGAATAATAACAAAAGAACTTCCACTATGACCACCTATTAACTCTTTCACAAACCACCTCACCCTCAACAACCCGCTAAATGTTTATAAGATCTACAACTTACCTCTCTTGCTAATCATTGTAACTCTATTTTTTTAAATTAACCTTTTGTAATCCGCCTTGAACCGCAAGGTAATGGCGGAATAGAAATCCCTAATGTAATGTAATGTAATGTAATGTAATTTCTGTTTCCTTTAATGTAAAAATTGAAGAATTCAGTCTTTTGTCAATAAATGAACAAATGACATCTTGGCACAAAGCGACAAATCAGCTGATAGAAAAGCTTGCCCCAATATGTAGCAAAACTATCAGTCAAAAGAAAATCAGAAATCCCTGGTTCACAGAAGAACTTTCACTCATCAAAAAACAACTCAGGTCTTTAGAACGGAAATGGAGATGAATTAAATCGAGAGATAATTTAGACAAATATAAAGAGCAAATGCAGTACTATAAAAATAAACTTAGCAAAAAAAACATATTACTCCAATAAAATAGCCGGTGCAAAAAACTGATTTGCCCTCTTTACAATATTAAAATATCTTACAGCTCAAAAAAGTATTGAGGATCCATCCTTAGAAATCAAACCTTGCGCCCAAAATCTTGCTGATTACTTTGTAAATAAAATAAATAAAATTAGAGAATGCATCAACTCAAAAACTAATTCTAACATAGATGAAGAACAAATTCAAACAATACCTATCTCTGTGTGCCAATTTTAATGTACCAAATTCAGAGGATCTTCTTCAAAGCATCAATACTAAGGGCTCAGACATCAATTCAATTTCTCCATCTTTTCTAAAATGTCATTTTTCTTTTTTTGATCCTTTTATTCAGAGAATGATAGAAACCAGTTTAACAATAGGAATCTTGCCAAAAGAATGGAAAGAGGCAGCCATCCAACCAATTTTTAAAAAATTCAAAAGAATCAATAGCAACCAAATCAAATTACTGGCCCATAGCTAATCTTCCCTTTCTTGAAAAATTAATTTAAAAAAATCATTTTTAACCACATAACCAACTTTATAGAAAAAACTCACACACTACATCCCAATCAGACAGGTTTTAGATCAAACCATTCAACCAAACATTCTATGATAGGACTTACAACTAATATTCAATATCACTTAGATCATCACAAATCTGTTCTTCTGGTTTCACTTCACTTATCTGCGGCATTTAATACCATAGACCATCATTTACTCACCAAAAGACTATCCTCTGTTGGAATTTCTGACCAAGTACTAATTTGGTTTAAATCATACTTCCAAGATCGCTCAGTTAAAGTTATCTTTAATAACTCATCATCAAACATCTTCACCAATTCATATGGGATTCCTCAAGGTTCAATTCTTTCCCCACTTTTATTTAATATCTTTTTATCACCTCTCTTAACACTCAGTCAGTCTATAGGATTCTCCTCTTATGCATATGCAGATGACATTCAGCTCCTGTACCCCTTAAATACAGCAGATCTCAATGAGATAACTATAAATAACAAGTTAAAACAAATAAGCCAATGGCTAAAGCAGGGGTGTCCAATGTCGGTCCTCGAGGGCCGCAATCCAGTCGGGTTTTCAGGATTTCCCCAATGAATATGCATGAGATCTATTTGCATGCACTGCTTTCAATGCATATTCATTGGGGAAATCCTGAAAACCCGACTGGATTGCGGCCCTCGAGGACCGACATTGGACACCCCTGGGCTAAAGGATAATATGTTGGCACTGAACGCAACAAAATCTTCCGTAATGTTTTTCCCATGGAAAAATGATCTTAAATTTTCATCACAGATTCTCCTAGACAATATCCCTCTTCAAATAGTAACTACAACAAAAATATTGCGAGTAACACTAGATCAGGAACTTTCCTATCATGACCAGATTAGTTCAGTGGTTAAAAAATATTTTTATAAGTTACGTCTCATTCGATCCTTATCAAAAGTTTTAAAACCTGAGGCCCTTAACATTCTAATATATTAATCATCTCTAGGCTTGACTATTGTAACATCTTTTTCAGCGCATAACTCAAAAAGAAATAAGAAGATTACAGATAATACAAAACACAGCAATAAAAATTATCACTAATTCAAAAAAATATGATCACGTTGCACCACTTCTACAAGCAGCTCATTGGTTACCAATTACACATAGAATAACCTTTAAAATTTTACTTTTAACTCATGCTCCGATTTTTCTGCATTGTCTCTTGATACTGTATTCTCCATCCAGGGCACTTAGATCAACACAAAAACATCTATTGACTATTCCTTCATTAAAAATAATAGGGACCAGGAGATCTACTATTTTCTCAGTTATAGCACCCCAGCTTTGGAACAATTTACAATATATAATCGTAATGAATCCTCTTTAGAAAAATTCAAGCGTTCCTTAAAAAGTTTCTTGTTCAAGGACGCATTTGAAAAATAGACAACATAATTTACAAATCACCAAATTTCCTAGATCTTAATCAGATTTACGCATAGATTATAAATTTATTTTTATTTTTATTTGTGTTACCCACCATATGTATTCCCCCTTAAATGTTTCCTTTCTTTCTTTAAAGATTGTAGTTCATCCCCTTCACCTTCCGTACCAGTCATGCATTAGAATGTACAGAATTTGTATGTAATTGTATAAAAGAGTTTTGTTTTGCCCCCCATTTAAAAAAAAATGTTATACACATTGAAGCATTTGATATTGTGTACATAACAAAATTTAATAAAACTTGAAACTTACTGCAATTCTCTATACCATAGAATAACTCAAAAGGAAATTTGTTGTCTGCAACTGATTCAAAATACTGCGATTAAACTCATCTATAAAGCTAAAAAATACAACCATGTCACCCCACTTCTTCGAGAATTGCATTGGTTGCCAATCTCACATAGAACAACTTACAAAATACTCCTACTTGTTTTCGAAGTTAAGTTCTCCCACTCACCTGCCTTCTTAGATAAATATCTTATCTCACATACCCCTTCTAGGGCCCTCAGATCTTCCGATCAAAACTTACTGACGGCTCCCTTGATCAAAGACCTTAGTTATACCAGAAATACTATCTTTTCTGCAACAGCCCACATCTCCGCCGTGAAAACTCTCTAACCAAATATAAAACCAACCTTAAAACATTTCTGTTCAAAGATGCATACCAAAACTGTAGTTAAGAATCCTTTCCAAGGAAAAAAAGAGAACCGCTTTTAAGAAGCGACCTCCCTTTCCTCCTGTATTCTCTGCCCCTTCTCCCCTTCCTCTTATTTTAATTTTTTTATGTAATTAAAATCTCCCTGCCCCCCCCCCCCCAGCTCCTCCGTGTACACCATGTCTAAACTTTGTCCCTGTCTAGGCTACAACTTGCCTTATTTTATTTCAATTTTTTATGTTTTATAAATTTTTAATATTTTAAACCGGCCAGATACCTGTGATGGTCAGTATACCAAATTATAAATAAACTTGAAACTTGATCATGTTTCTATGTATTGAGGAATAATGTGTTCTATCAACATAGGAAAACAAATTCAGACTTTTTCTTGCCATTTGGGGTTAAAAATGAAATAATACTACAGGGTGGCTGGAGGAGAACCCTTTAGAACTCTTAATTTGATTGAGTTTCTGGGGAATTTTTCTGAAGTAATATCAAAGACAACATTGATTGGCTCCTATTTCTTGGAACCTGACAGAACTTGTATTCTACGTCTTTATTTGAAGTTTTGGACATAAAATATTAATATTTCCTGACATTTCTAGGGCTACACAAGAGAGAAGGAAAACCTTGTTGGCCTTTAAACCCAAACTACTGACTCTAGGAGAAACATTTTCCTTCAATAGCTTTATGCTGTGAAATTAATCCTAAGACTTATGCTTTTATGGACCCCAATTACATAAAGAATTTCCTGAAAGGACTCTGATAGTACCAGTTATTCTGTTCTCTCCCATATTAGCTTTCAAAACTACATAAGTACAGTAATTTGTCACTAATTGAATGATAACACTACTACTGCTCCAGAAAAGATTTCCTTTTGTTTGCTTTCTAGTCGAAGGTTTCTCCTATCTTTCCATTTTCCTAATTGCCCCGTTTTATTTTCTTGATTTATTGAAATGTGGTTAATTGGACCATTTTTCTATTGAGATAATTTGTAGCTACTTTTTCTTCTTTTATTGAAAAAATTATATTTCAATACCCGGTAGTCACATTTTTACTTGTATTAAGCATAAATAAAAAATAAAAATGAAACAAAGTGGCATTACCTATGACATTTTAAATAAATGCACCTCTCTACATTTTATGCAATGATCAGTTGTCTTCTATCCTGCTAGGCTTTTCTATTTAAGTGTTTTCAATTTTTAGCACTGCCTTAATTTGTCTATGTTTTACTTTTCTACTTTAGCTATGGGCTTCTTTTACTAAGGTGCGCTAGCAGTTTTAGCGTGCGCTACAATGCCCTGCACGCTAGATGCTAACATCTCCATAGAGCTTGCATTAGTATTTTTTGTGTAACACGTGGTTTGCGTGCGCTAATCTTCAGCGCGCACTGAAAACGCTACTGCACCTTAGTAAAAGAAGCCCTATGGTGCTTTAAAAAGCCAAGTTTCATTTTTAAAAAAAATTTAATTCTTTTAATGGAATTTACATCACTTATGAATTCAATGAAATAGGTGGAGAATTATCATTTCTTAATGTCTCCCACCCAATAACTCTTAAGGAAATAAGAAATATAATTATGTATTTATACAAACAGCTTGATACACGTATACATCAAGCTTGCCAATAATGACATCTATATGGTTTACAAATAATATACAGTGGAACCTTGGTTTACGATAGAGAGCTGCACAGGAACGGGGACGAGGGGAATCCCGCGGGTTCCCCCTTCAGGTCGTGGGGATCCCGTGGGGACGCCCCCTAGGGTCGCGGGCATCCCTTGGGGACACCTCCGAGGGTCACGGGGTTCCTGCAGGGTTGGATGCGAGGCTCGTCTTATCCCTACCTGCCCTGCCACAGCACACAGCCGATCGGAACAGAAGGCTTCCACGATATCAGCGGTGATGTCGGAGGGAGGGCTTAAGCAAAGCCCTCCCTCCCTCCGACGTCAGCGCTGACATCGGGAAGACTTCCGTTCCGATCGGCTGTGTGCTGCGATCGCCAAGTGGGGGCGGGGAGGGCGGTCCGCCCCAGGTGCAGCCATAGGGGGGAGGGGGGTACACAGCCGGCAAGGTCCCCTTACCTTTGTGTCGCTTCCTCCCACCGACCGACAACAGGCCCTGTCCGACAAACCTCCCTGCCCTGTAGCTGCAAATCTAAATTACTTTCTTACAGCAGCTTCAATATTCCAGCTGCTGTAAGAAGGTAATTTAGATTCGCGGCTACAGGGCAGAGAGGTTTGTCGGACCGGGCCTGTTTTGTTGTCAGTTGGGCGGGGAAGCGCCACAAAGGTAAGGGGCAGGGAGGGAGAAAGGGAGGAAAGGTGGAGTGGAGAGGAAAAGACGCTTAAGGTAAAACTGAGGGGGGAGAAGGACGCTGAAAGCACTGGGGAAGACAAAGGGGGGGGGGAGAAGGACGCTGAAAGCACATGGGGAAGACAGAGGGGGAGAAGGACACTGAAAGCACATGTGGAAGACAGAGGGGGGAGAAGGACACTGAAAGCACATGGGGAAGACAGAGGGGGGAGAAGGACGCTGACAGGACATGGGGAAGATGGGGGGAGAAGAACGCTGAAAGGAAATGGGGAAGAGAGAGGGGGGAGAAGGACGCTGAAAGCACATGGGGAAGACAGAGGGGGAGAAGGACACTGAAAGCACATGGGGAAGACAGAGGGGGGAGAAGGACACTGACAGGACATGGAGAAGATGGGGGGGAGAAGGACGCTGAAAGGAAATGAGGAAGAGAGAGTGGGGAGAAGAAGCTGGCAGGGAAGAAGATAGAGATGCCAAACTATGGGGGGAGCGGAGGGAAGAAGATGGGTGCCAGACCAATTTGGAAGGGGAGAGAAAGGGAGAGGCACAGTAACAGAGCAAATGGAAGACGCAGAGAGAAGAGAGATAGTAGATGGAAGGAATTGAATGAGAACATGAGGAAAGCAGAAACCAGGCAACAAAGGTAGGAAAAAAATTCTATTTCTTTTTTTTTTTTGCTTTAGGATAAAGTAGTATATTCGTTGTGTTGATAAAAATTTATAAACATTAGAGGCTCTGGGAAAAAACCCGTTTACAAAGTATGTATTCTTCCCAATTAATATTTCCAAATTAATAAAGTCTTTTTGCTTATTTTTAAATGGGTTTCTACCAGAGCCTTTAATTCAGTAGCATAATTAAATGAAATAACTATTTCTGTAGTTTATACGGACAGGTGGGGACGGAGGGGATTCCTCGTGGGGACGGGTGGGGACGGGTGGGATTCCTCACAGGGACGGGTGGGGACAGGTGGGACTTTGGCGGGGACGGGTAGGGACAGGTGGGATTTCTGTTCCCACACAACTCTCTAGTTTACGAGTATAATTAGTTCCAGAAGCATGCTCGTAAACCAAAGTACTCATATATCAAAGCGAGTTTCCCCATAGGAAGTAAGGGAAACTCACTTGATGCGTTCCGACCCACCCCCACCCCCCGAGGCCAGCGGCGCTGCTCCACCTAAACCCCCCCAAGGCCACCGGAGCTGTTCCAAATCCCCCCCCCCCCACGATCTGGCATCCCCCTCGCTCGCGTCACCCCTCCGCTATGATTTGGCATCCCCCACGTACCACCCACCCACCCAAACACATTGGCTTACCCCCATATGGCACCGGCACCAGCACCAACGCACAGGACATGCCAGTGCCAGTGCCTGAAGATCTGCCATCTTCCTTTTGCTGGGCCTTGAGCATCTGTGCATGCTCAAGGTCTTCGGAGAGAGTGAGACTAGAAGGCTTTGAGCATGTGCAGACGCTCAAGGCCCAGCAAAAGGAAGATGGCAGATCTTCAGGCACTGACACCGTCATGTCCTATGCGTTGGTGCTGGTGCCGATGCCATATGGGGGTAAGCCAATGTGTTTGGGTGGGTGGGTGGGTACATGGGAGATGCCAAATCGTGGCGGGAGGTGACGCGAGCGGGAAGATGCCAGATCATGGGGGGAGGATGCCGGATCGCTGGTGGGGGGGTGCTCATAAATCGAGTCAAGCTCGGTTTCCGAGGTGCCGATTTTGCGAATGTTTTGCTCGTCTTGCAAAACACTCGCAAACCGGTGCGCTCATAAACCGAGGTTTGACTGTATATTTTTTTTTAAAAAAACAACAAATTATCCCCTTCTTTTACAAAGCCACACTAGCATTTTTAGCACTGGCTGTGGCGGTAAGAACTCTGACACTAAGGGCTCCTTTTACGAAGGTATGCTAGCGTTTTTAACGCACGCACCGGATTAGTGTGCACTACCGAAAAACTACCACCTGCTCAAGAGGAGGCGGTAGCTGCTAGAACATGTGGCATTTTAGCACACGCTATTCCGCACGTTAAGGCCCTAATGTGCCTTCATAAAAGAAGCCCTGATAGAATTCCTATGAGTGCTGGAGGTCTTACCTCCGTGGCCGGCACTATAAACACTAGCTCAGCTTTGTAAAAGAGGGTGTATGAGGGATAAAGTAAAAAGTTGTTATGGAACAGTGTGGTTAAAGGTCTCAGTGAAGAGTTGTCATGAGCAGTGATTTAAATGCTTTAACAGATGGTTGAGTCCAGAGATAAGGAGGGATGTTATTCCATAGTTTGGGCCCAAGATAGTTAAAAGCACTTTCCCTTAGAGATATTCAAAAACAAGAAGGAAAGGTGCTGTTAGAGGAGCAAAGGAAACAGGATAAGACACATTTTGATACAGGAGGGTACTGAGGGTAGTTCATCATTAAAACAAAGAGGACATTAAACTTGATTCAAGCAGAAACAAAAAGCCAATGTTCAGTATGAAGAAGAAGTGTATCATGGTCAAAGTGATGTGCACAGTGAAAGAGTTTAACAACTGTTAATTGAACCAACTGAAGACATTTCAAAGAGTCAAGGGGAAGTTTAACGTAAAGAGAGTTGCGGGTGAGGAGGAATATATAAATTAATGAGGGGAAAGGAAAGAGCATAGAGAATAGATATGATTAATTGCAAAAGCATACAAAAAAAAAAGAACAGACAACAGTGTCAATGTGCTGCTTAAAAGTGAGTTTCTTGTTAAAGACACATAAAATCTTCACTGATTATTTAAAGGAAAGTGAGCAACCTTCAAGATGGGGTATGAAAGGAGAATAGCAAGGATGTTCGGAAAAGTGATGCATAGCATCACATTTAGAAGCATTTAGAAGTGTCTTTGAGCCACTTAGAAATGTGAGAGAGACTGAAGTGAAGTAGCAAGTGCATACTTATTTTTGAATAATACTGTAGTAAGAAGTGGACCCAGAAAAACATTTAAAGTGTAGGAGAGACAATAGGAACATCAGATTTAGCTTGAAAGCCAAAGGACAAAAAATAAATAAATAACAATCAGGAGTTAGCTGATGAACCAGGTGTCCCTGTGATACCTAACAAGCAAAGATAATGAAGAAGAAGGAAATGATCAACTAGATCACAGGCAGATGAGAGGTCAAAGGAGACTAGAACAACAGTTTGGTGTTGATCTAGAGAGGACCGAATGGTGTCATGAAGTGCAAAAAGGAAGAACCCAGTGTTATGTCCACAAAGGTAACCTGCCTGAAGGGAGTATAAGACATTTGTGATTTCAATAAGAAGCTGAGTTGGAAAAGGACAACTTTCACCAGAATCTTAGAGAAAAAAGGAAGATTGGTCAAAAATTAGAGGGAAGAGATGGATTCAGATGAGGACTGATTGACCTAGTATGATATTTTTTAAATGTATAGGGTCAGTAAAGATATGCTTATCCTGAATAAGCAACCAAATATTTTTAGGGGAATTTTAGAAATAAAATATCATCTGGATTTGAAACCCTAGGGAGCTCATAATTGAAAGAGGAAAATGTTCCAAAACCAGCCTAAGTCGGCACTTGGATGAACATTGTCAAAATACGTCCAAGTGCCAATAATGAAAACGGGTTTTGGAGGTATTTCTAAACGACCTAGGTCTTCATAGTGCCGCTGAATGACCAAAGCTAAATGGGGAGTTTCAGGAGGAGTGTCGAGAGTGGGAGTTGAGCGGGATGTAGGCCGGCTTAGACATAGTCATACAGCATGTATAACTGAAAGTTATACAGCCCAGCATAGACAAAACTTGGATGTTGTGACTTAGACCATTTAAAACATGGTCTAAGTCAGAAAAAGGCACCTAAAGTCAACAGATAAGCACTGCAAACACATAATACAGACCTCCACACACTACCCCAGTGATCACCGACCCCCCCACCCCATAAAAATCGTAATCACACCTTTAAAATTCAGCCTCCAGACCATCATCACCTGACAGCCTGGCATAGAAAATCCTAGTCGTCCAGCACAGAGGCGGCTTAAGCACAGCACAGAGGAGGACCCATGCCCATAAGCCCCTGTAATCACTGCATTAATAATGAAACATGTGCACACCCCTATACACAACCAAAACCCTTTTTTACTGGCATATAAGTGGCTCCTGCAGCCATAAGGGCTATTGGATAGGGTTTAGGGGAGTCTTGAAGTGGTTTGGGGGACTCACTCACCATGACCTATAAGGGAGCTGTAGTGAGGAGAAGACATGGCATCCTTTTTGTGAAGATCACAGTAGTGCCCTGAAAAGTACCCCACTATTTAGATGGCATGTCTAGGTGTTCAGTCCATCACTTTGCAGCCCCCTCCCACATCCAACAGGGCTTGTTCTAGGCATTTTTGACTTGGACAAAAAGTTGGACGAAAAAGTGGTATAAAGATGTACGATTTAGCGACTTGGACGATCAGATCGGCAGGACGTATAGTTAGACGATTTTCGAAACAAAAACAATTTTGGACATATCTTTGAAACATGTGTCCTAGGCAGTTTTTTTACTTTGGACGACTTGCGACTTAGACGAAAACGAACTTAGACATTCCTTTCGATTATGCCCCTCCACGTATTTAGTAATGTCTCACTATGAAACTGAGTAGCCTCAGGCAATATGCAGTTCCGCTGACCACTCAAAGCACAGTACAAGGCAGAGCTTTGGATTCTTGCCCAGAAATAGCTAAGAAGAAAAAAAAAGTTAAATTGACTCAAGTTGGGCAGACTGAAAGGATCATTTGGGTCTTTATCTGCCGTCATCTACTATGTTATGTTACAATGAACATTTTTCTTACTTTAAAATGATCTAAATCAGGGGTGGGCAAACCTTTTGATTCATGGGCCACAATGGGTTCTTAAATTTGACAGAGGGGCCAGGAGACAGGTAAAAAGATTGTTTCCGCTGCGCCCGAGGAAGGTAGTGGTCTTCAAAGAAACTGAAAGGGGAAAAAATAACTGGCCACCTCTAACGCCGTCTAGTTTCTTTAAAAAAAGAGTTCCCCCCTTGTGTTCACTCTGGGCGGCAGTACAGGTACTGTCGTCCCTCTCCTCTTAGTCTTCCAGCTTGAGGTGGAAATAATTTGGAAAGTTGAGTTTTATGGTCTGGCCCATGTGCAAAACGAGCGCTTTGCAGGCCAGATTAAAAAACTAAATGGGCCGGATATGGTCCGTGAAACATAGTTTGCTCATGTCTGATCTAAATTTATAATTTTTCCCTTTTTTGCTAGTATGGCTTTGTAAAGGAAGGGGATAATTTCTATGTTTTTTGGGAACAAAAGGTAACATAATAGCATTGATATAAATAATATAGACTGTCAGTTAACCGGCACCCATGGGGATTGACAGATGTCAGATAAATGTAGCTTTTGGTTGCTTGAGTGTTTCTATTAAAAATAGCCCTAACTAATGCTATGCTATGCCATACCATAAATTGTTCCAGACAAACTACCGGACATTTGGTAGGCAAAGTATAGGCATACTCAGGCATGGTGTGCCAAATTTACACTTAAATTTCTACCAGAAATTGATTTTATTTTCATTTTGATTTAACGTAGTACAATATTTATTAGATTTCTTTTGTTGCTTGCTTGAGTTCCAGTTAACAGAGAGTCTACTGTACTCTTTTTCTGTGAACTATCAATCTGCCCTTAATGTTAATAATAATAATAATAATAACAACAGTTTATATACCGCAGGACCGTGAAGTTCTATGCGGTTTACAATGAATTAGAAAGATTCTACAAATTGAATGGAACATTCATAGTTAGAGATTAGTGGTTAACAGTTTACAAGATCAGATTTAGGGGTGGGATTGTGATGGGGTCTATTGTCCAGATTCGTTACCTAGGCATTTCGAGAACAGGTATGTTTTTAGGTGTTTCCTAAATTCACCATAGTTGTTTGTGTGTGTAATTAGTTTTTCCAGGTCTTTGCCCCATAAGGCTGCTTGATACGATAGAAGTTGTTGATGATGTCTCTTAAATTTGCATCCTCTAGCCAGTGGGGAAACGAACTTCAGGTGTGTTCTTCTCTTATGTCTATTGGTTGAGAAGGAGAAGAGGTCAGTTATATATTTAGGGGCTAGACCAGATAGTACTTTGAAGCAGAGACATCCCAGCTTGAACTTCGCACGTGCCTCCATTGGCAGCCAGTGCAGGAGTCGGTAGGAAGGGGTTATGTGATCGGACTTCTTCAACCCGAAGATCAACCTGACTGCTGCATTTTGTATCAGTTGTAGTCTCTGCATTTGCTTCCGGGAGATTGCCAGATGGGCAATGTTACAATAATCAAGGTGGCTTAGTATTAGGGATTGTACCAGAATTCTGAATGCTGAAGCGTCGAAGTATGCTCTAATGGACCTAAGTTTCCAGAGAGTAAAAAAACCCTTTCTGACTAGGGAGTCCACATTGTCTTTCATGGTTAGATCTTGGTCCAGTATTACCCCCAGAACCTTCATTGTAGGTTGAATAGGGTAGTTGAGATTGTTAATGCGTAGTGGTGTTGTGGTGTCAGGTGGGTGTGGCGAGGCTATAAAGAATTTAGTTTTATCTGAATTAAGCTTCAGTCTGAATTCTGTGGTCCATTGTTCCATCAGGTTTAGTGCTTCTGTTGCCCTGGGGGTGATTTCGGAAGGAGAAGTATTGAACGGGATAATGATTGTAAAGTCATCCGCATAACTGAATACTTTTATACCCCGCTGGGCCAGCTGCACGCCTAGTGATGATATATAGACGTTGAAGAGTAGTGGGGATAATGGAAACCCCTGTGGAACGCCTGATGGGTTTCTCCATGTTTTAGAGAGGTTGCAGTTGAAACATACTTGATAGGTGCGGGTCGTAAGGAATCCTCGGAACCAGTCAAATACCTCACCTCTGATGCCGATTGCGTCTAAACATTGTAACAATTTCTCATGATCCACCAAGTCGAAGGCTGAGCTCATATCAAATTGCATGATTAAGGCATTATGGCCCTTGCTGAATAAGTTGCGTAAGTATTCTAGGGTCGCTGCAATCACTGTCTCAGTGCTAAACAGAGGTCTGAAGCCAGACTGAGTTTCATGTAGTAGAGAGAACTGATCAAGGTAGTCCATCAATTGGGTATGTACTAAACCTTCCATTATTTTTACGAAGAATGGAATGGATGCTACCGGTCTATAGTTGGTTACTGATGTTAGGGATTGTTTACGATTTTTTGGAATTGGGGTGATTATAATGTGACCGTTATTCATTAGGAATTTTCCATTTTTGAACTTATTGTTCAGATAACTCCACAGTGTTAGTTTAAAGTCTAATGGGGCTGCTTTCATAATGTCAGGGGGACAGGGATCTAGAATGCAGTGTGATTTAGTATACTTGTTATAGAATTTTATGAAGTTATTCCATTCTAGATCCTGAAAGGAGTTCCAAAACATATCCACTGATATTTCATTTTCATGTATGTTGGCTATTTGATGTGCATGTATGTTGTTTGTTGGACAATTGTTCCTTAGGTTCATAATTTTTGAGTCAAAGTGTTGTGCTAGATTGTCTGCTGATGGAAGTTTCATGTCGTGCATGGATTGATTGTGACGTGTGGTATCAAATAAATTTGTAACCAAGTTGAACAGTTCTTTAGTGTTGACTCCTTTTGAACTCATATTGGATGTATGAATTTTGGATGAGTAGAATGCTTTTCGTTTTTCTTTTATCAATTGTTTATAGTACTTTATGTTGGATCTCCAATTGATCTGATATTTCTCCTGTTTTATTCCAGATCCTTTCTAGTCGTCTTACTGATTGTTTCATTTTTAATAGTTCAGAGTCGAACCATTTATTATATTTATTTGAGCGGTTTGTTCTGTTTCGTTTAGGGTCAATTTTATCTAAGATGAATGTGCTTGTTTTCGTCCACTGTTCCCAGAAATCATCCTCTTCATCTATTTCCTCACGTGATTTGTAATGTGCCCAGTATTCCTCTGGGTTGATGTGGCCCCTTGTGAGATGTTCTTTTTTTATCTTTGAATGAGTTTTTTCTTTTGGTTGATTCCAGATTAAGTTAAAGTAGTAGGTGAAATGATCGGACCAGATATCGTGGCACCAGATACCATCGGATAAAGAAATAGAAGGATTTAGGATCTCCTTTGTCGACATAGCTACCAAATCTAACTGATGGCCTTTTTCATGAGTTTGTATGGATGAAGGGAGATTGTAGTTGAGTGAGGATAGGAAGCTTTTAAAATCTTTCGTGTCAGGATTGTCCTCATTCTCTAAATGTAGGTTTACGTCTCCTGCTATAATATTGTAAGACGGAGTAATTGAATTTTGTAGAATGAATTCGTAGAAGTCCTCTCTTGCCTTTGACCAGCTTTTTGGCGGGACATAAAATAGAATGCAGGAGAGGTACTCTTCTAGATCCTTGTTACTAATTTTGCATGCTAGTATTTCTAATTGGTTGGTTATCTTGGAATCTACTAAGTCAAGTTCGAGTTCTTCCTTAAAGATGACTGCCAGTCCTCCCCCTCTTCTGTCTTTGTGGTTTAACATGTGAATTTTATAGTTATCTGGTATAAGGTAGTTTAGTATTGGATCCTCTTCAGACAGTAGCCATGTTTCCGTTAGAAAGAGGCAGGCTAACTGCTTGCTGATGATCCAATCTTTGATTAAGAAAGCTTTGTTCCTTACTGATCTAGTGTTGAGGTAAGCGCAGGGAACAGAGGTAGTTGTGATGGGTATGGTGAGTGTGGTGATTTTGATGGGTTTTATTTCCCTTGTTCTTTTTTTGAGGGTACGGTGTTAGCCATCCCAGGGATTTGAAAGAGGGAAATCTGATCTTCCAGTCTGAAAAGTATAGATTCCATCTGACCCATCTTCTTATCCTGTTCAAGATTGAACAGTTTCCTTAGAAAAGTCACATAATTAAGTAACAGTCCTCTTCAGCAAATGCTCAATCTATGATATAACTATCCACATCTCTTTAAAGGAAATACCTCAAGCTAAATGGACAACAGAAAGCTGGGAAGAAACTCTCAATCCACTAGGGAGGTCCACAGTTCAAGGCAGTTAAACACCCTCAAATACAGCCATCTCAAATTTGGTATCTCAACCCGGTTTAATGAGTAGTGCAATCTTAGAAGTAACATCCTGATCATCCAACTCAAGAGACAGGTTTAAATTGTCAACCTTATAGATCATGTTTAAATGACTAACTTCACTTTTCACATCTGCTCCTCTTTGACTCTGAAGGGGCTTCAAATGAGTTTCCTTTTTTAAGCACATCATTTTGGGCAAGTGTCCTCAGCTATGCACCTGCAGCTGCATCTCATGGCATCAGTCTACTTTTTAAGGCCATTAGTCAGGGAAATACCGCATCATCTGGAAGCAAATCCAGGTGGGTTTTTGGGTATACCTTTCACAGTTTCAGCAGCTTGAATGAAGACAAACCAGTAAGCACTAATCTCTAAAAAGATTAGGCATCCTTTTCAAATGTCCTGTGGCATTGATCTTTATTCAAAGAGATTTAAACAGCTAAGAGAGGCTCCTAGCCTTTTAAATTGTTTGTCAAGGGTTAATCAAGCATATTCAGAGGCACTTAACTGGTTAATGCTGCTGAATATACCCAGTCAGGTCCAAATTCTGTATATAGTACCCTAAATTACGTGCACAAATCAATGCGCACAGCCAATTTGCATGTACAATTTTAATTGTTTCACTAGCCAAATGTGGCCAATAATTGGCAATTAATACCTTATAACTAATGCTAATTGGTACTAATTAGAAGTTATGCATGCAGCTTGGTAGGCACATTAAAGCGGTACATGTCGGCTCTAGTGTGCAAATCTCAAAATGGGGCCTGACCAGGGGAGGAGCTTGGGCAGATTGTTGGCATTCCTAAAAGTTAAGCACAGTGTTATAAAATGCTCCCAATCCTTGTATGACTTAGGTGCAGGTATTTAGGTCTGTTTTTTCTCGGCCTAAATGGATGCATCAAAATGTTAGTGAAACAAATCAGAGTCAGGGATCTGTCACAAATTAAATATAAAACCAACAGGCAGATAAGTACAAATAAAAATTAGAATAACAAGAAGTCTGATTTATTAGTATCGGGGACCCAACATGGCCACGTTTCGCCCATAAATTGTATCAGGGGTAATGTCTGCAGGGGAAAGCAATACGGAATAAGCTCCTTGTCTTTACTTTTGAAGAAGAACTGCTGCCATTTTGAACAGGAAGTTTTGGTTTGCTGTGTGATACTGAAGTGGCTATTCCTTATTGCTTTCCCCTGCAGCCATTACCCCTGACACAGCCTATGGGCGAAACATGGTCACGTCGGATCATCGGTACTAGTAAATCAGACTTCTTGTTTTTGGACTGACTAATTTATTTTATTTGGACTGATCTGCCTGTTGGTTTTGCATCTAAATGTTAGTGAGGCATAAGACCGCTAAGCTCAATTCTATATATGTATGACATGTGCCTTTTATAGAATCACACTAAGCGCCATTAGGAGTGGCACCAGTTTTTTAAATGCCCTATATAGAATCAAGCCCTAAGGGCTTAAGCTGAAAACTGCTATTTTGTAGGTGGTCTGGAGGCACTTACGTGGCTACATTCCAATATTTAGGGCTCCTTTTACAAAGGTGCGTCAGCGTTTTTAATGCATGCACCGGATTAGCGCGCGCTAGCCGAAAATCTACTACCTGTTCAAAAGGAGGCGGTAGCGGCTAATGCGCACGGCAATTTAGCATGCGCTATTCCGCGCGTTAAAGCCCTAGCGCGCCTTTGTAAAAGGAGCCCTTGGTGCTTAAAACATCTAAGTTAACCGCATAAAGAGGACTCCCTGAAACAGAGGCCTATCTTTATGCAATTAAGTGCTGAATATTAAACTTACTGTTCAAACTGAAATGGTGTTTTTTTAATTGTATCTCTGTCCCAACTTAGAGCTCTCAGTATAAGCTTCCAAAATTGTTTCACTCTAAGTACAGTCCTTTTATTATAACTCTTCAATTCTTCTTTTTTATTCTATCTTTCATCTTATCTTCAACCAGAGACCTCAGAAACACCACCACTCTGCCCCATACATTCAGGCCTCCTGAAATATAAACATAAAAAAGGCTGCTCTGGTTGGGAATTGTTAGAATACATTCATAGAATTCTCAACTTTGACCTATGAGGTTCTAACACATAAGTCTGCCCGCAAAAAGACTGACTGTATGGGGCGGAAGAGTGGTGTTTCTGAGGTCTCTGGTTGAAGATAAGAAGAAAGATAGTATAAAAAAAGAATTGAAGAGTTATAATAAAAGGACTGCACTTAGAATATTAAAAAAGCATATCTGTGCTAGCTGAATATGTACGCTTGAATATTCAATGCTAGTGCCTGGATGTAGCCCATATTGAATATCTGGGGGTAAAGCTGGTGGCCACCAAAATATGCTGACCACCACTGACTGAATTGGTAATTAGATCCAGTCCAAGTCAGGATTTTGTGCTGATGTTCCACTGAAACAGTACTGACTCCTTTGCTAGATGATATAAACAAATGGATGGGCCTTTTATTTCTCCATTTATCTGCTGTTTTTAAGACTGTAAGTCATAACATTTTATTAAATAGATTGAAAGAGGGTAACATGGGAGGAATGGCAATTAAGTGTTTTAGATCATTTTTCAAAAATAGGTCCTTCAGAGTTGTAGATGGGGATGATTAGTCAGAAGTTTATTCATTGTGGCAGAACATCCCTCAGGTTTTTACTCTGCCTCAAGCCTTTTTAATTTATATTTTTTGTTCTATTGCAGATTTGATTGATTCTCATAGTTTTAAAGTAATATTTTACACAGATGATATCCAGCATTTTGCTCTAATTAAGACCTTGAAGTCCATGATAAAACAATCACTAGAGTATATTTTGGAATCTGGAGATATGGCTAAAAAACATAATAACTTGAAATTTAATATTGCCAAGACGTATGTTCTCTTGGGTGTCCTGTTAGTAAAGTGCATTGAGCAAGTGGAGGGGCATAATCAAGTGTGCCCAAGTCTGAGGTTGGACATTTTATGCAAGACGTCCACAAACCCAGTAGGAAAAATGTCCATTTTCAAAGCTGGCAAACATCTAGATTTTATTTTTGAAAATGAGCTAGGTATAAGTTTTGGTCCTTAGGACGTCTACCTTTTTTGCCCATTTTCAAAAATAAAAACGTCCACGTGAAAAATGTACAAAAGCAAGTTTTGTAGACATACCCGCCAACTACCTTGTCTGATTGCAATAGAAGGAATCCTTATCACCTGAGCCGGTTTTGGGGATTCCTGGTGACTCAACTGATGGGGACTCCCCCTGCCAGGATCAACTGAGCCACAGGGCCCTACACCCCTCCCCCTTATATCCTCAACATCCTCAATATCCCCCACATCACCCTTCATCCTCAATATCCCCCTGACATCCCATATCTCCCCCGACATCCCTGACATCTCACTGCTGTTCTCTATCAAGGGGCAACTTATTTGCAAGCCTTTTTCTGTAATACCTCTTGTTGACTATTCTCAAATTGACAAGTGCAAAATCAAGTAAAATAAGAAAAATAGGTGTTAAAATAAAAAAAACTGGCAAACCTTGAAGCAGAAATGCTGAAAGGCCTCTGTTAGCTCTGCTTCTCAAAAAGAAAGATCCAAAGAGAGGCATACATGCTCTACTTCAAACAGATCGCTGTGACGTAGTAAAGTTAACCTTAATCTATGCAATACTGTAGAGCAGGACTGTGGGAGTATTAAAAGAAAGACCCCAGCAGTGGAAGTGTTAACCAAAATGTTATACTTCATATTTGCATAAATTGTAGCATAGCAAGTTATAAACTGATAACCACCACAATTGTAAACCAATGAAACTTCCAAGTAAGCAATGTACAAAATGGTGAAAGGATCCCAGACAAAAGCTGGAACAATATCAAATCAGGAATGACAGTTCTCTCTGTTGTGTCAAGTGACAGCTTTGCTTGATCCAAAGAAAGAGGTAGATTATTAATAAAGAGTTCTAATTCCTTTGGCATGTTCATATAGAGGACTTTGTTATTGTATGAGACTATCGCATGAGCTGTATAGAACAATGATTTGCGGATATTGTGCTTGAATAGCTCATTGCACTAAGGAGCCATGGCTCACTGCTGTGAGGAGACTTGTGGTAAGAAATCTTGAAAGATGAGTTTTCTATTTCCTTCATAACATAATCCTTTACTTTTGCGATAGTGCAATAAGACTTTCTCCTTAATAGCAAAGTTTAAAAAGCGTGCTATAAGCAGGTGCCGGCGCTGTTCTTCCTCTCTGCGTTGACCACATGATGTGCTCTTTCGATAACAATTTGCACCACAACCACTGGCCAATGGAAGCCAGCCCTCTATCCAAGAGTGGAGATCCACATTGCGATCAAAGATAGGGACACCAATAAATCTGAGATTGTTGCATCTCCCCCTATTTTCCTGGTCTTCAATCCAGTCACTGAGAATCTTATTCGTTGTTTCCAAGGTCTGGATACATTCTTAAAAATGATTGATTTTCTCCTGCTGTTGAGCTATATGATCCTCCACTCTGCAAGCGATTGGCCTGCGAGTTAAGACTTTTCTTTATTTCCTTCATAAAGGTGTGAAGTTTCACCAGTTTTTCCTCCATAACTAGTGTTAGAGAATGAGTGAGTTCCTGCACTGCAGCCTCTTCAACTGTGAACACTGGTACCTCATGGCCCTCTGCCATCTTAGCGTCTTGAGCTTTCTGTTTCTCCTTATGGCCTCTTGAAGGTTTAGTAGACATTTCGGATGAAATTACAATGGAGAAGCCACCATAGGTGCCCAGAGCCCAATAGGTCACCATGTTGCTGGATTTTGATGCAGGGTAAGGGTGAAACGAAGGCCCAGGAAATGTTTAAAAGTGGTGTGGCCAGGAGCTGCAGGGAGGAATGTCCACTCAGCACCTCAGCATCATGTGACCTCAAACACATTGTGACAAATCCACTGCTAATAAACAATTTGTCCCTAAGAAAAGGCATAGGAACATCTTGCCCTTTTTACAGAAGAGCTGACCAGATCAGCAAGCTAGAACCTGATATCGCTGACTACCACCAGTGCAGCCAGGAGGAGACAGTAAGAGAGCAGGGGACAGAAGCAGGCAAGCAAGCAGCCATGTAGGGAGAGACTTGAGCTCTTACCCCAGCCAGACAGCAGCAGAAATGGAGATGGAAGAAAACCCTTCCTTTCCAGTGGAGGAACAGCCTGAGAAAATGGAGTTTGTGAATACCCCAGTCATGGCAACAGAGACAGGAACTTATGCAGAAGCCATGGACATAAGTTGCTGTAAAAGTGAGTTGGGATTTTGAAGCTTCCAGTGTTTGTGCTAATTTGGGTTTTGAATTTATGTGTTTGAAAGTTGCTGCTATGGAAAATTGCCTGCTAGGAGAGTGTTTCAGTTAAAACCAGTAATGGAACTTGTAGGCTGTTTAAACTGCATAAGGAAAAACCCTGAGGTATATTTTTTCCTGTGATTGCACTGCATTACGTTTTGAGCTGAACCAGCTGAGAAGTGGTTGGCATGGCAACAGCTGGAGAAAGGCTGCTTGTTTTTGAATGGCACAGCTCTTACTGAAGTGCTTGGAGCTCTGGGAATAATAATAATTCTCTCTAAGGTCTATGAGAATATCCAGAGCATTTTGAATGTGAAACTGCTTGTGACAATATCTTATGTTACTTGTGGGAAGAACTCCATTTGAAACCTTTCCATGGGATTTAACCTGTACACAAGGCTGATCTGGTGAAGAGGACTATAGCTTAAACTTAAAGTCCAGGAACCAGCAAGTGAACTCTCAGCTATCCCAACTTTAACTGAAAGCCTATGTTTATTGGCCATTTTCTTTTTGTGTTACCTATTTTTTCTTGAAATTGTTTTGATGTGTTTTCGCATTGCAAGATACTGGTGAGTTTTAACCACAATCTGGCTCTTGGCCAGAATAAAAGCTGGAAACCTGCTTTGTTGTCTGAGTCCTTATTCTCTCAGAAGGAAAGGGAATACTTATCTGCAGCCCTATTATAGGCAACAGACAACCAGCTTTAAATCTGAAGGGTTTCCTAAGTCAGTGGGAACCATGCCAGCAAAATACTTGTTATAGTCACAGGGCACGTTGCACTATTCAGGGATACGGACTGTGATAATATACAAGGAAATAACCTCAAACATATACAGGGTAATACTTTTAAAACCAATAGGAGGACATTTTTTTTCACTCAGAGAATAGTTAAGCTCTGCAACGCGTTGCCAGAGGTTTTGGTAAGAGCGGATAGCATAGCTGGCTTTAAGAAAGGTTTAGACAATTTCCCATAGTCTGTTAATGAGAAAGATATGGGGGAAAGCGACTGCTTGCCCTGCATTGGTAGCATGGAATATTGCTACTCCTTGGGTTTTGGTCAGGTACTAGTGACCTGGATTGGCCACCGTGAGAAAGGGCTACTGGGCTTGATGGACCATTGGTCTGACTCAGTAAGGCTAATGTTCTTATAAACAACAATACACTCCGGATTTGCCGAAAAAATCCTAAAATAGTGAGAACAAAAAGGCAACCGAGTCACATCAAGGTTTGTGTGAGGGACGCTCAGGACGCCAAAATTGGCTCACAACTTACAAGCCAAAATGGAGAAATGTATATAATGTACGATATATGATTATATATAATACATTATATTATGTTATAGGGTGCTCTCAGTGTGAACTCAGTGCGTCCTGAGCGTCCCTCACACAAACCTTGATGTGACTCGGTTGCCTTTTTGTTCTCACTAATGTTCTTATAAGACAAGTCTATAAGCCATTATTAAAATACATATGGGAAAAATCCACTGCTTATTCCTATGATAAGCAGCATAAAATATGTTTTAATTTTTGGGATTTTGCCAGGTACTTGTGACCTGGTTTATACTAGACCTGATGAACCTGTGGTCTGTCCCATTATGGCTACTCTTATTTTCTTATGTAATGTCAAAGAAAATTTGCTTTAAATTTTATCTGATATATTATTTAAGATCATTTTTGAGACCCCCTAGAATTTTTGGATAGTTTCCAAGCAGTAGTATTGAGCCATTTGGAATATTAAGGGGTCCTTTTATCAAGCCGCGCTAGCGGGTTTAGCGCGGACATTTCGTCACGTGCTAACCCCCCGCGGCCGCTAAAAAACTAACGCCTGCTCAATGCAGGCGTTAGCGGCTAACTCAGCAGGCGGTTTAATGCGTGGTATTACGCACGTTAAATCCTTACCACAGCTTGATAAAAGGACCCCTAAGTTTCAAGTTTATGTAAATCTTGAAATACCGCTTTTATAGTCAAAACGGTTTCCAATTAATACAAAGTTTTTAAAAGATTTTTAAAAAAATAAAATAAAAGGAACAAATTCACAATTACCATACAAACACAACATGATACAGATGGGCAAATGGGGTTGATACATTGCATAAACTAATTTTCTCACAAAACATTCTGAGTTTTACAGAAGGTTCAAACTTTTGATGGCTAAACAAGAGTATAGTCACTCCATTATTGCACTTTCTGCACTGGTTCTCATTTGAGGTATAGATTGGATTCAAGATCATTTGTTTTGCTTTTCAAGTACCCTATCAGTCTAGTTTTAATTAATACAGGAAAAAACTGACTCATTGTGTTTCCATGAGATTGAGTCATTCTAGCTGAGCTGATAAGGGAGGGGATGTCCAAACTACGGTTAAAAACATATATTGTGACCAGTTAGGCTCTGTGCCTGCTGTGGTCCCTCTTATTTCCTTAGTGTCACTGGGGATGCCCTTGAGATACCCAGGTGAGATCCAGCTCAGCCAGGGCAGGGCGTGGCTCCCCACATGAAAAGCCAGTAGATTTCTCTAAGCTGTTAGAGAGGTTAGGGAGAAAGCATATGTCTCTCCCCAAGGAGGAGGTTTCAGGCTCAAGCTGGTTGCTTCAGAGGAGAAGCTTCTGCTTGCAGACACATGCAACTTAAGGCAGGCTTCGGTGGCTTGAACAAATTATACTGTAATGCGCCATGAAGGTAAGGGAGAGGGAAGGAGATAGATGCAGCCGGTAGGTAGGAAGGAGGGAGGGGGCCGCGCATGATCGGTGACTGCGCGTGTTTCCTCCCTTAACTGTGGAGACAAGGCCATTCACCGCTCCACGGGGCAGTGGATGGCCTTGTCCCCTTACCCGCAGTGAGCACTTTTCCCCCCCCCCACCGTTTCAGCGGGTTACCCACGGCTAGCTGCGAGTAACAGCCACTGTGTCATTCTCTAAAGCCCAGTTCCATACTGGTGACAGCATGGGTTGTGCCCTCATACAGCACACAGGCAAAGACTCATTAGCACTTTGGGTAAGAGTACCTTGGAGGTAGCTGGTGAGAATAAGGTGGTGCTGGTTGGGGAGGCTGGAGATTGGGAAGCCACACAGGGAGGGATGCTCTCATTATACAGCCACATTTGTGTTGTGCTTTGTTTGTGTTTGCTTCATAGAACTTCAGCATGGAGCACGCCCAGATGCTAGCGACACTTGCCAGTGAGCACCAGCAACAATGTGTGGATATGAAAGGGATTCTGAAGACCAGCGACGAGCACTGGCAGGTGAACCAGGAGACCATGGTGTGACAGCACGAGGTACTGATCTCGTCTATGAGGGAGCAAACCAAGGTTTTCACTCAGATCCTACAACAGACTGCCATATATTCTGTGGGACCCACACTACCGGCAGTACCAACGCCAGCTTCACTAGGACCTAATCCACTTACTCACTTGAACTTGTGTAAGATAGCGCCTGGCGATGCGCCTGATGACTTTCTTAGTTCCTTTGACTTTCTTAGTTCCTTTAAAAGAGTTGCTATGGCTGCAGGCTGGCCTCAAAAGCAATAGGTCAAAGGCTATTACCCTGCTTAGCTGGCGAAACCTTAGCAGCATTTCAGACACTAAGTCCAGCTCCAGAAGTAAAAACACACATTTTGGATTATTTAGGCTATACCTATGAACATGCTGGAAGATAAGGGGGTCTCAATAAAACCCGCAAGTGTGTTGATTTTAGTGTGAACATTTGTGCATACCTAGTAGTAATAAAGGAGACATACTCTGACACCCATTTTAAAAATAAAGATAAAAATGTATTTTAATGGTTTTGGCAAAGTTAAAAATGAATGATTTGAGATGAGTAGAAATGTCCTGGAGGTGCTATAACCTTATTTTGAACAGTTTATTGTGAGAAATGCTGAAAAAATGTGAGGCACCCATTTTGGGTGCAAAGCCACAGTAGAAGTTTCTACTGCATCCCAGAGTGCTAAATGCTCTGACGCTGCTTCAACACTTATAGAATTCCAGCGTTGGAGCATTTAGCGCCCTGGGCTGCAGTAGAAGCTTCTACGATGGCTTAGTCAAAGAGGGCCTTATATTGTCATATAAAATCAGGCTAAAGCATGGCTGTGATGTGATTATATATGGGTTTTAAGGGGGAAAAAAACCCAAGTGGTTTTAAAGTCATTATGAGTTTTGAAGTGATTGAGCTCTGTGCTGAATTTTTACATGCATGGACTTGCTATAGAATTCCAGTGGATGAAGCTGATTGGCTTCACAAATCTCCTCAGGGACCTGTTTTTAGAAGAGTGCTAAGGTGACAGGTGGGGAGAGAAGAGAAGACCGTTGAGCTGTGAAGAAGATGCTGTGTATTTTAGCACTGAAAGAGAGAGAGTCTGAGGAAAAGAAAATAAGTTTGATAAAGCTTGAGGGAAATGCTAAAAGAAACTGATATCTGATTAATTTAATTTTTAGAGAAATCAGTTCAGTTTCTAAAGATGTTTGTTTATTCATAGTCTGTGAATAGGTAAAGCTTAAGGAGCTTTGGGAAATATTCTGTGAGTTTAATACTGATACTATTAATATTAAAAATATAAGCTGTACTTAGGAGAACTGTTAATTGAAAGAGGGAAGTTTGTGAAGTCATATATATTCTAATCTAACCTTGACAGAAGTAAAATTAAACAAAAATCTGTGGAAAAGATATTTAAGGTTTAAAAGTTTTAAACTCAGTAATAGCTTTTATATATCAAGTTTCAAGTTTTATTTTGATTTGATAAATCGCTTATTCAAATTACTAAGCGAGTTACAGCAGAATAAAATAAATATACATTTAGACATACTATTTAAAATTAACAGTAATAGGTTGGACAGACAAGTTTACAAATTAATTGATACACAAGGAATGGAGGAGTAAAGTTACAATTCAATGCTTAGAAATGAAGACAGAGCCATGGAAAAAACATTGGGGAGGGAATAGTATAAATCTGAGAGGTAACTACTTTGTCATTTAAGGAAAATTTAAAGATTAAAAGCATCTTTAAAAAGGAAGCTTTTAAAAATTTTTTTTTAAATGGCTAAGATCTTTTTCTTCTCTAATGTATTGGGGGAAAGTATTCCAAAGTTGGGGGGCGATCACTAAGAACATGTCATATCTTCTAGTGCCGATGACTTTCAAAGAAGGAACTGCTAAAAGCTTTTGGACAGTAGATCGAAAGGAACGTGATGTATTATATGGAATAAGCATTCTATTGATAAATTGTGGTTCATTGGAAGACAAAGTTTTAAACTCTAAGAGTAATATTTTAAAGGTGATACGGTGATTTATTGAAAGCCAGTGTGAATTGATCAGAAAAGGGGTAACATGGTCATATTTTTTACCATTATGAATAAGTTTAACAGCTGTGTTTTGTATTATTTGAACACGCTTTTTTTCCTTTTGTGTAATGTTTATTAATAATGAGTTACAGTAATAATGAGTTACATTATTACTGTAACTCATTACAGTAATAATGATGAGTTACAGTTTAGCAATGACTAGAGAGTGGATTAAAATGTTTATTGATTTTGGCTCGAGAAATTTAGAGATTGAGCGAATCATGTGTAATCTATAGAAACAAAATTTGACGGTGTTACTTATGTGTTCATGATAGGAGAGCTTATCATCGATGATGACACCTAGTATTCTTAATGAAGTTACTAAATCCAGATGAATGTTATTTAGAGTAAAAGGGATACTCAAACGTATTTCCTTTTTCCACGGGAAAAGCAATGCTTTTGTTTTTTGAATATTTAGAGCTAGCATGTTGGTATTAAGCCAGTCTTTAATTGTCTCAAGTTTTTTGTTAATCTCAGTTATTTCTTCTGTATTCTCAGGATTTAGGGGATGTAAAAGTTGAATGTCATCAGCATATGTATACATAGTAAAGTTTATCGACTGACATATGCTTAATAGGGGTGATAGAAAAATATTAAACAATAATGGGGAAAGAATAGATCCTTGGGGAATGCCATAAGTGAGTGTATAGGCCTTTGATGTCGTGTTATTGAAACTGACTATGGATGAATGATTGGAAAGAAATGAGGTGAACCATTCTAGGATTTGATCACAGACACCTATAGATTTTAGTCTATCAAGAAGTAAAATATGATCAATTGTATCAAATGCTGCTGATAGATCTAATGAAAAGAGGATGACGGATTTGTGGTGATCAAGATAACAATGTATGTTTGTAATCAGTCCAATCAATGAATATTCTGTATTATGGTTTTTCCTGAATCCTGTCTGGTTTGGGTGTAGTACATTGGTTGATTCAACAAAGTCTAAAAGCTGATCAAATACTAATTTTTCTGTTAGTTTAGCTAAGAATGGAATATTAGCGATGGGGCGATAATTTGAGGCATCATCGAGACTGGATTTATGATCCTTTGGTATTGGAAAAATTGTTGCAGTTTTCCATGACTGTGGTACAGAACTTGTGTTGAGACTTTTTAGAATAAGAGAGTGTATAAAAGGGCCAAAATAAGAAAAAAAAATTTTTTAGGATGTATGGGGGGATAATCTCTGAGGGGAACTTTTTATATTAACTTTTTGGAAAAGATGTTTGATATCAGATAACGAAGGAATTTTAAAAGTAGCACATTTAGCAATGGATAAATGACACTTATTTAAACTATCTATAGAATCTCCTGATAAGGTGTGATCAAATTTGTTCCGTATGTCAGTGATTTTTTTGCAAAAATAATCGGCCAAGTCTTGAGCAGTTAAGTTGATCTTGTGATTATTGTCTTCTTTCTGGGAAATGGGAGCAATGTTTTGATCAGAGGATTTCACGCACCCTGTGGAAGTTGCCAATGATGCTAGTATACTATAGCAGGGGAGACTTGGATATACCCGGTCACGGGTAAATGTTACACGTCCAGATATGTAACTAATTGCAACTCTGTTTATGTGATATATTTAATTCAATGCCCGTGCCTCAAATTATACATTGGCCGCACCACGTGGGCGATCAAAACAAAACTGATAGCGCATAGATCGAGGGTTAATACTCATAATGAAACATTGCCTTTAGTGCAACATTGGAAACTCTGTCACCACACATTGAAAGATCTGAAATGGAGAGTTATGGACATGACTGTGGTTGGATAGGAGGAAGGTAACCCGGATAGGATTTTGAACATCAATGAGCTAAGATGGATGTACAATCTAAATTTCATGACTCTTTTTGGGTTAAATGAAACATTGGACTGGATGGCTCATGTAGATTTTTAAAATAAGAAAGAAAATAAGTTTCCTCTTTTGTATGTAGCCTGAGTCCAGACCGGGTTTTGGCTCTTTTATTCTGAAGTTGGGCTCCTTCCTTTGAGTATGTATACCTGGGTTTGCTTTTAGCCCTTTTTGAGTTCTTTAGCTGTGATTGGCCCTGTTTGGGGCTGATGTCATCAGAGTTGCCCTATTTTAAAGTGATAGAGAACGCTGCGCCATTTTAAGCTGCCAGAGACTATGTTGAAGCATGCAAGAATTATGAATCAAGGTATGTAGTTAGAATTGGAGCGCTTCCCCTGTTATTATATTGAAATTGGGAGGGAATGCTAAGTTTTTAAATGGTCTTTCTTTATGTTTGTAGATTTCTCCATCCTGATGAAGTGATAGCGAAACGTGTCGGCTAAGGGGACAGAAATCATATATATAAAAGCTAAGTTGGCTTTATATACATACATAAAGTATATTACATAGATGAAATAAGTAAAAAGAAAAAACTTGTTAAAACGTCATAAATGCTAGGTTGGGATTAATGAGAATCTTACCACCATGAGTTATGCTACTCGGGTGGCTGTCTGACAATCCCTGGATACCTAAACATTGACGTATGCATAGTTAAGCTCACTATAACACTGGTTCTTTATCACTTGTGGTAATTTTCAGGTAGGCATTGCTAGACACCACATGGATATCTACTGTACTCACAAGGCTGGAGGAGGCGTCACTGTCATCTATCACTCTTCTCTTGCTCTTAATTTTGAATTACCTAGCATCACTTGCGCATTTGCAGAGATTCTTCAATTCACTCTTTCTAACTCTCACCCTCTTCATTTCCAACTTCTATATCTACCTCCCCTGGTTACAAGAGATCACCTAACATCCCTCCAATCTATCATTTTAGATTTTTGTATCTCCCATGAGTATCCAATTATATTAGGAGACTTTAACATCCATTTTGATGTCCCCAGTAATCCAATCACTTCTAATATTCTCTCCTTTACCTCTGATATTTCATTAACCCCACTCATACATAACTCTACACACTTAGCTGGTCATACCATTGATATGATTTTTGGCCCAAACTCTCTTTCTACAGAGTTTACATTAAACTGGAAAAAAACCCTCAAACTTTCCCTCTCCCTTGGACAGACCATTCTTTGATTAGTCTAAACCAGGGGTGTCCAATGTCGGTCCTCGAGGGCCGCAATCCAGTCGGGTTTTCAGGATTTCCCCAATGAATATGCATGAAATCTATGTGCATGCACTGCTTTCAATGCATATTCATTGGGGAAATCCTGAAAACCCGACTGGATTGCGGCCCTCGAGGACCGACATTGGACACCCCTGGTCTAAACCTTCCCCAAAATCAACGCACTCCTCTATCCAATTCACACACTTACAACACTCATGATTACAGCAACATTACCACTAGTACTGTCAATACTCATTTGGAACTTCACATAGAAGAATTTTCTAATCTTACTCTTGACGATCAATCCGTAACCTGGAACTGCAAAACACAACAAATGCTAGACTGTATGGTTCCCATTCATTCCTCTTCAATAAAAATAACATGGTACAGCCAGGAACTCTTTCCTCCACCATCAGCTAAGCTCCTCTGAAAGACTCTGGAGACGCAAGCGCTCCTCATCCACCCTAAAGAAATACAAAGAACAAGCTTCCTATTATAAGAAATCATTACAGGCAGCCAAGAAAAAAATACTATGCCAACCGTATAGCTACTGCAAAAAACTCTTCAGTGCTATATTCTATAGTTTGCTCACTCTCTGGCCCTAACTCAAATCAACCACAAGCCCTTGCTGAACATTTTGACCAAAAGATCAAAGGTGTACGAACAACTCTTGTTAGCACTTCAATGTCTAAATCACCTATTTCTCCTCTACCCAAATATTCACTTTCCTTCAGTTATTTTTCTGACTTTTGTCTGCCTACATTTTATGAGCTGAAGGCTATAACCCAGTGTCTAAACCCAAGGAATAACTCTTTAGAAAATTTGCCTCCTACTATTCTTAAAAATTATTTCAATATCTTCTGTCCATTTTTACTTGACATGATCAATAAAAGCCTTTCTACTGGTTACATACCGCCTTCTTGGAAATCCACTCTTGTATTTCCAAAACTCAAACAAATAAACATATCTGAAAACCAAATCACTAATTACCGTCCTATTGCTAAGAACATAAGCATTGCCTCTGCTGGGTCAGACCAGAGGTCCATCATGCCCAGCAGTCCACTCACATGGCGGCCCATCAGGTCCAGAACCTGTATAGTATTCTTCTATCTATACCCTTCTATCCCTTTTTCCTTCAGGAAATTATCTAATCCATTCTTGAACCCCAATATCGTGCTCTGTCATATCACACCCTCTGGAAGCTCATGCCAGGTGTCCACCACCCTTTGGGTGAAGAAGAACTTCCTAGCGTTGGTCCTGAATCTGTCCCCTTTTATTTTTTCCGAGTGCCCTCTCATTCTTGTAGTTTTCAAAAGTTTGAAGAATCTGTCCCTCTCCACTTTCTCTAAGCCCTTCATGATCTTCTATGTCTTTAGATACGTGAAAGGGAAAAAACCTGCAAAAGAGGCAGTGGGACCCCTGGACGACCAGGGAAGAAAAGGGTACATCAAGGAAGATAAACAAATCGCAGACAAACTAAATTCCTTCTTTGCGTCCGTCTTTACGAAGGAGGACACCTCAACAATACCTGAAGCGGAGAAAGTGTTTGCAGGAGAAATAGAAGACAGCCTCACCACAGTTGAAGTGGACTTAGACCAGATATACTATCAGATCGACAAACTTAAAAGTGACAAATCCCCTGGACCGGATGGAATTCACCCGAGAGTCTTAAAGGAATTAAAGGTTGAAATCGGAGAGTTATTGCAAAAACTTGCAAACCTGACAATCAGAACTGGACAGATACCGGACGACTGGAGGATAGCGAACGTCACGCCAATTTTTAAAAAAGGATCGAGAGGGGAACCGGGCAACTATAGGCCTGTGAGTCTTACGTCTGTCCCCGGCAAGATGGTTGAAGCACTGATCAAGGATAGCATAGTCTGGCACTTGGACGCACACGACTTGATGAAACCCAGTCAACATGGATTCAGGAAAGGGAAATCATGTTTGACGAATTTACTCCAATTTTTTGAGACTGTGAACGAGCAAATTGATAGTGGGAAGCCGGTGGACATAATATACTTGGACTTCCAGAAAGCGTTCGACAAAGTTCCACATGAAAGACTTCTCAGGAAACTACAAAGCCATGGCATAGAGGGGGATATACAAAGGTGGATAGGCAAATGGCTGGAAAACCGAAAGCAGAGAGTGGGCATAAATGGGAAGTTCTCCGACTGGGAGAAAGTGACTAGTGGTGTACCATAGGGCTCGGTACTTGGGCCGATCCTTTTTAATATTTATATCAATGACCTGGAGGAAGGAACAACCAGTGAGATCATCAAGTTTGCAGATGATACAAAACTATGCCGGGCAATCAGATCGCAGGAGGATAGAGAGGAACTCCAGAGCGACTTGTGTCGGTTAGAAACATGGGCGGAGAAATGGCAGATGAAGTTCAATGTGGAGAAATGCAAGGTAATGCATTTAGGCAATAAGAATAAGGAATACGAGTATACAATGTCAGGTGCAACTCTGGGGAAGAGTGAACAAGAAAAGGACCTGGGTGTACTGATAGATAGGACCCTGAAGCCGTCGGCACAATGCGCGGCAGCGACAAAGAAGGCAAATAGAATGTTGGGCATGATAAAGAAAGGAATCTCGAGTAGATCAGAGAAAGTTATAATGCCGCTTTATAGGGCAATGGTCAGACCACACTTGGAATACTGCGTCCAACATTGGTCTCCCTACCTAAAGAAGGATATAAAACTGCTGGAGAGGGTGCAGAGACGAGCAACAAAACTGGTGAAGGGTATGGAGAAACTGGAATACGAGGATAGACTTATAACACTAGGATTGTTCTCCCTAGAGAAAAGGAGACTGCGTGGGGATATGATCGAGACCTTCAAAATACTGAAAGGAATCGACAAAATAGAGCAGAGAAGATTATTTACATTGTCCAATTTGACACGGACTAGAGGACATGAAATGAAGCTAAGGGGGGACAGGTTCAGGACTAATGTCAGGAAGTTCTGCTTCACTCAGAGAGTGGTTGACGCCTGGAATGCCCTCCCAGAGGAGATTATTGCGGAATCGACCGTCCTAGGCTTCAAGAGCAAACTAGATGCATATCTCCTTAAGAGAGGCATATAAAGATATGATGGACTATAAATTACGCCAGGGTACACCTGGCAGGGCCTCCGCGTGCGCGGATTGCCGGACTTGATGGACCAAAGGTCTGATCCGGAGATGGCAGTTCTTATGTTCTTATGTTCTTAATCATGTCCCCTCTAAGCCTCCGCTTTTCCAATGAAAATAAATCTCAGACTGTAGAGAAAGTCTGGTCACTATTCAAGGACACAGTAAGCAAAGCACAACATCTGTACATCCCCAGATTTAGAAAAGGATGCAAAAAGAACTGAGCTAGAGACCCGGCATGGATAACCAAAGAAGTGAAGAAAGCGATAGGAGACAAGAAACATTCACTCAACCCCCAACTCTACAACCTATTGATCTTGACCACAGACTACAAACCTTCAAAAAAGAAATAAAAACTCTTCTATTCAAAAAACACATAAAACCGAACTAACTCAATCAGAAATGTCCCAAGCATCACCTGCAATTACTCCATATGTACTTCTAATGACATGACAATTCAGACATAATTTATGTTATGTTATGTTTGGAATAATGGTTGCATATATGAGGTTCAATAAAAGAAAATTTTCACTGCCTGTTTTATTCTGACCATTTATTCCGTTTCATGGTTATTGCAAAAAATATTTTTTTACATGGGGGGTGCCACATACCCTAGGTACGCCACTGCTCCCAAACTTCCCTTTTGCTCCATGTATGTCAATGTGAATCCGTCTAGTATTTTTAATATTTGATAAAATATTGCTTTTATTTATCTATTTTAATTATTTTCTTTAATCTTTTTATATTGTACACCATTTAGACCAGTGGTTTCCAACCCTGTCCTGGAGGACCACCAGGCCAATCGGGTTTTCAGGCTAGCCCTAATGAATATGCATGGAGCAGATTTGCATGCCTGTCACTTCCATTATATGCAAATCTCTCTCATGCATATTCATTAGGGCTAGCCTGAAAACCCAATTGGCCTGGTGGTCCTCTAGGACAGGGTTGGGAACCACTGATTTAGACACTTGTTTTTATAGACGGTATATCAAAAATAAAGAAACTTGAAACTTGCACACAACCTACAGTAAATTAACAATTTAAAATTGTTTGTTTGTTTTTAATAGGTTTTTAATGGTGTTGTCAATTACCATGCCATTTAATCCTTTAACAAATAATTAAGTTGCATACAAATTTTACCCTCCTTTTACAAAACCATGCACAAGATTTTTAGTGCCAGCTGGTGCACTGAATGTTCTGCACTTCTCCGATGGTTTATAGCGTTCCTATGAGTGTTGGAGCAGCACAGAACATTCAGCATGCCGGCCAGCACTAAAAAAAACTCTTGTGTGGTTTTGTAAAAGTGGGGGTTAATTAGGTGTCACTAGACATCCATGATTAGAGGGTATTTATAGAATCAGGCCCAAATTGCCTAATTTAAGGGTTTAGCTACAAATAAGAAATGTCATCAAAGAAGAGAATATAAAAATAAATGAGAAGAGCTTGACCCATTGTGTATTGTTTCTAGATTTAAAAAAAAAAAATCAAAAGGGATTCAGTCACTTGAGAAAGATCACAATATATTTTAGATAGTTGAAATAAGATCTCTCTTCACGTTAAATAAGATTTGTTGGTTAAAAAAAATGTTCTGAAGGGATTTTTATAAAAAATTGCCAGAAATAGGTGGTGGGTTGATTCCTGACAGAAGCAGCACAGAAGCTAAAAAAGCCCTACTTTTTAAAGCAGTTTGGAGAAATTAAAGTTTAATTATAGTAAGGTTTCTGCATTAGATTCAATAAAGAATTATCTGTTCTTTTAAAGTTAGCTGATACAGTATTGAAGGAATCCTGAATGAAGAAAGGGTGTCAGGTCAAAAGCGCGCCGGGACAAAGGCGTGAGCAGACAACTGAGCGCAGGGCGGAGGTGCGCGCTGAAGAAATTACTGTTTTTAGGGCTCCGACGGAGGGACAACCCCACACTTTACTTAATACAGATCACGCTGCATTGTGGGGGGTTTGGGGGGTTGTAATGTGCTATTCAATAAGGCACTGCATCTTTTTCCTGTAGAGTAAATCTCAAATGGGGGGGGAGTCATGGGAGGAGTAGGAGTGTGTCAGAGGCATCCGCTATAATAAAACCCATAGCGTGCATGCACACTTCAAACTCTGTGGGTCCGTGATCAGTGGTGCTTTGCCTGCGCATGCGCAGTACACCGCCGAGCGCCGGCAGTTGACCACTAGGGTTGATGTGATGTGGGCTATAGGGGGCATGAATGCATGCAGAGCGGGGGAGGGGAGAGGGGGTTTCTGCTCTTCCAGTCTGGCTGCCGCGTTATAGCAGGTATGGTGTCCCCCTTCTTACTTACACTGACATGGAAGATGAGGCGACGAAAGGTAAAAAATGGTGGTTTCTCTATCGTGGTGCATAGACAGCATGTGTGAATATGACCGTGGTTCTTCAGCATTGTGAAGGGTGCTGCTGGACAGGGGGGAGGTAAAAGGAAGGGAGAAGGACTACTGCTAGACAGGAGAGCAGGGAAGTGGTGCTGCTGGACAGGGGGAGGTAAAAGGAATGGAGAAGGGCTACTGCTGGACAGGGGGAGCAGAGAAGGGGTGCTGCTGGAGAGGGGGGAGAGACAGAAAGAAAGAAATACAGACAGACAGTGGGCCAGGGAGAGATAGAAGAAAGAAAGATAGACAGAAAGAAAGGGGGCAGGGAGAGAGAAAGACAGACAGACATACAGAAAGAAAGATAGATAGAAAGAAAGAAAGAAATGCTTAAGTCTACACATCTATTCTAGCACCCGTTAATGTAACGGGCTAAAAAATTAGTTCCAAATATTTGTATGTGTAGTTGTAAGTGCATCTAATTTGGGCACCAGAATTTACACCTGATTTCAGCAGGTGTAAGTTTAGTGGCCAAAGTTATGCACAAGATCTGCATTTAAGTACTATTCTATAAAGAGTGTATGCCATTTGCAGAATAGCACGGACACCAAATTTTGAGCCACTGGAAAAAAGCCTGAGAAACCTCTACGATGAAAGCATATGCCAGCCACAAGCGTATGCCACAGTCACTAACAGTTTGCTGCCACGCAGATCAATTGTGCTCTATTACTCCACTATATTGGTTAATTTTCATTATATCAACTGGAAGACCATTGACATTTGACTCTTGATAAAAGCAATTCCTGCCAAAACACTGTCGGTGTTGAATCAACTATTGCAACTATCAATAAAGTTTCTCCTGTTTGACCTACGCTTGAAATGGTGACATCTATCCCTCACATCACACCTAATTTTGAGCAACATTTATAGGATTTGGCCCATTGAAGTGCACAATTTTTCAAAAACAATGCAAAAAATCAGTATAAATTTATAAGGTCAAAAACATATTTTGCAACAGATGGTGAAGCGGGATAACTAATGCTCATTTTCCTGAGGAAACTTCGGTGAAACAGGGGCCCTGTTGGAAATTCTGAGAACGAACAAGGATTGGAGACTGGTTTACTGATGGCTATTGTGCAGCCGCGAATCCTTAGCATTTACTCCGTCTTGCGATTTTTCTGCTTCAGCTGCCCGGCACTGCAAAAATCTTTTTCCAGATAAGTGTGGGCAGTGTCCCGTGGAAGGAGCCAAAGTTCATCTGGCCCAGTTGTCCCCCCTCAAACCGCTCGTGAGACCACAAGCGGTGACACTGGATTCTATTTGGACTGCAATAGAAAACCTGCACACGGTATGTACAAACTTTGTTACTATTACACTAAATTCATCGGCCAAGATAATCCATTTAGAGACATCTTTCCAACAGCAAAAGGAAGAGCTGGCTAAATTGGAGAAAACAACGATAGAAATGAAGAATTTACTTGTTAAACAGTCTACAGATAAAATATTGTTAATGAGGAAAATAGAGAACTTAGAGAATCAACAAAAGAGTTTGAATTTCAGACTTTTAGATTTCCCAATTGCTAAGTATGTGTCTCCTTTAGAACTGTTTAAGAACTTTTTGGTAAAGGCTTTGAAAGATCCTGACTAGAGAATGACACGTGGAAAAAAATTATTACCGTTCCCACCCTGTCCCCGTGAGCTCGTCCCCATCCCTGCGAATTCAGTCCCCATCCCTGCCCCGTCCCCATGAGCTCAGTCCCCATCCCTGTGAGCTCAGTCCCCGTCCCTGCCTTGCAAACTGTCAGATCCCATCCATACAAGCCTCGAATAGTTAAGAAGAACACCAGATTCATCTGGTGTGATATAACATTAGCTGAGCTGATGTCACCGGCTGGTAATATTTATTGAATGATGGGGGGAGGGGGAACAGAGGGTAAGGGGAATATATGAGGTGTTATCAAGGGTCTGTAGAATAAGGATTGACAATTTTATAAGAGGAAGTAAGAAAGGGTTAATAGACAGAGCTTGTAAGAAAGAATAATGATTAGGGAGGTTGCTAAGGTGATGGGGTGGAGCAGTCACGTGATTGGTTGGATGTTGTGGCAGGCTGGAGTGAACTCTGTGAGGAAAGGGGAACAGTAGAGTAGTCTCTTCAGGAAAAGATTATCCCTCCCTCCCTCCCATTTGTGCTGGTGTTATGTTTTGTGTTAGTGTTGTGGGGTGGGGTGGGAGATGTACATGTTATATGTTGATTTGGGTGGATTTGGTGGAGCTTATGGGGTTGGGGGGAGGTGGTCGCAGCTTTGGGTGGGGCGGAAAATGGGGTTTGGCCCAGTTGGATCTGGGAGATGAGCAGTTAATAAATAAATAAATGTAACATTCGTATGCGATACCGCTGCGAGGGGAAGCATGGCCTTGTGTCACCGTGGATCATGTTTGGGGGGAGGGGAAGCATGACCTTGCGTCACCGTGGGTCATGTTTGGAGGGAGGGGAAGCATGACCTGGCGTCACCATGGGTCATGTTTGGGGGGGAGGGGAAGCATGACCTGGCGTCACCGTGGGTCATGTTTGGGGGGAGGGGAGGGGAAGCATGGCCTTGCGTCACCGTGGGCCATATTTGGGGGAATGTTATAAATTTAAAGACTTAACGGGAGCTAGTTTCGACACCGAATAGTTCCCTGGGGATATGTGAAATATGCATTGGGGGTTTGTTGGTTTTTGGACACAGATTGTATTGTAAGTGAAGATAATATTCAGATAGATAATAAAGCTGCGGCCAAATATTTATTCCAATAAAACTGAGTTGTGTGATTATTGATTGATGGTGATTAGCTTTCAGTTGCAGGTGACGGGAATGCGAATGCTAATGTTATGATTTTATACTGAACTTATTTTATTAAAGTATAAAAAAAGACAATATTCTTAAAATTGTCATTTTATAAACACAAATAATTCAGAGCAAGGTTCAACAAAACCCCTGTCTCCCCTCCCTTTCACAAATATTCCCTCCACTATTGTGAAAACTGAACAAACCAAATTACTACAGAATGCTACATAAAACAATCAATCTAACAGAATACTTCAGTCACATAGTCACATAGGAATAGTTTTAGGGGAGGACAACTGCCCTCTGGTCAGAGAGAGCCCTAAGCCAGCTAGAAGCTAAAAAAGCACAGTATGGGCTTTGCGGTTCCTAATTATGTCTAATACCAGCTCTAGCAGGATACATATTTCAAATCTGAAATATTCTAATCACAAAATATAAAATATATATTTTTTTCTACCTTTTGTTGTATGGTAATTTTATTCTTCAAATCACATTGGTCTTAGGCTTTGGTTTTGGGTTCCTTCTGTCTTCATCGTGACATGTCTGGCTCCTGAAGGTAAAATAGGCCCAAGAGGAGCTGGGGAAGAGATGCTGAGTCTGACAGAGGAGCAATTTTTTTTTTACCACAAGAGCAAGGCTTTTCACCGCTCCCACAGGGCGGTAAAAGGTCTTGTCTCCGTTCCCGCAGGGCGGTGAAAGGTCTTGTCCCCATTCCTGCGGTAAACCAGTTGTAAATGTCTCCATTCCTGTGGATTTACTGAGGTAACCACGGTTTACCGCGGTAAACGGTCCCCGTGTCATTCTCTATTCCTGACTCAAACCTAACCCCTTTACAGAGAATGCATTACTTAAAAAAAGATTTCAGATGTTACTCAAGGGGAGAAGGCTGAGCTAGATGTATCTTAACTTTTAGAATCTTCTGAGATAGAAGTGTTTGGCTGTGCCACATTGTTAGTTTCTCTCGTTTTCTTGCAAGATAAAGAAATGCTGTTGAAATTATATTTTAAAATGAAACAAGTCTCCTATTTAACAGAAAAGGTGTATGTGTTTCCAAATGTATCTAAATGGACACAATCTCGGAGGAAAGTTTCTTGCATACTGTACAAGAATGATTTCTTTGGTGGTGGTTTTTCAATTAAGTTTCCCTGTAAGTGTTTTGTTTCCTGTCAGGAAACAAGTGTATTTTCTTTGAACCTGCCTAATTGGGTTTCTTTTTTGGAAGATAAAGGTGTATCTACCCCAGCCTAGAGTAAACCACTATAAAGTATGGCTTTGAATAATTAGGAATGATGTACATTGCTTGTTTATTTTTTGACATTTAGTTAGTAAAACCTTGATTCCCCAAAGGTTTTTTTTCTTAAAACTTTTTCTCCCTTCACAGCTGGATTATGTTAGAAAAAATTTTTCCTTTGCTTTTTGTTTGTTTGAATTCAATTGGTAATGGCCTAATTGAAATTGATATTTTAGTATTTCCTGTACAGTGGTGTAAGAAATTAATTGAAATGATGAAAAAAAAAAAGTTCAATAGACCAAATTGAATTGAATCAAACAAAATTTTTCCCCCTGTCTCAGGCAGCACTAGTTAGCACTAATTAGCACCAGAGCTATATGGATAACTATCAGAAAATAGGACAGAAATAATTGCCGGCCTAGTTTTATCTGGATGTCTCTAGCTATTGACTAGAGTATTGACCTCATTGCTACTATTGTTTGATATCATATTCCTCCTTATGAGCACACCATCATGGAGATTTACAGTTATCACTCAGTTTGATGGGTATAACAATATTAAATTTCAATTCAGAGAGTCAAATACAGAAACATATATTATTTAAAACATGTTTTTTTACCTTCTCTGTCTACAATTCTAGGCAGCAATCAACAGCACATACATAATTAATGTAAGCAAAACTTACCATGAAAAAAGACCCAATGCAGATATACAGTAATTTAAAACAAAAGCCCTGCTAAGCATCTTTCAAGGCCTACTTAATAAACAGCACTAAGAACTATACATTGCTGTATAAACAATCAGCACAAATATCATTTATTGCAGCATAGAAAAGGCTCACTGAAACAAATGTGCCTTTAATTTTTAATGAAACTTCAAGATATGAGTAATAGCCCTCAAATCTGACGGTAAACAGCGCTACTCAAGAAAGAGTCTTGGTAAGTCACACAGAACGATAAAACGAGCATCCAATAGATTTTAGCTAGATGACCTCAGCAACTTTAGAGGTTGATACGATTTCAAATTAGCTAATGCTAAGAGAGCTCCATTCACAAAGCCGTGTTAGGTGCTAAAACATACCTAATGCAGCTAAAAATGGAGTACCTCGAGATGCACTTAGGCATCCTGCTGTAACTTCCAAATATGTATGTACTAATTGCACGCTAATTTTTTTATTTTTTTTTTTAGGGGCCGTATTATTGTATTATTGTCAGAGAGTGGGTATTCCTGCAATAATTGGTTAATATATGTATTTAGACTATTGTGTACAATTCTGGAGACCTTCAAAAAGATATAAGGAGGATGAAGTTGGTCCAGAGAAAGGCTACTAAAATAGTCATTGGTCTTTGTTGTAAGGCATATGGGGACAGACTTAAAGATCTCAATATGTATACTTTGGAGGAAAGGTGGGAGAGGGGATATATGATAGAGACATTTCTCATAAATACCTACATGGCATAAATGTGCATGAGGTGAGTATCTTTCACTTGAAAGGAATCTTCAGAATGAGAGGGCATAGGATGAAGTTAAAAGGTGATAGGCTCAGGAGTAATCTAAGAAAATACTTTTTTACAGAAAGGGTGGTAAATGCATGGAATAATAATAATAATTTTATTTTTATATACTGCCAAAGTAGTTTGAGGCGGTTTACAATAAGAAGAGCTGGATAGTCAGTGAAAACAAATAACAATGAGGTCTTTGAATATATGAATATTTGTAGGGAGGAAGAGAGACAGAGTAAGAGTCGCATGTAAGTACAATACCGGGGTACATGCAAGTAGAATACCTGGGTAAGGCTTTAAGAGGTAGAGGAGATGGAGTCAAAGACTGTGCCTGAATTCAAGAAAGCGGGGCAGACACGTGCAATCTCTTAGGGAGAGGAGAAGATAGTGGATGCCTTGGATGGACAGACTGGATGGGCCATTTGGCCTTTATCTGCCATTAAACTTGAAACTTGAAACTTATATTTTTCTGTTTCTATCTACATTAGCACATGCTAATCGGTTAATACAGGCATACCATGTGAACCCCTTAGGGTCGGATTCTGTATAGGATGCCCAGTCTCAGAAACTGCCTAAGCCACCTCTGCTGATAATAAACAAACAGCATAATAGGCAAGTTCAAATTCTTCATATCTAGAGAACCTATATCCTGTCCTCAAATAACTAGTTAGTATAGAAAACTATTTCAAGGAGTAGAAAGTTAGGTATTCACATTTTGTGGCCCATTGAAGTGTTTTGAATGGACTGCAGTCACCCTCTGCCCACCGGGATTCTCTACTATCTTGGAGGAGATGTAATAGATGCCTGAACATTTAGAGATTCAGATGAGACATTCCCCCCAGGATTCCAACCATGCAACTGAAAAGTTTTAATAGCAGAAGACCTGGAAATGGTCTGATGAGAGGATCCATTCTAAAAAAATTGCAATCCAAAAGGAAAAGTCCACTAATAGCGAACTTGTTTGTCATGCAACTTGGATGTGAATTCAAACAATTTTCTGTCTTTTCAAAGTATTCAGGAAAAGATCACCAAACATTTCAGTTTCATAGAAATTCCAGACTATTTTATCCAGTTTGTGTACTGCTGCTATTATATCTTCTTTTCATGCATAATTGTGAAAACATACTACAATATTTATCTACACCTCCTATGGCTGACAATCATCTTGATTAAGGGATAATATACAGGGCACTTATTTTCTGCACCACCAATTTACAGTCCTCATATTCAGGGCCATCAGGGAGACCTCTAAATCATAAGCTCTGGCATCTACTTCTGTTTTCTAAATTTTCAACACAAGTCATAAGGTCTCCCTTTTTGTTGTGTCATGTCATCTAACTTTTTCTCATTGGAGAAATTTGAGATCTAAACAGATTAAAAACAGGGAGGGGAGGGGGATTTGTGTTCTAATTTCCAGTGTGGATCCTTGTTACTTTGGATTTATCACACAAAGAGATGTTTGCTACTGTGCCTTTGCGGACAATTGGAGAAATGGTACCCTTTAAATAGAAAGCTTAAGTAATGGTACCCTTTATATACAAAGCTTAAGTACATTAGGGTGGTATGGCTCTTTCCTCCTTTTTTAGCTATTTTTCAAGGGTGCTGGTATTGTGAGGGATTAGGTACATTGCTGTGGTAGTGCTAAGCTTATGCATTGCTCTTTTGCATTATGTTGCTGACATATCTGATTCCGTGCAAAATTCTTTCGTTCTACATTACAGAAGAACATAAGAATAGCCCTACTGGGTCAGACCAATGGTCCATAAAGCCCAGTAGCCCGTTCTCACGGTGGCCAATCCAGGTCACTAGTACCTGATCAAAACCAAAGGAGTAGCAACATTCCATGCTACTGATACAGCCCAAGCAGTGGCTTCCCCCATGTTTCTCAATAACACACTATGGACTTCTCCTCCAGGAACTTGTCCAAATCTTTCTTAAAACCAGCTATGCTATCCGCTCTTACCACATCCTCTGGCAATGCGTTCCAGAGCTTAACTATTCTCTGAGTGAAAAAAAATTTCCTCCTATTGGTTTTAAAAGTATTTCCCTGTAACTTCATCGAGTGTCCCTCTAGTCTTTGTAATTTTTGATGGAGCGAAAAATCAATCCACTTATACCCATTCTACTCTACTCAGGATTTTGTAGACTTCAATCATATTTCCCCTCAGCTGTCTCTTTTCCAAGCTGAAGAGCCCTAACCATTTTAGTCTTTCCTCATACGAAAGGCATTCCATTCCCTTTACCATCTTAGTCGCTCTTCTTTGAACCTTTTCTAGTGCCACTATATCTTTCTTGAGATAAGGAGACCAAAATTGAATGCAATACTCCAGATGAGGCCACACTATGGAGTGATACAGGAGCATTATAACATTCTTAGTCTTGTTAACCATCCCTTTTTTAATAATCCAGCATCCTGTTTGCTTTTTTGGCTGCCGCCACACATTGGGCGGAAGGTTTCATCGTATTGTCTACGATGATACCCAGATCTTTTTCTTGGGCGCTAATCCCCAAGGTGGACCCTAGCATCCGGTAACTATGATTCAGGTTATTCTTCCTAATGTGCATCACTTTGCATTTGTCCACATTAATGGCTCCTTTTACTAAGCTGCGTTAGGGCTTTAACACGCGGAATAGAGCCTAGACGGAACTTGGACGTTGTGACTTAGACCATGTAAAACATGGTCTAAGTCACAAAAACCAACCTAAACTCACCAGATAAGTACTGAAAACACATAGCACAGACCTCCACACACTACCCCAGTGATCACCACCCCCCCCACCCCCATAAAAATTGTATTCACAACTTTAAATTTCAGCCTCCAGACCATCATCACCTGGCCGCCTGGCTTAGGAAAGCCTAGTCGTCCAGCCAAGAGGCAGCTTAAACCGTCTTGGGGGTGAGTTAGAGAACAATAGAAAGGAGGACCCATGCCCATAAGCCCCTGTAATCACTGCATTGATACTGAAACATGTGCACTGCCCTATACACCCCCAATACCCTTTTGTACTGGCATATAAGTGGCTCCTGCAGCCATTAGGGCTATTGGGGTGGTAGATAAGTGGGTCTAGGGGATTCTGGAGGTGGTTTGGGGGGCTCACCATAACCTATAAGGGAGCTGTAGTGAGGAGAAGCCATGGCACCCTTTTAGTGAAGTTCACAGCAGTGCCCTACAAGGTACCCCACTATTTAGGTGGCATGTCTGGGTGTGCAGTCCATCACTTTACAGACCCCTCCCACGTCCAACAGGGCTTGTTCTAGGCGTTTTTGACTTGGACACAGTGGCATACCAAGAGGGGGCGGGGGTAGTCCGCCCCGGGTGCAGCCTTAGGGGGGGTGCATAGCCAGCCAGGTCCAGAAAATGATCAATCGCCAAGGCAAAATGAGTCGATCGCGCAGCCCATCCCGGACTCCATGATAGAGTCACTTTGCCTTGGCGATCTACCGAGCTGATTAGCCTTCCTCTCCCTGACATCAATTCTGTCGTCGGAGAGGAAGTTCGGGCCAGCCAATCGCTGCCTGGCTGGGCGGAACTTCCTCTCCGACGGCAGAATTGACTTCGGGGAGAGGAATGCTGGTTGGCCCAATGCAGGGAAGCAGAGAGAGCTTGGGGCAGCCGCGGCAGCGGCTTTGGGGCCTGTTCTCGATGGTGGAAGCAGTGGCTTGGTAGAGGGCAGGGAGAAAGAAAGAAAGGGGCAGGCAGAGAGACAGAAGGGAAACAGAAAAAAAAGAAAGGGGGCATGAAGAAAGAAAAAAGAAAGGGAGGCAGGGAGAAAGAAAGGGCAGGGAGAGAGGAAGAAAAAGTTGGGGGAGGGAATGAGGTCTGGAGGAGAGGAAGCATACAGGCTGAAAGAAGGGAAGAAAGATTGGATGCACAGTCAGAAGAAGAAAGTTCAACCAGAGACTCATGAAATCACCAGACAAGGTAGGAAAAATGATTTTATTTTCAATTTAGTGATCAAATGTGTCTGAATTTATATCTGCTGTCTATATTTTGCACTATGGCCCCCTTTTACTAAACCGCAATAGAGGTTTTTAGCACAGGGAGCCTATGAGCGTCGAGAGCAGCCCTGGGCATTCAGCGCATCTCCCTGCGCTAAAAAACTGCTATTGTGGTTTAGTAAAAAGGGAGGGGGTATATTTGTCTATTTTTGTATGGTTGTTACTGAGGTGACAGTGCATAGAGTCATCTGCCTTGACCTCTTTGAAAAAACCCCAGAATAGGAATGATAATTAACATTTTCTCAGCGTACAGTGTGCTTTGTGTTTTTTTTAAATTTTATTGTTGGTAGATCATTTTGACTTGGTCATTTTAAAAGTAGCTCGCAAGCCCAAAAAGTGTGGGCACCCCTGAGCTAGAGCGTTGAAGCTGCGTGTGGCTGCCATAAAGGTCATCTCTGATACAGGGATAGGGAGGGGCAGAGAGATAGACAGTAGATGGAAGGAAGACAGTAACAAGAAGATGAGGAAAGCAGAAACCAGAGAAGACAAAGGTAGAACAAAAATTTTCTATTTATTTATTGCTTTAGGAGACATATGTCACTGTTTCTGTGGTGTTGCATTTTATGCAGAGTCCAGCTTCTTGCTGGTTCAATTTAACCTTTGTCTATGTATTTATATTTTATCCCCCCCTTTTACAAAACTGTGGAGCATTTTTTAGCACCAGCCATGGTGGTAGCAGCTCTGATGCTCAGAATTCTATGAGCGTCAGAGCTGTTACCACCGTGGCTAAAATCTACACTACAGTTTTGTAAAAGGGGGAGGGGTTAGTTTGTGATGACATATTCCATATTAAGCGAAGGTGTTTTCTGTGTTCTGTGTGTTCGAAAGACATGGTTTTCTGTTAGGATTGACGGTGTAGGATTGATCTGTACTAGTTTGGCTTGTTTAGTTTTACAATGGGTGTATTGATGTACTGCTCACTGCAATATGTAAGATGCTGCCTTTTCCTAGGTACTCATGTGTGATGTGTGGCTTGTTACTAAAAATCATGTTTTTTGTACAGATGGGGGGGGGGTTGCCAAAAAATGATGGGCTCCGGGTGTTACATATGCTAGGTACGCCACTGCTTGGACAGAAGGTTGGACGGAAATGTGGTATAAAGATAGACGATTTAGTGGTTTGGACGATCATATCGGCAGGACGTATAATTAGACGATTTTCGAAATGAAAAAAAAAGTTGGACGTATCTTTCGAAAATGTGTCTTAGGCTCTTTTTAACTTTGGACGACTTGCGAGATGGGCTTAAACAGACTTAGACGTCCCTTTCGATTATGCCCCTCTTAACTTATTGTGGTGCACTCTATGAATTGGTGCGATTAACCAAATAAGTGTAACCAAAAACAAGAGCCAATAGCTTTCACATAAATGTCCTGCATATTTTGTGGCATGCAGTGCATAGTGTGCATGCTAGTGGGTGCCGCAATACTGTTTGGTGTGCAATTGTGCACACAACTTGGCATCGATTCTGGGTGCACAATCTTTACCAGATGTTATCATGCATTTGATGCACATTTTTAGGCACATCATTGGGACACTTGACACCTTTTATAGAATTACTTTCTTAATGTAGGCTTTACAGCATATGAATTTTTTGAGATACTAATAGAAGAAAACAGAACATAGTCTAGAGATTTTTAATATGTGCAATGGAAAATGCATTTGAACTTATTGCTGGGTAAACCTATTTTTAATTTGTAAATGCAATTGTCATCCATGCTAAAGATATTTTATGAATTTTAGCACATTTTTAAGGGAAATTGACGGTTTTAACAGATTAACACAAAAATATATAGCTTTTTAGCTCTCATTTGCACATATTCTCTTCTGAGCACCACATAAATTTGTTTTAGTATCAAACTTTCTCATGTGTAATATGAAATTCTGTCATTTTTGTAAATTGAACATGTGGGAGAAATTAGGCAGAGTGACATTTCTCTGTTTCTAGAGCATTAGGAATCCATGTCTCATATACTTTTTATTTCTTTATAATAAACTGGTATATATAAAATGAAAAATTACATTTGGTGTAGCATAATTCAGATCTACAAAATTAGGCTACAGTATAATTAGAGAAAAGAGATCAGAGATGCTCAGAGTAGAGCCCATGAGACTATTGGCATCTACATAGAGGCTCATAAAACCCACATTTTCAAGAAGAGATTTTAAGAATCTATGGCCAGAGATACATCGGTTTATTAATAAACATAAGAAGTCCTTTTACAAAGGTGCACTGCTGAGCACCTGCCAGTTTGGGGGGGGGGGGTTTGGGGGTTGGGGTTCGCCTTCTGGCAGGAGGGCTTGGGCTTTCTCCTGCTGGTCTGGGGGTTCACTTACCGGCAGGAGGGCTTGAGCTACCTCTTGCCGGTTCAGGGATCAGGGTGCTGCTGTCTTTGGCAGGAGGGCTTGGGGTTCCTCCTGCCAGTTCATGGGTTGGGGTGCTGCTATCTTTGGCAGAAGGGCTTGGGATCCCTCCTGCCGGTAGTCGCGAAGGGGGGTGCGTCACGCCATCGGCAGGAAAGATTGGGCATCTCTCCTGCCGGTATTGGGTTTGTTGGGGGGATGCCAGCAGGACAGATTGGGTATCTCTCCTGCCACAGTTCATGGCAATTCGGGGAGGGGGGATTGCGATCATGACAGGAGAGATTAGGCATCTCTCCTGCATGATTATTGCGGGGGGGGGGGATTCTGTAACCGGTGTTGTTTTTGACAGACACTGGTTACAGAATCCAACTTTTAGGCGAAGGACTGACCCCTCCTTCACCTAGAAGGTCTGGGTTTGGGCATTTTGGAACTTGGGCGATTTTTTAGTCAGGAATGTGGTGTAGGGATAGACGTAGTGGCAGTCTGGGCCAGTAGATTGCTGAACATGCAGGTGGGCCATTCTCAAAAAAACCTCAATTTGGACGTTTTTTTTTTTTTGAGAATGGACATTTCCCTGCTGCCAACTTCAGTGTCTACTGACTTAGGCCAAAAGGGGACTTAGACTTTTTTTTTTATTATGCCCCTCCAGGTGTCTATATCATACATAATTGATCTTTTATCAAATTACCCTGTAGAAAATGCCATAACTGAGTGTCACAATTTAGCTGCCAAATTAATGTGGGTAGAGAACTTATTCTATGACAACACATCAACATGCCTACATTTAGTTTCACTCACTTATGCCAGGGCTATGGCTGGCTAAAATGGACACCCTTAAATGCAGCATTCCATAAGCTATGCATGTAAATGTTAGTCCCTCCTGTGTTTAACCCATGCTGTTCCCCACTAAGCAACCTCCTATCGTGTGAAGTTATGTGTGTTCATACTTTATAGAATACTACTGAGCACCCTACTAGCACTTATGCACATAAGTGTTCATTCACCCACCTAAATACTAGTTTTCTATAAATTTAAGCACACATAAATGGCAGGATTCAATAAATGTCACTGAAAAAGTGATATAGTGATTGAGATCTATTACAAATGTGTTTTGTCAAATGATGTCTGGGCAGTGAAGACTGTGAAGGCTATGATGGTCTTTTTGGCAGCCAGTGCAGTGTTTTATCACTAAGCATTATTGGTTGCGGGTCTGAGCACTTCAGAAATATTTTTAAATAAGTTGTTTTTTCTTAAAAATTCAAAAATGTTTTATAAAAAAATTATGGTGACAAAGTGAAATACTGAAAAATAGGCCACACACAAAAACTCTTATATGCCTCTATCAATAAGAGGACACTGGAAGCACATATAAGCAAAAAAAAAAAAGAAGTTCCGTAATGATAATGATAAAAATGAGAGAGAAAACTTCAGTAACTTCAGCGATGTCAAGTTGCTCAAAAACAGATGTTAAGTCGCTGTAAATAGCTGTATGGGGGAGATTTCCTGATTCGTTAATGCATCAGTTATATCATGATATTTCTCTCTTAGTTGTGCTATAAAACATGCTGTATCTCAAAATCTCAGTATGTCTCAGTGTATCAGTGTCCACTCATTGTACATCATATTTCATATTGAGCCCAATTTAATGTAAAACAAAAAGCAAATGAGACGTGAGCATTGTTAACAACTGGCAAACTCCCAACAAACAAACAAACATCAGTTAAATTCAAGCACTTATCTTGGGACTGGCTTTCAAAGAATCCAATGAGTTTTGTTTTGTATATCCGCTTCAAAGACCTTGGAAAGCCATTAAGAACATCAAAATGCTTGAAATCTTCCATGTAAGAAAAACAGGGCTGAAAAATAGGTGCCAGGAAAAATCAGCACTCGCTGTTCTATAAAGAGTACTTCAAGACCTACAAAGGCACTCACTCAGCTGCCCCTCACTTTCTCTCTTCGCCTATCTTCCCCTCTGTTCCTCCCCCCCACCCCACCCCCCGTGAGTTCCGCTCAGCTGGTAAGCCCCTTCTCTTCAATTGCCAACTCCAGACTCCATCTCTTCTACCTTGTTGCTCCATATGCTTGGAATAAGCTGCTTGAATCCCTACGACGGGCTCAGTCTCTGGCAGTGTTCAAGACCCAGTTAAAAGCCCACCTCTTTGAGAGTGCTTTCGATTCCTAACTCTTCTCACCTTGGGTTCTGCATCCCCAACCCTATATGTCGTGTCTGCCTGTCCAAGTTAGATTATAAGCTCTACCAAGCAGGTACTTTCTATAAATGTGAAAATGTACAGCGCTGCATACGCCTTTCAGCGCTATATAAGTGATTTGTAGTAGTATCTAGTAAGGATTCCCACACCCAACTTTAGGAGCAAAGACTTACACCAGATGAAACTTGGGCATGCATGCCCCAAATTCTATAATACTGTGCATAATTCTTTGCTACAACCCTGAACCTCCCATTATCCTCCCATGGTCACACCCCTTACAGGGTTGCACATGACAGGATTAGGGTACAGATTATTATAGAATCACACACAGCCAAATCTGCACAAATCAAAATTAGTGCCAATTAACATCAATACTTCTTAGCTAATTAATCTGAGTTGGATCTCAGGGTTTCATGCAAATATGGGCCCAAAATTTGGGCATCAATTATAGAATCCGGGAATGCTGATTAAATTTAAGCACCTTGAAACAGAATTAGGGAGCACATGTACAAATGAAGTGATAGGAGATTTTAGTAGTTCAGATCAATAGCTGTCTTTTATGGAGTGGAAAAAAACCTCAGACTACTATGTATTAATCATACTTCAATCAGTGGCGTAGCGGGCGTGAACGGCGCCCTGTGCAGCTGCACCCCTTTCCTATCCTCTTTTCTGTCCTCCCCCCTGCCACACGCATGCCCCTTCCCTCCCCCATACCTTTTTATCTAGCGCTCTCACCCCTCCTGATCTCCACCCCCCTGCCACGCGCACACATGTGCGCACGACTTCCCTCTTCTCCATGGTACCTTTTTTATCTTCAGCGTGAGCAGCCACAAAGTCAGCTTTGATGCTCTCTGATGTCACTTCCTAGGCACAGGTCCCGGAAGTGACATCAGAGATCACTAAAGATTAAAAAGGTACCGGGGGGGAGAGGGAAGGGAAATGGCATGTGCACATCGGGGGGGGGGGGAGGCGGAGAGCAGGAGGAGCGCACTGAAGACAGACTATGCCCGGGGTGGACTGCCTACCCTTACTATGCTGCTGACTTCAATATTTGGCCATCGCATGCGTATATTCATAATGCATACACTCTTGACTGCATAAAACAGTTGTTGCATGAGGTATTTTCTAACAGTATGTGTGTAGAGGTTATGTTCGTGAAGGAGCAAAGTTCATATGTCCTTTTTCCATCATTTTGGAGCCTGAATCTTTTTTTAGGAACATGAGAGCTGAATTTGGGAATTTCAGTTTGGGAAGGTACCTTGAAAACTGACTTGTTTTCTGAAGGCATAAAAGTATGTGTGTACATTTGCAGTTTGGTGCACTAAGGAAAATGTAGCCTAGAGGGTCTATAAAATTAATGCAACATTCATTCTAACCTTACTGCACAGAATCTTTCTATAATGTAGTATAAAACAGCTAAAGGTTTAGCTTGTGGCCTTAATAAATCATTCATATTTTAATGAAAAACATATAATGGTATAATAAATAAATATGAAAAGGTAAGCTTAGAAATAAGGTCAAAGCTGCAAACAGTAGAGCTCTGAATACTTTGAAGTCTCTAACTTGTGCTGTTTCTTCACAATTCTCCAAAATAGTTCTAATCTCAAGAGTGAATGTAGCTATCTTGGCTTTAGGTCATAAATCTTCTTTCTTTTTGAAAATGTACCCTGCAATACTTCAAGTTCACATGAAATGTTTTTTGTCATGTCACATTCAGAGAATCTTTAAAATTTCTAACACCTGCTTAAGTACGAGTACTGTATGGAATCTCAGATTCTAAAAAAATGTCGCTTTTTGGAAAGTTCTGAATTATATCTCCATCTAATATATTATATTGTTTTGATTCTAAACCTAATTTAGGAGCCCTATTTTTAAAGTTGTGTTAAGCCCTTAATATGTGGTTAATGCACACAAATAGGCTATCACAAAACTGTGTTAAAGTGTTCTGCAGTATTTTGCCTATTTGTGTGTTCTAACCCAGTGTTCTTCAACCTTTTTATACTTATGGACTGGCGGAAATAAAATAATTATTTGTGGAACGGCACCGGTCCGCGGACCTGCAGTTGAAGAAATTGAGCTAAGTCATGAGCTTTTATCTAATAAAGACACATAAGTAGCTAGCAATATATCATTCTCACCTGGATTTGGTATCTGAGCTGCTAGCAAGGAGTTCCTTGCATAGGTGCAGCATATTCACCTGGAAAGATGAAAAATGTTAGCAAGACATCAATTGCAAATTACTACAGTATAGCTGCTAATGGTCCTGTGAAATGGAGAGAGTTGTGGCAGATATAGGATAGAAAAGGTTAAAAGATAATCAAGAAAGGTAAGGTCTCAGAAATCAGCATAAGCAATAACACAGAATAGGAGTCCTAAAAGAAAAAAAACGCTGCTCTGATAGACCTTCTTATACTAAGCACGCCTAAGTAGCGTCTGACATCATAGGCACTATTAGGACTTCCCACCAGAAAACTTTCAAATCTGATTGGGCGTGCTTTAGGTGTGGTTTGGACCAACACACCTGTACTGACTTTTAATCATTTCCTTCACTTCTCAAAGCTTTGACAAGAAGCCATTTCTCACCTGCTTAGTCTGTAGAGGCTCTGTTACCAAATTCTAAACAAAGTTCCCTCTACAGTCTATAGTTCTATGCCTTAAGGCACTGCTTTTATCTTCCATACGTCAGGGGTTCAAGTCTTGAGTGCAGTTAGCAAATATTTTATATTCATTTTTCTACCAGAAAACCTTCAAATTCTTTGGCTATTCCTTTGCTTAAACATATTTGGGTTGAGCTTTAAAATAATCTGCAGTAATTCTCAGATGTCTAAAGCAGCCTGTTCTCTCATCCTAAATCCCCTCCCCTACCCCAACATATACTCCTCAGGCATGAAACCACACCCGCAATTCTCAAGCCAAGCTTAATTTACCAATAGTAATGTCTCTAGGATACATCTCAAAACATGTACCTACCTTCAACACCTGTCCAAGTATTCTGAAGTGACACTGCTGTGTTTGGATAGGAATTTTGCTTGAAGTGAATTTGGATCAAAGATCAGCCTTGTGCCACTGTGTACTGAGGATGGGATGCAGTATCAGATCCAAGGAAACTTGTGACAAGGATGGTACCATCTAGTCACATTGTTATAAAGGGGCAGATGTACATTTTTCTCACCAAACTCTTCCAATTTACTATTTTCAAAACCTATTTTCTAGATAAATATCTCAGTTAAATGTCTTATATAGGCGATTTATCAAATAAACGTGAACTTGAACTTATTCTTAGAATGTTTAGAGCTGTTTGAATTAATAAAACTGTGGTGAAGTTTTGTCATCACCCTTTTGTTCTGTGTATTTATGATTAGTGTATTATTATTGTTGTATTATAAGTGCATAGTATATGAGGGGATGATATTAATGCCTCAGTTATTATTAATGGACCCACTCTCTAGAAATATGTTCAACTCTTATTTTTTTAGACTGTATTCTTCACCCTGTCCAAATTCTCTGGCAATGTACAGTATATGATATGATGGTGGTTTGACTAAATAAAAATACCATGTTACATTTATTTTAAATCTAGTACAAATTAGTTAATATTGTATTCACCAATCCATTATTTTATTTATTTATTCAATTTTCTATACCGTTCTGCCAAGGGAGCCCAGAACAGTTTACATTAATTTATTCAGATACTTATGAAGTAAATGACTAATCCCTGCTAATTTATTCTATCCCACACGTCATTTTAAAAACCTGTATCATATGTCTTTTCGTTAGATTTTTTTTTCCAGGATGACAAGCCTTAATCCGATTTGGAGGCTTGATGAAACCTGTGAACTGCCTTCAAGTTCAAAACAAACATCAACTGAAATTGCTTCATTTATGGACAATATATTACATTCCCAATATAACAACTGGGTGAAATTCAAACAAAGAAAGTTCCCAAAGGGCTGTGAACTGACAACATAAGAACATAAGAACATAAGCAATGCCTCTGCTGGGTCAGACCTGAGGTCCATCATGCCCAGCAGTCCGCTCACGCGGCGGCCCAACAGGTCCAGGACCTGTGCAGTAATCCTCTATTTATACCCCTCTATCCCCTTTTCCAGCAGGAAATTGTCCAATCCTTTCTTAAACCCCTGTACTGTACTCTGCCCTATTACTCCCTCTGGAAGCGCATTCCAGGTGTCCACCACTCGTTGGGTAAAGAAGAACTTCCTAGCATTCGTTTTAAATCTGTCCCCTTTCAACTTTTCCAAGTGTCCTCTTGTTCTTTTATTTTTCGAAAGTTTGAAGAATCTGTCCTTCTCTACTCTCTCTATGCCCTTCATGATCTTATAAGTCTCTATCATATCCCCTCTAAGTCTCCTCTTCTCCAGGGAAAAGAGACCCAGTTTCTCCAATCTCTCAGCGTATGAGAGGTTTTCCATCCCTTTTATCAAGCGTGTCGCTCTCCTCTGAACCCTCTCGAGTAACGCCATATCCTTCCTAAGGTACGGAGACCAATATTGGACGCAGTATTCCAGATGCGGGCGCACCATCGCCCGATACAATGGCAGGATAACTTCTTTTGTCCTTGTTGTAATACCCTTCTTGATTATGCCTAGCATTCTATTTGCTTTCTTAGCGGCTGTTGCGCACTGTGCCGTCGGCTTCATTGTCATGTCCACCATTACCCCCAAGTCCCTTTCTTGGTTGCTCTCATTCAATAATATCCCTCCCATCGTATAGTTGTACCTCGGGTTTCTGTTTCCAACATGCAATACTTTACATTTCTCAACGTTGAACTTCATCTGCCATCTCGCCGCCCATTCCCCCAATTTGTTCAAGTCCCTTTGCAATTCTTCGCATTCCTCTTTAGTCCCAGCTCCACTAAATAGTTTTGTATCGTCCGCAAATTTTATTATCTCACACTTCGTGCCTGTTTCTAGATCATTTATGAATATATTAAATAGCAGCGGCCCGAGCACTGAGCCCTGCGGAACACCACTCGTGACCCCCATCCAGTCCGAGTAGTGGCCCTTCACCCCTACCCTCTGTTTCCTACCCGCCAACCAGTTTCTGATCCATCTATGTACGTCTCCGTCCACTCCATGGTTCTTCAGTTTCCGGAGTAGACGTTCGTGAGGCACCTTGTCAAAGGCTTTTTGGAAATCAAGGTATATGATGTCTATGGGGTCTCCTCTGTCCATCCGTTTGTTAATTCCTTCGAAGAAGTGCAATAAGTTCGTTAGGCACGATCTCCCCCTGCAGAAACCATGTTGGGTTGTTTTCAAAAGTTCGTTTCTTTCCAGATGTTCATCGATGTGTTCTTTAATCAGTGCTTCCGTCAGTTTCCCCGGAACCGAAGTCAAACTCACTGGTCTGTAGTTTCCCGGGTCACCTCTTGATCCCTTTTTAAAGATGGGCGTGACATTGGCTATCTTCCAATCCTCCGGGATCATGCCTGTTTTCAAGGATAGGTTGCAAATTTGCTGCAGTAGTTCCGCTATCTCCTCCTTTAATTCCTTCAGAACCCTGGGATGGATTCCGTCCGGACCCGGGGATTTGTCAGTTTTAAGTTTTTCTATCTGCCTGTGTACATCATCAAGGCTCACTTCCATGGATGTTAATTTTTCTGCTTGATTTCCATTGAATATTTGTTCAGGTTCCGGTATGTTGGTTGTGTCTTCGTTTGTAAATACAGACGAGAAGAACATGTTGAGTCTTTCTGCGACTTCTTTCTCCTCCTTCACCGCTCCCTTCCTGTCTCCTTCGTTCAGCGGTCCTACCTCCTCCCTAGCTGGCTGTTTCCCTTTAACATATCTGAAGAACGGTTTGAAATTTCGTGCCTCCCTGGCTAGCCTCTCTTCATACTCTCTTTTGGCTTTTCGAACCACACGGTGACATTCTTTTTGATACTTCCTGTGCTCCTTCTGGTTCCCTTCAGTTTTGTCCTTTTTCCATTCCCTGAATGAATTTTTCTTATTGCCTATCGCTTCCTTCACTATTTTAGTCATCCATACTGGGTCTTTTGTTCGACCCTTTTTGCATCCCTTTCTGAATCTGGGGATGTGCAGATTTTGTGCCTCGCTCACTGTGTCTTTGAAAAAAGACCAGGCATGTTCTACTGTTTGCCATTTTTTGGAAGTGTTCCTAAGTTTCTTCCTTACCATTTCCCTCATTGCTTCATAGTTTCCTTTCCTGAAGTTGAAAGATGTCGCTATGGTTCTCTTTCCGTTCGGTATGCCTACTTCAACCTTGAACTTGATCATATTATGATCACTGTTTCCCAACGGTCCCACTACTTCCACTTCCTTTGCAGGTCCCCTTAGTCCATTTAGGATTAAATCCAGAGTGGCATTTCCTCTCGTCGGTTCTCTAACAAGCTGCTCCATGAAGCAATCTTGTATAGCCTCCAGGAATTCTGTCTCCCTAGCGCATCTTGAGCTTCCAAGACTCCAGTCTATCCCAGGATAGTTGAAGTCTCCCATAACAACTGTGTAACCACTTTTGCATTCTCGCTTCATCTCGGCATCCATTTCTTTATCGCTATCTCCAGTTTGCCCGGGTGGACGATAGTATAGGCCCATCTTTATTTCATGCCCTTTCCTACCCGGTATTTTAACCCATAGCGATTCCAGTTTGTTGATCATCTCCGCTGTGTCCATTCTTGTCGATTGTATGCTTTCTTTTACGTATAGGGCTATTCCTCCTCCTTTCTGACCTGACCTATCCCGGCGATAGAGCTTGTACCCCGGCAGTGCTGTATCCCATTTGTTTTCCTCATTCCACCACGTTTCAGAGATTCCAATGATGTCTATGTCCTCTGCATTGGCCATGGCTTCTAGCTCCCCCATTTTGTTTCTTAAACTCCTTGCATTAGTATATATGCAGTTTAGATCCTGGCATTTTGTCGTCTTCATTTCTTTTCCCTGTGCTTCAGTCTTTGGTGTCTTCTCTTTTGCTACAATCTTTCTAACCTCCTCTTCTGGGTTAGTTGACTCCTGTAATTTGTCTCTTGTTTCTTCCCTGCCTTTTTTCCCCTTAGTATCTTCACGGGATACCTTTTTCCGAATCATCGACACTAGGTCGACTGTCGGCTTTCCCCTTTCTCTTAGTTTAAAGCCTGTTCTATTCCTCTCTTGACGTTGTTTGCTAGAAGTCTTGTTCCCGCCACGCTCAGGTGCAGTCCATCTCTCCTGTAGAGCTTGCTCTTGCCCCAGAACGTTGTCCAGTTCCTCACGAAACTGACAATATATTACATTTACAGGATATTTACTTCATTATAAGAAAAATATTTCTTTATCTAATAACATTTGACTTTTTTCTTCCCTGCTGCTCTTTCAAAATTTCTGTAATTTTGCTACTCATCAGACTAGAGAGAAACCATCTCACATCCAAGGGATCCAAGGGAGCAGTTACGAGTTATACTGTTAATTGCTTTTTATAACATTAATAGCTAACTCACACAATCCCTTCTAGTGCATATGTTAACACAAGCGTATTGACAAGGCTAACTTTCTGCAAATATGTGGAACATATCTTTTTAATAGCAAATGTTTATCAATCAGGAACAGGTGATCATAGGTAAGGACAACTTAGGACTAAAACATAAGGCTTTTGAAATAAACAATGAATGTAATACTTTATTTCTTTCTTCTTCATTGTTTCATTTTCATTTACTTCTTCATTATCTACCTAGAATTCTTTATACTGATTATTTTTCATTAGATGAAGTAATTCTGTCACAGGGAATTTCAGCAAGATAGAGCTATATTATTAGACTAGTCTTTAAGCCCATTACATTAATGGGTGCTAGAACAGATGTGTGTGTGTCTGTCTTTCTTTCTTTCTCTCTCTCTCCTTGGCCGCTGTCTCTCTGTCTTTTTTTCTGTGTGTCTCTCTCTCCTTGTCCGTTGTCTGTTTTTTTTTTCTTTCAATCTCTGTCCCTGGTCCCCTGTCCTTCTGTGTGTGTCTTTCACTCCCACCTACCTGTCTTTCAGTGTGTGTGTCTCTATTTCTGTCAGTCTGTCAATGTCCCTGCCCACTTTCCTACCTACTTTTTTTATCATGCGTTGTGTTGGAAAGGGCAACAGGCACACAGGAAAGTAAACTGCCTCATAGCTCCCTACATGCGTATGCGGCAAATACTCATGTGTTGCACGTTCCTAATATACGCACGTGCTGAACGCGCATGCACCGCATGCTCTAATATTTCTCTGCCGGCCACGGAGCCACAGATGCACGGAGCCACGAAGATTGAAGTGTGCATGCGCGCTAAGTGTATTATTATATAGGATAAGGACAAGCACCCCACCGTATAGGGGACAGCGGCGACAAAATGGTCGAGGCCGTTGCCTAGGGGGGAAGGGAAAGGGAGGGAGGGGAAAATCAGGGTAGAGAGAAATAGGGCCAGGAAAGGGGACCAATCAGGGTCAGGGACGTAAGCACAGGGGGCGGGGTGAGAGATGGGAGGCGACCCGAATTGTAGCGGAAGCTGCAGTTCGGCCCTCACCATGGAAGCATCACAGCGTTCCCGCCCTCACACCCCATAGGAAGCCAGTCACAGCCGTAGATGCAACTATTGCAGAAAGAATCCAAGTGGGGTCATAGGCATAGCATGCAGATAAGAAAGAACACTGCGTTACAGTTGATAGCAAAAGATGTGGCGACGTATAGCCTTGCAGAAGCAAGTGAGGTAAGCACTCAGAGGCTTGCTTGTCTCCCAGCTTGGACCGCAGGGGAGGCCGTGTGGCATGACTTCAACAACCGACAGGTGGAGGGCCCTTTCTTGAACGGGATGGGGAGAAGGCAGGGCAGCTTGAACGGCTCTCCCACGAGAACAACGGTGGCCCAGCCAGAGATGCTGGGCAGGACACGGATCAGTTGATGGGTGTAAGAACTGAGATTCAGCAATATGATGTTGTGCCTATGGTATGAGTATATATATATATATATATATAAAATGTTCAGGCAAATGAATATGATGATATACATTGGTATTTAAATTGTGCATGGTGAAAATTTTGGTATGTTGGTATTTGTTGTTTGTAGATGATGTTGTAGTAGGGCATTGATGGCTGCGGCCATTAATAAATCCACATATTGTCGAAGAGCAGCGTGTCTGTGTAATACTTGCAAGGTATTGACAGTGGGAGACAACAAGTGCCGAGTGCCAATTTTGTTAATTTTGCATCTAGATCTTGCTTGTCAGGATCAGGTTGTTTCAGATTTTGTACAGGTACTTTCTTTATTAGATTGACATTATTTTGTTGCCCTACTTCTTTGTGAATAATAGGCTGATAGCACAGGAAGTTGGTCCAGAGTGATATCTTGGGCAGTTCATGTGCAGATTATGATGCAGTTTTTAATTAAGATTAATTCTATTTAAATCAAAAACTAAGGGCTCCTTTTTCTAAGCTGTGATAGCGGTTTTAGCACGCGCTAGACACTAACACCAGCACTGAGCTGGCGTTAGTTCTAGCTGCATAGTGTGAGTTTAGCGCAGGCTAAAAACGCTATTGCAGCTTAGTAAAAGGAGCCCTATGACAGGGTTTTTCAGCCAGCATAAATAGGAACTTATGGACTTGAAAACTAAGGGCTCCTTTTACTAAGGTGCGCTAGCGTTTTTAGCACACGCACAAAATTACCATGCGCTAAACCGCATGGTACGCTTCTAGAATAACACCAGCTCAATGCTGGTGTTAAGGTCTAGCGCGCACGGCAATTTAGCGTGTGCTATTCCGCGCGTTAAGGCCCTAACGCACCTTTGTAAAAGGAGCCCTAAATGGTGTCACGTCGTAGAACAGTGGGAATCATCTATGAGGGAAGTAATGGATGAGATTGCACCCTGGAAAGAATGAATAATAATAATAATAATAACTTTATTTTTCTATACCGCCATGTCTACATGGCCAGTCCATTACTATGCTGGCCCCACCCACATCCAAATGGTCAGGATTAGGACATTTTCAACCCAAATGTTTTTTTTTTCTGATTGAAAAAGGGGTTTAAACTTAGATGTTCCAATGGCCAAGATGTCAAAGTTGATGATTTTCAAATAAATTATATTTGGATGTCCAGCAGTTTGCTATTCAAAAATGGACTTAGATGCTTTTTTCTTTTTTTCACAAAAATGTCCCTCCACCTTTGCCATACTATGTCTACCATGCTACAATCTCTCATACCATTTTTGCCACTCAATGTTTACTTTTAAATAGTTATATTAGTCAAAGCATGTGTAATAACTTACAAAGGTAATCAAATAATTTTTACTTCCTCTTTTTGGATGTCCAAAGCAAGTGTTCTAAAGTTACATTACATTACATTACTGACTTCTATTCCGCCTGTACCTTGCAGTTCTAAGCGGATTACATCAGAAGATAGCTGGATATTTCCAGGAAAAAGTTACAATTAAGGAGCTGGATACATTGTACAATTAAGGAACTGGTTCATAATAAAGTTTTGAGAAGAGGGTACCAGATAGATGGAGAGAATAGGAAAAGTGTCGGATGATGCTGGAAGAATACGAGGATGTTAAAGAGTAGAAACTGTCACATTGTTGAGTCTTTGGAGGATAATACAGGTAGAGGGTGGGAGGGGGAGATTGCAAGAGGGGAGAAGGGGGTTAAGCTAGCTGTATAAATTTTTTGAATAGCAGGGTTTTGATTTCTTTACGGAACGTTTTGTAGTCAGTTGTTGCTATGAGCAGCTTGGAGATGTAGGGGTCCAATTTTGCTGCCTGTGTTGCTAGTAGGTGGTCGTACATCTTTTTGCGCTGAGTTCCCTTGAAAGGGGGGAAGGTGAATGGAGATTGGGTTCTTCTTTGCCTGGATGAGAGGTTCCGATTTAGGCGGTGGGTGGGTGCAGTTCCGTTTACTGCTTTGTGTAGTAGGCAGTATAGTTTGAATTGAATGCGGGCTTGTATAGGTAGCCAGTGTGAGTCTAGGAAGGCATTGGTGATGTGATCAAATTTTCCAAGTGAATAGATCAGTCTGAGGGCTGTGTTCTGTACAGTCTGTAGTTGTTGTATTAAATATGTGTGGCATGGTAGGTAGAGGATATTGCAGTAGTCCACTAGACTCAGGACTAGGGCTTGGACTATGAGTCTGTATTTATCTTTGTCGAAAAACTTTCTTATTTTTCGTAGGTTGCGCATGGTAAAGAATGGTAAAGTTCTGTATTATCGCTCACTTAGAAAAATGTAAGAGAGATGAGAATTGTGTTAACATAATGGTAAAATGGAGTGAGCAAGATGAGTCTAACTTTTTAACAGTTTGTCTGAGAATTGTCTTTCTGCCACAGCTGTACATTTTTTTCTCAGCTGTTAAAAATAAAATAATTGTGGAGCTGCTGGCATGTACCAGGGGAGTTCAATAATTTAACTACCTGAGAATGAAACAAAGTAGCAAGCGTGTTGAAACAAGTCTGTGCATGTTGTGACATGTCTCAAGGTTACTTATGCACAGTTGTGGCTCAGTGTGAGTCTAACACTCCAAGAGACAGGATGTCAGGAAAGTCCTTGTGTGAATCAAGTAAGAAACTGCTAGATTTGGAGCACCGTTCAGTGACAAAAAAAAAAATTCACAAAAGAAGGGAAAAAGCCAAAGGAGATCCATGAACGCATGACTGCAGTTTATGGTGAGTCTTCCCCATCATCCTATAAAGTAAAATTTTGGAGCAAGCAGTTTAAGTGGGGTAGAGAGTCCATTGAAGATAACCCCCACACTGGATGGCCTATGGAAGCAACTTCCACAGATATGTGCAAGAAGATTCAGGATTTAGGGCTTCTTTTACAAAGGTGCGCTAAGCATTTTAGCATGCGCTAACCACGTGCTAAATGCTAATGTGTGCATGTTAGTTATATGGACACGTTAACGGTTAGCATGTGTATATATTTAGCGCATGCTAAAATGCATAGAGGGGCATAATCAAAAGAAAAGTCCGTTTTGGGCCGAAGTCGCAAGTCGCCCAAAGTTGGACAAAAGTCAGACATGGGAAAAGGTTCATTTTCGAAAAATACATCCAACATATATATATTTTTTTTAATCATCTAACTGGTCATCCAGCCATCTGATCATCCAGACCGTTAAGTCGTACATCTTTATGCCCCATTTTTAATCAAAAATCCGTCCAAGTCACAAACACCTAGAAAAAGACCTTTTGGGTGCAGGAGGGGCCAGAAAAGTGATGGACTGGACACCCAGACATGGCACCAGGATAGGGGGGTACCTTACAGGGCACTGCTGTAAACTTCACAAAAAGGGTCCCACATAAACATCTCACTACATCTCCCTTAAAGGTCATGGTTAACCCCAAAAACCTACTAGACCCACCTATCTACCACCCAAGTAGCCCCTATGGTTGCAGGAGCCACTTATGGCAGTACAAAAGAGTTAGGGGTTGTTGTTTTTTTGGGGGCCTGGGTCCTCCTCTCCATGGTTCACTAAGCCACCCCCAAGACCACTTAAGCCACCTCTGTGCAGCTTTACTAGGCTTTCCTATGCTAGGCTGCCAGGCAGATATGTAAAGTTGTTATGTTTTTTTATGGGGGTAGGGGGTTCAGTGATCACTGGGGCAGTGTGTGGGGGTCTGTACTTTGTGTCTGCAGTGCTTATCTGGTCACTTTGGATACCTTCTTGTGACTTAGACCTGGATTTAGATTGCCTAATTCACAACGTCCATGTTCCGTCTAGGCAGTATTGTAAAACTTTCGGTTATACATGCAGTACGACTAAGTCTAGGATGGCCCACATCCTGCCCAAATCCCACCCTCGACACTCCTCCTGACATGCTCCTTTTAGCTCTGGTTGTTCAGCATCACTGTGAAGGCCTAGGTCATTTTTAAATACGTCTAAAACCCAGTTTGATTATCGGCACTTGGACGACTTGTCTTATAGATCATCCAAGTGCCGATTTAGGCCGGTTTTAGACATTTTTCTGTTTTGATTATGAGCCCCATAGTACACCTTAGTAAAATAGGGGGCTAATTTTGTCAGACAAACAAATTCAGGTTTCCCAAATAGCTGAAGAAATGGGCATCTTGGCAGGTACAGTTTTGAAAATAATTCATAAAAAGTTAGGCATGTCCAAGGTTAGTACAAGATGGGTTCCAAGAATGCTGATGCCATGTTAGAAGGCCACAAGGCTCCAGGCTGTCAGGAGAATTTGAAGATGCTCCTTGAAGACCAAGTGAATGTTTTTCATTGTTTGGTGTTTAGAGATGAGATTTGGGTCTATCACAGATATCCTGAGTCCAAAATGAAGTCAATGCAGTGGAAGCACAAGTCATCCCCCACCCCCAAAATAGTTCAAGACAGAAAAATCTGTAGGCAAATTCATGATAATTGTCATCTGGGATGATGAAGGACTTTTGCTTCTGGAGTTCATGCCACACAAGACAACCATAACCGGGGAGAGTTATGCCAACACAATAATCACTTTGCTGAAGTCAAGGAAGGAAAACTTACAACAGGCACATGTCATGACAATCACAGGCTGCCCATCCGAGAATGTGGGTTTCAGCAGCTGAACCATCCACCCTACGGTCCTGACCTGGCTCCCTCAGGTTATTTCCTGTTCTGAGTTTTGAAGAAAGCACTCAGTGGACAGCGGTTTTCAAGTGATGAAGATGTCAAGTACGTTATGACATCCTGGTTTGAAAGTCAAACATAAGAATTATTTTCATTGCAGAAAATGTGGATGAAGTTTATGGACCTATTGGGACTATATTGAAAAATAAGCCAAAATTTTTTGAAAACTATTTTCTACTGAGGTAGATAAATTATTTAATGTCCCCTACAAAAACAATGCTAATAATCTTGTAGAAGTTTGAAAGTAAAGTAAAAATGAAACTACTTTCTGAGTCTGAAGGGATTGCATTTTGGCCTGTGAATGGAAAAATATTCAGTTCAAAAATAAAGGATATTCTATTAGACATAAATGGCTAAAAATCTTCTATACTTCAGTGATCCAAAATGAGATACACAGCCATCAAATGGCAGCTAACAAAAATGAAATAATTCAGTTTTTATTATCATTGATTTGATGAAGTTTTATATTTCGTCTTGGATCACTAGAGTGCGAAGACATCTCTGAACTATTTATATGTTAAATGGAAAAAAATAACCCTTTATATTCAAGCAAATTCCAAAGCACGTAACACATTTTAAAGAGTTGGTTACATAACTATGGTCTAGCAACAATTTTAGTCAAGGATTAATATTTTTTGCTTCAACATTGGCAGAATAGAAAATAAAAAAGATGGTCAAAAACTGGCTATTGTTATATATAGAACTTGGTAGATTACTTTTTATGTTCACAAATACAAATATTGGCATGATACTACCTAACTTGGGTTATTTTATTTCTATAATATTTTGATCCAAAATATTTCTACTTACCTTAAAAATGAAAAGTCATATTTTAATTCATTTTACTGCATATTCAACTTGGTTGACATTTCAAGAGATCAAGAACATTAGTTATCATTAAAACTATCTTACCATTGTTTAATATCTCATAATCCTTCTATGGCATCATCACAGCTGACTAGGTCACTTACATTAAACCTCAGTATTTATTTACTCACTCTGCATTTATTAAAAAAAGGTTCAGTCTCAAACACTTCATATAGTAATTGAATTAAATGAAATGAAGAAAATAACCTGCTCACTTTTCAAACATTTTTTCTATAGATAGTTATAAAATTGTAATCTTGAGCTCTGCCACATCTTCCTGATCCTTGAACAACATCATCGAAAAAAGACAAAGTGAATGTCTAAATCAACCAAAATAAGTCTTTATTAAAATACACAAGTGTTTAAGAAGTCCCAACAAGGATCCTTGTTTCGGTGTTCAAAACAACGCCTTCTTCAGAGAACACTTGAAAACGTTGTATATATAAGTATACTGCTAAAGTATAGCTAAAAATCCATGCTGAGCTGGACATATACTTATATGTACAACATTTTTCAACTAAGACCCTCTTATACTAAGGTGCACTAAGCGTTTTAGCATGTGTTTAACATGTGCTAAATCAGCGTGTGCACTAACCACTAACGCGTCCATAGGATACGGTACTACTCGAAAGGGTCCAAAGAAGAGCGACTAAGATGGATAAGAGGCTGGAGGAGTTGCTGTACAGTGAAAGATTAGAGAAATTGGGCCCTTTCTCCCTCGAACAGAGGAGATTGAGAGGGGACATGATCGAAAAATTCAAGGTCCTGAAGGGAATAGACTTAGCAGATAAGGATAGGCTGTTCACCCTCTCCAAGGTAGGGAGAACGAGAGGGCAAGCTCTAAAATTGAAAGGGGATAGATTCCGTACGAATGTAAGGAAGTTCTTCTTCTCTCAGAGAGTGGTAGAAAACTGGAACGCTCTTCCGGAGTCTGTCATAGGGGAAAACACCCTCCAGGGATTCAAGACAAAGTTAGACAAGTTCCTGTTGAACCAGAACGTACGCAGGTAGAGCTAGTCTCAGTTAGGGTGCTGGTCTTTGACCAAGGGCTGCCACATGAGTGGACTGCTGAGCACAATGGACCACTGGTCTGACCCAACAGAGGCAATTCATATGTTCTTATAACATGCACGTGTTAGCACTAATATTTACCGCATGCTAAAAAGCAGAGCACACCTTAGTAAAAGAGGGGGGTAAGTGTCCCCTGAAGAAGGCATTGTTTTGAACTCTGAAACAGGGATCCTTGTTGGGACTTCTTAAACACTTGTGCATTTTAACAAAGACTTATTTTGGTTGATTTAGACATCCACCTTCTCTTTTTTTGTTGATACTGTTCAAGGACCAGGAAGATGTGGTAGAAGTTTCCACTAGAGGTGGTGGTGCTGGGAAACATCATATAATGCAGGGCTACCCAAGTCCAGTCTTCGAGATCTACTAGTAGGCCAAGTTTTCAGGATATCCACAATGAATATGCATGAGAGAGATTTGCCTGCACTGCCTTCTTGGTATACATATCTCTCTCATGCATGTTCATTGTGGATATCCTGAAAACCTGGCCTGCCAGTAGATCTCGAGAACCAGACTTGGGAAGCCCTGATATAATATGCATTGTTGTCACTAGGTACTTGAGCTTCGGATTTGATGGCACAGAACAGAATCAGTGTGATATAGAGAGATCAAAAACTGCAATTACAGAACCCGCTGTTGGCTATACTGGAGATGCAGCTGGCCAAGTCAGATGAACATATACAATTGGGTAGGTCATTTACGGGAATCATAATGGCTCACTTGTTCAAACATAGAGTATCATATCTTCACTAAAATGATCAGAGTATATGATGCACAAAATGACCTGTGGCATGGAGATCATGTGTAATTCACCCATGCCATTCCTGCAAATTGGTGCCTTGGGACAGCAAGCATCTTGACAATCTTCCAGCAGGCCTATGACAGCAATATTTTATGCATCAGTGCTCAGGGTTACAGGGGCCAAGCAAGAACTTTTATCAATACTACAGTAGCAACAGCCACAGCACACTGCAGGAACTCCAGTGATGTACCACAGTTTTCATGAGGTCACACAGCAGACTGGAATATAGTTTGGGGAATCACTTTGTTCCTCTATGATCAGTACCCGCTTATTCGGCAGTCCAGAACACCATGGCAGCCTAAGTTTGTCAAGGGAGGAAGAAAGGGGAATATCAAAGGGAGAATGGGAAAGAAAGGGGAGGAGAAGGGCGGGAAGGGGATGGAGAAAGTAGAAGTACTGGAGATGAATAAGAAAGTCTAGTTTGTAGTGGTTGGTGAAGAGAAGGAAGGAGATGAGATAGGAGGAAAATAGGACATGGGAGGAGAGGTTTTGACACTTCAGTATCTATAGATGAGCGGTGAATTGGATAGGGTTGAGGTGGAATGCATCTGGAATGAGGGGGTATTATTCATGGGGGTCTTGATGACTCACTTGCTCAAACATAGCATATGAAACCTTCACTAAAATGAGCAGTGTATGAGTTCATTCTATGCTGTAATACCCTGCTGGTTTGGATGTGCATGCTCTGTTGCTGGTTCTTCCTCTGTTTCGTCTGACTCCAGTCCTTCAGGTAATTGTTCTCTATGTTATAGTGCCAGGCTGTGCAGGTTGCAGAAGACCATAAATATCTAGAATAATTTTTCCAGTTTGTAGAGCATCTCCCCTCCTGATCTGTTAATGTGCCTGAATCTTATCTTGAGTAACCCAAAGGTCCTTTCTATGATCCTAAGATCCTTTCTTGTTTTAGTGGGGTGCCCTTGTGTAACACTCCTTGGCCTCATTGTGGGATCTGACAATCAGGGTCATTAGCTACCTCTTCTTTAGCTCTATTCACCTGTGTGAGATGGGAAGGATAAAAGAAAATAAATTGGATGAGTGAGATACCAGAGTGCTGTTATGCATTGGTGCTGTGAGAAATTCTGGAGGAAGTCGAGTTGTAGCAGTATCTGTCTGCATTTGGATATGTGCAGGGCTTACCTGTGAGTCAGCTTCCAGTGATCTCTCTGTCTTGAAACAGTCATGTATCCCTGAGTGTGCCAGGATGTACGAGTCATGGCAGGATTCAAGGAATCTTGGGAAAGAATCATTGATCCTTCCCTGCATATTGAGAGAGTTGAAGGCCTTTCTGTGATAAGCTATTCTCCTTTTAGAGCCCAGAGCCTATGGAGCAGTGGCTTAGTAAAATGTATGAAGGCTGTGCATCAGGGAAGAGGCTTGAAGGGAGATAAGATCAGGTCAGAGTGAGGGATCAGTGGAATCCATGTATCACCACAACTGAAACAACATAAACATAGAAACATAAACATAGAGTATGACGGCAGAAGAGGGCCGGCGGCCCAACAAGTCTGCCCGCTCAAGAACCCTCCCTCCCTGGAGTACCCAACTTTTATGCATAACTCTGTAGCACCCCCACCTGTTTGTCCCATTGACTTTTGAAGTCGAGCACGCTATTAGCCTCGACCACCTGGCGTGGAAGTTTATTGATCAGTTCGGTGAAGAAGCATTTCCTGGTGTCACCATGAAATCCTCCCCACTTGAGTTTTAGCGGATGCCCTCTTGTTGCCGTGGGACCTGTAAGAAAAAAGATTTCTTCCTCCACTTCAATGCGACCCGTGATGTATTTGAATGTTTCTATCATGTCCCCCCTTTCTCTGCGCTCCTCGAGAGAATATAAGCGCAGTCTGGTCAGACGTTCTTCATATGGGATGTCTTTAAGTCCTGGGACCATCCTAGTGGCCATTCTCTGGATTGACTCCATTCTCTTCACATCCTTTTGATAATGTGGCCTCCAAAACTGGACACAGTACTCCAGGTGAGGTCTCACCATGGATCTGTATAATGGTAGTATGACTTCAGGCTTTCAGCTGATAAAGCTCCTTCTGATACAACCCAGCATTTGTCTTGCCTTTGCTGAAGCTTTCTCCACCTGATTGGCAGCTTTCATATCTTCCTGGATGAGAACTCCCAAGTCCCTTTCTGCAGTGGTTCTTGTTAAGTTTTCACCATTCAAGGTGTATGTTCTGCATGGGTTTCCACTCCCAAGGTGCATTACTTTATATTTTTTGGCATTAAAGTTTAGTTGCAAAGTACTGGACCATTGTTCCAATAAAAGCAGGTCCTTTTTCCTAGTACTGGGCCTGGTTGCGCTATCAGGTTCTGTTGCCCTGCCCACAATGTTGCATAGTTTAGCATCATCAGCAAATAATGTAATTTTGCCTCGAAGTTCTTGAGTTAGATCCCTAACAAAGATATTAAATAGCATCGGGCCCAAGACCGAATCCTGTGGCACTCCGCTGGTCACTTTTGACATTTTTGAGGGAATACCTTTCACCATTACTCTTTGAAGTCTGCCACTAAACCAGTCATGTACCCATGCTGTCAGTATTTTTCCTAGTCCTAACGAGTTCATCTTGTTCAATAACCTATGGTGTGGAACACTATCAAAAGCCTTGTTAAAGTCTAAATACACGATATCCAGGGACTCACCCTCATCCAGTTTTTTTTGTTACCCAGTCAAAGAAGCTTATCAGGTTGGATTGACAAGACCTTCCCTTTGTAAAGCCATGCTGGTGGGGATCCCTTAATCTTTCATCATCCAGAAATGTGTCCAATCTGTTCTTGATCAACTTCTCCATGAGTTTACTCACTATTGATGTGAGACTCAATGGTCTATAATTTTCAGCCTTTGACCTGCATCCCTTTTTGTGGAACGATATAACATTGGCAGTTTTCCAGTCCAGGGGAACTTTTCCCTCACTTAGGGAAAGATTGAAGAGCACAGCTAACGGCTCTGCCAGGACATCACTCAGTTCTCGAAGTACTCTAGGGTGTAGATCGTCCAGGCCCATAGCTTTGTTTACTTTTAATTTTGATAATTCTTGATAGACTTCGCTCGCAGTAAATTCCATGTCCCGGAATGGGTCCTCCAAATTCCCCTTTGTCTGTAGTTGAGGACCAGATCCTGGTGCTGCGTCCGAATCTGTAAAAGTTGCCGTCAGATTTCTTTAGGCACCCAATACCGCTTGTGTTCTTCTTCCTGTCGCTAACATATTTATAAAAGGATTTCTCCCCTTTCTTTACCTGCCTAGCTATGTTTTCTTCCATCCAGAGTTTGGCCTCTCTGACTGTCATTTTAACATTTCTGGATTTGTCCAGATAGGTTTCTTTAGCTTCCGGTCATTGTGATTGTTTGTAGTTTATGAAAGTTTTTTTTTTTTTTTTTTGCTTTACTAGTTCTAAGAACTCCATGGAGAACCACTGTGGTCTATTTTTTCTGCGTCGTTTGCTCTCGGTTTTGATGTATATGTTGGTTGCTCCTTGCAGGGTAGATTTCAGAGTCAACCATAGTTCCTCTACATTATCTGTTGTGGTTTGGTTTTGCAGCACTTTGTAGACATAGTCCCCCATGCCCTGAAAGTTAGTTCCTTTAAAATTTAGGACCTTAGTCGATGTGTTTGATCTAGTGGATCCTTTATTGAGGTGGAACCAAACCATGTTGTGGTCGCTGGATGTCAAGGTGTCTCCCACCGATACCTCTGTGACACTGTCTCCGTTGGTGAGCAACAGGTCCAGGATTGCCTGGTCCCTGGTGGGTTCCAATACCATCTGCTTGAGGTGTGCTCCTTGCATGGAGGCAAGTAGCCTCTTGCTGCCACTGGCTGTAGTGCAAGCTTTGTTCCAGACCACATCGGGCATATTAAAGTCTCCCACCAGCACTGTATCTCCACGCAGTGTGATGGTCTCAATGTTATCCATTAGTTCGTCATCTGCATCCTCCTTTTGTCTTGGTGGTCTGTATATTGATATAGGCATTTGTTATTGCCCCTGGCAAGGTTCACCCAGAGGGATTCTCCCGTATACTTGATGTCTGTGATTTTAGTGACTTTGATGTCATCTCTAATGTACAGAGCTACCCCTCTGCATGATTTGCCCTCTCTGTTTCGACGGAGTAAGTTATATCCTGGTATGACCATATCCCATCCGTGGGACTCCGAGAACCACGTTTCTGATATCGCCACTACATCAAGGTCGGCGTTTCTCATTTCCGTTTCTAATTCCAGTATTTTGTTGCCCAAGCTATGGGCATTAGCATACATGGCTGTCCATTCTATCTTTTTGCATGGAGTGTTTTCTGACTGAGATAGTTTGTCCCCTTCATTCTTGCCTTTGTCCCCCTCAATCTTGCCTTCAATTGTCTCCCAGTTAAATCTTCCTCTACAGCTTCAGCTTCAGCTGTGGTTTCCATCAAACTTACGCATCTCATGGCTGCAGGGTGTCTGGTATAATAAATGTCAGTTTGCAAATTAAATTTGAAGGGTTTCAGATAGATATGCTATAAAAACTTTGTCTATTAAAAGCTATATATCTTCATATGCAAACACTGTAAATGTATTCTCGATGAGTGTGTGTATATGCAGCTTACTGAATTGTATGTTTGGTAGACTGAGCCATTTATATCCATGCCCTGCAGTGAGTGCTAATGAGATATACTTCACACATCAAGCCTGATTTTTACTTGTGTATCATCCCCGTTAATAAAGGTGCCTAATTAAGTCATCCATTAAAAGCCAATAATGCTAATTTAATGGGCAAAAAATCCAGTAGAGCACCATTAGATTCTCCCTGTTAGTTGAACAGAAAACAACTTTAACAAATGTTATAATTAGATGTTATTACTAAAGGGAAGATTGTACAAGAAAAAAAAACCCCGATTACTGTCTTTAAAATCGGGGAACAGTAGATTCAACTGCTGGTACTGTACAGATAACATATTCTACTTCAGCTGTTTTGCTGTATTTAAATTTTCTTGATTTGCTTTTATTATTTATAGTTTCAGTTATATTCATGAAAATAATTATGACTAAAGTGGTAACATTATAAATCAAATATTAAGGAGATGCTATGCAACTGATACAGTAATATTTGGTGCATACTTCAAGACTGTTTAACGCATAATAAGAAATTATGTGCAATAAGACCTTATCATGCATGATAAAACACTTTGAACATTCTTTAGAAGGAGGACAATAAAGAGGGCCATTTTCAAAGTCATCTACAGGGATGGAAAGTGTACTAATCAGCTATCTAAAAAAAAAAAAGGACCATCCCTCAATGCCACTATACCTGCACACATTGTTCTGCACTCAAATCCTATAAAGATCCCAAGGCAGCCAGAGGTTAGGCAATAATTGGGCTTGTTAAACTATTTGAGCTTGTTACATTTCATCACCTCTGTGTCTTGTCACATCACTGTGACTGCTGTTAGTGGAATGGAGCAGAGCTGGGGGGGGGGGGAGGAGTTGCCAACATGCTAGCATTTTCCTAGTGTTCACTTTATGTCTTAGCCAGAGACAAGAATAGCAGGACCTCAAAAGGGATTTTTGTAATATCACCAAGTAATCTAATTTATTAAAGCAATTGATTTCACATGTACAGCGTTTGAATTGTCTCTTCAATGGAATGAGAAAGGATGCTTAAGAGCAGGAAACTATTAAAAAAAAATCAAGAAAATTTAAATACAGCAAACATCTGAAGTATAATATGTCATCTATGCAGTGCCTGCAGTTGAATCTACTATTCCCCCATTTAAAGACTGTAACCATTTTGTTTCTTGTATATAAGCTTTTATCTTAATCTAATATATAATTTATATAAGACACTTGCAAGCCTGAAGACTATTGGAAGTGGTGTACATGCATGTACAATAGGTATTTTTCTGTTCCTGGAGTGCTCACAATTACAAAAACAACAAAGAGTTTACGTGGGATTTGAACTTGTATCCCTTGTTTACAGTCCACTGTACTAACCACTAGGGTGGCTCTCTGCTTTGTATGGAAATCTATGTGGTCATTTTCTAAGAAAGCTGCCATACAGACATCAATGTGCCTCCCCCTCCCCCCCCATTTAGAATTTGAATGTTTCAGTTTCTAAAATGGATATTCATGCTAGATGTTTCTAATGCACGGATGACCATCTCACATATTTTCGAACAGATTCCTGTTTGAAAATACATGTAAAATAGATGCAAGATACCCTCATGATATAGATAAGTATCTTTTACAACATCTGTAAAGCAAAGCCCTTTATTTTTTTTTTAAAGAATATGATCTTTATTGAAACTCTAGGATAAAAGGACAGTATTTTTTTAAATGTATGATGATAGAAATGCAGTGACCAACCCCCTCTTTTACAAAACTGTGATAGCAGTTTCTAGCATGGGGAGCCGCGCTGAATGGCCCGCACTGCTTCCGACACTCATACAAACTCAATGAGTATCAGGAGCAGCATGGGCCATTCAGCACGGCTCCCCACTCTAGAAACTGGCATTGCAGTTTCGTAAAAGGAGGCCCAAGTCTCATTTGACTTAACTGGCACTTTTTGGGTTTTGAACACCTATACATAAAACTGTAAATATTTTAATTTTTATGATTTAAGAGTGCTATCTATATAAGCCCTTAAAGAATTGTGGCTGAGCAGTGCCACTATCTATGTAGCTGGCAAAGTGAGCACCTTATTCTTACATTTAGTACCACCACTTACATATTGTGACCGGGCCCGTCTCTGAGTAAGTAGGAAACTGCGGCCCGGACCACAAGTAAGATTTTTAATACGCCTTTTATATGGCAGTGGAAGGAAGACCCGGATACCGGATTCTTTAGAATAAAGTATCAGGTTTATTACTAACCCAAAGTTCAAAGAAAATACACAGCAGAAGAAAAAACATAAAACATTCACCTCAGTTGGTTACAGTGCTCAGAGGGCCTCTCCCCCCATTATTCTTTCAGTCCAGGTTCTATTAAGGAGCAAGATTGCACTTCCTTATCACCAGGAAAATCCCAGCAAACTTATAAGTCAGTTAAAGCTTTCCTTGGCTCGTAGCCCCTGCCGGGCTTGATTGCTCTCACTCTGGACTTCACCTTTTATGAGCCTAGCTAGCTGAGCATGGCTTGCCCCTCCAGCCTTTCCTTCTCAGCTCTCTCTGCATTTGTTTAACACATTATTAGCACCTTGTTAACTCTGCCCGCACTGCTCATGCTGTCGGGTATACAAACAATAGGATACCGTTCTTCAGGAGTTTAACTTAGGACATGCAAACATCATATTCTCCAAGGTCCATGCCCTCTTCACTTATCTCATTACTTAGTATGCTGTCCATTTCCCATTCACACTCCCGGGAACTCTGGCTTGAAGCTTCTTCACTTCTTTCTGTTTGTGCTTCCCCTCCCCCTCTCTGTACGTCTGCAAAACTATCTGCAGCTTTTCTCTGGGGAGGCTTTCTCAGCCCTGCTCTTTGGGGCTTGAGTTGCCAGTCACAATACCTCTCCAGGGCAGTAACACCTTTCCCTAGGTGTGGGCTTCTTGCCCTCCGTTCCTGCTGGACTTGAGGCACCCTCTGTGACCTGGAACCCACGTGAGTAGTTTGGCTTCTCAACCACTCCTTCTGGTTCTCCTCTCTCTGCACTCTCGTTCCTTCTCGAGTTTCCTCCCTTCTCCCTTCTCCAGTAAATTGATCTTTCCTATAAGGCCAACCCCGGGGTCTGACTCCACCCCCTTCTAAATTAGCCTCAGGTTTCTCCCTGACTTCAGGAAAGGAGTGATAGGGGCAATCAGTGGTCTGCAGAGCCTTTCTTAATTGGCTCTTCAGCTGTGCTGGAACCTGCCTGGGCTTGCCTTCCTTTGCCTGAGCCAGCTGTCCTGACTCCATGCCTGGTTTTATCCAGCCTTGTGCTGCATTCTGGGGAGTTTTAGTAGTAGTTTTCACCGTGACAGGAGCTTCCCTGTCACATACCCCCCTACTTAAACCCCTATCGGTCCTTTCTTCTTTTACACTCTTAGAGGTCTTTTCCCCTAACCGTAACGGGACTCTCCGGGTTATGGATTTCTTTACCACCCCTTCTTGCTCCTCTGAGGAGCCCCAGCCCTGCTCCCCCCGAGCAGTGACTGTATCTATCACCTCCTCTCGCAGTTCCGGAATCATCACTCGCTCACATATTAATTGAGCTATACAATCCCCTTCTTTTATACTATATTCCTTCTCCCCTAGATTTAATACCAAAATCTTAAGGGTTCCCCGATAATCGGGATCGACCACTCCAGCCCCTATGTGTATGCCATGCCGGAGGGCCAAACCCGATCTTGGCGCAATGCGCCCATAACACTCTTCTGGTAGAGCGATCACTAAGCCCGTATCCACAACTTTCCTGCCCCCTTTTGGCACCTTCATTTCTTGGATACTGCTTAAGTCCCAGCCCACGGATCCTGGCGTCACGCGGACTGGCAATTTAGCCTTGGGAGATAGCCGCATCACCCTTAAAATGGGCTTCTCCCTATCTGGTGTAACCTTGGCCAAGGAAACCTCTTTCGGTTGTCCGGGCGGACTCTTTCCTCTCTGGTCCCTACTCTGACCTACCTCTTCAGGTTCCTCTAGCGGACTCTTTCCTCTCTGATCCTTACTCTGACCTACCTCTTCAGGTTTCTCTGGCGGACTCTTTTGGTCCCTGTCCTTATGTACACTTGCCTCTTCAGGATTAATGGGCGGCCTCTCTGCTCCCTCGTCCCTACATCTCGGACACTCCTTACACCAGGCTACTACCTCTTGGACTAGTCCGGGCCAATAGAATTTCCTTTGGATCTCTTTAATGGTCACACCTGGGGTCAAATGGTCTAGGCCTCGGTCCCTATGGATGGACCAAAATATTTGTTTCCTAAAGCTGGCTGGTATTACTAAGCACCTTTGTGCCTTTTGGGCCCTAGGATTCCATCCTCTCCTATAGAGGAGTCCCCCTACCACCTGAAACTCACAAGCCCCCTCCCCAGCGATTTCCCACTGCTCTATAGCCGGCTCTAATGAGGGATCTTTCCTTTGTTCCCGGCTTAGAGTAGGGAATCGTTGGGCCACCTCGTAAGGCACCCAGGGTTTCCACGATAAGTGACTCCCCCCTCCCTTGCCTTGCAAGCAAGATCTTTTGTCCTCTCGCCTCTCTGCTCGGCTTTTCCTTCTTTTATGGGAGGGTTCTTCTAGGACCTCCTCTGCCAGGGGGAAGATTTGGGCCAACTGCTCCTCCTGCACTGGGGACGCCTCCACCCCTCGCATGCCACAACACTCCCTAAAGTAGGGCCATTCCCGTCCCAGGATCACATCATATGGGGGTCTAGGCATCAGGGCCATTTTTAGAGCATCTTTTCTCCCTTCATACTCTATCCACACCTCCTTCATTTCATGGGTTAAGGAGGTCCCATGCATGCATTGTATTTCCAACCGTCCCTGGGGTTTATCGATTTTCTGACCCCGGGCTCTTAAAACCTGCTGCCATACTTTCTGGGCCAGTATGGACTGATCAGCCCCTGAGTCTATTAGGGCAACTAACGGGATTCCCTCTATCTTTATCGGAATCATCCACTCTCTCAGGGAAATCAGGGTTGTGGACCCAACCTTGTTGGTCAGGCTCCTCCTGACCGGGCATTGCACTTGCCAATGTCCCGGATGACCACAGGCAAAACACTTACCAGCCCGCTTAACCCTGGCCCGTCCCTGGTACCTTCCCCCAGACCTCCTAAAACATCTGTCAAGGCCTTGTCTCAAGGCTCCAGGGTTCTCCTTCGGGGCCAAACGGGTTCCCCGTGACTGGCTCCGATAGGGACCTGGGTCACTCTCTACACATTCTAGCAATTTTGGCTTACGTATAGGATAGCTTACTGCTGGTTCAGTACCCAAAGTATGATATGATATGTCATCATCTATATTCATTTTATGCAGTCTTATCGGCTCCCCAAAAGGAGCGCCTACCGGCCCGACGACACCATCACCGCTGCCGGCCGCCGGTACTGCAGGTCTCTGCGCCAGGTTGCTTATGGCCTGTATCTGAGCAGTCATTTGTTGCAAAAGTTCGGTGTGCCTTGCTTGCTGCGCTTGGTGATCAGCCTTCCAAAGCTCTGCCTGCGACTGCAACATCTCCTGGAAATGCAGCTGCATACGGTGCATCTCCCCTTCCAGACCAGTCCGGAACTTGGCTGCCTCCATCCTGAAATACAAACAAGAGAGAACAGGAACCCAAGTGCGGACTTTTCAAACTATGGCGTTCCCCTTCTGGTCCCCAAGCTTCTGGTCCCCCTTACCCACCAATCCACATCAGCCACCCCTAAGTACCGTTACCTCAGGGACTGATGTGTCTCAGCCTTGGGATATTAGGGCCTCCCCAGCCACTCCTGCAACCAGGAACTCCGGAACCTGGAACTGCTCCTCCGGACTCCGCTCCACTCTCTTGCTGACGTTGGCCTCCAGATGCCTTAATGTTGCCTCTGGGTCTTTTAATCCTCAGTCTCCAAGAAAGTCCGGTTAAGAAATTTATGGCTTTTCAAAAAAAAAAAATCCAAACCACACTCAAATTGTTCCTACATTCCACACCACGGTGTTACCAGCTTGTGAACACAGTCCTTTCTGGCACTATTTTCCACTGCCAAAACCAGCTGTTGCTTTGCACACAAAAAAAAACCAACCTTCGTGTTTCTGTGGTTTTGCCGTTTTTTTTGTTTTTTTTTTTTTTCCTTGGGGTTTTCCTTTCCAACCTCTGGGCGTACTTCCTCCACTAACCTGTGGGCGGCGCGATCCCACCACTGCCACCAACTTCTTGTGACCGGGCCCGTCTCTGAGTAAGTAGGAAACTGCGGCCCGGACCACAAGTAAGATTTTTAATACGCCTTTTATATGGCAGTGGAAGGAAGACCCGGATACCGGATTCTTTAGAATAAAGTATCAGGTTTATTACTAACCCAAAGTTCAAAGAAAATACACAGCAGAAGAAAAAACATAAAACATTCACCTCAGTTGGTTACAGTGCTCAGAGGGCCTCTCCCCCCATTATTCTTTCAGTCCAGGTTCTATTAAGGAGCAAGATTGCACTTCCTTATCACCAGGAAAATCCCAGCAAACTTATAAGTCAGTTAAAGCTTTCCTTGGCTCGTAGCCCCTGCCGGGCTTGATTGCTCTCACTCTGGACTTCACCTTTTATGAGCCTAGCTAGCTGAGCATGGCTTGCCCCTCCAGCCTTTCCTTCTCAGCTCTCTCTGCATTTGTTTAACACATTATTAGCACCTTGTTAACTCTGCCCGCACTGCTCATGCTGTCGGGTATACAAACAATAGGATACCGTTCTTCAGGAGTTTAACTTAGGACATGCAAACATCATATTCTCCAAGGTCCATGCCCTCTTCACTTATCTCATTACTTAGTATGCTGTCCATTTCCCATTCACACTCCCGGGAACTCTGGCTTGAAGCTTCTTCACTTCTTTCTGTTTGTGCTTCCCCTCCCCCTCTCTGTACGTCTGCAAAACTATCTGCAGCTTTTCTCTGGGGAGGCTTTCTCAGCCCTGCTCTTTGGGGCTTGAGTTGCCAGTCACAATACCTCTCCAGGGCAGTAACACCTTTCCCTAGGTGTGGGCTTCTTGCCCTCCGTTCCTGCTGGACTTGAGGCACCCTCTGTGACCTGGAACCCACGTGAGTAGTTTGGCTTCTCAACCACTCCTTCTGGTTCTCCTCTCTCTGCACTCTCGTTCCTTCTCGAGTTTCCTCCCTTCTCCCTTCTCCAGTAAATTGATCTTTCCTATAAGGCCAACCCCGGGGTCTGACTCCACCCCCTTCTAAATTAGCCTCAGGTTTCTCCCTGACTTCAGGAAAGGAGTGATAGGGGCAATCAGTGGTCTGCAGAGCCTTTCTTAATTGGCTCTTCAGCTGTGCTGGAACCTGCCTGGGCTTGCCTTCCTTTGCCTGAGCCAGCTGTCCTGACTCCATGCCTGGTTTTATCCAGCCTTGTGCTGCATTCTGGGGAGTTTTAGTAGTAGTTTTCACCGTGACAGGAGCTTCCCTGTCACAATATACATTGGTGCTGATTTAAAATATGTGATTTAAAATATGTGACATTAAAATATGTGACATTAAAATAAATAAAGTTGCATAATAACCTGTTCATTTTTAGTATATTTTGTTTTATATTTGATTATGAAGTCTAATTGTATCCTGTATAATGTACTATCATATTTGAAATGAATACGATGTCTTTAATTTTATATTAACCTCCTTCTCGTCTTTTACACACACATATATCCTGCACTTCAAAATTGTCATTTCATTTTCATTCACCTCATGCAAAAGTTTTGCCATATGCAAAAAAAAGTTGAAACTGACCACAAAACATTAGCTCAATAATCTTAAGTGCAATTTTGTGTTGTTTTTTGTTTCTAGTGGATTGATAAACAGACATGCATTAGCATATTCAGGAACATTTTCGATGAAATAATGCCACAAAATAAGAGACAGATGGTAAATAAACATGCAACCGTATCTGTCCATCACTAAGCAAGCAGACATGACCACAGATGTCAGAATGAAGGACAGTTGGTAGTTTTGTGAAGAGAGTTGACTGGACATACTCCCATGGCAAAGAAAAAGCAGTCATGCTTGGACTTGAGCCTGTGAACTATAAAACCAATGCATTCATTCTCTATTTCAGCACCAATAGACATTACAACACTCCAAACATCCTCATGTATCAATACCTTTAGAAATAAAGAAAAACATTCATTAGAGTGTTAAGGTTAGTCTTGGGGTAGTTTGGGGCTTGTAGGCTATAGGGAAGTTAGGTTAAACTTGGGCTTTGTTACATAGCTGTCCAGACGAGGCCTGAACTTTATTTTTTTTGAGAGAATTAAGCTGTCAGCATTATTGATCCAAGCTGGAATACTGAAAAACACTGCAACATGGAACTGGATTGTTTATTCTTGATAAGATCATGGGACTTAAGGACTGCAGTAGAAGGCCATTTAGGTGATGATGACCTAGAACACTTATGCACACCCATGAAGGTGGTCAGAGGGCAGGTCTGTTGAGACTCCCCTTTAATGGGCATATCAGAGAATGGGGTGTGTATACTTAAGATGACTTGGCCTTTGCATCATAAGACCAATTCCAATGACTTAATCCTCATCAAGCTGGACCAATCATGAATTGCCAAGCTCCATTACTTCCATGTTACCCTGTCAACAGCCTATGATAGGACTTACCATTAATAGCTATGGAGATATCCTATATAACAATGGATTTCCTGAACATTAGGAGGAGATTGAGACTATGAGAAAGAACTGGTGACTTTCAGCCCTGCAGAGGGACTGTAAAGATATGCCATGGAGAAGGATACTTTGCTGGGAAAAGAGGGGAGGGGGGTGACAATCTTTTCCTGGGCAGAGGTGAGAAATGCTGCTACAGTGAAATTCTGTTTTAAATCAGACTCTTTTTAGAGAAGTACTAGTCTGGTAGCAACTAGCAAAGTTCAAGTTCATTCTTTAAACAAGGGGTAGGCTAGAGTAAATACATAGTATTGACTGTGTGGAAACATAAAACATAATATCTTACTGAGAAACAGAGATTTTATAGTTCCCCTTCTGCCAGATTATATATTAATAATACTTTTTCAGAACGTTTTCATTTGGAGAGGGGACAAGGGTGTCTTCTATCTCCTTTGCTGTTTGATATTGTTCTAGAACCCTTATTATTGGCTATTCAACAGGCAGAGGATGAAACGAACAAGATCCGTTTCTTGGTCCCAAAATTGTCCTGCATACACTCTGTCATCTATTCAGACGTCTGGAGGCAATTCCCCTTAGAAAGAAAGAATACGCAGACAGTGTCCTAAAGGGATTGCCTATATTTTATTAGTACATCCAGCTTTTATATCTTTCAGTGGTAACCAACACAGAAAAAGGGGTTTGGACAAGAAGGACGGGGGGGGGGGAGTGAGCAGGATATGTGCGGCAGTGGGGGGTTGAGCCTTCATTATCTGAGACAGCTAACTTCGTTAACATGATTAAATGACTTCTTCCCAAACATCCAGCATAGACAGAGACAGAAAACTTATCCTTTCAAATGTATCCTTTCAGAGGAGATTCAGGGTATTCCTTATGTAGGTCGGGAATATTAATTCTCTGCATATGCAGATGATATCTTGCTTCATTTGAGGAATCCTGAAACTATCATTCCAAATTTACTAGATTTGATTGGTAGATTTGGGAAATTTTCAGGATATAAGATAAATTGGAGTAAATCAGAGGTTCTTCCATTAAACGTGTGGAGGGGCATAATAAAAAAAAAATGTCTAAGTCCCCTTTTGGCCTAAGGCCTTAAACGTTGAAAGTAGAAGCAGGGAAAATGTCCATTATCAAAAAAAACATCCAAAATGAGGTTATTTTTGATAATGGCCTGCCTCTACGTTCAGCTGTTTAAACGCCCAGACCACCACTACTTCTAAACTTATACCATATAATCAACCTGAAAAAAAGCCTAAGTCCTTAACATCCAAAACAAGGGCATTTAGGTGAAGGAGGAGCCAGTCCTTTGCCTAAAAGCTGGATTCTGTAACTGGTGTCTGTCAAAAACAACACCGGTTACAGAATCCTCCACCCCCTACAATGATCCGGGCAGTAGGGAGCCCAAGCCCTCCTGCCCCGTTGAACCATGACCCCCCCCCTGAGATGACATCGGGGCAAGAGGGAGTCCAAGCCCTCCTGCCCCGCGGCACCCCCGAACACCCGATTACATTTGGGGCAAGAGGGAGCCCAAGCCCTCTTGCCCCGGCGGCACCCCGACTCTCCGATTACATTCGGGGCAAGAGGGAGCCCGAGCCCTTCTTACCCCACGATCCCCAACCCCCCTGAGTCCGATGGGGCCAGAAGGGAGCCCAAGCCCGGCGACACCCCCTAACTCCCACCCCCCACTAAAATACGGGCAAGAGGGATCCCAGGCCCTCCTGCCCTCGACACAATCCCACCATGACAGGTCATTCAAAAAGGGTTCCCTGATTGGCAAAACTTAAAAACTTATTATAGCTTCCAGATCCTATACTTCCAGACAGATTTATTAGGACATCAGGCCGCCCAGTGGTATAAATTAATTTATGAATTTTTGAATAAGAAACCAAAAAATAGTTTTAGAGACAGTTGGAGCATTGAGATTAAGAATATTTCTGCATCTCGATGGCCACAAATTTGGACTTGGAGGTTGAAATGTACAGTGTCAGCATTTATGAGACAAACTTGGTTTTTCTTGTTGCATAGGATTTTTTGGACCCCAGTTCGTTTGCAAAAGTTAGACATTTCTAAACCTAATAGATGCTGGCATTGTCATTTTGATATAGGGACTTTGGATCATCTGTTATTCTGTTGTCCATTGATACTTAATTTTTGGAAGTCGATATGGGGTCAAATGTTGTACTTGGGTCATCGTTACCACTGACTTATGAAGCTGTAATTCGTGGTATTATATTACATGTTAAAAAACCATCTTTGGATTGCAATAAAAGCCGACTTTTCTTAATAATGACAGGAATAGCCATCCAGATGATAACATGTAACTGGAAGAGTTATGATCGACTTAATTACACTTTCCAGTGGGCACACATGTTCTAGTTACAAGTATGAAAGAATGAACGCGGAATGTTTGGGATATAGTAACACATTCAAAATGGTGTGGAGCCCATTGACTGCATTCATTCAGTCACAATAACTGTCCTGTATCTTTCCTTTTATCTGATTTCCATACACATCCAGAGTGGTGGGTGGGGGGAGGGGAATGTATTATTGTTTGCTATACTTAATTTATCTATATTATTGAAATTAAATATGTACTTCTACTTTATTAGTTATGGGGAGGAGGGGGGAGAAAATGATTGTTTTCAAATTATTTGTGTATTTAAAGTGTGTTTTGTGAAATGTTTATGTTTAAATTCATTGTATTGCACTGTTAATATTTGAAAATTAATACAGATTTATACAAAAAAGTTTCTCTATATTTATTTAGCTGACCTTAATTAAGATTGTTGATCTGTTTTACTATTGATTTGAGCTAAATAAAGCCAATTTTAAATCCAAAGCACCTCTTGTATATACATATAAAGCATAGCACTGAGATCCCTTTATAAGAGATTCCCTCCAAAGCCCGTATGCATCTTGGTTTCTCTTGAAACCATGATGGTATGTTTGGGGTTGGATACGCCTTGACAACACAGCTAGTTAGCTGCCTATGAGGAGAAAGAAGGTTAAAAATATTCTGTGGTCCATTGGCTGACACCTTGCACACAGAAGGAATTAAAAATTCATAAATGCTGAAATAATTCCTTATCGTGTCAGTTACATTCACATCTTGTTCCTGTATTGTCTTTGTTGTATTATATCAACTACCCAAGATACTCTGAGACAGCTGCTGTCATGGGCTACATAATTCAGGCGGAAACACATTTGCCTATTGTGTAACTTTTTTTTATTTTTTATAATATGTAACTCATATACTTGCATAACTATTGTAAGAACCACTATGGAGAAGGTGCAAAAATATATATCAAGGAAGATGGGAAATCAAGGATTGCATTGACACCATAGTAATCTCTTTTTTCATTGTGGCACAGATTCTAAAAATGGTGCGGGACCAGGACGTGGCATCAGAAGGGAGCCATGGCTGGCGCGAGCAGCAGGTGGAAAATGCTGCTCACACCAGTGAATATTTAAAGAGGTATGCCATAGGGTAGAAAGGAAGAGAGGCAATGGTGCCCCCACGAAGATGGCATCCAGATCGGTCTGCCCACCCCATTACTATGCCTCTGCTTAAATTGCTTTAATAAACAACTGGTATGCTTTTCTAAATGCCTATATATAGGTAAATTATTATATTATTATCTTCCACATGCATAAGTCATTTTGAAAATTAGTCATTTTATTAAAGATAGTAATTAAATCAAACTGTATCATAGAAGACAATAATAATAGCATGTTTATTTATTTATTTTATTTTTTAGTCCATCCTCCTAAAGGAGCTCAGAACAGATTAAAAATAAGCATTTTCCCTAATCTGCCTAACAACAGTGTATGATATCCTGGGTCAAAGGCCAGTGATTTAAAAAAAAAACCCACACACAATAAAAACCAAGGATAAAAGAAAAACCTGGATGAAATCCTTCTTTAATGACTTCAAAACTAGATAGTAATAAGGTCTCAGTACTATATGAATCCAAGTTGATAAAGATCTAAAATATCATTCTTGTTTATGGGTCATAAATTTATATAAGAGCTAGTTTATCAAAATGGTAATGCTTATTCTGGTGGATAATAGGAGGGATCCCATGGATCTCATGCCTGTTAATGTTGGCCTAATGGAAGAGCTCTTCAGAAAAGCTAAAGCACAGCCAGAAGAGAGTGAAACATTAATTAGGTTTTGAAGAAAAGGGGCAATAACATGCTTCAGTACTCTCAGAATAACTGAAGAACAGGACTTGGAATCTAGCACAGACTTGTATGAAGTCACTATTCAGTATTAACAAAACCTTATTCCTGGATGCTTCATATAAATGGTCCCATACATTTTCTGATGCAGGCAGCCATCTGGAGTGAGAGGTCAATTTGCACATACTTTAAGCCTACGTCTATAGATCTTTATAATATTTCTTCACAAAAGCTACAGAAATTATGGCTAAAACGAAGCCATGGAAAATTTCACCTGTTCTGGAGCTGGTGTAAATGGGAGGTAAGGAATAGACATGAACGTGGATGCTATAAATAATTCAAAACAACTACTCTCTTCTTATGAATCAAAAACGCCACTGCGCTTAAAACAGACAAAAGAAAAAGCCTTCAGTTTACAGTGAGTCTGTATTATAACATACCTCTACTCAAATGACCATCATAGGCATAAAAACTTTCATCCCTTTGTGCTGTGGGGTAAAATTTGTGTTAACTTCTATGTATAATTTACAGAGGTTTAAACTAAAAAGGCCAATGATCGTTTTGTGTTAAAATACCACTGCTTCAGGGCCATTTAAACCTGCCATATTGAACATAGCTCTGCCGAGCAAGCTTTAAGCGCGATGGCATTTTTGATTCATAAGTGGACAGTAGTTGTTTTAAATTCTATAGATGTTGTTTCCTCAACCCCTCCTGGTATTTGTAGGTGTATTTTATAAAGAATGCATACATAGGCCCTTTTTTACTAAAGTGCGCTAACTGATTAGCGCGTGCTAAACGCTAACGCATGCCTGTTAGTCTATGGATGTGTTAGCGTTTAGCACGCGCTAATTCAATTAGCACATGCTAATCAGTTAGCGCACCTTAGTAAAAGAGGAGGATAGTGTATCTATCTATACTCTGCTAATTAGCGCTAATAATTGGTTGCTAACAAGTCTTGGTGTTGGAAACAATTTGGATTTGCACGTACATCTTACTAGTTACTATTCTATAAATATTTGTGTGTAAATCTTATAGCACTCAACTCAAAATGGGATATGACCTTGGGTAGGACATGGGTAGATCAGAGGTATAAATCCTCACACTCAAGAGTGTGGTGTGGAAATTGGCCCTAAGTGCTATTCTAAAAATTACGCTAAATTTGGACACCATTTCTAGAATAGCACACCACATGAATTTTTATGAGTGGCATTTGCTGAATCTTTCAAAATATGCACATAGGGTGTTTAAATTTTGGTACTGGAAAATATCGGAACCCGCGATATCTTATAAAGGGTATTCCGGGATGAACACTTTTTATAGAACTGCATTGGGTGCTAAATTCTATGAACAACTTTGAACATGAGGAATTACTTCAGCTGAAACATGGTGCAAATTCCAGCACACAAGTTGGCCGTGTATACATGGCAATCAATCACACTGCATGAAATTTTCAAATTTTCCACTCTCCTATAACTGATGCATAAGTTAGCCCGAGAGCGAGTCTCGATGGCGCATATAACACGGGGCTGGATTGCCTTTGTGTTGACCCATTGGGATTGGCTCTTGATGGGTAGGAAGGAGGGGCGAGGTGAATAGGGGAGGCTCGGGATTGGGGTAGGTGCTGCCCTCCGGGTCTGAGAGCCGGGGATTGGTTGGGGCAGCATGCGGAGCAGGGTTTTTTCTTGTGTTGAAGAGTGGACAGCCACAGAGGTCAGATCTCTGCAGGTCTTCAGCGGCATTTTTTTTCCTCCCTCCCTCTTTTGAGCTGTGGTTGGTTCCTGGGTTGGGAGCTCAAGAGTTACAGGCGGGGTTAGAGCTACCAAAAGCCAGGGCTCATCTGGTGATGAGCGGCTGAAGGGCAGCTGGTTCGGAAGCGGGTCCCAGGTGGGCTGGTGATCCAGCCGAAGGGGCAAGGCAGCACCTGCCACCCCCAAGACCCTTGATGATGGGGGCGGGTCATAGGGCCAAAAAAGCTGTTTTTTGTTAATGTGTGGTAGCTTGATGATTGTATAATTTGCTATTTGTTGTTATAGTAAACAGAGCTGCGACTCAAATTTTTCAAAACTGTTGTTGCATGATTTATGTAAGGGTATATATATATATATATATATACGATAGGGGACTTTGGGGAGAGGGGTGAAATATGAGGGGGTGGTAGGAGATCGAGGGGCCTTTCCAGATCCAGCTGTTACTGTTAGAATGCATTTCTGTGCCAAAGGTTGGGTGCCTGAATAGTACCTAAATCTGGGCACCATGAATAAAATCTGAAAGATAGTGTGCATGCTTTCCTGATAATGCACACGTTTGCACATGCACAATGGTTTATGCATTAAGCATTATCAGGAAAGCATGAACATTATCCATCAAATTCTGTATGGGACAAAATTGGACTTACATATTTGAGTGTAGAGCCCAGCTTTGCACATCAACTATTGTAATTAGCTAATTGAGTGAATTTGCCTTATGACCTATTCTATAACATATATGCTTAAATTTCATAGCACACAACTCCAAAGGAGCATGGCCATGGGTGGGGCATGGGCAGGTCAGGGACATTCCCAGAAATTAAGTGTGATATCATAGAATACCTGCATTTGCATGCCTGACTGCCATTATTTGGGTGGCAGCATTATTGTTTAAATTCTATATACGAGTAGTTTCATTAAGAAATGCATTTCATCATTTGAATGTGAGCTATCAGTTTTATACAGACAATATCCAGTTCTTTTTTCAAAGGATGATTGGGAAAATGAACTACGATTAAAACTGTCAATATGTCTTCAAGCTGTTGATAGATGGATGATGAATCATAAAGTGGTGTTAAAGCTTACCAAGACTGTTGTGATGTTGATTGGTAAGAATAAGGATCCTAGGTGACCTCAATGTATTGAAATCCAGAATATGAAAATTCTAATACATAAGCAACTTAAGATACTGGGGGTCTGGTTGGACTCTACATTAAGTATGGAAGATCAGGTGTTGGCTGTGGTCAAGTTTCAAGTTTAAAAAGTTTTGATTTTGATTGCAAAATCTTAACTCAATGCAATTTACAAGTACTAGTAAAATTGGGGTAAAAGAAAAAACACATTACTCAAACAAAACAATTCACACACCTGTAAACCAGACAAACACAAAAGGGAGAAATAAAAAAGGATTAAATACAATTTGTAAATCAAATCAAAAAGGGCAAAGTAATGAAACAAAAGGATGGGGGAAAGATTACCCGCTCAATTTTTGCTTATAGACCATAAAAAGTAGGTGCCTAGTCCAAAGTGGGAATGGTTAGAAGCAGATAATAGGCATGTTTTTGAGTTAGGTATCTGTTTTTTACTTAGGCACCATTGTGCGCCTAACTTAAGTATACACATTTAGGCCAAGAAAACTCTGGCGTAAATATGATGGACATAAAAGTTTGGATGCTTAGCAATGCCTAATGCCACTTAGATGGCAATAAGCGTAATTCTATATAGCACGCCTAATTTTTACAGAATCATGCATAGCATTGCACTAGTTGGTGCCAATTTTTGGGGTCACCTACACAGAATTGCGGTCATTGTGAGCATTCATTTCAAAACAAATTTAAAAAATGGAAAAATAGGAGAATAAATTATGACTTTCCATCCCAATCAAATAGGCTCATTCTTTGTGCCTATAAATAAGTTACCCTCCATGTTTACATTACATAAAATAGCTCATGCCATTATGAAATGAAATGAAAATTCACATTTTTATGTATATTTGCCTGTATTTACCTCTTTACTCCAGTCAAAATCTCCTGCTTACTGGAATGTTTGATGCATTTTATGTTTCTATTGTAAAAATAACGTTGAATGATTGCTTAGAAATTGTGGTGTATATATTTTTATAAATACATATACATGGAAGTTAATTTTTTTCATTGCTCAGAGAATCTTGACAGCATTTTGCACACTATGGAAATGATTATTGTTATCTAAAGTGAAAGTCTTTCAGTTCCTTAGAGATATTGTATATGTTTGTCACTTTCAAATGGTTAGGACAGTGTCTCTCAAACTTTCTCAAGCTGGGGCATACTAAAGGTAGTGGCCACGGCTTGAGGCACCCAGAAGTGTGTGGCCATTGCCATGATGACATCACGCATATGCGTGACATCATCACATTGATATCTGCACATGTGCAAAGTCCCTCCAGATGGGCCCTGAGATGCCAGTAGGGGGTGCCAGCAGGGAAGAGGGCCAGAGAGAAGGAAAGGCACTGACGCCAGCTAATTGCCTACAGCAGTGTTTCTCAACTACTTCAAGCTAAGTACTCCCTAAGTCTAACAAATATCAACTGCTTACCCCAACCACAGACCTCCCTAGGCCAACCCAAGCTCTGCCCCAGATCCCATCCCCTTTACTAATTGTAATGCAATTTTTTTTTCCATTCATTTTTTTATATACACAAAATATACACAGCAGATATATATTCTCAAAACTGACACATTTCAATCACTATATTGAAAATAAAATCATTTTACCTACCGACGATCCTGTGCAGGCTGCTGTAATTAGCTTTAAAGGTGAGACCGGGATGCCAGGGGGAAAGCTGGAGGACGCTAGAGAGAAGGAGGAAACATTCAGGCTTTCAGCAAATCGGGAAGCGCTGGCGCTGTACTGTGTAGGGAAGTCAGCTGGCAGGCGCCTCTCTTCCTCCTCAGTGTGCCACGGCACACTTGGAATCTCAAGAGACACACTAGTGTGTCCCGGCACACAGTTTGAGATACACTGGGTTAGGACATTGTAAAATCGTTCATTATCAAATATATGAGAAGACTTAATTGTCTTCATCATCACTGTCTTAATTTTATTAAACATATTTTTAGAACAAAGTTTTTCAAAAACTTTACTGTCCTTTGCCACTGCTGAGCTGGGCAAAGGACAGTAAAGTAAAAAAAACCCAACAACACACAGTCATAATAGCGAAGATTAAGATTGTTTTTACAGATGAATGCTAATTTGATACATTTAATGAAAATGTTTAGGTCTAAGTCTGGATTTCCTTTAATTAAAGGAACATGTTACTTATTATCAAGATATAGTTCATTTTAAATTGTCTAAATCAGTGGTTCTTCAACCAGCCAGTTGGGTTTTCAAGATATCCCTAATGAATATATATCATTTATACTCATTATACAAAAGCAGAAGCTTTGCCGGAATAAATATTTATTCAATATAGGGTTGGTTCCTTTCAAAAGGGTGTGATGGCTTGTGAACCTGTGCTGCTGTTGATATATGATTACATAAAGGATTTCAGAAAGTTGGACTTGGGAGAGTCTTTGGACGTCATGAACCTGGACTTCAGTAAAGCTTTTGACAGTGTCCCACACCGCTAAGCAAAATGGAATCGATGGGGTTAGGAGAGACACTAACTGCATGGGTCAATGATTGGCTGAGTGGCAGACTTCAGAGGGTGGTGGTTAATGGTACCCTCTCTAAAACATTGGAGGTGACCAGTGGAGTGCCGCAGGGCTCGGTCCTGGGTCCACTCCTTTTCAACATATTCATAGGGGATCTGACTCAAGGGCTTCAAGGTAAAATAACACTATTCGCCGATGACGCCAAACTATGTAATATAGTAAGCGAATGCAGTTTACAGAATTATATGGCACAGGACCTGCTTACATTGGAAAGTTGGTCCTCAACCTGGCAGCTAGGCTTCAATGCTAAAAAATGTAAGGTCATGCACCTCGGAAGCAGAAATTCATGCAGGACGTACTTCTTGAACGGAGAAACTTTAACTAGGACTTCAGCAGAACGAGATTTAGGAGTAATCATCAGTGCAGACATGAAAACTGCCAATCAAGTGGAGAAGGCTTCATCTAAGGCAAGGCAGATATTGGGTTGTATCAATAGAAGTTTCGTCAGCCGAAAGCCTGAAGTCATAATGCCGTTGTATAGGGCCATGGTGTGACCTCATCTGGAGTACTGTGTGCAATTCTGGAGGCCACATTACAGTAAAGATGTGCGCAGAATTGAATCGGTTCAGCGGACGGCCACCAGGATGATCTCGGGGCTCAAGGGTCTCTCGTACGAAGAGAGACTGAACAAATTGCAGCTCTACACTCTCGAGGAATGTAGGGAGAGGGGAGACATGATCGAAACATTTAAGTACCTCACGGGACGTGTTGAAGTGGAAGATGATATTTTCTTTTTCAAGGGACCCTCGGCCACAAGAAGGCACCCGCTCAAACTCAGGGGCGGAAAATTTCATGGCGACACCAGAAAGTATTTCTTCACAGAGAGAGTGGTTGATCATTGGAACAAGCTTCCAGTGCAGGTGATCGAGGCAGACAGCGTGCCAGACTTTAAGAATAAATGGGATACCCATGTGGGATCCCTACGAGGGTCAAGATAAGGAAATTGGGTTATTAGAGCATAGACAGGGGGTGGGTAAGCAGAGTGGGCAGACTTGATGGGCTGTAGCCCTTTTCTGCCGTCATATTCTATGTTTCTATGTTTCTATGAGATTTGAAAACTGATGCAGATACAGCTCCTGAAGATGCTTGAATAGCGAAATGTGGTGCTGCATTGGGCTGACTGGTTACAGTTTGGATAAAAACAGAGAAGGCATTTTATCAACTTTGTGTTGCTATATCCATGGCAGGAGTTTTCATCCAAGGAGAGCAACAAGTAACAAAAAGAACTGAAAATCATCATGAAATACTATTCTGTTGAGAAGGACTTTAAAGACTCCAGGTTTTCTACTATAGCTTTGAAAGCTTTAGTGATTTAATAGTTTCATTGTCTACATGTGTAGTTTGGATCCTTTTAATTACATTGTATGTGAAGTCAAGTCAATGAAACTGTCCGCGTAATGTGTGGCAGCGGCGGCGAAAAGGGCAAACAGAATGCTAGGAATAAGAAGGGGATCACAAATAGATTGGAGAAGGTTATCATGCCACTGTACCGGCCATGGTACGCCCCCACCTGGAATACTGCATCTAGCACTGGTCGCCGTGCATGAAGAAGGACACGGTACTACTCAAAAGGGTCCAGAGAAGAGCGACTAAAATGGTTAAGGGGCTGGAGGAGTTGCCGTACAGTGAGATATTAGAGAAACTGGGCCTCTTCTCCCTTGAAAAGAGGAGACTGAGAGGGGACATGATCGAAACATTCAAGATACTGAAGGGAATAGACTTAGTAGATAAAGACAGGTTGTTCACTCTCTCTAAGGTAGAGAGAGCGAGAAGGCAATCTCTAAAATTAAAAGGGGATAGATTCCATACAAACGTAAGGAAGTTCTTCTTCACCCAGAGAGTGGTAGAAAACTGGAACGCTCTTCCGGAGGCTGTTATAGAGGAAAACACCCTCCAAGGATTCAAGACAAAGTTAGACAAGTTCCTGCTGAACCAGAACTCAGTTAGGGCACTGGTCTTTGACCTAAGGGCTGCCACATGAGCAGACTGCTGGGCACGATAGACCACTGGTCTGACTCAGCAGTGGCAATTCTTATGTTCTTATGATATTTTGATATAATAAATATTTATTCAGGCAAAGCTTCTAACTTTGTATGGTGAGTATAAATCATATAGGGAGGAAGCTTTTATTTATATTAGCCCGGTGAAGTGGAGTTGGTTTACCAAGTAATGAATATGTATGAGACTTGGCTTGCCTGTCACCTCTATTGTACGCAAATCTGGCTTATGCATATTCATTAGGGATATTTTGGAAACCTGAATGGCTGGGGCTCCCCCATGACAGGCTTAAAAACCACTGATCTAAATGGGTAATATGTAACTACAAATTTGTGGTTGTTATACCAAAAAAACATAGTGTCGATCTGGCCAGTAATATTTCTGTTAGACTCAAGTATTTTTTAAATGATGGTTGTAAGTAAAGTCATCATTTCACATAATGCTTGAGTGAAATTAAATCAGTAACTGAAGACTAGTTCTTTTTTAGTGTAATTGAATATCACTATACATACAATTGTTATATAGTACTGGTCAAGTTTATTTATTTGTATTCATAAATCCTGATTAGGCATGAGTGTGAAGATATAGCTAGTGGAGAAGTACATTAAACCTTCTGGTATCCCTAGAGGACCCATTTATTCAGGAGCAAAAGCTCATATGTCAGCAAAGCAATTAATAGGTCTAGAGAACTCTGCCATGTTTGAACATTATGGACATATCATATTTGCTACCTCTAACAAATGATATGATGACTCCCAGATGTTTGACAAACACAGTTCCTGCTGTTCTCTGCCATAATACCATAATGGATTTCAAGGCATGCTTTAATAACTAGAAAAAAAGAATGGGGCATTGAGTCTTCAAGGATACTTTAATATTTAAATACAATGGTGCTAAGGACTGTCGTCATAAAACCATTGAGTAAAAGTTCTTTGTGCAAACCTATAGTATCTGTATTAGTCCCATAACTGCAAAAATGAACTAGGAAAAAGGTTAAAAAAAAATAACTAGACTTGCTACAACTAATCATTTCTATAGCTCTGTTAGATGTAGTTTACAATCTAATTAAAACTGACAAACAGGACAAATAGGGGTTAGGGAATTTCTCACAGAAGGAATGATAAAACAGACTTGGGTACTTTACAAGTGAGTGGGAGATAAGAGTTCAAATTAGCCTTGAAAAGATGGGCTTTTAGTCTAGATTTGAATACTGCCAGAGATGGAACTTGACATACCGACTCCAGAAGACTGTTCCAGGCATACAGTGCAGCAAGATAAAAGGGATGGAGTCTGAAGTTGGCAGTAGAGGAGAAGGGTACAGATAAGAGAGGCTTACTCGATGAATGGAGTTTCCAGGGAAGAGTATAAGGAGAGATAAGAGAGGAGCAATACTGAGGAGTTGTAGCGTGAATGCACTTGTAAGTGAGTATGAGGAGTTGGAATTGTATGCAGAAATGAATAGGATGCCAATGAAGTGACTTGAGGAGGGGGTGATGTGAGCATAGCAACACTGGTGGAATATTTTTTGTACAGCAGGATTTTGAATTGATTGAAAGCAAGAGAGATGGTTTAGTGGAAAACCAGTGAGAAGCAAGTTGCAATAATCTAGACAAGAGGTAATAAAAGTATGGATAAAGATTTTGGTAGTGAGCCTAGACAGGAAATATTGGATTTTGGTGATATTATAGAGAATGAAACAACAGGCAATAGTGGCCCGTTTGATTTGTGCAGAGAAAGAAAGGAGTCAAAGATGACTCAAGAGGTTCCGAGCTGACGAGACAGGGAGAATGAGAGTGTTATCCACAAAAATAATAAAGAATAGGGGAAGAGGAGAGGTGGGCTTAGGTGGAAAGAAAATAAGTTCAGTCTTGACCATATTCAGTTTTAAATAGCAGTGAGACATCCAGGCATCAATGTTTTATAGGCAGGTTGAGACTTGGGCATGGGTTCCTGTATAAATTTCTGGTGTAGAGAAGTAGATCTGGGAGTCGAAATCATAGAGGTGATACTGAAAATCATGGGAAGAGATTAGCGTACTGAGGGAATGAGTATAGATGGAAAAAAAAGAAGAGGTACAGATATTTGAGGTACACCGACTGATAGTGGGATAGCAGTGGAGGAGGATATACGACTGCATAAACTAAAAGTGTGATGGGAGATATAAGAAGAAAACCAAGAAAGAACAGAGATCTGAAATCCAAGTGAAGACAGTGTGTCAAGGAACAGGTGGTGGTCAACAGTGTCAAAAGCAGCAGATATATCAAGAAGGATGAGGATAGAAGAGAGGCCTTTGGATCTGGCTAGGAACAGGTCATTGGAGATGTTAGCAAGTGTAGCATGATATTATATGTTACCACACTCCGTACACAGATTGGTCTCTCTTTGTGCTGCCTGCCACACTCCGTACACCAAGTGGTCTCTCTTTTTATTTTCTCCCCCTTTTCCTTTCTCTTCCTTTCTTTCAAGGTTTAAGTATTTTGTATATAGTAATTGCATCCTTAATAGACTGTGTGCTTTTATTCCCAATTAGTATATTTAAGTTTGCTTGAATTGATAGACTTAAAGTAAAAATGATTTCTAACTGGGATTATGAAAAGTTTGGAGTCCAGCCCTGCCCCAAGCCATCTTGTCCGGGTGCTGTGCTAGAAGGCACCTATTGCAGGGTCATGGCTGGGTGTGCCAGAAAAAGTACTGAGACAGTTTGCCTTCAGACATTGTTAAGTAAAAGGACAAAAGACAAGGCCAGACATTTGCAGCTAAGGCGAATACACAAAAGCAAGGCTGGAGAAAATCTCATCATGACCTCACCGAGATAAAGACTGCCCTGCTCTGTGAGGCACTGCTATATGATTGGATGTGAGATAGAGACTGCCCCTGAGTTGTTGTTTTTGGGTTGTTGTTGTTTTTATCTTTATTTAGTTTTCAAAGCCAACAAGAAGTGCAATACAATATACATACAAATAATAATTATCAAATAAGCACTTATAATCAATCAGTATCAATACAAAAATAAAACTCCCTCTCCCATCCCATGTGCCGACGTCTTTTTGATCACACAGAACTATTGTTCAGAGAGTGTGCACACTGGCGTTTTTGTGACTATAATTCCACAAATAGTAAGTCCTTAGGTATTCTATATATTTTGAATATAATTTTGTTTTAGTTTGGATGTAATCCGCCTTGAACCGCAAGATAATGGCGGAATAGAAATCACTAATGTAATGTAATGTAATAATAAATGTAGCTTAAGAATTTTTTGTGGGCTTTTTATTGGGACTTGTTTGATCTCATTTGCAGACATCCCCCGTTGATCATATTTGACCCTTGATAAAGCCTGTATAAAGCGTAATGGGTCCCGTTGGGGACATAGTGAACCTTTACCAGGTTCAGAGATGTGGGAATCATTTGCACAACTCTCTTAAGGTAAGTTATTTTGAAAATTGTTGCTGACTGCAATAAGCCTACATTTAGATCACACTTAAATGTTAAAAATTTTCATAATATAGAGGGCGGCTTTTCCTTATCATGACTGGGGCAGCCATGCAAATGATTACGCGTAACTGGAAGAACTGGGATCGCCTTAACTTTAATTTTTGGTGGGCAAGTTTGTGCTTAACTTATAGATTTGAAAAAATGAATGCAGATATAATCGGTCATACTAAGAAAGTTAAGTTAATCTGGGGCCCTTTGATATCTTTTATGGTTGCGTTGTAATTGGTATTGGGGTTTTTGGTGTTTTTTTCCCCTTTGATCCTGTTGGTATATTGCACACACACCCAGGGGGAGGGAGGGTGGGAGAGAGATATTTATGTCATGGTTTTATTCTCTTGCAAGGTATAGGTTGGGTGGGGATTTTGATTGATTATAAATGCATATATGAATAATGCTGTTTGTGTAAATACTGTACTGCATTTTTGTTAACTTTGAAAAATTAATAAAAGATTTAAACAAAAAAAAATTTTTTCATAATGATTTAAAGCAATTAAAAAGGAGGTGATGGATCAATGAAAGAAACTTGAACCCAGATATATAGACCTGTTTATCCGTATTGGAGCATCTGTGGGGTTTGCTGAGACTCATCCGTCCCTTGCTGAATATTGCTTTTGGACTGATTTGTGAGATCATTTGTGGATCCGTGTTCTAACATTTAGACATCCTATTTATTCCAAGGTTTTCTTGGCCTAAATGCATGCACCTAAATTGTATGCACATCAGCCAATATTCTATAATCGTGTGCATAACAAAAAAATGTCTATGCTCCACCCCTGACCACACCCAATTTTAGATAGGTGCTTTGGACAAAGCACCTAACTTTTATAGAATCAATTCAATTCAATTAGCATCAATTATGAGTTCTTAAGTGTCAATGATTGACTCCAATTTAGCCAGGTGTACTGATATAGGTGCCTAACATTAGGCAGACTTTATACTAGAATTTGGGTGCAAGACACAGGCCAGAAATAAAGAAAGAAAAGAAAAGGACTGACATATAGCAGAAATAAATTACTAATCTAAAAATAGCAAACTGATTCAAGAAAAAGGAGGAGATAGACAGGATAATATCATTGCTGCCAGTGAAGTAGGGCAAACTTATGAAAGAGACTATGAACTATTCATTGGTAAATACTTGAATTTTTTTAAAAAAAAGTTTTCAGAGATGTCTAGAGGGAAGGCCATTCCACAAAGTGGATGATAACACACTATAATGTGAGTGATGGGTGCAGTTAAGTCTACCTTGTTGGTGAGGAGTAAAATGTTCTCCGAGGAGAAATGGGATAAGCGTGTTAGACAAGGATTGAAAAAAGTTGACCTAGAAAACTTTGTGGGTAATGTACCATATCTTGAATAGGATTCAGTAGGTGACAGTGATCGAGTGCTCAGAGAATTAAGAGGCTGGTCATTTTTTTTTTTTTTGTATCTAAGAGAGGTTTAATTGTTTCATTTTGAATTAATTTAAATTTCCTTAACTGAGTAGAATTTGAGACATATTCCAATAATCCAAGTGAGAGATCACCAAAGTAATAATGAAAATTCTAAGGGAGGGAAAATCCAGGACAGAATAAACTGTATATACAGTACCTACAAAAGGGTACAATTGCACCAATACAGAATATTAGAAATTTGAGCCTGGATGTTAAAGGTTTGGTCAAATATGAAATCAAGAAACTTTACAGATTTCATTAGGGATAAGTTGATGTTTTATATAAAGTTTTGGAAAAGTTACAATAAAGTTTATGTAAAACAGAGTAACTGTGGAAAGAACATAAAAATATAAGACTTTGAAGTGTGTTTTTCCCAGGCTTAAAAGAAAAAAGTGAGTGGTGTTTTTTGGGGGAGCTTATGATTGAATAAAGTGAGAACTGGTGCTAAGGCAAAAGATTGCTCCAAATTCTGAGGCTTTTTCCACCTTACTACTGCTACTACTATTTATCACTTATGTAGCGCTGAAAGGCATACGCAATGCTGTACATTTTGACATTTAATAGACAATTCCTTCTCGGAAGGGCTTACAATCTAACTCGGACATGACACGTATGGTTAGGGATGTAGAACCCAAGGTTAGAGGAGTTAGGAGTTGAAAGCACTCTCAAAGAGGTGGGCTTTTAACTTAGACTTGAACACTGCCAGAGACAGAGCCTACCGAACCTTGATTAAAACTAATAAAAATAAATATAAATGTATGCTTACTATTATTTAGAACTGGCATCCGACTGAATTGTTACTGAAAAGTTTTTTTGCATTGACTGCGGTGAATGTTTGTCATTGATAGCATGTTATGATTAACACATTCTAACAAGATAACACAGTGTTAATGTGGGAGCACCTGGTACCTTCAAAATAAGAGGTGGAAAGTACTTCTAAATTAACCCCAGCAGGTAGTATGTGCGACAATGGATACATTAGCGCATGACCTGCATATAACATATTTTCAAATAAAGTCTAACATGTGCTGTATAAAATCTGGCTTAGCACGCAGGAAAAAAAACCTATGTTAAAATTGATATTAGCACACTTTCCCGACTTGATAAGAGAAATTGAAACGAGCAGAGCAAAATATTTAAGATAAGATTTTAGTCATAAGGATTAAGTTATTGATATTTATATTAGCACTAAGCACTTTAAAATACAAGAAAATATAAAGAAAAATATTAATATATTGAAAATCAATACAGTGAGGGGGCAAATGAAGAAGCCATAGCCATTATGAAACACTTGGTTACCAGAAAAGCATGTGGTGACCAAATGGCATGTCTGAAGCCCTGAAAATTATGGTAAAATATCTAAGAAAGTGTGGGACATTGATCTTGTGGATAGTTCTATGAATGATGTGTCAATGTCATACGAATGACTGAGACATTTACTTGTGGAGTGTGTTATACAGCCTACTTTAGGTGCAGGCATTTAGACCAAGAAAACCCTGGCATAAACACAATGTACCTAAGGATGCCCAAGGCTGCTTAGGAGAAGCAAAGCGTGATTCTATAGTTTTTCTAACTTTTAGAAAATCACGCTTAGTGCCACACTAATCTGTCAGTTTTTTAGGCAACATATAGAGTCATATGAAAAATTTAGGACACCCATGAAATGTTCAGTTCTTTCTTAAGAAATGTTCACATATCGATGTCAAATCATTTTTTTTTTTTTTTATCTCTGATGTGGTACACCTTTGTAATTTGAGCCACTTTAAATGGGAAGATAGGTGGGGGTGTCCTAATTTATTCCTCAGTTAGAATACACATTTTTGTGGTTGTCTTTTTTTTTCATGAGTAAAGAAAGGAAATTTTTTGTTGTTTACCTGCAATTACGTCACTTTCTTTTCTAGAGATAAAAAAAAAAAAAAAGATTTGACATCGATATGTGAACATTTCTTAAGAAAGAACTGAATATAGGTCTTTGTTTTTGTTTTAGTTATAGATTAATACCAGTTGCAATCCTTAGGGCCTCTTTTATCGAACAACGCTAGAGGTTTTTAGCATGAGCTGGACCGGTAAATGCTCCAATGCTCATAGAATTCCTATGCATATTGGAGCACTTACCTTACCGGCCCAAGCTAAAAACCTCTAGCACAGCTTGATAAAACAGGGGGGAAGGGGTTAATTGTTAAATTAGATACCAATTTGTCTTAATTATCATTAAATGATGTTGATTGGTGCTGATTGGCAGTAATTTGTAGTTACATACACAAATGCACTTAAACGCTATTCTATAAACCTAGCACCTAAATGCTATAGTGTGGAACTACAAAAGGGGTGTGCACTTGGGCGGATCAGAGGCATGTCTTGCAATGCATGATAATTTATACTGTCACACCGGTGCCCCTGAAATGTGCAGCGAGCCCACGAGATTGTGACAAAACCTCTGGCCCTGTATGTCTCTTACAACCAAGGGACCCTTCAGGACTTTATCTGGCTAGGTAAAAGCCTAACAGGGTCATGCAAGCAAGGAGTCTTAGTCAGAAATGGCAAAATAATAGCTTTATTCTGGCCACTGGCCCAATAAACCAAAATACAGTCTTCAGCCTTGCAGTTTCAGAAAAACACATGCATTCCATGAAATCATATTCTTTTCATATAGAAACAAAACCCAAAAATCAAAGTGTCCAAGATTGTCAGCAATGATTTAAAATGCAGTCCCCTGCTTCTGGGCTTTAGCACAGTCCTCTTCACCAGAGCAGATATATTTTAGGGTTTTCAACACTCACCCAACAGTTCATTCACAAAGAGCACTGCCAGTACTTGGCCAGATAATGAACAGGAAAAGCAAACTTCCCAGCAGACTGAGTAGCAAAGCAGGCAGGAATTTCACCTGGCTTCACTTTAGCATACCTTTTCTTTGAATAAGGTGCTCAGAAACACAGGTACTGTAAAACTTATCCCAGCCTTGCATGTAAAGAAGTTTTAATTTAGAACCAATGTCCTGGTTCACTGCAGGGGTTCCTAAATATGTTTCCTTCTGAAATGTTGCTGTAGCAACTACACACAGCTGTGAGAGAGGAGCATAATTGGCTAGCCTAGCTGCTTGCAGAAAAATCATACAAACGTTTGTTTGAATCAAAATTAATGTTTTAAGGCAAAAATTCAAAATTCAGTTTTCTAGGAGAGGAACTAAACTCTCCTCAAAAGGAAAAACATAGTTTATCTTGAAACTCAGAGACTGTAGGCAGTAAACAAAACAACTATGTTTCACTGCATTTCCATGACTACTGGACAGGACTCAGTTCCTACCAGACTTTCCTGAATGTCCATGGCTTCTCCTTGATCCTGCTCACAAAGTTCAGAGGGGGAAAACATCTCCTCTGCATCTGCCATTTGCCAGTCTGTTTCACCATCCTCCTCTGGCTGGGGAGAGAGAGTCTTACACTTACTCTCTTCCTGGCTCAACTCAGCTTCAGCTGGCCTCTGTCCTGTTTGTCTTTCTCCTGTGCCTCTACCTCCCTCCTACTCTGAAGTGACTTGTTTTAAGCTGTGGAGAGCCACTCCTCCTGTGCCTGAGTAGGGGAAGGGCTTTCCACACACTAGCTTGCTCCGTTTGATTACATACAGGTTTCTTCCTAGCCCTGGCTCTTACACGGACAGGCTGCTGGAAAGGTAGTAATCCTCTGGCAGTGGCAGGGGCAGGTTTAAACTGAGTAAAGCTTTCAGGCTTGTCCTTTTCCTGCCATTCCTCATCTGATACAATCTCTATGTCTAAGCAGTAGTCAGCTAATTCTGTAGTCTTGGATACTACTTGATCAGTTCTCTTACATTGGGGTTCAGTGTATTTTCTCCCTATCTCTGGGACAAAACCTGGACTGGACTTGGGTTTGTCATAGCCAAAACCTGAAACGGACTTGGGTTTGTCACAATACCAACCATTTACATGGCATAAGTAATTGTGCCTAAAATTGGGCATACTCATGCCAATAGCAAATTCCTGCACAATTGCTATTATGAAATTGGCACTGAGTGCCCATAGTTTTCACAAGTACTATACTTTCTTAAATCTACCTCAAACTATAAGAAATAATACACACATACAACTGACCCCCACCTCCACTATGCCTAAACTATGCCCCCAGAAACACGCAGTGCAAGAATGCACAAATTAATAAGTACACTCACTCTTATTGGTGCATATAAGTACATGCGCTTATGTGACCACAAAAATGTCTTGAAGCCTTTTCAGCATATCAAACATGTTTCACATACTGAGAAAACGTTTATAAAATGACCCCCTTATATATGACAATGACTTGTGTTAAAATTACAATCTTGTACCACCTACCTTGCTTTTAAACAGCAGCACAGCACTGTGTGGGCAGTAGCAGGCTGGGCAATGGTGGTAGCAGGAGGACACTGGGCAATGGTAGTAGCAGGCAGGGCACTGTCAGCAGACTGACATGCCCTGATAACAGTTGACAAGCAAGGCACTGTGGCACTGCCTTGCTAAGTTCCATAAACCTATTCTGTAAACGCCTGTTGGCCCTGCATGCAATAAAGTGTGCAATGTATGGTGAGTGCACACATGAACATCGACTGTGTGCTCTGCTGTCCTTTCTGATCTCAGCTGTTGAGTTCACATTCCTGATGACACTGGCCCACCAATGAAAATGGAGCCCAACAACAAAAATGTAAATGACTTATCCCATGGCCAACAAAGAAAACAAAACAAAATGGAAACCATTGGGGCTCCCATCCCTAGTTTCTATTCAAGTGCATCAGTGCCAAAATCTGTGGATGAGTAATTGAATCCAGTGTGTACATAACTTTTTGTTGTTGTTGTTAATAATTTATATTCAGCATAACCTACAATTCTATGCGGATTACAAATTATTCAGGTACTGAAGCATTTTTCCCTAACTGTCCCAATGGGCTCCCACTCTATCTAATGTACCTGAGGTAAATGGGGATTAAGTGACTTGCCCAGGTTCACAAGGAGCACTGAGGGATTCGAACCCACAACCTCAGGGTGCCAAAGCTGTAGCTCTGACCACTGCACCACACACTCCCACAAACTTGGTGGGGAGGAGAAAAAAGCAGATATGCCTATTTTACAAATTGCATTTCCCAGCACACAGTTTCTCCAATTTCCAGAGGCGCATTTCTATCTACCTAACCTGCATCAAGTGTATCAAGCAGCTACTGTCTGACACTTTCTTAGTCACAAATGGGTAATTTGAAATGACATCTCTGGAGGTAGAGCATTGTTTTGCATGCAGAAATAGTATTTTAGGAAAATGCCCAGGGTGTAGGAACATAAATGGAGTTTTAAGTTGGATATTCTTGACATAATATTTTATTGTGATTGTATGCATGCTATTGTAGTGTTAATTGTTCTATTTTTGTTTATTTGTAATTCTCCTTTGAACCTAGTGATTGGTAGAATATAAATTACAAAAAAATTAAAAAAATTGTGTCGATATAGACTGGATACACATGCTGTATGTTTATGAAACCTGATTGGAGGTATTCCCAGGTATAGGACTGAAGAGGGTATTGTGATTTTGCACAAAGGGTGGATTCTATAAATGGTGTCTAGATTAAGCATCACCAAGTGCCCTAACTGGGATCACCTAGCAATACCTAGCTGAAATCCATGTACAACTTAATTTTTCTTAATTATTTTATTTGGAATGGTACGCAACTGACCATAATATCAAAACACTTTATATAGTAATATTACTAAGGCATAGCTAAGCATATGTGGTAAGTGCCAGTAAATTAGATCAGGAAAACCCAGGCCAATATACCAGTGCCTACCATTACAATACCTAGCGATATCTATGTCAAGTTTGGCACTGCAAGGCATGATTCTGTAAATGGCACAACCTTGTTGCGTGGCACCTAAAAGTTAGAATAAGGCCCATATTTCCCCCCCTTTTACAAAACTTCAAAAGCGTTTAGCGCAGGCTGGCACGCTGAATGCTCTGCACTGCTCTCGACACTCATAGGAACTCTATGAACGTCAGGAGCAGCATAAAGCATTCAGCGTGTCGGCCTGCGCTAAAAAACATTTTCGCAGTTTTGTAAAAGGGGTGTGTGTGGGGGGGGAGGGGGTTGTTTATAAGATAAGCATGTACAATAAATCTGAAAACTTGTGCATATTAACTAGCAGTTATAAATTTATGTGTGGGTAGTTTTCAAAAAGAAATTGATTTACATTAGGAGCATACCTGCCACACGAGGTAGGAAGCCTGTTATAATTGTCAGAGGATGTAGAATCACTACGCAGCAGCATTTCATTTGCAGATCTCATAACTGCATGTGAGAAATTCTAATGGCTATAAATACATGTTGGAAGGTATTGCAGAACTAATAAGATTCAGTCTGACTCGCAGCTAATTCTGCTTTAGTAATGACATTACTTTACAGAGCATGAGCACTGCAATGGACACCAGGATAGCATCACAGTATGTCTGCATTTTCACTGCAGAAATGTAAAAGGCATTTTTGAATAAATATTTGACTAAAGCCTTCAAACATTACTGGTATATTGGTGACATTTTTTATGATTTGGCCTGAGGGAGAAGAAACTCTCAAATAATTTCTCAGCTCTTTTAGTGCATTCCGTCAATCAATCACATTCAAAATAAGATTACTTCAGAAAAAAAAAAAGAATTAACTTTCTCTACTTCACAATGGACATCTAGAAACACCTGCATAGAAGAAACTGACTGACAGATGCAGCTATCATTTTACATAAAAAATGTACATTATACTTAGCCAGGTCACATGGCATCACTATATATGCTTTGGGCCAAGAGATAAACCTCCTCCATAAAGTCCTGAATGAATTATTCAGACAAAAAGCCTACAATCCTAAAATCATTTTCTGGAAGATTGCTCCTTTGCTTAAAACATCCAAGGTAAATCCATCACTCTGCAAAGAAAGAATCATCTAATCTAATCTACAATTTCTGAGTTGCTCTATGCCTAACCAAATATACAGTACAGTATGGGGCTGATTATATAAACGGGACCTAAATCAGCCAGCACCTAGAAACAAGGCGCCAAGTGGGTGTCAATCATGCTTAGGTGCCATTTACAGAATTGCAGCTAGCTCTTGCTTGGCTTTCCTCTTGCTTCTGCTGAAAGTCCATTATCCTCACCCCCAGTTCTTGGTCGATGTGATTTTCCTCATGCTGAGACCCTGACAGCAAACTATGACAAAGATTTTCAACCACTGCTACTTGTATCCTGCTCTTATGAACATTTTAGGAAATTTCTGAAAACCTTCCTCTTTTCAAAATTTCTGACAAATTAGATCTCCTGGTATTTTCTGTAAAATAACCTTTTGTTAACCACATTAAACTTCTGGTTATACGGTTTAGAAATCTGATGTTATGTTATGTTATGACAGTGATTTGATCCAATAAGGGAACTTACAGCTTAACTGTAAGATAATAACAGTGGCTGAGCCAACCTGAGAGATTACAGTGGGCTGGGGGTGGGGTGGGGGATTGGAATGTTGGAGTTTGTATTAGGAGCTTGAGGGTTGGCAAGGAATTGGTTGTTGGGGTACAAGGGAAAAAGGATTGAGTGTTTCCCTTACGCTGAGATCACTTTTTAACATGACTCTAAAATGGCTGCAATTTGATTTTCCTATTAATGGCCACATTTAATTTCAAAATTAGAACATGATTATTAGTGCATGAACCCTTATCGCCACCTCTTTTGTAGGCGATATAGGCTCACACTCTAATCCTGCACTAATCGGTCAGTGCATATCAGTGACCATGAGCTAACTGATTAGCAAAGCCATGCGCACTCTCTGCCTCCAAATATACCCCCAGTGCTAAAAATTAAAAAGTATTTTTTAGCGTGTGGTTGGTGTGCACTGAGCCCTAAATTAGCATATGGCACCTGGCCATGCGTTGCAGCCGTGGATTTTAAATGACAGTAAGCACACATCAGTGTTTACCTTTGCTTGGTAAAAGGGCCCCACAACGTTAATGTCATAACACAGAATGTGTTAAATCATCCTGCATTAGTTCTGCCATCCACACACACTAACTGCATATTAACTCTTTTTTTTTTCAGGGGATGTGACAGAGGCAGAGAGTGGATATTGCTGTTCTAACCAGTTTCCACATCTGCATTGTTGTATACTAACTGGTTAGCACACAGTTAACTTAAAACCCCTGACCAAAAATTAGTACACAGTCATATATTCATTAAATTGAAACAAGCCATTTTTTATGTATGATCTAGAAATGACGTTAAGGCAGGGAGATGATGGCCACCACAGCTGCACCATAGGATGGCAGTGGACTGGAGTCCTGGGTTTCACAGTCCAGGAGAAAGAGCACACATCTGATTCTAAATCACCTATCTCTAGTTGGTTCGACGGATCTACTCCCAGAATGAATTTTACTTATTTTTGCCCAAATTACACTATGGTATCTTCTTAGTAGGCCTTGAGGCTTGCGAAGCATCAGCTCCTGCCTTTGTGCCACAACTTTGAACATGATTAGCGCTGTAATATTTTTGGGAGGAGATGAGGAGCAGGAGTTTTCAGCCTTGCGCTGTCAACAAACTTCCTTGGAAGGTATGGTTTTGTTTCCTGGGTTGACATCATTGCTGTGCATCACCTTAGTGGTACAGAGAGGTGGCAAATAAATCCTAAAAAATAAAATCAATACAAATTGCTAGACCAGCTTAATAAAACATAGAAACATAGAAAATGACAGCAGAAAAGGGCCATAGCCTATCAAGTCTGCCCACTCTATTGACCCTCCCCCCTAACTCCCTCTTAGAGAGCCCGACTCTGATGACCCGTCCCTTTAACTCTACTCTCTTAGAGAACCGACATGGGCATCCCATTTTCTCTTAAAATCTGGCATGCTGCTGGCCTCGATCACCTGCACTGGAAGCTCATTCCAATGATCAACCACTCTTTCGGTGAAGAAATACTTCCTGGTGTCGTCATGAAATTTCCCTCCCCTGATTTTTAGCGGGTGCCCTCTTGTGGCCGAGGGTCCATAGGTCTTTGCCCTCCTTCTTAAAAGAAGTTGCCCAAATGTTTGTACTGAAGGGAGATTGAACTTGATTCACTGGATTATATCAACTATCTGACAATATCAGATATTGAAGGTTATTAATTCCAAAATGAGTATGTTATCCTTAGCTTAAGTTTTATTTGCATATACACAGACCCATACTTAATAAACACATTTCATTTTGTGCTCAGATATCAAATACTCATGTTCCTTGAATATATCTGTGCCAGATTCTATAAGTGGCGCCTAAGCGCACCTACATTATAGGTTCCACTCAGTGCGGTTGTCAATCAGCTGTTAAGTGCCATTTATAAAATTCTGCCTATTGGCGTCTAGGCATGCTTAGGTGTTGCTAGGTGTTTCACTGGGCCTAATTTTCTGGCACCTAACTCGGATGCTTAGCAACACCTAAGTCAACCATACCTATTCTCTGTCTCTAAACACTACTTTTCAGGTAGGTGCAGTTAGGCATTGGAGGCCACCTTCTCTTAGGTACTGCTAGACGTCCTACAAGCTCAATGTTGAACTCCTAATTGGTAATTTAATTTTTTTTTTTTATTGGCTGAAAACTGGCACTGTCAATTACATTGTATAGGCCAATTTAAAAATTGTGTGCAGATTCCAAAGATAGTTGTCAGTAGGTGGTCACAATTAGGGCGTATAGCAGCATCTGACATTGGCATCCTTTATAGAATGTAGCCCTTTATTTTCAAATCAAAAGCTACATGTTTTACACACTCTAAGGGCCCCTTTTACAAAGCTGCGGTGGTGAAGCTGCCACATAATGCATCCAAGCCTATAAGAATTGAATGGACTTTGGTACATTTGTAAAAGAGACCCTAAGTTCTGTATTTAAAATGGACAACAGGAATGAACTAGATTTTATTTATTTTTATGAAAAAAAAATGTACCAATTTATAATCAATATGTTGTCACAAATAGGGGGAGAGTGTGGCACAGTGGTTAAAGTTGTGGTTTCAATCCCATGTGGTTGTGGGTTCAATCCCATGCTGTTCCCTGTGACCTTGGGCAAGTCACCCAATCCTCCCATTGTCCCAGGTACATTAGATAGATTATGAGCCCACCAGGAAAGACAGGGAAAAATGCTTGAGTACGTGAACTCCCTTGGGAGAACAGTATAGAAAATTGAATGAATAAAGAAATAAATAGAAACAAGATTAGAGAATTAATTTGCCCAGTTAACAAAATAACACATATTATTAAGGCCAATGGCTTTTTGAAAGTAATGGAATTTAACACTTCATAAAAATAGACTAATATTTGTAAGTGCTTAAAAGGGCTCTTAGCAGGACACACAAAATTATGGTTCTCCCCACATACATAAGACTTATTATAATACACAGAAGATATAGGGAGGAAAACCTTAATAATGACTTTCAACCACATTCTGCATCACAATTAAAATGATTATTCCTCAGAAAATGTGTAATTCAACTCACAACAGGACTCTGCACAAGAAATTTCAATAAATTTCCCTTCTCAGCAGGTCAGCTTGACATGTGCAATAAAGAAGTTTTGTTTGGAAAAATGTATGAGTGACATCTTGGTACCTTGCCATAGATTGGCCATTGAGTATGAATAAATTTGTATTCTTTCTAATAATGATTTACTGTCTTTGCTCATTGGATAGAGATCTTATCTAGTGGGATCCCTAGTCAAGATACTATTTAATAAGGAATTTATCTTATGTTTCCTCTCTAGAACAATCCTTATGGAACACAGTCTATAGTTAATGAAACTCCAAATCATTTTTCAGCATGCTGTTAGGCTGGAATGGCAGTAATACATTCTAGATTATATGCTTTGCTCATTTGAATAATAATTTTTATTTGAATACTCATTTTAGGGTTTACTTCTGCTGTTTGGATAGCTGAAATTTGAAATTAGATCCTGGTTTATTAATCAAGGAGCCCTTTTACTAAAGGGTGCTAAAAAGTGGCCAGTGCTGTTCTACAGCACAGGGGTTTTCCCATGCGATGAGGCCACTTTTAGCATGGCTATAAAATGGCCCCATTTTCCATTTTGTCTAGTAATGGTCATGTGCTAATATCCTCAGGTTTAAAGAGCTAAACCCTGTTGAACCCCAAAAAGGAGTACGTAAAGCAGGTCAGCTTACCTTCAATCATTGGCTGAAAAAACTCCACTAAGCAGCAAATTGACGTACACCCTCCTAGCAAATACCGAACACTCTAGAAAGTATAATATATAGCATAATATCCTCATTAGCGCATAACCAATAGCATGTGATTCCTTACTACCACCTATTTTCTAAGTGGTAAGAGCTTCCGCACTAACCATGTGCTAATTGGTTAGAATGGGGGTGATGTAGCTACTGTATGCTAAACAATTTGTTTCTGATAGACATAATTTATTGTTAATTTTATGTCCGATAGGGGTTCCTTGATAAAGCTTGAATGCGAGCGAAACATGTCGGTGTTAACCCCCTGCCAGAGACCACAGAATTAAGCTAAGTAATATGCTTAAAAACTAGTTTCATAAAAATTATTTTGAAATAATGTGAATAGTTTCAAAAAAAAGGAAAAAAGATAAAAAGAATAAGGTTATAACATAAAATGATCCAGTGACGAATTGACACGTAAAGCTTGGAACAATGAGAGTGGTTTGAGTTCCAAGTGGTGCCGCTGAGGATCGGGGTAACAGCTTACCAATATTCCAGGGAACAAAAGGTTGACTTAGGTGTATGTCTTCCTTTGGCTTGGTATATAAAGATTAGTTTACCTTGGGATAAAGTAAAATAGTGCTATTGCATAATTGAAACAATTTGTGCTGGGCACGCGTAATACATGCCTCAGTCCTAAAAAATATATTTCTATTTTTTTTGTGCATAGGTAGCATGCACCAAACATAAAACTACTGAGCGCACCCCATGGTTATACCTTTTACTCTGTGGTGATAACTTTATTTGTAGGCCATAATACCTCGCAGTTCAATGCAGTTAACAAAAAGAGGGAAACTGTACAAATACAGCAATAATACAGCAAATTAACATTGCCAATATCACCAATACAATAAAATTGGGAAAATCATTGTACAAATTTACCATACAAATAGATTTTCAATGATTTTCTGAAGTCTTGATAAGAAAGAGAAGACATAAACAGACCACTTAAATTCTTATTTCATTTACCTGCTTGGAAGGCTAAAGTCCTTTCAAAAAATCTTTTACATGTATAACCTTTTAAAGGTGGAAAAGCAAACAATGTGATATTATAAGTTCTGCAATTAATTTCAGATAATGCAAAATGCTTCGAGATAAATTAGAGCAATACCAAATATTCCCCCTCCTTTACTAATGCGTAGGAATTCTGTGAGTGTCAGAGCAGTTACCGCTGCTGCCAGCACTAAAACCCACACTATACATTAGTAAAGGAGGGGGATTGTTTTGTAACATAAACAAGCAAATTTAAAAATTATCCTCACTTCTACTGGAAACCAGTAAAAGTGTAACTTTTGGTAGTAAGATACTACATGATTTGATTTTTTTTCAAACCGAAAATCAAATGCACAGCTGTAATTTGAATAACTTTCATCCTTTTAAATAGTTTTCTTATAAGAGCCCAAGTAAGCACACATTAGAGTAGTGGTCTCAAACTCGCGGTCTGGGGGCCAGATGCGGCCTGCCAGGTACTATTTTGAGGCCCTCAGTATGTTTATCTTAATCACAAAAGTAAAATAAAACAGTTTCTTGATCATATATCTCTTTGGCTATAAATTAAAATATTATTATTAAGACTTAACCAAAAGGAAAGATTTATAAACTAGAAAGAGTTTTACCTCATGCAAAATTGTCATTTCTTTAATAAGACATTAACTATTTTTTTCTGAGTCCATCCAAGTACCTACAAGTCCAAAATGTGGCCCTGCAAAGGGTTTGAGTTTGAGACCTCTGCAATAGAGCGTACCACAGCTTAGTAAAAAGGACAACTACCAGTATTATGTGTCTATAAGATGATAACAAATTAGCACTCCAAATTCATAGCAGTGTGGCAAAATATGGCCATGCCAGAGTTTATGCTTTTACATTGGATAATAATGTTCCTTTGCCATACTGCTGTGTTTTTGGTGTGCCAAATTTTTCATCATCTAGCATTTTGAGTGTTGGCCATTTCCTTTGTGTTATTCTATGACTGTAGCTGTATACACAATGAGTAACAACTAAGGCCTGGATTCTCAAAACTGAACCAGAATTGGCCGGTGCCTGAAAAAATGGTGCCAGTTGCACGCCACTGAAACTATGGCCCTCTTTTACTAAGGTGCGCTAAGCGTTTTAGTGTGCATTTAGTGTGTGCTAAATCAACACATGCGCTAACCGCTAATGCGTCCATAGGATAACATGCACACGTTAGCGTTTAGTGCATGTTTAGTATGCGCTAAAAAACATAGTGCACCTTAGTATAAGAGGGGGTATGGTGCTGTTTTGAGAATCGCAGTCTGCTTTGGAGATAGCCGTTGGAAATGTAGGCCAGGGTTTTACAAGCCTACATTTCTGGTGCCTGTCTTCGATGTAGAATCATGCTTAACAGCACTGAACATCAACCCCGCCCATAACCACACCTCTTTTGACATTCAGCACTGGTAAGCGCCAGCGTAGATGTGATTCATGCACCTTTTTTTTGTAGGCATCTCACAGCACCTACCTTTTTTTGCTAATTAGTTTTTAATGATGCAGTCAATTACAGCACAATTAATTGCCAATTAAAACACTTAACTTAGGTGCCATTCGGGTACCTACCAGTATCTTCCAAATGGTACTGTTTTTAAAATCTGGGCCTAAGTCTTTGTCCCTATATTTAAAGGGAATTACCTGTATATGAGCCTATGTTTTAGGGCTCTTTTACTAAACTGTACTAGTAAATGGGCTTACTTTACCCTTACACAGGTCTTTCGCATGTATTAAGCCTATTCCCATTAACCCCTTCTTTTACTAAGGTGTGCTAACCGATTAGTGCACGCTAATCGAATTAGCATGTGCTAAACACTAACACATCCATAGACTAACATGCATGCATTAGCATTTAGCATGCACTAATTCGATTATATGTTGAAAGACTTGAACCTTAGGTGTATAATAGAGAATGACAAGGGGAAAAAATCTGTCCCCGTCACCGCCCCGTCCCCAGCTCACTGTCCCTTTCACCGCCCCATCACCGCCATTCCCTTCACCACCCCATCACCGTCACCGCCATCCCCTTCACTGCCCCGTCACCGTCCCCGCAGCATCCATATAAGCCTCAGTACTGAGAAACACCATGATGACAGAAGAGAGTCCTGCCACTATTACTACTGCACTGAGAATCTGTTTCAGTGCCTCTGTCCTGTAGTAAAAACAGAACATAAAATAAATCAATTGACTTGTCCTCCCTTGCAATGACGTGTCCCCCATGTTCACCTATAGCTCGAATCAGGTCAATTGTGCACACTAAAAATGCCCACCTGAGCACATAATCATGCAGATGCTGCAGTACAATGAGCAACAGGAGGATCTGGAACGTGAGCGCAGGCAGTGATATAAAAACAGCAGACACCTGACCGATTGCAGCTTTCCGCCATCTCCCTCCCTCCACCTTACCTTAGATGTAGAATATGCCGGCTTTCTTTTTCGCCCAGCCACACGTGCGGCTGCTCATTTGTTCAATATTCTCCTCTGATGCAACCGGAAACAGGAAGTTACAGGAGAGGAGAAGATTGATCAACTCGAGCAGCCAGAAAACTAAAATTAAAAAAACCCATTTCCGCCTTATCTCCGCGAGCTCGGTCACCTCAGTAACGATAGAAAAATAGACAAATATAGTGCAAAATATAGACAGCAGATATACATTCTCAAAACTGACACGTTTTGATCACTAAATTGAAAATAAAAGCATTTTTCCTACCTTTGCTGTCTGGTGATTGATTTCATGAGTCTCTGGTTGTGTTTCCTTCTGTCTGTGTATCCTTTCTTTCATTTCTTTCTTTCTGCACTCAGGTCCAAAGAATTGTCCCTTTCTATTCCCTCCCTCTTTCCTTCCTATGTCCTTAGTGCCCCCGGTGCCTCCTTCCCATGTCTTTAGTGCCCCCAGTGCCTCCTTCCCATGTCTTTAGTGCCCCCAGTGCCTCTTTCACATATCCTTTGTGCCCCTTCCTGTCTTTAGTGCCCCTAGTGCCTCCTTCCCATGTCTTTAGTGCCCCAGTGCCTCCTTCCCAAGTCCTTAGTGCCCCTTCCTGTCTTTAGTGCCTCCAGTGCCTCCTTCCCATGTCTTTAGTACCCCCAGTGCCTCCTTCCCATGTCCTTAGTGCCCCTTCCTGTCTTTAGTGCCCCCAGTGCCTCCTTCCCATGTTCTTAGTGCCCCTTCCTATCTTTAGTGCCCCCAGTGCCTCCTTCCCATATCCTTAGTGCCCCCAGTGCCTCCTTCCCAAGTCCTTAGTGCCCCTTCCTGTCTTTAGTGCCTCCAGTGCCTCCTTCCCATGTCTTTAGTACCCGCAGTGCCTCCTTCCCTTGTCCTTAGTGCCCCTTCCTGTCTTTAGTGCCCCCAGTGCCTCCTTCCCATGTCCTTAGTGCCCCTTCCTGTCTTTAGTACCCCCAGTGCCTCCTTCCCATGTCCTTAGTGCCCCTTCCTGTCTTTAGTGCCCCCAGTACCTCCTTCCCATGTCCTTAGTGCCCCTTCCTGTCTTTAGTGCCCCCAGTGCCTCCTTCCCATGTCCTTAGTGCCCCTTCCTATCTTTAGTGCCCCCAGTGCCTCCTTCCCATATCCTTAGTGCCCCCAGTGCCTCCTATCCATGTCCTTAGTGCCCCTTCCTGTTTTTAGTGCCCCCAGTGCCTCCTTCCCATATCCTTAGTGGCCCCAGTGCCTCCTTCCCAAGTCCTTAGTGCCCCTTCCTGTCTTTAGTACCCCTAGTGCCTCCTTCCTATGTCCCTCTCACTGCCTTCCACACTTTGTCCCACCCCCACCCCCGGCCTGCCTGTCTACTTCTGTCCCTCCCTTCCTAACCAAAGCCAGCCTGCTGCCTCCCTGCCGCTTAAAAAAAAAAAGCCTCCTTCCTTTTCCCCTGCTTTTATCGCCATGCTGCAGCTGCTAAAGCCAACAGGAAGTTTTTCCGATGTCAATTCTGAAGTAGGAGAGGACGTTCTGGGCCAGCCAGGCAGCGATTGGCTGGCCCAGAACGTCCTCTCTGACGTCAGTATTGACGTCGGAAAGACTTCCTGTCGGCTTTAGTAGCTGCAGCATGGTGGTAAGAGCAGGGGAAAAGGAAGGAAGCATTTTTTTTTTTTTGCGCCTGTCCATCTTGCCGGCCCTGCTCTACATCAAAGGTGAGGTGGAGGGAGGGAGATGGCGGAACGCTGCAATCGGGCGGGTGGGGACCGCGCGATCCTTGAATGCCTCACTGCGGAGACAAGTCCATTCACCGCTCCACGGGGCGGTGAATGGCCTTGTCCCCGTCCTAGCAGAGACCACTATTTTTTCTTCCCCATTTCGGCGGGTTACCCGCAGCTACTCGCGGCTAGCCGCGGATAACAACCACCGTGTCATTTTCTAGTGTATAACTTAATATACTGTATCATCCCCTAGATACAAGCTAAAGGAGTCATCCAGTAGTCCCTTTGTAATACAACCTTTCTCCTGTTTTGGAGCCTCAAATATTGAGCCTACAGAGCTCCGTATGGACATAAGAACAAGGATCTGAAAGAGGCTTAACCTCACACAAAGAAGATCAGTTTGTCAGTAATTAGGCCTTACTAGGCGTACTTTAATTTTATTTTCAAGGTGAACTTTCATTGTTTTTTCCCCAGCACAATGAAGTAATTAAGAAGTGCAGTCCTTAATTAGACATTGTAAATGAGCATGGGGAATCAGTACTTTTCATTGTACTGTTGTGACTTAGGAGTTCACACACTGCTTCAATAACAGATATTCTCTGAATAGAAATCTGTGTAATATCAGTTTCTGTCACTATTGTTCCTCATTGTAAACTCTAAAAATCAATACCATCTCTAACTCATGCTGCTGAACTGCTTAGTTCATTTCCAGAAATGCTTGAAAAACCAATGAGCATTAATAATGCTGTAATTAAACCTTAAACTCAATTTGTTTGGGATATACCAGAGACAAGACAAGTCTAGCTGTTGGGGTCTGGCTGATGAAGGGTTAAAACACTTAGGTAGGATTTAGTAATTATAGATATTGATTACTTTAAAAATCATTGAGCCGACAGGATAAGAAAATCCCACTTTTTTTCCCTCACAGTTTAGTTCTTTTATTTCTCACAAGATGGATGAGTTAATAAACAGGGAGCAAGCACTCCCATAAATTCAGCATCTCTAATATTTGTCACCTTTGGAATTACTTGGTTGAGAAGAACATCCTTTATGTGAATTCACAGGAGAGAGGCCAGAGGATTTTCAGAGGATTCCTCATTCCTTGCTGTGATTAATACAGTGTTTATGTTTAAAAAGACAGCACCATTAGGCAAAAGCTCTGTGAAGGAAAATGGCACTTCTTCAACACAATCCTGGAAATGGAGATCTTCGTTATGCTGAGAAGAAGAACGATACTTCCTTGAATTCTAGGGCATTGCCAACATCATCATGCCCTTGAAGACTTCTAATTTTGGAGCAAAAATAATTGTGTTCTTTTCACTGCTCATGATGCACTGCAATGATGTTGACTTTTTCTAGGAGTCATTGAAGCTGAACTAGGATGACATGTAGGAAAAATGGTTACATTTTGCAGAGATAGATGAAGTACATATTTTTCTCACTCTAAATCCTTTCAAATATACACCCCAATAAATGTATGATAACAATAAACGTATGATAACAGTTAAAGATCAACTCAAATGAACAAAATGATAGAAAAGTAAAAAATAAATGAAACAGTGATATTTTTCCCCTGAACACCCCTAATATCTATTGGCCTAAAATTTAGTGGTTGTTATCCAGGCAGGAGAGACTCCCCCCGAATAAGTGATGCTCATTGCAGCTACTGGTCCCTCTGACTCTCAAAGCTGTGTAGAAGTCCGCCATATACATGTAGAGTCCTGCCAGTGGAGGGAGAGGGGAGCTGTTTCATTATTACATTTTCAACATTTCCAAGGAACCTGCCTGCCCGTAGCAAATGAAAACACAATATTGAATCACTGGCAGAAATGAAGTTGGATGACTCCCACTCAGAGGGTAAAGTGATTGCAGCCTACTGAGTGCAACTATTCACATAATCCTATTGAATATCATTACTGATTATTTGGGTGCTATCTGGATAGTGCAGAGGACCTGAAGAAGGTGTCAGAAGTTATCCAGGTACCAGAGAATTTCAATGCTAGTATATGGATAAGTATCCTGCTAAATTAGGACAGCAAATAGTGGTTTGGGCTAATAAAGGTATGGATGTTGAATATTAGCTATATCTGGATAAGTATCAATGGGTGACTTGCTCCCAGCACTAGTACCTTGGTATCAATGATTGCTGAATTTCTGGATATAAATTAAATGCTTCAGCCAGCATTTGACATCAATGCTGATAGCATGTTCCAATATTAGGAGGTATCTATTTCTATTATATTGTCATGTATATACCTCACAGAGAATGCATGATTTTACATTTTACTGCAAGAAGTGAGGACCATTAATGATAATATGCAATATGTGATTTTACATGCAAAATAATGATTAAGAAGGCCTTAATTAAGCAACTGTTTAGGGATTATATTACAAAATCAATGCTGAGGTTTATTGGAATTGCAGGCAATATGGAGGAAATTCTATAAGGGCTGCCTAAAGTTTGGAGCCAGTAGCATGCCTACCAGCACCTAACTTAATTGTTTTTAATTGACTTTAAGTGGTATGATAATTGAACGTGTCATTAAAAGCCGATTACAAAACAATTAATATAAAAAATAGGCAGCGCTAGGTGTCTTCCATAACCAATGCCTACGTCCCTGGCACATAGTGATGCCTAGTGACACCTAACATAGAAGTAGGCGTGGTTAGGGGCGGCACCAGAATTAGGCGTTGCTATGCATGATTCTCTGACACACCTAGGCAACGGAAATGTATGTCTTTAAAACCCTGGCCTACATTTCCAGCACTTCTGTTTATGTATATTAATCTTTATATACCGCTCAATTTGCCAAATAGGATCAAAGCTGCTAACAATATAATCTAATCAAAGTAATGAAAAAAAACTCCATTTAAAAATAGGAAAGGCAAAGCAAAAAAAATAAACTAAATCTCATACATCTATCATACAAAATATTAAATACATTCTTCAATAGGGTCTGTGGTAGCTGTGATTCTGGAAGCGGCACCTGCTGGTGATTGGCACGCAGCAGACGCCTGCAGCAGCAGGTGTCACTTCCAGAATCAGCCCCTATGTGTCTGCATGATTTACAACGATGCAGGCTTTTAATAGGTTTACCTACAAAACAAGTGCATTCCAGTGTAGAGATGCCAGATATCCGGATTTCCCCGGACATGTCCTCCTTTTGTCCGGGTTTTGAAACGCCTCCTCTAAATTGCATCAGGCAGGAGGAAATCCGTACATGTAGGGCTAGGGCAGGATTGGGGGTGGGGCTGAGGTGTAACAGGGCAGGGATGGGTGGAACTGGGTGAGGCTGGTGTCAGGTTTAATGGGGCCCTGCCGGATCCCCCTTCATACCCCAGGACCCCCCCAGCTCCCCCAGAACCCCCTATGTTAAAAATGTTAGCCGCCTGGAGGCATACTTCCTGCCTCTAGCCAGCTGGCCCACATTCTCACAAATGGTGGGCCTGCCCCTTCCCAGTGTATTTTGGGATGTACTTGGAGGGGCCTTATACTCTAATTGGCCTAGGTGCTTAGGAGGGGCCTTAGGCACCTGGGCCAACCAAAATCTTAAGCCCCATTTGCAGTGTATTCTGGGATGCACTGGGAGTGGCCTAAAATTCTGATTGGCCAGATCCCTTAAGCTACTTCCAAAAATAACAAGGGTAATAACTTGAAATAATACAAAAAAAAAAAAAAAAATCTGGCTGTATACCTCTACAGTCTTGTAAGCTAAATGCAGGATAAAAGCTTTGCACGTCTACCCCCTAATTCTATTTAAAGCACTCAAAATTGCACATGCAAATTTTGGTACACACCCAAATTGTGTGCACAATTTAATTGCTTAGCCAATTAGCACTGATAATTGGACACTAACAATTATTGGTGCTAATGGACACTAATTGGAATTTATGCATGCACCTTTATAGTTGTTATTCTGCAAAGATATGTGCATACATTTTTCTGCTTGGACCTGAAAAAGGTACATGGCTATGTGTGTGTGGCATAGGCGGGTCAATGGCATTTATAAGATTTGTACTCAGTGTTATTCAGGCTTTACAATGCCTAATGCCATTGTAGGTATGGTTAAAGCCAGAAGTGGCATTAGACATCGTAAAACACCTCTGTGGACACCTCGTGGAAGATAGGCACTGGAAATGTAGGCCTTTAAAATCCTGGCGTACATTTCCAGTGCCTATCTTCCATGGAACCATGATTCTGTAAATGACGCTATTTCATGACTGACATGTGATCAGTGGCCATTTTTAAGGCTGCTGCTGATTTTGGCGTCATATACAGAATCCAGGCCTAAGGTACAAATTCTCAATAGTGTGCCATATTAGGCAGCGGTAGGCACTCTACTGCTGCCTAACTTAATTGGCTTAATAGGTATACTAATTGATTGCACCAATTAAAAAACAATTGAATTACAATTTTAAAAAATGGAGACACCTAAGGACACCTCCTAAAAGGCAGCTGATATCCCATCCTAACATCATTGTAGGCAAGGTTAACACTAAAAGTTGCACTAAGCATCTCCATGGACGTGATTCTCATGGAAGATAGGTGTGGAAATGTAGGCCTTTGTAACTCTGGCCTACATTTCCAGTGCCTATCTTCCACATTTCTGAGATTCTGTAAACAGAACCTTTGTGTGATTGACACACAATTGGCAGCCATTTTTAAAGCAGCCACCAATATCAGCAGCATTTACAGAATCCAGGCCTAAGTGCTATTCTTTAATTGATGCCCAACTTTGAGCATTGTTTATAAAATAGGGCTTAGCATGCTTACATTGGTATCCAAATTTGGACACATTTAACTCCCTTTTACTAAGTTGCACTAGAGGTTTCTACCATGTCCTGGAGTGCTAAACGCTCAAACAATCATAGAAATTCTATGAGCGACAGCAGTATTGAAGCATTAAGTGTTCCGGGCCATGGTAGAAACCTTTACCTCAGTTTAGTGAAAGGTAGGGTTATAGTGTTGAGTCTCTTGCATTTATGGCACAGGCTTTACAATTACTTCACCTTAAAATTTGCATTTGTGGTAAGGTGTGGTAAGTTATCCACTTTTTAGAAAACAATAAATAAAATAAAATAAATTTTAATTTAATACCCACTTCACAGAAATAGATAAAAATGAAAAATAAGTGTAGGTTTGATTAAAAAAAACATACAGATCAATGATAAAGCAAAATTTATTATCTATAAAAATTTGACATTTTCTATATATTTTAGTTATTTGAAGTGATGTTAATAACACTGGCATTCATATGACTCCTCCCATAATCATTAATAAAGATGCAAACACTCTTAGTAATGGCAAAGCATGGGCCGTAGCTTTATTAAACTTATCTATCAATGAATTCATATAAATATAACATTTTTATACATAAATTCAGTGTAGCTTAACAACCTGGGATCCTTCCTACCCGTATCTTAGTAGGAGTGGGGAGGTTCGCCTGGGCAGGAGGGCTTAGGATCCCTCCTGCCCGATCTTGATTGGCGGGTGGGGGTGCCGCCGGGCAGGAGGGCTTGGGCTCCCTCCTGACCGATCGTGATTGGCGGGTGGGGGTGCTGCGGGGCAAGAGGGCTTGGGCTCTCTCCTGGCCCGATTGGATTGGGGGAAGGGTGGATCGCTGCAGGAGAGATGGGTCATCTCTCCTGCCGCTTTAGCAATCCCAAGTGCCGCGTTTAGCGGCACTTGGTGGTATCGCTATTGCAGCAGGGGAGATGAGGCATCTCTATTTCCCCGATGGTTGTGGCGGGGGTTGGGTAGGTTGCCGGGCCGCTGAGCTGATTGCACTGATCAACGCTAAATGGTACAGGGATCAGAAGGACCATGCGGTTGCCGACAGCCAATCAATGCCGGCTCCCCGAATGTGCCTCACTCCGATCAACGCCGCAACAGGAAACACCGAGATGCCAGGAAAAAAGACGTGGGTAGCCAATGCCACTATTAAACAGCAGGCAACTTCGTCTCCACTGCAATGCGCATGTCCCGTGTGCTGGCTCCACAGAAAACAAAGTCAGCATGACAAGCTATGCAAGCAAGAGAAAAAACAGCCTCGCACCGCTCCCCAGCACAAGCCTCTAGAAGACAAAAACCGCATCCAGAAAGACCATGGAAGGTAAAAGGAAAATAATTCTCTCACTGACAACCAACAAATTTAACCCTACCTACCCACTTCTTCCCACACTCCCACCCTTCCCAAAAATAAATTTTAACCCTTCAAAATCACCCTTCAGTCCCACCACAAATCCTTTACCAATCACAATCCTCTCTTTCCTAACACCCAATCCTTTTTTGCTAGCACCCCAACAACCAGTCTCTGCCACCCTCTAGCTCTCAATACAAACTATCACATTCCAACCTCCCACCCCCACCCCTAGCCCACTGTAAACTATAGTGGGTACACTCAGCCACTGTTATCAGCTTACAGATGAACTGTAAGCTCCCGAAATATTAATATATTTTGATGGGTTTTAGCCATGGAAAAATTATCCTTGAAATAATGATTATATCCATTAGTTGTAACATTAAGAAATATTAAATAATAGCCTGTTTTTACATCAGAAGCCATTCACTCATGGATTTGGAATTGTCTGCAAGACAATTAGAATTGGAGCTAATTAAGCAGAAAATTGTTTCAAAAGTACTGAAGTAGACAGTTGTAATTATTCTTTTTTTTTTTTAAACCCCAACATAGTTATGGTCAATAAATTTACACAGAAGAGTGGAGGAAAAAAATAATTCTTACTCTCTTAAATACAATACCGTAGTTATTATTGCTTGTCACATATTTCTACATATTGAAAAACCTTCAAATCCTGATGAATTGTAACAATGACTTTACAAATTGATCTCCCTAGTTCAATGACACATCTGCCTTTCAGAAAAATAAAGCTCCACAGTGAAAACTAAGATAGTCATGGTCAACAACCTAAGGGTCGATATTTGAAAGCAATTATGCTATGAGTGTAAGTATATTTTTCGATATAAAGATGGCATAAATGCATACATTTTGGTCAGATAATTTGATACATTCTGGAATGTATCCTTTTAGTAAAATGAAGGACAAGGAATGTTCTAGGGGTGAGGCCTAAACATTTATTTATTTATTTATTCAATTTTCTATTCCGTTCTCCCAGGGGAGCTCAGAACGGTTTACATGAATTTATTCAGATACTCAAGCATTTTTCCCTGTCTGTCCCGGTGGTCTCACAATTTTATCTAATGTTCCTGGAGCAATGGGGGGATTAAGTGACTTGCCCAGGGTCAAAAGGAGCAGCGTGGGTTTGAACCCACAACCTGAGGCTATAGCTATGAATAAAAAATTATACCATAATCCAGTCGCACAAGACTACTGCCTGGACCATCATTTTGAGAAAACTGCTGCACTGAGCAGGAGTGACTGGGATTTATTCCTGCCCAAGAAATCCCTTAGATCACCAATGAAGTTACAGGCACTCCCTTTAGAGGTCATAGGACATGTGGGGAATGGGGTGAGTGGATGTTTGCATCCTGGATGGGGGGAGGGGCTGCAAAGTAGGGGGTGAGGTGCTTGAACTTTGGAGGCAGGAAAAGTGGGGAAGTGGGAGCTTCCATCTTGTAGGGGGTAGTGATGGGGGGCAGGGCTTGAGGCAGGTGGGGGCTTGAGCAGGGGACCCTGCTCTCCCAGACAGTGGAATAACCCTAGGAAAAAGCTAGCTTTATTTTACTATTTGCATCACCACAAATCATATTAGGGTGTTTGCATGTTTTGCTTCTCCCTACAGTATAGTCTCAATTATCTATCTTTCACTAATCTGACAATCTGGCATATCTGACAGACTCCCCTTTCCTTCTCCCCCCCCCCCCTTTCTCAGTGATGTCATTGTTTTGTCATTAAGAAGAACACAGATTTTCTTCCTGTGTTTCTGGCGTCACATTCTGCAAGGAAGCCATGTTTTTTTGCTTTTCCAGTATATGCTGCAGTATGTGCTGGGACCCCATTTTTATCTGCGAGTGAACTGTTTTCAGCCTGAAATCATGCTTCTCTGCAAGGGAACCATAAGCTTTGGACCTAAGAACCCTCTTTTTTGATCTGCTTCTAACAATGCTTGTTTGAATGGAGGTAAAGAAAGAGCTAAAGAAAGTAAGCATTAAAGAGGTTTTGAGCTGAGGCCTTGCTTGTACAGTATGATATCAATTTTTGGACCTGACATGTTGCTACTCTGCAAAGGTAGCACTATTTGACCCGAGAGCCTGCTTTGCCTCCCAGGGAACCATATTTGATCTGATAACAGGCTTTAGCATCAAGAGAACCATGAAAATATTCTTGTACACAATCACCCATCCCTTCCCCTCCCCCCCTAATGTTCAGCATTATTGAATTGGCCAGGAACGGATCATGTCCAGTTAAATAGTGCTTATCCATCTAACTACTAATATCCAGTGTGAGTTAGCCAGTTATCTCAACTGAATATTAGCGTTTAGCAGCTAAGCACAAACTGGCTATGTTACTTTACTTAGTTGGCTAAGTGTGAATATTCAGCGCTAAACCGGCTAAGTTTAGTGGTTAAGATAGGCTTATCTTTAACCTTTAAGCATTTTAACCGGGTAGCACCAAATATCAGGTTAACCGGTTAAGTTGTTGTGGATATAACGGAAAACAGATATACTATGCTCATCTCCGGATACAGCATAACATTGAATATCTGGGGTCAATGGCAGCTAACCTTGCTGCCTGCCGCCAACTGAAAATTGGGCCTAGAGAGTTTAATGCAGTAATCTATATATACCTATTCCTGTTTGTTCATTTATATTTACAGCACATTTGTTATTCTTACTCTCATTCTTAGATCTGTGTTGCCAGTGGAGTGTGGAGAGTTTCGAGTTTCAGTTCTGCTGTCTTGATGCCTGCTTCATACTGTTATTATTTACAATATTTTAATACAGTGGTACCTTGGTTTGCAAGCATAATTCGTTCCAGAAGCATGCTCGCAGTCCAACTCGGATGATTCGTTCCACTGACTGAATACTGGTAAGTACATCTCTCCGACCCAACCCCCGATCCGAGCCGACCCCTGAGCCAACCCGACACCCGAACTGACCCCCATCTCCAGGAACCAGCTTTGTTGCTCCCCTGAGGCCACTGGCGCTGCTCCCTCCCTTTGCGATCACCTCCTCCCCCCACTGACCGGCTCTGTCCTTACCCATGTGCTGCTGGTTTTGAAAGTGCCTGCCGCCAGTTCTCTGCTGGGCTGCTGCTAGGCCTTGAGCATTGCAAAGACACTAATATTATTGCAAAGAATCATTATTGGGTGAGACAATTAGGCCCTGATTCTATAAAGTCCACCTAAAGTCCTCACATTAGAGGTTGTATTAAAATGACTGCCACTATCTATAGCTGACACTCCTTGATGCTTAAATTAGGCCTGATTCTTTAAAGCCAATTAGGTCCCCAGTGCCCGATTATCTTTTAGATAGTGTCTCCAGCTTTCCCCCATACATATTCCCCTCCCCTTTGAACACAAAACTTTCCCCCAGCCCAAAACCCCTCTCACCCAACCCCCAAAGATTCGAGGTCAAGGTAAGGTCAGGCACCCCTAACTATCACCTTCCTCAGGCCTATCTAGATGAGTCTTGACGAATCTCTGGTGATCCAGTGATAAGTAGTATCAATGCCCACTTTTGTCTATGTTGGAGGCTGCTTCAAAATGGCTACCAAAATGTCCAGTAGAGGTCTTGTGATACTTCAAATACCTTAGTCTCTGCACTCACAGCACTTTAAGTATCACAGAGTTTCGGCTATAGTTAGTGGCAGTCATTTTGATACAATCTCTAATGTGAAGTGCTTGACTTTAGGTGGACTTTATAGAATCAGGGACAATTAGTCTGATTAGTTCAGATACCAAAGGATACTTCCATAGCCTAAGACTCTGATTGGTCCCATGTGAATGGCCTTTGATTTCTGGACCAATGGAAGTCTTAGGTTACTCCCAGGGCATCCCAAGATGTACTGAGAAGGAGGCCTAAGGCTTTGATTGGCTCAGATGCATAAGGCCCTACCTATGGGAGGGGCCTTTGGTATCTGGGCCAATCAGGTCCTTAGGCTCCTCCCCAGTGCATCCCAGGGTACACCAGGAAAGAGAAGGACCGCCATTTTGGAAGAGTTGAGCCTGCCAGTAGGAGGGAGTGGGCAACACTCTTGTCAGCCTTCTTCAAGGTACCGGGGGTTCAGGAGTATCAGGGTGGGATGTTCGGGTGCTGCTGGGTATTATATGGGGTGTTGGTGTGTTACGGTGGGATGTTGTATGTCCAGAGAGTATCAGGGTGGCGTGTTGAGGTATCAGAAGTAAGGGGGATTGAGGGAGTGAATAGGCATCCCTCCTGCCAATTGAATGTGGGGGGCGGGGGGGTATGTCAGGGGAGTTAGGCAGGATGGAGTGGGCATCCTTCCTGCTGAATGTGGATGTGGGTGTTGGGAGATCCTTTGCCATAGCCAGGTCAGTTGATCGCAGCAGGGATATTTTCCCCTGATCAGCTGAGCCTGCAGGACTCCCTGAAACCACGATCAGCTGATGGCAAGGGATCCCTCAGCAAAGATGGGCAGGTGAGATGCCTCTCTTTACGCTCAGGCAGGCACAATTCTTTAAATGGCGCTAGTGTCATGGGCACCGGCTAGAGAATTGGGGGTGGGGATAAGGCATCTATTCTTTAAGACAGAGGCAATTTTATATAGGACACCGATGCACCATTCTCATCTGTATCTTAGGCCCCCAAGATCGGCATCCTATACAGAATCAGCTCCAAATTGTTTTTGCTTGGTGAAAAGAAACATTGTCACTTTGTGGAATTGCTACTTGATTGTGCTTATTGGGAAAGAATTTGCTTTTAGGGGAAGGTGTGCAGGAGTCCCCTTTTAACTCTAACGCCTGATGCAGTCTTAGGGTGAAATGTGGCCATGTTTAGTACTTGAATGCAATAAACTGTATACTTCCACATCAGTTGTCTGGTTTGTATTTTTCTGTTTGTACTTATTTGCAGATCATTGCATCTTGTGCTTTTTGACTAACTTTAGGTGGCATGGTAGAATTTTCCACACACATACCCCGCCCCCACCTCAGGTGTTTAATGCAGTTAATGTTATTCCAAGAGAAGGAGCAGATCGTGCTTGGTCTCAAAACCCTCTTTATTAATAGCAATTAAAATACAGTTTACGAGCATAATTTGTTCCGAAAACATGCTTGTAATCCAAAGCACTCATATATCAATGCAAATTTCCCCATAAGAAGTAATGGAAACTCAGATGATTCATTCCACAATCCAAAAACTTTAATACAAAATACTGTACGTACTTGTATTGCAAGACCTGACTCATTTAGAACAGTCACTACACTCCTGCAGTGTCAGAGAGAGAAGAACCATCACCTCAGTTGTGATGTGTGTTATCTGTATGTACTTGTATTGCAAGACATTGCTTGTATATCAAGTTAAAATTTAAGCAAATGGTTTGCTTGTCTTGCAAAACGCTTGCAAACCAAGTTACTTGCAATCCAAGGTTTTACTGTATATGCAAGGTTTTACAGTCACATGAGTCCATGTTTTAACTACACTTTGATGTGACTATTTTAGATTGTTTTAGAGCACTTGCTTATATTTTATTTGCTATTAATAAAGAGGGTTTGAAGATCAGGCATGCTCTGCTTCTATTCTTGGAATTGGATTCTTTTTGTGCAGAGTTGACTGTCTCCTTTGTGGCTGTTGGTCTAATGCAGTTAATATGCGACATCAAATTCTTAATAGAACTTAGTAAACAGGCCCCTCAATGTTTAATGAATTCAAGAACACAATTCTCTTTATAATAATCCTGACCTACTATTAACAGATGGGCCCTCTCTATATATTATGCATTCCTTAAGAAGAATTTAGAGAAGCTGAAACATATTCTATAACAGTAAGCTTACTGTAAGTTTGTCCCTGTTGTCAGAAAGACTTCTCAGTACAGATCTCCTGTCAACTGACAAAAAATTCTGCTCATTCTGACATGAATCATCTGAATCCTTAACAAAGAGAACAGATAGATGTATACAAATAGTCAATGTGACAAGTTCCCAAGCGCAAGCAAAGTTTCAAAATATTGATAGAAGGTGCAAAAATAATGGTGGCTACTTGGAACACACTTCCAACAAAGATGGCAGGAAATAAAAAATTAGACAAAATTTAAGCATGCTTCAGACCAGACACATAGAGGGGCATAATCGAAAGGGACATCTAAGTCCGTTTACGTCCATCTCACAAGTCGTCCAAAGTTAAAAAGAGCCTAAGACACATTTTCGAAAGATACGTCCAACTTTTTTTTACTTTTGAAAATTGTCTAATTATACGTCCTGCCGATCTGATCATCCAAGCCACTAAATTGTCTATCTTTATACCACATTTCCGTCCAACCTTCCGTCCAAGTCCAAAATGCCTAGAACAAGCCCTGTTGGACGTGGGAGGGGTGTGCAAAGTGATGGACTGCACACCCAGACATGGCACCTAAATAGTGGGGTACCTTACAGGGCACTGCTGTGAACTTCATAAAAAGGGTGCCATGGCTTCTCCTCACTGCAGCTCCCTTATAGGTGACGGTGAGCCCCCCAAACCACCTCCAGAATCCCCTAGACCCAGGGGCTTATGGGCATGGGTCCTCCTCTCTATGGGGTCCCTAACCCATCCCCAAGATGACTTAAGCTGTCTCTGGGCTGGACAACTAGGCTTTCCTATGCCAGGCGGCCAGGTGATGATGGTCTGGAGGCTGAAATTTAAAGTTGTGAATAAAATTTTTATGGGGATGGGGGGTTGGTGATCGCTGGGGTAGTGTGGGGATCTGTATTATGTGTTTTCAGTGCTTATCTGGTGAGTTTAGGTGGTTTTTTGTGATTAGACCATGTTTTACATGGTCTAAGTCACAACGTCCAAGATCCGTCTAGGCTCTGTTAAACTTTTGGTTATACATGCTGTACGACTAAGTCTAAGCCGGCCCACGTCCTGCCCAACTTCCGCCCTCGACATGCCTCCCGAAACACCCCGTTTAGCTTTAGACTTTGAGCGGCCCTATGAAGGCCTAGGTCGTTTAGAAATACGTCCAAAACCTGTTTTTATTATCGGCACTTGGACATTTTTGAGAAATGTTCGTCCAAGTGCCGACTTAGGCCGGTTTTGGGATGTTTTTCTCTTTCAATTATGAGCTCCTTAGTTTCTGGCAAGGGTGGGTGGAGATTGTTGATCAGTAGGGGGTCTATAGCAGAATAGTACTGTATATAGACAAGAATAAATAGTGTGGGTGGATCTGGTGGTGCTTATTTTCCAGTGTTTTCGAGATCACTAACATTTAACCTGTCTGAAGCAGTACTCAAACAGAAGAACTCCTTCAACATATAATTTTCAAGTCATGTGCGTTTGAACCAAATGTGATAAATTTAGAAATGGAGATTTTTTTTTAGCTATTGTGTGGGAAAGATAACTCTTCAGAGGATAGGGATGTCAGTGTTCTCTAGCAGATTATGAATTATAGACACTAAAGAAACATCCAGTCTGTCAGTACTTCATGAATCACCAATATGACAATTTTTCCTAATCTTTCTGATAATTTCTGAAACATAGTTCATTCAACATTTTCTTTTTCTTTGTTTTCCTTGCTATAATGAGGGTCTTTAGCACTAGTTCAACATATAGCGTAGTCCTCTTTTGAGCACATCCTCAGAGATCTAGGCCTCCTTTTACGAAACTGCGATAGCAGTTTCTAGCGCGTGGAGCCGCGCTGAATGGCCCGTGTTGCTCCCAAAGCTTACTGAGTTCCTATGAGCATTCGGAGCAGCGCAGGCCATTCAGCGTGGCTCCTTGTGCTAGAAACTGCTATCGCAGTTTCGTAAAAGAGGGGGCTATTATTTTGTGTAAGTTCATTTATTAAGTGCCATAGCTACTTACTTACAACTTTTTTGCACTGATAGTAAACTTGAAAATACAACATTTACTAGTAGAAGCCATCATCATATATTTGTACTATGGTAAATTTAAATATTTTTTTTCCTCTTGAGTATAAAGGACAACATTAACATGTCAACAGTCATTCCTGTATTAATTTTTCATACAAAAGTTTTTATTCCCAGTAGTAAACTCTGGTTACACTACATCACTTATGTAAGAAAAAAAGAGAACTTGATAACAATGTACCAATTTAAAGAAAATGAAGGGATGAAAGATTTTGACTCAAGTATGAATCTCGATTTTGCATAGGTCAAGAGGGTCAGAGAAAGGACGTTACACATGCAGCCTTTTGTTGTAACATATGTGTAAGGTCACAGAAAAATGTATATTAGAGCGGCATATAAAACAGGATCAACCACTTTTGGGGCTTTGTATGTGTTGGTCTCAGCACTTATATGTTTAAGTGTCAGATTTTGCTACCCAAGTGCGTAATTGCTCAATTTTACAAAACTACATAGGACTTGATTTTTTTAAGAGGTAGAGGACCATTTTTGATAGTACATCTAACACCCCCCCACCCTTTTTACTAAACTGCAATAGCGGTTATTAGCGTAGGGATTGCGCTGAATGCTCCGCGCTGCTCCCAATGCTTATAGGAACTCTATGAACATTGGGAGCAATGCAGAGCATTAAGTGCGGCTCCTGTGCTAATAACCATTATCACAGTTTAGTAAAAAGGTGGTGGGTAAGTCTGATTTGGACATCTTGAGAAGTACTTCTAAAAATTGGGTGTAGAAAATGCCCTTTTTTAAAACTGCTAGACATCTTTTTTTGTTTTTGTTTTTAATGAAAACTGCCTATCTAGATGTTTTGGCCCTTAGAATATCTATTTTTTCAGCCATTTTGAAAAAAAAAAAAGTCCAAGTTAAAATCATCCAAAACCAATCCATTTGGACATAGGTAGAGCCACCATTTATAATATACTGACCACATAGACATGCCACTATAGCAGTGACACACCTTAGATGGCACTAATATGAACTTCACATAAAGAGTGCCAGATGTACATCTCACCATAACCCCCTTATGGTGAGCCCTCTAAAAATTCCTCACAACTTCCTATTCCCACCTGTCTATCATCCCAATAGACTTTATGGCTTCAGGTTTCACCTATATGGCAGTACAGTAGGATGGGCTCACTTTATCCACCATAAATGTAATAGCTAAAGTGGGATATGGTTCTTGGGGCTTCTTCCCTATGGTTCACTATACCGCCCACCTGGTTGTTCCAGACACCTGCTTGTTGTTCTACTAGGATTTCCCATACCAGGTGCTGTTATAGAGACAGATCTTTGGGGGATGGGATGGGGTCAGAGACTACTTGGGGAGTATGGGAGGAGCCATGACTTAATCCCTGCAGAGGTGTGATTCTCTAACTGGCGCTGTTGCATGATTGACAAGCAATCGGTGTTCACTTTAAAGCAGTCACTGATAATGGTGCCGATTACAGAATCCAGGCCTAAGGTCCAGATTCTACAAATGGCGCTAAGTGGTGCTGCTCAGTACAGTTGTCAATCAACCACTAGGCACTGTTTATAGATTCACGCCTAGTGGTGCCTAAGCAAACTTAGGTATCGCTAGGTGTCCTAGACATGGGCACCACTCCATTAGGTCAGTTTTTCATTCACCTAATTGGGCAGTGCCTATGTCAAGCATCTAACGATGTATAACTCAACCACACCTATTCTCCAACCATACCCGTGCCTACTGTTTGAAACAGGTGTCCTTATGCATAGGATGGAGCCTCTACTTAGGTATCTATAAGTATCCTAAGAGACTAACTTAATTGATTTGATTGGCTTAATGTGGTAATTGACTGCACCATTAAAATCCAGTTAAAAACTTATTAAAAAATTAGATGCCAGCAGATGCCTACTGGGGTAGGCACCAGAATTGCACCTACAGCATGGTGGCTAGCAGTACATAAGGTCAAAGTAGGTATAGTTAGGGGCAGAGATGACCTTAGGTACAGTTAGTTGTGATTCTCAATAAAAATGTTGGCACGGTTTTCTCCAGCTATTGATGTTTTTTAAATCACGCAGAGTTTCCTACTTGACCAGTTCATCCCCATATTTGACCATCTTTAGGTTTTAGGATTTGATCCACGTTTTTGCATTAGGACTTTCAGTGACCCCTGAGGAAGACAGGGTTGTCAAAACACGGACCGTATTGGGTTCTTAGTCCCCATTTTTTGGGTCCTTGACATCTCATCATATAGATTAATTAACTGTATTTTCAATAAAGACCTGCATCTTGGACATCGTCATCTCCACTGTGTTTTTGTTCCTGTCTTGGTTGACCTTCGGGTATGTGGAGTATTAATGGTCAATATTTGTTTGTTTGGTGCCAGAACTATAGGCCTTTAAAACCCTGGCCTACATTACCAGCACCTTTTTTTTCTTAAGCGCTGTTTTTGTAGGTGTTGGTTGATTTAGGAACCGTTCACAGAATCCAGGCCTAACTGGGTATATTCAGCAGCATTATCTGGTTAGTGCTGCTGAATACATCCGGTTAGCCCTGGTCAAGTTATTTAAACAGCCAGGAGCCATTTAAATTGCTTTAAATACCAATACCAATTTGTTTATTTATTCTTACAATTAAAAAAAAAAAATATCCACACAGCACCATTAAACTCCATAAAATGCTTGCAGACTATTTGGGTACAAAATAATATATTAGTTATTTATTTCTATGCATTTGATATTCTGACTTTTCCTAGGAAAAGACACAATGGTCTGAATTCTCTAAAATGTGCCATAAGTTAGGTGGCATCCTTCCGCTGCCTAACTTAATTGTTTTAATTGATATTAATTGACATGGTAATTGACTGTGTCATTTAAAACCAATTAAAATGTGATTTTAAAATATGTAGGTGCCCGGAGGCTCCTGCAAAATAGGACGCTGTAATCACTTCTACAGAGATGCCTAAAGGTGCAAAAGGTTAAAGTGGGCATGGTTTATGCTAGAAATAATCTTAGGCACCGTTAGGCTTTTCTGTAGAAGTAATTTTCATTAAAGGTAGGTGCCAGAAATGTAAGCCTATAAAATCCTGGCCTACATTTCCACCATCTACCTTTGATGTTAGTTGTGATTCAGCAAACAGTGCTATAGCAAGATTGGCACGTGATTTGTGGCACTTTTGTAGGTTGTCGCTGATTACGGCACTGTTTGTAGAATCTGGCCTAATGAGAATTACATAAAAGAAGATAACAAGACCTACCTTTTTCTTTCTTTCTTTCTTTATATTTACTGTATATCCCGCATTATCCACAGAAATCTAAGTGGGTTACAGTATAATATTCACAGTTAAAATAATATATATCATAAAACAGGCAGATAAGCACAATAAAAAAATAATTGCCCAATACTAATCATCATAGTACCACATCAAATAAAAAAATCTTCAAATATTTCCTAATTAAAAAGATAACAGACCACCCCATCCCAGTAAAATATCAACTAAATTGTTTCCTAAACTGAAGGAGAGAGAACGATTGTCTCAAATAAAGTGGTAAAACATTCCAAAAACTTGGGCCAATCACAAACATAATTTCCTGAACTGCAACTTCCCTAGATGAATCTGACAGAGAGATGGAACAGCCAGCAAAAACTGACCTTGAGATCTTAAATGCTTTACTGGATCATGAAGTTTCACAGAAGCAGTAATTACAGGAAGGGGTAACATTATTCAATGCCTTAAAAACCAATAAAAGTATCTTAAACGGAATCCTTCAATGAACCAGAAGCCAATGCAATGTGTTCTTATAGTGATAAACTACCTATCACTCATGTTGCTATATTTTGGGCTATTTGCAGTGCTCCCAACAAACTCTGGGGAAGATCCCTAGAACAATGCATTACAATAGTCCAAATACAGTAGCATAAAACACTGAATAACCAATCAAAAATTATGAGGGAACAACATATCCTTAAGCCTTTGGGCAAGTTACTTAACCCTCTATTGCCCCAGGCACATAATAAGTACCTCTGTATAATATGTAAACCACTCTGCAACCATACTAGGTATTATGTCCCATCCCATTTCTCTACTATTTTGGTCAATATTCTTTGAACCCTTTCTAATTCCACTATCTTTTCTGAAAATACACAATATTCAAGATGAGGTTGTACTATGGCGTGATACAGAGGCATTATAATATTCTTGGTCTTTTTTTTAAATCTTTTCTCCCTTTCCTAAAAATTCCTAGCTTCCTGTCTGCTTTTTTGGTTGCTACCAGATATTTGACAGAAGATTTCAGCATATTGTCTACAATGACACCTGCATCTTTTTCTTGGGTACTGACCGCTAAGGTGAACCCTAGCATCTGGCAACTATGATTTGAATTATTCTTCCCATTATATATCACTTTGCATTTGGCTGTATTAAATTTGGATGTCCAGTCTTCCAATTTCCTAAGTCCTTCTTGCAATTTTTCACAGTCTGCACATGTTCTGCATCCTTTGACTGCCACACTCGGTACAGTTCTAAATCTTCAAAACTGGGTTCCCAGTATTAGGAGTGAATTAAGTGTGGCATTCAAAGGTGCTACGAGTTCACAGTCTGAAGACACTGTGAAGATTTAGCTGTACTTGCTGCTGTTTTCATGGAGTGTTACTTAAGAACATAAGAACATAAGCAATGCCTCCACTGGGTCAGACCTGAGGTCCATCGTGCCCAGCAGTCCGCTCACGCGGTGGCCCAACAAGTCCAGGACCTGTGCAGTAATCCTCTATCTATACCCCTCTATCCCCTTTTCCAGCAGGAAATTGTCCAATCCTTTCTTGAACCCCAGAACTGTACTCTGCCCTATTACGCCCTCTGGAAGCGCATTCCAGGTGTCCACCACACGTTGGGTAAAGAAGAACTTCCTAGCATTTGTTTTGAATCTATCCCCTTTCAACTTTTCCGAATGCCCTCTTGTTCTTTTATTTTTCGAAAGTTTGAAGAATTTGTCCCTCTCTACTCTCTCTATGCCCTTCATGATCTTGTAAGTCTCTATCATATCCCCTCTAAGTCTCCTCTTCTCCAGGGAAAAGAGTCCCAGTTTTTCCAATCTCTCAGCATATGAAAGGTTTTCCATACCTTTTATCAGACGTGTTGCTCTCCTCTGAATCCTCTCGAGTATCGCCATATCCTTCTTAAAGTATGGTGACCAATATTGGATGCAGTACTCCAGATGCGGACACACCATTGCCCGATACAATGGCAGGATAACTTCTTTCATTCTGGTTGTAATACCCTTCTTGATTATGCCTAGCATTCTATTTGCCTTCTTAGCGGCCGCTGCGCACTGTGCCGTCGGCTTCATTGTCATGTCCACCATTACCCCCAAGTCCCTATCTTGGGTACTCTCATTCAATAACATCCCTCCCATCGTATAGATGTACCTCGGGTTTCTGTTTCCCACATGTAATACTTTACATTTCTCAACGTTGAACAATATGCTAGATTATACAGTAGTTGTCTTTGAGACAAGTACCCTTTGGAACAAGTTTTTTTGAAAATAAGTGCACCATTATGTTTATATTTTGTATGATGTTGAACTGTGTTAAAATGTGATTTGAACATGATGAACATGTGGGATAAAATTTGTGGAGTTTATTAGACCTATGATGAGGTAAACATTATAGATTAATACTGCTATAATATTGATTCTGCAACACTTCAAGGATACGAGGGGCTGCTGTAAAGTTTTCAGTCCAACCCAGAACAAATGATGTGGAACTATGAAACTTCCAAGTTATTTCACATTTTTCTTGACATATTTTGTTTCAATGATATGAAATGAAACAAAAAATGTCAAAAAAATTGTCAATAACTTGTAAATTTCATGGCTCCACCTCATTCTCTTCTTGGTTGAGCTGAGAACATTCGGCAGCCCCTCGTATATTTTAGACACATACTTTATTTTGGATTATCTACAGTAGCAAATTCCATAAATGAGATACCTGAATTACACACTTAAGAAATTGGAGTTACTATATAAAGCAGGCAATTGAAATGATCATATTTACAGGATATGAAGGGCCAACTGTTTGATGACCGCATTGGAAACTTTGAGAGCTGCATGCAGCCTTGGGGCCAATTTGGAGACCACTGGCATAAATGTGCATGCCTAAAGTTAGGATTTACACTTGCCAACTTATGCTGTATTCTATAACATCAATTTTCTACACAATTGCTGTTATAGAAATGGTGTTCAGCATCCATATCTTTGGCCTCTAATGGTTGGTGTACTTTCCTAAATCTACCCTATATACAATACAAAAAGTTCCCTCTGGCACTTTGTGAAATCTATCCAGGATTCATAATTCTGCATGCCTTACTCATGTTTTAACATAGGATGCTGATGTTAGAGGTCCAATTTTACATACAATAATGCACTCTATACATATGCTAATGAGAGAGAACATTGCTGTTGTTAGAACATAAGAACATAAGCAATGCCTCTGCTGGGTCAGACCTGAGGTCCATCGTGCCCAGCAGTCCGCTCATGCGGCTGCCAAACAGGTCCAGGACCTGTGTAGTAATCCTCTATCTATACCCCTCTATCCCCTTTATAAGAACATAAGCAATGCCTCTGCTGGGTCAGACCTAAGGTCCATCGTGCCCAGCAGTCCGCTCATGCGGCTGCCAAACAGGTCCAGGACCTGTGTAGTAATCCTCTATCTATACCCCTCTATCCCCTTTATAAGAACATAAGCAATGCCTCTGCTGGGTCAGACCTGAGGTCCATCGTGCCCAGCAGTCCGTGCTTGAGTCCTAGCAACTTGATGAATTACAGATCTAAAAAGAAATCAGTATTGTGCCAGTCCGGAAAGGTCCTCCAGCATCATCCCTATGGTTGTTTTCAATGTGTCCAGCCATCTGATTGTTAGTCACCCTCTTTGCCTGGTTCCTTTGATCTTCCCAAACATTATGTCCTTCTCCAGTGATCTCTCTCTTCTGATGGTGTGACTAAAATAACTCCTAGAATTGGCTAAATCCCCTTGTGCCTGAGCCAGAAGTCTGTAACTGTACTAAATACAAGAACAGTAATGAAGTTAAGGTCAAAGATATCAGTATGAGCCCACCATGAATCATGGGAACCTTTTGGCTCAGGCTAAGTCTCACAGGTGACTAGCACCAGATGTACGTCTAAATGAGAATTGCCTCATACATCATCAAATCTGTGACCATCTTCTATAAACAAAATCATTTATTTCAAGTGAAAAAATACAGGCTTATAGTTCAGGAACAAGGGGAATATAAGGACATAACAAACAAATACCCCATCACAGACTAAACCAACACAATAAATATGGTAAGTTATGAAAACTAAGGAAAATATGTGAATGGTGGTTGAAGATTTACACATGCATAATTTTAAACCTCAAATTTAATAAATACTAAAACATTTAAATTAATAAGTTAATGTATAACATCTAAAAGTTAATCTAAATAAATATGAGGATCCATTAAAAGAATTGTAATGTGCAAATTGTGCTAAATGTGCAAATCTGCCCAGACCCTGAGAAACAAATAACTACAGTACGATAACAAATTGTATGCTCATGAAAAGTGCCAGTGCCAGCACCAATACAGGAATTCCTGTCTATAATAGCAACAAAATCTTTCTCATTAAAATAAAGTACAATGACTCAAGTACCAATTGAATTTCAAACATTCAAATGCAAATATAAAAAATATGTGAATATCACTCATATAACCCAACTATAGTGGCTAATAAAGCATCAGTACTATAACAATTAACTATAACATATAACCAGGGGCTCAGCCTATTACCAACCCCACACATATACACACACAATACCACTCAAACCAAGAACATATCGTCATTCATCACCACTCGACAGAGCTCCGTTTCGTGTCTTCATCAGGAGCAGGATGCCAAATAATATAATATAATGGCCCAGTGGAAAACACCGACAACCATATTTCACAGTTAGTCGGTCCAGAGTTTCAAAACCAAAAATCAAGGAAAATACTCAGAGCTAGCGTGTACAAATCAAACAACAACTTCATTACTGTTCTTGTATTTAGTACAGTTACAGACTTCTGGCTCAGGCACAAGGGGATTTAGCCAATTCTAGGAGTAATTTGATAATAGTTTGTATTGGCTATATACCTTATAGGGTTTTCTTTTTTGCTACAGTGATTAAAATAAGACAGACATAACTTCATCATTTGGGCTTCAAGTGACATAGCCATTTTGATCTCTTCTAGAATCGATTTGTTAGTTCTTTTGGCAGTCCTTGTCACACCTAAAATTCTTCTTCAGTACCAAAGCTTAAATGGGCCAGACAATCTTCTTTTAGTCTTGTTTCTGTAGTGTCCAGATTTTGCATACGTAACTGATCACTGAGAAAATGAGTGCATGGACAAGTCTGAACTTCGTTTGGAGTGTTATCTCCTTGCTTTTGAATACTTTGTCGAGAGCCTTCATTGAAGAGTGACTAATTACTATTCTGCAGAGTATTTCTTCCCTACTAGTTGCTTCTTTGTTTATGAAAGAGCCCAGGAGACTGAAATCCTTTACAACTTCTATTCTATCACCTTCAACCTCAAAATCTTCATCATTTTCCATGTTCATGATCTTCATCTTGTTTATGTTCAGCTCTAATCCCGCGTTATGACTTTCAGCTTTGCCTTTTCTCTGTAGATACAACATGTCTTATTTTGCTGCTGGTGATGAGCATTGTATCATTTGCATAGCACAGGTTGTTTATATTTCAGCCACCGACTTTGAAATCGACACTCTCTTCTTCCAAATTTTATTTTCTGAAAATGATTTCACCATACATGTTGAACAGGTAAGGTGACAAGATACATCCTTGCCTGATGCCACATTTTATTGGAAAACAATTAATGTTGTCATATTCAGTTCTCACTGCAGTTTCTTGATTTTCATATAGGCTCTTTATCAGCTATGTGTTTGGACATTCCCATTCTCACTAGATTTCTCCATATATTTGCTAAAAAGAGAGAATATTGCATGTGCCTGAAATAAAGGCCTATACAAAATCCCCAATCATATTCTCATTGTTGTTCCATTCACTGCTATTCACCTTCCCCTTGGATTTGGAATATTGGAGAGCAAATACCTCAAATATTTATCCATTATTTCCTTATCTCCACTTTGTAAACTGATGATTTGTCCAGATTTTGCATCCGTAACTGATCACTGAGAAAATGAGTGCATGGACAAGTCTGAACTTCGTTTGGAATGTTATCTCCTTGCTTTTGAATACTTTGTCGAGAGCCTTCATTGAAGAGTGACTAAAGTGTGGAGATAGAAATAGCTGTGTCTTTACCAATATAACAAGTTTTAATGTTGCTCCTGCATTTCTTTAGATGTAAGAACATTAAAAGACCAGACAAATCTTTAGATAAGAATACAGTCACTCTGACATTGTCATGTCATAAGAAAAATGAATAAACAAAGATTCGAACAAGAGGATTTGAATAAGAAAAATGAGACATTAAAATGTATTGAAAGTGTTTAATGTACAATAAATAATGTGGTCATCCAGTTTTTATGAAACAAGAGGTCGTTGTTGACAATTAGCACTGTCATATATAAATGCAGCTCAGAGACACAAGAGTTCAGATAGAGCATAATTTTCTTTTAGTCATAGGATGAATTAATGGAGCATATCCATCAGCAATTATGTAAACAACATTACTACTCTAAAAATCTCTGTAAATAGTCCAGTGATTGTAATGTCAATACATCAATTATTTTATAATTATATCTGTGTACGTTCAGTCATGAAAGCTACAAACTGTTAAGGATGTGATTAAAATAAAAACCTAGAGAATTACTGAGGTTGGCAAATACTCAAAATAAATTATATGTGCAAATTACCCTTGCATTTAACAAAGGTAAGATGAATGTTTTAAAGGCAACACCATTCATCTTAACCATGGCTATGGCTATCCAAAGAGCTATAATTTAACTTTAAAAAAATATATACAGTGTAATATAATTTGGAGCCTATTCAATAAAGTTCAGTGCTCACAGGGAGGGTCTTTTGTGCATACTAAAAAATAGCATGCTATGCATTAAGGCCTCAATATGATGTTTAGCTTGTCCTTTCAAATACTACCAAGATCCCAGTAATATTTGAATACCCAGGAATGTAAATGAGAGAGTATCATATGCAAGTACATATTTACCAGGCCCATGGGAAACAGCAAGGTGAGTGATGCATACCCATTATTTTCCATGATGACATGGGAAACAGGGCTCCTTTCACAAAGTGGTGCTACCAATTAGAATGTGCTGAATGTGAAGAAGCTCATAGGAATCGAATGAACGTCTTCGCATTCAGCACATTGCTAATCAGCAGTGCCGATTTGCAAAAGGAGCCCTAAGTGTTTTCCATGTCATCATGGAAATTTAATAACTTTTTGCCTTCACTAGGTATTACACTTTCCCCACTGTTTCCCAACATATCCTTCACTAACTGAACTTTTCACCATAGCTTTAGTATCTAAAAAACAAATTTTGTTATCTAGGTTTGAAAAGGAACTCCGAACTGGTCACCTAACAACTCTCATACATATTAAGGCTGCTCCAAAAGCTCGGAAAATGTATTATTGAGCAACCCTAAGCTTGCAAATGACTCACTTGTGCTCCCGACTCTGTCCTGTTTACAATATTGCTCACCAGTAACAGCTTTTTTCTGTAGACAGCAAGATTAATAAGGCAAACAATCTGTCTTCTATGACAGTTCGTTAGTGATGCTGAGCTGTAGAGCCAACTATGAAAGTTAAGGAGACTACTGTGTATGGAAATCACATTATCTGCTCAGAACTTTACACTAGGAGGTAATTCCATCCCAGCACCATTGGATAACATCACCCAACTGGTTGCCTTATAATTTCTACTGTCTAGAGAAAACGCCTGTTACATGCGAACAAAATTGCTTTTTATTTGTACTTGTTGTTGGGTGCCATTGACTCGTGTCAATCAAAAACATATATATATATATATAAATTAGCAATTAAGAGTTTGGCGCTGAACTCTTAGAATGATTAGTGATGCCTAAGTGGAGGAGTCCTCCAATGCCTACCTGAAAAGTAAGTGTGGTTAGGGGCAGAGAATAGGTGTGGTTAACTTAGACGTCACTAGGCATCATGAGTTAGGTACTTGTAAATTAGGCCTGGTAAAACCTGGCCTAATATACAGGCACCTACTTCTAGGATGTCTAGTGACACTTAAGCACATCCAGGCATCTATAAGTGGCATCTAGCAGTTGATTAACAACAATGCCGAGTGTTGCCTACAATGTAGGAAAACTTAGGCATCTTTTATAGAATCTGGCCCTGGCTGTCACTGGCTAAGTTATTCTACTATAGTCAATGCTGGGCCACATCCAGGCAGCAGCTCTGGATATCCATGTCTGACTGGACTGCACTCAAACTTATGCAGGTCCTGATCAATATTCACTTGGATTCTGTATAAGACTGAATGGATTGGATTGGACTAATTTCTTTATATACTGCTTATCACAATGTATTTAAGCAGTTTACAAAAAAAAAATTAAGATACAGATATAGCTAAATCCATTGTACCACAAATTACATTGGTTCCCTGTGGAAGTGCACATTGTTTTCAAACTAGGCTGTTTGTACTATAAAGTTGTCACTGGTCAAGCCCCACAATACCTGACAGATTCATTTGTTTTTTTTCATATCAGAAAAACCCATGCATTGTTTGTCTTTCCACCAGTCATTGGCTGTAAATATAAAAAATTTCACGACCGACAACTCTCTTTCCAAGCTGCTATGCACGATAGTGATGTCAGGCAACTGTGTTTCTTGTCTCACCTCCAGTTTAGAAGGCAGTTGAAGACGAACCTCTTTAACAAATTCATAGGCAATTAGATCTCTTCATTCAGATTATTTCTGTATCCCTATTACTGTTTTGTGAACCGCATAGAACTATTTGGTTATGTGGTCTAGAAATTGATTTATTGTATTGTACTGTATTGTATTGTATTTCATTTCAACTACAAAAATCTAAAGACAGAAAAATATTCTGTGGGTCCAGGCTGAACATTGGCTGGAACTCAAATAAATGCCTCTGTAAGTTTCTACCCCTCACCCCCACTGCCTCCCTTACAGATCCTCCTCTAAGGGTAGCCCCAGTGAGATTAGACCCCCCCCCTCCTGTAACAAGATACCCCTCCCTGGAGCATACCTGGCATCATTGGTAGTCCAGTGGGGGTATCCCTGGCAGGCAAACTGCACCTAGTAGCTCCATGGGCTACGGTTACACAACTTCTGAGTCCTATCCAAACAGCTATGGAATTCCTCAAGATTCTATACCTTCCCCTCTCCTGTTTATATCTATATGGCTCCCCTATTGACTCTGTGTCAATCTATTGGATTCACAGCTTACCCATATGCTGATGACTTTCAAATTATTCATCCTATTGATCCAGCTAATGACTATGATTTTACCACCATAAATCAAAAGCTTGACCTTTTTAATGACTGGTTAAAAGAAAACATATTATCCCTCAGTATCTCCAAAACTAAGGGCTCCTTTTACGAAGGCGTGCTAAGCATTTTAGCGCACGCACCGGATTAGCACGTGTTATAACGCGCGCTAGCCAAAAATCTACTGCCTGCTCAAAAGGAGGCGGTAGCAGCTAGTGCGCATGGCAATTTAGTGTGCGCTATTCCAAGCGTTAAGGCCCTAGCACGTCTTTGTAAAAGGAGCCCTAATTGTCTTTTCTTTTCCTGGAAGGACAATAGTCACCTTGCATCCCCAATCTGCATTAATAACACACCAATCAATTCAGTTGATATGGTAAAAAGTTTGGGTGTGATCATTGCTAGTAAGCTTAACTTTCGTGTGCAAATAAGAGCAGTGGTCAGAAGTTGTTTTCACAGACTCAGAATGATTAGATTATTGGCAAAAATCTTGGAACTATCTTCATTAAACATTTTGATTCTTTCTCTTATAATCTCAAATATAGACTATTGTAATTCCCTATATAAGGGAATCTGTCAGAAAGACGTTAGGCGTCTTCAGTTAATACAAAATACAGCTATTAAAGTCATCACTAACACAAAGAAATACGATCACGTTACTCCCCTTTTAAAGAAAGCCCATTGGCTACCTGTTCAAAACAGAATAATCTGCAAGATTGCCATGTTAATATTTTAAACTCTTAAAATAAAGGAACCAGCCTCTATAGATAAATTTCTCATTCCATATGAGTCTAGCAGATCTTTAAGATCTTCCAGTCAACATTTGCTCTGGGTCCCCTCATTAAATATTATAAACACTCGCCGGACAACAATATTTTCAGTAACTGCACCTACAATTTGGAATGCCTTGCCAACTCATCTTCGAGTAGAACAAAACCTAGACAAATTTAAAGGAGCCTTAAAATGTTTTTTTTTTAAAATTCAAAGATGCATTTGAATATTGAATTCCCTTCTCTATTTTCAAAGGTTCCAGCGAATAAGAAATGTTTTCATTTTTTTCCCCTATTGTTTTCCCCCCCCATCTACATTCTCTTTCCTATAACTTATTGTAGTTCTACCACCTTTCCATTTGTTTAATGTGTTTATTAATACATTTTTCATATTTGAATGTATTTTTGTTTTTAAATTTGTCCTTCCTTTTATTCATATTTTTTATAAAATGTCTAGTATTTGGATAGGTGTTTAATCAAATTTTAAATAAACTTGGAAACTTGGTAATCTCATGGTACTTCCCTAGAGGTCAGCTTTCCATATCTGGAATAATGGTACTAACCAGCCATTTACAAAGTGAGCCATAGAGAGGGTTTTGCAGCCCAAATGTATGGCCTTACATTTCTTACCGTTAAAATTTAGCTGCCAGATTTCAGACCATTCTTCAAGCTTCGCTAGGTCTTTCCTCATGTTATTCACACCAATGAAAATTATGGGCTACTAAAGAATAATAATAATAATGATAATAAGGCAGCATAAATCTGGTGAAATGCTTGAGCCTACATACATCAATGACATAACCACAGAAGCCTGAGTGCCTACTTTAGGTTCAAGTCTCTCATCTTCGACCGGTGCGGGAGGAAGCAGGCCCGACGAAGACAGCGGGAGGGAGAGAGGAGAAGCCGAGAGAAGGAGACAGTGGCAGGCAGCAAGCGGTAGCGTGGGGGAGCGTGAGGGAGCTCCGCCCACCCCCAACGCGTCACCGCCACCATCACCACCAGAGCGCCTTAACAGGAGGAGAGCGCGGCACTTCACTTTTCATCTTTGGCCGGTGTGGGAGGAAGCAGGCCCGGCGAAAACAGCGGGAGGGAGAGAGGAGAAGCCGAAAGAAGGAGACAGCGGCAGGCAGCAAGCGGTAGCGTGGGGGAGCGTGAGGGAGCTCTGCCCACCCCCAACGCGTCACCGCCAGCGTCACCACCAGAGCGCCGGACTCCCCCTTAACAGGAGGAGAGCGCGACGCTTCACTTTTCATCTTCGGCCGGTGCGGGAGGAAGCAGGCCCAGCGAAGACAACGGGAGGGAGAGAGGAGAAGCCGAGAGAAGGAGACAGCGGCAGGCAGCAAGCGGTAGCGTGGGGGAGCGTGAGGGAGCTCCGCCCACCCCAACGCGTCACCGCCAGCGTCACCACCAGAGCGCCGAACTCCCCCTTAACAGGAGGAGAGCGCGGCACTTCACTTTTCATCTTCGGCCGGTGCGGGAGGAAGCAGGCCCGGCGAAGACAGCGGGAGGGAGAGAGGAGAAGCCGAGAGAAGGAGACAGCGGCAGGCAGCAAGCGGTAGCATGGGGGAGTGTGAGGGAGCTCCGCCCATCCCCAACGCGTCACTGCCAGCATCACCACCAGAGCGCCGGACTCCCCCTTAACAGGAGGAGAGCCAACGACGCACAGCCATTCGGCGCGCGGCGCAAAGGAGCCTGCAGAAGGAGCCAGGAAGCTGGGCCGACTAACAGGGAGCCCCAATACGTAAGTTACATACCGGTTATTGTTCTTTTGTTTACTATTACCTAGCCACACAGCACACACCGAGACAAGCACTCTCAAACAGCTCAACAGCACCAACACAACCAAGACCAGCGATCAACAGGAGGACTGCTATCAAGAGGGCAGGACACACACAATTGAGAAGGAGAACAAGACATGAGCGCCCACGGAAGCCAGAAGATGAGCTTTCCAGTCTTCTGCACCGTCTGCAGTATGTATGACTACCTCTCCTCGGGGACTAGGGCATACATTTGCAGCCGATGTGAGGAGCTGGACAGCCTGAAACTGCAAGTTCAGCTGCTGGAGGGAACTGTGATGGAACTCGAAGAACTCCTTGCCAGGAAGGAGGAAAACTACATGCAGGAGAAGTTGCTAGGGGAGCCCGATACCAGCGAAGGGATCGTGGAACTTGAAAGATTCATCGAGGAAGTCCACCAGCAACACGTAGAGATCCCAGGGCTGGAAAGCTGTACCCAGGATACCCAGAAAGAAGGTCTGGAAGAGAGGAGAGAAGACACCCATGCAAACACAGAAAAAACCGAAGATGAGGTAGGAGACATCCGCACACCAGAAGGAAGAGAGAGAACACAGGAAGACGACCCCCCATCTGAAGAGCCGTAAACAATTTCAAGAGTAGCACTGGAGGAAGAAGACTGGCCCTATACCATAGACGTGGACTTATGCCCCCAAGAAACCCCCGAATAAAGAAGATGGGGATCATCGTAGGTGACTCAATTATACGTCACGTGGACAGCCACACTGCAGGAGGAAGAGAGGACAGAATCATCACCTGTCTGCCTGGAGCAAGAGTGAAGGATGTGGCCAACAGGATCTCCAGGATCATAGACAGCGCAGGGGGAGATGACACTGCTGTGCTGATCCACGTGGGAACAAATGATGTGAGCGGACGGAAGTATGACAGGGAAGAGATGAAGGGCCAGCTCCGCTCACTTGGAAGACAGCTGAAGATCAGGGAGGTGAAGGTGGCCTTCTCTGAGATCCTCCCAGTACTAAGAGCGGATGGAAAGAGACAAGGGGAATTGCAAGCTATTAACGCCTGGATGAGACGATGGTGCGAAGAAGAAGGCTTTGACTTCGTGCGCAACTGGACGGTGTTCTGGGGAAAAAGCAAGTACTACAGAAAGGACGGACTACACCTCAACAAGGAAGGAGCAAAAGTATTGGCAGGCAACATGAAGAAGGCCATCGAGAAGGCTTTAAACTAACAAATAGGGGAAAGCCGACAGTCGACCACCAGTCGATGGCACGGACGACAGGATGCCCCGATGAAGGAACAATGGGCTACTATTCATACACAGGAGGGGACGACCTCACAGCAAATAAGGAAGACAAGGCAGGAAGGGACAACTCAGATACAGGAGGGGATGACCGCACAGCAAACAAGGGAGACAACACTGGAGCGGTTAAGGATTCCATGAAAGAAACAGTAGGGACAGCAAAGAGTAGAAAGTCCAAAAAGGTAACACGAAGAGAACTCAAATGTATGTATACGAATGCTAGAAGTCTAGGAAACAAAACGGGGGAACTAGAGACAATAGCAAGACATGATAAGTTGGAAATCATTGGCATAACAGAAACATGGTGGAATGAAGAAAACAAATGGGACACAGTACTTCAGGGATACAAACTATATAGAAGAGATCGAGTAGGGCAGAAAGGTGGAGGTATTGCCCTATATGTTCAGGAAGGAGTAGAATCTGTTGAAGTGGCTACGACGGAAACGAAAGAGAAGCTAGAGTCCCTCTGGGTCAAGATTCCTGGCCAAAACAGTGTAGACACGAAAATTGGCCTTTACTATCGACCCCCAGGACAGGCGGAGGAAACTGACTCAGAAATGATAGAGGAAATCAAACAAGAATGCAAGACGGGCAATGTAATAATATTGGGAGACTTCAATTTCCCGAGGATAGACTGGAAACTAGGAACCTCCAACTGCGGCAAGGAGGCCAAGTTCCTGGAGGCGCTAGGGGATTGCTTCCTGGAACAAATGGTAAAAGAGCCGACAAGAGGCAACCTGGACTTGGTGCTAAATGGCCTCACGGGACCGACAAAAGAAGTAGAAGTTACAGTACCGCTGAGGACGAGCGATCACAATGTGATCAACTTTAAGCTTGACATCGGGAATAGAAAAAGTGCCAAAACCTTAACCAAAACCTTTAACTTTAAAAAGGGCAAATACGATCGCATGAGAGCCATGGTGAAACAACGACTCAAGAAAAAGGTGGACAAACTTGAACAGTGGTCCCCACTGAAAAATACTATCACAGAAGCACAAAATCTCCACATTCCGAGGATCTCCAAAGAAGGGAGAACAAAAGGTAAGGGAGAACCGGCATGGCTTACCAGACAGGTGAGGGAAGCCATAAAAGAAAAGAAGGACTCTTTCAAAAAATGGAAACACATGAAATCAACCGAAGCATGGAAAAAACATAAAGATGATCAGAAGAAATGTCACAAGGTGGTGAGGGATGCCAAAAAGGACTATGAGGAAAAAATAGCGCAAGAGGCCAAAAACTTCAAGCCCTTCTTTAGATACGTGAAAAGGAAAAAAACCCGCAAAAGAGGCGGTGGGAACCCTGGATGCCCAGGGAAGAAAAGGGTACATTAAGGAAGATAAACAAATTGCAGACAAACTAAATTCCTTCTTTGCGTCCGTCTTTACGGAGGAGGATACCGCAAAAATACCAGAAGCAGTGAAAGTGTTTAGTGGAGTAATAGAAGACAGCCTCACCACAGTTGAAGTGGAGTTGGACCAGTTATACTACCAGATCGACAAACTTAAAAGTGACAAATCCCCTGGACTGGATGGAATTCACCCGAGAGTCTTAAAGGGATTGAAGGTTGAAATTGGAGAGTTATTGCAAAAACTCGCCAATCTGACAATCAGAACTGGACAGATACCAGATGACTGGAAGATAGCGAACGTCACGCCAATTTTCAAAAAAGGATCGAGAGGAGAACCTGGCAACTACAGACCTGTGAGCCTTACGTCTGTCCCTGGAAAGATGATTGAAGCACTGATCAAGGATAGCATAGTCCGGCACTTAGATACACATGACTTGCTGTAACCCAGTCAACATGGGTTCAGGAAAGGGAAATCATGTTTAACAAATTTACTTCAATTTTTTGAGACTGTGAACAAGCAAATTGATAGTGGAATGCCGGTGAACATAATATATTTGGACTTCCAGAAGGCATTCGACAAAGTTCCACATGAAAGACTTCTCAGGAAACTACAAAGCCATGGAATAGAGGGAGATATACAAAGGTGAATAGGCAAATGGCTGGAAAACAGAAAGCAGAGAGTGGGCATAAATGGGAAGTTCTCAGACTGGGAGAAAGTGACTAGTGGTGTGCCCCAGGGCTCGGTACTTGGGCCAATCCTATTTAATATTTATATCAATGACCTGGAAGACGGAATATCCAGTGAGATCATTAAGTTTGCAGACGACACAAAGCTATGCCGGGCAATCAGATCGCAGGAGGATAGCGAGGAACTCCAGAGCGACTTGTATCAGTTAGAGAAATGGGCAGAGCAATGGCAGATGAAGTTCAACGTGGAGAAATGCAAAGTAATGCATTTAGGTAGTAAGAATAAGGAACACAAGTATAGAATGTCAGGCGCAACTCTGGGTAAGAGCGAACAAGAAAAGGACCCGGGTGTACTGATAGATAGGACCCTGAAGCCATCGGCACAATGCGCAGCAGCGGCAAAGAAAGCAAACAGAATGTTAGGCATGATAAAGAAAGGAATCACGAGTAGATCGAAGAAAGTCATAATGCCGCTTTATAGAGCAATGGTCAGACCACATTTGGAATACTGTGTCCAACATTGGTCTCCCAACCTAAAGAAGGATATAAAACTGCTGGAGAGGGTGCAGAGCCGAGCAACGAAGCTAATAAGAGGTATGGAGAACTTGGAATATGAGGAACGACTCAAGAAACTGAGACTGTTCTCCCTTGAGAAGAGGAGGCTGCGAGGGGACATGATAGAGACGTTCAAAATACTGAAAGACATCGATAAAATAGAGCAGAAAAACAAATTATTTACATTGTCCAACGTGACATGGACAAGAGGACATGGTTTGAAACTAAGGGGGGACAAGTCCAGGACAAATGTCAGGAAGTTCTGCTTCACGCAGCGAGTGGTGGACGCCTGGAATGCTCTTCCAAAGGAGATTATTAAGGAATCCACTGTGCTAGGATTCAAAGGCAAATTAGATGCACATCTCCTTACGAGAGGCATAGAGGGATATGGGTGATTAAAACTACATCAGGTGTATACCTGACTGGGCCTCCGCGTGTGCGGATCACCGGACTCGATGGACCATGGGTCTGATCCGGAGATGGCAGTTCTTATGTTCTTATATGGAAATTGCAGCTTTGCTATGGCTGACAGGGGTACCAAAGCCTCACCAATGGAAGAGGTTCTCCAGAAGTAGCCTGGTAGCTGGTGGCACTGGGCTTCCACCATAGATGGTTTTCATGCATGTTTGAAAATTGAGCATGTGCAAGGGATAGGAAGTACATTGGTGGTCCATGGAAAGTGCTGCTGATTGCCAGGCCACCACTGGAGGGCCTCCTCTTAGCAGGTCTTGAGGATCCTTGCCAGCTCAGGGCAGCATGGAGAACAAGGCAGGGTGGAAAATGGGGTGGGTCTTCTCTCACATACACTTTGGGCTCAGGCTCCTTCAAAATTGATGGTCTGACTATGTGACTGGCATATGTTATAATACTGTATTTTATCTTGAATATGCATAAATGTACACTCCAACCATGTGTACACCCACCGAATACTGAAAGGTATGCAATGGCGTAGTGCGGGAGGGAGGATGGCGGTCCGCTCTTAGATCTGTCTTGGTAGGGGCGCCAGCACCTGTCTTCCACCTCCGCTCCTTACTAGTCCTCCCCACGCCACACACACACCTTCAATTTCTTCCCCCCCAGTACCTCTAGTTCTTCGCTGGCTTGAGCAGCAACTCCAACCTCCTGCTCGCGCCAGTATCGGTTTTGCCTCTGGTGATGCTGATCTGCCCTGGGGAAGTGAAAAGAGGTACAGGGTAGGGAAAGGATGCATTTGCACGGCAGGGGGGGGGCAGGATAGACCAGGGGCAGAAAGAGGGTGGGGAAAGGGTGATACCACCCCAGGCCACTTGATACGCCACTGAAGGTATGTACAGAATAATTCACAGCCTAAATGTGTATATACACATATATGCCCAATATACTGGATTTTACAAGTGTTCCTGCCACCTGAATCTAGGTAAACCTTATAGAATTATTCCTCATTTGGCTGAATTTCACAACATAACATAACATCGTACTTATAAACCATGTAACCATAAGTTCAACGCAGTTAACAATAGATTAATAATAAAATAACATAAGAAACATATAAATTAATTCACCAGGTACTTTGAAAAAAGTTTTCAATTGAGTCCTAAAATGTTTGTAAGAACAAGCGCTACTGAACAAAAGTCAAAATTCCTTATCGTAGGAAGCAGCCTGGAATGCTAATGTATGAACTGAACAAATAACCTGAAGTCCTGTCTGTGGCCAAGCCCAAATCCAATTTCAATTGAAAAAAAAAATAGCTTGTTATTTAGCAACTCAGTTAGTCAATGTAATTCATTTGGGGGCCACAGGTATTTGTTTTTTTAAAGCACTTATATGGTTCAAGACAGATGCTTATAAATGTTTCATTCCATGCATGTACTTATTTATTTATGAAGATTTATTTACCACCTTTTGATGAAATTCACCCAAAATGGTATTTAGCAAATATAAACCAGACACAGGCAATAAATAGCTCTGCAGTTAATATTCAAGTAGCAGCATGTTATGGCATAGTATGCTATGAGGGATCTTTAAAAATATTCCATACTTTAATTTTTTTTTAATACTCTTTAATACCTCAAAAGCAAATTACATCACTTTTCCACAGGTGAGCCAGCTTTCCTCTCCTGCCCCATCCATTTCTTATGAAAGTGCAGAAACGTTTTGAAGAACCCTGGAACTTTCAGTGTCAAAATAATTTAATAGACAATTTAATGGGGGGAAAGCATATGTGGAAATGCAGAAAATAGATTGGTAGAAATTACATTGAAGAGTGAAAAATGAATGGCATATCTATGAGTGTTTACACTATTAGAAAAGAGTGCACACGTTCAAAAGATTGTGTGTTTTTTGAGAACATTGTGCACACTCTTTCAATAAACCTGTCTTGGGGAATCTTCAGCTAATTGGGTTTTCAAGATATCCTTAATGAATATGCATGAGGCAGATTTGCATATAATAGGGGTGACGCATGCAAATCTGCCTCATGCATATTCATTAAGAATATCTTGAAAACCCGACTGGCTTGAAGTTCCCCAGGACAGGTTTAAGAACCACTACAGTAGAGTGCACTTTAAATGACATAAAAAAAAAAAAAATTCATTTCTTTAACTTGTCATTTTGGGTAAAAAAATGACATAAATTATTGTTGACATTTCCCATGTTGTCTCAAACAAATATACAGCTGTGGAGGGGCATAATTGAAATGACCGTCTAAGTCCGTTTTCGTTCAAGTCGCAAGTCGTCCAAAGTAAAAAATAGCTTAGGACGCATTTCCAAAAAATATGTCCAAATATTTTTTCATTTTGAAAATCATCTAACTATACGTCCTGCCGATCTGATCGTCCAAGCCACTAAATCGTCTATCTTTATATCACATTTTCGCCCAACTTTTCATCCAAGTCAAAAACGTCTAGAACAAGCTCTGTTAGACGTGGGAGGGGTCTGAAAAGTGATGGACTGCACACCCAGACATGCCACCCAAATAATGGGGTACCTTACAGGGCACTGCTGTGAACTTCACAAAAAGGGTGCCATGTCATCATCTCACTACAGCTCCCATATAGGTCATGGTGAGCCCCCCAAACTACCTCCAGAATCCCCTAGAAAAGGGTTTTGGGGGTGTATAGGGGAGTGCAAATGTTTCAGTATCAATGCAGTGATTACAGAGGCTTATGGTCATGGGGCCTCCTCTCTATGGATCCCTAACCCACCCCCAAGACAACTTAAGCTGCCTCTGTGCAGGACGACTAGGCTTTCCTATGCCAGGCTGCCAGGTGATATTGGTCTGGAGGCTGAATTTTAAAGGTGCGATTAATATTTTTATGGGGTTGGGGGCGGTCGGTGATCACTGGGGTAGTGTGTAGGGGTCTGTATTATGTGTTTACAGTGCTTATCTGGTGACTTTAGGTGGGTTTTTGTGACTTAGACCATGTTTTTAATGGTCTAAGTCACAACGTCCAAGTTCTGTCTAGGCTCTGTTGTAAAACTTTCAGTTATACATGCTGTACGACTAAGTCTAAACCTGCCCACGTCCCGCCCAAATCCCACCCTCGACACTCCTCCTGAAACGCCCTGTTTAGCTATGGTTGTTTAGCTAGGCACTATGAAGGCCTAGGTCGTTTAGAAATACGTCCAAAACGCGGTTTGATTATTGGTGCTTGGACATCTTTCGGTTTATGATCATCCAAGTGCCGACTTAGGCTGTTTTTTGGAGGTTTTTCTCTTTCGATTATGAGCCCCTTACTATTTAGCTCATACCTTTTCAATAGCAGTTCATGGTTAGTTATATTCAGGCACCATCTATATTTCCCTGTCTCTAGACATCCTATAATATAAGGTGCTTTTTTACTAAAGAGCACTAAGGACTCCTTTTACGAAGGTGCGCTAGGGCCCTAAAGCGTGGAATAGCGCACGCTAAAATGCCATGCACGCTAGCCACTACTGCCTTCTCTTGAGCAGGCAGTAGTTTTTTGGCTAGCACACACTATAGCGTGCGCTAATCCGGTGCGTGCGCTAAAAACACTAGCGCATCTTTGTAAAAGGAGCTCTAAAATCTGGGCTTTTTCATAACACAGGATTTTACTGCACGTTAAGCCCTGATTAAATGCAGCACCTGTTGGGGTGTTACTTCTAGATTTTATTGCAAGTTGTGCAATAATGGATCCATTAGCACACACTACCTACATGAAAATTAATGCAGAACCAATCACTGCCTCCCATTTAAGAGGCACTGAAGCTCTGATGCCATAAAAAAGAAATAAAGTTAAGCATCCAGATTGGTGCACCTAGTCAATCTATATACCTAACAATTATTTTAAAAGGTTACTTGGTGCCGATAATTGGCATTAGTATTTTATAAATAGCTTAAATTAAAATTAATTGGTTGTTTTTCTCTTTCATGGAAAGTTCACACTCGCTGGGTTTATTTGTTTTTCTAATAGTCTGTTGCCTATACCGGTATTTACTTTTATTTGTACTTGCTTTTCTAACCAGTAAGTAGGATGTTTTAGTAATTATTTTAGCTCACTTTATTTGAATGCACTGTCCTTCTTAATTTAATTCAAGACCTGTTATCTCTGTCCATTTGTTTTTTCCTTTCCTTTCTTTTTTTTATTTTAAATGTTTTCTTACCTTGCTCCCTAGAGGCCCTGCTCCTTACTCTGTGGAAGATCGCGGTGGTGCCAATGACTCCACCCCCAAATTTGCACCGATAGATCTATCTATAATCTGCCATCTTTGTGGCGCATGCCAAAGGTGCGCGCCGAAGGTGCGCACCTAAGAGGCATAACCTGCTCCATTATGCGTTCCTTCATGTGTTTCCTTCATTTGCTTTATTCCCTAATGAATGCTAAGGCCCACTCCCTCGCCAAATCTATTATAAATTCTTTTCTCAACCTAGTCAAGCCATCAACAGTATAATTTCTTTCCCTCAAATCAATTTACTGTTCTTACTCTCTCAATTTCCAAATGTCTTTCTCTCTGCTCCTTCTCCCGTATCTAATCCTATGACCACTCCTATACCTGTCATCTGGGGCCATCGGCTCTCCCCACTGGCTCATGCTGTTCATTGTCCTAGATGTCTCAAAATCATTCCCACCAATCTTCCTATCATCCTATCAAACCCAATATCGGTCTCCTAAATGTCCGTTCCCTCAAAACTAAATGCCATCTCATCCATGACCTCATTCTTCAACACAGTCTTCACATTCTTTGCTAACTGAAGCCTGGCTTACGAAGAAGAGGCCTATATTAAACAAGCCTGTCCCAACAACTATACATTCAAAATGCATTGTCATCAGAATAAAAAAGGCGTTGGCATCACCATCATCTTTCATTCCTCTCTTCTGCTTAAGATTGAGAACTCTTCTAAATTCAACCCCGATCTAACAGAAATATTACAATTTTCTCTCCTCAATAACCCATCTCTAAGCTTCCTTCTCATCTAACTCCCACCTCTAGTTATTAAAACCTCTATCTCCTCCCTCTCCTCCGCAATAATGGACTTCAATATCTCTCATTTAAACCCCATTATCCTAGGAGACTTTAATATACACTTCAACTTACCCAATCATTCCACCTCTCTTGAAATCCTAACCTTAACTTCTGACTTAGTACTCTTCCCTCTTATCTCTACTCCCACCTATTTAATGGGGCACACTCTTGATATGATATTTGGACCAATAGCACTCACCCCCATTTTCAGAAATCCAATAACCCACACTCTCTCCTGGTCAGACCACTCTCTAATTATGCTTAATCTGCTTATATCCACCAACTACTCCCTACTTATGACCACACCATTAATTTCCGTGATTATAGCAAAATTACCACGCAGGAATTCAGAACTCTCTAAATTTAGATCTAAAAGAATTTGTTACTCTTAAAATGGAAGAACAATCAGATCTTTGGGCAAATTCAAGTCATTCCTTAATCAATACTTTAGCCCCTATCCAACAAAAAACTATATGGTCACATCCCAAAAAGAAACCCTGATATACCGACAACCTTACTCTCCTTAAACGACAACTCTGCTCCTCTGAAAGAAAATGGCACCAATCCCGAACCTCCTCTTACCTCCGACAATTTAAAGAATCAGCCACACATTACAAACATGCCATCCAAAATGCTAAAAAGGAATATTACTCAAAATGCATCTCATTAATCTGCAATTCTTCTACCTTCTTCGCTATTATTCAGTCTCTATCTCCCCCCCCAGATCTCTCCCAACCATCTGCCACTGAACTAGCCAACTATTTTGATTTAAAAATAAAGAACATTAGACAAAGTTTTAGCATACTTCTTCCTTAGGATCCTCTGATCCACTAAGCCTGAATAATCTCCTATCACTTAGCACCATCTCAAAATTTAGACTTCCGACCCTCGAAGATCTTCGCAAAACTTTCCATTCTGTGAACACCTCAAACAATCTAATTGAAAACATTCCCCCTTCTACCTTAAAAAAATTATTTCCTATATTTGGACCTTTCCTTCTCGAAATGATAACTAATAGTCTCGTTTCTAATACTGTTCCTAACTCATGGAAATCTGCTTTAGTTTTCTCAAAACTAAAAAATCGAGACGCAGATCCAACCAAATGTGAAAACTACTGTCCCATTGCCAATCTTCCCTTCATTGACATACTCACTGAAAAAAATAGTGCTCAACAAACTGTCTGAATTCCTCAAAAAAAACCAATTCACTACACCCTAATCAAACAGGTTTTTGCATCAATCATTCAACAGAATTGTCCCTTTTTGGACTCACCAACTATTTACTGTCATTTAGATCACCATAAAGCCATCCTTCTCATATCTCTTGATCTCTCAGCAGCATTTGATACTATCAATCATGATCTTCTTCTTCATCAACTCAGACACGGTGGAATTTCAGGACATGCCTTCGACTGGTTCTCCTCCTACTTCTCAAATCGCAGCTTTCAACTTCACTCTAGTGGTTCATCATCTTCCCCAATAATCCAGACTAATGACATCCCACAAGGCTCCATTCTCTCCCCCTACTCTTCAATATATTCTTGCTCAATCAATAGGATTCACCACTTTTGCCTATGCCGACAACATTCAACTTCTACACTCCTATCAACCCCTCCAATCAAAAAGACATACAAGAAATAAATAAAAAACTTGACAGTATCAGCCAATGGCTGCGTGATAACCGACTGTCTCTGAACATAGACAAAACATCAGGTACTCTTTTCTCAGTCATAAAGAACGAAACATTAATTGGTCCAATCTGCATCGAATCCCATCAAATTAAAATTGAACCTAAAGTTAAACTGCTAGGAGTTAGTCTAGATAACCAATGTACCTACCATGATCAAATTAGTTAAGTAATTCAAAAATGTTTTTATAAACTTCGTCTAATCTGTTCTGTTACCTCTCTTTTTGAACCCTCTTCCATTGAAACTCTTATTTACTCCCTGATCATCTCACACATTGACTATTGTAATTCCCTTTACCACAGGATAACCCAAAAAGAAATTTGCCGGTTACAGCTTATTCAAAATACAGCTGTCAAACTCATTCACAATACAAAGAAATATGACCATGTCACTCTGCTTCTTCGTGAATCACACTGGCTACCGGTCTCCCATCGTATCACATATAAAATTCTTCTGCTCACATTCAAAATCAAGTTGACCCATTGTCCATCTTTTTTAGACAAACTACTCATTCCCTATTCCTCTCTTTACGCATTGAGATCCGCCATCCAGAACCTTTTAACCGTCCCATCAATCAAAGAACTTTTCTACACTCGTAATATTAATTTCTCCGCTGTTGTACCTACCCTTTAGAATGCCATGCCATCACACCTCTGTCTCGAAAATCTCCTTAACAACTTCAAGTCTAGACTCAAGACTTTTCTATTTCAAGATGCCTTTTAAAATACAAGCTAGACTTCTCCTTAGATATCCGGCAGCATTCACTATGAGCCGCTTTTAAGAAGCGACCTCCTCTCCCTATTTGTTTTTTCCCCTCCCCCTCCTTCCTTCATTTTAATTTTATTTTCACTTAGGTGTATTTATAATATCTTCCCTCCCTTATTACCTTATGTAACTACCCCTCCCATCCCAATCGTCTTTGTCACTCCCCCCTTTTTATTTTATTTTTTAATCTATCTTTTTGTTTTGTTTTAAATTGGAAATTTTAGCTTTGTAAACTGACTATTTTTTGATGGCCGGTCTATCAAATCATAAATAAACTTGGAAACTAATTCAGTAGGCACCCACTTCTTTTGGGTAGGTGCCTACCAGAAAGTGGGCATGGTTTGGGTGGATCATGGCTGTGTTTTACGTGTAGGCACCTAAATTGGACTTAGGTACAGGTAGGTGCCTATCTTAGGCATCAGTATTTAGGCCAAGAAAACCCAGACATAAATCCATTATAGGCACTGCTAGGCAAGATTCTATAATCAGCACCTAAGTGAAGACTGACAGGCTTGATGCACAGCCATAAATTCAACAAATGGGGGAAAAATGGGGGGAAAAAAACAAACCTTTTTGAAGGCCGCACTAAAAATGGGCTTAGCAGTCCCTTGTAACAAAACGCTAATTTCTTTTCTTAGCACAATTTAGTAAAAGGCCCCTTAAGTCTCATTACATAAAATGGAATATGAGCTAAAATATTGTAAGTTAGTGGTATGATCTCATGTCTAACAGCAGTCCATGCTGATAATTATTTATTTAATTCATTTTCTAGCCCATTCTCCCCAAAGAGTTCATAACAAGTTACAGGTTATGCCCTTAAATGTGTAAACCTGAGCTGCAGGAGGGGAATGAGGAGGACGTGTAGATCATACAACTCACCAAAATAATGGGAAGTTCATCATTCACATTTTTGAGCTCCTTTTGAGAAAAGTGATTATTAATATTAATCATTTCAAAATTCAAATGCAACATCAATGAATTAACAAAAGGTATGTTATCACACTATATGAAGGAAAAAAATGAAAACACGAACAAAATTATCAAAGGGAAAACAAACATGACAGAAATTTTCAAGATCTCAAATGGAAGGATCGAAAGAGAAAAGGGTAACAGATGTAACGAACTGTAAAAATAATGGTACTACATCCCAACGTTAATTACTGTGGCTGAACTCATACAATAAAATTGGCAGCAAATTTATTCTGCAAATGACAAAACATCTCCCTGTGGACAAACAAAGACACCAGATGACTTATCTGCAAGAAACAGTTTTAACTGTTCAGGATAGGAAGACAATATACTTATTATTCTGGAATTTAACAAGACATTTGCTAGCAAATTTAAGCAAGAATTCAATTTCAATCATGTTAACTTTACTAGACAAATGAAACCTTCTTTTTATGTTCCTGTACCATGGAACATTACTCCTTTTGACTCATGTCAGGAAGGAAACTATGGGGCTCATTTTCAAAAATAAAAATGGCCAAAAGTGATATAAGGGGACATATGAAGATTTAAAAAAAACAACCAAACAGTTGAAGAGTTTGGCTCCAAACTCTTATGACACCTAGCAATGCCTAAGTGGAGGCACCTGCCTATGTCTAAGGTTGCCTTATGATGCCTATCTCAGACAGTAGGCCTAAATTAGAGACGCCGCTTGAAACAGTTGTCAGTCAACCTATAAGCACCATTTATAGAATCACATCTAATGGCACCTAAACAAACTTAGGCATTGCTAGGCATTCTAGACAAAGCCGCTGTTCCGTTAGGGCAGCTTTTGACTCACTTGATTTGGTGGTGCCTATGTCTAACAACACATAACTCAACCACACCTATTTTCCACCCATAACCACACTACTGTTTAAGCTAGGCATCATTAGGCATCCTTAGGAATGGGAAGGCGCCTCCAATTAGGCATTACTAGCCCCCACTTTTACTAAGGTGTGCTAACTGATTAGTGCACGCTAATCAATTTAGTGCATGCTAAACGCTAACGTGTCCATAGACTAACATGTATGCGTTAACGTTTAGTGTGCGCTAAAATGATTAGCGTGCGCTAATCGGTTAGTGCATCTTAGTAAAAGAGGTCCTAGGTGTCATAAGAACTTGATGCCAAACTCTTAAATTGTTTAAATTATTAATTTTTTTTAAATTGACTCAAAACCAGCACCTAATGTAACCACCATTTATAGAATATGGCCCCAAATTTCCAAACTCGGATTTGAGTGTCATATCAAAAATGGCCCTCCACACAGGATTCTGATAAAAAGTCAGGACATAGATGACTTTTAATCCAGATTTTTAAGAATGAATTAACTGGTTTGGTTAGAGATGTTAGTTCATTAGGGATCATTTCACTAAGTTGCTGGAAAAAGCTGCCTTAGCTTACTCTTAGATATGATTTTCCTGCAAACTAACACCCCCTCCCCCTTTTACTAAATTGCAATAGCAGTTATTAGCGCAGAGAGCTGCGCTGAATACTCCGTGCTGCTCCCGACGCTCATAGAGTTCCTATGAGTGTCGGGAGCAGTGCGGAGCACTCAGTGCGGCTCCTTGTGCTAATAACCACTATCGCAATTTAGTAAAAGTGTGTGTTTGTGGGAGCTATTTTATTACCATGCTTGTAAAAATGGCTTTTTAAAAAGTATTAAGGACGATGTGCTAAAGCTGCATTTAATATACAACCATTAAAATAAATTACCACATGAGTACTTACTGCCACCTATTTTTAGGTGGTAAGAGCTCATGCGGTATTCCTGCACTAACCCGTCAGCACAAGGTAACGTAGCTGCTCTGATTAACTCAGAAATGTCCATTCTCAGCCACCTACGACTACTATTAATAATCATTTTTATAGTGCTGCTCTCACACCAAGACACAGAAGAGACATGCCCTGCTCAAAAGAGCTTACAATCTAGTCAAGATGAACAAACTGGACAAGAAGATGCATCAATACACTGTGCTCAGGTGGAGAAATTACAAAGGGAATGATAAGCGAGATAAGAACATAAAAGCATAAGAATTGCCATACTAGGACAGATCAAAGGTCCATCAAGAGGATATCCAAGATCAGTGGTTAAGAAGGCAATGAAGAGAGCTCACTGGAACCATAGAAAAGATCTGTTGATGACTAAATGAGAAATTACTGCACAAACGGAAATATGCCTCTTATACCCCTGAAGTGAGCCAATTAGTTAAGAAACATCTGGGGGTTTTGGCTGCTCATCCAGTACTTAACGATTTTAGAGTGATGTTTTCATATAATAATAATTCTAATTTGAAATATTTTTAATGTAATACAGAGCTATGTTCTGATTGGGAAGAAGGGAGGGTGGCTTCCAGTGGGCAGCCTAAGTGTAGTAATTGCTCTGTATGCCATTAGATGGTTGAGGGGCTAGTTTTACAGATCTAAGGACTGGTAGAACTTTTTTCTTGTTGTCTGATACGCGTTGTGACTTCTGCAATGTGATCTACCTACTGATCTGCCCAGGTGATTGTATTATGTGGGGCAGGCCTCCCATCAGTTAAAGCCTCATCTTATGGAGCATCAGCATTGTGTTTCATGCTGGTGCTCCAGCTTGGAAATAAACAGAGTCCTTAGTGGAACATTGTTTATTACAAGAACATGATTTCTCTTCATTTTGATGGGGGTGGGGGGAGCCTAACACTGAATGGCTTGAAATAAATATGCACTTGCCATCAAGTCCAGAATGATGAACTATGACTTCAACAGACCAAAAAAGCCTTTTTTTAATGAATGTGTTTGCTTGTGATTGGCAAAGGTGAAGTCTTCTTTGGAAAGGGTAACCACTATTACTAAGTATAGCCTTTGGACTTGAAGAAAAGGGAGATGATCTATGGTGGTGCTTAAGGCTGACAGGCAGAGAGAGAGAGAGAGCTCTATAGAGAAAAGAGGAGTGTCAAGGTAGGGAAAGAGTGTGAGGGGTATTTGCTTATCAAAAAGATATTTTCTGATGATCTTGCTACTCTCAAATAGATTTTGCATGAACATTTAAGAAAGAATGTAGGCAAAGTGACGGATACTATGAAGCTTAGCCACATACCAGTAATGATATTGAAGGCTTTGCTCTAATTCTCCAAGGCAGCTAGCCCCTAATTCTATCATAGTTTCATGCACCTGCTGTGTTTGTTCAGGGAAACCAATGTATCTACTGACTTTCCTAAGAAATGCACTCTGAGCTATGTGACTGACTGGCTTATGTCAACAGTGATCCCAAAGGTATATGAAAGCTTCCAGTGGTGAAGAATATGAGTACTGTGGTGACTTTCATGTGCACTGGCATGATGTTTGCCCTCAAAGCAGTGGGTGGTATCTGTTCTATTGGTTGCAAGCGATTAGTTTCCATGTTGAACCTAAATCTTTGTATGCATTGTAGACTGTCTTCGGAAATTTCCTTCTCCTCCTCTGCTGTATCTCTCTTTTTCAAGCCACAGCACATAAGAACCACTCATGCACCACACTTATTATAGATAACTTATCCACCATGAGCATGCCTACGCACACAACCATCAAACGAACACACATCATCAACAGTGTCACGTCCACAGAGACATACACTCAAAACTGCACATACAGTCAGAGCGAAAGACAGCCATACACAAATACAGACATTCATAGCCACATACAGAGATAGGTAACACAGCAGACATAGAGAAAGACAGAGCATCTGGGTACAAGAGATGGGGGCAGAGAGAAAGGAACAAAAGAGTAAGTAGAGAGAGGGATGGGGAGGTCAATAAGAAAGAGAGGGAGGAACGAGAGGGTCAGAGAGTTGATAAAAGTTTTATAAGGCACTAGGGAAGACCGTTAGTATAGGGAAAACATCACCAACTAAAGATGAAATAGGAACAATGTGGAGTAAGTTAAGTAAGAGTCCTGTAGAGCACAATGGGAGAATGAATATAAGACAAACACCAAACCAATGGCAAGGTCTTAGTGAAGTCAGATTTAAAGAAGTACCATATGTGCTTGTAAAAGTAGAGGAGTTTGTCAAATAATTTGAATTTTTTTTTCCTTGAGCTCAAGAGCTGTTCAGAGTGTAGCAGAGGAGAAGGCAGGGTATTGAACAGCACACACAGCTTTCTATAATCAAGACTGGCTGTACTGTTTCAGGTTTAAAGCCTGCATGCAAAGAATGCATACGCAATCTCTAGGGCTAATTTTTCCACAGGGTTATGATTAATGTGAAAGCCTCTGTTTTGGTCTAATTATTAGTGCAAACTTTACTTTTGTGCCTCACTAACTCCTAATTTTGATTATTTACCTCTTAGCTTTAAACTTATATCGTTGAACTGTCTCATTGCGCTGCTTATCTGCCTAGAAGCACACAGAGAGCTTGCTTTCAAGTTAGTTGCAGACCCAAAAATGTCAGAGGAGTGTGTTTCATTTAGCTCATTTACTCCTGCACATTAGACCTAATTAGACCTAATTAGCCTAGTTCAGTCATACGTTATCTGTAATTACCTGGAGAATAATCCCATTTAGTTTTACAATTTATAGGTTTATAAAAAAAAGTGGGTAATGTAAGAAACAGCCTCGATTTGCATGTGCTAATTAGTAGCATATTAATTGCACTTATTTCTCATCAGTAATTTTTCTGTTAACTAGGATAAGACAAAATCTGCAATTAGTAGCAGTAAATTGCTACTAAGTTACAATGACTTAATAGCCCCTTTGAAGTTTCAGAATGTTTGTAATGAATCTCTTTGTAAAATTTTTTGACCTTTGGAGCTCCAAAATATGTTCAGTTTGTTCTCATGTCCTCCCCACTGCACCTCCCGTCAAGTTATTTGTGGAATTCTATAATTAATACATCTTGGAGTGGTATTCTGGTGATAATGAAAAAAACGCCGGGCAAGTGGGTATGTCTTTGCTTCAATTTTATGACAACCCTCTTCCTTAAAAAAAAAAGCATCTTGATGTAAAAAACAAAACAAAAAAAAACCACCACAAAACTTAGTTGCCTAGGAACAGTGTTTCAAAATTTGAAGTAATTTGCTATTATTATAATGAATAGCGTAAACTTTAATTTTTCATAGCAATTAACTTGTGTCAGCACCATTATTTTTCATTAATTATAAATGAGAAAGAATGAAAGAACACCCACTAGAACAGATGTGTGAAATTGGCCATGAGAGCCTGTTTTGTTATTTAAAAAAATATGTAAACAAAAGAAAAGTTACTTAATGTGATATCAAACTATGAAATAATACAGATGTTTGCGGTTGCCCATGGAGAATGAGATAAAAGGTTTTGGAAAGGTGTGTCTAAATTGTGCTTAAAGGTAGTCAGCTTTTGCTTCAGTAGCATGACAGATCGACAGAGAAAATAATAGAAGCTAGAGAGGAAAACAGTGATGGAATTCAAAAAAGTATGGAATAAACACAGAGGATCTCTAATTAGACAACAAATGGTATAAATTAAAGAACTAAGGCTGGTATTGGACAGATTTGTGTCCCACATATAGTGATTTGGTATAGGATGGGCTGGGGTGGGCATCAATGGGAACTCTACTAACTTGGAACATGAGGACATTACTGGCCAGACTTTACAGTAGATATCCTGAAAACAGGATGGTTGGATAGGCTGGAGTGAGCCATGATGGCAACTTCAGCAGTTGGAACCTAGGACAATACCGGATGGACTTTATGGCCCAGGAATATCAAAGAAGAGACAAGTTAATTTAATCATGTATTTTTAATGAGAATAACTAATGGACAGACTGGATGGACCATTCAGGTCTTTATCTGCCGTCATTTACTATGTTACTATATTAAATTCCTACTTTTCCTTGGTCAGTTTTTCAGAGGTCAGTTTTTCCATGAAAGGCAATTTGTTTTGCTCTGTTCATCCAGTCCACACATGTAGGTGCCTACATGCTTTTCCATTTGGCAGCAATGTGTGGACTGGATGAACAGAGCAAAAGAAATTACATTCTATGGAAAAACTGACCTCCGAAATAGCAGTCAGACTGGTTAACGCCTATTCTGATGTATTTTGGAACAATATTAAGAATAGACATGAACAAAAAGGATATGGAATAGTAAATTTTTGGAAGAATAATAAACTTCTGGGAGAATAATCTAAACATAAAAGACCTATATGAAAACTGTGATGAAGAAAATATTTCTATTAATTAAATTAGATGTAATATGTGGAAATAAATTATTCCAGGGGAATTGAAAATGTTCTATACTTATTTATTTTTCATAGAAAAATGGCATGAAACTATGGGCTCCTTTTACTAAGGTGTGCTAGCGGTTTTAGCGCACACTTAGCGCGGACTACAATACCGCACGCACTAAACACTAACGCCCCATAGAGCTTGCATTAGTATTTTTCATTTAGCGCGTGGTTAGCGTGCACTAATATTTAGCATGTGCTAAAAACACTAGTGCACCTTAGTAAAAGGAGCCCTATATTTTTGGTCATGCTCTGGAGGGAAATTTTAGATTGATAACCTGAATGAAAATTGTCAGGGAGGGGGGTGTACCTATGATAGTAAAATACCCCCTTATATCATCATTTTCCAGAGAATATAAGAGCATAAGAATAGCCTTACAGGGTCAGACCAATAGCCAATCTAGCCCAGTAGCCCATCTTCACAATGGCCAACCCAGGTCACTATTACTTGGCAAAAACCCAAATAGTAGCAACATTTTATGCTACCAATCCAGGGCAAGCAAACTTTGAGTGTCCCCCAGTCTTTGTAATTTTTGACAGAGTACAAAATTGATCCACTTATTCACATTCTACACTACTCAAGATTTGTAGACTTCAATAAAATATCCCCTTAGCTGTCTCTTTTCCAAGCTGAAGAGCCCTAACTTCTTTAGAATTTCCTCATACGAGAGGAGTTTCATCCCCTTTATCATCTTGGTTGCTCTTCTTTGAACCTTTTCTAGTGCCACTATATCGTTTTTAGATAAGGTGACCAGAATTGAACACAATACTCAAGGTGAGGTCATACCATGGAGCGATACAGAGGCATTATAACATTCTTAGTAATATCAACCATCCCATTTAAAATAATTCATAGCACCTAGTTTGCTTTTTTTGCCCCCACGCACATTGGGTGGTAGGTTTCATCGTATTGTCCACAGTGACACCCAGATCTTTTTCTTGGATGCTAACCTCCAAGGTGGATCCTAGCATCTGGTAAATATGATTTGGGCTATTTTTCCCAATGTGTATATCCCTTAGCATTTGTCCACATTAAATATTATCTGCCATTTGGATGCCCAATGTTCCAATTTCCTAAGATCTGCCTACAAGTTTTCGCAATCTGAATGTGTTTTAACAACTTTGAACAGTGTAGTGCCATCTGCAAGTTTAATCAACTCACTCATCATAGTAGTTTAGTGGTTAGAGCTACAGCATTAGCATGCTTAGGTTGTGGGTTCAAACCCCACACTGCTTCTTCAGATTGTGTTCAAAACCTACACTGTTCCTTGTGACCTTGAGCAAGTCACTTTATCCTCTAGTGCCCCAGATACATTAGATAGATTATGGGCCTACTGGGACAGAAAGGAAAATACTTGTATGTAAACTGTTTTGAGTGTGGTTGTAAAACTACAAAAAGACAGTATACATGTCCCAATCCCTTTCTCATCACCATTTATAAATAAGTTAAATAGCACTGGTTCCAGTACAGATCCCTGCACCACTCCATTATTTACCCTCTTCCATAGAGAAAAATGGCAATGTAACCCTACCCTTTGTTTTCTATCCAATAACCAATTCCTAATCCACAACTGAATATTGCCTCCTATCCCATTACTCTTTAATTTTCTCAGGAGCCTCTCATGAGGAACTTTCTCAAAAGCTTTCTAAAAATCTAGATACACTACATCAACTGGCTCACCTTTATCCATATGTTTATTCACACCTTCAAAGAAGTCAAGCAAATTGGTAAGGCAAGATCTTCCTTGGCTGAATCCATGCTGACTCTATGAAATTAAATCATGTTTGTCTACATGTTCCAGGCAGAGCAGAAGAAAACTCGCCTTCAAGAAAAGACAGTCAAATAATTCCACAATTTTTTTTTTTATAATTGTTTCCACCATTTTGCCCGGCACTGAAATCAGGCTTACCAATCTGTAATTTACCAGATCTCCCCTGGTACACTTTTTAAAAATCAGCGTAACATTGGTCTCACTCCAATCTTGAGGTACTACAGACAATTTTAATGGCAGGTTACATATCACTAACAGCAGGTCAGCAATTTCATGTTTGAGTTATTTTAGTGCCCTGGGATGTATACCATCCGGTCAAGGTGATTTATTACTTTTTGTCAATTTGGTTTAGTACATCTTCAAGATTCACTGAGATTTTTTTCCCTTGAAAAAACCCTTGAAAACCATTAATGGTTCAGGTAGATCTCTTATATCTTCCTCCGTAAAGACAAAAGAAAATAATTTACCTCCTCTTTTACTAAGGTGTGCTAACCGATTAGCGCACGCTAATCGAATTAGCGTGTGCTAAATGCTAACATGTCCATAGACTAACATGCACACATTAGCGTTTAGCGTGCACTAATCGGTTAGCACACCTTAGTAAAAGAGGGCCTTAGTCTCTCTGTTATGGCTTTATCCTCCCTGAGCACCCCAGAAGGTAGCTGGACTATATATAGAGAGAAGTGTATCCAGCAGAAGAAATGAGGTCTTGATGCCCCTGTACAGGTCATTGGTGAAGCCACACTTGGAGTATTGTGTTCAGTTTGGAAGGTCTTTTTGTGGATATAAGAATACTTGAAATGGATCAGAGGAAGATGACAAAAATAGTAGGGAGTTTGAGCTAAAAGATGTATGAGAAGAGACTGTAAGACCTGAATATATATATATTCTTGAGGAGAGGAGGGATAGGGGAGATATGATACAGATGTTTGAATTCTTGAAAGGTATTAATATAGAGCCAAATATTTTCCAGAGAAAGAAAAATTGTAAAACTAGAAAATTGTAAAACTAGAGAAAATTGTAAATTGAGGTTGTGGAGTGGTTGTGGAGTGGTAAATGCCGGATGTGGACTGGAATGTTCCGTCTGCGAAATCGGAAAGAAGTAGGGAGATTGTGGATGCCTTTCAAGAGGCTCTGCTCAGACAAATGGTGACGGAACCCACAAGGGAAAAAGCGATATTGGATCTGGTCCTCACAAATGGAGAGAGTATCTCTAATGTTCGAGTGGGTGCTCACCTGGGTAGTAGCGATCATCAAACGGTTTGGTTTGATATAACGGCTAAAGTGGAGAGCGGCCGCACGATACTTAAAGTCCTAGATTTCAAACGTACGGACTTTAATGCAATGGGAAAGTACCTGAAGAAAGAGCTGTTAGGATGGGAGGACATAAGAGAAGTGGAAAGACAGTGGTCTAAGCTGAAAGGAGTGATAAAAATGGCTACGGACCTTTATGTGAAGAAAATCAATAAAAACAAAAGAAAAAGGAAGCCGATATGGTTCTCCAACCTAGTGGCTGAGAAAATAAAGGCGAAAGAGTTGGCGTTCATGAAATATAAAAAAACCCAAGAAGAGGAGAGCAGAAAAGACTACAGGGTGAAACTGAAAGAAGCCAAGAGAGAGATACGCTTGGCGAAGGCACAGGCGGAAGAACAAATGGCTAAAAATGTAAAAAAGGGAGATAAAAATTTTTTCAGATATATTAGTGAAAGGAGGAAGATAAAAAATGGAATTGCTAGGCTAAAAGATGCTGGGAACAAATATGAGGAGAGTGATGAGGAGAAAGCAAATGTGCTAAACAAATACTTCTGTTCTGTGTTCACAGAAGAAAATCCTGGAGAAGGACCGAGATTGTCTGGCAAAGTTACACGAGAAAATGGAGTAGATTCTGCGCCGTTCACGCCGTTCACGGAGGAGGGTGTTTATGAGCAACTTGAAAAACTGAAGGTGGACAAAGCAATGGGACCAGACGGGATCCATCCCAGGATACTAAGGGAACTCAGAGAGGTTCTGGCGAGTCCTATTAAAGACTTGTTCAACAAATCTCTGGAGACGGGAGTGATTCCTGGGGATTGGAGGAGAGCGGATGTGGTCCCTATTCATAAAAGTGGTCACAGGGATGAAGCAGGAAACTACAGGCCGGTGAGCCTCACTTCAGTTGTTGGAAAAATAATGGAAGTGTTGCTGAAAGAAAGGATAGTGTATTTCCTTGAATCTAATGGGTTACAGGATCCGAGGCAACATGGCTTTACAAAAGGTAAATCGTGCCAAACGAACCTGATTGAATTTTTTGATTGGGTGACCAGAGAGCTGGATCGAGGACATATGCTAGATGTAATTTATTTGGATTTCAGCAAAGCCTTTGATACAGTTCCTCATAGGAGGCTGTTGAACAAACTTGAAGGGCTGAAGTTAGGACCCAAAGTGGTGAACTGGGTCAGAAACTGGCTGTCGGACAGACGCCAGAGGGTGGTGGTTAATGGAAGTCGCTCGAAGGAAGGAAAGGTGACTAGTGGAGTCCCTCAGGGTTCGGTGCTGGGGCCAATCCTGTTCAATATGTATGTAAGTGACATTGCTGAAGGGTTAGAAGGAAAAGTGTGCCTTTTTGCAGATGATACCAAGATTTGTAACAGAGTAGACACCGAAGAGGGAGTGGAAAATATGAAAAAGGATCTGCAAAAGTTAGAGGAATTGTCTAATGCCTGGCAACTAAAATTCAATGCAAAGAAATGCAGAGTAATGCATTTGGGGATTAATAATAGGAAGGAACCGTATATGCTGGGAGGAGAGAAGCTGATATGCACGGACGGGGAGAGGGACCTTGGGGTGATAGTGTCCGAAGATCTAAAGGCGAAAAAACAGTGTGACAAGGCAGTGGCTGCTGCCAGAAGGATTCTGGGCTGTATAAAGAGAGGCGTAGTCAGTAGAAGAAATAAGGTGTTGATGCCCCTGTACAGGTCATTGGTGAGGCCCCACTTGGAGTATTGTGTTCAGTTTTGGAGACCGTATCTGGCGAAAGACGTAAGAAGACTTGAGGCGGTCCAGAGGAGGGCGACGAAAATGATAGGAGGCTTGCACCAGAAGACATATGAGGAGAGACTGGAAGCCCTGAATATGTATACCCTAGAGGAAAGGAGAGACAGGGGAGATATGATTCAGACGTTCAAATACTTAAAGGGTATTAACGTAGAACAAAATCTTTTCCAGAGAAAGGAAAATGGTAAAACCAGAGGACATAATTTGAGGTTGAGGGGTGGTAGATTCAGGGGCAATGTTAGGAAATTCTACTTTACGGAGAGGGTGGTGGATGCCTGGAATGCGCTCCCGAGAGAGGTGGTGGAGAGTAAAACTGTGACTGAGTTCAAAGAAGCGTGGGATGAACACAGAAGATTTAGAATCAGAAAATAATATTAAAGATTGAACTAGGCCAGTTACTGGGCAGACTTGTACGGTCTGTGTCTGTGTATGGCCGTTTGGAGGAGGATGGGCAGGGGAGGGCTTCAATGGCTGGGAGGGTGTAGATGGGCTGGAGTAAGTCTTAACAGAGATTTCGGCAGTTGGAACCCAAGCACAGTACCGGGTAAAGCTTTGGATTCTCGCCCAGAAATAGCTAAGAAGAAAAAAAAAAAAAAAAAATTTTTAAATTGAATCAGGTTGGGCAGACTGGATGGACCATTCGGGTCTTTATCTGCCGTCATCTACTATGTTACTATGTTACTATGTTTTAATGTTAGGAATTTTTTTTTCATGGAGAAAATGGTGGATGACTAGTATGCCTTCCCAAGGGAGGTGCTGGAGAAGAAAATGGAGACAGAATTTAAAAAACAAACAAACATGGAATAAACTAAGGCTGGTACTGGGCAGACTTGCACAATCTATGTCCAGATAAGGAAAAATGCTCAAGTACCTGAATGTAAACCACTTAGGCTATATAAAAGTGATATATAAATAAAGATTAATTTTCTTTCCAAGGTCTGCTTCTTTGATTTTTCCACTTTCACTCTGAAGATAAAGTCATTGTCAGTGATGTGCTGTAAGGATTGCCTCTAGCAAAGCTTGAGGAATAGTCTAGAATTTAGCAGCCATTAATTAGTGCTAAAATTCCAGGATCATACATTTGGCCTACAAAACCCCAAAGGAGATGCATGGAATTAGTATGGGATTGGAGTACTTCTGTACATGAAAGAAGAATAGGGCCTTGGGAACAAAAAATATTCAGTGATCTTAGGGAGACCATACAGAGAGAAAATGCAACGGCAAAAGCAGGATGGTGCTTGTATATATACATAGGGATAGAATGGCCAATACGGAAAAGGAGGCAATAGTGTCTCATCATGCCTAGCACTACTCTTCCCATGGCAAGTGTGCCCTTTTAGCACTTCTTGGTTTTGTTCACAACAGAATTTATGCAGCCAATATGCCAAAAGTTATAATCCATGGGGAAAAAAAAGACTTATGTAAATTTCAGAGTTTTTAAGCCTCTTTGCTGGGAGGATCTGCAGGCTCCTATAGAGCAATACATCAAAACAGAAGGAAGAGAAAACAGTTAAAACCATAGTTATCGAAAGAGTTCAACCAAAGTGTTTCAGGTCCTGTTTATGGCTAAGCCCCTTAAGCAATCTCAATGTCTCAGCTTGTTTGCTAGTCATGTTCCAATGCGAGCAAAAAAAAAAGACACCATAATATATTTTCAGTGAGTAGCCCTCTCTAAATCTTCAAAGAGAAGCTGCTTCTTGAAATGAAGTTTCTTTAAAGAAAGTGTGGCAAACAGCCAGTACTCTGATACTTCTAAAGCAAACAAAACTAATATTCATTCTTTCTGAGCTCACTAGTTCTGGGCTTCCTTGCCCTGAGGTAAATTTTCCAAAATTAAATATTCTTAACAGGGCTCAGACAACTAGTAGGTTCTGCAACAGAGAACCAATATACCACATTCAGCTTTCAAAGGTTCCCGTTTCTTTCCTATTACAGTCTTAACAATGCCCCTTTTCTACTCTGCCATTTAATCAGTTGCTTACTTATCCAATCACAGAATGATTCTTTTCCAACAAAAGAAACCTGACTCCCTTTCACTAACTCTATGGAACTTAGTTTTGAAGCATATAGATGTTTCAAAATGCCCAAACTAGACTTCTATGTACTTGAAACGTCCAGATCCCGATTTTGCAAAGGCAGAAAAAGGAACATCCGACAATGCAATATGTCCAAATAGCAAGTGGGCATATTAGGTGGAACTAGAGAAGGCCCAAAATCAGAGTACCCAATAGCGATAACGAAATGGGAAGGAACATCCGAGTCTAAAAAGAAGGATGTCCTTAATTAGACCTGTTTCAATCACATCTAGGGTACAAAAAGGTTTTCTGGTTGAGCAGCTGGCTACTGGAGGGATTAAGGCATGACACCAATCTCCCACTGGTTGCTCCCCCCACTCCATTTTCCTGAAAGTGAAACTGGAAAAGAATATTAGGCTCTATGGCAGCTTCAGGTATTATGGGCATTATAAAGAGAGCAGTATGTAGAATTGAGGAATATCTTGGTGGAATGTAAATCAAACTCCACTTTAACCTCTGTTTAAAAAAAATAATAATTGCGAGCCCTCCAGGACAGAAAAAATGCCTACTGTACCTAAATATAAAGGTAAGCCATCTGCAAGCATGAAAGCTATTGAAGTGGTGTACATTCAGGTACAATAGGTGTGTTTCTGTTCCTGGAGGGCTCACAATTGCAAAATAAAAGTGATAATATGGGATTTGAATCTGAGTCTCATGGTGTAGTATCTACTGCACTAACCGCTAGTTTATAAATAATAATAATAATAATTTTATTTTTTATATACCGCCCTACCGCATAGTTCTAGGTGGTTCAAATACAGTAAAAATTATACAATCAACGATTAAAATACAATTCACTAAAAACAATATATAAAATACATTGAAATCCACTAAAATATGCAAACTATGAAAAACAATATGCTTTACCAGTCAGAATTCTAAAACCTCAGTTTACAAATTTGTCAAATAAATCAGTTTATAGTAGTTTCCTAAAGAACATATATGAATGAGCCTGAGAAATAATGGTACTTAACCACAAGTTCATTTTACCTGCCTGAAAACAAAGCAATTTATCGAAAAATCTCTTGTAATGACAAGACTTGATAGTCGGATGGACGCATAAATATCACCCTCGAGTAATCCTATTAGGTTTGTATCATTCAAAGCATGAGGACAATAGGCGTCATACCAAACAAAACTTTAAAACATATACAACCGAACTTAAACAATACTCTAGCCTCAAAAGGCAACCAGTGCAACTGTTGGTAAAACGGGGTAACATGGTCATATTTTTTCAGACCGAAAATTAAATGGACCACTGTGTTCTGGATAAGTCGCAATCTCTTTTGAAGTTTTTTATGAGATTCCACATATATTATATTACAATAATCCAGAACACATAAAATGGAGGATCATACTAATAATCTAAATGATGCACTATCAAAAAATTTTCTTATCGTCCGAAGTTTCCACAAAATTGTGTCATTTTTTTGTCAATAAATAAATAAAAATGACTGTTCATGCTGGATGTCCTCAGTACACGGTTGCTCATCTCACATATTTTCAAACAAAAAATCTTGATGTATTTCCTGTTGGAAAATACATGTGAGATGGATGTCCATTTTGGATGTTATGAGCTGGTTGCCTCTATTCTGACTTGGACATTCTTTCAAAGATGACCATTCATATCTCTGACTCAATCCCTTTAGATAGGGTTAATGGTTTTCCACAGAGATCCAGACCTCATCCTTCCTCCTATGGTATACTGTACAGTAGTAACTGTTAGAACAAACATCACAACCCCTCCAGCCGGGTCTGGCAAGAATAGAAGCCAATAATGGTCAAATAAACAGACAAAATACCTCAAGCTCATCTGTTCATACAGCTTCTCTGTCACCTCAGAAACTTGCTGGGAACCTGCTTGCTAGCCCATGCTCTCCTCTGCAGTGGTGTCTTCCTTTTTGAGTAGCCCAAAACAGTTTCTCCCCTTTGTGTGTCTCCCCTTATATATTATGTGATCCTAGGAGGGCTCACTGCCTTCCTCTCTCTCCCAGGCTCATATGTAATAGGTAACTGCCTTTCTCTAGCTTTACAGGAATTTAATCTCTCTTCCCCTAGAATGACTGGATTAAAACCCAATTTTCCTGGCTCTAAGTTTATACTAATAGGGTCTTAGAGCATATGGGGCTCATAATCAAAACTTTAAAACATCTAAAACCCCACCCAAGTTGGCACTTGGACATCCTAATAGACAGGATGACCAAGTACCGATAAACCAACTTTCTGGATGTAAGGGAGTTCTGGTGAGATGTTTATCTGGCACCCTTTATGTGAAATTCACAGCAGTGCCCTGTAAGGTGCCCCACTGCTCTGTTGCCATGTCTGGGTGGCCAGTCCATTACAAGATTGGTTCCTCCCACATCCAAATAGTCTTGTTCTGGGCATTTGGGACTTGGTTGAAAATGTGGCATAAAGATAGATGTCCTGGTGGTCTGGATGTCCCAATGACCTGGACGTCCAGATAGATGATTTTTGGGGAAAAAAAATATACATATATATATATACATACATATATATATGTATGTATATATATATATATATGTATATATATATATATATATGTATATATATGTATATGTATATATTCTAGATGTATTTTTCAAAAATGGGCATTTTCCCACTGCTGACTTTGGGTGTCTAGCACCATATGCCCAAATTGGACTTAGATGTATGTTTTGATTATGCCTCTCTATCTTAGTTAGACTTGACATGATAGAAGGGAATACTGGCTGGGCATAACTGTTTCCTGAGAGAACACAACAGGGGAACAAACAAAACCACAGGAAGAATGCAAAAAAAACAAAAAATGGAATTGTCCAAAGTGAAAGATGTGCACTAAAATAGTGTCCACAAACTCATCTGTAGGTGTGGAGATCTTTATTCCACACTTTTCATTGGCATGGTTCAATCAATGATCTGAAACAATGTCATAATATAGCATTACAATTCTGCAAATTGACACTTTGCAAAATAAAATAACACTTTTCAGCTACAGTGCCAAAATAGTACTCAGAATTTAGGAAGTTGATTAGGCTGAACTTATCAGCACTCCCTCGCAGATTGTAATATTTTAGGAAACAGTTATACAAAAAAACAAAAAATGGAATTATCCAAAGTGAAAGATGTGCACTAAAATAGTGTCCACAAACTCATCTGTAGGTGTGGAGATCTTTATTCATCCAATATCATCATGACACCATAACTGATTCATTGACTCAACATGTACATGTTTCAGCCAACAGGCCTGCCTCAGGACTCTTGTGAATCACAATATGAACTACTTCCAAAGCTCATCATGAGCACAGCCAATATGTAACCATAAAATTGGTACGCTGAACAACACAACTCAACTGAAATTGGGGACTATTTTAGTGCACATCTTTCACTTTGGACAATTCCATTTTTTGTTTTTTTACATAACTCTTTCCTAAAATATTATAATCTTCGAGGGAGTGCTGATAAGTTCAGACTAATCAACTTCCTAAATTCTGAGTACTATTTTGGCACTGTAGCTGAAAAGTGTTATTTTATTTTGCAAAGTGTCAATTTGCAGAATTGTAATGCTATATTATGACATTGTTTCAGATCATTGATTGAACCATGCCAATGAAAAGTGTGGAATTTTCAAGTGTGGATCTCCAAGCCATTATGACGTTCATATTCTTGCAGAAGAAAACTCCAAAGGAACTCCATCAATGTATGATGCAAACACTGAGTGTCAAATGCCCATCATACTTCACATTGAAGAAGATGTGATATTGAGACTGAATATGCAGCAAGGTCTTGGAGGTCTCAAACGACGTCAACTCCTGAAATTGTTGGCTATGTCCATGAACTTATTTTGATAGATCAGCAAATATTGGCTGAAACAATTGCTGAGATACTACAGATATCTAGGGAATGTGTTGGGTTTATAATCCACAAGCACCTGGGTATGCAGATGCTGTCAGCCAAGTGGGTGCCCAAATGTTTGAATGCGGACATGGAGAGGACACTTTCAAGATGATTTTGCAGCATTTTCAGTGAATTGGTGGCAATTTCCTATTTTATTTTTTGAAAAAATTTAATATTTTAATGAATATAATGTAAAAATGAAGGGGAAATTTAACTGCAATTTTTAAGTGTTATTATATTCCTAGAATCTATTTTTTGAGATTGGAGTAGGTTTTTATATAGTACTAGCTCTTTAAGCCCGTTACATTAACGGGTGCTAGAAATGCTTCCTCCCTTTTCTCTTCCCTTGCATTTCCCTTTTCATGGTCTCCCTCGTGATCAGGATGGGGTGTAGGGGGCTGCCGGCTGGGGCCGGCGGAGAGGAGCTAGGCGGCTGGAGGAGTAGCAGCAGTCGCTGCCAATCGCAGCCTCCGTCCTACCTGGATTTGCTTTTTTTCTGTATCAGGAAGGTGGAGAGCGGCCTGCGAGGTTCGCTACAGCGGCTGGCGAACCTCAGTAGACCGCTTTGAAGAGCAGCGGCAGTGGAAGGGAGGAGTCTCTGGAACACAGAAGCACACCTTACGCCACCAAGAATCACGATCTTTGAAAAGCACATGTGCGCTTAGCCTTTTATTATTATGGATAGTAAGAAAATATTTTTTTACAGAAAGGGTGGTAGAATCATGGAATAGTCTCCCGGTAGAGGTGGTGGAGACAAAGACTGTGTCTGAATTCAGGAAAGTGTGGGACAGGCATGTGGGGTTTGTTAGGGAGAGTTGGAGATAGAACAGAGGTGGGCAACTTCCGCCCTCAAGGGCCACTTCCCAGTTGGGTTTTCAGGATTTCCCCAGTGAATATTCATGAGATCTATTTGCATACAGTGCCTCCATCATATACAAATAGATTTCATGCATATTCATTGGGGAAATCCTAAAAACCCAACTAGTGCCCTTGAGGTCCAAGGTTGCCTACCCTTGAGACTATGGATGTCATTTAGCCTTTACCTGCCATCATGTTTCTATTTTCTCTTTTCCTTAAGGGCTCCTTTTACAGAGGTGCACTAGCAGTTTTAGTGTGCGCGCTAGCTGCTACCGCCTCCATTTAAGCAGGCAGTAGTTTGTGCGCTAAAAACGTTAGTGCATCTTCATAAAAGGAACCCTAAATGTTTCCATTTGTTTTAATATGGCTTTGCTAGCTCTATAAATACTGCATGCCTGTTCAGAGCACACTAATAGAGATGTGAAGGATATCCTAGAACAGTGGTTCTTAAACCTGTCCTGGGAGTCCCCCAGCCAGTCAGGTTTTCAAGATATCACTAATGAATATGCATGAGGCAGGTTTGCATGCTTGTCACATTTATTATATGCAAATCCACCTCATCCACCTCATGCATATTCATTAGGGATATCTTGAAAACCCAAGTGGCTGGGGTTCCCCCAGGACAGGTTTTAAGAACCACTGTCATAGTAGGTTTTATGCCAATAAGCTGGGTATTTTGTTGAAGATAGTATATAAATCAATGTGTAAAAACTTTCACACAAAGATTAGTTAAGGGATGAAAATGAGCCAAAAGCTGTTTTGCATTTCTGAAATAAATTTCACAAAAATGTGTTGCAAAACCATAAATATTTTTGCAGGTTAGTACAAGATTTAAATTATATTTAACAAGAACAAATTAATAATTCTTAAAAGTGTCCTTATATACAAGTTCAAAAGTAAATTAGTAAATATTCTCTACTAACATATTAGTTTAGAAAAATGTGTGTTCCACTTTGATCTTCTTAGCCTTCAAAAAACATACACCCCCTTTTAGGAAACCGCATAAGGCTTTTTTATTGCCAGTCACAGCGATATTAGTTCCGACGCTCGTAGAATTCCTATGAGCATAGGAGCTAATACCAGTGGCATACCAAGGGGGGTGGAGGGAGGGGCAGTCCACCCTGGGGAATAGGCTGCCGCCGGGGAATAAGCTCCCACTGCCGCCATCGGGAGCAAGCCGGCGCTGAGTTCTCCCTCCCTGCTTTTCTTCCCCATGGGACCAACCAACTCTCACCACCCGACATCAATTCTGACTTTGGAGAGGATGTTCTGGGCCAGCCAATTGCTGCCTGGATGGCCCAGAACGTCGTCTCCGAAGTTAGAATTGACGTCGGGTAGCGAGAGTTGGTCAGCCCCATGGGGAAGAGAAGCAGGGAGAACTCAGTGCCGGCCTATTCCCCAGCGGCAGCTTATATCCCGTGGCTTGGCTGTGCAGGGAATTATTTTTGTAAAATCATGTTTTGTTATGTAACTGGCATTATTTAGACTTTAATTTCTATGAATGAATAGAATGAAAATGATATAAAATTACTTGCTTGTTTTTATGTGCGTGCGCTGAAGGAAAATGGAGAGAGAGTAGGCTGAGGATGCTGAAGGGAAATGGGGAAGAGAGAGTGGGGAGAAGACGCTGATTTATAAATTGACAAATGTACAGAATATTGTTTCTTTTTATACTTTAATATAATAAGTTCAATATAAAATAATTCAAAGCTTGTGTGGATGGAATCAGGTGGTTTGCGGGGATGGGGACTGAGCTTATGGGGATTAGTCCAATAAAATGGTATTTTCTTATTTCTCATTATTTGTTTTATTTTTATTTGTCAATTTGTAAAGTGGTGATTGTTATGTATCAGTTTTTTCAAATTTACATCTACTGTCTTTATATTTTGCACTGTATTAGAGGACATGTGTTACTGTTTTTGTGGTGTTGTGGTGTTGCATTGTATGCAGAGTCTGGTTTCTTGGTAGTTCAGTTTAACTTTTGTCTACATATTTCTATTTTTAGTTTGAGATTATTCCATATTGGGCAAGGGTGTATCTCTGTTTTGTGTGTATGAAAAGAACATAGTTTTTAGTTGGCATTGACCGCAGGATCAATTGACTGTGCGGGATCTGGCTTGTTTAGTTTTACAATGTATGTGCTGGTGTTCTAGTGCTCACTGCAGTGTTTAAGATGCTGCCTTTTCCTAGGTACACTCTTGTTGTGCAATATGTGGATTATTTCTAAAAATCATATTTTTCATATAGATGGGGGGGGTGTCAAAAAATGATGGGCCCCGGGAGTCACATATGCTAGGTACGCCACTGGCTAATACCGCCAGTGATCTCTCTGTCCTTAATTAATACATTTACAAAGGGGAAAAGCATACTATTTTATTCTTTTAGCAAGCAATTTATTTTTCACTCCACATTTTGGAATGTCTTGAGTTAATCATTTGTTGAACATTAAAGGGCAAATTCTATAAGAAGCACCCAAAAGTTAGGCACCTGATTACGCACTGTTCAGTGTGATTCAAGTAAAATTGGGTGCTGTTTAATGAATCACGCTGAGCAGAACCTATTTTGGAGGCGCCCAAGAAATAGGCCAGCTCTAGGCACAACTAAAAGTTAGGCACCAAGCTGAGCACTTAAGCACGCTTAAGAGCAGCGATTCTGCAACAAGGCGCCTAACGTGTAGCCATGCCCACACCTAACATGCAAAGCACCTATTTTTTTGAAGGCCGCCTAAATTTTTAGAGGTGCCTTGTTACAAAATCGCGCTTTCTTGATAGGCGCCTATGTTTCAATCAGTGCTGATTAAAAAGCTTAATTGAGCTTGTTATTCAATTTAGATAGGCGCCTATCTAGTTGGGCGCTTCCGAAATAGGTGGCTAACTTTAGGCGCTGGTTACAGAATTTAGGCCTAAGTTCTAATTAAAAGAGAAAAACTTTATCTTATATATGGAGCTCCATTTACCTTGCATTGCAAAATATATGAAAGAAAAGAACACTAGTATTACATGTTTATATGTCTTTAAACATTTTATTTATTTTATCTACAAAATGAAAGAGCAAAATAGACTGACAACATCCTGCAATATGATGTTCTCAGAAATAATGGCATATAGGCTTGAATTGCTATCATGTGCTCTGTAATTTTTTCTCTACATCTTCATTGCCTTTCCTCTCTCACATTCTCATCTCTACCCACTGCCTGTAAACCAAGGCCCTTGGCACACTAAAATTGAGAAATTAAATATTTGCGCTCAACATAAACAATTTGCATATCAGAGCACACGATTATCTAACATGGGGATTAAAGGGGAAATGAAACATGAACCAATGCTAGAACATTCTTTTTATATATATACACTTTAATGGTATACTGTATAACCATCTGCCACAAGAAACATTTATAACCTCTTAATTATCATAGTATATCAATATATCAATACAAGTGTTCTACCCTTCCAACAGGGTGATTGACATACAGCTTTAACCCACTATCACTAGGATAGACCCTCAATACTTAACCAATTTTTCTTTAATGCAATAATTCAAAGAAGGAAAGGGAATGGGGACTTGTATACTGCCTTTTAGTCACTTTGGCATATCAAAGCTGACATTCAAAGAGGTGGGTACAGGAGGATTAAATGACTTGCCCAAGGTCACAAGGAGCAGTCCAGATGCTTAGAAAGAATTGCAGCCTCTGCTATTAGAGTCTGTACTCAACCAACACTCCCCTAGGGTTAGAGGGCTTGGAGAGCTCAGCATACACTCAGTGGCATAGTAAGGGGGAGGGGTCTTCCTAAGGGCCCAGCGGCACACCTCCTCCTCTCCTCCCCATCCGCTCCTTGCTCCCCGCTGCTCTTCTTGCTGGTCATGCACCCCCTTGCTTTCCCCCGTACCTTTTTTTTTCTTCCCTGGCACGAAGTTGCTGTCCATGTTGTCAGTGGTGCTCTCTCTGATGTCACTTCCTGGACCTGTGCCTAGAAAGTGATGTCAAAGGGCAAACCAACACTGATGTGGGCAGCATGCTGCTCACGCTGGAGAAGTTAAAAAGGCACCGGGAAAGGGAAGCGGCATGCCTAAAAGGATTGAAAACAGGAGGGAATAACACAGTGAACAGCAAAAATGAATATATATACATATACAGTATATATACTGTATATACAGGTATATATATGTATATTGTGACAGACTTGACCAAAACCATTAAGGTACTCAAATGCAGTTCAATAAATCTGAGTGGAAAAACTGTAAACACATACAAAGCTTAAAAAAAGAGCTTTGAATCTGTAACTTCGGCTCTTAATAAGTATATGGGAAAAATGAGCAATTGGAGTTACAACTTATTTTGTTTTAATGTCTTATCTTCAAAAAGAAGTTTCTTGTAGAAAGAAGCTGGAATGGAAAAGTTTCCTTCTGTTGTGTCTCTGATGAATGATTTGTGGTAACTTCAGATAGACAGAGCCGGAGGAACATGAGTCACAAAATAAGCACAACTTTCAGCTAGACCAGCTAGACTTCCTTTCTCAGACTCGACTGACACAATGACAAATAAAGTCAATCAATTATGCTGACTAGCCATTGAGAATGACAAACATGTCTTCCATACCTCAGGAATAGTCAGGAATAAATCCTCATCAATTATTTTTTATATGCAATTTAATAGACATCTACTATAAAAATAAGGAAAAAATAACTTGACAGTACAGAGGTTACCTGGGAGTTTATTTTACAGATGAGGTGTACACAAACTCCTTCCATAAAAACTGTCCTCGTGATATGATATCTTTTCCCCCATTATATTTGATTCAGTCTAGGTGAAAGTATTGTGAGGATTTGATGACTGGATTCTCCTGTACATCAATTTACACTTTAAAACGTTTCATCTCTTTGTCACAAAAGTTTTGTTCAGCCCAACAGTTAATAATCAAAACTCAAAGGTCTAGGAAAGGTGTGAAAAAGAAAAGTAACAGCACTTTGGGCTCATTTTACAAAAGAACGGTAGCGATTCCCATGCAGCAAATGCGATGAAGCCCATTAAATTCCTATGGGCTTTGTTGCATTTGCTGCACCAGGAATCACTATTGCATCTTTGTAAAAGGAGTCCTTTGTCACCCATATTCACATCTAGTTATTCATTTTTTTGTCTGTACATAATTGTGACTTTAGTTATAGGACTCTTCCTATGGAACTCCAAAGTCACGTAATGCCAATAACTTGTTACAGTTTCATAATGCTTTAACAGCCGTTTCATGCAGTTATGCCCCTTTTTTGACATATTATAATACTGATTATGGATTATACTGATGCATATTAGTAATCTTTAATTATTGGCAGCTTACCCTCCCCCCCCCCCTTTTGCTAAGCCATGGCCTGGAGCTCTAAATGCTCATATAATTCCTATGAACGTTGAAGCATTTAGTGCCCCAGGCCAGAGTAGAAACCTCTGTCATGGTTTAAAAAAAGGGGGCCTAAGTTTTTATAGCGTCATCTTTATTGGGGAAGGTGTGGCTCACTGGTAAAGCTGCTGACTCTACACCTAGAAGTTGTGAGATCAAATCCCAGTGCTGCTCCTTGAGACCCTGGGCAAGTCACTTAATCCTCCAGTGCCCACTGCTTTGAATGTCAGCTTTGAAATGCCAAAGCCACAAAAGGCAGTATACAAGTCCCCATTCCCTTTCCCTAAACTTGATGTATGGATTATTGTTTTAATGTTAATTTAATTTTGAGGTGGCAAATCCATTTTTACTATTGTTTAATTAATTAATTAATTTATTTTAAAATACTTTATTCATTTCATATCTTAAACCAAGTACAATCAATACAAATATCAATTTCACTTTCAAATACACTTGACATCTTATAAATAACCCTTATAAAATATAATAATATCTCCCTTCCTTATATAATTATGAAAAATATATTCATTCTATTATAATCAAATAAAATACCCACCCCCTCCCTCCCCTATTTTCTTAAATTTTTAATTTGTTCATTTGATATATTTCTCATGATCATGAAGCAGTTTACAATACAAAAATAAATTAAACTGTTCAATGTTTAATTGTTTAATTTATTTTTGTATTGTAAACTGCTTCATGATCATGAGAAATATATCAAATGAATAAATTACATGACATTTCATTCATTTTCATTAGTACAGAAAAGGGTAATCATAGCCCACTGAGGGCCCTTTTAATTAAAGGGTAGTACGCCTTTAACTCATGTTAAGGGGTATGTTTAATAAAAGGATTTTAGCACATGCTAACTAAACATCTATTTTGGGGGGAATGTTTTATGCAGTTCATGCGCTAAGTCATTAACACTTATTAACTGCAAAATTTTAATATGAAAGCAGTTAGCAACAGTGTTAAATGATCCAACATTAACTATGCCGTTTCCCCTTTAGAGTGCATTAATGAGGATGCACTAACAGGATTACATTTTCATGTTCATGCCATGTCCATACCACGTGCACATCACAGCTTCTCCCTTGAAAATTCCCTAACATACACACTAGCAGATATATTACCACAGAATACCTTATCGCACTCATGCAGTAACCCTGTTAGCACATGTTAAGGGCTTAATTCCCCTTACTAAAGAAACACCTTAGTACACAAAAAAAACAACAACACATTAAAGCTTTTTGTAGTATTTTCCCTGTCTCCATGTGCTAAACCCTGAGTTATTAATGTTTGGGGAAATTATTTTTCTGAAGGGGTGTGGCATAAGCATTCCTGAAATATAGAGCTAGTATGTTCTAATTACCATGCACTAATTTGATAATGCAGAGTTATGCTGAAACAGTTAACATCTCCTAATTAAGAGGTGGTAAGTGCTCCCATGTAAATTTGTTATAGGTTCCAAGTGCTAAGAGGAACATTAGTGCAAAACCTAAAAAACAACCAAACAAAAACTAAATACATTAAAAGATGCTGCATTATATCTGGACTTAGAGTACAGCAAAATCCCACTTTACAGTATGCTATTTTAGGCGCCACTTATAGAATCAACCCCTAAGGGCCAGATTCTCTGAATGGCACCCTGGTTAGGTACCACTAGCACTGTAATTGAGGTCACCTAGCGACGCTTAACTAAAATATGCACCACCCTAAGTGACTACAATTAGTTTAAATGGCATAGCATTTGACCGCGCCATTGAAGTTCATTGAATGATTAATTTAAGAAAAATTAAAAGTTAGGCATGGAATGCCACACAGCACCTAGTAACACCTATGTTGAGGTTCTTTCTGACGCCTAATGATGCCTACCTGAAAAGTAGGCATGGTTATGGCCAGAGAATTGGTGTGGTTGACTTAGGCTTGAGTTAGGTGCCAGTAAATTAAGCCAGGTAAAAACTGGCCTGATATACTGGTGCTTATCTCCAGGATGTCTAGAAACAACTAAGCATTTTTAGGCACCTCTAGGCGTGATTCTATAAAATAACGCCTAGTGGTTGATTGACAACTGCATTGAGCATGGCACCATTTATAGAATCTGGCCCTAAGGCCCTATTGTGTATACGGTGCCTAAAAATTAAAAGGATAGGAATTACCTATAGATAAGACTGATGAAGCATTCACGTTTTACAACTGAAATAACCTATATTTGATAATGGATGAGAAAGTTAATCCCTCTATTGAGTCCTTTTGTGCTAGTTTCAAATTCTATTCTCGTCTAGGTCTGAATTTTCCTGAAGAATGTATACTGAACAGACATTAAAGAAGTTCACCTACTGTGCTGTCATCCTGTTTTGTTTTTCCCTGTAATAATTTGTAGTATATCTATAAAGATTGATATGTCCATAATTGTTGGCTTCTTTCATCAATAGAGTGCTTTGTTTCACATATTGGGCTTTGGATCATGTATACAAATTCACAGAGAAAGATGAAAATGAGCCTTTTATTTTGAATTTTTTCCAATGTAGGTAACTGTGTGGGCTTGTGGTATGTGCTGGCAGAACTCGCACTGTGGTGTATTGTAGGATTTTGTGTATTCCCCCCCCGCCCTCCCCCCTCCCAATTTGGAAGCATATTAGAAGTTTGTTCTTTATAAAATTTTTGTTTCAGGGTATGTGGTTCCTGGAAGGCTAAAGCCAAAGTGGGAGGGGGTGAGAAATATCTATTTCACTAATTCATCCTCTAGACATAATGGTTGAAGATTGTTTATAATGTCCTTTTCATTTTTTAGCTCTAGATTGAACAGTGTTATTACAAGTGGTACTCATTCTATAGTTCTTTGTTTCTTGTATTATACAGAAGTACGATTTTCCTAGGTGAGGTTGCAATTTTATTGGGGTGATTTTGGGGTGGTAGCTGTTTTGTCTGAAAAATTATGTCAGGCCTTATAAACATTTATTCCTCTTTTGTGGTTCAGAGCAAATGAAGCAGTATTTGTAAATTGACTGTACTGTATATAATGACTATATTTTATGTGTGAAAGGTAGAAACTAGAGCTATGAACAAGGCCGGTGTTAGAGGAGGGCAAACAGCGCAGCTACCCTGGGCCCTACAACTCCAGGAGTCTCGTAGTCTGGGTATCTGTACCACTTGTTGAACCATCTACCTCCCTTCCCCTCACCTTCACAATTGACTTTATAAATCAAAGTTTAATTTTTTTTTTTTAGTGGGGCTCTGGGGCTACAGCCATTCTCATAGGTTGCAGGTGACTGCAGGGCCCAAAGTGTCCCCTGACGCAACTTCCTGTTTCTGCCAGAGTGGTTTGCATCAGAAGGAAAGCTTTGGACCAGGCAGCTGCCACCAACCTATGAGAAAGACTGCAGCCCCAGAGCCCTGCTAAAAAAGAAAACTTTGATTTGGAAAGTCGACCGCGAAGGTGAGGAGAAGGGAGGGAGATGGGTCAACAAGGGGAAGAGGTTGAGTGGTGCTTGAGCTTTATTATGTGCTAAAATCTTATAAGAGTAGGCTATCACACAAATATATAATCACAAAGACAGGTATTTCAGAGAGAAACCAGGGGTCTCAAGTGCTCCCAGCCAGAAGCCCGATGTATATTACAAAGCTGGTGGCTTATTCGGTGAGCTATCAACGATCCTGTTTATACTCTCTATACCAGAATTTTATAGTTGTTTTTAACTTTTTATGTTTTTATATACATTTTTTTATATATATGCTTTTTTTGTGCTCTTTTCTACATTTAGCACAGCTGAATTACTAATATATTGCTCTTCCTTTTTAATGAAAATTACTTAGCTTTCATGTTCTTTGGCTGAAAGCATCATATATCAATTTTCTTTTCAACAACGACGGAAGATCTCCGTTTCGCTCCTATTCATTAAACAGGAGCTTCATCAGGAAAACGCCAAAGGCAGCACTAGAAATAAAGCATAACAACTTTTATATTGAATGTTTTTTAAATTTTTTAAATTATTATTATTAATTTAAGAACAATGCTAACGTACTCAATCACATTAGTGAGCACTGAATACATGTGTTGAACAGGGCCCCAAGACTCTGCTAATGGGTAAAACTTTACAATGATTTAGAATCTTATTGAGGATTTTTTTGTGACCTACAAGCCAAAACTAGTCCCACAGCTCTCAACTTAAACTTGAAAAAGGACCTAGCCACAGCGAACAGACGGATATAAAAGAGACTCATTCACACAGCGTACCTGTTAACCCCCTGGCGCTGCAAAGATATCCGAGCTGATATATTGAAACGACTGCTCCGTGCAGAGACCCAGACAACTTAAAGGGTCAAGAAACAGCACAAAGCCATATTACAAGGCTTTAAACTATTGGGAGCGTCTGACGTCACTTCCGGATAGCAACTAACCAGCGTCACCTAACCCACACTCGCACACACATATACATTTTACTTAGCGATACTGAATCTAAGCAGTACAGGACAAGCATACATTCAGTCATACATACAGTCATAACCCAATGGCAAGAAACGTACTGATTAAATAAGTGAAATAATAGATAACTAAATGACCTACCCAAATCAGAAAAAGACCTGCCAATTGATAGCCACATTCAAGACCTGAGGTTGTAAGCTATGCAAGCGGTCAATCCACCTCTGTTCCGTTTGTAACAACTTTTTCCCTCTGTCCCCTCCTCTTACAGATGCCATAACTCTGTCAATAACCATACATTTAAGTTGGTCAAAAGAATGTTTATGTTCAATACAATGTGCTACTAGCGGGGCCTCTTTTTTCTGAAGTTTTAAACAAGATTTATGCTCCGCCATTCTAATATTGAATTGTCTAATGGTTTTACCCACGTAAATTTTTTGGCAAGGACACTTAATGATGTAAATCACATTATCAGATCTGCATGTAGTGATGTGACGCAATTGATACTGTCTGTGATTTACAGGATTTTCAAATACATCTCCCTGAATAGTTAGAGGGCAGACTTGACATTTACCACATCTTGAGTGGAACCCTTTGCTATTCCTCATTACTGGTGATGGATCCGGTTTTAATCTAAGATGTTCTCTGAGATTACGAGATCTTGAATAGGTCAAACGAAGTTTAGAGTCTTCAAAGCAAGGACTTCTCTGGACTATTCTCCAGTGATTACGAACTATACTAGCTATCTGTTCCGACTCAACATTATGTCTGAGAATGAATGTTTGAAACTCTTCAGCACTAGTGAGCTCGCTAGTATTATCCAAACTTGCTGCAATGGATGGCTGTAAAAGCCATTCAGGATGATTGTACTTTGCCCTACGATATGATTTTTTTAGCACTTTTTCAGGGTACCCTCTATTTTTTAAATTTTTAGTTAACTTATTGGCTGAAGATTTAAAATCAGCCATATGGGTACAAACACGCCTAAAGCGCAAAAATTGGGCCAAAGGTAAGCTATTCTTCAGAGAAGTAGGGTGACAACTGTCATACTGCAGCAAACTCGTAGTATCAGTGGGTTTAATGTAAAGCTTAGACTCAAGATGGTTTCCCGCAATGCTAACCCAAGTGTCTAAGAAATTAATCCCCAGAGTTGATTGATTCATTGTAAATTGGATATTACTATCCTTACTGTTCAGCCAGTCAATAAATTCTAAAAGTTTTGGTAATACCCAGAGGTTGGATAATACTAGCGAGCTCACTAGTGCTGTAGCTGTACTAGATGTACACAGCCCTGTCAGATTAGAAAAATCAGCCCTTGATCTGTTTGTGTTAATTTTGCCTTGCTGGAAACCCTTGGCATATCAACTCCTTCCATTGGAACCATGGCATTTCATTTTAATTTGATATAGGGTGGTGTACTAAAGCCATATTAGGCTTGAAGAAATACTGCTTTGTAGATTGACATTGGGCTATTAAAGAACAAGAATGGAGGGAGGGGATATACTGGAAATTGTGAAATTATGTGGGAGAGACTGAAAGGGTGGCAAGGAGATGAATGAGAGGAGGAGGTTGGAGAAGGCATGAGATGGGAAACGGGAGAGCTAGAGCATGAGAAATGAAGATGGAAAGTTGGTGACTGAAAAGTAAAAAGGACAAGGATGAAATTTGAGTGGATGGTGAGGTAGAAAAGTTATAAAAGGTCAGGAAGAGCTAAAAAGGAAGGATTAGTATATCAAAGACTGGAGTGTGATGGAAGGAAATAAGGCAGGAGAGAGGAGAAAAGACATATGGACAGCAACCACTGGAAAGTGAATGATCAGAAGACCCAGGAAAGCAGAAGAGACAAAATGTGACTAAAATAATGGAAAAGGTAGGGGAAAAAAAGAGTTTTATTTTAAATGTATTTCCTGGAACATGTTAGCTTTGGGATATGTGCATCACAGATCTTTGTATTGTGTCTAGTGGCTTGCCAGACAACTGATGGGGGAGTGAGGGTGGGCAGTGGCACTGAACCTGCACTAAATTTTCTTCCTGCCATGCCCCATGCCTCCTACCCAAATGCAAAATATAAATACCTAAGCTTTTCCTCTAGTCTGTCGGCCAGAACTCTTCAAGCTCTGCAGCTAATGGCAGCTCAGACACTGCAGAGCTTGAAGATTTCTGGCTGCCAGACCGGAGGAGATGGTCTTCAACTGGCAGGGTTTTGGGATCTCCACCAGCCAGAGCAAGAGAGGTAGCTAATTTTTATTTTTATTTTGAGAGAGGGTGGGGGGCTGGGATCCCTGTTTGTTCAGTACAGAGAGAAGTGCATATCTTGTTTTTATTTTTCCAGTGTTGCAATACTTGCGGAGTTTAATTTCTTGGGGTTCCTAGTTCTATGTGTGATCTCTTCTGTATTTGGTAAAGGTCTGTGTTTTGTGTGTAAATAAGTCATTTAAAGTTGTTTTATGTGTGGCAGTATCAGGGGGGAGGGTGCAGAGAGGACAGGGTATTGGGGGGGGGGGGGGTCTTCCTTAATTTCTGCCCTGGGCCCCAGCATGTCTAAAACTGGCCCTAGCTATGAAGGTATGACGGGATGCTGAAACGTTCTCAGCCCAACAAACTTCCTAGTTTGAATATTTTTTTGCCACTGTACCTGAAAAGAGTGTTATCTTATTTCGTTAAGTGCCAATTTGCAGAAAAAAATTATATGCCTGACATTGTTTCGGGTCATTGATTGAACCATGTTCACATCATTCTCTTCTTGGTTGGGCTGAGAACTTTTCAGCACCTCCTTGTAGTTGTATCTGTCAGCAGATTTACTATACACATATATTTAAATGTGATTATTATTGAGTGGAGGAGTGGCCTATTGGTTAGGGCCACAGCCTCAGCATCCTTGTGACCTTGAGTAAGTCACTTAACCCTCCATTACCCCAGATACATTAGCTAGAATGTGGATCCACCGGGACAGATAGGGAGGAATATTTAAGTACCTGAATGTAAACCATTTAGGCTATAAGTGGTGTATAAATACTAAAATATATTAAAAATATATATATTTTTAAGAAGCAACAATAAAGTTACCAAGGGGCTCATAATTGAAACAAAAAATACATCTAAAAACCCGCCTAAATCAGCACTTGGATGATCAAAAAGACAGGTCATCCAAGTGCCGACAACTGAAATGGGTTTTAAATGTACTGTATCTAAAAGCAGCTTAGACCTTTTCACTGCCACTGTGCAGCCAGAGTGAAAAAGGGCATTTTTCGAGGAGTTGTTAGGGCGGGAGGTGTGCGGGATGTGGGCCGACCTAGAATTAGTCATCCTGCAGCGATAATCGAAAGTTTGACAGGTTGCCTGGATGGAACTTATACGTTTTGACTTAGAAGTTCTTGATCGGGCCGCTAAGCTGATCTCGGCTGCCGCAATCAGCTCAGCAGTCCAGGCAACCTGTCCACCTGCCCCCATAACGATTATGGCAGGAGGGATGCCCAGTCCCTCCTACCAGAACCTGTCACAACCCTCCTGCAATGATCGCGGCAGGAGGTATTCCAAGTTCCTCCTGAGAAGCCGCCTGTTTACGGCCTTTCAATACCTACTGGCTTCATGGAAACTCAAAATGCTGTTATAATTAATATATATTTATTTTATTAACAATCAATAACAGGTTACAAGAACAAATCTTTACAGCATATGGAGCTGACAGATAGTATGCCTCAAGCGATTGAGTATACCTGGATGTTTGTCCTGTTTTTACAATCACAAAGGCTGTCTCTTATACAATTCTTGACAGCTTGAGGCCACATTGGCACATACCATATTGTTAGTTTTTATTGGTCACTTACAAACGCCATTACATGTATCAGTTTATTAATTGGTTCATAATATCTGTGTCATACCATATGCATGTCCTGTTTACCAGAAAATCTATCTTTTCCCGCATATGCCGTTTTAATTTATCATGTTAATAATTTCAAGCCATCGGCCAGTAAAAGCCTGCCCATCACAGGATATTCTTGCAAAATAATGTATTTTTATATTCTTGGTTAAGACATGTTCTCATCCTTCTTAGATCCACTTCCCTGGCAATACTGCAGATGTGACACCAGTTGCCATGTAAAAGAATAAGTTTCGTTTCACTCGCTCATTTTTCGCTTGGCTTGCTGATTTCAGCAAGCATAGATTGTGCAAAGGCTTGACAGTTTTAGTCAGAGCATTCTCAGCCATCTTAGGCCTTTAGTTGTGTTTATTGGCCTAATATGTTAGGGGATTTCAGGGGAGGCTCTTCACCTGTCACCTGTAAAGGACTCTCACGCTCTCTCTCTCTCTCTCCTCCCTTCTCATCCCCCTCTTAGAACCCTGAGAAGGGTTCGAAACCGCAAAGTCAAGGTGTTGTCCAAGGTCATGCTGGTGTTGATCACGGAGTACAGGCATAGGGCCCAAAGACTTGAAATTGAGCTTGATAAAGTATTAAAAGGACAAATGACTAACCCAACCTAAGTTAAACTACAAGGACAATTGTTACAGTAATCATAAGAAATCAAATAATTATTACAATAAAGAAAATCTCGCAAAAACATATGCCATATGTGGAAAATAGGTAAAAAATATATGTGATTAAACATTTAAAGATACCTTGCTTTTATGGCTTCATCCTGTTATGAGTGTACTATATCAAAAAGGGATAATTAACAAGTTAGATTATTTCCATGCCCTTCCAAAATAGCTGGGATCAGTGCAGACTCGGTTGGGTCCAAACCTTATCAGGTTATGCTCATAGGCCAAGGTAACCACATCAGATCTCGTTATCATAGTCTGTAGTGCACTTCTTAGGATCAGAAGAGGTGAATGGGTTCAAGTCATCCTTGCGTCTTCACTGCACTTCACCAACTCCACTAAATAGGAAGACCAGTCACTTGAGAAAGACCCAGCCAAGCAGGAGGATCTGCCTTGGAGCAGCCATAGCCAAAGAAGGATTTTGAGATGCTAGAGGTGGAAGAAGTTACACAGGATCCAAGGGCAGAACTCCCCAGCTCAGTGGAGTGTATGGAGATTTCAGTAGAGCTAACACCTGAAGGTGAGCCAGTAGAACATATGGATACCTGCTAATGAAACAAAGATTATTTTAGTGTGTTTTTTTTCTTCTCTGAAATTTTGATGTGTGCTAGAGAACACTTAACTGCTTACAGAGGCTAAGACAAAAGAGTATGTGGGAACTAGTGAGGAAAGCCCACAGCTATTGGGTTTAGATTTGCTTTTGAATTTCTGTTTTTTGGGCTTGTCCTTCTGAATCCAAAGCTGGCTAAGAAACTGTGCAGATAACCATAGGGCTCTGGTAATAATGACTGCTTAAGTGTTTGGACTGTTAAGGGATTATTTTTCCCCCCGGAAGTTTTTTGTTTTTCTTTTTTTGCTTCATTCTTTCTGAAACTGGGAACAAGATTGTATTGGCCTACAAAGTACAACCAAAGGAACAACGAGGAGATTACTGCTTACTTCTTGAGTTTGAACTTAATTGCAAACTTGTTTCTTTTGTTTGAAAGAAACTGCTAGAAAGTTGTGGCTCTACCTGGGACTAAGGTGTGGCAATTATCCTGCTGTGAAAAAGCCATTGAAGGCAGTAAAAGACCAAGCGTGCTGCTGCTGAGTTTCAAAACCTACTTTGGTTATATTTTCTGTGCTTTTTTATTACATATTTCCTTTTTGCACATGTTTTCTTCTTCCTTGTTTTTGGAAACCAATACTTACCTCTTTTGAGGCTTGAGCAATAAAAGCATTCTACTTAAACCAAAGCTGTTCTGACTTTTGAGCTTTTTATACCATGTGCTGGGCTGTCTAGGAAGTGGTGTGGCTTCTAGTAGGGCCAAACACCCCCTATAGGGCTATCCCCTGTTTGGGAAGCATGCAAAGAAGGTTTGTGCCGCCTAGTGGGGTGTTGCCGCTGTTGCCTTAACGGACCCCAGCTAGTGACTATATATACACATATATATATATATATAATTTATTTAAAACATTTATATCCCACATGTCCAAGGTTGACATAAGTGATATTGGTAAGCATCAAAAGTGACTTAATAGCTTTGGGAGAGATGGTAAAGCAAATGGATGTGAAGATGATATTCTCAGTCCTCCCAGTTGAGGATAAAGGCTGAGGCAGAGAAACTTGTATTCTCAAGGTGAATGCATAGCTGCATAAATGGAGCTGACAAGAATATTTTGACTTTCTAGACCATGGAATGATATTCTGCTAAGCAGATACAGTATTTATCTGATGAAGAAGGGGTGAAGAATGTTCCAGAATAAATTGGATAACCTATTTAGAAGGGCTTTAAACTAGGACTGTTGAGGACGTGTGGATAATGCCCTCAACTTAGCAAATATATAGATATATATAGTTTTTGGATGTATATCACATTAAACACTTGTATAGAAATCAGAAAAAGAAGGAAAACTATGCATACTGATGCCCAGAACAATGGTGATAAAGTCCCAAAAGAGGCATACATGTTGGTCAATATTAAAAGTGAACTTCCCTAACCCTCCTTCCTAAGATCAACCCTCCGAGATCAGCCTTATTTAGAATAGCCCTCTCCCTTCGGTTTACTATATCCCTAGTTGTCTACTGGTAGAACAGTAAATTTAAATATAAAAACACAAATTAGGTCAGATCAGACAGGCAATGCCTAAAATGAGATTTACTAGTTTACAGCGTGAATCTGTACATGCAATATCAACCTTTCCAAATGCACCTAATTTTTGAGCAGGTCTCTCTTGATATCATGCCGACTTGAGGTAAATGATGCCTAGTCTTGCACTTTAATGTAGTAGTCTACTTAATGAATTGGCCTAATATATATGATCATTGCTGTCATAGATAAAAATGTTATTCAGACAGGTTAAATAGATTTCCTTCATATTTTTAATACTCTAGTGTCCACAGTGAAACAGTTTTCTTAGTGCTTTGAATTTTTGCTTGACTAATTATTGATTTCATGAAAACCATTGCAACTGCTCCCATGGTGTTATGTGTGACCCATCTTTAATTTATATATCACTTATTTAACTGTTAGCATGCAATTAGGTCTCATTAGTGTAAAAACATTAAAAATGCATTGCGTTAAAGACATACCATTTAAAACTGCAAGGTCAATTTACGGCTATCTCTGATCTCAGAAATAAGAGCTTTATGTCTGTAAAATACAAGTTTGGAGGGGGGAAAAACTGTTTTCAAGGTATTGATAGCATAAATAAGACATTTGTAGGCATGGTAATAAAAGGTTTCTGTCTGCAGTTTGACTGGTCATCCAAATGCAGTATTATCACATCAAATGCCAGACAAGGACTGTGGAGCACTGTGACCGGAAGCCATGTCACTTTTTCTGAAATTTATTGCTTTACTGATCGTGTCACGCACAAAAATGCACTTTTATTTCAACTATCACTTTGCCAGTTCCAAGAAATACTGTTATTATAGCCCTTCTACACATCACTCATAAAGGAGTCACAAAATTAAAAAGATCAGTGCTCCATTAAACCTTAACAATTACCCCGTACAATAAAATGGCACTTAATGTTTGATATACTAAACTTTATCTTGTAAGAATGAAAACTGAGATATCGAGTACTATCATTAGTGTGTATGGCAAAGCAAAAATATTATTGATTAATCATTAAAGGTGGAAGTTATCAACATAGCTATTGTTAAGATGTGCAATTTTACTGTTAACCCATTTATTAGTAACTAGACCCCCCTTTTACTAAACTGCAATAGCAGTTATTAGCGCAGGGAGATGCGCTGAATGCTCCTGGTTACTCTCGCTGCTCACAGGAACTCTATGAGCGTTGGGAGCAGTGCAGCTCCCTGCTCTAATAACCACTATCATGGTAAAAGGGAGGGTAGATCTTATGTCCTAAAATAGGACCTCTGCAAACTAAAATGTGCTAGTGGTAAAACAGTGTGTCATAACGGTAGCCCATGTTGAGAATTATAGGACCAATATTCAGACCCTGACATTTAGCGGAAGCAAGCCCAAATATTCAATACATTGAATTTGTGGTCTATTTTTGTCTGCTAAAAATATAGCCAACTAAGCCGATATTCATCGACTGGCCAGCTAAGTTATAGCATCCACAGATAGACCCTCATAAATAACAGGTCTATCTGACTGCTCAACTTAGCCAGTCAACCAATGAAAATTGCTACTAACTGGCTGGGTCACGTGACATAGCCAGTGACTGGGCTGTCTGCTAGGCAAGCTGAATATTAATGCTTAGACAGTTAAATAGCACTGACTGTCGGGTGGGAATGTCCCTAAATAGCAATGCTCTAAATGGATGCATGCCAGTCATCATGGCATTGATATACTAAACTAAGCATGAACAATCTGTTATACATTAGCTGGTTCTGTAAACCAAGAGATTCAATGTCAGTACCTGGTCATGCCCCAACACTAAATATCTGGTTTTGCTGAGGGTGAGCAAAATGATGATCACTACTGGCTGAATATCAACACCATTCTGTTTTAGAGATGTGCATAGACAAGCCATTTTTGGCTCATTTTGAGATTTTCCCGATTTTTTTTTTCAAATGTGCAGGTACGTTTTTCAATTTATACACACATCCATATTAATTTAAAAAAAAACCCACAAAAAACTATGCATGTTAGAATTTGTATGTGCATTAATCAATTCTAATTATATAAATTAATAAAATTATTCATACAATTGATTTTATACATGCTTTTTTCAGGTTTATAAACATGTGGCAGGGCATAATTGAAAGGAACATCTAAGTCACAAGTCGTCCAAAGTAAAAAACAGCCTAGGACACATTTTCGAAAAATACGTCCAAAATATTTTTTTTGTTTTGAAAATCGTCTAATTATATGTCCTTCTGATCTGATCGTCCAAGCCGCTAAATCATCTATCTTTTTACCACATTTTCGGCCAACTTTTTGTCCAAGTCAAAAACGCCTAGAACAAGCCCTATTGGGCTTGGGAGGAGTTTGCAAAGTGATGGACTGAACAACCAGACATGGCACCTAATTAGTGAGGTACCTTACAGGGCACTACTGTGAACTTCACAAAAAGGGTGTCATTTTTCTCCTTACTACAGCTCCCTTATAGGTCATGGTGAGCCCCCCAAACCACCTCCAGAATTCCCTTAACCCACTTATCTACCACCTTAATAGCCCTTATGGCTGCAGGAGCCACTTATATGCCAGTAAAAAAAAAGGTTTTGGGGGTATATAGAGGAGTGCACATGTTTATGTATCAATGTAGTGATTATAGGGGCTTATGGACATCGGTCCTCCTCTCCATGAGTCCCTAATCCACCCCCAAGATGACTTAAGCCACCTCTGTGCTGGACGACTAGGCTTTCCTATGCCAGGCTGCCAGGTGATGATGGTCTGGAGGCTGAATTTTAAAGGTGTGATTACGATTTTTATGGAGAGGGGGGTGAGGGGGGTCGGTGATCACTGGGGTAGTATGTGGGGATCTGTATTATATGTTTGCAGTGCTTATTTGGTGACTTTAGGTGGGCTTTTGTGACTTAGACCATATTTTAAATGGTCTAAGTCACAACATCCAAGTTCCGTCGATCCGTCAGTTATACATGCTGTATGACTAAGTCTAAGCCGGCCCATGTCCCACTCAACTCCCACCCTCGACACTCCTCCTGAACCGCCCCATTTAGCGATGGTCATTCAGCAGCACTATGGAGGCCTAGGTCGCTTAGAAATACGTCCAAAACCCATTTTTATTATAGGCACTTGGACGTCTTTTGTTTATGATCGTCCAAGTGCCGACTTAGGCCGGTTTTTGGACATTTTAAGAGCCCCATATCCTTTTTACTTCAAACATTTGGCCAATTTTATGTTGTGGTACAACAAATTATGCTGTAAGAGTAGCAATATCTACTCTAAGGGCTCCTTTTACTAAGGTGAGCTAGCTGTTTTAGCGTGCTCTTAGCGCATTCTACAATGCCGCGCACGCTAAACGCTAATGCCTCCATAGAGCTTGTGTTAGTATTTTTCGTTTAGCACATGGTTAGCGTGCGCTAATCTTTAGCACACGCTAAAAACTCTAGCGCACCTTAGTAAAAGGAGCCCTAAGTGTGTCAAGTTGTCTCATCATCATCTGGTGGGTGCGCTGTTCTGATTGGTTTATAAAATCACATGATAGATATTTAAATAGTTACAAGTACGCCGCCGCCATGTTGGAAAAGATTTAAGACTGACAGCGGGTCTGATTAATGGTAAGAGAAGTTAGGGAAGTAATATTAATGACGAATGTTCCAATGCTAAACTATTTATTTATTTTTTGATATACTCTTTTAGGGGCATCTCCTTGAAACAGCCTAGCGAAACGTGATTCCATGTCAGAGTCCCGTTCAAGCACTTTAAGCTAAGTTATTCATTAAGTTATTCACTAAGTTATTTAAAAATATTTAAAATGAAAAAAGGTATACCTAGAGAAAGTTATAGGGGATAAGACCAATGAGGAGGCTAGCTACACTGGAAATTCTGTACTTTAACAGATTTATTCTGTACAGAAGTAGGCACTGAGGTCATATCCCAGAGTAGGTATATGCAAAGCAAAAGAAAAGACGCATACAATTTTGAATGTCTAGTAAAATGAAGAAGGAAAATTGATGTATATCAGAAGATTCTTGATGTACATCAAAAGACTCTTTTTTTAAAAAATGTTCTAGATGTACGAGGAAATGAGGATGTAATTGTTAGAGTGTATGTATATGTATTGTCATTTTGTTCTTTATAATAGTCTATACCGTTTTACCCGGTACCGACGTCAGACTCACCATTCTATAATTTCCAAAACTATGCTGGATTTTAGAGAAAAAATTCAAATTACTAACAATAGCTCTGCAAGTTCATTTTTACAATTCTATCAGCACTCTGGAATGTATACCATCGGATTCAGGCGATTTGCTACTGCTCAATTTGTCAAACGATCCATTACATTTTCCAGTGTTACAGAGATTTCTTTGATTTTCTCTGATGTATCAGAACTGAATATCATTTCTGGCACCGGTAACTCCCCCAACATCTTCCTTGGTGAAGACCGAGGCAAAAAAATGCATGTAATCTCTTCATTATGGCCTTGTTTTCCCTGAGAGCCCTTTTTATCCTTCAGTCATCTAGTGGTCCAACTGAATCTTTTCCTGGCTTCATGCTTTTAAATATATCTAAAAATATTATTACTGTGTGTTTTATTCTTCCAGCGCATTCTTCTTTTCAAGGTCTCGCTTTGCTTTCCATGGGCTCCTTTTACAAAGGTGCGCTAGCGTTTTTAGCGCACGCACCGGATTAGCGCATGCTACCCAAAAAACTAACACCTGCTCAAGAGGTGGCGGTAGCGGCTAGCGTGTGTGGCAATTTTGCACGCGCTATTCCGCGTGTTAAGGCCCTAACGCACCTTTGTAAAAGGAGCCCAATGAGTCACACATAACTCCATCTGAGAACAAATAAGACATAATCATCTGTTTTACTTTTTTTTTAAAAAAAAAAAGGTAAATTATTGGGTGGCAAAAAAATATTTGAGGCTTCTGTCCACAAAATATAATTCCCCACGATAATTAGTTTAATTTTGATAAATATTTATGGAGTGCTCAGACCAGCAACCAACAATACGCTCAACTTATAGTACTGGGGTTGCCCAGTAGGACCATCATAGCACTCGTTTGTCAATTTGTTCAAGTGAACAGGAATTCCACTTGCAGGCTAATTTACTGTATCATCAGTTCATTCAACGAGGTTACCTGGATACAATAATGAAAAGAGCATGGAAGTAGGCTAATTGTTGTCATCGTGATTGGTCGATTTATTCTACTGCCTCTAAAAGTGAGAACCCCAAATATGTATTTTGCCTTATTCTGTTAATAGTAATAAGGTAAGTGAAATAGTGAGAAAGCACTGGTCTGTTTTGAAAGTTCATCTGTGTTTGACTGATTTACCCAAATGTACGTTCACTCGTGGGCACAACCTAAGTGAGATGTTATGTCACCGGACCAGTGGGTATGGTGCCAGCAAGCTAAAAGGCCAACTTGCATGTGGCTGGTCTGTTTATTTTCAATCTGTAATAAAGTAATTATCCTTTCCATTTTAAATATAGCAGGGAAATTTTAAGAAATTTCAGGTTATTTGGGAGCCATTAACAAGATACTGTAAAGATTGAAATTACTGCATAGAATAAATATTAATTTATTCCCTTTTGTTCATTTACGTCCAGAGTGGGGTGGGAGGTGGGTAGGAATATTTTATAATTTATTTTTCTAATGAATAATTGTTGGATATAAGGGAGGGGGATATTTGTTGCAAGTTAGAATTTGATGATATATTAAGTGATGTTAAATTATAAAATGATTGTATTTTATGTTACACTTATTGTGAGTTTTAGAAATGAATAAAGATTTATTTTTAAAAAAATTTGTAATAAAGTATAAAAAATGTTATTCCTTTTTCTAATGGGAAAAGATTTTTGCTTAAATCTAACACTGACTGCAATTCAAGTGTGGTTGTGTACTGCATTATGGGCCTGATTCTCTAAAAGTGCGTCCCGATTTTAGGCAGCTGTAGGTGTCCTACAGCTGTCTAATCAGCCAATCGGGATGCACGTTTTTTTAAAAAAATGCTCCCCAGGCAGGCCGCCTATATTGAAGGTGAGGCCTGCAAGACACCTAGGCCCTGATTCTGAATAGGACGCCCGGGAGAGGCGTCCTATTCAGAATCGGCCTGAACTAAACCCCGATTATGTAACCGGCATCCATGTTACAGACGCGGGTTAGAGAAACGGGTTAGATTAGACACGGCCCGCCCCTTCCCGGCCCATCCCGCCAAAGCCTAAGGCCTGATTGGCCCAGGCTCTAGAAGCCTGGACCAATCAGGCCTTAGGCATAGCGGGTCCGCCCATCCCCACTTAATCTAAGGCCTGACCTTAGACTTAGTGGGGATGGGCGGACCCGCTATGCCTAAGGCCTGATTGGTCCAGGCTTCTAGAGCCTGGGCCAATCAGGCCTTAGGCTTCGGAGGGATGGGCCGGGAAGGGGCGGGCCCGCTTCATTTCGACGAGGCGTGCCTGTCGGCTCAAGACGTGCAAGACCCATCTAAGAATAGGTTTGGTGGAGTGGGGGTTAGCGCCGGGGGGGGTGCGTCTTCGGGCAGGAGGGGATTGGGCACCCTCCTGCCAGCTATCGATATTGTCGGGGGGGGATCGGTAATGTCGGGGGGGGGGCGGTCGGTAGTGTTGGGGGGGGTGCGTCTTCGGGCAGAGGGTTTGGGCACCCTCCTGGTCAGGGGGCTGCAGCCCGCTATACTTATCGCGGCAGAGAGATCCCTTGCCGCGATAAGTATAGCGGCCGCATCTACTTACAATGTAGGCCAGCATTTTGCTGGCCTACATTTTAAGCTTCTCCTCTACTAGAGAGACGCGTAGGGCCGCCTAGGTTCAGCCTAAGGCCCGCCTAAGGCCCTTAGATGAGCTTAGGCATCTTGCGGGTCTCCCTAGGCTCCCGGAGGCACCTTCAGGCTTGCCTGGGGAGCATTTTTTTTTAAAAAAACGTGCATCCCGATTGGCTGATTAGACAGCTGTAGGACGCCTAAAATCGGGATATACTTTGGAGAATCAGGGCCTATATGTCCCTGTAACAAATTGTACATCGGCCATACTAATTGGGTGGTTAAATTATGGATAGCGGATCATTTGAGCAACATCCGCTGTGGCCGTGATACAGCTTCGCTGGTGCCACACTGGCAGGAAGCTGGTCGTGCAGTGGATGAGTTGAGATATTCAGTCCTCCTGCATGTCGCACAGTTTTCTGGTGATATCACAAAATATTTGTTAGAAAGAGAACAGTTGTTTATTTTTAACTGGTGAACTTTAAGCCCACATGGTCTCAATAGTGAAATTGACTGGTTTCAGCTGTAGGGATGATTTAAAATAGGAAATTAAGGGGGGGGGGTTGTTGCCCATGTCCAATGCTCGTCTCGTGTTTAAGGTCTGGATGATTTAAATGGCCAGTTTGAGTATTTCTGTGGTGTAGGCTATTCATGGGCCGTTTGGCTCCAGTTTGTTTGTCTGCCATGAAGTTGAGGTTGTAAGAAGGTATCTAAGTTGTTATTTTTCATCAATATATCTATTGTGTTATATTGCTTAGTGAACTTTCGTTGGGGATTGATTATATTTATTTAGTTTATTTGTTGTTTTTAGTTCCCCTCCTGAAGAAGCAAACAACAGTGAAACTGAGTCGAGGGGTGGCTTGAGGATTAGAGCTTCAGGAGTTTTATCTTTATGGGTTTTTACAAGGGTTGCCCAGTTTACGAACTGACTCTTACCCGCCACAATCATTCAGATAAGTTGATAACTTTATTGTTAAGAATTTATTTCAATGTAATATCTAATTAAGTGGTGGTTGGACAAGTGAGTGCTATGATTGTCCTACTGGGCAACCTCAGTATTGTGTACTATAAGTTCAACACGTTGTTGGTTGCGGGTCTGAGCAATGCATAAATATTTATCAAAATTAAAATGTGATTATTGTGGAGATTATATAGTTATCACAGGTATTGAATAATTGACTCCCAATGCATATTGAGTTGGTCACAAAATATAATAAAAAATTTATGCCAGGCATACTTTATGAAGCCTTCATCAAACAGGAAAGCACAGGGATAGGATTAACAAATGTAGGGCAGTTATTAACTTCAGAAAACAGAATGATGAGCTTTGAAGAATGTAAGGAGAAATTTGGCACTAGGGAATCCAGAGTTCCTGTACTATCTACAGGTGAAAGAATATACAGAAGGATGAAAAATTCAGATAGATTTGGAACAATAAGCTACCAGCTTAGAAGCTTTGAGGGCAAGTGGGAAGGGGGCAAGGAAACATGGCTAATAGAACCCAGGATTTAGGGAGAAAACAGGCAAAAGAAATGGGAGACAATATACAAGAGTTCAGTAAAAGTCAGTGATTTGGAAAAAGTGCAGGAGACAGGTTTTGAAATATTATATAGGACCTATATTATTTCAGTAAATTAAAAGAGAAGGGTTATAAATAAATAAGCAAGGGGAGAAGCTGTGCTGGTAGGGCTGTGAACAGAAGGGGAGACACTATCGTATGTGGTAAAATTGCCCCAAAAGTCAAGACTCTTGGAATGAGATGGTAAGAATGGCTAAGGAAATTAAGGAGACACATGGGTTTTAGATCCACTTAGTTGTTTACTAAGAGGGACAACATGTGGATTCATGGAAAAGGAACACAAAGTTGCTGGATATTATATGCTGGAAGTCTGTTTTTCAGTTGGCAAATTCTGAAAGCAGAGCAGACTACCCTTTAGAGAGTACAATAATACAAACGCAGGACTGGATTGATAGAATGGCAAAATAATTATAGTATTTAAAGGACACGTCATGAGTAAATGTGAATGTTTATGGAGGTCCATTTGGAATCTGGAGACTGAGAGCAGACGTTAAGGCATGATGGTCAGGGTCCTTGGGAAAACTGTGTGGACTGAATCGATGGTTGAATTTAGTTTGTTAGCACGTTGTCCTAATAAAGAAGTTTATAATTTGAATAAATAGTAATATAGTAATCATTCATTATTGAGTATACCATTCTTCTGGAAGTGATGTATGGAATCATAAACTATATATAAACCTGTAAATGGAAAGCCTAAACTTAGCCAAACTCTTGCACCTGTGAACAGTCAATAACTTCAGTGAGCTTTAACAGGCTGCAGAAGATGAGACCTTAACTGTGACAATGATGACAAATGCTGTATAAAATGCCGAATCTAGTTGAAGGCTGCATTGCTGTGAAAACAGAGATGAATATACATGAGTCAGGCCCCACAGGTTTTCTTGTCCAGCTGCTATGACTGCAACCATCTGTAACTGTTCACAGGCTTCGCTGATTGAATTTGCATCAAAGACCGTAAAGATTGTGAAGCAGAACCACACAAATTATGGCTGCTAAGTTATACTACCATAAGCAAGGTGACTGACTGGAGAGGAGTAGAGGATCTCAAGCAGATCTCCAGATAAACTAAACTAAACTAAACCTTAAGTTTGTATACCGCATCGTCTCCATAAAGATAGAGCTCGGCACGGTTTACAGGTAAATTCAATAAATGAGGGAAGGACATAATAAGAAATTAGAGGTTATGAAGAGGATAGCTAGCTTTACGTTTTGGAGAAAAGCCAGGTTTTCAGATGCTTTCGGAATAATTGGAACGCGCCTAGGTTCTGCAGCGGGGCAGGGAAGTTATTCCAAAGCTCAGTGAATTTGAAGAAAAGGCACTAGCAACACAGTTGGTAAACTTTTATTTGGACTTTGCTAATGTGCTCTTGAGTATGCTAAACGGAGTTTGACATTTTCAAAACATGGATTTCTCTGAACAATCCTCCAATGGTTATGAATAATATCTGAAATCTGTTGGGATTCTGCATTATAGCAAAGAACACAAGTTAAGTATTCAGGATCATCATCTGTAGCAGCAACAATGGGCTTAGGGTGTCTAGGATGTAACAGCCATTCCTGATGATTGTTCTTTGCCCTTCAGTATGATTTCTTAAGAATCTTGCCAGGATATCATCTATTCCTCAAATCTTTTGCTAATTTATTTGCTGATCTCTTAAAGTCTTCTGTATGTCTCAAACCTCCCATTCATCTCAAAAATATTGGAAAAGACTGTACTCATGCAATTGAAAGACTTCATGGAGACTAACGCCATCCTCTCCAACTTCCAATCGGGCTTCAGGAAACACCACAGCACAGAAACTGTGCTTTTGGACATCCTAGATGACTGCTGGAAAATCCTAGATGATGGAAATGATGCATTGCTGGTACTATTAGACCTCAGTGCCGCCTTTGACACCATAGACCACTCTCTCCTCTTGTCTAGGCTAAAGTCCATTGGAATCCGTGACAATGCACTTCAATAGGTCTCTTCATTCCTGAACGACAGATCGAAGAGGGTCCTACTAGGAAAATCCTTATCTGAACCCAAACCACTCCACTATGGAGTGCCTCAGGGAGCTTTACTTTCACCTCTCCTCTTCAACCTCTATGTCAAACCAGTACTGGACATAGCGGGTAAACACCGCATCAGAATCCACTCCTTTGCTGATGACCTACAACTCTATCTTCCCCTAGGCCGTCACCGAGACACACAAATCATATATCTCCAGTCTTGCTTAACTGAAATAAAATCCTGGATGACCGTAAACAAATTACAGTTAAATGAATCCAAGACAGAACTTCTCTGGATCCACAAAGATTTATGCGTATACCCCCGTCCATCCTTTTTCTGGGCCACAAACACCCTTACACCCAAAGACAACGTCCGCAGCCTAGGACTAACTCTTTACTCTAATTTATCAATGACAGATCACGTATCAAAACTAGTATCATCCTCCTTCTACTACCTCCGCCAGCTAAAAACCATACGTGCCTACTTCTCAGAATCTGAATTTGCCCAACTACTCTACGCTTTTGTTCTATCCCACGTAGACTATTGTAACACTCTACCAGTGGGCCTGCCTACCAAAACTCTCTCCTGCCTCCAAAGGGTGCAAAACGCTGCAATCCGCCTTCTGAAAAACCTAGGCATCCGCGACCATGTTACCCCTGCATTAGCTTCCATGCACTGGGTGCCCATTCAAAAATGCTGCACCTTCAAAGCCCTGCTCCTCGCTTTCAAAACCTTCCATGAAACGATTCCGTACTACATGAAAACTAAACTACAAATCTACTTCCCAAAACTACCACTGAGGTCCCAAGGAGAAAAACGACTGACCATATCTTCTGGCTGCTCCCTCAAAACTGAAACCGCCTTCAAATGCTCCTACTCACATTTCATACCCAAACTTTGGCACACAATCCCTCCATCTGTCAGATCACTAGATGGACTCTGGAACTTCAGAAAGGACGTGAAAACCTTTCTCTTTAATAACCCAGTGCCTTAAAGTCATTTACCCTGAAATGCCTCCCAGTCAACGCACCTATGTCACTTAATTTCACTACTTAGTACATATGTTTTATTGTCATGTCTATATTGTAATTTATGTAAACTGTCATCTCTGCTCTGTCTGGATTATTATGGATGTACTTTGTAACCCGTTCTGGGCTCCTTTGGGAGGACGGGCTAAACATCGAATAAATAAATAAATAGACTGTGGAAGCGATGTATAAAGCGAGACTATATCTAAGTTGACCATAATACAGGATTGATCTAGGTTATCTACTGTTTGCAGCCATGAAAGAAAATGACTAGTGTCTTTAATATTTGAATCACTAGTTTCCACTAACGGCTTGAGATAAAAATTAACATATATAGAGAGAGGTTCCAAGATTGAATTTTTTGAGGATATAGGGCGACCTGGAGGATTATTTAGTCTCTTATGTATCTTTGGCAATAAATAAATCCATGGTATAGTACTATGGTCCCTGTTCAAGAATTGAAATTCATTTTTAGTCACATTGACTGAACCATATCAACATCATTCTCTTCATGGTTGGGCTGAAAAACTTTCAGCATCTCCTTGTATAATGGCAAATAGGTTAGATGTATCAGCTTTTCAAACAGTATATTTAGGATGAATTCAGAAATGTAATTTTTATCTTGAAGGTCATTAATTATTAATTTTTTTATTTATTCATTTAAAATATTTGTAATCCACACTATCCAAATGTTCTATGTGGGTTTCATGCAATTACATTTATAATAAAATCAATTATGGAATGGCCTTCCAAAGATGTGCTTATTATGAAATGTAAAAGAATTTAAGCACTCAAGGTAAGATTATATAAAGAAGCTTATGGAGTTTAACACTTGATAAATTTGCAGTAACTGCATGAAAAATACAGTGAGACCTATCCATTTGACTGATAAAATTACAGAGATTTAATTTCATCCTGGTTGCCATATATCAGATAAGATTTAATGGAATTAGTAAAAATTAACGCCCTCTTTTACTAAGGTGTGCTAATCAATTAGTGCGCTCTAATCAAATTAGTGCACACTAAATAATAATGCGTCCATAGACTAACATGCATGTTTTAGCAATTAGCGTGCGCTAAATCGATTAGTGCACGCTAAATCAATTAGCGCATGCTAATCAGTTAGCGCATCTTAGTAAAAGAGGGCCTAAAAGAAGAGTGACCAAAATGAAAAAAAGGGATGGGACTCTTCTTGTATGAGGAAAGCTAAAGAGGCAAGGGGTTTTCAGCTTGGGAAAGAGATGCTGAGGGGAGATATGATTGAAGTCTACAAAATCCTGAGTGGTGAAGAACAGGTAAAAGTGAATCGATTTTTCACTCTTTCAAAAATTACAAAGACTAGGGGGACACTCAATGAAGTTACATGAAAATACCTTTAAAATGAAGAGAAGGAAATATTTTTCACTCAATGAATGGTTAAACTCTGCTAGAGGATGTGGTAACAGTCATTAGCATGTCTGTGTTTTAAAAAGATATGGACAAGTTCCTGGACAGACATGAAAGAAGGCACTGCTTTCCCTGATCAGTAGCATGATATGTTGCTAGTATTTGGGTTTCTGCCAGGAAGGTACTTGTGACCTGGATTGGTCACTTTGGAACAGGATATTGGGCTAGATGGACCATTGGTCTAACCCAGTATTAGATTCTGATTTTTTAAATTTGCAATCTGATTATTTTGACTGTGATCAAATTATGTTTATCTCCATCTCATTTAACTGTATCATAATATTTATAATCACAAAAATGTAAACACTGCAACATTGATGTTTAAGTTACTGCTTCATTATATTTACTATTATTTAAGAAAACTTAACAAATCTGGCATTGAACACTTTGGAGAAAACTGGTGGAGAAAAGCATGTAAAATTGCAATATGCATATTTTTTATATATATGCTTTTTAAATGATCTTGGTTGATTACAGTTATAAACAACATGAATAGCAATTAAGGGACTAATATAAGAAAAAGAGTAATAACCTTATTAAAAATTGTTTTGCAAATCCTGTGTGCCAAACGTGCATAGCAGCAATTATTCTACCGCTGCAAAATGGCAGTGAATCTTAATATTCCTAATTTACTGTTTGAATAATTTGTTAGGGACTGTACAATATTCTCTGTAATAATATTTTGATGATACCATTAGGAAACATTCAACAGAGAGCTTAGAAAAATGTTTTGTTTTTGTTTTTTTAGCTCTTGGCATGTATACAAGGATATAAATGACCGGTTAACATGCCCAAAAATTATATATTGTGAGGGGCATAATAAAAACAAAACAAAACGTCTAAGTCCCCTTTTGGTCTAAGGTCTTAAACGTTGAAAGTAGAAGCAGGGAAAATGTCCATTATCAAAAAAAACGTCCAAAAGGAGGGTTTTTTTGATAATGGCCTGCCTCTACGTTAAGCTGTTTAAATGCCCAGACCACCACTACGTCTAAACTTACACCATATAATTAACCTACAAAAAGCCTAAGTCCCAAATGCCCAAAACAAGGGCTTTTAAGCGAAGGAGAAGCCAGTCCTTCGCCTAAAAGTTGGATTCTGTAACCGGTGTCTGTCAACAACACTGGTTACAGAATCCCCCCCCCCCCACACACACACACACAATGATCCAGGCAGGAGGAAGCCCAAGCCCTCCTGCCCGGCAACAACCCGAACCCCAGACAGCATTGGGGCAAGAGGGAGCCCAAGCCCTCTTGCCCCGTGATCCCCAACCCACCCACCCCCACCGAGTCCGATGGGGCCAGGAGGGAGCCCAAGCCCTCCTGGCCCGGCGATCTCCAACTCCCCTCCCCCACACGATCCAGCCAGGAGGGAGCCCAAGCCTTCCTGGCCCGGCGATACCCCCTAGCCCCCACCTCCAACTAAAATACGGGCAGGAGGGATCCACCCCCGAACCCCCGATCGCCCCCTGCCAACCTGTGACCCCCTGCTGACCCCACGACCCTCCACCACCCTCCCCATACCTTAAAAATTGTTGGTTGGACGGACGGGTGCCAAGCCCATCTGTCCGACAGGCCAGCCATCTCTGGAATGGCTGGCCTTAGGGTCTGATTGGCCCAGGTGGGGGCTAGGGGGTTCACCGGACCAGGAGGGCCAACCAGCGGGGCTTGAGGCACCTGGACCAACCGGAATCAGCCCAGTTGTCTTAGGCATATGGACTTCTTTTTGGGGAAATTATCCAAACCTTTTTTAAACCTCGCTAAGCTAACTGATTTCATCACATTCTCTGGCAATGAATTCCAGAGTTTAATTACATGTTGTGTGAAGATATATTTTCTCCAGTTTGTTTTAAATCTACTTAGTAGCTTCATCGCATGTCCCCTAGTCCTAGTATTTTTGGAAAGAGTGAACTAGTGATTCACATCTACCTTTCCATTCCATTCATTATATCTAAAATAATAAAACGCTAGCCGCGCATGCGCACTCAACTGCATGCTTCTGTTTTCCCTGATCTGTATGTCCGTGGCTTTGCAGGAGTGCGCATGCGCGAGTCCCCAGCCTTACTGCTGCCCAGCCGCACTGCTTTCCAGCCGCTAGTGTTGGACTCCCTGCTCTCCAGATCGCGGTGTACAGACCGGTAGGGCACTGGGAGCTAGGGAGAAAGCAAGGGCCATTAATTTTATACTGTTCCCCTATCCCTAAGTGTTTTTACCTTAAATGTTTCTTACCTTTTCTATTACAATTGTATTTCTCCCCCCTTCCCATATGTATCTAAGACCTATGGGTCAATATTTTCCCAGTTTGTACGGTTGGTAGTCCTGTAATTTTTATAGGAAAGTATGTTCAATTGTTATTTTTGTTTCAATGTTAATGTTTTTACTTTGTACAACGCTTTGTAGATTCGAAAAAGCGTTTACTCAAAAACTGAATAAACTATGAAACTATGAAACTACCATGTGAAGTATATTTTTAAAGTTTAAAGTTGACGTGGCGGCTCCTCTCACGATTGCTGCCTGCGTCGGAAGTCTTCTCCGACGCAGGTGCGGCTCATGAGAGGAGCCGCAGCGACTTTAACATTTAAAAATATAATTCACATGGTAGTGCCGTTTTTCGTTGATGGAGGTCTGCGCGAGCAGGGAGGCAGTGTGGGGCTGTAATTATGAAGGTGGTGCGAGCTGGAGCAAGTCCGTCCTGGGCCAGCGTCTGCCCTACGCCGACTGCCGGCTTTCTTGAAGCCCTCCTCCTGCCGGCGGGGACCGCCGGGGCCTGGGTGCGGCGGGGAAGGGGGGTCTGCTCTCATTCTCCTAAGTCCCGGCCATTTTGAAGTTACTCTGTGCAACCTCCATGCTTATTTTAGAAAAGGTATATTATGAATTTTTGGAAATCAATTTGGGACCAAATTAATAATTTATTAGATAACCCTGTGCCATTATCCTATGATACTGTGATATTTGGTATGGAAATGAGAGCAAAGAGTCAGATTTCTGCGAATAATAATAAATTACTACTTATAATGATCGGTGTTTCCATTCAGCAAATTACATATCATTGGAAGGATTGGAGGAGATTAAATTATAACTTCTGGTGGAATTGAATTCTTTATGTCATATCTACAAAATGGAAAGGTTTATTGCATTACAACGGGGATATTTTAAGCATTTTCAGGATGTGTAGAAACCATTACCATTAACAAACACAGGTAGATGGCATTTAAATACACACACAGAAGGACAGGGTGCTACTGAGACAGCAAACACAGGTAGATGGCATTCAAATATACATACAGAAGGACAGGGGGCTAGAGAGACAGATTGAAAGCAAAACCAAAAAACAGTGGATTGAAATTAAAAAACAAAACAATAGTCCATGAAAGACAGTAACACAGGAAATAAAAATGGACAAGAAAAGAGATATGTACAGAAAAAAAAATACAGACATCCAGCAGCATAGGAGACAAACACCAAAACAAAGACAGAAATACATACAGTGACCAAGTAACAACAAATAGGAAAAATATAACAACTTATAATAAATCAACCATACAATGGATATTAAAGTTCTCATGGTAAGTTTTCAGTAAATTGTTTTAACTCTTAAGTCTGCACATATATTCTAGCACCCGTTAATCTAACAGGCTTAAACACTAGTAATTTATATAATTTGTTTGTTCACCTATCAGTATGGATGGCATCCTAGAACTTGTATACCTCCTGATAGTCCGGGCAGTTATCAGAAACACTGTTTTCCTTTGGAAATGGTTTTGGAACAAAAAAATTTATTAAAAGGATAAAGAAATTAAACTAGGGACTCTCAACCCAGTGGTGGCAGTGCATTCAGATCTGTCTCATGAATATTCGTTGCGGATATCCTGACAATGTGACTGTGTATCCCGAGGACAGGTACCTGGAGGACAAAGAGATTGAGGGGTACAGATAGGAGTAGAGGTAGGTAATAGGGATAGGATTAGAGGCAGTTACAAAATTAGTCATGGACACTGTTCAGGCAATTAGGCCTGATGGGCCGCCGCGGGAGCGGACCGCTGGGCAGGATGGACCTCTGGTCTGACTCAGCAGAGGCAACTTCTTATGTTCTTATGTTCAGAGTTGAGAAACACTACTCTAAACATATAATCCACTGACTGATTTACTCTTATTGCATACTGCCAACTGACCTCCTCCGCAAACCATCTCAGGTATAAATCTCTGATTAAAGTACTGCCTTTTCACAGACTATAACACTGTCACAGGCACACATGATTACAATTGTATCCATTTAATAAAACTAAACAGGAGTTTGGGCAAATTTCACAGTGCTTCTTCACAGATCACCAAATCTCAATTGTAGCTTATGGCTAAACATAAGAACATAAGAATTGCCGCTGCTGGGTCAGACCCAGGGTCCTCCGTGCCCAGCAGTCCACTCACGTGGTGGCCCTCTGGTCAAAGACCAGCACCCTAACTGAGAATAGCTCTACCTGCGTACGTTCTGGCCCTACCTGCGTACTAGCCATATCTGCATACGTTCTGGCTCAGTAGGAACTTGTCTAACTTTGTCTTGAATCCCTGGAGGGTGTTTTCCCCTATGACAGACTCTGGCAGAGCATTCCAGTTTTCCACCACTCTCAGGGTGAAGAAGAACTTCCTTATGTTCGTACAGAATCTATCCTCTTTCAATTTTAGAGGGTGCCCTCTCGTTCTCCCTACCTTGGAGAGGGTGAACAACCTGTCCTTATCTACTAAGTCTATTCCCTTCAGTACCTTGAATTTTTCATTCATGTCCCCTCTCAATCTCCTCTGTTTGAGGGAGAAGAGGCCCAGTTTATCTAATCATTCACTGTACGGCAACTCTTCCAGCCCCTTAACCATCTTAGTCACTCTTCTCTGGACCCTTTTGAGTTGTACCGTGTCCTTCTTCATGTACGGCGACCAGTGCTGGATGCAGTACTCCAGGTGAGGGTGCACCATGGCCTGGTACAGCAGCATGATAACCCTCTCTGATCTGCTCTTGATCCCCCTCTTTATCATTCCTAGCATTCTGTTTGACCTTTTCACCACCGCTGCACATTGCAAGAATGGCTTCAACGACTTGTCGATCAGAACTCCCAAGTCTCTTTCCTGGGAGGTCTCTCCAAGTATCGCCCTGGACATCCTGTATTCGTGCATGAGATTTTTGTTACCTACATGCATCACTTTACACTTATCCACGTTGAACCTCATCTGCTATGTCGATACCCATTCCTACGTATCGTCCGCAAATTTAATCACCTCACTCGTCGTACCAATGTCCAGATCATTTATAAAGATGTTGAAGAGCACGGGTCCAAGCACCGAGCCCTGTGGCACCCCACTGGTGACGCTCTTCTAGTCCGGGTATTGTCCATTTATCCCCACTCGCTGTTCCTTTGCTCCAGCCAGTTTTTAATCCATGTGAGTATTTCACCCTTGATTCCATGGCTCGCAATTTTGCGAAGTAGTCGTTCATGAGGAACCTTGTCAGACGCCTTCTGAAAATCCAGATACACAATGTCTACCGGGTCGCCCTTGCTTATCTGTCTATTAATCCCTCAAAGAAGTGCAGCAAGTTCGTCAAACACGATCTGCCTTTGCTAAAACCGTGCTGACTGGTTCTCATCAGCCCATGTCCATCAAGGTGATCAATGATGCAGTCCTTTATCAGCGACTCTACCATTTATCCCGGAACCAAAGTCAGACTCACCGGTCTGTAGTTTCCCGGATCTCCCCTCAAAACTTTCTTGAAGTTCGCCGTAACATTCGCCACCTTCCAGTCTTCCGGAATCTTTCCTGATTCGATTGACAGTGGCTATTAGTTGAAGCAGTTCAGCTATAGTCCCTTTCAGTTCCTTGATGACCCTCAGATGGATGCCATCTGGTCCTGGGGATTTATCACTCTTAAGCCTTTCAATCTGTCTACATACCTCCTCTAGGCTGACTGTCAATCCTGTCAGCTTTCCGTCTTCGTTTCAAGCATATAGCCTGATGGGTTCTGGTATGCTGTGTAAATCTTCGGTAAATACAGACACAAAAAAATGTGTTCAATTTGTCAGCGATTGCTTTGTCCTCCTTTAGCGCTCCCTTTATTCCATGGTCATCCAACGGTCCCACCACTTCCTTCGCAGGTTGTTTCCCCTTAATATATTGAAAGAATGGCTTGAAGTTCTTCGCCTCCTTGGCTATTTTTTCCTCGTAGTCCCTTTTGGCCCCTTTTACCGCCTTATGGCACCTGCGTTGATGTTATTTGTGCTTGTTCCAGTTTTCGTCCGTTTTTGACCTTTTCCGTTCCTTGAACGAAGTTTTCTTGTCTCTGATCGCTTCCTTCACCTCTACAGTGAGCCACGCCAGTTCTTTGTTCTTTTTCCTCTTGGATCCCTTGTTGATACGCAGTATATATAGATTTTGCGCCTCGGTAACTGTGTCCTTAAAAAGGGGCCAAGCTTGCTCTAGCCTTTTAACAGTGCTTATCCTCTTCTTAATCTTCTTCCCCATGAGTCTCATCCCTTCATAACTCCCTTCTTGGAAGTTCAGTGCAGTGGCTGTTGTTTTGGACCAATGTTTTTCCCCTGTATCCAGATTGAAGCATATCATATTGTGATCGCTGTTTCCCAGAGTCCCTTCTACTTCTACATCTTGTGCCGGTCTTCTTAGGCCATTTAGAATTAAGTCCAGAATTGCATTTCTTCTAGTATTTTTCTTGAGAATTTGTTCCAGGAAGCAATCGCTTACAGCATCCAAGAACTTGGTCTCCCTAGTTGAAGTCATCTATGAAAACTGTGTTGCCTCCCTTGCAGTTGCGTTTAATCTCGTCAATTTCTTCGGACTGCACACAGGTGATTATAACACACACTTTCTAATACTTCTCAGTGCTCAGAGAACCATTTTTAGCTTAAGAGATCCGCTGGGTGAGGCAAAATTTTAGCCCACTACTGATACGGCTTAGTTCTCAATCATTGCACTGGTCCCTGTAGTATCTTTAAGTATGATACTCTCTCACTTTTTTTGCTTTTTTAAAATCTTTTTAAAATACTTTTTGTCTTTTGGTCTTAGCAAGAGTGGTTGAAGCAAAAACAAACATGGTGGGGGCAGAATTAAATTCCTGTTGATGCGGGTTCTCTGAGGCAGCATGGCGAAATACGTCAGAACCCGTTGAACCCCTGCATTAAAAGCTGTCTGTTTTGAAGTTGAACATTTAAAAAGACAAAAAGTATTTAAAAAAAACAAAAAAAGTGAGAGAGTATCATACTTAAAGATACTACAGGGACCAGTGCAATGATTGAGAATTGAGCTGTATCAGTAGTGGGCTAAAATTTTGCTTCACCCAGTGGTCTCATAAGCTAAAAACGGTTCTCTGAGCACTGAGAAATGTTAGAAGGTGTGTATTATAATCACCTGTGTGCACATTAGTTCATATCTTTTTGGAGTTTAGTGCACTTGGAACAATTAATTATTCCTGAATATATATTTGGGTAAACCTATATATGGTCAATAGTCAACACACAGATCAGTACGTTTTAAATGCTGGCAGCTGTTGGATGATTTAGGCCCAGGTGTTCAGTGCCATACTATGGATAGTAAGCATAGGAATTTGACGCCCTCATGAAGCTCAAGGTGTGAAAAACAAATAAAATGCAAAGTGACGCTAATACAAAGGTTTTTTCCAAATATAATTATTGTTTTTATTTTTTTAATCATGACACCAAAAGAATAAAGCATAATTACAGTTGTATTGGCGGGAGATCGTTATAGTTACCAAAATGCTAGCTTTCTGATAACGAGCTTAGCTTAAGATCTCAAGATACTCTATTATATACTTTTGGCTCAGTGTGACATCATCAGTTTCTCAACCAATAAAAATTAACAAAGGAGGTGTTTAAAATTAGAAAAGAAAAAAGTTTCAAAGGTGCTGAAAAGTTCTCAGCCTTAGAGGAAAGGAGAAAGTGCAGGAGAAGGCAATCAAAGAGAAGGAGGGGCTGTCTCCCCCTGAGCTGACAGTTTCAAATTTCATCGATCTTTACACAGAAGCCTTCCTATGTTAGAGAAGGAGTCTCTGACTTAATTACTTCCAGATGTTATTTTAGGATTTCTTTAGGTTGCAAATATATATATAATATGTTTTTTCAAAACCCATTCTTTTGTTCAATACACAGTCACACAATCACATACTTTCGGGCCCTTCATTCATTCATAACTCATTCATAATTAATACCTGCTATATTTTAGTTTTGGATATTTTTTTCTAGCTTGGCTAAGGCACATCTGGTATCAATTAACACCACGATGCTAAGAACAAAGACTTGGACACAACTGACCACAAAATGGATTCCAAAGACAGAGAATATATAGAAAAAACAGCAATCAAAACGGAGTCCATGTATATCTTAATTTCCTTCATGATCTAGCCTAATAGCAAAGTACATAAAAAGAATATTATTATACTTTCCCTTATATTAATCTGTAGTGTGTTTTTCTGGCATTAGCTTCATTCATATTCAGATTTTTATTCACCAGTTTGTCGTATGCTTCTATTGGGCGTGGCCTTAACTGACACATATGCTTGTATCTAACTTTAGTTACCCAGAATCATACGAAAAACAGGCACTTAATACTGCACTATCATGTTCTGATATCCATTCCATTACCATCCCATAAACATCACCCCCTACTGGCCACGAGCCACTACTCCTCAATAGTCAGGTCTATTATGGTTGACGGAAGTTATTCAGGTGCTTCCATTATTTGGTCAGCTATCTGGGCAGGATAGGAATGCTATTTAAGCAGTGTAACCCATCTGGATAATTAGCCAGACTGCAGTGTCAGCAGTGCCCAGATAACTTTTGGTTCCTCCTTTGTTCTAACCCTGGACCGCTTTGGCACCATTTGAATAGTACCATGCCGCTTTGTGTAAATATTCAGCAGCACTCTTCAGTTAATTGCTGCTGAATATCTGCCCCAGACTCAGATAGTATGAGTTAACTAAGTAGACGCCACCCCTATCTGAAACATAACAAGTACACACAAGAACATCATCTTTTATTAGGGCCTTGGGCATTTAAGAAAATCCAAAATCCTGCCTGCTTAATTCATTGAATAGCTGCCAGTAAAAACCTGAATAAAATGAATCATCTTATAAACAAATGTGTGGTCTAGTGATTAGAGCACCCCCATACTGCTCTTTGTGACCCTGGACAAGTTACTTAATCCTCCACTGCCCCAGGTACATTAGATAAAATGTGAGCCTGCCGGGCAGAAAATGCTTGTGTATCTGATTTGTAACCTCTTCTGAGGTCCTTTGGGATAGGGTTTATAGCTTTATAGTTTATAGTCCGTTTTTTCCAAAGCAGATCACAAAATCACATACATAATAAACATAACATGACACAACATGACCTGGCTATTCCATCAAGAAAAGAGCTGAGTCAGCAGGCTATGAGAGTGGGGGCATTTTCATGGTATGGCCCAGAAGAGTGGCTTAGACATTTAACATTTAAAAAACAAATTGGATGCCTTTAAGAAATTGTTAAAAAAAACATCTGTTTTGTTGTATGAAATATAAAGTATGATATGTTGGCTGTTGAAAACCTGAGTTGTATTAGGTTGCTTGAGATTGATTTTTGGTGTAGGAGAAGTGGTTAGTGTTGCTATTTTTGTCAGGCTAGTATTTTATTTTGATTTTATGCTGAATATGATTTATATTTCTTTTTTTTGTAAGATGTCTAAATTGTTTGTGAAGTATTATTATGTGCATGTTATACTTCACCTTGTAAAAGGTGAATTATAAATAAACAAACCATAAACCATAACAAACACGCATATAAAAACAATCAACAAGAAATACGTCTTCTCTCAACCACGCTGTCCAATATTCCACTATTTTTTCAACTCCCATTCTTCATTTTACAGAATAAGTACCATTTTAATAGTCTTTTAAAAGTATTCACATCCCCTTGCTGCCTTATATAGGCTGGGAGCTTATTCCATTCTGCGGGACCAGCACACAAAAAAGCACTCACTCGAGTTGCTCGCATACTCAGATCCTACTGTATGAAAATTATCTTGAGTGATTCCCTTTTAAATGTTGCATTCTGTGGGGTGTTTACTAAGAGCAGCTATAGTTTTCTAAAGTTTTTGCAGCTCTGCCTACAATACTTTGTGTGGGTCATAAAGCTGGCAAAAGCATTCTTGAACAACTGTTGTCAATAATATCATCCTTCTTTTGCAATCAGGCATTTAAAAAGAGTCTTTTTAAAGACAAGAAGAAAATTTTCACAAGACTGTGCACCATCAAGGGCTCCTTTTACAAAGGTGCATTATAGCGTGCGTTAAAGTGCGGAATAGCATGCACTAAATTGCCGTGCGCACTAGACCTTAACACCAGCAATGAGTTGGCGTTAGTTCTAGAAGCGTAGCGTGGGTTTAGCACACTAAAATCCTGCGTGCACTAAAAACGCTAGCGCACCTTAGTGAAAGGAGCCCCAAGTAATTCTCTCCTCAGTTTAAATTATCAGACTCCTGAGGCAGGTCATTTTGGGCCGAAACACGATTGTGTGGAGTCAGTGTCATATTATCTAATAAAGGAGATCGAGCACCAACCAGTCACCTTCTTGGTTTGTCTTCTTGCCTTTTAACCAATCAGTGCCATTTATGGCTGGTTAAGTAGCACAGGAATAAGCTCAACATAACTCAGATCCTACTGTATGACAATTCTCTTGAGTGATTCCATTTTAAAAATTTTGCATTCTGTGGGTATTTCTGTATTTCTTTATTTATACCTCGCCTTTCTCAAGGAGGGTCACAGTAAAGTACATACACAAACAGAATCACATACAATACAACAAATCAAACATCCAGCTTTAGGCATTAGCATGCAGGATCTGTTAGGGTGGGTCTACACTAAAACCAACTAGTATGGGTTTTTGTTTGGGGAATGACTCTGATTTGTTTGTTTTTTTATTATTATTATTTTTAAGAGCATACATTTAAATATTATTGATCAAGAAAGGTTTATCTTCCTGGGTCTCCATATTCAAATATTTCCTGATGTCTCTAGGGAAACTCAGAAGAGAAGAAGGGAATTCCTAATGTTGAAGCCAGGTGTGACCCAGATTGGAGCTTTTTTCTTTCTTAGATATCCATGTAAATGTGTCATCAGATATCGTTCTTTTAAATATGTTTTTGTAGAACCAGCTCATTTGATTGCTTTTCTTTCTCTGAAACGTCTTGAGTGTGGAATACCAACTAGTACCTAAGTGATAATTTGCTCTGCATCAGCACAGATTCAGTAATTTTCTTTGTAAAATTACCCTTTAACTTAATTACTCTTTTTGTTAACCTTGGATCCAACATTGAGGACTAGTGTGTGATTAAGATAAGAAATGTTTTCTTTTTCCTTTATACTTTGATCCATTATTAGGATTGGAAGTTAACCTAAATGTTATATTTTCTTGATTATACTTTCTGTACAAGTTATGCTTGATAATAATGTAAAATCTTATAAATAAATAAAAAAAAAGAAAAGAAAGGTTTATCTTGAGGAAATTCATTGTGGCAGGGTAATTTGTGTGCGGGTGCTGATTGGGATAGGAACACTCGTATCGAGGGACTGGTGAAACTGGAATGTAGGATCTGGCAGGATCAAGTTAGTGGGGACGATACTTATGGAGAGATACTGTCTACAGTGTAGGTGTGATTCTATTAACGATGCCCTAATATGTGATTGACATGTCTAGCTGCCTACATATGTAGGCATCGTTAAGAGAATCTGGCCTTAATTGGTTAATGCCCATTGATAAATTCCTCCCTAAATAGCACTAACTGTTCCTGCCTTTTGCAGCTTCCCTGACAAAATGGCTGCCATGACCTCTCACTTTTTACTACAGGAAGAAAAGACTTTCTGAATTTATTTATTTAGCAACTTTTATACTGCACAATTACCAAGTTCTAGGCGGTTCACAGATATCAACATACATAGTTAATATGAACACACAATGTCATAAAACAAATTAAATATCAGGCAGACTTGCAAATAAGCATTTTCATTTATCATTTATTTAGACTTGATTTAACACCAGATGTACAATAGGCCCAGACACTTAATAACAAAATAAAAGCATGAAAAGAATGCCAAAATTTGATAGGAAAGTAAAAACATCATCCACATCTCAACACACTCTTGAACAGTCATTCTTAGGGACCAATAGAGCTCAAGTGGAACCCCCAGCTGCCTCTCCAAACAAACAAATGAGTTTTCAAAAGCTATCTAAAATTTAAACAAGATGTTTCTGTCTGAAATAAGGAAGCTGATTCCAGAATGCCAGGGTGAGCCAAAGAAAAGAACTATCCATGGAAACCACAAGATGAGCCACAGCAGAACCAGGAATTGCCAAACTACGAGCAGTCGCCAATCTAAGAGCTTCCCAAGGCACATAAGGACTAATCAGAGTTGCTGAATAAAGCAGAACACCCTCATACAGAGTTTTGTGCACAAGTACTTTAAATTCTATCTTTTGGCAAACTGGGGATGGGGACAGTGAAAATGAAAAAAAAACAAGGGAGTCATGGATCAAATTTACATTCTTTAGCCAAAGATAAATGGCAATATTATGACGTGTCTGTAAAAGCCCCCAGTACATATTGACAAATCCTCGTGTAAACTACATTTCTGTAATCCACATGAGAAATCAACAAGCCATGGAGAAGAATATGTAATGCAGTCTTGACAAAGTAATCACTGATGGAACAAGTCATCTGAGTAACAAAAAACACTTTTTCACCAAATTGGAGATCTTTTTTTTTACTTCTGTTTCTGTATTAAACTTTCTAAAGAAAAATAAAATTAACAAGTGTTACATGTGTGCTAGAAAGAATATACAAAGCATAACACTGGGACTCGTACTTCAGCCATTCTCTTGCATACTCATCTCATTCCCTATTAAAATAACACTAGGACACCATTTAAATGGGCAAAAATTGGCCACAGCTTTATTTATCATTATCTTGAATATTAACTTCATAAAACTTTCTTGTAAAGATAACACATACCCCAATTTTTAAACTATTTTGGTGAATCTATCTCCAGGAGCTATCCAATATTGAAACTAGCTCCATTGTTCCCATTCATTTTCTCTTATGACCTCCGGTGACTTACGGTGTCATCAAGCCACCTCAACTCATGGCGGATATATTTAAAACTCACATATATGTCTTAAACTTCAATCTGCCTTCTGATAAATGCTCTTCTCTAGGCCCACCCCCAGGCCCAGCTATGACCGCCCCTCCATGATCCCCAAATTCCCTAACACCCCCCTTCCCAAAATACCCCCAGAATCACAAAAAATTCCCCCAATCTGAACTCCCATGGGATGGGAGGAAGGGATCTCTTCAGTTTTCTTCATCCTCTGAGACTCCTCCAACCCCCTTCTTTCCACCAATCTTCACTTCCTAAGATTATCTATCATTCTCAACCTCCTTGTTGCCACCTAACTCCTTATCCCCCACTCACTCTTTCCCCCCTCCTCCCAATTTTTCTTCTCCTCACCAATGACTTTGACATTGACCAATGTTATTAGCCACCCTGTTAATGCTGCATAGCTCTTTTAATCCAAAAGAAAGAGAAAAAGAAGACAACATAAGAGCATCCATACTAGATCAGGCCAATGGTTCCTCTAGCCTAGTATCCTGTTTCCACAGTGGCCAATCCAGGTCACAGGTACCTGGTAGAAACCCAAATAGTAACAACATTCAATGCTACTGATCCCAGGACAGGCAGTAGCTTCGTCCAAGTCTGTCTCAATAGCAGACCACGGACCTTTCTTCCAGGAACTTGTCCCGATCTTTTTTAAATCCAATTATTCTAAACGCTGTTACCACATCTTTTGGCAATGAGTTTCAGAGCTTAACTATTCTTTGAATGAAAAAAAAAAAGATTTCTTCCTATTTATTTGAAAGATATTTCCTTGTAACTTTATTGAGTGTCCCTTAGTGTCCCTTGTAATTTTATTGAGTGTCCCTACCATCACCTAACTTAAATGTTTTAATTGGTGATAAATGGCATGGTAATGTCATTTAAAACCAATCAAAAACACATTAGAAAAAAAAATATATAGGCACTTGGAGGCACCTACAAAGAATGGCAGTCATCTCCCAGTTATAGAGGTGCCTACCGGTGCCTGCATTGAATATAGGTTATGTTTTATGCCGGAAATGAACATAGGTACTAGTAGGCACCTCTTTGGATGTGATTCTTGTTGAAAGTAGGTGCCAGAAATGTTGGCCTGTAAAACCCTGGCCTACATTTCTGGCGCCTACTTTCAACATAAACAGCACCATCATGTGGTTTGGTATGCAAACGGCGCTGCTTTTTTCTGCGGCTACCAATAATGGCGCTGTTTACAGAATCCCTGCCTATGTGCTTGTGCATTAACCAGGAGCAAATATTTTACATTAGTCTGAATGTTAACACTCAGCTTGCAATTAAAAATAATAATAATAATAATGAGAATACTTTTTCTTGGTGCAGCTTTAGTTCTGGGCTTGTCATGCATTGCAATCCTGCATTATAACACATTAAACCCAAAACTTAATACATTTTAATATAAAGGTTCCTAAAGAAGCACACATTTTATAAATGGAAAGGAAATGGATGCCAGTAAAGAAATTCCACATTGCAAACAACCTATTCCAGACTTTTGCACACCACTGTAGATGGAAAAATTATATAGAGCAGATGAAAGGGTAAGAATAATTAACAAAGGAAAAAGGAGAGTGTGAGGAAACAGAGGACAAGAAATAAAATGAGGAGCCTTGCCTGACCATTGTCTCTCAGGCAGATCACCAACCTGTAATCCTAAAAAAAACAAAGTTCCTTGAGATTTAAAAATCACTGGGAAAGCCAATAGAGAAGTTTCAATAATATTGAAAGAAAGCCGGAAGTGTTTAAGGGGAGAGCTCAGTAAAAGATGCAAATTATTCTCGTCAACTTCTAAGCAGCTTGTAAATGCAAGATAAAACCACAATTTGAAGTGTCTGTATACAAATGCCAGAAGCCTAAAAAAAATAAGATGAAAGAGTTAGAGTAAATAGCACTACATGAATATGCATCTCAGAGACCTGGTGGAAGGTAGAAACATAGAAACATGATGGCAGATAAAGGTCAAATGGCCCATCTAATCCGCCCATCCACAGTACCATTATCTCTTCCTCTCTCTAAGAGATTCCATGTGCCTATCCCATGCCTTCTTGAATTCAGACACAGCCACTGTTTCTACCATTTCTTCCAGGAAACTGTTCTATACATCTATCATCCTTTCTGTAAAAAAGTATTTCCTTAGATTACTCCTGATCCTATTACCTCTTAACTTCATCCTTTGCCCCCTCATTTCAGAGCTTCCTTTCAAATTAAAGAGACTTGACTCATCAGGTACATTTATGCCACACAGGTATTTAAACATGTGCGGCTTTGGAAGAGGTTCATTGATGATGTGTACTTTTTGTGGCCCTCTATAAGGGAGGAATTAGAAGATATTTTGATTTACCTTAACGGGTGCCATTTTTTGATCGAGTTTGAGATGAAGGCTCACTGCACTGAAATAGTGTTTTTGGATGTGAAGATTTTGAGACAGCAAGAGAAGATTTTTATTACCGTTTTTTTTTTTTAACCGCCTGATCGCAACACTCTATTAGATTACATGAGTATGCATCCATGCATTTTGAAAAACAATTTGCCTACATATCAATTTTTCAGGTACCGTCACATCTGTCATTCGACAGATGAGTTTGTAAATCAGGCTGAACCTCTTAATAAGGGATACTATGATAGGGAATACCCTAGAAGTGTGGTTCAGAAAGCTTTGAAGAGAACAAAGTTCAACCCTCGGGAACAGCTGTTACAAAACCAGTTAACAGAGCCTGAGAAGGAAATGGTCCCACGCATCATGAAGTTTTCTTCTGTGATCCAATGATTGGGGAGAAAGATCATTAGATTGTGGCCAATGTTACAGACTAATGCTCATTTTCAGAGAGTAGACTGTAAGATTTCTGTCACTAAGAGTCACAATTTGAGTGATGCATTATGTAAAGCAGATGTGTTGGTCAAGCACCAGGGATTGGCAGGTGAGTCATTTTTAGTATGGGAGTTGTGCAGCCTGTGAGAATATGCAGGAGGGTACTGTTGCACACATCCCAGGAAAGAAGCCAATTCATTTTACATTCTTTGACAACTTGTAAGACATAAGAGGTGGTTTATGTGTTGGTTTGCCCATGTGGTCTAAGTTACATCAGTCACACCTCCAGAAGTTTGAAAACTAAACTTTTTGAGCACCGTTCTAATATTAGCCATTAAAAAAGAAATTGATGTTCTGACATGCCATTGTGTGAAAGAAAAGCATACATTTCAGGAGTTTATGTGTTTTGTGCTGGAACATATACCATTCACACAAGCGGAGAGGGGATATCAAGTGAATGGTGTATCAACACAAATAAAAGTGGATATATTTTTTTAGATACGCTATGGCCAAATGTTCTAAACCAGAGAGTGCAGTGATGTACATTTTATTAAGATTGACTGCTGTAGGATGATGTCACTCTCTAAAATTGAAAGGGGATAGATTCTGTACGAACGTAAGGAAGTTCTTCTTCACCTAGAGAGTGGTAGAAAACTGGAACGCTCTTCTGGAGTCTGTCATAGGGGAAAACATCCTCTAGGAATTCAAGACAAAATCAGACAAGTTCATAATGAACAAGGAAGTACGCTGGAAGGACTAGTCTCAGATAGGGTGCTGGTCTTTGACCAGAGGGCCATCGTGTGAGGGAACTGCTGGGTATGATGGTCCACTGTCTGACCCAGCAGCAGCAATTCTTATATTCTTATGTTCTTATCTTCTGAAAATTGGTCACCGGAAGCGGATCTATGGTGTCCTTTTAAACCAGCAGCACGTCTTGTGCCTTTTTGCACGGTTACGTGATAGAAAGATTAGCTATTGAAAATCTCTGATGCAGCCATTACCCGGCAAAAAAAGGCCTTTGTTTGAGAGTAGAAGCATGGACATTGAGCTACTATATCCAGCTTATTGAGATTATTTTGGACGCCGAGGAAGAAAGGGAGAGGATTTACATCAAGCCATGCGACTAAGCACAGTGGTGGGTGTGTTACCCTGTTGATAATCACATTTTGTTGTGGAGGTTTTTTTTTATGCCAATGAGAACATTATAAGCAGCTTAAAATCATTATTGTTTTTTAAAAGTACATTGAGGCTTTTTCTCCACTAGTTTGAGTTAAATGAGTTTCTCTCCCATTACCTTACGAAAGAAGACAACTTAATAAACTTTAAATCCAATCTTAAGACATTTTTGTATAAAGATGTTTTCATTATATAATTCCATCAATCAAAACTTTATGCCCAGACAAATTCCCTCATCCTACTGTGTCCTACCCTTTGCTATTGACAGGAAATTATTGCAACCAGTATCTTCTCCCTTCTTCTTGCACCACGTCTTTGTACATTGTCAGTATATGTTTGGCCCTCTGTATAATTTGTTTTTATCCTTTTTTTGATTTGGTTTTAAATATATAATTATGTACACCGCCTAGACTGTTAGGTGGTATATCAAAATGCAAATAAAATAAAAATGAAAAAAAATAAAAAATAAATTTGGAAACTTGGAATTACCTGCCTCTGGTGAGTAACATCTGGTTTTGTATTTTTTTTTTTTTGGTATTTAAATGTCTCTATCATACCTCCCTTTTCCTGCCTTTCCTCTAAAGTATACATATTGAGATCGTTAAGTCTGTCCCCATACACCTTATGACGAAAACCACACACCATTTTAGTAGCCTTCCTCTGGACCGACTCCATCCTTTTTATATCTTTTTGAAGGTACAGTATCCAGAATTGTATACAATATTCTAAATGTGGTCTCACCAGAGTCTTATATAGGGGCATAAATACCTCCTTTTTCCTATTGTCCATACCTCTTCCTATGTACCTTAGCATCCTTCTAGCTTTTGCCATCACCTTTTCAACCTGTTTGGCCACCTTAAGATCATCACATACAATCACACCCAAGCTCCGGTCTTCTGTCATGCACATAAGTTCTTCACCCCCTAAACTGTACCATTCCTTCAGGTTTTGCATCCCAAATGCTTGACCTTGCATTTCTTAGCACTAAATTTTAGCTGTCAAATTTCAGACCTTTCTTCAAACTTCGCTAGGTCTTTCTTCATGCTATTCACACCATCTGGGGTGTCTGCTCTATTACAGATTTTGGTATCAGTTGCAAAGAGGCAAATCTTACCTGACAGCCCTTCAGCAATATTGCTTATAAAAATGTGTTCACGTGTAAAACACTGAGCATCTGTAATGCTGCATTAAGGGGTCCTTTTACTAAGGTGCGCTAACTGATTTAGTGCGCACTATAAAGATGTGCCGTTCAGGTCTTTATCTGCCGTCATCTACTATGTTACTATGACTGGTTAGCGCACCTTAGTAAAAGAGAGGGAAAGTCCTTTTATGTATATACCCATTACCCTGTATCTTATTGTAAACATCCTGTAACTGCTTTCTTGTTATTACCTATTGTAATCACCCAGTACCTGCTCACTTTGTATTATCCTGTATCCTACTGGTAACACTGTACTCTCTCTAGACACGACTTTCACTGTAAACCGCTTCGAACTTAGGGTATAGCGGTATATAAGAAATAAAATTATTATTATTATTATATAGACCCCCAAGCAATTATATGTGTCAATTTATTTACATAAAACATATTTTGCAACAAAAAAAAGGTTTAAAAAAATGTATCCACATCTACAGGCACTGCTCAGAGTGATGGGCAATGGAAAGAAGCAGTCCATGACATTTTTCATGGGGAAACTACCTGGAGACCAAAAAAAACCCCCAAAACAACAGTGCATTTTTCCAGATAGGCATTGCATGGCAATATTTCTCTTTTGAGAATTGAGTGACATCCACAGAAAAAAAAAGTTCTTGCAGATGTCAACATAAGTAAGTTTAAATACTGTCCTCTTATTCTCCTTTTAAATATCCTCTTTATGGCTTCTACTGTTATTTTCAGGAGAGCTTATTCAGAATAGATTCTCTGAGGAGGAGAACCTTCTATTACAGATACTTTTTTCTTTAATTTCTTACTATAGTTCTAGAATTTCCTCAAGGCAATCCATAATGTTCACAGATCTATCAAAAGGATTTATAACTAACTCCACAAGATGAAAAATTTCTAAAATGATTTAATATATTTATTTGATAACAGCTCATTTATATAAATCATCTTCTAAAGCTCCACAGCATAATGGCACCGTTTGCATAGCCTGTCAGAAGGACCTTCAGTGGGCTCTGCTTTCTCCTATGCAAAGTCCACAAAAGCTAAAACTGTTTAAAAAAATCACTCTAGTTATTCAAATTTCTGCTTGGCATTTCGTAAGAATAAAGGTTTCCATAAAATGACCATAGGTTAATGAAAATTCTAGGACTTCCCTTTTTTTTATTGTACAAAAATATATTTTCTGCTTTAAGATTTATGTTTCATACTTGAAACTCTGTCCAATCAAACATTTATTCATTAGTCCTCTTTCAAAAGATTCAGTCAGATTTCATACATATACCTTTTTGCTTTTAGATTTGTACTGACAACAGTTTGTCTTCCATAATTATTTCTGTCAAATATATTACTTCCCATCTTTTTCTGGCATATGGTAACTGTACATAAATAAGATATTCAAGGTCAAATCAGTAAGCTGTTCATAGCTTCAGTAACGACATGATTTATAGAGTCTACTCCTAATAACTCATACAGGACACAGTTTGTCTACAAAACTTTATCTGTTACATAGTGTTCAAACTAGCACTCTAATTTGAGTTACCGGCTAGTGCAAATGTACATCAGACTTTAAGGGCAGTGCGGTTGTGTTAACAGAGGTCATGCTGTGCGTGTTAAGATTTCTTTGGCTAACTAATTAAAATGAAAGGGCTAATTAATTAGGCAACCATTTCAAAATAGACTGATAATTGAAAGTCTTCCATGGGTCCCTACAAATGGTTCATCACCACCTTGTAACAGAGTATTGGGTTTTCAGGAAGTATATATCTCAAATTGAAGTTGAGGCTTTGGTTCCTCTAGGATCTGCACCCCCTCAAGATCATCCTTTACCCTTTACCCTTCTGAGCTTTCTAAAAATACCATTCACTACCCACTCTATTTATAATGGGCCAACAAAGCTGTCTAGAAAGTCAGCACCACAAAGGAAAAATAAGTTTCATCAAAGCCCTCCAAAATTTTCCACACCAGAATGAAGAATTTCCCTAGCCACCAGACCTTTTGGAACTAGCCACCCTCCAACTCCACTACCACCACTGCCACACAAAGAGGTATCTCTATCACATAATATTCAGTGCATGCTCCCATAATGGTCCAACTGCCTCCTTTTTGTGTTCATGTGTAAAACACTGAGCATCTGTAATGCTGCATTAAGGGGTCCTTTTACTAAGGTGCGCTAACCGATTTAGCGCGCACTATAAAGATGTGCCGTTCAGGTCTTTATCTGCCGTCATCTACTATGTTACTATGACTAGTTAACATTTCAGATTAAATGATATATCAACATGTATTTGCAAAATCTCCATTTAGATCATCATAATAGAATGCATTCACTATATCATAATTTTATTTTACAGTAAATGTTTTCACATTTTCAAGTACCACTTCAAAATTCTTATTTTATTTATATACCATATGGAGAATATTCTGTAACTGAGTGCTCCAAGGCCATTCCATTTTTTTTAGCAGCTGCAATAGACAGAAACAAGTGGACTTCACTCCTGGCCTCATTACCCCCACTTGGACCACTAGGTATATCAGAAAGGTTGACGGTTGGAAGTGGCTGTTTCAGGGGGGGGGAGGGAGTTGTGTTCTATGTGGGCTGGAGGAAGGGGAAAGGAAGGTGTTTTGGGTTGTTGTGTTTTTTTTTTGGGGGGGGGGGATTTACAGACCAAGAAGGGAATCTAGGGTCTTTAAAGACCCCAAAATATTCAGTCAGGACCTACTTGACTCTTTTATGCAGTCTCTGTCTGAATATTAACCAGGACCTGCATACACTGAAGAATACAGGGCCCTTACAATTAGGTCCAAATTGTCAATTCTGGTGCTTGCAGATGGCCCAGCACTGAATATCTGGCCCTAATCTAGCTGCTGATGGTCAGTGTTTAAAAAAACAACAACAAAACACTGACTATTGCCAGTTGAATATCAGATGGTTAATTTGTATCTTTCCCTGCCAATTTTAGAACAAAGACCATAGAAGCCTGCCCGACATTGGTCTTACTTCCCAACCTCTGTAGTTGCCATCAAATCTAACTCCAACTATGAGATCATTCCATCCTTTTTCTAAATAGGGATCTTCTGGATTTATTCTATGCATTCTTTAATTTTATCACCTTTTTTTGTCTTTACAACCTCCTCTGGGGGGCGGGGGGGGGGGCATTCTAGGTATCCACCACCCATTCTGTGAAAAAGTATTTCCTGACTTTATTCTTAGGTTTACCACCCTGCAACCTCAACCTTGCTAACCTTGATGTCTTTCTCTTTGAATAGTGTTCTGAAATATAAAAAGTCAAAGTCTTGTCATTTGAGCTTCCAAGTGAAACTTAAGCCTTCCTTTTACTAAACCACGATAGCGGTTTTTAGTGCAGGGAGCCACGCTGAATGACCTGTGCTGCTCCCGACGTTCATAAAGTTCCTATGAGCATCGGGAGTAGCACGGATCATTCAGCGCAGCTCCCGGCACTAAAAACCGCTATCACAGTGTAATAAAAAGGGACCTTAGGTTTGATTTTCTCCAATACCAATTGATTTGTTCTTTAGGCAATCCATGGTATAAGAAGTATTTGTCTCCAGCACCATAATTTGAGGGCATTCGTTTTTCTCCTGTCTTGCTTCTCCTCTGTTCATCTTTCACATTCTGACATTATTGAAAATTCATTGAGTTGAACAAGTTGAATCTTTGTATGCAGAGATACAGTTTCCACTTGAATACCTTCTACTCAAGATTCAGAGCCATTTAACTGGCCAAGAATGGCTCCAGGGCCAGTTAAATAGCACAGACACTTAAGTGCTAATATTTAGCGCAAGATGACCACTGAATATTAGTGGTTAGTGGTTAATGGATAGCCAGCTATGTTGTGAAATTCAGACTTCTGGCCAGTTGTTGAGTGACCAAATCAGGCCACTCAAATAGCAGATCTGTCTTTGGCTGCTATAAGCTTAGCAGGCCAGAACATAGTCGGCTACGTTTTAGTGACAAAAATAGACCAGATATTCAATGCTGGTCACTGGGAAAAGCCTAGCATTGAATATCTGGGCTCAACGTCAACTACAAGAGCCAGACCAGCTAACTCTTATGGTGTGAATTTTGGGTTCCTTGTCTAGATCCTGCTTAGTCATTCTACCAAGAGCAGTATGTCTTGGATTTATTGATTGCATGTTATTTCCTTATTGATTGATCTAAGCAAGTTGAAGTTGTGTATTATTTCCATGACTTCTCCATTAAAGACAAAATTATTGATTTTACCAGTTGTCAGGATCGTTGTCTTCTTCACTTGAAGATCCAGGTCCATTTTGAGGCTATCCATCCTATATTTAGTGCTATTTGGCTGGCCAAGAAAGACTCCTAGCCGGACAAATAACACTGAGCAAGCTATCCACTGAAAGGCAGCTATGTTCTGCTGAATATATAGGATCAACAACAACAACACACTCCTAATTTGCCAAACAAATCCTAAACTAGAAAAAACAAGGAAGGCAACCAAGTCACATCAAGGTCTGCGTGGGGGAAGCTGCTTCCTTTAGATAATGCTTCCTTTTTGGCTTCCTTTAGATAATGGATTTTGGATACAGGGTGTGGTGTGCTTGTGTGCGTGTGCGTGTGTGTGTGTGGGGGGGGGAACTTTTCTGATTGTGGTGTTTCTATTGGTGGGTGTTCTTTGTTCCCTCCCTCTTTCTTTCTCTGTTCCTTTTTGTGAGTGCTGGCACAGCATGATTGGTTGGTTCGTGCATGATGTCACCTGCAGATCTGGTTTAGCTGGTGTGCTCTCCCTCCCGGGCACCCCGCCCTCCAGCCGTCCTCTCTGCTCGTGTTCTGTTGGAGGCCAGGTTCCTGAAGAAGGGCTCCTCCCAAAACCAGCGCGGTTGAACCTTTCCTCCCGGCGCGGTTTTTCCGTCTGTGTGACAGTTTTGGATAAGTATTGTTTATTTTTGGATATGTTTTTCACCTTTTGGTATGGTTTTTGATTTTGTTGTGATTTTGTGCGTGCTTTTTGAGGGGGTTTGGCTGGCAGGGTTTGTGTGGGGGTCACTCAGGTCGTTTGTGTTGAGTTTTATTTACTCACTTTGATTGTTGATTGGTTTGATTCTTGCACACACAGGGCGCTCGATGATGGTGTGCGGGTGGAGGCTTATCGCCTTGACCCAGAAGTGAAGTGTCGGAGCTGTGCTCCTATCACTGAGGGTTCACACTGAGAGCGCCCTATAACATTATACAGTGTGACATGCTTTTTTGACATGTTACACTGTATTTGGCTTATAAGTTGTGAGACAAGTTTGGCACTGTGAGCTTCCTCCACGCAGACCTTGATGTGACTTGGTTGCCTTCCTTGTTTTTTCTCGAATATATAGGATCAGCAGCTAGCCTGGTGCCCAGCTGTATCCCACAACATACCTAGTCACCAGCAATATTCAGCAGCTGGCCGGTTAAGTTTAGCAGCCAGTTAGACCCACCTAAAAAACAGGTCTATTTTTGGCCCCTAGGACTTAGCCAGCTAGCCAATAAATATCAGTTTAGCTGGCTATGTCTTGGCTGGCCAAAAAATCCCTAGAAATTCATTGTTGGTCACCAGATACAGCATCAGCATTTAATTTCTGGTTTCACTGCCAACTGTGGGAGATAGATGACTATCTCTTGCTGTCTGAATATCGGGTAGTATGTTCCTTGATCTTGTCAATAAGGTGTTACAGATCATATTCAAAATTCTGTCAGCAACAAGGAAGGCTGTTAATAAGTCTTCCTTCAATTTTTACACCTCAGCTTAACTCATACAGACCTGCTTCTCTGAAGATTTGTTTGGCAAATAGATTGAATAGGGAAGGGGAAAATAGGCAACCCTCTCATATACTTTAGCAAATTTTAAATAATTCTGTTTCACTTTGTTCTGTTCAAACTGCTGCTCCTTGATCAATGTAAATGCAATGTATAAAAACTGTCACATTTTCAGGTATATTAATGATTTTTAGTGTGACCCGGATTTTTTTGTGATTTATACAGCCAAAGGGCTTACTGTGATCATTGAAAAATATGGAGATATTCTATTGATATTCTTTCATCTTTTCATCTATCATATATCCATGCTAATGTCTCTTGTTCCTCACCTTTTCCTGAATGGTCTTGAACAATTTTGCTCTCATGTGGGACAGAGCAATCGTGCAATAATTTTGACTCAATGAGATCTCCTTTCTATAGTATGAATGCAGATCTTTTTCCAATCAATTGGCCATGATATTGTCTTCCATATGTGACACTGTGGAGTAGATGTTCTTGATGTAAAGGTTTATTGAATCCAGTAAATAAAAACAATCCAGACAATGCAATTGTAGTCTAAGAAAATGGAACTTGTATACTGCCTTTTTGTGGTCACACTTCAAAGTGGTTTACATATATGCAGGTACGTATTTTGTACCTGGGGCAATGGAGGATTAAGGAGCAAACTCTATAAGCAGCACCCAAAAATTAGGTGCCAAAATAGGCACCATTCAGCGCGATTCAAGTAAAATTGGGTGCTGTTTAGTGAATCATGCTGAGCGGCACCTATTTTGGAGGCGCCCAATAAATAGGCCAGTTCGAGGCACAACTAAAAGTTAGGCAGCCATGCGAGCACTTAAGCACGCTTAAGAGCAGCGATTCTGTAACCAGACGCCTAACACGAAGCCACGCCCACACCTATCATGCATAGCGCCTATTTTTTTGAAAGCTGCCTAAATTTTTACAGGCGCCTTGTTACAGGATCACTCTTTCTTAGTAGGTGCCTAAGTTTCAATTATTGCTGATTAAAAAGCTTAATTGAGCTTGTTATGCAATTTAGATAGGCACTTATCTCCAAAATAGGTGCCTAACATTAGGCGCTGGTTACAGAATTTGGGCCTAAGTGACTTACCCAGGGTCACAAAGAACAGTGCTGGGATTTGATCCCACCACCTACCACTTGGCCATGCCTCCTCTCTGCCAAACTGGGATAGACAAAAGGTCCATCAAGCCCAGTATCCTATTTCCAAAAGTGGCTAACCCAGGTCGCAATTACCTGGCAAAATCCCAAATAGCAAAACTGATTTTATATTGCTTATTCTAGGAATAAGCAATGGATTTCCCCAAGTTCATCTTAATAATGGCTTATGGATTTTTGCTTTAGGAAATTATTCAAACCTTTTTTAAACCCTAGTAAGCCAAGTGCTTTCACCACTTTCTCTGGCAACAAATTCCAGAAAGTAATTACATGCTGAGTGGAGAAATATTTTCTCTGGTTTGTTTTAAATCTACCAATTAGTAGTTTCATCACATGCCCCCTAGTTCACATCCATCCTTTCTACTCCATTCCATACTTTATAGACCTCTATCATATCTCCCCTGAGATATCTCTTCTCTAGCCTGAAGTCATCCCAACCCTTTTATCATTTTTGTCAACCTTCTCTGTACCTTTTCTAATTATGCTATATATATTTTTGAGATACGGCAACCAGAATTGTACACAATATTTGAGGTATAGCCACACCACAAAGCCATACATGGACAATATAATATGCTCATCTTTGTTTTCTATTCCTTTCCTGATAATGCTTTCTTAGCTGCTGCTGCACCCTGAACTTAGGGTTTCAACGTATCCTCAGCAATGACACCTAGATCCTTTTCCTGGGTGGTGACTCCTATCATGGATCCCTGTATCATGTAGTTATAGTTCGGGTTCCTCTTTCCTACATGCATCTCTTGAAACTTGCTCAAATTAATCATCATCTGTAATTTGGCTGCCTAATCTCTGTCTGGCAATACCCTCTTGGAATTTTTAACAACCCTGTGATTTAACAACTTTGATCAACTTTGTGTCATCAACAAATTTTCCACCCTCTTTTATAAAGCTGTGCTGTTGAGCAGCACAAGCTAAATGCCGAGCCGCCCATTCTAGTCCCATGGGCAGCTTCACATTTAGCTTACACTGCTCGTCAGCATAGCTTAATTATTTCAATAGTTATTTCAATTTCTATATCATTGACAGATATGTTAAAAAGCAGTGGTCTCAGTACAGACCCCTGGGGAACCCTACTATTTACACAAACAAAAAGCTGTGAACCAAATTGTGAAAATGTTATAGCAGCCTATATCACTTCGTTGAAAGGAGGAAAAGCCTCGGAACCCTGTTAGGGAAGAAACCCTCCTCTAACTAGAGAGGGTAAATCTCGTTATCGGCGCAAAAACCTCATTGAAGCTAGTGTTTTTGTCTGTGTATATAAGAATTCTAACTGTGTAGGAGTTGTTTATAGTGATTACTGAACCCCACTATTTACGCTGCTCCATTGAGAATATTGACCATTTAGCCCTACTTTCTAGTTTTTATCTTTCAACCAAAGTAGGACATCACCTCCTCTCCTATGACTTTCTAATTTCCTCAGAATTCTTTCATGAGGTCCTTTGTCAAATGTCTTTTGAAAATCCAGATACATGATATTGACCAGCTTACCCTCATCCAAAGGTTTATTCACCCCTTCAAATAAATGTAATAGATTTGTGAGGCATGATTTCCCTTCACTAAATCCATGTTGGCTTTGTCTCATTAATCCATGCTTATGTACAGTACTGGGATAATTGTACATAGTACTGTATATGTGTATAACTGTATATAGTACTGTATATGCGCAGTAATTTTATTCTGTGACCAATGTTAGACTCACCAGTCCATAATTTCCTGGATCACCTCTGGAACCCTTTTTAAAAATTGGTGTTCTTTAGCACTCTCCAGACCAGTAGAGGTTAACTTTACGAATGGGTATATATCTAATCATGACCAGCAGGTGGAGACTGAAAAAAAAACTTTGGGACAGTATATACTATCCTCCCTTCTCTATTTCCCTCAGTCTTCTTTCAGTCTCCAGCAGGTGTTGATGTGATCTGTACCCATCTCCCTTGGTAGGGCTGTTGGAACTTGTTTGGGGGTTTATTGTCCCTGTTTTTGGCCGGACGGAGCTTGGGCGGACTCTGTTTGGGGGTTCGTCCGACCTCGGGGGTGTCAAACCCGGCGGATCTCGAGCGGGGTCCCTCCCCCCACTTCCTCCACCTCCCCACATTTTTTAGAGGAGCCTCAGCAGTAAGCCTTGCCCCCTAAATCAAGCAAGGCATATTGCTTCGAGAGCCTGTGGAGTCTGTTCTGTAAAAAAAAAAAAAAAAAAAAAAATCCTGAGGTAGTGCTGGTTTGGAGGGTTGTTTACCTTTAAGAAAACTGTATTTTATTGTATTTTTTCAACTAACCGGCACTTTTTTACAGCTAGGTCGCGTATGGAGCAATGAGCACTTCTAAAGGGAAAAAGTGCTCATTGTGCTCCAGACGCGAGGCACTCGCGGCCGGCCTGTGCAAGCGGTGTTCAGGCCGGTGCGGTGGAGGAGCTCCGTCGGCAGCGGCTGCAGGCGCCCAGAGCTCCCCGCCGATGGTGCCTCGCGAGTCGGCAGGGAACGGTGGGGAAGCCCGGTCTTCTCCGTCCGCCCACAGAGGGATTCCCCGAGCCGCCGACGGTCGGATTTTAGAGGATTCCCTCTCAGCTGATATTTTGACAGCTGATGCCGGCTTGCCTGCTTTAGCGGCTGAGACTGTTCAGGTCTCTCAGCCGCTACAGGCTATGGAGGGAGCTTTTTTGGCGGGAAAGACGCCATCTTCTCTGTCTGGCCCCTCCATTTTGTCTTCCACCTCAGGTGACCTTCCCCCTGTTTTGACTATGCAGGGGCAGGTTTCTGCTGGGTCCCCTGCTGTGGCAGGGAGTCCCTTGGGACCCACGGGGGGGGGGGTTTCTCCTGATTTTTTCTTTTCTTTATGCAGAGCCTATTTTCAGGCGGCTGGGGGTCCCGGTTGCGCCCAAGGGGTTTCGGGGGGTGGGGTTTCCTCCGCGCTCCCTGCGGCTTTGCCTCTCTCGTCTGACGTGACATCCCCTCCGCCGCCTCCCTTGTCCAAGCGTCCGCGGGTGTCGTGGGATGAGGATTTGTGGTCGGAGGAACGTGTCGGTCTGGAGGAGGACCTGGACCCTTCTGAGGAATTCCAGGACCCTCTGGAGGGGACGGAAGCTGGCGGCGGGTTGTCGGGTTTCCCGTTCTCCAGTGACGAGGCGTCCGTGGTGCGCCTTTTTCAGAGAGATGAGCTGCCTGACCTTATTCAACAGGTTTCTTCGGTTTTGCGTTTTGAGGACGCGCCGCCGGAGACTCCGCGTGTGGGGGACCCTCTGTTACGGGGGATCCGTTCCGTTTCCCGCTCTTTTCCTATGCATCAGGATATTCGGGATATTATTCTGGAGCAGTGGAAAACGCCGGAGACGCCGTTTCGGCTGGCGCGCAGCATGGCTCACCTGTATCCCATTCCTGAAGGGGATCGGGCTACGTTAGCTTCGCCAGTCGTGGATGCGGTGGTCTCGGCAATTTCCAAGCGGCATACCGTGCCTGTTGAGGGCGGGTCTGCCTTGCGGGACTCTGAGGAGCGCAAGTTGGAGAACATCCTTAAGCAAAATTTTCAGGTCTCTGCCTTTGGGGTCCAGGCGGCTATTTGTGGGGGACTGGTCGCTCGCGCCGTGTTTCGGTGGGCGGAGCGTGTCTTGGATCGAGAGTCTGATGACTGGTCTCTGGTGGATCAGGAGGTAGCGAAGATTGAGATGGCTGCCTCATTCCTCTCAGATGCTCTATATGACTTGGTGCGGATCTCGGCTAAGTCTATGGCTTTTGGCGTGGCCGCAAGGCGTGTGTTGTGGCTGCGCGCTTGGGCGGCGGATGCTGCGTCCAAAGCTAAGCTTACTAAATTTCCCTTTCGGGGGTCGTTTTTATTTGGAGAGGACTTGGATAAGTTGATTCAGACTCTGTCGGACTCGAAAGTTCCCCGTCTGCCGGAGGACCGTGCCCGCCCGGCGTCTCGGGGTGGTGCGGCCCGGGGGCGTTTGCGGGAATTTCGCAAGTATCGCCCTGGGCGTGGGGCTGCTTCTTTCCAGTCTCCGGGGTTTTCCCGGGGTCGGTTCTTCCAGCGCATGCAGCCCTTTCAGGGGGCCCGTCGGGGGGCAGGGAATCCCTCTGCCAGTTCCCCCGCTTCCCGTCCTGCACAATGACGCCTTGCCGGCGCCCCCTTTGGTTCCGGTGGGGGCCCGGCTGCGCGACTTTTTCCCCAAATGGGCCGAGATCACGTCCGATCAGTGGGTCCTGGAGGTGGTGCGGGACGGTTATGCCCTGGAGTTCGCCCGCTCTCTGCCGGACTTTTTCCTCGCTTCTCCTTGTCAGACTCCTGGGAAGACGCAGGCTTTTCGCCAGACCCTTCAGTGCTTGCTAGATCTCAGGGCAGTTGTTCCAGTGCCCCCTCCGGAGTGGGGCACGGGCAGGTACTCCATTTACTTTGTGGTGCCCAAGAAGGAGGGGACCTTTCGGCCCATCCTCGATTTGAAAGGGGTCAACAGGGCTCTCAAGATTCCCTCTTTCCGTATGGAAAATCTGCGGTCGGTCATTCTGGCGGTTCAGCCGGGGGAGTTTCTCACTTCTCTCGACCTGACGGAGGCCTACTTGCATGTTCCCATTCGGGCCTCTCATCAGCGTTTCCTGCGCTTTGCGATCTTGGGTCGGCACTATCAGTTCTGTGCGCTTCCCTTTGGGCTGGCCACGGCTCCCCGGACGTTCACCAAGGTGATGGTGGTCGTCGCGGCAGCCTTGCGGTCGGAGGGCATCCTGGTACACCCCTACCTGGACGACTGGTTAATTCGGGCAAAGTCGTTGCAGGAAAGCTCCCGGGTTACGGCTCGGGTGGTGGAGTTTCTCCGGTCGCTGGGCTGGGTGGTCAACCTTTCCAAGAGTCGGTTGGTCCCGGCTTAGCGTCTGGAGTACCTAGGGGTGCTGTTCGACACCTCCTTGGGGAAGGTCTTCCTCCCAGAGGCCCGGGTGAGCAAATTGCAATCTCAGATTCGCCTGCTTTTGGCGTCCCGGTGTCCTCGGGCGCGAGATTTCCTCCAGGTCTTGGGGTCGATGGCGGCGTCCCTGGACGTGGTGAGGTGGGCGCGGGCCCACATGCGTCCTCTCCAGTATGCTCTGCTCCGGAGGTGGTCTCCCCAGAGGCACGGGATGGATGTTCCAGTTCCCCTGCGAGGCTTGGCGCGCTGCAGTCTGCGTTGGTGGCTCCGGACCCCTCACCTAGTTCAGGGGGTGGGTCTGGATCTTCCGCAGTGAACGGTGCTCCTCACGGATGCGAGTCTCCTGGGTTGGGGGGCTCAGTGTCTGGGTCACTCAGCTCAGGGTACCTGGTCCGCGGAGGAGGCCTCCTGGTCGATCAACGTGTTGGAGACCAGAGCGGTCCGGCTGGCGCTGTTGGCTTTCCACTCCCTTTTGTTGGGCAAGTCGGTCAGAGTCCTGTCGGACAATGCCACGGCGGTGGCTTATGTCAATCGTCAGGGGGGCACCAAGAGCACTCAGGTGGCGCAGGAGGCGGCTCGGCTCATGGTTTGGGTGGAGTCACATCTTCTGGACCTCTCGGCCACCCACATTGCCGGGGTAGAAAACGTTCAGGCGGACTTCCTCAGTCGTCACTTCTTGGATCCGGGAGAGTGGTGTCTCGGCGCCGTGGCGTTTCAGTTGATAGTGCGGACTTGGGGGCAGCCCCTGATGGATCTGATGGCCACAAGTGGCAACGCCAAAGTACCCCGCTTCTTCAGTCGTCGCAGGGACGGTCTGGCCGAGGGTCTGGATGCTCTGGTCCAACCGTGGCCAATGGAGGGGCTGTTGTATGTGTTCCCTCCTTAGCCATTAGTGGGCAGAGTACTGCTTCGCATTGTTCGCCATCCGGGGCTGGTGGCTTTGGTGGCTCCGGATTGGCCTCGTCGTCCGTGGTATGCGGATCTGGTGAGGCATCTGGTGGCGGATTCTCTTCCTCTGCCTCTCGGGTGCGATCTTCTGACGCAGGGTCCCATTCCCATGTTCGACCCGTCTCCCTTTTGTCTTACGGCTTGGCTCTTGAAAGGGGCCGCCTGAGTAAGAAGGGATATTCCGATAAGGTGATCTCTACACTTTTGGGGTCCCGGAGGCTTTCTACTTCTCGGGCTTATATACGGGTTTGGCGTCTTTTTGAGGAATGGTGCCGGGCGCGGGGAGTGGTCTCTTTTCGCGCTTCTCTGCCTAACATTCTAGAGTTCTTGCAGGATGGCCTGGATAGAGGCCTGGCTTGGTCTTCTCTCCGGGTTCAACTGGCGGCCCTGTCGGCTTTTCGGGGGCTGGTGACAGGTCAGCGTTTGTCGGCCATTCCTGATGTGATTCGTTTTCTTCGGGCGGCCAAGTTGATCAGGCCTCCCATAAGGCCCTCGATTCCCTCTTGGGATCTCAATCTGGTTCTCTCAGTTCTAGTGCGCCCGCTTTTCGATCCGTTGGATGGCTGTTCTTTGAAGGACCTTACGCTGAAGTCGGTCTTTTTGGTGGCCATTACTTCCGCTAGACAGGTTTCTGAGCTACAGGCTTTCTCTTGTAGGGCTCCCTTCCTGGAATTTTCGAGGGAGCGGGTTGTTTTGCGGCCTGTTCCTTCTTTTCTGCCGAAAGTAGTTTCTCCTTTTCATGTCAATCAATCGGTGGTCCTCCCGGTCTTGGGTAGTCGGGAGGGTTCTTCTGAGCAACGGCAGCTGCGCAAGTTGGATGTCGGTCGGGTCCTCCGCGCTTATGTGCAGCGGACCCGGGATTTTTGGAGCTCCGATCATCTCTTTGTTCTTCTGGCGGGTCCTCGTCGGGGGGCTGGAGCTTCTAAGGCTACTATTGCGCGCTGGATCAAGGAGACGATTGCTTCCGCTTATCTTCTGAGTCAGAAGCCGGTTCCGGAGTTTCTCAAGGCTCATTCCACTCGGGGTCAGGCGGCTTCTTGGGCTGAGTCGTCGCTCGTGCCTCCGGTGGATATTTGTAAGGCTGCGGTTTGGTCCTCCTTGCATTCATTTGTTAGGCATTATCGGGTAGATGTTCAGGCGCGTCGGGACGCGGTGTTCGGTGAGCGTGTTCTGGTATCGGCCCTTCGGGGGTCCCGCCCGTGAGAGGGACTGCTTTGGTACGTCCCATTCGTAAAGTTAACCTCTACTGGTCTGGAGAGTGCTAAAGAAGGAGAAATTAGGTTCTTACCTGCTAATTTACTTTCTTTTAGCTTCTCCAGACCAGTAGAGGTCCCCACCCTGTCTGTTGTTGTTGTTGTTGTTGGGGCTGTTTCGCGGGCAGTTTTTGTTTTTTGCTGCGGGTTCTAGTATTTTTCTAGGGCCGGGGAGAATTAAAGAACAGTGGCTGTGGCTCGGCTGGCTTAGCTGGCGAGCTGTGGGGACATTTTCCTTCGGGTATTTCTCCTCTGCATTTTCCAACAGCATTTGGGTATGTTATTTGTTACTCCTGTTCGGAGTATTGTTTTCTTTCTGTTTTCCAGTTCTTGGTTCTGCTTGGCTATTCGGCAGACTGAGGGAAATAGAGAAGGGAGGATAGTATATACTGTCCCAAAGTTTTGTTTTCAGTCTCCACCTGCTGGTCATGATTAGATATATACCCATTCGTAAAGTTAACCTCTACTGGTCTGGAGAAGCTAAAAGAAAGTAAATTAGCAGGTAAGAACCTAATTTCTCCTTATGTTGGACACCCTCCAGTCTTCCAGTACTATACTGAATTTTAAAGATAAATTATAAATTGCTAACAATAGCTATGCAAGTATATATTTAAATCCTGTCAATACTCTGGTATATATACCCATCAGAACCAAGTGACTCTTCAATTTTTCAATGTGTCAAAGATGCTTCATTTTATTTACATTGTTCACACTCTACTGTGAGTGTTGCAATGCATTGACTACTTTTCTTTAATATAATTGAGAGCCTCATTATGACATGCAAAGTGATATAGATAACCTTGATAGACAATCCTTCCGCAAACACTTGAAAACTTGGCTCTTCTCAAAATCTAATCACCTCCCGTTCTCTAGTACTCTGTTCCTCTCTATCTTCTCAGTCCCTCTCTTATTTTTCCTTCTTTGTAATTCCTTTCCTCTCAACCTCTATAAACCGTGCCGAGCTCTGCGCATGCGGAGATGGTGCAGTATACAAACCTAAGGTTTAGTTTAGTTTAGTTTAGTATACTGTAAATACTTAAAAAATAAATAAATCTCCCCATTGTCATATTTTCATATGTTGTGAAATACCTATACACCCCAGCTTCACTGGACTCAAAGTGGAAAATCTAGTGCTTATGCAAGTCAGATAGCAGGCAACCAATGCCTTAGCAAGCTACTCAGCATGAGGGATTGCAACAAATGAAAAGGAAAAGTCTCTTCTTCACTCACAGCTGTTCCCTCTGTGAAGGAAAGTGATTCATAGGGCACCAACCACACACCTTTACATATTTGCAGGCTCCAATTCTTTCATTGCTTTCATAGTTTTACAGTCTCACAAACCTTTTGTACTGACAAGTAAAGTTGGAACAGTGGTGCGTGAAGCCTCATTTATCATACACAAATACCTTACAGCTAGATCACCTACCCTGTAACCCCATCAGTCATGCCTTTATGGAGGTGATTTTGTCTTTATATATCCCATTCCTGCAAGCACCTTGCCACTTTCCACAATACAGCTACCATGCAAATTGACTGGTATAATATCATGCAGACTGGAATATCATGCGTACCTCCTGTTAATGCTACTCTGAAGAGAGATACATGTCATTACTCATTAAAGAAACCTTGACATGCAGAAAAAAATGGAGACACCTAAAAGTCAGTGATTGTTTCTACTCCCTCTTCTTGTCACTTCTCTAAAACTTGACGTTTCAACACAGCCTATATGAGAGGTGCAAAGCCCGAGTATAATAAAATGCCAGTCTCTTTCCTATATAAAGATTACTGATGTTAAAACTCTGGAATAACATTTAAAGAATGCAGGTTCATTTCTCAGTTTCAATAACTCCAAATATATTCTTAAACAGTAGATTGCCTCTTGAAGGAAACACAAAATGGCTTTGGTCCTTTATGCATCCCTCCCACCTCTCTTTCTTCTACTGTAGTTATAAATGTCTCTAACTTTCAATGAAGCTAGATTCAACTTCATTGTACAAGGAAAGATCACATCATAAAACAAGCTCTAGGTAGTGTGCAACACAAGAACAGTACAGTAGACTAGAGCACTAACAACTCAGATCTGAGAAAGTGTATACAAACATATAATTTTTGAAGGAGCAAACCACCTCCAGCTATCTATCTGCAAATAAAAATTAAGAAAGCATAAATAAATAACTCCCCTTTTACAAAACTGTAAAAGCATGTTTTAGCGTAGGCCAGTTTGTGGCAGTTCGGATGGGGGGGGATCATGATCGCGGCATGAGAGATTAGGTATCTCTCATGCAGCGATCATTGGGGGGGGGGAATTCTGTAACCGGAGTTGTTTTTGACAGATGCCGGTTACAGAATCCAACTTTTAGGCAAAGGACTGGCCCCTCTTTTGCCTAAAAGGTCTTGTTTTGGGCGTTTGGGACTTGGGCAATTTTTTGGTTGATAATGCGTTCTAAGATTAGATTAGTGGTGGTCTGGGTGATTAAACTGCTGAACATAGAGGTAGGCCATTCTCAAAAAAAAAATCTCATTTTGGATGTTTTTTATGAGAATGGACATTTTCCCTGCTGCTACTTTCAGTGTTTAGGGCCTTAAGGCAAAAGGGGACTTAGACTTTAAAAAAAAAAAAAATTATGCCCCTCTAAGAGTGTTGGGAGCAGCGCAGAACATTCAGCATAAATGCTTTTGTAAAAGGTGGGGGTAAGTAAATAACAGCATTAAAAGTCAAATAAAAGAAACAATAATGGTTGGCATAAAAAAAAGCTGCCCTTAAAAGAAAGTATCCTGACATGGGGCTAGATTCACTAAGCAAACCGATCGTGTACCGATCAATTTGCGACCCCTTTGCAACCCAATTTCCCTCCAACCTGATTCACTAACCTCTCCTGTGATCTGCTTCTGATCCGTGCATGCAAATGAGGGGAAACGGCATGCAAAGTAGGCAGGGACGCGATTCACCAAACAAATTTGGGACACCAACTGGGCTGGCCGATCAAAAGAAGAAGCGACTGCTAGGGACCAGTCGCACAAGTCTCTGCCGACTCTCCTGCTCCATTGCCGCCCTGCACTCTGCCCGAGCTCTGCCTCAGCCAAATCATCGCACTAAGCCTGTCTACATGCACGTGCATTTAATATATGGAGGGTCAGCGTTTTAGTGGTTTGGGATGAGATTTTAAAAAAAGGTTTTCTTTCTACTCTCCAAAACACTTGTCTACCCCGTATTTCATCATCTACCCTATTGCCCCAATCTTCCAGCCCTGCTTTCTGCCCCGATGTCCTCTCTGCTCCAAGCTCTGGATCTCTGCTGCCTTCCCTGCAGTGTGAGTCCGCAGGTTTAAAGCGGGGCTGCACTATGGCGTGTTCCAGAACATGTCGCAGTGCAGCCCCGCTTTAAAAACATGGACTAGCACTTCAGGGAAGGCAGCAGAGAGCAGGAGAGTCAGGCCGGTTAAAAAACAGAGAGGCAGTCTCTCCAGGGCTGTGCTCTTTTAAGTTTTTCTTTGGGAGCCCTGTCCTTTCTCCAACTCGGGGAGTTATGTGCAAGTGGCTGGATTTCAAACTCCTGGGCTGAGACATTTAGGAGGCTGCGTTTTGGCTGATTGCACCCTCCCTGCCTGCCTCCCTGCAGTCTTCTTGTGCGGAGAGAGCATGGGAAGACCATCGACATGGCAAAAAGATGCTCTGCCAATGCGTTGGGATTGAACCCCAGCGATCCATGCGGTCAGAGGGGGGCGTTCCTCTGGTCGCCCTCATTTTAATTTTTTGGTTTTGTGAATTGGTCGGGCCTGCAGGGATTGGCCACGGATCGGGCACAGAAGTCAGGTTAGTGAATCTAGCCCATAGACCTCAGACCTTAGAAGTCCATCCAGCTCTGTCCTTAGTTCCAACTACTGTACTCTCAATCACTGGATTTTCCATCAAAGCTCTTGCCAGCCTATCCCCTAAACCAGATTGCCATATAAAGAACACAGCCCAAACAAGTCTGCCCAGCACTACCAATCATAGGATGACTTGGCAGTTTATAAAAATGTAAATAGTAATAATAATAATAAAACAAAGTCCTCTGAAATGGAATGCTTTACTGGGATGTTTGAGACTATGTAAATATAAGGTGTCCTTCAGGAAGCAACTAAAAACATATTTGTTTGTGAAAGCTTTTTACTAGATAGCGACGTTTAGATTTTGATAATCTGTTTTATCTAAGTTTTATTAGCTATGCGCTAGTTTTAGCAACAGTTAAAGGAGTTGGGAGGATAAAGCAAAAAAAAGTTTTATTGATAGCATGTGTGTGCATGACTGTGTATGCTTATGTTGTAAGCCGCTTAGGCTTTAAGCAGTGAAGATATTTTCAAAATAAATAAATAATGTGTATACCAATAACAGAAATTAAAGCTATCAAAATTTGGAAGGGCAACTTTTATTTTTGAAAGTTATGTGTACTGTAGGGTCAGTAGAATGGGACTTTCATGTTCTACAGCCTAAAATTTGCAGGTACCAACAGTGAGGTACGTGATTTCTGGGGTTAAATACTTTTTAATCAAAGCAAGTTTCTCATTTTCTAAAGATCTAATTGGTCCATTCCTCAGGCTGAAAGTTTGGCGGATTATGCAGCTGATATCATTCTATCTTGTGGTGTAACTAAGCCGCATACCCCACTGTTAGTACCATTTCTCTAGGTTGGTCACAAATATTGTAAGATTCACAAGGAAAGAATAAATATGGGAAAGAAGAACAGGTGATCTTAAAGTAGGGACTTCACCCCTCATATGCAGAGTATTATCTAATCAGGGAAAAATGCCTCTGTGAAATAAAACATTGTCAGGACCTTTTTGAATTTTTTAAGGAAGTTTCTTTTTTTTTTTTTTTCAATACAGCTTTTTACTGAGAAGGAGGAGGGAGGGGTAATGGTGGAAGCAAGGAGGAGGAGGAGGAAGAGGGGGAAATGCTAAGGACAGGAGATACTCCAGACTAAAGGCTGAACCAGGATCATGATGGATCAGGTTCTCTCGATTATGCCTTCAGCCCAAAGTGTCCTCATCTGTAGAGTTACTCAACATATCCAGGATCTTTTTCCGTGCCAGCGCCCTCCTTAGGTGCAGCTTGTAATCTTCCATGATGACGTCATCATGGCGACGGAGAAGGAAGTAATCTTTGCCAATCACCAGACCTGATCTCAAGAACAGGTTTCGGGTTTGGAAGTCAGACACCGTGATTAACCATCTGTTTTTTTCGGCCAGCGGTTCCACAGATCACATTCATATTCTCAAACTGGATCCTGCACACTCGGCGTTTCTCTAAAGCCTTGGGTATGATTTTCTCTATTGCTTTCAGGATATCTTTGTGACAGAAATCCTTCTCAGGCGTACACTCCATGCAGAGAGTGAGGGGTTGTGCAGCCAGCGGTTTCTGAAACTTGCGAATACACGGCATCTCCAGGTCCAGGGCCTCATATTCGAGGATAATCTGCTTCAGGTGACGTTTCGTGGACTTCAGGATAGAGGATCTCCCCAGGTTGCTTGCGTGAATAGTTTCGGAGAGAAGTGTAAGGTTCGGAGACATCTCCAGACTGCTGCTATTGTTCTGTTTGCAATCTGTGTCCCACCAGTTACCAAGACCACTCCTGGCCTTGCTCTCCTCCTTCTGCGTCTCCTGCATTTTGTCAGGGAGATGGAAATGGTCACTGGTGCTTCTCGCCTGAGCTGAAGTGGAACCTGGCCCAGGAGAGACTTACTTGCAGTCCCTGGGACCTTTTTAAGGAAGTTTCGAACCAGATATCAAGGGAAGATTACATTACATTACATTAGTTCTAGACCTGGGGTAGGCAACTCCGGTCCTCGAGGGCCAGAATCCAGTCGGGTTTTCAGGATTTCTCCATTTAATATGCTTGAGATCTATTTGCATGCACTGCTTTCAATGCATATTCACTGGGAAAACCTTAAAACCCTTACTGGATTCCGGCCCTCGAGGACCAGAGTTGCCCATCCCTGCTCTAGACGGATTACAAAAGAGAACTGGACATTTCCAGGAAAATTATAGGATAGGATACTAATTACATGATTGAGCCTTAGCTGGAAAATTTACAAGATTGGGAATAGTTAAGGTAAGGTATTAGTTTATCTTGATAATTTACCTGAATAGCAGGATTTTAAATTTCTTTTCGGAATGTTTTGCAATCAGCTGTTGTTATCAGCATGTTGGAGAGGTGGTGATTTAGTTTTGCTGCTTACATTGCTAGTAGGCTGTCATACATCTTCTTGCGCTGTGTGCCTTTGTTTGGGGAAGGTGAGTTAATGGGGTATGAGTCCTCCTTGATCTGGTTGATTTGTTCTGGTTTAGGCGATCATTCAGGCAGGTGGGGGCGGTGCCATTCATTGCTTTGAATACTAGACAGTAAAATCTGAAAAATATTTGTGCTTGCATAGGGAGCCAGTGTGTGTCTAGGTATGCGGTGGTGATGTGATCATATTTTCTTAGTGAGTAGATCAGTCTGAGGGCTGTGCATTGTATTGTCTGTAATTGTTTTATCATGCTTACGGGGCATGGCAGGTAAAGGACGCTGCCGTAGTCGAAAAATCCCAGGACTAGGGATTGAACTAGGATGATTCCAAAGGGAAGAGGCAGCAAACTTCTAACAGTCAGGTAAAACTTAATTGTGAAATGAGATGGAACAACTAGGAGATTCTGATGCATTAAGCTTGGGAGTCAAATAGGGAATGAGTGCACTGCTGAAAAAAAATATCTGTACAGAAAACCTGATGGTCAGTTGTCAGAATCTTAACTGGGATTAGGTATGAGATAAAAAGCTAGTATTTTTTTAAATGTAAAGAAGTGACCCTCTCTATTCTTTTCTTTTCAAAAAGCAGTTTTATGCATGGCATTGTTTTGTATTATTTGCAAGCGGTACATTTGAGAGTAAAGAATAGCAATTATTAAGTCTGGAAAGAACAAATTAGTAAATCAGAAGTTTATGCAATGGCCTCCTTGGGATATGAGTATAACTTTTATGATTAAATCCATTTATATGAGTGCAGACAACATTAGGTTATACGGTATATACCATTTGAAAGTGAGTTTACTGAGATAATATATAGCATTTCCAAAATCAAAGCAGTATTAGAAGAGCGAGCCTGTCATTTTAAATTCATACTGAATAAGGAAAAAACTAAATTTATGATAGTGACTAGTAGTTTCAATCATAGAAACATTCCCCCTCTTTTACTAAGGTGCGCTAACCGATTAGCGCATGCTAATTAAATTAACGCACGGTGAATGCTAACGCGTCCATAGACTAACTGCATGCATTAGCGTTAAGTACGTGCTAAATCGGTTAGCGCATCTTAGTAAAAGAGGGGGATAGAAACATGATGGCAGATAAAGGTCAAATGGCCCATCTAGTCTGCCCATCCGCAGTAACCATTATCTCTTTCTCTCTCCGAGATCCCACATGCCTATCCAAGGCCCGTTTGAATTCAGACACAGTCTCTGTCTCCACCACCTCTTCTGGGAGACTGTTCTATGCATCCACCCTTTCTGAAAAAAAAAATACAATATTTCCTTAGATTACTCCTGAGTCTATCACCTCTTAACTTGATCCTATGCCCTCTCATTCCAGAGCTTTCTTTCAAATGACAGAGATTCGACTCATTAGCATTTACATTTTATTTATTTATTTATTTAGATTTTTATCCCGTCCTCCCAGTATCTCAGAACGGTTTACAAGTAAACATTCACAATGGAGTGAATTGGACATACAAGATTATACAGTAGATTTAAATACTTGGACATATGAGACTGTGCAGCAGTGTAAATATAGGGACTATACAGCAAATTAAGAACAGTAGTTTAAATGTAAGTAGTTTAGTTTAGATACAAGTTATTTGAGTATAGGCTGAGAGTGGACTATACAGAAATTTTTGGCAGAAGATTAGAATGGAGAAAGAAGAGTAGAGGTGGGGTTTAAGGGGTTGGGTGTAGACTGAGGGTGACCTTTAGTTGAAGAGGAGGGTCTTTACCATTTTCCGGAATGTCATGAAGGTATTTAAATGTCTCTATCATTTTGCCCCTCTCCTGCCTTTCCTCCAAAGTATGCATATTGAGATCTTTAAGTCTGTCCCTATACGCCTTATGATGAAGACCACACACCATTTTAATAGCCTCCCTCGGAACTTCAGTTGTAATTTATTCAATATATTCTTGATAAAAGCAATAAAAAACACAATAAAACACTGTCCACATTTATCATGAAAGGACCCAACACGGGCCGTGTTTCGGCTAAACACGCCTTCCTCGGGGATCCTAAGATGTAAATTTCAAAAGGTGTGCATTAGTCTAAATGTGTATTAATGTAAAAATACTTTAGATAAATGGTGTCAAGCAGAATGTGAACTACAAAAGAAATAGTGAGCTGCAAATATTGTGATGAGTGAAAAAGTATTCTCACATGAAGTTTAAAGTACTACTAAAAAATGTGTAGGGGCATAATCAAAAGAAACGTCTATATGTATTTTGGCCAAAGTCACAAGTCGCCCAAAGTCAGACACGGGAATAGGTCCATTTTCGAAAAATATGTCCAGCATTTTTTTTTTTGGAAAATCGTCCAGCTGTCTGATCGCCCAGACTGCTAAGTTGTCTATCTTTATACCCCATTTTTGTCCAAAAATTAATCCAAGTCACAAATGCCTAGAAAAAGACCTTTTGGGCATGGGAGGGGCCATAAAAGTGATGGACTGGACACCCAGACATGGCACCAGAGTAGTGGGGTACCTTACAGAGCACTACTGTGAACTTCACAAAAAGTGTGCCACAGAAACATCTCACTACAGCTCCCTTATAGGTCATGGTGAGCCCCTCAAAACACCCTTAGAACCTACTAGACCCACCTACCTACCACCTCAATAGTCTTTATGGCTGCAGTAGCCACTTATATGGCAGTACAAAAGGGTTTTGGGGGTTTTAGGGGGTGCACATTTTTCACCATGAATGCAGTGATTAGAGTGGTTTATGGGTCTGGGTCCTCCTTTCCATGGTTCAATAACCCACCTCTGTGCAGCTCTACTAGGCTGCCAGGTGCTGATGTTCTGGAGGCAGATATGTAAAATTGTTATTACGATTTTTTTGGGGGGGAGGGTCAGTAATCACTGGGGCAGAGTGTGGGGGTCTCTACTTTGTGTCTGCTGGGGTTATCTGGTCACTTTGGATACCTTCTGTGGACTTAGACCTGGTTTTAGATGGCCTAAGTCACAACGCCCAAGTTCCGTCTAGGCAGTGTTGTAAAACTTTTGGTTATACATGCAGTACGACTAAGGGCTCCTTTTACAGAGGTGTATTAGCGTTTTTAGCGCACACACCGGGTTAGTGCACGCTATAGCGCATGCTAACCAAAAAACTACCACTTGCTCAAGAGTAGGTGATAGCAGCTAGCGCGCATGGCGTTTTTAGCGCACGCTATTCTGCATGTTAAGGCCCTAACACACCTTCATAAAAGGAGTCCTAAGTCTAGGATGGCCCACGTCCTGCCCAAATCCCACCCTCACCACTCCTCCTAAAATGTCATTCAGCAGCACTGTGAAGGCCTAAGTCATTTTTAAATACGTCTAAAACCCAGTTCGATTATCGGCACTTGGATAACTTTTGTTACTGATCGTCCAAGTGCTGATTTAGGCCGGTTTTTAGATATTTTCCTGTTTCGATTATGAGCCCTATAGTGTCCATGAAGACCAGTTGTGAAAGATCTTATTGCCCATATTGTTTGCCCCTAATTGTTTGGCACTCTTCTTGAATCTACCTCTAATTGCAGAATGTTAAGTTTATGTTCTTTGAGCCAACTCAGTCAAGAGCTTTAAGGATTCTAGATCCCTTACAAATGCTGTTTCTAAAGTGGATGATACATCCAGAAAAGTACAGAGGTACTTGGCACAGCTGTAATTTGTAATTGCCAGTCATCTTAGATATTTTAAAATTGAACTAATGATTTTAATACTGAATGTAACCATTAAATAATTTTCCTTTTGTTTCATTTTAATTTGTTGAAATACCCTTTAAGTGTAATGTTATATTTGTATTTTAGATAATCGTCTGTTTTTATTTAAAAATCGTAAGTGTGTTAATTTTTTTATTAATTTGTACATCGCCTTGAATTTTGAATTGGCGATAAATCAAAAATACTTAATAAACTTGGATAAACTTGGAAACTTGGATATTTATGCTTATAGCTTTAAAATATGCTTTTAAGAGATTTCCATAATTTCTGGATCTTCCATTAATCTTTCTGCACTATCCCCCTCTTTTACAAAGGTGCGCTATGCTTTCTAGTGCGTGATAAATATTAACATGTGCTAAACACACGCTAAACGCTAACATGTGCATGTTATCCTATGGACGCGTTAGCAGTTAACGCACACGTTGATTCAGTGCGCGCTAAATCCATGCTAAAATGCTTAGCGTGCCTTTGTAAAAGACGGTCCATGTTTCAGTAATAGATGGACTGTCTCTTATTTTGTTCTTGGAGCCTTTGTTGGTCTGGGTACGAATCTGAATTGGCACTGGTAAGGGCAAGAGTGACTGTTTGTCCTACCTTAGATAACCAGTGGTGGGGAACGAGGGCTGCAATCCAGACAGGTTTTCAGGATTTCCCAAAAAATACAGTACACTTAAATTTAGGATGACTAGTGACACCTTAGGCCCCCTTAGGCATCCTAGAGGTAGGCACTGGTATATAAGGACAGGTTTCCATGATTGCAGAATAAAGTTACATAGTCAATTACCATGCCATTTAACTCATTAAAAACAATTATGTTGTGTGCAAATTTTAGTTAGGTATCACTAGCCATCCATGACTAGGGAGCCTAGTGGTGCCTAACATGACCACTACTTATATAATCAGGCCAAATTAATCTACTACTTTGAAACCCACACCATCATGCAGCAAAAAGGCAAAGAATCACAGCATTCAATAAAACACTCGAAGGAAAGCCAGAAGCTTAGCAAAGCTTCCAATACCTCTCAAAATTAAACGTAGCAAACACAACAGTGAGTAGAGAAATGGTTATTCTCTCAAAGGGCACACATGTGATTAGGCTAGCATCCACTACTTCAGTAAAGCTGCTGCAGGGATCCAACTTCTAGCAAGCTGTTCCTTTTATCACTGAACTTGTACCTGGGCAGTGGCATAGTAAGGGTGTGGGTGTGTGTGTGCTAGGGGTGGCCTGTCCCAGGCACTGTCTTGGTGGGGGCACCAGCACCCGTCTTCATCTCTACCCTCCCGACTCCTTCCCTGCCCTTCCCACTACCCACTGTCGTCACTTCCTGGACCAGCATCTAGGAAGTGACATCAGAGGAAGAGCTGACGTTGGTGCAAGCAGCAGTTTGGGGTTGCTGCTCATGCCGGGAATGTTAATGAGGTATGGGAGAAAGGAAGGGGTGCATATGCATGGCAGGAGGGGGCAAGGAGGGAGCGGATGGGGGTGGGGGTGGAGCAGCTGAGAAGGGGGCGGGTTGGGATGCCACCACCCTGGATGCCTCTCACCCTCGCTAAGCCACTATGCCTGGGCATGAAAAAATTGCCTCCATCTGTTTTGGTAGCACTCTTTCTGGGGGCAGTTAGACTGGTGAGATAACTTCTCATGTAGCCATGCATACAAAGGGCTAGACTTAGTTATTGGTGCCCAAATTTGGGCACTGAAAAAAGAAGAGTGACCTGGATGGGCTACTGTAAGGATGGGCTACTGGACTAGATAGACTATCGGTTTGAATCAGTAAGGCTATTCTTATGTTCTTATGATCTTTAAGGCCTATATTCCATAAATGGCACTTTAACTGTCCCTGAATCTTGGTTGCTGAAACAGCTAAAAATTAGGTCAAAAAATGTTGAAGAGGGTTTTCATCAGACATTCCCTGTAATAACTTCCACTGAGTATTGGAACAGTTTATTGAGGCCTTCTTGAGGAGTGAGGAGATAGGCAGAACATCTTCTAGCTCACTCAGGCCACCTACTCCATGCTATTTTTTTTAGGTTTCAAGGTTTTATTCTATCTAGTTTAGATTTGGGATCTATTCACTGACTTGTTTGACTATGGGCTTTAATGTGGCCTTAACACTTGAAAAGCCTACTTGCATTTCTTCTGTTGGGGGACAACTAAACTAAACTAAACTAAACCTTAAGTTTATATACCGCATCATCTCCACGGATGTTGTGGAGCTCAGCACGGTTTACAAGAACTTAAAATATAGGAAGAGAAGGAATAAAAAAGGTTTACATGAACTTATATATAGAAGAGAAGAGTAAGGGGGGATAGAATTACATTTTAGTGAAAAGCCAGGTTTTCAGTTGCTTGCAGAATAATTGGAGGGAGCCCAGGTTCCGCAGTGGGATAGTAAGGTCATTTCAAAGACCTGTGATTCTGAAGAGAAATGATTTCCCCAGTTTGACTGCATAGCAATTACCGTGTAGAGAGGAGAAGGATAATTTATACCTTTGGGCGGGTCTGGTAGAGTCAGGATTCGAGGGGTTATAAGATAGTGGGATTAAGGGAGGAAGAATGCTGTGAATGATCTTAAAAGCCAGGCAGGAGCATTTGAAATGGATTCTGGAAATCACTGGGAGCCAGTGAAGTTTGGCTAGGAGTGGGAAGACATGGTCAGACTTATGTTTTGCAAAGATCAACTTGGCTGCAGTATTCTGGATTAGTTTGAGTCTTTGAAGACTTTTTTTTGATAGGCTTAAGTAGATGGCATTGCAGTAGTCTAATTTGGAGAGGATGATGGATTGGACAAGGACGGCGAAATGTTGGCGAAAATAGGATCTTACTTTCCTCAGCATGTGGAGGCTGAAAAAGCATGATTTAGCCAAGGAGTTGAGGTGGTCATTGAGGGAGATAGAAGAATCTATAATGATGCCAAGGACCTTGCTTGAGAACTCAAGCTGCAGTGCAGCGCCTGAGGGTAGTGCGAAGAGGGTGGGCAGTTGTTCTAATTTTGGGCCGAGCCAGAGTAATTTTGTTTTTGATTCATTCAATTTCATCTGTACCGAGAAGGACCAGGAATGGAGTCTCATTATGCAAGCTGTAATGTTCTCGTGGAGGTTGGTGAGGTTCTGGTCTGTCTCAAGGAGGACAACTGAAACCTTGATCCTTTGAGAAGGAAAACACTTCTACCAAAAGGTAAACAAAATAGATATTTGGTACAATTAAGTAAAGCTGCAGAATCACTTCACATGAATAAGCTGGTGATTGTGCATGACCTCATTCTTGAGGAAAGCCTAGATATTCTCTTATCTTGCAGAATTCTGGCTACAGGAATACAATAATGTAACACTGAGTCAGCTGTATCAACCAGGATTTTCTGCTACCATTACTATTAGGCCCATTCTGTTCAAGCCTAACAGCTATTGAAAAGGGCATGTCTGTCCATTTGTCTGTATGCAGGCATAGATGTGTTTCCACATGCGGCAGAGGAAGCTAACACCAGAACGCAACAAAGAATTCCTTACACACTCTATTCCAAAAAATTCTTTTTCAAATGTTTATTTCAACACAACTGACTCTTGTCAGTATTTTGTGCATCTTTGCTGGATGCGATGAGACTAGCTACTGTACTCTCTTGATAAACCTCAACAGAGCTAGAGGACAGATTGGAGCAGAGTCTGGGAACCTGCTGCTTTGATAAAGGACTGAAGTCTATTTTCCTATCCAGATGTGGTTTTGCTGGTTCTTGTCATATGTTAATTGACTGCTAGTGCAGAGAGAACTTTCTGTTTGCCAGCTTGCATAGGTGAAAAGTTTTCATTTTCAGATTGCTTAAGGTGACACAGAGACTTGTTTTGCCCTGTAGAATGTGTTGATGACATTTTAGTTTGAATAACTACAGCTATCGAGTGCTCATCGCTGAAACATGTTGGCCCAGTTCTGCAGAGCATGGCAAAATTGCTTAGCATATCACTGAAATCTCAATAAGAAATAATGAAGTTTTATTGCTTCTTACCAGTCCTCAGGCACTCACACTTGAAAAGAAAAAAAATATATATATATGAAAAATAACTCTTTCCAGAACAGTTTGGGAAGGCAGACTGGATTTAATTTGAGCAGTACTTTAAATTGTAAGTATGTAGATGTACGAGGGGGTGCTAAAAAGTTCTAAGCCCAGCCAAGAAGAGAATGATGTGGATATGGTCCAATCAATGATCTGAAACAATGCGAAAACATAGAATTCTGTTTCTGCAAATTGGCACTTAACGAAATAAGATAGCACTCTTCTCAATAACAGTAACACTCAGAATTTAGGAAGTTGGATGGGATGAGAACTTTTCAGCACCTCATCATAGTGTGAATAAGAGGAAGGGCTGGAAGGGTGGTAGATGTGGTTTTCTTTCCTACATATTTCCTGCTCTGCAATTTATTTCTACGTTCATAATAAACTACTGAGCACAAAGTGTCGGAGCTAAGCCTGATCACAGGGAGGCTGCAACAGAATAAAAGACCTTCACAAGGCTTTCCCCTTACCCTTTCAAGAAGATGTACCAAGAGCACCTCAGGGAGCTCCCATTCATATTTTTTGAGCTAGGAAAAGACAGACAGCAACTCCAGGTTGCTATCTATAGAGCAGTGGTCTCAAACTCAAACCCTTTGCAGGGCCACATTTTGGATTTGTAGGTACTTGAAGGGCCTCAGAAAAAAATAGTTTGTCTTATTAAAGAAATGACTATTTTGCTTGAGGTAAAACACTGTGTAGTTTATAAATCTTTCCTTTTGGCTAAGTTTTAATAATAATATTGTAATTTATAGCTAAAGAGACATAGGATCAAGAAACTGTTTTAGTGATTATGATAAACATACCGAGGGCCTCAAAATAGTACCTGCCGGGCCACATGTGGTCCCCGGGCCACGAGTTTGAGACCACTGCTATAGAGCTTATCTTTCTATTAAATAGGTCTTTTGATACTGTGCTTGTGTTATAACACTTTGACACCAAATGCTACTGATTTGATATGTTTGTACCCTAGACTGAAAAAAAAAATCTTCAACTAATGGAGTAAACTTTTCGACTGTAGATGTAATAAGTGTTATCTTATTAAGTGCCAATTTTCAGAAACAATCCCCCTCTTCTACGAAACTGTGATAGCAGTTTTTAGTGCGGTGAGCCGCGCTGAATGGCCCGCGCTGCTCCCGATGCTCATAGAATTCCTATGAGCATTGGGAGCAGCGCGGGCCATTTAGTGCGGCTCTCTGCACTAAAAACTGCTAGCACAGTTTAATAGAAGAGGGAGAAAATTCTACATTTTGACATTGCTTCCAATCATTGATTGAACTGTATCCACTACATTCTCTTCTTGGTTGGGCTGAGACCTTTCAGTGCCCCTTCGCACTTTGGACCCAGCAGTCAGCTGGCAATCACTGTATGTCTGATATTTTGGCAGCGTGAAATAGTCAAGAAAGGTTAGTGTTATCTGGTAATCCGCTAATCATGCTCTTGGAATGTCTTAAACTTTCCTCTTTTATCAACTTAAATGTCCAGGTGAGTTTTAAATTTATATGGATCCATCTTTTCAATATCTACCTTTTATTTGTTTTTCTAATTTATACAATGTGCCATCCTTTCTGAAAGGCCCAAACACGGCAACAGACCACAGAACAAAAATTGTAATTTAAAATCCATAAAAAATGTGATAAAAACAATGTAACCATAGCATAATATACTGAGGAATTGTCTATAAAGTTTAGCACAATTTGAACTCAAAACATCAGTAGGTCCTAATCTAAAACTTGATAAGAGAGGACAATAACCCCTCCCAAAATAAACAGCTGAAATTTAAAAAGCTATGGTTAAAATTCTCTACCGCAGGATGCTCAGGAGTCTCATGGTAGTTTTGAGATCAGCATGCGCTTTCCACATACTGAAAAACAGATTACAATTTTTAGCAGTGGGGGGGGGCATGTTTGGGAGTGGAGAGTGGGTCTGTTCAGTGCTATTTGGTTAGTGTAGCTGCAATGCTACATACTAGTTGATTGGAGCATGAGCCTTTACCCCCAAATTCTATATAGGGACCTAAAGTTAGGCTCCTACATTGGTGCACCTAGCCCAAGGGTAGGCAATTCCGGTCCTCGAGAGCCGGAGCCAGGTAAGCTTTTCAGGATATCCACAATGAATATGTATGAGATGGATTTGCATGCACTGCCTTCTTGAGATGCAAATCTATCTCATGCATATTTATTGTGGCTATCCTGAAAACCTGACTTGGCTCCAGCTCTCGAGGACTGGAATTGCCTACCCCTGACCTAGCCAATACAGACTCCTAACTTACCCCCTTTTATCAAGCTGTGCTAGAGGCTTTTATCGTGGGCCAGTGAGGTAAGTGCTCTGACACTCATAGGAATTCTATGAGCGTTGAAGCATATACCGCACTGGCTCGCACTAAAAACCTCTAGCACAGCTTGGTAAAAGGGGCCCTTAATTGGTTAATAGGCTAAATTGGTGCTGATAATTGGAATTTAATACCTCATAATTGTTAATTGGACTTAATTGAAATTTAGGTGCCTAACTCAAAAAAATGCAATTCATCAAAAAGTAGGTACCAAGTTCAAAGGTCCTACCTAAAAGTGGACATGTTTAAGGGCAGGCAGTGGGCGTGTTTTCGAGTTAGGTATCTGTTTTTGAATTAGGTGTTGTTGTGTGCCTAACTTAGGTACAAAACTAATAACCTCCAATTCAAACGCTGAAGCAAAAGCTCAAATCTTAACTACTTTTAATCAAAGCATTCAGTTGAAAACGCATTCTGGGGATTTGCCTCTGAAGCTACAGAGCAATCACTGCTTCTGAGCTATGAAGGGGAACCTAAACAGCTCATTAGTTCCTCTTCAACATTCTATCATAGGCAACCCCTGATGTTAAACGGTAAGATGACATTGGGTGCATACATTTAGGACAAAAATACATTTGGCAAAAATACAGTACACCTAAATTTAGGATGACTAGTGACACCTAATACCACTTAGGTGGCACTAAGTGTGATTCCGTCCAGTGCGCCTGTCTTTTATAGAATCACGCTTAGTGTCACAGTAGTCGGCGCCAATTGTTTGTGTGACCTATATAGAACCAGGGCCTTATTGCCTAGAAAACTGGTGTTAGGAATATCTCTCTAATGACCATATGCAGATGGGGAAGTTAGCACGTCACCATTAATTAAGAAAATGGACAATGTGGCCATTTTACAGCCAAGCTAAAAGTGGCCTCAGTGTATAAGAAAGCCCTTGCTGGGGATAGCACTGGCTACTTTTTAGCGCAGCTTAGTGAAAGGAGCCCTATATTTTGATTATTTATTCAACAGATTCAGAAACAAGGTCATTTTAGAAAGGTTTTTCTGTGTGTAAAGCTTTTTACGTGTAGAAAAATGACTTTTTAAAATAATTATGTAGACATATGCTCTTGTATTAGAACATTCACTAAGATGGATAGGCAAATGGCTGGAGAACAGAAAGCAGAGAGTGGGCATAAATGGGAAGTTCTCAGACTGGGAGAAAGTGACTAGCGGTGTGCTCCAGGGCTCGGTACTTGGGCCCATCTTATTTAATATTTTCATCAATGACCTAGAAGAAGGAACATCCAGTGAGATCATCAAGTTTGCAGACGACACAAAGCTATGCCGGGCAATCAGATCGCAGAAGGATAGCGAGGAACTCCAGAGTGACTTGTGTCAGTTAGAGAAATGGGCGGAGAAATGGCAGATAAAGTTTAATGTGGAAAAGTGCAAAGCAATGCATTTAGGCAGAAAGAACAAGGAACACAAGTATAGAATGTCAGGTGCAACTCTGGGTAAGAGATAACAAGAAAAGGACCTGGGTGTACTGATAGATAGGACCCTGAAACCGTCGGCACAATGCATGGCAGCAGCAAAGAAAGCAAATAGAATGTTAGACATGATAAAGAAAGGAATCACGAGTAGATCGGAGAAAGTTATAATGCCGCTTTATAGAGCAATGGTCAGACCACACTTGGAATACTGTGTCCAACATTGGTCTCTCAACCTAAAGAAGGATATAAAACTGCTGGAGAGGGTGCAGAGATGAGCAACGAAGCTAATGAAAGGTATGGAGAACTTGGAATACGAGGAACGACTTAAGAGACTGGGATTGTTCTCCCTTGAGAAAAGGAGACTGCGAGGGGATATGATCGAGACTTTCAAAATACTGAAAGGAATCGACAAAATAGAGCAGGAAAAAAAATTATTTACAATGTCCAATGTGACACGGACAAGAGGACATGGATTGAAGCTAAGGGGGGACAAGTCCAGGACAAATATCAGGAAGTTTTGCTTCACGCAACAAGTGGTGGACACCTGGAATGCTCTCCCAGAGGAGGTTATTACAGAATCCACCGTTCTAGGATTTAAAAGCAAACTAGATGCATATCTCCTTTCGAGAGGCATAGAGGGATATGGGTGACTAAAATTACGCCAGGTGTACACCTGGCTGGGCCTCCGCATGTGCGGATTGCTGGACTTGATGGACTGAAGGTCTGATTCGGAGATGGCAGTTCTTATGTTCTTAATAACACATGCACTTACTCACTATGCATAGGCATTCTTGGGGATAGAATTTGGAAGGAGTTGCAATATACACATAAATTTTATAAAATATACAACAATTAAATCAAATACCCAATCAGCCCAAGACAATGAATTTCCTATTTCTTAATTTATTTTTATCAGATCTTCAGAACGAGCGTCTAAGAAAAATGTTATAGTCATTCATAGGTCCATAAGTTTTATTTTGTGTAAATTTAAATAAGCATCTCTTCTTACAAACATGTCTAATCTTCAGTTTTCATGTTTTAAAATAATATATAAAATATATATTAAAAAGTCAAACAACTGAAGTAGGCCATTGCTAAGCCTCTTCAGAGGAATACTGATGACATCACACCGACAACCCAATTGCTGTATATAAAATAGATTTATTAGTAACTAATTTTTTTTAGCCTGTTACATTAATGGGTGCTAGAATAGATGTGTAGACATAGGCATTTCTTTCTTTCTTGTTCTTTTTTTCTGTATGTCTATCTTTCTTTCTCTCTCCCTGCCCCCTGCCTGTTTTTCTTTCTTTCTGTCTCTCCCCCTGTCCAGCAGCACCCCTTCCCTGCTCCCCCTGTCCAGCAGTAGCCCTTCTCCCTTCCTTTTATCCCTACCCTATCCAGCAGCACCCTTTTCCTGCTCCCCCTGTCCAGCAGTAGCCCTTCTCCCTTCCTTTTACCTCCCCCCTGTCCAGAAGCACCCCTTTCCTGCTCCCCCTGTACAGCAGTAGCCCTTCTCCCTTCCTGTTACCTCCCCCCTGTCCAGCAGCACCCCTTCTCTGCTCCCCTTATCCAGCAGTAGCCCTTCTCCCTTCCTTTTACATTCCCCTTGTCCAGCAGCACCCCTTCCCTGCTCTTATCTGATAAGTCTCCTGTGTTTTCTGAAGCAGCTCTGCCAGGACCCACCGCAGGCTTCTTATTCAGCTGGCTCCTTTTTCAGCTGGGGAAACCATCGCACGCATTGCAAACTGCCACTGCTGCTGGGGAAACTGCCGCACGTGTTGCAAATCGCCAAAGGCTCCTTCTTCTGCACATGCGGTGGCACGGTCCCACGGAACATAGAGATTGAAGTGCGCATGTACGCTAAGGGTTTTATTATAGCGGATAAACAAAAGTCAGCTTACATGTAATAAAGTAGCAGCAAATTAAGCCAACGGATTACATACAGAGTAGCCGGCATCTGATATGTGGGATCCATCCTGAAGCTCAAGGCAGCTGATCTGCTGCTTTTATACTCTAGTACAGTAGCCTAAAATCTTAATTGCTACCTGGTTACAAAATACATACTCACTTTCTATTGGCTTGTCACATTTGTCATTTATGTTGAATGGATGGTATACATATTGATCATTGAGTCATAATGAAGCATGATGTCACCTGGTGCCAAATATGACTTCTCTATTTACCCTGACAGTGCATTCTTAATACTAAGGTAAATAATTCCTGAGAGTGGGCCCCCACCCTCCAGGGCTTGATTGTAGATCTGTCAGCACTTTTCACCTGTGGCTGATGTGACTTTTGGTAAGTCGTCCTGACCTGGAGTCATGTGGCTTGATTTTCTTCTTGTGACCCAAGTATTTCTTGGAAAGTCCCAGAATATCCAATGTTGTCATAGTCAGCAGATGTTTGCCAGCCTCTAGGGCACAGGTGTCAAACTCAAGGCCCAAGGGCCAAATCCGGCCCGCCTGGTCGTTTTATGCGGCCCGCGGTCTGATGCTCCCAGTTTTACCTTGTGGACAACTCCCTCCTCCTCACAGCCGTAATGTGCATGGAGCCACATGCTGCAGCTCCTCACGCGTCCCACACCTCATCTAGAAGCATTCCCTCTGTTGTGACGTCAGAGTGAAGGCTTTCGGTTCAGGTGCAGGGCGCACAAGGAGCCGCTGCACATGGCACCGTGCACACTACAGCTGTGAGGAGGGAGCCAGCCACAAGATGACACCAGGGGATATTGGACCACGGGCCGCATAAAATGGCCAGGTTGGAGCCGGCCAGAAGGTTAGACATCCGCTGGAGGGAGGCACAGCATGGAGTAAGGGAGACAACAAAGGTAGGGGGGAATGGTTTTATTTTCAAGTTAGTGTTTGAATTGAATTTTAAGCATTTTAATCTGCTGTCTATCTTTTGCACTGCTCAGGAAGAAATAAATTTGTTTCTTTTTCTCTGGGGGTTGTACTGCATGCAGAATCTTGAATCTTAGGGTGTTTTTAAAAAATATATTAGTACTTTCAGTTTTTGGTCCCGTATTTACATAGGGGTTATCTGTTTCTGGTAGGAATGAATGTTGAGAAGCATACAATGTGTTAACAATTACCATTATTTGTTAATAAGATTATATTGTGTGTGTATATATGAAAAATGAATGGAAAAAATGGTGTTATAATTAGTATTATTATGAGGGCGGGGTCTGGGGGGTGGAGATTGGGTGGGGTCTGGCCCGCGACTTAGCCTGTGTTTTGGATTTCGGCCCCTTAATGTGAATGAGTTTGACACCCCTGCTCTAGGGCAAAGATGAACTTCTCACAAAAACATATTATTTGTGCTGACAGGGAGAGATATGATTTTTACATTGCTCATCAGGCTTAGGTCAGTTCACTTCAACAACACAGTATCTCTCTTACATATTTCTTCTGGGGGTCTCATGGGGGTCTTCAGCTTCATTCTCATGATGGTCTTCTTCCTTATTCTCCCTCACAACTTAAGCCAGCTGTCCATTCCATATCTGCATTCATTCAATTAAGAGGGGTACTTATCAATGTGTGCTACTGTTAAGATGGATTATTTTACCACAAGTTGTGCTATTTTAGCACAGGATCCCATGTTTTGCAGTGATACCATGTGCTAAAGTATTGGTAGCAAAACATGTAGTAAATTAACCCATCTTAACAGTAGCATACATTGATAAATTCTTCTGCTAAGTGTTACAGTGTTCAATGTGAAATTCAAAATTAAAGATGATTCCAGGTGTTGATATTCAGTCAGTGATGTTCAGAATTTTTTTTAGTCACCATCTACAGGCACTGGCATTGAATATCCAAGTTTATGTGGTTAGTTGTCTCTTATGCAGTTAACTGTAGCATTCAGCAGTTAACTGCATAAGCAACATCATATAAAGATAGGACTGACATTTATGTGGTCCAATATGACCCCTAAACTTGGGTGGTTAAGTGCTGACTATACCCATGGACCACTCACAAAATAACTAGCTTTGATATTTAGCTATACTAATGAGTTAATTGTCATTCAATATCAATGAATATCTCTGAACAAGTGATTTGACCCCCATGCTGCAAGACTGATCACTGGGACATTAATATATGATCATATTGCCCCAGTGTTAAAAATAACTACACTGGTTGCTGATTGAGGCCTTCACTGAGTATAAAATCCTGACTGTAATACATCAGGTGCTTTATGGTGTGGCACCATGGTACTTGATTCAAATTCACAAAAGATACTCTCCAAATCGAAATTTATAGTCGGAATCAACTTCGAGACTAATTGAGAAAAGGAATTAGAAAGTACACTACAAAAAGACCAGCAAAGCTGCTGTATCAGTGGTGGGCCCAAGACTTTGGAGCTCAAAGAAAGGGACATTAAGGCCCTCTTTTACTAAGATGCGTTAATCGTTTTAGCATGCGCTAAATCAGGGGTAGGGAACTCCAGTCCTTGAGAGCCATATTCCAGTCGAGTTTTCAGGATTTCCCCAATGAATATGCATGAGATCTATTTGCATACACTGGTTTCAATGCATATTCATTGGGGAAATCCTGAAGACCTAACTGGAATACAGCTCTCGAGGACCCCTGCACTAAATCAACGTGTGCGTTAACCACTAACATGCCAAAAGATAATGTGCACGCATTAGCATTTAGCGTGCACTATTTACTGTGCGCTAAAAAGCATAGCGCACCTTAATAAAAGAGGGGGGTTAGAGTTTGCACAGATGTTAAATCTTTCAAGAAACTGTTAAAGACCGCTCTATTTGTGAGATTCTTCCTTCCTTGATTGATTAGATGCTAGTAGTTAATAGAACATCCCTATGTTATTTGAAGAAAAGCTGACGGTTCTTATTGAGGTTTTTATTTGATAATGTATGAATTTATATGCAATGTTTGTTACTTTTAGGTATGTATTACACGTTTAATTGATAAGCGGGAGAGAAAATTTTAAAATAAATAAATTAATGATTTATAATCCTTCATTTCAAACCCTGTAGTACCTTAAGAGTCCTGCTTTTCATTCAGTTATGGTGCTTAGGCAATCTTATTCTGAGTAAATGTTTCATGTGCTTAACATACTGTACATTAGTAGATATGGACAGGCACAGGCGAATTTCAAATGGTACATGGAGAGGTGACTTCACATGTTCAGAGCTGGAACTGGAGAATTCTCATATAATTTTACAAAAGCGGCAGAGCCTCTGTGATGGTAGCCTTTTCAACCTTCTGCTGCCAACACTGTGGCAGAGAAGAGCAGAACAATATCAACAAGTTAACTGGAAGGGCAACAGGGTGCAGCTGCTGGGGACCCAACCATTGTCATTGAATTTCTGTGATTTATTGACTATCACTTGCAGAGAAGAAACTGTTAACAATGGAGTTTGAGATTTTAGTTTGTCTTTTATTTTATGCATGTTCTTATTGGTGAAAACCAGGGATTTCAAAGTCCCTCCTTGAGGGCCGCAATCCAGTCAGGTTTTCAGGATTTCCCCAATGAATATGCATTGAAAGCAGTACATGCACATAGATCTCCTGCATATTCAATGGGAAAATCCTGAAAGCCTGACTGGATTGCGACCCTCAAGGAGGGACTTTGAGGCCCCTGGTGTAAACTGTTCAGTTTTTTAAATGGTATAAAAATAGTTTTAAATAAATAAATTTCAGTTTGCAGCATTATGGATTATAAGCCGTGCAATATAACAGAAACAGCAGTGAAGGCAACAAACAGGACAGTCCACTGAATAGTGAACAACAGAAGAAGACTAATACAGAATAGGAATTGATGACCCAATGCTCAAGGGGAGTCCTGCTGGTATTTAAAGCCACATTGGTGGGAGTCTAAATGCATTTCCTAGCTTAGTCTTCAGTGGCAATATTGCAAGTATACAGCTAGGGGTCAGAGGTGCCATTTTGAATCTGGACACCGAAGAAGGAACATCATGGGATCACTCATATCACTAGATATCAAGGAGGTTCCTAGTAAGAGTCAGGGGGAGGCCAGGGTTATGAATGTGGCCACAGAATGTGGGGCAGTTACATGATCCCTATGCTGGCCCCTTTAACAGATAGCAGGGCTGACGTATTGCCTGCTATCAGTGTTGCTGCAGTCAGGAGACTGCAATGTTCTTGGCTGCAGCAAGATTAACTGAAGTTTTCAGGACGCTCTTTTCAATTTTTTGTTTATTTATTTATTTATTTAATTGTTGTTCCTGCTGGAAATGCCAACAAATATCTTTGTATTTGTCAGTGCCTTTTACATGTTTTACAGATGGCTCTGCATTCAGCAGATCTGTTTGCAAAATATCACAGGCATCCACATTTCAGCTTACAAAGTTACCTCCCCCCCCCCTTTAGTAAGCCGCAATAGCAGTTATTAGCACAGGGAGCCATGCTGAATGCTCCGTGCTGCTCCCATTGCTCATAGGAACTCTATGAGCATTGGGAGCAGTGTGGAGCATTGAGCGCAGTTCCCTGCACTAATAACCGCTATTGCGGTTTAGTAAAAGGGAGGGTTAATTCTGCATTAAAGGAATGCTCTGTTCCTCTTCAGTAGAAAGAGCAAAACCCTACCATCCTATACAATGTTTAATTATTTAATTATTTATTTTAACTTAGATCAAAGCAGATGTGGGTAAGCAGGGGTGGGTAAGCAGAGTGGGCAGACTTGATGGGCTGTAGCCCTTTTCTGCCGTCATCTTCTACGTTTCTATGTTTCTATTAGCACAGCAATTGAACAATCTGGGGTAAGACAAAGTGCTTGTAAATAATGTTCCTTAATGTGCTTGGCAACAGGGCAGCAAACTATTTGCTTTTGTTATCTAATGACAATGCTTCAATACATACAATGGCTTATGTAGCAATAGCATTTTTTTCCAGATGCTTTTTGTAGAACTGGAATCCTATCATATAATGGGGCTTTGCCTTTAAATATAGCCAATAGGGACCTTGTGATATGAGTATGATATATCTAGTGGTCTCTGGTTTTGGATCTCTGCAAGTCAGTCTCTATTTCATAGAATGGAAAAATTATCTGATGAGAACATTGGGGAGAACATTTTTCCATTCTATTGGAAAAAAAAGAGTCCAACTGATTTTCCCACCAAAATTCATATTGGTGACCAACAAATTTTACTGCTTCATTCATCTCAAGCCCCAACCAATTGGGGTTGAGGACCCACTATAGATAAAGACAAACTGCAAATCTCACAGCATACCCCGAAGAAAGACACAGCATGATGGCTAAAACATCAGTTCTACCTAACCAGATGCATCAAGACCCGAAAAGCTGCATCAGGCATGATGCCAGCTGTGGAAGCCAAAAAGAACCCATAGACTAATGATTATTGCATTGGTCTAAGAACCAAGGTCAATTCGCACTTTAGCTCCTGCACAAATCACTTACTCTCCAAGGCCTCAGGTACACTAAAAGGACAAAGTATCTGTATGAGAAATGTAAACCATTTTGGTTGTACCACAGAAAAGCATTATATCAAATGCTAGATCTCATAGTTCACAGAGATGAGACTTAATCAGAGCAGATCACAGGAGACAACCCAGGTAATAGTGCACATATTCTATGAACAAAGCACAGCACAGATTAAATATATCAAATGTGTTTGAAAAAAAAAAAATTCTGTTCATTTTTTAGATTTCTAGATTTTTGCATATTTTCAGTTTATGTAATAAACACATTTGTTTTAATAATTTTTCAACATTAATACACATTAAAACATTATTATTATACCATTTATATCAACAAATGAGCAAAGAGATATACATTAATTATATTTTTAAAAAACATAAAGAAAATAAATTAATTCAAATTGACAGAAAAGAATATCATTCATAACAAATACACACTCAAAAAAAAAAAGTCTACTCACCCTCTCATCCAGTGAATCAATAAGAAGCTAACTCTCCTGAAAAGCATAATTTAAAAAGTAGGTCTTCAAAAGAGTTTTAAGATGAGGAAAAGATTGTTCTAGATAGATACAGTCAGGGAGTGAATTTCACAAACTACTACTGTGTTCTAATTTATAAGTTAATGCTTAAATTAATTTAGCATGCAGTAAATTTTTTAGGGTACACTAATGAACCACATGCATGCTAATGCATTCTCATCCATATCATGTCCAATGTTTGTACAAGATCATCAAGACATGCTTTGCCTTTGCTGTACTTTTAAAATTGTCTTTGCTCTTCTTAAATAGCTTAATACATTAGATAAGAATGTTCTTAGGAAGGAAGACAGATTTAAGTAAACACAAAACAAATTGGATATTAGCACACAGGGAGAAAAGTAAGATTGATGATCTGACAAAACATTAATTTAAAAAAATGTACCCAATATTTACTTGTATAATCCAATTTCAAGTAATTCACAAGCAAAACTAATTTGCTGCCTCTAATTTGACAATAACAAAACAACTTTCAATCGATCACCTTATTCATCAATGCATGGATGATATAGTTAAGTGGTCTAGTCAGAATTGGAATTATTTAAACACCAGGCTGTGAAACATGATATCAAGAATTCAGTGGGGGGAATAGAGAAAATTGTCTGATAAATGAAACTCTTTCAGTACTTGTTTCTAAGAGTTTGTGTTGCTTTGCAACTACTGAATCCCCGTTGCTTTATTAATTAAAGGAAGTATCCTAAAATATTTGGCAAAGATTTTGAAGAGATTTTGCCAGTTTGCTAAAGCACAACATATGCTTCATACTTTATGTAAAAGTATCTCATGAAAAATATACCAGTTATGGCTGACAGTGGTTGCCAGAAATATTATAGAAAACGGGAGAATTATCAACATGGGAAGTAGGCATCCCTCTGGCATGCTGTACTACAAAAGGCATGGAGGTTCAAAGGGTTTGGGGTAGGAGATAGGGGGTTGAGTCTGAGGGGTCATAGATTGGAGGGTTATGGGTTCATGGGGGCCTGCTGGCAGGAGGGTGTGGGCATCCCTCCTGACTATCATGGTTGGGGGTATTGTTTCAGGGGTTATGGTAGGAGGGATTGGGCATCCCTCCTGTCGGAGGACTTTGAGAGGGATTCATGGCTGGCGTCAGAAGGAATTGGGCATCTCTCCTATCACTTACAGTGTTGGGGGAATCGCTTCCATTGCTGCTCAGTTGATTAACATAGAAACATAGAAACATTGCAGCAGAGAGATTCCTTTGCTGCAATCAGCTTAACGGCAATGTGATTCTCTAGCCAGCATCTATGACATGATTACTGGTTAGAGAATCGGGGTAGTTAGGCAGGGTTAAGTGTCTGTCCCTTAGGTCAGACCTGATTCTATATAGGACTCCGGTGTTCGAATATCAGCCGCTTCATAGGCAGCTGCAGAAATCGGCATCCTACAGAGAAGGTTCCCATAAAAGGATGCAAATCATTCAGAACACAGTTGTCCAATTAATATTTAACTTGAAGAAATTTGATCATGTAAGAAAATATTATCTTATTTTATACTAGCTGATGCCCCGGCGTTGTACGGGTATTTAATTATAGCAATAACACTGTAAATGGATTCAAATAAAGATACTTTATAGTGGTGAATGAAATTATTTTTTTACAGCTTAATAAAAAGTACAATATTCAAATTATAATGTGAAATATTTGACAAAATGAATACAATACAACTAACGCAAAACGTGATTATAAACAACATTTTTAGTTTCACTTCCTGGAGCAAGAACATATAAATTCTTGCGTGAACCCACCCTTGAGCAAGCAACATAGAGTTGTGGGCCGCGAGACCCCCAAAACATATCACCCCAGGTAGTGAGGAATCTGCATACCAAGTTTCGTTCAAATCGGTCAAGCCGTTTTTGAATTACTGTGAGAATGGCAGCTTTTTACATTTTTTCCATTGACACGAATGGGTGAAATCTGATTTTCTGTTTGTAGCTCCTCCCACATGTGCAGGTGGGCCGCGAGACCCCCAGAACATATCACCCCAGGTAGTGAGGGATCTGCATACCAAGTTTCATTCAAATTGGGTGCAGGTGGGCCACGAGACCCCCAGAACATATCACCCCAGGTAGTGAGGGATCTGCATACCAAGTTTCGTTCAATTCGGTCAAGCCGTTTTTGAATTACAGTGAGAATGGCAGCTTTTTACATTTTTTCCATTGACATGAATGGGTGAAATCTGATTTTCTGTTTGTAGCTCCGCCCACGTGTGCAGGTGGGCCGCGAGACCCCCAGAACATATCATCCCAGGTAGTGAGGGATCTGCATACCAAATTTCGTTCAAATCGGTCAAGCCGTTTTTGCTTGATCGCGGCACATACACACACACATACACACATACATACCTCCGATTTTATATATATATAGATTGGTTGCAAATTGAAGCAAGAATATTATTTCAATTTGATTGTATCCATTACAAGACATTGCATGGTCTTGTGCCTAACTACCTTGTCGATCATTTTAAGTTTGTTAACAGAAAGTGTCTCACTCGTGATTCCAGATTATTTGCTTTCTCTTTTGTAAAAGGTTGTTTGAATAAACAATTTTTCAGTAGAATTCTATCCTATCAAGTTGGCTTATGGGAGAAGAGTTTTGATAATCTGATATCAAGTTCTAATCCCTATCAAACCTTTAGAAAATTGTTAAAAAAATTTATCTATTTGATATATTTTTTAATAACTGGAATTATAATCTAATATAATAAAATGGTAAGCTGCGCATGCGCACTTCCTATGCGTGCATCCATTTTCCGTGAGCTGTAGCACACATAGGAAGTGCGCATGCACGGCTTATGGTCTGGGCTCATGCGAGGCAAGACAAGTGGCATGCGCGCCCTTCCCTGCTCTCCACCACTGCCGGCCGCTAGCACCCCCTGCCCTCTCCGTCGCCTCCTGGCTCCAGCGGCGTAGGCAGCACTATAAACACGCTGCTTCGCGCCTTTCTCTGCCGCATCTCTGATGACATCATCGGAGACAGACGCGGCAGAGGAAATCGCCAGTAGAAGGCCGCGAAGCAGCGTGTTTAAAGTGCTGCCTACGCGGCTGGAGTCCCGAGGTTTGTCGGCGGTGGGAGGGTCAGGAGCAGGCTGGATCGACAGTAAATGGCAGTAAAAGAAGGGGGAGGGGTCGAACGGAGCAGGGAAGATAAGGTAAGAAAAGGGAAAGGGGGAGTGGGGGAAAATGCTGCTACTGCTTATACACAGGAAAGGGGGGGATAGGAGGGAAATGCTATTGCTGCTGCATAGGGAAGTGGGATGGAAATGCTGCTGCACAGGGAAATGGGGAAAAATTACAGACAGACAGCGGGAGGGAGGGAGACAGAAAGAAAGAAAGACACAGGGGCAGGGAGAGGGATAGAAAGACAGATAGAGAAGGGGGGCCAGAGAGAGAGTCAGTGGGAGAGGGAAAGGGGGCTGCTTTGGGGGGAGGGGTGTGCTTGGGGCAAACAGCTTTGCTCTGGGGGGAAGACAGAAGGGGCCATGGAGAGACAGGGGGGGGATAGGGGGCTGCTTTGGGGGGGAGGGGTGTGCTGGGGGGAGACAGAAGGGGCCATGGAGCGATAGGGAAAGGGGACAGACAGCTTTGCTCTGGGGGGGAAGACAGAAGAGGGCCATGGAGAGACATTTGGGGGGGAGGTGGGTGCTGGGGGCAGACAGCTTTGCTCGGGTGGGGAGGGGGAGACAGAAGGATACAGACAGCGGCCAAGGAGAGAGAGATAAATAAACACAGACAGACAGACACATCTATTCTAGCACCCGTTAATGTAACGGGCTTAAAGACTAGTGTACAATATTTTGTCATTGTTAACCACACTGAACTGCGAGGTAACTGCGGTATATAAGTGAATTGTTATGTTATTGGCATAAAGCAGAGCCAAGTTGATGGCAACACTGCAAGGCATGGTGTCTCTTCTTAAATTCTCTTTTTGACACTGGTTTTCCCCTCCAATTCTAGATCGGTGACAATATTTGGGCCTGGCAAGGTGTTTCGTGTGGCCTGGCTTAATGGCGATGTAGCGTTGTGCTCATTGCCGCCCCTGGGTGTTTACCTTCTGGCTGGCTCCCTCCTCCTCACTGTCGCAAATCGTTTCTCTTCCCAAAGCCTTGGGCGGCTCCTCATGCATCCCATGGCTGAACCAGAAACCTTTCTTCTGATGTTGCGACTTCAGAGAGAAGGCTTCTAGGTCAGCCGAGAGACGCACGTAGGAGCCACCGCCTGTTGCTTTGTGCAAACGACTACCAGCCAGAAGGTAAACACCCACCGGAGGGAGGCACGTACTTGAGGCACAGAATGGAGGGAGGGAGGGGGAGGGACGTGTTGGGACTCAAGAGGGAGGGAACACAAACTTCATTCAAATGATGGAAGGAAGGTAGGAGGGGGCATGAACTTGGGATGGGAGAATGAGCCATAAGATGGAAGAATGGAGAGAGTGAAAGAAAGAGATGCTGAGGTGAGGGAGGAAATAGAAAGGGAGAATTGGGTGTCTGAGAGAGGGAAAGAGAAGAAAGAGGAGAATTGTTGGACAGACAGAGAGAATTATTGGACATGGTGGTGGGAGAGGAGTGAGGTAGAGATTTATGGGGAAGAGCGAAATGAGAGGGATGTGGTGGTGGAGAGGGAACAGAGGGATGGATGGAAAAGGATGCAAGAGGGGTCTCAAGGAGGTGGAGAAGGTGAGAAGAATACTAGGTTCCAAGTTACATATAAATTCAACTTAAGAACAGTTTAAAAAACAGAACCTGTTCTTAACCCAGGGACTGCCTGTATAGCACATATGTGGCCTGTGGTGTATGACCTCTAGCGAGTGGCATATCACTTAGGCCAGGGTAATTTATTAAGATTTGAAGAGGGTGTGAGAGCTGAGTTTGGAGAGCTTTGGTGAACCTATCACCCAATAAAGTGCAAAAAAGTCATTTATAAAAAAAAAAAAAAATCTCTTGCAGCTGATTGTGATTGTGAGATATTAATTAAAATGCTGAGGGTCAACACGATGATGGCTCTAGCATTACTGAATATCTCACAGGCTGCTGTTATTTACAGATTTGTATATTTGGGAGCCATTGACAATATTTTGCAAAGAGTTATTGTTGAATTTGGCCCTTGATCATGCACGTCCAGGGTGGGTGGGTGGGAAGGGGACTGGAAAATATTTTTAATTTTTAATTTGAGTTCAATTTTTGAATATGAAGATGTGGGGGTGATATATGTATTTGTCATAGATTACATTTTTGATTGAATTTAGGTGCTATTGTGGAGAGGCATAATCGAAAGGGACGTCTTAAGTCCGTTTACGTCCATCTCGCAAGTCGTCCAACGTTAAAAAAGAGCCAAAGACACATTTTCGAAAGATACGTCCAACTTTTTTCTACTTTCAAAAATCGTCTAATTATACGTCCTGCCGATTTGATTGTCCAAGCCTCTAAATCGGCCATCTTTATAGTTTCAAGTTTCAAGTTTCAAGTTTATTAAATTTTTGATTGATCGCTTTGTCATATTTTCAAAGCGATGAACATTAATACAAAGTAATAAGAGTGGATACAAAATTACCTTATTAAAACAAAATAAAATTAAAATTACATATAATCTAAAACATTAATTATCGATAATCAATAAATTTATACTATATACCTACTTGACATGACATGAATAAAAGGGAAAAGGGATAAGAAATACAAAATTCAATAAAAAGAGGGGTAGGGTCAAAACATGAGGTTGGGAATTAAGATTGATGCATCATTGTGTTCATATTTATAAGTACTTATACCACATTTCCATCCAACTTTCTGTCCAAGAACAAAATGCCTAGAACAAGCTCTATTTGATGTGGGAGGGGTCTGCAAAGTGATGGACTGCACACCCAGACATGCCACCTAAATAGTGGGGTACCTTACAGGGCACCGCTATGAACTTCACAAAAAGGATGCCATGGCTTCTCCTCACTACAGCTCCCTTATAGGTGACGGTGAGCTCCCCAAACCACCTCCAGAATCCCCTAGACCCACTTATCTACCACCCCAATAACCCTTATGGCTTCAGGAGCCACTTATATGCCAGTACAAAAGGGTTTTGGGGGTGTATAGGGCAGTGCACATGTTTCAGTATCAATGCAGTGATTACAGGGGCTTATGGGCATGGATCCTCCTCTCTTTGGGTCCCTAACCCACCCCCAAGATGACTTAAGCTGCCTCTGAGCTGGACGACTAGGCTTTCCTATGTCAGGCGGCCAGGTGATGATGGACTGGAGGCTGAAATTTAAAGTTGTGAATAAAATTTTTATGGGGGTGGGGGGGTTGGTGATCACTGGGATAGTGTGTGGGGTCTCTGTTATGTGTTTGCAGTGCTTATCTGGTTATCCTGGTTTTAGGTGGGTTTTTGTGACTTAGACTATGTTTTACATGGTCTAAGTCACAACGTCCAAGTTCCGTCTAGGCTATGTTGTTAAACTTTTGGTTATACATGCTGTACGACTAAGTCTAAGCCGGCCTACGTCCCGCCCCGCTCCCACCCTCGACATGTCTCCCAAAATACCTTGTTTATCTTTGGACGTTGAGCGGCACTATGAAGGCCTAAGTCATTTAGAAATACGTCCAAAACCCGGTTTTATTATTGGCGCTTGGACGTTTTTGAGAAATGTTCGTCCAAGTGCCGACTTAGGCCATTTTTTGGACGTTTTTCTCTTTCGATTATGAGCCCCATAGTGTAATATGATTGTATAATATTGTTGCACTTATTTTTGGCTTCAAAATGAATAAAGATATTTACAAATTTGTAAAACAAAATCTTAATCTCACTGAAAAAAATCTACCATACCCACAGGATATCAAATCTTAATTCATTCCCATTCCCAACTTACAGCCATAATTATAGATACAAAAACAGCCAAAAGAGAAAATATTGTTGCGTACTGTTTGAAAATGAAAGGAAATAAAACTGGACCTGTTCTTAATATTTTATGTTTTTCTTCCTATGAATTTGCATTCCTAAAGTTCCTCCACTCTATAAGAATAAAAGTATAGGTGAGGAAAAGCTTAGGGCTCCTTTTATTAAGCCGCACTAGCGGTTTAACGTGCATAATACCGCAATACCGCCGGCTGCGCTAGCTGCTACCGTCTCCTTTGAGTAGGCAGTAGTTTTTAGGCCAGCGTGGGGGTTAATGCGTGATGAAACATTGCGCACAATAACCCCGCTAGCGCGGCTTGATAAAAGGAGCCCTTAATGTGTGTTGTTGGTTTGTTTTTTTTTGGGGGGGGGGGTTGGTTGTGGGGTTTTGTTTTTTTTCCCATAAATAATGCAGGTGGTGGGGTTTGGTCAGTGATATGTTAATGCAGCTTGTATCCCATTTCACAATTCATGTCTATTATTTTGAAGTACAAATATATCTTTTGCATAAGTGTTAAAGTGCATTAGAGTAAAAAAAAAAAAATCTTCAAAAAATATATTTATTATTACATGCACAATTATATAATACTTGGTTCAAGATAGTGATAGAGAATTGTAAGCTATTTAAACCATACCACCTAGCTAGAAGTAGCAATGTGTTCATTTATCTCTTTTTTTAAAGAATGCACATGTTTTTCTTCAGGCAGTTATTACTGTGTTTTTGCAGCTTTTACCACTTGAGATAGACCCTTGTTAGCTTTAGAAATATCCATAGTATAATGAAACCTTTTGGTATTAAAACTGTGTCAAAGTCTGTAAAGGTTAACATACTTTGCTTGATCACGTATGAGATATATTGATTGACATTGTCACTGTGTTGTAAATATTACAGTGCTGAAAACATGATAGCCCAAGGGAATGGAGTTGGGGCATAGCATACAACAGTAGATTGACCTAAAGTTTTAAATCACAGACTTGCTGCTATAATTGAATTAATAGACCAACATTTGCCCTCAAATTCTCACTAGAGATTTTTTTTTTTTTTTTTTAATCTGTTTAGAATTATTCTAAAAGTTTAAACTGTTCAAATGGTTTAATCCTTGGGCTTTCTTATAATAAATTCCACTTTAAGGACCAGATGGAATAAGATGTATTCAGACATGAATATTGTACTGTAAATCTACAACCAGATATTGAACAACTATACAGAAATGGTGACGGGAATATAATGGTCTATGCCTTAGCCAGTCAGTATTTGGCTGGGTATTTTAGACCTCACTGCAACTTCTTGATTTTCATACAGGCTGTCTAACAGCTGAGTTATGTGTTTGGGTATTCCCATTTGCAATAGAGTTATCCATAGTTTATTGTAATCCACACAGTCAAAAGCTTTGCTGTAGTAGATGGTTTTTTGGTATTGTTTGCTCTTCTCAAATATCCATCTAACATTGGCAATAATGAGATCACTGGAGAAGGACATCATGTTTGGGAAGATTAAAGGAACCAGGCAAAGAGGGCGACCTGCAACCAGATGGCTGGACATGTTGAAAAAACAACCATGGGGATGATGCAGGAGGACCTTATCAGACTAGCACAAAACTGATTTCTTTTGTGCCATTCTCTAACTGGAGTTCCCTACCCTTGCTATAAGTTGTGCATATTGATTGACATATTTATAAAAACCAGTTTATATGAACCATAGGGCATACTAATGCAGTCATTCTATAATGCAGTGGTCTCCAACCTTTTGCACATAAAGGGTCACAGTGTAAATATGAGAAAGCTCTGAGGGCCACAGAAAGATTTCAAGTTTACACATACTGCTAATTTTGTAAATCACCTTTCCATGATTTTTTTCAACCGGCTATTAAATATTAATAATTAATAATAATATTGATTCTACAACACTCTAAGGATATATTTAAAAAATTCACTTTATTTTGGATTGCCAACATTAGCAAATTACATAAAAAAGACTCCTGAGTAACACATTTAAGAGATTATTTGCTGTTACTAAATCAATTTGGCAAGATTAAAATTAACACATTTACAGGATATGAAGATTATTTCAGCTGCAATGGAGGATGCCTTTACTGAAAAGACTCCATTAGGCACCATTCTCTACAATGAAGTCCCCAAAAGGAGGCATCTTACTGGAATTAAACCCAATGGACTAAATTTTATATATGGCATCAAAAAAATTAGCAACTAAGGGGCAAATTATATAAAAGGCAGCTAAAGTTAGGAATCCATAATATAGGCTTTTAAAGCACTGGCCTACATTACAGGCACCCAAGTCTTATGTTAGGCAATGATTCTGTAATGGTGATAGGCACCTAGGGGTAAATTCTATAAATGGTGTCCCCATTGTAGATGGCGGTAGGTGTCCTACTGCTGTCTAACTAGCCAGAGAGGCTTGTTAAATTTAAAAAAAAACCGAGGCAGGCCGCCTACACTGCAGGGAGATGTGGCAGGACATTTAAGCTCACCCAAGACTGGGCATGGGTGTGGTTTCACCTGAAGTAGCCTTGGGTGAGCTTAAGCAGCCCTAGGCATCTCCCCAGGACCGTGTTAGATGCCTGAAATGTAGACCAGCAAAATGCTGGCTTACATTTCAAATAGATGCAGCTGCTGAGCTGATCGCGGCAAGGGAATCTCCCTGCCACAAAGAGTGAGTGGCTGTGGCAGGGAACCAATTGGAGTCAGGCCACTCCCACTGCATCACAGCTGCCTAAGAATTGGGGTGGTTAGGTAGGGTTAAGTGTCTGTCCATTAGGGCAGATGTGATTATAGGATGCCAGTCTGTGATTCTCAGCCACTTCTTAGGTGGCTGCTGAGATCGGCTTCCTATACAGAATCCCCCCTCCCCCCTTATTATTATAGGCACCTTTCTTTATAGATATAATTTATAGAATTTCCCCCTAATATTCTATAAAATGTTTGGTGCACAACTCTGATGTCATAGAATACTAGCTTAGGGACTGATTCTATAAAGGGAACTTCTTATGTGCCTAGCTTAATTGGCAAAATACCCTTAATAGCCCCAATAATTGAGCAATAGGTCCCTTCACATGGTATTTAGTGGTGCCTAATGCCTAAGTGAGTTTTTCTATGGGAAAAGCATGATTTTGGCGCCGATAAGCAGAGGCGCCTGAAAAGTAGACCTTTAAAATCCTCACCTACATTTCAGACATCTAAGTTTGTACATAGGCACCGCTAGCTACAATTATGCAAATGGCATCTAAATGTGATTGGCACACTTCTATGGGCGGAGCACGACTTAGGTACTGCTAAGTGCAATTCTGTGACCTAGGTTTTTAAATAAGCGCTTCTAGCTGTGATTCTATGACTGGTGCCTAAGTAGGTTTGCATGTGGCTTTCGCCTTTTTTCCTAGGTGCTGACCGATTTAGGTGCCATTTATAAAATCAGCCCCTGTGTCCAGTTTATTGTCTTCTAGCATTCAGCACAATTTATAGTATTTCCCCCATTAGTGTATGAACTGAAAAATTATTTAAAATAATTTGTGATATAGTTGCAAATTAAATCAAGTTCAAGTTTCAAGTTTATTAAAAATTTGATTAATCGCTTATTCTAAAATTCTAAGCGACGTACAAAAATTAAAATTACAAATTTCAGAGGAACAGAATAAACTATTTAGATAAACCAGACAGAACATACAAAGCAAAAGGGGGGGGGGGGGAAGGGGAAAGACATACAATGGTTGATAGTAAATAAGACAAATATTGAAAAAAACAACAGGGAGGGTAAAAGCAGAAGACTTGGAGCTCCTTTTACTAAGGTGCGCTAGCGTTTTTAGCGCACGCCAAATGAAAAATACTAATGCAAGCTCTATGGAGGCGTTAGCATTTAGCTACTGGTACTGAGAAGAAAGGAAGGAGATAGATAAAAGAAAGAGTTTCCAGGGGATGGGATAGGGAAAGGGAATCTCAGAGAAGAGACATGGGGAATTGCTCTTTGGGGATTAAGAAAGCTGAGAGATAGGTGGACAATGGGAAAAACAGGGTATGCAAAGTGGTTAAAATAATGGGAAGCAGTGATGTAGTGAGAGTAAGAGTCACCCGGGGCAGTGACACCCCTTCCCCTATCCTTTTCTTCGCCCATCCACCCCATCCGCTCCTTCCCCATCCCCTCCTGCCATGTGTGCATGTTCCTTCACTTCCCCCTGTACCTCTTTAACGTTTTCAGAACGAGCAGCAACCCAAACCAGCTGCTTGCACCAACATTGGCTCCTCTTTTGTTGTCACTTTCTAGGTGCGAGCCCAGGAAGTGACGTCAGGTTGGGGTTGCTGCTCTCTTTGCGAACATTAAAAAAGTTACAGTGGAAGGGAAGTGGTATGTACGCGTGGTAGTAGGACAGCAGGGAAGGAGGGGGCAGAGAGGAAGATGGGTACTTGCGCCCCCCACCAAGAGGATGCCTGGGGTGGACTGCCCCCCCCACACACACAGCCCCCCTTACTATGCCACTGATGGGGAGAGAAGAAGACTCAATGAAGGAAATGGGATGAATAGAGAAAACACAAGAGTATCAAGAAAAGCAGAAAGATAAGTGGGTAGAACCTTGATGGAATCGTGAACGACCTGGATCAAGGAAAGAAAGGAAGAATTTAATTTGCCTTTAGTTTTAGGCCCTCTTTTACTATACTGCACTAACTGATTAGCGCACGTTAAATACAAACATGTGCATGTTAGTTTATGGCCATGCTATCATTTAGCGCATGCTAATTCGATTAGCGCATGCTAATTGGTTAGCGCACCTTAGTAAAAGGGGGTTAATTTACTAACTTTACAGAACTATATAGCAAAGCTGTTTATAATTACAATAGAAATAAGTTACAGAAGATAAAGATGGAACAAACAAAAGGATTAGGAAAGAGCAAAATAATTGCTATTCAGGAAAAACTTGATAAATGAAGTATAAAGCAATACCATTAAGGAATATCTAGTGACAGGAAGGTAGACCATAAACTTGCCTAAACGTTAATATCTTAAGACAAGCTCTAAAGAAGGAATAGCTGCAAATTCTAAGATAAGACAATGATCTTGTTGTATAGGATAGTCAGAAACACAAACGGATGGCAGCCTGACACTTAGCTGGGGATAGGGTTTTGGGGCAGAGGGGGAATGATGAAGTTAGAAAAGCAGGGGACGGGTTATAGGTAGGTCTAAGCAAGTTAGAACAGGAATAAGAAAATGTTTGATAGCTGAGAGTATAGAGGGATGGGGATACCTGCAGTTAAGAATGAGGAGAAGTCTAAGAAGCAAGGGTGGTGACGAAGAACATGACGAAGAACACTTGTCAGCACTGGATTCTGTAAGAAATAAGGCTGCAGGTGGGATGAAATACAGGGAGAGAGCTGAAGGTAAGAGCAAGCATCTTTAACGCTGTGCCTTTCATAAACTGCTCCCATTTTAAAGGTCATCTCTGACACAACCGGAAGTTGCATCAAAGACGACCTTTACGGCAGCCATATGCAACTACAATGCTCCGGCTGCTGTAAGAAGGCAGTTTAGACATCGCCGGCCACAGGTAAAGGGCAGAGAGGTTTGTCGCACTGGGCCTGTTGTCCCGGGGGGAGGGGGGGAGAGGTGTGAAAGCGCTACAAAGGTAAGGGCAGGGAGGAGGAAATGTGGGGTGGAGAGGAAAAGACACTGAAGGGAAATGGGTAAAACAGAGTGGGGAGAAGGACGCTGAAAGCACATGGGGAAGACAGAGGTGGAGAAGGACACTGAAAGCATATGACAGAAGGAGGGGGGAGAAAGATGCTGAAAGGACATGGGGAAGACAGAGAGGGAGAAGGACACTGAAAGCACATGGAAACACAGAATGGGGAGAAGGACGCTGAAAGGATATGGGGGAGACAGGGGTAGAAGGACGCTGAAAGAACATAGGGAAGACAGAGTGGGAAGAAGGACTCTGAAAGGACATGGGGAAGACAGATTGGGAGAAGACGCTGAAGGGAAATGGGGAAGAGAGAGTGGAGAGAAGATGCTGGCAGGCAAGAAGACAGAGATGCCAGACTTTGGGGAGAGCAGAGAAAAGAATGGTGCCAGACCAATTTGGAAGGGGGGGAGAAAGGGAGAGGCACAATAACAGAGCAAATGGAAGATGCAGAGAGAAGAGAGAAAGTGGATGGAAGGAATTGAATGAGAAGATGAAAGCAGAAACCAGACAACAAAGTAGAAAAAAAAAATATATTTCTTTTTTTTTTTTTTTTTTGCTTCAGGATAAATTAGTACATTAGTTGTGTTGATAAAAATTTATAAACAAAGCCCTGCCAGCTGAACATCTCTTTCTCCAGTTCAGCAACCAAAACTTTGATTTATAAGGAAGGAATAAGCTAAATATTGCAGTACTGAGGCTTATATGGATGCTGCAGGGACGGTGATGGGGCAGTGAATGGGATGGCAATGACGGTGACGGGGCGGTGAATGGGATGGCGGTGACATTGACGGGGCGGTGAAGGAAATGGTGGTGATGGGGCGGTGAAGGGGATGGTGGGTCGGGGATGGTGCAGTGACAGGGATGGATTTTTTCCCCACGTCATAATAATATGCAAATATATATATATTTGATGTTGTTGTTTTTACAGCACAGATCCATTTTATAGCTGCACTAATGCCCTGCCAAGTATATGGTGTTGTCATATGTTAATACTTCCTGTGTGGTTAAAATCACTTTTCTATTAATCTTATATCCCATACTAAATCTGAGGAATATAATTGCAGGGCAGCAATACACACTCTGTCATGCCTTAATGCTACAGTACTGTGTTATTAAATGCACTATTCTAGACAAGTGAAATGAGACAAAAGTGCTTTCTTACACCAGAACACTTTATAAAACCTCTTGGTTGCAATACAATATGAAGTCAAGCCGCTGAAATCTTGTATAACATTTCACATTGTGACTTAATCAAAGCTCTAACAGCTTTTATTAGCAATAAAAGAACTTACTGATTTTAAGTCCATTTATTAGAAGGGTCCACTGTATTATTAAGTGTAAAGCTTAAAATTCTAAATGCAGGTATGAATATCATAGCAGATAAAGGGGTCCTTACTTTAAGGCCATGTTAAAATTGCCACTTATGTGTGTCTTTCCTGCACGCTAAGGCCACTTGTACTTTGGCTGGAAAATGGCAGCCAGTTCCATTTCCCCAAATTAATGGTCAAGCACTAATTTAGTTAGTTAGGTTTATAGCCCGTTGGCGTTTTTGGTAGTTTGAAACTAAACCCTAAATAAGTAAAATGTTTTAAAATGTGTTTTTAATTGATAACCAAAAAAAGTGTTTGTTAAACAATTTGAAGTGGAATTCACAATAGTATGTTTTAGGACATTTAATAATTTTAATGGATAAATTTTAATTATTAATTGCACTTGGCCATGTAGTTTTTGTTTTTAAATGATAAGTGGATTAGCAAAGGTGAATTAAGTAATAATGAATTTAAGAATAATGGAACTCCAATAGAGATTTTTCAGTGTTTGGAATATATAAGGAATATTTTCACATAGAAAATGATAATTTAAATGAAATAGACATATTCATATGAAGTTTTAACACAGTTTTAGGGTGTTTATAATGTTTGCTGTAATAGGTTTAAACACATTTTTCTTATGTTATTCTTATATTAGAATCCTTGACAAAGCCTTTGTATGGCAAAATGGATCCCGTTGGGGCAGGCTAGTGATTCTGCACATTCAAGATAAGTGAAAATACTTACTGTTGTGATGTTTTATTAAGAGTTGCATTTAACAAGTTAACAACAGCAAGTTTTAAGCAAAACATTAAGGAGGAGCTGGTAACAAGGGCTAATGATTAATATTCTAAGCCATGATGCTTTGATAATACACATTATTGTGTTCAATCAAGCGGGTTTCTGAGACTCTTTACCATCCTTTCTGATATTGGACACTCTGAAGTGGGGTGGTTTGTCTTTGTGGATGGTTCCAGTTCACCATCTTCCATATCCTGTTAGACATTTCCATTTCCCCAAATTAATGGTCAGGCACTAATTTAATTTTATAGCATGTCATCCCCAGGAGCCCATAATGGTGAACATAAGTTAGGAGAACATTAAACAGCAAATAAGTTATGTGTCCAGGCAACCTTAAGCAATTAGGGTATGCCATGACATAGTCAGTTAAGGTCTTAAGTCAGGTATGTGCTGATTGGAGACTGTTTGGAAGGGTAACATTGGTAATGTTTTGTCATTGGTTCACAGCAATTAAATAGTGTTATTGTGTGAGCCCTTTCTGACACCTATTTTATATTCAGTAAGGCCCATTTTCCCTAAACGGTGCTGTTGTCGGCGGTCACCTTAAAAGCACGATGGTGCCATTTAGAGAATCGCGTCTCCGGCAAAGGTAGGTGCTGGAAATGTAGAGCAGGCTTTTCAAGGCCTACATTTACGGCACCTACTTTTGATGTGAATCACTTCTATGGAGGCACTTTACAGCACCTAATGCCACTTCCGTAAGGAGGTGTGATTTTGCCATTGTTTTTTTAGATGCCAATAGGCATCTTGAAAATCAGTTTGCAATGTCACTTAAAAGGCATTTTCACTTAACTTAGGCACTGGTAGGGCGCCTACCAGAGACTAAGTTAAGGTGCCGTTTATAGAATATGGGCCTAAGGGACAAGTGCTAATACCGCACTAATAGTGTAAGGTAATATCTCATGCACACCTCAATCGTGTTGCCTTACAGAAAATAATAAAAAATATTTTAGCATGTACTGTATGCACGTGGATAAGCAAATTTATCATGGGACAGCAGCACGTATACTCTGTTAAGCCCTTTTAATGTGTGGTAAATGCACCAGCACTTGCCACAGTATAGTAAAAGGACCCTCAAAGAGTGTTAACTTGTTTATTAAAAGCTTAGACCTGCCTGTTTTCATACTATATCAATACAAACAAATAAACATAAAGCATATACCATTGCATTAAATGATTTCTACTTCTGTTCCCTATGGTAAAAAAAAAATAAAAATATATAAATTCATCTTAAGAGGTAATCAACCATGATTAAGAACATAAGAATAGCCTTACTGGGTCAGACCAATAGTCCATCAAGCCCAGTAGCCCGTTCTCACGGTGGCCAATCCAGGTCACTAGTACCTGGCCAAAACCCAAAGATTAGCAATATTCCATTCTACCAATCCAGGGCAAGCAGTGGCTTTCCTCTGTCTTTGTCAATAACAGACTATGGACTTTTCCTCCAGGAACTTGTCCAAACCTTTCTTAAATCCAGTTACGCTATCCACTCTTACCACAACCTCTGGCAACGCATTCTAGAGCTTAACTATTCTCTGAGTGAAATAAAAAAATTTTCTCCTATTGGTTTTAAAAGTTTTTTCTGTAATTTAATTGAAGGGCAAATTCTGTAAGAAGCGCCCAAAAGCCGGGTGCCAATATAGGCACTGTTCAGCGTGATTCAAATAAAATTGGGTGCTGTTTAGTGAATCATGCTGAGTGGCACCTATTAAGAGCAGTAATTCTGTAAGAAGACACCTAACATGTAGCTAGGCCCACGCCTAACATGCATAGCGCCTATTTTTTTGAAGGCCTCCTAAATTTTTAGAGGCGCCTTGTTACAGAATCGTGCTTTCTTGCTAGATGCCTATGTTTCAAACAGTGCTGATTAAAAAGCTTAATTGAGCTCGTTATCTAGGTGGGTGCCTCCAAAATAGGTGCCTAACTTTAGGCGCTTGTTACAGAATTTTTGCCTGAGTGTCTTTGTCATTTTTGATGGAGTGAAAAATCAATCTAATGTTCTACTCCACTCAGGATTTTTTTAGACTTCAATCATGTAAACAGGCAAGAAATAATTTCCAGATGCAAAACCACTCCACAATCTCTCCTAGCTGACTTCTGTCACTCCTCTTGCAAAAATTATGTTTATATGACTAACATGGATTCAGAGGAATCTTGCAGTGTACTTTATACTTACTATATTGAAAGAATTATTTATATAAAATACACTTAGATCTGTGAGTCTACTAAGCTGGTTTCATTTTATTTTGATTTTACCTGATATTCAGAAGGGGAAAAAAACTAAGTGAAGCTGTGCCTCACACACAGTGAGTCAAACTTTCTGTTTGACAAATTTTCTTCACGTATCAGAATAATATTCATTGGAAAAGGGCTTTCTTTGCTGACCCATAGCAAAATGTTGCCTTTTTAACATAGCACATTCAGTTTTATGGAATAATTAATGGCTTTTCTCTCACTCTTCTCCTGCTGAATGTCTGTTTCTGTGGCATTGCATTAAGGCAGCATATTCTCCTTCACCTCTGTGCAACAGAGAATTTACTGGATTTGACCCAGTGTCTGTGGGTTTACAAAGCCATCTAGAATTCTGGCAAGCACTAAATCAGCCTGACAGATGAGAAATCATGAAAAACATCACAGCATAATTTAATTATAAATAGTTATACTGTATTTTGCCCTTTTTCACTTCTTATACACAGATATTTGAAATTTTATTTTAACACAATGCACTCATCTTCATGTATTGAAATCATAAGAGAAAAAAAGTATCTTACAGCCATTGGCCACTACTCATGAACTTTTTGTTATACACTTTTCCCCTAGATTTGCTTTTTATTTCATCTGAATTAAAAGTAAGATTATTCTTTTTACATCTGAGTTTTCTTTTTGGATTCATCATTTTCTTATTTCCATGTTCTTTTCTCTTTTGTATTCCTATTTTTCCTCTCTCCTAATTCTGTTCTGTATAATTTAATAGTTTCCCCTCTTCTCGTTTCCTTTTTTTAAAAAAAAACATTTACACTTCCCTTCCTTTGATCTTCCTTGTATCTGGTATAATGACCGATTAGAAAATAAACCTCAGGGACAAGGGGACATGATCTATATTGGAGGAAAGGGTCTTCAAAGAAAACATTAGGAAATACTTTAAAGAGAATATGGTAGATTCCTGGAATAGCCTGCTTGGCAGAAGTGGTAAAACCCAAAACTAACAATTTAAGCATGCAAAGGCAGATATAGAGAAAGTTTTGTAGGAGAGGTGGGGTAAAATAATTATGGGTCCAGTTCTTGGTTTAGATACAAAAATGTATACAGTATGTTCATTAACTTACAATCCTAGAGGTCTGACACTTGCGTTTAGACAAATTTGAGTCTATTACAGCTGTGAAGTATGTTGAGAAAATAAAGGGAAAGGGGGTTGAGTTTGATATACGGAGATTTTTAAAAAAATCTTTATTGATATTTAATCTAAAACAGTGTCATACAAATGAACAGACAGTAGGTATTACATACATTACACTAATATCTGTATAGGTAACATATATATCATTCAAGATTTTCAGTTTTCCTACATATAACAATAACATAATATAACATAATATATAGTATAAATGAAGAATAAAGTTACCCAAATGTCACCATCAATATTTATTCCCCTCCCTCCAACCCCCCACCCCCAATGGGTGTGTAAAGGTGAATGAACAAAAGGAAAGATAAGATAAATATACATTATTATAATTTTATAAATTTAGTCAATGAGCTCCAAACTTTATTAAATACACCACTAAATCATATCTGCAAGTGATACACACATTCACACACCAAAAAGTATAACTTATTCTGTCATGGTTCTTCCAGTTACTCGTTATCAATTGAATGGCTATACCTGTCATGATCATAAATAGATGACTCTTATATTTATCTAGAGTGGGTTTCACATGTAATATCGTTCCACAAATTATAGCCTCATATGATAGTGGAACGTTTGAATCCAAAACTAAATTTATTTGTCTCCAAATTGACTTCCAAAATATAAATATAAACAGACAAAAATATAGCAGATGATCCAAAGTCCCTATATCAATATGACAATGCCAGTATCTATTAGACTTAGAACTATCTATTTTATTTAATCGAACTGGGGTCCAAAACATCCTATGCAACAAAAATGACGCTGTACATTTCAATCTCCAAATCCAAATTTGTGGCCAACGAGACACAGAAATATACTGTTTTATCTTGATGCTCTAGATGTCTCTAAGACTGATTTTTGGTTTTTTGTTTAAAAATCCAGAAATCAATTTGTACACTGGGCAGCCTGATATACGGAGATTTTTGAAAAGTTTGGTAAAAAAAAATAAGTTAAACACACTTTTTTGAGGGAAAAAATCAGTAATCTCCATTGAGGGCTGTACACTTAGGGCTTCTTCTATCAAACTGCGCTGAGCCACGCTGAATGGTCTGCGCTGCTCCCGAAGCTCATAGAGATCTTATGAGCATTGGGAGCAGTGCAGTCCATTCAGCATGGCTCTCTGCACTAAAAAGTGCTAGCACAGTTTGATAGAAGAGGCTCTCAGTCCAGCAAGTTTCCAAAGATTCAATTGCCTATGTTTTTAAACCATCTGGGAAAGTAATTGGATAGTCTTTCAGACATAGGTTTTTGAAGAGAACCTAAACTGTGTAGTGGATGAATAGGAAAATATGTGTCTTTTAAATGTTGGAAATGCTCCTTGATGCTAGCAACAATGGATGAATCTGTTGCAGTTACAGTAAGATGCTTCAGCAGCTGGGCATATGATGGAAGGAGGTTGATCAGCAGACAAGATTCTTGTTGCTACCTCAAAGGCAGACAAGACACAAATGATGTCATTTAGCAGTACTTCATTTAAATCCAAAAGCAGCTTTTGCAGTTTTTTAAATCATTGAATTAAATTACCAGTTGTCTAAGATGGGCTAAGTTTTTATATATTGATACTAGTCTCAAATTTTTACAGAATGACATAGGGACAAAGTTTTTTTCCTGTCCCTGCCTCGCGGTTAACTGTGGATATCCGTCCCTGTGTCATTCTACCTGCAAGCCTTGAACTCCCCAATGACTCCCCTGCTCCAATTCTACTTTGTAAAATCTCTGTTAATTAGTAGTCTGAGCAGGAACAATCCCCAGTCATGCCTGTCCTTGCTGGTTGCAACCAATTTCTCCTTAATGGTAAAGTAAAGATATCTCAACACATATATATTCACAGAGTCCACTGAGATATAATTCTTGCAGTAATGATATAAATTTTTATGAGGTCCAGAAGGGGTATCAGACAGCCCGACAAACAACTTAGTTTGAAGGGTATGAAATCTTCATTTGCCCCGCGGTACCTCCTCCTCCATACTTATTCTTTTTACTAATATTTCATTTGCTCTTAGTGATTATTGGTGATTTATCTTATTATTCCATACAATGTTTTATGTCAAATGCTTATCAGTTAATGATACTTAGCTTTCAGCCTTGAAATCATTCCCCTGAACGCCAACGCGTTTCGGATTCTTTGTCAAGGCGACATGGGGAAAACTACTATTGTGAACATACACTGCATACCACCTACGGATTGATCAAAAGACAATCCGTAGGTGGTATGCAGTGTATGTTCACAATAGTAGTTTTCCCCATGTCGCCTTGACAAAGAATCCGAAACATGTTGGCGTTCAGGGGAATGATTTCAAGGCTGAAAGCTAAGTATCATTAACTGATAAGCATTTGACATAAAACATTGTATGGAATAATAAGATAAATCACCAATAATCACTAAGAGCAAATGAAATATTAGTAAAAAGAATAAGTATGAAGGAGGAGGTACCGCGGGGCAAATGAAGATTTCATACCCTTCAAACTAAATTGTTTGTCGGGCTGTCTGATACCCCTTCTGGACCTCATAAAAATTTATATCATTACTGCAAGAATTATATCTCAGTGGACTCTGTGAATATATATGTGTTGAGATGTCCTTGCTGGTGCCATCATTTAAAATGGAGCTGGAACCCCCCTAGTGGTAGTGTCATGGTACTATAGCTAATGTCATGTTTCCATATAAGGGCAAAGAAGCATCTATATAGGTTTCTGGTGAGACCTCATTTAGATTGCTGTGCACACTTTTTCAGACTGTACCTTGCAGACCTCATTCTGAAGCAGCATACTGCTAACACCCTCCATTCAGGTTTCCATCCTATGCTCAACATCAGGAAATGACACTTCACCCAGCAACTCAAAAGACTTCAATGTTGATAGCTCTGGACATACCTGATCCCTTGGAGACAATAAAACTGCCATCAAAGATGAAATAGAAATACCCACTTGCTCCACCACCTCTACCATGGTTGAGGTAACTTCCCTTCAAGTCACAAAGGTACCTATTTTAAGTCTATTTTAAGTAAAAGGGAAATTTATAGTAGCTAGGGAAGAGGGGAGATATGATAGAGACACATAAATACCAACGTGGTGAAAATGTGCATGAGTCGAGTCTCTTTCAATTGAAAAGAAACTCTGGAATAAGAGGGCATAGGATGAAGTTAAGAGGTGATAGGCTGCGGAGTAATCAAAGGAAATACTTTTTTACAGAAAGGGTGGTAGATGCGTGGAACAGTCTCCTGGAAGAAGTGGTAGAGACAGAGACTGTGTCAAGAAGGCTTGGAATCTCTCAGAGAGAGAAAGATATAATGGTAACTGCGGATGGGCAGACTAGATGGACCATTTGGCCTTTATCTGCCTTTATATGCCTTTTATGAGGCTCTTTTGATCTCGCAACATAACACTTCTGATCCCATCCTTTTCTTTCTAAGCCCACCATCACTGCCAGAAATCCACATGTTCTCATGATCAGCTTTTGATATCCCAATCCCAAACCAATACTTGATAAATCATGACTCTTTCATCACCCTTTAATACTATGATCTACCCAACCCTTATATGTCTCCTTACACCTTTCAGGCCTTCTCACTTCCTCTCCCACATGCATTGTCCAAAGGATAGTCTCCTATCTGATAAGGAAGACATTCTACAATGAACTAGAATCACTTAGGGCTCCTTTTACAAAGCCGCACTAGGGCCTTAACGTGCGGAATAGCACGCACTAGACGCTACCGCCTCCTTTTGAGCAGGCGGTAGATTTTTGGCTAGCGTACGCTATAGCATGTGCTATTCCGGTGCTTGCGCTAAAACTGCTAGCCTTCGTAAAAGGAGCCCTTAGTGTAACATCACATTCTGCCTTGAAAGTTTGATACTGCATTGCTGCAATGCAGAGTGGTAAGCATGTGTGTGCATGTGTATTGCATGTGTAGATGTGTGTCTATGAGAGGTTGATTTGCAGTTAGTGATTGAGGAAGTAAATGGGGGCAATTCCAAACTGATTAGTATAAAGAGTGGTAGAAGAGAGCTGCTGGCAGAAATCAGTCACACAGACACTGGTTCCTGGCTATGATTGTGGGCAAAGTCTCCTAATGCTGGGTCAGTTTGCCACATTTAAATAGATATGTTTCTTTTAATGAGGGCCATTAGATGTGGCTGCATTCTGCTTGTAATTATTTTAGTGAATCTAGTGCTAAAGCCTGATTGCACATGTAAGGTTTCAAAGGTTATTTATTGTAATCTTCCTAATGCAATACTGTTTAGTGACTCAGTGCCGAAATGTGATACAATTATTCTGAAACATGACTCATCTTCATTAAAGGACATCAATTTGGGCTCTGTTAAGTTTCTGGGATGTAAAGATTTTTCTTTCTATGGTACTTACTAAATTAGGAATCAAATTCTTAATCTGTATTTAAATGTCATGGGGATAAATGTACTTTAGTTCTGATCCAGTTAAAAAATCAATAGGTTTAGCATACTGTATGCACTTTAGTACTTTGGAATAGTGCTGACCTTGAATTCTTTGGCCATTCATATCAATGAATAAAGCCCTGCATGTATAACTTCTGGGCATTATGTTTGTGTTATTATATACTATGGTGAATGAGTCTTCTCAATTATAATTTTAATTTGTTCAAACCAGTATTTATATCAGTAAAATGAAATGCTGTCTCTGCACCTGGGGCTGTGACCATTATTGCCAAATTCTGATGCCTTCCCTAAGGAAACACAACAGATATTTATTTGAACACTTTTATGATGCACAAGGTTACATTTCATGTAGAGAACCACTACAGGCTAGCTTTTGGTTTAATTACATATTTTTATTTTATTGCACTTTTGAGATACAGTGCATAGTAAACAATAAGGTGTATGATATCGCAGTCTGCAGAAGCATAACTTCGCCTCTGTAGCTTCTTTATAAAATCTAAAAACAAATGAGGATTAGTTCTGCTCTCTCAGGGCTCAATTCAATCAAATTGTCTTGGATTTTCAGGAACAAAATCCAGAATGGAAACTGTTCTACAAGTCGATAATTAGCACAAAAGAAATAGAAAATGAAACAGTGGTTAAAAAATTGCGCCTCTGAGGCCGGCAACCTGTATGAAACACTGCCGGCGACCTCAGAGGCGCATTTGAAGGTCAGAATTGGCCTCTTATTTGACAAAATAATTTCTCAGTTATTGAGAGAGAGCATTAATTGGTCCCCTGAGGAAGACGTCTCATATTCGCCAAAACAAGGGATCCTTGTTGGGACCACTGGTTTAAATAAATACTTGATCATTGGTTGGAAAACACACACATTCCTTGCCTTTTGTTTGATTGTGAGACACAAGTCAATCATATTTTCAGAATATCTGTATTTAGTATGCATCATCATATGCATATTTATCACATTCATATGGTATTCTGATAACCCATCTGAATGGGGAGTCTTTATGGCAGGTTTTAGAACCACTGGTATATCCTAATCACAATGAGGTCACTTTTGCTGCTGGCATTGTTCCTAAGCATATGGATATGCACTTTGTAGAATTCCATTACCAGCTGTAGTTGCCATATTCGCTGCCTTCCCTGGATTCAGTGTTGTTGTGGAATGGAGTGAGTCGGGCCGGCGTGGGAGAGTCATTCTGCCTGCAATGCTCCTGCTCAACAACACAAAAGGTGCACTTCTTAGCACACTTTTTTGCGTAGTTCTTTGAGGAGTTCCAAACTATGATTGCCCAACTAAAACAAGGTCAACACTACCTGAGAACCAGGAGGAAACCAGCCATCTACTGCCTACAATCAGCCTAAGTAACAACCAGTGAAGGCCATCATTCTATAAGTAAGCTCTAACCAATTAAATTTAAATCCTTTTCACTCCCCACAACTGCAATATACTTACTGACAAATCTTTCACTATGAATTGGTACCACACATTACTCATAATCTTCCTAGGCCTTTTAAACCCTTCAGAAGACTATCACATCATTAATAAATCTTTTCCAACATAGTACCCTACATATTATAACTTCAAATCAGGTCTATACTCTAAGTACTATCCCAACTCCAATCACAATTCCATCCCTACAATCATAGAAACTATCCCACAAGCAAAAATAAACCCAGACTGCCCCCCCATCAGAACTTACTCTAACCTATGAAATATCCACAATCATCACCAACATGCAAAAGAATGAGCAGCCACCCCTGTACCCTGCATTTACTTAAATGTCAGATATGTAGTCAACAAACTACTACTACTGAATAATCTGATATCTACAAATGACTTAGGCCTTGCCTTCTTCTCAGAAACCTGGCTAAAAGACACAACTTGTCCAGAAATACACCATCTCTGTCTACCAGTTTACAGTGCCATCCATACACCAAGACCAACAAATCAAGGAGGCTGGCTGGCTACAGTCTATAAGAGCTTTTTTCAAAATCACCTTAACAGACTTTTCTATCCTTCCTGAACTAGAATATATGATATGCAAGTTGAAAGACAAATCTGATATATACTAGGCTAGTGATTCTACAAATTAAAGATAAGTGAAAATACTTACTGTTGTGATGTTTCATTGAGAGTGGTTTATATAACTAGTTAACAACAGCAAATATTAAGCAAAACATTAAGGAGGAGGTGGCAATATGGGTCAATGATTAACACTCTAACCCATAAAGTCTTGACATTACCCATTGAGGGGTTGAATAAAGCGGGTTTTTGAGACCCTTTACTCCCTCACGGGGGGGTGCCGCTCGCAAATCAAGGCACGCTCGGTTTCCGAGGCGCCGATTTTGCGAATGTTATGCTCGTCTTGCAAAACACTCACAAATCGGTGCACTCGTAAACCGAGGTACCACTGTAATTGGGATTTAATCTATTTATTTATCTATCTAATTATTTGAATATGGTGCAAGAAAAAGACTTTGGGGAGTAGTTATCAAAGTACGGTATCTCAGTAGCTCAGGTTGCTGGCTTCTATGTAAAAAGAATAATTCCACTTTTGAGCCACCTCGCAAGCAGCAATATTATTATTATTCTTTTCTATTTATCTGCAAAAGTTAAAAGAAGGTTTAAAGTTTGGCAGTTAAAATTTATTGCAAAGAAGTACAGAGTGATGCACATGGGAAGTAGAAATCCAAAGGATCCATATTTGCTAGGGGGTGAGAGGCTGATGTACACAGCTATCAAGAGGGACCTTGAATAATAGTATCTGAGTAATAGTGTTTGAAGGAGACAAAACAATGTGACAAGGTGGTGGATGTAGCAAGAAGGATCGCAGATAACAGGGGAAACAAATCCACAAAATACAAAGTAGCAAAAATGGGCCGAAACATGTACATGTCGGGTCGAGTGACTTTGGATGAATAAAGATCAATCAGATGAGTTGAAAGACACTTTTATTTGTGCACCTTTCTGATTGGACAATTCCACCCATTTTTGTAGCAAGAAGGATGCCAGGTGACATAGAAAGGGACATAATCAGCAAAAGGCAGGAGGTTTTCGGTGAGATCCCACTTAGAGAATAGTGTTCAGTTTTTGAGGTCATATCTTCGTAAGGATGTAGAAATACTTGACATGACCCAGAAGAAAACAATAAGAATGGTATGGAGCTTGCACCAAAAGACATATGAAAAGAGAATGGAAAACCTGAATATGTATGCCCTAGAGGAGGGCTGCCCAAATCCGGTCCTCAAGATCTACTGGCAGGCCAGGTTTTCAGCATATCCACAATGAATATGCATGAGAAAGATTTGCCTGCACTGCCTTCTTGGTATGCAAATCTCTCTCATGCATATTCATTGTGGATATCCTGAAAACCTGGCCTGCCAGTAGATCTCAAGGACCGGACTTGGGCAGCCCTGCCCTAGAGGAAAAGAAGGATGGGGTGATACAATACTGATGTTTAACTATTTAAAAGGTTCTAATATATCGACAAATCCTTTCCAGAGAAGGAGAAAGGGGTAAAATTCTAGGATATGAAGTTAGGTTGTTGTATGGTAGACTCAGAAGTAATGTCAGGCTTTTTTTTTTTTTCACAGAATAACAATGACAGAATAACAATAGTAAAATCAAAAAGTATCAGTATAGGTAAACTTGGAAATAAATCAAGTGCTATTGCAAGGAGTTAATCTATTTATTTAATTTGTTTTCTACAGTATACACTTTAAAACAGCACAGTACAGAAATATGCTAAATATTAGCAGATTCCCTTTATTATCCCATAATGAAACATTTGTTTAATATAGATATGAGACACACAAAGTCAAAAAAATGCAAAGTAACAATAGAAACAATAGATAGTCTGTCGGGGTGGGGAGATGGGAATGCAGTGGGGGCATATAGACAAATAAGATGGGTAAGACAAATTAATGGAATAAATAAATGGGTGGCTAGATTAAAGAAACCTTCTGGCTGATATTCATAGCTAGGAATGTCCATCAACCAGTTAACTCACTTATTGTTGATTATCCAGTAATTTTCAGTAGCACTTAACTAGTTAAACACCATTGAAAATGACTGATTAGCACTAAAGAGCAAGCACGGCTATGTCAGGGACATTCCAGCAATGAATTGATGACTAGTGCTTCAGAATATCTATTGTATGAGAGGATATATAACCAACATTCCTAGGAGGCTGGTCTACTTGTGACCACCTCTTAATTACCCCCTCTAATAATACTAATCTTCAGACCCTATAGTGGTCGTGTCGTGGGAAATCAATTTTAACAAAGGGATTGTAACCCTGATGAATCCCCTCCAGGGTGAAACATGTCGGTGATGTATCCCTTAGAATTGACCACTCAAGCTAAGTATTAGCTTTACATTAATCAATTATGAAGATTTAAAAGATTTACTACATTCAAATTTAAAATATTTACTATTATAAGTGACCCGGTGAGGATTTAATGTATAAAGCCAACCACTATGAAATATATTTGAGTGGCTGGTGGCATTTCTGAGGGTCTGAAGATTAGTATTATTAGAGGGGATAATTAAGAGGTGGTCACAAGTAGACCAGCCTCCTAGGAATGAGGGACATTCCAGCAGCATTTTGTGAGCAGAGTCCAGTTAGCTCCCAATATTCAAAAACTGATAAACACCAGTCCTATCTTTGCATAAATAGCAGTCCTATCTTTGCATGCTAAAACATGTCTAGATAGCTCTGAATATTGAGTTAACCAGGTATGCACTAGCTAGCTTAAAAAAAAAAAAAAAAATCAAACAAAAAACTGGATATTCAATACCGGTGACTGAATATAGTCTGGCATAGAATATCTGGTTTCAGCACCGGCAGTAGACAATAACAGTGAAATGTGTTGGATTTTCAGATTAAAATCTTCTAAGCCAGTTGGCCTAAACAGCTCCGTTGGATGGCATGCATTTTTTAAAAAATAAATTTACTAACCCTTTGGAGTTTGTTGTGCTGGGCTTCAGTGAGATTATCAGCTGTTCCTGACGTCACATTTCATGAGTATAATTGCGCATGCTCTGCTGTTGTAGTTTACCAGCGCCATTTTTTGAGATGTGTTGCTGTTAAGCAGAATTCAGTGAGTACTATCTTGTTTAAAATTACTTTAACAACTATATTAGATTTTGAGATTTTGATGTGTGTGCACTTCATTCGAGAAATGTGTTGCGACATGGCAAATGAGGTTTAACGTGGATAAGTGTAAGGTGATGCATGTTGGTAACAAAAATCTTATACACGAATACAGGATGTCTGGTGCTCAGAGAGACCCCGCAGGAAAGAGACAAGTTGATGAAGCCATCCGCACAATGCATGGCGGCTGTGAAAAGGGCGAACAGAATACTAGGAATGATTAAGAAGGGGATCACGAACAGATCGGAGAAGGTTATCATGCCGCTGTAACGGGCCATGGTATGCCCCCACCTGGAATTCTGCATCCAGCACTGGTCATCATTCATGAAGAAGGACACAGTACTACTCAAAAGGATCCAGAGAAGAGCGACTAAAATGGTTAAGGGGCTGGAGGAGTTGCCGTACAGTGAGAGATTAGAGAAACTGGGCCTCTTCTCTTTTGAAAAGAGGAGATTGAGAGGGAACATGATAGAAACATTCAAGATAATGAAGGGAATAGACTTAGTAGATAAAGACAGGTTGTTCACCCTCTCCAAGGTGGAGAGAACGAGAGGGCACTCTCTAAAGTTAAAAGGGGATAGATTCCGTACAAGCGTAAGGAAGTTCTTCTTCACCCAGAGAGTGGTAGAAAACTGGAACGCTCTTCCAGAGGCTATTATAGGGGAAAACACCCTCCAGGGATTCAAGACAAAGAAAAGTTCCTGCTGAACTGGAACGTACTCAGGTAAGGCTAGTCTCAGTTAGGGCACTGGACTTTGACCTGTTGGCCGCCGGGACTGCTGAGCACAATGGACCACTGATCTGACCCAGCAGCGGTAATTCTTATGTTCTTATGTTGCAGTTCCTAAGAAAGACCCCTGATGAAGCCAGGATTACTGATGAAATGGGTCCCGTCGGGCTGAATTTGATCTAGGCTAGCACACAGATAAGTGCATTTATAATAATTTTTTCCGGCTGATCAAGACCAAAAAAAAAAATAAAATAAAAGAATAAAAATAAAAATAAAAATTTATTAGATCAGCTTGAGAGAGGTTTTCGGATCTATGAAAGAAAACCTGTTCCTGCGTAAGCTATTTTGTGAGTTTATATTCTTCAGTAGCACAGGCATCTGAGGTCCTTTTCCTCTCTTTTTTCTACATTAGTTGTGTATATGAAAACTGTTTTTCCTTGTGTTTTAAAAAAACAAACAAAAAAATGGTATATTCAATGCCAGTGACTGAATATGGTCTGGCATTGAATATCTGGTTTCAGCACCGGGAGTGGACAATAACAGTGCTGAATATAAGGTGAAATTATATTTACATCTAAGCAAGATATATGGAACTAGTTTCAGTTATAGGGTATATAACAATCTAGTCCAGATGAGGAGTGAATGAAAAAAGGACAAAATTGAGGAGAATTGGAAAGAGCACAGGAAGTATAAAAAAAAATGCCACCGAGTGGTTAGAAAAGCCAAAAGAGAATATGAAGAAAGGCTAGCCAAGGAAGCACGAAATTTCAAACCGTTCTTCAGATATGTTAAAGGGAAGCAGCCGGCTAGGGAGGAAGTGGGACCGCTGGATGACGGAGACAGGAAGGGAGTGGTGAAGGAGGAGAAATAAGTGGCGGAAAAACTAAACATGTTCTTTTTGTCTGTATTTACAAAAGAGGAAACATCCAAACATACCGGAACCTGAGCAAATCTTCAAAGGAGACCAAACAGATAAACTAACATCCATGGAAATAAGCCTTGAAGACATACGCAGGCAGCTAGAAAAATTAAAAACTGACAAATCGCTGGGCCCGGACGGAATCCACCCAAGGGTTCTGAAAGAACTTAAGGAGGATATAGCGGAACTACTACAGTAAGTTTGCAATCTATCCCTGAAAACAGGAGTGATCCCGGAGGATTGGAAGATAGCCAATGTTACACCCATCTTTAAAAAGGGATCAAGAGGTGACCCGGGGAACTACAGACCAGTAAGTCTGACCTCGGTTCTGGGGAAATGGCGGAAGCGCTGATAAAAGACAGCATCGATGAGTATTTTGAAAGAAATAAACTTCTAATCACAAGCCAACATGGCTTCGGCAAGGGGGGATAGTGCCTAACGAACTTACTGCACTTCTTTGAAGGAATTAACAAATGGATGGACAAAGGGGACCCTATAGACATCGTATATTTAGATTTCCAAAAAGCCTTTGACAAGGTACCCCATGAACGCCTATTTCGAAAACTATAGAACCATGGGGTGGAAGGAGATGTACACAGATGGATCAGAAATTGTTTGGCGGGTAGGAGTGAAGGGCCACTACTCGGACTGGAGGAGGGTCACGAGTGGTGTTCCGCAGGGGTCGGTGCTCGGACCGCTGCTATTCAATATATTTATAAATGATATAGAAACAGGAACGAAGTGCAAAATAATAAAATTTGCAGACGACACCAAACTATTTAGTGGTGCTCGGACTAAAGAGGACTGCAAAGAATTACAAAGAGACCTGAACAAGCTAGGCGAGTGGGTGACGAGATGGCAGATGAAGTTCAATGTAGAGAAATGTAAAGTTTTGCATGTAGGAAGCAAAAACCCGAGGTATAGCTATACAGTGGGAGGGATACTATTGAGTGACAATACCCAAGAAAGGGACTTGGGGGTAATAGTGGACAAGACAATGAAGCCGTCGGCACAGTGCGCAGCGGCCGCCAAGAGAGCAAATAAAATGCTAGGTATAATCAAGAAAGGTATTACAATCAGAACAAAAGAAGTTATCCTACCATTATATCGGGCGATGGTGCGTCTGCATCTGGAGTACTGCATCCAATATTCGTCGCCGTACCTTAAGAAGGATATGGCAATACTCGAGAGGGTTCAGAGGAGAGCGACACGTTTTATAAAGGGTATGGAAAACCTTTCATACACTGAGAGACTGGAAAAACTGGGGCTCTTTTCTCTGAAGAAGAGAAGACTTAAAGGGGACATGATTGAGACCTATAAGATCATGAATGGCATAAAGAAAGTGGAGAGGGACAGATTCTTTAAACTCTTGAAAACTACAAGAACAAGAGGGCATTCAGAAAAGTTGAAAGGGGACAGATTCCAAACCAATGCTAGAAAGTTTTTCTTCACCCAACGGGAGGTGGACACCTGGAATGCGCTTCCAGAGGGCGTGATAGGCCAGAGTATGGTATTAGGGTTCAAGAAAAGATTGAACAATTTTCTGAAGGAAAAGGGGATAGAAGGGTATAGATAGAGGACTGCTACACAGGTCCTGAACCTGTTGGCCACCGCGCGAGCGGACTTCTGGGTACGATGAATCTCTGGTCTGACCCAGCAGAGGCACTTCTTATGTTCTTAGTTGCCACAACAGTTAAACACAGGGAGAAGTGCCAGGTTTATACTTGCTTGCTGAAGTATCTACTAACTTTAAGAAGCCTTCTATTGCACTTATCATGTTTTGTTTTTATTGCCACATGGGATATTCCTGTTGAGCTATTTTATAAAGAAAACAGTTGTGTGGTGTGATTTGTTCACAGAGTGTGATTTGATAATATGTTATTTAAAAAAGTGTGATATAAATATATTTATTATGTGGCAATAAAAAACAATAATAAATAGCAAAAATGTGGGGTGAAATAACTATTGTCAAAGACCATAAATAATTCTTTAATCAATACTGAAAAGAATGGTAAGGCTAAGCTTTCATTCAAAATAACTGAACATGTTCCAACCACATTTAACATCCAGCGACCAATTGGCAGAAAGCTTGATGTGACCCATGTCACTAGTGAGGATGATTGCATAATGACATGGGTCACATCAAGCTTTCTGCTAATTGGTCACTGGATGTTAAATGTGGTTGGAACATGTTCAGTTATAGTCATTTCTCTTGATCTCCTGACGAAGCCACGGGCGAAACGGGCCCCATTGAGATCACAATTGTGAAGTTTCATTGCTGTTTGAAGCTAAGTTCCACACTTATAATGTTCAAAGAATATTTATGATATTTATAATATTTATTGTTTTAGCACGATAAGATTTTGCATTAGGGTTGGTGAGTGGTGATTGACTGGTGATTGATAAATTAATGCCCCAAACGGATCAGCTTAGGCTCCCCTATAGTGAGTTGGGGAATGAATTTCTGAGGTCTCACCACAAATGAGTTTTATATTTTGAATGAAAGCTCAGCCTTACCATTCTTTTCAATATTGATTAATGAATTATTTATGATCTTTGGCAATAGTTATTTCACCCCACATGTTTGCTGTTTATAATTTTTGATTTTACAGTGGGTTTTTTTTTGTCTTTTTTGATTTTGTGTTTGACACAATAAAAAACAAAACATAATAAGTGCAATAGAAGGCTTCGTTAGTAGGTATTTATTGTTGAGTTAGCTGAAGCCATTTTAAGTGATTTAAAGCCCTGTTTGTACTAATTGCTTGCTGAAGTAGAGATATTCTTGAGTTAGGCATAACCCTTCTGGGAATAAATTCCAGAGTGCAGAGGCTACTCTTGCGAAGACTTGCTGGCAGGTGTCACATTGCATGATTTCCTTTGACAAGGAATACTTCTTCTGGAGACCCCATTTTTTAGGTACTCTGGCCCATCTGAAGGCATAGAACATTGAAGAGATAACTAATGCAGTTTTTGCAGGAAGGGTGTGATGTGGCCACGCTGTTTGTAACCTTCTATCAGTAATGCTGCAGCATTCTGAATTAGTAGGAGCTGGCATACATTCTTTGTGGAAAGAGTTGACCCAATTGAGGGAAAAATTATTTGTACTAGAAAGTGCCTCTCTCAGAATTTAACAAAGGCAATGCATCCCCCATCTCTACAAAGAATCAAACAACTCTGGAATAAATAGTTTATGTGGGTTCTGGCAGGCTACCACCTATTACACAGAAGCACACACTCCCACAAAGTATACCCCATGGATAATGCCTTTCTCTGTCCTAGAAAATGGAGATACTCCAAGAAAAAAAGTCAGAAGTGAATTTAATATAGAAATGAGATATCCAATGTACCAGATATTCCTCAGACAATGCTGAAAAAAGCTCAAAACAAAAAGCTAGTACTGCTGGGAGACTCCTTTATTAGAGGAATCAACTTGGGATCCTAGTTCAAGGGACAAAAAAAAAGGATAAATGCTTCTATAGATTCTCAGCTAACAGGAACATAAATCAAATTGTCAGTGACATCAGAGAAGAAAGTATAGATGATAAAATTGATGTTAATATCCATGCAGAATGAAATAACAAGAAACTATACAGTATTGATGGATTACATCTTTCTATGGCAGACAAAAGGATCCTATCTGAAAAATTAAATCAATATGTGGACAAGTGTTAAAACTTGAGGATTTGAGCAGCAGATGTATTAAAACATTTTCAGGACGTCACCCCCAGCAAAAACATTACAGTAATAAAAATAACAACAGACATGATCTCAATAAAGGGAACGAGATATCAACACCACAAAAAGCTTTACAAATACAAGCATGCAGACTACATATTGACGGAAGGCTATTAGGCTCAAAATCAAAACATTTAAACTTCTAAAAACCAGCCTAAGTCGGCACCTGGATGTCCTAATAGCCAGGACGTCCAAGTACCAATAATCAAAATCAACTTTCTGGACATCCAGCAGAGCTTCTAAGCAGCTAAAGCCTAAAGGGACATGTTGGGAGGTGTGTTATGGGTGGGCATCAGGTGGGCTTAAACCTTGACATCCTGCACCAATATAATCAAAGCTTTCCCAGGACGTCCAAGGTGGAACTTACTTAGATCTGTTTTGCATGTGTCTAAGTGTTCCAAAGGTGACCAAACTGACAAGATGACCACTGGAGAGTTTAAGGCATGACCCCCCCCTTACTCACCCAGTAGTCATGACCCCCTCCCACCACACGGAGTAAAAAAACAACAGTAGGCTTCCCATAAGCTGATCGCGGCAGGGGAACCCTCATCAGCTGAACCGGTTTTGGGGATTCCTGCTGCCTCAGCTAATGGGGATTCCCTCTGCCAGGATCAGGATTTAACTTGATTTTTACCATAATTTTCAAATCAACCTCATAGATATATATCTATATACAGTATCTATCTATAGATAGATATACAGTACATATAGATATACACTGTGAACTGAAAAATAAAACACCAAGGCCCAGATTCAATCATTGTTAGCCAATTCTCTGGCTGATTTTGAAACAGCAATTGATTCACAATCTTTCTTGCATGCAAATGATTTGCAAATTCAGCAAGCAATTGAGTCGGGGCAGAGCCCTGACAGTAGTGATTGGGGAAGCAGCCTCCTGTCACTGCTGTCAAGGCTCCTGTCAACCATCCACCGAACTTATGGCAGGAGGGATGCTTGGTCCCTCCTGCCATCGGCCCCCTCCTCCCCTGCCCGCCCATGGCCAGCTGAACACACACACCCCGCCCGCCTGTCAATCACCCGTTCTTAAACTTATGACAGGAGGGGTGCCCACTCCCTCCTGCAATCGGCTCCTCTCCTTCCCCCCACAACAAATGGCAGGAGGGATGCCCACTCCCTTCTTCCACTGGACACGGACGCAGACCTAGACACCCCCTCCCCCTCCTACTCCCCCAGTCTCCTGCAACGCAATGCAGCCTTAGGCCCTGCCCCGGTATATCATGTGATGTATGGGAAGGGGCCTGGTGCTCCTCCCTTGGCCATTGTTTTGGCCAATCAGGGACTTCCTTAGACTCATCCGTAAGGAAGTCCCTGATTGACTCAGGCACCTCAGGCCCTTCCCAAAGGGTGTGTTTGTGGCGCATCCTCCTGACTCAGTACAAGATCGTGTACAATGTCAATGTGCTCTTGTGTGCAAATCGAGTACAGCCGTCCGCTGCCTGGCTTACAATCCACAGTGCCCATTATTCAGATTTTGCGCAGCAGCACATCGAGGCTGTTTTTGTTCCAACCCTTCTGTGCGAGCTCGTTCAACAATCATTGACTGCTGTAACCTTTTAGCAGTACCAAGTTCTTTATCAGAATTTGGTCTTCTGTTGTGAAAACTATTTTGATACAGAGACTGCTTACGAACTATCATCTGCTTCAGCACGTATCACATACCAACAATTCATTTTCACAAGGTAGTATTGTGGTGCAGTGGGAAATATTTACATTTTATATTAAATTCATTCAGGACACATCACTAAATTTCATAAGTATTGGCCAAGTTCTGTGGAAGATATGACAAAAAACATTTTGGTGGTTTTATTATGTGTGTGTGTGTGTGTGTGTGGGGGAGGGGGGGGGGTTCGGTTCATAATGTAGATATATTAGTTACTGTATTCTGGGGTGGTTTTTTTTGGACAATATAACCTATGGAGACCTAACCTGGTCTTCATAAATTCTTACCTCAGGACCCTTTTTATGAAGTCGCAGTGGTGATGTTGTTTTAAAAGAATTTCCATGTAATTTCATTGAGTGCTTCCTAGTTTTTGTACTTTTTGAAAGCATGAAAAGGAGATTCACTTTTACCTGTTCTACACCACTCAGGATTTTTGAGATCTCAATCATATCCCCCTTCAGCTGTCTCTTTTGCAAGAAGTGCCCTAACCTCTTTAGCCTTTTCTTATATGAGAGGAATTGCATCCCCTTTATCATTGTGGTTGCTCTTCTTTAAATCTTTTCTAATTTTGTTATATCTTTATAAATGGCAATCAGAGCTTAGCACAGTACTCAAGATGAGGTCATACCATAGATCATTACAGAGGTATTATAATATTCTTGGTAATATTTATCATCCCTTTCCTAATAATTCTTAGCATACTGTTTGTTTTATGGTTGCCGCTGCCGCAGAAGATTTCTGCCAACTGCCTACAATGACAACTAGATTTTTTTCTTGGGTGCTGACTCCTAAGGTGGCCCTATCATCAGGTGATTTGGATTATTCTTCCCAATGTACTTCACTTTGCATTTGTCCACATTAAATTTCATCTGGTATTTGGATGCTCAGTCTTCCTGCAATGTTTCACAGTCTACAGTACATGTGTTTTTCAATTGCAGTGGTACCTCGGTTTACGAGTGCACCGGTTTGCTAGTGTTTTGCAAGACGAGCAAAACATTTGCAAAATCGGCGCCTCGGAAACCGAGTTTGCCTCGATTTGCGAGCGGCGCCCCCTACGATCCAGCACCCTCCCCCCCCCCGTGATCCGGCACCCCCCTGCTTGCGTCGTACCCCCTTTGCCGCGATCTGAAATCCCTCAGACTCACCCGAACAGGCTTCTTATTTCCATCTGGCCATCGGCACCGGCATGTCCTGTGCGTTGGTGCCACTGTCCGAAGAACTGCCTCCTCTTCTTTGCTGGGCCTTGAGCATCTGCGCATGCTCAAGGCCCAGCAAAGAAGAGGAGGCAGATCTTCGGGCATCGGTACCAACGCACAGGACATGCCGGTGCTGGTGGCCAGATGGAAGTAAGAAGTCTGTTTGGGTGGGTCTAGGAGATTTCAGATCGCAGTGAGGGGGGGGGTGGATCATGCAGGGGGGGCCTTCGGGGGGAGCAATGCCGGTTCTCGAGGGGGGGGTAGAGCAGTGCCGCTGCCTCAGGGGGTGGGGGTGGGTGGGAATGTATCAAGCGAGTTTCCCTTAATTCCTATGGGGAAACTCGCTTTGATATACGAGTATTTTGGTTTACGAGCATGCTTCTGGAACAAATTATGCTCGTAAACCAAGGTACCACTGTACTTTGAATAGTTTTGTGTCATCTGTAAATTTAATCACCTCACTTGCTGATCCAATTTCCAGATCATTTATAAATATGTTAAATAGCACCAGTCTCAATGCAAATACCTTCAGTTGTTTAAAAGCTATCTTCCCCTGCATGTAAATAAACAGGTCTGATGTGGAAGTATTCATCCTTCTTTCCACATCTCCTCTTCCATATACCCTATCCCATTTTTTGAACCCTTGATAGCACCTATTTACCTCACATTTCCTGATGAAAACACCAAGCTCCCCTCTCACAGCCCATATCCAAATCTTAAAATCCATGCAGCCTTAACCCAAATTCTCTAAAACCTCCCTGCACCTCCATCAAAGTCTTATGTGTGCACCCATATCCAAATCCTAAGACCCCCTCAAACCCTTGATTCAAGTCATAAGTTCTCCTGCACCCCAAATCCAAATCCTAAAACCCCCACCACTTCACAAATCCAAGTTTTAAGTCCCTCCCCCAACAGCCTAGTGCCCCAACACAATAGCCCCCTCCATTTATTGGTAACGTAACTCCCTGCCACCAAGACTCCATGATCTACCCTCCCCCCATGTCCCATATTAGCACCCAATTGACTAATTAGTTTGTGCACACATCTGGGGGTCCATGCCAAAATTTGGGTGCCCATCATTGGGTGACCTACCGTATATAGAATTTGCTAGCCAATGCTGCATGTCTACCAACGGGAGACTCAGCAATAGTAGGAGTGAACTTTCTTCCCTCATATGACAGTGCAATCGGTTTTCAGGACTAACCTGTCCTACCGTGCAAAAGATCAAACATAGCACCACAACAGAGAACTGGCCAGCCTCCAGTATTTTCTCTTAAAATAAATGTATTCTTCAGTGGTAAAGTGTTGCTTACAGATGTGGAAAACATGTCAAACCTATTTTTATCTTTGTCATCTGTATATTCTTAAGCAGTATGTTTTACTTTATAGGGCTGGTTCATATCTTGCTTTCTAGTATATGTCTCTGGTAAGGAGAAATGTATATTCTGGAAAAATCTGACTAAGCTAATTTGATTGTCTGAGTTACCCTCCCAACACATAAAACCCACTATGTTGGAAATCAGTGTTGAAATTAAATCCGTATGTGTTTTTAATTACAATTTAAGCAATTTTTAAGGGCATTTCTAACAGATAAATGAAGGAAAGAGGTTCTAAGTGTCACATGTGAATACACTTAAAATCATTTGACTGATTTATTACTATGATGTGATGTTTAAAACATGAACAAAAACTTAAAACTCTGATAAAAAAAAAAGAGATTTTATTATTAACAGATGCATTCTGACATGGGAATCTCCATGTGTCATGAAATATGACTCTTACATCACTCCATATCTATTAATTTTGTGCCTATGGGGATAGAGCTGGAAGGTGAGTCAGTTGAAAGGCCAGCTTTTTTTCCTTAACTCCTGTTGTCATCCTCTCCCTATGTGTTTCCACTCATTTTATCTTCCATGACCTGACTGTTGTTATTCCTTTTTGCTAAATAAACACTGATCTGTCCACTTACATGAATGTGTATGATCTTCATGTCCTCTTCTCTTCTAGCTTTAATAAAACAAAACCTTAGTTTTCAGGGAAGGAAAGTTCTTTATTCTCTAGCCCACATTTTTTGAATGCTCAGAATCATGGTGGTCTGAGACTTAAGAATAAAGGCAGAGTTTCACAATGAAAAAAAAAAAAAAAAGAACTGTAATATGAAAACCACGACCAACACTAATCGATTTTTCATGTTATATTAAGGACACCATAGTTCATATAAGCTAACATTTGAATTGCTAGCACACCTTAAAAATATTAACACACACTAAATTGATTTATCATCCTATTTGCTAAACAGTTTTAATATAAGTATTTTCATTAAAACAAATGTATGAAACAAACCAAAACACATCCAAAAAGCATGAAAAATCCCCAAAGGAACAAAAAAATATTGATCTTGTGTACATTTCTAGCATAAACACAATTTGCATTTTAATCATGGGGAAGGCAATTTTCAAATCATTTCATGAGAGTAAGTAACTGCTTACCTGCATTAAAAATGTATTTGGGAATGGTGCCATCCCTCCCTCTCCCCTCCAAGTAAAGATATCTTAACTGTTCAAAGTACAGTACTCCCCCAAAATTTGTGGGGGTTCCATTTCAGGAACCCCTGTGAATTTTGAAAAAACGCAAATTAGTTTTTTCACCTGCCAAAAGGTAGGGGAGGCAGTAGAGGGCAGCTGGAGTGCTGGCGGGTGAAAAAAATCACTTGCGGTCTGCTCTGACTGCCTCTTCCTGTAGTAAAATTGGGCTACACCAATCAGGAGCTGCTTTGACATGCAGCTCCTGATTGGTATAGCTCAGTGGTTCCCAAACCTGTCCTGGGGGACCCCGAGCCAGTTAGGTTTTCAAGATATCCCTAATGACTATGCATGAGAGAGATTTGCATACCTGTCACTGTCAGTGTTCAGAGGCAGTTACAAAATTAGACAGGGACACTGTTCAGGCAATTAGGCCTGATGGGCCGCCGTGGGAGCGGACCGCTGGGCAAGATGGACCTCTGGTCTGCCTCAGCGGAGGCAATTTCTTATGTTCTTATGTCACTTCCATTATAAGCAAATCTCTCTCATGCATATTCATTAGGGATATCTTGAAAACCTGACTGGCTGGGGGTCCCCCAGGACAGGTTTGGGAACCACTGGTATAGCCCGACTTTACTACAGGAAGAGGTGGTCAGAGCACACCACGAATGAGCGAGTCTGCAATTTGCGAACTGCAAATTCATGGGGGAACACTGTAGATACAAATTGGGTGCTTCCCTTGACAGCTCAAACTTTCAGCAGGAGTTCCTTTGAAAATTGTGTCTGCAGGTCTATGAATATAAATTCCACGTGTGCATGAAAGTGATATAGTTTCTTTATTTGTACTATTGAATTTTAGATTATAAGCTGCCCAAAAGGATTGTCCATGGTGGGGGACAGTAGCATAGTAGTAAGGGGGTGGGAGTTGGGAGGGTGGACCTCTCCAGGTGCCATGTTTGTGGGGTGCCAGCACCCCTCCTCATCTCTGTCCCCCTCCCCCCCGCCTCTTCTCATTCCTCCCCTCACCATGCATGTGCCCCTTCTCTTTCCCGGTACCTCTAGTTCCCTGCTGTGAGCAACAACATTAACGTGCTCCTCGCGACTGCGCCATCTCTCTTGCTGATGTCACTTCTGAGTGCCTCACATAGGACATGACAGCAGAGGGAGAGCCGACGGGGTCACGATGAGTAGAGAATGACACGGTGACAAAATTCATCACCGTTCCCGTCCCCGCGGATAACCGCAGGAAACCATCTTCATGGAGAGAGGGAAGGATCAGAGTATGAAAGGCCACAACCACTGACCCGCAAGCTTTGCTTTGAAGAATGCTGGTGTAGAAGGACTGAGCTTGAAATAGACACTAGAAAATGACATGGGATTATTTCCCATGGTTATCTGCGGGGACGGGAACGGTGATGATTTTGTCACCGTGTAATTCTCTAACGAGGAGCACATTGATGTTCTTGTTGTTCATGGTGGTGAACAACTAGAGGCATCGGGAAGGTGGCGCATGTGTGGCAGGGGGGGAATGGGGAAGGAATGGGGGAGGGCAGAGATGAAGGCAGGGAAGGGGCGTCACTGTCCCGGGTGCCTCTTACCCTCACTATTCCATTGCTGGGGGGGATAATAAGATTTTAATGAACTTGGAAACTTGGAAGTGCTTTGAAACAGTCAGGCTTTGATAGTCAAGCGGAAGCTTGTTCGACAAAGAAGGCCAGCAAAGGAGAAAGCAGTGTGAAGTATGACTTCAAGACAGAAGTGTGTGTGAAGGAAGATACAGTAATTGCACTGAGGGCGGTGAGAAGTGGAGCGAATGGCGTTCATGGGGGACAACCTTGATAAAGCCAATGGGCAAAACATGTCAGAGGAAAACAGTCCCCAGCCGACATAGTAAACTTGAGTGTGCAAGATAAGTGCTTTTTAGTACATCTATGAAAATGAGAATTTTTTGATAATATCTAATAATATAATGTAGTATGAAAGTGTATATATAAAATGCAGAAAATAAACATATGAATAAAACATATAAATAAAGTGTTGAAAATTGGGTAGAGGAGTGCTAGGTAACGATTCAAATTCATGAAATTGTTGCCTAAACTGTGCACACATTTCCGTTGATTAAAAGTGGTGAAATATGGAAAGCACATCTGATGACCTATTAAAGAGTTTAATATAAAGTTATACTGTATATGGTTTATATTGTCTCACTTCTATCTGTATCTGTATTTGTTGGCATTGATAAGTGAGCAAGGTATTACTGTTATAAGAGCTGAGTATTGAACATTGGAAGAAACAGTAAAGCATATTGGAAAGACCAAAGTGACTAAGTAGAAACATCATGTATCCAGTCTAGATATATAATCCAGAACAGAGGGTTGAAGGTTATTCTATACAAGGGTGATCAAGTCAAGTTTCAAGTTTATTAAAAATTTGTTATCCCGCCTTTTTAGAATTACAAAGCGGCTTTATAATAAGAAGCAAAAACAGGGTAATACAGACACATTAAAATTAGAAGCTAATTAATATCCAATAAAGACAAGTACAAAATCTCACAAAACAAACTGACACGAAAGGAAAAGGGTAGAACTACAATAATGTGAGAGAAAAGAACAATTAAGGAAACAACAAAGGGTACTAAAAAAATTTTTTCCCCTGAGCTTCTATAATTGCCACGGAGAATGGGCTAGTAATCAGTTAAGTTGTCCTTAGAAGGATGATCATACTGCAACTTTATACTTAATTCTGGAAGAAAGATATAAGCAGTGTTCAGCGATTAAGAGTGGCATGGCTGAAATTGTGTTGTCCTGGACTATCAAAAAGACTATCAAAATAAGAAAACAAATCGATCCTTTAGAATTTTGGAATGTCTCATTCCAAGACACTAAAAATATAGATTTTCACTCACATTGGGAAAGTTTTAGCATAAGCACTTTAGATACCATTGATCGCTTTAAATTTACTAACAGAAAACGCTTTTCATGGCACAGTGGTTAGAGTTACAGCCTCAACATCGTGAGGTTGTGGGTTCAAATTCCATGCTGCTGCTTGTGACTCTGAGCAAGTCACTTAATACCCCCATTGCCCCAGGTACATTAGGTAGAGTGTGAACCCACAAGGACAGATAGGGTAAAATGCTTGAGTATCTGAATGTATACCACTTAGGCTATAAGTGGTATATAAATACTATTTATTTTCTTTCCAGGAGTTTTAAAGATGGGAGGGTGACAGTAGGAGAGACAGATAATGGTTTGGTAGTCCCCTATGATAAAGTAGCCAAAAGCAGATATTGTAAATGAATATTTCAAGTAAAATATGAAGGATAAAATATGAGGGATTGATTATTAGTTTATATAAGTGGGAGGAGGACTGTTACAGTAAATGTTGTTGTATGTTTCAGCTTCCCCTTCTGACGAAGATTTTTTTGAGCGAAACTCGAGTCGATGGGTCAGCTAGTTGGGACACACTTCAAGTTTCTGAAATTAGAAAACCTAAGCGTTAGAAAGCCAAAACTAATTGCCAAATTAGAAGATAGCAAAGATATGTTATGGTTTAAGCATTTGAATTTTGTTATATTTTAATATGGCGGTAGAGAGACCGTGGAAGTACAATGATGGTTCCTAAGGCAACCTATGCTTTTTACATTAAAAAGAGAACACTTGGGTTGGTGGTCTGAGCACTTCATATTATAAATATTTTTATTAAAAGCAAGTTTATATTGGCTTATTATGTGAAATCCTGTGAATTTAATAGGAGTGTACTTAGATTTAAGGCTCCTTTTACTAAGCTGCGCTAGCGGTTTTAGCGCGCATTACACGCTAACGCCTCCATAGAGCTAGCGTTAGGATTTTCCGTATAGCACACGGGTTAGCGTTCGCTAAAAATGCTAGCGCACCTTAGTAAAAGGAGCCTTTAATCTTTGTCGTATTCTGCTTAAATCATTTATATATAAACTGAGCACACTTGGAATGGTCCTTAATGTGACTAACTGGGTTAGGAACTAGTTGAGTGCTATTGACAGTATGGTGGGGAGGGGGGGACAATATCAATTAGCATCAATTATTAATTGCCAATTACACTGGCATTACATTTTGGTGCCTCAAATGTTAGACCTGTTTCTGGGTATATTTGACCTGCTGATTCAAAAAATGGCACAAATTGTATCCTATTAGCTCTAGTTTTTGAGATACAGAACAAGTGCCATATACCACTTGTCACTCTGCTCACCCATTAAAAAATCTGGATACTTTAATGTAGCATTTAAATTAATATATTTTAAGCATGAAGGAAACATTAAAAATGAAAGGAAAAGTGTACAACATGAAAATCTACTTATTTCATACCAAAAGCACAAGTTTATCATACAAACTTTCCAGTCATTTAACACACCAGAAGCTCCTTTTGTAAGACTTCCGAGAGTGGAATCTGCTAGGACAATACCGTATAAGATTCTAACAATAATCTGCCATCATGTGTGCATCCCACCTTCTTTGGTATCTGGCTTCCATTGCTTTTATGTCTTGGTGAAATCTTTCACCATACTCTTCATTTAAGTCACCAAGGCTCTCTTGAAAGCGAGCTAAGTGACTGTAGTTTTTTCACAACAAGAACAAATGAAGACCAGGCACATGATTTAATTTCATTCATTGATGCTATGAAATGTGGGTCATTTATAAGTTGTCTGATCTGTGGGCCATCGAAAATTCCTTCAGTTTTTCCATGGTAAGTCCAGGTAACATATGTGCTATGTATTCAATGCACAAACCATCTTTATTCAAAGCATTTACAAATTGTTTCATCAGGCCTAGCTTTATATGTAGTGGTGGCAGTATGATTATTTTTCGTGCTACAAAAGGTTCCTTGATTACATTTTGTCCTCCAACCACCATATATTCCCTTGAAGGCCAATCTTTTTTTGCCCAGTATTCATGTTTTGCTCTACCATATCTAAGAAACTAAAGCTAATGCGGTCTATCCGGTGCAATTTTCTGAATCAGTGCCACAAATAACCCCAGGAACACATCAAAAAACCCAAGGCATGAAAAAAGTAGAAGCTGAGGGGGAGTGGCCTAAGGAAGATGGCTGCGGGAGTCTGGAGCTAGACGCCAAGGATGTTCCCTGACTGCTGTTTTTTCTAAATTGGAGAAATGGTGAAACGAAAATCCAAGCTTCGGATTTTCCCCGACGAATCCTTACCAGCAGTAACGGGCCCGATGGATGCCTTCCTTCAGCGAGGGACGCCAACACAGCCGGAGGCTTTCTCAGCTGGGAGAGACACGCTGGCTGAAGCGTTGCAGCTCTCCCTCGAGGCAACATCTCTGACCCCGGAAGAGCGGAGTCTTCCGAGTTGCCCGGGGGCATTTGTCCGATCGACGGAAGAGCAAAGTCCTCCGAGTTGCTCGGGGGCGTTTGGCCAGTCGACGGTGGAGGAAATGCACCAGGGTGTTTGCTCTCCAGACATGCTGAGTTCGGAAGTCGGCTCAGTAGGAGGAGGAGTGAAGCCAAAACTATTATCTGTGCATTCGGAGGAGCTGGGACAGAAACTTCCTCAGGATATCCTGACACCAACTTCATCGCCTGCTGAAGTTCCAGGTACTTTTTCACCAGAGGTTCTGAGTGCTGAACTGACACCAATGCAGAGGCCCAAGGTTTTCAATATGGAGACAATTTGGGAAGCAATATCTAGTTTGCAAATCTCTTTGGGAACTCAAATGCAGCAACTTACTACACGTTATACCTCCGTTGTGTCTGAAAATTTGGAAATGAAAAATAGGATATCCAGCGTTGAAAATAAAGTGGATGGACATGAAACTAGATTAAAAACAGTGGAGTCCCAGGCTTCGGTCTGGGTAAAAGACAATGGAAACCTTAATTTTAAGGTGGAAATGTTGGAAAATATGACTAGAAGAAGTAATCTTCGGATTATTAACTTTCCAAAATTACCACTTATTTCAGCGCAGGTTACATTTAAAAAATATATGAAAGAAGTTTTGAAAGTTTCCGAAACCTCCTGTCCGTCTCTCACTAAAATTTATTATTTACCAACCAGAGCATCTGTTCAAAAACCAAACCAGCAGAATTTGTCTGCTGATAGTTTGGATTTGACAAATTTCCTGGAGAGGTCAGGTGAAGAGATACCGGCAACTGCTACGCTACTTGTACAATTTGCTATAGATGCTGACAGGGAATGGATGCTTAAATTGTTTTTTAAGTTTAAAGATGTTCCATTTATGACTAAAATAGTGAGAATGTATCCAGACGTGTCACGAATGACCCAAAAGAGAAGAAAACAATTTCTTATTTTGAGACCAAGGGTTCTGCAGCTAGGTGCGACGTTTGTACTCAGATTCCCCTGTAAATGTGTAATGACCCATCAAGGGAACAGATTTATTTTCTTTGAACCTCAGCAGTTGACAAAATTTATTTCTGCTAAAGAGCAAACTTAAATTCTTGAGAGAAGTTCCGTCTCAACCTGCTCAAGTATAAGGTTTTTGGTTATGTTCTCTCCCGCTACCATTTTCATTTTTCTTTGTATTATTTGATTAAGATATCAGCAATTTTAAAGCTCTCTCCCCCATAGAGTGAGGTCTAACGATACAAACCAGTAAAAATTTATTTTGTGTTTAATGTTATGCCGTATGAGAAAGGGAAAATTTTGCCTTGATTTGTAAATGTTCATTATTACCTATTGTCTCATTTTAATCTTTGAACTGACTTGTATTATTTTCTTGTTTTGACTAATATTATGTCAATACTATAAAATGAAAATAAAGATTAAAAAAAAAACAAAACCCAAGGCACCAAATTGTTTTTTTGTTGTCATTGGCCTGTGTTATCAGCACCGATTGGCTTGTTGAAAAATTGAGTTGCACACGTAAATCGACTGTGTGCATCAATTTGTGCACTCAACTTAGGACACAATATACAGAATTTGTGCCTTTAAGTATAAAGTTATGCACTCAGACCTATTAAATTTTCAGAGGCCAGTTTATGAACATTACTCTCTAAGGCAGGGGTGGAGAACTCCAGTCCTTGAGAGCTGTATTCTAGTCAGGTTTTCAGGATTTCCCCAATGAATATGCATTGAAAGCAGTGCATGAAAATAGATCTCATGCATATTCATTGGGAAAATCCTGAAAACCTGACTGGAATATGGCTCTTGACGACCGGAGTTCCCTACCCCTGCTCTAAGGGCTGCCTTTATCAAGATGCACTCCTTGAGGGCCGCAATCTAGTCGGGTTTTCAGGATTTCCCCAATGAATATGCATGAGATCTATGTGCATGCACTGCATTCAATGCATATTCATTGGGGAAATCCTGAAAACCCGACTGGATTGCGGCCCTCAAGGAGGGACTTTGCGATCCCCGCGCTAGAGGTTTTTAGTGTGAGCCAGTGCAGTAAATGCTCTGACACTCATAGAATTCCTATGAGCGTGGGAGAACAATACTCAACAGCCCACACTAAAAAATTAGCACAGCTTGATAAAAAGGGAAGGAGGAATAAGTTAGGAGTATAAATCCTTTGTACATCAGATCCTGTATAAGTAGGAAACTTTTACTCAAGTGTCCTTAGAATGTTTAGGGAATTGTCACTAGAATTCTGTTTCTATCTGGGAACTCTACACTCTTGCGGGAGGGTGGGGGGAAAGTTTACTTGTACAGTCAAACCTTAGTTTGCAAGCATAATTCGTTCCAGAAGCATGCTTGTAATCCAAAGCACTTGTATATCGAAGCAAATTTCCCCATAGGAAATAATGGAAACTCAGACGATTCGTTCCACAACCCAAAAACGTTAATATAAAATACTATACGTACTTGTATTGCAAGACCTCGCTCATTTAGAAGAGTCACTACACTCTTGCAGCGTTAGAGAGAGAAGAACCATCAGCTCAGTTGTGATGATGTGACGTGTGTATACTGTAAGTACTTGTTTTGCAAGACATTGCTTGTATATCAAGTTAAAATTTAATCAAATGTTTTGCTTGTCTTGCAAAACATTTGCAAACCAAGGTTTTACTTGTTTATTCTGATCCTACAGATAGTTAAGTAGCACTTGATGCAGATCTTGCTCAACAATTGTCCTATGCAGGACACCCTTTCTTGACTGTTGAGCCTGAGCATTGGAAAATCATTTTGAATTCAATTAGAGTTTTCTTTTCTTTAACTGAAAACCCCCCAGACTTTACAGAAGGTAAATTGAATTTTTTGCTTCAGTGATTTTGCTGTTTCACTCCTCCTCTCATAGAGATTTTCACATCATTAACATTATTAAAATAGTAGGTTTCCCTGTATAATGGTCAGAAGCAGTTGCTGTAGTCACACACTTAAAATTTCTCTCTGGTGATTTCTTTAAAATGGTTTGGGATCTCAGAATACAAAAAGGTGTTAACAGTTTGGCTTTGTCTCAAGGATCACATGTTTTATTTTTAATTCACTGAATGGAACTGGCAAAGATTAACTTCTATTAACTTCATTGTGTAATTTGAAATTAAATGTGCTTTAGGAAAGCAATATGATAGGAATGTGTTCTTATTTCATAAGCAGTTATGAATGGGAGCTGGAAATATTATCTGTATTAGACCATGACTACAATAAATTGGCAACATCTTAAAAATTATATGAAAATGTTGAATGAGGTATAGCAATCATAACATAGCTTCATAAGGGCAAATTTAGTTTTAAAAAATTATGATCCATACAAAAGATACAACATTTTTTAGTGGACTGCCCATCTCTTTCAACTCCTGGATCTTCCAATTCTATTACATAAAAGCCCAAAGTTATGATCTTTGATGGCCTGTACTTCCTCTTTATGAGGAGTCTGAAATGCTGCCCCAATATAACTGCACACCCATTTTAACGGGATCAGGAAATATGTATGGAAAATAACATTGGTTTGCCACACAACCAAACTGCTGCTTCTGAAGAATACTTTGGAAGAAATGCAGGAGAGGGGAGATAGCAAAACATAACATTGTATTTATAAACCATGTAACCGTAAGTTCAACGTGGATAACAAAAGATTAATAATAAAATAACATATGAAACATATAAATTAATTCACCAGGTACTTTGAAAAAAGGTAAGTATTCAATTGAGTTCTAAATTGTTTGTAAGAACAAGCGCTACTCAACAAAGGTTGAAATTCCTTATCGTAGGAAGGAAAGAGCCTGGAATGCTAATGTATGATCCAAAGATTTCTTGCTTTCACAGCCCTGAGCAGAAGAAAAAAGAAACAAAGCATGTGATCCTCTTCTATGTTTATAATAAGCTATAAGGAATCTGTCAGTTATATAAATCGGAGCAATACCATACACAACTTTATAACAAAGACAACCCTACTTAAACAAAATGTGTGCCTCCACCAGAAGCAAGTGCAGCTCGCGATAGAAGGGCGTTACATGGTCATATTTCTTCAAACCATAAATCAATTTCACTGCCGTATTCTGGATTTATCTAAGTCTAGCCATCTCTTTCTTGGTGCATGTTAAATAGACTATATTATAATAATCAAGAAGACTCAACAACAATGATTGAACTAGAAGTTTGAAAGCAGAAAACTCAAAATATGGTTTTATGGTACGCAACTTCCATAATGTATAATAACCCTTTTTTACCACGGCATCTTTTGCTTTTTCATGGTCAGGTGTTGATCAATAACAACTCCCAGTATTTTAATTGTCGGATTCATTGTATACAGTATTGAGTCTATAGTAATTGATGGTTCATTTAAATTTTTATGTGGAGACGTAACAAATAATTTTGTCTTACCATGATTTAATTTAAGCTTAAATTCCTGCTAGATACATTTAAATACATACTGTAAGTGGCATAAATGTGCATGAGGCGAGTCTTTTTTTATTTGAAAAGAAGCTCAGGAATGAGAGGGCATAAAATGAAATTAAGAGGTGATAGGCTCAGGAGTAATCTAAGGAAATACTTTTTTTTACAGAAAGGATGGTAGATGCATGAAATTGTCTCCCGATAGAGGTGGTGGAGACAAAGACTGCGTCTAAATTCAAGAAAACATGGAACAGGCACATGGGATCTCTTAGAGAGAGTAGGAGATAGTGGTTAGGATTTTTCCGGATGTATCTAGGACCACTCAAATGAGGAGGAAAGAATTTCTGAAATTGAAGGATAGAGTTTTGGCCCTGGAGGCATCCTTTTACCTGAAATTTCCCTGTAAATGTCTGGTTAAGTTACAAGATATTGAGTACGCTTTTTGGGATCCTATACAACTACAACAATTTTTAGTTGCAAGAGAACAGAAATGAGATTTGTTTCACCTAGCTGAGAATATGAGGAGAATTAATTTAAATAATATCCCATTTTAAGGAATGATTCAAGGTTCTCTAGTGCGAACCTAGAATTATTGTCCTTTATTTTCCTGAATTTATTTGATTAGAAATAGCAATATGTGCTCCCCATTAATGTGGGTTTAAAAGGAATTATGTATGTATGTTTGATTATATATTGTTTTATGTGTTTATCCTTTTTTCCTTTGGAATTATTGGATATTGTAATGTATTCAAAATTTATAAATAAAAAAAAAAGGAGATAGTGGACATTGTGGATGGGCAGACTGGAAGGGCTATTTGCTTTTATCTGCCGTCATGTTTCTATGTTTCAGTAAACAAATTCAGCATTGATATGGGTAAGATCATGGATTTGATATGCCTTTCTGTGGATACATCCGAAGTTACTCAGTGCAACAGAGATCCTCAGAGTCTTCCCTTTCACCTGCCAGAAATCTGGGGTCCTGAAAATTTCTTTCTTGGGTAGCTGTGGTGAGGGGTTTACGTTGATCTCCTAACTTATTCCTATCACCTCACTTCAATACGATCATGCTTCGCTACCAAGGTGAGGAGTGGCATAGTGGTAGAGATGCTGCCTCAGCACCCTGAGGTTGTGGAATCCGATGCCAGTGCTGCTACTTGTGACTCTGGTCGTCACTTGATCCTCCATTGCCCCAGGTACAAAATAAGTGCCTGTATATCATGTAAACTACCTTGAATGTGCAACCACAAAAGAGCAGTATACAAGTTCCATTCCCTTTTCCCCCTCATTCACCGACTTTAGCAGATAATTATCATAAAAGTGTACAGAAACACCAGTTAATGATTCTGTCTTCACAATATAAGCAGCAATGTGTATGTTCCACACCTTGCTGTCACTTTTGCCTTAAATACTTATTGATGTAACAATTGTCAGATTGCTACTTTGCAAAGCTGCTGTTAGCAGAGCAGACCATCTCAGTGACAATGTCCTCTTTTTATTCTTCCTAGTATTTTGTGATCCAATGAGGGGAGGATGTAAAAAATGTGTCTGACTAGGTTGTCTTCCTGTGTTATACCTTTTGTTTGTTTTTTTAATGATCGTGGGGAGCTCAAGATAATGTGAATGTAACTTGTAAACCGCATAGTTAATACGCGGTATATATATTTTTAAATAAATAAATAAGATAATTCTGCTGTTTCCCCAAACCCCTCCTTTGAAGGTTTTTCAAAAATTACCCACAAAAACAACAACAACATTTCTATACACTGGCTCTCACACTTTCAAGTTTATTAAAATTTGTTAACCTGCTTATCAAATTTCTGAGCAGCATACATAAAATGAAATTAAAATCATGAGAGTACAAATTTTAGACAAGTTCAGACGTGCATTAAGATACTAAAAGGTAAGGGATGGAACTACAAAAAAAATGCATAGGATAGAGAGACATATAAGGGGGAAACAATGGGGTGGAAATCTGCCTGCGAAAAAGAGATGGAAAGATTGAAAAAGGTTATAGGTCATAAGCTTCTTTGAACAAGAATAAGAACATAAGAATAGCCTTACTGGGTCAGAACAATGGTCCTTCAAGCCCAGTAGCCCGTTCTCACGGTGGCTTCGTAGGTTAACGGGATTGATGACTCAAGAATAATATTTATTTGTCCCCAAATTGACTTCCAGAAATTAAGTATCATTGGACAATAATACAACAGATGATCCAAGGTCCCTATATCAATATGACAATGCCAGCATCTATTAAACTTAGAACTATCTACTTTATTCAAATGAACTGGGGTCCAAAAAATCCTATGTAATAAGAATAACCAAGTTTGTCTCATAGATTCTGACGCTGTACATCATAATCTTCAAGTTCAAATTTGTGGCCAAGAAATTTTGAATCCGCAAGCAATGTATTATTAAATCTCTACTAGTATCTTGTTCACCAAACCTGAATTCAATCCAAACACCACCATGATCTGACAAAATGATTGGTTTATAGTGGCTTTTGTTATTTGTTGTACTAACTGATCTGAAACAAAGATCCCATGTGGGTTGGCCCAGGTGCCTCCGGCTCCACCTGTGGGCGGGGTTTGAGCAGCCTGGGCCAATCAGGCCCTAAGGCCAGCCATTCAATGGATAGTTGGCCTGCCGGACAGACAGGCTTGGCACCTGCCAACAAATTTAAGGTATGAGAAGGGGTCGAGGGGTCGGCGGGGTCTCGCAAGTCAGTGGGAGGGGCCAATTTGAGGTTCGGAGGCATTCGTGGGAGGGGGGTGCTTTGAGGGTAGGAGGGCCTGGGATCCTTCCTGCTTGTATCTTAGTGGGGGTGGGGGGTTTGGGGTTATCCTGGGCAGGAGGGTTTGGGCTCCCTCCTGCCCAATCATAATTGGCAGGGGGGGTGCTGTGGGGCAAGAGGGCTTGGGCTCCCTCTTGCCCAGATCGTTGTAGAGGGGGGATTCTGTAACTGGTGTTGTTTTTAGACACCGGTTACAGAATCCAGCTTTTAGGCAAAGGACTGGCTCCTCCTTCACCTAAACGCTCTTGTTTTGGGCGTTTGGGAGTTAGGCTTTTTAAAAGTTGATTATATGTTGTTAGTGTAGAAGTAGTGGTGGTCTGGGCGTTTAAATAGCTGAATGTAGAGGCAGGCCATTATCACTTTTTTTTGATAATGGACATTTTCCCTGCTTCTACTTTCAACGTTTAAGACCTTAGGCCAAAAGGGGACTTAGACTTTTTTTTTATTATGCCCCTCCAGATTTATACACATATGTACAAGCAAATTGGGTAACTCAAAATTGCAAAGGTAATATAAAAAAAATCTCACATACATATTGTGAAAGCACAGTTACTTACCGTAACAGGTGTTATCCAGGGACAGCAGGCAGATATTCTTAACACATGGGCGACGTCACCGACGGAGCCCTCGGTACGGACCTTTTTAACTAGAAGTTTCTAGTTGGCCGCACCGCGCGTGCGCGAGTGCCTTCCCGCCCGACGGAGGAGTGCGTGGTCCCCAGTTAGGATAAGCCAGCTAAGAAGCCAACCCGGGGAGGTGGGTGGGACGTAAGAATATCTGCCTGCTGTCCCTGGATAACACCTGTTACGGTAAGTAACTGTGCTTTATCCCAGGACAAGCAGGCAGCATATTCTTAACACATGGGTGACCTCCAAGCTAACAAAGAGGGAGGGGGGATGGTTGGCCATTATGAAAATAAATTTTGTAACACAGATTGGCCGAAGTGTCCATCCCGTCTGGAGAACGCATCCAGACAGTAGTGAGTAGTGAACGTGTGAACTGAGGACCAAGTGGCTGCCTTGCAAATTTCCTCGATGGGCGTGGAACGGAGGAAAGCTACAGAAGCAGCCATAGCTCGGACTCTGTGGGCCGTGACAGCTCCTTCCAGTGAGAGACCGGCCCGAGCATAGCAGAATGCAATACAGGCAGCAAGCCAATTTGAAAGTGTCCGTTTGGAGACAGGACGACCCAAACGGTTGGGATCGAAAGACAAAAATAGCTGAGGGGATGTTCGGTGAGCTCTGGTACGATCAAGGTAGTAAGCAAGGGCACGCTTACAATCCAGCGTGTGCAACGCCTGTTCCCCAGGATGCGAGTGAGGTTTAGGGAAGAAGACGGGCAACACAATGGACTGGTTGAGGTGAAAAGCCGAGACCACCTTGGGAAGGAATTTAGGGTGGGTACGCAGAACAACCTTGTCATGGTGAAAAACAGTGAACGGTGGGTCAGCAACCAGTGCATGCAGTTCGCTAACTCTCCTGGCAGAGGTGATGGCAATTAGGAAAAGCACCTTCCAGGTAAGAAGCCTGAGCGAAGTTGTGGCAAGAGGCTCAAACGGAGGTTTCATGAGTGCTGACAGAACCACATTCAGGTCCCAGACGACAGGAGGAGGCTTGAGAGGCGGTTTGATATTGAAGAGACCTCTCATAAATCTGGAAACCAGAGGATGAGCCGTGAGGGGTTTTCCGAGAATAGGCTCATGAAACGCAGTGATGGCACTGAGGTGGACTCTGATGGAGGTAGACTTGAGGCCAGCATTGGACAGCGAGAGCAAATAATCCAATACAAGTTCCACCGCTAAAGAGGTGGGTTCATGATGATGCCGGAGACACCACGAGGAGAATCTGGTCCACTTCTGATGGTAACATTGGAGGGTGGCCGGTTTCCTGGAGGCGTCCAAAATGAGGCGGACAGGTTGAGATAGATTCTCCGGAGAGGTCAGCCCGAGAGAAACCAAGCTGTCAGGTGGAGCGAAGACAGATTGGGATGCAGTAGAGACTGATGCTGCTGTGTAAGTAGAGTAGGAAACACAGGAAGAGGAATGGGCTCCCTGGAGCTGAGTTGGAGCAGGAGGGAGAACCAGTGTTGACGAGGCCACCGAGGGGCGATGAGAATCATGGTGGCTTTGTCCTTGCGGAGCTTGGACAAGGTCCGCAACATCAGAGGAAGTGGAGGGAAGGCATACAGGAATCGATCCCTCCAATCGAGTAGGAATGCATCCGGGGCCAGACGGTGAGGAGAGAAGAGTCTGGAGCAGAAGTGGGGCAGCTGATGATTGTGAGGTGCTGCAAAGAGGTCCACCTGCGGAGTGCCCCATCGAGCAAAGATGGAGAGTAGAGTCGGAGGGTCCAACGTCCACTCGTGAGGTTGAAGGATGCGGCTGAGATTGTCGGCCAGGGAGTTCTGTTCGCCCTGGATATAGACCGCCTTGAGGAAGAGATTGCGGTCCGTGGCCCAGGTCCAGATGCGTAGAGCCTCCAAACAAAGGGGGCGAGATCCGGTGCCGCCTTGCTTGTTTATGTAGTACATGGTGACTTGATTGTCTGTGCACAGGAGGAGAACCTGAGGGCAGAGAAGATGTTGGAAAGCCTTGAGGGCGTAGAACATGGCTCTGAGTTCCAGGAAATTGATGTGATGTCGACGCTCCTGTGGGGTCCAAAGTCCCTGGGTGCGGAGATCTCCTAGGTGAGCTCCCCACGCATAGGGGGACGCATCCGTGGTGATGATCATAGAGTGAGGGGGCAGATGGAAGAGCAGACCCCTGGAAAGATTTGAGGAGTTCAACCACCATTGGAGAGATTGCTGAAGAGATGATGTCACAGAGATGGGATGAGAAAGAAGATCCGTAGTCTGTGACCATTGGTTGGCGAGAGTCCATTGAGGCGTGCGGAGGTGGAGACATGCCAGAGGAAGGACATGTACTGTCGAGGCCATGTGTCCCAGGAGGACCATCATTTGTCGAGCAGGAATGGAGGGGTGTTTGAGCACCTGACGACAGAGGTGGAGCAGAGTCCACTGACGATCGGAGGGAAGAAAAGCCCTCATTAGAGTGGTGTCCAGAACAGCTCCGATGAATTGAAGTCGCTGGGTGGGAAGTAAGTGCGACTTGGGGTAGTTGATCTCGAACCCCAGGAGGTGGAGGAGAGAGATGGTGTGATGAGTAGCCTGTAGCACAAGTTGAGATGAAGGTGCTTTCACCAACCAATCGTCCAAGTAGTGGAACACCTGGAGGTTGTGAGACCTGAGGAAGGCCGCAACTACTATGAGGCATTTGGTGAAGACTCTGGGTGAGGAAGCGAGGCCAAACGGTAGCACCTTGTACTGATAGTGGCGGTGCAGTACTTGGAACCGCAGATAGCGGCGAGAAGTCGGATTGATGGAGATGTGAGTGTAGGCCTCTTTGAGGTCCAGGGAACATAGCCAGTCGTGCTGAGAAAGAAGAGGGTAGAGTGTGGCAAGGGAGAGCATTCTGAACTTCTCCTTTACCAGACATTTGTTGAGGTCCCTGAGATCGAGAATTGGACGGAGGTCTCCCGTCTTTTTGGGTACCAGGAAGTAGCGGGAGTAGAATCCCTGACCCCATTGATCTGGAGGTACTTCTTCGATGGCATTGAGAAGGAGGAGGGATTGAACCTCCCTCAGGAGGAGGGGGGTTTGAGATGAGTGTGAAGCAGACTCTACGGGAGGGTTGTCTGATGGAAGAGTCTGGAAGTTGAGAGAGTAGCCGTGGCGGATGATGTTGAGGACCCATTGGTCCGATGTGATGACCTCCCAACGGCTGGAGAATATGGTGAGACGACCTCCGATTGGTTGTGGAAGAGGTAGCGAAGGTGGAAGACTGGCTATGCCCTGGAGAGAAGAGTCAAAAGGGCTGAGACTGCTTGGCAGGCTGAAGAGGCTTGGAGGGTTGAGTGGCCTGAGAACGAGCCTGGGCATGGTGCTGTTGTTGACGGGGCCGCCGAGGTTGTTGAGGAGGCGGATTGAGTGGCCTGGCTGAGAACCTGCGCTGATAAGACGACTGAGGTCGATAAGGTCGGGCAGGCGGAGCCTTCTTCTTTGGTTTGATCAGGGTGTCCCACCTGGTTTCATGGGCGGAGAGTTTCTGGGTGGTGGAATCCAGTGACTCTCCAAAAAGTTCATCCCCGAGACAGGGGGCGTTGGCTAGACGATCCTGGTGGTTGATGTCCAGGTCGGAGACTCTCAGCCAGGCCAGGCGGCGCATGGCTACGGCCATGGCAGAGGCACGGGAGGTGAGCTCGAATGAGTCGTATATCGAGCGGACCATAAACTTGCGCAATTGAAGAAGGCCAGAGATGTGCTGTTGGAACAGTGGGACCTTGCGCTCCGGCAGGTACTTTTGGAGGGCGGACAGCTTTTGGACCAAATGTTTCATATAGAAAGAAAAATGGAATGAATAGTTGTTCGCCCTGTTGGCCAGCATGGCATTCTGGTAGAGCCTCTTGCCAAACTTGTCCATGGTCTTACCCTCTCTGCCAGGAGGGGTAGAGGCATAGACACTGGAGCCCTGAGTCTTTTTTAAGGTGGATTCAACAAGAAGGGACTCATGGGGCAATTGAGACTTGTCGAACCCTGGGATAGGGATGACACGATAGAGGTTGTCCAGTTTACGGGGGGCCCCCGGTACCGTAAGGGGATTCTCCCAGTTTTTGTAAAAAGTCTCCCGTAGGATGTCATGCACGGGAAGCTTGAGGAACTCCTTAGGAGGTTGTTCAAAATCTAAAGCCTCCAGGAAGGCTTGAGACTTTTTTGAGTCAGATTCTAGAGGAAGGGATAGGGCTGCAGACATCTCCCTTAGAAATTTCGAAAAGGAGGACTGCTCCAGTTTGGAGGTGGCATCGGGTGCCGATGGGTCCTCATCAGATGAGGAGGGATCCTCCTCGGTACCGGGAGGGGATTCCTCCCATAAGTCAGGGTCCCGGACCTCTGGTGCATGTCGAGACACCGGGGTGGAAGGTGCGGTATGGCGAGTCTTGGATAAAGATTTTCCAGAGCGCACCGAAACGGTACCAGGAGAGGAGGACCGGCGTCGATCCCGGTCCCGGGAAGTATGACGCTCTGCCTGGTGCCGAGGAGGATCCGTCGTGGTATGGGAGTGAACCACCGGATGGGTATGAAGTTGCTCAGCCGAAAGAATCGGCATGGAGGTGTTGATAGGTACCGAAGGGGTGGATACCGGGGGCTCGGTACGGGGCTCGGGCCGGTCTGGTACCGGAAGGAGCGGTGCCAGGATAGTGGGCAACAGGTGCTCGAGCTGTCGCTGTAACTGTTCCTGGAGTTGAACTTTTAAGATGGCTGAAATACGGTCATCTAGGGGTGGCATCGGAACCGCTTTCTTTTGCTTCGGTTCCTTAGATGCCGCTCCACGCCCCGGCGATGAGGAGGCCGATGACGAGGCACTCACCGAGATCGGGGCGGAGCGCTTGCGGGGTCGGCGCGAGGCCGGCAAGGTCGGTGTCGCCACCGTAGTTGGAGGGCGCTCAAGGGAAGAGGGAGGCTTCTTAGCCGGCTTACCTGGTGCCAGAGACGCCGATGCGGGGTCGGGCGGTGTCGAAGTAGACGGTGCCGATTTCTGTGGTACCGCTGTCGATGTCGAGGAGTCCATCGCCGACCCGGTGCCGAACAAAAGAGTTTGTTGAATTCTTCGGTTTTTGAGTGTTCTCTTTTTAAGAGTGGCACAGCGGGTGCAGGAGTCCGCCCGATGCTCCGGACCCAAACACTGCAAACACCAATTGTGTGGGTCAGTGAGGGAGATCGGGCGTGCACACCGCTGGCACTTTTTAAAACCGACCTGCGGGGGCATGAAGGGGAAAACAGCCTCCGCAAAATCGAACCCCGAGGCCTGTATAATGGCAACAGGCCCCGCCGGGGCAAAATCGAAAAAAGGGGAAAAAAAGCAAAGTTTTTTTTTTTTTTTTTTACAAATCAAAGGAAAAAGAAACCCGAAGGCAAAAGAAGAAAAAATAGGGAAAAAAGCGCGAGCGGGAAGGCAAAAAAGTGGTTTCAAAGGCCGTTGAAAAAACTGGGGACCACGCACTCCTCCGTTGGGCGGGAAGGCACTCGCGCACGCGCGGTGCGGCCAACTAGAAACTTCTAGTTAAAAAGGTCCTTACCGAGGGCTCCGTCGGTGACGTCACCCATGTGTTAAGAATATGCTGCCTGCTTGTCCTGGGATAAACAGTCCATATCTTGAGAGGTAAAGAGAAAATAAATTATCAGTAGAAATAATATAAAAAGAAATATATAGGATAATATAATTCTAACTATTTAGGGCCAGAATCTATAATCAGCATCCAAGTCGGTGACCACCTTAAAAGCGGCTGCTGATCCAGGGTGCTGGTAATCACACCAAGATAGGCATCTGAAATGTTGGCAGGAAAATCCAGGCCTATATTTCAGTCATTTATCTTGGCCGCTAGATCACAGGAGCCAAGAGCAGCAGGCGGATACCCCCCATTAGCTGAGTGACAGAAACTCCCCAAAGCCGCAATTCTATAACAGGCACCCATGTTTGAACGCTGGTTACAGAATCACAGCTTTGGGAAGTCCTTGCCACTCAGCTGATGAATATGGGGGATTCCCTGCCATGATCAACTAAGAGTGGCCGCATCAGGGAACCCCCGAATCCTACCACGTCAGTCAGCAGGAGAGATTCCCACTCCCTTCTGTTGGCACTCCCCCCATAACCTCCCCAGCAGAAGGGATGCCCAATCCCTCTTGCTTGCACCTTCCTTGAACATCCCTAGCAGGAGGGATGCTCAAACCTTCCTGCTGGCACCTCCCCTGAACATCCCTGGCAGTAAGGATGCCCAATTCCTCCTTCTACCAACCCCCGCTGACATCCCTGGCAGGAGGGATGCCCAAATCACTCCTGCCGGCACCCCTAATACCCCCCCAAAAAACCCCAGACCCTCCCCTTACCTTTTTGTAGAAGACTGACTAGAGGGATGCCCACTCCCTCTGGCAGGCAGACCAACCTCTTCCAAATGGTGGGCTTTCTTCTTCCTTCAACACCCACTATTCTAGTCTTTAAGGAAATATAATATATTCTAGAAATCAATATTTTTCCAGAGTTAGGAAGTTTAAGGATATTTGAAAAAAACTGTCTCAATAACACTTCAGAGGATAATAAATGAGTCAATAATTGTTTAATTTCTATAGCAAGATGTGCATACCTAAGGCAAGGCACTGGGGAGGGGACATATAAAGGCTAGATGCCTCAAAAATAATCCGCTTGATAAAAATGCATAGCATCATACCCTCGTAATGTAATAATAGTGTTAATTTGAAGGAAAAAGGATCTCAGAAATCCAAACCATAAACTAATTGTCTTTTGGTTATCAATGGACTGTGATATCTTTCATTGAACCTAAAAACATTTTCATCGAGCGGATTATTTTTGAGGCATTTATACTATAGTTGATTTGCTCACATTTTTTTGCAATTTAGGGGTATTGTTTGAGAGTTCGACATATAAAGGCTCCTACTTATGCAAGTAACTCACAAAATACTGCAATTTAAGTACATCCCTGCAATATTTCGATACCTGCACTTATGTCAGTTCAAAGGCTGATGTAAGTACGGACACTTAGATGTTCTACACACCAATCCTGGGTTATGCTAGATTTTACTGCCCCTGTCATTGGAATCTGTTGAATAATATGTTCCTTTTATGTTATTGCCCCTGCATGATGTTCTGGGAGAGTGTATTTTAAATGTGTATTTGGATTTTTTTAGTGGAGAAATGGTCTGATGATGTTTTATTTATTTATTTATTTCAATTTTTATCCCATTTTCCCAGAAGCTCAGAACGGATTACAATTTGACATTCACAATCAATTTAAGAACAGACATATTCGAGAGTCCAGCCTAGTTATAGCAAAGAGTAATTGGAGAGTAAATTGAGGAAGCTGTTCAGTTGAGGCCCTATTGTTGGAAGAGGAAGGTATTTATTGCTCTACGAAAGGAGAATGATGATGATGATGATGATACAATTGAACCAATAAAGCATTGACATTGCCACTCTAAGGTTGCTGATGCCATATCACTATTGCTTAGGAGAAAATCACCTCTTCCTCTTTCCTAATATTCTCTTCCTATCCTAGAATAACTTGGAGTTGATATTCAGTGTGTTTAAGTAGACAGAGAAGGCTCCTGACTGCTAAAAGCTATGCTGTGTGGACTGTACTTAGATTTTCAGCAGTATTCAACTGCACAGTGCCGCTAAAAATCTAGTGTGACCATATCACAGCACTGTCCGGTCAGTATCGGGATGGTACAGCTGGAAGATATATGGACACTAATGTCTGCATATTTAACAGGATAGACAGAACCACATCTAAAGCATTCCTATCTTTGCCTGGTTAGTATGCTTTGAATATCGGCCAGCACCTGCATAAGTTCTGCTTATGCAATGACATTGAAAGTCGAGGTCTAATTCAGGCTATGGCTGCCTGCTGCTTAAACCCCGCTGACCAGCACAGGATGAATACAGTAAACCTCTGCGAATTTGCGGTTCGTAAATCGCGGACTCAGTAATTTGCGGTATTTTCAGACCGCCTCTTACTGGTACTAAAGTCATGGTTGCACTAATCAGGAGCTGCTTTGACATGCTATCTGGCGAATCAAAGCATATCCTGATTGGTGTAACCATGATTTAAGTACCAGGAAGAGGCGGTCAGAAAATATGCCCAGCTTCGTAAGTACAATTTCAGTACCCGCCGGCACCCCAGCTGCCCTCTCATGCCTTTGATCAGCTGAAAAACCATATTTGCGGTTTTTTGAAATTTGCGGGTATTCCTGGAATGGACCCCCGCAAATTTTGGGGAGTACAGTATTTCCCCCTTTGTTTCTACTGTTACTACTGACTGTCTCCTGTCCAATGTCTCTTGGGTCTACCTTTTTAAAACTTTGACTACAAATGCAAAATAGATGAATGGAATTTGTGAGGTCTTAAAAAGCAGTGTTTTCCTTTCCTAAAAGTACTATGTCTTGCCCCTTAGAGGTCATATAGAAAGAGGCTGCCCTAGAGAAAGAAATCTGAGAAACACACGGCGATGTGAAGAAATGATTTTGCCTCCCTCCTGATTTCCCCGATTATTGCATATATGTTACACTGAATGGTTTCTATCTCCAAGCAAATGTAATACCGTATTAGACAAAGGGAACTTGAATAAACATATAACACAGTTTTTAAATTGTAACTTCATTTATTTAAGGATCAAAGTTATCCAACATTCATATCATCAATCAATGTGAAAAAAAATAACTGTCCCTTAAGAACTGGTTGCATTACATTTAATATCAATAATTGCAAAGTTTTTCTTGTAATTTGATATCAGGGTTTCATATATCACTGTTGAGAAATCAGCCCACTCTTTGCAGAACTGCTTTAATTCACACATTCATAGGTTTTCATGCATGAACTGTTTGTTTCAGGTCCAGTCACAGAATCTTGATTGCGTTTAAGTCAGGACTTAGACATGGCCAATTCAAAACATTAGTTTTGTTTTTCCTCAGCTATTTAGAGGTAGACTTGCTTTTCTTTTTGGATTATTGTGTTGCTCTATAACTCAATTACATGTTAGCTACAGCTCAGGGAGAGATGACTGGCCATTCACCTTAAGAATTTCCTGGTACAGTGCAGAATTTGTGGATGCTTTGATAAAGGCAAGTGTTCTAGGTCCTGAGGCAGCAAAGTATCCCCACATTATCATATTACCTACCACCACTGTGGGTATAACTTTCTTACTGTGGGATGCTGTATACACATCCCCCTCCATATTTGCGGGGGTTAGGGGCAAACCCAGCCAGCAAATACCCAAAACTTGCAAATAACTGTAGGACCAACTCTGACCTTTCCCCTCCCACCTCCGGGACCTCTCCACTGTACTTACTTTTTAAAGCCTGGTGGTCTACAACCTCACAGCTAAGCGTGGTTTACAAGAAAGAGGACTGCGTATGCGCAGGGAAATGGCAATTCTATATAAGGAATTCAAGGGGAAAAAAATGGGAATATAACAGTTGAGATACTAAGAATTCTTTGTAAAGAGATAAGTTTTTAATAATAATGATGGAAGATAAAGACCAAATGACCCATCCAGTCAGCCCATCTGCAGTATTACTACTACTATTAATTATTTCTATAGCATTACCAGAAGTACACAGCGCTATATAGAGTCACAAAGAAGACAGTGCCTGCTTGAAAGAGCTTACAATCTTAACAGACAAGACAGACAAACAGGATATCATGGATATAGTTAAGGTGAATGGTTAATCTGCTGGCTGGGTTGGTGGGCAGTGGGGAGTAGGGTTACAGTTAAATCAAAAAGGTAGGTTTTCAGTCTGCTTTTAAACAAGATAAGAGAAGGAGTTTGGTGGATAAACTCGGGTAATTTATTCCCACACTTTCTTGAATTCACAGTTTTGTGTCCACCACCTCTACCGGGAAAGTATTCCACGCATCTATCATGCTATTGTCCCTTCTTTTCCCCAATGACCATTTCAATTACCTGCAATGAACAACCTACCAGTGATCCTCCGTGTAGGGTTGGTGCAAGACCTTGAACATCTACGCTTGCTCAAGGCCTTCTGGCTCCCGCCAGCTCTGAGAATCTCTGAGAATCACTGATAGCTTGTTCAGCGTGGGTAAGTGCAGTGCTGGTCAGGAGGAGGATTGTCCAGGTGGTTGCAGACTAGTTAAAAGGTAGGGTGAGTTCTTTTCTAAATTAGTTTTTGTGTATTATGTGTATGGTTACCAGAAGTCTGGATTTCCCCAGACATGTCCTCCTTTTGAGGACATGCCCGAGGGTCTGGATGGCTTTTCAAAACCCGGCACTTTGTCTGGGTTTTGAAAAGCCTCCTCTCAATTGCATTGGCCTCCTGCCCAACCAAAGCAGGCAGCGGGGTGGGGAGGGGGGTGGTGGGGGGTGGAGGTGGAGCTAGGGTGGGACTGGGGGAGAGATGGGTGGGCCTGGGGGGGTGGGTCTAGGTTGTCCAGATTTTACAATCGTAAAATCTGGCAACTCTAATTGTGTGAAATACTCACGTTTATTAAAAACTGGCTGCAGCATAGGAAACAGAGAGTGGGGGTAAATGGACAATACTCGGACTGGAAGAGCGTCACCAGTGGGGTGCCACAGGTGCTTGGACCCATGCTTTTCAACATCTTTATAAATGATCTGGACATAGGTATGACGAGTGAGGTGATTAAATTTGCAGACGATACAAAGTTGTTCAGAGTAGTGAAGATCTGCAACGTGATATAATCAGGCTCGAGGAATGGGCATCGACACGGCAGATGAGGTTCAATGTGGATAAGTGTAAAGTGATGCATGTCGGTAACAAAAATCTCATGCACGAATACAGGATGTCTGGGGCGATACTTGGAGAGACCTTCCAGGAAAGAGACTTGGGAGTTCTGATCGACAAGTCGATGAAGCCTTCTGTGCAATGTGCGGTGGCGGCGAAAAGGGTGAACAGAATGCTAGGAATGATTAAGAATGGGATCACGAACAGATCGTAGAAGGTTATCATGCCACTGTACCGGGCCATGGTGCGCCCTCACCTGGAGTACTGCGTCCAGCACTGGTCGCCGTACATGAAGAAGGACATGATGCTACTTGAAAGGGTCCAAAGAAGGGCAACTAAGATGGTTAAGGGGCTGGAGGAGTTGCCTTATAGTGATAAGATTAGAGAAACTGGGCCTTTTCTCCCTTAAACAGAGGAGATTGAGAGGGGATATGATTGAAACATTCAAGATACTGAAGGAAATAGACTTAGTGGATAGGGACAGGTTGTTCACCCTCTCCAAGGTAGGGAGAACAAAAGGGCACTCTCAGTGGCATACCAAGGGGGGGCGGCGGTCTGCCCCAGGTGCATGCCCCAAGGGGGTGCACATCGGAGAGGACGTTCTGGGCCAGCCAATCACTGCCTGGCTGGCCCGGAACGTCCTCTCCGACTTTAGAATTGACGTCAGGCAGCAAAGAGTTGGTCGGCCCTGCGGGGAAGAGAAGCAGGGCGAACTCGGAGCCGGCCTATTCCCGATGGCGGCAGTGGCAGCCTATTCCCCAGTGGCGGTGGCAGCATCTTCCCAATGGCGGTGGCATAGGGGAGGGGAGGGAGAAAGAAAGAAATGGGGATGACGACGACAGGGAGCCAGAAAGAAAGGGGGCAGGATGAAACAAAGAAAAAGAAAAAATGGGGCACGGAGAGAGAGAGAAAGATAGAGAGAAAGATAGGGCATGGAGACAGAAAGAAAGAAGGGGGCAGGATGAAGAAAGAAAATGTTTGGGGAGGAAATGAGGTCTGGAGGAGAGGAAACATACAGGAGGTTGAAAGAAGGGAAGAAATATTGGATGCACAGTCAGAAGAATAAAGTGCAACCAGAGACTGATTAAATTACCAAAGGTAGGAAAAATGATTTTATTTTCAATTTAGTGATCAAAATATGTCCGTTTTGAGAATTTATATATACAGTCTATATTTTGAACTATGGCTCCCTTTTACTAAACCACAATAGCGATTTTTAGCGCAGGGAGCCTATGAGCATTGAGAGCAGCGTGGGGCATTCAGCGCAACTCCCTACACTAAAAACTGCTATCGCGTTTTAGTAAAAAGGGAGGGGGTATATTTGTCTATTTTTGTATAGTTGTTACTGAGGTGACATTGCATAAAATCATCTGCCTTGACCTCTTTGAAAACCCGTGGAATATAAATGATAATTAACATTTTCTCTGCATACAGTGTGCTTTGTGTTTTTAAAATTTTATTGTTGGTAGATCATTTTGACTTGGCCACAAAGGTAAGGGGGAGGAAGGGAGGGGAGCTGCTGAAAGACATCTAGTAATCCTTACAGGCTTGACTGTGCAGGAAATTATTTTTGTAAAATCATGTTTTGTTATGTGACTGGCATTATTTAGACTTTAATTTCTATGAATGAATAGAATGAAAATGATATAAAATTACTTGCTTGTTTTTATGTGCGTGCGCTGAAGGAAAGTGGAGAGAAAGTGAGCTGAGGACGCTGAAGGGAAATGGGGAAGAGAGAGTGGGGAGAAGACGCTGATTTATAAATTGACAATTGTACAGAATATTGGGTTTTTTTTATACTTTAATATAATAAGTTCAATATAAAACAATTCAAGGCTTGTGTGGATGGAATCAGGTGGTTTGCGGGGATGGGGACTGAGCTTACGGGGATTAGTCCAATAAAATGGTATTTTCTTATTTCTCATTACTTGTTTTATTTTTATTTGTTAATTTGTAAAGTGGTGATTGTTAAGTATCAGTTTTTTCAAATTTACGTCTACTGTCTTTATATTTTGCACAGTATTAGAGGACATGTATTACTGTTTTTGTGGTGTTGTAGTGTTGCATTGTATGCAGTCTGGTTTCTTGGCGGTTCAGTTTAACTTTTGTCTACATATTTCTATTTTTAGTTTGTGATTATTCCATATTGGGTGAGGGTGTATCTGTCTGTGTGTATGAAAGGGACAAGGCTTTCTGATAGCATTGACTGTACAGGATCAATTGACTGTACAGGATCTGGCTTGTTTAGTTTTACAATGTATGTGTTGGTGTTCTAGTGCTCACTGCAGTGTTTAAGATGCTGCCTTTTCGTAGGTACACTCTTGTTGTGCGATATGAGGATTGTTACTAAAAATCATATTTTTCATATAGATGGGGGGGGTGTCAAAAAATTATGGGCCCCGGGTATCACATATGCTAGGTACGCCACTGGGCACTCTCTAAAATTGAATGGGGATAGATTCCATACGAACGTAAGGAAGTTCTTCACCCAGAGAGTGATAGAGAACTGGAATGCTCTTCCGGAGTCTGTCATAGGGGAAAACACCCTCCAAGGATTCAAGACAAAGTTAGATAAGTTCCTGCTGAACCAGAATGTACTCAGGTAGGGCTGGTCTCAGTTAGGGTGCTAGTCTTTGACCTGAGGGCTGCCGCGTGAGCGGAATGCTGGTAAGATGGACCACTGGTCTGACCCAGCAGCGGCATTTCTTATATTCTTATGTATACCTCTCCTGCACAAAATCTATCTTTTTAATAGGGTTCAAATTAGTTTAAAAGAGAATTGAATGCTTTATGTGATGGTCTTTTTCTGTCATGTAGGCTTTGAGCTTAGAAGAAATATCTGGAAAGACTGCTGGGAAAAGAAGTTGAAACTGATAACTTCAGGAGTTCATGGACTCCAAATAATAGGAAACCCTTTAGTCAGTACATCTTGCAGCAAGTATGAGTATTTGACAGGAGACATTGTGCATTTAAAAGGAGGAAAGGAGAAACAAACACTTCTTTCTATAGTATATTGTATAGGTTGGGCCAAAAGTTGGTATATAGTATTTACTCATTATTTCTTTTTTTTATTTTACAAGTATTGAATAGGTAAGCTAAGCACTTAACCGTTGAATATCAGCTTAACTGGTTAAGTTGTTGCAACCAAAAACGGAACCAGATATTCAAAGCCAGGCTCACTGTCTTTCTAACATGGAAATGATATAGATGCACAGAACCTATTTTTAAAGAATCCAGCAATAAAAATCCCCTCTATATCATCCAGTCTGTCAGTCCCATATTCACATGGGATTTCATTCAATCAGATATGATAGTTCTCTTGTCTGGAGAAACTATCTTCCTCACAGTGAGTTATGAGCTAGATCCAGTGATGCATAGACCTTAGTTTAAAAAATTGAAGAACTGCATGTTTTTATTAATATAAAATAAATTCTGGATAGTACTGACAAGCATATTTGAAAAGAATATGATCATACACTTGGAGTAACAGATATCATGGAATTCATTTAACACCATAATTTTTTTTTCATTCTAAATTTGAAAGACAAATGGTTGCTTTCAGTAGTTGTAGCACTGTAGTCTACTATTTAAAATTTTTTAAAAAGATATTCCATCCAGTAAAGTAAGATATTACAGTATATATTCAGTCCTGAAAACTGTTGCTCAAAGAAACTGAAATATGATAACATAACATATCAGTAATCTTATATACCACTACAACCTCACAGCTAAGCACAGAAAGAGAACTGCGCATATGCAAGGAAATGACAATTCTATATAATTACCGTAATTCAATGTAAATTAATTCATGCCCATGGAGGATAACTATATACTGTAGATCCTTTAAGTCAGAAGTACAATGCATACATCTAGCACAATGCATGCATAAGAAGTTCCATTATTGTAGAAAAGATTCAACAAAAGTACACTCTTTTTGAAATTACATATAGCAATGGTAAAAAATAAATAAATAAATAAAATTGCATATTCACCACCATGTACAACTGGAACAACCATTTTACATAATAAAAGATTTAAAAAGCAGCATCACTATGGGTTTTGCCTGTAATTGCCAATTTTGCTACTAATATGTATAACACCAAATACACACAGGAATGGTGGAGTTTGGAGTCCTACAGAATGGCATGGGGACAAATTTGTTTCTGTCCCCATGGGCCTCAATAGATAGAGAGATCCCTCATGGATGGAGAAAATTTATCCCTGTGTCATCTGCATGTTTAAGAGGCAATCACTGAGGACCAATCCAATAATAATATCTAATAATAGCCCCTCTAATAATGGCCTATTCTTCTATTTCAGCATTGAAACCCCCTATAAATTTCACATTAAACACCAACTCCCCATCCACCTCTTGGTCACCTCAACCATTCACTTCTTACCTTCTCTTCTAGGCTCATGGCAATGGGGCTTCACCAAGTTATAGGATCTGCCCTCAGCAAAATGGTTTGATGGTTCCAAAAATTATCCAGGCAAACCTTTGCAATATCAGACTCAATTTGATTAAAGATTGGACGCTTGGAACGCTCTCCCTGAGGAGGTCGTGATGGAGACCAACATTCTGGGATTCAAGAGCAAGTTGGATGCACACCTTCTTGCAAATCACATTGGGGGATACGAGTAAACAAGGTTTCTCAGCAGAGAACACCTAGCTTGGCCTCCGCGGGTGCGGGTCGCCGGACTGGATGGACCTAGAGTCTGATCCGGTGAAGCCATTTCTTATGTTCTTATCTCTTGATGCAATCCTACTTGAAAAGAGGTAGGGCACACTGGAAGAACAAACGTGAAAGATTTTGCAGAATTCTACTCTATTTCTGCTTTAAACCTATAGGCTGAAAAGGGCTATTCTTTCTAATGTCAAAAGAATTTCAGGTTCCATGTTCACGAGCAGGTGCATTTAGCATGGTTTAGATTCATTTCTGAAAATATAAAATAATTTATAAAGACACAAAATGTGAAGCCTCATTATATTTAGTTGTCTTTTTCATCATCACTAATTTTCTGTGATAATGTCTTTCATGCAAAATTCAGATTATAAGTACAAGTAACTGCAATAATTTGACCCATTGAAGTGAATCTAATCATCATGCTTTGTAGACAAAGTAGTTTTGAATGGTATACACTGGATATTCACAATGTACTCAGTTCACACAATTATTTTTGGTAACTATAGAATGAATAGTGAGAATTTGCTTAATATTGTTGCTTACAAAAGGAGTATTTTAAATAGATTCAGCTAAAATAAAATAAAAAGATTTTAAGCAGGTCTCAGTAAACACGTACAGGACTTACAGAAAGCCTACATCCCTTTCACATTTTGTTGTCAGACGTACTTGCCTTTAAAATATTTTTATTCTACCTGTCACTCAGCACTCCACATCTTCCAGTGGAAAATAGTTTTATTTGTAGACAACATCCAGTTCAAATGCTACTGCTGCTCCTTGTAATCTCTCCAACATGCTGACAACGATCGACTAAAAATCATTTCAAAAAGAAATCAAAACATTGTTATTCAAAAAACACATCTCCATGACTATCCCCACTCTTGTAAATTTCTCAGCAAAGGCTCAACCATGTAAACAGCACTTTAATTTGTAATTTTCCTGGAAATGTCCAGTTATGTTTTTTTGTAATCCGCCCAGAAATGCAAGGTATTGGCGGAATAGAAGTCACTAATGTAATGTAATTGTGGGATAAGTCCCTTAACCCTCCATTGCCTTAAATTTAAACTCAGATCATAAATCCCTTAGGGGTAGGGAAATACCTAGTGCATCTGAAAGTAACTCACCTTGAGCCAGTGACGTAGCGAGGGTGTGATGCGCCTGTGGCGGTAGCACCCCTCCCTCACCCTCATCTCTGCCCTACACTCATTCCCTGATCCCGCCTGCCATGCGCACCACTCTTCCCTTCCCCCGTAACTCTAGTTAAAGTCATTCTTCACGGCGGTCAACAACATGCTCCTCGTGACCCCGTCAATTCTCCCTCTGGCATCATTTCCTATGCCTGGAAGTGATATCAGCAGGAAAGCCGATGGGGTTGCGAAGAGCACATTGTTGACCGCCGTGAACAACAACTTCAACTAGAGGTATGTGGAAGGGAAGGGGGGGGCATGTGTATGAAGGGGAGGAATGGGAAGAGGAAGAAGGGCAGAGAGGAGGAGGGATGCCGGTGTCCCTACCAAGATGGTGCCTGGGGCAGACTGCCCCCTCACCCCCTCCCACTTACTATGCCACTGCTTTCAGCTACTACTAAAAGAATTGTGAGCTAAATCCAATTACATAAATACACTTAAAAAGCAAAACAAATGCAACAACTGACTAAGGAGTCCTTTTACTAAGACGAGCTAGCCGATTTAGCACGCTAATGTGTCCATCGACTATAATGGATGTGTTAGCATTTAGCACATGCTAAAATAATAATAATAATAATAATTTTATTCTTATATACCGCCATGCCCATCGAGTTCTAAGCGGTTCACAACAATTACATTAGGATCCGCATTGACATGCCGATTTACAAACAATGTATTGGATTTACAACAACTTCCGCCGAACATGGCTGAAGAAGCGGGAGTGGGAAGGAGTGAAGGAGGAAAGGATCAATAGGGGGGGGGGGCCGAACGGGTGCCTTAGTAAAAGGGGTGTGTGGGCCGAATGGCTAGCGTGCCTTAGTAAAAGGACCCCTAAGTCTCCATCCTCAGAAGTGCATATCCTCAATGTGCATATCTGCTATATAGAATACATTCACTCAAAACTCATTTGAGAATCTTAGGCTCTCTTTTACTAAGGTGTGTTAACCGTTTTAGTGCGAGTTTAGCATGCGCTAAATCAATGCTTGCACTAACTGCTAACGCATCCATAGAATAAAATGCATGCGTTAACTCTTAGCGTGTGATTAGCGTGCGCTATAAAGCATAGCGCACCTTAGTAAAAGAGGGGGGTTAATTCAGAAGCCATCAGAAGCGGTTCTCTAACGGGACATATTTCGCCCGCCGAGAAAAAAATATACTGTATATTTGGCCGCAAACTTCCTTATCAGCTTCACTTTTCTAATTATAACTTCAACAATGATTTGATTATAACTTTTTATCAATTTCACTTGTGATGTTCTCATTATGCAAAAATATAATAGAAATATTTAGCTTAATATGCCATTTACAAGCACGCTGCCAGACCCGTTGCCTTGCCATTGCCAAACCCCTTAGCAGCGAGCTTATAAATGGCACATTGAGCTAAGTATGTCTGATTAATTAATGCGCCTCCTGTCCATGTTTGCCTTTGTGGTAAGGTGCCTGAGCCATTTCACACAAACAGCAGGTTATTGGTTTCTCTATTTGTATGAATTCATATCGTTTATCAAGCAAAGCTCTTCCTACATAGTCAATACCTCCAGTTCAAACACAGGAAAAAAAAAAGCTATCCCTACACCTATTATATTATGGGAAATGTAATGCAAAATAATAATAAAAAGAAAATAACACAATTAATTTATAGATAAAAGAAATGGGTACCCAAGAGCGAATCTCCTTAATGTCCCTGATATGACTGGTGGTTATTTATTTTTAACATTTATATTCCACTTAAAACCTAAATGGATCACAAATTTAATTTAATATATTGAATTAAGGCATATTGAAAATCTTCCCTCTCTGTCCTATAGAGGCTCATAATCTAAACTAAAGTGCTTAAGAAAAAAAGATTATAAAATATATACAGCGATATAAACAAAATCAAATAGAGAACTAAAAGAAGATAAAGGCAAAAAACAACCCCCATAATCTATCAGAATATTCAAATAAAGTAAAGTCAAATCAAAAACAGAATAAATAAATTCTAGATTGCATGTTTTGAGGCTGCAAATTTGTCCAGGAAGTGTGGCTGCTGCTGAAATGAACTTCATCTCAGCTGTGTTGGCCAAACTAATCCGACAAACATCAGCATGAGGGAACCGGCAGGAGACTGGTAGACACACCATTGCTTTTAAGTAAAGTACAAATGTCTCAATCCATCCTCCTTTTTTCTGGAACAATATAGTAACCCTAGTATTGCTACATCAATGTAGTTTAGGGCCTTCTTTTGATTTCATATGGAAAGATGGTCCCTTCGCAGTAGTACTATAAGTCTACTACTAGGGATCACTGACACTATTTTGGATATTAGCACAAGCAGGGTAGGAGAAACTGGGGATTGCTCTTGCCCTTCCCCTACACCATCTTGGATATTTGAAAGTATGGGTGAGGGGAATCATAGAGGGGTGCAATGGTAGGAAGAACCTTCTGAACTTGGGGGCAGACCTGGAAAGAGAATGGAATCAAAACAAACTTAGAGGTGCTTAGATTGTAGCTTCTTTAATTGGGTAATAAAGCTAATGCTGGTCAGACTACTATGGTCTGTGCCCTGATCAAGGCTGGACAGATCTGGGTGGACTGGAGTGGGGCTTCCATGGCAACTTCAGTAGTTGGGAAATAAGGTGAGTACTGGATCTGGATGGGCTGAAGTGGAGCTTTGACAACTCCAGTAGTCGGCAAAGGAGGCCAGTACCAGGCACACTTCTATGGTCTGTTCTCTGAAAATGGCAGTGACAGATCAAAATCAAGCATGCATATGTAATATTGCATCATACAATATATTTTGAGTTTATCTTGTTAGGCTCACTGGATGGGCCATACTGGTCTTTTTTCTGTTGTCATCTACTATGTTACTATGAGGTTCATTTTCAAAACAGAAACATCCAAAAACCGGTATAAACAGCCAACTTCAGTTTTGTCTGCAGTGCATCTAAATCTCAAGGGGACATGTTGGAGGTATATTATGGGTGGGTTTAGCACTTGCACATTTTGCAGCGTTAAATGAAATTTTTACAAAACATCCAAGGCCCAGTTTGGATGTTTGGGGATAGACCTGGTTTAAAAACAAAGGCCCAAACTGATCAGATGACCACTTCCTACCCCCCAAAGATCTGAATGAAACAGTACATATCTGTCTCTATGACAGCTTCAGATAGCATTGCCAGTCCTAGTACAACAGTAAGTAGGCGTGTGGAGTAGCCTGGCGGGCAGTGTGATGGACTCCAGAGAAGGGGATCCAGGTCCATATCCCACCCTAACTAGTACGCTTATGGGAGAAAATATGAGCCCACCAAAACCTACCCAAATCCTATTGTACCCATGTTAAGGTGACACCTGCAGACATAAAGACTAATGGTGTGGTAGGTGGGAGGTCCAGTAGATTTTGGGGATGTTTTGCAAGGCACAAAATACAATATAAGGGAGTTCTGGTAAAATGTGTACCTGTCACCCTTTATGTGAAGTACAAAGCAGTGCCCCATAAGGTGCCCCACATGTGTGGCGGTCTAGTACAGATGGTGGCCCCGCTTACGTGCAAATGGCTTTGTTTTGGATGTTTTGCATTTGAATGATTTTGTATTTGAAAATAGTCAATATTCAGCACTGAAATTCAAATTATTCTGCTCTTGAAAATGAATAAAAACAGGACATTTTAACATTCATTGCTACAAAATGGTGCAGTCAATTTTAAACTGTCACTTTCCTGATACAAAACACGTATTCATATAGATCTGAAAATTACTCCAGGGATTTTTTCAATATGTACTCCTCTGTAATGCTGATATTACAATTAGTGTTAATTGTCCTTGTTGAGAGTATTAAAAATTCTAGCAGCATCTTGCTATCTGCAAACGGGATTTGCTATACTATTTTCAGCATTAAACTTCATCTCTGCTTTTATTCCCAATAATTTACAGCCAAGATAATTCATTTCATATCATTTTTTTCTACATTCATAGTTTATTAAAATGATCAGTTTGTTTAAGTATGGGTTTAGACATGCAGATAGTATATAAAACACTGAGTCAGTTATTGAAATGTTTTATCTAGAAAAATTAAGGAGTTATCAGGAAAAATTATAACTTTTGAAATCTCCCCCTTGCAGGTTAGTTAATTTTGATCTGCAGATAACCAAATCAAAGAAGGAGAGAAGCATTATGGGAATACAATTACACTATGGCCCTTTTTTTTACTAAGGTGGGCTAACCGATTTAGCGCGCTAAATGCTAGCGCATGCATGTTAGTCTATGGATGCGTTAGCATTTAGCATGTGCTAATTTGATTAACGCGCGCTAATTGGTTAGCGCACCTTAGTAAAAGAGGGGGTATGTAACAATTTTTTTTTTGCTATTGTTCCTGAGTAATAAATATTCTTTCTTAATTTTTTTTTGCCACAGTTATAGAAAATGGCTATCATTCCCCTCAAACTTTATTTTTGTGACTAGGACATTCATATTTTGAAATTCAGCTTTTTTTGCAGGACATTCCAGATTGATTCTAAGCTGAGCAAACTTAGGGGTCCTTTTACTAAAGTTTGGTAGAGTATTTCTGTGTGACTAACAATACTGCATGGCAATTCAAGGCTTACTACAAGACTTACTACAGCTGTGGGCGGAGATTGGCAGAGGAAGGGGTGTGTTGTGTGCATGCATACCCACAATACACTGGAGCACTGTTGTAAAGGTGCATGGTGCTTCTTATCGCTAGGTTAGTGCAGGAGCCTTTACCACCTGCTAAAAGGCAGGTGGTAAAGGCTTTTCAGATGTGCTGTTTACAACAGTACACGTGGGCAGAAACCTGCCTTTTGCAGATATGCTTACTAGCTGTACTTTTTTGATCCATGGTAATTTCTGAATTGCTGTGGGTCAAAATCAGCGATAGGCACCTACTGTACTAATTTTGGCCATGGGCCTTAGTAAAAAGGCACCTTAGAATAACTTCAAGATCTTTCTAAAACTTTCCATCAATATAAATAGTAGTACAGTATAACTATAGAGGTCTTAAGCCCACCAGCTCAGTTCAGTTCCAACTGCCTAAGTAAAATACTGTATCTTCAGGGCCAAATTAACCAATAGGCCCAGTAGGCACGTGCCTAGGGCCCAAAATGGTCAGGGGGGCCCTAGGCACGTTTTTTCCAAATGGCAATGGGCCCCTCCAGCATTGATTGACAATACGGACCCCCCCCGATCGGCAATACAGGCCCCCCGATTTGCAACGCAGGCCCCCCCCAATCAGCATCACGGCCCCCCTCCCATTGACGGAAAGTAAGACAAGCAAGCAACGCGGGTAAAAAAGGCAATGGGAACTGTAATTTTGCAAGGGTGCTGCTTGCCCAAAGCTTCCCTCTGACGCAGCTTCCTGTTTCCGCCTGGGCGCATCAGAGGGAAACTTTGGGCAAGCAGCACTGCTTGCAAAATTACAGTTCCCATTGACTTTCTTACCCGCATTGCTTGCTTGTCTTACTTTCTGTCAATGGGGGAGTCACATTGTCAATCGTGGGCGGGGCCCACATTGCTTGGGGGGGCATCGCCATTAAAAAAAAAAAATCAGGGCGAAAGGTGAGTGGCGAGATGAGCCTGGGGTGGAGAGAAAGAGAGAAGGGGCAAGGCAGATCAGGGCAGATGATGGATGTGGGAAGAAAGGGGCAGGGCAAATGATGGAAGTGGGGAGAAGGGAGACAGAAAGGAGCAGGGCAGATGATGGAAGTGGAGAGAAGGGAGCAGGGGCAGGGCAGATGATAAGGACATAAGAAACGCCTTCACCGGATCAGACCCTAGGTCCATCTAGTCCGGCGACCCGCGCACGCGGAGGCCAAGCTAGGTGCTCCCTGATGGAGGCCTTGATTACCCGTATCCCTCAATATGATTTGCAAGAAGGTGTGCATCCAACTTGTGCTTGAATCCCAGAATGGTAGTCTCCGTCACAACCTCCTCCGGGAGAGATTTCCAAGCGTCCACCACTTCCTGGGCCTGCTGCCCCTCAGTTTCAGTCCATGACCTCTTGTCCGTGTCACATTTGAGAATGTGAATGTTTCTTGGTCTATTTTGTCAAATCCTTTTAGTATTTTAAAAGTCTCTATCATATCCCCTCTCAGTCTCCTCTTTTCGAGGGTGAACAGTCCCAGTTTTCCGAGGCATTCTTTGTAGCTCAAATTTTCCATACCTTTTACTAGTTTCGTGGCTCGCCTCTGCACCCTCTCCAGCAGGGTTATATCTTTCTTTAGATATGGAGACCAGTGTTGGACACAGTATTCCAAGTGTGGTCTGACCATTGCTCTGTAAAGTGGCATTATGACGGCCTCTGATCTACTCGTGATCCCCTTCTTTATCATGCCCAACATCCTGTTTGCTTTCTTTGCCACCGCCGCGCATTGAGCTGACAGCTTCAGGTTCCTTTCTATCAGTACCCCCAAGTCCCTTTCTTGTTACACCTAACATTTTATATTCATATTCCTTGTTTTTCCTACCAAGCTGCATCACCTTGCATTTGTCTATGTTAAACTGCATCTGCCACTCTTCCGCCCATTTCTCCAGCTGGTTCAGATCCTTCTGGAGATCCTCGCAGTGCCTTTGTGAGCCAACTGCCCGACATAGTTTTGTGTCATCTGCAAACTTGATTATAATACTTGTTGTTTCCTCTTCCAGGTCATTTATAAAGATATTGAATAAGATGGGCCTAAGAACCGAGCCCTGGGGCACGCCGCTAGTCACCTTCTCCCAATCCGAGAATTTCCCATTTATGCTTACCCTCTGCAATCTGTTCTCTAGCCATTTGCCTATCCATCTGAGTACGTTTCCTTCTATTCCATGACTTAGTAGATTCCTCATAAGCCTTGCGTGCGGGACCTTGTCGAACGCTTTCTGGAAGTCCAAGTAAATTATATCCACCGGGTCTCCGCTATCGATTTGGATGTGGGAAGAAAGGAGCAGGGCAGATGATGGAAGTGGGGAGAACTTGTGCCCACCCCTCACCTCCTCACCACTGCTACTGCTTTCCCACAGGCTGGAGGGGGAGGAAGAAGATAGTTAGTGAGATAGTGGAGGGGTGAAGGAAAGGGGTGGCAAGCTGTGAGTAGACATAGCGAAAAGAGGGAAACTGAGGGCTGAATAGTTAGAAATAATTTAATTTAGACAGAGGCAGAAAATAGAGAAGGAAGACCAGAGAAAAAAAGGAAAGGGAAGAGAGAGGAGAGAGATACCAAAAAACAGGGAAGGACACATATATCACATCTGAATGAAGGAAATGAGAAGAGAAATGCTAAAATCCACAGGGGGGGGGGAGGGAAGGAGAGATGGAAGGAGATAGATGCCAGACTATGAGGGGAACAGAGAGAAGGTGATGGATGCCAGACCAAGGGGGGAGGGGGGCAGGAGCAGAGATGGCAGAGGGAGACAAACATTTTCTGGAAGGGGCAGGCAGTGGATGGAAGGAAGAGAATGATGAGAAGATGAAGAAAGCAGAAACCAGACAACAAAGGTAGAAAAAACATTCTATTTGTTTTATTTATTTATTTTTGCTTTAGGATAAGGTATTATTGTAGCTGTGTTGATAATTGTTTATTAATAGAAAATGGAAATAAGATGATACTGTTTATTGAACTAATTTTAATACATTTTTTACAAATTCAGAGACCATAACTCCTTTCCTCAGGTCAGGACAGGGACACTGAAACAGCAGTATAGTTTACTGATCTTAAGAAAGAGGTTTTAACCTCTGAAACCTAAGTAAGAAATGTATTAGTCCAATAAAATGATGGGCACTAAATTTTCTTCCCGCTATGCCCCATGCCTCCTACCCAAATGCAAAATATAAATTGGTGGGCTTCCCAAAGCCCTGCCAGCTGAAGATCTCTTCCTCTAGGAAGGAAGGGAAGTTTTGTTCAGAGATGTTTGGAGGTTGCATAGAAGAAAAACTGTACACTGGCACTGGTATGGTAATCTTTGTTTGTTTTGAATTTTAAAATAAAAGAAATAAAGTGGAAATAAAGAAGTAAATACATGGGTTGAGCAGTGGGAGGGGCATGGTAGGGGGGGGGCGGGGTATGTTGGGATGGTAGCTGGGCATGGTGTGGTGGGGCAGGGCAGGGGGCACAGTGTACTTGTGTGCCTAGGGGCCCTCGACGAATTAATCCTGCCCTGTATATCTGCATTGTTTTAGATGGCATCCAGAGACTGCAAACATCCAGCAGATACATTTTGCTATGTATGTGGCCAATTTATCAAGACAAGAGGAGAAAAGTACTCCATAGAACATCTGCTAAAATGCGTGATGCTTACATGGTATATTTAAGCATGTCTGTTGGTGATAAAGATAAACCATAGGCACCTCATTTCATATGCAAACACTGCAAAATTTTTGTTTTAAAACCTACCTCTGGAAGGTAAGACAATTTTGTTTCTCACTGTGATGGCAGAATTTTTGGCTATAATATTTCTTAAAATGTATCATTTTCAAAAATATTAAAAATGTATCATTTTCAGTGTTATTTTAAAATATATCAAATATGAAATATGTTGCGACAGAGGGTAGTGATCAATGGAGATTGCTCTGAGGAACGGGATGTTACCAGTGGTGTGCCTCAAGGTTCTGTTTTTGGGCCTGTTCTTTTTAACATTTTTATAAACGATATTGCTGAAGGGTTGTCGGGTAAAATTTGCCTCTTTGCGGATGATACTAAAATCTGCAATAGAGTAGACATGCCAGATGGTGTGAAGAAAGACCTGATGAAGCTTGAAGAATGGTCTGAAATTTGGAAGCTAAAATTTAATGCTAAGAAATGCAAGGTCACGCATTTGGGCTGCATAAACCCAAGGGAATGGTACAGTTTAGAGGGTGAGGAAATTATGTGCACGACAGAAGAGCAGGACTTGGGTGTGATTGTATGTAATGATCTTAAGGTGGGCAAACAGGTTGAAAAGGTGACAGCGAAAGCTAGAAAGATACTAGGTTGCATAGGGAGAGGTATGGCCAGTAGGAAAAAGGAGGTATTGATGTCCCTGTATAAGACTTTGGTGAGACCTCATGTAGAATATTGTGTACAATTCTAGAGGCTGCACCTTCAAAAAGATATAAAAAGGATGGAGTCAGTCCAGAGGAAAGCTACTAAAATAGTATGTGGTCTTCATTATAAAACGTAAGGGGACAAACTTAAAGTTCTCAATCTATATACTTCGGAGGAAAGGTGGGAGAGGGTAGATTTGATAGAGATGTTTAAATACCTACGTAATGTAAATGTGCATGAGTCGAGTCTCTTTCATTTGAAAGGAAACTCTGTAATGAGAGGGCATAGGATGAAGATAAGAGGTAATAGGCTCCAGAGTAATCTAAGGAAATACTTTTTTACAGAAAGGGTGGTAGATGCATGGAACAGTCTCCTAAAAGAGATGGTGGAGACAGAGACAGTGTCTGAATTCAAAAGGGCCTGGGATGTGGGATCTCTCGGAGAGAAAAAGAGATAATGGTTACTAAGGATGGGCAGACTAGATGGGCCATTTGACATTTATCTGCCAAAATGTTTCTAGGAAATAAATGTATTATTTTCATTACCACAATTTCATTTTGTTCTTCTACAGGATTATACAGTGAGAGAGCCATGAAGTTTGCTATCCCAAGAATTTAGTGGGAACCAACTGACCAGTCAAGCAACTGCTACTTCTGTATGGTGGACCCTTCCAAATGTCAAACTGGCAAGCATGCATCTGTAATTAGATATCTGGTGCCACATTGCCTAAGCTCCCCATACCCACTCTCACAGAGAGAAAGCGAGCAGCTGTCTTCAGAAGAAAGCAGCAAATCAGAGAGTGAGGGGGTTGTTGTAGATCTAGTTTACAATACCAATTGTGCAGCTGATAAGATAAACCCATAGAGGGGCATAATCAAAACAAGCGTCTAAGTCCCCTTTTAGCCTAAGTCCCTAAACGTTCAACCCAGAAGCAGGGAAAGTGTCCATAACCAAAACAAACGTCCATGTTTTGATTATGGCCTTCCTCTGCCTAAACGCCCAATCTCCACTATGTCTAAAAGTACACCCACAGCACGTCTACACTTTTTAGCCATAATGAAAGAAAAAAACACCTAAGCCCCAAACATCCAACAGAAGAGCTTTTAGGCGAAGGAGAAGCCAGTCCTTCGCCTAAAAACTGGATTTTGTAACCGGTGTCTGTCAAAAACAACACCGGTTACAGAATCCCCCCCCACAACCATCCAGGCAGGAGGGTGCCCAAGCCCTCCTGCCATGTCAAACCACCAACCCCCCCTCCCCCCGACAACATCGGGGCAAGAGGGAGCCCAATCCCTCTTGCCCTGCTGAAGCCGTGAACCCCTGACTCGTTCAGGCCAGGAGGGAGCCCAAGCCCCCCTGGCCCAGGCGACTCTCTACCCCCCCCCGACTCGATTGGGCCAGGAGGGAGCCCAAGCCCTTCTGGCCCAGGCGAGTCTCTACCCCCACCCCTTACTAAATTACGGGCAGGAGGGATCCCAGGCCCTCCTGCCCTCAACGAACCCCCCTCCCCCCAACGTCCGCCCCCCCAGAACTCCCGACCGCCCCCCCACAGCTGACCCACGGCGGGGCTTTGGTACGGCTGGGCCAATCCGGCCTCATTTTGCCAGTGAATGCCTGCCGGACAGGCGGGTTTGGCACCCATCTGTCCGGCCAATGAAAAAAAGGTACAGGGAAGGGGGGGTGGGGGGTGGGGGTGGTCGTAGGGATCGGCCGGGGAGGTCGCTGGTTGGCTGGGGGGCAGTCGGGGGTTCTGGGGGGGCGGACGTTGGGGGGAGGGGGGTTCGTCGAGGATAGGAGGGCCTGGGATCCTTCCTGCCTGTAATTTAGTGGGGGGTGGGGGTAGAGAGTTGCCTGGGCCAGGAGGGCTTGGGCTCCCTCCTGGCCCATTCGAGTCAGGGGGTAGAGAGTCGCCTGGGCCAGGAGGGCTTGGGTTCCCTCCTGGCCCGAACGAGTCGGGGGATTCGCGGCTGCCGCAGGGCAAGATGGCTTGGGCTCCCTCTTGCCCCGATGTTGTGTTGGGGGGGGAGTGATGCATCGCGGCAGGAGAGATGCCTCATCTCCCCTACTGCGATGCCATCACTCCTCTACCCGAACTGCCGCGGGTCGCAGCAGTTCGGGTACAAGAGTGATAGCATCGCAGTAGGGGAGATGAGGCATCTCTCCTGCCGCGATGGTTAGGTTGCCGGGCCGCTTAATTGATGGCACCAGCAGCCATCTGCTCAGCGGCCCCTTTTTCGGCACTTAGACCTGGTTTTCTTTCGTCTAAGTCAAACAGGTCTAAGTGCCGACTAAACTGTTTTGGTTATAGGTGTTGTACGCCTAGGTGTAGGTCGGCCCACCTCCCGCCCACTGCCTGCCCTTTCCCCTCCTCTAAACACACTTCTTTTCTCTCTGTGCGTTTAGAGGCAGGGGAAAGGCCTAAGCTGTTTTTAGATACGTCTAAAACCCAGCTTTGGTTATGGGTACTTGGACGATCAGGCTTTTTGATCGTCCAAGTAGCCAATTAGGACACTTTTTAGACTTTTTTTTTTTAATTATTACCCCCAATACTATCCAAATGAAAAAGACCTAATTGACTTCATCAAAGAGGATTACAAGAGCATCAAGACCTTAATAGGCACCTTGAAGTATGATGAGAACAACTGGGAGGTAATTTGAGATTTCAAAATGATGGCATTCCTAAAGAGTCTTCAAGGTGGTTTTACCAAGTTTTCCTGCTATCTTTGCCTTTGGGACAGCAAGGATGCAAAAGCGCACTATCAAAGATGAGACTGGCCACAGTGGACCAAGTTCTTTGTTGGGAGAAACAACATCAAATGATAACTACCAGTAGACCCACAGAATGTGCTAATGTCACCATTGCACATCAAATTGGGCCTAAGGAAACAATTTGTCAAATCTCTAGATAAGGAATTGGCAGTTTTCAAGTACCTTCAAGACATCTTCCCTAATCTGAGGCAAAGGTCAACACCGAAAACCCTTTACCCTTTCTAGAGTATAAAACTGGGATGTTTCCCTTAAAGTTTGGCATACAAAACAAATACATATTTAAATTCTGGTGTCACCTCAGTAACAGCAACACAACATTCCTCTATTGCCATATACTGTACTGTAGCACAAAACCTGCAAATATCCTATCTAGAAACCATGTACAAAAATAGAACCTATGAACAACAGATCAGCAACATTTCTGTTTGGGGCTGGTAGCAGTAGTTATCATTGGGGGGGGGGAGGGAGAAAGTAGAAGTAGAGACCTGTTAATGGGGATTTCAAATACTTAACATTTTGGGGAAAATTCTGTATAGGGTGCCGGTCTCAGCAGCTGCCTAAGGGGCTGCTGAGAATTGCATACAGGCATCCTATACAGAATCACGTCTGTCTATGTTGCAGGTGCCAGTTAGAAAATTGTGCCTGATCCCTTGCCATTACCTGATCGTATCAAGAGAATCTCCCTGCTGTAATCAGCTAAGTGGCAGCAGCAGTGGCAGGAACACCCCCCCTCCCGACACTGTCTGTGGCAGGATGGATGCCCATTCCCTCCTGGTGTAGGTCCTGTCAATCCACCAAACCCATGACACTCCTGACATCCACACAACACTCCCCGACACCATCCAACATTCTCTGATACTCCTCCATTCCAACCAGATATTCCCCAATACACCACAACACCCCAAACCCCCTGACACTCCCTCATACCCCAACATTCCCCCTTACACCTCCCAAAGCCTCACTGTAACTTTAGGAGATGGTCGGCAAGAAGGATGCCCATTTCCTCCTGCCAGCAGGCCTACCTCTTCCAGGTGTATTCTGGGATGTACCAGGTAGATGCATAATATTCTGATTGGCCTTGATGCCTAAGACCTCTCCCATAGGAGGGCCTTAGGCACCTGGGCTAACTGGAATCTTAGACCTCCTTCCTAGTTCATCCTGTGGGAGGGGCTTTAGGCATCTAGGCCAATCAGAGCCTTAAACTGTGGTCTTCCTTTCAGGGCTATAGGAGTCAACATGTTTCACCCGGTACGGTAGTGTAAAGCTTATTAAGGGATGATAAGCCTTGAAAAATCTTTCAAGGGGGCACCCGCTCAAACTCAGAGGAGGGAAATTTAGTGGTGACACCAGGAAGTATTTCTTCACGGAAAGGGTGGTAGATCACTGGAACAAACTTCCGGTGCAGGTGATCAAGGCCACCAGCGTGCTCGATTTTAAGAATAAATGGAACATCCACGTGGGATCCCTACGAGGGTTGAGTTAAGGAACTAGGTCACTAGCACTCAGACTCAATGGGGTGGGTCAATAGAGTGGGCAGACTTGATGGGCTGTGGCCCTTTTCTGCCGTCATCTTTCTATGTTTCTAGGTGAAAAATGTTGGTTCCTATATCCCTGAAAAGAAGATCACAGTTCAAAGCTAAGTACTTTTAAGATATAAGTACGCTATAATGGTGTTTAAAAATTAAAAAATTAAAACTAAAAGTCTATAAAAAGCATTATTTATATTTAAAAAAAAAAAAAAGTTAGCTCCAGTGAGGAGGTAGGACTTAAATCTTAGGGCAGTGAAAACATTTGAGCCCAGGTGGTACTTCTGAGGAGCTGGATATGAAGAGTTTGAGATATGTGCTAAATACTGGTGCATTTCTTGGTGAGGCTTAAATATTTAAGGTTACCCAAATCTGGTCCCACACAGATGTGCACCTGTATTTACAAAGACTGCCTAAGAGGGTGTACAGTTTACCAAATTGGCCTATATGTGGCGGCAAAAGTAAATGCCCACATTCGATAAGACATGTTGATAGTGCAGATCTTCATATCTGCTGTGTACGCTGACGTTGCAGGCATGAAGACCTTCTCAATATGCTTTAGAGAAAGGATAGTTTCCAAGTACTGTAGTCTAAAAATTTAGTATAACATGCTTTGTTAGTAACCAGAGCACCAATGACTTGAAATCCAGGAGGATTATGAAGTAAACCCATTAACTATGTTTTAAAGTTCATTCCTGGTCCCTCACTCTCAATCTAATTGTACTCCAAACCATTTTCCAACCACCTCAGCTTATATGTTCACATTCCCCACCCCACTCCCAATAACTTCTGTGAAAAAGTTATTTCAAGGAGCTCATCCATGTCAGCTTCTTTTAGGCTTATATTGTTTACTAGTTTTTCACAGATTTACATGAATGCTGAAGTACAACTTTACTCTTACTAAATCACAAGTCTAATAATGTATATACTGTATACAAGGAAAATGATGTTTAATGCTTATAACAAGCAATTATTTGCCCATTTCAGTTTTAGAGTGTTCTGAAAGATCTACACAATAATACAAACCATTGAATTTTGATTAGGTAACTTTTAAGTATTTTTTTTGCAATGAAATTTAAATAAAAATGCAAAACTTTCCTTGTAAAGCAACAGTGGTACATTTTTTATGCTTATATTCCCAGGCTGGTAGAATACATTTATTTGTGCCAGATAGAGTGTTATTGTTATTTCTTTATGCTGGTCACTGCTTTTTTACCTTACTAAAACCCCTTCCTGTCATCAAGCTGTGCTGCCAAGCAGTGCAAGCTAAATGCTGAGCAACTTATTCTATTTCTATGGGCAGCTCGACACTTAGTTAAACTGCTTGGCAGTGCAGCTTGATAAAAGGGGGGAAGGGGTAAGTGAAGCTTTGTCAAGCCTAGAGCATAGCTTGAAGCACCTTAAAAGTGAGTAAGCGAATATTTAGAAAACAGTGTCCTCAGAATCATTGTAGTATTTTTCCAAAGCAAGTTTATAAAGGTAGAGAATTCTATGGTAGGAGAAAATAGGAAAAGCAAGATTTTGCTAGGTTCATGTAATGAAAAAAAGCTATAGCACAAATTATGAAAAGAAAAAAAAAAAGCTCAGAAGCCCTAAGGATCTTCCAAATGTCACATAAATCTCCTTAGCATGATGTTTTCAATTAGCCTTATTTCAGAACATTAAGAATTAATTCTCAAAGATGTTCTGCTTTTTAGCTAAATTTTATAACAGGGAGCTTGAGTCAACATGGCAGAAAGGAGCGTAATTTTAGTCAATTTTATAAAGAAAAAGAGGGGGCAATTTTATAATATAGGTGTTAACAGTCACATTGTTTATTGTTTATTCAGATTTTTGATTAAACGCTTTTTCGAAACTACAAAGCGTTGAACAAAATATAAAATAACGTTTTGACAGAAATTTAACGATTAAAACATACATTTGTATATATATAAAAAAAAAACTACAAGACTTACAACAATTACATACTAGGTAAATACGGACCGAAAGGCCCCTAAACACGAATAGGAAGAGGGTGAGAAATACAATTGATATAGAAAATGTGAGAAACATTTAAGGTAAACACAAAAGGGACTGGGAAAATAAATGTAATAAACAAGAATAAGTTAATCTCTAAATTACTGTTGATCAATTAAAAGCATCTTTAAAAAGAAAGCACTTTAAATTGCTTTTAAAAATTTTTAAGTTTTTTTCCATTTTTAAGTGTAAAGGAAGAGTATTCCAGATCATAGGGGCTGTCACAGAAAAAATTGAGGTGCGACGTGTACCGATTATTTTTAAAGATGGAATGTTAAGATTGAATTGAGAAATAGATCTTAAAGCTATATTTATTTGTTTACACATTTTAGCCTGCACTATTAACTAGGCAGGGTACAATAAAAAAAAAAAAAATCATTATAAAAATACATCTACATAACAGACATACATAAAACTCTATATCACAATTCTGTCTAAGCATTAATCTGTAAAAGCAGTCTTAACTTACATGGGATGTATTTACAAATTCACCCTTGGACAGAGCATCGGCAGGACTCCCAATTATTTGTATCTTCTAGAATACATTAGGGGCTCCTTTTACGAAGCCGCATTAGCGGTTTAACGTGCGTAATAGCGCGTGTTAATTTGACAACTGCGCTAGCCGCTACCTCCTCCTCTTGAGCAGGCGGTAGATTTTGGATAGCGCGGGAGTTAGCGTGCGCTAAAAATGTGCATGCGATAAAGCCACTAATGCGGCTTCGTAAAAGGAGCCCTAAGTTATACATGTAGGCATTGAAACATAGGCCCATATTCTATAAATGATGCCTTACGTTTGGCACTGGTAGAAGCCCTACCAACACCTAACTTAATTGGTAAAAGCCATTTAAAAAGGTTTTGAAATCATAAAAAAAAATTGTAGGTGCCTTCATCATGTCTACAGAGGCGCCTTAGAATGCTTAAGGTCAAAGTAGATGTGGTTAATGCTGGAAACAACCTTAAGACATTCAAGTTTCCAGTTTATTAGGTTTTTATATACCGCCTATCAAGGTTTATCTAAGCGGTTTGTACAATCAGTTACTCAAGTATTTTCCCTATCTGTCTTGGTGGGCTCACGATCTATCTAACGTCCCTGAGGCTATGGAGGACTAAGTGGCTTGCTCAAAGTCACAAGGAGCAGCGTAGATAGGCACCCGCTATGTAGGCCTTTAAAACAATGACCAACATTTCCAGTGCCTACCTGTGACGAAAGTTGCAATTCTGTAAACAGCACCATTGCGTGATTGCCACACGATTGGTGGCTATTTTTTAGGCGGCTGCCTGTAATGGAGCCGTTTACAGAATCTGGCCCAGAGTGACCAATTATCACAGGATTAACACCAGAGCCCTTCCTGCCTGCGAAATAGGTAATAGTTAGGGCTTGCATGCTAAAGACCATGTGAAAATCCAAACTGTGGCCATTACAGAGCCACACTAAAAAGCGGCCTCAGCACCATAAGAAATCCACACACTAAAAACAGTGCAGCCCACTTTTTAGTGCGTCTTTGTGGAAGAAGGAGTGATGTAGTGGTTAGACCAACAGCCTCCGCATCCTGAGGCTGTGGGATCAAATCCCATGCTGCTCTTTGTGACCCTGGGCAAATCACTCAATCTTCCAATGCCCCAGGTACATTAGATAGATTGTGAGCCCACCAGGACAGATAGGGAAAATGACTGAGTTTCTGATTGTAAACCACTTAGATAACTTTGATAGGCAGTATATAAATAAAAGGGCCCTAACCCCTTCCCCCCTCCCCCCCCCAATGTTACAAAACCATGCTAGCTTTTTTTAGCATCAGCCGTGGGGTAACAGCTCCGACGCTCATAAGAATTCTATGAGCGTCAAAGCTGTTACTACCAAAACCAGCAATAAAAAAATGCTAGGTTTTTTTTTGTAAAGGGGGAGGGGGTGGTAAATGTGTTAAATATCTAATAATCATCTGTTTTGCTGTTTGATTCTAGCAAGTTCTTGTTTTATAATCTGAGTTTTAAAAAATGGACCAATTCTTTTAAGCCTTTCAAGCTACTGAATATACTGGTAGACTTTTACAAAATTTTCTGTCATTTCATGTGGAAATTAATTGACTTATTCATGGAGATATTTTGATCTTTGCATTCTTGGTGGTAATTTGAAGCTATTGAATTTTAAAATTAGCAAATTATAGATAGATCTTGTTAATTGTGTTTGGCATAATGGAGCAAAGATACCATGCAGCGCTTGGAAGTAATATACTTATACTTAAAGAAGATAATTAAAATGTAAATGAATGTGGGGGTTGTTGGTCAATAAGGCTAACGAGGTATATGGAATAGATGTTGCAAGAGGAACAATCATTTCTCAAGACTATAATTTAGTTCCTAGAACAGAAGATCCTGTTTCTCAACTGGCTAAAATAACTTTATTTTTAACATTTTCTCATTAATGCAAAATCATTTAAACAGTCCAACTTGGTATAAACACCACTAGCAGTTTTTACCCGTGGGATCTGTACCAATAATAAACTACACCAATAAACGGCACCAATATTAAAACTACAAATATGCTCCCCTCCCCCCTTTTTTTTTTATAAAACCACGCAAGAGATTTTTAGCGCCAGCTGGCACACTGAATGCTCTGCGCTGCTCCAACTCTCATAGGAGCTCTATGACCGTCAGAGCAGCGCAGAGCATTCAGTAATAATAATAATAACTTTATTTTTTCTATACCGCCATAATCTTGCGACTTCTAGGCGGCTTACAGTGAAGAGAGCTGTATAATCAGCGAATTACAGGGTAAGAATAGGTAGGATGTCATTGAGTAGTCAGTGATTACAGGGTACAAATAGGTTACAGTATAATCTTAACATGTTACATCGAAAGGGCTATTGACGTTAAAATCCTCTTGTGCGGTTTTGTAAAAGGGGGGGATAGTTATGCTTTGATTATTGTTATAAGAAAAAAAATATTACTCAGAAAGATTTTTACCTGTTTGTGAGAATTTTTTCAGATGTCAGTATGCTTATCTTTTATTTCCACCTGTAGTTTCTAAGTGTAATCTTCGTATAGTGTATTATCAATACTGTAATCATACACACTATACTTAGTTTATTTTGGGCTCTCAGTATACAGTAATGCTCCTCCTCCGCACCCGCCTCTTCCACAACGCAGAGTAATGTGCATCAGATCTTCACCGACCCTCTAGTTATTTGCTAACTTATTTTATTGCCTTTTTAAAGTTAATTTTCTAAATTAATTTGGACTATATAAATGCTATTCTTTTCTCTTATTCATAAACATTGATAAAGAGGAACACCAGATTCATCTGGTGTGATATAACATTAGCTGAGCTGATGTCACCTGCTAGTAATATTTATTGAATGGTGGTGTGGGTAAAATGGGGTGAGGGGAATATATGAAGTGTTGTCAAGGGTCTGTAAAATACGGATTGACAAGTTTATAAGAGGAGGTAAGAAAGGGTTAATGGACAGAGTTTGTAAGAAAGGAAAATGATTAGGGAGGTTTTTAAGGTGATGGGGGTGGAACAGTCATGGGATTGGTTGAATGTTGTAGCAAGCTGGAGTGAGTTCTGTGAGGAAAGAGGAACAGTAGAGTAGTCTCTTCAGGAAAAAATATCCCTCCCTCCCTCCCATTTGTGCTGGTGTTATGTTTTGTGTCAGTGTTGCAGGGTGGGGGTGGGGTGGGGTGGTTTACAGGTTATAGGTCGACTTGGGAAAGCTTGGTTGAGCTTATGGGGTTGGGGGGAGGTGATCGTAGCTTTGGTGGGACAGAAAATTGGGTTTGGCCCAGTTGGATCTGGGAGATGAGCAGTTAATAAATAAATAAATGCAACACTCGTATGCGATACCACTGCGAGGGGAAGCCTGGCCATGCGTCACTGTGGGTCATGTTTGGGGGAATGTTATAAGTTTAAAGACTTAACGGGAGCTAGTTTCGACACCGAATTACTCCCTTGGGGGAGGGGGTGAAATATGCATTGGGGGTTGTTGGTTTTTAGACACAGATTGTATTGTAAGTGGAGATAATATTCAGATAGATAATAAAGCTGCGGCCAAATATTTATTCCCAAAAAATTGAGTTGTGTGATTATTGATTGATGGTGATTAGCTTTCAGTTGCAGGTGATGGGAATGTGAATGCTAATGTTATATCACTTAGCTTAATGTTTTGTCGGCAAGGGGGTTCTCTTCACCAAGATGTATAAGCATTAGCTGTTTCAAGGTATCGCCCCCTAAAACCAGAAAATATAACTTAAACTTCTGCTTTTAGATGGTATTCATAACATTTTATATTATAAACCTTTAGGATCAATACCTATTTTTCTCCTTGGCGTCGCTGCCAATTTCCTACTGCATTTCAGTGTCTTGAAAATGGCAGCAGCATCCATTTTTAGGGGATGATACCCTGAAACAGCTAATGCAAAACACAGGTAAATGTCAGAACATTAAGCTAAGTGATAAAGTTCTTATCAATATTTATGAATAAGATAAAAGAATAATATTTATATAGTCCAAATGAATTTAGAAAATGAACTTTAAAAATGCAATAAAATAAGCTAGCAAATAACTAGAGGATTGATGAAGATCTGATGCACATTACTCTATGCGCTGCGGAAGTGGTGGGTGCAGAGGAGGTGCATTATACTGAGATCCCCAAATAAACTATATTATATTTCATTTAGATATGTATGTTTATGCATTGCATTAGCTGTTGAAGCTCTGTCTTTTTTTAAATCGTACCCACGTCTATCACGGGTCCATTGGAGACGTCTTAATGACGTTTCAGAAACCTGCGTCTATCTTGCGCGAATAGGTTGTAGGGACGTCTACCACATGCCTAAGTACCGTTTGATTGGCACTTGCGTTTACCGGACGTCTAAAGCACGCCTAAGTTAGACGTACTAATAGAGAATTTACCCCTCAATATCTTGGTCAAAATGAGCATCCCTAGAGATAGTACAATACTAGAAAACATATTTTCTCTTGTACCGATCTTAGGTCATTTCCAGATCTTCAAGCACATAAAATTTTCATTTATATTCCTTTGATGGGTCTAGTCCATTTATTACAATATACTGGCTACATGGTATTGGTTAATATGGTTTCCAAGATTTATGGATCTTCACTGCAAGCATTCTAGAAGAAAGTCATGAACTAATATTTGATCAGACATTTTGGGACAATGCTAAATAGACTTGATAAATTTACAGCTGTCTATGAAATGCTGCAGTCCACAGTGACATCACAATAAAAGACTTTAGATCAACAAGAAATTGCTGTAAGGAAAATTGAGGAGGAATTTAAAACTCTGAAAAAATGTCAAACTTTATTGCATAAGAATAAACTAGTAACTCTTCAGAAACTTGAAGCCCTGAAGAAATATGACTGGTGTCTTCATTTGAGATGTTTAAATGTTCAAAAGTCTCCAATTCTTACATGAATAGATTTGTTCAAGAAATTTCTAATGGAGGTCATACAAATTAAATGAGATTTTCTATCACCACTGGTGATAGCATATCATGTAGATTGACGTGAGAGTGACTAGCAAGGAGCTAGATGAGAGGGCATACTGGATGGTTTTCATCTACCTGGATTCCTAGGATATGAACCTGTAGTTTCATCTGCAACCCTGATTGCCTCATTTTCTTTGGAGCTAAATAAAAAACTTGATCCTTGAATTGTATTTTCAATATAAAGATGTAAAGTTTCTCAATCAACAGGTTTTAGTATTTCTTGACCTCTGTAGAGCTATACAGCTAAGGAATACATAAAGTAAGGAGTGGAATTGTCCTAATCAGATTGATGACCACAAATTATTTTAAAAATGTCATTTTACTCATCCAGTGGTTCAAATGACTTTATTCATCTAATAACTCAATGACTTGACATGTATATGTTTCGGCCAATAGGCTTGCTTCAGGAGTCTTGAGAGTCTTCCAAGTTATATTAAGTGTTGTTTGAGTAAATGTATAGGTTCTCAAGTCAACACTACGGTGTGATCTTCTGTAACAGTACTCGGAGCCAAAAAAGTGCTAGGTTTTCTGAAAGTAAAAAAATGAGCTATACAGCTAAGGCAGAACGCTTGGTTGGCTCTCAAGCTACAGCTTGTAAACTTGGAGGGTCTTACTGTTTGAATGATGCTATGTTATTGTATTTGTACTGCTCTAGCAAGCTTATTGTTTTGTTTGTTGCTTAATATTAATAATAAGACTGAACTAAAAAAAAAAAAATGCAATTGTGTGAACCGGGACTACTGAGGTTTAATTATGTGATCCACTGCACTTAAGTAAATATATGGACCGTCTCAAGGGGGACCTTTCAATAATTACTGGGCATGAGCTAATTTCTTTACTAGTAATTGCTCACATCAACATCTTTATAAGAGACTTGGCAGAGGGGCTCCGAGGTAAAATAACATTATTCGCCGATGACGCCAAACTATGCAATGTAGTGGGCAAAAACACAACAGACATCAACTAGGTAATTGCTCACATCAACATCTTTATAAGAGACTTGGCAGAGGGGCTCCGAGGTAAAATAACATTATTTGTTGATGATGCCAAACTATGCAATGTAGTGGGCAAAAGCACAACAGACAAAAACTCAATGCCCGACAACATGATGCATGACCTACTCCTACTGGAGCACTGGTCTAGGACCTGGCAACTCAACTTCAATGCCAAAAAATGCAAAGTCATGCACCTGGGAAGCCGAAATCCATGCAAGACTTACACCCTTAATGGCGAGATCCTAACAAGAACTGTAGCAGAACGAGACTTAGGGGTGATCGTCAGTGAGGACATGAAGACTGCCAATCAAGTGGAGCATGCCTCATCCAAGGCTAGACAAATCATAGGTTGCATATGCAGGAGTTTTGTCAGCCGTAAGCCTGAAGTCATTATGCCATTGTATAGATCCATGGTGAGACCCTATCTGGAATACTGTGTACAATTCTGGAGGCCACATTACCGCAAAGATGTGCTGAGACTCGAGTCAGTCCAGAGAATGGCCACCAGGATGGTCTCGGGACTCAAGGATCTCCCGTACGAGGAACGGCTAGATAAATTACAGCTATACCACTCGAGGAACGCAGAGAGAGGGGAGACATGATCGAGACGTTCAAGTATCTCACGGGCCGTATCAAGGTGGAAGAAGATATCTTCTTTTTCAAGGGCGTCCATGGAAAATCAGGGGCAGGAAACTGCACGGTGACACCAGGAAATTTTTTTTCACTGAAAGGGTGGTTAATCGCTGGAATAGTCTTCCACTTCAGGTGATTGAGGCCAGCAGCGTGCCTGATTTTAAGGCCAAATGGGATCGTCACGTGGGATCTCTCTTTTCACAGAGAAAGGTAGGGGAGGTCATTAGCGTGGGCAGACTAGATGGGCCTTGGCCCTTATCTGCCGTCTATTTCTATGTTTCTATGTTTAAACAAATCATTCAATAAATTTATTAGCACTTGGTGATGTTCCTGCACTAGACAATTATCACAAGGCACACCTACAGTCCACCTCCACCACCACCACTGACTTCAAAACTACTATAGGATGCTTAGTAAAAGGGCCCCAAGTGATTTATAATTATACAAGAGGCATTTTATATGTTTTATTCTATCATATATTGTATTTGTAAAAATGCATTTAGCACATATCAAAAAAGTTCTAAAGTTCTACTTACATTTTTTATTTATTAAAATGGCACAAAATAGGAGAAAGTCTGAAGATGAATCAGAAATGAAATGATGATGTTTTCCATGCACATCTTTGTGATCCAATCCAAAATACTGATTGCATTTTTATGTTACATGATATCAAATCTGGCAAAAAATGATGATGCTTAGCATCCTGCAATGTAATGGATTCTAGGCACAATACTATTTTATTCATAGTAGAATCATTAAGGGCAGAGTAATCTCCTTTTTTCTTTGACACTCTTGACATCTGTGAAGACCCATGCTGCAGAGATTGCTGAGTTAGGAATCAAGACATCCTTTAATACCTATATGGATGCTGGTAAATACATGTGTATTTGCTGGGCTATCAAGTGAGAACAGAAATTTTATAAATGTGTGTGCATAAAAAGAGTAACATTAATCAGAGATTTAAACATCTTTGTGCCAGACTCTGAAGCTAGTATTTTATAAAGAAATGTTGTAGGCTTATAGAATAGGATCCAGATAGATGCCTTTTGATTTAATTACCCTCAGAATGTACACACAAATGTGCTTATTAAGAACATAAGAATTGCCACTGTTGGGTCAGACCAGTGGTCCATCGTGCCCAGCAGTCCGCTCACACGGTGGCCCTTGGTCAAAGACCAGCGCCCTAAATGAGACTATCTGCGTACGTTCTGGTTCAGCAGGAACTTGTCTAACTTTGTCTTGAATCCCTGGAGGGTGATTTCCCCTACAACAGACTCTGGAAGAGTGTTCCAGTTTTCAACCACTCTCTGAGTGAAGAACTTCCTTACATTTGTACGGAATCTATCCCCTTTCAATTTTAGAGAGTGCCCTCTTGTTCTCTCTACCTTGGAGAGGGTGAACAACCTGTCCTTATCTACTAAGTCTATTCCCTTCAGTACCTTGAATGTTTCGATCATGTCCCTTCTCAATCTCCTCTGTTCGAAGGAGAAAAGGCCCAGTTTCTCTTATCTTGCACTGTAAGGGCAACTCCTCCAGCCCCTTAACCATCTTAGTCGCTCTTCTCTGGATCCTTTCGAGTAGTACCGTGTCCTTCTTTATGTACGGCGACTAGTGCTGGACGCAGTACTCCAGGTGAGGGTGCACCATGGCCCGGTACAGCGGCATGATAACCTTCTCCGATCTGTTCATGATCCCCTTCTTAATCATTCCTAGCATTCTGTTCGCCCTTTTTGCCACCGCTGCATATTACGTGGACGGCTTCATCGACTTGTCGATCATAACTCCCAAGACTCTTTCCTGGAAGATCTCTCCAAGTACCGCCCCAGACATCCTGTATTCGTGCATGAGATTTTTGTCACCTACCTGCATCACTTTACACTTATCCACGTTGAACCTCATCTGCCATGTTGATGCCCATTTCTCGAGCCTGATTATGTCACGTTGCAGATCTTTGCAATCCCCCTGTGTCTTCACTACTGTGAATAACTTTGTATCATTTGCAAATTTGCATAATAGAAGCTTGTACTGCCAATGTTTACACATGTAGGAGTGGATTTGATGGATTTTAAAAATCTGCACATACAAGATGAGTCAATTAAAGACAGGAATGAAATAACTTTCCCTTGATGTTTTGAGGTGATGAGAGTAGCTTTGATAGCTATTACCCTTAATCACTGGTAGGTAGCACTTGTCCATACCTTGGAACAGGTACAAAAGCTGATGCAGAGATTTTTTTAAGGTGTGCATTTCTTTATTCATTTATGTTCCATCTAATACATAGGAAGATCACAGTAAAACATACACAGAATAAGATATAAACTATCTAAAAACAATTATATCACAGTTAGGTGCCATCGACTCATGTTTGATTCCTAGTGGCTTGATGAACTACAGATGTAAAAAGAAATCGGTTTTGTGCTAGTCAGGTAAGGTCCTCCAACGTCATCCCTATGTTTGTTTTCAATGTGTCCAGCCATCTGGTTGTAGGTTTCCCTCTTTGCCTGGTTTCTTCAATCTTTCCAAACATGATGTCCTTCTCCAATGATCTTTCTCTTCTGATTTGACCAAAATAAGACAATCGTATCTTCATCATGTGTGCTTCAAGTGACATAGCCGGTTTGATCTCTTCCAGAATCAATTTGTTAGTTCTTCTGGCAGTCCATGGCACACATAAAATCCTTTTCCAGCACCAAAGCTCAACTGAGTTAATCTTTTTGTCTTGTTTTGTCCAGCTTTCACATCTGTAATTGACAACTGAGAAAAAGAGTGCATGGATAATAAGTCTGATCTTCGTCTGGAGTGTTATTTTCTTGCCTTTGAATACTTTTTTGAGAGCCTTCATTGAAGAGTGACCAAGTGCTATTCTGCAGAGTATTTATTCCCTGGTAGTTGTTTCTTTGTTTATGAAAGAGCCCAGGAGATTGAAATCCTTTACTACTTCTATTCTATCACCTTCAAGTTCAAAATCTTCATTATTTTCCGTGTTCATGATCTTTGACTTGTTTATGTTTAGTTAGAATCGTATGTTATACCTTTAAGCTTTGACTTTTCTCGCAAATGTCTGCTTAGTAAGAAAACACAATGTCTTTGCATGACTCATCAACTCAGCTGCTAATATTAAAAGTTTGCACATGAATATATTTATTTAGTTTTATATACCATTCTCCCAAGGGATCTCAGAACGGTTTAGATGAATTTATTCAGGTTCTCAAGTATACTGTATATGTTTTCATTTGCTTTTTAAACTGTCATAACACAGATGAAACATTACAGCAACTTATTCCACAGCAGCAGTTGGAGAACGCCACCTCTCTAGTAATTGCATAGAATATAGTTTCTGCTATCTTATTGTTCGTCAACATTTTGAGATTCCTTATTTTGTGCAGCTTATTTGTATTTTCAAGTTTCAAGTTTTATTATTTTTAATATACCGATCATCAACATGTATCTGGCCGGTTTACAAAGCTAAAAAGAAATAAAATAAAAAATAAAATAGTAATTATATATGTATATATATATGGGGGAGGAGTGAACATTAAAATGACGATAAACAAGAACTTACATGAATTTGAGGGTAATAAGTGAAAGGAAAGGTTAATAAGTACATTGTTAAAAACTTGCCTTGTTAACATTTCCTGTTCTTTCTGTATATTAAAATCAATAACATCTTTGAACTGAAAAAAAGAATAAGGGGCTCATAATCAAAAGAGAAAAACGTCCCAAAACCGGCCTAAACGATCATAAACGAAAGACGTCCAAGTGCCGATAATCAAACCGGGTTTTGGACATATTTCTAAACAACCTAGGCCTTCATAGTACCGCTGAACGACCATAGCTAAACGGGGCATTTCAGGAGGAGTGTCAAGGTTGGGATTTGGGTGGGACATTGGCATGCTTAGACTTAGTCGTACTGCATGTATAACCGAAAGTTATACAGCACAGGATCGACGGAGCTTGGACGTTGTGACTTAGACCATGGTCTAAGTCACAAAAACCCACCTAAAATGACCATATAAGTTCTGCAAACACATAATACAGACTCCCACACACTACACACAGACCCCTCTCACATCCAACAGGGCTTGTTCTAGGCATTTTTGACTTGGACGAAAAGTTGGACGAAAATGTGGTATAAAGATGGACGATTTAGTGGCTTGGACGATCAGATCGGCAGGACATATAGTTAGACGATTTTCGAAACGAAAAAAAATGTGGACATATTTTTCGAAAATATGTCCTAAGCTATTTTTTACTTTGGACAACTTGCAACTTGGACGAAAACAGACTTAGACGTTCCTTTCGATTATGCCCTCCACAGTTCTTAATTTCAGAGTCACAAACTGTCATATGTTTTCTGATCTAAGCTTTAATGCCAATAAGTCTATAATACTTGAGTCAAATGTAAAGGAGGCATGCCTTAAATTGTCATTGTGAATGAGAGTCAGAATCTTGAGACTGATTCTACAATAAACTGGGAGTCAGTGCAGCCTAATTAGAGAAGGGGGTCACATGATCATATCTTGACAGCTCTGTTACTAGTTTTGCAGTTGCATTCAAGATATTATGAAGAGCTGTACTACATGTCTTAGAAGTGCCTAGTTTGAGTGCCTTACAATAATTTAATTTTGTTACAATTAGACTGAACAGCTATCTTAAAATCATTCATAGCTTTGGTGTCATCCTACTTACGGTTAACTGAGAACTCAACACCACACCAAGACTTGTAATCTGAGTTTTAAAGAGTAAAGGGAACACCATGGAAAGTAACTTTTTAACAAACTTAAATCATGCCCAAAATACATCCATGTGAAATATTTACATCTCAAACATCTACACATGAAAACAGTAGCTTTCTAAAATCACCATGTACATTTGTATTCAATCTACATCTGCTGCTATTTCTGTGTGTCGATGCTTTTAAAAAGACTGCTTTATCTAGTTCTCATTAAGAGTTCCCTCATTTCATTGACATACAGCGGTGTTCTTCAACCTTTTTACACCTATGGACCGGCGGAAATAAAAGAATTATTTTGTGGACTGGCAAACTACTAAGGCTGAAATAAAAAACAAACAAACACATCTCCACCCTGTTCCCACGAGCTCGGTCCCGCAAACCATCTGATCCCATCCGCACAAGCCCCAAATAGTTATGATTTTATATTGAACATATTTTATTAAAGTATAAAAAGAAACAATATTCTGTATAATTGTCATTTTATAAATACAAATAAAAGGATCAACAAAACCCCTGTCTCCCCTCCCCTTCACATATATCCCCTCTACTATCAAGAAAACTGAATAAACCAAATTATTACAGAATGGTACACAGAAATATCATGCTAACAGAATACTACAGTTACACATGACCGGAATAGTGTTAGGGGAGTGCAACTAGGGCAACTGCCACCTGGTCAGAGAGAGCCCTAAGCCAGCTGGAAGCTAAAGAAGCACTACCTGGGCTTTGCAGTCCACAGTTATGTCAAACACCAGCTCTAGCAGGATACATATTTCAAATCTGATATATTCTAATCACAAGATAGAAATAAAATTATTTTTTTCTACCTTTTGTAGTCTCTGGTTTCTGCTTTCATTGTCTATTCTCTCTCTTCCATCCAGTGTCTGCCCTCTGTCTCTTCAATCCAGCATCTGCCCCTTCCATCCACTGTCTGCCCTCTCCCCCATTCCATATGGTATCTGCCTTCTTTCTATGCTCCTCTCCCCTTTCCCCTTTCCATCCAGCCTGTGCCCCCTCTCTCCTTTTACATGATTCATTCTGCTCTCATTTTTATCTCTCCTACACCAGATCTAGCATCATTGTCCCTCTCTCCTTATTTCTCATCTGACCCCCTTCCCAACATCAATCTCTATCTACTTTCTCATTCCTCTGTCTATCCCCTTTCCTTCATCTGATCTCTCCATTCCATCCTAATTCCTTCCCCTCTTCTAATATCCCTGCCAGCTGTTTCCTTCCTATTTTCCTTCCTCCCCTGTCCAGCATTACCCCTTCTCCCTTATCCAGCAGTAATTCTCTTTTCTTCACTTTCCCTCCTCCCATGTCCAGGAGTACCCCTTCTCCCATCCCTCCCCTCCTTCCTCTCCAGCAAATGTTTCCTCTCCTGCCTTCGCCGAGTCTCCTGTCTCCTGCTGCATATGCCTTCCGTAGCATATGCCTCCTGCCTTTATCTTGTCTCCACACCCCTAGACCAGCAGTGGCAGCTCTGTGTGCTTTAAACTTCAGCACAAGCTGCCCCTAAGCAGTAGTTCGGTCGTGGTTTCATGAGGCAGCCTCGGGGCCTTTGGTAGGCCAATCCACATTGCATCATTGAAGTGGGACAGCCTAGCAAAGGCCCTGAGGCTGCCTCATGAAACCGCGGCTAAACTACTGCTTAGGGGCAGCTGTGTGCTGAAGTTAAAAGCACACAGAGCTGCCACTGCTGGTCTGGGGGTTCAGAGACAAGATAAAGGCAGGACGCAGGAGATTCAGCGAAGGCAGGAGTCCCAGCATACATGACGGCAACAGGAAATTGCAGCTGACACCGGCATTGCAGCCTCTCTTCCTGCCTAGTCGCGGTTTCATGAGGCAGCCTTGGGGCCTTTGGTAGGCCAGCCCACATTGCATCATTGAAGTGGGCCGGCCTAGCAAAGGCCCCAAGGCTGCCTCATGAAACCGCGGCTAAACTACTGCTTAGGGGCAGCTGTGTGCCGAAGTTAAAAGCACACAGAGCTGCCGCTGCTGGTCTGGGGGTGCAGAGACAAGTTAAAGGCAGGAGGCAGGAGACTCAGCGAAGGCAGGAGTCCCAGCATATGTGACGGCAACAGGAAGTTGCAGCTGATACCGGCACTGCAGCCTCTCTTCCTGCCTAGTGTGCAATTTGTGGAGAAGACCTGAATCCTTCATGAACCAGCAAGAAATTTTTGCAGACTGACACTGTTGAAGAATACTGATATACATTACCTGAGAAAATCATATGTTTGAAGTTTTATACCTTAGTTCATTTTCTTCAGTTTACATATTTGCTGTTCTGACTAGTTTTCATACTTCATCTTGGGCTCCTTTTACGAAGGCGCAGTAGCGGTTTAACGTGCGTAATACCACACGCTAAATTGCCGGCCACGCTAGCTGCTACCGCCTCCTCTTGAGCAGGTGGTAATTTTTCAGATAGCGTAGGGGTTAGCGTGTGATTAAAAGTCATGCGCGCTAAAGCCGCTAACGCAGCTTCATAAAAGGAGCCCCTAGTCTTTACAGGTGTGTCTTTCCTTATATAACACTTTGGAAAAACATAAGACCTTTGAAATTAAAATAATGAAATATTTTGGCACCTACCAAACAGGACTTAACAAAGATCCGGACTTTCTTTCACAGTACAAATTTAAAACAGCTTGTCACCTCTCTGTCTCTTACTTAAATACATACCTCTCTCTACCTGTAAAACTATCACTGAAATGCTTTAATGTTTTCCTTAAATATATACTGATATTTGTCAATATTTGCTTATTTCTGATTTGAAGAAGGGTTACATTTGAAAGCTCATCATAAAATGCATTGAGTTAGTCCAATAAAAAAGGTATTACTTTATTTTCTTTGTTTTAATTCTACATAATCTATATATATAAAATCGGAGGTATGTATGTGTGTATGTGCCGCGATCAAGCAAAAACGGCTTGACCGATTTGAACGAAACTTGGTATGCAGATCCCTCACTACCTGGGATGATATGTTCTGGGGGTCTCGCGGCCCACCTGCACACGTGGGCGGAGCTACAAACAGAAAATCAGATTTCACCCATTCATGTCAATGGAAAAAATGTAAAAAGCTGCCATTCTCACAGTAATTCAAAAACGGCTTGACCGATTTGAACAAAACTTGGTATGCAGGTCCCTCACTACCTGGGGTGATATGTTCTGGGGGTCTCACGGCCCACAACTCTATGTTGCTTGCTCAAGGGTGGGTTCACCCAAGAATTTATATGTTCTTGCTCCAGGAGGTGAAACTAAAATTGTTGTTTATAATCACGTTTTGCGTTAGTTGTATTGTATTCATTTTGTCAAATATTTCACATTATAATTTGCATATTGTACTTTTTATTAAGCTGTAAAAAAATAATTTCATCCACCACTATAAAGTATCTTTATTTGAATCCATTTACAGTGTTATTGCTATAATTTAATACCCGTGCAACGCCGGGGCATCAGCTAGTACCTTATAATTTTTGAATGCTGATCTTTCTCAAATTTGGTACTCAGCAGTCTTTGCTCTCACTCATCACTACAACAAAGGACACAATGCAGAATGTGGATTTAATTTACAAACTTTGGTTAACAATTTGTCTAATCATCCTTAACATTTGAATATTAAGGGCTTGATTCTGTTTAGGATGCCCAGATTCAGCAGCTACCTAAGTGGCTTTTGAGAGTTGAACATGGGCATCTTATATAAAATCACATTTGTCCTGATAGACAGATGCCTAACCCTTTATAACTACACCAATTATCTAACCAATGTCCATGTCACAGGCGCTGGTTAGAGAATCGCATTGCCCCTGAGCTAATTGTGGGAGGAGTTAACTGGCAGGAGGGATGCCCACTCCCATCCCTCCTGCTAGCCTACACTCTATTCATTCTCACTGAATGGTGTCCAAGCTGTGCCATGACCCATCTCATCCAAGGATAGACACATTTCTCATAGTAATGATTGAACATATATACCACTGCCTCTCCCCCCACCACCCCCCCCAGCAATCCAAAGCTGGGAGGCATCATGCATTAGTCTTCACAATATCAATTTAACAATGCCATATGGCATAGGCGTTGGAACGAGGGTAGCCACAGGGCCATGGTCTCCCCCCAAAATTGGCACTTTTATCCCTGGTGGTCAAGAGGTGCAGCGGGCAGGAATGAGCTTTCCACACTCCTGACCCACTGCTAACCCGGTCAGAGGCTACAGCCGCAGGATCCGGTTTCTTCTGCCACTGAGCCGCAAAGAGCAGGCGCGCGCTTTGGCTTCATCATTCATTCAATCACAAAGTGTTTTACAGGGTTCATGATGCTTAAAGCCCTAGCAAAGAAACTGATACTTGACAATGAAGCTGCTACCCTGCTTCTCCCTATCCCCCTTTTCATGCAATGAAGTATGAAATGGATTACGGAGTCCACCCTGAACATGTCCATGTGTCCAGAGTCCATAGAAAACCATCTATAATCCAGTAACAATTGTGTTTATCTCTTTTTGGCCTGGTCTGGTCTGTGAGTGTAGCATCAAATCCCATAATTCATAATAGCATAAGAACTGACATACTGGGATAGACTGAAGGTCCATCAAGTTCAGTATCCTGTTTCCAACAATGGCCAATCCAGGTCCCAAGTATCTAGCTAGATCCCAAATAGTAAAGAAACACAGGCCCCATGCTCCTTACCAGGCACCCCTTATAGAATTTCTCCTGTGCCTGATTTTTTTTAGAACTGTACTAATGTAATGGATGTTCTTATTTATATAAAACTTTTGATGTAAAATGTTGTACTTTTGTGTAAGAATTCATCCAAAATTGATAATTGGATTTAGATGTTTTGGTCTAATGCATGTTTCCATGACTGAATCACATAGAACTGCACAAAATATTCAGAGTCAGAAATTCACCAGTAGTTTTGAGCAAATTAGATATTATCACCCATTAGAAATAAAAATAGAAATATATTTTACAAGGCATGAGTCATATTTTCCCAACTTGTCTCAATAATATTTCATTTTGGAGGGCAGTGAAAGTAAGGAATTTTAAGGTAATATTTTTCATTCGTTGCACAGTGGCGAAAGTTTGCAAAGAGTGAAATTGGAAACATGTACTACGTAGTTTAACATAGCTGCAAATAAAAGCAAAATCAAGATAAGTTTATGCCTTGTCTGGGACTGACTTCTCGTATCAGTCTGATTTATTTGCAGTACTCTACAGTGTCATTAAGAACTCAAGAAGTTACAGAGGTGATCAAGAAGACATTCAATCAAATGGTACTTACTTAATCAACATTTTTTTTTCTTTTAAATGTATCTTTTAAGAGGGCATTTTCACACATAAAACAAGGTTTCATGCAGAGATATTGCTTTTGAAAACTGTTCAACACTTGCATGTATGCACAGATAGCAAATATGCAGGTATTGGAAAAATGTACTGGGAAGGTGTCCTAAAGGGTGGGGTTGGGGTGGAGAGTGTAATCACACAAAAACTTATTTTATTTTATTTTCAGATGAGAAACATAGTAGTTATCAATGTTTTACCAAGGTCTCATTGGATAAAATGAGACCCTGTGCTAAAATAAGCACAACTTGTGATAAAATAACCCATCTTAACAGTAGCATATATTGATGAATTACCCCCTAACTCAGTGGTCTCAAACCCTTTGCAGGGCCATATTTTGGATTTGTAGGTACTTGGAGGGCCTCAGAAAAAAATAGTTAATGTCTTATTAAAGAAATGACAATTTTACATGAGGTAAAAATTCTTTATTGTTTTTAAATCTTTCCTTTTGGCTAAGTCTTAATAATAATATTGTAATTAATAGCTACAGAGACATTTAATCAAGAAACGGTTTTATTTTATTTTTGTGATTATGATAAACATACCGAGATCCTCAAAATAGTACTTGGCGGGCCGCATATGGCCTCCGGGCCGCAACTTTGAGACAATTGCCCTAACTCATGTTATGTTAACACAGGTTCCATTTTATACACTATCTTAACAGTAGCCCACATTAATAACTTCATCTCTGAATGTGCAAAGGTTTTATAAAAGAAAAATCTGCCGAGTAGAAACACATTGTTAAGGTTTGATAGCTCAAAACAAAATAAAAAGCCAGTATAACCGATCTGCAGTGCAAAGTCCAACGACCAAAACAAGGAGAGAAACTGCAGATACGATGTGAAAGGTGTAAAAGTCTTATCTTTATTGGAAAAAATACAATGTAGTATTCCAAAGAGATGGTTCTCTTGTATAAATACACAGGACTCATACATGAGAACCATCTGTTTGTAATGCTACACTGTATTTTCTCCAATAAAGATAAGACTTTTACACCTTTCACACCGTATCTGCAGTTTCTCTCCTTGTCAAGGTTTGATAGTTGCCATACTCATTGATTACATGAAAACATTCCACGCACTAACCGCTACCATGTGCATGTTAGTCTATGGCCGTGTTAGCGGTTAGCATGCACATATATTTAGCGTGCGCTAAAACGCATAGCGTACCTTAATAAAACAGGGGGTGTGAGTTTTGATCATTTGATTCTGAATTTTTTGTATGATGTGGGCGACTAAGATGACATCATCTAGCCTCATTCTGAAACTAGGTGGGAAGGGGATGAAGTTATGAGTTGCAGCTATACTATGGTGCTAATAAGGAAGCTGCAGCTTGTGTTTAGTACTACCCTTGGTTGGATGATTTTCATTATTTATTGAGGTCCAAATTCTGTAATTGGCATCTAAAAAAGAGAATTGCGCCTAAGTTTTTCTCCAGCCCCTAAACACACCCACTTTGGTGTTAGGTGCAGCTAGGTGCCATGCAGTAGGTGCCTATCTTTTGCAGAATCACGCCTAAGAGGATAGGTACCTATCTCCCAATTAATTTATATTTTGTTTTCAATAATGAGCTTGTTAAAGCTAATCTAATCTAATCTAATCCTTAGGTTTGTATACCGCATCATCTCCACGTTTGTAGAGCTCGACGCGGTTTACAGTAGGAGAAATAGGAAGGAACTACAACAGAGAGTTAGAGGTAGAAGTGTGAAGAAAATTTAGAGGACTTGGGATGCCAAGATATAAGAGTTTCCTTGATTCCTAAATTGGAGGGAGACTTACATTTTTTGAGAAAAGCCAGGTTTTCAGATGTTTGCGGAAAACTTGGAGAGAACTCAAGTTACGAAGAGGGGAGGTAAGGTTGTTCCAGAGCTCAGTGATTTTGAAGTGGAGGGAGATCCCTAGCTTTCCTTTGTGGGAAATGCCTTTTAGCGAGGGGAAGGATAGTTTTAATTTGTGGGAGGATCTGGTGGTATTAGGGTTTGAGGAATTCCAAGAAAGAGGGATAAAGGGAGGGAAGATACCATATAGGATTTTGAAAGTTAAACGGGCACATTTATAGTGGACCCTGGTGATTATCGGAAGCCAGTGGAGCTTGGCCAGGAGCGGGGAGACATGGTCAAATTTACTTTTAGCGAAGATGAGCTTGGCCGCGGCATTCTGAATCCGTTGGAGTCTGTGGAGGTTTTTCTTAGTTAGGCTTAAGTAGTCAATTCACTAATTAAATTAGGCACCTCTCAAAGAATTTCCCCCTTAGAGATATGAGGGAATGAGGGTGAGGGTGACTATTAAGAAGGGAAGGTGTGAATGCCTATGGTATAGCATTTTTGTCATCTATGCTGAAATGAAATGAAAATTACATGAAATGAAATGAAAGTGACATCATCCTTAAATGTGATTAATTTCTCTTTATATTTATATTTAATCATCTGTTTATTTGTATTACTTTATGCTATAATTCATATCCCCTTGCCTGTGTTGTTAACATGTTCTAGAAACATAAAATATTGCCTTCTGAGACAAAAACAAAAGAGAGAGTTATAATGGAAATACAATGAAAGTACGTATTTAAATATATATAATAATAAACTATAACCCCAGAGTACTTTAACTTAAAGCACAATGACCCCTAATTCATTTTGCACAACCCATCAATGGAATGGGTGTTTCAGAGTCTGCAAAAATGCACATATATTTTAAAAACACATCTTGAAAGCTTAAAAATTAGCTTGATCTCATGCCTCCAACTGAGTATTTGAAAGCTATTATTGTCCTTAAAGCTTGTACAATGTATTAGAAATTAAAATGTTTTAAACATTCAGTATGTAAAAGACATTTTAGACAACGGGATTTGGCAACTGACAACTGACCTTTACAAATAAATATTTATCAGATTGTTTTCTTTGTTACAGTAAAAATTGTTTCTCTCCTAGCTCTAAATAGCTTCCATCGGTTTAAAAAACATTTGCATACAAGCTCTTTCTCTGCAGTTATTTATTAGTGAATCCATATTAAAATTTCAATTGTCAGAGGTAGATGTATTGTAATACAAGACCCAAGGCTGCATTCTGTTTAAGGATGCTTCCATGCTGTCTATGACTAGCAATCATTACCCCACCCCACCCCCTTTATCTGGCTGCACTGCTGAGCAGTGCGATCTAAAAACTGAGGTATAAAGAAAAAAAAAAAAACCAACTTGTGGCATATAAAAGAAGTTCAAAAAAATCGGCAAAAATATGAGGGGAGGGGGACACCTCTGCTCATATGTTAAAGTAAAAGGAAAGAATATTAAAGATAAAAAAAATAGATAAGGAATAACAGTGAAAATAAAAATGTGTAAATGAAAAACAAAAAATTAAAGAAACTATCTTTTTTAGAGACTTCAGTATCGGGGAACTGTGCTAGGATGAAGAGCTTTATAACAGTATCCCCCGGGCAGAGCAATTCGTGATAGCTATTGAAGCTCAAATGGTTTCACCCGATACATCATGTTGTCTCTGTAAGTGATAGAAAACGTGCTTCAAATAAAATTAAAAGCTGAGATGTTGAGTAAATAAGAAAATAAGTAACAGTTTATAACTTATTCATTTCCCTCTTTTGAAAAATCCTCAAGTTCAAAAATATAATGAAGGAAAAGTGCCAATAAAGTGTAACCAAAAATATCATGAAAGTTCAAAAAAAATCCAACTTATCTGAATTCAAGGAAGCTGGATCTGTCCATCACTGGCTAAGGTAAGTCCGTAATGTACCCGACAGAGCTCTGTTTTGCTATCTTCTTCAGGAGCCGAACTTCCTCAGATCAAAATCTTTCAAAAAAACATTTTGCACTCCAAGGTGGATCAATCTATTCCAAATGAAACGTGTGAGATAAATACTCAAATAGATTTTATTATCTCTACAGCCCGTGCATTGAAAAGTATTAAAATCTCAGCTTTTAATTTCATTTGAAGCACGGTTTCTATCAATTACAGAGACAATATGATCTATCGGGCGAAACTATTTGAGCTTCAGTAGCTATCACAAATTGCTCTGCCCGAGGGATACTGTCATAAAGCTCTTCACCCTAGCACAGTTCCCCAATACTGAAGTCTCTAAAAAACATAGTTTCTTTAATTTTTTGTTTTTCATTTACACATTTTTATTTTCAATGTTATTCCTTATTATTTATTTTTTATCTTTAATATTCTTTCCTTTTTCTTTAACATATGAGCAGAGGTGTCCCCCTCCCTTCATATTTTTGCTGATTGTTTTGAGCATCTAAAAACCGAGCCATCCATAGGAATAGAATGGGTGCTTCAGCATTTAGCTCGCACTGCTTGGCAGGGTAGCTTGATAAAGGGGGGGGGTGTAGATTTACTGAATTTTTTAAATGCATTTTTTGTACAAGCTGTTACTTTTCATTTCCTCATATTCACTTTCACATTCTTTTTTTAAAATGCCATGGAGGCAGCCTAAAATAATGTCACATGAAGGTGAAAGTTTTGCTTTTGTTATCGCTGTCCAGAATTTTAATAATAAATATTATTATTATTGCTATTATTACAATCATTATTAAAATAATATTAATCCTTTATTTGTATACCACAACAAACAAGTTCTGAGTGGTATATAGTAAGAATAAACCAATATATCAGTTGGAAATGTACAATGTCAAAACAACATAAAAAAATACTACAATATCTACAATACAATCCATTTTTTAAATAAGTAGGCTCTTACCTGGCATCTAAAAGTTAAATAAGATTCAGTCAAAAGCTAAAACTAAAAGCTAAAACTATACAAGTGGTATAACAATAAAACCAATCTACTTCATCTCTCGCATTTCCTAACCCTTTTGTCCTAAAATAACAAAAACTAAAATACCATACACACACACACACACAGGTCATAGCAAGAATTCCTGGACAGCAAATTTTCTATTCAGCAACATAGCATTCAAACTGATTTCTTTCATCTTAAGTCTCAATTAGGGGCCCTCTTATCAAGCTGTAGTAAGTACTAAAATGGCATATTGCACAGTATGCTGAGGCAACTTAAAATGGCATATTACAGGGCATGCTGAGGCATCCTACGATATTTTTCACTTGTGCATGCACTACCAACATGCTAAAAAATAAATGACCATTGATTCAGAAAATGGAAAATCAACCATTTTTCGACCATCACAAAATGAGGCCTTAACAGGCAGATTCTGTATAGAATGCTGGTCTCAGTAGCCACCTAAGAAGCAACTAAGAATTGCACACTGGCATCCTAAACAGAATTGCATTTGTATTAAAGAAGAGATGCCTAACACTACCTAATCCCCTCCCCCCCAATTCTTAAACTGGCACCCATGTCACAGGTGCTGGTTACAGAATCACACCTGCCTGATCGAGGGATCACTTGCCATCAGCTCATCACACCAAGGGAATCCCCAATCAGCTGAGCCGGCAGCTTTGGGGAATCCTGCCAGCTCAGCTGATCACAGCTCAATAGGAGTCTTAGGCCATGTCCCTTCCATCCCAGCATTCATTGGGAAGGAGGCCTATGGTCCTGATTGACCTAGGTGGCTAAGGCCCCTCCTATGGGAGGGGACTTAGGCACCTAAGCCAATCAAGGTCTTAGGCCCCTCCCCAGTGCATCCTAGGATGCACTGGGAAGGGGAAGGCTCACCATTTTGAAGAGGCAGGTTTGCCGGTTGGAGGGAGTGGCCATTCCTCTGACCAGCCTTCCTATGTCAAATGTATGGGGGGTGGGAGTGATATTAGGAGTACGGGTGGGTGACTGGATATTTGGGGGTGTTAGGGAATTTGGGGGTGTTGCCAGCTGGGGCTTCGGAGGGGTGGTGGTAGGAGGGAATGGTCATCCTGCCTGCCAGGCTACTTTCGGGAGGATTCAGGGGCTCCGGGGAGGCTGGCAGAATGAGGGAGTAAGCATCCCTTCTGCTGGGATAATTTCTAGGTGGGTGTTGTAGGTTTTTGGGATCCCCTGCCGCAGCTGCTCAGCTAATTATGGCAAGAGTATTTTTATCCAATGAGTTGAGCAGGCAGGGATTCCCAAAGCCGTGGTTCTGGGGAGGCCTGCCGGCTCAACTGATCGGGGATTCCCTTGCCACGGTTGGCTCAGCTAGATGCATCTAGTTTTAGCTTTTGAAATTTAGACCATTTGAGGAGAATGATAAAAAAAAAATAAAAAATAAAAAAGGAGGAGTAGCTGCAAAAGTCAAAAATTTGGATCAGTAATGGATAAGAACATAAGAATAGCCTTACTTGGTCAGACTAATGGTCCATCAAGCCCAGTAGCCCATTTTCACAGTGACCAATCCAGGTCACTAATACCTGGCCAAAACCCAAAGAGTAGCAACATTCCATACCAATTCAGGGTACACAGATTATGGTCTTTTTCTTCAGGAAATTGTCCAAACCTTTCTTAAAACCAGCTATACTATCCACTCTTACCACAAACTCTGGCAATGCATTCCAGAGATTAGTTATTCTCTGAGTGAAAAATAAAAATTCCTGCTATTGATTTTAAAAGTATTCCCTGTAACTTCATCGAGTGTCCCCTAGTCTTTGTCATTTTTGACAGTAAAAAATCGGTCCACTTCTACTCCATTCTACTCCACTCAGGATTTTGTAAATTTCAATCATATCTCCCCTCAGCAGTCTCTTTTCCAAGCTGAAGCGCTCTAACCTTTTTAGTCTTTCCTCATATGAGAGGAATTCCATCCCCTTTATCATCTTGGTTGCTGTCCTTTGAACCTTTACTAGTGCCGCTATTTCTTTCATGAGATAAGGAGATCAGAACTGAACACAATACTCTAGGTGAAGTTGCACCATGGAGCCATTTTGTTTGTTTTTTTTTGGCCACTGCCAAACATTGGGTAGAAGGTTTCATCGAATTATCTACAATGACACCCATATCCTTTTCTTGGGGGCTAACCTCCAAGGTGGACCCTAGCATCCAGTAACTAAGATTTGGGTTATTCTTCCTAATGTGCATCACTTTGCATTTGTCCACATTTCATCTGCCACTTGGACGATCAGCCTTCCGATTTCCTAAGGTCTGTCTGCAATTTTTCACAATCTGCATGTATTTTAACAAATTTGAACAGTTTAGTGTCATCTGCAAATTTAATCACTTCACTCGTCGTTCCAATTGTCCACCCTACAATCTTCAGGTACTACAGATAATTTTAGTGCTAGGTTACAGATCACTAACAGCAGGTCAGCAATTTCATGTTTGAGTTATTTTAGCACCCTGGGATGCTGTTTGGCCAGTAGTCTCTGCAAGTTATAGGACAAATTCTTCACTCTAAGAACTTTGGAGTAATTCCACATATAAACTTTGGGAGAGGCAGCGCATATTCAAAATCCCCTGAGGAAGCGCATATTCAAAATCCCCTGAGGAAGACCTGTTTTGGGTCGAAACACTCAGACAGAGGAAGAGCATCGGGACTCTGCATCATATATCAGTGCTGATGGTGGCAGCCCTCTAAGCTGAGCAGGTGTCCTCCAGCTGCATTGCTACCACTAGGGGGTGGAATATTTTCAGTCGCTAAGGACAGGTATGTTCCCTGGAGTCCTGCAGAACTTGCCTGTCCCTCACAATTGAAAAATGTGACAGTAAAACAGCACCCTCTATTGGTGAGACTGTGGGTGGAGGACTCCTGCTCAGCTTAGAGGGAACACTGGATCCACTGAGATAAGTGTTGCCTTTCACATAGAAAATCTTTTAGTCATAGGACATCCAAAAAAGTTCTTAGTATTGTTGTCTGTGATATTAGAAAGTTCAGGTATTAATAAAAATAATTGGGATATGGAAAGGTAGGTGATGGTGGCATAAATGATTATAAAGTGATATAAGATGGGGACTTGAAATGATATATACCTGTACATCATAAGAGGTTCTTAAGACTGACGTCTGTATTGTTATGATATGCCCATCATTGATTTAATAGTTTATATGGCGAAAGGGAAAATGTGAGTAGTCGTTTATAGAGGAGAGGTGGATGTTTAGTAATGTCACAGTTATAAAGTCATGATGACAGTAACCCCCTCTTTTACGAAACTGTGATAGCAGTTTCTAGCGTGGGGAGCCGCGCTGAATGGCCTGCGCTGTTCCCGACACTCATAGGAAGTGAATGAGCATCGGGAGCAGAGCGGGACATTCAGCGCGGCTCCCTGTGCTAGAAACTGCTACCAGAGTTTCATAAAAGGAGGTCTAAATGTTTGACTAAAACTTTGATATAAAAAGATTGTTTGATCATCTTTTGTGACCCATTTTTTGTTATTATATTTTTGTGAGTTCCAGCAGGATGGAGTGGGCATCCTTCTTGCCGATGTTGGGGGTCCCCTGCCACAGCTGTTCAGCTGATTGCAGTAAGGATATTCCCCCCCCCCCCATCAGCTGAGTTGTCAGGACTCTGCTGGTTCAGCTGATCAGGGATTCCCTTGCCACGATCTGTTCAGCCGGCTGCATCTAGTTTTAAGGCGCAATTCTGTAACCTGAACCTGTGATATGGGTGCTGGATAGAGAATTGGAGGGGGGTGTTAGGCAGGGTTAGGTATCTCTCCATTAGGTCAGACACAATTCTGTATAGGGCCCCGGTGTGCAATTCTCAGCCGCTTCTCAGGTGGCTACAGAGTCCTATTCAGAATCTGCCCCTGAATGTTATTAAGCAGAGATCCTCTATGGGGTAAGTAAATTTGACTACATTTTATTTTAAGATTCTCAAGTTGTTATAACAAGAGGATCCAGTCTTTTGATGATGTTGTTTTATGATAGAGATAAATTATTTTGAAGTCACATTTTAAATAATATATAAGCAATTGGTTGTTGCAGCCAAAAATTTCAGATCTTCCCAGATATAGCTCATGCTACTCCATTGTATAAGATGGAATTGCTTGTTTTTAAGACACAGACACTTGCAGTAAGGACTACCTTTGATAGGTATCCAATTTTTTCAGGGGAAAGAAATGTGAGTATTTGGATCCCTTATATTTTTTTTTTTAGATGGAAGGATTAAGTTTATTTATTGTTGAAAAAAATGGGTAGATTAGAAAGTATATTTGGGTTGGTTATGGAAGGAGGTCTTTCCTTGATTTCTTTTGGTCATTATTTTGGAATATACATTTAAAAAGTTCAGTAAGTAAATAAATATTGAAAGTTCAATGCTGAACAAAAAGATTTTAAGACTACTATGTATAACCTTGCATAATTTATCACTGTCAATGATGTAAGTGAAAATACATATTCTCTGTTACTTTTGAATGCCAATTACTTACTAGTTGCTTCCTGAAATGCTTTAATCACAGACACATTAATTAATAAGCTCTGCATGAACCCATTCATAAAATGAAATCAAATCACATTTCAAACCTAGATCCATGTCTTGGCCTGGAAAAAAATAGAGTGCCAATGAACCTCACTTCAAGTACTGCAAAACTCTTCACTGTCGAGGGTAAAGGCCAGGGCAGAGAAGATTGCATCCTAGAGCTGAATGTTTGTCTACATGGATGGTGTCAAGGGTGTTTTGGTTTCCTGGACCATGGGATGATTTTCCAAGGGCTGCTGAGCAGGGATGATGTGCATCTATCAAAGAAGGGAAGAAGTGTCTTTGCCGGCAGGCTGTCTACTGAAGAGAGCTTTAAACTAAAAATGATGGGGCAGAGTGATCAAAGCTCCTGGGTGAGTAGAAGCCCTCAGGTAAGTAAATCACTGAATATCTCTACATGGATGGGAAAAGGGGGCAATGTCTGGAAAGCAGAATATACTAATGCTCGATTCTGGATATAGAAGCTATGATGGAAGATGAGGAGTTGGATATAGTGGCGATCACAGAGACATGGTTCACGGAGAACCATGACTAAGATGCAGTTTTAGCGGGCTATAATATGTTCAGGAAAGACAGGGTAGGAAGAAAAGAAGGGGGAGTAGTGTTATATCTTAAAAACCATATTAAAGCCACACAATTGCAGGATCTACTGGGCAAGTAAGAGGCACTGTGGATCAATTTGGAAAGAGGGAATGGTGAATATATTTACATTGGTGTGATTATATAGGCCTCCTTCACAGACAGAAGCAGTAGATAGAAATTTAATAGTAGACATTCAGGATATCTCTAAAAAAGGAGGAAGTCTTACTAATAGGTGATTTTAACATATCGGACGTTGATTGGGGTATCCCTATTGCGGGGTCTTCTAGAAGTAGGGAGATCCTGGATTCTTTACAAGAAGAACTGTTCCAGCAGTTGGTAATGGAACCCATGCAGGATGGAGTCATACTGGACTTAGTACTTACAAATGAGAAAAGTGTTTCTGATGTTGCAGTGGGTGATCATCTGGCATCCAGTGATCACTGAATGGTACGGTTTAATATTAAGATGGGTATAGAGAGGGCTCATTTAAAAGCAAGGGTTCTAGACTTAAAAAAAAAAAACTAACTTTGTTTGGATGGGGGTTTATATCAAGGAATTGTCTGGGAACGTCTAGAAAGAGTGGAAATGCAGTGTGCAAAACTGGAAGGAGTGATTGTAAGGACGGCAAACCTTTTTGTGAGGCAAGCAAGTAAAAGTAAGAGGAAAAGAAGGCCACTTTTGTTCTCAAAAGTAGTAGCTGAGAAGGTGAGGAATAAGAGGTTAGCTTTCATAAACTTCAAAAGATCGCAGAAAGAACAAGACAGGCAAAAATATCTGGAAAAGTTAAGAGTGGCTAGTCATGTAGTCAGGAAAGAAAAAAATAGCTGACATAGTAAAATGGGGAGACAATGATTCCAATCGTTTATGCTAGTATATCTACTAATGTCTCCTGTTCAAAGGCTAACTTTAGATCAAGAGGATCTTGTACATTTAAAAGAAAGTTTACTCTATCTTATCATATAATATCAGAGGTGGAGACTGCGGATCTCAAGTGTTCACTGTCAATTACCAGAACTAATCTTGATATATTGACCCTTCTGGTGAACTATCATTGATCTAAGTCCATCCACTTTTTTCTTTTTCTTTTTGTTTATTTATATATATATACTATGTAGACCTCTGATTATTACTGTTGTTCTTTATGTTCAATAATATTATTTAATACTTAGCTCAGATGTTACTTGTCGCCCGACTGGCTGACTTTGACTTTTTATGTCGCCCGACTGGCTGGCTTTAGTCTAACTGACTGACTTTGACGGAAGATCTCCGTTTCGCTCTTGTTTCTTACTAAGAGCTTCTTCAGAATTAAGCAACGTATTGTACGAGTCTTTTGTTTGAAGTGAACTCTGATGGTTTTCTGCTAGTCTTGTAACTTTTTATGATTTTTGAGTAAAATGGGGAGACAAGACATTTTTTAGATATATTAGTGACAGGAAGAAGTATAAAAGTGGTATTGTGAGACTGAGGTAAAGGTGAAGGGGAGGAATATATAGAAGCTGATAAAGAAAAAGCCAAATTACTTAACAAATATTTCTGTTCTGTGTTCATGGCTGAAGTGCCAGGAGCGGGACCTCAGAAGGCAAACGTGAATAGGGATGGAGGAGTAATAGACTATGATCGATTTTCAGAGGGTTGTATTCGTGAGGAGCTAGCTAAAATAAAGGTAGACAAAGCGATGGGGCCAGATGGTATACATCCTAGGGTGTTGAAGGAACTTAGGAAAGTTCTGGTAGCTCCACTGACTGACCTTTTCAACAAGTCTCTAGAGTCGGGAGTGATACCGGGGGACTGGAGATGAGTGGATGTGGTCCCTCTCCACAAGAGTGGAAGTAAGAAAGAAGTAGGGAATTACAGGCCGGTAAGTCTGACTTCTGTGGTAAGAAAATTAATGGAAAATCTTTTAAAACAGAGAATGGTGAAGATTCTGGAATCTTGTGGATTACAGGACCGGAGGCAACATGGATTCATTAGAGGTAGGCCTTGTCAATTTCTTTGATTGGGTGACCAGAGAATTGGATAGAGGATGTGCATTAGATGTGTATTTAGATTTTAGCAAAGCCTTTGACAGTGTTCCACACAGATGTCTAATAAATAAACTGAGTGCCCTTGGGATGGGTACCAAGGTGATGGGCTGGATCAGGAATTGGTTGAATGGAAGACGACAGAGTGTAGTAATCAATGGAGATCACTCTGAGGAAAGGGATGTTACCAGTGGTGTACCTCAAGGTTCTGTTCTTGGGCCTGTTCTTTTTAACATTTTTATAAATGATATTGCTGAAGGGTTGTCGGGTAAGATTTGCCTCTTTGCAGATGATACCAAAATTTGCAATAGAATAGACATGCCAGATGGTGTGAATGAAGAAAGACCTAATGAAGCTTGAAGAATGGTCTGAAATTTGGCAGCTAAAATTTAATGATAAGAAATGCAAGGTCATGCATTTGGGCTGCAAAAACCTGAGGGAACTGTACAGTTTAGGGGGTGAAGAACTTATGTGCATGACGGAAGAGCGGGACTTGGGTGTGATTGTATGTGATGATCTTAAGTTGGCCAAACAGGTTGAAAAGGTGATGGTGAAAGCTAGAAGGATGCTAGGTTGCATAGGGAGAGGTTTGGCCAGTAGGAAAAAGGAGGAATTGATGCCTCTGTATAAGATTCTGATGAGACCTCATTATAATATTGTGTACAATTCTGGAGGCCGTACCTTCAAAAAGAGGGAGAAAAGACTCTTAGGAAGAGAAATAGGAAATTAGGAATTAAGAGAAATTAGAGGAAAAGCAAGAAAAGGTTTTGAGGAAGGGGTAAGGATGGGAGAGGTATTATGAAAGATGAAATGAGAAGGGAACATATTTTCAAGAAGATAGGGTAGAAGTAGGAAACAGTACATAGTCAGATAATGGCAACTCTGACACTGGGCTGTCCAAAGCTTGGAAACTAAGAAAACACAAAGCATAAAAGGAAGAGAAGGAGATAAGTAAGGCAAACTTTGCTACCTGTATTAACTGTGGTTTTTCTGGGGGTCAAAGGGAGTTGTTGAGAACTCATTAGTGAGAGATGCTATTATACTGATCAACATTTTTTTTAACTCTACAAATCTTTGTTTTTAAATTGCTTGACACAATTAAAAATATTTTTGTACACTAAAATATTCCTAATGACCTTAACATCTTTCCATGGAGATAAGGAATAAAATGAAAAGTGTCCAAAACAACAGAATGTATAACTTGACTATTCTGACTTCAAAGTCTGGAGGGTATAATTTCTTTGTTTGGCAGTGTTTGCAATTAGAATAAACATTTTTCTTCAGTACAGATGTTCCTTTGTATTTACATAAATAATTATATTTTAATCAACTGTTACTGTAAAATCATTAATTTCTCATACAGTATATGACTGCTCCCTGCTATACTTTCAACAATGAATAGAATGCTTTTGTCAGAGAAACTTGATGAACATATACTTATATGCATACCTTTATATTAGAAAAATTAAGAACCTTGAAAATGTTAGATAAATATGCATCTCTTGCAAAATTAGAGTTTGTCAAAGACGGACCATTTAATTTCTGAAAGCATTTCTGACTTGACAATGATGTTTAGAATTTATTTTGAATAGCTTGTTTACAAACAGAGGCTGAAAACAGACAGAAACACTGTTCTATTAAGACCTTGGAATTTGATCAGGTGCCTGTGATTTTATCTATTCTGTGTTCACAAATTCATTTATTTAAAACTCTGAAAACACGCAGTGTTTACAAGCTAAATTGATTTTGAAAAATAACTTTGTGGTCCTGTAGAGCTCATATCCATCCTGATAAAATAAATTACTTTATACACTATAGTAATCCAATATCAGATCAAACATGTCTGTGGTTAAAACATGTCATCAGTGTTATCAGTAAGATTGCTTTGCTGTAGCACAGTCACATTAGACAATGATCATATATTGTGAAAGAACGATTGCTTTTCTCCAGCTGTAATCACATTCACTATGCATGAAAACAACAGCATGTTGTAACTATAAATAGCATTAAAATAAATTTAAGTTAAGGGGTGAATGTGGGATTTAGCACACACAAACCATTAGCCTAGGAATAGAATAATGGCTACTGCTGGTTAAAACCAGCCAGCACACTAACAATGTGGGCAACTGCTTGCTGAAGTATAGGGCAGGAATTGGATGAATTATGGGAGGAGAATGGGCTTGGACAGCACAATGAGCTATGTGGTACTTATTATTGGTACTCGCAAATCCATTCATTTCTCAAAACTTCACTCACTCCCAGAATAATTGCACACTCCAACTTTAGTGGCAAATCATTGGCCACAGCTTTATTCTGATCAGCATAACTTACTTATTTATTTATTTTTAACATTTCTATTTTGCCTCTCAACTAGGCAGATTACAAAGTAAACATACCGTATTTTTTGCTTCATAAGACGCACCTGACCATAAGATGCACCCACTTGTAGAGGAGGAAAAAACAAGAAAAAAAATTCTAAACCAAATGGTGTGCCCTGTACCCTGTCCCCCCTCTGGTGATCTAGTGGTAGGCTGGGACAGGGTACAGGGCACGTCTAGTGGTGGGCACATCTAATGGTAGGCACATGTAGTGGCAGCCAGCCAGCCAGCTTCCAGCCCCTAGGCAATCCCAAGCCAGCCCCAGCCAGTCCCAAGCCAGCCAGCCAACCCACCCCAAGCCATCCAGCCCCCAGCCAACCCCAAGCCAGCCAGCCAGTCCTAAGCCAGACAGCCCCAAGGTACCCAGCCAACCAGCCAACCCATCGCAAGCCAGCCAGCAAGCCCCCAGCCAACCCCAAGCCAGCCAGTCAGTCCCAAGCAAGCCAGCCCCAAGGCAGCCAGCCAACCAGCCAACCCACCTCAAGCCAGCCAGCTAGCCAGTCCCAAGCCAGCCAGCCCCAAGGCAAAGGCAAAGGCAGGCACCTCCTACCCGGTACCTTTTTTCCACATCCTGGCAGTCCAGCATGCTTTTCGCACTCCTGCCTCAGTTCCCCTGCAGTGTATGAGGCAGGCACTCACTTTTTGTGTGCCTGCTTGGTTCTTCGCTGCACTCCAAATGGCTGCCTGTCAGTTCTCACGGTGGTTTGCGGCGATATAAGGTAAGCTAAAATTAAGTTAGAAAGGGTAATGGGTTTCAGTAAGAATGTGGAAATAAGTATTTCCATTTTATTGCAGGGGAAATCTTTGAAAAAGCCATCTTGTGGCAAAACATGTTGGAAATGTTTCCCCTGGCCATTTGACCTAAAAGTGAAAGCTATGGGGCTCATAATAAAAACATCTAAAAAGTGGCCTAAATTGGTACTTGGACGATCAAAAAGCCAGATCATCCAAGTACCGATAATCAAAGATGGTTTTAGACATATCTAAAACCAGCTTTGGCCTTTTCCCTGCCTCTAAATGCATAGAACAAAAAAAGGTGTTTTTAGAGGAGGGGAAAGGAAAGGAGGTGGGTGGGAGGTGGGCTGACCTAGACTTAGTCATACAGCAGGTATAACCAAAAGTTTGAACAGGTTGCCTAGTAGGCACTTATACGTTTTGACTTAGACCAAGCCAAAACAGATATAAGTGCCGAAAAGGGGGCGCTGAGCTGATCATGACTGCCACGATCAACTTAGCGGCCCTGGAAACCTGCCCACCTCCCCACCACAATGATTGCGGCAGGAGAGATGCCGTGATCCTCCCCCCAAAGTGCCAATTTTTCCTGCCGAGACGTGACTCCCCACCCCCCTGATCTGATCTGGGCAGGAGAGAGCTCAACCCCTCCTGCCCTGGCAACCCCTCATCCCCAATCAGATACAGACAGGAGGGAGCCCAATCCCTCCTGCCCCTGCGACCCCCCCTAACCCCCGATATGATCTGAGCAGGAGGGAGCCCAGCCCCTCCTGCCCCTGTGGCCCCCTCATCCCCAGATCGGATACGGGCAGGAGGGAGCCCAATCCCTCCTGCCCCTGTGACCCCCCTTATCCCCTCGATCTGATCCGGGCAGGAGGGAGTCCAACCACTTCTTCCCACGATGAACCCCTCCACAACCGCCCTCCTGAGCTCCTGATCGGCCCCCCTGAACCCCCGATCAGACCCCACACCTGCAACCCTGCAACACCCCACCAACCCAACACCCCCTTACCTATATTCAGGTGGTCAGATGGATCCTAAGACCATCCACCTGGCAGGCTCGCCATCATGTGGGCAGGGCCTTAGGCATATGGGACCAACCCAGTCCATGTGCCTAAGGTCCTGCCCACAGGAGGGGCCTAAGGCAACTGGGACAATTCCAGTGGGTCCAGGTGCCTAAGGCTCCTCCTGTGGGCAGGGCCTTAGACGCCGGGCCCAATCAGGCCCTAAGGCCCAACATTCAGTGGAAGGTGGGCCTGCCGGGTGGACGGGCTTGGGACCCATCCGTTCGGTCAACTGATTTTAGGAAAGGAGGGGGTGTTGGGGGTGAGGGGTGTCATGGGGTTGCAGGTTGGGTGGGCAGATTGGGGGTTTGGGGGGTGGTCATGGGGGGATTCATCGTGGGCAGGAGGGGTTGGGCTCCATCCTGCCTGGATCAGATCGGGTTTGAGGTGGTCGCAGGGGCCGGAGGGGCTGGGCTTCCTCATGCCCATATCGTTTCAGGGGGGGTGGATCACAGCAGGAGAGATTGGGCATCTCTCCTGCAGTGATCGTGATCACCCCTCTACCCGAACTACCACGAACCGGTGCAGAAGAGATTAGGTATCTCTCCTGTTGCGGGTCGTGGCAGTTCGGAGGTGAGCCGATTGCCATCATCATCACGACAGGGGAGATGAGCCGTCTCTCCTGCCTCCTCCATATCGTTGTTGGGGGGGTGGATTCTGTAGTCGGTGTTCTTTTTGACAGACACCTGTTACAGAATCCAGCTTTTAGACGAAGGACTGGCCCCTCCTTGGCCTAAAAGGGCTGGCTTTGGGCATTTGGGACTTAGGTTGTTTTTTGGTTGGTAATGTGTTCTAAGTGTAGACATAGTGGTGGTCTTGGCGTTTAAACAGATGAAAATAGGGGTAGGCCATTCTAAAAAAAAAAACCAAAAACCTGTCATTTTGGACATTTTTTTGAGAATGCACATTTTCCTTGCTTCTACTTTCAGCGTTTAGGGCCTAGGTCAAAAGGGGACTTAGACATTTGTTTTTATTATGCCCCTCCATATGTTTAAATCAAACTTTAAAAAGTAATTGTAAGAAATATAGCAGATGACGAGGTAGGTGTATAAAGCTTAGTACAATGAGAAGTTTGAGTACTACGTGACACCGTTGAAGCCTGAAAAGATTTAAGTAGATAAAGATTGTATTGCATTCTGAGGAATGTTAGATATATGTGTATTATATATACCTTGGAATATAACTATTAGTGCATATATTTGTTTAATATTTAAGATGACAGTACTATATGTGTATTTGCACACATATGTACATAATATATTCTGCCTAAGCATATTCTATAAATATCCTACAAATTTACATAGTGTGTATTTGTGTGGATGTGCACAGCAGGGAAGAGCATTGGGTATGGCATAGGTTTCAAATTGCAAGTTTATACAGACTTGATATACCATCCATCATAGGAACATCTGGATGGTTTACAACAATAATGTTAAGGGGTGGAAAAGAAAAAAAAATAATCACAAAGATACACTGGGAAGGAGGCCTATCTGGACATATTCAGCATTCTAAATGACAACCAGTCAGGGTTTCGCTCCGGACACAGCTCTAAAACTGTTATTGCTTCTCTACTTGATTCCCTCCACTCCCTGTTTAGCCAGGGCACAAGTGCACTAGTCCTTCAGTTTGATTTAAGTAGTGCCTTCGACTTAGTTGATCATACCATCCTCAGATTGTTTGGAGTCAATCGGTCTCTCGAGCAAAGTTTTAAAATGGTTCCAGGGTTTTCCAAGTAAACGATCATACCAAGTTTGCAGTGACAATACACATTCCTTCAGCTGGATAAACGAAGGTGGAGTCCCGCAGGGCTCTCCCCTGTTCCCCACACTGTTCAACATCTACATGGCCACACTAGGGAACCTATTGCAAAGCTTGAAATTCAAATTCTACACTTACGCCGACAACATTACTATAGTCTTTCCCCTAACCAACGTAACTCCTGAGACAAAAAAATCACCTGGGATCTATCCTAAAGCAAATCGAACAATGGATGGCCGATTTCAAATTGAAACTCAATTCAGAAAAAAACAAATTCTTCCTGGCAAGTCCGAACGACAAAATCAAAGATTCAACAATTTCCTTGAACGGTCAAGTCTTTCCTATCACAGATTCCATATAAATTCTGGGAGTGACACTAGACCGCAACCTCACCCTTGAAACTCACACTGACTTACTAGTCAGAAAAGGCTTCTCCGCCTTATGGAATTTAAGAACCATCAGAAAGTACTTCAATGCAACCTCATTCTGCTTACTGGTGCAATCCTCCTTTCTGAGCTTACTCGACTACTGCAACATTATCTACCTGGGGTCCTTCAAAAAAACCATTCAAAGACTCCGTATCATCCAAAATTCAGCAATCCAACTGATCTTTGGGCTAAAAAAATGGGAACACATAACTCCCTACTAACAAAAACTCCATTGGCTACCCTTGGAAGCAAGAGTGCAGTTCAAGTTTGCCTGTCTCTGTTTCAAATCCATTCTTGGTTCAGCCCCCTTATACTTGGTTCCCTATTTTACCTTAGATTGTCCATCCAGACCCACTCGCAGAGCTCATCTATTCAGCCATCCAACTCTAAAGGCCTGCCATTATAAAAGATTCCTGCACAGAACACTTGCCTTCCAAGCAGGTCATCTAAATGATTGGCTGAGCAGTACTATCTCGCGCTCCTCATCCTACCTAGACTTCAGAAAATTATTAAAAACTAACCTATTTAACCGATTTGTAACCTAAGTCCTCTTACCCAACCCTTGTCCCTAAGATCTCTTTTGTCATACCTTTGCTTCCTATTCTATGTACATTTGACCCCTTATATTGCTCCTGTTCCCTGCTTACATTTATTAATTGTATCTGTATTCGCTGATTGTACTCATTTGCTGATTGTCCAGCCCTTTTTTGTTGTAAACCGCCTCAAACTACTACGGCTTTGGCAGTATATAAGAAATAAAATTATTATTATTATTATTATTAAGAGGCTAGTTGGCCCAGGACCTAAGACCCCTCCTATGGGAGGGAACTTAGGTACCTGAGCAAATCAGAGCCTTATGCCATTCTCTGGTACATCCCAGAATGCACCAGGAAGGGGAAGGCCCACAATTTTGGAGTGGCAGGCTGGCCGACCGGAGGTTGTAAACATCCCTCTGGCTGGACAGTCAACTGAAAGGTATGGGGGGTTGAGGGTAGAGTTATGGGTGTGGGATGGGAGCCTGATCCTTGGGTTATATCAAGTGGTTCAGGTTTGGGGAAGGGGGTGACAGGAGGAAGTAGGCATCCCTCCTGTCTGGCTTGCCTGGGGGAAGGCGGCGACTCTGGAGGGTATTCCAGGGCAGGAAGGAGTGGGGATCTCTCCTGCCAGCCGAGTTCACATGGGGATTCGGATGTTCCCTGCTGCAGCCGCTCTGCTGATCGTGACAGGAGGATTCCCTTGCCATTATCAGCCAATGACAAGGGATCTGGCACAATTCTCTAACCGGCGCCTGTGGACATGGGCGCCAGTTAGAGAATTGTGCTGGTTAGGCAGGGTTGGGCATCTGTCCCTTAGGGCAGATGTGATTCTGTATAGGATACCAGTGTGTAATTCTCAGCCACTTCTTAGGCGGCTGCAGAAACCGATGACCTGTACAAAATTTCACCCTTAGTGCATAGTTCATTATATAATACATTGCGGTAGTCGTGATATGACTAGTGAGTGAATTAATGTTAAGAGATAGTGGTTCTAGTAGTGTTTTGATGGAATAGTTCATTTTGAGGGTTTTAAAATGTTTTATTTAAAAATTTCTTACTCACTACTTCTACAATTCTGAGAGAGTTACATGTAAACACTCATAATTGAACAAATGAACAAATAAATAACACTATACAATAAACATCTAAAAAAACAGAAAACAAAATACATTAAAATGTCAAAAGGTCTAAAAACCAGCCTCAATGCAGCAGGTCTAATGAGAGGCATCTATATAATAACTCCCCCTCAACCATCTGTGCTTCGTCTCCCTCGAACAGAGGAGATTGAGAGGGGACATGATCAAAACATTCAAGGTATTGAAGGGAATAGATTTAATAGATAAGGACAGGTTATTCACCCTCTCCAAGGTAGGGAGAACGAGAGGGTACTCTCTAAAATTGAAAGGGGATAGATTCCGTACAAATATAAGGAAATTCTTCTTCACCCAGAGAGTGGTAGAAAACTGGAAAGCTCTTCTGGAGGCTGTTATAGGGGAAAACACCCTCCAGGGATTCAAGACAAAGTTAGACAAGTTCCTGCTGAACCAGAACGTATGCAGGTAGGGCTAGTTTCAGTTATGGTGCTGGTCTTTGACAAGAGGGCCACCACGTGAGCGGACTGCTGGGCACGATGGACCACTGGTCTGACCTAGCAGCGGCAACTCTTATGTTCTTATGTTATATCTCTCAAACAGCACTGTTTTAACCAGCTTGCTAAAATTTAGTATGGATGATGCACTTCTTAAATTGAGAGGCAATACATTCCACAAAAGAATACCTTGTACTGTCAACATTGAGCGACAATCGGGACAGTTTCACCTGTTTAATGATGGAACTTCCAAACAGAGCTTTTCCTCAGAGCGTAGTGTTCATGTTGGCTTACTTAACATTACCGGCTTCTTTGTATGCTACAACTTATAAATCAGAGTACCTTAAATTTTATTCACATAGCAACAGGCAACCAGTGGAGACCTACTAGAATAGGTGTGATATGATCAAATTTTGAAGCCCCCACAATCAGTTGCACTGCAGCATTTTGCACCAATTGTAATGCTCAAATAGCATACTTTGGTTAACCAAAATAAATGACATTGCAGTAATCAAGAGTAGGGATCAATATTGCACTGATGACTGTTTAAAAGTTCTCTATTGGCAAGAAATCTCTTAATTTATGAAGTAAACAAAGTTTGAAAAAATCTTTAGACAACACTACCTTTTTCTGTGGTTTAAAAGAGAAGGAGGAGTCCAAGATCACACTCAAATATTTATACTGGTTAGATACCGAGACCACAATATTATCAAGTACTATCTCAGAGGGAAACGATGCAAGGTTGTTTTCTTGACCTAGAGCTAGAACTTCCATTTTGTCCATATTCAGTTTCAGATGATTTGCATCCATCCATTTCTTGATCACTCTTAGGCAATCCTCGACCCTTTTTAGGGCATCCAAAACTATACCCCCTAATAGGATGAGAAATTGAATATTGTCTGCATAGAGCTCATAGCTTACCTTCAATGAATGTAATTTGATGCATAAAGGAAGCAAATAGATATTAAACAATACTGCAGACAGTGCAAATCCCTGTGGCACCCCACATCTAAGCTCTGCCCATTCAGAATGACTTGTCCCAGCTTCAACATAAAACAGTCTATCAGACAAAAAGAGGTAAAGCACTGTAACACTATACCTCCAATACCCAATTCACATAATCTCAGCAGAAGAATCTGATAGTCATCCATGTTGAAGGTGGCCGATATGTCAAGGAAAACCATAAAAAATGATTTGCCTTGATCAAGCCCCTGCTGATCATTTCTTTAGGGCTCTTAAGTGTTAGCAATGCTTAGAATCTTACCCTGTAGACTCTAAGCATTGTTAACAATTAAGAGTCCTGAAAAAATGATCAGCAGATCATGAAATGTTGGCCATTGTCAGCTTATATTGATTTAATGAAGAAGCTGAAGCCACACTAAGGCAAAGATAAATGTTGCTTGCTTTTGGTTTTGAACCATTTTCTATAATATAGCTAAAGGGTTGTTTTATCAATGATAGAATGCTGGAGGGGAGTTAAAGAGCAATATAAGCTCCCCTTCATAGTTCCAGAGCAATGTTTGCCGTGCAGCTTCTGAGGCTTTTTTCCTCTGTTTAGCTATATTTTTAGGAATTTAAGTCTAGGATTGTTAAGGGGTCAAGCCATTGAACATTTTTGCTACCAGTGCAAAGTTAGAACTGGAGGTATAACTTTTGATTTACTAGTATAATACACTAATATAATATACTAGTATAATATACACTAATATAATATATGTTATGTATAATACAGTAGTATAATATATATATGTATAATATATATAATACAGTATATATATATTATACACTAGTATAATAAAACTTTAACAGAGTTTACTAGTGATATTGGTATGTTCTGGAGGTAGCTAAGTATGATAAGGTTTTGGTCATTTGATCCGGTACATAGAAATACTTTGGATTTAGATGGGTTAAGGTAAAACCTGTTGTCTTGAAGCCAAGTAGTGATTTGTGTTAGATATTGGTTGATATTTTATATTTCTGAAGTGTAATTGGGTCCAGTGGGTGTAGAAGCTAAATATCATTGGCATATATGAATTAGTGAATCCTAGAGATTGAGCTAAAGATAGATGTTGTGATAAGAATATATTAAATAGAAGAGGGACAAGTACTAAAGCTTGTAGGACCCAACTATGGAAGGAGCAAGTGTTTGAATAGAAGTTATTACATTGGACTTAACATGTGCATTCAGTCAAGTAGGAGGTAAACTAATTAAGTGTTGTGCCAACTATACCTATATGATGGAGTCTATCAAGGAGAAGGGTATGATCAATATGTCAAAGCCAATCAAACTGACTTTTAATGAGTAATCTCAAAAATATGCACACCAAAGAATCACAGAGTCACAAAGTCACAGCAGTCTAGTTCAACTACTCATGAAGTATGTCATTATTGAGGACCGTATGGGATATCAGACAACCCGACAAACAACTTAGTTTGAAGGGAGAAATTCTTCATTTGCCCCACGGAACCTCCTCCTCTGTTTTTTTCTTTTTTTCTTTTTTACTTTACTTATTTCATTATAAATTATTTTTTCTTTCAATGTTAATTGTCTTATCGTTTCATATCCTCTGAACATATAAAAGGTTACTTAGCTTTCAGCGTTTTAGCTTTAAGATCAATCCCCTGAATGCCAACGCGTTTCGGATGTCTTTGTCAAGGCGACATGGGGAAGCTAAAATACCAAGAAACAAACCATTAGGGTTAAGGCCTCCAACTGAACTATTAACATTTTTTTAGGACGACCCAAACCCTCCCTTTATTCTACATTACTTACATTTTTGGTAAACATACACAACGTACCGCCAACCGGCTTAGAAAGGCAAGCCGCGGCGTACTGACTCTGGGATTTAAATACCCCTCCCAAATGACGACATTTCCGGGGAAACAAACTACATTACCTCATAAAGTTTAAAGGGATAAGGACCTATTTAAAACAGAACAGCATCTTAAATTGTTAAAGAGACTTAAAGGTCAGCTTGGGCTAACCAGTCCGATGATTCATTTAGCCCTTTAGGGGACATCGAGTCTTGTATGAACATTCACCGGAGCTCACAACGGTTAAGCCTCCGGACAGCCTCCGGACAGCCTCTGGACAGCTTCCCATGTCGCCTTGACAAAGACATCTGAAACGCGTTGGCGTTCAGGGGATTGATCTTAAAGCTAAAACGCTGAAAGCTAAGTAACCTTTTATATGTTCAGAGGATATGAAACGATAAGACAATTAACATTGAAAGAAAAAATAATTTATAATGAAATAAGTAAAGTAAAAAAGAAAAAAACGGAGGAGGAGGTTCCGTGGGGCAAATGAAGAATTTCTCCCTTCAAACTAAGTTGTTTGTCGGGTTGTCTGATACCCCATACGGTCCTCAATAATGACATACTTCATGAGTAGTTGAACTAGACTGCTGTGACTTTGTGACTCTGTGATTCTTTGGTGTGCAATATGTCAAAGGTCATGGTGAGGATTAGAGCTATAAGTAATACTGATTTATGATGGTCTAAATGGTACATGATGGTCCTAGAGTAGTGTTGCCTGAATCCTGTCTGGTTAGGATAGAGAACATTGGTTTTGTCAACAAAATCAGTGCGGTGTGAAAAGATAATTCATTCTATTATTATGGTTTGGAAAGAGATATTGGTAATAGGTTGATAATTGGTGCAGAAACCAGCTGTGGTTTTGGAGTCCTTAATTTTATGGTGGATGGTTACAGACTTCCAGGATGATAGAACTTGACCATGTTTTAAACTATTTTCTATTAAGGAGTGGACGAATGGTGCATTGTAATACTCAATAAAAAATAATTGAGATGGAAGTAGAGCCAGTGAAGGTAACTTGAGAAGAAAAGCACCCCCAAGGAAAAATAAAAAAGCTCAAACCAGAAAAATATTGATGTTAAAGGATTACATCACGAGAGGCTTTAACCTCAGAACACAGGTTAAAGAGCCTAAAATAGTGAAATGATTTCCAGGATCCTCAGCTACCAGGAGTACCAGACAAACCAACTACCAGGAGTACCAGATAATTAGGGAAGAAACTAAGAATTTTAAAGCTGTTATACACTTGAATTGCAGAAGACTTTTCGGAAGCTGAGGGAGAGGTTAAAATCTTTTGTAAAGACGGTAGCTTTTTTCAAAGTACTGTAAATCACCTGGAATGGATGGTATATAGTACATCCTAGAGTGTTGCTAAAATTACAAAATGAACTTGCAGAGCTATTGTTAGTAATTTGTAATTTTTCTTTAAAATCCACTATAGTACCAGTAGACTAGATGGTGGCCAACATGATGCTGATTTTTAAAAAGGGTTCCAGAGGTGATTCAGGAAATTAGAAACCGGGAAGGTTGACATCAGTGCTGGGCAAAATGGTAGAGACTATTAAAAAGAAGAAAATGACAGAACATATACTGTACATAAGCATGGATTAATGAAAAAAAGCCAACATGAATTTAGTCAAGAGAAATCTTGCCTCACCATTCTACTGCATTTCATTGAAGGGGTGAATGAGCATGTGGATAAAGGTGAACCAGTTGATATTGTGTATTTGGATTTTTAAAAGCATTTGACAAAGTACCTCATGAAAGACTTCTGAGGAAATTAGAGAGTCATGGGATAGGAAGTAATGTCCTATTATGGATTAAGAACTGGTTGAATGGTCAATATTCTCAATGGAGAAGGGTAAATATTGGGGTTCACAAATCAAAATGCTCCCATAATTTTTAAATGGCATTTTTCACTTAAGTAGGCACTAATAATGCGCCTATTGACTTAAGGCACCATTTATAGCAGGGCTGCCCAAGTCCGGTCCTCAAGATCTACTGGCAGGCCAGGTTTTCTGGATATCCACAATGAACATGCATGAGAGAGATTTGTATACCAAGAAGGCAGTGCAGGCAAATCTCTCTCATGCATATTCATAGTGGATATCCAGAAAACCTGGCCTGCTAGTAGATCTCGAGGGCCAGACTTGGGCAGCCCTGATTTATATAATATGGGCCTATGTTCCATTAAGTTTCCATGTAGTCCAATACTTTGTGGATTGAACATTTATAAGAGCCACCTTAATTTTGCATACTAATATTAGAGTTGTAAATAAGAAATCATTTTGAATATATAAGATAGTTTGGAGGAATGGGAGGCAGTATTTTTTTGGCATGTTTTACATAGTTTTACATAAAAACAAACAAGGCTATTACTGAACAGGATGACTAGTCTTCTAAATTCAAGTTAAATATGCTAATAATTTTAAATATATTCTGCTATTAGTGTATCTATAGAAATATATTTTGCATTTAAATGGAATAATTAGGAGGTGTTTATAATTAAAACAAGACTTTTAAAGGGTAGTTTTAAAACCTAATCAGAATTTGGCCTTCTCTGTCTACATTTTAAATTGAAGCGAAATGATATTATGGACCCTGAGGCGATTCTCTATGCATAATACCTGATGCAAAAATTAACAGTAGTTTATACAAAATGCACACAAATGATGCATTAAAAATAAAATGGTTTTGACTGTGAACGCTGAAAAAGAATTTAACAGCCAATAAACTTTAAAGGAACTTTTCTATTTAATGTCCTGAAAATGTAACAAAGAAATCAATGTTGAACACTGTTTTGGAAACAACAGGAAAACAATTTGCATAGCCTTTTCTACGGATAAAGGAGTATTTCACCTTTATGTAGCAGTGTGAGCAAGGGTGGGGCCTGGCACCTTAAAAACACAGCTATGCTGAGGTTTTAAAGGTCAAACAAGTGTCTCAGGCTTAAAGTACTTTCCTCCAGTATTCAACATAGATGTGCCGAGTTTAAGCCCTTAGTTCCAAAGATACAGGTTCTGCAGTGTTCCAGGAGAAACTTGACATACCTGAGTAGATCTTCTGCAGCTTACAATGCTGTGGTGAAGACATAGGGTGGAAAACCTTTCCTCTATCCTCTGGGCCTCCCTGACTATTCTGTGCTGAGGGTTTTTATCCTACCTTGACCACACCCTCTGGCTCTGCTTCTGCTGAGTCATCTCTTCCTTGCTCTGTGGCCCGCTTTGTAAGGTGGATCTATGACTGTTGAGGAGTGCTGTTAAGGGGGAACAGCAATTTCCTATAGACTCTCTCATACTTCAAATAATGGTTTATTTGACAACCACTGGCTTTGGGTGCAAGCAAAAATACATTATTTTTCATTTCATGTACAGTTTCCTGCTCATAAATGCAGTAAGAGCATTCATAGCATAAGTGACATAGCATGTAAATGCAATTGGGGGGAGGGGGAGTATACACAGAGGTAAAGCATGAGAAGAACTGCCATTTATATATGCAACTTATAGACTTGCAAGAGGACCTTGTAAGATTCGGAGACTGGGCATCAAAAAGGCAGATGATGTTTACTGTGAGCAAGTGCAAAGTGATGCATGTGGTAAAGAGGAACCCAAACTATAGCTACATGATGTATGGTTCCACATTAGGAGTCACTGCCCCAAGAAAGGATCAAGGTGTCATTGTTGAGGATACGTTGCAAAGTGGCATCTAAAGCCTAGATTCACTAAACCTCCAAACTGTGCAATCCGTTTCCATTTGCATGCCGGCCGACCAATTCAGTAAAGGCCTGCATGCAAATGGGGATGATCGTTAACACGCTGTCCCCCCCTCCCCCCACGGCCAGAGCGATCCCCACTCATGCGCACACCCTGACAGTAGTGACAGGAGAAGCAGCCTCCTGTCACTGCTGTCAGGGCTCAGCCCAGCCCAGATCTCTCTTGCCTGCTCCCGGACTCTCCTGTTCTCTGCTGCCGTTCCCTGCAGTGCAAGCCCGTGTTTTAAAATGGCCCTGCACTGTGGAGAACGGCAGCAAAGAGCAGGAGAATCCAGCGAGCAGGGAAGAAAGATCGGGCACCGGCCTGATACACTGGCCTTGCTCGATACACCCCGCAGGCCCAGATCTCTCCTGCCTGCCCTGCTCTGCCCAGATCTCTCTTGCATGCTCACGGACTCTCCTGCTCTCCTGCTCCTGCTCCTGCTCTATGCCTGCCTGTCTTTTTTATTCATTTTTTTAATGGGGCAGATATTTTGAATGTGTAACACACGCAAAATATCTGTGCCATGGAAAAAAATGAATAAAAAAGACAGTCAGGCCTGTGAAAATACCTGCAGACCTGATGGTAACTCAGTTATCGACAGGTCTGCAGCAGTCGGGTTTGCCAATAGTAAAACCCGACTCAAAATAGCCAAGCAAATGTTAGTGAATCAATCGCTTGGCTATTTTGCATGGGGATTTTACTAATTTGCATGGGACGATCGGGATCAGGTCGCTACAGGCATTAGTAAATAGTGCAGGAGGGAAATCTGGTCGTAAAGGGCTCGCAAACCGATTGGTACATGATCAGTTTGCTTAGTGAATCCAGCCTTAAGAAAGCTAATAAAATATTGGGAATTATCAGGAAAGGAATGGAAAACAAAGATGAGAAATGTTATAATGATCTTGTAACGTTTTATGGTATGGCCAAACCTTGAATACTGTGTGCAATTCTGGTCACTTTATCTCATAGTTATAGCAAAATTATACCATAATTATAGCAAAATTAGAAAAGGTACAGAGAAGGGCCACAAAAATGATAAAAAGGATGGGACAACTTTCCTATGAGGAAAGGCTAAAGCGGCTAGGGCTCTTCAGCTTGGTGAAAAGATGGATCAGGGGTGATATGACAGAGGTCTATAAAATATTGGGCTGCTGTGGACTGGCATAATGAGCTAAAAACCCTATACGAAGGGCTGGCCCCAGTCAAAGAGATCAAATACTACCACACAAATATTCCTCCCCCCGGTTTACCAAACACTTAAGAACTAAGAAAAGTAGAAAGGAAATTGTACAAATCCAGACTTAACAGTGACAGGTCCAAATGGAAGGAACTGCATGAAGAATATAAAATAGCCACCCTAGAGGCTAAAAAGAAGTACTTCTCTGAACAACTATTAAAGTCCTCCAATAGGTCAAAAACCCTTTCCAAACTAACAAAAAATATACTCACAACATCACAGGGAGATAATCAGTATCTTAACACTGAACTCGACAGCAAAACACTCTCAGACTACTTCGCTGACAAAATAGACAAAATATGGTCTCACCTTGACTCCACCACACTATAGACATTGTCCCCCCCATGACTCAGACAAAACGCAAAACAACTAAAACCACAACTGGGAACCTAACTAACTTTAAAACTGTCTCCTGCGATGACATCACTGAAATACTAGACACAATTTGCCCGTCTGGCTTCAACCTGGACCCCTGTCTGCCACGCCTTCTAGTGGTGGTGAAAGACATATTTGTAGACTCCATCCTTCCTCTCATCAACACCGCTCTACAAATGGATTCCTGTGGAATGCCACAAGAAAGTTTATATGACTGAAAATGCTGATCACTCCAATGAACTGTGTTTGTTCTATCAGATAAACATAACAAATAACCTAATTTAACAAAAGTCCTTTCCGTGAGCAATGTTTAACAACTGTAGCATGGTTTTTAGCACCGGCCACAATGGTAACAGCTCCGATGCTTGTAGAATTCCTATGGAGCTGTTATAGAATTCCATTGGAGCTGCTATCACCATGGTCGGCGCTAAAAAACATGCTATGGTTTTGTAAAGGGGGGGGGGGTTAAATTTGGCAATTCTGCCATTACTGTGAACCACAATGTAATAGCAGAATAAAAATCACTAATGTAATAGTCTCTTCAGAGACTAAAAAACTAAACTAAACTAAAGCTTAACTTTGTATACAGAGTCATCATTCTAAGAATGCTCGACTTGGTTTACAGCAATTAAATAAAAACAGGGAAAGATTTGCAATTGATAAAGAGAAGGTAATAGCAAAATTTCAAGAAAATTAATTTTCAAAATGTTTGACAGAGTTGTTTTTTCCTCTGATCTTCTGGTAAATAGGGGGTCCTTTTACTAAGTTGTGATAAAAAGTGGCTTTAGCACAACCTAATGTGGGTTTTTTCTGCAAACTAAGGCCATTTTTTTTCACATCCAGAAAATGAATGATTTCCTAATTTTTTATCTTAATAGACATGCTCTAATGTTGCCATTAGCATATGCACATTAAAAAAAATATACTGAAAGAGCACTTACTGGTTCTAAAAATGGCACCTGAAGTTAGGCGATGGTAGGCACCTTACTGCCGCCTAACTTAATTGGTTTTAATTGGTGCACTAATTGGTTGTGTTGATTAAAAACTAATTACCATTATTTTAAAAATGGAAGAGCTTAAGGATGCCTCCAAAAAGGCTGCCATTATCCTGCTTACAAAGGTGCCTTATAAGGCCTAATGCCACTGTAGGCATGATTAATAGCAGAAGTGGTGTTAGGTGTCATAAGGTGCTTCTATAGCTGCAATTCTCATGAAAGGTAGGTATTGAAAATGTAGGCTTTTAAAACTCTGGCCTACATTTCTGGCGCCTACCTTTCATGTAGCCATGATTCAACAAAGAGTTCCATTGTATGGCTGACACGCAATTGGCAGCCATTTTTAAAGAAACTATCTATTCAGGTGCCGTTTGTAGAATCTCACCCTAAGTTTCAAGTTTCAAGTTTATTCAAAATTTTATATACCGCCCAATCAGCCTTCTAGGCGGTGACTATTGTCTTAAAAACATATATGAAATAAAAATACATCATTAAAACAATAATCATTACTAAACACATTTAAAAACAAAACAAAAAACAACAGAAACAAAAAAGGAAGAAAGGGTAAAACTAAAATTTATCAAGTAAAAAGAGAGAACATATAGGGAAAAAACAAAAGGGAGGGTGTCTAAAAGTAAAATAAAACTATGTAGCCCTAAAAAGGACATTTAGGTCTCAAAAGCATCAAGAAAAAGAAATGTTTTAAATTTGTCTTAAAATGGTGGAGTTGATTCTTCCCTCAAGTGGACCGGAATATTATTCCAAAGAGATGGAGCGTTGACAGAGAAAATAATAGACCTCATTGTGTTGATAAGCTTCACAGACGGGACAGATAAAAAATTTTTTGAAGATCTTAAAGTCTTAGAGGAACTATAGGGAATAAGAAGGTTATTAATAAATTTGGGTTGACTATTTTGTCTAGTTTTAAAGGTTAGTAAAAAAATTTTGTATGTGATTCTCTGTTCAACCGGCAACCAATGAGCTTTATAAAGGAGAGGAGTAACATAGTCTAACTTCTTAGCATTAAATATAATCTTTACTGCAGTGTTCTGTATAATTTGGAGTCTTCTTATTTCTTTTTTAATTATGCCCTTATAGAGTATTATTTCTTTTTTAGTTATGCCCTTATGCAGTAATCAATACAGGAAATCACGAGAGAGTGGATCAAGATTCAGAGAAGATGGCTCTAACAATTTGGATATAGATATAATCATTCGTAATCGGTAAAAACAGCGCTGAACCACTGTGCTGATATGAAGATGATAATTGAGCATACTATAGAAAGTGATTCCTAATAATTTTAAAGAGGGCACAACTTGAAGAGATTAAGTTTTAAATGTAATGGGAGTTAATAGAGAAAGTCCTTCCTTATTGGGAAAAATCATTAATTTGGACTTTTCGATGTTCAAGGAGAGCATGTGTAAATCTAACAAGGAGTTGATTTTTTCCAATTTTTTGTTTATAAGATTTATTTCAGTTAAGTTGTTTAAATCTATTGGATGAATTAACTGCACATCATCTGCATAGACAAACATTGTAAAACCAATGGATTGTCCTAACGTTAAAAGGGATGCATGGAAAATATTTAAAAGTAAGGGGGATAAAATTGAACCCTGAGGGATACTTTAATCAGTTGTAAATGGGTCTGATGATGTTTTATTGAAAACTACCTTGGAAAAACGATCTTTAAAGAAAGATGAGAACCAATCCAAGACCTGGTCTGTGATTCCAATGTCGTACAGATGCGCCAGTAGAAGCTTATGTTCAATCGAATCAAATGCAGATGATAGGTCTAAGGAAATGAGCAAAACAGACTGATGGTGATAGAGATGATAAAGAATTTTTGTAGTCAACCCAATAAGTGAAAGTTCTGTGGAATGATGTTGACGGAACCCTGTTTGGTATGGATGTAGTACATTTGTTTGTTCAACAAAGTCTGAGATTTGGTGGAAAACAATTTTTTCTGTAAGCTTAGCCAAAAGAGGGGTATTTTAAATGGGTCGGTAATTTGAAACTTCATGTGCACTAATTTTGTAGTCTTTAATTATTGTGTAAATGATTGCTTCTTTCCATGCTTTTAAGAACATAAGAACATAAGCATTGCCTCTGCCGGGTCAGACCAGGGGTCCATCGTGCCCGGCAGTCCGCTCCCACGGTGGCCCTCCAGGTCCATGACCTGAAAATGTTCCCTACCTAACCTAAAAAGTCCATACCCTATTTGCTCAGTGTCCTGTGAGGTAAACCTCTATCTGTACCCCGTTATTCCCTTCGCTTCCAGGAAGTCATCCAGTCCCTTTTTGAACCCCAGAATTGTACTCTGGCTTATCACCTCTCCGGGAAATGTTCTTGAAGTTAAGCTAGAACATATCAGATTTAAAATATCTGAACTAAAGAATAAAAAAAAGCTTATATGGCTTATATGGTAAATCTGCACTAACCAGTTACATGCAGTAATGCAGATGTACTAACTGATTAGCAAAGGAACACCTACTCTCTGCCTCCAGATTTGTCCCCTCAAAAAAAAAAACCCCAACAAACCCCACCTCCCCCCACATTTTGTAATGTACGAGTAGCACATGCAGATTTGATACTTACTGTAGAACAGCCATTTTAAACTGCAACAAATAGGAGTGAGGTAGAATTGCAGCATTAGTTGCAACCAGTTTTCTTTTAAAGGATCTTTTTACAATCTTTTCTCTTTACCCAAAATCTCTTCTTTGTTTAGAGTTTTCTCTCACTTACTTTCTGCTTTTTTAAGTCCTTCCCGCACCTGACCTTACGGTGCAAGATTGTTTAATCCAGTGTCTGACTACCACGGCAATTCAGTTCTCTGATATAGGGCTCCTTTTACAAAGCCACGATAGAGATTTCTACCACAGGTCAGCGAGGTAAATGTTTCAATGCTCATAAGAATTCTATGAGCGTCAGAGCATTTACCTCACCAGCCCGTGGTAGAAACCTATACCGCAGCTTTATAAAAGCCAGAGTTAGTGATTTTTGGAGACATCAATGTTCATTTCAATAAGCCCTCTTGGCCTTTTAATAGGCATTTTATTTCACTCTCCTCTGAAATGGACCTCATTCAAAACATCTCCTTCCCCATTCACTCTGCCAAACACTATCTGGACCTTATTCTTGCTCATCTTAATGTGATACAAAGTGAAATAAATACATAATCTTTCTTTTTACCTGTTGCCGAATTAATAGGAGGAAAAGACCTCATAAATCCCAAACTTGACGCAGCAAACAACTAATAGGGATATTTCATTTTCTTTCATTGATCAAAAACCTCCAACAAATCCTTCTTTCCTTTATTAACATGTTCTAAAACTTTCCATTTTGATACATTTCTAATTATTTTTTTCAGTTTCTTAAAAATCATACTTCTGTTTCATTAGCATTCTTCAGATGCAACAATCACACAAAAAAAACCCCAGCTCTTATCCTGTAAACTCACAGTGAATGACACTTATCTTTGTGTTAAAGTGGCACTTCTCTTCTAAACTTTAGTATTCACAACACTTGTCAGGTAAGCTGTTTCTTGCCAAATTAAGCACTATCAGAACTTATCTTATAAGCTCAACAGGGCCGCCAATGACAGCTTCTTCAGAAGCAGTAAAGTGCAATGCTTATCTTGTTTCTTTACTTATGCTGCATGTTGTCAACATGCTGTAACTCTCTAGCTGTTCTCGTGTCTTTTCATATATACATCACACTTTCTTCACAAAAATGCTGCCTATTCTACGCACATATGTAAACCACATGAGTGTAATGTCTTCAGTCTGTGAATCCAGCATTGTTCCTTCTGTAACAGCACTTTTACTTAGTTTCTTCCTCTCTGATGTTTCTCCACTTGGTCAATCACAAAACAGCTTAATTGATTACATTTGTGTTTAAATTCTTCACATTGTGCAACTAGCAGTGAACTGAGTTTGCTTCTCTGTATTGCCAACTTGTGTTCACTTATCTTAATACTCAAAGCTCTCTTTGTCATCCCAACATGTAACTTAATACAAGAGCATTTGATGACCTACAAGATCATTATCCAGTGGTCCCCAACCCTGTCCTGGAGGACCACCGGACCAATCGAGTTTTCAGGCTAGCCCTAATGAATATGCATGAGAGAGATTTGCATAAAATGGAAGTGACAGGCATGCAAATCTGCTCCAAGCATATTCATTAGGGCTAGCCTGAAAACCCGATTGGCCTGGTGGTCCTCAAGAACAGGGTTGGGGACCACTGATTTAATCCAATGTCCAACTACCAAAATTTGGTTCCCTAATTTATTGATTCTTGGAGATTTCATTATTCTTGTCAATGATTTCTTTTGGCCTTTTGATAGACATTTTATCTCATTCTGCTGTGAACTGCATCTAATTCAAAACATTTCTTTCTCCACTCACCCTGCCAGACACACTCTTATTATTATCCACCATTCAAATTATTTTATTTTCTCCTGTCCTTTGGTCTGACCATCATTTGATATCTATTTTACTCAAGCTTCCTAAGCTCCTTCTCTGTGATAATTCTCAAAACTCTTCTTTCCTGAACTTTATATATTTTAATCCCACCATTCTTCCTCTATTTTTTCTCTGTTTCCCTTTGACTTTTTTTTCTGTTTAATTGTCCACCAAAACATCTGTCTGGAATTCAATTCTTCAGTCCATTATGGCAGAATCAGTACCTTTCTACCCTAGTTTGACCTTCAGGTCTAGGAGGTGTTGATACAAAGGAAGATTTCAAGTTTTCAAGAGACAATTATGGTAATACTACAAGGTAAGAGGAAATGGCAGCCATTTTGTGAGACCAAACAAAAAAAAAAAAAAAGAAGCACAATTTCACAGAACAACAGTAGAACAACAAAGATAGTATCAGGATGAATAAAAGTAAGTTTATTGAAAAATATAACAAACTGCTTTGCAGTTGTATCCAGCCACAGGTGGTGTGAACAAATGTTTTAGGAACCAACACAGTCTGTGTTTAAGCAATTCCTGCTTTGGTCAGGAGTCTTTCAGTGATAAAAAATATTATATAAGACATACTGTATAATATGTACTGTATATGTTTATACAAGCTATCTATACAGGGACGCCTTTAATTAATCTGATTTTGGAGTCCATCTGACATCTCCACTCGAATTAGGCAAGCATTGATCAAACAAATACTCTTCTGATTTTTTCTCTTCTTTGTTCTCTTTCCTATACTAAGTTGTAGTTCCTCCCTCCATTTCCCTCTCGTCGAATGTACGTCTGTGATTCCCCCCAAATTGTTTGTCTCCCCCATATTTTTTTAATTGTTCATCACTTTGTAATAAATGAAAAAAGCGATTTTATCAAATCCCAAATAAACTTGAAACTTGAAAAAGGCCAACCCTGGAATGAAAAAAAAGAAGGACAGACCTGCATGACTGTCTTATGCAGCCCTGGCTAAATATTGGCTTGGCCTACCTAAGCTCAAACAGCAATCACACACTCTCAGTCACAGAGTCAGCAACAATATATGGTGCAGTTTTATAATAATTTTTATCAGAGGTCCTTGGGGATATCAGATTGCCTTACAAACAACATAGTTTGAAAGGGTTATTTCCTCATATTACCCCGTGGTACCTCCTCCTCCTCTTGTTCTTTTACTTTTTCTATTTTACTTTTTTCTTTTTTCTATTAATTATTCATGATTCTATGATAGAGTATACTTAGCTTTCAGCCTTGCTATATATCCCCTCAACACCAACGCGTTTCGGTCTCTTTTTCAAGGCGAAATGGGGAAACTACTACATAGGGCCTAAGCTCAGGCAGCCTTTCCAACTCTATTTATTCCTCTATATTCAATTCTAGTGCTTTGACATAGCCAGGTACTGAGCACTGTGGGATAATTCAGCCAGCAACAGTAAGCATTTAAAAAAAAATGCTGATTACTGTTGGCTGAATATATATCGGGTGGGGGGGGGGTTACATTGTAAACTGCTTTGAAAATTTTTATCTGAAAATGCGGTATATCAGGCACCCCAATAAAGATATGAATAAAGAATAGAAGATGAGAATCATAAAACCCCAGATTTATCTAGGCTTAATTAACATGGATGAACCATTCCCCTTTCCTAATGGTATCTAACATTGATGGTTGATGAGCTGGTAGCTGTTGCACATACAAGAGTGGGAAGAGTCTTGTTTTTGTGTTATGGTAGTGATGGTTTTACAGGGATTTTGTTGTTTTTCTAACTGCTGATTGAGGTTTATCTCGCTTTTAGTTTTTCAGGTTATTTTAACTTTATTATGAGGTTTTTGTTTTGTGGATATTAGAGTGTGCTTTTTTGCTGGGTGGAGTTTTGTCATGTGCTAGAGTTTATTTATTTATTTATTTCAGGATGTCTTGAGCCATTGTGGTAGTTGATCTGTTTGGTTGTTCTTGCACAGCAGATTAGGGAGCTTTTGCTGGTGTCTTCTTGCAGCTAGGCATTATTTTTGTTGGTCATTTTGTTGGTTGCTATAATATAATCTTTATGTTAAGTGCTTCAGGGTATGCATCACTGTTCCTGTGATCATATTTTGCTAAATCTCCAAAAATTGCTTTGGCTACCAGTCGCCTTCAGAGTACAGTATAAAGCATTAATGAGAATTTGGCTTTACTGAAGATGACTGTGAATCCAAGGCTTGTTGACACTGGTAAAAAGATTTTTTGTTGCGCAGAAGTTAAGATACAGAATTGTCGTGAAAAGGTATGTTTAGAAAATTACTTAAAACAGTTATTTGTAGATGCCTTTTTCTAGACATAATTTTCTTCTCTGGTAGAATTGTTAAACAGCTTATGATTGTTATTATGCAAAGTTATGCTATTATTTTCTAGACATGATTTTTAAGGTTGTTTTGTATGTTAATTTTATTATGCTTCTGTTTTAAAACTATGTATGTAAATTTTGTAATACTAACTACAACCTGGAAAAAATAATAATATTTAACTGTGATAATACATCAATAATTAAACTTGTATCACAGTATCAGAAATATAAATTAAATACATAAATAAATAGTGCCCAGACCCACAACCTATTAATGTTCAAGTGTATAGAACCAAACATAGGCTGCCATCAGACCATCATTGCACTAGTATTGTCTGAACCACCATAGTTAAACCACTGTTCACAATCTAAATAATAACAAAATCACATATCTGGATGGTGGCAATCACAGATTAGATGGTCATAAAACAGGCAGCACTATGTCTTAAAGTGCTCATGCAACACTGTTAAAAAGCTCCTGGAAGCCGAGAAACACAAGTCTTCCCTTCGAGTCGAGTTTCGCGACAAACGTGCTTCCTTAGGAAGGGAATTCTAAAATACAAAAAATCATAATTACCCATGTGTACCTACATATAAACACTCTACACTCTTCTTTCTATATATATTATACTCCCCTCTGTCCTCTAATCTCATCCATTCATAAATACCTCTTAACAGCTTTATTTGTATATACAATCCAAACTGATCCCGCTCAGTCGGCAAGTTAACTGACAAAGCAACACCGGTTCTATCCTATGCCCCTTCAAAACAAACAGCAACCCCACTATATTTGAAACCAATCAATTTCATTATTGAGCCCTGCTGGACTCAATGTGTGCCAATTATAAATGAAACGATGTTCCTTTTCCATCAATACCCGAGAAACATCCCCCTTGTGAGAGGTAACCTGTAATAGTACAGTATATTGTAAATCTTCATTCACATGACCTATCTCTGACCAATGAGAGACCAGTGGGGCAGATAGGTGGCCATAACATATATTACTCAGATGTTCCGCTATTCTAACTTTTATGGACCGTTTTGTATGGCCAATGTACAATTTATGACACGGGCAAATAATACAGTATACCACTGCATAGAAAGAACAATCTGTGTCTGTAAGTAATTTTAACTTTTTTGCTGTTCGTATTCGGGATATCCAATTCCTTATTCTGTAATATGGCAGTACACACAACGGCCACATGCCTTGTGCTCCCCTCCCCCCGCACCCTCACTGGGCTCACATTGGTCATCTGTATGATGCAATAATTCACCAACATTGCGCCCCCGATGGAATGCAAATTTAGGAAATTCCATCAGTTCTGGAAACACTGGAACATCAATTCTGGAAACAATGTAGCTTAATGATTTGACAAACCTTGTAACTATCCATAGAATGCGGCAATAGGTTGTTGTTTGGATCTATGTATTTGGGGCTCAGAAGCATGCAGAAACATTGTGCCTGGAAATTAACTTGGGTCTTGCTTCAGATGCATTTTGAGTTTATTGACTGGACATTCAGAGAATGATTTGGGACCAGTTGTCACATTAATTGTTGCAAGTAAGGAATTGGTTTTCTAATCCTTATTTCAGGGCCAGCTCAAGGGACTGTGGCACCTTCAGCCAGCTCAAGGGACTGTGGGACTTCAGCCAGCTTTTACTTCAGCCATCCCATAATCCAGTAGCTCCCCCTGTATTCCAAGTCTTCCCCAATCCCAATGCTGGTGATAAAGGGCACCAAAATCCTGAATCCCAATCCAGCATCTCTCCCTTCCCACTCGCTGAGAGGAGGGAAGAAAGAGAGAAAGATGTTGGGCTGGGATTTTGCCACCCTTTACTACCAATGCCCAGATCCTCACCTGGTCCATAGGTTGAGTCAGCCCTGCCTCGTTTATTGTTACCTCATTTAAGGGATGACTATTTGTGTTCTGTAAAAGTGGTGGACCTCATCATGCAGATGAAGAAGGATTTAATGTTGACAATGATCTGTTTCCTGATGGGTGTTTGATCTGGTCACCCCCACCCCCCACAGAATTCAATGGTACATAGCTAGCAAGGAACAGCTCCTGATCGACTAAGTACTACTTAGCTGGCTACCTGCTGATATTCTACAGGAGATAGCCAGTTATCCACCAATATTCTGTGGTTGATAGCCAGCTATCTCCCACATATTGGCTGGTGACTGGCTATGTTGTGCAACATTGCTGGTCACCACCAATATTCAGCAACTGGTTGGCTAATGCTATTGGCTAGATATACCCACCTAAAAAGCAGGTTTATATTTCACCATTTTGCCTTAGATGGCCAGCTGCTCTATATTGGCTTGGCTGGCTATGTCCGAGGCAGCAAACTTTGACCTGTATATTCATTGTTGGTAGCTAGATATTTGCACTGACACTGAATATCCTTGATTGCCGCAGACCACTGGAGGTAGCCAGGCTGCCTCCCATAGTCTGAATATTGGGCCTATAGTATTCCCAGGTGGATTTAGTGGGGATGCCAGGACAATGAGGGTGGTAGATTGCTTATAAAAGAGGGTGAATAGTGAGTTATCTTGATTTTGAAAATTGAACTGTTAATTGTTGCTTGCCAAGCATTTGTCAGCCTGATGGAGTTCATCATTTGGATATTTTGTGGTGCAGTAAGGGAGACATGTTCTATTGTGGTGTTATCTGAGGGATTAATGCTGTTGAATGTGAATAAAGCTGTGGCTCTGTTTTCCACATACTGTATATACTCAAATATAAACCTAGATTTTTGGGCCCATAAATTGGGGTCTTGGTTTATATTTGAGTATTCCCCCATCAGATCCATCACATGCCTCTCTCCAGGTCTGTCTAAAGCCCTGCTGGTCCAGTGGTGATCCAGGGCAAGAGCAATCCTCCTGCCCCATGCAGTCTCTCTACTCAAAATGGCTGATACAAGTTCCCCACAGTGGTTGCTATTTTTATTTATAGTGGTACCTTGGATTACGAGCATAATCTGTTCCAGGAGCATGCTTGTAATCCAAAATGCTCGTTTATCAAAGCGAGTTTGCCCATAGGAAATAATGGAAACTCGCTTTGATGCGTTCCCCCCCCCCCACGAAAAGCGGCATTGCTCCCTCCAAAGGCCCCCCTGCGATCTGGCACCCCTCCCCGTGATTCAGCACCCCCCGCCACGATCCAGCACCCCCCACGCGATTGGGCACCCCCCGCCATGATCCGGTACCCCCCCAACATGATTGGGCACCCCCGCCATGATCCGGCACCCCCCCCCGACACGATTGGGCACTCCCCCACCATGATCCAGCATCCCCCCGACGCTTCTTACCCTCATCTGGGCACTGGCGCCGGCATGTCCTGTGCTTGGTGCTGGTGCCCGAAGATCGGCCTCCTCTTCTGCTAGGCCTTGAGGTACCACTGTACTGCTTTTTCATGAAGAGATTCAGCCAAAGTAGTTACCATATACTGAATAGTAATCAGGTACTCTTAAGTATTTCCCCTATCTGTCCTTGCAGACTCACAATCTTTGGTACCTGTGGCAATGGAGGGGCAGAGTGACTTGCCCAGAGTCATAAGGAGCAGGCTGGGATTGAACTCACAACCTCAGGTGCTGAAGCAGCCACTTTAACTACAAGGCCACTCACTCCCACAGTAACCTTGCAAGCCTGACGCAAGTTCGGTTTATATTCAAGTTAACCTTTTTTCCCCCTTTTTTGGGGAAAAAGGTTTACCTTGGTTTATATTCGGATGGTTTTATATTCGAGTATATATGGTACTTATATATTTGTGTGTGAATGTTTGATTCAGAAAGAGGTATGTGTAAATGTCCACATTCATCTGTAGAAAGCAGGAAAAAAATAATTATAAAGAGAGGAAGAGAATGAAGGGATGGGACTGCAGCAGGGAAAATAAATTGGAAGTAGAAAGTGTCTGTGAAAAAAAATAAAACTGTGAGAGCTGCTAGATGGAGAATGGATAATGTAGTTGTAAGAAAAGGGAAATGTCAAATGAGAACTACAGGATGAAGTAGAGGGATCTAGAGAAATCTGCTAAGAGGATAGGACCATCCAGACAAAGCAGTGATAGAAGATAATAAACAGGAAAGCAGCAGACTGTAATCCATCAAGGAAAAAGTCAAGCATGCACATTTTACAGTTGACAATATTGATGGTAAAAGGGGTTATATATGCACATCTGTTCTCATAACTAAATTACACAAAATAAACAAGGTAGGCTCAAGAAAGAAACCCATCTGTGTTTTTACTGTTTGTCTTCTCATTATTTTAACATGCTATAGCACAACATTTCAGCTATGTCTATCATGGTCAGTTGAAATGTAAATGACTAGAGGGAGGAAAGAATTGTTTAGGGAGCATATTGTGAAGTTTTCTAACATGATAGTTTTCAAATAAAAGTGACACCAATTAGAATAGGTTGAGTGGTTGGAGGAAAATAGGATGTGAGCATCTGGGTCTTGCTCAGGGAACTCAAATGAAATATATTGGAACATGTTTGTTCACACAGAATCTGACATTTCTGTTTCTTATGATAATTAGAGTGTTAGTGTACTTTTTTTTTCTATTTCAAGTCTTGTTACCTAGAATCAAAGCATCGCTTTTATTTTCTGTAAAATTGGCAAGGTATTACATTTTGCCTAAAGTTCCATTTCTAATGTATAAAGTAAATATTTATGGATGGGCATGGTACTCACCTGGTTCAAATCCCAATTCATATACCAGGGATTATCATTAACCTGATTTCCCAAATAGGTAATTGCATGTCAACTGGTCCAATTTCAAGGAGGGTCCCCATTCAACATATTCAGCAGATACAAAAATGCGGCCCAAAGACCATGCCACAAAACTATGGATATCTTCATTAGGGGTCACAATCAGTTTCTGAGATGGTTGAGTGAGGTGCTCTGGACTACCTGACATGGAATGAGCCAAACTTTACTAGAATTGATACTCTTGAAATTGTTCCCTGTTCTTTGAGCGAGGGGACATCTTCCTGTGCTCTCACTATTCCTCCTGGTGTGCGGTTGTCTCCTACCTCGTCTTCGCTTTCTTCTGTGTTTGCATGGGTGTCTTCTCTACTCACATGGGTTTCCTGAGTACAGTTTTCCAGCCCTGGGATCTCTACGTGGTGCTGATGGGCTTCCTCTATGAACATTTCTAGATCCTTGACCTCGTCGTTTGGGCTGTACTCCACTAGAATCTTCTCCTGTGCTCGGATTCTGTCTTCGAGTTCCATCACTGTTCCCTCCAATAGTCTTACCTGACATTTCAAGCTATCCCTCTCCATGCATCGATCGCATTTTTGAAGATGTTACTAATTTTTGCGCTGTTTACTGAATCTGGCCCAAAGATGGTTCTGCCCAAAGGCGAGTGGGAAATTTAAATAATGGGGGGGGGGGGGGGCGGGGATAAAAAATAAAAAGCAGTATACCTTGTGGATTCTAACCAAGTTTGAGCAGATGAAGGAAGAAATAGTCTATAACAGTGGTCTCAAACTTGCGGCCCGGGAGCCACATGTGGCCCGCCAGGTACTATTTTGAGGCCCTCAGTTTGTTTATCATAATCATAAAAGTAAAATAAAACAGTTTCTTGATCATACGTCTCTTTAGCTATAAATTACAATATTATTATTAACACTTAGCCAAAAGGAAAGATTTATAAACTATAAAGAGTTTTTCCTCATGCAAAATTGTCATTTCTTTAATGACATTAACTTTTTTTTTTTCTGCGGCTCTCCAAGTACCTACAAATACAAAATGTGGCCCTGCAAAGGGTTTGAGTTTGAGACCACTGTTCTATAATCATTAAGTGAGCAGAGAACATGGGTGGGTACAATGAAAAAGATAGTAGAGAGCTAAACATTATAAGTATTTTAAATTACACATGGAAACAAAGAGGAAGCCAATGTAAATAACGAATCAGAGGAGTGACAGAATCATGGCACCCGGCCCTACAAAAGAAAGGTCACAGTATTCTACGGGGATTACAATCTTTTATGGTCTGACTGTGGTAAACCAGCATAGATGACATTACAGTAATCTAAACAGGTAGTGACATAAGCATGACAGAGCTCTGATGTCAGGATTGAAACAGTCACGGCATCTACTCTCTCTGTCAGCTCTAATATTCCCCAGGTATTTATTGGAGGTGTGGTAAGTAAAAGCATTTCAGCAAAGAAAATCATGTTTGGTAAGGGGACATATGGAGAGTCTGTTTATTCATTTAATTCAACATTTATTTTCTACTCTATCTTTAATATTCTTGGCAGAATATGCATAATCGTAAGGCATGCTGTTGTTGCATCAGATGGGATTTCAGGTCCATCTAAAATGGAGGGGGTGGATGCAATTGCCAGACTGGAGAAGCCATTGGCTTCTGTCAAATGACTTCAAATGATCCAATTGACCACTGTCAAGTTGCTTCATAAAATCATTGGATGGGCCATTGGCCTTTATCTGCCATCATGTTTCTGTGCTTCTCTGATTTGATATTTCTATGGCCACTGCTTTCTGTTAACTTGATCCTCACCAGTGGAATTCCTTACCCCCTTGATATTCAATTGGAATCCTCCTTTGATAAATTTAAGAAACTGGCCAAGACTAGGTTCTTTCACCTTACCTTTGACTCATTCCTACTATTCTTCCTGTAGTTTGTCCTGGCAGCATAGCCCATTCAGTCCTTTTCTCATTCAGGTTTGTTTCCCTCTTCTTTCCCACTCCCCTGTGATTTCTTGCTTGCTTTCGATAAATTTCCTTGTATTATTTTAATTGTAAACTACCCAGAAACACCCTAGTACAGTGATTCTCAACCATGTGCAATGTATATAAGAACATAAGAATAGCCTTACTGGGTCAGACCAATGGTCCATCAGGCCCAGTAGCCCGTTCTCACGGTGGCCAATACCCAAGGAGTAGCAACATTCCATGCTACTGATCTAGGACAAGCAGTGGCTTCCCCCATGTCTTTCTCAATAACAGACAATGGACTTTTCTTCCAGGAAATTGTCCACACCCTTCTGAAAACCAGTTGCACTAGCCACTCTTACTACAACCTCTGGCAATGTGTTCCAAAGCTTAACTATTCTCTGGGTTAAAAAAAAATGGGAGCATATCACTCCTTTATATCACAAACTGCACTGGGTACAGCTGGAATCTAGAGTAGTCTTTAAATTTTCTTGCATTTGTTACAAAGTAGCATTTGGTCTGTCGCAAGGTTATCTCCTCTCACATTTTTCTTGGAGTCATTTTAATAAAAATACACGGAGAGTGCAGCTATTTACTTATCCTTCTATAAAATTTTGCTGCTACAAGAGGTTTCTTGAGAAAACTTTCTCTTTTCAGGCCGCTAAAATGAATACATGGCTCAGAAAAATTATGTTAGAAGCTTCTTCTTATTTAGATTTTAGGAAATTACTTAATAGGCTGACATCGTAATGGTTTTACATTTTCTCCTATTTTCAACCATGCTCGCATTTTATTCCTTAAGCTTTTTACTTACATGGTTTTATATTTTTATCTTGATTAATTTTATTGAAATGTTTGTACTTTTTATTTCGATTAATTTTACTGAAATGTATGCACTGCCTTTTATTGTATTGTATTGTATTGAGATTTTTTTATGGAAAATGTATGTATGTACTGTTTTTTCATGCTGTGAGCCGCTTAGAACCTCCCCGGTATGGAGGCATATAAATAAATAATAATAATAAAAGTATTTCATAAGAACATAAGAATAGCCTTACTGGGTCAGACCAATGGTCCATCAAGCCCAGTAGCCCATTCTCACGGTGGCCAATCCACGTCATTAGTACCTGGCCAAAACCTAAGGAGTAGCGATATTCCATGCTACCAATGCAGGGCAATCAAAATAAGAAAACCCAAGTTGTACTAGAACAGCACTAATATAGTGAACAGAAGAGTTCTAGATGATACTAGCTTGAGGCAGAAAAATGTGTATTGCAACAATATATATATATGTAAAAAAATGGGGAAACAGGATAGAGGAGGGAAAAATAGAGAAGAAGATACAGAATTGTAGTGAGAGAAAGGTGCTGTCAGAGCTGGGCAGGAAAGGGGAGGGAGAGTAAGAGATACTGAGAAAGAAAAAAAGTGAATGCTGCTGATACACAAGAAGAGGAGGCAAAAAAGCAAGAAGTTTGCAGTAGATGTAGGCCAGGAAAAAAGAAAGAGATACCAAGGTGAGGGAAATGAGGGAAATCTGAACTCAGAAGGGACAGTTTTAGAATAAAGGGGATTAAAGACTAAAGGGGGAAAATGTATAACCAATAGCTAAATTTAGGCATCAGTAGGTGCCCTGCCGATGCCTGCGTAATTGAAAAATGCAATTGGACCAGTTGACATGCAATTACCTATTTGGGAAATCAGGTTAATGATAATCCCTGGTATATGAATTGGGATTTGAACGAGGTGAGTACCATGTCCATCCATAAATATTTACTTTATACATTAGAACTGGAACTTTAGGCAAAATGTAATACCTTGCCAATTTTACACTAATATCAGTAATAATAAAAAAAAATTTTGTGATGAGAAGATCTCAGTGTGAATTAGTCAGTCAAATGAACGGAAACCGTTCAATCCTTCAATCCGTGCACGGGTGGCAACTCAGAACACCACACCATCATAGAATCTTACTCGTGTGTAGTGAATCAAAATAACAGTGTCTCCGTGTCTTTCTCAATAACAGACTATGGACTTTCTCAATATAACTTCATCGAGTGTCCCCTAGTCTTTGTAATTTTTGATGGAGTAAAAAATTGATCCACTTGTACCCATTCTACTCCACTCAGGATTTTGTAGACTTCAATCATATCTCCCCTCATCTGTATCTTTTCCAAGCTGAATATTCAGTGACACCATTTTAACAGATGGCATCACTAATACATAAGATCTGACATTTTTAGATGTTTTACATTTTATATATAAATGTTCAGTTATCTGATTATTTGGATTATTGCCATATTTACACTGTACTCATCATGGATTCCATCCAATGCATAGCACAGAAATACTTCTACTTGATTTCACATCCGAAGTGATGAAACTCTTGGTGTTTGATGAGAATGTGGTGCTATTACAATTCAATATATCAACAGTATTTGATGGCATTGATCATTCTTTGTTGATGTCCAGATAAAGTAATATGGGGAATGTGGGTAAGGTATTTCAATGGTTTCAGGCTTAAAAAAAAAAGAGATAATATAGCATAAGGAAAGATGGTGAGGAATCTTCTTTTTTTGATTAACTGAATATGGAGTCCCTCAAGGCTCTCCTTTATCACTGCAATTGTTTAATATTTACCTCAGTCCACTGGGTAATTATTTAACAGATTGGGATATTTTTCCACTATCATATGCAGATTATATGTTTGTGCTTTGCCAGTAAATGGATCATTTGAAGAGACTATTTCCCACTCGAACAAACATTAAAAATACTAGGAGTCACGCTTGACAAACATCTATCCCTAGAAAATCACACCGACCTCACTGTCAAGAAAGGCCTTTCAGCACTCTGGAAACTCCGTACCATAAAGAAATACTTCGATGACACTGCATTTCGACTATTAGTTCAATCCTCTATCCTCAGCATACTGGATTATTGCAATATCATTTACCTAAGCTCCACAAAGAAAATCACCAGAAGACTAAAACTGATTCAAAATACAGCTGTCCGCCTCATTTTCGGCCTGAACAAATGGGAACACATCACCCCCTTCTACCACCAACTGCACTGGCTACCCTTCGAATCCCGAGTCCTCTTCAAGTTCGCCTGCATCTGTTACAAGACAGTATTTGGTCTCTCACCAAAATACCTCTCCCCACATTTCAATATGTATTGCACCAACAAGAAATCCCGCAGAATCCAGTTGTTTACCTTCCCCTCCATAAAATCATGCCAGCTCAAAAGATTCATCGACAAAACCTTCGCCTTCCAGGCGGCCAAGCTGAACCCTTGGCTAGCCCAAATGATGCTAGAGGCCCCGACCTACCTAGACTTCAGAAAACTTCTCAAAACACACCTCTTCCGCGAACAAGACCCTTAGTCCTTACTCCCCGCATACACTCCAACCCCCCCCACCCCCACCTCCCTCTCCCCCCCCCTCTTCTGGTTTCCCACTCCCTCCTTTTTATCTTCTAACCCAACTATGATAAACCTGTGCTAAAACTACTTTGCCTCCTTCCGCGCTACCTGCAATTCCGACAAAATTTTTGTAAATCCGTGTTCAGACCGGATCCTAATGTAACGGATGTGAACCGCCTAGAACTCTTTGGGTATGGCGGGATATAAGAACCTAATAATAATAATAATAATAATAATATAAATACAGTGGAATCTTGCTCATATCCTAATTTTCTTAAGCTGCATAGAAATAAAATTACTAGGGTTTGGAATTTCCAGTATAATTGAAAACTCTATTGTTAAGCTATCATTAGGTGAATCACTTAAGATAGAAAGTAAATCTAGGGTCCTGGGAATTGTCCTGACCTCAGAGGTTGTGGTAAGAGCAGTTAACGTAGCTGGTTTTAAGAAAGGTTTGGACAATTTCCTGAAGGAAAAGTCCATAGTCTGTTATTGAGGCAGACATGGGGAAGCCACTACTTGCCCTGGATCAGTAGTATGGATTGTTGCTACTTTTGGGGGTTTTGCTAGATACTAGTGACCTGGATTGGCCATCGTGAAGATAGGCTATTGCACTAGATCAGTGCATCTCAAACTCTGTGCCTCCTGAGATTCCAAGTGGGCCATGGCACACTGAGGATGAAGAGAGGTGCCTGCTAGCTGACTTCCCTATGTGGTACAGCGCCAGCGCTGCCTGATTTTCTGAATGCCTGCATGTTTCCCCCTTCTCTCTAGTGTCCTCCAGCTTTCCCCCTGGCCTCCCGGTCTCACCTTTAAAGCTAATTACAGCAGCCTGCAGAGGATTGACGGTAGGTAAAATGATTTTATTTTCAATATAGTGATTGTTTTATATATAGTGTCAGTGTTTATATATAGTGTCAGTTTTGAGAATTTATATCTGCTGTGTATATTGTGTGTATATGAAAAATTAATGGAAAAAATTGCATTACAATTAGTAAAGGGGATGAGATCTAGGGCCGAACTTGGGTGGGCCTAGGGAGGTCTGTGTTTGGGGTACTCAGTTGATGTTTGTTAGACTTACGGGGTACTTAGCTTGAAGTAGTTGAGAAACACTGCTGTAGGCAATTAGCTGGCGCCAGTGCCTTCCTTCTCTCTGGCCCTCTTCCCTGCTGGGTTTGGGGGAGGGAAATAGTATAGGGAATATCAATTATCTTTTTTTTTCCCTAGCTAAGAAAGTATTTTAGGCAACTGTGGGGTTACTAGACTTAGGTTATAGGATTTTCTTATTGATTTGTTATTAGTTAGTGTAGTAGATTGGTTCCAGAAAGCAAGGATCTACTAGCAACAGCGCGCCAACGTGGTACCCCTACCCAGAAAAGACAGAAAACTTCAAATACACTTACCTGAGGAAGAAGGAGAAGTCTGAGAAGCTAGAGAGTGTAAGATAAATTATTTAAAAAATCAGTTCTTAGACACAACAGTTAGTCATTTCTGGACAAAGGATTTTAAAGAATAAAAACAATACTTTTCTGACAAGCCTGCATAGTAACTGCTGTTGGTGAAACCCTATTAATAGGATCAAAATAGATTTTATTGGGGCATTTTGAGAACTGTACAGAACTGAATCTGAATTTCATTATCTAATGTTGTTATATAGTATCTGGTTATTACATTTTATTTCTATATTCAATTTAGAGTCCATAGTGCTTCTTTTTATCTATTTTATTATATGTTTAATAAATATTTTTATTTCCAGGTTACATTATATATATATTCACTCCTCCTGGGGAAAGGTATAAATTTAACCCTCGGACACCCGCGACTACAAACTAATTTTATTTCTAGAAGGGATACCTTTTTCTTCAGTCTGAGAAGGAGGGGGTTACATTATGGTGGAGTTCAGGGGTTCCCTGCCACAGCCGCTCAACCAATTGCGGTTTTGGGGAGCCCCTGCCACTCAGCTGAAGAGGGAGGGGAGAATTGCCTCCTTTTCTTGTGTATCAGCAGCATTCCCTTTTTTTCTTTCTCAGTATCTCTTACTCTCCCTCCCCTTTCCTGCCCAGCTTTGACAGCACCTTTCTCTCACTACAATTCTGTATCTTCTTCTCTATTTTTCCCTCCTCTATCCTGTTCCTCCATTTTTTTTCACCATTACTACTACTATTATTAATCATTTCTTTACCACTGAAAGGCGTATGCAACACTGTACATTTAATAAGCAATAGATGGTCCCTTCTCAGAAGAACTTACAATCTAATTTGGACAGAAAAGAGAGGAAATATAAGGTTAGGGAGTATCTTGCAGAGAGAATGATAGGATGGACATAGGTATCTTACAGTGAATGGGAGTTAGGTATTGAAAGCATCACTAGCCCTGCTCAGCACCACTATTTCCCTCTATACCCTGAAATCCATTGCCTAACAACAATATCACAATTCTCTTTCAACTGTTCAGTATCTACAGTACTATCTTTCTCTCTCACCTCTTATTTCAGCTGGTCAATCAGTATTTAACCATTTTCTTCTACACTGCTCTTCCCCTTCTTTTGGACCTTTCTACTAAAGTGTAGTAAATTTTACTCTTACCACATGGTTAGCACAAAAATTACCTTGTAGTAAGTACAAATCCTGTGCAGGAAAAGTAAGGGGGCATACTCTTCATCTGCCTTACATTTGTCACACAAAGAATTCATATAACACAGCACAGGCACCACGTTATATGCTGTGCCAGATAGTGTGGGTGCTACACTTGAGCTATCAGGCCCTGTGTGTAACATGGTATAGGCCGAATGAAGAAAAAACATAATACATATAAAGACCTGATGCAGTGGTGCAGTCCTTTACCTCTTCCCATCATAAACCCCCCCCCTCACCCCAGTCATTACCTTGAATCAGATCACAAAACCAAGGTGTCCTGCACTAAAAGCCCAATGCATACATATAAACCACATACTAAAACATTTTACTTTCTTTTACTCTGAGGAAGTGTAATCCGGACTGGTCACTCTGGCCCCTCCACTCTAGGTCTTAGGGAATTGATTCAGTTCAGTGTTGTGGAATGGAATGTTCCTGCCACTTCCCATTTAGATAATTTATTACTACCACCTGCTGGCAGAATGTTTAAGGAATGGAAAAGGTCAAAAACGGACAAAATCTGGAAAAAGCACAAACAACATCAAAGCACGTGCCATAAAGCGATAAGAGGGGCCACAAGAGACTACAAGAAAAAATAGCCAAGGAGGCAAAAAACCTAAAGCTGTTCTTTCGATATATTAAGGGGAAATGACCCGCAAAGGAAGTGGTGGGGCCGCTGGATGACCATGGAATAAAGGGAGTGCTAAAGGAGTACAAAGTCATCACCGACAAACTGAACACATTTTTTGCGTCTGTATTTACATCAGAGCATATACACAACATATAGGAAGCCGACAGGCTATACACAGGAAACGAAGATGGGAAAATGACAGGGTTAACGGTCAGTCTAGAAGAGGTATGCAGGCAGATTGACAGGCTTAAACACGATTAATTCCCGGGACCAGATGTCATCCATTCAAGGATAATCAAGGAACTGAAAGGGGCTATAGCTGAACTGCTTCAACTAATAGCCAATCTGTCAATCAAATCAGGAAGGATTCCGGAAGACTGGAAAGTGGTGAATGTTGCGTCGATCTTCAAGAAAGGTTCGAGGGGAGATCTGGGAAACTACAGACCGGTGAGTCTGACCTCGGTACTGGGAAAGATGATAGAGGCGCTGATAAAGGACTGCATCATTGATCACCTTGACGGACACAATCTGATGAGGACCAGCCAGCACGGCTTCAGCAAAGGAAGATCTTGCTTGACATAACATAACATAACTTTATTCTTCTATACCGCCATAATCAAACAATTTCAAGGTGGTTTACACAGAAGAATCAGCGAACAATCAGCGAAATACAATTAGTTAAAATACAACAAGTTTCCTAAAATATTCAAAGTAAGATTTTGGTTAACAGTAATATCTTTATTTAGGAAATAAATTTGTAAAACAACGTCGACTTAATTACTTATCGAAACGCACCATAAGACAACATAACTCCACCAATACAATTACCCCACCAGGTCTTCTCCTTACTTGCTTGAAATGCTAGAGTCCTATCCAAAAAAGTCTTATATCTGCAACCAGTAATTTTTGGATAGGCAAATAAATTGGAATTTCTAGTTATCCTCGTTGGACTATATAACACAAAATGAAATAAAAGGTAATTTGGGTCAAGTCCCCAAACCAGCTTAAAACAGATGCATGAAAATTTGAATATCACTTCTTTGAGGGAGTAAACAGGTAGACAAGGGTGACCCAGTCAACATTGTATATCTGGATTTTCAGAAGGCGTTTGACAAGGTTCCGCATGAACGACTACTTTGAAAAATTGCGAGCCATGGAATCGACGGTGAAATACTCACGTGAATTAAAAACTGGCTGGCAGAGGTCTGGGCGAGATCCAAGATGGCCGCGAGCCGATGAGAGCGTGTGAGACGCCTTCAGAAATCCTAACGGAAAACTTTTACCTGGTGCCGTTTCGATGCCGAAGAGGAGAGGGAAAGGCGCTTCTGGAGCCTCGAGGCGCCTGGAGTCTCCTCTGCAGATGTCTATGGAGGATTTTTTACAGCGTTTGAACCAGGAGGCAGCAGTTGCATCGGGGAGTCGCCCGCTGGAATCGCCGGGGAGGAGTGAGGTCGCGGCAAGCTTCCCTGGGCTGGAGTCGACTCTGAGCCCCGATGCTAGAACCCCGCCCCCTCAGCCGCAGCGTGCTAGCTCTCCACGGGAGAGTAGCCAGCCCGAGGAGGCAGACTTCGTTTCCCGGGAGGCTGGAATGGGCGAAGCACTGGAAGAAGATGAGACTGCGGTGAAAACAACAAGGGGACTTGGAATGGAGCAAGGTTTCCAGAGAGAGAGGACTGCCACTGTAGTGGAAGCTGGGACAATGCAAGCAAGTATATTCTCTGTTCCTAAACCCATGAATGTTACCCTAGACTCAATTTGGGACTTGGTAATTACTCTGGGACAAACATTGTCACCACAAATTAAAGTATTAGAAGAGAAATATTTAGAACAAAGAAATGAAATAAATGGACTTAAACAGGAAAATATATCGATGAAAAATAATGTGGAAAAAATAGATAAAAAGATAATTGAAGTAACTCAAATCCAAACGACACTGATTAAGGATAATCTTAACCTTAGGAGAAAGGTGGAAATGATGGAAAATAATATGCGATTGAATAACCTTAGATTTTTGAACTTTCCAAAGATTCCTTCTTTATCAGCAAAAGAAGTTTTGAAAAAGTACTTTTGTGAAGTTCTTAATGTTCCTAATGATGCTTTTCCTCCCTTTTCCAAAATTTATTATTTGCCAACATCAAAAAATTTGGAAGAACAGCGACCACCAGAACAACAGGGTCAGGGTGAACAAATGGATATAACATTATTATTGGAATCTTCAATGAGGGAGGTAGCTATTCCAGCTACCCTATTAGCTACGGTGGTTTTATCACCAGATAAAAATTGGATATTACAGCTTTACTTTAAGAACAGACATAAAGAATTTCTTGGACATAAAATTCAAATATTTCCAGATGTGACAAGGGAGTCTCAGAAACGAAGGAAAGAATTTTTGCTTCTTAAGCCTGGGGTCACTGCAATGGGGGCATCATTTCTTTTACGATATCCTTGTAAATGCATTGTAAAATATAAATCTTGCAATTATATTTTCTTTGAGCCCTCTCAGTTGACAGGATTTCTCTCTAGGAAGGGCCTTGAAGGGGATAAAAAAGATCTCAATGTATAAATTTACTCTTGGTCCACTCTCATCTGACCGCCTAATTGCAATTTGAATTTATTCTTTTTCTTTTAATAATTCTCACTCAGGAACATCTTGGATCTCAATTTAATTTTGGGACTTTAATTATGATGAGTAAATAGTAATTTTGTCATATAACTGATACTTCATTTGTTTTATATTATGTTGACTCACTCATATTCTGTACAAGAAGATTATTCTTGATAATATGTTTAAAATTTAAATAAAGATTAAAAAAAAAAAAAAAAAAAAAAAAAACTGGCTGGCAGATAGGAAACAGAGAGTGGGGGTAAATGGCCAATACTCAGACTGGAAAAGCGTCATGAGTGGAGTGCCATAGGGTTTGGTGTTTGGACCCATACTCTTCAACATATTTATAAACGACCTGGAAATTGGTACAAGTGAGGTGATTAAATTTGTAGACGATACAAAGTTATTCAGAGTAGTGAAGATGCAAGAGGATTGTGAAGACCTGCAACGTGAAATAAATACGCTCGAGTAATGGGCCGCGACATGGCAAATGAGGTTTAACGTGGATAAGTGTAAGGTGATGCATGTTGGTAACAAAAAATTTTATATACGACTACAAGATGTGCGGTGCAATACTTGGAGAGACCCCCCCAGGAAAGAGACTTGGGAGTACTGGTCAACAAGTCAATGAAGCCTTCCATGCAATGCGCGGTGGCAGTGAAAAGGGCGAACACAATGCTAGGAATGATTAATAAGGGGATCATAAATAGATCGAAGAAGGTTATCGTGCCACTGTACAGGGCCATGGTATGCCTTCACCTGGAATACTGCATCCAGCACTGGTCGTTGTACATGAAGAAGGATATAGTACTACTCAAAAGGGTCCAGCGAAGAGCAACTAAAATGGTTAAGGGGCTGGAGGAGTTGCCGTACAGTGATAGATTAGAGAAACTGAGCTTCTTCTCCCTTGAAAAGAGGAGACTGAGAGGGGACTTGATCGAAACATCTAAGATAATGAAGGGAATAGACTTAGTAAACAAAGGGCTCCTTTTACAAAGGTGCACTAGCGGTTTAACGTGCGTAATAGCGCGCGCTAAACCACCGGATGCGCTAGCCGCTACCACCTCCTCTTGAGCAGGTGGTAGTTTTTGGCCAGTGCGGGGATTAGTATGTGATGAAAAGTCACGCACGTTAACCCCATTAGCGTGGCTTTGTAAAAGGAGCCCAAAAACAGGTTGTTCACCCTCTCCAAGGTAGAGAGAACGAGAGGGCACTCTCTAAAGTTAAAAGGGGATAGATTCCGTACAAACATAAGGAAGTGCTTCTTCACCCAGAGAGCGATAGAAAACTGGAAAGCTCTTCCGGAGGCTATTATAGGGGAAAACACCCTCCAGGGATTCAAGACAAAGTTAGACAAGTTCATGCTGAACCAGAACATACGCAAGTTAGGCTAGTCTCAGTTAGGACACTGGTCTTTGACTTAAGGCCGCCGTGTGAGTGGACTGCTGGGTACGATGGAACACTGGTCTGTCCCACAGTGGCAATTCTTATGTTATTTAACCCTCCACTCAGATATTAACAGGGACCTATCAAAACCTAACCTTAGACTCAAGTTGTCTTTGCATGGGGTTTCTTCCTAGGGGAATTTCCCCAAACGTGTTGCTTTTCCCACTACAGGACATATACCCCATCACAGGAAGTGTGCCTGGAGAGTGGTCATGAGAGCTCAAATCAGCATAGTCACATTATCATGTACTAAATGATTATTTATTTATAACTTTTCTATACCGTTTATTGGTTAACATCAATAAAATCATATATAAAGTAACAGATAAACTAACTGAGTCCTTACCTCCTACAAAATAGAAAGTGGGAAGGGCTTACACACTAATTTTTGGTACGGGCCATTAACAAATGGCCATTAATTCAGAAAATATAAAATTTTCTGGCTGCAGTAAAAATGGCCATAGTGTGCACAAAAGAAAAACAACATAAGGGTACTTTCTACTGCAGCTTTGTAAAAGGGATCCCAAATTATGAAAGATGTTAAAAATGTATGGATCATAGCCACATAGTCCACCCACAGGCCCACCCAAAAAATAGAGTTCTGGCTATGTTTCTGTCTTATGCAGTGTTCTCACTGTGCAGGCATATAAAATATGTAAATAAAGTATATATATAAAAGTAACACCAAATTAGAGAAATAAAATTATTTTTCTTCTCACTTCCAAACCATCAAAGACATCCCCCAGAGGCCCAACTAACGTTAAAAATTTAATTAAACAATTTAAAGGACCTGAGCCAAAACCTTCAATTTACAATAAATAAAATTAAAACTAAACTTTTTCACTCCCCAAACCCCTTCATACCCAGAATCCAAGATACGGAAGTGAACATGCAGCACCTTCTCCTGGGTCTGAGTGCACTTCCTTCACCACCACATCTCAGATGCAATGTTCCACAGTAGCTTGCCATGCTGCCTCAAAAATTGAAGCCAAGGCTTAATTTGAGGCCTATTGAAGGATCTGGAGCTGTTCTGAGTTTGCACAGAAGCTCATGTGTGCTCAAAAGTGCTTCCGACCCAGACCAGGCCATATCCAGGGCCTTTCCTGCTGCTGCAGCAGCCACAACAACTGCTCTTCTTCAGCATTCTCAGCATGCCCAACACGTCCAGCACTCTGCTGATGCCCTGAAAAGCCTCAAAGGTGACCCAGGACCTCCAGCAACAAGACTCCAGTGGCATCAGGAGCCATTATGATCTCCAAACCTAGCAGCTCCAGGACCAGCACCTCACACCCTAAACCCCAGTAAGCTCTGGGAAGGAGGGACCATAGGAGGATAAACTTAAATGGTTTTTTTAAAAATTCAATTTTATAACTTTACAAGAAAATACATCTTGCTTAGGATAATACAGCAGGTATAAATGTTCAACATCACATATTACCATCAAATAAAGAATATTAAGCCATGCTTCCTTAGACCACAAAAAGAACTATTAAGGTGGTTAGGCAGGCAAGTAAGAAGTTAGTCAATTTATGCTGAAAAAAGGTTTTAAAAAAAAGCTATAACATAACATAATCTGCATTCTAAATTCTATTTATCACCTCATACAACAGCAGCAATTTTCTTCAGCTCTAGAAAAGATCTTAACTGCTTTGGTTGAAAGAAGACATATTTAACGAGCATATTTGACAATGCATTTACATGGGTATGCAAGCAAAAAAGATACCCCCAAAGCTCTAGTATCCTGTCGTATTGCTAAGAAGAGTTTCCTCTTTTCCTGGGTAACCTTAGTTACATCCAGGAATACCCATATCTTTTCCCCATAGAACAGTTCTTTAGACACACGAAAGTAAAGTTTCATAAAGGAGTCAATGTCCTGTTGGAAAATAAAGGAAGCCAATAATATTGTTCTAGGTGTTAAGTCTGAAATAGATTCTTCTAAGATAGCTGAGACATTATTTAAATCCAATTGTGGAGTTTGTCCTCCAGCCCCCCACTGTATCCCAGTTTTGGGGGGAAAAGGAAGATAAAAACTTTGTTCAAAGGAGGAATATTATCAGAGGAATACTTTAAGATTTCCATTAAATATTTATTGAACATATCATAAGCTGATATCCCGGGTACTTTAGGGAAGTTCAAAATCCTGATATTAAGCCTTCGGTTAAAAATTTTCTATATTGTCAAGTTTCCGGTGTAATATTGCTGAGTCTTTAATTGTAGCATTTTTAAAATCCTGCAGGGATTTCACCTCTGTTTTTACTTCCATGATAATTTTTTTTTTACCTCAGTATTTGAATGGTCCAGGGCTTTAGTTAAATCATCCATCTTACTGGCCAATATTTTTACCTCTTCGGATGTCTTCGAGGCCTCCAAGTCCATTTTCTGGAGCAGTCCCCCAAATTGCTGCTAAAGTTGCCTCACCAGAGGGGATAGGTGCCCCAATGTTGGTCGCCATCGGCAGAAGCTCATCTGCTCTGGGCGCTTCCTCGATAGGAACTCTGTGTGCAACTTCGGCAGCACTTTCCATTCCCACTGCCAAAGCAGCAGAGTCAGCCGGACAGGGAGGCTGTTCAGTGAATGGAGGCAAAAGTGAGATCTCATTCCCAGGTAGGCTAGAGCCTTCTTTGCTCTCTCCCACCATCGGGATTTCTTCACCTGTTTTAATGCAGATACCAGGCAACAACTGCTCAATCGTCTGCTGATGAGTTGGGAGAACGGCATTGAGGAAGCTGGCGCCTTAATGCTCCCTTTCCTCTTATGGGGCATATTTTCTCTTAGCGCTAAAATTCAAAGAGTAGAGAGAGCCCGATCTCAGCGTCTGGTCGATGCCGCCATCTTGGCCCGCCCCCCCAACACACACACCAACTTAAATGTTTATAATCCTTCACACTTCCATATTAGGAGATTTATTCCTATGATATGCAGGTTATCACCTTCTGTGTTCAAGGTATGTTAGTAGAGTGTAGATTGTTACTGCATGCATTATTATGGTTGGTGGCAAGGTAGTACTTCAATCCTGTTATTGTTTCTCAAGGTGGCTAGGAAAGAGCGGTGCATTTGATTCTATTTGCTTGGCTGAAGTTAATCAGGCATGTTTAATTGCATCATTGTTTCAGCTTATGCCTGTTGGAATTCTTGATATCCAAGTATAAAGGAAGTATGGTACTGTAAATGGAAAGTAAAGCTATTGTTTTGTTGTTAGAGGTCACAGAGTGACTCCCTAAATCTATTCAACTAGGAAAGTACTGTATGAAGTAGTTTTGAGAATATAAAAGAAAGACGAAAATTAAAAGGTACGAGTATGCTTAAAGTTTGCATACATTTACTATACTGAGACAGATATTTTTTCATTGAAAGGCTAAAACAAATGAGCACTACTTTTGCAGCTTCTATATTAATGTAAATAATTAAATAAAAAAACCTTGCTACCATTACAATGGCAACCCCTTATAGAAGTAGTCACTAGATTATATCTGCATATCTGTGACATTTTATGCACATTTTTTTCACTGTGTATAGCTTTGAGAAATAAAACAGAGTGAGAAGGCATTGGATGAATTTAAGAGGTGATAGGTTCAGGAGTAATCTACGGAAATACATATTGAAAATCAGTTTCAAAAATGGTCACATGGCCATTTTTAAATGAGCCCCATAGTTCTTTTTTCTTTTTTTTTTTTACATCCTATTTGCAGGAGGAGGAATTTCATGGGATGGGTTTCCAGCAGAGCCTATCTCCAATCAAATTTTCCAATTCTATAACTGAATGCTTAGTAAGATCCTAGTATACAAGGGAATATAGATGCCTGTTTTTCTATCCAAAATACTAATGTAACAGCAAAAGTATACACCCATAAGTTAGTTGAGAGCACTTAGGAGCAGGTTCTATAAATGGTGTCTCGATTTTAGGTGGCCTACCATTGCCTAAAAGCAATCAGGACGCTAGGTTTAAAAAAAAACCACACCAGAGGCATGCTGCCTACATTGGAGGCGCCTCCAGGAACCAATTGCTAGGCATGGGCATGGTTTTGCCAGGAAGTGGCCTTAGGCAAGCTTAGGCAGCCCTAGGTGACCCTAGGTGCCTCCCTAGGTCAGTGTAAGGTACCAGAAATGCTGGCCTACATTTCTGGTACCTTCAAGTAAATGCGGCTGTTGAACTGATCAGCAAAGGAACCTCCCTGCTACGACCCCTCCCCCCGAAGACTACCAGTGGGAGGGATGCCAAGTCTCTCCTGCTGGGTCCCGTCCCCCCCGAAGCCTGCCTCCCACCCTCAAATATCCATGGCAGGAGGAGTGCCCAATTACTTCTGCCGCCACCCCATTGATACATCCTCCAGCAGGAGAGATGCCCTGCCCCTCCTTCTGTACTCCCCACCTCCCGTAATGATCACAGCAGGAGGGATGCCCAGTCCTTCCTGCCAAACATCCCCCATACTGACTGTGTCTCAGGAATGATCCCCCACTTCACGCAAAGGTAGGCCGCTGACCTCCCGGCCAACCACTAAAGTTAGGGGGGGGTCTGTGTGGGCTAGGTGGGGGAAGGGTTCTGTCTGGGCTGGGGTTTTTTTTCAGCTGGGAGGGTCACCGGCCTACCTTTACGGGGGTGGGGGGTGGGGGGGGTTCCCTCCTGGGTGCAGACATTATGAGGGTGAGAGGTGTCCAGCAGGAGGCACTGGGCATCCCTTTTTCTAGCGGATGTGTCAGAGGGGTAGCAGCAGGAGGAATTGTGAACTCCTCCTGCCGCAGACATTCAGGGATGGGTAGGCTAGCTTTGGCGGTCCAGGCAGGAGGGACTTGGCATCCCTTCTGCCGTTGTCTTCGCATGGGGGGGGGGGGGCAGAGGGATGGGCTGTGGCCACAAACTGATCATAACAGGAAGGAAGATCCCTTGCCGCCATCAGTTCAGCGGCAATGCAATTCTATGACCAGCGCCTGTAATATGGGCACCAGTTAGAGTAGTGGTTAGGTGGCTTAGGGCGATTCTGTATAGGGCATCCGTGTGTGATTCTCAAAAACCACTTAAGCGCCTTCTGAGAACGGGCCCCCTATACTGAATCCATGCCTGTACTATTGCTATTTATTATTGCTGTGCTCTTAAACTTGTTTTATTTCAAGCTGTACCTGCTAAATACTATCTTGGATGAATATCTTCATAAAAGCAGTTAACAAATCTCAATAAATATTATAACAGAAGGATACTAATAAATATGTTATTTTATCTTGTGGATACTAGTTCAAGTTCAAGTTCAATTTTATTTGATAAATCGCCTATAAACAGAGTTTTCTAAGCGATGGTCAGTTTAAAACGTCTAATGGGTGAACTAACAGTCCTAAAACAAATTTACTATGAAGCACTATGAAGCACTATCACTGGACCTGTGATGTTCTAAAGTTACCTTATAGAATTACACATTTTGTTAAACTTTTAACCCTCTAATTCAAAAATATTGTATTGGTCTTACATCCAGGGTTACCATATGGCTGTGATCTTACACCTTACTTAATATTTGTTTTCAACAACCGTAACACAATTTTAGAAAAATATTGAAAGCAGTATGTACAAGGGGTGGCTGAAAAGTTCTCAGTCCTACCAAGAGAATAATGTGGGGGCCATGAAACTTACAAGTTATTCCACACTTTTCTTGACACTTTTCATTTCATTTCATATCATTGAAACAAAAAGTGTGGAATAACTTATAAATTTCATGGCTCCACATTATTCTCTTCTTGGTTGGACTGAGAACTTTTCAGCGGCCCCTCATAAATAATGCTGCTGCTGGTGACAATGATGATTATAGGTCTCTCGCTTTGTCAGAACATTTTTCTTTTTAAGTGATTAGTTTTGCTTCATTCCAAAACACATTTGACCTTTTTGACATAGCTAATTACCGCATGATAGCATAAAAAAAAAAAAGATGCTTCTAACAGCTGATTTAACAATAATAATCTGAATCCTATTCCCACAGGAACTCTCTATGGCAGGGATGGGCAACTCCGGTCCTCGAGGGCCGGAATCCAGTTGGGTTTTCAAGATTTCCCCAATCAATATGCATTGAAAGCAGTGCATGTAAATAGATATCATTCATATTCATTGGGAAAATCCTGAAAACCCAATTGGATTCTGGCCCTCGAGGAACAGAGTTGTCCAACCCTGGTCTATGGCCTTGCTTTTCTAATTTTTACTACCGCCTCAGCATGCACTAATGCTGTTAAAGCACGTGGTAATACAGTAGCACCTTTTAGTAAGTCAAGTCACAGGTATGAAGCAGAAAATTCTATAACAGGGTACCACTGTTCCCTCTAAGCCAGGGGTCTCAAAGTCCCTCCTTGAGGGCCGCAATCCAGTCAGGTTTTCAGGATTTCCCCAATGAATATGCATGAGAAATATGTGCACGCACTGCTTTCAATGCATATTCATTGGGGAAATCCTGAAAACCTGACTGAATTGCGACCCTCAAGAAAGGACTTTGAGATCCCTGCTCTAAGCTGAGCAGGAGTTTTCCATCTATAGTCCTGCTAGTGGGGTGTGCTGCTTCACATTTTTAGTAGTGAGAGCTAAGCAAGCTCTTCAGACTCTAGAGAACCTGCCTGTCTCTAAAAATTGAAAACACATTGTTGAAGTATCATCCCCAACTGGCTGCAGTGCAGTTGAAGAACTCCAGCTTAGCTTGGTGGGAAAAATGCAGGGCACACCTATTTATGTACATATTACATTTGATTGTCATTCATTTGGATTTTGCATGGGACATAGGTTCAAATCATTATTGGTAACAACTGTGGACAAAATAAAAAAGGATATGAATAAGAACAAAACGTTTTGCATGGTTTCCCTAGATGTGTCCTCAGCATTTGATATTGTAGATATTGACATTTTATTGCAAATACTGATGAGGATGGGAATAGGAGATGGAGTGTATAAGTGACTTGTTTGATATTTTCAGGATCGTTCAATTAGAGTATAGAGTAATGGACACATATCCACTACTATGTCTGTGTTTAAGGGTGTTCCACAGGGATCAGCACTCTCGGCTTTGCTTTTTAATCTCTATATGGCTTCTTTGGGAATTGTGTTTCAACATTTGGGTATCAGTTTTCGATTTTATGCTGATGGCATTCAATTTTTTTCCCCCTATGATTGATTGGAGAATTGAGCTATAAATGAAATTATCAGTACATTTAAAGGCTGTGAATGATTGGATAGTAGATCTTAAATTGGTATTAAATCTTGCTAAAGCAGATGTTTGAAATCTAGGGGCTCCTTTTACAAAGCTGCGTTAGCGGTTTAATACGCGTAATAGCGCACGCTAATTTGCTGGCCGCGCTAGCCGCTACTGTCTCCTCTTGAGCGGGCGATAGTTTTTTGGCTTGCACGGGGGTTAGCGCATGCTAAAAAGTTGCGTGCAATAAAGCCGCTAACGCGGCTTCGTAAAAGGAACAGTAGGACTTTTGAATTTTGTGTGGCTACCCTCCCCTTTAGCTGTTATATCAAACCAAACCGTTTGATGATCTCTACTTCCCAGATGGGCACCCACTTGAACATTAGAGAAACTCTCCTACAGGATCCAAGATGGTGCCTAGCTGAGAGGCTGCAGAGGTTTGGCTTCTTAGGGGCTCTGTGGTGGTGAGAGTCTCAGTTTACTTGCCCTGGAAAAATGGGCAAGACAAAGGGAACAGCGAAAGCTCAAATCCCAGCAGCTAGCCAAGTACCGCCGATGAAACAAACCACCTTGGAGGGATTTAGAATGCCGACTGGAACTGCATCAGTTGTCTCTTCTGAGCAAGTGCAGTACACGAATGGAACGAATGTGAGCTGCCCAGCGGTAATGGGATCTCATTGAGTCCCAAGGTCATAGGGGCCCCCTGCAAACTGGAAGGAGTCTGCTGGATGGAGAATATCAGCGTGGGAGCTGGGAAGGAGCTCCAGCTTCATTGTTGCTATCTGGGAATCTCTCCACAATAGAGTTTTTCCCCTCACAGACGGATGTTTTGGTGAAGGTGTCCCCTCCACAGTCTTTGGAACCAACTGTAACTGTGAGTGAGGTATGTGGGGGGAAAGAACCTTCTGAGAGATTTGAAGGAGTGAGTAGTAAAAAAAAACAGTCATTATAACTTTAGAGGTACTATGGGAAGCCGTGCAGGACTTAAATTCCTCTTTTGTGAGAAGGGTTGATAAAATGGAAGGTGAAATTAAAAATATTTCCAAACAAATTGCTTCTCAGTCCCAGGACTTAGTTCAACAATTGGAGAAAGTAACAACTTTTCCAGAATACGCCGGCTAAACTGATATACGGTAACCATAAATATGATCATGTCATACTTTTAATGCGATCCCTTCACTGGCATCCTGTTTATTGGAGGATCCAATTTAAATGTTGAACTGTAGTTTTTTAAATCCTATATAGCATTTCTTCTCCTTTGGTTCCTGTCTCATTTAATTCACAAGAAATCTCTAATTCTAGGAGCTCTCAGAAATAAAAACTTGGCTTTCCCACTGTTAAAGGAATAAAAACTATGGCCAATTTTTGTTAATCATTTTCTTTTTTATTCGTGAAAGTTTGGAATGACCTTCCTTCTATAACTATAGTTCTCTGTCATCTACCCAGTTTTTGTAAAGTACTGAAGACATATTTATTTCAGAAATTTACTCATGATCCTCCTTTCTCATATAATTAATCATAAAAGATAAAATTCTGTCCTAAACGATATAGTTTCTGTTCTAATCTCCTGTATAATTTTATTAATATTTTGTTAACTGAGTCAAGCCTTCCTGTTGGGATGAATCGGTATAAAAAATCAAAGATTAGATTAGATTAAATCTTTGACACAAAAAGTGGAGGAGGTACAGAATCTGAGAGTAGCTTTGGGGAAAGATAAGACTCTAACCCCCTCTTCTACAAAGCCGCGCTAGGAACTGCCATGTGGCAACAACCCCGAAGCCCTTTAAATCTCTATGGACTTCGGGGCCATTACCATGTGGCAACCGCTAGCACGGCTTTGTAGAAGAGGGGGTAACTTATCAAAAGATAGAATATCTTGAAAATCAATTAAGAAGGAACAACTTCAAATTTATAAATTTTCCCAAGTCGACTTGGTGAGAAAATACTTGAAAGAGGTCCTTAAAATTCCACATGAGACACTTCCACTGATAGTAAAAGCTCATAAGAATAGCTAAACTAAACTAAAACTTAGCTTTATATAACGGGTCATCAACCAGAGGAAGCTCACTGGGTCAGATCAATGGTCCATCAAGCCCAGTAGCCCGTTCCCACAGTGGCCAATCCAGATCACCAGTACCTGGCCAAAACTCAAGGTGTAGCAATATTCCATGCTACCGATACAGGGCAAGCAGTGGCTTCCCCCTTGTCTTTCTCAATAACAGACTATGGAATTTTCCTCCAGGAACCTGTCCAAACCTTTTTTAAAACCAGCTACGCTATCCACTCCTACCATATCCTCTGGCAATGCGTTCCAGAGCTTAACTATTCTCTGAGTGAAAAAAATGTCCTCCAATTGGTTTTAAAAGTATTTCCCTGTAACTTCATCGAGTGTCCCCCTAGTCTTTGTAAATTGTGATGCAGCAAAAAATCAGTCTATTGGTTTTAAAAGTATTTCCCTGTAACTTAATTGTCCCCTAGTCTTTGTAATTTTTGACGGAGTGAAAAATTGATACATTTGTACCCGTTCTACTCCACTCAGGATTTTGTAGACTTCAGTCATATCTCTCAGCCGTCTCTTTTCCAAGCTGAAGAGCCCTAACTGTTTTAGTTTATCCTCATACGAGAAGATATCCATCTCCTTTACCATCTTGGTCGCTCTTCTTTGAACCTTTTCTAGCGTCACTATATCTTTCTTGAGATAAGGAGACCAGAATTGAATGCAATACTCCAGGGGCATTATAACATTCTTAGTCTTGTTAACCATCCCTTTTTTTAATAATTCCTAGCATCGTATTTGCTTTTTTGACTGCTGCCACACATTGGGCGGAAGATTTCATCTATATTCTACGATGACACCCAGACCCTTTTCTTGGGCGCTAATCCCTAAGGTGGACTCTAGCATCCGGTAACTGTGATTCAGGCTATTCTTCCCAATGTGCATCACTTTGCATTTGTCCACATTAAATTTCATCTGCCATTTGGATGCCCAGTCTTCCAATTTTCTAATGTCCGCCTGCAATTTTTCACAAACCGCATGTGTTTTAACAACTTAGAACAGTTTAATGTCATCTGCAAATTTAATCACCTCACTTGTCATTCTAATTTCCAGATCATTTATAAATAAGTTAAATAGCACCGGTCCCAGTACAGACCCCTGTGGCACTCCGCTGTTTACTCTACTCCATTGAGAAAAATGACCATTTAACCCTAACCTCTGTTTTCTATCAGATAACCAATTCCTAATCCACAACTGAACTTTGCCACCTATCCCATGACACTTTAATTTTTTCAGGAGTCTCTCGTGAGGAACAGGAGGAGGTGTCGGGACCTCAGGAAGATCAGATAAAGTGGTGAACTTAACTAACTTTCTGGAATCACCTCTCAAAATAGTTACCCAGATACCGGCTCTAATTTTAACATTTGCCTTGGAGCTGTATCGCAATAATGTTTTGCGTTTATATTTTCCCAATATGAATCAATAGTTTATAGGCTCAAACATACATATATTTTCTGATTTATTGAGAGACATACAAAAGAGGACTTACCGATTGAGAGTGATTGCTCTGGGAGCCAATTTTGTATTAAAATCTCCTTGTATTTGTCTTTTTTTGCTGGAGGGTGTAACTTATACTGTCTTTGACCCTAAACAGTTACAAGATTTTTTGATAGCTAAAGAGCAGATTAGAGTGACTGTGATATTCCTTTGGGGATGGGGAAAATCTTGCCGTCAAACTCAGGCTGAGATAATGACATAGGGAACCGTCCAGGATTGATTTTTCTTTCTATTTCCTTTATTATTAATTTCTGATATCTTGGATCCTTTTATTCATAATTTGTGGTCTGTATTAATATTAACATATTTTCTTGAAGTCTTTATTCTTTTTTCAATTCTGTAATTTCAGTATCTTGGATATTTTGAAATGATTGTAAATTTGAAATATTAGAAAAATATAATAAAAAAGAGATACTCTCCCTATTTGTGAGTATCAGATCTAGTATTGCTTTTTCCTTCGTGGGTTCCATCACCATTTGTATGAGCAGAGCATCTTCAAAGGCATCCACAATCTCCTTACTTTTTTCCGATTCCGCAGATGGAACTTTCCAGTCAGCATCCAGCAGATTGAAATCACCCAATAGCAGCACTTCCTCTTTCTTTCCAAACTTTTGGATATCTTCAATCGGATCTACTGTATATAAATTTGTTGCGTTTGAGTCGGAGGACTGTAGACTACACCCACATAGATAGAAATTCTATCTTCTCTTTTCAGAGTGATCCATATCGCTTCTTCCTCCCCCCAGGTCCCCTGCATTTCAGTCACTTGGATATCAATCTTTACATAGAGAGCTACCCCTCTACCTTTTTGACCATCTCTGTCCTTCCTACAAGGATATATCCCAGTATGTTTGCATCCCATCCATGGGATTCACTGAACCATGTCTCTGTGATAGCAACAATATCCAGGTCTGCCTCTAACATCAGGGCTTGATTCATGAACTTTGTTGCTTAGACTGTGAGCGTTTGTGGTCATTGCTTTCCAATTATCTTTCAGTGATAAACTCCTTTTTTTGTATAGTTTTTTGTTTCGTTTTGCTTTTTGTTGCATTGCTAAGAAGCGAGTTGCTAGTATTGTTTACATCACTATCTTTACTACCATCACATCTTATCTTTTGTTAGGGGTAGCATCCATAATTGTCCTTCATATATACGCCACCCACATCTTCTAGTTTAAATGCCTAGAAATGCCTATAACTGCAAGTTATATGTGCTCTATCCACTTTGGGACGGTGGCAAGAATTTATACCAGACCAATAGCTCTTGTAGGCATCTAGATTTCAGGCACCCCAAGACAAGATTAACCCCGGATTAAAGTGATTGTCTAGACAACTGCCTAGTTAATGCCCCATTAAATGGGAACCAGATACACACAAATGTATTGATTTTTGGGACCAAAACTAGAATTGGATTGCTCCAGTAGGCTTAATAAGCGGTTCAGACTTTAAATAACCTTCACTTAATAACTCAATCACCTGCAATAGTGTTGTTCTGAACCAAGAATTTTAATTAATCAAAATCAGTTGTATCATAAGTTTATAAGTACAAATGTAGTAGAGGCAGATTTGGAGTAATTTGAAAAAGTGTACAAACTTCTATCCAAATTTTATCTTCCTGCTCTTATAGGTCCTATCAGTAAGAGTGATAGGCTTTCACCCAGTCCTCTTCTAATTTACTCCAGCTGTAAAGCAGACAGGCAGACTATTCTTCTGCATCAAAACAATAGTGAGTCCCAGGGGGTATGAACTCAGATGTTAAGACACTGGTTAGGATCCCATTAGAGTTAATAGGATTTTAGAACCCTACAAAGATGATAGATGGTATTACCCTTCAGCCTTAAGATGTTCCTGAACCACAAGTGATATAGGCATGCCTTTAACTGGAATTCACAAATATAATTAAACTCCCTTTCTCTCTGTGTGATCAGAAGGGGTGCTGAAGAGCCTCCATCCTCAAACATCCAACACATGTCAGAAACTTTATAAGCTTCTGGTTCCTGCAGTTTTTATGCCTTCTAATATACTTATAGAGATATCACAGCACCAAATTTAATGTATCTACATTGAGAAGGCTTGGTTTGAAGGCTTTCCCTAGTTGATGGAAGTTTAAAAGTCACAAAGTCCAAGTTCCGTCGATCCTGGGCTGTATAACTTTCGGTTATACATGCTGTATGACTAAGTCTAAGCCAGCCCAAGTCCCGCCCAACTCCCACTCTCCTCCTGAAATGCCCTGTTTATCTTTGGTCGTTCAGCAGCACTATGAAGGCCTAGGTCGTTTAGAAATACGTCCAAAACCTATTTTTATTATCGGCACTTGGACGTATTTGGACAATGTTTGTCCAAGTGTTGACTTAGGCCAGTTTTTGGATGTTTTTCTCTTTTGATTATGAGCCCCTTAGGCTATAAGTGGTATATAAATACTTAAATAAAATAATAAATATATACACAGAATGAATGTATTTTAGTATAAATATGTAAGATGATTATATATATATATAGGGTAAATACAATATTTTATAATGCATACTCAGACTATATATTTAGTCAAAAGAAAGACTAAAAGCAAAGGATATGCAAATGCACCATACCATGATACCCTAATGCACTAAAACCATCAATGAACACCATCTCAAGCTCATGTATGAATAACCATCACAAAAACACTCTAGGGCAAATTCTATAAGAAGCATCAAAAAGTTAGGCATCTAATTAGGCACTGTTTAGCGCGATTCAAGTAAAATTGGGTGCTGTTTAATGAATCACGCTGAGTGAAACCTATTTTGGAGGCACCCAAGAAATAGGCCAGCTCTAGGCACAACTAAAAGTTTGGCGACTAGCTGAGCGCTTAAGCAAGCTTAAGAGCAGTGATTCTGCATCAAGGCGCCTAACATGTAGCTACGCCCATGCCTAACATGCATAGTGCCTATTTTTTTGAAGGCCACCTAAATTTTTAGAGGCGCCTTGTTACAGAATTACGCTTTCTTGATAGGCACCTATGTTTCAATCAGTGCTGATTAAAAAGCATAATTGGGTTTGTTATTCAATTTAGATAGGCGCCTATTTAGTTGGGCGCCTCTGAAATAGGTTCCTAACTTTAGCCGCTGGATACAGAATTTTGGCCTCTATCTCTATATAGTACATCATTACTATAGCTTACATATCATAGCTCATATATTGTAACACCACTGGAGACGCTCATGTGAACCACTTTGAATTGACCTCCTAGTCATTAGTAATAATAAACAATAAACATAGACTATCAAGATTTAATATCCTCAGAGTTCAGGACCAAAAGAATTAATTCCTACATCAACAGATGCTAAAACTGTAAAGGCAACTTTATAAAAAATAAGCTAGAAAGGGATATATAATAGCCCTCATTGACAAGTCAGAGGGCCCCTTGGCGCTAAGGTTCCCAAGATTGCATCCTTGTTGCCCTTACCTTAATCCGAGACTGATTAGGTAAAAGCATAAAGGATTTAAGTTCATTGAATTCTATTACAGTTCTATTGATCTGTTTCCTGCAATTAACCCAATTGAATTGACTGCTGGTCCTGAAAAGAAACAGACTACAGTACTATAGTTTACAGAAAAGTTCTCCTATTTAAAAAGTCAATATTATGTCTCTGAAATGAAGTATTTTTTGAATATTTTTGCAGCATAAGTCAGATATTTTGCTGATCACTGAACAACTCACACTTGAACTAAGTAGCCCAGTATCACTTTCAAGGAGGTGGAGGCTGATTGAACACAGGTGTAATGGCTGATACACAGTCACACAGTCTGACGTTAACCTAAGATCTTTGTTGAAATAGTTATTACTGATGGCATGAAATGTAATTGCTAATTTTCTGCCTGAGCGGTTACATATTTTCTCCAAATCTTAAGAGTTATTCATCCCCATTCCACTGTCCATTTCTCAGAGTTTAAGGCAGATGTGCCATTGGACCACAGGCTGGTAATTGAAGCTGTCACTTGCAATCGACTGACTTCATTCCTCAGAAATGTGACTAGTGCTTCATTCACCTCTCTGCTTTTTTTTTTTCTCTCTCAGTATCAACTGTCTTTCTTGAACCTAAGCTAACAGATATTTATTGTTTACCTTTCCAGATCTCTGGCATAGTCAAGGCAATTTAGGAGCAACCTCTGCTGACTTTTGCAATGCGTCCATTTTGGAAATCTGTCTGACAAATGGTTATCTGCTGCCAGTCTGCTCTTAATAAATTAATTATGCCTTTCATCTACAGGAGAGTGCTTGATGCGAGGAAAGAGAAAATGCACAAAACAGATTCAGGAAACTCTCAGACACAGTCACCAAAGGTTTCATAATTCCTGTCCATAATGCAGAAAGGTTAGATATTTCAAAAAATAACATATTGCTGTTTTAGCTTCCTTATTACTGTGTATTAATAGTAAAGAGCTCAACCTGCCCTAAACATAAGATCTAGAAAAATGAGTATATGAAAAAATATTAAATGAGTTTGAAGAATAGATAATATTGGATTACTGGTTGTGTACTGGGAAAATGTTACACCAGTAGTCTCTATGAAATGAGATCAAAGCATCCTTTGTTACCTGTAATCTCATTGTGTCATATATAACCCCTCAGTATCAAATTTTTTAATTAAGATTTTGCCCTTTGCTCAGTTTTACATTAGAGAATGACACAGTGACAAAATTCCTCACCGTCCCCGTCCCCACGGATAACCGCGGGAAACCATCTTCATGTCATTCTTTAAGGAAAGAGGGAAGAATCAGAGTATGAATGGCCACAACCACTGACCCGCAAGCTTTGCTTTCAATAATGCTGGTGTAGAAGGACAGAGTATGAAATAGACACTAGAAAATGACATGGGTTTATTTCCCGCGGTTATCCGCGGGGATGGGTGATGAATTTTGTCACCGTGTCATTCATTTCAGACAATGACAGAGAATGCACATAGACTCTCTTTTTATCAAAGACAAATTACAATAACAGACACTGAAATAAGTAGCAAAAGAGTATTAATTCTGGCTCTTTTAAAACATTCCCTTTTCTGGTAACCCATCTGGTCTGACGGTGTTCCTGACCTTTGCTCCTGACCTTTTCCAGCCTCCTATTATCTGACAACAAGCAACTAACTTTAAACACTGTTAGGAACACATTGGGCTTGTGTTTTAAGTCCTGGCAACTTCTAAGAGCTCAACCCAAAGAGAAAGGCAGCCTTGACCAAGAGACTCTGGATCTCCCCACTGAGTTATCGTCCAGTCACAAATAATTACAGAGGGCATTCTATAAATGGGACCCAAAGTTAGGCTCTGGAAAGCTCATTGTTAAACTAGCTAAACTGTGCAAAGTGCCTTTTACAGAATTGCACAAATCGCATGCCTAACATTTTGGCACTGCACCAGGGCCAATGTTAGACAAACTAAGGCCCAGGGCAGAAATTAAGGAGGGGCCACAATTCCTCTCTTGCTTGTCCCCTCCCCCAATATCCCCACCTACCAAATGCCCTCCTATCTAGCATCTTTCTTTTCCTTTTCCTTCCTTCCCTACCTCTGCCCACAGGTCCATCACATGCCCTCCCATCCAGCATCCCGCCTTTCATTTAAAAATCAGCTGCTCCAGGGGTCCCCTGGGGGCCAGGATGTCCTTCCTTTCTCCCCACCCTGTTCTTAAGCTCCCTTTATCTTTTAAAATGCAAAGGGGTCACCGTGGTGGTAGCAATTCTCTAGCACTGCTTGCAGATTTATCAGCACTGTTCCCCTGTTATGGTCCACCCCCTTCGATGTAACTTCCTGTTTTCACTTGGGTGGACCACAGCAAGAGAACCCTGCAGAGGAATCCATGAGTAGCATTATAGAGTCGCTGCTGTGCCAGCGACCCCATTTCATTTAAAAAGGTGGGGAAAAGGAAAGGACATCCTAGCCCACAGGGGCCCCCTGGAGCTGTGGCGTTTAATAATAATAAATAATAATAATAATTTATTGTTTATATACCGCCAAAGCCAAGGTAGTTCGAGGCGGTTTACAATAAAGAAGAGCTGGACATACAGCGAAAAAAACAATGAAGTCTTTGAGTACAATACAATACAATGTAAAATAGAAGAGCTGGACATACAGTGAGGAAAAAACAAGAGACACAAAGTCTTTGAGAACATGACTGTTTGTACATAGTACGGTAACATTGTAGGGACGGGTTTACAATAAGAGTAAGTCAAAAGGAAGAGAAGGTAATACAGTGTGGAGTAAGCAGTGTAGGCTTTGGGAATTCTTGTTCAATAAGAAGTAGATCGAGGCGATTTGCAAAGAACGGAATGTCATACAGTGTGGGATAAGCAGTGAAGACTTTAGGTATTCTTGGTCACAAATCGGTTGAACAGTTTGGTTTTGATTAGTTTTATGAAGTTGAGGTAGGATGAGGAGTACATGATGGTGCTGCTTAGCCAGTCGTTCTGTAGACTTGCTTGGAAGGCAGGCGTTCTGTCAAGGAATCTTTTGTATCGGCAGGTTTTTATTGTAGGGTGGCTGAACCTGCGTATTTTGCGTGTAGGCCTGGTGGAGCAGTCTAGTTTGAAATGGGAGACCAGGTACAGAGGGGCCAGACCGAGAGTGGATTTGAAACAGAGGCATGCAAATTTGAACAATACTCTTGCCTCCAGGGGCAACCAGTGGAGTTTTTGGTAGTAGGGGGTTATGTGGTCCCATTTCTTTAGGCTGAAAATCAGTCGCACAGCTGAGTTTTGTATGATTCGGAGTTTTTGAATGGTTTTCTTGAGCGACCCCAGATAAATAATATTGCAATAGTCAAGTAGGTTTAGGATGAAGGATTGCACCAGTAGGCGGAATGATGTTGAGTCAAAGTATTTTCTGATGGTTCTAAGTTTCCATAGTGTCGAGAAGCCTTTTCTGATTAGAAGCTCTGAATGCGAATCTAGGTTGAGGTAGCGGTCCAGTGTCACTCCTAGGATTTTTATGGTATCGACAATAGGGAAGATCTGACCATTCAGGGTTATTGTAGTATCTTTGATTTTGTCATTTGGGCTTGCCAGGAAGAATTTGGTTTTTTCAGGGTTGAGTTTCAGTTTGAACTCTGTCATCCATGTTTTGATTTGTTTTAGAGTTAGTGCTAGATGGATCTTCGTCTCAGGGGTCAGGCTTGTTAAGGGCAGGATTAAGATGATATCGTCAGCGTAGATGTGGAATTTGCTTTTTGCAGTAGATTTGCCAAGGGGGCTAGGTAAATGTTGAACAGAGTGGGGGATAGGGGGGAACCCTGTGGGACACAGCATGGGTTGACCCAGCTGGAGGATTGAATATTGTCGATAAAGACTTGGTACGTTCGTTTAGTCAAGAAGAAGTTTAGGGCAATTGCCTTGTTTGCCCTTTCCCCCTAACTCCAGCCCTGCATGGCACTTACATCTTCTGAAAACTGGTATAAATGCAGTTGCAAAACCAATGGCAGTTGGGTGCATAAATAATAATAATAATAATAATAACTTTATTCTTATATACCGCCAATAATCTTGCGACTTCTAGTCGGTTTACAATAGAGAGAAACTGTAAGTAAATGCAATAAAGAGAAGATGTAAATACAACGAATTAAAGAGTCTAGTAGTATACATCTGAAAATACCAACATTAATGATGATAACAATAGTTTGTGTGCTGCAGGACCAAGAAGTGCCGTGCTGCTTACAAAGAATTGGAAATAGTTCATGGATTGAGTGGAGTGGTTCATAGTTAGTGATTGGGGGTTAGGGCTAATAGTTTACAAGTTCAGGTATGTGATGGTGTTACAAGGGGGGGTTGATGTCCTGGTTCGTTGCCTAGGTATTTCAAGAACAGGTAAGTTTTTAGGTGTTTCCTAAATTCTCCATAATTGTTTGTGTGTGCGATTAGTTTTTCTAAGTCTTTACCCCATATGGCTGCTTGATACGATAGTAGTTGTTGATGGTATCTCTTATATTTGCACCCTTTAGCCGGTGGGGAGACAAATTTCAGGTGAGTTTTTCTTTCGTGTCTGTTGGTTGGGAATGAGAAGAGGTCTGTAATGTATTTAGGGGCTAAGCCATTTAGTACTTTGAAGCAGAGACATCCTAGTTTGAACTTCGTGCGTGCTCCCATTGGCAGCCAGTGTAGGAGTCGGTAGGAGGGGGTTATGTGGTCGGACTTCTTCAGCCCGAAAATCATCCTGACTGCTGCATTTTGTATCAGTTGGAGTCTTTGCATTTGCTTCTGGGGGATTGTCAGATGAGTGATGTTGCAATAGTCCAGGTGGCTTAGTATTAGGGATTGAACTAGAATTCTAAAAGCTGAGGTGTGGAAGTAAGCCTTAATGGACTTAAGTTTCCAAAGAGTGAAAAACCCTCTTTTGGTTAGGGAGTCTATATGGTCTTTCATGACCTATTCTATAACATAATGCCTATTTTCTGGGAATACTCCTGACCCGCCCATGTCCCTTCCATGACAATGCCCCCTTTTGAGTTGTGTGCTCTAAAATGAAGGTGTTCATGTTATAGAAAAGGGCACAGGGCAAATCTATTTGTAAACCCAAATGTATTCCAATTAACACCAGTTATTGATTGTTAACTGATCATCAACTAATTACTTTACAAAGGGGTCTTGGCTTTGCTCCCAAATTTGCACCCAACTTTGAGCCACCAATACTGAATCCAGGTAGAAAAGTATAATTTTATAAGCTATTATTGTGCTAAAGTAGGCATTTAAAAATGGCTTGATATATGCACATTTAAATGTATATGGTGAGGCAATTTTGGAAATCACATCTTCAAAGAGATTAAAAAAGAATGGAGTAGGTCAGCTATAAAATTGTTTAGTGTTATCTGTCAAAGCATATGGAGACACTGCAACCTGCTTCGCACTTCCGCTAAACCATCTTTTTCCCCTTCAATCTGTTCAGAACTCTGCTGCACGCCTCATACTCTGCCAATGTCACTGTACCCACACTACCCCTCTCCTCAAGTCACTTCATTGACTCCCTATCCATTTCTGCATACAGTTGAAACTCCTCTTAATGACCCACAAGTGTATTTATTCCACTGCTCCTCAGTGTTTCTCCTCTCTCCCCACATTCCCCTCCGGGCACTCCACTCATTGGGTAAGTCTCTCTTATCTGTGCCCTTCTCCTCTATGGCCAACTCCAGACTCCTTCCCTTCTACTTTTCCGCACCGTATGCCATTTCCGCACCGTATGCCGTATGTCAAGCTCCATCTCTGGCAGTATTTAAATCTGGATTCAAAGCCCACTTCTTTGAAGCTGCTTTCAGTTCCAAACTCCAACCCACCTGCTAAGCACTAATATCTGTCTTATCATCCCCTCTGTAATTCCCCTACCCGAGCACTGTGTATTGAAACACCTACTTGTTCAGTTTGTCTGGCTTGACTAGATTGTAAGCTCTTTTGGAGAGTATGAGATACAGGGTATGAGATTCAGTGAACAAGGAAGAATAGAGATTGCAAATCTCGAAGGTGCTGGTCACCAATGTTTTATTGTCTGGTGTTTTGTCTGTTTTGTATTTTTAGATGTAATTTTGTATTTTTGTATGTAGTTTGTAACCCACCCTGGATAAGGACGGGGTATAAATAAAAATACCAAACCAGGGACTGTTTCTTCTATGTTTTGATGTACAGCGTATATCCAGTAGTACTATAGAAATAAGTAGTAGTAGTAGTAGTAGTGTATGGGGACTGTGAACAGACTGAACAGCCATCTCCCATACATGACCAGCACCTAAAGTGCTCCTTTCTAGGTTATCCAATAACCCCTGTGTACTCATACATAAAAACACCAACACAAGCACTGGAAAAGGTGCAACAGAACTTTTCTTCTTTCACATAACATGAGCTTGTTCAGGGAAACCAAAACTCTATGAGGTACATAATCGAAACAAAAATACATCTAAAAACCTGCCTAAATCGACACTTGGACGATCAACAAGACAGGTTGTCCAAGTGCCGATAATCATAACGGGTTTTAGATGTATCTAAAAACAGCTTAGGCCTTTTCAGTGCTGCTGTATGCCCAGAGTGAAAAGGGACATTTTTGAAGGAGTGGTTAGGGTGGGAGGAAGGCGGGATGTGGGCCAACCTAGACTTAGTTGTCCTGCAGTGATAATCGAAAGTTCAACGAGACTTCCTAGATGAAACTTATACGTTGTCACACAGGCGATCTAGAAACAGGTATAAGTGCCCAGAAGATATCAAAAGTGACCAGATAACTACTGTAAACACAAAGTACAGACCCACACACATTCCCCCAGTGATAATCACCCCTCCCCCCACCACCACCGCTATAAAAATACCTGCCTCCAGCACATGGCATAGGAAAGCCTAATAGAGCAGTACAGAGGTGGCTAATGTAGTCTAGTGGGTGGGCTAGTGAACAATAGAGAGGAGGACCCAGGCCCATATGCCACTCTAACCACACATTCATGGTGAAACATGTGCACCCACCAAAACCCTACTGTACTGCCATATAGGTGCTTTTGACCTTGTTGATCATGACATTTTGCTTAGATGCCATGATTCCATTGGCATTTACGGACAGGTACTAAATTGGTTTACGGGTTTCTTAAAAATCTGTATCTACCAGGTTTACAGCGAAGGAATTTTCGCTCAGGCTTGGTGTAATCCCTGTGGAGTTCCAAAGGCCTCCCCACTCTCCCCTTCACTTTTCAATGTCTACATGGTCATCATTGGGAAATACATTCAATGTCTACAATGTCATCATTGGGAAATACATTATCCAATTTAAAATTGAAATCATATATATATATATATTGTGACCGGGCCGGTTCCTAGGTTGGTGGAAAGCCAGGCCCGGGCCACAGGTAGATTCATGTAGCACCTTTTGTATGGCTGGCAGAAAGGAAAACCAGGAAAAGGGATTTCTCAAAAGAAAAACAGCTTCACTTTATTTGTAATTCCATGAGCATGATAATCCAATAATATGTTCATCAAGGCAATGTCCTATAAGTCCTTTGGAGCAATCCCTCTTGCTCCAGTGTGGGCCACTTGCCCTGTACTGGTCAGCAAAAGCAAAAAAAAAAACACAAAAAACACGTTTTTCCCAAAACCACCATTCAGGAGTGTGCTTTAATTTTCTGGAGCCCACATCTTCCTGAGCAGGCTGGCAACTTCCAGCCAATGTTCATGGGCTCACCCAGCCAGTACACCCTGCTGTTGGGCTACTTGCTGTCCCACCCCAAGGGTCTCCCTCCCCGAGGCAATTACAAGCTCCTAACCTTGCCTCTGGAGTCCTTTGGGCTTATTGGAAAGCCTGGAAACAGACTTCCCCCAATTTGCCTTTAATTAGGCAGAGCTGCTTCTGCCTTTCTTACAGCCTGCTTTAGCTAAGGGGTTTTAGAACCACCCTTCACACTTCATTCCCCCCTATCTCCATGTCCTCCTCCCATTCATTGTCCTCATGAATACTGGGCATTTCTTCTTCGTTGGACAGGGAGTCTAGGTAGTATTGGCAAGTTCCCCTCTTAGTGGGGGTGGGGGGTTCACTTGGGCAGGAGGGCTTGGGCTCCCTCCTTCCTGATAATGATGGGGAGTGTGGGTGCTGCCGGGGCAAGAGGGCTTGGGCTCCCTCTTGCCCGATCATGATGGGGGGTTGCAGTGCAGCCTGGGCAGGAGGACTTGGGCTCTCTCCTGCCCTATCGTGATGGGGGGGTGGGTGCCGCCGAGGCAAGAGGGTTTGGGCTCCCTCCTGCCCGATCGTTGTAGGGGGGGAGGGCTGATCGCTGCAGGAGAGATGGCTCATCTCTCCTGCCCTGATGGTGATAGCCCACCCCCCTCCGAACCGCAGCACTACAGGTTGAGGATCTCCGGCAGAGGAGATGCCCTGCCATGATGCTCACCCTGAAGTGCTGCAGTTCAGAGAGGGGTGGGCGATCACCATTGCGGCAGGAGAGATGAGCCATCTCTCCTGCAGTGATAGGCAAGTTGCTGGGGCCGCTGAGCTGCAGCGATCAGCTCAGCGGCCCCTTTTTCCGCACTTATACCTGTTATGACTTGGTCTATGTCAAAACGTATAAGTACCGACTAGGCAACTTGCCTAAAGTTTTGGTTATACCTGCTGTACACCTAGGTCTAGATCGGCCTACCTCCCGCCCACCACCCGCCCTTTCCCCTCCTCTAAAAGCACCTCTTTTGGCTCTATGCATTTAGAGGCAGGGGAAAGGCCTAAGCTGGTTTTAGATACGTCTACAACCAGCTTTGATTATGGGTACTTGGACGATCAGACTTTTTGATCGTCCAAGTACCCATTTAGGCCACTTTTTTAGATTTTTAAAATTATTATTATGAGCCCCACAGCGTCTATTTTTTTTTTTAAGGCCGCCTAAATATTTAGAGGCGCCTTGTTACAGAATCACTCTTTCTTGATAGGTGCCTAAGTTTCAATTAGTGCTGATTAAAAAGCTTAATTGGGTTTGTTATTCAATTTAGATAGGCCCTTATTTAGTTTGGCGTTCCAAAATAGGTGCCTAACATGAGGCGCCGGTTACAGAATTTGGGCCTGAATGTTTGCTTTGGTCTTTTTTGCTTTTAGAGAATTCTCAAAATTCATATGCTTCTTTTCAAATAGGTAATCTGACTGAGTACAGAATTAAAACCACATCCTTTCTTAACAAAAGGGCAATTATTATGCAGCTGAATGAAATTGAATGAAAATGAAACTTGAGCAGAAACTAAACGAGAAAATGTTAGAGTCCTTAAAAGAATAATCAAGTGATAAAGATGTTTTTGTTCTGTTTCTCTTTTTTGTTTTCATCCCTACATTCATCTTCAAAAACATTAGAAGGAGAAGCTGGATAATATCTTTAATAAAAAGCACAGCTATAATGGATAATGAAATATTCAGCTTCTACTATATGTTCAAACAGCCATTAAGAAACTGATTTTTTTTAAGGAGTTTTGAAAACAAGTGGTTCAACAGTTCACATTTACTCTCAGAATACTGGCTATTATTTATATAGCAAAATAGTAAATGACGGCAGATAAAGACCTGAACGATACCTCCAGTTTGCCCATAAGTTAAGAACATAAGAACATAAGAAGTTGCCTCCGCTGAGGCAGACCAGAGGTCCATCTTGCCCAGCAGTCCGCTTCCGCGGCGGCCCATCAGGCATAATTGCCTGAACAGTGTCCCTGTCTAATTTTGTAACTGCCTCTAAACCTCTAAACCTATCCCTATAACCTACCTCTACTCCTATCTGTACCCCTCAATCCCTTTGTCCTCCAGGTACCCGTCCAAACCTTCTTTGAAGCCTTGTAGCGTGCTCCTGCTTATCACATCCTCCGGTAGCGCGTTCCATGTATCCACCACACTCATTAAAAAATACATTATTAGATTAACTTGCCTCTTCTTTGATATTACTGGGCCATAGACTGTAAAGTCTGGTATTGTCCAAGGTTCCAAATGCTGAAGTTGCTGTCCAAGCCCATTCCAGCCTATCCAACTATCCCGTTGTTTGCAGGACATCTACTGTAAAGTCTAGCCAGTAACATCCTCCTGTTCCATGTTAGTGGAGTTCCCATCGATGCCCACCCCAGCCCATCCTACACTGAATCACCATATATGGGACACAAACTGTGCAGATTCGCTATTTTTATCCCATGCTTTTTTGAATTCCATCACCGTTTTCCTCTCCACCACTTCCCTCGGGAGGGCATTTCACGTATTTATCACCCTCTCAGTGAATAAGAATTTCCTAACATTGTTCCTAAGTCTTCCTCCCTCTAACCTCAAATTATGCTCTCTAGTTCTACTATTTTTTCTTCTCTGGAAAAGATTTGGTTCTATATTAATGCCTTTCAAGTATTTAAATGCCTGTATCATATGTTAGAAGGTTTACATATGTGATAATGCCAGGAACGCATGCAAGTTACATATGTAAAATCATTATACACTTACAACTAGTAATACAGTAAGAACATAAAAACATAAGAGATGCCATACTGGAACAAACCAAAGGTCCATCAAGCCTGGCATCCTGTTTTTAACAGTGGCCAAACCAGGTCACAAGTACCTGGCAAGATACCAAAGATTAAAACAGTTTTCATGCTGCTTATCCTAGGAATAAGCAGTAGATTTTACAAAGTCTGTCTTAATAATGGTCTGACCCAGTAAAGCTATTCTTATGTTCTTAGAAGCTCTGGAATGTGTTGCCAGAAGATGTGGTAAGAGTGGTTAATGTAGGTGGTTTAAAAAAAAGATTTGGACACGTTCCTGGAGGAAAAGCTCATAGTCTGCTGTTGAGACAGACATGGGGGAAGCCACTGCTTGCCCTGGATCGTTTGCATAGTGTGCTGCTACTATTTGGTTTTTTGCCAGGTACTTGTGACTTGGATTGGCCTCCATGAATACAGGACACTATGCTAGATGGACCATTGGTCTGACCCAGTAAGGCTATTATTATGTTAATGGCTTAAGGATTTTCTTTTAGGAAGTTATCCAAACTTTTTTTTAACCCTGCTAAGCTAACTGCTTTCACCATATTCTCTTGCAATGAATTCCAGAGTTTAATTACACATTGAGTGAAGAAATATTTTCTTCAGTTTGTTTTAAATCTATTACTTAGCAGGTTCATTGCATGTTCCCCAGCCCTAGTATTTTTGGAAAGAGTGAACAAGTGATTCTTATATACCTGTTCCACTCCACTCAGTATTTTATAGACCTCTATCATGTCTCCCTTGAATAATCTCTTCTCCAGTCTGAAGATCCCTAGCCACTTTAGCCTTTCTTCATAGGTATGTCATCCAATCCCTTTTTTCACTATATTATAATCTCAATACAACCGTACAGTATATGCATCTAGTGGCGTAGTAAGGGTGAGCCATGCCTGGAGCAGTGGCGTCCCTCTCCCTCCTGCCACGCACGCACCCCCTTCCCTTTCTCCATACCTTTTTAACTTCTCCAGCATGGACAGCATGGATAGTGTCCACTTGCCCTTTGGCATCACTTCCTAGATGCGGGTCTTAGAAGTGATGTCAGAGAAAGTGACAATGCTGACGCAGGCAGCAACCTCACGCCAGGGAAGTAAAAAAGATACGGGGAAAGCAAGGGGTGCACATGCATTGCAAGGAGAGGAGCGGGGGGGGGGGCAGAGAGGAGGAGGAGTGCCATGCCCTTAGGAAGACCATGCCCGGGGCAGGTCACCCCCACCCCCTATTACTAAGCCACCATATGCATCTGAAACGCATAGATTTGAAGAGGGTTTGCTCTGAGAGAGGTTTAGGTGAATCTTAAAATTAAATGTGAAATGGAATTACACACGCACACAATCATGTTTGCTTTTTATAGCTTCTTCAAGGCACAAATAACTATCAACTAACAACTCATCTGGACCTGTGGTTTGGAGAAATAATTGAAGTGTGTGTGTGTGGGTGGGTGGGTATGGGGGAGGCGAATATGCATGCTTCTGTGTTCTAAAATGTCTTAATCTCAAAAAAATAGCAGTTTTGGAGCTTGAATCCCTAATTAGCTCACCCTGTGAAATCCAATACTTACACACGGTGATGCTGCCATTAATATGAGTCGGTAGCAAATGGTGCCACTTACAGTATTTGAACAAAACACACATAATGTTGCTCTTTATCTGAATCTGTTTTCTTGTTTGTAAAATTGCTGTTTCCATTGAAAATGCCATTTTAGCATAGCTTTTTCCTTCAATGGCAGCATTGTTTGCTTGTTGCAAAAGCCATTCTTAAATACCTCTCATGTGCTTATTTTATCATTTTTACAAGCTTCCCTTGTTAGACACTAATGTCCAAATGCCTGGTATAAATTTGCACTGCATCCTCTATAATAATCCTCTAAGTATGCATGCACACTTAGGAGGCTGTGCTACCTGATTTGTGCTGTGTCCCTCCGTGGCCGTATTCTGCAGCTTGATGAGGTGCGCGGGGTGGCTTGCAATGGCTGGTGGCGCGCGGCGGCTTGAGATGTGTGCGCTGGCTTGGACGGCTGGCGACGCGTGGAGGAACTTCAGTGGCAGTTTAGGAACAGCTGGAGGGTATCGTGCTGGTACTGCAGGTGAAAGAGGGCTGCTTTAGGTGGAGGGGTGTGCTGGGGGGCAAAGAGCTTTGCTCTGGGGGAGAAGACAGAAGGGGGCCACAGAGAGACAGTCAGGGAGAGGGAAAGGGGGCTGCTTTGGGGGGAGGGATGTGTTGGAGGGCAGACAGCTTTGCTCTGGGGAGAAGACAGAAGGAGGCCACAGAGAAACAGTCAGGGAGAGGGAAAGGGGGCTGCTTTAGGGGGAAGGATGTGCTGGGGGCAGACAGCTTTGCTCTGGTGGGGGGAAGACTGAAGGGGCCACGGAGAGACATTCAAGGAGAGGGAAAGGGGGTGGCTTTGGGGGGAGGGGTGTTCTGGGGGCAGACAGCTTTGCTCAGGGGGGAAAGATAGAAGGGGGCCACAGAGAGACAGTCAGGGAGAGGGAAAGGGCGCTGCTTTGGGGGGAGGAGTGTGTTGGGGCAGACAGCTTTGCTCTGAGGGGGGGAAAGGCAGAAGGGGGGCCACGGAGAGACAGGCACAACAGAAAAATATAGGCAGGCAGGGGGCCAGAGAGAGAGACAGAAAGAAAGACAGGGGGCCAGGGAGCGAGACTCATAGAAAGACAGCATCCAAGGAGAGAGAGAAAAAAAAAACCCCATACAGCGGCCAAGGAGAGAGAGAGAAAGAAAGAATGACAGACAGACAGGGGTCCAGAGAGAAAGACAGACAGATAGACAGCCAGCCTACAAGGAGACAGAGAGAGAAAGAAAACAAAAACAGATGAACAGCGGCCAAGGAGAGAGAGAGAACGAAAGAATGACAGACAGAAAGAAAGACAGACAGGGGCCAGGGAGAGACACAGACAGAAAGAATGACAGGCAGACAGCGTCCAAGGAGAGAGAGACAAAGAAAAAAAAGACAGAGAGACATCTACTCTAGTACCCGTTAATGTAACAGGCTTAAACATTAGTTCCTAAATATTTGTTTGGTTTATACCTAAATATATCATTTCTGTCTACATCCATTCATTCATTTCAGTCACCATATAATAATCATAAGAACATAAGAATAGCCTTACTGGGTCAGACCAATGGTCCATCAAGCCCAGTAACCTGTTCCCACGGTGGCCAATCCAGGTCGCCAGTACCTAGCTAAAACCCAAGGTGTAGCAATATTCCATGCTACCGATACAGGGCAAGCAGTGGCTTCCCCCATGTCTTTCTAAATAACAGACTATGGACTTTTCCTTCAGGAACTTGTTCAAACCTTTCTTAAAACCAGCTATGCTTTCCGATCTTACCACAACCTCTGGCAATACGTTTCAGATTGAAAAAAAAATTTCCTCCTATTGGTTTTAAAATTATTTCCCTGTAACTTCATCGAGTGTCCCCTAGTCTTTGTAATTTTTGACGGAGTGAAAAATCGATCCACTTGTACCCCATTCTACTCAACTCAGGATCTTGTAGACTTCACTCATATTTCCCCTCAGCCATCTCTTTTCCAAGCTGAAGAGCCTTAATCATTTTAGTCTTTCCTCAAATGAGAGGAGTTCCATCCCTTTTACCATCTTGGTTGCTCTTCTTTGAACCTTTTCTAATGCCACTATATCTTTCTTGAGATTGAATATAATATTTGAATGTAATAATTGAATGTAATATTCCAAATGAGGTTGCACCATGGAGCAATACAGGGGCATTATGACATTCTTAATTTTGATAACCATCCCTTATTAGCAACTTATGCCCTTATAGTTATAAAGGATCTTCAGATAGCTGCTAGTGAAAATGGGCCTGATTCTGTATAGGATGCCCAGTCTTAGCAATCATCTAAGCTGCTTTTGGGAATCGCACATGGGCGTCCTATACAGAATCACATTTGTCCTAATGGTCAGACATCTAACCCCACCTAATCACCCTGATTCTCTAACCGGTATCCATGTCTTAGACGAAGTTTAGAGAATCGTATTGTCACTGAGCTGATCACAGGAAAGGAATCTCCTGCAATCAGCTGAGTGACCATGGCCACAGCAGGGAATCCCCAAACCCCACTACAAGCCGGCCAGCAGGAGGGATAATAATAATAACAGTTTATATACCGCAGGACCGTGAAGTTCTATGTGGTTTACAATGATTAAAAATGAAACTATAATCTCTTAACTTCATCCTATGCTCTCTCACACCGGAGTTTTCCTTCACTTGAAAAAGGATCACCTCCTATACATAAATGTAATGGAGATATTTAAAAGTCTCAGTCATATCCCCTCGTTCCCACTTTTCTTCCAGTGTCTATTTATTGAGACTGCTAAGTCTGTTTCCATACACTTTATGACAGAGACCACCAACCAATTTTGTAGCAGCCCTTTGGACTAACTCTATCCTATAATATTAATGCTTCAAAAGAATACTGATGTATTATGCCTACTCCCTTCTGCCACACCTCCAAACCTCCCCACACTGTCCGCAGCAGGAGGGATGCCCACTCCCTCCTGCTGGCACTCCCGAACACATGACCACCCACCCCCTGAAACCCTAACCCCCCATTCCCAAAGCCCAACCGGAACTCCCCCAGACCTTTATAAGCAAGGCCAGCTGAAAGGATGCCTACTCCCTCTGGCTGTCAGACCTGCCTCTTCAGAATACCATGTTGGTGATTTCCATTATAAACACTAATAAAAACAAAACATAATACCAAAAGAGTGAGTGAAAGGCTATACTTTTTCAAAATCCTGATATTCATTCAAGTTCATATTAGACAACATTATCATTCAAAATGACCATGGCATTCCAAGCTGCGATATGATTGAAACTGTTAATTGCTATCAATTTTCTTTAAAGGGCTCACACCAACATCCAGTCTAAATCTTCATTCAAGCCAGCAGGGGCTACAGTGTTTAATTTAAAAATCCATCAATGTTCTTTCAGGTTCAGCAATCTTGCAATCTGAAGGTATTCATTTTTGTATACAACACAAACAAATGTTCACATTTAGGGCCCCTTTTACCAAAGCCATGGTAGAGATTCCCCTACGGCAAATCTATTCAATTTCTATGGGCTTCGGTACATTTGTTGTGGGACAATTGTTACCACAGCTTTGTCAAAGGCACCCCTATATACAAGCTAGTACCATTTAATGTACTGACCACAGAATTACACTTTTCAGCTAATTAGCCAAGTTATTGTGCAACTAGCAGTCAGCCAAAAAATCTGATTAATACAGAATATAGCAATTTGTCTGATTTTTAAACTAAAAAAAAAAAAAATGGAACCACATAACACCTTATTAGAGGGGGCTATATTGGCTCCTTATGGAAGCTAGATTGCAGTTTAAGTTTGGTTGCCTGTGTTACAAAGTAATATCTGGTATGGCTCCAGCCTATTTAGTTGATCAATTTAGTTTTTCCCATCATAGACGTTCTACTCAGATAGCTTCCCTTTTTGATTTATCCATAGTCCAAAGGTTGCCACTATAAAAGATATAATCAACTACTGTCATTTCATGCAGCTACTTTGGATACTGATTTTTGTAAATTATTCTTTACATCTACATCATATCAAAATTGTAGGAAACTATTAAAGACCTGAAGGGGCATAATAAAAAAAAAGTCTAAGTCCCTTTTTGGCCTAAGGCTTTAAGCATCCAAAGTAGGAAGCAGGGAAATGTCCATTCTCAAAAAAAACATCCAATATGTGTTTTTTGGTTTTTTTTAGATTAGCCTATCTGTACTTTCAGGCATTGAATCATCCAGATCATTACTACGTCTACCTTTAAGCCCTATTGTTGAAAGAAAAAATTGTCCAAGTCCCAATTGCCCAAAACGAGACCTTTTAGGCATGGGAGGGACCAGTCCTTCACCTAAAAGCACAATTCTCTAACCGGCGTCTGTCATAAGCGCCGGTTAGAGAATTGTGGAACCTTCACACACACCCACACCCCTCTCTGCAACAATCGCATCAGGAGAGATGCCCAATTGTCAGAACATGCTGCAAATTATTGCAGCAGGAGGGATTACCAATCTCTCCTGCCGACAACTACCGCGACCCCCCCTAAATAATTGTGGCAAGAAAGATGCCCAATTCCTCCTGCCTGGCATCCCTGAAACCCCTCCCCCTACGAATGATCGCAGCCCACTCTATCCTGACAATACCCGCCGTGACACCCCCTCCCGAATGATCATGACAGGAGGGATGCCCATTCCCTGCTGCCCAGCACCCCCCCCAAAGGTAGCCCACCTGGACCCTTCAAGACCACCCTCACCATCTTGGGATGCACCAGGAAGGGTCCTAAGGCCATGATTGGCCCAGGCGCTTAAGGCCCCTCCTGTGGAAGGCCTTAAGCGCCTTAAACTGGAGTCTTAGGCCCGTCTCCCAGTGCATTGTGGAAAGTGCTTGAAGTGGCCTAAGATTCTGATTGGCCAGATCCCCTAGACCTGTCCCCATAGGAGGGGCATAGAGGATCTGGCTAATCAGAATCTTTTTTTGGGGGGGGTCATGGCGGGCATCGGCAGAAGAGATTGGGCATCTCTCCTACCGGCAAAGGTTGCAGGGTTTTTTTAGTGATTTAGATAGGAGGGATTAGGCATCCTTCCTGACAGTGATGCTTGGGGGGGTCATGGTAAGTTTGGGCAGGAGGGATTGGGCATCCCTCCTGCCGCTATCATTCGGGGTGAGGGGGGCAATGGGTTGCCTGGGCTGCTGAACTGATCACGGCAGCCGTGATCAGCTCAGCTGCCCGATCCAGAACTTATACCTGTTTTGACTTGTGAGCATGGGAATTCTGCGCACTCATGAAGCAGCTCAAGGTGTGAGAAATAATAAAAAACATGCTAAATGACGCTAAATGCAAAGTTTTTGTTACCAAAATATAATTATTCTTTTTATTATTTCAATCATGACACCAAAAGAATAAAGCATAATTGCGTTTGCTGTTGCATTAGCGGGAGTCATTATAGTTGCCAAAATGCTGGCCTTCTGATAACGAGCTCAGTTCAATATCTCAAGACACTCTATTATATACTTTTGGCTCAGTATGACATCATCAGTTTGACAGCCAATAAAAATCAACAAAGGAGGTGTTTAAAAGTTAGACAAAGAAAAAAGTTTCAGAAATCACATTTGTTTGTTTACATTCATTTCTGAATATACATTAACATTTTCACAACATTTCCAATATTCTTTTTGTCCTTTCCAAAAAAGTATATTAAGAGAAATCTGCAAAAGTGCTGAAATGTTCTCAGCTTGCCTGTCAGCTAAGTTTCATGTTACCTATAGTGCTGAAAAGTTGTCAGCCTTAGAGAAAAGGAGGGCTCTCCCTAAGCTGACAGTTTCAAATTTCATGGATATGCACACAGAAGCCTTAGCCTGGAGGAGAAGGAGGGGCTGGTTTTTCCCCCTGTCTATGCTAGAGACTGTTAATTATTTCCAGATATGGTGCTCTTTGAATTTCTTTAGGTTGCAAATTTATATAATATGTTTTTTTCAAAACCCATTGTTTTGTTCAATACAGTCACACAATCATATAATCACACACTTTCGGGGCCCCTTCATTCATAACTTTATTCATAACTCGTATTTCATTCATATTTAAAGCAAGTTATATCTCAGTTTGTGATATTTCTTCCTAGCCGGCCTAAGGCACATCTGGTATCAATTAACACCACGATGCTGAGAAGCCTAAACAAAGACTTTGAAAAAACTGACCACAAAATGGATTCCAAAGACACAAGAACCCAAAATGGAGTCCATGTGATTTCCTTCATGATCTAGCCCAATAGCAAAGTACATAAAAAGAATATTATTATACTTTCCCTTATATTAATCTGTAGTGTGTTTTTCTGGCCTTGGCCACATTTATATTCAGATTTTTATTCACCTGTTTTTCGTACGCTTCTATTGGGCTTGGCCTTAACTTATGCATATGCTTGTATCTAACTAGAGTTACCCAGAATCATACGAAAAACAGGCACTTAATACTGCACTATCATATTCTGATGTCCATTCCATTACCGTCCCATAAACATCATCCCCTACTGGCCACGAGCCACTACTGCTCACTTGGTCTAAGTCAAAATGTATAAGTTCCATCCAGGTAACCTGTTAAACTTTTTGATTATGGCTGCCGGACGACTAGGTCTAAGTCGGCTCATATCCCGCCCACCTCCCACCCTACCCACTCTTCTAAAAAACACCCCTTTTCACTCTGGGTGCACAGAGGCAGTGAAAAGGCCTAAGCTGGTTTTAGATACATCTAAAACCCTTTTCGATTATCAGTACTTGGATGACCTGTCTTTTTGATCGCCCAAGTGCTAATTTAGATGGTTTTTTTAGACATATTTTCTTTTTGATTATGTACCTCTTACTTATTTAGGAAATTTTTGAAAGGTTGAAATGTATTTCATTTGTGTTGTAACAGTATTTTACTTTTGTTAAACTGCATAGATCTAAAGGGTAATGCAGTATACAAATGTTATGTTTTTAAAGTATAAAATATTTCTATTTCTATCATTTGGCAGATATTACAACCACATAAGTTTGCATCCGTTTGTGCTTCCGAGGTTGCATGCTCTTCCCTAATATCTAGATGATTGTACATTTACCATAAGGTCAGAAATTTTTCCTTTTTTAATTAGTTTTGTAAAGTTTGCCAAATGTACATTAAGGGCTCCTTTTATAAAACTGCAGTAGTGATTCTCCTACGCCAAATGCACCAAAGCCCATAGGATTAGCAGAGGCTTTGGTGCATTTGCTGCAGGAGAATCACTACTGCGGCTTTGTAAAAAGGGCTCTAATTTCATTTTGAGTGCTTTTGTAACCATCATGCTCTGTGTTTTATTCATGTTTACATGTAAATGGTGCATTTTATTTTTCACTTAACATAATTTTATAAATAGATGTATGTATATGCATTAGCTTTTACCCATAGCGACTTTAGGGAGTCCTGCCAGCTCAGCTGAAACCATACTATACAATAGCATACTATATTGTTTCTTATACTGTATCCCACAAATGTCAACTGGGAACCATTGTTGCTTACATAAGATTAATAAGGTTAGCAACATAGACATTATGAATCATAGCAAGACTATAATGAAAACAGATACATTTTTAGCGCCTTCCTAAATTGAAGATAGGAGGAGGTCTTATGTAAGCAGGTCAGGAGGCTGTTCCAAATTTTGGGGCCTTGAAACTCGAAGGTGGATTCGAAGAGTGATTCCCTCCGAACTTGATGTGGAGAAGGAAGAGGTCATTTATAGTGCTGAGTCATTCTTGAGTTATAGTAGGAGTGTGAAACTTGGATGGCTGAAGTTAGCCCAGTCAAGCTTTCTCCATATATATACTTGACTGGCAGCCAGTGTAGTTCTATCAACAGCTGACTGGCCCTCTCAAATTGGGCCCTGTGTTCTGGAGTAGCTGTAACCTCTGAACTCCTTTCTTTGTGTTGTTGCAATATAAAGAGTTGCAATAATCTAGATATGGAAGTAGAACTGCTTGAGTCACTGTCTAAAAACTAGTCAATCTGAAGAAAAAATTAATTTGAACAGTGAGGCAATCTGTTTACCCATGGTGAGATTAGAATATATAATTACTCCTAATACTTTTGACATTTATTAGAGCACAGCAATGACCTTACTGGGTCAGTCCAATGGTCCATCAAGCCCAGTAGCTTGTCCTCACAGTGACCAATCAAGGTCACTAGTACCTGGCAAAAACTTGGCTTCTGAGGATAGGGTTAACTGAAGATAGGGTTAACTCTCAGTGAGGTATTGAGTTGTGATCACCAAACCATAGCACCTTCATCTTCTGCTTGTTTAATTTAAGGAATTTCTGCTTTGACAATGTACTTAGATCCTCAGTCAAAATAGATATGTGTTGCAATGTATCCAGCCGACTGCTGCAGGGGACCCCCTGACAAGTACCCCCAAAGTAGTCTGGCAGGAGGGATGCCTACTCCCTCATGCTGCCACCCCCTAGACCTGCAACAAATGCCAATAGTGTAGGTGTCCTGCCTCTTTTTTTTTTTTTAACATGCAACCCAGTTGACTGTCAGATGGTGGTAGGATGCCTACTGCTGCCTACAATTGGGTTACCTATTTATAGAATCAGTCCCTTATTGCTGCATATCACCATTAATTTATTGTTTAAATTTTTTCATTTATTTTAATTCAATTTATATAGGCTCTCTTTTACTTAGCTGCAGTAGAGGTTTCTACCACAGCCCGGAGCATTTAGCACTCCGGGCTGTGGTAGAAACCTCTACTAAGGCTTAATAAAGGGGAGGGGGGGTTAGTTCATTATTTGTTTATTAATATATTCATTTACATTTATATATGCATATGCATATGCATATTTAGCATTTGATATACATGTCTCTTCATTTTTATTATTTATTTTGTATATTTTTGCAATTTGGCATTCTTTTGTATTGTTTTGAACATTCCTTATATGTTATTTTTATCTTGTTTTGTATGTATAAATGACTATTCCTGATGCAGGCTTTTAAGTGCCAAAACATAGGGCTCCTTTTATCAAGCCGCGCTAGCGGGATTAACGCGCGTGACGTTTCATCACGCGCTAACCCCCGCGCTGGCCTTAAAACTACCGCCTGCTCAAGAGGAAGCGGTAGCGGCTAGCACGGCCGGTGGTTTAACGCATTCTATTATGCGCGTTAAACCGCTAGCGCGGCTTGATAAAAGGAGCCCAAAGCCTTGTGTTGGCTCAGCTTTGTGGTAGACATTGAAAGCTCTTCTATACAGTTACTTAATAATATTACTGTTTGGACCTCTCCAGGCCTCTTCCCCCTTTTTTGGAAGACCGTTCTTCTGGCCCTATTCTCCTTGACTGGTTTACCTCTTTGGGGTCTATGGTTTTCAGTTTTGGTTTTTGGTATGCTATCAATATACACATTTTCCTGCAGCCATATGCATATTTTACAAAAGGCTCCATGTTCAGTGAGCCTATTGTAAAATATGCTGCAAATTGTGAACATCCTTACTTGTACAACCCTTGAATACTAAAGAAAAATTGTGTATCTTTCTAACTTGATCAATGTGATTCTTGTATACCATGTACCTTGTAGTGATATACTACTTTAATTAGAATCTTACCATTCTGCCTTCTCCAGACCTCTTTTTATTACCATTTCAGGAAAATGCTAAAAACACTTCTCTTCTCCTTGTAACCCTCAAGAACAGATTTCTTCTACTCTTTCATATACTTTTATAATTTAAGAAACTTACTGTAATTGCTCAGAAAGAGCTAGGAATCTTGTTATAAGCTGCAATGAATACATACCAAAGTTTTGTGGGGTATAAGGTATTGAATGGTATGGTATAAAATAAGAAATTGTATGGTATCTTGGGTCCAACACAGAAAATTGTACCAAGGATGATCATTTTATTGATAAACAAGTTATATGGAGTTGGCTTTATGCTCTTAGCACATGCGCTAGTAATTTACATCAATGGGTAATAAGGGACCCTTTTAATAAACTGCCTTAAGTTTTGGGCTAGAGCACTATAATGCAAGACTTTAACACAGAATATGGTGGGGTCGATGTATTTACGTGAGTTGTATGTTATTTTTTGGGTAGTTGGTGTGTTTTTGTTGTTGGTCCAGTTGATTTTGAAGGAGTAAGTGACCAGAGGGAACAGTACCAGTTTCCATTTGATGTTTGGATTTCTGGTTGTGTGGGTTTTTGGGACATGACCAGAGGGAACAGTACCAGTTTCCATTTGATGTTTGGATTTCTGGTTGTGTGGGTTTTGGGGACATGAATGCTGCAATGTCGAATTAGTATCATTTTTCATGTGTGGCTTGAGGGTCTAATATTTTGTATGTTAAGGCCTCGAGGTATAATAGTAAGTTTTCTACTTGTTTGCAGGATTGATTTTTGAGGTGGCGGTTGAGGTCTCCCAGGATTAAGTTGTAGGTTGTCCTTAGTGAGTTTCGGTATATAAAGTCTTCGAATTCTGGTTTTGCTGTGTTCCGTTTCCTGGGGTTATGTAGCAGAGCATGAATGTTAGTGTACCTTTGAGTGATGAGCTTGAAAGTTGACAGGCTAGTAGGTCCATGTATGAGGTGGTTGTTTTGTCTTTTTTTCTTTTTTTTTAATTTCTTTATTGATATTTTGAACTTGACAATGTATACATTTGAAAAATCGAAAAAAAAACAACAACTATATGAAAATACACTATTAACATCAGAAATATTACAATAAAAATTTTAAATCCCTTCTTAACCTATAACAGTAATGATATTATATTAAACTCATCAATATTATAGAATATTATGAAATTTATACCTCTAAATAAATAATACACCCCCCCCCACCCTGGATGTGCAAAGGAATCTAACATAAAGAAAAAGGAATCACTTTAATTATAATGTGACAAAATTAGTTAATGGACCCCAAATCCCCTTAAAGGATTTAACAAACCCTAAACGCTCTGCCATAATCTTTTCATATTTATATGTTGCACATACAGTTGCTCACCAAAAACTAAAATTAATCCTATCATGATTTTTCCAATTTCCTTATATTTTTAGGTTTATGGTGTTTCTGGCTATGATGACCATTCCTCTTCATCTTTTATTTTCTCTGCAGATCATTTTTATCTTGTGACTCTTTGGGCAGACTTCTGTTATTCTGGGGCCTGAGACAGAAGTAAGCCAGGTCTCTGTGGGAAAAAGGCAGTCTAGGTTTTCTTCTTCTATCCAGTTTTTTATGTGTTCTGTCTTGGGGCCTATGGCTGTGATGTTTACATATGCACATGTGAGAGTGGTAATCTGTTAGTGTACTGTGAGTTGTTTTCAGGTAGATGAGTGATCTTTGATTGGGTTGTGTTTTGGCCTTGTATGCCTTCCAATTGGTTAGGAGCAGGGTAATCAGAAGGATAGCGTGTGGGTATTTTCGTAGTGTAGACATCATCATGGTGCTATGTGTGGCGTATATTGTAGTTGTGGGGAGTTGTGGGGAAGATCTTTCCTTCTTGGTGATGTGTTGTCTTTTCAGGGTCTGATGAGGGAGTGGGTGTTCTGTGTTGTTGTATCTGGGTAGCTCTCCCACTCCCAGGTCCCACAGCTCCCGGTCCGTGGAGGGGAAGGTGAGGGTTGTAGAACAAAGTAAAATTTAAAACTTGAGTTGCTGAGCCTTCCAACTGGCTCAGCGATTGGCAGCGGTGGGGAGGGGTGGAGTGCTCTGACATAGCAGCAATTAATAAATTAATAGCAAACTATGGACCTCTTCTAAACTGCGCTAGCGGTTTTAGTGCCGGGAGCTCCGCTGAATGACCCACGCTACTCCCGACACTCATAAGAACTCTATGAGCGTCGGAAGCTGCACGGGTCATTCAGTGTAGCTTCCCATGCTAAAACCGCTAGCGCGGTTTAGTAGAAGAGGGAGGTATATGTTTGATTTAAGCAGTGGCGTACCAAGGGGGGGCGTGGGGGGCGGTACGCCCCGGTTTCCAAGCCCTGAAGGGGTGCTCCTGGTCCGGTTCCCCCCCCGCGCCGGGTGTCGCGTCTGGAAACAGCCTGCAGCAAGATCGCGATGCCAGCGTTCTTTGCCTGCTTCAGCTGTTTCCTCCGCCGTGGTCCTGCCCCTCTTCTGACATCAGAGGAGGGGCGGGACCGCGGCGGAGGAAACAGCCGAAGCAAGCAAAGATCGCTGGCATCGCGAGATCTTGCTGCAGGCTGTTTCCCCAGGGAAATGAAGCAGGGAGGCCGGGGGAATGAGCATTTCTTCGTGGTGGTGGTGGTGGTGGGGCCGAGCGGTCCTTCAAGGTAGTGGGGGGGAGCAGCAGGCCTTCAGGTTGGGGCGGGCAGGCAGACCTTGTGGAGGGTGGGGAGACAGGCCTTCAGGGGGACAGGCCTTCTAGGAGAACAGGAAAGCAAGCCTTCAAAGGGGGGACAAGCCTTCGGGGGGACAGGCAGGCCTTAGGGGGGGTGCAGGCTTTCAAGGTGGGGCAGGCCTTCAAGGGGAGCAGGCAGGCAGGCTTTCAAGGGGGGGACAGGCCTTCAGGGGTGGGATGCAGACCTTTAAGGGGAGGACAGGCCTTCAGGGGAGGGGGGCCCTGGTGTAGAAGTATACGGAGGGAAGGTGGAGGGGTTCAAAGAGACGTGCATATTTCGGACTTTGGGTGGGAAGAAATAATGGGTCTGAAAATAGAGGAGAGAGAGAGAGATGATGGACATGGGTTTTAGGGAGGGAAGGAACAGAAAGGGAGAGAAGTTGGACACAAGGGATGGTGTGTGTGGGGGGGATAGAGATACTGGTTAGGAGGGTAGTTGGGAAAAGAAAGGGAGAGATGGTGGTGGGGAAGGAGGGAGAGCTGCTGGATGAAAGGGTAGTTAAGAAAAGGTGGATCTGTGGAGGGAGACAAAAAAAGGAAAGATGCCAGACATCCGGGGGAGGGAAGGGAAACGGAAGGGAAGGAAAGAGATGGCAGATGGATGGTTAGCACAGAGAAAGAAGAAAGAAGGAGACCCTGGCAAGCAAGTTATCAGAAGACAACCAGAGCCTTGGACCAACGAGATTTGAAAAATAACAGACAACAAAAAAGTAGAAAAACTAATTTTATTTTCTGTTTTGTGATTACAATATGTCAGATTTGAAATGTGTATCTTGCCAGAGCTGGTGTTAGACCGCAAACGTGAGCTAGGATTTAACAGAGAGAGGAAAAGTCCTTTTTGTTTCTTTATTTTATTTACACCACAGCACCAGTGTGGTTAGGAGAAGCCAAAGGGAGGTGAAAAAGCTATGTTTGAAAAAAACACCCAATTGGGCAGGAAAATCGAATCGATAAACCAATTCAATAGGCTGAATTGAATCGAAATTTTTTTTCCTGACTCTGGCAGCATTAGTTTGCGCTACTGTCTTAGACTTTAGGACCTGGGATTGGGGAGAGATGGCATCCTCAGTACTTTATAATGCAAGTGAAACGAGGATTTGGTCAGACTTTTGAAGGGTCTGCAGAAAAAAAAATATTGTATAGGCCGGGGACATGAGACAGCAGGAAATGGGAACTTTTCTTCCTTCTATTTTTGTGAATGGAAAGGCTGAGGATGTCAGAGAGGTCAGTTAAAATATGTGCTTTATAAGAAAATATAATAATGTGTTTTATAAAGTTTATAGCATAGCTGGCCTACCCAGTGAGGTGTTCCTAGTGGTGATGGTGGCAGCGTGTCAATGTGTTGAGAGGAAGAGGTGGTCTGGGAAATTCTGCTGAGCAAACTCCGGGCCCATTTCCACCCCCCAGTTAGTCCACTCCACTCAACTGATTCACACACTGAGTGGGTCTTTGGGTGTTGTTTTGGGATCTCTTCCAGTGGTTTATCTCCTTCTGGTCCAAGGAAGGAAACTTTGTTATCCTTAGCATTGACCTACAGAATATGTTTGTAACAGCGCTGCTTGTGTGGCATTAGGCTATGTAGTGATCGAAAGAAAAAAACAGTCCTTTGCACATTTTTGCACTATATGGTGGGTGTATGAGGAGATTCACATTTCCTGCACAACTAAGTCCATGTGAAGTTACCTTGTGCTGTATTTGACATCTAGCAAGGTCTCTGTTTGAAAGGAAAGATCTAAACTTAAAAATGAAGTGGCCAGAAGTTATGGTAAAAGCAGATAGTGTAGCTGGTTTTAAGAAAGATTTGGACAAATTCCTGGAGGAAAAGTCCATAATCTGTTATTAAGACATGGGGGAAGTGTCTGCTTGCCCTGGATCGGTAGCATGGAATGTTGCTACTCTTTGGGTTTTGACCAGGTACTAGTGACCTGGATTGGCTTCCATGAGAATGGGTTACTGGGCATGATGGACCATTGGTCTGACTCAGTTAGGCTATTCTTATGTTATGTTCTCATCTGTAGGGGCCTTTGTTTTTACTTCTTATTTTAATGTATTTTTTTTCTGAGAACTTATCAGTGTTTTTTATAATGGGAACAAAAATGGAAGAAAATTAATGTGTGTGGAATGGGGGGTAACTAATTTCTTCAGCTAAATAATTCAATCCACCTCAACCAGACATAGGAGAACTCACGCACCATTCACACACCCTCCAACCAAAAACGTCAAAAGAAAAAACAGTTTGACAACCTCCTAACACTCGACCCCCCAACTCTACAACCTATTGACCTCGACCACAAACTACAAAACCTTCAAAAAAGAAATAAAAACCCTTCTATTCAAAAAACACATAAAACCAAACTAACACAATCAGAACTATCCCAACCATCACCTGCAACTACTCCATATGTACTTCTGATGTCATGACAATTCAGACATAATTTATGTTATGTTATGGTACGTTTGGAATAATGATTACATATATGAGGTTACATATATGAGGTTCAATAAAAGAAAATTTTCACTGCCTGTTTCTATTATGACCATTTATTCAGTTTCATGGTTATTACAAAAAATATTTTTTACATGGGGGGGTGTCAAAAAATTATGGGCCCCGGGTGCCACATACCCTAGGTACGCCACTGGATTTAAGTCTAAAATTAACATGTTCCCAGTCTTTTTTTTTATTGCAGATCATACATTAACATTCAGATTGACACACGGTATCTGCTTTTGTTTAAAATGAGAATAGTTCAATAAATGGTGCTCAAAATTTCATGCCTCAAAAAATGAGTGCTTGAAACACAATTTTAATAAAGCGTACATGCACTTTATCAAAACATACTTGTGCACAGCTCACCTAATTGTTGGGCTTATGTTTGCTAAAAGTCTGTGTAAATGCTGGAGTCTAACTTAAAGACAGATCAACCTAATTCTGTAATTCCATGTGCAACTTTTGGGTATACCTCCGAATGCAGCCTGCTATCCACCCCCTCCCCCCCCCCTTTTTCAGAAACATATTATAACAGTTACATGCAGATCTTTATAAAATGTTGCACAGCAAGATGAATGCATAAATGCCAATCAAAGCCAATTAACTGCAATAATTGGTTGTTAGTGCCTAATTATGGCTAGTTAAAGGTTATCCATTGGTCTTGTTAATCAGTTTTTAGTTAGTAGTTTTTGTCTATCTTCTGCCCTCTGAGTTTACCATTCTGATCTCCTGTTTGAATTTTTCTCAGATTTTTGAACTTTTTATTCAATTTCCACTATTTGTTTAAATAAAGGCTCTGATATTTAAAGGAGTTTAACCAGGTTTCTGCCTGGTTAAACTCTGCTGAATTAACCAGGTGGTGCTGCTGAATATCTCTGCTAAACACCCATTCCCTAACCAGCTAGTTTAGGGGCAGTCTGGAAGTAGCGTTTATGTGGCTATCATATAAAAAAGTAAGATAAATAAACTATATTGCAGAATTGACCTCAGACTTCAACCACAGTTTACCTATCTTAAGAACAATTTGGGATCCCTGCTACCCATATTCTTTGCTGCTAGCTGTCTCACTGAAAACTGGCCACCTACATCCATTACACCCCATATCTTTAACATGTTATAAAAATTTACAACCATAAAAATCAATTCAAATATTCACCTTTATTTTTTAAAGGCTGCACTGTAGTTCTGCATATGACAGCCCGCATCCTTTAACCACAGAGGTCTTACACAATTTGCTTTTCTGTGGATTGCTACCACTTACATGGCATTTTCATGAACAATCAGAATCATTTTGGCTAATTACCCATATTCTTCTCAAAGGGCCCACAGAGATTCATTGGTGGGCTCTTTGTCATTTGGAAAACAGAAACATATAAAGTTGCCAGAGGGCATGCCATGCTGACATACTGTTGCTGTAGAAGCCAGTAATGGAGGAAGAGGGTTACCACAGCAACAGTAGATATTATGATATAGTACCCAATCCTTGCAAATACATGAGAGAATTTAAGCATCATGTGGAGCTTTTATTAGAATTACAACACCTTTCAAATAGGTTTGCCAACTGGCTCTATTTTATTTTTTTGGGGGAGGATGGGGGGTGGGGGGTAAGTGATATCCAGTCCTGGTTTAACCCTGTCGCTTGCACCTACTGTATTAGTCTTATGTTTCTATGAAAAAAAAAAAAAAAAATCAATGGAAGTACCGAAACTGCAAGACCATAGAAGAGGAGTTAAAACTAGGACTGGATCTATCTCACCTAAATATCCGGAACTAATTGGAAACCTTATTTCAAAAATATATCTCTAGCTGCACTGGGGAGATTGTATTTATCACACTCAAATGTGGGCAATGGAAAATTAAAAGTCAATACTAAGGGCTCCATTTACAAAGGTGGGCTAGCAATTTTAGCACACGCACTACCCGAAAAACTACCGGCTGCTCAGGAGGAGGCGGTAGCAGCTAGCGCGCATGGCATTATAGCGCACGCTAAGCGCACGCTAAAACCGCTAGCGGTACCTTTGTAAAAGGAGCCCTAAGTGCTGTTTTGTAAAAGGCACACACTTTTTATAGAATAAAACTTAGTGCCATTTCCCATGCCCAACTCAGGGTTGCCAGACATATGTCCGCTGAAATCCTAGCACCAAATATTGGTGTAGAAATTGAATTTTATATCACTGCATGTAAGAATGCCCAAGTGCTGCACATGCCCTTCCCATGGCCTTGCTCCCCTTAAGGTTACATGTTATGGGATTTAGGTGCCAGCATTGTAGAAGAGTATGCAGCCAGATTCACAGATAAATTTTAACTGGTGATATAATTAATGTCAATAATTGTTTCATAGCAACCAGTTATTGGTGGCTCATTAGCCAATTAAGTTGTGCATTTGAAGGTGGTCTGAAAAGTCTGGTAAAAAAGCAAGTTAAACAACATGGAGGGGCATAATTAAAAAAAAAAATCTAAGTTCCCTTTTGGCCTAAGTCCTTAAACGTTCAAAGCAGAAGCAGGGAAAGTGTCCATAACCAAAACGTCCTTGTTTTGATTATGGCCTGCCTCTACTAAACGCCCAGATCACCACTACGTCTACAAGTACACCCCCACGACGTCTACACTTCTTGGCCATAATGAACCAAAAAAACGCCTAAGCCCCAAACATCCAACAGAAGGGCTTTAAGGCGAAGGAGGAGCCAGTCCTTCGCCTAAAAGCTGGATTCTGTAACCGGTGTCTGTCAAAAACAACACCGGTTACAGAATCCACCCCAACCCCCCCCCCCCCCCCCCCGACAACATCGGGGCAAGAGGAAGCACAAGCCCTCCTGCCCCGCGATCGCTAATCCCCCCGATTATGGTCGGGCAGGAGGGACCCCAATCCCTCCTGCCCCGGGCACCCCCGACAACATGAACATAATAGAAAACAACATGAACATAATAGAAAACACTTTAAATAAGGACAAGATAAAGAAAGCACTTTAAATAAAGATTATTGAATTTAAGATAATGGAACCTAATAGGATGAATTTAAAATAATGGAACCTGCGCGGAAGTGAGCCGATGTGAGTTATGCTACCACATGGCACTGTAAACTCAGGTTCGAAGAGTTCATTAGTATTATATTCTACAGACTCTACCATTGACAAAAATTGAAACATCGTAACTTGTTGTGAGGTATGTTGTATAATGTTGACACAGTGATATAGTGTTGCATCTTTATTAATAGTAGCCAAATTCCAAGATTAAAATTGGCTGATTTAAGGTCATCTGAAAATATTGGATGATAGGAGGCATACGCACTTTAGATGATGTTATTTCTGATGGTAAGATGCTTGATTTTTCACAATTGCAACACAAATTTGGTCTCAATAAATCACAAAATTATAGATGGTTACAGTTGAAGCAGTCGTCATCAAAAACAGTGGTTAACTTATCCACTATTTTGTCTTACAACCTTTTAAGATGAAGCACGCCATTCAGGAAGGGTTCCCTGAATGGAAAAATTTGGAGGTTCAAAATAGCTTGCTTATCTTATGTTTTCAGGTGGACTTCCTGGGTCACCAGGCCGCTCAGTGGTATAAATTAATATCTGGATTTTTTAATAAGAAACCAAAAAATGGTCTGCGTGACATTTGGAGAATTGAGATAAAGCATCAAATTACTGTATCTCAATGGCCACGAATTTGGTCTTAGAGGATGAGATGTACAATGTCTGCATCTATGAGATAAACATGGTTTTTCTTATTACATAGAGTATTTTGGACTCCAGTTCGTTTGCATAGAGTAGATAGTTCAAAATCTAATAGATGCTGGCATTGTCATCTGGAAGTTGGGACGTTAGATCATTTACTATATTATTGTCCTTTGATACTAAAATTCTGGAGATCGATTTGGGATTAGGTTAATAATTTATTAGAAAATCCAGTGGCATTATCATATGATACCATTTTATTTGGAACATCTATGAGGACAAAAAGTCAAATTTCGGCAAAAAATAATAAACTTTTGTTTATAATGACAGGAGTTGCCATGCAGCTTATCTTAAAGAATTGGAAAAATTGGGACAGATTAAATTATTCATTCTGGTGGGAATCCCTATGTTATATCTTTAAAATGGAAAAGTTTATGGCCATTCAGAAGGGATATTATAAAAAATTTATGGAAGTTTGGGAACCATTAACTAAATATTGTAAAGATTGATTTCTTTGTATAACTGAGAAAAACATGCACATCCATGGAGGGGGAGGGGGGTTTATTTAGCATTTGTTGAGAAGTATAGAAGGGTTGATTACAAATATTTTTATGAGATGTTGGTTAATGAAAAGTGGGTGGGAGAAAATAAGTCTTGTTTTTATTCTATTAAGTATATTGTGCTGTAATGATAATATTTTATGTAAATGCATCATCTTTTGTGCACAATTGAAGTTTTAAAAATGAATAAAGAATCTTAACACAAACAGTAGCCAAATTTGTATGGGCCTACATTTAAGGCATCTGTCAGGAAAACTAGCAGCAATTCTGTAATGGATGCTGATGTGTGATTGATACATGATCGGTGGCCACTTCATAGGTGGCTGCCAAGATCAGCGGCCCTTATAGCATCAGGCCTTATGTATACAGCCTTTGATAGAGACTATGGGGGTCCTTTTATCAAGCTGTGATAGGGGTTCAACACGTGTAATACCGCATGTTAAACTGCCTGCCGTGCTAGCCGCTAACGCCTGCATTGAGCAAGCATTAGATTTTTAGCCTGCCACGGGGGTTAGCGTGCGATGAACGCATCCAACGCACTAACCCCGCTAGCATGGCTTGATAAAAGGACCCCTATGTTGTTTAGCTTGCTTTTTTTAAATCAAACTTTTCAAACTACCCTTGTATCTCAGAAGGGCGCTCATATCTGGGTGCCCAAATCTGCTATTTATAGAATCTGGGGATTATTTAATTTTCTTGGAAGGACGATTTGAAATGTTTGCATAATCCCTTTGTGTGTACTGCAAACAATGGGTATTTTCTTATATACCATGTTCACAGAATTTATTTTGAAAAAAAGTAAAGGGGTTTGAGAACCTTGAGATCAGATTGATCAGCGTAATCCTAAAATGAATGATGTTTTGTTTCACTTGAATCAAGTCCACAAAGAAAATGATATATGATATTCAAATAAAAAGTTTGCACTCTGGCAATATTTGAAACTCTAGTCATGGTACATAGAAACATGATGGCAGATAAAGGCCAAATGGCCCATCCAATCTGCCCATCTGCAGTAACCATTATTTATTCCTCTTTCTGAAAGATCCCACATGCCTATCCCACGCTTTCCTGAATTCAGACACACTCTGTCTCCACCACTACTTCTTTGAAACTGTTCCATGCATGTACCACCCTTTCTGTAAAAAAGTACAATATTTCCGTAGATTACTCCTGAGTCTATCACCTCTTAACTTGATTCTATGTTCTCTCATTCCAGAGTTTCCTTTCAAATGACAGAGATTCGACTCATGAGCACTTACATCATGTAGGTATTTAAACATCTCTGTCATATCTCCCCTCTCCTGCCTTTCTTCCAAAGTATATGTATTGAAATCTTTAAGTCTGTCTCCATACTCCTTAAGATAAAGACCATGCACCATTTTAGTAGCCTTCCTTTTTATATCTTTTTGAAGGTGTGGCCTCCAGAATTGTACACAATATTTTAAATGAGGTCTCAGCAGAGTCTTACGCAGGTGCATCAATAAATCCTTTTTCCCACTGGCCAAACCTCTCCCTATGCAACCTAGCATCCTTCTAGCTTTTGCCGTCACCTTTTCAACCTGTTTGGCCACCTTAAAATCTTTACTCTTCTGTTGTGCACATAAGGTCTTCACCCCCAAAACTGTACCGGCCCTCAAGTTTTGGCAGCCCAAATGTATGACCTTGCATTTCTTAGCATTAAATTTTAGCTGCCAAATTTCAGACCATTCTTCAAGCTTCACCATGTCTTTCTTCATGTTATTCACCATCCGGCATCTCTACTCTATTACAGATTGTGGTATCATCCGCAAAGAGGCAAATCTTACCCAACTACCCTTCAGCAATATCGTTTATAAAAATGTTAAAAAGAACAGGCCCAAGAACAGAACCTTGAGTCACACCACTGGTAACATCCATTTCCACCTTCCACTCAACCAATTCTTGACTCAGCCGGTCACTTTGGGACCCATCTAGTGCACCTCCTCTATCCAATTCTCTGGTCACCTAGTCAAAGAAATTGATCAGATTTGTCTGACAAGACCTACCTCTAGTGAATCTATGTTGTTTCTGGTCCAGTAATCCACAGGATTCCAGAAACTTCACCATTCTCTGTTTTAATAGTGTTTCCATTAATTTGCTTACCACAGAAGTCAGACTTAACAGCCTGTAATTCCCTACTTCTTGCTTACTTCCACTTTTGTGGAGAGGGAACACATCCTCCATTATCCAGTCCTCCGGTACCACTCCTGACTAGAGATTCATTGAAAAGGTCAGTCATTGGAGCTACCAGAACTTTCTAAATCCCTTCAGCACCCTAGGATGTACACCATCCGGCCCCATCACTTTATTTACCATTATTTTAGCTAGCTCCTCATGAACACAACCCCCTGAAAATTGATCAGGGTCTATTACTCCTCCATCCCTATTCACATCTGTCTTCTGCAGTCCCGCTCCCAATCTTCTGTGGTCTTGCTCCCGCTGCGGTCTTCTGTGGTCCCACTCCCAGTCTTCTGCTGTCCCGCTTCAGCTGTGAACACAGAACAGAAATATTTGTTAAGCAATTTGGCCTTTTCTTTATCAGCTTCTACATATTCCTCCCCTTCACCTTTGTGTCTCACAATTCCACTTTTGCACTTCTTCCTATCACTAATATATCTTAAAAAGTCTCCTTTCCCTGTTTTCCCATGTCAGCTATTTTTTCTTCTATTTGCATCTTTGCTTTCCTGTCTACATAACCATCCTCTCTTAACTTTTCCAGATATTTTTGCCTGTCTTCCTCCTTCTGCAATTTTTTGTAGTTTATGAAAGCTAACCACTTATTCCTTACCTTCCCAGCTACTACTTTTGAGAACCATAGCAGCCTTCTTTTCCTCTTACTTTTACTTACTTGCCTCACAAGATTTGTCGCCCTTATGATTGCTTCTTTTAGTTTTGCCCACCTCATTTCCACTCCTTCTAGACATCCCCATCCAGACAATAATTCCTTGATGTAAACCCCCATCCAAACAAAGTTAGTATTTTTTTTAAGTCTAGAACCTTTGCTTTTGAATAAGCCCTCTCTATACCCATCATTTTATTGGACTAATATATTTCTCACTTAGCTATCAGAGGTTAAAACCTGTTTCTTCAGGTCAGTAAACTATATTGCTGTTACAGTATCCCGCCTGACCTGAGGAAAGGAGTTATGGTCTCTGAATTAGTAAAAAAAATGTATTAAAATTAGTGCAATAAACAGGTTCACCTTATTTCTATTTTCTATTCATAAACAATTATCAACACAGCTACAATAATATTTCATCCTAAAGCAAAAATAAATAAATAAAATAGAATAGAATAGAATTATTTTTACCTTTGTTGTCTGGTTTCTGCTTTCCTCATCTTCTCATCATTCTCTTCCATCCACGTTCTATCCTCTCTCTGCCTCTTCCATATGTATCTGCTTTCTTTCTATGTCTCTTCTAGAAACTGTATGCCTCTCCTTCCATCTCTCCCTCCCCCCATTGGTGTGGCATCTGTCTTCTCCCTTTCCATCTCTCCCTCCCTCCCAGCAGATTTTAGCATCTCTCTCTCCTCCTTTCCTCCCCTCAGATCTGGTATCTGTCTCCTTCCTCCTTTCCTCTTCCTCCCAGGTCTTTTATCTATCTCCTCCTTTTCCCCACTGCTCTGGCTTCTCTCTCCGCTCCCTTCCTCCCTTCCTTCTTTTCTTCCCTCGTCTTCCTTCTCAATTTATTTTCTGCCTCTGTCTAAAGTTTTTCTTACTATTCAGTCCTCAATATCCCTCTTTCATTGTGTCTACCTACAGCTTGCCACATATTTCCCTCACCCCTTCCAGTATCTATCCTCTTCCCCAATCCAGCATGTGCCCTTTTTTCTTTTTCCTCCCCACTTCCTTCCAATGTCTGCTCCCCCTCACCCCTTCCATTCAATGTCTTCCCCCTCCCCACACTTCCATTTACTGTTTGTCCCCATATCTCTAGCCCTTCTATCCACTGCCATCTCTGCCCTTTACATCCAGTGTCCACCCTCTCTCTCTTCCAAATGGCATCTTCCCTCTTTCTATGTCCCTTCAATAAACTGTCTGTCCTGTGCCCCTTCTCTCCTTTGTACATGATTCATTTCAGTTTCACCCCCTCTCCATTTTTCTGTCTCTACTCCTTCCCCTATGCTCTGGCATCTATCTCTTCTCTTCTCCTTTCCTTCCTTCCTTCTCAGTCAACCCCATGGCCTGACATCACTCTCCTTTTCTTCTCTTCTATCTCTCCATCCCCCTTCATGCTCTGGCATCTCCTCTCCTTCTTTCCCCTCTGGTCTGTTTCCCTTCCTTACCCCCATGCCATGGCATCTTTCTGCTCTCCTTCTCTTCCATCTCTCCCATCCCCTCCATTATCTGGCATCTCCTCTCCTTCCTTGCCCCTGGTCTGGCATCTGTCTCCTTCCCTTACTTCCCTCTTCATGGTCTGGTAACCCTTTCCTTCTCCTCCCATGGCCTTGGCATCTCTCTTTCTTCTCCTCTCCCTTTCCTGGTCTTCCTTCTCCTTCCTTTCCTTGCTCTTCCCAATTGGGTGCATCAGCATTTATCTCTCCTCCCCACCCACCCAGCTCCCTGGTAAGGTCAGCCTCCCTTCCTCACTGACTTTTCACCTGTAAGCAAACTAAACCCAGGTTGCAGGGCTCTAACACTGCTCATGCTGGCTTGCCTTCTCCTCCAAAACAGGAATGATGTAACTTCATATTTTGGAAGATAAAGATAGAGATACCCAATAGAGATACCCAAATCAACATCCAGCATGTTAAAATCACCCATTAGCAAAACATCCCCCCCTTTTTTTTTAGATATATTCTGAATGTCTACTGTTAAATCTCTATCTACTGCTTCTGTCTGTGAAGGAGGCCTGTATATCACACCAATGTAAATATATTCACCATTCCCTCTTTCCAAATTGATCCACAGTGCCTCTTCCTTGCCCTGCAGATCCTGCAATTGTATGGCTTTAATATGGTCTTTAACATACTCCTTTTCTTCCTACCCTGTCTTTCCTGAACAGATTATAGCCCAGTATAACTACATCCCAGTCATGGTTCTCTGTAATCCATGTCTCTATGATCGCCACAATATCCAACTCATCTTTTTTCCATCACAGCTTCTAGATCCAGAATCTTGTTTCCCATACTTCGAGCATTAGTACATATTGGTTTCCAGACATTGCCCCCTTGGACATCTTAGTGTTTTGAAAATTCCCCTAATAGTCATCTTGTTATAAAATTAGCCTCAACATGCTGAAAATGAACAATGACCCTGAGGCGTATTGCTTGAAAATGATGAGGTTAGAAGTTCTGGGAGGCAATGATGGGAATAAAATAAAGCTTTCAGGAAGCTTAAACAGATTTGCTCATATGCAAAGATCTAGGGGTCCTTTTATCAAGCCGCGCTAGCGGGGTTAGCGCGTCGGACATTTCAACACGCGCTAACCCCTGCAGACGGCTAAAAAACTAACGCCTGCTCAACGCACGTTAAACCCCTACCACAGCTTAATAAAAGGACCCCCTGGTTTTTTTTAAATCAGGATGCAATTATATTTATTTAGCCATAGTAGCAAATACATTTTTTACCAGCAATTTTTCTACATTTAGAGTAGAGTCAGTTCTATAATTAATACAACTCTACCCTTTCTGGAGGAAAAGTTCTTAGCTGTTTTGTTTTTTTTTGAAGAAAAAAACTCTGTTGTTCCCACATTGTTCAGTGAGCTGTCAAGTGAAACACTTGTAATAACATCCATTGTCTCTGTCTAAATGTGATGCATCATTCATTGAAATAAGGAAATTCACTCACAAGTAATGAATTTCACCAGATTATTCTAACCCTTGACAAAGAAGCAAGCTAAAAGTTCAGAAAGAGACATATCAAAAAGGGAAACATAGAAGGCAAGCTAGTTTGCAAAAAGACAATTTCACACACAATTTCATCTGAAAAAATCCACTGTAATAAACAACGTACAAGACTTTAATAGAAAATCACTTTGTTCTAAGGGCTTTTTAAATACAAATGGAGTAAATAGAAAAAAGAACGACTTATGAAAACAGTGTAAAGACAGCCAGTCTATCAATTAGCTGAGACTTTTTATAATGACAACAGCAGCTGCAACCCAATTAACTCAGAAATTAACTGAACAGTTCACATATGTGTGCAAAAGAAAACATAAGATATTCCCAACCATGCATTTGGGCTGCAAAAACCCAAAGCAGAGGAAGGGTAGGGTGCTGGTCTTCACTCCCAGTACTCAAGGGTCTCCAACAGGTCAGAATCCAGGTTATTTCTAATGAAGTTGTTTGAAAGAGGTTTGTATAGAAAGGGACTCTTGAGTATGCAAATATTTCTCATGTATATTCATTAGGGATATCCTGAAAACTTGACCTATTGGTAGTCCTCAAAGACTGGGGCCCCAATGCTCTAAACCTAGCTTTAGAAGCAATTAGCACCAGAATAGTGGATTCGGTAATATGTGCAGAATGTTCAGGTTTCTGGGCCAATCAGAGCCTTAGGCCCCAACCCCAGTGCATCCAGGTGCATCCAGAAGGAAGGATTGGGCATCCCTTCTGCCATGGGACTTCAAGGGGGGTCCGACATTTCAGCAGGAGTGAGTGGGCATCCCTCCTGCTGATGTCAGGAGTCCCCTGCTGCAGCTACTCAGCTGATCACAGTAGGGGTATTTTCCCCCGATCAGCTGAGCCGGCTAGACTCCCCAAAGCCATAGCTTTGGGAACCCTGTTGGCTTAGCTGATCAGAGATAACTTCCTCTGCTGTGATCAGCTTATAGCTGCTGCAGACTGGCTTTAGGATCCTGCAGCGGCATAGATAGGTGGCTGAAATGTAGGTCAGGGTTTTCCAGGAGTACATTTCAGCCGCCTATCTTAGCTGCATCAGACGCGATTATGTAACTGGCGCTTTTGAGTGATTGACACGCGATTGGCAGCTGCTTTTAAGGTAGACACCGACACAGGTGCCGGTTACAGAATCCAGGCCAAGGTGTCTAAGTTGATACCAAAGTTGGATTTTCTACCCTGATTGGATAAGACTAGAGATGTTGCAAAGACAGTATTCACAATACCTTGTGGAGCTAGTCATAGTCATTGGTCAAGGTCATTGCTCTAATGGCCAGATTCAAGGATCATTATTGCAGGGTTCCATCATGAGCCCTAGCACCAGACTTCCGGGCATAGAATTGTCCCTGCAGTGAGCAAACTAGGTTGGTTCAGAGGATAGAGGAAAACTCCCAGGATACTTGTGAACAAAGGATTGTTTTATCAGATACCAACCCTTGTTCTAATTAAGCTGAAAATATAAGAAGCAGGAGGGAATATCAGGATGAAAAAGTGATGCTCCTGGAACTACTTTTAGATTGGAAGAGTATGAACAAAATACCTAAATGTGATTATTTTGTCTGTGCTGGACTGTCCACAGCAATAGCAGCTGCAAAACTGTGCAGATGTTTTCAGCGTGTGTACTTTGGAGAAATCACTTGGGTTTAATGCTATGTACCTGGGCTAAAATGCATTGCACTGAACACAACCTCTTTTATATTATGCCCCCAAAATGACCACATACAAAATCGTACTAAACACTTGTTAACAATGTCTTGCAATTTTTGTTTCTGTAGTTTCCATTATCAGCTTTCTCTTTTGCAGTAAACTCTATATATAACAAGTGCATAAGAAAAGCTGATTAAGCTCATTCAAAAATGTTGATAAAAAAAAAGCTAAATTATTTTCTTGCCCTTTCCATTTCAATTTACTGTACCCTTTTATATTCAAGGATGAAAGCTACAATGTGAATTTTAAGAAGAAGAAGAAAGATACAAATATAATTAGGTGCTGGAACAATTCTAAATTCAGGAAGTACTTGTTTATCGGATACTGCAAGCTACATGGAAAATGCATTTTCTAGGCACATCAGTGCTTTTATTATCTAAAATGAATAGCCACTTAGCTCTAATGCAGGATATTCTGTTTTTTAAGATTCCTAACAAACAACTATGTGATCATTAGCTTCATGAGCTTTAATGCATGCTGCTCCCAATAATAATAATAAAAAAAACATATTAGGTAAAAAGCTTGAGTCTTACATCCTCTCAGTTCAAAGATGAACTAAGAAGGTTGTTTCTATCTATGCCTTCAATTAGGGAATAATGAGCATTCTGAAGATGTATTCCGATGTTGAGGAAACTTACTGTAACTTAAAAAAAAAATTAAAAAATTCTATACCGTTCTCCTTGGGGAGCTCAGAATGGTTTTACATGAATTTATTCAGGTGCTCAAGCATTTTTCTCTGTCTGTCCTGGCAGGCTCACAATCTATAGAAAACAAAGAAAACATAGAAACATAGAAGATGACGGCAGAAAAGGGGCCCACTACAGCCCATCAAGTCTGCCCACTCTGCTTACCCCCCTCCCCTGTCTATGCCCTAATGACCCAATTTCCTTATCTTGACCCTCGTAGGGATTCCACATGGGTATCCCATTTATTCTTAAAGTTTTGCACGCTGTCTGCCTCGATCACCTGCACTGGAAGCTTGTTCCAATGATCAACCGCTCTCTCTGTGAAGAAATGTTTTCCGCCCCTGAGTTTGAGTGGGTGCCTTCTTGTGGCCGAGGGTCCCTTGAGAAAGAAAATATCATCTTCCACTTCGACACGTCCCATGAGGTACTTAAATGTTTTGATCATGTTTCCCCTCTCCCTAAGTTCCTTAAGAGTGTAGAGCTGCAATTTGTTCAGTCTCTCTTCGTACGAGAAACCCTTGAGCCCCGAGATCATCCTGGTGGCCGTCTGCTGAACCGATTCAATTCTGCGCACATCTTTACTGTAATGTGGCCTACAGAATTACACACAGTACTCCAGATGAGGTCTCACCATGGCCCTGTACAACGGCATTATGACTTCAGGCTTTCGGCTGACGAAACTTCTATTGATACAACCCAATATCTGCCTTGCCTTGCCTAATGTATCTGGGGCAATGGGGGGATTAAAGGAAAAATTCTATAAGAAGCGCCTAAAAGTTAGGCTCCGAAGTAGGCACCATTCAGCGCGATTCAAGCACAATTGGGTGCTGTGTAGTAAATCACGCTGAGCGGCACCTATTTTGGAGGTGCCCAATAAATAGGCCAGCTCTAAGCACAACTAAAAGGTAGGTGCCCATGCGAGCGCTTAAGCATGCTTAAGAGCAGCGATTCTGTAACAAGGCACCTAACACAAAGCCACGCCTGCGCCTAATATGCATAACACCTATTTTTTTGAGGCCGCCTAAACTTTTGGAGGTGCCTTTTCACAGAATCACTCTCTTGATAGGTGCCTAAGTTTCAATTAGTGCTGTTTAAAAAAGCTTAATTGAGCTTGTTATTCAATTTAGATAGGCGCCTACCTAGTTGGGCGCCTCCCAAAATAGGTGCCTAACATTAGGCGCTGGTTACAGAATTTGGGCCTAAGTGACTTGCCCAGGGTCACAAGCATGGGTGCTGAGGCTGTAGCTTTAACCATTGCGCCACACTCTCTCCCATGGCGTGCACACTCCCATTTCTGAAGTTACAGATCAATGAACACAACTAGGCATGTGGAAATAGCTGTACCATTATTGAAACTTCTGGATGTATAAAAATCATAGCATTCCCCATTAATCACTTGAGCTGGGACTCCCTTGCCTCTACCATACTTATATCCCCCATTTCCCCCAACTCTTTACCAGCCCATTCCTTATTTGACATTTTTACCATTCCCTCCCATACATGCTTTAAGACCCCCAACACTATCAAAATAATTCAACAACACTGATGTTGGAAGTAAATAATAGGCTGCAGCTTTATTTACAATGCTTAAATTGGCAACCAACATTCTTAACAACAACATCCTGAGCTACACAGAAAAAATGTTATGGAATACTCCTATCCCCAGATACTCGCCTTTCAGATAACTAGCAAGTCCATTGCTGTTTCGTCACTGCTGATCTCAGCCTCCATAGTCTTTAAACATGTCTTGTGACCTACCCTCAAATCTTGTTCCATACTTATTGTTATGACTCATCCTCCATGAACCATAACCTCTGTAGCTCGGGCGTCCACTGCAGAGGCTTTTGGCATTAATCAAACAGCCCCCACCCCCCAAAAAAATGTCTCACACTTCATGCCTAAAACACCACACTGAAGAAATAACTTTCAATAAGTTCTTACTATCGCTGAGAAAGAGATCCATGCTTACAACAGATAAATGAATTGTATCCTAAACAGCCCAGTACAATGTTGACCCCACCATGTCTGATCTGATTCACTTTCCCCACCCCAGCAGCCAGACTCCAACATGCCTGATGATATTTTTCAGCCTATGAGTCCACCTTCTCAATGAGAGATGAGCAGGCTTGGCAGCTGTATCTAATAAGAAGAAGAGAACCAAGACAGTATTAATAAAAAAAAAAAATCAGCCTTAACAGTATCAGTGAGTCTCTTTCCTGTCCAGTCATCCTCTCAGGTGCATCATCAGCAGATGTGGATGTTGAGGCTTGGATTGCAAATTATACAGAAGTGGGAGCAACCTCTTCCCAAGCTAAGAGATCTGAATTCCCTGACAGACCTTGCCCAAATGAACACCGCCTGGCAAATGCAAAGTTCTGTAGCCAGCCCAGTGAATATATGAATGCCCAATTATTCATACCGAGTGTGCCTGGATAGCAGTGTCTGAAAACACTCAAGGGAAGAAAGGCATGAAATGAACAAGCAAAGTATAGTGACAGCACCCAAGCCACCAAGAGAGTGAAATAAAAAAAAGAACAGGCTCAAGAAAGAAATGCTTATATGCTGAGAAAAGACCCACAGTCTAGAATATTGATAATGGAGCCTAGAATAAAGATATAACCCATCCAAGTCACACTCCTCATTAAGGAGGATGGATATAACCCTGAAAGGCTGTAAATGGCTAATGCCCATATGTTTAATGGTTTCATTGCTCAACCTGGCTGAACTAGCAGTTGTTTCTGTCCCTATGTGGAAGGAATGTGTGATAACCTATCTTGAATCTTCCCCACCAACTGCCAGTCACCTGTGCAAAATTGCAGCAAACTGGTATCTGGTTAAAGCTACCCTGCTGGCGTGTGCAAGGAGGGATGGAGGACCCAATGGATGGGCTGCCAAAAACACCCCCACTAGACTAAATGGATTGGTATCTATCCCCTGGTCCCTCTTTTATACCATAAACTTCCCTACACCAGCTTAGTCAGTCTTAGAGCAAACCAGTCGAATGTGAAGAATGTTGCTCTGCACAGCCACATTTTCCTGAAGGAAACTTCCAGTCTCACCAGCACCTTTTGCCCATGCCTCCAACTTGCTGACCATAAAGGCACCTTAGAAGGCTAACACAAGTGTTGCCCTGATACAACAATGCCTCATATTTCTGTTCTGTGTTCACAACTGAAAGGCTGGATCACAGAAGACAAACATGGCGCTTTTTCTTATTCTCTCTAGGACCTGTACTTCAACTCTCTCTCTGCATAATAGAGCAATTCAATAAAAACAGCAATTTGAAGGACTGCTGCCCCTGGCACAGTTACTTTAGGTGTTCCTCAGGGCATTCTGCTTCTGAGTGTCTGTTTAAATTGTAAGCTCTTTTGAGCAGGGACTGTATTCTTTGTAATTTTGTACAGTGCTGCTTACATCTGGTAGTGCTATAGAAATAATTAATAGAAATAAGAAAGGATTACTATGGGAAATAACTCAGGAGGTAGACTAATAACCCCTATCATAACATTCAGGCAGGCCATATAGATATTGGTTGGCAACAGACTTAAATAAGAAAGCACCCTCATGCTCTTCTCATTACCCAAATACTTTCTTGGTCATATACTTGGCATAGATCATCTAAGACAAGATGATCAGACCAGAAATAAGAAGACTCCCTTGGTGGAGCTATAGTCTCAATAACATAGACTCTGATACAATCAGAAAAGAGACTTGTTGCTGATACAGACAATTTTAAAAGATTGTGATTGTCTAAAAAGATCATAGGTGAGCACCAAGAATTGCTTGGAATACTGTACATGGTTCAGAGTGAAGTATGATGGGGTGCTGAAAAGTTCTCAGTCCAACCCAGAGAGTGGTAGAAAGCTGGAACACTCTTCCGGAGGCTGTTATAGGGGAAAACACCCTCCAGGGATTCAAGACAAAGTTAGACAAGTTCCTGCTGAACAAGAACGGGCGCTGGTAGGGCTAGTCTCAGTTAGGGTGCTGGTCTTTGACCAGAGGGCCGCCGCGTTAGCGGACTGCTGGGCATGATGGCCCACTGGTCTGACCCAGCAGCGGCAATCCTTATGTTCTTATGACATGGATATGATTCAATCAATGATCTGAAACAATGGCAAAACATAGAATTCCACTTCTGCAAATTGACACTTAGGACTCCTTTAATTAAGCCGCGCTAGCGGGGTTAACGCATGTGACTTTTTATCATGCTTTAACCCCCGTGCTGGCCTAAAAACTACCGCCTGCTCAAGAGGAGGTGGTAGCGGCTAGTGCGGCCAGTGGTTTAGCGCGCCTTTGTAAAAGGAGCCCTTAGTGAAATAATATAACACCCAGTGGCAAAATAACATTCAGAATTTAAGAAGTTGGTTTGTTTGTTTATTTCTCATCCGCCCTTATCCAGGGCAACTTACACATTAACATAGAAAATTGGTTTTGGCTGAGAACTTTTCAGCACCCCCCTCATATATTCATTTTCCTGGGACACTCAAAATGGTTAACTGTGCAATGATATTTAAACATCATAATAGTACCATACATAAGAATACAAGAATTGCCATACTGGATCAGGCCGAGTCCATCAAGCCCAGTATCCTGTTTCTAACATTTGCCAACCCAAGTCCTATAAATAATAAAGTAGGGGACAGGGAATAGAAAATCATGATAGAGAGAATACTGAAAAAGGCAAGGTAGCTCAAATGGCGTGTGGTGGCGCAGTGGTTGGATCTACAGCCTCAGCACCCTGGGGTTGTGGGTTCAAACCCTGCGCTGCTCCTTGTGACCCTGGGCAAGTCACTTAATCCTCCATAGCCCCAGGTACGTTAGCTAGATTGTGAGCCCACCGGGACAGAGAGGGAAAATGCTTGAGTACCTGATTGTAAAACCGCTTAGATAACCTTGATAGGCGGTATATAAAATCCTAATAAACTTGAAACATGAGAAGAAGCATCACTGATAACTCCTTACCTTGCTGCTGGTTTTCATGTTCTAGAGTTTCTTTAGAATGGGAAAACATAAAGGAAAGGCCCGGCATGCTCCCTCAGTTCCAGGAGCAACCTTTCTGCTGAGGCAGACTAGATCGGCCCCTTCCCTTCCCTAAAGGACTGCTGGGACAGACTAGATAGGTCATATGGTCTTTATCTGCCTTTATCTTTCTCTGCTTTTCTACGTTTCTGAGGTAGCCCATTCTTGAGCATTTCAGTTCCAATGAAATTGCTCTCAGCCACGTCAGATGGAATGTATGGCAGAAGTATAAGTCAGGTTTCCATAGTTCCTATGAGAGATCAGAGGTGAGAGCTATTCTTTGCAGCAGAGTGAATTGCTCTGAATATCCCTGAATGATAGCAGTGGCTTTTTCTCCCATAGAATCAGTTCTCAAATCAGACAGGAAACATATGGCAGCAAGAGTCCTTCTGACCAGAGTAAGGGAGATTTGATTACAGGTACTTGCATCTAGAAGTTACAGAAGCTGACACTAGTGTCAATGGAGTCACTGTGGGATGCTATTGAGGTACTGTTTGGGTTTTCTTTTAATTAAAACTATCAGCTAAATTTGTGAGAGATATGACTTTAATTTTCACACTGCTGAGGCACAAGCTCAAGTGTTTGACCAACACAGAAATAAATAGGGTTCTTTGGAGAAAGAACTTAAAGAAGCAAAGATCACATATGGCTCCTTTATACACAGGAGGCTGGAGTACCTGGAGAATCAATCCAGAAGGAACACCTAAAAATTTCAGAAGTTTCCAGAGTCTTCTTGAATATCTCCCATGGATATAATTTAACAGTTCCTTTATAGATATTTTGAAGATGCCAACAGAAATTGCCCCCCCCCCCTCTCAATTGTGAAAGCTCAATATTTAAAATATGGCTGTATTTCAATTAAAATTTTGAATTACAATTAACTGTATGATTAAGAAATTTTGATTGTGATTAGTTGCTCCCCCTCCCCCCAACCTCAAATGTGGTCTCTTTTGGTCCCCGGCAGCAGCAACATTGCACATAAACTGCTTAACCTGGCCTAGGATGAATTTGAGAGAATCTGACAACATCTTTAGAGCATGTGATGCAAAGAACTACAGTGGTGCCTCGCCTAACGAACGCCTCGCACAGCGAACGCTGCGCACAACGAACTTCTTGTCTTGATTCGTACAACGGACTTCGTTTCACACAACGAAGTCGCCCGAGCTGCATCCTTCCGCGCAGGCACTGCGCTTAACTGCCCTCTCTCACTTGTTTCCCCCGATTATCCAGCATCTAGCCCTCCCCCCCAAACACTTCCTGTTTCCAGCGAGGCGGCCGCGTCAGAGGGGACGGGGTATCGAAGCGCGAGCGAGCTGCGGAAGTGGTGTTGGTGGTGGACGGCCTCAGGTATGAGTTAGGATGGTGGGGTGGGGAGGGGAGGCCTGAGAGCGAGCATGCGCGCACAGGGAGGGGACGGGGAGAGACGCGCTGGATTGGCAACGGTTGCTCTCTGTCGCCTCCCGGCTCCAGCGGCGTGACAGTTTTAAACAGGCGCGTGGTTCTTTCTAAGCAGAACCACCAGCTTTAACAGCGCTGACTCCCGACTACAGCCTCCAACAGATGACTGCTTCCCATTGCATCCGGCTGCTGGCAGGTCTCGCGCGCAGCAGCCAATGGGTGCCAGCCACGAGTCGGCCAGCACCAGAGGGGGGAATCAGGAGAGACGAGCATCAGAGGGTGGAGGAGAGGCAAGGTAGAAGAAGAAAATCAGAGAGGAGGAGAGAAGCAGAGAGAGAGAGATTGGACAAAGAGGAGGGGATGGTGAAGGAGGAAGAGAACAGAAAAGGAAAGCATAGGAGGAGCATTAGAGAGGGAGAGGAGAAGACAGTTTGCCAGCCTGAGAAACTCCCTAACCCCTTATGCTGCTGCACAGGGAAATGGGGAAAAATGACAGCATATTTTATGCTACAGAACAAATTATTTTTTTTTACATGTATTGTTATGGGAAAACACGTTTCACATAACGAACTTTTCGCATAACAAACTTGCTCCTGGAACCAATTAAGTTCGTTGTGTGAGGCACCACTGTACTTTAGTTGCTACTTTTGCATTTGAAGTGGATTGCAACATAGTATTAAGGTTATACTTCCTTTCTATAGGGGAGTTGTTTATGGGGTCTAAAGTACAGGCTGATTTATCTAGGGTGATCCAAAAAAGGCAATTGGAGTTTTTGGGTTTAAAGCCTAGAACTCTAGTACTGGGAGTCAATTGTTTGCTTTGTTTTCCTTTTACCTGTGTAATAGCAACTGTTAGACTATATTTCTGCTAAAGAAGAATTGAAAATATTGGCTTGATGTATTTGCAAGAGCTCATTGTTAAGGCAGGCTAAGTACTTAACTGTAGTGGCCTAAATTTTCTATTATCAAATCTGTTTTGTTACTTAGGATCTAACTAGGTGCTTGGGACCTGAGCTGGCCACTGTTGGAAACAGGATACTGGGCTTGATGGACCTTTGGTCTGTCCCAGTATGGCAATTCTTATGCTCTTAATTATTATTTTATTTTCCATTGAAAATCCCAATGGGTTGCAGTGTCCATGAGGATCTTTTAAAATTTGAAAACGAGGGTCCTTCAAAAAGTTTCAGCACTTTCATATTTTGCAGGAAATGGTTGGAGCGGGAGAAGTGGTAGAATGTCATGTGACTAGTCAGTCAGGCGAACCGGCTTACCTGTGGAAAAGTGATGCAATTTGCTTTTGAGATATTTAATAAATAGTGTTTAAAAAAAAATAAAAGTGCAGGAACCTTTTGAAGGTCCCTCTACATTGCAGGTGAAAACAATGTGAGCTAAAACACACAGAGGAATTTCAAAATGAAATCTGCCCATGTACTTGAACGGAGTTACTTTGGGACCACTTCAGGGCATGCCATCAAATTCTGAAAGCAGTAGAACAGAAAACAAGAAAAAAAAACAAACATACTCAACATTCCACTTGTTAAACCTATATCAGGAAATATATGGACAGATAATTCAGAAGAGACAATAAGAGAGGTGCTCAAACAGTACTTAGCTGACACTCTCAAGAAAAGGCCTAGTCAAGATCTTTAAAACCATTCTAGAAAATATAGCTAATGCACGTAGCTGTCGGATAAGTGTCAGCACATACTCTTTGTGGCACATATTACTTATCTTGAATATTGACAATGACAGCATTTCTTTCCAAAGAGACTCATAGCTGTGTTTTATTCCAGAACTAGCAAAGAAAATTGTTATTTTGAAAGCTAAAGTACACATCCTAGATTATATATAGCTTTAACCACTGTGACACACTGGTTAAAGCTACAGCCTCAGTACCCTGAGGTTGTGGGTTCAAACCCACACTGTTCCTTGTGACCCTGGGCAAGTCACTTAATCCCCCCCATTGATCCAGGTACATTAGATAGATTGTGAGCCCACCGGGACAGACAGGGAAAAATGCTCAAGTACCTGAAATCCATATAAACCATTCTGAGCTACCCTGGGAGAACAGTATAGTAAATTGAATGAATAAAATGAATTTTAAATATATATATATAATTTTTTTATTGAAAATGTGGAGTATGAAAGATAAAATATTACTATATGGAAAAATGTTTTTCCCATGTTTCTGATAATTGTGCAAATAACATTTTTCACTTCCATTTTTCTGTTCCATGTATTTTATGATTCCTTTCATCATTCTGATTAAAATATTTATAAAATAAAGGACAAGGAATTCAATAATGTATTTTTGTCTGTTTTCTTTGAGTCAACTCATTCACATGTGGTAATAAATCAACAATTGTTTGCCAAATAACATCTAACAACATTATGGAAGCAGGCAGAATAGAAAGAAAGCTAGGCATAAGTATTCCTCCCAATGTACACATATGTTTTAAAGATGTGAGTAGCCTTTTTTTTCCCTTAAATTTCTCTATGTAAAGGTATATTGCAAATTCCATCCTGCTCCATTTGATCAGTTTTTGGCATCCAAAAGATTGGCTGTAGGGCTTCCCCCCCCCCCCCCCCACACACACTCTTGAGGATTAGTTTCATAGTGTGAGCTCTCTTTGGAAGCATGGGACTTTTGGAGGAGGTATTTCATAGGTCTGTTTGTTTTTAAATCTTTTGTTGTAGGATTCTCTTCGTCCTAAAAATCTGTCTCTCCAACATTTCTAGAAAGACACCTTATCCCATACATTCCAATAAGAACTCTAAGACCTGAATTAAAAAAAAACCTGCTCGTTGTCCTGTCCCTAAGAATTCTAAATACACAATGAGATACAATCTTCTCGGTTACAGCACCACAAATATGGAACGCGTTGACAGCTTATTTTAAGAAAAAACACTTAGGTTCAAAGGAATGCTTTTGAAACCTGACTTATATGAGGCTATCCAACTCTTTTAAAAATAAATAAAGAATTTTTACCCTCCCCCCCCCACCACACACACACACACACACACATTTTGTTTTGTTCGTCTTTCTTTTCTATATTTATTGCAGTTCCTCCCGTTCTCCTCTTGTGTAGGTTTGTTATTGTCTCTGTCTTTAATGTATTTAAACATGGTGGATTCCCCTTTTTTATTCGTACATCACTTTGAATTATGATATTGCAATTGAATCAAAATTTTAATAAAACTTGAAACTTGATCAAGATACATTATAGCAATAATGCAAATTACTTGCCCTTTATTGTTTGTTAAAAAACACTAATGCATGTTATATTAATGTGAGTAATGTAGTAATCAGATCCAAATCATATAAATGCATGTAATCAGCTTATTACTATAGAAGTTTGATGTGCAGCTTGTAGAAACATTATTCCTGGAAAATTGTCACCTGCAAAAAGTTGCTTCTATTTTTCCATCCTGGGAGCATCAGGCACGAAAGCTGCAGCTTGATGCTCCTGGGCTGATACTTAAAAGGGCTGGTGCTTAACAATGAGGATCCACCCCTTCTCTTTTTCACCCTAAATAACATCCCCACCTTGAAGACCTCCATGACATCCCCCGCCTTAATTACCACTCCAAGTACAGCTAAAGCACTCTCCTCACCCTTCTTTAGCCAAGCCTGTATCTGCCTTCTTAATACTAGGTTTCTAGTGGATTGGGGCAATCTTCACTCACTCTTGTCTCTTCTGGCAGTAAGTTCAAAATAGCAACAGTAATCCCTAGCAGTATTCTTGTAGTCACATTCAAGTCGAGGCTCCCTCTGATACCTAACAACATCTACCTAAAAAGTAGGCATGGTTAGGGGAAGAGAATAGGCATGGTTGACTTAGGTTTTGCTAGATGTCCAAGTTAAGTGCCGGTAAATTAGGCCTGGTAAACCTGGTCTAATGTACTGGTGCCTACCTTTATGGCACCTAGAGATGATTGAGTCTACTTAGGCACAGCTAGGTGTAATTCTATAAGTGGTGCATATCAGCTAATTGACAACCTTGCAGAGCAGCACCCAAAATGTAGATGCTCTTAGGCACCATTTATAGAATCTGACCCAGTAAGTACAAAATCTATGGGTTTTTATAAAATAGGCTAAATATATGTCTTCCTGCTCTGTTTCCTTAGGTACCCTTTTTGCATAAATGCCCTAAAAAACCATCAGTAGCCTTTCTCTGTGTAAGCTAGACCAGATATAAAAGCTATAGTACATGTATACTTCAATTTTCAAAATTCTCAAAGAGAAACTGTGTGGTTTAGTTATTTTCTGCTCATCTACCTCAAATTTCCCAAAGAATGTGCTTAAGTGAAAACTTTTCTGAACATTGCCCCTTAAAGTATCTCTAAGCAATCAGATAAAACTTACAAGCAGTTTCCATAGGAAAAGCACTGTTTTATCCATGGATATCCCAATCACAGGACTTACAGTATAGGCCACCTAATCTCATATCTGGTTCTATGCAGCTAACAAAAGATATATAAACATACAATATAATCACAAAAAGTATCAGTAAAAAAAAAATAAAAATCATATACCAACTAAATTACTTTTAAATATTTCTGAAATAAAAAACAATTGCAAATGTTTGGGACTTTCTTGGAGACGTCAGCACTTGCAGGTTAAGTGCCAATATTCAGCACTTAACATCCCAGGTTAACTGCATAAATAAGACCATCTAAATGCGAGTCCTGTCTTTGGGCCTCTTTTACAAAGCTGTGGGAGCGATGCTGCCACAGTAAATGTACCAAAGCCCAGTGTTCTCCCCAGGGCCTTTCAGCCGGGCGCTACGCCCTACTAATTTAGATGACCGCCCGGCTGTCATCTATCTCAAATCCTGCTGCTGCCGCCGCCGCTCAACATTAAAAAACAACAAAAAAAACCCCACCTCTCACCGGCTTGAAGACGCGAACTCAGTGATTTGTATTTATTTCACAGGCAGCTTCGGGGCTCTAAGGTGTGCTGTGCCGGCTTCCCTTCTCTTCCCTCCGAAACCGGAAGTTCGGGGGTGGGGGGAAGAGAAGGGAAGCCTGTGAAATAAATACAAATCACTGCCGATAAGCACGGAACGGCACATCAGAAGCCGATCTGAAAGGCAGTCCTCAGGTTGCCTCCAGTTTTGCTCGGGAGGGTTACTGAGTTATTTTGCTGTTTTTTTTTAACCAAGCTCTGTCCTCTGATTGGGTATGTTTCCCTGTCTCCAGAAAGCAGAATAATCCTGCTGCGTTAAGTGTAAACACCTCCCAAAAAGCTGCTGATAATGCCTCTGCTCAGATCGTGTGGCTGCAGTGAGTCTGGGACGACTCTGGGAGGAAAAAAAGGTGTCAGTTCCCTTCAGATCCGGCAAGCAGAGTGATCAAGACCACGTGGGGGGTTTCTGCCTCGGGAAAGTTTAGTTTTTGGTTTGTAATGTCATTTTTTTTCTTGAGAGGGAGCAGAGTCCCAGTTGTGCCTCTGCCACTTGAATTTCCTGGCGAAGGAAGGGGGTCAGTTGCTCTGATCTTTCCTAAGTCACAGCAAAAGCCCATCGAGCCCCAAAAGAGGCAGGACAGCAAGTCATTATTAATCAGTTGTATGCATCTATGGGTAGCAAAGAGAGTTTTCTCACTAGGTTCCAGTGCTGTTTGCTATTTGAACTGCAGTGCTTAAGGTGTGCAGCTCAGAAGAGAGGTGTTTTTTTTTTGTGGGTTTAGAAAAAAAATCATATCCCTTACAATACAGGGAAAAAATCTTGGCAAATCATCAGAAGAGAGCTGCTACTTGAAGCTCCTACAATGGTATAATTTTGAAGTGCAGGGATTTTCATGCTGTGCATTGTGCACAGATGTTGGTATGAGTTAATGATTGCGCAAACTGGGCTATGTGCACGGCTGCTGTTTCCAAGTCCTGCAAGAAGGTAGAGTTGTAGTTCCATGACAGAAATTGAGTTTCATGGGGCTGCAAGATCCTCATTTTATCCAGTCCTCTAGGTTTGTGTGTTGTCACTATGCATGTCATATTTTTGTGGTGTTTTGGGGGACACGAGTGACTAACTATATTTTTCTTGGGTCTCTTTTTGGTATCAAACAAAGTTGTTCCTTAAGGATCTTTTTCCTGTACATGTTCTTGCCCTAGATGGAAACACCAGGAATGGTCTGTCATAGGAAAGGAAGGGTCAGAGAGAGGGTGGAGAGTAGATGGAAGGGGTAGAGAGCGAGAGGGCAGAGGCTGGGTAGAAGGGACAAAGAGAGAGATGATAGATGTTGCATGGAAGGGAATGAGGACAAATGTTGAATAGAAAGAAGAGAGTGAAGAGAAGATGATTAAAGCAGAAACGACAAAAGATAGAAAAAAAATGTGTTGCTCTATGTCAGGGGTGTCAAAGTCCCTCCTCGAGGGCCGTAATCCAGTCGGGTTTTCAGGATTTCCCCAATGAATATGCATTGAAAGCAGTGCATGCACATAGATCTCATGCATATTCATTGGGGAAATCCTGAAAACCCGACTGGATTCCGGCCCTCGAGGACCGACTTTGACACCTGTGCTCTATGTAGAATTAAGTAGTATTGTAACTATTGATTAAAGTTTATATATAGGAAATGGAAATAAGGCAGTTTTTTGAGACTAAACCCCTTTCCTCAGGTCAGGACAGGATACCATAACAGCTTTATACTGTACTGTCTTGAAGAAAGATTTGGTCTCTGAAAGCTAATTGAAAAATGGATTAGTCCAATAAAATGGTATTTTCTTATTTCTCATTATTTGTTTTATTTCTATTTGTTAATTTGTAAAGTGATGATTGTTATATATCAGTTTTTTCAAATTTACATCTATTGTCTTTATATTTTGCACAGTAATAGGGTACTGTTTCTGTGGTGTTGCATTGTATGCAGTCTGGTTTCTTGGTTCAGTTTAACTTTTGTCTACATATTTCTATGCAAGACTTACACCCTAAATGGCGAGATCCTAACAAGAACTGAAGCAGAACGTGACCTAGGGGTGATCGTCAGTGAGGACATGAAGGCTGCCAATCAAGTGGAGCAAGCTTCATCCAAAGCAAGACAAGTCATAGGTTGCATACGCAGAGGCTTCGTCAGCCGAAAGCCGGAAGTCATTATGCCATTGTATAGATCCATGGTGAGGCCCCACCTGGAATACTGTGTGCAATTCTGGAGACCGCATTATCGCAAGGATGTGCTGAGACTGGAGTCAGTTCAGAGAATGGCCACTCGGATGGTCTCAGGACTCAAGGATCTCCCATACGAGGAACGGTTAAACAAATTGCACCTATACTCACTCGAGGAGCGCAGAGAGAGGGGGGACATGATCGAGACGTTCAAGTATCTCTCGGGCCGCATAGAGACGGAGGAAGATATCTTCCTCTTCAAGGGTCCCACGACAACAAGAGGGCATCCGTGGAAAATTAGGGGAGGGAAACTACGAGCTGACACCAGGAAATTCTTTTTCACAGAAAGGGTGGTTGATCGCTGGAATAGTCTTCCACTACATGTGATTGAGGCCAGCAGCGTGCCTGATTTTAAGGCCAGATGGGATCGACACGTGGGATCTATTCACAGGGCAAAGGAAGAGGAGGGATCTATTCACAGGGCAATGGTAGGGGAGGGACATTAGGGTGGGCAGACTGGATGGGCCTTGGCCCTTATCTGCCGTCTATTTCTATGTTTCTATGTTTCTATATTGGGCGAGGGTGTATCTGTTCTGTGTGTATAAAAAGGACATGGCTTTCTGTTAGCAATGACTGTACAGGATCAATTGACTGACTGTGCAGGATCTGGCTTTAGTTTTACAATGCGTGTGTTGGTGTTCTAGTGCTCACTGCAGTGTTTAAGATGCTGCCTTTTCCTAGGTGCACCCTTGTTGTGTGACTCATGGATTATTACTAAAAATATTTTTTTTATATAGAGAAGAGTTTAAAAAAAATGATCAGCACTGGCTATCACATATACTAGGTACGCCACAGGATTTAATGACCCTATTCTTACTTTACTGTTACACACCCACTATAAAGAATTAAATTAAAGTTGTATTAATAAGCAGCTTTCAAATGACATTATAAGCAAATAAAAATAAAATATTTTTAATACATTGCTAATTATTACCTGCATCTTTACCTAAACTGTTTTGCCCTAGCTCTCACTTTGATCTTAATCTGCTACTTTATCATTTTGCTGTAGTGCAATCACACAGGTTTCTTTCAAGGCTCAGTAACACCTCTCCATAAATTATGTGGAAGAGGTCTGGAAGTGGGGATCGCATCTATTTCATATCCTCAGTGAGACCTCAGGAAAGAATCTAGTGATCAAAACATTACTAGAGGTGCTGTAGAGTTGTTTCTTGTATGACTGGGTGAGCTATATTTATCTTTTTTTTCTTAGTTGTTTAAATTCATGCAGAAATAAATGGCTAGATTGAACCCAATGACTTAATTAACGCATTTCCCTTTTTTAAACCTCTATACCAGGGGTGTCCAATGTCGGTCCTCGAGGGCCGCAATCCAGTCGGGTTTTCAGGATTTCCCCAATGAATATGCATGAGATCTATTAGCATACAATGAAAGCAGTGCATGCAAATAGACCTCATGTATATTCATTGGGGAAATCCTGAAAATCCGACTGGACTGCGGCCCTCGAGGACCGACATTGGACACCCCTGCTCTATACCATTTGAAAGAGGGTGCATATCTAATTATTCACTTCTAGAATTGGATACTTCTTAAATTTAGTAAAAATATTCTGGCACAAGTGTCAAATCTTAAAAAAGGAAGTCATATTGAGCATTGGAAAACAATAATAATTAACTAATAAAAATAGTACACATCTAGGGCTCATTTTACAAAGGTATGCTAGCATTTTTAGCGCACGCACCGGATTACCATGCGCTATCTGAAAAACTACCACCTGCTCAAGAGGAGGCAGTAGCAGCTAGCACACGGGGCATTTTAGCGTACGCTATTCCGCGCGTTAAGGCCCTAACACACCTTTGTAAAAGGAGCCCTTAATTTTCCCCACTACCAAATTTCCCCACCCCACCCGGCTACTTTTTCATGCCACCCGGCTGGAAAAAATTTCTGGGGAGAACACTGAAAGCCTATAGGCAGCATCACTGCTGTGGCTTTGTAAAAGGAGTGCTTTATGTGGTAACCCACAATCATTCCCCCCCTCCCTTTTAAAGACCACTCAAGAGGTTTTTAGCGCTGGCCAGCATACTGAATACTTTGCAGTGCTCCGACGGTCATAGAGTTCCGGCACTGAAAACCTCTTGTGCGGTTTTGTAAAAGGGGAAGGAGTGTAAATGCTTAATATCACACTTAGCTAGCTCTACAAACCCTGAAATTCAATGCTAGCACCTAGTCATAGCCTGGCATTAAATTTCCAGATTTAATGCTAGCGGAGGTCACCAAAACGCTGATGGTTGCCGGTTGAATGTTGGGGACATTATTTACCTGAGGCTCAATTAATATGAAGATGTCTAAGATCATACCCAAAACTTTAGCTTTACAACCAAATGAAAGATACTGATTAGGTCCTACTGAAATTGTATTAGGTATATTCTTCTGAGGGTTACTGAAATATAATACTTTCATTTTGGTTGTATTTAATTTTAATAACTGAGATTCAGCACAAATTTTAATCTTAGTGATACATTTAATCATCTTTTTGATGTCTGATCCAGATTAGGCAAACATAAAACTAATATAAAAATCTCATTCATTTTAAGAGAATAAAATCTCTTCACTTTCCAAGTTAATACAGCCCAAAGAACTCATAAAAATATTAAGCAACAAGGGCTAAATAGGTGAGCCCTGAAGAACTTCGCATGGTGGTCTTTGCGAAATGTCATCATTTTTGTTCAATTTATACTATCTGTTCATCAAAAAAATATATATATATACAGCCCTGGTAATATCAAACTCATTTAGGCCCCCTTTTATCAAGCTGCGTAAGGTGGTGTTTTTTTATTTTAATCCTATGAGCTACTGAACTTTTACCACAGTGGTCTGTGATTTTTTTATTTTTTTTAAAAAACACCTTATGCAGCTTGATAAAAGGGGGGGACTTAGTTTAATTAGTAAAAGAACATGATCAACTAAATCAAAAACTGCAGATATGTCAAACTGAAGTAGGACAACTTGATTCTCTTGAACGCTCTCTAAACCTGACAGGTTCTATGTTGGTATTAATGCTATATTAGAATAAGGTTTATCTTAAGTCACTGTGCTCAGTATTACCAGTATCATTCTAGTTATGAGACTAAAGGGAAATTTGGGGGTTTATGGTTGTGGATATAGTTGCTATGTGCTTTACTATTCCAGTCATCATGGGGCAGGGTAAGTTTGAGGTAATCTCGCTAAAGGTAGGATTAGCAGTCTCAAATTAATTTCTACCTCTCCATCTGAGCCCCTTTTGGTCAGATTCTGAAAGCAGCACCATAATGGGCAGGTGCATGATAAAATGACACCAGTTGCATGTCACTTTTATTATGACAAAACAAAAAATGATTATTTTAAAATTCCACAAACAAAAATTGCAAAAATTAGAAACAAAAATGGAATTCAAAATTTGTGCGATAGAATGCCCTCAGTTGTCTGACATACAGTATTCAAAAACTCATATAATAAAATATTCCAGTCATTAACTTATTCAATAGTCTGGGGGAAAGAGGAAAGACCTCAAACAGTATGTTCGTGTCACATGTCAGCCAAATGGCTGTTCAGCCAGTACGAACAGATTTGTAATCACCGGTCTTCCTTCACCACCATTAGAGTAGAGCCCCTGCTGTCTCCAGCCCACCAGGACTGCAGAAAAAGCTTTCTGCCTTTGCAGGATTGTTCGGGCCGACTCTGCTCGTTCCAGCATCGGATTCATCAGCGTCGGATTTTTCTTCAGCCCTCTGAGGGCCGACGAAAGTCTCACCCCAGCGACTTTTCCAAGGCAGAGGAAGGAGGAAGTTTTCCTCCATCTTGTCCCTCCTTCCTCCGCCCGGTTGCCACTCAAGCAGGAAAGCTCTGCCTCTGCTCTCTTAGAGCCCCTGCTGTCTCCAGCCCACCAGGATCGCAGAAAAAGCTTCCTGCCTTTGCAGGATTGTTCGGGCCGACTCTGCTCGTTCCAGCGTCGGATTCATCAGCGTCGGATTTTTCTTCAACCCTCTGAGGGCCGCCGAAAGTCTCACCCCAGTGACTTTTCCAAGGCAGAGGAAGGAGGAAGCTTTCCTCCATCTTGTCCCTCCTTCCTCCGCCCGGTTGCCGCTCAAGCAGGAAGGCTCTGCCTCTGCTCTCTTAGAGCCCCTGCTGTCGTTCCAGCGTCAGATTCATCAGCATCGGAATTTTCTTCAGCCCTCTGAGGGCCGCCGAAAGTCTCACCCCAGCGACTTTTCCAAGGCAGAGGAAGGAGGAAGCTTTCCTCCATCTTGTCCGTCCTTCCTCCGCCCAGTTGTCGCTCAAGCAGGAAAGCTCTGCCTCTGCTCTCTTAGAGCTCCTGCTGTCTCCAGCCCACCAGGACCGCAGAAAAAGCTTCTTGCCTTTGCAGGATTGTTCGGGCCAACTCTGCTCGATCTAGCGTCGGATTCATCAGCGTTTGATTTTTCTTCAGCCCTCTGAGGGCCGCCCAAAAGTCTCACCCCAGCGACTTTTCCAAGGCAGAGGAAGGAGGAAGCTTTCCTCCATCTTGTCCCTTGTGACCAGCCAGGTATTCTCCCTGCCAAGGTCCCAGTTAGGGCAGGGGGAAAAGTAAAAATGAAATCCCGGGGAGGAATCAGGAAGGCACAGGTAGTTCCTGAGACTGACATTATCTCCTTTGACCACCAGAGGGAGCCTGAATTGTCTGAGGGAGAATTAGGTGAGCTATACCCTAGTCACCACCGGGGGAGCCCAAGAGGTCCCTGGAACATTGCTGATTCAACTAGAGTAGGGCGTTGCCCCAGAGTATTTAAGCCAGCAGTAGAGGACAGACAGGCAGGCTAGCTAGGGAGAAGGTTTAAACCTTTGTTCCCTAGGGAGTCCCCTGGGCCAAGCAGGAGCAACAGACCAATTCCCATGGAACTGTTAGAAGCTGGACAAGCTGAGGAGCTGCCGGTTCCAGAGGAGGAACAGCCCATGGATTGTGAAGAAAGTCTTGCAGAGTGTGCTCCTGGCTTTCCTGAGGCCATGCAGGTGGACTGGGCCTCAACCTGCAAACAGTGAGTTTTGATTTTTCACTTGACTGGGACTATTTTTGTTTTTGTAAGCTAGGAGTGTGAATTGTTGGGAGAGGTTTTGCTAACACCCAGGGAGGGAATTTTGAAAGCCTGTCTTGAGGCCTATATTTTGCAAAACCTGTGACACTCTCCTTTCCAGGCAGTGGACTGAGTCTGCCAGAGGCTTTATTTGAACTTTGGGCACTGTGGTTTGGTGAACAAGTGCCATGAACTTTATTTTTGTTTATTGAAACTACCTGCTTGGGAGCAGACTTGGCTAACTCTGAGGAGAGCTGAATCCTCAGGTGCAGCTGGGACTAAATTAATACTGAGAGCAAGTTTGAACTTTATTTTGTGCTGTTTATTTTCTTGCTTCTTTTGATATTTTTGTTTTGCTGCTGTTTGGAGTTCTGACAATTTTTCAGCTGCATTGATGAACTACTTACCTTTGTGAAGGAAGGAATAAAATTGAATTATTCTCCTATGAACTACAATTGTTGTAGCATTGATTTGTGGTTCCTGTCTAAAGTCCAGTCCTGCAGGGTGACTCCATTTCGGGTCACACGCTGGTGTGCTATTTTGAGGTAACCACTTGGAGCGCTGTAGAGCCCTGGTCTGGGCTACAGTGAGGGTTACACCCTCCTTCCTCCGCCCAGTTGCCGCTCAAGCAGGAAGGCCCTGCCTCTGCTCTCTTAGCCCCTGCTTCCCTCCAGCCCACCGAGACCGCAGAAAAGCTTCCTGCCTCGTAGGATTGCTCAAGCTGACTCTACTTGTTCCAGCATCGGATTCTATCTTAGCATCTGATCCTTCTTCAGCCCTGGGCTACCGAAAGTTTCCCCCCCAACAATTTCCAACGGCAGAGGAAGGAGGAAACTCTCCTCCATCCTGCTCTCTCCTTCCTCCGAAGGATTGTTTGAATTACCCCCCGGGACCTGATGCTATACTTGACCTTGTTTCTATGTTTCTTACATGACTCTATCCACCTGCTAAGCACATTCAATGTCCAGGTCCAAGTTCAATGCTAAGTTTTCTCCTTTACCCATAAGTTCCCCTGGCTTTGTTAAGTGTGTCTAGTCCTCTCCCTACCTAGTCGCTTAGATCCCTCCCGACCCTGATTCCTCTCGAAACCAGCAGATATCAGTTGAGCTTAACCCTAAGTCTCACCTTGAGCTGACATCCTTCCCAGGTCCCTCCACAAAACAGTGTATATACTGAAGTGATTCCACCACTAAGGATCGGACCCTGCATTAGCCTTTTCCTGCTCAGATGCCAAGTTGCCTAGTTCTTCCTCCGTTCAAGCTCTCCCTAAAATTAAAAAAAACCAAAAAAAAAAACCCAACCCCCCAACCCCAAAGCTCCCCTTCTTTCACCATGAAGCCCCCCTCTTGGCTCTTCCTCCTTCTACTTTGCTCTTCTCTCAACACCACTCTCTGCTTAATACCTCCTTCTCCCAACCTCCTGGATTCCGTGAATTTCAATAATATCTGCCCTGGCCTCAAAATCCCCACTCTGATTCGCACCAGATCTCATCCCTCCAAAAAAACCCTCGTAGAATTAACCACACCTCTTTAAAGTCTGTTCCCCTTGCCAATCTCCCCAACCTCACCTCCAACTCTCTCACCCTAGTCCCAACACTTTATTGCAACGTCAGATCCGCTTGCAACAAGATTCAAATTCTGAAGGATCTACTCGAGGATTCTGACCCCAGATTCCTATGCATCACGGAATCATGGATTTCAAAAGATGACCTTTTTACACAAAACGAACTTTGCTCCCACGGCTACCAAGGCCTCTTCTCACCCAGAACTAACCGTAAAGTAGGCGGCCTGGCATTTCTCTACAAATCTTTCTTCGACGTCCAGCTCCTTGAAAAGAGCAGCCACACCTTACTAGAATATATGCTAGCCTTTGTCAATGATGAATTCCACCCTCACCCACTGGGCATCCTGCTTCTTTATCGCCCACCTACCCCTTGGAACAAATCCTCCGATCTCGTCCTCGAGACCATAACAAATGCCTTCCTCAAATTTCAAAGACTACTGATCATTGGGGACATCAATCTCCACCTAGATGACATCACCAGCAAGGATACGGTTGAGTTTATTAGCTTCCTCACCTCCCTTGGCTTCCCCCCCCGCTGCTCCATCCCCAACCCATGAAAAGGGGCACTAGACCTCATTTGTTTCCTCGATCAACCGTTTACAAAACTTCAGCCGATGACATCCGTTGGGATCATGTCCCCTGGTCTGACCACTTTTTAGGGGCTTTCTGTCTCCCCATCTTCATGTTGCACCTTGGGGCTCCACCCCGCAGTTCCAATTCCATTTCCTACCGCAAAAAATTACGAGCGATCTGTTCTCGTCTAAATTTCTCAACCTATTCTCCTCCGCTCCTAAGCCTGCAGACTCAGAAGCTAATTGGCATAACTGGGTTGCTCTCTCTGAGTCCACCTACCACTCCCTTGCCCCTCTCTCCACTAAATCCATCTCCTACCCCCGCAAGGCCCCTTGGTACCTCCCATATCACAGAGAACTAAAGCAAAAATGTCGGGCCCTGGAGCGCATTTGGAAAAAATCTAAATCCCCTATAGATAGACAATCCTGGAGAGTCAATATTAAGCTGTACAATACAGTGCTAAAAAAAGCTAGGAAGAACTTCTACAGCGAAAAAATCTTCAGATCCAACAACCAGAGCAGTACACTATTTAATATCTGGCGTTCCTTAACCTCCAAAAAAGACCCCACCTCGCCCCCCTCCACTCCTTCAGCCGATGTTCTGGCAAAATTCTTCAACGAAAAGGTCTCTACTCTGAGATGCTCCTTCCCACCTTCAGTCTCCTACAACTCCCTAATAACCGCCGACTCCAATTCTACCCAAACGGTCTCCAACTCTATCCCAGCCGACAGATCCTGGACTACCTTTGAGCACGTATCTGAATCCCTGGTTTTCAAACTCTGCCTCAAACTGAAATCCTGCAACTGTTCCTTGGACCCATTCCCCTCCTACCTATACGAGAAAATTCCCGCATTGGCCATCTCTGCTATTACCAAACTCATAAACTCCGCCCTACATTTGGGCCTTTTTTCCCTAGAAATGGGTCATATTGCCTTGACCCCTCTACTGAAAAAATCTGACCTAGACCCTTCCACACCATCCAGCTATCGCCCAATAGCAAACATTCCTCTCTTAACCAAGATGCTAGAGTCTATCATATCTACCCAACTCTCATCATACTTAGAGAGATTCTCTATTCTTCTCCCTTACCAATATGGCTTTCGTCACAACTTCAGCACCGAATCCCTATTGACCTCCTTGATCTCAAAGGTTCAACAACTTCATTCTCAAAATAAGTTTGCCGTTCTCCTACAATTCGACCTTTCTGCCACTTTTGACGTTGTCCATCACGACATTCTCATATACCAACTCTCTGAGATAGGTATTAACTCCACAGTCCTTGACTGGTTCTCAAAATTCCTACATTCTCATTCTTACGCTGTCAACATGAATGGTACCTCATCCTCCCCCTGGAAACTGTTATGTGGAGTCCCGCAAGGTTCACCTCTATCTCCCATCCTTTTCAACATTTACATGACCTCCCTAAAACTCCTCCACCTATCCCCCCTTGAAACTATTTACACTTATGCTGACAACATCCTCGTTCTCCTGGAGACTGATTCGAACCTCACCAACATTTCTGAGAACATAGCCTCCAGTATAATGAACCTCCAATCCCGGGCCCGTATTGTTCAAATGAAACTAAACGAGTCCAAAACAAGACTCCTTTGGCTTGGTCCAAAACTTAACCAACTACCCTCCTCCTTCTCTCTGCCCTCTGGCTCCACTCTGCAGCTTGAGTTCTCAAGCAATGTTCTGGGCATCACTATTGATTCTACATTGTCCTTCAACGACCACCTCAATTCCTTGGTAAAAAAATGCTTTTTCAGCCTTCACATGCTGAGGAAAGTTAGATCATGTTTCCATCAAAATCACTTTACCGTCCTTGTCCAATCCATCATCCTTTCCAGATTGGACTATTGCAACTCTATCTACTTAAGCCTAACTAAGAAAAACCTTCTTAGACTCCAGCGGATTCAGAATGCCGTGGCCAAGCTGATTTTCGCAAAAAGTAAATATGACCATGTCTCTCCGCTTCTGTCCAAGCTTCACTGGCTACCGATAATCGCCAGGGTCCTCTTCAAATGCACCTGTCTAGCTTTCAAAATCCTACATGGGATCCTCCCTCCATGTATCCCTCTTTCTTGGAACTCCTCAAATCCTAATACCACCAGATCCACCCACAAATTAAAACTATCCTTCCCCTCAGTAAGAGGCATCTCCCATAAAGGAAAACTAGGGACCTCCCTTCCCTTAAGAATCACCGAGCTCTGGAACAACCTTTCCTCCCTTCTACGGAACATGAGCTCCCTCCAACTTTTCCGTAAACATCTGAAGACCTGGCTATTCTCAAAAATCTGATTTTTTTTCCATCTATGACATCCTAAGCCCTCAAAAAACTCTTCATACTTGGTCCTCTAACCCTTCATTGTAGCTTCTTTCTTTCCTATCTCCTATAAACCTCTACCTTTCATTGTAGTTCCTTTCTATCCCATCTCCTGTAAACCGTGCCGAGCTCTATGAATGTGGAGATGATGCGGTATACAAACCTAAGGTTTAGTTTAGTTTAGTTTAAATGTGCAAAATCAGCAATGTAAATATATTTCAAGTGTTTCAATAATACAAAACATTAAAAAAAAACCACCTATCTTAGTGGTGTCAGGTTAATCATTCTAAATACTGTTTCTGACAGGCCCCTTTCACTACTTCTTCAGAGAATCAGATCAACAATGCAGATCGGACAACCTGTCTGCAACAAACACCTTAGTACCTAAAAAAGTACAAAAAACACAAATATCAACATCTTACATATTCACTCAACCCCATTAGCAAACTATAGACAACCCATACCGCTAAAATGACCTCAACTTTTCAGCATACTGATAATATATTTATCATTGATAGCATATAAAAACAACTTAAACTAACTGATTGCATGTTTTCATAAACAAGTTTGCTCACCTAAACCTCCACACTAAAAGGCTGTGGTACAGCAGCTGGGCTCATGAATCAGAACTTCCATTGATGTCACATACTGGAAGAACTTCCATTGACACTACTAAAACTGTGAGTCAAAAGATAACAGCGGAAAATACCTATTCAATCATAACCATTCTATAAAAGATATCATAACAAGTGTCTCACTGGCGCATGCACTAAAAATGTCAAGCAACCCATATAAGTTCAACCTTTGCCACCAATCAACGCCACAAAACCTGCCTATGCAAGCCTAATAACTATACCTATATGATTTACCACTGACACTCAAACCATTAAACATCTTAAACTCTAAACACACAAATAACACATACTTGCAAAAGACATTATTACATCTCTGAAGAGCTTGATCTACTTTTGCTATACATGCCAGAACGCTTGAATAATGGTGCCTGTGAAGCTATCCCACACCGCGACATACTTGCAAACCTGCCACACTCCCTTTAACGATGAGGCTTAAATCGATTGGCTAGCAGCTTATGAGCATCAACCTTATCACGCCCCCTTCAAATAGGGAACCGGTTCTATGATCCACTGCAAACAAGGTTTGTAGCTCCCCATAACATATGAGCGTCAGAGCTGTTACCACCATGGCTAAAATCCACATTACAGTTTTGTAAAAGGGGGAGGGGTAAGTTTGTGATGACATTCCATACTAGGCGAAGGTGTTTTCTGTGTTCTGTGTGTTCGAAAGACATGGTTTTCTGTTAGGATTGACTGCAGGATTGATCTGGCTTGTTTAGTTTTACAAAGGGTGTATTGCTGTTGTACTTCTCACTGCATATGTAAGATGCTGCCTTTTCCTAGGTACTCATGTGTGACGTGTGGCTTGTTACTAAAAATCATGTTATGTTTTTAGTACAGATGGGGGGGGGTGCCAAAAAATGATGGGCCCCGGGTGTCACACATGCTAGGTATGGGGATGGAATGGAAATAACACTTCCAATTGGAGACTGGTGTGGTCAAACAATGTTATAGTAGTAAAATTCTGCAGAGGTAATGAGAAGCCAGTAGAGTTCTAAGTTTGCTCAAAAAGAAGGATAAAACCTCAGAAAGGGCCCTCCCACCACCACAAAGGTGGATATAAAAGTGGTTGAGCGGTAACCTTACAGGCAAAACCTTCATTTAAAAGTGAGCATTATAAACATTTTAGCAAAAACCGTGCTTCACAAATACAAAATATCAGATAGAGGAAAAAATTCCACTTATCTTGGGGATGATCGTCACACCAACGGAGGCCAGCGTTTCACCGACAGGCTACATCAGGGTGTGACCTGACCGATCAGTCTACAAAACAAAGAAGAAAACAAGGGAACTTAGCAGTTTCACATTAAGTTTAAACTTCTTTCTATAACAGTTAAGAACGTACCTCAATAAGAACGAAAGGACAACGCTTCAAAAAAGTCCAAAAGATGGCTCCCATGGAGCGGCTCCGGAGTTTTGGATTTTAAATCTTCCCGGTGGGAAACGTCACCACCGGAAGTATGTCAGAGAATGACGTAATAGCTGAAACTATGATTCTGACTAAACCAACCAGCAGAAAAAAGTGTATGTGTATATCTCACAAATGAAGTGATGAAATTTATGGAGAAAACCAATGTCCTGTTGCATGGAGTGCCCCAAAATGAAGAAAATGCCACTGGTATGAGGGTATTGAGGGAATCATACCGCACAAAAATGTATCTACAAATATTGACAGAAGTTCAAGGAGGGAATCACAGGAAGATATGATGGGGTGTCCAGGCGGGTTCTGCAGGGTCTTGTGAATTTTAGGAAGAATGTACAGTACTGGAATTCTTGGATGCAAAGGACAGAGGAAAAGTGTTTCCTTAGAAGTGAGAAAACCTGCCTCCACTCCCTTTTGTACTTCAGTGACAATCAACTTTTGTAAGCGGTCTGTGAGGTCAATCGTGAGTTTAGTTTAGTGTATGTTGTTGAATCACTCAATGTTGTTGAATCACTCAATTGAGTATATTGAGTATATTGAGTATAAATCTGTATATTGAGGACATTCCGCAATATAGTCCGTTCTATTGAGGACAGTCACAGTACTGCCCTTATCAGCCTTTTTAATAACCACTTGCTGGTTATGGAGTAAGTTTTTTAAGGAAACTCGTTCCTCCATTGTCAGGTTATCATTAAATCTGTATATTGAGGACTTATTAAAATATTCATCAATATCACACCTCACAAGCATCTGAAACACAAGTACAATAGGGTCAATTGGACCTGGAGGCATCCAGGTAGATGTCAGAAAAATTTGTAAGCTGGTAATAGCATTCTCCTTGTCATGGAAAAAGATTTTCAACTGTAAAGAGTGAATAAATCACTGTAAATCAGGGGTGTCTAACCTTTTGACTTCCCTGGGCCACACTGACTGAAAAAAATGTTTTTTGGGCTGCACAGACACGCAAACGCTGCAGCAAGACAGAGGAAGGAGCCGGCAAGATGGTAAACACCCAGGGGCAGCAGAGGAAAATACTGCATCGCCTTCGAGCGGGGCCGCATAAAATACTTCACGGGGCCGCATGCGGCCCTCAGGCCACAGGTTGGACACCCCTGCTCTAAATCAACCTGGAACTGAAAAAAATCAAAACAAATAGCTGATACAAATGAAATCCCTGGGATAACAGATTCAAATCTCCGTCAGTAAGCTGGTAAAATGACAGATTCCTCACCACTGATTCATGTTAATTTGCCTCTGGGACCTTGTTTGGGGTCTCGAGCATCCTCCTCTCTGAGGGATACTGCCTCCATCCCCTGGGTTGACATAGCTGCTGCCTGGTAGGTTGTTGATGGTCTAAGAAATCATCCCCTGAATCACTGGATACAGAAAAACTGCTGGAAGATGTGCCGGAAAACCCCACTTTTCTTGTATTAGTTGTCGTGGTCTGAGAGGCCTTATATATCCAGGGATAGACATGATTAGTAGCATAATCTTTTTCATCTCTTGCAAACATTTTAAGTTTAAATTTGCGTATATCTTCTCTAAAACTTTGAAAATTCTCTTTCAATTTGTTGTATTGTGCATCAAAAACAGTATTGGTTAAAGAGTCTTTCAATTTCTTCAGATCTGTATCCAAGTGCTCCTTTTCCTTATTGAGAATGTTTTTCATATTTTCAATTATCAACAACATCAGATCTAAGAAGCATTTATTCAGTACCATATTCCATCGTTTAACAAATTTGGGATTCTCTTGAAATTTGCAAACCCCTCGGTATCCACTCAAGCTTACAATATTCAGTGAGGGCTGCACTGTTCATTTCTTTTATATATATATATATATATATATATCTTTATTAATTTTTCAGTCTAAAAACAGTGCATAAAGGAATGCATATAAGTAATTTGAAAAACAGTGCTTACATCCATCAATAAATACATGAGAAACCATTTTCACCTCTCCCACACACCCTAATTCCAATGTATTCAATAAAACCATACAACAGTACATAAATGTAATTAATAAACACATCCTAATATAATATCCCTTTCCCACCCACCCACCTCCCTGGATGTGCAAATCAGACTGGAAATAAGGGAATAAACCATTTCATTAAAATTGATAAAATTGTTCAATGGACCCCACGTCAGTTTAAACAACTTATTATAACTCATTTGTTCAGAATTCATTTTCTCGTATTTATAACACAAGCATAATGAATTCCACCAAAAAGTGAAATTTAATCTGTTAAAATTCTTCCAATTTTTAGTGACCATTTGCATGGCTACCCCAGTCATTATACCAAGTAATCTGCTTTTACGTCTATCTATTGGAGGTGTAGGAGATAACAATGTCCCACAGATTACCGCTTCATATGACAGCGGAACCGCAGTCTCCAGAATAAAAATAATATGTCCTCATATAGATCTGTTCATTTCAAGTTTAATCATTGGCCTGAATTGTGCCTGCAATGTGTCCCAGTCTGGATTAAATATCTCACTTGCAGTGAGGTGGAAAACCATATTTTGTAGGCGCCTGGTGGTACCTACTTTTTTTCCTTTTAATTGGTTTTTAATTGTTTTTTTCATATCATGGTCAATTACCACACCATTAATAACAAATTAAAACAATTAAATTAACTTAGGTGTCGGTGGAGTGCTTATCGGTGCCTTCCTAATGATGTTGCTTTCAGAATCCAGGCTTTGGTGAATAAATAAAATAAATTTATTGCTATGGTCAATGCCAGATCACATAATAACAAGGTTCGAGGGAAGATCTGGGAAACTACAGAACTGTGAGTCTGACCTCGGTACTGTGAAAATTGGTAGAGTCACTGATAAAGGACAGCATCATTGATCACCTTGACGGACACGGGCTGATGAGGACCAGTCAGCACGGTTTTAGCAAAGGCAGATCTTGTTTGACGAACTTGCTGCACTTCTTTAAGGGAGTAAACAGATAGATAGACAATGGCGATCTAGTTGACATTGTACATCTGGATTTTCAGAAGGTGTTCGATAAGGTTCCGCATGAACGACTACTTTGGAAAATTGCGAGCCATGGAATCGAGGGTGTGAAATACGTGGATTAAAAACTGGCTGGAGCATAGGAAACAGAGAGTGGGGGTAAATGGACAATACTCGGACTGGAAGAGCGTCACCAGTGGGGTGCCGCAGAGCTCGGTTTTAGACCCGTGCTTTTTAACATCTATATAAATGATCTGGACATAGGTACGATGAGCGAGGTGATTAAATTTGCAGACGATACAAAGTTATTCAGAGTAGTAAAGATGAAGGGGGATTGCGAAGATCTGCAACATGACATAATCAGGCTCGAGGATTGGGCATCGACATGGCAGATGAGATTCAACGTGGATAAGTGAAAAGTGATGCTTATTGGTAACAAAAATCTCATGCACGAATACAGGTTGTCCGAGGCAGTACTTGGAGAGACCTCCCAGGAAAGGGACTTGGACAAGTCAATGAAGCCGTCCATGAAATGTGTGGCGGCAGCAAAAAGTGCAAACAGAATGCTAGGAATGATAAAGAAAGGGATCACAAACAGATCAGAGAAGATTATCATGCCGCTGTACCGGGCCATGGTGCACCCTCACCTGGAGTACTGCATCCAGCACTGGTCGACGTACATGAAGAAGGACATGGTACTACTTGAAAGGGTCCAGAGAAGAGCGACTAAGATGGTTAAGGGGTTGGAGGAGCTGCCATACAGCGAAAGATTAAAGAAACTGGGCCTCTTCTCCCTTGAACAGAGGAGATTGAGAGGGGACATGATCGAAATATTCAAGGTACTGAAGGGGATAGACTTAGTATATATGGACAGGTTCTTCAGCCTTTCCAAGGTAGGGAGAATGAGAGGGCACTCTCTAAAGTTGAAAGGGGATAGATTCGGTACAAACTTAAGGAAGTTCTTCTTCACTCAGAGAGTGGTAGAAAGCTGGAACGCTCTTCTGGAGGCTGTTATAGGGGAAACACCCTCTAGGGATTCAAGACAAAGTTAGACAAATTCCTGCTGAACAAGAATGTGCACTGTTAGGGCTAGGCTCGGTTAGGATGCTGGTCTTTGACCAGAGGGCTGCCACGTGAGCGGACTGCTGGGCAGGATGGACCACTGATCTGACCCAGCAGTGGCAATTCTTATGTTCTTAAGCATATAGTACTCGATGGAGACTTTCCTAACTTTGTTGATTGGGCTGAGAATTTTTCAGCGGCCCCTCGTAAGTCTCTGGAAAAAAAATGTTAGTTTAGTGGCGTACCTAGCATTTGTGACACCCAGGGCCCATCATTTATTGGCACCCCCCCATCTGTACGAAAAACATGATTTTTAGTAACAAGCCACACGTCATACATGAGTACCTAGGAAAAGGCAGCATGTTACATACTGCAGTGAGAAGTACAACAGCAATACACCCATTGTAAAACTAAAGCCAGACTAGTACAGATCAATCCTGCAGTCAATCCTAACAGAAAACCATGTCTTTCGAACACACAGAACACAGAAAACACCTTCGCCTAGTATGGAATGTCATCACAAACTTACCCCTCCCCCTTTTACAAAACTGTAGTGTGGATTTTAACCACGGTGGTAACAGCTCTGACCCTCATAGAATTCTGAGCATCAGTGCTGCTACCACCATGGCTGGTGCTAAAAAACGCTCCACAGTTTTGTAAAAGGGGGGATAAAATAGAAATACATAGACAAAGGTTAAATTGAACCTGCAAGAAGCTGGACTCTGCATACAATGCAATGCCACAGAAACAGTGACACATGTCTCCTAAAGCAATAAATAAATAGAAAATTTTTGTTCTACCTTTGTCTTCTCTGGTTTCTGCTTTCCTCATCTTCTTGTTACTCTCTTCCTTCCATCCACTGTCTGCCATCTCTCTTCCCCTATATGCCATCTTCTCTCCTTCTATGCCCCTTCTAGAAACTGTATGCCTCCCCCTTCCATCTCTCCTTTCACCCCCATTGATCTGGTATCTGTCTCCTCTCTTCCCCACTGCTCTGGCATCTCTCTCTCCGCTCCGTTCCTCCTGTTTTTCCCTGGTCTTCCTTCTCAATTTATTTTCTGCCTCTGTCTAAATTCTTTTTTACTATTCAGTCATCAATTTCCCTCTTTCACAAAATAAAATAAAATTTGCTCTAATCCAGATGCTGAGATTAAATTATCACCAATACCTATAGCTTGCCACCTCTTTCCCTCACCCCTTCCAGTAACTAACTCTATCCTCTTCCCTCAATTCTGCATGTACCCTTTTTTTCTTTCTCCTCCTCACTTCCTTCCAGCATCTGCTCCCCCTTTCCCTCACACTTCCATTCAGCAGCTGTCCTTCCTCTCCCTCACACTTCCATTCAGTGTCTGTTTCCCTCTCTCTTCCCCTTCCATCTACTGCTCACCCTCTATCTCGCCCCTTCCATACACTGCCCTCTGTGCGCTTTCTATCCAGTGTGCACCCTCTCTCTCTCTTTTCCATATGGCATATTTCCTCTTTCTATGCTCCTTCCATAAACTATCTATCCTGTGCCCCTTCTCTCCTTTGTACATGATTGATTTCAACTCTGTCACCTCTCCGTTTTTCTCTCTCTGTCACCACTCCCTCACCTATGCTCTGGCATCTCCCTCTTCTCCTTTCTTTCCTTCCCACCTCACGGTCTGGCATCATCCCTTCCCTGATTCCTGGCATCTCTCTCCTTTCCTTTTCTTCCTTCTCTCCCTCCCCCTCTATGCTCTGACATCTCCTCCTTCCTTTCCCATGATCTGGCATACCTTCCTCCTTCCCTCCATGCCCTTGTGTCTCTTCTTCCCTCCAAGCCATGGCATCTCCTTTCATTCCCTCCAGTTGGGTACAGCAAAACTCTCCCCAATTCTCTCCCCCTCTGCTCCCTTTCCTCCTTCTGTCACCCAAGGCCTGGTGTCCTGAACTTCATCGGGCAGCAGCAGCATTCACAATTCACTGCTGTTGCCCACTTCAGGCCTTCCTCTCTGTCGGGTCCTGTCTTCATGAAAACAGGAAGTAGGCAGGACCCGGCAGAGAGGAAGGCCTGAAGCTGGCAACAGCAGCAAATTGTAAAAGCTGCAGCTGCCCGAAGAAGGTAGGGGCACCAGGCCTTGGAGCACCGAGGCAGACTGCTTCTCCCTCCTCCCAGCCGAACCCCCGCTGACCCTCATATCTCTCCCCCCAAGTGAACCTTTCCGATCCTCCCAACGAGAGCAGCAAACCTCCCTACAGTAGCGTTGGCTGCTTCGCGGCTTTCTCCTGCCGGTGAAGCGTCACTGATGACATCATCAGTGACACAGCAGAGGGAGGGGAAAGCCGTGAAGCAGCCGACACTACTGGAGTGAGGTTTGCTGCTCTCGCTGGGAGGGTGGGAGCGTGATAGGGACCGGGCCGGCTATGCACCCCCTCTAAGGCTGTACCCGGGGCGGATCGCCCCCCCCCCCATCACCCCCTGGTATGCTACTGTGTTAGTTGATTATAAATTAGCTACCTATGAAGCAAAAAAAGGTTTATTATTCACAGCTACTATTTAAGGCCCCTAACAGATCAAGGGGTCTCTTATCTTGACAAAACCCTTTGCTCTGTTCACCAAGGCAACTTGTCAAAAATTGCAAACAAACCTGGACAGCAAAACACTAACTACTTTTTTTTAAGGACAAAATAAAATAAAATTTGCTCTAATCCGGTTGCTGAGATTAAATTATCACCAAATGCCTCTATTGATTTATCTATTGGTAGAAGACCTAGGACTGAAACCTTGAGTCATTTTGAAACTGTCTCTTATGATGACTTTATTATGATAGTGAATTTGCTGCATCCTTCAGGTTCAGTTTAGAATCTTGTCCTTCTACCCTTTTAATGTCTGTCAAAGATGCTTTTTTGCAGTCAATTCTGCCTTCAATTAATGAATTCCTATAATCTGGTATGGTGCCTTGGAGTTGAAAATCTCCTGTAGTTTGGCCCATCTTTAAAAAAAAAAAAAAAAAACCCTACTTCGGATGCTAATTTGCCAAGCAACTTTAGACCTGTTTCCAACCTACCATTTATATCAAAGGTTCTTGAAAAAGTGATTCTAGTGCAGTAACAGAATTTTGTTATAAAACAAGAAGCACTTGCCATCTACCATTCAGGTTTTAGAAAGTTCCACAGCACCAAAACAGTCCAATTATACAGATGTGCTGAGAGTAGAGTCGGTGCAACGGATGGCCACCAGGATGGTCTCGGGGCTCAAGGATCTATCGTACGAGGAAAGGCTGAAAAATTTGCGGCTGTACTCACTCGAGGAACGTAGGGAAAGAGGAGACATGATCGAGATGTTTAAGTATATTACCGGCCGTATCGAGATGGAAGAAGAGATTCTCTTTCTCAAAGGACCCTCAGCCACAAGAGGGCATCCGCTCAAACTCAGGGGCGGGAAATTTCATGGCGACACCAGGAAATATTTCTTCACCGAGAGAGTGGTTGATCCTTGGAATGAGCTCCTGGTGCAGGTGATCGAGGCAAACAGCGTGCAAGAATTTAAGAGCAAATGGGATGCCCATGTGGGATCCCTTAGAGGGTTAAGCCAAGGGAATCTGTCACCAGGAGTGGGATCCCTAGGATAGTAGACTTGGGGGTGGATCAGTAGAGTGGGCAGACCTGATGGGCTATGGCCCTTATCTGCCGTCATCTTCTATGTTTCTATGTTACATCATTGATGACTGTTGGAAACATTTGTATAAAGGTAATGATGTGATAATGGTTTTACTAGATGGAAATGCTGCTTTTGACACCCTTGATCTTCCCCTCCTTATATCCAGGCTTGATGATATCGGGATCTGTGACTTTGCACTCTGTTGGTTCTCTTCCATCCTGGACCAAAGATCACAGAGTGTGTTATTGGGGTCTGATATGTCTAAGCTCATACGACCCAAATATGGAGTGCCTCAAGGTGCCTCATTGTCAGCATTACTGTTTAATTTATATGTTAGACCAGTGATTAATAATGCCTTAAAATATCATATTCACATTTATTCATTTGCAGATGATATTCAGTTATATCTTCTACTGGGTTCAGACAGCGACACTCAAATTAACAAAAAGAAAAAAAAAACCTACAGTGCTGCTTATAAGAAATCAAAGATTGGATGACAACAAACAAGTTGCAATTGAATGTTTCCAAAACTGAACTTCTCTGGAGAGAAAATTGTGTTTATTTTTGCACCTTTTTTTTCCTGGAGAAATGCTACCTTCAAAAAACAACAATTTATTATTTCTATAGCGTTGCCAGACATACAGTGTTGTACATTAACCAGGTACACAGTTAGGAGTATTGCTTGACTTAATTGTGTGCCGCCAGTGGTCGCTTGGGCTTCAGTACGGCTGGTCAGGCACGTAATTACTCCCAAAATTAAACCCCAAAATCATCAGGAAAAATAGAAGACAGTACTCAGAATGGCCTTGGTAAATGTTTCAAAACAGTTCCTTTTATTTCTTGCACAAAAGAAAAACCAAAATGGCCTTAGGTGGAACAAGTGATTACCAGTCTTATATTTGAGTCCAAACAGCTTTCAGTCCACAAATCCAAAAAGGAAAACCAGAAAGAAAAACTTTCCCAATTAAAGCAGTTTCAAATAAGCACAGTTAAACTTCTCTATTGTGCCATAGCATTCTTCTGAGCTCCTAGTGCTTCACTAAATAAATACATAAAGGAATCTCAGTTCCCTTTACCACTCCAGATTTTTCCCCAGCAGGGAAAATAGTGTTTGCAGTTCATAAAATTAAATCCACAAGAAAACCCGCATTAGCTTCTGGCATATGTGCTGTACACTCTTTCAGTAATTATCACCCTTCCACCCTCCCTAGGGTAAGAGCTGATGCACACAAGTGGTTTAAAAGGCATTACAGTTTCGCTGGTCCTGACCTGTTTCATAGCCCCAAAGAACCTCCATGGGCATTTCTCCTTCCTAGTTCTGAGCCATGCTTTCCTATTCCATTGCATTCTCCGTGGGGAAAATTACCTCAGGTGAGGACTCTACATCACCTTCAGGATCCATTTTAAGCTGACTGCTTGTTTTGTTGCTTTTAGTGCACAGTGAGAAGTGGGAAGATTTAGCATGTGTAAATCCCTGAATCAGCCGAGTATGGTGAAACAAGGCCTTGTTGGAGTGGTTAAATGGTGTTTCAGCGTTTTTCAACTGCTTGCTGAAGGATTCCTATGCAGACTGAAGTCGGATGATATAAGCAGAGCAGCATGAGCGCTGGAAGCTAAATGAATTAAGCTAAGTGTTAATCTCCTTTCGTGCTTTATAAACGAGTGCACAGTGGTGGGTAGTAGTGCCCTTTTGTTGATCTTTACATTTCTGTGGGGGGTTGGAGTTTTTTATAGCTGATGACAGTAATAACAGCATCTTGAAATCACTTGGATTTGAGGCTTTCCCCCTTTTTTATGATTAAATGTAGATCTTTGGGGTCCTCTCCCACCCCTGCTGAAAAACATTTTTGGAATTTTGGATTTTATTTTGTTATTACTATATTTTTCTTGAGAGATGTTTAAATACCTACGTGGTATAAATGTGCATGAGTCGAGTCTCTTTCATTTGAAATGAATCTTTGGAATGAGAGGGCATAGGATGAAGTTAAGAGGTGATAGGATCAGGATTAATATAAGGAAATACTTTTTTACATAAAGGGTGGTAGATGTGAGGAACAGTCTCCCAGAAGAAATGGTGGAGACAGAGATTGTGACTGAATTCAGGAAAGTATGGGCTAGGCATGTGGGATCTCTTGAAGAAAGGAAGAGATGATTACTGCAGATGCGTAGATGGGCCATTTGGCCTTTATGTGCAATCATGTTTCTATCTTTATAGTGCATGTAAATTTTTGTCTGCCTGGATCCAAAAAGGGGTGTGACCATGGGAAGGGCATGGGCAGGTCAAGGTTTTTCTAGGTTTTGCATGTAGTGTTATAAAATTGGGGGCGGGGGGGGGGATCCACAACTCATTTACGTGTAGGGATTTACATCAGGGTTTAGTTAATCTAAATTATCATGCCCAAACTTTGGCATGGATCCCAGTGCTAAAGGCTACTCTATAACCATTGCCCGACTTTGAGCGCTGTTTATAAAATAGAGCTTAGTGCTTTTTTTAGGGGGATTGCTTGAATTTGTGTGCCATTCACAGAAACAAGTTCTAAATCTTCAATCTAATAATGAGCTGGGTTATCAATGGAAAACTCTTTAAAACAGCAAAAATGAATGAGCCCTGTCGGGTGGGCAATGTAGCAACGAAAGATAAGGAGGAGGATTGGAAGGAAGTTGAATTATAAAGGCTTTAATGTGAAGTAACAGACTGTGATTCTGGTCCTGTCACACCCTGTAGGGAAAAGAAGAGACAAGTAAACACTTTCTCCTACTCTCACTGCAGCACTGCTCCTTCCTCCATTCATCCAGGACTCTCTGGGGGCTCGTTATACTCAAGGTTTAATTTGCAGACAAAAAGGGAGTAAAATTATGAAGCCAGGAGAAGAGAACTGGAATAGGGAGTAGAGTGGCTCTTCTCTGCTCTGCCTCAGGCTCCCATCCTACCTTCCTCCTTCCCTGAAAAGTGCCAGCAACGCAATACCCCTGCTGCTCTGACACAAAAGTCTAAAAAGAAGCCCTGGAACTGAGTTCTAGGCCATTCCCCCAGAAATGAAACCTGGATTATACTAAATACAGAGACACAGCACATTCCATGAGAGTATTTAAGCAAATGATACAGTCCATCTACATTCATATGCCCTTCCTACAAGAGACATATTTTAATGGTTATTCTGGAAACCTTTTGGCTGCTCTGGTCTACAGCATTAGATAGGTGTCCCTTTTTCTTTGCTATCAATTTCTCTTCTTCTCCTCTCTGTCTCTGAATTTTATTTTGTTGGTCTGATGGGAAGACTTACAGATTTACGTATCTTACTAAAGATCTGTTTCTTTGGGAAATGTTAAATGTGCTGTTTTAAAATGTTGCTGGTTGATTAAGAGCAGTCTTATAAAGGTCAAGAACTTTCTAGGACATGATTAATATAATTGCATTCATCTGGTTTCTAAAGAGTGAAATACCATTTCAAGTGAAGTGGCAGGTACTGGTTCTGCCTTCAATTACAGGATTTAGCTAATATTGCTTTGGATAGCCAGGAGACCCATTAACGCAGCAATGCAAGCAATCAAATTTCTAGGTTGGGCTCTTTTAAACCAATTTTTAGATTAGATTGATGATTAACAAAATATTTAAGTAGAAAGTTCACACCTGTTTTCTGAATCAATAGAGGTAACTTTTATTTTAAACTGTCTGCATTGAAGGAGATGTATTAGTTTTATTATAGACCAATGAAAGACAGCATTATATTTCAGAGATTAAAAAACATAAAAATTACCAATATGGGTTTTTACTGCTTAAAAGAGCATATTGATATACATATTAACATATTAGATGATGGCAGATAAAGACCTAAATGGTCCATCTAGTCTGCCCAACAAGAAAAACTCATAACATACAATGTAATATTATACAGTATATGCAAACTAGATTTCTCCTTGCCATTTTCAGGGCATAGATGATAGATGTCTGCCCGGCAATAGCCTACCTGTTCAACCATGGTCAAGGCACAGACTATAGAAGTCTGCTCACCAAGAAAAAAGTGTTAGATGATTTCCTCAAGATTCTAAGGAGAATTGACCCTGTATGGAATGTTCTCTAGATAAATCTACATAAGGCAAAAATGTATTGTAGTCATGGATGAATGTAATGCACTAGGGAACAGGATAAGGGGTACATACACCCCCCATGACTGAAAATAAGAGGTGTTTTTATTAGCAGTGCTGTGCTTTACAGCCTGTTCTGGTGGGCAGCCCTAGCCTTTATGGTTGCACTAAGATAGGCAGTTAGGCAGTGAGTAAAATTCTAGAGGATGAACTTATGACATGTAGAAACAGTCAGTGGAGTACCAAGGGGGAGGGGCGGGGGGGCGGTCCTCCCCGGTTGCATGCACCAAGGGGGTGCACAGCTGGCCACCCACCGGGGAATAGACTGCCACCGGGGAAAGATTCCACTGTCTTCGTCGGCAACAAGCCGGCCGAGTTCTCCCTTCTTTTCTTCACTGCAGGGCTGACCAACTCTCGCCGCCTGACGTCAATTGCTGCCTGGCTGGCCCGGAACGTCCTCTCTGACTTTAGAATTGACGTCGGGCAGCAAAGAGTTGGTCGGCCCCGAGGGAAAGAGAAGCAGGGCAAACTCGGAGCCAGCCTGTTCCCGATGGTGGCAGTGGCAGCCTATTTCCCAGCGGAGGTGGCAGCATTTTCCCAATGGCGGTGGCATAGGGGAGGGGAGAGTAGGGAGAAAGAAAGAGATGGGGGAGGGGGGGAACAGGGAGCCAGAAAGAAAGGGGGCAGGGTGAAACAAAGAAAAAGAAAAAATGGGGCACGGAGAGAGAGAGAGAAAGACAGACAGAGAGAAAGAAAGAAAGAGGGCATGGATAGAGAAAGAAAGAAGGGGGCAGGGTGAAAAAGGAAAGAAATGGGGCACGAAGAGAGAGAGAAAGACAGACATACAGAAAGAAAGGGGGCATGGAGAGAGAGAGAAAGAAAGGGGCAGGATGAAAGAAAGAAAAAGTTGGGGGAGGGAATGAGGTCTGGAGGAGAGGCTGAAAGAAGGGAAGAAATATTGGATGCACAGTCAAAAGAATAAAGTGCAACCAGAGACTGATCAAAATGTGTCTGTTTTGAGAATTTATATATGCTGTCTATATTTTGCATTATGGCCCCATTTTACTAAACCGCAATAGCGTTTTTTAGCGCAGGAAGCCTATGAGCATTGAGAGCAGCATGGGGCATTCAGTGCAGCTCCCTGCGCTAAAAAACGCTATCGCGGTTTAGTAAAAATGGAGGGGGTATATTTGTCTATTTTTGTATAGCTGTTACTGAGGTGACATTGCGTAAAGTCATCTGCCTTGACCTCTTTGAAAACCCATGGAATATAAATGATATTAACATTTTCTCTGCATACTTGTTTTTTTAAAATTTTTTTGTTGGTAGATCATTTTGACTTGGCCACGAAGGTAAGGGGGAGGGATGGAGGGGAGCTGCTGAAAGACATCTAGTAATCCTTGCAGGCTTGATTGTGCAGGGAATTATTTTTGTAAAATCATGTTTTGTTATGTGACTGGCATTATTTAGACTTTAATTTCTATGAATGAATAGAATGAAAATGATATAAAATTACTTGCTTGTTTTTATGTGCGTGCTCTGAAGGAAAGTGGAGAGTAGGCTGAGGACGCTGAAGGAAAATGGGGAAGAGAGAGTGGGGAGAAGACGCTGATTTATAAATTGACAATTGTACAGAATATTGTTTCTTTTTATACTTTAATATAATAAGTTCAATATAAAACAATTCAAGACTTGTGTGGATGGAATCATGTGGTTTGCGGGAATGGGGACCGAACTTAGGGGGATTAGTCCAATAAAATGGTATTTTCTTATTTCTCATTATTTGTTTTATTTTTATTTGTTAATTTGTAAAGTGGTGTATCATTTTTTTCAAATTTACATCTACTGTCTTTATATTTTGCACAGTATTAGAGGTCATATATTACTGTTTTTGTGGTGTTGTAGTGTTGCATTGTTTGCAGAGTCTGGTTTCTTGGCGGTTCAGTTTTACTTTTGTCTACATATTTCTATTTTTAGTTTGTGATTTTTCCATATTGGACGAGGGTGTATCTGTCTGTGTGTATGAAAGGGACATGGCTTTCTGATTGCATCGACTGTACAGGATCCATTGACTGTACAGGATCTGGCTTGTTTAGTTTTACAATGTATGTGTTGGTGTTCTAGTGCTCACTGCAGTGTTTAAGATGCTGCCTTTTCGTAGATACACTCTTGTTGTGCAATATGTGGATTTTTACTAAAAATCATATTTTTCATATAGATGGGGGGGGGGTGTGTCAAAAAATGACTGGCCCCGGATGTCACATATGCTAGGTACTGGAAACAGCTAAGCTATCTGCACTTGGGTTACCAAGGGAACAGGAGACTACGTGAAGACTGGCAGGCTCCTATGAAACTGTCAGGGACCCAGCTTTTTTACTTATACTTTAAACCTTTGATCAAGCTTATACTTTAAACCTTTGATCAAGCTTATACTTTAAACCTTCGATCAAGCTAAGTGCTTTGCTTGAAACAGTTTAAAGTATAAACGAAAATCTTTTATGCTAGACTGCAGCAATGACTTTTGTTTTTCACTTGACTTCACAATTTACGATGATCGGGTGGTGAGGCGATATTCTTGGGGCTTTGGCCCCTTGTTTTTGCCTTCGTGTCTCAGCATATTTTTCGTGTTTCCTGAGTGTAAATCTTGTTACTACATCGTTTAGAGTCATTATTTTTAATTTTCATATGCTCTCCTTTAATCACGCTCCTTAGTAGAGTACCAATCTTTTTGGTTTTCCCTATATAGTTAGACTTAGAATATTAAGATAACACAGAATATAAATACTGTCAATAAATGTAGATGTCTTGTTGGTCTCCACACATAGACAACTTATTATAACATTACCTTTACCTTGACTTAATGAATGCTAATTCATATTCAACAGTTATTATTTCAAAAGTTAATACACATTTAATTGATTTAACATGTACTAAATTATTTAGGGCACACTAATGAACTGAATGGAATAGTCAGTAGTAAAAGGAAGCAGGGGAGACCAAAGGCCCATTGGCTGGATACCATCAAGAATGACATGGGAATGAACATCAAGCAAATGAAAGAAGCCATGGAAAACAGCGAAGCATGACAAACACTGGCCTACAGAGTATCCAAGGGTCGGGCATGACTGAATGGATAGTAGCAATAGTAATGAACTGAATGCACACTAACAGATATGCATCCCTAATTTGCTAACATCTCTAAGGGGGGAAGTTATCGACATGGACTACTGTTAAGTTGTGTTATACTGTTACCCAAATTATTAGTAACTAGGTTTCACTCCAGAAAATGGGACCTGTGTTAAAATGGCATGTGATAATGGCCCCTAAGGTGTCCCACTGCTCTGCTAGTATGTCTATGTGGACAGTCAACAAAAAATGCTAGCCCCTCCTACATTACAATTATTTTATTGTGCATTTTTCTTTTGGATGTGTTTTTTTGTTTGTTTTAATGGTTCAAAAAGGTAGACGCAGTGAAGACATCTGAGAAATGACCATTTTCGAAATAAAGAGATATAGGTTTTTCTATTTCAAAAATGGTCATGTTCACTATTGGATTTTTGTGTGTGTTCTGCAAAATGTCTAAGCTTGGATTTGGTGTCATATCGAAAATGCTCCTTGATATCACTTTTACAAAGTACTCCTCAGATTATTGTTCCTTTTTCTCATCCTGTTATCCAATATGGCATCATTCTACTACTTGAAAATTCGTGACTCCAGATATTGCGCCCCCCTCAAAAAAATCATATCCTTAATTCCAAACCTGCTGACATTCATTGCCCTTTTATGAACATCCAGCACTTATCAAACCAGTCACTGGAGAATTCTCAGCCAATAGGGTTTTAAGGATATCCATAATGAATATGCTGGAAATAGATTTGCATACATATTCATTGTGGATACCCTGAAAATCTGTCTGGGTATGCCCCGAGAATTGAGTTGAGAAGCACTGCTCTATCAAAATTACCCAAGTAGAAAGATAGAAGCTGCAATAATAAGAGCAGAGGTATTGAAAAAATAAAGTAAGGCAGTGATCACAATGATTTAAAAAAATAGTAACACTGGCATTCGCATCACTCCTCATATACACATCACTAAAGAAAGACACATAACACTTAGTAATGGCAAAGCATGGGCCACAGCTTTATTAAACTTATCCATCAATGAATTCATATAAACATAACATTTTCATACATAAATCATTCAGTGTAGCTTAACAACCATAAACCTTGGAGCTATTCGGTGTCGAACTAGCTCAATTCACAAAACTCAAACCCCTTGATGCTAATCGGTGTCAAATTAGCTCAGCTCACCAAATTCATCACATGCCAGCAAACCCCACTTCCCCCAGCAAGACTCGCGGTGTTGCAGAATCATGCCAGATACCCATGGCGGTTCCGCACATGAGCAGAATAAGCACATAAAATACATAACTTCATAAGCCACACTGTCCACAATTCACCCCATAACACATTTCCACCACAAGCGGTGACTGCCTCACAAGTCACCGCTCCCCCCCAAGCTGCGACCATGCTCCAGCACTGAAACAACGAAATGCTGGGTGGGCACTGGAACATTGACTATACCGATGTCTGAATTTACAAATCGCTCGGTCACAGCTCCCGGCATTAAACTGGATACAGAAGGTACCCACTGCGGACTGGGACCCGGACAACCCAAAGGTCTCACCGCATCCAGAATTGCCGATGGGCCCCCGTGTACCAAAAAAGGCGGAGACCCCATTGAAGGAGGATCCACCCAGGACAGCAGACCCAACCCCTCCTCCGAGACAAAAGGATCTAGCACGAGCCTGCGTCATCTCAGCAAGCCATAAATCCACATCCCTATACCCCCACACCCATGATTTATCAGTAGCCAAACTTTTACGAAATTGCTTGTCATAGTTTAACCATGACCAGCCACCATAAATCCTAAACACCCTTAAAATAAGATCAGAGTATTTCAACAAACCTGCATACAATCCCGGCCGGGCTTCTCCAATCACAGAAGCATAAATATTAAAACCCAGCAAACAATTCATAATGGTTCTAGGCACACAAAAACGACTACGCAGCCCATCAACCTTACCAGCATCTTTTTTCTTGTCCAGCTCATTCTGCTCCTTCTCCAACAAGGAAAAAAACATCCACATACTTGCAAAGGTGCAATTTCACAGTATGTACTTTGACAGTATGTACTGTCAAATGGTCCATATTGACACAATAAGGAGTACATTTCTTTACTTTAGTAGGTCTTTGATTATTTCTGTCTTAATTTTGTTCTTTGAGTATTTGCACTTGGGGTGGGGAGGTGGGAGGTTGGGAGGATATTATTAATTAGAATAGGGTAAGGTTTTTACGATAATCTGTGATTTTGTGTTTTATTGAATAATCATTGGGTGGGTAGGTGGGAGAAAATGGTTAGTTATGAATACTTGTAAGTTGAATGTGCTTTATATGTTACATTTTTATGTATTGCACTATTCAAGTCTGGGAAAAAAAAGATCTCTCCATCCAATTGGAAAGACCCAAGGCAAGAGGGCTCCAAGGGAGTAGCAAGAGAGTTGAGAGAGGTCGAAGTAAAAAGGCCTCAAAGGAATAGCCCTGAGAGAGGATCTCCTTTCAAATGATGCAAAGAAAACATTGATTTGGAATTATACTCACTTGGGGACTTTGATCACCCCCATCACTTCTATTTTAAAGCCCTCTTCAGTAGATTAGCCAGCCTGCTGCCGAAGACACTTCTTCCCTTCTTTGATAGATGCATACCATCCCTGTTCAGCAGCCCTTGGAAAATCATCCCAGGGTCCAAGTAGCCAAAACACTCTTGATGACACCATTCATATAGCCATGCATTCATCTCCAGAATGTGAGCTTTTCTGCCCTGGTCTTTACCCTCGACAGAGAGGATGGACGAGAATACCACTTGTGCACCTGACTGCTTCACCTTCTCTCACAGAGCCACAAAGTCGCTTTTGATCCATTTGCAAGAGTACTTGGCAGTATTGCTAGTGCAGAGTGTATAGGGGGGGGGGCAGAGAGAGAGAAAGAAACAAACAAACAAAGGGGGCAGGGAGAGAAAAAGAAAGACAGTGTAGGCATCAGCAGTTGAAGCAGACTGATAACTTCTTTTCTGCTCGGGCAGCACAGGAGGGGGTTTCAACAGCAGACTATTTCAGCTGGCAAAGGCTTAGGCATCCTCACCAGCCACTCAATGGATGCCACAATTGTGAAGGGGAGCCAAGCCTCTAAGGACCTCCCCATGGCTATGCTACTGAATAGCAGCCCATGCTGATAACTCTCCCCACATAGTTTTGTAAAATCTGGCACTAAAATGTTTAAGTGGTGACAAAAGAACATGTATATTACAAGATCAGTGCTTACTAGGGTTTGTAGTTATAAAACCACATCTGATGTCAATTTTTTTAAGATATTTCTTTTTGTCAGTTGGTTGAATTGGGAACATCTTGTTTTTAATATTCCAATTTCTATGTAACATAACATAACATAACATATCTTGTGCCAAAATTCCCACTAATACATAACATTCATATGTAGTCAGTATCAAAGGTCACTTATCCTGAAGATCTCTAGATCTGTAAGCATCATTAATATTTGCTAAAGAAAGCAGTGACAAGAATAACAATAGTAATAATCTTTAAAGAGTCATCCAATATATATATAATTAATGACAATCTGAACTGATAAGTAACTCGCTTGTTATTTGGCCACTGCACTTGTTGCAACACAATTAAAATATTTAATGCAGCTTAGGTAGGATGATTAGGGGGGAAAAAATTATTGTATCAATTCAAATGTAAGAAAGCATGCTCTGCTTGTAAAAATTAGGATTTATGAAGCTGTTGCTACTGTAGGTTAATCTCTCATTTGCATATTAAATCTTATTATGTATTCTTTTGATGGGATTTTTTTTAACTTGCACTAACAAAGGGATTCATTTTTAAATTTGTTGTTCTCTTTTATTTTTCCTTTTTTTATGAGGCATTTTGGCAGCTTTAACGATCTGATTTAGTAAATTTGTTGTACAAAATCTTACCACGGTTTTTACTTTTTTGGGAAGGGGACAGGGGAGGGGGACTCTGAAAATGTAATAATCATTTCCAATTTTAAAGCACTATCTTTTCTATCACATAGGGCTCTTTTTATGAAGCCACCTTAGCGGCTTTATCGCATGCACCTTTTTAGCGCGCACTAACCCCCACGCTAGCCGAAAAACTACCACCTGCTCAAGAGGAGGCGGTAGCGGTTAGCGTGGCTGGCAAATTAGCGCGTGCTATTACGTGCGTTAAACCGCTAAACTGGCTTCGTAAAAGGAGCCCATAAACTTCTACATAGTCTATAGTATATACATTTGTGGAAAATTATTGTGTGAGTTGTTGTATGTACATGTATATAAATGGTTTTCAAGCAGCTGTTTGACCTACTTCAATCTATGCTTCTTTTAGGACAGCACATCCACTTCATATTCTATTGCATGACACTTTCTTCATCAGATTTTTCCCATATTTGAAGTAGAACTGCTGACCTTTTTTTTTTGTGAGGAGATAGCAAATCAGCAGGTATAAAAATGTTGATAGTTTTGAATAAAAAGTCTGAACCCAATGCTTATAATTTTATTCCAGAGTCTTTTTAAATATAGGGCGACAACATCTCATTTTCACCCTATACAACTCTTTAGTCAATGTAAGGAGTTGCATATAGTAAAAATGAGATGTTATCACCCTTTAAAGACTCTGGAATATAACCATAAGCACTAGGTTCAGACTTTGGTCTTCTATAATCACCTCTTTAAATAAATTCTGGATAGTTTTGAGGTAAACATTTTGCTCAAGGTCAAATTTTACATTAACACAGCTTTAGACTTACAAGAACAGATTTGTAAAGGGGAGCCATCTCTGTTGGCATATAAATAGTATCTCTTTCACAATGTTTTCTATTTTCACTCCATTTTATTCTCATCAGTATGGCGCAGGACCTACGTACATTGGAAAGCTGGTCCTCAACCTGGCAGCTGGGCTTCAATGCTGGAAAGTGTAAGGTCATGCACCTGGGTAGCAGAAACCCGTGCAGAACTTATACCTTGAACGGTGAGACCTTGACAAGGACTTCAGCAGAACGAGATTTAGGAGTAATCATCAGCGCAGACATGAAATCTGCCAATCAGGTGGAGAAGGCTTCATCAAGGGCAAGACAGATGCTGGGTTGCATCCGTAGAAGTTTCGTCAGCAGAAAGCCTGCAGTCATAATGCCATTATACAGGACCATGGTGAGACCTCATCTGGAATACTGCGTGCAATTCTGGAATCCACATTATCGCAAGGACATGCAGAGGGTCGAGTCGGTCCAAAGGATGGCCACCAGAATGGTCTCATGGCTTAAAGGTCTCTCGTACGAAGCAAGACTAAACAGTTTGCAGCTCTACACTCTCGAGGAACGCAGGGAGAGGGGAGACATGATTGAGACGTTTAAATACATCACCGGACGTATAGAAGTGGAAGATAACATTTTCCTTCTCAGAGGCCCCTCAACCACAAGGGGGCACCCGCTCAAACTCAAGGGCGGAAAATTTCACGGCGACACCAGGAAGTATTTCTTCACGGAGCGAGTGATTGATCAATGGAACAAGCTTCCAGTACAGGTAATCGAGGCCAGCAGCGTGCCAGATTTTAAGAATAAATGGGACGCCCATGTGGGATCCCTAAGTGGATCAGGGTAGAACATTGGCTAATATTAAGGGGAGGGTCTATAGAGTGGGCAGACTTGATGGGCCTTGGCCCTTTTCTGCCGTCATCTTTCTATGTTTCTATGTTTCTACCTTAATCTTATTGCACGTCATGCACTGCGCTATTTGCATTGTATCATATGCATCACATAACACATAGGCCTCCTTTTAAGAAACTGTGATAGCAATTTATAGTGCGGGGAGCCATGCTGAATAATAATAATATAACAGTTTATATACCGCAGGACCGTGAAGTTCTATGCGGTTTATAATAATTAAAAGATGTTACAGATTGAGTGATTTTAACAATGTTCTGCCGGTTAACATTGATTGAAAGATGCTACAAATTGAGTGGAGTTAACAAAGTTAAAAGCTAGTGATTAACAGCTCTAGGGATCAGTTATTGTGGAATGAGATTGTGCAGGTTAGTTGCCTAAGTATTTTAGGAACAGATATGTTTTTAGGCGTTTCCTAAATTCCCCATAAGTAGTAGACAAAAGCAATTATTCTAGATCTTTACCCCATAATGCTGCCTGATGTGAGAGGAGATGTTGATGATGCCTTTTAAATTTACATCCTCTAACCGGAGGGGAAACAAAATTCAAGTGTGAGCTTCTCTTATGTCTGTTGGCTGAGAAAGAGAAAAGGTCAGTTATGTATTTACAGGCTAAACCGAAGAGTACCTTAAAACAGAAACAACCAAACTTGAACTTCACACGTGCTTCCATCAGCAGCCAATGCAGAATAAATAATAATAATAACAATTTATATACCACAGGACCTTGAAGTTCTATGCAGTTTACAATGATTAGAGATGTTATAGACTTAGTGATTGATAGTTCTAGCAATCGTTTGTTGAGGACTAAGATTGTGTAGGTTGGTTTCCTAAGTATTTCAGGAACAGATATGTTTTTAGGCGTTTCCTGAATTCCCCTTAGGTAGTAGGCATGAGCAATTGTTCAGGGTCTTTACCCCATAATGCTGCTTGATGTGCGAAAAGATGTTGGTGATGACTTTTAAATTTGCAACCCCTAACCGGTGGAGAAACAAAGTTTGGGTGTGAGCTTCACTTGTGTCTGTTGGTTGTGAAAGAGAAAAGGTCTGTTATGTATTTAGGGGCTAAGCCATAAAGTACCTTGAAGCAAAACCAACCAAACTTGAATTTCACACGTGCCTCCATCGGCAGCCAGTGTAGAAGTCGATAGGAAGGTGTTAGGTGATCAAACTTCTTCAGTCCACAAAGTAGTCTAACCGCTGCATTTTGAACTAGTTGTAATCGCCGCATAATCTTCTGGGGGAGTGCCAAGTTGGCAATGTTACACTAATCGAGTTGACTCAGTATAAGGGATTGTACCAGAATTCGAAATGATGAGATATCGAAGTAAGCTCTGATGGACCGAAGCTTCCAGAGGGTGAGAAAGATTTTTCTGATCAAGGAGTCTACCTGGTCTTTCATGGTCAGGTTCTGATCCAGTGTTACTCCCAATATCTTCATAGTGGGTTGAATGGGATAACCAAGGTTATTGATTCATATTGGTGCTTTAGTGTCAAGTGGGTATGGCGATGCTATGAGAAATTTTGTTTTCTCTGAGTTTAGTTTTAGTCTGAATTCAGTCACCATTGCTCCATCCGATTTAGTACTTCTGTTGCTTTGGGGGTGACTTCTGAGACAGAGTTGGTGAATAGGATAATTATCGTGAAGTCGTCAGCGTAGCTAAATAGTTTTATCCCCAGCTGGGACAGTTGTGCACTCAATGAGGACATGTAAACATTGCAAGAGCAAAGGGGATAGCGATGATCCTTGTGGCACACCAGATTGATTGCTCCATTTGTCTGAGAGATCGTGATTAAAACAGACTTGGTAGGTAGGTTATATAAGGAAACCTCGAAACCAGATCAGTACCTCTCTTCTGATTCCGATTGCGTCTAGACATTGTAACAGTTTTCCATGGTCCACCAAATCAAAGGCAGAACTCATGTCAAATTGCATGATTAGGGTGTTGAGGCCCTTACTGAACAAGTAACGCAAATTGTCCAGAATGGCTGCAATTACTGTTTCAGTGCTAAATAGAGGCCTAAAACCAGATTGAGTTTCGTGCAGAAGAGAGAATTGGTCGAGGTATTCCATTAGTTGGGTGTGGGGGGATCGATTAGGGGTTCGGGGGGGTGGACGTTGGGGGGGGGGGTTGTGTCGAGGGCAGGAGGGCCTGGAATCCCTCCTGCCCGAATTGTAATGGGGGTGGGGGATAGGAGGGTCCGCCTGGGCAGGAGGGGTTGGGCTCCCTCCTGCCCGATCATGTAGGGGGGTGGGGGGCAAGAGGTCAGGAGGGCTTTGACTCCCTCCTGGCCTGATTGTATTTGGGAGGGGGCCTGGCTCCTCCTTCGCCTAAAAGCCCTTGTGTTGGACGTTTTGGGCTTAGGCATTTTTTTGGTTCATTATGGGGTATAAGTGTAGACGTCGTTTGGGTACAAGTGTAGACATAGTAGTGGTCTGGGCGTTTAAACAGCTGAATGTAGAGGCAGGCCATTATCAAAACAAGGACGTTTGTTTTGGTTATGGACACTTTCCCTGCTTCTGCTTTCAACGTTTAAGGCCTTAGGCCAAAATGGGACTTAGACGTTTTTTTTGATTATGCCCCTCCACGCAAATATCCTTATATTCAGAAAAATGCAGGCAAATCTATTTATTAACCCTATAAATATTAATAAACAAAGGGGCCCAAAAATGTATACACACTTCTGTAATGGTTATCTATGCCCTATTTCATAATTTGAATTGAATTATGGCAGCAATGTGAAGTATTATGTTGTCTCTAAAGCTGTCAGTAGTTACACAATTGCTAAAGTCAATATGTGCCGTAAGTGAAGATAGAGGGAGACAGGCTGATAATCAGAATAGGTCTATTGTTAAGCTCAGCTATATGATTTATCGTATTGTTTGTCAACATTCTGAGATTCCTTATTTTGTGCAGCTTATTTGTATCATGCCTTGTTAACATTTCCTGTTCTTGCTGTATATTAAAATCAATAAAATCTTTGAACTGAAAAAAAGGTCAACATGTGGCCATCAGAAGAGTCAAAGCTTTTCTGCAGATATTTTTCATGTTGAAGTGTGTATACATTTCTTGGGCCCCTCTATATAGTTAGGGCCCAATACTTAAGAATAGACAAGATATCAGTTGCATAGGTACTTATAGTTAAACAGTTTAACTAGGGATCAATGTATATTAGTAATAATGTTAAGATGTTTTCAGAGACTCCAGGTAGAATCGTTCTTATTATGCTATGCTATGTTTTCCTATCCCTGGAGGGCTCACAATCTGAATGTGTAACTGAAGGATTCAGTGGCTTGTCTATGATCACAAGGAGTTGCAATGAGATTTAAACCAGACTCCACTGTTTTTTTTTAGCCTGCTATATTGATTCTTGGGATTATTTCTTCAGGTTTCTGAATTCCCCCCACACACACAAAAAAAAAAGAAAGAAAGAAAGAAAAAAGGAAGTAGAGAATATGTTGAAATATCAATTGATAGATCAATGGAAGAGTAAGTGGTGAAGCTCTGTTTTGACTACACTGATAACCAATACCATATTAATTGCATTATTCTAAAATAAAACAGCTTTTTTTCAGACCAATGTATGACCTTAACATACACACAGATAGATCAGTGCATGATAATTTTAAGATAGACTCATTGAGAATCTTGGAAGAGTGACACTTTTCATGCACAGTTCTGAATATCATTTAAATATGAAAGGAAAAAGGTGATAAGCACCTTTACCTAGTATATTAATTTCAAATTACCATGGTAGTTCTTCTGGCAACTCATGATATACCAGAGTCCAATTTCACGCTTCATGTGTTTTTATGAGAGATAGTATTTGAGTCCATTACTAATCATTCTAGCTTAGACCATAACTTAGGATAGAAGAGTTTCTAATATCAAATTTTGTTTTCAAACCAATGAATGTCATAATAAACCTTTAATTCTTGTAGGATATGTGTCCATCTGATAGAAAACTAAAGACTATCCACTAAGAAACCTCAAAAACTGAGAATTTCCTCAGACTTTGAAATTCTTGCATTTAAGTAAATCCATGATTTAGAGACAAGTAAATATTTTGATTGAGATTTTCAAGCAATGTACTTTGCGGCAGAAACATCAGAATAATCTGGGAGGATGAATAGGGTCACTGGGGTGTTAGGTCATCTAAAGACTATAAGAAACTTTTATTCATGGTTAAAAACTAGGAGTGCTAATGTTCTAAAAAAAAAATTCAACACTATATAAATGTAGACTCAGATTTAAGAAAGGGCAAAAATTAGAAAGGAGATGTCCAGGTCTGCTGAAATAGAACCTGTTCTAAAATGCATGTAGGAATGAATGTTGTGACAGGCAGGACCCTATCTCATTCAGAGACTCTGTTGTTAACCATATTCCTGGCAAACCAGCTATCAAAGAAGGGAAGAAGTGTCTTCAGCAGCAGACTAGCTAACCTTCTGAAGGGGGTTTTAAAATAGAATTGCTGAGGCAGAGTGATCAAAGCCCCCAGGTATATATGAGCCCTCAAGTAAGTGAATCACTAAATACCTTCGCACAATTGGGAAAAAGGGACAGTGTCTGGAAAGCAGTATATACTAATGCTCAAAGTATGGGAAACAAGGTTCTAGATCAAGAGGCTATGATGGTAGAGGCTGAAATGGATTTAATGGTGATCATGGAGACATGGTTCAAGGAGAACCATGACTGGGATATAGTTATACTGGGCAATAAACTGCTCAAGAAAGATATGTAAATATTATATTAAACCACACAATTATAGGATCTGCAGGGTAATGAAGAGGCACTATGGGTCAATCTGGAAATAGAAAATGGAAAATTTATTTGCATTGGTGTAGTATACAGACTTTTACAGACAGAAGAATTGGCAGAGATTTAATAGTAGACATTCAAAATATAGCTGTAAAAGGGGAAGTACTACATGCCAGATTTAAATATGACCATATTACTCCCCTATTTAAGGAATATTATTGGCTTCCAGTTAAATTTAGACTGTTGCATAAGGCTTTAACTTTAGCATTTAAGGCTATAAGTTCAGGCCAACCTTGTTACTTGTCAAAACCGCTAGTCTTGTATCATCCCATACAGAATTTGAGATCATTCAATGCTCATCAATTGTCATTGCCTTTAGTGCATTTAGTTGCTTCAGTCCTGTTCTTATGAAATGCCATTCCACATGATATACATTCTGAATTATCTTATTCTAAACTTAGAAGTCTTCTGAAAACTTATCTTTTTAATTTAGCTTTTCCGTAGAGATATTTTTAAGATTTGTTTTGCAGCCACTATTAGATTTTTTTTGTCCTTTTATCTTTTCTTATAAATGAAATGTTGTTCATTTCCTTATTGTTTTTATGTAAACTGCATTGATGTTAAAGCAAAATGTGGTCTATAAATGCAAAATAAACATATTGCAGAGTCTCCTAGAAGTAGTGAGATCCTGGAATTGTTCCAGCAGTTGGTAATGGAACACATGTGGGATGAGCCATTCTGGACTTAGTGCTTGCAAATGGGGAAAGTGTTTCTAATGTTGCTGCCCAAATCCCTGCGGTGGGGTCCGCTTCAGGCAATGTTCAAGGCCTGTTTAAAAGCCCTCTTCTTTGAGAGTGCTTTTGACTCCTAACTCTTCTCGCCTTGGCTTCTGCATCCCCTATCCTCTATGTCATGTCTGTCTGTCCAAATTAGATTGTAAGCCTTTCTAAGCAGGAACCATTTATAAATATCAAAATGTACAGCACTGTATGCGCCTTTCAGCACTATATAAGTGTTAAGTAGTAGTAGTAATGTTAAAATGGGTGATCATCTGTCATCCAGTGATAACCACATGGTATGGTTTAATATTAAGAAAGGTATAAAAGTAATGCTTCTAGACTTAAAAAAACAAAACAAAACAAATTAACTTTGTTCAGATGAGGGATTGCATCAAGGAATTTTTGTCTGGTTAGAATCATCTGGAAGAAGTAGAAAAGCCATTGGCTAAGCTGAAAGAAGCTATTGTAAGGGCAACAAACCATTTGTAAAGAAAGTAAGTAAAAGAGGAAAAGACTGCTTTGGTTCTGAAAAGTAGTAGCTGAGAAGGTAATTAAAAGAGGTTAGCTTTTATAAACTATAAAGATGACAGAAAGAAGACGATAGGCAAAATTATCTGGAAAAGTTAAGAGAGGTTGGTTGAGTACTCAAGATAGCAAAAATGCAAATGGTAGAAAAAAAAAGTTTACAAACACACAACGAGGGAGTCGTGAGGGCAGGATGTCAATAAATCAGCCAAGGGTGTGTTGTTCAAAATAACCACTTTATTGGTGAATATACTGGAATGGCTCAATAGCCTCGACACTGGCAGTTTTTTGGCATCTGCGCTTTTATCAAGAGTCTGGCTTGAAGATGGCACTGTGCATACGTGCACTCGGGTAGACGCGCTGTGAGGGTGTTGATCAAAATGAAATAAAAACTAGTGTGAAAAGCGTAGCTAAAGATCACTGGTAGAGAAAAAAAAGTTTGACATGGTAAACAGCGGGCAAGACATTTTTTAGATATATTAGATAGGAAGAAGTGCAAAAGTGGCATTGGGAGACTCAAAGGTGAAGGGGAGCAATATATAGTGCTGATAAAGATAAGAGTGAATTGCTTAACAAATGTTTCTATTCTGTGTTCACGCTGAGACACCAGGAGTGGGGCCACAGAAGACAAACACAAATAGGGCTGGAAGTGTCGTAGACCCTGATCAATTTTCAGAGAATTGTGTTCATGAGAAGCTAGCTAAACTAAAGCTGGACAAAATGATGGGGGCTGGATGGTGTACATTCGAGAGAACTGTGGCCCAGATTCTATAAACGCACCTTACTGGTGCCTAAAAAGTTCAAAACACTGTTTAAAAAACATAAAAAATAAAAAGCTGTTAAAAGAAAAATGTAGACACCTATTGGTGCCTAAAACAAACATCACCAGAATTATGGTTACAGCAGTGGCGTACCTAGCATAGGTGACACCCGTGGCCCATCATTTTTTGGCACCCCCCCCATCTGTACGAAAAACATTATTTTTAGTAACAAGCCACATGTCACACATGAGTACCTAGGAAAAGGCAGCATCTTACATATTGCAATGAGCAGTACATCAATACACCCATTGTAAAACTAAACAAGCCAGACCAGTACAGATCAATCCTACACCGTCAATCCTAACAAAAAACCATATCTTTCGCACACACAGAACATAGAAAACACCTTTGCCTAGTATGGAATATGTAATCACAAACCAACTCCTCCCCCTTTTACAAAACTGTAGTGTGGATTTTAGCCACGGTGGTAACAGCTCTGACACTCATAGAATTCTGAGCATCAGAGCTGCTACCACCACGGCTGGCGTTAAAAAATGCTCCACAGTTTTGTAAAAGGGGGGATAAAATAGAAATACATAGACAAAGGTTAAATTGAACCAGCAAGAAGCTGGACTCTGCATACAATGCAACACCAAAGAAACAGTGACACATGTCTCCTAAAGCAATAAATAAATAGAAAAATTTTGTTCTACCTTTGTCTTCTCTGGTTTCTGCTTTCCTCATCTTCTTGTTACTATCTTCCTTCCATCCATTGTCTCTCTTCTCTCTGCATCTTCCATTTGCTCTGTTACTGTGCCTCTCCCTTTCTCCCTCCTTCCAAATTGGTCTGGCACCCATCTTCTTCCCTCCGCTTCTCCCATAGTCTGGCATCTCTGTCTTCTACCCTGCCAGCGTCTTCTCCCAACTCTCTCTTCCCCATTTCCCTTCAGCGTCTTCTCCCCACTCTCTCTTCCCCATTTTCCTGCAGCATCTTCTCCCCACTCTCTGTTCCCCATTTCAATTCAGCATCTTCTTCCCACTCTGTCTTTCCCATGTGCTTTCAGCATCCTTCTCCCCCCTCTGTTTTACTCTGTTTTCCTCTCCACCCCACCTTTTCTCCCTTTCTCCCTCCCTGCCCCTTATCTTCATGGTGCTTTCTCCCCCCTTCCCCCGGCCCATACAACAGGCCCGATCCGACAAACCTCCCTGCCCTGGGCCGGCGATGTCTAAACTGCCTTCTTACAGCAGCCGGAGCGTTGTAGTTGCATATGGCTGCCGTAAAGGTCGTCTCTGATGCAACTTCCGGTTGCGTCAGAGGTGACCTTTACGGCAGAAACACGCAGCTTCAATGCTCTAGCTCAGGAGTGCCCACAATTTTTGGGCTTGCGAGCTACTTTTAAAATGACCAAGTCAAAATGATCTATCAACAATAAAATAAAAAAACAAAACAAAGTACACTGTACGCTGAGAAAATGTTAATTATCATTCCTATTCTGGGGCTTTTTCAAAGAGATCAAGGCAGTCACCTCAGTAACAATCATACAAAAATAGACAAATACCCCCCTCCCTTTTTACTAAAGCACAATAGCAGTTTTTAGCGCAGGGAGCTGTGATGAATGCCCAGGGCTGCTCTCGACGCTCATAGGCTCCCTGCGCTAAAAATCGCTATTGTGGTTTAGTAAAAGGGGGGGCCATAGTGCAAAATATAGACAGCAGATATAAATTCAGACACATTTTGATCACTAAATTTAAAATAAAATCATTTTTTCTACCTTGTTGTCTGGTGATTTCGTGAGTCTCTGGTTGCACTTTCTTCTGACTGTGCATCCAATTTTTCTTCCCTTCTTTCAGCCTGTATGCTTCCTCTCCTCCAGACCTCATTCCCTCCCCCAACTTTTTCTTCCTCTCTCCCTGCCCTTTCTTTTTCCCTGCCTCCCTTTCTTTTTTTCTCTCTTCATGCCCCCTTTCTTTTTCTCTGTTTCCCTTCTTTCTCCCTGCCCTCCCCCAAGCCATTGCCGCCGCCATCGGAGAACAGTCCCCCAAGTCACCGCCATCAGGCAACATGCCCCAAAGCCGCTGCCACCCCAAGCTCTCCTTCCCTGCGTTGGGCCGACCAGCATTCCTCTCCCCGACGTCAATTCTGCCATCGTAGAGGAAGTTCCGCCCAGCTAGGCGGTGATTGGCTGGGCCGAACTTCCTCTCCGACGGCAGAATTGACATCGGGGAGAGGCAGGCTGATTGGCCTGGTAGAATTTTCCGGACCTGGCTGGCTGTGCACCCTCCTAAGGCTGCACCCGGGGTGGACCGCCTCCCCCCCAACCCCCCAACCCCTTGGTATGCCACTGGGCTACAGAGGTATTTTAAGACATCTAATGCCACTGTAGACATTGCTAACATTGAAAGTCGTGTTATTTGTCATAAAGCACCCCCTATAGGTGCAATTCACATTAAGGGTAGGCAGTAGAAATGATGGCCTTGAAAACCTTGGCCTACATTTTCAGCATTTTTTTTGCTACTTCAGCTTGTCTGCAGTGTTCTTTGCTCACATGTTTAAAGACAATAGACTGTTTTTAGTCCAATTTTTTATATGCGAGTTTGCAAACCATTGGACCCCTGAGGAAGGCGTGTTCGCCGAAACACAGACCGTGTAGGGTCCGGTTGGATTTTTATCACTGTATTTGTTACCATTGTACTTTTTAAATTGAATTTTCATGTTTTTATATGTCAGTGTTTAATAAATTATTTCCAGAACATCTATATCCACAGTTTTTTGTTTTTGTTTTCATTGGTGGATTATTTTCACTGTGGATTATTGGGTCTCCCCATTTTTCTTTGTTGTGCTATATTTTCAGTGCCTATCTTTTCCAAAGTTGAGATTCTATAAACATTAGCATCACGTGACTGAGACATGATCAGTGGCTATTTTTAAGGCGGCCACCACTGCCAGAGCCATTTTTAGAATTCAGGCTGTTTTTTTTGCTAAGAGAGTGTTAAGCCTGAACTGCCCATTGGTAGTCTTAGGGCTGTGTGTGACAATATAATACATTTGAATGCATAATGGAGGTTTTTTTGACTGATGATTAAGTTGAACTTTGCTATTTTTTTAGCTTTGCTATGTTAGTGTGGTGTGGAAGTTACTGAAGTCTTTTTCTCCACTTTATGTGTTTTTTCTTTGTCCTAGCAGTCCTATCACTCCTTCGGATAAAAGTAGAGTATTGGATGTTTTGTTTTGATCATTTTCAAGTTCAATAAATGATAATTTTCCTACTCTTACCTCAAGATATATTTTTCTGTGCGGTAAGATGGTAATTGAAATCATCCATTATTATTGTGTTACTCCTTTTGTTAACCTCCTAAATTTCTGAAATTTCATCATCTGTCTGCTCATCCTGGCCAGGCTTTTGGGGGTTGCTGGAGGTGGAATAAGGGTATGTTATGGATGTTGGGACATCCAAGGGGGGGGAGGTCCTTTTAGCAGCAGCAGTCCCACAGTGGATTACCGATAGCACCCTTGTAACTGTGCTATTGGCAATGTGCACTTATGGTCAAATAAATGTCTGCCTTTTGTGGTACTTCATGGGCATATGGTAAACATTCCTTCAACAATTACTGCACAGGCTTTGTAATTACTATGTGCAACTAACACACTGTAGCTGTAAAACTTTGTCACATTTTAGTAAACAGGCCCCTTAGATCAGTGTTTTCCAAGTCATACCTAGAGTACCCCTTGCCAGTCAGGTTTTCAGGATATCCACAAGGAATATATATGAGATTCATTTGCACATACTACATCCACTGTATGTAAATCTCTTGTGCCTATTACAGTACTCCCTCAAAATGGGCAGTTGGAGAGGCAGGAGACTGGAGCGCCGGAGGGTGAAGAAAATCACTTGCTGTCTGCTCCAACCGCCTCTTCCTGTAGTAAAGTCTGGCTACACCAATCAGGAGGTGCTTTGACATGCAGCTCCTGATTGGTGTAGCTCAGTGGTAGGCAAACTAATTAGGCAAAGAGCCAAAGATCAGCAGTACAACGATTAAGATTTCTTTTGAGAGCCATACCCCGCACCCGCTTGCACTATGACAGCTACGTCAACCTGACTGACACCCCACTCGCCTGCACGTAGTTAAAATCGATCTGTGGCAGAGCCTAGAGAATTACTTGGGGAAAAAATTTGTCTCCGTCCCCGTGAGCTCGTTCCCCAACCCCGCAAACCATCTGATCCCATCCACACAACCCTCAAATAGTTTTATACTGAACTTATTATATTAAAGTATAAAAGAAACAATATTCTGTACAATTGTCAATTTATAAATCAGCGTCTCCGCCCCACTCTTTCTTCCCCATTTCCCTTAAGCGTCCTCAACCCACTCTCTCTCCACTTCCCTTCAGCACACGCACATAAAAACAAGCAAGCAATTTTATATCATTTTCATTCTATTCATTCATAGAAATTAAAGTCAAAATAATGCCAGTCACTTAACAAAACATGATTTTACAAAAATAATTCCCTGCACCATCAAGCCTGCAAGGATTACTAGATGTTTTTCAGCAGCTCCTCTCCCTCCCTCCCCCTTACCTTTGTGGCCAAGTCAAAGTGATCTACCAACAATAAAATTTTAAAAAACATAAAGCACACTGTACGCAGAGAAAATGTTAATTATCATTTATATTCCGCGGGTTTTCAAAGAGGTCAGAGATGACTTTATGCAATGTCACCTCAGTAACAACTATACAAAAATAGACAAATATACCTCCTCCCTTTTTACTAAATTGCAATAGCGGTTTTTAGTGCAGGGAGCTCTTGATGCTCATAGGCTCCCTGCACTAAAAATCGCTAATGCAGTTTAGTAAAAATGGGCCATAATGAAAAATACAGACGGCAGATATAAATTCTCAAAACGGACACATTTTGATCACTAAATTGAAAATAAAATAACTTTTCCTACCTTTGTTGCCTGGTAATTTCATCAGTCTTTGGTTGCACTTTATTTTTCTGACTGTGCATCCAATATTTCTTCCCTTCTTTCAGCATCTTGTATGCTTCCTCTCTTCCAGATCTCATTCCCTCCCCCAACTTTTTCTTTCTTTCTTTCTCCATGCCCTTCTTTCTTTCTGTCTGTCTGTCTTTCTCTCTCTCTCCATTCCCCCTTTCTGTCTCCCTGCCTTTCTTTCTCCCTGCCCTCCCCCAAGCCACTGTAATTGGAGAATAGGCTGCCACTGCCGCTGGGGAATAGGTTGCCACCTCTGCCACCATCGGGGAACAAGCCGCCGCTGAGTTCTGAGCTCTCCCTGCTTCCCTTCCCTGTAAAGGGGATGCTGAAGCACCGGGCTGACCAACTTACACACCCGATGTCAATTCTAACGTCAGAGAGGAAGTTCCAAGCCAGCCAGGCAGCGATTGGCTGGCCAAGAACTTTCTCTCTGATGTCAGAATTGACATCGGGTTTTGAAGGTTGGTCAGCCCAGCGCTTCAGCGTCCTCTTTATGGGGAAGGAAACAGGTTGGGCACCCCTGCTCTAGCTAGCCGAGCTGTGAGTCGCAATTAAGTGGCTAAAAAGCCGCATGCGCTCGCGAGCCATGGTTTGCCGACCATTGGTGTAGCCCGACTTTACTACAGGAAGAGGTGGTCGGAGCAGACCGCAAATGAGCAAGTCCGCGATTCGTGAACTGTGAATTTGCAGGAGAAACACTATATATTGTGGATATCCTAAGAATCTGACTGCAAGCGGGTACTCTACGAGGACCAACTTGGGATATACTGCCTTAAATCATCAAGGAAATAGGTAGGTGAGATGATTGAAGGATCATATTGTTTTAAATTTCCAACAGCTTCTTTTCTTGGGGTTATGACCTCACTGATAGTGGAAAGATTGCAAAACTTCTATAACTGTTTTTATTAATAACATAATTTCAAAAGTGTCTATAAGCTCCATTATACACCTTATATGCAATACAGTATCATTATTTTATCATACCTGCCAGGTTTTTTATTTTTTTTTTAGCTTAGACTGTGTTATTGCCACTGTGACTTAGTGGAGTGACTTCGAGTTTGTAGCAGATTAATCAACTTGTCCAAGAAGCATCAATGTATAATATTGAAACTGAACCCTAGCTTTCCTGGTCCTCAGCTCACTGTTCTCATAACTAGGTTGTTCCTCTAACCTAGACCAGTACCTGATTTCAATGAAAATTAGCACATACTGACTCAAAGGAATACTCATATACTCGGTTTTGGGGGAGGGGAGGGGGGAACCAAAATTTGTTTCTCTTAACCAGAATACTGTAATTTATGGGTAATCTAAAAGTAAGAAAAATAAATAAAACACGAGGACAAGCCTTCATTTCCTGCTGAGTACCAGGAAATGAAAGATTACATAGGGTTACCAAAAGGCTCCAGAAAAAAGAGGATGGATTTGAGACATCTGGGTTTTACTTCTACTGAAAGCAATGTAATTAAGGAGGACAAATAAAGACATCTGGGCTTTACTTCCATTGAAAGCAATGGAAGTAAAACCTGGACATCTCAATCCGTCCTTTTTCCGGAGTCATACAGTAACCCAAAGATTATGATGCCTCAGCCCCATTTGGGGCAAATTTTAATTTCAATGGAATGACAAAAAAGCAAACAGAAATTGCTATAGTATTTTAGTGGATTGAGTTAGAAAGCATATCACTACTGAATAGTTTAATTAATATAATGAACTGACTTAATCAATAGATTCATTAACTAAACACTATAGTACCGCTACTATCTACTGCAATAAATGCATTTAAATATTTGATTAGCATTTAAGAGTTCATTATATGTTTTTGCAATATTGATATATATTTCATAATTTCTTATACTATATAGCTTGGGGACATGGCGTACAGTACTCTAGTACTTCAGTACTCTTCTGACAAAAAAGAAAGGAAGATGATAATGGACTTTGTAAGCCCATTTAAAATTAGGTCTTAAAGATAATGAGAGAATGAAAAGTCATTTGATGCACTTTGCACTTGCTCACACTAACCTCTAGATTCTACTGTATATTTAGGACTCAAAATTGCATGCAGAAATTTTAGTGCGTGCCAATTTCCATATGCAATTTAATTGAATAATGAATGAAATAGTACCTATAAAATCTATTTATTATTGGTGCTAATTGACAACAATTAGAATTTACATGTTCCTGAGATAGGAGGCAATTAAAATTAAGGAGGTGGTGGCAGGAGGAGGTTTTTTGAGCCGATGAGGTTGGTTCCCTTTCTAGTCTGCGTGCAAGATTATTTCTTTGCAGCAGACGTGGATCTAGTCTTTTTCCTCCTTTAAAAGCACCTTTCCACCAGTTTTAATCACTTTTCCCAAGAGGGGTGTGATTTGAATGATCATTGTATAAAGATTTTTTTTTAACTTCAGAGGGAGATATTGTATGGTATAGTGGATGATTTTTAATTTCTCTATCTGCTTGTATTGTGACCTTTAACCCCCCCCTTACCCTTCTCCATTGAGAATATTGATCATTTTCTGTCTTTCAACCAGTTCTTAATCCATAACAGGAAATTATTTATAAGTGTGCTTAGGTTAGTGTTAACTGTTCACCCTCAAAGCCACAATTCTTTCATCATTCAATTAGTTAGTCTTTCAAAACTTGTATTAATCAAACTGTTCAAAACTGTTCAGAAAAATCAACTAATTATATGAAGATCCTTCAAAGGTGTGTTCTTTATGTCAATGCCCATCTGTGCACTACATTCTGGTGGTTCGCCTTCTCACCAGTTTTAATCATTTTTCCCAAGAGGGATATGATTTGAATGATCATTGTGTAAATAGTGGGGTTCCCCAGATGTCTGTGCTGGGATTGTTGCTTTTTAACATATTTATCAATGATCTAGTGATGGGAATAATTAGTGATATAATGAAATTTGCTGATGACACAAAGTTGTTCAAAGCTGTTAAATCGCAGGAAGATTGTGAAAAATTGCATGAGGACCTTGAGAGACTGGAAGACTGAGTGTCAAAATGGCAGATGATGTTTAAGCAAGTGCAAAGTGATGCATGTAAGAAAGAAGAACCTGAACTATAGCTACGTGGACAGGGACAGGACAGAGTTGGCAGATGGATGGTTAGCATGCAGAAAGAAGGAGACCCTGGCAAGCAAGTTATCAGAAGAAAACCAGAGCCTTGGACCAACAAGATTTAAAATATAACCAGACAACAAAAGGTAGAAAAATTAATTTTATTTTCTGTTTTGTGATTATAATATGTCAGATTTGAAATGTGTATCCTGCCAGAGCTGGTGTTGGACTGCAAACGTGAGCTAGGATTTAACAGAGAGAGGAAAAGTCCTTTTTGTTTCTTTATTTTATTTACACCACAGCACCAGTGTGGTTAGGAGAAGCCAAAGGGGGTGAAAAAGCTATAAAACCCACCAGGAGTTTTGAAAAAAATCACCCAACTGGACAGGAAAATCGAATTGAAAAACCAATTCAATAGGCTGAATCGAATCGAAATTTTTTTTCCTGAATCTGGCAGCATTAGTTTGCGCTACTGTCTTAGACTTTAGGACCTGGGATTGGGGAGAGATGGCATCCTCAGTACTTTATAATGCATGTGAAACGAGGATTTGGTCAGAAAAAAAATATTGTATAGGCCGGGGACATGAGACAGCAGGAAATGGGAACTTTTCTTCCTTCTATTTTTGTGAATGGAAAGGCTGAGGATGTCAGAGAGTTCAGTTAAAATATGTGCTTTATAAGAAAATATAATAATGTGTTTTATAAAGTTTATAGCATAGCTGGCCTACCCAATGAGGTGTTCCTAGTGGTGATGGTGGCAGCGTGTTGAGAGGAAGAGGTGGTCTGGGAAATTCTGCTGAGCAAACTCCGGGCCCATTTCCACCCCCCCACCCCCCCCCCAGTTAGTCCACTCCACTCAACTGGTTCACACACTGAGTGGGTCTTTGGGTGTTGTTTTGGGATCTCTTCCAGTGGTTTATCAGTATCTCCTTCTGGTCCAAGGAAGGAAACTTTGTTATCCTTAGCATTGACCTACAGAATATGTTTGTAACAGTGCTGCTTGTGTGGCATTAGGCTATGTAGTGATCGAAAGAAAAAAACAGACCTTTGCACATTTTTGCACTATATGGTGGGTGTATGAGGAGATTCACATTTCCTGCACAGCTAAGTCCATGTGAAGTTATCTTGTGCTGTATTTGACATCTAGCAAGGTCTCTGTTTGAAAGGAAAGATCTAAACTTAAAAATGAAGTGGCAAGAAGTTATGGTAAAAGCAGATAGTGTAGCTGGTTTTAAGAAAGATTTGGACAAATTCCTGGAGGAAAAGTCCATAATCTGTTATTAAGACATGGGGGAAGTGTCTGCTTACCCTGGATCGGTAGCATGGAATGTTGCTACTCTTTGGGTTTTGACCAGGTATTAGTGTCCTGGATTGGCTACCATGAGAATGGGCTACTGGGCATGATGGACCATTGGTCTGACCCAGTTAGGCTATTGTTATGTTATGTTCTCATCTGTAGGGGCCTTTGTTTTCACTTCTTATTTTAATGTATTTTTTTTCTGGGAACTTATCAGTGTTTTTTATAATGGGAACAAAAATGGAAGAAAATTAATGTGTGTGGGATGAGGGGGTAACTAATTTCTTCAGCTAAATAATTCAATCCACCTCAAACAGATATAGGAGAACTCACGCACCATTCACACACCCTCCAACCAAAAACGTCAAAAGAAAAAAACTGTTCGACAACCTCCTAGCCATTCGAGCTGCAACACTCGACCCCCAACTCTACAACCAATTGACATCGACCACAGACTGCAAAACCTTAAAAAAGAAATAAAAACCCTTCTATTCAAAAAAACACATTAAACCGAACTAACACAATCAGAACTGTCCCAAGCATCACCTGCAACTACTCCATATGTACTTCTGATGTCATGACAATTCAGACATAATTTATGTTATGTTATGTTTGGAATATAAGAAAATTTTCACTGCCTGTTTCTACTCTGACCATTTATTCCGTTTCATGGTCATTACAAAAAAATATTTTTTTACATGGGGGGGGTGTCAAAAAATGATGGGCCCCGGGTGCCACATACCCTAGGTACGCCACTGCAGAGAAGAGTGACAAAAATGATAAATAGAATGAGATGACTTCCCTATGAGGAAAGGCTAAAGCAGCTAGGGCTCTTCAGCTTGTAGAAAAGACTATTCAGGGGTTATATGATAGAGGTCTATAAAACAATGAGTGGAATGGAAAGGTTAGATGTGAATCACTTGTTCAATCTTCCCCAAAATACTAGGACTAGGGGGCATGTGATGACGCGACTAGAAACACAGAAACATGATGGCAGATAAAGACCAAACCTGAGAAAATATTTCTTTGCACAATGTGTAATTAAACTCTGGAATTTGTTGCTGGAGAATATGGTGAAATCAGTAAGCTTAGTGGGGGTCTATAAAAGGTTTGGATAATTTCCTAAAAGAGACGCCCATAAGCCATTATTGAGATGACTTGGGGAAATCCACTGCTTATTCTGAGGTTAAGCAGCATAAAATCTGTTTTACTACTTAGGATCTAGGTATATATTTGGGACCTCAGTCAGTCACCGTTGGAAACAGGAAACTGGGCTTTAAGGACCTTTGGTTTGTCCCAGTATGACTATTCTTATGTTCTTAACTTGTTAATCAGTATTCTATAAAGGTTTGCATGTAAATTCTGATTTGTGGACCTGAAATGGAGGTATGACCATTGGACAAGCATGGGCAGGGTCATGAGCATTTCAAGAATTTGCACACACTGTTACAGAATATTCTTATTTAAATCTTTATTCATTTTTAAACTTATAATAAGTGTGATAACATATCCATGCAAATAACCATAAATATATCACTTAATAATCAACAATGATACATATAATATTCTATTATCTCTTATTATAATATTCTTCATCCATACCTAATTTAAGCATAAGAATTTATACCAGTTTTCAGTTTGTGCAAATCTTTATGTCTAAAAATTAGGAGCAGAAGCACTATTCTATAAATAACACCAAATTTACAGTGACATTTATAGAATAACACTTAGGGCTCCTTTTACTAAGAGGCGCTAGCGGTTTTAGTATGCGCTTAGCACCACTACAATGCCGTGCACGCTAAATGCTAATGCCTCCATAGAGCTTGCGTTAGTATTTTTCATTTAGCGTGTGGTTTGAGCGCACTAATCTTTTGCACGCACTAAAAACGCTAGCGCACCTTAGTAAAAGGAGCCCCTAGCATTCATTTTTTCAGTTCTGACTTTTTGATGCCATTTATAGAGTAGCTTCAGAGGCAGCCGAAGAGAGTCGGGAGGGGGCTGGGCTGTCAGGAGCAAGTGGTGAGCGAGCGGAGTGCGGAGAGATAGAAGAGAGAGAGGCAGGCAGGACATAGGGAGGGGCAGAGACGAGAGATAACTCTGCCCACCCCTCTGACGTCAGCAGCTCACCGCAGCCAAACTCCCCCATAAAAGTGGAGGAGCCAACGGCGCAGAAGAGCAGAGAGTAGCTTCAGAGGCAGCCGAAGAGAGTCGGGAGACGGCTGGACAGTCAGGAGCACGTGGTGAGTGAGTGGAGTGCGGAGAGATAGAAGAGAGAGAGGCAGGCAGGACATAGAGAGGGGCAGAGGCGAGATATAACTCCGCCCACCCCTCCGACATCAGCAGCTCACCGCAGCCGAACTCCCCCATAAAAGGGGAGGAGCCAACTGTGCGGAAGAGCGGAGAGTAGCTTCAGAGGCAGCCAAAGAGAGTCAGGAGGCGGCTGGGCAGTCAGGAGTACATGGTGAGCGAGTGGAGTGCGGAGAGATAGAAGAGAGAGAGGCAGGCAGGTCATAGAGAGGGGCAGAGGTGAGAGATAACTCTGCCCACCCCTCCGAAGTCAGCAGCTCACCGCAGCTGAACTCCCCCATAAAAGGGGAGGAGCCAATGGCGCGCAGCCATTCGGCACACGACGAAGACGAGCGGCAAAGGCGCTCGCCTTAGCGAGAGGCCTTTGCGAAGGGCCTCGAGCAGGGCAGAGTCAGTACACCAACGAAGGGCAACAAGGTAAGAAAGCCAGCAATAAATACAGCTAAATAACCAATAAGAACATAAAAGTAAAAACAAAGCAAACCAAGCAGACACAGAGAGCACTTACATACGTAACAACAGCAGGACACAAGTAAACTACTAACTTAAAGTAGGAACACCAGCCAACACAGAACATCACACTACTTAATACTAGACTTTGTGCTATCAGCAAATTTATTCACCTCACTACTTATTTCCATCTCTATATCATATGCTAAAAAGCATATGCTAAAAAGTATATGCTAAAAAGCAGTTGTCCAGCATAGACACCTGGGGAACCTCACTCTTTACCCTTCTCAATTGAGAATACTTACCATTTAATCCTCTTCTCTGACTTTAATCTTTTAACAAGTTCTAATTCCATAGTAGAATACTGACTCCTATCCAAAGACTTTCTAGTTTATTCAGGAGTTGTTCATGAAGTATTTTGTCAAATTCCTTTTGAAAATCAATGAGTTACATTATGGAAATGTTTATTCACCCCTTTAATGAAATGTTGCAGATTGATTAGGCAAGATTTCCCTTGACTATGTCCATGTTCATTTTATCTTACTAATTCATGCTTACGTATATGCTCAGCAATTTTGTTCTTTGTTATAGTATCTACATTTGGACTGGCACCGACAGGCTCAACAGTCTATAATTTTATAGGTCATCTCTAGAACTCTTTTTAGAAATTGGTGTTACATTCACCATTCTACAATCTTCTGGTAAAATATTTGATTTTAAAGATAAATTACATAATTCTAACAATAGCTTACAGTTTACAATACTGTACTGTTTACAGTAGGTTTGGGGTGAGATAAGGGGTAGATATTCAAAGTGATTTAAGCAGATACTTAACTGGATAGTACCAATGAATATCAACATTCATTGGCTGCATCGGAGGCAATACTTGGGGTAAAGCCAGAAATTATCTAGGTGTGGTCCAGAGGAGGGTGACAAAAAATGATAGGAGGTTTGTGCCAAAAGACGTATGAGGAGAGACTGGAAGCCCTGAATATGCATACCCTAGAGGAAATGAGGGATAGGGGGAGATATGATTCAGACGTTCAAATACTTGAAAGGTATTAATGTAGAATAAAATATTTTTCAGAGAAAGGAAAATGGTAAAACCAGAGGACATAATTTGAGGTTGAGAGGGGTAGACTCAAGAGCAATGTAAGGAAATTATTCTTTAAGAAGAGGGTGGTGGATGCCTGGAATGTGCTCCCGAGAGAGGTGGTGGAGAGGAAAACGGTAACAGAGTTCAAAAAAGCGTGGGATGAACAGAGAGGATCTAGAATCAGAAAATAATAGTTGGCCATTTGGTTGAGGATGAGCTGGGGAGGGCATCAATGGCTGGGATGGTGTGGATGGGCTGGAGTGAGCTTTGACGGAGACTTCAGTAGTTGGAACCTAAGCACAGTATTGGGCAGAGCTTTGGATTTTTGCCCAGAAATAGCTATGAATAAAAATATATATATATATATATATTTTTATTTTTTTTTTTGATTGAATCAGGTTGGGCAAACTGGATGGTCAATTAGGGTCTTTATCTGCCATCATCTACTATGTTACTATGCTGACAATATTCAGTACTAGCAGTCCTAAATTTTACCAATGAATATTGCTTAGCAAGTGCAAAACTTCTGGGTCTCAACTTACAGAGTATAATTGTTAGCCTTCCGCTCCCTCTTGATGGGCAAGTCGGTCAGAGTCCGATCTGACAATGCCACAGCGGTGGTTTATGTCAATCGTTGAGGCACCAAGAGCGCTCAGGTGGCGGAGGAGGCGGCTCGGCTCATGCTTTGGGGTGGAGTCATGCCTTCTGGACCTCTCGGCCTCTCACATGGCCGGGGTGGAGAATGTTCAGGCGAACTTCCTCAGTCACATCTTAGATCACAGAGAGTGGTGTCTCAGCCCTGTGGCTTTTCAGTTGATAATGCAGGCTTGGGGTCAGTCCCTGATGGACCTGACGGCCACGAGTGGTAATGCCGAGGTGTTCCTTGGACTGGGTCCTTGTTTTTATGTGGATTACAAATTTGAACTTTTAATAAAGACTTCATCTTGAACATCAACATTCCACATAGTCTTTTGTCTTCCTTCTCCCAGCACATCCTTCAATCCCCCTTCCAGTCCCAGCAAAGTCTTTGAACCCCCTTTTTTCCCTTCCAATATAAATACCCCCTGGGCCTACTTTTATTTCCTGGTGGTCCAATGTGGTGAGGGGTAGAAGTAACATCACTTGCTCCTGCCCCTAGCAGTTCCATTTAAAAAATGGCCAGCACAATCTTTAGCTGTACACTTTGTACTGACCAACACAGGCTGAATACTGACTGGTAAAAGCAAAACAACTATGATACAGTCAGTTGGACCAGTCAGAGTATAAAAGGGGTATTCGGGTATTACAAGGCTATAACAGAAACACACAATGTATTGTTTGCTTTGGAGGAGGATGCCATAAATATTATTTACATAGTAGATGACAGCAGATAAAGACCCAAATGGTCCAGTCAGCCCAACCTGATTCAATTTAAATTCTTTAATTTTTATCTTAGTTATTTCTGGGCAAGAATCCAAAGCTCTACCCAGTAATGTGCTTGGGTTCCAACTGCCAAAAAAAGATGAAGATATGGAAGATCTGAAACAAAACATGATGTACCTGGAAGGTGTAAAATGCAAAATTGACACACTAAAGGGATCCAAATCACATGGACTGAAATCATAAATACCCCAGAATACTGAAAGAACTCAAAAATGAAATTGCAGATCAGCTATCATTAAAATCAACTACAGTATCTGAAAAGTAGAAGGTAATCCACATAATGCCAGTTTTTAAAAAAAGAGTTCCAAGGTTGATCCAAGAAACTACAGGTTAATGAGCATGATGCCAGTGCTAGTCAAAAAATGTAGAGACAATTGTAAAATACTAACCCCCTCTCCTACGAAACTGCACTAGCAGTTTCTAGCATGGGGAGCCGTGCTGAATAGTGCTACTCAGAGAATTCCTATGAGCATCGGGAGCAGAGCGGGCTATTCAGTGCAGCTCTCTGCGCTAAAAACTGCTAGCGCAGTTTCATAGAAGAGGGGGTAAATCTCTAAACACACAGGCAAATATGGTTTACTGGTATACTGTAGATTAGAGTCAACACGGATTCAGCTAAGAAAAATCTTGTTTCATCAACCTGCTATATTTCTTTCAAGGCATGAATAAATACTAATAAAGGCGAGTCAGTTGATTTAAAGGAATATTTTCAATATGACTTCTTAATTCGAGTTTATATGTTATGCAGAAAAATCTAGTAGCAAACATGGCCATTTTCAAAATAGGAAAACATCTATCTTTTTGTTCCAGAAATGACCATTTCCTAGATGTTTGTCATTAGTGCATCTATCTTTTTGAACCATTTTCAGAAGAAAAAAAAAAAACATACAAAAGAAAAACATTTAAAAAAACAGTCATTGGGACATAGGAAGGGCCTTATTCTTAGCAAACTGGCTATACGGACATTCCAGTAGAACAGTGGAGCACCCTATGGGGCACTGTAGTGAACTTTACAGTATATAAAAGGTCCCAGGTACACATTTCACCATTATTTCCTTACATTATATGGTGAGACTTCCAAATCTCATCCCAAACCTACTGTACTCAACTGTATATCACCCCAATAGCCCTTATGCCTACAGATATCACTTATATGAAGGTACAGTAGATTTTGAATGGGTTTTAGAGGGCTATACTTTCCACCAATGTGAGATATAGGTCCCCTTCTCTGCAGTCCACTGGACCAACCACTAGGGTACTCCGAAGTCCTGCTTGCTGCTCTAATATGACTGGCCATAACATCTGAAGCTGTCATACAGGCTGGTATGTACTGTTTCATTTACATCTTTGGGGTGGTGGTAAGGGGTTAGTGACCACTGGGTAAAATAAGGGGACCATGCCTTCATGCCTCCAGTGGTCATATGGTCAGTTTGGCTACCTTTTGGGCACTTATTCATTATTAAAACAGGTCTAGCCTCAAATGTTTAAGCTTTGCCCTGAATGTTTTCTGCAATGTCCCATTATTGCAGAAAAATGTCCAATCTTGTCTGCCTTAATACCACCCAAAACACCCCCCCCAACACCCCCCCTTTACATTTAGATACACTGCATACAAAAAGCATAGAAAACCATCTAAAAATGTGTTTTGAAAAATGGCAATTTGGACATTTTAGCAAAGGGCTCCTTTTACTAAACCATGGTAGAGCTTTTTACTGCAGGCCAGCGAGGTAAATGATTCAAAGCTCAATCAATTCCTATGAGCGTCAGAGCATTTAACTCACTGCTTTAGAAATCTCTACCATGGTTTTGTAAAAAATAAAAATGGACCTTTCAAGCCTTTACATGCCATCATTTACTATGTTACTCGTACGTTACACATGTAATCAGAACATGAATGTTCATTTATCTATTATTTAGGAGAGGCTCTACATTTGCAGATCCTGTTATAAAATATTAATGGAAATAGAAACACCCTGACCAATTTATACATCCTTTCTGAAATATCACTCATATACATTTTGCAAGTAGCGTACTTATCTGTGAAGTCTAGAAACATTATGGATGGGACTCATACTTATAAGCTGGAGAAACCTATAAGTTAAGCATATATCTTTAGAATGTAGAGAATGACACAGGGACAAAAGTTGTCCCCGTCCCCACAGTTAACCGTGGGAAACCATCCCTGTGTCATTCTTTAAGCAGAAAGGGAAGGATCAGAGTATGAATGGGCATAGCCACTGAAGCCTTGCATTGAAGAATGCCGGTGTAAAAGAACTGAGGTTGAAATAGACACTAACGGCCACTTTTACAAAGCCTGCTAGTGGCTGCGCTGCGCTAATGGCCCCGAAGCCCATAGAGATTTAAAGGGCTTCGGGGCTGTTGCTGCATGGCAGCCGCTAGCGCGGCTTTGTAAAAGAGGCCGTAAAGAAAGACAGGGGATGGTTTCCCGCAGTTATCCGCAGGGATAGGGACAAATTCTGTCCTCACACTGTTGAATAGTACCAATGAAGTAACCACACAATTTGCATGTTCAGCGCAGCTGTACAGATTGTAAAGCAGGTAAATATCAAAATGAAGATTTAATTTAAACTGGCTATTCTGCTTGCAAGATATTGGACCAAGAATTGCTTTAAAAAGATCATTTGTAATACAGATTAAAGTGTGTATGTACACTAACTATTCCTATCATTCTCATTATAGAGATGAGACTAGGATGTATGGATACGTGATGGCTCTGTAGATTTCTAAAGAACTACCACTCATAAAATGATTATTGTTAAGTACAGATGTGCAAATATTTGAAAGCTTAACCATGTACTTTTGTTCTTGTTTGTTTACTCAAAATTAAGATAGTAGGAAATAAATACTGTTCTATTAATTTGTTAATTGCCTTGGGTGTCCCTTTGCAATAAAAAATTAAATTGTTCTACTGTGTTCTACCTTTTAAAATAGCATGTCTAGTCTAATTGCATTGAGATTGCTTTTACCCTCAATCTCTCAGGTAGGAGGTCACTAATTTCTTGGAAGAATGTCTCCAGACAGCCATCATGGAAAATAGCTCAATTTAACAGTCATGAATTGACTTATATGGAGTGAAAAATGCCATCATCCCCATTAAGGGGAACGAAAATACAAACACAGCAGGTCTGAATTACTTGTATAGCACTTATAAACAACATCAAATGTATTTACTTATTTTTTTTTAGTACTAGTTGAAAGTTTAATTTTCTAAGGAGTTTGAGGAGTTTGGGTTACAAAAAAAAAATAAATAATACTGTATTATATGCATTTCTGATCCTGTAGGAATTTGAAAGCAAAGTAGAATGAAGCTTGGTCAATATTTAAACAGAAGATCCCTAAAGAACGATAGATGCTGAGGAAAAAGCATTACCTGTAGGGAATTATTTTCCTTCTAAGCACCATAATATTGTGCTGAGGTTGATTTTAACTAATTAGGAGGGCTTCTACCCAGTTAAATCACATTGTCTGACACAAATACTCAGAAGCACTTAATTGGAGTATCAATCTCCAGATACTAATGGAATGGCTAGAAGACAGAGCAAAGGTGGAACCAGTATATATTTGGACAATTCTGATATTGGATAATAACTTTCAGAGATTTTTTTTTTTTTTTAAGTATTTAAAACATCTCTTTTTATAGAAGCTTTTTAAGTGGTTAAGAAGCAGTGACTGAATGAATGAAGTGAGTAATGGAAATGTTATTTGTATATTATTTTGTTTTATTTTATACTGGGTTTTTTTGTGTGTGTTTTTATCTTTTGATTATGTTTGTTTTTTTGGGAATCCACTTAGGTGTGAGAAGCATATACATGTTTTTGTTTTTTTTTTAAATAAATATATAAATTAATATAACTTCCCTACCATCCCATAAACTGCCCCACCCTATAAAACTACCCCATGTAAACTGCCTCATTCATATAACTACCCACATAACTGAACCTACCCTGCAAACAACACCACCCAAAAACTACCTCTACAAATGCCCCACCAGGAAAGAGACTTGGGAGTACTGGTCAACAAGTCAATGAAACCGTCCGTGCAATGTGCGGCGACTGCGAAAAAGAGCAAACAGAATGCTAGGAATGATTAAGAAGGGGATCATGAACAGATCGGAGAAGGTTATCATGCCGCTCTACCAGGCCATGGTATGCCCCCACCTGGAATACTGCATCCAGCACTGGTCACCGTACATGAAGAAGGACACGGTACTACTCGAAAGGGTCCAGAGAAGAGCGACTAAAATGGTTAAGGGGCTGGAGGAGTTGCCGTACAATGAGAGATTAGAGAAACTGGTCCCCTTCGCCCTTGAAAAGAGGAGACTGAGAGGGAACATGATCGAAACAGTCAAGATAATGAAGGAAATAGACATAGTAGATAGAGATAGGTTGTTCACCCTCTCCAAGGTAGAGAGAACGAGAGGGCACTCTCTAAAGTTAAAAGGGGAAAGATTCCGTACAAGCGTAAGGAAGTTCTTCTTCACCCAGAGAGTGATAGAAAACTGGAACACTCTTCCGGAGGTTGTTATAGGGGGAAACACCTTCCAGGGATTCAAGACAAAGTTAGACATGTTTCTGCTGAACCAGAACGTCCGCAGGTAAGGCTAGTCTCAGTTAGGGCGCTGGTCTTTGACCTAAGGGCCACTGAGGGCGTGGACTGCTAGGCACGACATACCACTGGTCTGACCCAATTCTTATGTTCACACCCCACCATGGCTGTAGTGTGGTGTGGTGTTAGACAAGAGTAGCAGAACCTAAGGTCGATGCTAGACAGACTTCTACAGTCTGTGTCCCACAAATGGCAAAAGACTGAAGGAAGAGTGTCATTTATAGAATAACGCTTAGCTTACATCTGAGCCCATTATGTGGCACCACCTGATTAAGTGCTGCTGATTGTCACCGGCCAACCAGCTCAGCAAGGTTTATCCAAGCAGAAGTTTCTCCTGATCAGATAAACCCCTTTCAATATTGGGCCCATAGCTATTACAAAGAGCATACTTTTTACACACTTCATAAATAGTTGGATCTCAATTTTGCACCAAAAACATAATTTAATTTAATTCCATATTAAAAATAGTTATTGGTTTTGTGTCTGTTAGGCTTTTATTTCCTTTATCTCCCACATGTAGTTTGTATGAGCTTTACATTCAGCAAAAACACACAAATTCAGAGCCAAAGGACCTACAAATGAGATATATCCCTCTTTCTCTATGTTTTAATGTTGTCATTACCATCATGTGTTCTCTGTAGGAATCTTTAATATAGTGGAGTGTGCAGTCATCTGATCATATTTATGATATGATTTATTCTACAGTGTAATCCATTGTCTTCAAAGTCAAGATAAACAACTTCTTTTTATGCTATCATATCACTGAAATTAAGCACAGGCAGGAGTTATTTTCAAATCCCACTTACCTGTGTCTGAATGCTTTAACAAATCTCTTCTGCTCCGTCCTGTTATATATGCAAATAAAAGCGGTGCTGGCTAGGCAGAAATGTCCCAGCAAATCCTCAGTTATTAATGTTTGCCAGTACTCTTGAACTACAGTATATCTTTGCAAAACTACAAAAGTCAAAATGGAGAAACTGCTTGCAAAGTTGACACTAAATACAACCTGATTCGTATTCAAGCATTTCCCCATAAACCATGTTATGATCGCACGCACACACATGCATACAGAAAGAATGATGGACTTCTTAAATATGCCAAACACTTCTGGCTTGCTATAATTCAGCAAAATCTTATTTTCTATCATGTACAAGTTCAGTACCCCAGCAATCACTAGGGAGCAATCTGGATCTGAAGAGTGAAGAGATATATATTTTTATTATTGTCAGTAGAGCCTGGCATTAAAAAATATATGCTTATAGATATTTTTCTTCTGTTGGGCGGAAAGAGCAGAGATGAAAGTGTTATTAAGAATCATTCCAAGTCTTTCTCCATTCTCCTGTTCCTGGTTTAAAGCCCAAGAGTCTCAAAAAGTCTCTGAAACTATTTGAAGTTAATGTTTTTTTTATTCTCTCACACAAAATGTCATGACCTTGCAATTACTCTTCAGGACATGGATTAAGTTACCATCTAATTTTCTATTCTCAGATGCCTAAAGTACTAATTAGAGTTTGATCTAACCACAACCAGATTTTATATAGCAATAATTCCTTTGCTGACAAGTTATTTATCACTTACTTGGTCAAATTAATGTTATGGGTTTTCTGCACTAAAAAAAATTAAACCACAATAACCTTTCTTTATTTTTTTTAGCACCATACATACTTACAGAAAGCATGTATCAAATATAAATAACTTTTCAATGGTGAACAAACTCTCATTTTATTTGACCTAATTTTCTCCAAATCCTCTTTAACTGTGGCCATATAGGATTTTCAAGTAAAAATTAACCTAACAGGTGTAAGTTGAATAACAACTATTTATATATTTAAGCTCTGATTCTACAAACGGGTGTCTCACTTGTAGGCAACAGCATGTATCCTGTTGCCATCTTGCAGCCAATAAGGATGCATGTTTATAGAATAAATTATCCTGGGGAACGACACCTACACTATAGGTATTTGTCATGGGTCTATGGAGACGCTTAGGGACATGGTCATGATTTTATCCAGAAGTGGCCTTGGGTAAGTTTAAGTGTCCCTACACATCTTCCTAGAGCTGTGACAGATGCCTGAAATGTAGGTCTGCAAAATTCTGACCTATATTTCAAATCTGAAAAGTAGATGCATCTGGCTGAGCTAATCGTAACACAGGAATCCCCTTTAGCTGAGCCAGCAGGACTCCATGAAATTGTGGCTTCGAGGAATTCTGCAGGCTCAGCTGAAAGGGATGCCCTGGGAGTGGCTTAAGACTCCAATTGGTCCATATACCAAAGGCCACTCACAGGGTATCCCAGGATACACAGGGAATGAGGCATAAGGTCCTGATAGGCTCAGATGCCATCTCCTAAAGGTACAGAGGGGGGTTTGGGGGTGTTAGGAAGTGTCAGGTGTTGGGGAGTATCAGGGGTGTTGGGATATTGGGGAGTGTCAGGGGTATCAGAGTATTGGGAGTGTCAGGGAGTGTCGTGGTATCAGAGAATGTTGGGGAGTGTCAGGGGGTGGCGGGGAGTGGCGGGTATTCAGGAATCAATGGGGCTCGGCTACATGAGGGAGTAGGCATCCCTCCTGCCAATTGGATGTGGGGAGGAGGGGTGCCAGGGGAATTAGGCAGGCAACAGTGGGCATCCCTCCTTCTGATCGCAAAGGAGGGGGGTGGGAATGTCAGGTGAGTTAGGCAGGAGGATATGGGCATCTCTCCTGCCAATTGCAAAGGTGGTGTCTTAGGGGGGTCCTCTGCCACATCTGACTAAGCTGATCATGAAGAGGTATTTTCCCCATGATCAGCTGAGCTGGAGGACTCCCCAAAGCTGCAGCTTCAGGGAGTTCTGCCAGCTCAGCTGATCAGGGATTCTCCTGCCGCAATCAGCAGATGGCAATGGATCCCATGGCAAAGATAGGCAGCTGAGCTGCCTATCTTTGCAATCAAGCAAGTGTGATTCTCTAATCAGCGATGGGTGCTGGTTAGAGAATCAGGGGGGAGGGGAGTAAAGCATCTTTAAGACAGACACACGTGATTCTGTATAGGACACCAATATGTGATTCTCAGACGCTTCTTAGGTGGCCATTGAGACCAGGGTCATATACAGAATAAAAACATAAGAATAGCCTTACTGGGTCAGACTAATGGTCCATCTAGTCCAGTATCCCATTTTTGCAGAGGCTAATCCAAGTCACAAGTACCTGGCAAAAACACAAATCATAGTAGCATTCCATGCTATAATCCCATGTCTGTCTCAACAGCAGACTATGGACTTTTCCTCTAGGAACTTGTCCATATCTTTTTTAAAACCAGCTACATTAACTGCTCTTTACCACATCCTTGAGCAACAAATTCCAGAGCTTAATTATTCTCCGAGTGAAAAAAATATTTCCTCCTATTGGTTCATTGAGTGTCATTGCTTCATTGAGTGTCACCTAGTCTTTGTAAATCTTGATACAGTAAAAAAAATCAATCCACTTGTACCTGTTCTACTCCACTCAGGATTTTATAGACTTCAATCATATCTCCCCTCAGCCGTCTCTTTTTCAAGCTGAAGAGCCTTAACCTCTTTAGTCTTTCCTCCTATGCAGTGGCGTACCTAGCATATGTATAGATCGGTGTGCCGATCAGCAGAAGATAAGTGGTTTTTTTCCCCTATCAGTTTTACAAGTTGTAGTGAAGCATGGTTTAAATGCTCATACGTTCAGTTTTTTGACAGTGAGGTCACCGCTTGACCACCATTTACTATCTACTTCAGTGGAGGTGGGAGGGCCCTTTCTGAGGCTTTTTCCTTCATTTTTATCTGACATTGAGTTTTCTCTGTTCTTCACTCCACTTTCTGAACATTCTATCTGTTCATATTGAAAGTGTTCATTGGTTGTACCTAGCATATGTGACACCCAGGGCCCATCATTTTTTGGCACCCCCCCATCTGTACGAAAAACATGATTTTTAGTAACAAGCCACACGTCACACATGAGTACCTAGCAAAAGGCAGCATCTTACATATGCAGTGAGCAGTACAACATCAATACACCCATTATAAAACTAAACAAACCAGACTAGTACAGATCAATCCTACACCGTCAATCCTAACAGAAAACCATGTCTTTCGAACACACAGAACACAGAAAATACCTTCGCCTAGTATGGCATATGTCATCACAAACTAAACCCCCCTCTTTTACAAAACTGTAGTGTGGATTTTAGCCACGGTGGTAACAGCTCTGACGCTCATAGAATTCTGAGCATCAGAGCTGCTACCACCACGGCTGGTGCTAAAAAACGCTCCACAGTTTTGTAAAAGGGGGGATAAAATAGAAATACATAGACAAAGGTTAAATTGAACCAGCAAGAAGCTGGACTCTGCATACAATGCAACATCACAGAAACAGTGACACATGTCTCCTAAAGCAACAAATAAATAGAAAATGTTTGTTCTACCTTTGTCTTCTCTGGTTTCTGCTTTCCTCATCTTCTTGTTACTCTCTTCCTTCCATCCACTGTCTGCCATCTCTCTGCCCCTATATGGCATCTTCTCTCCTTCTATGCTCCTTCCAGAAACTGTATGCCTCCCCCTTCCATCTCTCCTTTCACCCCCATTGGTCTGGCATCTCTCTCCTCTCCTTCCCTCTCCCACACCTCTCTTCTGCAATCCCTTTCTTCCCTCATTTTCCTTTTCAATTTATTTTCTGCATCCATCCAGATTACGTTCTTACTACCCTCTCATCAATTTATTTTTTTTACTGTCTACCTACAGCTCACCACCTCTTTCCCTCACCCCCTCCATTATTTCCCTAACTCAATGCTTTTCCCCCATCATGTGCCCTCCTTTTATTTATCCCCTCCTTCCATCCTAGAAACATAGAAACATAGAAGATGACGGCAGATAAGGGCCATAGCCCATCAGGTCTGCCCACTCTACTGACCCACCCCCAAGTCTACTATCCTAGGGATCCCACTCCTGGTGACAGGTTCCCTTGGCTTAACCCTCTAAAGGATCCCACATAGGCATCTCATTTGCTTTTAAATTCTTGCACGCTGTTTGCCTCGATCACCTGCACCGGGAGCTCGTTCCAAGGATCAACCACTCTCTCAGTGATGAAATATTTCCTGGTGTTGCCATGAAATTTCCCGCCCCTGAAATTGAGTGGATGCCCTCTTGTGGCTGAAGGTCCTTTGAGAAAGAGAATCTCTTCTTTCATCTCGATACGGCCGGTAATATACTTAAACGTCTCGATCATGTCTCCTCTCTCCCTACGTTCCTCGAGTGAGTACAGCTGCAAATTTTTCAGCCTTTCCTTATACGATAGATCCTTGAGCCCTGAGACCATCCTGGTGGCCATCCGTTGCACCGACTCTACTCTCAGCACATCTTTTCGGTAGTGTGGCCTCCAGAATTGCACACAGTATTCCAAATGAGGCCTCACCATGGTTCTGCATAATGACATTATGACTTCAGGCTTCCGGCTGACGAAACTCCTGCTGATGCAACCTAACAACTGTCTTGCCTTAGATGAAGCCTTCTCCACATGATCAGCAGTTTTCATGTCTGCGCTGATGATCACTCCCAAGTCTCGTTCTATTGAAGTTCTAGCTAAGGTCTCACCATTCAAGGTGTAAGTTCTGCACAGATTTCTGCTGCCGAGGTGCATGATCTTGCATTTCTTAGCGTTGAAGCCCAGCTGCCAGGTCGAGGACCAAAGCTCCAACAAATATAGATCCTGTGTCATACTATCGGGTGAATTGCCATCTCTCACTATATTGCATAGTTTGGCGTCGTCAGAGAATAACGTTACCTTACCTTGAAGCCCCTGAGTTAGGTCACCTATGAATATGTTGAAAAGGAGCGGGCCCAAGACTGAGCCCTGCGGTACTCCACTGGTCACATCCGATGTTTTAGAGAGGGTACCATTAACTACCACCCTCTGAAGTCTGCCACTCAGCCAGTCATTGACTCATGTAGTTAGTGTTTCTCCCAGCCTCATTGATTTCATCTTGCTCAACAGCCTGCGATGCGGGACACTATCGAAAGCTTTGCTGAAGTCTAGGTATACGACGTCCATGGATTCTCCCAAGTCTAACTGTTTTGTTACCCAGTCAAAGAAGCTGATGAGATTGGATTGGCAGGACCTATCCTTGGTGAATCCGTGTTGACTGGGATCCCGTAGATTCTCCTCATCCAAGATTGCGTCTAATTTACGTTTGATTAGTGTTTCCATGAGTTTGCATACTATTGATGTGAGACTCACCGGTCTGTAGTTTGCAGCCTCTGCCCTGCAACCCTTTTTGTGCAGTGGAACGACGTTAGCTGTTTTCCAGTCTATGGGGACTCTCCCCGAACTTAGGGAGAGATTGAAGAGTCCTGATAGCGGTTCTGCCAGGACATCACGCAGCTCCTGATTGGATAAGGCCCGACTAAGTGCAGGAAGAGGCGGTCGGAGCATACCGCGAGTGATTTCCTGCACTCGCGGCACTCCGGCTGCTCTCCTGCTGCCCTCTCCCCTGCCTTCTTCAGTCTCCCCCATGAAAAACCATGTTCATGGTTTTTCAAGATTCGCGGGGGTTCTTAGAACGGAACCCCCGTGAATATCAGGGGAGTACTGTATAGTTTCCCCTATAGTACATGTATATTTACATGATAATCACTGTATTCTAAGCATATTCAGTGCTACTACCTAAACATGTAGTGGATCAGAGTATGTATTTATTTTTGTTGTTACAGTGATCATCTGATTTCAGCATTGACCTGTCAATAATTAAATCTATTTTATTCTTTGTATGGAATAATTATTTAGCTTCTGCAGTGATCCAAGATTCCCCTGAAGTCTTGTTTCCTTTAACATGGAATACTCTACCTATTTTCCCCTCCATGAGAAAGGACAAAGGTCGAAGGAACTGTTTTTACTTCCTACTATCCATAAGAATCTTTCGATTCTGTTTACGCCTGTTGGTCAAAGCTCAGTTCTGGAGCATTGCTAAAACAGTAGAATCTTGGTGTAATTTTGCTTCTGAAAAATCTCTCTGCAATAGCATTAAATAGATGTGCTCTATACGGACTCATAAAAAGAGAAAATAATTATAAAGTCAAATCTAGCATACCTTTGGTCTCCTATTCCCCTCTGTCATTTAAGTGAAAATGTCCAATAAAGGGAGAAAGATGCTTTAAGCATCCTCAAGCTTGCTTTAAAGCTTAAGAAAAGAAAAAGATTTATTGTCTTCCTGAACCAAACAGCAAGATATTGAAACTTTCATAATGTTTAATGGCTTCAGTAGTCAGTTATATTACTTTCAAGTGGAAAAGCTGAAAGCCGATGCATTAAGTTGCTCAGTACCATGGATCTTTAACATTAGACATTTTAATTTCAAGATTTATTTGTAATTAATAAAATATGAAATGTGTTGTGGTATTCATACTTTTATTCTCACTTATACATTTTTTATATTTCAATCAGGCTTTTGCCAATTACATATATCCACTTTTATTTTACTCATCATCTCTGGATAAGGATTTTCTTCAATGTCCATGCAGAAGACTGATAGAAATAGAGACAGAGATTGCATTATCTGGTGTTATACTATTAAGTATGAGTGTATGCATATTAATAGGTATGAGCATATGAATAGTATGAATGTATGTATATAGAGCTAGATTCTATTCATGGTGCCTAAAAAAAATTGGCGCTGAAAATAATGCTATAAATGGTGCTAAAAGAAAAGCATGGTTTATAGAATTGTGCTCATGCCCAGGAACTGTGCCTAACTTTAGGTTCTTCCATTTGTACCAACTTAAACATGGTGCAAATACATCTACTTACATTTGGTGCAGATGCCCCTTATTCTATAACAACACACATAAATCCAAGGAATGGCCTCAATCTGTCCATGACCCTCCCGTTTATTCACTCCCTCTATTGACTTGTGCATAAAATTTAGACATGGATTCCACGACTAAATATGCACATGCAACATTTTGCTCATTAAGATCCTTATTATTGGTACTAATTGGCATGTTATTCAATTAAATTGTGCGTGCAAATTATGCTTGCACAAATTTGCACTTACAATGCCCTGGCTTTTGCCTGAGGCACAATAACATGGCTGGGTCAAGTTACCTCCAATTTGGGGAAGTTAAAGGAAAGGAATGCTGGAGGGAGGGAGAATTTGTGGGGTAGCAAGGGTTAAAGTTGTCAGGTACTGTAGTGAAAGAGACATGAGAGCTATGCCACGAAGGGAGGTTGGGGACAGTGCTGGGGCAGGAAACTGATTGGAGCACAGGAGTGTGAATATGCTCCAATCAGCTTGAGGTTAGGGATTCTAGGGAACGGTAACCTTGGCAGGAGTCAGTTTTGACTGAAAGCCTGGGTATATGGGACAATCAAACCACCTAATCCTCATTGTGTGATAGTATGGGTATATGGGGAAGTTTTATTCTAGGGTGCGGAGGTGACTGGGTTTTAAACTGCAATTTGTAGATTCATTCTAAGGTAGTATGAGATGAAACATGGTGGAGTTAAGGGTTGGTTCATGACATGGGCCTTGAGGTTGGAGGGGTACAATTGCGGGGTCTAGCATTGCCACAGATCCTGCTATTAAATTAACGTATATTTCAGTTGTTTACAGTTAGTCTGCTATTGACTAATTACAAAGTTGTGATTTATTCTGAGTTTCCATATCATTACAGTAGGACTGATGGTAATATTATTTGAAATAGCTGATAATTCTTTAGCTAATTTCAATCTTTGGGTATACATGAGAGTGAAAAAGGAATAGATATGCAAGTCCTTATGTTATGGGGGTCATTTTATAAGGAGCTTAACATGCAAAACGGTTTTCTACATGCAAAAGTATACTGTAATAAAAATGCCCTTAGGTTATACATCCATGGAGAAGTGAACCTTTTTAGTTGGAAGTGCTGGTGCTGTGTTGGGCAATATTGATTGAGCCGTGGACCCAAATCACCTACCCCATTCTGCTGCCTATGCAATTTGAATAGATCATACCTTTATGTGACGTATTTTAAAATATTCATGGGGATGAAGAATAGATGGAACTGAGATGGGATCACCCCTAAGTACTATGCAAAATACACTCATGTGTGCCAATTCCTACTAACAAATGCATGCACAAATTTATACCTGCCATGTTGCAATAAATATAAATATCTGTCTGAAAATGTGTGAGCTACTGGAGATAAACCTAGGGGTCTTCTTTAGAAAACCCCATTTAAAAAAAAACAAACCAAAACAAAAAGTTATACCCCCAAAAAAGTTATACCCCCAAAAAACAAACCAAAACAAAAAGTTATACCCCCCAAAAAGTATCAACAATGGTCAAAGATACCAGTCAAAATTTATTGATAGGTCATAGATCACTTGTCATGAACTCATCACAAACTGCATTGTACTCATTTCATTTAAAAGAAATAAAATAATAATTCATATTTAATTAAATATAAACATAAACTTAAGTTTGGTATCACATTCAAACAATAAAATGTCAATTCTATAGTATAGAATGCTGCTACTATTTGGGGCCTGAATTGGCCACTGTGGAACAGGATACTGGGCTAGATGGAACATTGGTATAACCCAGTGTGGCTCTTGTTATATTCAATACAGCATGCTGAGCACCAGTTTTATAACAGCAGCTGTGTGCCAACATGATATTACAGAAAAATTGTGAAAAACAGAACTGACATGACTATTTATACCAGGTGAATGGACATTGGAGACATGTCTATGCCCTTCCCAAATTCCATCCATGTGCATACTCCCCTTGCAGTTCTGTGCTACAACACTTAGGGCCAGATTCTTTAATGGCCGCCTAAAAGAGATAGGTATCCAAAGTTAGGCGCCTATTGCATGTCAACCACACTTAGGCACCCATAATAAAATCATGCTTATCAGTGCCTCACTTAAAACTTAGGTGCCTGTAATGTAGGCCAGGGTTAATGATGCGATTTAGAGAATCTGCTCCACAGTACCTAGCTGACATAATTTTGACCAACCAAATAATCATGTCACAAAAATACTTCAGATTTATCCTTGGTCAAGCTGTTAAAAAGTGTTCATCATAACTGCAGATGGGCAGACTAGATGGGCATTTGGCCTTTATCTGCTGTCATGTTCTATGAACCATGTCCAGGCCCCCAGGTTTTCTAAGTTTGCAAAATAAAATCTCATTAATGCAACAGGCCTAGGTATAATATTAGTTTTACTTTACCTAAGATTATAGCATAAATATGAAAAGCTAAAGACCAAGTATAAATTGTTTAATACACTCAGGGCTTCTTTTTCTTATTTTCTTCTTTCCCATCTTCTCTCTTTTTTCCAGTTCACAATATGTATTTATTTAACTTCTGAGAGTCCAAAATATCCAAATATATGATAGTACATACTGTAATCCATGTCCACCCTAAAGTACATACATTTAATTTGCACCTGATAGTCCAACTACACCCTAATTCCAGAATTCTAAACCTCCCCATCCATGCTTATACCCCAGTCCATTTCTGAAGATAAGAGATTCAGATGAATCCTAAGAATCAGATTCCAAAACTTGCATAGAACTGAACTCTTTAATCCTCTACAATTACTTTTCCTTTTTCAATTGTTTTATCTTATCTTACGTATATTTCCATTTCTCTTTCTCCCCAAAGTGGTTCAAAGCAGATAACAAAATAGTATAAAACTAGTCAGTCACTGGGATGAAATCCAAAGGCCTTTAAATCATACATAAACATTTAAAATAATTCTACTTCCAAACCAAATGCTTACCCTCATCAACAACCCTCCTCCTCTCTGTCCTTGCACCTTCTTGATCCCCTTTATCAAAACATGTCCTCCAGCTCCCCCTTTCAACTCACCCTCTAATAATTTTCCAGACTCCTCCTCCAACAAATCCAAATCAGTTTTTTGCCACACCATGGACTTTCCTTTTTTAATCTTTTAATCCTCATGCATTCCCTTACTCACCCCACATCCCTCCAGCAACAGGCCATGACTTCCTCAGCCTAGTTATAACTTACCATACTGCAGACTATCAAGTCATTTTTCTGTCCTCTTCACTGAACAAGCACTGAACACTGAGCTCCTTTCTTCACAAACAACTCCCAAAACTCACTCATCCAGCCCTCGAAATCAAGAAACCCTACTAAACAATACATCCTTCAACTAGTGAACAGAAACTTACTAAATCCATTCCAGCAGGCACTAAGACTGGAACACCCTGAAAATGTCAGCAAGCTTCCTGTAGAGACACATCTATAACCAAAATGAGACTAAAGCTGCTGGTGTTCTGCCTGCCTGAAGATACCTGAAAAAGACATCCTTCTAAACTGCCTTCCCTAAAAGAAATGGCTCACACAGATGCTGACACCAAAACACCTGGGCTGCAAAACTCAAGAACCAATAAAGCCTTGTGCTGCTACCCCCACCATGCCCCTGGAACTAAAGCAACTCTCAACAGACAGAACGCTTAGAGCCTGCCTACCCTATCATCAATTAAAAAAAGGAAAAAATGAGTTTGATGATGCCTTCTTGACCTGGGCTACCCAACATAATTGCCCAACAGCCCCTCAAGCTAATCTAACTCCCAGCATAAAAACTGGTGCCTGCACAACATGCTTACCAATCAATTTCATAATTTCCAACATTTCTCATCTCACCGGCGCTGAACTACTCTCATACTACCTCACTCTTACTTCTCCCTTCCTTCATAAGACATAGTAGAGAAAAAAAGGGGAAGAGACTCACTACAAGCAAACCTAACTGGGGTTACTCAGTCATGTGAAGGTGTTCCCAGGATAAACTGGTAGGGGGGGGTGAAGAGGCAAAAATCTATAAAACCAAATAGTAGGTATTTAGGCCCAGATTCTGTATAGGATGCCTGGTCTCAGAAGCTGATGGGCGTCCTATATAGAATCAGGCCTAAGGCTGCCTAAAGTAAACCTGAGGGATTGGGCACCCTCCTGCCAGTTTCATTCGGGGGAATGGGGAGGTATTCCGGCAGGATGGATTGGACACCCTCCTGCCGGTTTCATTTGGGAGGGTTCCAGCAGGAGGGATTGGGCACCCTCCTGACGGTTTCATTTGGGGGTGGGGTGTTCCAGACAGAATGGACTAGGCATCCTTCCTGCCATGTTTGTTCAGGGGAGTGGGGGGACTAGCTGCCACAAAACTTTATTGCGGCAGGGAGACCCCCTGCCGCAATAAGCTTAGCGGCCATGTCTACATTATACTTGTCTCCCGCTGGCCTAGGAAAATGCATAAGGCCACCTAGGTCCACTTAAGGCTACTTCTGGGCTAAACCCCCCCCACGCCTAGCCTTAGGCAAGTTTAGGTAGGCTTGTGCACCTCCCTATGCTCCCAGAGGTGCCTCCAATGTAGGCGGCCTGCCTCGGAATCCTACTGCTACCTATAATTGGGACGCCGTTTATAGAATCTGGGCCTTAATATATGTTTGGGGTTTTTTTTTTTTTTTTCAAATATAGCTCATTCCTTTTAATGTTGCAGCTTGAGATGAGCTACATTCAGGTATAGTAAATATTTCATAAATATGTGCATAGCTTTCCTTGAGTAATTTTCAAAGCAATAGTTTCTTCTTTTTTTTTAATCTGACAAAATTCACAGTTCACACACTTTTCACTCTCGCAGGCAGTTATAAAATGGTGAACTAAAGAAAATGTCATTGTTTCCAAGAATCCTAATAGACAGCTAGAATAAAGCTGTAGTCAAAGACCCAAAAGCTTTTGGTTAAACTAAAGGTTATAAAATTGACAGAAAATAAATGATCTCTTCTGACTCTTTTTCATGCACTTTAATATTGTATTTGTTTAGGTTCATTCATAATAAAACCTGGAGACAAACTTCAAGATGAACTAGATAAATTCACTTATGTGAAAATTAGATGATTAAAACTGATTTCCCTTTTTTCATTTATCAAATAACCTATTTGCAGAGCTCTAATTTCTACTTGTATGTGCAGGTATCATTTATGAAACCAACTCAATAATTTTCCTACATGTCATAACTTTATTATTAATTGTCTCTGGAAATACAAAGTGACCTGAGTGGTAAAAATTGGAACACGAAAATTGCCATAATTGATTCCCTGTATAACTCTTTAAAAAGAGATTTTTCCAAATTTTCTCCTGCCCATGCAACTGGTGTTTGTTGTTCTTCAAAACTGCATCTCTTTTCCTCCTTCCTTCCCTCCTTCTATCCTATGTCCCAAATTTGTACCCCTCTCTTCTGTGTCCCAAAACACTGTTTCCCTCCCTCCTTTCCTTTTGTGTCCCACGTGCCAACATTCCTTTTCCATGCCTGAGTCACCCTGGAGACACTGAAAACAGATTTATTTATTTAATTCATTTTCTAACCCATTCTCCCCAAAGAGCTTCGAATGGGTTATGTACAGTCAGTGAGATACAATTTGTCATGCTTACATTAAAATGAGATTGTCCTAGTAAACCTATAGAAACATAGAAACATAGAAATAGACGGCAGATAAGGGCCACGGCCCATCTAGTCTGCCCACCCTAATGACCCTCCCCTACCTTTGCCTTGTGAATAGATCCCATGTGTCGATCCCATTTGGCCTTAAAGTCAGGCACGCTGCTGGCCTCAATCACCTGCAGTGGAAGACCATTCCAGCGATCAACCACCCTTTCAGTGAAAAAGAATTTCCTGGTGTCACCTCGTAGTTTCCCGCCCCTGATTTTCCACAGATGCCCTCTTGTTGCCGCAGGTCCCTTGAAAAAGAAGATATCTTCCTCTGCCTCGACACGGCCCGTGAGATACTTGAACATCTCGATCATGTCTCCCCTCTCTCTGCGCTCCTCGAGCGAGTATAGCTGTAATTTGTCTAACCGTTCTTCGTACGGGAGATCCTTGAGTCCTGAGACCATCCGAGTGGCCATTCTCTGAACCGACTCCAGTCTCAGCACATCCTTGCGATAATGCGGCCTCTGGTAGTAGGCAAATGATTAGGTGAATAGGTATGCTTTTATTGATTTCCTAAAGGTCTGAAGCTCTTCGATAGATCTTTCTTTCTTTTAATCTCGCCAGGAATACTGTTCAAAAAACAGAAGAATATTCTCAAGGAAATAAATGTTTCACTACAGTGGCTGTGTATATAATAAATAGGTTTGAGTTTGTTTGTTTCTTACTCCTCCATTTCCTCCCCAAACTCAATTGTGAAGATAATATTTCTGTCTTATCTGGTATTTCCCATTCAGCAAATTTAAAATAAATATAAGTAAAACTGAGGTAGAAGTGTGAAATCCTTTTAAAAAAAATTAAGGTCAATTACGTTTGCTATAATGAAACAGCCATCTTTATTGCTTCTTTGCAAATGAAAACTCATGGCTGAGTGGAAATATCACATAATGAAGATAAGATGAAATATGCATAATGTGCAGCAAAGTCCAATGTCAATAAACAGATTCAAGCCTGAGGGTAGATCTCTTTTGTGTTAAAATGCAGTTGTCTCTCAACCATTCTTCAGCTTCTTTTTCTCCTAACCTAGTAATTGTTTAAAGTGCTTTTATCTTAGAAAGCATTAGGAAATATATATTCCTTGAGCTCTTATCATTAAAATATATTTACTAAAAAAAATATTGTGTTGCCTTCATTATGTATCCCACTGATAAATAGAGAGCTGCCAATACCATAATGAATGGCTGATGAAGAGGAAATATAAAAGGCTTTATTACCCTGCGACCACCCCTTCACCTGCCAACCCCCCACCCACCTGGCGATCCCACTAAAGGGGAGACCATCCCCCATACCTTGCAAACAGAAGGTCCAGCCAGAGGGAGGCATAGGGGCCTTAGGCATCTGGGCTAACTTGAGTCTTAGGCTTCCTTCCCAGTGCATTCAGGGATGCACTAGGAGGGCCTAAAACTCTGATTGGCCAGATACCTAAAGCCCCTCTAATAGACATAGCCCTGTGACATAGATGTTGGTTAGAGAATTGGTGGAGTTAGGCGTCTGTTCATTAGGTGGTGTCACCTGCAACTAATGCTCTGGTTTTGAAACTGGGTGGGAGAGGTTGAAATTGAAGCACTATCCCCCAACTCAATAGTTCTTTGTGAATTAAATTCTGCTTCCCCCCCCCCTGCCCTTAGCTATTCCTATAGCTGAACTGTCCCTGCTTTTCCTGTTTGTTCTTTTTGCTTGTTTCTATGTTATATCTGTATCTATGAGGTGGATAATATATCTTTTATCTTAACTTGGTAGCTTCAGGGCTTTAAGAAGCCTTTAAACCAGTTTAATACTTTAGACCGAAGGCATCCAAACTTTGTAACAGTAAGTCATGGCCCACAAGATCAAAAGTGCTGCTGAGGTTGAACTGGAGGATAAAAGCATTCTGACCTTTGCTGAGTATCTTGTACAAGTTGTTGAGAAGAGATGCAATGACTATCTCCATGCTGAAAGAATGTCTAAATCCAGATTGAAGAAGTTGAAAATGATCTAGGATTAGAAGATTACATCCAGCCCTTTGCAGATGTGCTCAGAGTGCATTCTCACCAGATCTGCATGCCTACTTGGCCCAGCCTCCCATCTGCCTTGTCTCTCCCACTTGGATCTGCTCCATTATATTTGAAAGATCCATCTACAGAGCATCTGAGCCAAAGTACTCCATTCTGTGACATGGATGGAAAGAGGAAGGGACAAGACAGATACTGAACATGTATAAAACTAATAGACAGAACTGCTGAGGTGGCCAGGAGAGAAAAGCACCTCCATGAAACCAAAAGTAGACAAAAGGCAGAAATAATACCATAAAGATATCAAGCCACTATGAGAGAGGTAGAGATGCACTGACCTTGCCAGAAAAAACAACAACCCTAAAGAATATACTGACACCAAATGAGAAGACACCAAATTTTCAGGGAGTGAGGTGAAGAAGTAGGCTATACTGTAGAAACATAGAAATATGATGACAGATAAATATCAAATGGTCCATCTAATCTCCCTAAGAGATCCCATATGCCTGTCCCATGCTTTCTTGAATTCACAATCTCTGTCTCCACCACCTCTACTGTAGGACTATCCCATGCATTTACCACCCTTTCTGTAAAAAAGTATTTCCTTAGATTACTCCTGAACCTATTACCTCTTAGGGGAGAGGTATAAATGCACATGAGGTGAGTCTCATTTGAAAAGAAGCTCTGGAATAAGAAAGCATAGGATTAAAAGAGGTGATAGGCTCAGGAATAATCTAAGGAAATACTTTTTTAGAGAAAGGGTGGTAGATGCGTGGAACAGTCTCCCAGAAGAGGTGGTGGAGACAGAGACTGTGTCTGAATTCAATAAGGTGTGGGATAGGAAAGAGATAATAGTTACCGCAGATGAGCAGAATGGATGGGTAATTTGGCCTTTACCTGCCATCATGTTTCTATAAAATATGTTATTTCAATGTTTTCTCTATAAAAAAAAACCCTTCCTCTCAAATTCTGCTACATAGAGGTTAACCATAGAGGAGGCCATGGTGGCAATTGTTCCATTTGTAGAACAGACATTGATTAGAAGGTTTTTTTATGATGAGCTATCTCTTTAAAATGGTGGGAGGGGGGTGGGGAGGGGTTCATGCTGATTGGTTGACAGCCTAGCAGCGTCTTTTTTTATCTGACACCATGTTAGCAGAGTATTGTTTTAATGCAGAGCTCTGCCTATAGAAAATATGAGTAAATGTATAGACAACCAGTTAGACTAGTGTTTCCAGGATGATTTAAAATTATAAGAATGCCATGATGACTCTTTCTGTTCTTGCAGAAGAGACTATGAAAGCATATATTATAATTGGGAGCAACTCCTGATGAAATTTTGGTTGTGAAAATGAAACAGGCAGCTCCATATAGCCAAGCAAAGATAAGTTCCCAATTTTATAATTATAATTGTTATGCTTTTTCTATCATAATAAATTGACAAATTTAACTGAGGAATAGTTCAGCTTTAATATACAATGTTTAAATTAAACATGTTGGAGATATTTGACCAATGATTAAACTGTTGTAAGGCCGGCTAATTCTCTATGAATTTCAGCCTCTATTGAGGTGTTTTTCCTCAATTGATGAAATCCCCCATTGAATTAAAACAGTGAACTGAAATAAGGGGTACTTGGTGTATTTGTATTTCTCTTGGTTTATTTTTATTTGGAACTTATTGGGGTGTTTAAACAAGAAGGTCTTTAGGTGTGATGAAACCTTTATTGCACATTTATTCTGATTTGAAAAAAGTTTTTAATCACAATAATAAAAAATATCAACAAGGCATTGACTATTTGTAACAATAGATTTGAAATTCCTAAAACAGATTGTTGCAATTAGTATGTTGTCAGTATATCATACATGTCAAGATACCCAGCTAACATATTAGAAAATAATTATACAAGCAAAACAAAAGCTACTATATAAGATTTGATTGTGAAACACAGATACACAAAATGTTTTGTTCTAGATTTTGGGAAAAGCACAAGCAAGGAGGGGGGGAGTGATTGAGAAAGAAAGATGTGCTTTTCTTTTTTTATCCCCTCCCTCCCCAACTGATATTTTTATTTTTCTTCTCTTCCTTCCTCTCTCAGGTTCAAATTTAGGAATCTTTATTGGTATAACCACATTTGTATGTATGTATTACATGAGCCTGATTTTATAAAGGTTATCAAGGCAGGAAAAACAACATCCAAGTACATTGTGACATTGTGATAGGGAGCAGGGGCAGTAAGAAGCTAACCCTATTCCTTAGCCCACCACAGCTAAATGGATACTGGAGTGACCAAAACAAGATGTTTTCCTTTGGGTAGCAGAGTTCAGCAAAAGTGTACAAACAAGAGTTCTTTATTTGTTCCATCTCCTGGATCAATATCAAAATAAAAGTATATTTAAGTGTTTCCCTCATGCACTGCTCTATTTCCAAACAGCAGTTCTCCAACATCAGAAAACAAAAACAAAAACATGTTTGCCACTTAGGCTTTGCTAGCAGCTTGTGAACAAAATCATCCTCTCCTCAATATTTCATGTTGCTAGTAGCTGCATATGAGTTTCACAAACTTGAGTCCTTTTAGGTATTGTGGCTTTTGCCACCTTGTTTTTATCAGCTGGATTATTAAGTTCAATGAAGGCTCTTTGTTGTGTCTCTTACAATCCAGGCTTGGTGGGTGTGACCTATATTGGGTTCTAAAGTGGCTTCCAGCAACCTTCCTCTAAGGCAGTGGTCTCAAACTCAAACCCTTTGTAGGGCCACATTTTGGATTTGTAGGTACTTGAAGGGCCGCAGAAAAAATAGTTAATGTCTTATTAAAGAAATGACAATTTTGCATGAGGTAAAAACTTTATAGTTTATAAATCTTTCCTTTTGGCTAAGTCTAAATAATAATATTGTAATTTATAGCTAAAGAGACATATGATCAAGAAACTATTTTATTTTACTTTTGTGATTATGATAAACATACCGAGGGCCTCAAAATAGTACTTGGCGGGCCGCATGTAGCCCCCGGGCCATGTGTTTAAGACCACTGCTCTAAGGTAAACTGCCACTACTTTACACTGCAAAGCAGCCCTGTGCTCTGCTAATTATCATTCCCTCTTCTCCACCTGTGCATGGAGCTTAAACATTCTACCTTTAGTGATTCAGCTCTCCACTGAGCCTTTAACCATTATTATTTGGCTCAAAGGAAAGAGACATGCCTCACTGATTTCTTATCCCACCCCTATGTAAAAATCCCTTAGGGAGCTATGAACCAGATGTGAGTTTTGAATTAAATAAGCTTAACAATGCAAATGATATCTCTATGCTTTGGTCAGGAAGGGACTAAGGATTCCCCTCCCCACTTAACTCTTGAATGCTTTTGACCTGATGATCTGGTTTGCACAACTATGATAAGCATAATCTCTCTCCCTTTCAATACTGAGGCCAGCTCACTCACTCTTTCATTTCAGTTCCGGACTCCCAAATCATTTCTTCACTTAACTATTAACTCTCAAACATACGCTCATTCTCACTCATACAAACAGATGTTTCTGGCTCTGCTAAACTTCCTTCAGACACAGATAACATATCTACCTCTGGACAATTAAATGACTGGCTTAAGACTTGATAGCACTTATCTGTCTGGATTAGCCTGGAAAGTTCCTTTGCCAGATTCTTGAATTCAATTATTTTCTTGTCACCAGCTGAAGAGCTTAAGGATATGGAATGTGACCTTTCCTTCCCCTGAGGTATGCAGTGTTTGTGGTTATCACAGGAACTGATGCCATTCCCCCCTATCTTCAGATCCCCAGGTTGTTTAACCAAAATACATGGTGAAGCAGAGGCTCTCATTGGCTGTCTTTGATAATGCCTAATAGATCTCATTACTGCCTGCTCTGGTGTGCTTGCAAGGGGTATCTCACTCACCCTTCCCCCCTCTCTGTGTTCTGCTAGAAGCAGTGGGTGTGTGAATCCTATCAGAGGATTTTGGCTAGCTGCATGTTTATTCAAGGGCAAATAAGACAGTGGCTCAGAGCCATTTATACTCAATTAAGCCCTTTGCCTTGTCCTAGGAATATTACTGTTGGGTTTCTTTACAGTGAAAGGGCATGATACTGGTGACAACCTTTGTATATTTGGGACTTGAGTCTTATCCCTGTCACAACATATAAACAATTTGTTGAGTATTTTTGAATAAGCTTGCCAAAAACATAACCTTTTGTGAAATATATTAGGTAATGTGTATAGCAGGACCAGCCTCTATCTCCCATATGTCTAGTATCATCCCTTTGTGAATTTTATATCTCCCCACCACATCCAGCATTGCTCCTCTATGTCTCTATCCCTTCCAATGTTGTTGTTTTTTCCTATCCCTCTTCCCTTCCCCATCCTGGAACCTGCATCAATCCCACCTCCATCCTGCTCCCATTCTTCCTCTCTGCTACCTCCCTTCTGTCCCCACTTCCACAAACTAGCATCTATCCTTTTTTTCCATCCCTCCTGACCCTTTTCTGAGAATCCAATAAATGTTCCTCTGTCTTCATTCCATCCTGTACCTTCATGTATCCATCATCTCTCCCTCTTCCTACTTCCCCTGCAGGTCCTGTCATCTTTTTATCTTGCCCCCTTTCTAAAGTAGTCATTTAAACTTATTGTTGGCAGTGGTAGTGGTAGTTCTACAGATATATACTCTCTGATTGGCCCAATGCCTTCCTTCTGCTGTGCCCTTCCATGACAGAAAGAGAAAGTTCTATCAGAATAGGTTAGATGCAGCAGAAGATAGGTTCCAGGTCAGCTAGAGATAGCATGTCTTTAGCGCTAGTGCTGCCCCAGCCAACGTCAAGTATGGAAGGCCCCAGAGGAGTAGAAATGAAGAGAGAATGAGAGATGCTAGAACATAAGAACATAAGCAATGCCTCTGCTGGGTCAGACCTGAGGTCCATCTTGCCCAGCAGTCCGCTCACACGGCGGCCCAACAGGTCCAGGACCTGAGTAGTAATCCTCTATTTATACCCTTCTATTCCCTTTTCCAGCAGGAAAATGTCCAATCCTCTCTTAAATCCCAGTACTGTATTCTGCCCTATAACGTCCTCTGGAAGCGCATTCCAAGTGTCCACCACACGTTGGGTAAAGAAGAACTTCCTGGCATTTGTATTGAATCTGTCCCCTTTCAACTTTTCCGAATGCCCTATTGTTCTTTTATTTTTTGACTGAGGAAGATTATATTTTCTAAAGTAAATATATTTCTATTGCAATAATTACGATTGAAGAGTGAAGAATGGCTAATGTTTCAATATTTCCCCAAAAAATGTGGGGGAGGAAAAGTTTTGTAGCATTGCCGAATAAAGTAGAAAGTATATGTTTCAGTTTAAAAATTATTTGTAAAATGTGTGATAAATCTAATGCCATATTTGAATACTAGATGGACACATTTGCCTAACATGCAAGTATTTGCTCAGATTTAACATATACTGTTAGGAAAAAAACAGACTCCCAAATATTTTCCTCATCTTAACATATATAAGGAGAAAAGGCTAGCATATTTTTTTACAACCAATTATTGCATGAAGAAAAACAAAAATAAGAAGTATTTATGGCTGTGTAAGTGTCTTAAAATGAAGCATGAGAGACATGATGGAAGGCTCTTGAAAATGTAATTGCAAGAAGTAAACATATTCTATGATTCTATTAGTCTCTGAAGAAAAACAAAACTGTGATACTTTACCATATTTTCCAAAGTGGTAATGGGCTTCTAGTTTATAGCTCTTTTGTTTATGAGTTGCCTTGAAACATAAAATCATTTTCGAGTGTAACATCTGGCAAGAATGGAACCTTGGCAAAAGAGATCTCCATGGCCAGAAATGGAATTTTAAAAAGTGAAGGTAAAGGAAATATTATATTCAATCAAGTATTGTTTTCTAATTGTGAATTTCCTGGGATATAGGATAAGAACATAAGAACAGCCATACTGGGTCATACCAGTGGTCCAATCAGCCCAGTATCCTATGTCCACAGTGGCTAATCCAAATCAGAAGTACCTGGTATAACCCCAAATAGTAGCAAAATTCCATGCTCTGACCCCAAGGCAAGCAGTGGCTTCCACCATGTTTGTCTCAATAGCAGACTATGAACTTTTCCTGCAGAAACCTGTCTAAACCATTTTTAAACCCATCTATGTTAATCACTGTTCCAGAGCTTAACTCTTTTTTGAGTGAATAAAATATTTCCTCCTATTGAGTTTAAAAGTACTTCCCGGTAACCTCATTAAGTGTCCTCTAGTCTTTATAATTTTTGATGGAATTAAAAAAAAACAATTTACTTTTACCTGTTCTACGAGAGGTCTCGGAAAAGTTTCCGGCCCAACCAAGAAAAGAATGTTGTGGATCCATGAAAACTTACACGTTATTCCACACTTTTCTTGATATTTTTGTTTCAGTCTCTTCTAACTTCATGTCTTGGCAAACCATGAAGGATAGAGTTGCAGCAATTATACCAATTGTTCAGACTACAGTTGGTTCAAAATACAGCTGTTAAACTAATATATGATATAAAATGTTTAATAGTGCTTCCCCCTCACCTTCAGGCAGGACACTGGTTACCCATAAATACCAACATTTTCTTTAAAATTATTGCAATTATTTTCCCCACTCTGGTCTTTCATAGGGTTACCGTATGGCTCTAGAAAAAGGAGGACAGATTGAGACATCTAGGTTTTACTTCCATTGATAGCAATGGAAATATGGAGAACAAACTGAGACATCTGGATTTTAGTTCCATTACTTTCAATGGAAGTAAAACCCAGATGTCTCAATCTGTCCTCCCTTTTCTGGAGCCAAATAGTAACCTTATCTTTCACCTTTCTTATTCAAACACCTTATACCTTATTCTCCAGCATGTACTTTATGTTCCTCTCAACCAAATTTTTTAATGGTTCCTTTATTTCTTCAGGTACACTCGCACCTTGAAAGTGTAATCAGAGCTAAGAATTAAAGAAAAAAGTTTAAAACAGAGCAGATCTTCATCACTAGGGCTCAATGTTATAGCAGGACTTTGATAGTGAGGTTGACTGTGAGGCTTTGGTAGTCAGGCAGAGTAAAACATGCTGCAGAGGTGGCTCTGAGCTGGACTGCATTCTCAAGAGGCAGGACTACAGAGCAGGAAGAAGACAACAGCTGATTCCCTTCCTTTGGTAGTCACAGCACTCAGTGATACATATTGGCCACTGGGAGGAAGAGGAGATTGTGCACCATCATTGGCACATGCATGAAAAACCCTGCATGTGCATTGGAGGAGCCAGGATGGAAGAGGTATTGGAAGTGTACAAGAGTGCACTGAAGTAAGGGGTCCAATCTGGAAAGCTGCCAAAGGAAGTGGAAGTATCATGGGACCCTGGCTGGGTGAAGGCAAGGGTCTAGGAAGGAGGCAGGAGAGAGGAGTTTGAGAAGGGGAGGCATGAAAATTGCATACTCTGATTTGGCAAGAAGTCCAACAACAGGGGAAAGGAGCTTAGAATACTGTAACTGGCACTGCAACATTTTAAAACTATTTGGGTATGAGATAACTGATCGGGAGACACTTGCTGCATAATGTTTTTTTTTTTAAAGAATTCCAAGCATTTTTAGATGTTTTATCAAAATGGGCTAAGTGGTATGAGAAGCCTTGAGAAGAAGGGGGCTGAAAAGGCCTCAAGAGAGACTTGGCAAGATATACTCGTATTTCTAACTCTCCTGAGAAGTTTTACATAGAATATAAACTATCCATGATTAGTTCAGTCATTCAAAAGTGTTTTCACAAACTAAAACTCATACATTCGATCACCTCGCTCCTTGATCTCCCCTCTATAAACATTCTCATTTACTCATTAATCATCTCATACATTGACTATTGCAATTCTTTATACCAAAGAAATACACAGAAATAAATTTGTCAACCAAAATTTTTATAAAACACAGCTATAAATTAATCTATAAAGCAAAATAGTATGATCATGTCACCCCCCCCTCCATGATGTTCATTGGCTACCGATTATATACCACATCACATTTAAAATACTCCACACCTACAAACCAAACACTCACATATCCCAGCTTTCATTGACAAACATTTGATTCCATGTTCTTCCGTTTGTACACTTCGATCCAACAACTACCACCTATTAGTAATACCATCAGTCCATGAGTTATTCTTAATAATAATTAAAAAAAACATCTACAAAGTGACCTAAATGGGTACTTGGACGATCAAAAACCAGCTTAGGTTTTTCCCCTGCCTCTAAATGCATAGAGCAAAAAGAGACATTTTTAGAGGAGGGGAAAGGGCAGGAGGTGGGCGGGAGGTGGGCCGACCTAGACATAGTCGTACAGCAGGTATAACCAAAACATTTGACAAGCAGGGCCAAGTAGGGGTTAGGGGCTTGCCGGGGCAGGAGGACAGGCTCCCTCCTGCCCTGATGTTGTCAGGAGGGGGTCACAGCTCTCTGGGGCAGGAGGGCTTGGGCTCCTTGCTGCCCCAATGTTGTCAGGGGGGTCGTGGCTCGCTGGTGCAGGAAGGCTTGGGTTCCCTCCTGCCCCAATGTTGTCGGGGGGTGGGTCACGGCTCACTTGGGCAGGAGGGCTTGGGCTTCCTCCTGCTCCAATCGGCTTGGGCTCCCTCTTGCCCGATCCGATTAGGGGTAGGTGGGGACGGATCACGGCAGGAGAAATTGGCTATCTCTCCTGCCGTGATCGTTGCTGGAGGGGGGGTGGATTCTCTAACTGGTGTTATTTTTGACAGACACTGGTTACAGAATCCAGCTTATAGGCGAAGGACTGGCCCCTCCTTCACCTACAAGCTCTTGTGTTGGGCATTTGGGACTTAGGCTTTTTTTGGTTGATTATATGTTGTTAGTGTAGACGTAGTGGTGGTCTGGGCATTTAAACAGCTGAACCTAGAGGCAAGCCATTATTTAAAAACCTCCTTTTGAACATTTTTTTTGAGAATGGACATTTTCCCTGCTTCTACTTTCAGCATTTAGGGCCTAGGTCAAAAGGGGACTTAGACGTTTTTTTGATTATGTCCCTCCACCTTATTAGTTAGCACTCCCATACTTTGGAACTCCCTTCCCCTACATATTAAATTAGAACCATCTATAGACAAATTCTGATCCAAAGTTAAGGCATTTCTTTTTAAGGATGCCTTCAACACCTAAAACCTCTTTTCTTCTCCAAATATGCATAAACATTTTGGCAGAGAACTAGAAAGCTTCCATTGAAGTGACCCCCTCATCCTTCTTGTTTCTCCCCTTCCCCTACTCCCACATTTATTTATTTTCATCTTGATGTAATTTAATTCCCTGGTGTACTTCCCCATTAATCATGTGCATTTTGTATATCTTATATCCCCCCTTTCGTTTATTTTAAATATATAATGCCTATAATTTTATGCTTATTTTAAGTTATATTATTTGAAACTTATTGTAAACCATTTAGCCATTGCAGATAAATGATATATCAAAACCCAATAAACTTGAAAACTTGGATCCATATTTTATTGTCCTAGAAATAAGGTTCCAAGAAACAAGTAGGCAAATGATCTAGGTTCTGAAGGAAAGAAATCATGGAGGCAGATACAGTCAAAGTTGAAGAGGTCTTTAAAATCTTTATTAAAGCTGGTTAAAATACTGCCCAACATGGCAGTGTTTCACCCTGCATGGACTGCTTCAGGCGGGTTTAACTTTTTACCTTGTGGTGTCAGTGAAAAACATCACCATAAAGCATTGCAGAATCTCCTGATTCCAAATGAGGATTCCTGCATGGGCCTAAAGGAATCCTTCTTTGGAATCAGGAGATCCTACACTGCCTTATGGTGATGTTTTTCACTGACATCAAAAAACATAAGAAGAAGTTGCCTCCACTGGGTCAGACCAGAGGTCCATCGCGCCCAGCGGTCCGCTCCCACGGCGGCCCATCAGGCCTATGACCTGTGAAGTGGTCCCTGACTATTCCTATAACCTACCTCTACTTCTATCTGTACCCCTCAATCCCCATAAGAACAAAAAGTTAAACTCCTGAAGCAGCCCATGCAGGATGAAACACAACTGTGTCAGGCAGTATTATAATCTACTTTAATAAAGATTTTTAAAGACATTTAACTTTGCCCATGTTTGCCTCCATGATTTCCTAATTGGATTTACTGTTCTTCAAATAGAGACATTTTATAGATGTTCTAAAAGAAAAGGAAGGTTATGTAGAAAGTAACTCTCTTGGCATCTGTGCCACCATACCCATTATGATGGCACTCAGATTCTGACACTCCTTAGGTAAATTGCCTCTGCTCAATTTACCTATTGCTTAGCCCCAAGGAAACAAGATATGTCCACACTTCTCGCAAGTACTACAACAAAGGTAGCATTAATATACAATAACTGGGAAAGTTCAGTAATAACAAATACATTGTGATATGGGATATTAATAAATGATATCTTTTAGTGGGAAACCTTATGCCAAGTTTATAAGTTTGAACTTATGAACTCGTTACAATTAGGACATTATAATAAATTCAAAGAGATTTGGGATCCATTAACAAAATTTTGTACGAATTGATCATCATTAATATTTCCCTTTGATTTCTGAATGAATGTTATGCACATTCAGGAAGGGTGGGTGAGATAAGTACTTATCTTATTATTGGGCTGTTTTTTGTACCAGTTGATGGTTAATCTGTTGCACTTTGTGTTGGCTTTTAAAACGAATAAAGAATTGAAAAAAAAAAAAACCCAAAACAACACAAATACATTATGCTGTACTGATTTTCCAAGGTTACAAATTTACATCTTGTACCTGATTAGTCTGGGCAAAGGCAATGGTTGATTGTTTTAATTAAGGCATCTTCTTTTGGAACATTTTATTTGAGATCTGCTTTTTTTTTTTTCCTGCATAGTTATAAAATACTGCCTTAGCATGCCCAATTTGAAGAGCAACATTTACACCAGGTTTCAGCAGGCATAAGTCCACCCTTTATAGAATCACGCTTAGTGCCAATTTTTTCTAACACCATTTATAGATTTTTATCTACCTGTCTTAAGAGGGGCCGCCGAAAAGTTCTCAGCCCAACCAAGACGTGAATGATGTGGAGCCACAGAACGTACAAGTTATATCATACTTTTCTTGACACTTTTCATTTCATATCATTGAAACAAAAAGTGTGGAATAATGGTTTTGTAAAAGTGGGGAAGGGTGTAAATAAATAAAAAAGATTTCAGTCTTACTGCTTTAGAAAAGATATCTCCATCCGTCCTGGAATCAAAGTACTTTAGTAAATTGCCCTCCTCTGTCCCAGTAAGTTCAGGCTCCCACAGTATGTACAGTATATAAATATATTTTTTGCCATGGGTCAAGAAAAGGCAAACCTGAGGCTAGAGGAGGGAAACAAGACATCATGGCATTTAAAAAAATAGGAACACTGTTTTAAACTATCCTTACTGCAAGTATGTTGAAAAAATCACCGCATCTAATATACATGGCAAAAGTACTTTGAAGCTGTGTGGGCTATTTGAAAATTGTCCCATCCTACATAAGAATTAGAGCAAATAAATAGCCTAGATTTGATTTTTATCATTCTAGCTGAGAAGGGATTACTGATCTTAAAAGAGTGATCCCACTAAATTAAGAGTTTGTCTCTTAGTTCATATTTAATTTTTGTTAGTAAGTCAAATAAAATAAGCAGGATGGTTTTATATTTTTAATAGGAGTCGAGACAGATGTATGTGTCAATGTTAGGTCTTTTGGTCCTGTTGTATGTCAGACTTTATGACAACAGATCACAATTACCATACAACCTAGGACAGAAATTATGGCCTTGAGAACAGCTAATATATTCATAGAGCTTTGTAGCAAGTGGAATAATTACTTATATAAACTGACCTTAGTGGCTACTGTAAAACTAATTATTGCATTCTTAGAGTGACTGTAATTAATGTAATCTCTGAAGCACTAAGATATTAATATTTCAGGTTACAGATTGACTATAACATTTGCTGCACAAGCTGGTGGTTTAATGTGCATTCTGTGTCATAATTCACTGTTAATCTTTCAATACTGTACCTTTAAAGTGCCAACTTTTAATACATTGCTGCTGTAAAATCATGGGTTTGAACTCAACTCTGCTTGAAAATTAGCAATTAAAAACAGCACTAGCCTAGCAAGATTTAAACAAAAACAGCATGCATACATCCCTTTGGGTGCTAGTTGTAAACAATGATTGAGTTCTAGAAACCAATAATTTTATCAATGTTTGGATTTTATGTAGCATTTATAAGTGTGTAACATTATTTCATTCTTTATAAAGCATTAAAAGCATATATGAAAATTAAACAAGCCAAGCAACTTGTTAAAAATATAATAAATATATATTCTTGGGACTTGGGTTAGTCACTGTTGGAACCAGGATACTGGGCTTGACGGACCATCGGTCTGTCCCAGTGTAGCAATTATTATGTTCTTATCATTAATTTGGGCCACCTTTTATCAAGCTGCATTAGGGTTTTTTATCGCCAGCCGCTGTGTTAACCTTTATATGCCAAGTTTAACCCAGTACCCATCTAAATATCATTCTATTTTGGTTAAAATTAAATAGGATCTGGCAGCCCTCCTTCTTGACCTTCCCTTCCACCCCTAAAGAAAATGTAACGTTGCCCCAGCCTTCCCTCCACAACTAGAAGACACTAAAATGGCTTCTGCAATTTCCAGTGGAAGTCTTGCAATACTTCAAATACTATGACTACTTTAGGTACTTGAAGTATTACAAGGCTGTCATTAGAGGTCATGGCAGCCATGTTGGATTTCAGGCCAGCACTGGGAAGGAGTTAGTATATATCATTTTTGTCCAATTTCCCTCTAGTCTAGACCACCATGTTTGAGCTGCCTGGGCCAATCAGGCCTTAAGGCCAGCCATTCGAGGGATGGATGGCCTGCTCCACCCCCACTAAGATCTGGGCAGGAGGGATCCCAGGCCCTCCTGCCCTGACACAACCCCCCCACGACCGCCCACCTGAACCCCCAATCAGCCCGCCGAAAACCTTCCCCCACCCACCGACCTGCAAGATCCCATCCGCCGACCCCGCAACTCTACTCCCAACCCCTGACACCCTCCCCATACCTGAAAAACGTTGGCCGGACGGGCAATCTGCCTAAACTTTTGGTTATACCTGCTGTATGCCTATGTCTAGGTCGGCCCACCTCCCGCCCTAACCCCTCCTCTAAAAACACCTCTTTTTGCTCTATGCTTTTAGAGGCAGGGGAAAGGCCTGAGCTGGTTTTAGATACATCTAAAACCAGCTTTGATTATGGGTACTTGGACGATCAGGCTTTTTGATCGTCTAAGTATCTATTTAGGCCACTTTTTAGACGTGTTTTGTTTTTTTTTCGATTATGAGCCCCTTAAGGTTTAGTTTAGTTTAGTTTTAGTTTCTCTCCTCCTATCATGTTCAGCTCCTTTAGCTTTCTGCTCCCCAAATGCATCATTCTGCATTTCTTTGCATTAAAGCATATTTGCCAAGCTTTATTTCATGCTTCTAATTTTTGGAGACCACATCCTATGCTGCAAATTTTTGTCATCTACAAAATGGCAAAAATTTCCTGTTAACCCTAAGATAATATTAAACAGAATTGGACAGAGGACATAAAAAATAATACTGTTATATTTAATGCAATCTAATTTTTCCCAACTGACATATGAACAAACAACTTTTTAATGTTTATGTTTTATGCTTGTGTTTAATATTTATATACTGCTCTTTGTTAAAACATCAGTGCGGTTTACAACCATTTAAAAAGGAAAAGAATGCTAATATTTAAAGAACAGACAACAATATGAAAGGAGGGGGTGGGGAGAAGTTGAGTTGTATGGGGCGCTTTGAAGAACACACTACGTGCCCCCTTTTTGCAATACTGGGGGGAATGGGTAGGGGGAGTGGTCTTGGCTGTGCTATATGGGTAGGGGTCTCTTTTGGTTATGGGGAGTTTTGTGCTGGGGTGATGTTCCTTCGCTAGTCAGGACTTCCCTGTATTAAGTAGGGATGGTAGGGGTATTGGAGCATTATGCTTTGTCTGTTGAGTTGTATTGTGTGTGGTAATTGTATTGTTTTTGAAAAACTTTAATAAAAATTTAAAATTAAAAAAAAATAATAATTTTTTTTTTAAAAGACTGAAACATTGCTTTTTATGTGGTGGTGCATGCGTCTTAATGTTTAAGCCTATCACCATATGCTGACTTGACTGATGGCCACAAGACAAATGGAATAAGATGAATAGTTCTGACAAACTAAACTGGCAGTCACTGCAAGTCTTACACAGAAAGACAGAAAAAAAGAACAGCCGATACTGAATAAAAAGTCATGGCCAGTTGGAAGAAAACTTGAAATCTCAGTATAGCATAGAATAGACAGATGTAGCATTTAACCCAAAAAAATGTTTTTTATAGCATCCCACAAATTTGGATAATAAATAGCATTGAAATTTATAGATTGAACTGTGAATTGAACTAGTACACCAAGGCCTCCTTTTAAGAAACTGTGATAACAGTTTCTAGCACGGGGAGCCGTGCTGAATGGCCCGCGCTGCTCCTGACGCTCATTGAGTTCCTATGAGCGTCGGGAGCAGCGCGGGCCATTAAGCGCTGTTCCCTGCACTAGAAACTGCTATCGCAGTTTCATAAAAGAGGGGGCAAGTTTGCTGTAAAAATGTTGCAGACTACATTTCCATCCAAGTCATGGTGGTCTAGAGGGAAAATGGACTGAAATGATACATACTAACTCCTGCCCAGTGTTGTCCTGCAGTCCAACAGAGCTGCCACAGCCTCTAGTACTTGTAGTACTTCAAGTGCCTAAAGTGATTGTGGTCCATCTAGCCCAGTATCCTGTTTCCACAGCGGTCAATCCATGTCACAAGTACCTGGCAGAAACCAAAATAGTAGCAACATTCCATGCTACCAATTCTACAGCAAGTGGTAGCTTTTTCCATGTCTGTCTCAATAGAAGACTATGGACGTTTCCTCCAGGAACTTGTCCAAACCTTTTTTTAAACCCCGATATGCTAACTGCTATTACCATATGCTATGGTAACAAGCTCCAGAGTTTAACTAGTTTTGAATGAAAAATGATTTCCTTCTATATGTTTTAAAGGCTTCTGTCCAGTTAAACCCTGCTAAACTGGCCATGGCCAGATAGTAAGTAGTACTTCAGCAACACTAACCAGTTAATATCCTGTCGGACTGGCAGTTCCCTAACCAGCTGGGCTGGGGCAGTCCAGGGCTGGAGCATTTTTTAGATTAGTGGTGAAATTACTACTACTTCTACTTATTACTTCTGTAGTGCTACCAGGCACACTCAGCGCTGTACATTAAACATGCAAGAGACAATCCCTGCTTGAAAGTCCTTACAATCTAATTATGACAGACAAACAGGACAAAAGGGTAAATCTGCTAACTGGTTAAAATGGTTTTCCTAATTTTTTTTTTTTAATGGTATAGATCAAGTTTTTTTGAAAGACCTTTCATGTCATGTCTCCCTCAGCTTAAGATCATCATCAGAAATTATAATTATAATTTTTTAAATGGGACGTATGATTGCTATACAGCAGGGTCTTTATAGGAAATTTAAGGATGTTTGGGAGCCATTGACAAAATTTTGTAAGGAGTGATTATGGATTTTGCCCTTTGAACATACACGTCCAGGGTGGGAAAGGGGTGTGGAAATACTTTAATTTAATTAAACTAAACTAACTAAACTAAACTAAACCTCACGTTTATATACCGCATCATCTCCACGGAAGAGCTCGGCACGGTTTACAAGAACTTAAAAATGAGAAAGGGTAGGAAAAGGAAAATAAGTTTATAAATCGAGTGGAAAAGTAAAGGAAAAGAAATTACATGTTAGAGAAGAGCCAAGTTTTTAGTTGCTTGCGGAATAAATGGAGGGAGCTCAGGTTCCGCAGCGGGATAGTAAGGTCAATCCAGAGACCTGTGATTTTGAAAAGAAGTGATTTTCCCAGTTTACCTGCGTGGAGAATACCATGTAGGGAGGGGAAGGATAGTTTTAATTTATGGGCGGTCCTGGTGGAGTCAGGGCACGAGGAGTTGAAAGAAAGTGGGATTAGGGAAGGAAGGATGCCGTGAATAATCTTAAAAGCCAGGCAAGAGCATTTGAATTGGACTCTGGAAATCACTGGGAGCCAATGAAGATTGGCCAGGAGTGGGGAGACGTGGTCAGATTTACGTTTTGCAAAAATCAGCTTGGCTGCCGTGTTCTGAATAAGCTGGAGTCTTTGGAGGCTTTTTTTTGTTAAGCATAGGTAAATTATGGTTGAGTGCAATTGTTGGGTGTATAGAAGGGGGGAGGATACATGTATTTGTTATGAAATATAATTTGATTGAATTCAAGTGCTGTTAAAGTGTAAAATGTCTGTATAATATGTTGATTTATTTTTAGCTTTAAATAAAGATATTAAAAAAAAAGATCATCATCAGATTTTTGTTGTGTTCTACCATGACTAAAGTAAGACTAACAGAAGCTTATGTAGCAGTTTGCATTAGACTCCTAGTTACTAGACAGTATTAATGTAACATATTTGGAATGAAAACATTTATTCCCTGTGGGTACCAACCCTTAATGGCAATGGAAGGTGACATTTCTGTCACTTGGAGGAAAGAAGTCATTAAGATGGCATCCATTAAGATGGAGACCCATTAAAAGTGTGCAGGACTTTGGCGCACTGATAATCCCACGGTGACATTTGCATGCAGGACAAATGCACGATGACGCTTCTGCTGTTCCCATTTGCGCCCTGAGGGGTGTGGGGGGGAACCCCCCCACTACACTTAGAAGTGCTCGTGCTCCCATTGGGGGTGTGTGGTGGGGACCCCCCCACACACTACACTGAAAACTCCTGAAGACCGAAAAAGGGAAGGAGAAAGGGAGTTTTCAGTGTACTGGGGGGTTCCCCCAACCCTCCCAAAGGGTGCACAAGCACTTCTAAGTGTAGTTGGGGGTTTTCCCCCAAGCCTCCTTAAATGGGAATGGCAGAAACAGTGGCTTGCATTTGTCCTGTGTGCAAATGTCACCGCGGGATTGTCAGCGCGCTAAAGTCCCGCACGCTTTTGTTACGGTACCATAAATAAAGTAGAATTCAGTGAACTAGATCTCTGGAAGTATCATTATCTGTTCCACTTTCTCTGCACACCTCATCCCTATTATAGAATTCCACACCACTTAAATGCATAGGTTTACTGAATATTTACATAAATTAAGGCCCCCTTTTAACAGGCCACTTTAGGGTTTTTTTTTTAAATCACTGGCTGCTGCAGTAAAAGCTCCAGTCCTCATAGAATTCCTATGAAGGAGAAAAAGTCTCCCCTGACCCAAATGAAGTAAAGGAGAGAGAGACAGCCCTGACAAGCAAACCTAATAAATTATTGAAGTGAATGGGAGGCCCTCAGTCTCACAGCCCGCAGTGGGGAACACGGCCCCTAATGCACCAGCTGTCACAGTCATACACCAAAAAAGGCTTTCCCACGTGAAGTTTCTGTGAAGTAACTAGTGCACAGACTAGGTGCTAAAAGTGAAAATTACAAAATAAAGAGAAAACAATAAGCTAGTTGGGCTGTCTCTGCCCCTCACCAAGGGTACATCAGCAGCCAAAATCGTCCAAGCCATAAGCTGATCAAACAGGTAGTGTGGTACTTAGCTTCTCTAAAAGAATCCAGAGTAAGAAAACATGTAGCCAGCATATATAAGATCCATCCAACGGGGCTCTGTTTTGAGGGAATAACCCCCTTTCTCAGGAACCAGCTCTGCTATCACTGTACACTCTCAAAAGGAGGGGCAGAGACGGGGAGTTGTTGCTAACTTGGAGGATATTTGGAGGACGCTTTTTGTGTGGTCTCAGTCTCCTGCAGCAGCGATTCTCTCTTCCTTGCGACCAACACCGACAGGCACTGATAGAGACGGACCCTTGACGTCATCGGGTCTGTCTCCAACATCTTAAAGAGCAGCCACTGCCGCGGTTACTTCAGGAGTTGTTGCTAACTTGGAGGATATTTGGAGGAGGCTTTTTGTGTGGTCCCAGTCTCCTGCAGCAGCGGTTCTCTCTTCCTTGCGACCAACACTGACAGGCACTGATAGAGACGGACCCCTGATGTCATCGGGTCCGTCTCCAACATCTTAAAGAGCAGCCGCTGCCGCGGTTGCAGCAGCAGCTGCGCGGCCGCAGGGCGTGGCCGAAGGGGTGTGCCCTAAGGGGTACGCAAGGCCCCTTGGGAGCCCCTTGGAGCCACAAGGAGTCCGGGAGCTGGAACTTGTTGGTAACATTATTTACTTCCATAATTTTTGTATGTTTGTTTGAATATGGGGAAAAGGAAAATTAAACCAAAAAGTTCAACACCAGTGGTATCTGGCCCCATGGACAGACATTTAACACTATTATCTGAAAACCCATTTGCTGTACCATCAAATATAGATTCCTCATTGTCAGGAGCTTCAATAAGTCCCCTCGAACGGACCCCTCCCCTTCACCCAGTATCTAGTGATAGTAGGCATATAAACCCTACTATATCCGATGGACAAGTGGTTTCCTCTACCCATATAAATAAATTAGTTTATACTGAAATACCTAAACCATTGATTTTTTCTGGAGGAGTGGAGGGAAATCCATGAACAGAGGAAACACAGGATATTACCCTAAGGGACTTATGGTTAAGAATATCTAGAGTTGAAGGGTTTCTCAGGACAACGATGAAACAAATTTGTGGATTTTTCTCAGTCAGTTTCTTGTAAATTAGAAAATGTGGACTCTAATTTAGGTTGTTTGGATAAACGACTAAATGTTATAGAAACTCAATGTAATACTTTACAAGCTGTCTCGGTACCTGCTGTTAAAGATTCTACAGTGATACATTCTAAAATTGAATCTATGGAGAATATGAATAGAGTAAAAAAATCTCCGCTTAGTCAATTTTCCAGTAACTCATCTATTGTTACCTGAAATTTTATTAAGGAAGTTTTTCAAAGAAGTACTGGGAGTGGCCAATGCGGAGAATTTTCCAATAAATAATTATTATTATATTCCTCCTAAAAAAATTGAATCTGCCCAGGAGGTGGACCATCTAGCCACACCAGAAGTAAATTTGACTGAATTTCTGGAAGATATATAGGATGTGATCATGAGTCGGTCCACCCTGGTGATAACATGCATGAGCGAGATAGATAAGATGTTATTAATGAAACTTTACTTCAAAAATAGGTTAATGAAATTCTGTGTGGATTTAGTCAGGATTTTTCCGGATGTCTCTAGGACCACTCAATTGAGAAGGAAAGAATTTCTGAAATTGAAGGCTAGAGTTTTGGCCCTAGAGGCATCTTTCTACCTGAAATTTCCTTGTAAATGTCTGGTTAAGTTACAAGATATTGAGTATGCCTTTTGGGATCCTATACAACTACAACAATTTTTAGTTGCGAGAGAACAGAAATGAGTTTGTTTCATCTGCTGAGAATAAGAGGAGAAATTAAATTAATATCCCACTTAGTAAGGAATGATTCAAGTTTGTTTAGTACGAACCGAGAATTATTGTCCTTTAGTTTTTCTTGAATTTATTTGATTAGAAATAGTAACATGTTCTCCCCATTAATGTTGGCTTAAAAGGAATTATGTATGTATGATTTGATTATGTATTGTTTTGTGTGATTTCTCCTTTTTTCCTTTGGAATTATTGGATATTGTAATGTTTATTTTGTAATTTTCACTTTTAGCACCTAGTTTGTGCATTAGTTACTTCACAGAAACTTCACATGGGAAAGCCCAAGCATGTTTCACAAGTGATACCCTTTTAGGTGTATGACTGTGACAGCTGGTACATTAGGGACTGTGTTCCCCACTGCGGGCTGTGAGACTGAGGGCCTCCCATTCACTTCAATAATTTATTAGGTGTGCTTGTCAGGGCTGTCTCTCTCCCTCTTTCCTTTTTGGTAAGAGGAGACTTTTTCTCCTTCATACTTTTTCAGTACTCCTCTTTTTGGGTTCTTTGTTGCCTAAATCATAGAATTCCTATGACATATTTTATATAGGTATGTAGAAATAGGTATGCATAAACAGGTAGATTGATTATATTATAGACGGAAATAAGAAAGAGGATTGATTATGGCTTAAGAGGGCTGTATTGAGAGCCAACTCAGAAAACACAAACTCTGTATTGTAACACCTTTACAAAAGCACAAGTATTGATTAAGGTTTAATAATATATTTAGTTATTTAAAAAATTTATATAACGCATAAAGCTATATGGTTCACATATTGGTTACACACATAATATATTGACCGCCCTTTAGTTGCATGAATGTGAATAAAATATTGCCAAACATCTTATCAATAAAATGTTTAGCAATAAAACTGTACAAAGTTAAAACCCATATATTCATTGGCACTATATCTTACAAGAAGAATAACAGTAGGTGCACTTTATAAAAAAAAGTATTAACAAAGAGCTGCATTTTCCAACATTTTCTTTTTTTAAAAAATTCTTTATTCATTTTCAAATTTACAATAAGTGTAACAATATATCCAAACAAATTAACAATAAATATAACACTTAATAATCATCAATGGTACAAATAATATGCTCTTATCTCCCACCCTTCCCACCCTTTCTTATCATATAATCAATATCTTATACAATATGTAACAATAAATTTACCCTCCACTCCCTCCCCTCACAATCAAACTTGTAAATTTAAGGGAAAAAAAATAAATAAAATGTCATCTAATTGGTACAATACTTTGTAAATGGCTCCCACACATCCTGAAATTTCCTGAAAAAACCGCGCTGTATTGCAATAAATCTTTCCATTTTATAAACATGACATAAGGAATTCCACCAGAAATTATAATTTAATATACTCCAATTTTTCCAATTGTACATAATTTGTTGAATGGCAACCCCAGTCATTATAAGTAATAATTTATTATTTGTAGAAAACTGACTTTTTGCTCTCATTGCCATACCAAACAGCACAGTATCATATGATAATGCCACTGGGTTATCTAATGAACAATTAATTTGGTCCCAAATTGATTTCCAGAAATTCATAATAAATGGACAATAGAATAATAAATGATCAAAAGTCCCTGCTTCGAGATGACAGTGCCAACATTTATTAGACTTAGAACTATCCAATTTTTGGAATTGAACAGGGGTCCATAATGCTCTATGTAACAGAAAAAAACAAGTTTGTCTGATAGATGCCGACACTGTACATCTCATCCTCCTAGTCAAAATTCGTGGCCATTGAGATGCAGTAATTTGATGCTTAATCTCAATACTCCAAATGTCTCTCAGACCAGTGTTTAGTTTCTTTTTAAAAAATCCAATCAGCAATTTATACCACTGGGCGGCCTGGTGACCCAAGAAGTCCACCTGAAAGCATAAGAACTCAATACTAAAATGATTACTAAGGTTTTTCCATCCAGGGAACCCCGCCTGAATGGCTTACTTCAGTTGCAACCATCTAAAACATTCTGATTTATTAAGTCCATATTTATGTTGCAACTGTGAAAATTCAAGCATTTTACCATTAGAGATAACATCATCTAATAAACGTATTCCTGCTATCATCCAATGCTTCCAGGCGAGCCTTTCTCCGCCAATTTGAATCTTGGAGTTCAGCCATATAGATTGATTTGTAGATTTGTGAATTGGAATTGTTGTTAAATTACTTACATAACGCAATATTTTCCATATATCAGCTAATATTCTGTTATCTTTACTGTAACTAGGCATTTTGATACTGAGCACATGACAAAGGCGCAAAGGAGACATGAGTTGCCATTCAAGCCACAACCAATCTGGGAGTTTTTCCATGAGCTCTGGGAGGACCCAATACATATCCTGGCGCAAAATATAGCTTGATGATACCTATAAAAATTGGGAAAATTTACCCCTCCCTCCGAAATTGGCCTTTGTAAAGATACCAAAGCTACTCTGGGAGTTTTACCCAGCCAAAAAATTTTATGAGAATACTATTTAATTTTTTTATAAAAGGACCCTTGAAAATAAACCGGCAACATACCCATCTGATAACAAACCACAGGCAAGATCATCATTTTAATAGTTTGGACTCTCCCCCACCATGAAAGATGTAAAGGATTCCATTGCTCACACATTTCTGTGACCTGTAATAACGATTTTTCATTTATTTTATTGTTTCTTCCATTGTATTTTTAATCCAAATGCCTAAATATTTTATTCCATATTCCCTCCATAGAAAGGGAAATTAATCAAACAAACCTTTTGTACAATGGACATTGAGTGGAAGAATTTCTGTTTTACTCCAATTTATCTTGTAACCTGAAAATTTTCCAAATTTCTCAATCATTTCAAGTAAGCAAGGAATGGTTGTCTCAGGATTTCTCAAATAGAACAATATATCATCTGCGTAAAAAGAGACCTTATATTCCAGATATCTCCGAGGATTACCCTGAATCTCATCTGCTTGCTGAATAGCTAGTAACAGGGGTTCCAATACAATATCAAAAAGTAGAGGAGATAACCCCCCTCTGCAACCTAAAGCCATCTGAGAAATTATTATTAATATACAATTTAGCAACAGGGGAGCTATACAATGTTTGAACCATTTGTATAAATCCTGAACCAATACCAAATCATTCCAAAGCTTGATACATGAAGGTCCATTCAACACGATCAAAACCCTTCTCTGCATCAAGGGATACAGAAAAAGCTGGATCATTTAAGGCTTTTGATTAATTCAACATATGCAAGGCAAGCCTAGTGTTATTAGAAGAATGTCTTTGAGCAAAAAATCCAGTTTGGTGCATCCCAATAATAAAAGGGAGAGCTTTAGCCAAACGTATTGCTAAAGTTTTAGCTAAAAGTTTTCCATCAACATTAATTAAAGAAATAGGCCTGTAATTTGAAACCAGAGTGGGATTTTTATTTGGCTTTGGCAAGACTATAGTTAATGATTCTGCCATGGTACCCATAATACAACCTTTAGTTAGTTGATTCTGATATAAATTTAGTAAATATGGTAATAGAGTAATTTGGAATGATTTATAAAACTCTACTGTAAAACCATCTCCACCTGAAGTGGATCCAACTCTAAGGGACTTCATTGCTGCTTGCAATTCCTTAATTGATATTGGCTTTTCTAAACTTTCTTTTATATGCTCAGGAAATTTCGGCCCCTTGATTAAATTTATAAATCTCAATCCATCTTTTTCTTTATTTAAATAAGGCTCAGAAGAATACAGATCTTTATAAAATTGTAAAAATTGTTTTAAAATAGAATCAATTTGTATACAAGAATTTCCTTTTTCATCTTTTATCGCCACTACATTTGTTTTTCGTTTTTTTGCTTTTAAATAATTTGCCAGTAATCTTCCCGCCTTATTTGAATTTGCATAATGTTTGTTGAGAAAATAAATCTTTCCTTATCATTTTAGAAGAAATCTCATTATATTTTCCTTTAGCTTTCAAAAGATCTTGTAAAATAGAATATTCCCATTTATCCTTTAATTTTGATTCCAATATCTTAATTTCTTGTTTCTAACCTAGAAAATTGATATTTAATTTGTTTTTTAGTATACGCCGAAAAAGAAATAATTTGGCCTCTTATGGTTGCCTTAAAAGCATCCCATAACGTCTCCACTGAGATATCTTCCATATTATTCATTTGAAAATAATCATTTATTTTTAACTGAATTTTCTCAATAAAATTAGGTTCTACAAGCAAAGCATTATCAAATCTCCACACATATCTTCTAACCTCCTGATCACTTATTTTAAGTTTAATCCACACCCCCACCATGATCAGATAAAATAATTGGATCAATGGAGGCTTGTGTTACTTGCTGAACTAATGCATTTGAAATAAATATATAATCTATTCTTGAAAATGATTTCTGGACATGGGAGCAGAACAAAAATTCCCGATCATTAAAATGAAATATTTGCCATATATCTTTTAAATCACAATTTTGAACCAGATTATCTAACCCAGGGATCTCAAAGTCCCTCTTCGAGGGCCGTAATCCAGTCGGGTTTTCAAGATTTCCCCAATGAATATGCATGAGATCTATGTGCATGCACTGCTTTCAATGCATATTCATTGGGGAAATCCTGAAAACCCGACTGGATTGCGGCCCTCAAGGAGGGACTTTGAGACCCCTGATCTAACCCTAATGATTTCATAATTCTACTAGGTTTTTTGTCCATTAAAGGATCTATAACAGCATTAAAATCACCTGCCACAACTAAATTAGAAGTAGCCAGTGGTAACAATAATTGTTGTAGAGATTTGAAAAATTCAATTTGATTCGAATTAGGTGCATATACATTGACTAGCGCCATGGTAGTATTTCCCAGATTCATGTCTACATGTATCCACCTTCCTAAGGGATCAGCAGCAATTAATTTGAACGTAGCATTACATCTCTTATTCACCAATATAGCAACACCTGCTTTTTTCTTTACAGCTGGGGCATAAAAGCAATGTTTCACCCAGTCTCCTTGAAGCTTTTGAGTCTCTAAAGCTGATAAATGAGAGTCCTGGATGCAACATATATCAATATTCTGTTGTTTTAAGAATAAAAGTACCTTATTTCTTTTTATTGGATGGTTGAGGCCATTTACATTTAGCGAAAATAATTTAAGTTCCATCTATATATTTATTTCCAGCACATTTGAACTCCAACAAATACATTAATTTATTATAATTTTCATACACATAAATTATTCCCTTCAATTTACTATATAAAACATTCTTCCCCACTCTTAATTCCTTAAATATTATATTTCTATGAGACCAAAAATCATTCCCTATGCCCTCCCCTATCCCTCCCCTCCTAATAATGTGATAACTTGAAGACATCTGCTCAGACCGGCTACCCTTTCCCTCCCATAAGCATCTTGATTGACTATTCCTCCTTTACTATAAAAAAATTGTTCAATCTATATAATTAAAACCCCTTACTACCTTTTAATTAAATATCTAGCTTTTTATATAAAATCTTCATGAATTCAATTCAATTAAGAATATGTACTTTGAATTACATTATATTAATAAGATCAATCTAAATATGAAAACTGCATTAGAATTTTCTTTACATCCCCTCTTAAAAGTGGTAAATTGATTTTAAAACTATTAGTGCATTACAATAATACAATGTATCAACATCAATTATGCTATAAATTCATTTTAATTAATTTAAACAATAACTTTATTAAGGTATGTTTACCACCAAAGTAATAATTAACCAGCTCATGAATACAATTGAGTTAATTTTAACTCCATCAGAACTATAAAATTATTTAAATATTAATGATTTAAAATAAAATAAATAAGGATTTTCTTTTTAATATTATGACATTAGAAAATGTAATAATTTTCAAATCTTATTTAAGATAATATCAATATAATATTTCATTTTATTTTAAGAATTACTATTGTAACATTATACTTTCTATAATAAATCTATTTCTGTTAACCTCTATCACTTTCCTAAAAGTAAAATCGAATATACTTAACATGACTCATCATTTTGGCCTTAATATTTTCATTAATATCATTTTAATTTGCTGCTATATGAATTATGATAGAAAAGGCCTACAATTTTAAAATTGAAATTAATAAACCCTCAGCAAAGTATTCTTGTCCCTTGGTTTGTCTGTGTAATAGCTCTCTCTGAGGCACCGAATCTGGCAGCATCTGTATTTTCAGGAGCGGCTGGTGCCAACAACGATCCGTCCATATTGTAAATCCAAATACTCCAACATCCTTAAACTTCACCTCCTTGGGCTCAGACATTTCTTCCGATTCTGTCATTGAAGCCATATTTGATTGTGCTGCCATTTGGACATTGTCGGCTTCCTTCACCGTTGTTTATCCCCTTAAACAAAAAGCGCTGATACTATCCGATGCCAGCTGTTTTTGGCCAGGTTAAGGATGAGCTGCGGGGAGTGGAGGACCCGTAGGGTATCGCTTCAGCACGTAGTTTTTCAGATCTAGGCTCCGGAGCCGTGACAAATGGCTGCTCCCTTTAGCATTATTAGACGCCGGAAACCGGAAGCACTGAAGTTATTTGACACCAGGAAGTCTGCTGAACAATTTGCAGTCCAAAAATGTTTCATAATGCCACAGGAGCTACCGAAGCGCATAATCTTCCTGCACCCTAGTGCTCAAGGTGAAACTACCGCACCATAAACCATAGGGAGGAGGCGAACCGCTATTTACCTCTATAAGGGGAATTCAATCCACAGAGCAGCAGCAGCTCACCTACAACTCAACCTTTGTCCATTCACAAAGTTCCACAGCATTCACCCTCCAGGGATTAGTCTCAGGAATCTCCCTGGCTGTTACCAAAGGAAATTCCCTCAAGGCCTCACTCGATGCTCCGCCCTCCCTCCTATGACATCAGGTAAATATGAATTTATGAATATTCATCATCTCATTTGTTTTCAATTCTGTATTAGAATCCTTTTCAGTTTTAATTTGAAACTTTCTAATTGTTCTCTTACAGTTAATGAGTCATTTGTAGCAGCCATCTTTAATGTCCATTAAAGTATATGGAAAAAAAATAATAATTTCCTTTTTCTTTTTCCTTTTATTCCTCTTTTCCCCTAGCCAAACATTTCATATTCAATTAACTAATAACTTTCTTTAATTATCCCTTAGTCAACTTTTCATATCATGAAGTAAATTAAATTCTAATTCATAGATGTTTCTTGTGATGAAAGGAAATCCTTAAGTTTTTCTGGATCACTAAACTGATGGCATTTTCCTTTGTATGTAATTTTCATTAGCGCAGGATAATATAAACTATATTGAGCTCCTATTTTTTTCAAAGGTTGTCTAAGTTGTAAAAAATTTTTCCTAACCTGAACAGTCTCTTTTGCAAAGTCTGGGAGAAAGATCAATTTGGAATTTTTGTATGTTATATTTTTAATCTCTTTTGCAACTTTTAAACTATCCAGTACTTGATGGAATCTAAAAAGTCTTAATATTACAGTTCTAGGTTTTTCTTGATGTTGAGGATTTTTCTTTCCAATTCTATGTGCTCTTTCTATTTCTAAATTACCTTTTATTTTTATTGGAAGGATTTTTGGTATTAGAACCTCTGAAAAAGAGATCATATTCTTCCCCTCAGCTCCCTCCTTTTTTCCAATAATTCTAATGTTCTGATTTCTAGATCTGTTTTCCATATCTATTACTTTCTTATTCAATTCCATCAAGATATTATGATCTTCTTTGTAAGTTAGTTGTATGTGCTCAATTTTCCCAACTTTGTCTTCCAATTTGTCCATTCTATTATTTAAAATATCAAACTTACTGTTCATGAGATTCACTTCTTTTTAAATTTCCATTAGGTTTAAGTTAATATTTCTTAATTCTTCCATTACCTCAATAATGTCCAGAGTGTCCATAGGTAATGAACTCCACTGGCAGTTTGTGAATCTTCCTTTAATCTCTTAGCCTTCCCAGTTGATTTAGCAGGAGTTTCTTGTAGTTTTAATTTTGTTGATGCCATTCTTTCAAATTCTTTCAGCTTTTAAAATGAATCTGGAGAATATTTATTACTTTAAAACTAATAAAGTATGCCCATAGGAAGGAGCTCAGCAGTTAGCCTGCCATCTGCTAAGCCTCCAAGTTCCGGAATCTTTCAACATTTTCTTAAAACCGATGTTTCTAACACAAAAACGCAGTATGCCTGGCAGAGCATTCCAAAGTTTGACACCCGCAACTGACATCATTGTTGCTCCAATTTTAACATGAATGATAGGCATCCTTCCCTCTAAAGTCAATTTCATACTGTTGTCAGATCTAGATTTATTTTCGGTTGATAAATTTCAAACAATTATTTTAGTACCCTTGGAGCAATGTGGTACAGTATCTGATGGATAATTGCAATGATCTTAAAATGTACTCTTTGCTGAATAGGCAGCCAGTGTAACTGTTTCAATATAGGAGATATATGCAAGCTCCTAGGAAACCCTGTGATCAATCTAGCAGCTGAATTGATCAGAATCTGCAGTGCCTTCAATTTCCTTTTAGCAACTCCCAAGTACAGTGAGTTACAATAATCTACTCTACTCAATATCAAAGCCTGAACCACACTACAAAAATCAGATGCTGGTAATAATGGTTTTAGTCTATAAAGTAGCTGCATTTGCATATAGCCTACCCTAATCATTTTCAAAATTAATTGAACATTGTTTAATAATGTCTGTATTGAAACCATCCCAGGAAACACAAACCCTGTATTGTAATGCCTTTACAGAAGCTCGTGTATTGTAACACCATTACAAAGTGCATATAAACTGCTCTGAATTGATCTCCCCCTCCCCCTCCCCCCCCCACCCGTCATTAGCAGTGGTTTAGAAGCTTTCTTTCTTTCTTTTTTATAAATCTTTATTTATTTTTTAAACTCACAATAAGTATAACACAAAATACAATCATTTTATACTTTAACATTACTTATTATATCATCAAATTATAGCTCTCATCAAATATATCCCCTCCCTTATATCCAACAATTAATCATAAGCAGAAGAAATCATAAAATATTCCCACCCTCCCACCTCACTCTAGATGTGTATGAACAAAAGGGAATTGATGTTTATTCTATGCAATACTTTCAATCTTTACAGTATCTTGTTAATGGCTCCCAAATAACCTGAAATTTCTTAAAATTTCCTTGCAGCACGACAATTATCCTTTCCATTTTGAAAATTTTGAAAATGTAGGTTTAGAAGCTTTCAATAAACAATACCTGTTATGTCTATATTTCAACTTAGTTCTGTGCTCTAGCAGACATTTATCTTGGACATTGAGAAATAAATATAGATATCTTATTTTTATTTTTTTATATTTTTTTATGGGGGGGCTGGGAGGCAGGGATGGTGACACCCTGAAGAACAGCAGTGAACAGGCACTCTAGTCTCTAATCCAGCTCCTCTTCTCCTGATGCTCCTGCCCCTGACTTTATAATAAATAGTTTATTTTAATAAATATTATGATCAAAGTTTCTCTTCATTTTGCAAAGGAATGTGCAGCTGCCATCCCACCATGTACACAAACACTGAATACAAAGCACAGGCAAGTGTGCACCAACCAATTGAACAGTTTTATTGGCTGGACACCCTCTGGTGGTTTATAGCATTTAGAAGAGTGTGCTGATTTCATTGAGGCACTGAACAATATTTTGTAACTCAATTATTTTTCAAGCAAAGGAGCCTTGCTCTGGAAATGCTGTGCTTTCAACCATAGAGAACTATAAACAGAATATATGTAGTCTTAAAAAACTGTAATCAGAAGAACTCATCAACTCCATTCCTGAGCTACTGCAAGCAATCTTAGAGGTTCAGGCTCCTGAGAATTGCTCAGTGAAATATTCTGTAAATATGTTTTTGGAAAAAATAAAATATTAACCATTTTCCAAAATCAACCTTAAAATTAGAAGAATAAAAGAAAAAGTGCATGGCGCAAGATACTTTTGTTTATGCCGATATATCTTTCTAGTCCTTATTTGGTTTGGTCTTGATACGTTTTATTCCAACTATGCAAGTCAATTAGCATCAGGTTTGGCACACAGAAGACTGTTTTTGCTAATTTGTACCTCCTTAGGCTTAATTGTCATGGTAACAGTGGGTGCTAGAGAGTATTCAGATTATTGACTGATGCAGTCAGAACTGTTAATCTAATTGTGAAAATGTCTTACCATGCTGAGTTGCACATCTAAACAACATGTTCAAAAGAAAATGAAAGACTGGAAGTGTTGAATGACACCATACTCAGCCATGTGAAATATTGATATAAGATGCATTACATGACAACATAAATCTTTCCCAAGTAAATTTTACCTAGATTAATTTATGTTAATTACAGATATACAGGTCAATTTTCAAAAGGGACTTATTCTGCTAAGGGCTGATGCTTTAAAGGGTGCCTAAAGTTAAGCACATCTTAGGAACCTAACTTACTCCCTTTAACAAAACCGTAGTGTTGTTTTTTAATTCCGGCCAGGGCGGTAACAGCTCTGATGGTACAAACTGCGCTATGTCTTTGTAAAAGGGGGGGGGGGGGCTTAATTGGCAAAAATACACTGTGGCTACTGCCAGTGTGTGCTCATGAATTCTCACTAGTAGGCCACTATATTTTCCACAAACTCGAGTAGAGACAGGTCAGAGTTCATCAAAGTTTTATTCTTATTGTTACTGTTGTCAGAATGCACCGTTAGTCCATTAACATTGCACACCAGGTTTCTCCCACTTTTACCCTAGGTTTCCTCAGTTCAAACAAAAACATACTTCATTTAAATTCAAAAAGGAAAAACACTCCAGTGATTAGACCAAACCATAATTCCCACAATGCCCTTCATTCACCTTCCTTAGTTTAGGCACTTGTGAAGTTTCAGTGATGAACTCAGACTACAATTCCCACAATGCCCTTCATTTGGCAGCTGTGCAGTTCATTAGCAAATTCAATAGTTCATTCTGTTATGCACACTTTCCTCAATAACATGCATCTCGGTTTACAGTCATAAGCACACCGACATTACAGAGCAGATAATTGAGCGCAAGACTTCAGCGCGCTGCTGTAAAAGTTTATTTTAAAGAGCTCCAAGGTTGTTCACGCTGCCATTGGGGGGGGGGGTTTGGGGGGTTGGAACCCCCATCATTATAGAGGAAACAACTTTTTCCCTATTTTTAGGGGAAAAGTTGTTTTCTGTATAATGTGGGGTGTTACACCCCCATACCTCCACAATGGCAGCACAAACACTATTAAATAAAGTGGGGGGGGGGGTTCTCCCTCACCCCCCCCCTCAGAGCTCTTTAAAATAAACTTTTACAGCAGCGCACTGAAGTCTTGCACTCAAATGTCTGCTCTGTAATGTTGGCGCGCCTTTGTCCGGTGCACTTTTGTCCCATCACCCGCATCTTAATTCAAAAAGAAAACCCTCCAAACAGGGGAGGCTTTCAGTAGCCCAACACTCTGTCCCAGCCAGCATGGCTGAGCAGAAAAAGAAAAAAAATACCAGAAAAACACAGCTTGCAGTTGCAGCATGTATTGCTCAAACAAACTCCATGAGTTCTGGCCCCATTTCAGTCTTCCACTCACTGGGCTCTTGCTGCATGAGCTCCTGTTGTAAGTGTCAGTCAGCTACCAACAGAGTTTTCTCTGGTAGCTCTTCCATTTCTACCTCAGGAGGGACATTGGAGAGTGGTGTGCTGGTAAATTCCCCTCCCCCCTTCCTGAATCCTCTGAGCTGATTTTAAGCTCCTGGCTTCTAAGGGCGTGCCCCAATTCACTCAACCTCCTTTAGCCACCAGATGTCAGGTGTTTCAGGAATTCTCCCGTTTGCTTCCTAGTGCTTGTAAAGGGCAACTTTCCCTTCTCCCATCCGAATTCTCCTGAGTCAGGGAAAGTTCTGCATAGCTTCTCTCTTTTTTCCCCCTCCCTCCAACCTTGTTACTAGAGGGGATCAGGCTACTAGCAGGCTTCCTAAGAAAAGGAATATAAGCTGTTTTATCTCCTAACATAGGAGATGGCTTGAACACTGGAAATGTTTTGTTAATGTGTGCAGTGTGTCTGCCACAACACTTAACAGCCTCAATAATTGGTTAAAAAAGAATTGGGTGGTAGGCACCTATCTAATTCTATAAAAGACAGACATATATCACAATGCGCTTAGCAGCGCCTCATACCTAAGTGGGCATTTCTATAGGTGGAGTATGAGTTAGACACCACTAAACGTGGTTCTACAAAATCTTTGGTGCCTGAAATGTAGGTTTTTAAAACCCTCGCCTACATTTCAGGCGCCTGTTTTTATATAGTTGCCGCTAGCTGCAATTCTGTAAACAGTAACTAAGTGTGGTTGACACACAACTGGCCCTATTTTTTTTAGGTGCTAGCCGATTTAGGCACCATTTATAGAATCATCCCCTTAATGTTCCCCACCACCACCATCCTTCACGATGTAAAGATCTTACAGTCTGTTGCCAGTTCATTTTCTCAGCCTGTAACAGTACATTCACACTTCCCCCCCATTCCTACTCTTTCTAAATATTTCTCATTCCCTAGGATATTCATTAATTTTAGGAATTTACCCCAATTCAGACCCTAGCTTCTATGACTAGAGCAACCTTACCATCATTGACTAGATCTTACCACAGTCTCTGCACTGGGGAGAAGGGAGTAAACACTGAAGAGCTACAAGCATGGCATAGGCACATGGGATATCTTAGAGAGAGGAAGAGATAATGGCTAATGTGAATGGGCAGACTGGATGGACCATTTGGCCTTTATCTGCCATCATGTTTCTATGCTTCTATGACCTACAAGTGTATTCACTCTGCAGCTCCTCAGTATCTCTCCTCCAGTCTGACCCAGTGAGGCTCTTCTTGTATTATTATGTTCTCATAATAAGCTCTCAAGGGGTGGGAGCCTCTTCTATCAAACTGCGCTAGCAGTTTTTAGTGCAGAGAGCCGCGCTGAATGGCCCGTGCTGCTCCCGATGCTCAAAGGAATTCTATGAGTGTCGGGAGCAGCGCGGGCCATTCAGCGTGGCTCACCGCGCTACAAACTGCTAGCACAGTTTAATAGAAGAGGCCTTAAATGATTAGCATCTATGGACCGAAGTTAATTTGGGTGTAGGGAAGAATCAGGTTTGAAAGATATGAGGTGATGTCTTGGTTAAGTGCTTTATGAGTTAAACATAGATGTAGTAGAAATGGAAAGAAACTGGAAGTCAATGGAGGAATTTTAGAAAAGGAGAATAATGATCAAAGTGACCAGCATAAAGTCAATTATTTCACATCTTTGTTCTTTTTCTCAGCTGTAAGTTCTTGATTTTGATACAAAGGTATTGTCAATGGATACTAAATTGATACAGATTTCTAGTTAACTTATTCAGCCTTTATTAAGTAGAGTTTGTTAATCCATAGACAATTGGACTTTCTTGAAATTTGTATTCATTCTAGAACTTTAAGCATTTTGAATTTTCCTTTTTGTCATCTTCTGTCTCCTGAGATCTTGTTACATAAATACTATACGAAGATATTACAATTGGATAAAGTAGATGATATGAATATTTCTGAATGTCATTATGTTTCTGTACCTCAAGCTGGATCAGTTGGTGAAGTCCAAGATAGGGAAACCAAATTAGACTCCCTTGATTTGACAACTTTTTTTTTAAACCTCTCAGGAGGAAATTACTTCAAGGGCCATCTTCTTGGTTACTTTGCCAATTGAGCAGGATAAAATTAAAATTCTGAAGTTGTATTTTCATAAGAATGATGTTCAGTTTTATGGTCATCCAGTCTGGATTTTTCTGGATGTGTCTAAATCCATTCAGCTGCATCAAAATGAATTTTTGAAGTTGAAAGGCATGATAACTATGATAGGAGATGGGTTCTTACAGTTTTCCTATAAATGTCTGGTGAACATTAAAATCTACTTGTTATATTTACTTTGATCCATCCCGGCTTGAAAGATTATTGATTGAAAAAGAAAGTTCTGGTGAATGATGAATGAATGGATAATAGATTACTTGAAGAAGGACACAGTACTACTCGATAGGGTCCAGAGAAGAGTGACTAAAATGGTTAAGGGGCTGGAGGAGTTGTCGTACAGTGAGAGATTAGATAAACTGGGCCTTTTCTCCTTTGAAAAGAGGAGACATGATCAAAACGTTCAAGATAATGAAGGGGATAGACTTAGTAGATAAAGACAGGTTGTTCACCTTCTCCAAGGTAGAGAGAACGAGAGGGTAATCTCTAAAGTTAAAAGGGAATAGATTCCATACAAACATAAGAATGTTCTTCTTCACCCAGATGGTGGTAGAAAACTGGAACGCTCTTCCGGAGGCTGTTATAGGGGAAACACGCTACAGCAGGGATCTCAAAGTCCCTCCTTGAGGGCCGCAATCCAGTCGGGTTTTCAGGATTTCCCCAATGAATATGCATTGAAAGCAGTGCATGCATCCTGAAAACCTGACTGGATTGTGGCCCTCAAGGAGAGGCTTTGAGACCCCTGCCCTCCAGGGATTCAAGACAAAGTTAGACAAGTTCCTGCTAAACCAGAACGCACACATGTAAGGCTAGACTCAGTTAGGGCACTGGTTTTTGACCTAAGGGCCGCCGTGGGCGTGGACTTCTGGGCATGATGGACCAGTGGTCTGACCCAGCAGCGGCAATTCTTATGTTCTTATATGAGGTAAATTTCTAGGATTTGTTTTTCTTTTCTTGTGATATTGGTGCAATTGTTTCCCATTGATGCAGACTATTATTTCTTTGTATTTTATTTATTTGAAATATGCATATTATAAATGCAAAATAATAATTAAAAAAAATTTTTTCTAGAGAAATTAGCCTGACAGCTTGGGAATCCCACATGATAACATTATGCCTGCTTGTCCTCGGAAAAAGCAAAGAAACTTAATTGTAGCAGGTGTTCTTTAAGGACAGCAGGCATACTGTATATTCTCACAACCTGCCTACCTCCCTTAGTTGGCTTCTTAGCTTTATTACTGAACTGATAGTCCTGTGAGCTGATGTTGGGCAGAAAGGCACTGGCATATGCATTGTATGAGTATTGCCTAAAACATTTAAAGTGACAGTGCACTTGGCAATGTCCCTCCCAGGTTCCATGGATGATATCAACCACGTGAGAATATATGCCTGCTGTCTTCAGAGAACACTTGCTACAGATAAGTGTCTTTGCTTAATAGAAATTTTAGGTTTTCTGCATATACTTTTCTCTAATCACGTCTGCTGCTGGTTATAAAACTATTATCCACTGAGTATTTCTGTACAGTGGTTGATATATCCACTACTACTATAACAATTATAAGAACTTGTAATACTACAGTATCACATTTCCGTGAAATATCCGGCATTAGTATTACATCAGCAGGAATTAGACTTCTCAATTCTAAAATCAAAGACCTGATAGATAGTCTTTTAATGAAAGCACATTATATGAGAGCTAAGTCAGACGGATATAACCTTGAATTAATTCAAATTTATCAGAAATTTTCATTACAGTAAGTTGTAAAAAATATCAAGTAACTATAACAGTGTCTCGCAAACTTTTTTTTTTTAAGCTCTGGCATACTAAACAGTGCAAATATTTTTTTTTGTGACACATTATAATTTAAATTATAAAATTGCAAAACCAACAAAAAATTCAATTTGAGAGTTATTTATGTAAAGTTCTTTAAACTATGTATGAGTAATTGTGACAATGGTGAAACTAAAGTAGATTGAATAGAATTGTTGTAATCAATGTGATGGATGTGCTTGTTTTTGAATGAAAATTAACTCAAAATGTGGCTCAATAGTTGACAAGCAAGCATGCATTTCAACATCCACCATCAGCATTTGTTCTCTTTTTTTTCAATTTGATTTCTGTCAGAGCTGAAAATCCAAGTTCACAAAGATAAGCCAGTATAAACAGTAACAAAGCCTTGATTGTTCTGTTGCTCAAGTTGGGATAACTACTGCATAAAAAATAAAAATAAATGGGTCCTTTTACTAAGACACGCTAACCGATTTAACGCGCACTAAATATTAGCATGCGCTAACTGCTAATGCGTCCATTATATTCTATGGATGCATTAGCAATTAGCGCACATTAATATTTAGTGTGCACTAAATCGGCTAGCATGCCTTAGTAAAAGAGGGGGAAAATGACTTGCCATTAGTTTTCAAGGACCAGTCACATCAAAGAATGATACTTGCCTTGGCAGTTGTACCCTTATGCCCAACGACGCTCATAACATTGACAGACTCTTGCGTACATGATGTACATGTCATCTGTTCTAGTGTATACTTATCAAGGAGATTTTTAAAAATAAAATAAAATTATGGGATCTCTCGTGGCACACCCGGAATGGCTTCAGGGCACACCACTGTGTTGTGGCACACAGTTTGAGATACACTGAACTATATGGACAAATTTAGATATCCAGGGTAAAATCTGTTCAAGATTTGCACCGAAAACAATTTGATATGGTGTTTTCAAGAGAAAAACCACTAAGGCAAATACGGAGTAGGTTTTACACTGTAGCATAACTTTGATTAATGTTTCTGGTTATGAAGAAAGGTTACATTTTCCACACAGGTTTTAATTTAGAAAAGGGATCATGCAAAGGCCATTTGTTAAGTAAAATAACATTGCATGCTTTAATAACAACATGAATCCTAGCTTTACTGCCTAATGTTTTCATGCTTTGGGGATTAACACAATACTGTCTTCCCAAAACAGGGATTTATTTGCTACGGAAATATGACCATGCAGAAGCAAAGTAGTCATTATATGAGAAAAAACAGTCCTATAGTGGATCTAACTGAAAAGTGCTGTTCACATTTATTTCATTTTCCCACAAAGATGACATAAAGCACATTTACTGTTACAAAATCTTTCATGAACATTCCCAAGCCCTTAATCAAATGAGAAGAACTTCAAGGTCGTTTCATGCTTCTTTTCAAATCTCGAGGGCATTCAGAGGTTCACATGAGGGCTTCTTCTATTCAGTGAAACACAAAAGTAGCTATATACTAGCTTTCTTACAACCTTGAGTTGTTATCAGGGCTCAGGCCACCAATGCTGAACAATATGGGTACAAGCATTAAAGAAGCTTTTATAGTTTTTGCCTATTGATTTTTTTGTTTGTTTTCTGATATATTAGAACAATTTTTCAAATGTATCCACCTTGCTTTGATATCTTAAGTATGAACTGAAGATTTCACATTTATTAGCTTCAGTGAAAAAAAAAAAGTGTATGGCATGAGGTATACGAGGGGGTGTTGAAAAATTCTCAGCCCAGCCAAGACGAGAATGATGTGGAAATGCTTTTCAAATAGTGTAGGTTAGTCATCCCTCCTTATGTCTTTTCCTTGAATGTTCCCTTTCTTCTTTTCAAAATATTTATTATGTAACTTTTCCCCTTTTATCATTTTGTGTCCTGTTTCGTCTGTTTACGAGTCTGTTTTTTTTACCTTTTATATAATATTATTTGTATGTTTTTTAATATGTTTATATATCTTATTGTAAATCGCTTAGTAAAGTATGAATAGGCGATTCATCAAATTAATAAAATAAACATAAATAAAAAACATAAACATAAATATGGTTCAATCAATGATCTGAGACAATGTCAAAACAGAGAATTTTGTTTCTGCAAATTGGCAGTAATGAAATAAGATAACACTTGTTTCAGCCACAGTGGCAAAACAATGCTCAGAATTTAGGAAGTTGGCTGGTGGGCTGATAATTTTTCAGCACCCCCTTGTACTTCACTGTTATCTAAGGGACATAAATCATTTTGATATTAGAAAAAATAGAGGCAAATGTCCCAATAATTATTCTTGAGAAATATAAGTCAATGCAGCTAAGGGCCTCTTTTACAAAGTAGCAGTAGTGATGCTGCCACAGTAAGGGGTCCTTTTATTAAGGCACACTAGCTGATTTAACGTGTGCTAATCGATTTAGCGCACACTAAATCGGCTAGTGCGCCTTAGTAAAAGAGGGGTTTTAATGCACTAAAGTCCATTCAGTTCCTATTGGATTTAGTGCATTTACCACAGCAGCATCGCTGCTGTGGCCTTGTTAAAGGGCCCTTAATTATATATAAATATAAATATGAAGGGCCGCTGAAAAGTTCTCAATCCAGCCAAAAAAATTGGGGTAGTCTCCATCGAGGGCTATACATTTAATCCAGCAATTTTCCCACTTTTTCAGTTCTGTGTTTTTCTGCAGAACAAAAAAAGTAGAAAATCACTGGACTATGTATAGCCCTCGATGAAGCTTGCCCAATTTTATTGGTTGGGCTGAGAACTTTCCAGTAGCTCCTCGTATGTCTATGTACTACATACATCAAGAGAAGTAATCTCACTATTAGAAACAAAGAAACATGACGGCAGATAATTATAATTTCCATCCTATAAATTCACATAGAATTTTTATTTTTTCAACCATCTTTATTTTCTCTTCTTTATTAATTTCCAGGTACTTTAGTTAGATTGTGAGCTTTCGGGACAGTAAGGGAATTTTTTAAGTACCTTCTTACTTCTCATTTATAATCTTAATGTATATTTTCTTCAAACCGCTTAGAACCTAACGGATGTAGCGGTATATAAGAAATAAATTACATTACATTACATTACATAAAGGCGGAATGGCCAATCCAGTCTTGCCATCCACAACATCTGCTATCTCCTCCTCTCTCTAAGAGATCCGAAATGCTTGTCCCATGCTATCTTGGATTCAGATTCAGTCTTCATTTCTACCACCTCCATCAGGAGACTATTCCACACATCTACACCCTTTCTGTAAAGTACTTTATTACATTACTCCTCTTAACTTCATCCTATGCCCTCTCCTTACAGTTTTCCTTCATTTGAAAAACATTTACATCCTATATATTAACTCCACAGATATATTTAAACATCTCTATCATATCCCCTCTCTCCTGTCTTTCCTCCAGAGCATACATATTGTGACAGGGAAGCCCCTGTCACATGGAAAAACCCTGCTCTAAAACCCTCCATCCCTAAAGCTAAGCTAGTTCAGCAGCCAGAGAATAGGGTTTTAGGCAGAGTAAAACAAGCAGGGTTAAAACAAGAGAACCATCCACCAGGAAACCCAGTAGGGAGGGCTCCCAGACCACCATCTAATTACCATTATTCCTTTCCCAAGAGCAGAGAAGTTTCCCTGCAAAACCAAGTTGTGAAACAGAGAATCAACCCAGAAGGGGGTGGGGCTACACTGGGGAAACTGCAAGCACATAAGCCTTCAGACGTGAAGCAGAAGGGAAATAAATTAACCCCAGCTGTGGCTGGAAGAGAGATTCAAGCCCAGCCCACAGCTCCAAGCTGGACAGTCCCTCCACAGAGATAGAGAGGCAGCTCTATGCCACCCAAAGAAGGACAAATAAAAATTCCCCAAGCAGCTAAGTGCTGGGACTTGGTAAGGGAAAGGCAAATTAATGCTACAGAGGGGGGGAAGGGAAACTTGGCCAGCCTGCTCTTCTAACTACCCTGAAGGGGGAGGGGAATGAGAAAATGTAAATGCAGAAAGCATGGAAATAGCTGAATATGATTGTGATACCAGTAGTATGGGCTGGGAGAGCCATGCTAATATCCCAGAAGAATATAATTTGCCAGAAGAAGGCATGGAGTTGTAATGAAACTACTCACCAGCACTGCACTTTGCAAACGTCTCTCCAGCCATAATATTAAATGAGCTAGGAACATGTATATGCTTGGAGAGGGCTACAGAGTGCTGATAAGAAACAGGGACCAAGTACAAATGCTAGGGGAATTAGCCAATCCCTTGAACAAACTTTTAAACTGCATTTCAGAAGCAAGGGGGCTTGGAAACTTGGGTGGGGCATAGCACAACTTTATGCATAGGAAGGTTTGTTTGTTTCTACCCCCACTGCTTAGGCAGAATGGGAGAAGTTCCAAGAGAGAAAAGCAGTGGAAGCTGAGAAGCCAAAAGTCAATGAAAACTGTTTTGGTTTATTGTTTGGACTGGCTATGATATACCAGGTATTGACTTAAGAGAGGTGAGTAAGCTGGCGAGTGCTCCCTAAGAGGGAATCTAGCTACCTGTGGATAGGAGTCCCAACAGAGACTATCATATCATTTGGACATTAGTATTGGAGGCAAATGAAGCCTGGTGGCGATGAACTTTGAAATGAAACACAATAATGAGAATGCATGCTTTACTCAGGTGGCAGCGAAGACTGAGCTGCAACTTTTGGTTTTTTTTTCTTGTGGACAAATAAAGTATAAACCTTATTTTGAACTGAAACCAGAAAAATTCTGTGTTTTTCTTTTCACCAACCAAATCAAAAGCATCCAAAATCTTGCCTGCGGTCTGAACCGGGTCTTTCGCTTGCCAAGAGCCTGGCCCGGCCACAATATTAAGGTCTCTAATTGTGTCCCTATACAATTTATGACAAAGACCACTAACCAATTTTGAAGCATCCTCTGGACCAACTCTATTCTATTTATATCTTTTTGAAGGTTGGGTCTCCAAAATTGCACGCAATATTCCAAATGGGACCTCACCACTTATACAATGGCATTATTACCTCCTTTTCCCTACTGTCCATTCCTATCCTTATAAGAACCTAAGAATTGATGCTGTTGGGTCAGACCACTGCTGCAGCCGACAGAATTCATCTAATGTAACTTCTGGTTTTGCAAAACCAGAAGTTACATCAGAAGAAAGGATGTTCGCATGTGCCTGTGCGAGTGTGCGATCCGTGGTAGCGGCGGCAACGATGGCAACTTGCAAGAACGTTGATTTATTTTTGTAGTTGTTGGCTCTTAGCTTGCTTGTTCCCAAAAGCATTTCTCTTCTTGAGTCCCCGCATCTAACTTTCAGCGTAAGTAAAGGATCTCTCTGCTGCAATACTCTCTTCATGGAATTGGGTGGGGAAGGGGGAAGTTGAGAACCTTTCACTAGGGAAGCTGAGAATAGGGGAGAGGGGCTTGGGGGGGTAATATGGAGCCTATTTCTTTGGGGATGCTCTGAGGAAGCTGAGAATCGGGGAGGGGGAATATGGGAGTGCTGCCCAATTTACTTGATATTGCCTTGTTTAAATAAAATGTTTAAACTTAAAAAGCTGTGTCATTGAAAATGAACTGAATCGAAAAATCGATTCAACAGAGTGAATCGAATCAAAATATTTTTCACTGAATTAGGCAGCACTAGTCTGCACTGATGTAGAAGCTGTAACATGAGCGGCAACAACAGCTTTGGAGGTATAATGTTTATTAACCATACTGTAACTAGTAGATCTTTTTATGCCTGTGGGTAGAAAGAGCAGTACCTATCAAGGTAGCAACCGTTTTTCTTTTACTTGTTCAGTAAAAAAGGAGCAGGTAGTTGCCCTTATATGAGTTTGAAGAAATTGTACAGATTTCCTTTGTGGATGTAATTCAATGTACTTCCTCACCTATTATATAGAGATTTGGGGCTCCTTTTACTAAGCTGCGATAGAGGTTTTAGCACACGCAGAATTTTAGCGCACGCTAAACCCATGCTACATGGCTAGAACTAATGCCAGCTCGATGCTGGCGTTAGCATCTAGTATGCTTGGCAATTTAGCGTGTGCTAAGCGCGCGCTAAAACCGTTAGCGCCGATTAGTAAAAGGAGCCCTTAGTTTATCCTTTCAGGATTAAAAACATATTTGTATCTCTGGTGTGTAGAGTTGTACTTCCTTAATAGTTTTAATTGAAGGCGGGTTAAAGTACTAATTCAGGGCTAGAAATTAAAAAAATAATTGTTTTCTAATGAGAAGTAAGTAATATGTGACTTGGTGACTTCTTGATTAACCTTAAAGCAATACTCCTACTGCTAACAATTTGAGTATACCTGTATAGTATATCTAAAATGTGTAACTTGTTTCCCTTTTGTGAAGGGGAGGGGGGGGGTTAGAAGAGAAACCTAGATTAAGATGATTATCAAGTAGTGCAGGGCAAGACTAATATAATAAACAGGTCTCCTCCTTTAAAGTTAGTATTAGTAAACTGTGGTTATGCTTATAAATATATAAAGAAAGGGAAAAACTTTTGTTTAAAGAGGCTACCTGATTTAAAAAAAAAAATTCTTTCTGATTTGGACAGTCTCTTTAGCAAAATCTGGAGAAAGAGCAGCTTAGAATCTTTGTATGTCAGATTTTTTTTTCTTTTGCAGCTTTTAAAATATCCAATACTTGTTGGAATCTTAATAATCTCAATATTACAAGTCTTGGTTTTTCTTGATTTTGAGTTTTTTCATTCCAATCCTGTGTGCTCTCTCAATTTCTATTGGACTTTTAAATTTCATTGGAAGAATTTTTGGTAATGCATCTTCTAAAAAGGAAAGACATCGGAGCTAATTATGGATTATACTACCCAGCGCTAATGAGAGTCACATACAAAGAAAAGTTTCATCAGTTTGAAGATCCAGATAAACTTAAGGAATTTATATAATCTCAGGAAACACCTATGAACTAAAGATTATTATATTGATGGAAAATATATTTCATTTTTACTACTCTTTATTTACATTGATCTGGAAAAATTTTGAGAATTACAGAATTACTTTAATATTTTTATTACTGGCTTTATATGATATTAAAATGGTTGCTTAAACAGATTTTAAACTGTCATGGAACTATGGGAATTCTTATCATTCAAAACAGAAAAGATCCTACACTTGAGCAGGTAATATAGCTAATACAGTAAAATAGTCAAATATTTACATGATGTCATAAGAAGTAGATGATGAGTGGGGGAGGAGAAACAGAAGTAGCTTAGAGGAACCATTCTGATCTAGAATGGTGGAGTCTAGTGATGCTGTGAAGGCAGGCAGGAAGCAGTGAGTACCAGAAGGGTTTATATAAGATGGTTGCTGCGGTGTTCTTGAAATGTAACACATGATTAAAGCAACTACTGATTTGCTTCATAAGTCCATTGCAATGTTGCAAAACATCTTAACAGTCTGCACTGAGCATTAAGGTCCTGCACCCAGCAAGTGTGGACAAAAGATGCAAATCCAACAAAATATAAAGCGTTGCAGAGTTTTCAATTCCCTTTTAATGTTTTGAAAACCGCTAAGAAGTTTTGATTTGGCGGCATAACACGTTTTTCATAAACTTGTGTAGATTGGCAGAATTCATGCTGTCAATTTAGTTAACCATGCCATCTATCCATCCAGTCTGCTCTTTTGCATCTTCCTGTTCAGTTGTCATAGCTCTTCCTGGATTTGTGATCTTCTGTCTTTCTCCCCTGTCTTTTTGATATTCAAGTTTCAAGTTTAATAAAATTTTTGATTAATCGCTTAATCATATTTCTAAGCGATGAACATTTTAAAATTACAATATTTTGGGAACAATACAATTCTTAGTAATATATTACATACAAGCGGACTAATAGACAAACTTAACAAACCATAAACACAAGGAAAAAGGAGAATGAAATACAAAATCATTAAAGGAAAGTAAGACAATCAAGGAAAAAACAAAAGGCAGGGAAAACAAAAAACCTTAATATCGTACAGTGGAATATTGTATTAGAACCCTTGTTATTAGCTATTCAGCAAGCGAAGGAGATACAGGGTATTCCTCGTAGAGATCGGGAATATAAAGTCTCTGCTTATGCAGATGATATACTGCTTTATTTGAGAAATCCTGAGACAACCATTCCTTGCTTACTTGAAATGATTGAGAAATTTGGAAAATTTTCAGGATACAAGATAAATTGGAGTAAATCAGAAATTCTTCCACTTAATGTCCACTGTACAAAAGGTTTGTTTGATTCATTTCCCTTTCTTTGGAAAGAAGATGGAATAAAGTGCTTAGGTATTTGGATTAAAAATACGCTGAAAGAAACAATGAAAATAAATGAAAATTTTTTATTACAGAAGGTAACAGAAATGTATAGAAACACAGAAACATAGAAACATAGAAAAAGACGGCAGATAAGGGCCGCGGCCCATCTAGTCTGCCCACCCCAATGACCCTCCCTTATTTATCTCTGTGCAGAGATCCCACGTGACGATCCCATTTCTTCTTAAAATCAGGCACGCTGCTCGCCTCGATCACCTGAAGTGGAAGTCCATTCCAGCGATCAACCACTCTTTCGGTGAAAAAGTATTTCCTGGTATCACCGTGCAATTTCCCGCCCCTGATTTTCCATGTATGTCCTCTTGTCGCCGTCGGACCTTTGAAAAAGAAGATTTCTTCTTCTACCTCGATACGGCCCGTGAGGTATTTGAACGTCTCGATCATGTCTCCCCTCTCTCTGCGTTCCTCGAGTGAGTATAGCCGTAATTTATCCAGCCGTTCCTCGTACAGGAGATCCTTGAGTCCCAAGACCATCCGGGTGGCCATTCGCTGGACCGACTCAAGCCTCAGTGCATCCTTGTGGTAATGAGGCCTCCAGAATTGTACACAGTATTCCAGATGAGGCCTCACCATGGATCTATACAATGGCATAATGACTTCAGGCTTGCGGCTGACGAAACTCCTACGTATACATCCCATGATCTGCCTAGCCTTAGATGAAGCCCGCTCCACTTGATTGGCAGCCTTCATGTCTTCACTGATGATTACCCCCAAGTCCCGTTCTGCAACAGTCCTTGCTAGGATCTCACCATTTAGGGTGTAAGTCTCGCATGGATTTTGACTGCCAAGGTGCATGACTTTGCATTTCTTGGCATTGAAGCTCAGTTGCCAGGTCCTAGACCATTTCTCCAATAGGAGTAGGTCGTGTTTCATATTGTCCGTTGTGCTCTTGCTTGTTATGTTACACAGTTTGGCGTCATCGGTGAATAACGTTATTTTGCCGCGAAGCCCCTCAGTCAAGTCTCTTATAAAGATATTGAAAAGGATTGGGCCCAAGACCGAGCCCTGCGGCACTCCGCTGATCACTGCCGTCGTTACAGAGGGGGTGCCATTTACCACAACCCTCTGAAGCCTACCACCAAGCCAGTCCCCAACCCATTTAGTCAAAGTATCACCTAATCCTATTGAACTCATTTTGCACAATAACCTGCGGTGGGGTACACTATCAAATGCTTTGCTGAAGTCCAAGTATACAATGTCCAAGGACTCTCCAACATCGAGCTTCCCTGTCACCCAGTCAAAGAAGCTGATCAAGTTGGATTGGCAGGATTTCCCCTTGGTAAACCCATGCTGACGCAGATTCTCCTCGTCCAGGATCATATCTAATTGATGTTTGATTAGAGTTTCCATTAGTTTGTTCACTATTGATGTGAGACTCACTGGTCTGTAGTTCTCAGCCTCTGTCCTGCAACCTTTTTTGTGGAGTGGAATGACGTTAGCCGTTTTCCAGTCCAACGGGACTCTACCTGTACTAAGGGAGAGATTGAAGAGCACGGATAGTGGTTCCGCCAGAACGTCCCTTAACTCCCTGAGGACCCTGGGATGTAGGTTGTCTGGCCCCATTGCTTTGTTAACCTTGAGTTTTGACAACTCACAGTAGACACTGTGGAATCCTTTACATCTTTCGTGGTGGGAGAATTCAAACTATTAAAATGATGATTTTTGCCTGTGGTTTGTTATCAGATGGGTATGTTGCCAGTTTTTTTTCAAGGGTCCTTTTATAAAAAAATTAAACAGCATTCTTACAAAATTTATTTAGCTGGATAAAACTCCTAGAGTTGCTTTGGTATCTTTACAAAAGCCAATTTCAGAGGGAGGGGTAAATTTTCCCAATTTTTATAGGTATCATCAATCCTATATTTTACGCCAGGGTATGTATTGGGTCCTCTCAGAGTTCATGGAAAAACTCCCAGATTGGTTGTAGTTAGAATGGCAACTCATGTTTCCTATATGTCTATGCCATGTTCTCAGTATTAAAATGCCTAGGTACTGTAAAGATAACAGAATATTAGTTGATACATGGAAAACATTGCGATATGTAAGTAATTTAACAACTATTTCAATTCACAAATCTACAAATCAATCTATATGGCTGAACTCCAAGATTCAAATTGGCGGAGAAAAGGTCGCCTGGAAGCATTAGATGATAGCAGGAATACGTTTATTGGACGTTATCGCTAATGGTAAACTGCTTGAGTTTTCACAGTTGCAACATAAATATGGCCTCAATAAATTAGAAAGTTTTAAATGGTTGCAACTGAAGCAGGCCATTCAGGCGGGGTTCCCTGAGTGGAAAAATCTTAATAATCAATACAGTATGGAGTTCTTATGCTTTCAGGCGGACTTCCTGGGTCACCAGGCTGCCCAGTGGTATAAATTGCTGACTGGATTTATTAAAAAGAAACCAAACACTGGTCTGAGAGACATTTGGAGCATTGAGATCAAGCATCAAATTTCTGCATCTCAATGGCTACAAATTTGGACTTGGAGGATGAGATGTACAGTGTCAGCATCTATGAGACAAACTTGGTTTTTTCTGTTACATAGAGCATTATGGACCCCTGTTCGATTACATAAATTGGATAGCTCTAAGTCTAATAAATGTTGGCACTGTCATCTCGAAGCAGGGACTTTAGATCATTTATTATTCTATAGTCCATTTATTATGAATTTCTGGAAATCAATTTGGGACCAAATTAATTGTTTATTAGATAACCCAGTGGCATTATCATATGATACTGTGCTATTTGGTATGGCAATGAGAGCAAAAAGTCAGATTTCTACAAATAATAACAAATTATTACTTATAATGACTGGGGTTGCCATTCAACAAATTACGTATAATTGGAAAAATTGGAGTAAATTAAATTATAATTTCTGGTGGAATTCCTTATGTCATGTTTATAAAATGGAAAGATTTATTGTAATACAGCGCGGTTTTTTTCAGGAAATTTCACGATGTGTGGGAGCCATTTACAAAATATTGTACTGATTAGATGACATTTTATTTTTTTTCCCCTTAAATTTACAAGTTTGATTGTGAAGGGGGGAGGGGAGGGTAAATTTATTGTTACATATTGTATAAGGTATTGATTATATGATAAGAAAGGGTGGGAAGGGTGGGAGATCATTTATTATTCTATTGTCCATTTATTATGACTTTTTAGAAATCAATTTGGGACCAAATTAATTGTTTATTAGAAAACCCAGTGGCATTGTCATATGATACTGTATTATTTGGTATGTCAATGAGAGCAAAGAGTCAGATATCATCAAATAATAACAATCTATTACTCATAATGACTGGGGTTGCCATTCAACAAACTGGAGTAGACTAAATTATAATTTTTGGTGGAATTCATTATGTCATATGTATAAAATGGAAAGAGTAATAGCAACACAGTGAGGATATATTAGGAAATTTCAAGATGTATGGGAGCCATTAACAAAATTTTGTAATGATTAGATGTTACTTTTCCCTTAATTCTTAAAGTTCATTTTTCAGGGAGGGGGGTGGGGATTTTAAGTATAACATCTTATATAAAGTAATTTAATTACTTGTTATGAAGGGGTGGGAAGGGAGGGAGATAAAATTTTATGATTGGTATTACTGCTGAATATTAAGTGATATTCTCAATGTGCAAATGTGTTTATGTATTATCACACTTATTGTACGTATAAAAATGAATAAAGATATAAAGATTTACCCCCCCCAAAAAAAAAAAAAAAGACTGAACTTAGTAACCTCAATCAGTAAGGATTTTCTCTTGTTAGAAATAATTGAACAGTGGTAGAGTATATAGGTAGTGCAAGCCTAGGGGTGGGTGATTGGGAGGGCCTAGACAACAAGAGATTTGTAGCCAGTGTTAGCTGTGAAAACAATCTCCAAGGCTTTTATAAACTTAGGATAACTTATAGTACACCAACAGTGGGGGAGGGGGGAAGAGGCTAGCACAATTTACTTAACAGGAATTATAGTTCTCTGAAGGGCCACTGATAAATCTCTAATTTCCACCAAGATTGGTACTAAACAGAAATCTTGTTTGATGAAATGTAACACTCAATCTTAGGGGCCCTTTTACCAAAACAGCAATTCTGGGCTGTAGTGATCTACATAGTTAAACTACTTTTCAGTAAATCAAAAAAAAAAAATTAACTATTCAATAATAGTAGTTGCCCAGTAGTTAAACTACATTTTAAGTAGTTAAGTGTTGTTTAACTAAATTATAAGTAGTTAACTACAAAAAAATCTTATTGTATTTGTAAAATTTTTCTGCCCTGCCCCATGTAGTTCAGGTCTCTTACGATATAATATCTTTGATTCTGAGGCAAGTGATTGGATAAAATGAGAAATTGCACTGTGATTGGATAGATATGAAGGAAACATTAGGATTGGATAAAATAAGAATTTGCATTGTAATTGGATTGCTAGGAAGGAAGTATTAGTCTGTAATTTAATAAAATAAGAAACTGCATTTGGGACATTTCTTTTGTGTTATGACATTGCTAGTGTTTGTTATTGATTTAGGAATCAGTTACTTTTTAAATAAGACAGGATTAATGGTTTAGGAGTGAGGGAATTTTATGAGACCCTGAGATTGAAAAGTGATAACCAATTGAGAAAAATTTTGTTGCCAACTGCAAATTTTGTGTACAATGTGAGATCAATAGCAATATCATTTGAAGCAACAATCTCATCAAACATCTCAAGGTGATAATTTTAGGATATTGATGCACTGATTGCCTACTTGTTAGTATCTCATTTTCATATAATTTTCATTTATATGGTGTTGGTTTGGCAGGTTAAAAGGTGGCGTAGCACATATTTCACCATTTGCTGTAATTTGTTAAAAAGCTGTTGTGATCTATAACTATCTGACAAATGATTTAAAAACCTAACTCTAATCCTGTTCCAATTCAGTTGTTATGTAAAAATGGAAGTAAAAATGAAATTGAACCACAAAACAATGTTACCTTGTGGTGATACACTGCAGTCATGTTAGAGTCTCCAAAGGATGATAAAATAATCCCAGTTTTATTTATTTATTTTTCTATGCTGTTCTCCCAAGGGATCCCAGAATGGTTTTATACAAATTTAGGAGCCAGGGAGGAGCCTGAGGTGCCTCAGCCAATCAGTGCCTTTGGCCTCTCCCCGTGCATCAGATGATGCACCAGAGCAGGGCCTAAGGCTTCTATTGGGCGGCGGCCAGCCGGAGCAGCAGGAGCAGCAGCACTTTCCTCCTGCTCCCGAAGAGTAGATTAGCAGGAGGGTCCACCCCTCCTGCTCTCAACTATTTGAAAGGTACCGGGGTGGGTGGGCCAGGCCCGATCACCTGGGCCGACCAGGGGTGGGTCAGGGGTGGGAGGCCTAGGAGCAGGAGGGACTGAGCACCCCTCCTGCTCCCAACTTTTTGGTGCCGGGGATGGGCCGTGCCGGTCGGAGGGCGAGGACCATGCCGGTCGTGGGGAGGGCAAGGGCTGTTCTGCATGCAGCTTTTTTTTTTTTTTTTGAACATAATCAGTTTGCTTAGTGAATTTGGCCCTTGTCTGCTCATTAGCACACACCCCCCCCCACACACACACACACTTCCTGATTAAAGGAACACTAACCCCCTCTTAAACAAAACTGCGCTAGCAGTTTCTAGTGCAGGGAGCCATGCTGAATGGCCCGTGCTGCTCTCGACGCTCATAGGAACTCTATGAGCGTCAGGAGCAGCATGGGCCATTCAGTGCGGCTCCCCGTGCTAGAAACTGCTAGCGCAATTTCGTAGAAGACGGGGTAATAGAAGGGGAAAAAATGAAAATGTGAAAGATGTTGTACTTGTTATGAGATAGTCTAAATTTGAAAGGCCTGCCATTTCTGAAGAGAAATAAAATAGTGGTAAAATACAGAATTTATGCCTCCACTTTACTGTCAAACTGCTTCAGGAATAACTCTTCCTCTTGGCAAGCTTTATGGTTGCTGACATCTGAGACAGTGCTTTTGTTTTGTTATATTTTGTGGAAGATTATTATGAAAATTCTTTTAAAAATAGGCTTTTAGTTGTAATTTTTTCTTTTCTTTTCCTGTCTCATGCAAGAAAAATTCCAGTCAGGAATTTGACACAAACACATTTTTTCTTCAGAAAAGGGGAAAGGAAACCAAAATGAAAACACCATATGAATTGTACTGATGTTCTTGGAATATGCTGCTTGTTAGCTCAATATTTGCTTTGTCCATTGTTCGTTTTTTTTGGATTGTGCATGTAAGTGACCCTGTTGGAGAATTATTGCTAATGAGCTCATAACTACGTGTTATTTCTGACTACTCTTTCCCAGCGCTAAAGAATTTTTATTAGAAAGATTTGTGTTCTTGCCAATATTGTTTTGTACAATGTATGCTACCATGAATAACTCAATATTAAGCTACAGTTTTCTATGCTTACTTCCCTCTCTGAATTTAAAATGGCCAATGAATCTTAGAAAGCCATTGAATGCAATAATCCAGACAGTTTAAATCAATGAACTGCACGGTATTTTGCTTTAACAGAGGCGACCAACATAGAGGTCATGTCTAACTGATTCATATACCTAGTGGCGTAGCAGGGGTGAGCGGTATCCGGGGTGGTGGCACCCCCCTCCTGCACTCTCCCCTACTCCCCTTTTGCACATGCGCCCCTTCCCCATATCTTTTTATCTTCAGCATGAGTAGCCATGAATTTTCTGCTCACATCGGCTTCAGCGCTCTCTCTCTCTCTGACATCACTAGCTGGTGCAGTACTTGGAGAGACCCCCTAGGAAAAAGACTTGGGAGTACTGGTAGACAAGTCAATGAAGCCATCTGCGTAATGCGCGGCAGCAGTAAAAATGACAAACAGAATACTAAGAATGATTAAGAAGGGGATCACAAACAGATCAGATAAGGTTATCATGGAGCTGTACCGGGCCATGGTATGCCTCTACCTGGAATACTGCTTCCAGCACTGGTCACCGTACATGAAGTAGGAAATTGTACTACTCAAAAGGGTCCAGAGATGAGCAACTAAAATGGTTAAGGGGGCTCTTCTCCCTTGAAAAGAGGAGACTGAGAGGGGACATGATCGAAACATTCAAGATAATGAAGGGAATAGACTTAGTAGATAAAGATAGGTTGTTCACCCTCTCCAAGGTAGAGAGAACAAGAGGGCACTCTCTAAAGTTAAAAGGGGATAGATTCCATACAAACGTAAGAAAGTTCTTCTTCATCCAGAGAGTATTAAAATCTGGAATGCTCTTCTGGAGGCTGTTATAGGAGAAAACACCCTTCAGAGATTCAAGACAAAGTTAGACAGAATGTACGCAGGCAAGGCTAGACTCAATTAGGGCATTGGTCTTTGACCTAAGGGCTGCTGCAGGAGCGGACTGCTGGGCATGATTGACCACTGGTCTGACCCAGCAGCAGCAATTCTTATGTTTTTATGTTCTATCTACTGTCTACCCTCCCACCCACCCCTCCCTCTTCCTATCGCTAAAATGCTTTCATATTTTCCTTATATATGAGACTGATATTTGTCAACATTTTTTTTTTTATTTGAAGAAGGGTTACCTTCAAAAGGTCATTGTAAGTTAGTCCAATAAAAAAGGTATCACCATATTCCCTTTGTTTTTAGTTTTATTTCTTTATATTATCTTCAGTGTATAAAACCACCACAGTATTACAAAAAAAAGAGTTGCCTAAGGGATAAATAATCCATCCATTGGTGATAGATTCCTGCTTTCAGATCTAATTGAAAAGATAAAATCTTCTGTGGAATTTTCAGGATATGAAAAAGTAAGTAATAAATGTCTTTTACTTTATATCTGAACAAAATTCTTGGACCAAATGTGTGTTCAAGAATATTATTACAGTTCAGAGTTATGGGATGATTCATCTGCAGAAAAAATTACCTGGTTGGTGTACTGTATTTTTGATAGCTGATATTAAAATTATTTTATATAGATAAACCAAGTTGTATAATATGGGGTTAATCCTCCTAGACTGCATATTGTTAAAATTATGCTTATCATTTCATAATACTCCTGAATGTATGCAGTGCTGTAAATTGGTGATAATAATTTAGTTATGATTTGTCACTGCCCTAAAATCTTTCAGTTCAAGTGGGCAATCAGAGATAGTGACTTTCCCAGGATCACAGGAAATGGCAGTAGAAGGAAGCAGTGGTTTCCCTGATCTTAGCTCACTGTTTTAATCACTAGGCCACATCCTCTCCCAATCTCTCTCTCTCTCTCTCTCTCTCTCTAGATATATTCATATATATTGTACTGTATATAAAAAATATTCTTATGAGTTCAATAAAAAATAGATGAGGATTGGCTTTGTCAGTTGATCCACAAAATGTTATCTTTCCCCTTCAGCTTTCTTTTGTTGTTTCTTATCCATACAATTGTATTTTCCATGAACTCAGTTTAACCAAATTACAGTAAGATATTTGCATCCTGTTTGGTGCAGAATCTTGGTATAAATGGGGGCAGTCTATTCTGCAGCAATGGTTGAGAGAGTACTTTATCATATTAGATATTGATATCTAAGCAGGACCGGGGCTGTTCTGTGCTGTACAATGCAGTGACATACTTCTGCAGTACTCTGCCAAGAAAGAGTAAAAGACTGCAAGGTGATATATATTTCCTAACCTTCCTTTCCCAGAAATGAGTAGAAAGCAGATTGAAAAACTAAGGGCTAGATGAACTAAAGACACCAACTGAATCACTGTTGGCCGATTCTCTGGCCGATTCTCAACCAACAATCGATGCGTTATCAAGCCTGCATACAAATGATTTGCACAGAGGTGCAAATCATTTGCATGCAAATGCGACCAATCAATTAATCAGTGAGCAATTGACACCTGTGCAGAGCCCTAACAGCACTGACAGGAGAAGCAGCCTCACGTCAATACTGTTAGGGTTTCTTTTTTTTAATGGCACAGATGTTATGTGTGTGTGTTACACATGTACAATCTACCTCAGATCTTAGACACCTCCCTCTTTATCCAGGCTACAGAGGGAGAAGCCTAAATCCATGATTGGTCAAGACAATTGGTCAAGCTAATCAGGGCCTTAGGCTCCTCCCTTAGTATTCTGGATACAGAGGGAAGTGCCTAAGGCTAGAATGATTTAGATGCCTAAAGCCCCTCCCCTTGCAAAGGGCCTTAGGTGACTGAAGCAATTAGGGCCTGGGGTGGGGAAGGCCCATCATTTAGGACTGGTGGCACAGAACATGAGCCTCAGAGTGGGCGTCGTGCTTCCAAATTTTTTAAAAGGTATGGGGAAGTTGTTTTTTTTGGGGGGTGGGGGCATCCAGTGGCAAGAGTGAGTGAGCAGCATTTCTCCTGCCTTTTTATGGGGATTCGGGGGGACAGTGACTCAGGGGTTCCTGGTGCAGGGGGCCATGGAGCAGGGGTGTTCTGCATGGCAGGAGAGAGTGGGCACCCTCTTGCCAATTTTCTCTCATGCCACATTTGTCGTCGGTCATCAGGGAGGGCAGAATGAAAGGCAGAATGGCCTTTCTCACACAGATTGCATATGTGTTCAAAGCAACATAACTCCTGCTTACATCAACCAGCGTTAAACTGAAAACATGGGCATCCTTGCCTCACAATACACAGATCAGCTTGAACACCTAAAATGCCACAAGGAATAAATTGCATAGAATGGGTTAAATGACCATCCCCACTCCCTGCAAAAATAGATAAGAATTTGTGAACTTGAATGGAATAAACACACTTGAAGATCCAGACCATGATAGGGTCATTTCTGCAAGCCATATGTCTGCAACTCTAAATCTCCACACCTTCAATTTTTCTTGGAGCAAACTCTTGTAAAACTATTCATAACAGTTCAGCCAAGCCCATCCGCTATAAGTTTGCTGCACCTGCAAGATTATATCTAATATCAATGGCCTCCTTTCCCTCTCTAGGCAAACCCACCAGTGGCCAATTTCCTGAAGCTTTAGACACACCTGAACCATGCTCAACAAAACTGCCTATAAGAATGAAAGATGGCAAGGTGACCAGAGAGACCATTGCTGTATGGGGCAACCTTTACATTTACCCATTATAGCAAATAATTTATTGTACAAGGAAAGAGAGTGCAGCTCAGCATCTCATTGTGGTAGTCATCTTACTCCCTTTGCTTGGTTATGTTAAATAACTTTATCCATAATCATGTTTCAATAGCTGTTATTAACTGGGAATCAAATCACCTGATATTCAAAGCAATTTAAATAGTTCCGAGAGGCTCCTGGGTGTTTAAATCGCTTGTATGTGGCTCACCATGAATATTCATTGGTCGTTAACTGGTTATTGTCAACCAATATCTGCAGGTAGCACCCAATCTAAAACTGGCTAACCTTGTGAACATTCTGGAGCAGAGTCAGCACTTAAACGGTTTAGTTTATTGCCAATAGTCAGCCCTTAACTGCATACATTGGGCTGCACAAAAAGTAGGACTATCTTTATGCATTGAAGAGCTTAACATTGCATTTAACCGCATACATTTTAGCCAGCAACATAGAACTGGATATTCAGTGCTGGTGCCTGAACATGACCCGGCATTGGATATCCAGAAATGCAGCAGGCAGAAGACAATGCTGACCACTGCCGGATGAATATCGACTGGCATAGTTTTTGCATAAAATCCAATGCAGCATTTTGTCTACTCAGTCATGTCTGTTTTTGTAGTCAGTTTGTGCAGTTTTGCTCCGTTAACATATGGTTGACCATTTCATTTTTGGCTTTGCACAAACAGCATTTGCTAAACATTGCTGGTCTTTTATTTTATTTTTTCTATTCTTGAGTTGATGAAACTTATTAGTAGTGCTTGTTCTTGGCCAATAAAAATCAATCCTTCTGCTTCCTTGTTAATGGATCAATTTTAAGCTACTATTAGATTTTGATGTTGTCCATTTTACCTTCCTAATTTAGAAAACATGACCATGGGCAGGTTTGGTTTTCCATGTTGATGTTCCTATTTAGGTTCTATTTCTGCAAATAGTCCTTCCTTTTGGATTTCAATCAGTAGCCTTTCTGTGCTGCTTTTCCTAAAATAGTTTAGTCCTCATTTTCCTCTTCCATTCTGTTTTACCCGCATAAGCAACTGTCGACTTATTTTTCTTGGAAGATATTGTCTATCACTGTCACAGTGAAAGGGTTCAAGGCATAATTCAAAGTTATCAATTTTCTATTTTACTAGTCATGGTTATCAAAGCCTCTCTGATTTTCACTGCTGATTTATCAAATCAAATCTCTGGTATTGCCCATGAATTGATAGCTCTGCTTGCATTGCCTTTCTTTTATTAAATAATTGCACATTTACAGAATCAAGTCCAAATGAAATATTATTCCAGCTGAAAACCAGATTTTAAAATATTTAGTCAGAAAGTTATCAATGTAGGCAGCTGTTCAGTCGGGTCATTTTATCGCAAGTCAGGCTATTTTAGCACAGGGTCTCATTGCATAAAATGGGACCCTGGGATAAAATAATTTGATTTTAGCAAAACAACCTGACTATAGCATTTCACTTTGATAATGTCCCCCTTAGTTTCTTTTTTTTAATTTATAAGTCAGTAAAAGAGTTAGGACTCCTATTACAAAGCCGCGGTAGATGATTCTACTGCTGGCCGGCAAGGTAAATGCTCTGACGCTCATAGAAATTCTATAAGTGGCGGAGTATTTACCGCACCAGCTAGCAGTAGAAACCTGTACTGCAGCTTTGTAAAAGCCAGCGTTAAGTTTGTGTGCATAGCTTAACATTTTTTTAACAAGACAAATCGGCACTTAAAGTTGGCAATTAACACCTCATAACTGATGATAATTGGCAGTAATTGGCACAACTTGGAAGACGCTGTTTATAAAGTGGTGTGTGTCTCAAAAAGGGGCATGGCCAGGGAAGGAGCATAGACAGATTATGAGTGTTCCTAAAAGTTACATGCACTGTCATAGAATGTGTACAATCCACACACAACTTAGATACAGGCATATAGGCCTGGGTTTCCCTGGCCTAAACGTGTACACCTAAATCTTATGCTGTAAACATTGGCATTCATAATTCCATTCACCAGTTACTTACTTCAGTCACACCACAAATAGTGGCAAAACCTTGGCTGCAGGTTTATTATAATAAACAATCTTCCTGAACAGTAATATTAACATAACACCATTACAAATATAATATATTCCCCCCACAGCTAGGCAGTACCTCTCTAGCTGTCTTCCTCACTTCCAGTTTTTTACTTTTTCCATCCCAAAATACATGACCTGAGATACCGCAAGGACATGCTCTGGTGTACTGTTTTTAAGCTAAACATGGTTTTAAGTTCAATACACTCACCACTGGTTTTCTTTCATCATGTATTTTTTCTGAGGCCCTGATTCTGCAAAGTGTGCCTAAAGTTAGGTGCAGTTTGGGCATCCAAGATAGGCGTCCTTTGTGGAATCACACTCAGTGATGCTCAGTACTGTTTAGACGTCCAATTTTTGAGACGTTCTTTAGAGAGTCAGGTTTTAGGCGAGAGCTAGATGTCCAAATAATGTCATTAATGTGATAATATTTTATTATTATGATATTATTAGAATGGCAATTTTATGGCGTTTTTCATTATAATTGTGATACTAGGAGTTGGATCTGTTTAATGCTTTTATTTATTTCTCTTCCATCAGAGAGTGTGACTGGAATTCAAACCAGCAATATTAGGGTAGAAGGTTTAACCAGTGTGCAACACAGTGGGCTAGCAAATTGCATAGCAATTGTAAAGCTAGGTCTTATAGGCATTCTAAAGGAAGTCTACTTTTCAGCATAGTTTGGACTTCAGATAGACCTGAGTTCTATGGACAGAAATTAGGCACAGTTTGGATGTCCTTAATGCGATTTGCTAAATAGCTCTCTGGGTTTTAATTTTTGCTTTATTAAGCTCAAAATACATTTAATAAGGCACCACATAAATAAACCTTCTATTTATGTGGGCAAACAGCAATGCTATTTGCTAGAGGAAAAGATCCATTAACTGAAGCACAGCACATGAAAAACACAGCTTTAGGTTTCTTGCTAAAAAAAAAGCTACCCTTTTTTCTGATTAAACAGTGCTCCATTCTTGAATGCCAAGAAAGCACATGAAAAAATTATATAGATTGCATACATAACTTCATTTGCAAAGGCTTAAAAACTGGAAAAAAAACCCAACCAGATACAGCTTATAGCATGGCTTCTACTTCATTGCAAATGGAGGTATGCAGCTGCACAATGCTGACCTCATTGTGAGATCATCAAGGTGCACCTGCAAGGTAGAATGCCACAATTAAAATATATGTTGGGATTTGAACCTATGATCTCTGGAAGATGGGAATAGGGCTTTTACCCATTGAGCCACAGCAGCTTCCAGTAATTTCTTTCTTCCTCACATCTGATATGATAGCTTAGGGATCTGCTAAGCTAGGGGTTCCCAAAGTCTCTCCTTGAGAGACGAATCCAGTCGGGTTTCCAGGATTTCCATAATGAATATGCATTGAAAGCAGTGCATGCACATAGATCTCATGCATATTATTGGGGAAATCCTGAAAACCCGACTAGATTTGGCCCTCAAGGAGGGACTTTGGGGACCCCTTTGCTAAGCTATGATCTTCTCAGAAATTTTCACTTTCACATGGCTAGGATCACTAAGCTCTCATGGTAGGAGCCCCCACAACTGAAAGGAAGTGACTGTGGTTCAATGGGTAAAAGTCTTGTTCCCTCCTATTTGTTTAAAAATTATTTCCATGTAAATTCATATTTAATTGCTCTATACCAGGGAACTCAAAGTCCCTCCTTGAGGGCCACAATCAAGTCGGGTTTTCAAGATTTCCCCAATGAATATTGTGGGACAAGGATTCTGGCTAGGCCAAATGGCTTTGCTGAATCCTAGTCCTGAGTTTAAAATAAGGATAGTAGAACACAGTTTCCCAGTATCTCCCAAGAATTGCACACTAGAAAGGACCTGGTTGGTCAAAACAAAACACTTTAATGCAACATAAAACTTCAAACACCAAAAATATGTCAGGATTTTGGCATGGGTAGAAAAACAAACTTTCAAGAATTTCCTTCACTCTTTTTAAGGAAGCAAATAAGTCCCACTCCAGCACAAACCGTGCTTTCAGAGTTAGTCCTGGCTATCAATACAAAAATCCTTAATTCAGTCTTCAGGCCATATTCATGGCTTAACAAAACAGTCCAAGCACCAAGCACCACTTTCTTGTACAATGTTCTCTCTGGCTCTGGCTCTGACTGTGTCCCTGTTGGGTGGAGCCAAAACCCCAACAGGTTGGGAGAAGAGGAGCCTCTTCATTACAGGTGTTGCCGCCCTCCCATAGACAAGCTCTGGTGTAACTTTTGCAGCTTCCAGCACAAGTCAGAGCAGTGCACCAACTGCTCCCAAAACATAAACCAAAAAAACGCTCCAAAAAACTAGGAAAAAGAAAACCCCCTGGGCTTAGCAGCCTACTCACATTCCATTGGGCGCTCTTCCCCTTGTGGTAAAACATAGTTTTCCAGCCATTCAATATCACAGTCCTCGGTCTGGACTTCAGGTTCCTCCATTTCCCAATCCTCAGGGAAATCTTCCTGTGCTTGCCATGGGTTAGCTGCAAGGGCTGGCTTCTTCCCCAGTTTCACTTCAGCTTCCTGTCCCAGCTGCCTCTCCTCTCTATCTGATGAGGAAAGCTCTGTAAATGGGAGCCTCGGCAACAAGCCACGCTCCCTCCTAGTAGGGTTAGCCAAATTCTTAAAGGGCCCTGTCCTTTCAGTAACAGCCTGAGCTTTGGATACTCTTAAAGGGGCAGGCACCTTCCTAATGCTGTTCACAGGATTTTCCCATCACTCAGGATGTTTCCTAGACCTGGTCACTGGGTTTTTACTGGGGCTTACAGGGACTTTCCCCTTGGATTCAGCAGGACTAGCCAGATCCCTGTCACAATATACATTGAAAGTAGTGCATGCACATAGATCTCATGCATATTCATTGGGGAAATTCTGAAAACCCGACTGGATTGCGGCCTTCAAGTAGGGACTTTGAAATCCCTGCTCAATACCAATTGGGATTTTGCAAACCTTAATAATATCTCCCCTCAGCCATCTTCTTTCTAAGCTGAAGAGCACTAACCTTTTTTAGTCTTTCCTTAAATGATAGGAGTCCCATCCCTGTTATTGTACATTGTCTGTACATTGATGCATTACCCAGAATCAGGGATAGATGCTGAGAATGCCATGACATCCCTATACCTCTCCCAATATGCATCTGGCCAACCTAGACATTTTCATTGCTGTAAACATTTTTACCTGGCCTTTTCTAAAATGCCACTTTCTATATTTTGGGGGTTTCTATATTGATGTGCTAGGACATCAGGATTTATTTCAGTTATTTGTATACTGCCTATTGCCTAAGTGGTTTTGCATTCAGGTACTCAGTAATTTGTCCCTATATTGTCCTGGTGGGCTCACAATCTATCTAATGTATATGGAACAATGGAGAATTGAGTGACTTGACCAGGGTCACAAGGGACAGCACAGGGCTTGAATCCATAATCTTAGGGTGCTGAGGCTATAGCTCTAGCCACGATGCCACTCCTTCCTCCTTTCATGAAGAGCTCTTCTAAAATGACTGCTTTAACTTCTTTCAAAATGAGCTGTAAGTTATTTTATTTATTTTGATTGTCTTGATCTCTAGTACAGACCAAGGACTAGAGCTGGACACCACCACTGTAGACTGCAAATATTAGAGAGCTGATAGAATATGATTGCACCACTCATGTAATTCACTGTATGCCAGTGTATATAATATTTGTTGTAAACATTAACCGTACACTAGGTCCATTATAATCTGCTCTTGTTCTCTTTCTCTCAGTAATCTTAACACCTGTTTTGATGTGCAAGATTTCAGATGCATTGCTATTATAAATACTCAAAATCATAAAGAACACAGCAAATATAATTTTCTAGCTTTCAGCGTGTGATATTTTATGTGTTTGTTAATGAGAGCTACAAGGCACAAAAACATGACTGGAACAAAGTGATCATATACTAAAAGATGTAAATTCATATTGGCACATCTTAAAAGGAATAAAAAAAACTTGAAGCAAAAGACACATACTATAGAAGGCTTCTGTACAGGTTACTGACTCCTGTTTTAAATGAAAGACACTGCTTGTGAACACCTTGCAAGAAGCATTATCCCTCCATCCCAGGAGCATTGGGTTACAAAAGTTCTGCATAATGCTTCCAAGATGCATTGTAAAAGGGGTGGCCAGAATTAACATAAGATGTCCCCTTCTAATTCATATACCTTCTTTAAACATCCTATAATGTAAAGCACCCTTTTGAAGCCCCCTTCCAAGTAAAGGTCCCCCTTCCCAGTCAAAGCCCCTCAAGTCAATGTGCCCCCAAGGCAGACTCCTCAGAGTATCCTCCCATCCAAAAGTCCAAACACCCAGAAGGTCCCTTGGATGTCTTCTCCATGGAATCAATCTTTCAAAGGTCTACCACATACCCTTTTGCCCCCTATACTTATCTCACATGTTTCCAGGGGTCTAGTGAGTGTCCCTGCAGGAACAATCCCAGTCAGTGGTGTAGTAAGGGTGAGAGGCATCTGGGGTGCTGGTGCCCCTCCCCCACACCCCACATGCATCCCTTTCCTTTCCCCGTACCTTTTTAACTTTTCCAGTGTGAGCAGCATGCTCATGTTGGTTCCTGCTCACCCTTTGATGTCACTTCCTAGGCACGGGAATTTCAGACAGCCCGGCATTGGGCAGAGATATGGGAGCTGTTCTTTCAGGCATGGAAACATTGTTATCTCCTCCAGTAACCCTAAACCCTCCATGGCCAGCAACTGTCAGGGTGCTGGAGCAGGAGACATGTGATCCTGGAAGTGGATGCACGGGGTCTCCCAGCGAGGGTACAACGGCTGCGGCAGAACAGCTGATGTCTGCAAGCAAGAGAGAGGGAACTATATCCGTGCCCACAGAATGATATCTGGCTGCTCCTTCAATGTATGGAGACCAAAATGACCAAATCAACGGAAGAGGTATCTAAAATAACGGATAAACTTGATTCTTTAACTAAAACCAGAGAGTTAATGAAAACTGATTTCACAGACCAAGCCAGGCAAATGCAGGTGTATTTTAGAGTCCAGTTCAAGTGTGCCTGTGTTGTTTTTCAATTCTTCTTGGTATTTTTACTCCCTTAGTTCCTTTATCTTGGAATCTTTATAGATTCTCTTTTGCAAGAGGCGATCAACAACTTAAGCTTTCCTGCCCATCTAGTAAAGGTATCAAAAGAATCAAGATTTTAGGTCTCTCTGTGTCCTTCAAGTTCACACAACTTTGGAATGATCTTCCACTTTTCCTGAGAAGTTCTGGTTCCCTTTCTTCTTTTCGTAAGGCTTTGAAAACTATTCTGTTTACTAAACATTTTGGTAATTAATCATTTTTGAGATCCATTCAATATGTTTCTTTCAGCTTAATCTAACTATTGGAAACCGAGTCGAGCTCTCTTAGATTGAAGTCTCGGTATACAAAACCAAGTATTAGATTAGATTAGATGATATACACCATTCATATCAGTTTAAGCAAGCAACAATTAAGGATAATACCTTAATACATAGGAAATTGGAACAGTTTGAAAATTTTAATCGGTGGTTAAATCCTCACTTTCTAAATTTTCTACTGGCCCCAGGCATGTTACCTCTAGATTTACTAAAAAGATATATGATTGAAAATTTAAAAATTTCCCCAAATAATATTCCTCCAGTATATAAGATTTTTTTAAAAGAATGAAAGAAAGATTGATTTTGAAAATGTGTACGCTCTTTTTGAACAAACGTTAAGATGATACTGATAGAGCTACTCTTTTGGTGTCTTTTGTTTTTGAGCAGTACATTAATATGATTTTGAAATTATACTTTAAGAATTCTCAAAAATTGTTCAGGGATCAGAAAATATGGATATATCCCGATGTTGCTAAGATAACCCAAGAGTGAAGGAAAGACTTTCTTTCTTTACGTCAAGAGACAATCAAGTTAGGAGCCAAATTCCTCTTGGCATATCCCTGTAAGTGCCTGGTCAGGTACCTGGGAATCAAGTACACTTTTTTCTCTCCAGACCACTTGAAGGAGTTTATAGATGTCAAGAAGATCATCAAAGAATGATTTAAGAGGGACGTTTAAAAAATAATGCAGTTGTTTAAAAATCACTAAGGGCCTGTTTTACAAAGCCGTGCGGCAACAGCCCCGAAGCCCTTTAAATTTCTATGGGCTTTGGGGCCGTTACCACGCTGCAGCTGCTAGCGTGGCTTTCTAAAATAGGCCCTAAGCCTTTCTTTTGGAAAATATATATACTTAAGGTCTTCTCTTATATTTGTTGACCACTCACCCCAATATTGGGGTCTAAGAAGGGGGTTATTATTTGCTTATATTGTAAGAATGATTTTGATTTGTCTTCCTTCCCTGTATTTAATGAAGCAAGATTTATTCTTGTGAAGTTTAATGTAAAGTTATAAATAAATAAATTATATATATATATATATATATATATATATATACAGTGGAACCTTGGTTTGCAAGTAACGCGGTTTGCGAGTGTTTTGCAAAATGAGCAAAACACTCAACAAACTTTTCTCTCACAAACCGAGCACCGGCATGATAAACGAGAACTTACAGCTGCAGGCAGCGTCACTTCAGGAGGGTGCCTCTTCCGTCCGCCAGCCAGCCTTCCATGCAGGGTGCTTTCCACATGTTGGAGAGCCTCTGAGCCCACGCAGCAGAGTGCTGTCTCTCCTGCATGTTATATATGATCACGCACAACATCAATCATCGACGTGCGTGATCATACGTAATGTGCAGGTGGGACGGAGCTCAGCTGCATCGGCTCAGAGGCTCTCCAACATGGTGCGGAAGGAACCCAGTGTGGAAGGCTGACTGGAGGATGGAAGAGGCATCCCCTGAAGCGGCACTGTGTGGGTTCAAGGGTTCTCCAGCAGCTGGCGGACGGAGGAGGCGTTTCCTTGAAACAGCACTGCAGCATCCGGCACCTGACAAGTACACACCCCTGGGCCACCCCTCTCCACTTCCTCCGAGTTCCTTGGCACCTTTTGGGTTTGTGGAACGAATTGTCAGCGTTGCCATTATGGCCTATGGGGAAAGTTGCTTTTTAAAAAAAAAAAAAATCTTTATTCATTTCATATCTTAAAATCAAGTACAGTAAATGATGTTTAACAATTGAACATTTAAAAACACTTGAATTCTTACATTTGATCGTATCATTCTAAAATATTGTACCCCCTCATTGTACCCCCTCTTTAATAATCAAATTTTCCCTCCCCCCACCCTTCTTCATATGTCATATATTATAATCAGGGAATAATATTTTTAATCTTTGCAATAATCTATCAATGGCCTCCACACATCCTGAAATTTGCTATAATTTCCTTTTTGGACAGCTAATGTCCTTAGGGGAAAGTTGCTTTGATATACGAGTACTTTGGATTATGAGCATGCCTCTGGAACGAATTATGCTCGTAAACCAAAGTACCACTGTATATATAGATATATAACTTACAATATTCTACAAGTCTCACATGTAAGAGTGTGTGGGGCCATTCCTTGGCCTACCCATGACCTGCCCATGTGTATACCCCTCTAGCAGGTATATGCTATAGTAGCTCTTAAGCATTAACTTATAGAATATTATCTAAGTTCAGAGATGCACGTAGCTGCAAATATGAAGACACACCAAACTAATATGGCATGTTAATAACATTAGCTGAGCTGAGCACCTGCAGGTGGGATTTGTGTAAATGGGGTGGGGGGTGAAGGAAGGATAAAGGCAGGCAATATGGGCAATGAAGGCTATATAGGACAGTGCATATGTATGAGAGAGCAAGAGTAAAAGTAAGATGTAACGGAATTGTGGATTGGTAGAGCTAAATAAATGGTGGGAGGGATTGGTGGAAACTTCTGGAGCTCCTTTTACTAAGCTGTGTTAGGGCATTAACGCATGGAATAGCACTTGCTGAATTGCTGCACATACTAGACCTTAACGCCAGCATTGAACTGAAGTTAGTTCTAGCCGCGTAGTACACGGTAATATCCTGCGTACACTAAAAATGCTAGCGCACCTTAGTAAAAGGAGCCCTTGGTAGGCTTGAAAGATTAGTCTGTGAGGAACAGGGGAGGGTTGGGTGGCACCTGTTTTAATTTTCCTTCCCACACCCCTCGTGTGTTTTGTTTTGTGTTGTGGTGGAATTGGTGATTCTTAGGGTGGTGTTTAGCAGGAGTTTTGGGTAGGGAGGAGAGGTCACAGCTGCGGAGTGAATGGCGGAAAATGGGGCAGTGGTCTCAGATGGAGCATGGGGATGAGAAGTTCATAAATAATTAAAATGTAGCACTCGTGGGTGACACCGCTAGGAGGGGAGGCCTGGCTTGACGTTACCGTGGGTCATGCTTGTACATGATGTTTTAAAAGTACAAAATTAAAAGGAGCTAGTTTCATCACCAAATAGCTTTCTGTGATTGTGAAGTCACTTGGGGTATTTGATGTGAATAGTTAATAATTAATAAAGCTGCAGCCAAATTCTTGTTCTAAAAATTAGTGTGAGTATGTTTATTGGTTATTTGTTGCTTATGTTATTTATATGCAGGTGGCGGATTGTGAAAGCTAATGTTAAGGTGTCATGTGATGTATAAATGCATCCATCATTCTTAAATGTGTGCAATTGAGTGTGCAATTTTGGGTGACCAATTAAAGAATTAGGGGAAAATGTATAAATCAAATGGCTCCTTTTATAAAGGTGCGCTAGCATTTTTAACGCACGTACCGGATTAGCGCGCGCTAGCTGAAAATCTACCACCTGCTCAAAAGGAGGCAGTAGCGGCTAGCATGCATGACAATTTAGCGCATGCTATTCTGCATGTTAAAGCCCTAGCGCGCTTTTGTAGAAGGAGCCCAAAGTATGCTTTCTAAAAAATATATTGGCAAACGTATATAATCCTATACAGGGAAAAAGAACACTTATCTTCTGAAACCTTTCAATTTGTTTTCCCTTATTTTATTTTCAATTTGATGTGTTTATTTAAAATGAAATAAAGGAAACAAAAACAAGCATATAATAAAATGAAATAAAAGAACAAAAAACTTCACTCTATATTCACTCTAGTTTTCCTTGGGAAATAAAAGTAAGATGCTTGGGTAGACACTCAACTTACAATGATTAAAATATGTAAAATGTATATATTTTTTAAATCAATATAAAATGTTGCATTGGGAAAATCACATATGAGCAGTACCTATATGATTTGTTATAGCACAGTAAACAAATACAGGCCCCCTATTATCAAGATGCATTAGGGTTTTTTAATCACAGGCCACTGCGGTAAAAGCTTAGACACTCATAGAATTCCTATGAGCATCAGAGTTTTTACTGCAGCGACTCGTAATAAAAAACACCAACACAGATTGATAAAAGGGGGCCACAGTTATTTGTATTTCCTATATAGATTTTTAAACCTTGTTAAAAAGTCATATCAGTTATCTAAATAGCAGTTAATGTATTATGAAGAATATTTTTTTTATCTTCTTAACCATATAAAATCTAGCTGGTTTATAGAAAAAAAAAATATCCACAAATAAACACATAAACAAACATAGGCCCCCTTTTATCAAGCTGCATTAGGGGTTTTTTATCGCAGGTCACTGTGGTAAAAGCTCCAACACTTATAGAATTCCTATGAGCATTGGAGGTTTTACCACAATGACCTGTGATAAAAAACAAACAAACCCTAATGCAGCTTGATAAAAGGGGACCATAAATAAAATAATTCACATAGGTTCAGAACAGATATTTGTGGCTCCATAAATCTCTTTCATATTTACAAGGCATCTATTAATAAATATAGAATTATTTTATTGGTGAATAGACTGTAAATATATGAAGTGTATCTGATTACTGGACATCAGAATATTTTGAGATCAGAGTGGGATTTCCATAGACATCTTATAAGTACTACCAGTTTTTCATAATACAACTGGCACCTTGCAAAGATTTTTTTTTCCAATGTTCCAGTTTCTTTTATCTGACTGCTTTTAAAGCTGAATCATCTTAAATTCCTATCTGAAAGAAAAATAGTGTGACCTTACCCACAGCTGGGTAAAACTCCAGTACCTCTCTTCAGGTCTCCATTAGTCACAAAGGCCTCCTTTTCAAGCAGGACCTATGCATTTCAGTCAATTATAAGCTTTTATCTTGCTTTTGTCATAAAATGCCATTTCTTTCTCACAATACTCAATCTAGTTGATGAAAATAAATGGCAAAGAATGTACAAATTGTTAGCAGTACTGTCAGTAGTACATTAGCATTGGAGAAGAAATTATTTGAGCTTTTTCTTAATGCATAGAAACAACTTTTATCAGCCAGATGTGGTTTGTTCATATTTCCTTTTTATTTTTCTTTCTGGGTCACAATTCAGAATTAACAACACAGCTATTGAGTGTTTGAAAGCTCTTAAAATATTGGTCTCGTAGTTAAAGCCAAGCACTGTTTTTACTTAACTACTCCATTTGTTTCATTTTGAATAAGGCACATTATAAAATCAATTGATGCACTCCCTTTCCAGTTGAAAAGCTGCGCACTAAAGATTCATTTTTATCAACTAGCAGATAATGTCATAGAAGGAACAAGCATGTGGAGTAAATGAATCAAATGTAGCCACTCTAAACCATGGAAGGATGCTGGAAGAATTAAGTAAAAATAGAACTGAGCAAAAATACAATAATATGACATAGAATACAAGTTATAAACTACAGTGCTATAATCATACCCTATATGTTGACAGGGATGAATAAATGTAATAAAGTGTGATAACACATATATCATGTGATAAAAGCTATTTAATGAATGACAAACACTTCACCCTAGGTACTACGCATTTATCAGATCAAGACATGTTTAATGAGTCCATCATAGCTGCAATAAAATATATCACAGTCATCTGTGTAGATATAATAATGGGTATCCTAACAAGGAAAAAGTATCTGATTATGTATTCTGCTGGTACAGACTAAAGTGTGATAAATGGTGCTCTGTTTATCCTGCAATAAATAAGTCGAGCAAAAACTCACCACCAGGAAAGTGGTGTTAAGTGCAGGTTTCATCAAATATAAAAGCTCACATCTGGCAAACATGGAACTTCTCATTATACAATGGTTGCAAAATCAGAGAGAAAGGAGAAAAAGACAGAATAGAATTAGTCTGGCAAAGCAGGAAGGAAAGAAGGTGGAGATTATAAGGGGAAAGACGGAGAAGCCCAGAAATTGTCAAGTAGACAGGAATAGAAACCCCAGCATAAATCAAAGCAGAAGAGGGAATGCAAACATTTTAAATAACAAAAACACTTCTTTTAGGTACTAAAAGTGGTTTCAGATTTTAGTTTGGAGTTCATAGTAATTGTACACCACTAAAAGAATTAGGGCTCCTTTTACTAAGCTGCGTTAGGGCATTAATGCGCAGAATAGCGTGCGCTACAATGCCACATGCGCTAGATGCTAACACCAGCATTGAACTGGCATTAGTTCTAGCCGCATAGCGTGGGGTTAGCTCGCGCTAAAAACGCTAACGCACCTTAGTAGAAGGAACCCTTAGTCTGAAAATTTGTCTAATGTGATTACTGGTAGATTTACTTATTTCTTTTGTATTATTTTTTTATGTACAAATTTACAAATTATTGTTTACTTGAGACATATCTTTAAAAAACAGGTAAATTTTCCCCATAATGTGGGCTTGTTAGAGTTCTTTGGTTTAATGTGTTTAGACCTTTTCTTTTCTGGAATATTTGTATTATTAACTCCATTTTCTTTATTCTGTAAAGAATTGTAAATTTGAAAATAAAATAAATAAATAAATAAAATAATAAAAACAAACATATAGGAACAGGATATTTTGACTCAGACCCATTCTGCTGAAACTTCCAGAGGCACAAGCATAGACACAACCATAGAGAGATAAAAAAGATCAAGCAACTATCCTTAAATATACTTACTTCTTCTCCTGTCTAGTTCCAAGGCTTGTCTGCTAGTCTTTAACTAACTTCCCTTACCTACTTTCATTGACTGGCCTAAGTTACCAGGAGAACAGACCAACATTTTGAATCATCTCCTTCTGTCGCCTATGCTTTATCCTCTTGTGTGGTAGACAAATCAGCAATTTGAAGTATGATGTTTCCTACATTGACAAAGTACCATGTGTTCATTGTTGTATCACATGGGAGGGAGAGGTCTCAAAGGCTGGCAAATCAGGATAGAGGAAAAAAGAGGGATTCTGGAACTTGATGATAGTGTGGCAGGTGTGATTAAAAGGTTTGAGGTTTTGTATAGAAGGATAGGAATGGAGTGAGAGATGATGTGCAATATGAAGAGAAAGAGGATAGAGTCATAGGCAATGAAGAAAGATAGAGGGTTATGGAGGAGTTAAAGATCAGGGAAAATGGTTATTTATTCTCTGGGCACCCAAAAGAAAGACATGACTATGGAGGAGCTCATTATGCTATCATTTTGTTCTTAGTCAAGAACTCATCACAAACTTAACATACCAAAATCTGAACTAATGCCATTAAATTCTCCTCGAATAGAAGTTGAAATGTCACAATACAATTTTAAATGTGTTAAAAATAAACTAAAATATTTAGGTGTATACACTCCCCCTCCTTATTCGCGGGGGTTAGGGGCAGAGCCAGCCCGTGAATATGGAAAAACCACGAATAATATTTGGGCAGGTTCTGCCCTTATCCCCACTTCCCCTGGCTATTTTTAGCCCTGTAAGCCCCCCTTAAGCCTTACCTGGTGGTCTAGCGGGTTTTCAGGCAGGAGCTATTTTCCCACACTCTTGCCCTGTGCAGATAGCTCACAGGAAATGGCTGTCTTGAGCTCCTGTAGTCTCTTGAGCCATTTCCTGTGAGTGATCTGCATGGGGCAGGAGCGTGGGAAGATCGCTCGTGCCTGAAAACCCGCTAGTCCCCAGGTAAGACTTATGGGGGGGAACTTACAGGGCTAAAAATAGCCCAAATTTTTTTTTTTAAATTTTCTGGTCAAAAATTGCGAATAACTGAATCCATAGATACGGAATTTGCGAATACGGAGGGGGAAGTGTATTTCTGCCCTACTATTGTTGAAACAAATCAGACTAATGAGGAATTTGTGCTTCAAAAAGTTAAAGAACTAACTAAGCAGTGGTCACCATTAAGATTATCATGGTGGGGAAGACTGGATACTATAAAAATGATGATTGTCTCCAAAATTAATTATATCTTGAGCATTCTGCCGATATATTTCAATATAAATTTCTATTGTAAAGTGGAAAGTATACTTACAGCATTTTATGGAACAATAAGGGGCTCATAATCAAAAGAGAAAAAGTCCAAAAACCAGCCTAAGTCGGCACTTGGATGATCATAAATGAAAGTCGTCCAAGTACCAATAATCAAACCAGGTTTTGGACATATTACTAAATGACCTAGGCCTTCATAGTGCCGCTGAACGACCATAGCTAAACGGGGCGAGTCAGGAGGAGTGTCAAGGGCGGGAATTGGGCGGGACGTGGGCAGGCTTAGACTTAGTCGTACTGCATGTATAACTGAAAGTTATACAGTACAGGATTGACGGAACTTGGACTGTTGTGACTTAGATCATTTAAAACATGGTCTAAGTCACAGTTCTTCAACTGCGGTGTTGGTCTGCAGAAAATTCCTGCCGGTCCACCGGACCGGCGAGATCAACTTTTTCAATTTCCTGCCGGTCCGCGCAGGACCGGCAAGATCAAGGAGCTGTCTTTTGCGCAGGACCGGAGAGATAATAGGGAGCCTCACACTGTGCTTTCTCCCCTCCCAGCGGCTCTCCTTACAAATGCAGTGATTGAAGAAGGTAGCCTTGGAGCTTTTGCTTAGTCGGGCTGCCTCTGATGATGCAACTTCCACTTTCCTCAGAGGCGTTGCGACCCAACAAAGGACCCGAGGCTGCCTTACTGAATCGCAGCGCTGGCAAGTAAGGAGAGTTGCTGGGAGGGGAGAAAACTGCTGGGCATGGTGGAAAAAAAGGGACAGCTGCTACTGGACCTGGATAGGGAGAAGGAGAGATGCTGCTGGGAAGGGGAGGGAAAGGAGTCTGGGAAGCTGCTGGGTAAGGGGGAAAAAGGGACAGCTGCTACTAGACCTGGAGAGGGAGAAGGAGAGATGCTGCTGGGAGGGGGAGGGAAAGGAGTCTGGGAAGCTGCTGGGTAAGGGGGAAAAAGGGACAGCTGCTACTAGACCTGGAGAGGGAGAAGGAGAGATGCTGCTGGGAGGGGAGGAGGGAAATGAGTCTGGGTAGCTGCTGGGTAAGGGGGAAAAAAGGGACAGCTGCTACTGGACCTGGAGAGGGAGAAGGAGAGATGCTGCTGGGAGGGGAGGAGGGAAAGGAGTCTTGGAAGCTGCTGGGTAAGGGGGAAAAAGGGGACAGCTGCTACTGGATCTGGATAGGGAGAAGGAGAGATGCTGCTGGAAGGGGAGGATGGAAAGGAGTCTGGGTAGCTGCTGGGTAAGGGGGAAAAAGGGACAGCTGCTACTGGACCTGTAGAGGGAGAAGGAGAGATGCTGCTGGGAGGGGAGGAGGGAAAGGAAAGGGAAGAGAGTTACTGCTGGACAGGGGAAGGAGGGAAGGGAGAAGAAAAAAGGAAGGAAACAGCTTGCAGGGAGATTAGAGGAGGGGAAGGGGAGAGACAGGAATGAGATAGGAAGGGGGGTCAGTAGAGAAATTGAGAGGGACAAAGATGCTAGATCTGGTGTAGGAGAGATAAAAATGAAGAGAGCAGTGAAGCTGGAGTGAATCGTGTAAAAAGGAAAGAGGGGCATAGACTGGATGGAAAGGGGAGAGGGGCATAGAAAGAAGACAAATACTATATGGAAGGGGGAGAGGTCAGACAGTAGATGGAAGGGGCAGATGCTGGATTGAAGAGACAGAGAGGGCAGACATTGGAAGGAAGAGAGTGAAAAGAAGATGAAAGCAGAAACCAGAGACAACAAAAGGTAGAAACAAATAATTTTATTTCTATTTTGTGATTAGAATATATCAGATTTGAAATATATATCCTGATAGAGACATAACTGAGGACTGCAGTATTCTGTTAGCATGATATTTCTATGAACTTGGCTTGTTCAGTTTTCTTGATAGTAGAGGGGATATATGTGAAGGGGAGGGGAGACAGGGGTTTTGTTGGTCCGTGCTCTGTATATTTGTATTTATAAAATCACAATTGTTCAGAATATTGTTTCTTTTTATACTTTATTAAAATACGTTCAATATAAAATCTTAATTGCGGCTTGTGCAGATGGGATCAGATGGTTTGCGGGGACCGAGCTCGCGGAGATGGGGCGTAAATGGGGTTTTTTAATTTTAGTCCTAGTAGTTTGCTGGTCCACAAAATAATTCTTTTATTTCTGCCGGTCCATGGGTGTAAAAAGGTTGAAGAACACTGGTCTAAGTCACCAGATAAGCACTGCAAACACATAATACAGACCCCCCCACACACACTACCCTAGTGATCACTGACCCCCCCAACCCCATAAAAATTGTAATCACACCTTTAAAATTCAGCCTCCAGACCATCATCACCTGGCAGCCTGGCATAGAAAAGTCTAGTTGTCCTGCACAGAGGCAGCTTAAGTTGTCTTGGGGGTGGGTTAGGGACCCATGGAGAGGAGGCCCCATGCCCATAAGCCTGTAATCACTACATTGTTACTGAATCATGTGCACTCCTCTATACACCCCAAAACCCTTTTGTACTGGCATATAAGTGGCTCCTGCAGCCATAAGAGCTATTAGGGTGGTAGATAAGTGGGTCTAGGGATTCTGGAGGTGGTTTGGGGGGCTCACCACGACCTATAAGGGAGTTGTAGTGAGGAGAAGACATGGCACCCTTTTTATGAAGTTCACAGCAGTGTCCTGTAAGGTACCCCACTATTTAGGTGCCATGTCTGAGTGTTCAGTCCATCACTTTGCAGACTCCTCCCACGTCCAACAGGGCTTGTTCTAGGCATTTTTGACTTGACGAGAAGTTGGACGAAAATGTGGTATAAAGATGGACGATTTAGTGACTTGGATGATCAGATCGGCAGGACATATACTTAGACGATTTTCGAAAGGGAAAAAAATTTGGATGTATTTTTCAAAAATGTGTCCTAAGCTGTTTTTTGATGAAAATGGACTTAGATGTTCCTTTCGATTATACCCCTCCACGCCTCCATGCATTGCTCTTAAAAAACTCAAAGCTAAAAAGGATGATGGAGGAGTTAATTTTCCTAGTTTTTGGAAATACCATACTGCATACATTGTTAAACTTGTTTCTAGATGTTTTCTGGATGTCAATTTTACATCTGATCAACCTAGCTGGATATAGGCTATTGCCTATAATTGGAACAATTATCCCATCAAGTTTTTACTACTGTTTAACAACAAAGTGCACGGATGCAAGGATAGATTAATATGTAATGCCTCACTTGCAGTTAAAGCAATAGAATCTGCACTTCCTGTGGATTGGTCTACTACAGCACATATGACTTTGGAACAATGTTAGGTTCAAAATCGAAGATAAAACAATCAGTTGGAAATTGTGGCAAGAGGCTAATATTTGGATTATCCAGCAATTAAAATCTGAAAATGAATGGATGACTTTTTCCGAAATACAAGATAAATATCAAGTACCATATAATCAATTCTTTAAATCGACACAACTGCAACACTCTATGAGGTCCTTTAGGAAAACTTCCCAGCTCACTAGCAAGACACCAGGTTTACTAGATTATATAAATAAAATATCTTTTAAGAGAGAAGCTGCATCATCTTGGTACAAAGTGTTGCGTGACAACAAATTCCATAGACCTATAGAAAGTCTACATGGGCCTATGAGCTAAAAATGGTAATATCTAATAAACAATGGGAGCAAGTTTGGTTGTCTGTACATAAAGCTTTGAAATCTTCTACCACTACTCAATCTATATATTTCATTTTACATAAGGCAACATGGACACTACAAATTGAGCAAAATAAGACCCGAGTCAAATAAGTGTTGGCCTTGCAATAAGGAGATGGGTACTTTGGTCCATTTACTCTTTCAATGTGATTTACTTCAACTCTATTGGAATATAGTTTGAGACTCCATATGCTCACTGATTAATGATAAAGAACTGTTGACCATTGATATCATTTTGTTGATTCTATATGAATACATCAATTACAGATGAACAGGCTAAACTTGTATGAATCTTGCTCAACTTAACTATTAAAATAATTCTTGCTCACTGGAAGGACTTTTCAAGAATTGAGTATATGGAATGGTGGAATTTTGATTACAATTTGCTAAGCTTGAAAGAGTGTTTGCGGAAAAAATGGGATGTTTGCACATTTTCAAAAAAATTTGGAATCCTCTCATAAAATATAGTGACATATCCTCGAGCCCTGATACCACCAGATCCACCCCAAAATTTAAACTATCTTTCTCCTCATTAAAAGGCATCATCTATGCGGGAAAATTAGGGACATCTCTCTCCTTCAGAATCACAGAGCTTTGGAATAACCTTACTACCCCACTTCAGAATCTGGGCTCCTTCCAACTATTCTGAAAACATCTGAAAACTTGGCTAGTCTCAAAAATGTAACACTTTCCTCCCTCTATATTCCTCCTCTAACCCTTACTACGGTGTTCCCTTTTTATACTAAGCTCCTGTAAACCTTCTTTATACTAAGCTCCTGTAAACCTTCTTTATACTAAGCTCCTTTAACCCTACTATGGAGTTCCTTCTTTTTACTAAGCTCCTGTAAACCATGACAAGCTCTACGATTGTGGAGATGATGCGGTATGTAAACTTAAGGTTTAGTTTTGTTTATCATTTTTCTATGGTAATGTACATACATGCTGTTAGTTCTCTTGTGTTTAGGTATGCTTAATTTTTGTGTTATTATTTGTATACTGATTCTTGTAATCAATTTGTTTTGTTAATCATTTCTGTGAATATATGTGTCATGAATTTTTTTTAAAAAAAAGAACTCATCACATCTTGGTCAATGGCTCCTTTGATGGCATGCCTCTTCTTCAATACCTGTGCAGCTCCTGTTACTGAAAGCCATTGGTTCAATCTCCATTATGATAGAATAGAGCCATCTTTGGAAGAGACAAGGAAAAATGTGGTCTCACTTGAAGCCAAACAAACCTATTCTAGTCTCTCTCTCCAAAATCATATGGCTTCATAAAAGGGGGTGGGGGGAGGAGTTTGTTGGTATCCAGCTCCAGCAATATTCCAAACTATATCCCTTTAGAAAATCTGGATTGCCATTTCACAAATTGAATGTTCCTTGCAAATATGCTCTTTAAATCAGCCAAGCAAATTCTCCGATGATACTATTACTAAATTCCAAAATAAAATGGTATTTCATAGTATTTTTCTGTGTACATGGTTTAGTGTGATCTTCTGACTTCGATTTCTATAGGAAGTTATGCAGTAATCCAGTGGTAATAAACTTCCTGTGGTATACTGTCTGACTTGTGAAATAGAAGGTTCATTTTATAGAGAACTTATGTTAAGTATACACTGAACACACTTCTCTGAATTACCATTCAACAGACTCCTGAACCATCACCTATCTGTTCACAAAATGTAACTTAGGAATAAAAAAAATGCCATGGTTTGAATATGGGATCATAAAGCATGAAAGAAAGTAATGACACTTTCTAGCCTTGGCTAGTCATGCAAAGCCGAGAAACAGCAAAGGCTTACCAATAAATTCTGGATTCAAGCGAAAGCTTATATTTTGGAATAGCTGTTATGCTAGAATAACTTTATTTTTAAACCGCTGAAAGATTCTTTATATTTTTTCACCTGAACACATGACAATATTGAAAAACTGATAAAGTGGATAAAAAATAAAGCAGTGAGAGACCAAAAGAATATGTTATAATTTTCCATAGCTGGTCATAAAAGCAAAGCTGTCAGTTCCACTGAACCCAGCCCATGAACATTGATGGACTCATAACATTCTGCAGTTCTGTTGGTACAGTAAACAACCAGAGATCTGAGGAATGCACCATATGAATGTCTTGAATTTTAACTTCACTAATCTGTACCTAAGGGATTGTCTTTTACTTTCAGCTTTATACTTTTCAACAATATTGACCTTTCTAAATATGATCTGCTTTACTAGAAATACAGAATTTAATTTGGCACAATACTTTTTTTTTTTCCAGCTACAAGAATTTCTGACAGGAATAAATTATTGTAATTGAAAGAGAATCTTAATTATTACTTAAAATTATTTGTACTCTGGAATCTGTCTAACACAGTGATCTCAAACTCAAACCCTTTGCAGGGCCACATTTTAGATTTGTAGGTACTTGGAGGGCCTCAGAAAAAAATAGTGTCTTATTAAAGAAATGACAATTTTGCATGAGGTAAAACTCTTTATAGTTTGTAAATCTTTCCTTTTAGCTAAGTCTTAATAATAATAATATTGTGATTTTTAGCTAAAGAAACATATGATCAAGAAACTGTTTAATTTTACTTTTGTGATTATGATAAACATACTGAGGGACTCAAAATAGTACCTGGCGGGCTGCATGTGGTCCCCGGGCTGCGAGTTTGAGACCACTGGCCTAACATGACTGGGTCAAAAAATGTGACTTATACTGTATTATTAAACTATACTATGCCTATTGATTAATAATGAATGGACATATTAAAAAAATTACCTCATAGGTAAAGAAAATAAGAGCGAGCATACCTTATTTCTAAGTAGTCATGAATTGGCATTGTATTTTAACTGTTAAATATCTCTAACTATTTGTGATTGATACATTTTGCAGTTTTGTGGTCAGGCAGGGAATATCCTGGCACTGTACATGAATTTACTCATATAACTTGCCTGTTTTACAGTGCTATACAATTGAGACCGAGTATATCATTTTTGTTTTGGTAAGTGAATAGGATGCACATAGAGTAACATTTTCAAAGATTGGTATTTATGCTGCTAAGGATTTTAAACATAGCCAAAAAAGAGAGAAATTTTCTAACATGTGCAAACTCTATCCTGAGAATCTTCAAATTTTTGGCACACACACACACCTCTAAAATGGGGAACTTGAAATTTTGGTTTTGTGTCATTTAACAATGGAATTTGCAACATCACTCAGATTGTCCAAATAAAACACCAACTCACATATAGTGGCAAAAAATGGTCCGCAGCCTTATTGTTATTAACAACAAATCTTAATAAAATCAAATTATCAACATTGTCCAAAACAGTGTAGCTTAGTCACAAAATTCAGGAACTACTCGGTGTCGAACTAGCTCCTCTTCCAAAATTCTCACCCATACCCCACTTCCCTTTTGGTAAGACTTGCGGTGTCGCACATAAGCAGTTAAACAAAATTAGTCATCAAATCTGTTACATAGCCATACCGATCCACAATTGTTCCCTCTAACATATAATTGTTTCCGCCAACAAAACTACGACCAACTCCACCCCCCACCCCCCAAAAACCCACCAAGTAGCTATTCTCACAAAAAAAAGGAGAAAGGAAGGGTGGAACAATTTTCCCCACCAACCTAACCTTCCCACACTCCCTCCAAACCCCTAATGATCAACTGCCCACCAGTTTTCCTCACAAAAACCCTCCAATACATAAACTCGTTCACTAGCCAATCCTAATTCACTCACAAACCTCCCACCTATCCCTTACCTCTTGCTTCCACTCCTCTTACTTACCCTGCCTAACAACCCATTACCCACTCCCCTCCCGCTAATATTTATTCAACCCTTTCTCCTCCCTCCCCACAATTTTCACTGGCTCATCCAGTGTTATAAGTCCTCAAATCAATCTGCAAGCCACTATATTGTTTCTAGGAATTGTAATTGTATTTATTTTCATTTGGCTATTTAGTTGTTGGCTATTAATAATGAATGAACATATAAAAATATTACCTCATAGGTAATAGACTATTTGGTTGTTAGCTATTTAGTTGTTGAGTATGCACTCTTTGAAAGGAATGCACACTATCCCCCAGATTCTCTAAATGGCCCAAATTTGAGTCTACCTTTACCCCATGCATAGTTTCTGTATAGGCAAATCACTCTTAATTATTGTATAACCCATTTTGTTAGCCTCCCTGATTTCTGTTAACATTTCAGCATCTTTCTGTTCATCCTAGCCAGGTGGACGGTAGTTCAAACCTATCATTATCCTTCTCCCTTTTACACATGGGATTTCTACCCATAGGGATTCCAATAATTTTTAGTCCATTCAATTTAAGTCCTTCCTTAACATATAAACTAATCTAACTCTAACTAGGTTCAAGGTGACTTACAAATCAAGAAGTTTACATCATATTTTGGTTATAGCAATTAATACAAGGTATGCAATATACTAAAGGTAATAGGTATAAACAAGTTTCAAGTTTTTATTAAAATTTAATAATACCGCTTATCCAAATTCTAAGCGTTATACAGGATTTTAAAAATGGGGAGGACAGATAAAAATAAAAAACACCAAAAAAAACAGAAAAATTAAAAAAGCATTAGAAAACAATATTAATCAAATGACGTTACTAGACAAGAACAACTAATACAGGACTTACACGAAACAAAAAGGGAAGTGGGGAAGAAATACAATTGAAATAGGATAGGAGACAAGTAAGGAGGAGGAACCTGAGACTTGTTTTTTAAAAGATGACCGGAAGAAGTTATAGAGGAGCTTAAATGCTGTAAGCATCCTTAAATAAGTGGCTCTTAAGTAAGCATTTATAGCAGTTCAGACTATTTTCTTCTCTTACTGTGGCTGGAAGGGTATTCCACAGCTGGGGGGCGACCAATGAGAAAATGTCATGTCTTTTTGTGCCTATTATTTGCAGAGAGTATGCTGTGAGTAATTTGTGGTCAGAGGATCTAAGGATACGAGACGGTTCATAGGGAGCAAATATTTATCAATAAATTTAGGTAATATGGTTTGCATCATTTTAATGGTTAATACTGATATTTTATATAAGATCCAATGCTTTATTGGCAACCAGTGAGCTATACGGAGCAGGGAGATCACGTGATCATATTTCCTAGCTTTTGTTATGAGTTTGATTGCAGCATTTTGAAATATTTGGAAGCATCTCATTTCCTTCTGGGTGGCTCCTAAGAAAAAGCTATTACAGTAATCTAACTTTGCAATGATTAATGAGTGGACCAGAATGTTCAGTGACTTTGGTTCTACATTTAGAAGAGGGGAACATTAAGTAGACAATTAGAATTGCGTTGTAACATCTTGGAATATAATGCAGGAGAACTAGACAAGTAGTTTGGAATGAATGAGTTGTTTGGTGTTTGAGAGGACGTTCTTGAGATGTTTAGAAGGAAGAAATGGCATCTAGGTTGCTATGGGTGATCAATGGAGAATATGTTCTGAAAGAGAAAGGTTTAAGTTTTTGTTTTATTTTTTTCTTCTGAATGTGAGGTAATTGTGATCTATCTTCATGATTATTGGAAGACTATTGCTACACCTCCACCAGTTCGATCCACACTATCATTGCAATATAATTTGTACCTGGGCATGTCAGTGTCCCATTGGTTAACTTCCTTCCAGAGGTATTTTTATATCTATCTTTTCATGTAACGCAATATATTCTAACTTTCCTATCTTGTATCTTAGGCTTCTGGCATTTGCATACAAACATTTCAAACAATGTTTGTCATATCTATTTATCAATTTGCTCAGCAATTGGCATGGATAATCTGCAATCTTTAAAATCAGCCTGCTCTGTATTTAAGGAAACCTGGTCTACTGTGACCTGCAATACAACCTATTGGGATGCCCTGTCTTCCTTTTTATGGTGATATCTATTAAAGATATCTTGTTCTAAACTGCTCTATTTCCTTTTTAAAAGTTGATGCCAGCAGCCTGGTTCCACCCTGGTTAAGATGGAGACACCCTGGTTAAGAAGGCTCCCCCTTCCCTAAAATGTCACCTAGTTCCTAACAAATCTAAAACCCTCCTCCCTGAACCATTGCCTCATCCATGCATTGACATTCTGGAGCTCTGCTTGTATCATGGGTTCTGCGCATGGAACAGGAAACACTTCTGAAAATGTTATCTTGGTGGTTCTGCATTTTAGCTTTCTACCTAAGAGCCTAAATTTGGCTTCCAGAACCTCCTTACCACATTTCCCTATATCATTGGTACCCACATGTACCAAGACATCAGGCCCTTCCCAAGCACTGTCTAAAATCTTATCCTGAGATTCTCATGCAAATAAATTAATGAGCCATTATCAATTAATAATTGGCTATTAACAAGCAATGATTGATGTTCATTGGCTCTAATTTGGATTTGTGCATGGATCTGCCTACTCGCAAGTCTATAAGGATCAATGTTCAAATCCTCTCACATGCAACCAAAAAGGGAGTGTGTATATAGAAGGAGAATGGGGAGGTCAAGAACATTCCAAATAACTATGGACAGTATTCCCAAATTGCATGCCAGGATATACACCAGGTTTCAGTTGGTATAAGTCTTTACACTCAATATGAAATGAGATGAAAAAAGAACCCCAAGTAACACACTGCACAAGCCCAAAGAAGTTCTTGGAACAGCAATGAGAAAACTAGCTTGTATGACTGGAAGAAAAAGAACCTCAGAAACTCGCTCAGGATCCGACTCAAGGCAAACTTGTCTGAGACTTTTCAGTTCCGGCTTTCTATCTTTGGTTCTAAAAAACCTTCCTGTTTTTTTAAGCTTTATCAATGCTGTGAAAAATGTCCTAAAAAGGTGCAAACCTATCCAATTAGAGAAAAATAATTAAATAAAAGGTGCGCTACATTAAACACTCAATTTTTGTGAAAACACATTACATGAGTGGAGTCAAACTGAAACAGTACTCTCTATTGTATCATTGATGCCATTCAAAATGAATTGGGAGAGAGGCATAGTGGTTAAATAGTCTACCACATCACAATGAATAACAGATTATAAAAGTTATATTAAACTTATCTTGAGAATATCAACCGTGCCCAACAGGATCCGCTTCGCTAATCAAGTTAGCTTCTTCTTAGGATAATCACGGAACAGTTAAATGCTGAGTATTAGTTGTTCACAAAATTGTGCATTATTTGTCACCAATTTTTTTTCCTTTCCCTGCTGTTAGTGGGAGCAGTTCACAAGCAGTTTTGAAAAATCAAGAATGTATACCATACAGTGCAGGTGATTTACAACTTTTCAATTTGTCAAATTGCCCCATTACATTTTCCAGTGTTACAGAGATTTGTTTCAGTTTCTCTGACACATAAGTATTGAACACTATTTCTGGTACTGGTATATCTCTTGGTGGCAAAAACATATAATAAAAACTTTTTTAAAAATTATATTAGAAGCAAGAAGCTGAGAAAAACATCAGTTTGACTGTTCAATAACTGAAGGGGTAAAGGGGCACTCAGGGAAGACAAGGCCATAGCAGAGAGATTACAGGGCTCATTTTCAAATCATATAGGCATACACAGTACTATAATCTCTCCATTATGACTTTTGTCTTCCCTGAATGCCCCTTTTACCCTCTTCTAGCAGTCCAACTCATTCTTTTCCCCACTTTGTTTCTTCTAATATACTTTTAAAAAAATTTTAGTATATGTTTTGAAATTTGCTTTTCATGGTTTCTATTTGCATTCATTTACCATTCCTTATGCTGTTTCCTATTATTTTCAGTCAGATCCTTCTTCCACTTTCTGAAGGATGTTCTTTTAGCTCTAATATCTTCCTTCACCTCACTTGTTAACCACCCTGGCTGCCATTTGGCCTTTCTTTTTTAGATACATGTGGTCTGGGCTTCCTGGATGTTCTTTTTGAATAATAGATAAACAAAGGAGCAGAGAAGACACTTTTGGATGTGAGTTTTCATTGAATTAGCTTGCTACATTAGCTTACTTTTATTGTCTAAATGTTGAGTGGACAACATGAAGACTCCTGATGCAGGCTTTGTAGCCAAAATATGGTCCATGTTGGATCCATTTTTCTTGTTCCACTTCCTATTGGTAACATTAAAAGCTTCAGTTTGAAGGTCTGATTTTCTCTGCTCCTTTGTTTATCCATTTAGTTTTGTGCAGAGCTTTATTTTCTTCATTTTGCTTTTCTTTTTTAATAATATCCATGCCTGATTTTTGACCTTTTCAGCTGTTCCTCTGTTTCTTTTTAACCATTCTCTTCAATTTATCATAGTTTCCTTTTTTAAAAGTCAATTGCTATTGCACTGTATTGGATTTCCCATGTGTACTTAACTCCAGAGATTATATAAAATCTAATCATTTTATGATCAGCTGTTATCAAGTGGCTCCATCACTATGTAATGAAGCTATTAAGTAGTAGGTTTAACACAAACAGGAAAATTAAACTCTGGAATTCATTGCCAGAGAATGAGGTGAAAGAAGTTAGCCTAGCAGATATTTTAAAAGAAAAAGTCATAGCAACAATTAAAGCTTTATCGAAAAACAAGTCACCTGGTATTGACGGTATTCCAATTGAATTAATCAAAGGATCAGAAGGTGCTATCATAGCCCTCACTCGACTGTGTCAATAGATAGTGAAGGAGAAAACATGGCCAACCAATTGGAGAAGATCACTGTTCATACCTATACTGAAGAAAGGTGATGTCAAGGACTGTAACAAATAAAGAACGATTGCATTAATTCCACACACCAGCAAAATATTGCTGAAAATAATACAACAAAGGCTATAATCATGCATTGAGCAAGAACTACCCGAAGATCATGCTGGTTTCAGAAAAGGTTAAGGAGTAAGAGACATTATTTCTAACATTAGATGGATATTGGAGAAGAGCAAACAATACCAAAAGCCCCTATACTTTTACTTTATAAACTACAGCAAAGCTTTTGACTGTGTGAATCAGGCTAAACTATGGAGAACTCTAGCACAAATGGGAATACCCAAACATATAACTCAACTGATAAAGAGCCTCTATGGAAATCAAGCAGCTCCAGTGAGAACAGAATATGGCAACATTGATTGGTTTCCGTGGCCTCAGGCAAGGATGCATTTTGTCACCATACCTGTTCAACCTTTATGATGAAGCCATCTTCAGAAAAGTAAATTTGGAGGAAGAAAGTGCTGGTTTCAAAGTTGGTGGCTGAAATATAAATAATGTGTGCTATGCAGATAATGCAATACTCATCGCCAGCAGCAAAGAAGACATGCTGTATCTACTGAGAAAAATCAAAGCTGAAAGTCATAACATGGAATTAGAACTGAACAGAAGATGAAGATCATGAATATGGAAAATGAAGATTTAGTTTGAAGGTGACTGAAATCCTTTACAACTTCTATTCTATTTCCTGGGCTCTTTTGTAAACAAAGATGCAACTAGCAGGGAAGAAATACTCTGCAGAATAGCACTTGGTCGCTCTTCAATGAAGGCTCTTAACAAAGTATTCAAAAGCAAGGAAATAACACTCTAAATGATGATCAGACTTGTCCATGCACTCATTTTTTCAGTGATCAATTATGGATGTGGAAACTGGACACTAAAGAAACAAGACAGAAAGAAGATTGATTCATTTAAGCTTTGGTGTTGGAGAAGGATTTTATGTGTGCTGTGGACTGCCAAAGGAATTAACAAATTGATTCTGGAAATTATTTGGTCCTACTGTCAGAAGAGAAAGATAATTGGAGAAGGACATCATGTTTGGAAAGATTGAAGAAACCGGGCAAAAAGGGTAACTTGCAATCAGATGGCTGGACACATTGAAAACAAACATGGGGAAGACTCTGGAGGACCTTACTGGACTAGCACAAAACCAATTTCTTTTTAGATCTGTCATTCATCAAGTTGCTAGGACTTGAGCATGAGTCGAAGGCACCTAAGATGAAGATAACTGCTCAGTTTCTTTGTTTTTCCAAGGTAATAAGTTCCTCTCCAGTGTTTTAAGCTGAAGAAAACTCATTGTTGTTCAATAAGGATGAATTAAAATGCCAGGAAATGTGAGTAGTAGGAGGTATAATATCTTTCATTTGTAAGGTAACACATGAGTGATCAGAAATTGAAATTGATTCAATAGTTACTTTTTCAGTAAATGCCACCAGGTAATGAAATATAAATATGCAATCCAAATGTGATGAGGAGTTATGAGGTTTAAAATAAAAAGAGAAGTCAAAATCTTTGGGGTTCAGCAGTTGTCATGAATCCACTAAATTCCAAGACTATAAAAGTTGATTTAGTGCTTCTATAGATTTTAAAAGTCTTGGTTTTGATGTAGATTTTCTATCCAATACCACATCAAGTGGTAAGTTCATGGCCCCAGCTGTGATGCTGAAATCAGAATCAGCCAAAGCAAGTTGTGTATTCAATTATTGAAAAAAAGGAAGGTTTGTCTATACTGGGATCATACACATTTAGAAAAGAGAAGGTATGCTGTTGAATTTGCACTGTCAACAATAACCGGCGACCTTTTGCATCCATAGATTGTGATTTTTGGATAATAAAGTAATTTCCCCATCTTTCTATTGTGTACTGGAGAGGAAAAAAAAAAAAAAAGAAGAAAACAGTCTTTAACCAAATCTTGTTTTAGTTTTAAAGCCTCAGAGGCAGATAAATGTGATTACTGAATGAACACTACAGCAGGTTTCAGATGTTTAAAATCTAATAACAATTTTCCCCCCTTTTTATTGGAATGTGAATGCCTTTCACATTAAGTGAAAGTATATTAAAGGACATAGATCAAGTGGTTAGTAAAAGACTAGCAGAGTCCACTGAGGGTGCAAAAATCCACATTACAGTAAAACCTGATGACATCATGCAATAACAGTATAGTGATGTACCATAAGAAAAGCAGATATGTAGAAAAAAAAAAGAAAACAAAAACACCTTATAAACTTCCTCAACCACACCCTCAAAAATGAGGATAACAGGGTGTTGAAGGAGAGGAATGAGCACAAGTAAAAAGTGGAGTTCACATAGATAGCAGTGCAATATTGCAAAGAACCAGGTGACAAGAGGAGCCAAGTACACAAACATTGAGGAGTAGTGGCTCGTGGCCAGCAGGGGGCGATGGTTATGGGACGGTAATGGAATGGATGTCAGACCATGATAGTGCAATATTTTTTGTGGAGTTTTTCTACAAAAGCGCCTGTTTTTCGTATGATTCTGGGTAATTCTAGTTAGATACATCTGTGTCAGTTAAGGACCACGCCCAAATAGAAGCGTAAAGAAAAACGGGTGAATAATAAAAATCTAAATAATATGTAGCTAAGGCCAGAAGAAAAAACACACTAAGGATTAATATAAGGGAAAGCATAATAATATCTGTTTATGTACTTTGCTGTTGAGCCAAATCATGGTGGAAATCATGATTACATGATTACATGGAATCCATTTTGAGTTGAGGAATCCATTTTGTGTGTCCAGGTCTTTGTTCTCAGCAGCATGGTGTTAATTAATACCACATGTGCTTGCTTTAGACTGGTAAAGAAGGATAACGTGTCTCACCGGAGTGATTTGTGTGACTGTGTTGAACAAAAGCGTAGGGTTTGAAAAACATAAAATATATTTGCCTAGAGAAATCCTGAGGCAACATCTGGAAGTAATTAAGTCAGAGACCCCTGCTTTAACATAGGAGGGCTTTTGTGTGAAGTTGTCAGCTCCCTCCTTCAGGCTAACAACTTTGCAGCACTGTGTGTGGATGAAACTTAGGGCTGAGAACTTTTCAGCACCATGTTAATAATTGTAGATTCTCTTGAATAATAATGTTAATTCAGAAATCAAATGTACTGTTCTAAACTTTTAAACGTGGAGGAATGTTTCTTTGTCCAGCTTTTAAGACCACCCATAGAATTGTTATTGGTTGTTACGATGATGATGTCATAATGAGCCAACAGCATATAATAGAAAATCTGGAGCTATTAAGACGAGACCGTTATGAGAAGGCCAGCATTTGGCATCTATAATGATCTCCCATTAGCGCAACTGTTAAGCAATTATGCTGACGCTTTTGATCTTATAATGGAAAAATAGAAACACTAATTCAATAAATATTAATTAATTTTTAAAACCTTGCGCTGGTGTCATTTTGCATGTGTTATTATTTTCAAACCTGAAGCTTTCACAAAGGCATCGATGTCCCTTGCTCAACATTCATGATATTATTTCTTCCTGTCATTCTTAAATTGTCTTTAGTTTATAATCTTTTGTAAACCACGTAGAAATTATGGTTACGCGCTTAAGAAGCACAATGTTATGTTATGTTATCATTTGTACACTAAGGGCTCCTTTTACAAAGGTATGCTAGCGTTTTAGCACACGCACCGGATTAATGCGTGCTATAGTGCACGCTAGCTGAAAAATGACTGCCTGCACAAGAGGAGGCGGTAGTGGCTAGCGCGCACGGCATTATAGCGTGCACTATTCCGCGCGTTAAGGCCCTAACGTACCTTTGTAAAAGGAGCCCTAAGTACTTATCCAAATCACTAGGGTCTTGATATGGTTTCATTATGTTTTTGTGGGTGATATTCATAGTAGCTGGAACAAGCAACCCAAATCTTGTGTTGATCACATTGAAGTGAGGTGTTAACGCCAGGAGTGTGTTCCTGCTAGAAGCAATTTCTTTTGTGAAATCTGCTCTAAAGACAATGGTGCTGCCATTTCATTTTTCCAGATTTTTCTGGATTTTTCAGATTTTTCCAGATATTTTTGTCTGTCTTCCTCTTTCTGCAGTCTGTTATAATGCCTCTGTATCACTCAATGGTGCAATCTCACCTTGAGTATTGTGTTCAGTTCTGGTCTCCTTATCTCAAAAAAACTATAGCGGCACTAGAAAAAGTTCAAAGAAGAGTGACCAAGATTATAAAGGGGATAGAACTCCTCTCGTATAAGGAAAGATTAAAAAGGTTAGGGCTCTTCAGCTTGGAAAAGAGACGGGTGAGGGGAGATATGATTGAAGTCTACCAAATTTTTCAATGGTGTAGAATGAGTACATGTGGATCGATTTTTTTTACTGCATCAAGATTTACAAAGATTAGGGGATACTACAAGAAGTTACAGAGTAATACTTTTTTTAAAACCAACAGGAGGAAATATTTTTCACTCAGGGAATAGTTAAGCTCTAGAATGTGTTGCCAGAAGATGTGGTAAGAGTGGTTAATGTAGCTGGTTTTAAAAAAGGTTTGGAGAAATTCCTGAAGGAAAAGCCCATAAACTGCTGTTGAGACAAACATGGGAGAGTAGCATGGAATGCTGCTTCTATTTGGGTTTTTGCCAAATACTTGTGACTTAGATTAGCCTCTGTGAAGATGGGACATAGGACTCACAAAAGAAGGAAAGAAGCCAAAAGAGATCCATGAATACATTACTGCAGTTTATGGTGAGTCTGTCCCATCATCCTACAAAGTAAAAATTTGGAGCAGGCAGTTTAAGTAGGGTAGAAAGTCCATTGAAGATGGTCTTCACATTGGATGGCCTGTAGAAGCAACTTCCATATAAATCTGAAAGAAAGTTAAGGATTTAATTTTGTCAGGCAGACAAATTAAGGTTTCCTGAATAGCTGAAAATAATTTATGAAAGGTTTGGCATGTCCAAGATTATTGTAAGATGTGTTTTAAGAATTCTGATGCCATGTCAGAGGCCACGAGGCTCCAGTGCTGTCAGGAGAATTTGGAGATGCTCTGTGAAGACCAAGTTAATTTTTTTCATCATTTGATGACTGAAGATGAGACTATCACAGAGATCCTGAGTCCAAAATTGAGTCAATGCAGTGGAAACACAAGTCATTGCCCACCCTAAAAATCTGCAGGCAAAATCATGGCAACTGTCTTATGGGATGATGAAAGACTTTTACTTCTGGAGTTCATGCCCCACAAGACAATTATAACTGGGGAGAGTTACACCAACACAATTATTGCAGGAGTCAAACAAGGAGAAAAAATGAGGAAAACTCACAGCAGGTGTGCTGCTTCTTTACAACGATGCACCGCTGCACATGTCACAAGAATGACAGGCTGTCAGCCAAGAATATGGGTTTCAGCATTGAACCATCTACCCTACAGTTCTGACATGGCTCCCTCGGATTATTTTCTGTTCCGAGTTTTGAAGAAATCTCTCCGTAGACAGTAGTTTTCAAGTGATGGAAATGTCAAGGAAACTGTGATGTCCTGGTCTGAAGGTCAAGCAGAATTATTGTCAAAGGGGTTAAAGTCATTGAAGGAAAAGTGGATGAAATGTTCCTGAAGCTATCATAACAATATATATTGAAAAATAAAACAAAAAATGTTTGAAAACTCCTACTGAGGGAGATATATTACTGAATGCCCCTCATATGAGCCCTCCAAAACCCACAAAAAACCCTACTATACTGTCAGAGAAGTGCTACATTCAACCATAAGGGTTATTGGGGTGGTAGAAAGGAGTGTTTAGCATGTTTGGGGGTAATTTTGGAGGGCTCAGTATAAATTATAAAAGGGTAATGGTGAGATATATATCTGCACCACTCAGTTAGCTACACTTTAAGATATATATCTGGCACCCTTTCAGTTAAGTTCACAGCAGTACCCTCATCGAGGGCCGCAATCCAGTCAGGTTTTCAGGATTTCTCCAATCAATATGCATGAGATCTATTAGCATACAATGAAAGCAGTGCATGCAAATAGATTTCACGCATATTCATTGGGGAAATCCTGAAAACCTGACTGGATTGAGACCCTCGATGAGGGACTTTGACACTCCTGCTCTAAGATGACCCACTACTCTGTTGAGATGTCTATGTGGCCAGTCCATTACAATGCTGGCCCCTCTCACATCTATATGGCGTTAATTTGGACATTTCTGATTAGAAAGGTTTTGTGGTAAAAAATGGGGTATAAAATCAGATGTCCCAGCAGTCTAGACATTCTGGCAGCCAAGACACCCAGGTAGACAATTTATATATTTATATTTGGACTTCCAGTTCAATAATGGCCATTTTTGCCCTTGACTTTGGACATTTTGCTGGAAATGTCCAAATCAAACTTAGACGTATCTAAAACCAGCTTAGGCCTTTCTCCTGCCACTAAACGCACAGAGAGAAGAGGCGTGTTTAGAGGAAGGGAAAGGGCGGGCGATGGGCGGGAGGTGGGCCGACCTACAACTAGGCGTGCAGCAGGTATAACCAAAACCTTAGGCAGGTTGCCTAGTCGGCACTTATACGTTTTTGACTTAGACGAAGTCAAAACAGGTCTAGTGCCGAAAAAGGGGCCACTGAGCTGATCGTGGCTTCTGCGATCAGCTCAGCGGCCCTAGCAACCTGCCTACCCCCTACAGCAATGATCGCGGCAGGAGAGATGCCTCATCTCCCCTACCGCGATGCCATCACTCCTCTACCCGAACTGCTGCGACCCGTGGCAGGAGAGATGCCCTATCTCTCCTGCCACGGGTCGCGGCAGTTCGGGTAGAGGAGTGATGGCATCGCGGTAGGGGAGATGAGGCATCTCTCCTGCCGCGATCCATCACCCCCCACACACAACATCGGGGCAAGAGGGAGCCCAAGCCCTCTTGCCCTGCGGCACCCCCAATGACATCGGGGCAAGAGGGAGCCCAAGTCCTCCTGCCCCGCGGCACCGACAACCCCCCCTACGTTATCGGAGCAGGAGGGAGCCCAACCCCTCCTGCCCAGGCGGACCCCCTATCCCCCACCCCCCACTACAATATGGGCAGGAGGGATCCCAGGCCCTCCTGCCGTCGACACAACTCCCCCCCAACAAAAGGGGACTTAGACGTTTTTTTAAATTATGCCCATCTCTGTTTAAAATTGGTCCCCTATGTGTCATGACAGTTCACCAGTATTGCACAGATCTACATTTATTTTGCTTTTTTTTAAGATAGAAGAATAGAAGGGGCTGATTAAATTACTTTCTATACCTTAAGATTCAAAATACACTTTAAGAGCCACTTCAAATATTTTTGATGTTTTGTTGTTATCACTGCAGAAATCTGGTTTGTCATTATCAGTTTTTGAATTTAGTTTATTAGTTTTAAAAGAACACAGTGTACCCAAGTAAAAAAAAAAGTCAAGAAGTAATCCTTTATTAAAATGACCTTCACTTGCTTTCAAAGCCAAGAGGATTGAACAGAGTTTTAAACACAATCTTCATACTCCTGTAATATGAAGTATGACCTCTATGTATAATAAAAGCACTTGAATCTGAAAGTTCTTTCTTGTTCTCTGGTTTAATGCTTGTCATAGTTCTTTAGATCGCAATGTGCTATTATAACAAGAATATGATGATATTAATGATGATAATACAATATTAGTGTGGGCAGAATCAACATAACGGCAATTGTGTTGAGTTCCTTTTTCTTCAATATTCTGTCGAAATGAAAAATCAATCTTTATATGATTTCAAAGTATATATACTATACAAGGGTAAATCAAAAAATATATATGTTTGAGGGACTACTGAAAAGTGCTCAGCCCAACCAAGAAAAGAATGATGTGGAGCCATGAAGCTTACGATATAGCTATAAAATGATCATGCAATAATTATATAGAGGGGTATTTTTGATATGACTTCCAAATCCAGGTTTAGACGTTTTGTGGAGCAAACCAGTACCAACCATGCCCATGTTCAAAACTGCAAAATGTGTATATATATATTTCCCCCCCAAAAAAAAAAAATGGCCATTTCTCAGATGTGTGTCTATCTTTTTGAACCATTTAGAAAAAAACACATCCAATAGAAAAATGCAAAAAAAATAAAAAGTCATAGGGATGCTGGAGGGGGCCAGAATTTTTAGTAGACTGGTCACACAGACATCCCAGCACAGCAGTAGGGCACTATAGGGGGCACTTCAGTGAAGTTTAAATAAAAAAGTTCAGTTACACATCTCACTATTACCTCCTTATATTATGTGGTGAACCCTCCAAAACTTAACCAAAACCTATTGGACCCAACTGTATACCACAATAATAGTTCTTATGCCTGCAGGTGGTACCTATATGATGGTGCAGTTGGTTTTGGTGGGCTCACATGCTCCACCACAAATATAATAGTTAGAGTGGAGTATAGGCCTGAATCCCCATCTCTATGGTTTACTACACCTCTACTAGGCTGCTTCCGGAACCTGCTTGATTTTCTACTAGGACTGCATATATTTTATTAATAGGTGGAATAGCCTAAAAAGTTGTCATAAAGACAGGTGTGTAATGTTTCATTTACATATTTGAGGGGCGGGGGGGAGGTAAGTGACCAACCCAGCCCGTGTGATTAAGGCCCTGCCCACAGGAGGGGCCTAAGGCAACAGGACCAATTCCAGTTGGCCCAGGCGCCTAAGGCCCCTACTGTGGGCAGGGTTTGAGGTGCCTGGGCCAATCAGGCCCTAAGGCCCCCCATTCTGTGGATAGTGGGTCTGCCAGACAGATAGGCTTGGGACCCGTCTGTTCGGCCAACTTTTTTAAGATACGGGGGTGTCGGGGGTGGAGGGGTGGTGTCACAGGGTCAGCAGGGGGGCCAATCGGGGGTTCGGGGGGGCAGTCATGGGGGATGTCGTGGGCAGGAGGGCCTGGGTCCATCCTGCCCATATCTGAATAGGGTGGGGGGTGAGGGGTTTCGCCAGGGCAGGATGGGTTGGGCTCCCTCCTGCCCGGATCGAGTCGGGGGCAGGGTCGCTGGAGTAGGAGGGCTTCAAATGATTTCATAACAGATTGCTATCGTATCAGGCAGCTACTTGGGATTCAGTGTTTCGTCGACTATTTTCCACTTCCACATCTTATGTGAATTTTTAAAAATTGTTAAAAGCTTATTTTTATGATACATTTCTATAATTGGTCATTTACGTTATGTTTTACTTATAATTTGCTGCTTGATATTTAGCTTTTTCTTTTAATAATTGTAAATCACATGGTTTTGGGGTATACAAATGTTATATTACATTATGTTATAACATAATGTAAAACTATTGAATAAAAACTATTGAACTTAACATATGTATTTAAAGAGTTCAGTGTTTTGGCAATAATAAATCCACTCTTCTTCTTCTTCTTAAGGGATCCTTTTACTAAGGTGCACTAACTGATTTAGCGCACACTAATCTATTTAGCACACGCTAAAGATTAGCGTGTGTTAAATGCTGAGGCAAATGATTTGTCATATGCTGTTTTGGGTACAATATGTGGAATGAAAGGAGAGTGCCTTCAGTTTTGTGCTAAAGGTCCAGTAAGTTCAAAAACCTACCATATTGTAGTGAACAGAACCCTTAATGTTATTTATATTCAATGATCCAAATGATGTCATGCCATTATATAATTTAAAAAAAATGTCAAGCAAGCCTTTGTCTTTTGTTGTACAACCCATCATCGTGTTTGCTTGAAGACAGAAAAAACATCAAAAGCACTATTATTGATTTTCTTTCGGTCTTACCCTTTCCAAAACATAAAGCAGTTCTTGTTGTTCAAAACAGAAAATCACACTCTCTTCAAAGCAGAAAATAACTTGGCAACCTGATGATCTATTTCTATAGGACAGACCATTTGGTGCAGTAATAATCTTTTTTTCATGATTTCTAGATCATCATTTTTCTTTCAAATGATACCTTTCTTGTGTAATATCACAGGTAAACATGCTTATTCTGTGCCTTGCAATGTGACAATTTGTACAAGAAGATTGTCTCTAATAGAAGTTGCAGAAATTTTTCATGTTTTATCATTTCTTTATATATAAAACACACAGAAGAAAGATTATATTTAAGGGCAATAAATTTCCTCCTATTTCATTGAAGATTTTTTTTTTTCGTGCTGAATGACATTAATAAATAATTTCTTCCAGATCTCAGTAGAGGTTTGTAAGTCCACAAGACTGAAGAGTGTGTTGGATGATTAACAATTCATAATAAACTCGCCTTGAGCTACCAATGAAAAGGCATTAGTTAATGCTAATAAGTAACATAAACAAATTAATAAGAGACAGCTGCTATGAAAGACACGTTCACCCTAATATGCATCGTTATTCAAAAACAAAAATAAAAATGTAGAGATTAAATAGTCACTCAAAAATCACAAAACATGGACCTAATTATAGCCCATCCAATTAGGCTCTAAATAATGGTGGAAAAATACTCAAGAAACCTGTACACATGCCCAATTCATCAGTAAACTTATTGCAAATGGGAATAACAAGGTCCCGTTTCACCAGAGCTTCATCAGGAGATAAGTTATTGCACTAATTTGATGCCTCAATATATCAAAACCAGCAAAGAAAAAAAACATCAGTAACTTCAATCAGCACACTCATTCTACAATCTATTCTACATCTATGACCTTATTTATATATAAAAAGTTAACTCCTGTTCTATTCCCTTTAAACTCCCAATTAAAATGCTCATAATACAGTATGCATACATTCTATAGCAATTCTATAACACTATTCCAATACCAACATTCACTCAGTACTACTGATTCTTTCTACAAGGGTCCAATAAGGGTGACCACCCACATTCAAAACACTAAGAATTAAAAACCTATAACCCAATGATGTCATGATGCTGCAAATCGCGGCTACTTGAAAAAACTATGGGCTCCTTTTACGAAGGTGCGCTAGGTCCTTAACGTGCGGCATAGCGCACACTAAATTGCTGTGTGCGCTAGCCGCTACCACCTCCTTTTGAGCAGGCGGTAGATTTTCAGCTAGTGTGCACTATAGCGCACACTAATCCAGTGCATGCGCTAAAAACGCTAGCACACATTCATAAAAAGAGCCCTATATGTTTGCTGTACTGGAACAAATGAATTTCATAAATACTATTACTCTAATGGTATAGTCCAAGAGGTAGCAACCTCCTACTCTCAAACACTAAGGATTGTCACAGCGTCATGGTGTTATGACATCATGATGCTGTGAACACAATATAAAGTGGGGAAAGGACACTGTGCATCAGCCTTTAGAACAATCAATTTATTAAAAGTACACTATATCTAATAAATTCACACAAACATATAAAATGACACAAGCCTAAATTAGGAGTCCTTAATCCTTTTCAACTTGACCCCAATACGGTCCGTGTTTTGGTTTCTAAAAGAAAGCCTTCCTCAGGGGTATGCTTGTGATCCAGTAGATGGCGCTGTTATGCTGGAAATCTAAAAAGGATGGCTCTAAGTTGTGTAGTAAGACTTGCAAAAAACCCAAACAAACCAAAGTTTTCAATTTCAAATGCTGCAACAAAATCCATACGCGAACCATGGAGTTGTATTTTCCTTTCTGCTTTGATATCATGATGCTGTGACCTCACATATCAAGGCTGTTAAAAATTACTGAATGTTAACATGTGGAAACAGATCCCTACTACAGAACATGTGAAATGCACAAACATATATATATATATATATATATATATATATATAAGGGTGTGCTGAAAAGTTCTCAGCCCAACCAAGAAGAGAATGACATGGCTATGGTTCAATCAATGATCTGAAACAATATCAAAACATAGAATTTTGTTTCTACAAATTGGCACTTAACGGAATAAGATATCACTCTTTTCAGTTACAGTGGCAAAATAATGCTCAGAATTTGGAAAGCTGGTTGGTTGGGCTAAGAACTTTTCAGCACCCTCGTATGTATATTTTAATTTTTATTTTTTTTAAAGCTCTATATATTACATGTGATTAGAATTCTAGACAACTTTTAGACATGTAATATCTAATCTAATCTAATCCTTAGGTTTGTATACCGCATCATCTCCACGTTCGTAGAGCTCGACGCGGTTTACAGTAGGAGAAATAGGAAGGAACTATAACAGAGGGTTAGAGGTAGAAGTGTGAAGAAAATTTAGAGGACTTGGGATGCCAAGATATATATATATATATCCTTGTTAATCACCACTATTTTCTAACTCCTTTTACAGTATCATATCTGTCTACATTGTATGTTCCACATCCACTTACATCTTATGATGTCAATTAAAATGTTTTTAATGTGTATTGTGTTCACATTATAAATAGCATAGTATGCCATAATGTGTAATGTTCATTTATTTTATTTTATTTTTACAATTGTTCTTACTGTATACCATCCTTGGAAGAATTTCTTCAAAACTCTAAATAAATTTTAATAATAAATCCTAAAATAAGGCCGCCAGTGTCGCAAGCAGCACTAACTATTTCATCTGGGGCAGGCAGCCCCTGCAGCAGTGTCAGCATCCAGCGCTACGAGAGGAGTCCTTGGAGGCCTCTATAAAACCAACAGGAGCCGCACCGAGGGTGCTGCCAGTTATATCAGGAGCACTAACTATTTTATTTGGGGCATGCAGCCCCCGCAGCAGTCCCGGTATCCAGCGCTACGAGAGGGGTCCTTGGAGGCCTCTATAACCAACGGGAGCCGCGGTATGCTGCCCGCGGTTGCTAGTACGAAGGAGCATGGCCAAAGGGGCAGGACATGCCCTTTTTGAGCCCATGAGGAGTCAGGAGTGGACTGCTATTAATTCCTTCCACCATGGGCAAAAGAAAAGTGAAAATCCATAGACTAGCCTCAGGTGTGGGCCCAATGGATCGGTACCTCAAGGTCTCCTCTTTGCCACGGTTGGAAGAGCAAGTAACTTTAGGTACACAGTCTGCTTCCCTCTCCTCAGGGGAGCCATCACCATCTCCCCAGCCATTAAGCTTTGTTGGAAGAGTAGAGACACCCTCTAAGGTTGAGGATGTAACCTCTTCCTTACAATTGTCTGACATAACTGGACTTAGTGTTTCAGATCAATTTGGTAAGGTGGAAACTAAAGGCTTGACTCCTGTTCAAATGGTTGTGGAGCCAAGCCTTAGTGTTCTCCCTAAAGATAAAGTAGTCACTTTAAATGATGTTTGGTTAACTGTTAATAGAATTGAGTTTTCATTGCAAAATACTGTTTTGAAATTGTGTCAGTTCTCCTCTAACACAATAGTTAAAACGAATGAGCATGAAATCCAAATAACTGCTAGAAAACAAATTAGATAAATTGGACAAATCTGTAAGTAATCTACAGAGTACTGCTTCTGCTAAAATCAAAGATAGCATATTGGTTAATGCCAAGATGGAAAAAATGGAGAACCATATGAGAGCTAAAAATCTTTGTTTCTTAAATTTTCCCATCACACATTACCTATTACCATTGGAGCTAGTAAGAATGTATATGAGGAAGATTTTGCAAAATTCTAATGTGGATACTTTTGAGCTTGATAACCTCTTTTACATCCCGAGGGCTTCTAAGGAGGTGGTAGATGAGGGGGAAATAGATAAACTAGTATCACCAGACAGTTTGGATTTGTCTCACTTTCTCGAGTCATCTAAGGACACAATTAAAAAACGTGCTACACTCTTGGTAGCCTTCAAAACAGAACTAGAGAAACAAGCTATTTTGAAGTTATATTTTACTGAGAAACAAGCTCTGTTTTGTGGCCAACGAGTATTAATATTTCCTGATGTGCCTAAGCAGACTCAGATAAAGAGGAAACAGTTTCTATCGCTTACGCCTAAGGCCTTAGCGGTGGGTGTGACCTTCTTCTTAAAATTTCCCTATAAATGCCTTATTTCATTTGCAAGTAACAAATATGTGTTTCTGGACCCAGTCCAGTTAGAAGATTTTCTTAGAGATAAACCTTTGCAGATAGTTCCTTAAAAACTTTTATTTGTTTGCGAGATGATAATTAAGAATGTGCCACATGTCTTAATTATCTGCCAAGATGTTAAACTCTTTTTATCTTTTAAGCTTTGGCACTCTCGGCCATTTAATGTGGACTTGATCACTGATAAATTATTGCCTTGGACTTTATTTGCTGGGCACTTGTATGCTATGTTTGAAATTGATATACTTGTATTTTTGTTATGTAATTGTAACAAATAAATAAAAAAATCCTAAAATAAGTTAGGAAGCAGAATGCTTGCATATTAATATTCATGCATTAAAGCTAATAGGAGGCATTGAATTATCAAATACAGTATTTGTTGTTGAGGTAATAAGTCCCACAAATTATATTTTTTTCTGTTGTGCTACTGACTCTTTGCTGCAATATTTATTTTCATTTTCAAACAAATTGACCACAATTCCACATTATAATATCAATGAATAGTAACTAAGGGAAAAAAAATTATCAAGGTGGGGTAAAAGGTGTTGATTCAGCAACTGTAGTATCTCAGTCCCACAGGTTGCTGAATGCTTTGTTAAAAAGAATAATGCTGCATTATTCCAGTGGGCTGAAGCATTACAATGCAAAGCTATAGCCCAATGATTCTGGACTGGCAAAGTAGGCCCCTAGCTCATCCCACCTCTCCCAAAGGCTCCAACTCCAGACCCCTCACTCCAAAAGGTTCAAGATGTACTCCAGTTCTAGGCTCCTCACTCCAAAAGGCTTTAGACACCCCCAAGGGCAAAATATGTTCTATTAATAGTGGTTCAGGAGGTCTTCAAGCAGAAGTGATGCCTAGTGGTTCCTCTCCCATTCAGCACTGTCATCAAAATAGCACCCCTGGTAGCATGACTACTTCTAGGGATTATTTTTCCGTAAAAGAAAACATCACCCGTAATGATAACATGAGACTAGAAACATAGAAATATGACAGCAGATAAAGGCCAAATGGTCTCTCCAGTCTGCCCTACTGCAGCATCTACTATTTCCTCCTCTTTAAGAGATCTCACATGCTTGACCCATGCATTCTTGAATTCAGACAGTCTTCATCTTTGCCACCCTAAGGTTGTGGGTTCAAACCAAAGGCTGCTCCTTGTGACCCTGGGTAAGTCACTTTATCCTCCACTGCCCCAGGTACATTAGATTGTGAGCCCACTGGGACAGATAGGGAAAATACTTGAGTAAATGTAAAATGCGTGAAGGGGCATAATCGAAAGGGACGTCTAAGTCCATTTACATCCATCTCGCAAGTCGTCCAAAGTAAAAAACATCTTAAGACACATTTTCGAAAAATACGTCCAACTTTTTTTTCATTTCGAAAATCGTCTAATTATACGTCCTGCCGATCTGATCGTCCAAACCGCTAAATCGTCCATCTTTATACCACATTTTCATCCAACTTTCCGTCCAAGTCCAAAACGCCTAGAACAAGCCCTGTTGGATGTGGGAGGGGTCTGCAAAGTGATGGACTGCACACCCAGACATGCCACCTAAATAGTGGGGTACCTTACAGGGCACTGCTGTGAACTTCACAAAAAGGTTGCCATGGCTTCTCCTCACTATAGCTCCCTTATAGGTCATGGTGAGCCCCCCAAACCACCTCCAGAATCCCATAGACCCACTTATCTACCACCCCAATAGCCCTTATGGCTGCAGGAGCCACTTATATGCCAGTAGAAAAGGGTTTTGGGGGTGTATATGGCAGTGCACATGTCTAAGTATCAATGCAGTGATTACAGGGGCTTATGGGCATGGGTCCTCCTCTCTATGGGTCCCTAACCCACCCCCAAGATGACTTAAGCCACCTCTGTGCTGGACGACTAGGCTTTCCTATGCCAGGCAGCCAGGTGATGATGGTTTGGAGGCTGAATTTTAAAGGTGTGATTAATATTTTTATGAGGGTGTGGGGTGGGTCGGTGATCACTGGGGTAGTGTGTGGGGGTCTATATTATGTGTTTTCAGTGCTTATTTGGTGAGTTTAGGTGGGTTTTTGTGACTTAGACCATGTTTTACATGGTGTAAGTTACAACGTCCAAGTTCCGTCGATCGTCGGGTGTATAACTTTCGGTTATACATGCTGTACGACTAAGTTTAAGCCGGCCCACGTCCCACCCAACTCCCACCCTCGACACTCCTCCCAAAATGCCCCGTTTATCTTTGGTCGTTCAGCGGCACTATGAAGGCCTAGGTTGTTCAGAATTACATCCAAAACCCGTTTTTAGTATCAGCACTTGGACGTATTTGAGAAATGTTCATCCAAGTGCCGACTTAGGCCAGTTTTCGGACGTATTTATCTTTCAATTATGAGCCCCTTAGGCTATAAGCAGTATATAAATACCATATATACTCGAATATAAGTCGATCCCCAAAAAGGAGGAAAAATGGTTGTCTTGAATATAAGCCGGGCAGCTTAATATTCAAGTGCCCTGCCCTGCCAGGATCTGCACCCCACGCCCCCCTCCCTTCCTCCCTCCCCTGTCAGGCTCTGAACCCAGCCCCCTCCCTGCCAGGCACTGCACTCAGCCCGCTTCCCTCCCTCCTCTGTCAGGCTCTGCACCCAGCCCTCTCCCTGACAGGTACTGAACACAGCCCCCTTCCCTCCCAGGCTCTCCACCCTACCCCCCCCCCTCCCTGCTCTGTCCATCGTACCTCCTCTGCCACTGGAATCCCTGTTGGTCCAGAGGTGTAGTGGGCAGGACCAAGCTTTCCGTGCTCCTGACACGCTGCTAACCCAGTTGGTTGCTGCCATGAGTTCTGGCTTCAGCGCTGAGCAGTACTGAGCAGGAGCACGCTTTGGCGCTGCTGCTCAGCACTGAGCAGCATCCTGAATAGCTGCTGTGAATTCTCGCGGACAAATATAATAAAGGTAGCAGTACCAATAGAATTGAAAAATATTTCTAAAACTGTGTTCCTACTTCTTTCTCCCTCAATTTATGTAATATTCTTCATCTCTGTTGGATCTTCCCTAAACCCAAATGTTTCTTTGGTGACAGCCTCAACTTTTTTAATATTACTGAATTAAACCTTTGTGGTTTACTGACATTTCTCATATTTTCATAACATTGGCAACTATTGTCATTTCAAGCTGTCCTTTCCCCTCTCCCGCTTCACCTAAAATTTATTTTACCAACAATTTATATTAGGAGTGTAAAAATCATCAAAAACTTCATGTCTGTACTTACAGAAGAAGATCATTTACTTTTGTGTTATTTTGAAACTTATATACTCCATTAATTTTCATACCTGTCAAGTCCTGAATCTAGCTATCAATTTGGCATTGTGATTGTCTTGCTGCACAGTTTCATCCATCATTCCTGCTTGCCACTTTGTCCATTTGTTTTTGATCTGCTATGCAGATTCAATGAAAGTTAATGATGGATGATTTTAAAATCTATTTTAATTTTCTGGGTGGAGAATCTGCCATTCTAACTCATGTAAGAGCAAAATAATTTGTTAAGAGATGCTTCTGTTTTTGTTTGAATGAAGACAATATTAAGACTGTGAGGGGCATAATCAAAACTTTAAAACGTCCACAAACTTGCCTAAGTCGGCACTTGGACATCGTAAAAGCAGGGATATCCAAGTGCCGATAATCAAAACAAACTTTCTGGACATTCAGCAGCACTTCTTAGCTACTGTGCATCTAGAGCTCAAAGGGGCAAGTTGGAAGGTCTGTTATTGGTGGGAATTGGGTGGGCTTCCACCTGGACATCCTGAAGCAATAATCAAAGCTTTTCCATGACAGTCTAGGCAGAACTTACACACCGGGACTTAGAACCAAAGTAAAACACATCTAAGTACGCCAAAGGTGACCAAAATGCATTGGGAGGGAGAAAGCCCATAATTTGCAGAACACAGCCCTTAGGGCAGGAGGGAATGAGTGGGATGGGTGTCCCACAGTGTTACGGGATGTGGGGGGGATGTGGGATGGATTTCGGGTAGGGACGGGGAGGTCTGGGGGAGGTCCACCAATGTTGGGGAATGTGGGGGATGTCAGGGAGATGTTGAGGGATATCGGGAGGAGGAGTGTAGGACTCCGCAGCTCAGCTGATCCTGGCAGGGGGAATCCCCATTAGCTGAGCTGGCAGGAATCCCCAAAACCTGCTCAGCTGATGGGGATTCCTCTGCTGCTATCAGGCAAGGTAATTGGGCACATCTACAAAACTTGCTTTTGTATGTTTTTCATGCGGATGTTTTTATTTTTGAAAATGGCCAAACAAGATAGATGTCCTAAGGACTAAAACTTATACATAGATCATTTTCAAAAATAAATGATAGACATCTGGCAGTTTTGAAAAATGACATTTTTTCTGCTGGGTTTGTGAATGTCTTGCCCAAAATGGACAACCTCAGAATTAAATGTCCTATTAAAAATGCCCTTCTATGACTATTCTACACAGTTCAGATAACAATAGTTATGCCCCTCAACTAAAACCTAAAATTCAGCAAAAATAATTTTAATGGCTTTAAATATGTAGCTCATTGTTTGCTGCTAGATGATTTTTAAATTTATTTTTTGTAAAGATTCAGGGGAATTTAATATTCAGCTGGTGGAAGTCAGCTCAATTAGCCTTGGATAGCTGGGTCATATATGGACACTGGCACTGAATATTCAGGATTAATAACATTCTGTGTATTGGAACTTATGGGGGTCCTGGCCAATATTTATCTGAGGCCCGCATAAGACATTTATTTGAGTATCAGCTAGGACACACGTAACTTTTAACTCTTTCCCAGACCTTTTGATCTCTTTCTTTCCGATACAGCCGACATTTCATTATCCCTCCTCATGAAATGACTCCCTTTCCTGCCATACCAGCAATACCCCTGCCCAATCCTCCCTCGGCCATTACCATAGGCTTTCTCTGGGCCTAGCTCACATCCATGATGGTCCAGTGAGGGTAACAGAGGCTGTATCAAACAATACTCGCTCCTGCCTCTAGCTGCTGCCTCATCGAAATGGCTGTCAGGACCTCTCGTAGCAGCCTTTTCCTTTTTTTTTTTTTTTTTTAGTTCAATAAATTTTTTATTGAGTATTTTGAAAAATACAGAGAGCAATTCAAATACATAAAAAATGATATAACATTTTGTATATATATATGGTTTATAAATATAGAATAAACTATAAAGGATCATAGTATTAAGAAAAGCTCAGAGTAATGGAGTTATTTGTGAAGACTATGAGAAAAAGATGAGATAGAACAGAATAAAAGTTAAGGAAAAAGGAAAGAAAGAGGAAAAGTTGGATAATACTGCAAGGGTACTGTTAGAGCTCATGGTAGCCATTTTAATGAGGTAACCACTAGGAGCATCACCAATGGACACCAGGGATGTGAGGTAAGCCCAAGGAGGGTTTATGGTGATTACAATGGAGGTAGGTGGGTGGGTATTGCTGTTGTATATAGGAAGAGGAATTGGAAAAAGGCTACTTTATTTGGAGGAGGAGGATGATAGGGCTAGCAAAATTTGTGTAAAAACTATGTAGATTCTGGCTGACAGGCTTAATTTGTAGATAAAAAGGAAGTGGAACTGTAATGCCGAGAGAGGATTAGGTGTGCTAGGAGCAATAGGAGAAGAGTGGTTGGATTAGGGATTAGTGACTATTCTTAGTTCTACTCCAAGATCACCACCTTCCCTCCTCTTCCCCACAGGCTAATTGGAAGGAAGGGGATAGAGCATAATGTCCACAATGGCAAACCACCCCACTTCAGAGTGTCCAGTACAGGAAAGAGGGCTAAAGGGTCTTCAGAACCCACTTGGTTCAACACTAATTATGTATTTCAAAATCTTAATGGGTCATGCTGTCAATCCTTGGCCCTTATTATCACCTCCTCCTTGATGTATTGCTTATCACTTGCTGTTGTATCTTAGTTATATAAACCATTTGAAATAAAACATTACAACAGAAAGTATTTTCACTTATCTTTTAATGTGCAGAATCACTAGACTGCCATGACGGGACCCGATTCGCCACATAAAGGCTTTCTCAAGGGTTCTAAAAGAGCTCCACTCCAGATCCTTACAGATCCTTTAATTGTTAAAAGAAAGATTTATAAACTATAAAGAATTTTACCTCATGCAAAATTGTCATTTCTTTAATAAGACATTAACTATTTTTTCTGCGGCCCTCCAACTACCTACAAATCCAAAATGTGGCCCTCTAAAGGGTTTGAATTTGAGACCACTGGCCTAGATATAATGATAGGTGGGATATCAAATATATATGGATAACATGAGGTTTAGATAACATGAGGAAGGACCTGGTGAAACTTGGTAGCTAAAATTTAATGCTAATAAATGCACAGTAATGCATTTGGACTGCAAAAAACTGAAGGAATGGAATAGTTTAGGGGGTGAAGAACATTTGTGCATAAAAGAGGAACAGGAGTTAGGTATGATCATATTTGATGATTTTAAGGTAGCCAAACAGGTAGAAAAGTAAGAGTAAGAATGATGCTTGGTTGCAGAGGGAGAGGAATGACCAGTTGCAAAAAGGAGGTAATGATATCCCTGTTTAAGACATTGATGAGACCTCATTTAGAATATTGTGTACAATTCTGGAGACTGCACCTTCAAAAAGATATAAACAAGATGGAGTTGTTCCAGAGGAAGGCTACTAAAATGGTCAGTGGTCTTCATCATAAAGCATATGAGACAGACTTAAAGATCTTAATATGTATACTGTGGAGGAAAGGTAGGATAGGGGCAATATGATAGAGATGTTTAAATATCTGCATGGCATAAATGTGCACAAGGCTAGTCTCTTTTAAATGAAAAGAAGCTCTGAGACGAGGAGGGGGTATAAGATAAAGGTGAAAGGGGATGGACTAAGAAATAACCTCAGAAAATATCAAAAATACTTTTTTCACTGAAAGGGTAGTGAATGCATGGAATGGCCTCACAGTGGAGGTGGTGGAGATGAAAAATGTATCCTAATTAACAAAGCTTGGGATAAGTTCAATAGATCTCAAAGGAAGAGGAAGGTATAGTAGATGGCATGGATAGGCAGACCAGATAGGCCATATGATCTTTATCTGCCTTCATTTTTCTCCATTTCTATGAAATTAAGGATTTTTACTTAGCAAAATTACTTCTTTATTTAGAAAATGTGATTTAGTTAATCAGCACTAATTGTAATCTTAAGCCTCTCAGTATTGTTACTTAATGAAGCAATTTCAAATGAATGTTTAGAAGTCCTATGAATGCAGAACAGGAAAACATAGACTGTACTTTGTGACACTGATGAGAAGAGTAGGAAGGAATGGACAATCTTGCATAATCAGTCAGTTTATTATCTTGAAATAGTTTGATCAACACCGTATGGAAACATTCTGAGAAAACCAAAATATGAAGTCATCATGCAGTAGGTATTATTATTATTATTATTATTTTTACCTTTATTGAGTTTCTAAAGCTAAAAAAATGCAATACAATATCTATACAAATAATAGTAATCATATATGCACTTATAATCAATCAGAATCCATACAACATTAAAAAAAAACACCCAACCAACATTTTCATAAGGGAATGGAACCATACAAAATAAATATCCCTCCCCCAAAAGGGTCTTTTTACTAAACTATGGTAAGCACTAGCATGTAGTTATCGCTCATTAAAAAGGATGTGCATTGGCATCCTATAGTAAAATGGTCAATTTGCACATGCATACCATGGGCCCGATTCTGGAAATGACACCTGCCATGCTAGGCACCAGCAAAATGGGCCTCTACTTTGTGTCACTCACTAGTAAGCACCATGTCCAGAATTGCATCTATTTTTTTGTACAGATCCTTTAAATGCAGGCCATTGTTTTACAGGCCTACATTTAAGGCGTCTGACTGATACCTACGGAAGTGCTTAGGCACACCAATGGACACCTCAGGCTTCTTAGGGCATAAGGTTATAATAGGAGGAAAGAGTAGAAAATAATTCAATATACAGTAAGTAAAAAGAAATCTACTCTCTTCTTGGACCCGGGAGGACAGAACTCCAATAATAATAGTAGGCATGCCTAGGCATGAGTCAGATGCCTACATTGTAGGCATTGTTAGCTATATCAATTTTTTTAAAAAAATGTCCTGATTGGTCCATTTTGAGAATCAGGCCCCATGTGTTTGGGAGAAGAGAGTAGGTATGACAGCATTAATCAGTTAGACCATGAGGTATTGCCAAATGCTAATTGATTAGTGTGCTATTAGAGTGGGAACCCTTACCACCTACAAGGTTTAGGTGGCACTAGGGGCTCACGGTGTAAATTTTTTAATGGTTGTGTATTAATGGCAATACTATATCCAATTTTGGTGCTAGTGGGTGATCAATAATCAATACTCAAATATACTCCACTATTTAAATCAGAAAGCCCACTCTCAACAGAAGAAAATGCCTCAGGTTTTCTTAAGGTAGGGCATAAATGCTCAAACCTCCTCCACCAATATCATCGGTAAAAAAACTTCCGGAGAGAATGCGCCTATTACCACATTCTACTCTTAGTGCAGGGCTGAACTAGCTAATGCTTCTAATTGTGAGAAGACGAGTGATGTTTAAATTTTAGCTGATAGTCAAATAAGGATACTGAGCAAGGACATTGTAAAAGAGGGCTCGGGACTGAGTGGGAATTATTGGAAAAAGGACCTAAGGACGCAATGCAGGGGCCTAGGGCACAAAGGAAACTAGCAAGCAGGATTAACAGAGAACAACGGGAGCCAGAGGGGCAACCAAAAATGGGGAATCAGGCTGAGGACAAAACAGACACACCACAGGAGGAGAATGACCGGGACGAGGCTCGGGGCCTGGCAACCCATGAGGAGGACGGCAGGAGCGCCAGACCACGAGGAAAACCAGCAGGGAAGGCAAACAACCGGGACTTACATTGCCTATATACTAATGCTAGGAGCCTAAGGGCCAAAATGGGAGAGCTGGAAATCATAGCCAGCAAAAAGGACCTAGACATAATTGGAGTCACAGAAACATGGTGGACTGATGACAATAAATGGGATGTGGCCATACCAGGGTACAAACTCTACAGGAGAGACAGGACACATAAAAAGGGTGGAGGAATAGCGCTATATAAAAAAGACTCCATACCCTCAACCAGGATGGAAACAACAGTAAGGGCGGATGGTTTGGAATCACTATGGGTTAAGCTACCGGGAGGAACTGGAGCAAACATGAAATTGGGTCTGTACTATCGCCTACCTGGGCAATCGGAAGAAATTGACTAGGACCTGGAGGCTGAACTGAGGCAGGTATGCAAAAGCGGAAGTGTGGTGGTGATGGGGGACTTCAACTACCCTGGGATAGACTGGAGTATCGGGCACTCAAACTGCATGAGAGAGACCAAATTCCTGGAGGCCATGAGGGACTGTTTCATGGAACAGCTGGTCACGGAACCAACACGGGGAGATGCCACTCTTGACCTAATCTTCAACAGACTAGGGGGACCCACAAAGGAGGTGGCGGTACTAGCCCCACTAGGAAACAGCGATCACAACATGATACAGTGCAGGCTAGAAATTGGATCATCAAAGGTGAAAAGAACCACAACGACAGCACTCAACTTCAAAAAAGGGAATTATGATGCCATGAGAAAAATGGTGGGAAAGAAACTCAACGGCAACACAAGGAAGATGGAGTCCATAGAAAAAGCCTGGACCCTACTCAAGGGTACGGTGCATGAAGCACAGAACCTGTGCGTCCCCAAGTTCAGGAAAGGGTGCAAAAAAAATAGAACAAAAAACCCAGTGTGGATAACAAATGCAGTGAAAAAGGCGATAAGTGACAAGAAAGCATTGTTCAAAAAATGGAAAAAGGACCAAACAAAGGACAACCAAGAGGAGCACAAAGAACACCAAAGGGAGTGTCACCGAGTGGTTAGGAAAGCAAAAAGAGAATATGAAGAGAGACTAGCAGGGGAAGCGACAAACTTCAAATCATTCTTCAGATACGGCAAGGGGAAGCAACCAGCAAGGGAGGAAGTGGGACCCCTGGATGATGGAGACAGAAAGGGAATGGTAAAAGAGGAAAAAGAGATAGCTGACAAGTTAAATGAGTTCTTCACGTCAGTCTTCACGAGGGAGGACACAACCAACATTCCGGAACCCGAAGAGATCATAAATGGAGATCAGGAGGATAAGCTGGTCCATCTAGAGGTAAGCCAAGAGGATGTCCTCAGGCAGATAGACAGGCTAAAGAGTGACAAATCGCCAGGTTCGGACGGCATTCACCCAAGGATACTCAAGGAACTAAGGAACGAAATAGCAGAGCCACTTCGACAAATATGCAACCTATCCTTAAAAACTGGAGAGATCCCGGAGGACTGGAAAATAGCAAATGTCACGCCCATCTTCAAGAAGGGTTCAAGGGGTGACCCGGAAACTACAGGCCGGTGAGCTTGACCTTTGTCCCGGGAAAGATGATGGAAGCGCTGATTAAGGACAGCATCTGTGAACACATCGAGAACAATGGACAGCTTAAGTCGAGTCAGCATGGCTTCTGCAAGGGTAGGTCATGCCTCACAAACTTATTACACTTCTGAGGGGGTAAACAGCCAGGTGGATAAAGGGGAATCCATAGACATCATTTACCTTGACTTTCAAAAAGCCTTTGACAAGGTGCCACACGCAAGACTGCTTAAGAAGCTGTGGAACCACAGGGTGCAAGGGGAGGTCCACCGATGGATCAAAAACTGGCTGGCAGACAGGAAACAGAGGGTTAGAGTAAAGGGACATTACTCAGACTGGAAATGGGTCACGAGCGGAGTGCCGCAGGGGTCGGTCCTGGGACCGCTCCTGTTCAATATATTTATTAATGACCTGGAGGCGGGAACAAAATGTGAGGTCATCAAATTTGCGGATAACACCAAACTATAAAGCAGGGTTAAAACCACGGAAGACTGCGAAGATCTCCAAAAGGATCTGATGACACTGGAAGAGTGGGCCAAAAAGTGGCAAATGAGCTTCAACATAGGGAAATGCAAGGTCATGCATGTAGGGAAAAAGAACCCGATGTTCACTTACAAAATGGGGGGATCACTGCTAGGGGTAAGTAACCTTGAAAGAGACCTGGGAGTGATGGTAGACACGACATTGAAGGCGTCAGCACAGTGCGCCACAGCCTCAAGGAAAGCAAACAAAATGCTAGGTATCATTAAGAAGGGCATCACAACCAGGACGAAGGAAGTCATCCTGCCACTGTATCGTGCAATGGTGTGCCTGCATCTGGAGTACTGTGTCCAGTACTGGTTGCCGTACCTCAAGAAGGACATGGCAGTACTTGAGGGAGTCCAGAGAAGAGTAACTAAGCTGATAAAGGGTATGGAAAACCTCTCATATACTGACAGACTAAAAAAGCTGGGGCTGTTCTCCCTGGAGAAGCGGAGACTTAGAGGAGACATGATAGAAACCTTTAAGATCCTGAAGGACATAGAAAAAGTAGACAGGGTCAGATTTTTCAAATTATGGGGAACCACAAGTACAAGGGGGCACTAGGAGAAATTGAAAGGGGATAGGTTTAAAACAAACGCTAGGAAGTACTTTTTCATCCAGAGGGTGGTGGATACATGGAACGCGCTTCCGAAGGCTGTGATAAGCAGGAGCATGTTACAGGGCTTCAAAGAAGGTTTGGATAGATTCCTAGAGGACAAAGGGATTGAGGGGTACAGATAAGAGTTGACGTAGGTTATAGGGATAGGAGTAGAGATAGGTTTTAGAAATAGTCAAGGACCACTGCTCAGGCAATGGGCCTGATGGGCCGCCGTGGGAGCGGACCGCTGGGCGAGATGGAACTCTGGTCTGCCTCAGCGGAGGCAACTTCTTATGTTCTTATGTTTCACGGTCTAAGACCGTTTCTTCAAGCCTTATTATATTTCACTTTTCTCTACCACCTTTCTGTGAAAATAAATCATAAATACTATCTATATCCACTTCATTCACTATGATATATATCTTACAAAGTCTCTACATCGAGTATTCACTGAGCTGCTTGTTCTGTCTCATCAGCGTCCTGTCACTGTGGCAAATTCCCTTTCTCATTTTATAGAGAGCTCCATCCGTCGAATCGCACCACGTCTATTGTGTGGGGGACATAGGCTGCTCTTCTCTAATTGGCTGATTCAGCCCCGGCCATCTTGGACTGGTTAACTCATAGAGCGCGGCAACTTTAAAGGTCTGAAACAGTCTAATTAACTTCGTTAAAGTGTTTTAGTAAAAATAATACCAATCAATACCCGCATTCAGGCCCCCTGGGGTTACGGATCCCAGTTCATAGATCCATCGTTGTTCTTTCTGTTGAAGGCATAATCGGCGGTTCCCACCCCAAGCATCACTTTCAATGTGCTCAAGTACATAAGATTGAAGCACAAAAAAAATCACACAATGCTGCATCATTGGGGCTTGTATGTCTTTCCTATTTAGTGCACTCCTATATTCATTTAAACGGACCCTCAGCTGCCTCCTTGTCTGGCCTACATAAACTTTAGAACAAGGGCATACTATACAGTACACCACAAATGCTGTTGTACATGTTGTTACATGTTTAAATGAATATCTCATACAGTTTAAAGGGTTAACAAACTCTGTTGACGTCACCATAATAGCACAGTTCATACAGCTACCACATGCTGTATATAATGGTTGAGTCTGGATATCATTAAACTTAACTACAGCAAGACTTAACTGTTCTTTAAAATTTGCTCCCCTTTAATATAATCTCCATATAGCTTATGGAGATTATATTCTTTAAACGGTGGTAACATCTGTATTAAAGGCCAGTGTTTATGTAGAATTCTCCCCAGTTGATGGGATCTCTAATCATATTTGACAGTGCATGTCATTGTCTTTTCTGCTACTGTTGGTTCTTTATCACGTAGCATTAAATCTGTATTGGCATATAATGCCCTCTTGTAGGCTTTATTGATGATATGATCAGGGTATCATCGCTGCTGTAATTTCTTTATTAGGATTTTAGATTGTAATTTAAATTCTACCACTGTACTGCAAAGTCGTCTATACCTTAAAAATTGTGAAATAGGAAGATTGTTTTTTAAATGTTGCGGATGGAAACGGTTATAGTGATGAAATGTGTTTCTATCTGTTTCATTTCTATGTACAGTGCTGAATAATTCTGTGTTCTGCCTTGTAATTTTAATGTCTAGAAATGTTATGTTCTTTTTGTCACATTGCATAACAAACTTGATGTTCGGGTGGCTCTTGTTCAACCATTCTACAAATTTAAGATGTATAACATCCCCTCTCCAAATGAAAAATATGTCGTCTATAAATCTTGACCAGAGTGAAAACTTATCAAAGAACAGATTTTGTAAAATCCACTCTGTTTCAAAGTTAGACATGAACAGATTAGCGATTGAAGGTGCTATTGTGGCTCCCATCGCAACTCCCATCTGTTGTTTATAAAAATTACCATCAAAAATGAAAAAAATTTTCATATATAGCAATCTTAGTAATTTTAATCAAAAACTCTGTGGGAACTGTCTGACTGTCTCGATTCAAATACTTGTGTATAATTTGCAAAGCTTCCTGTTGGGGGATTACAGTGTATAGTGACTGCAAATCAAGAGTTACTAACCAGATCTCCTCAGTTTCTGTGAATCTCCCAAAAATACATGAGTTTGGACCAGCCTCCAGGTAGACCGATCGTGTCGAGTCGAGGCTCCTTATTAGAACCACTGTCCAATTTCAATGATTATTTCCTACAACCGTATGTGAAAATGTCCTTTTCATATATTCAAGACTCAGTGGATTTTCTAAAAAAAAGATCTAGCCTTCAATTCACAGAAACTGAGAAAGGGAATTTGCCACAGCGACAAGGCGCTGATGAGACAGAACAAGCAGCTCAGTGAGTACTTGATGTAGAGACTTTGTAAGATACTCCACTTCGTAGTGAACGAAGTGGATATAGATAGTATTTATGATTTATTTTTACAGAAAGGTGGTGGAGAAAAGTGAAATATAATAAGCCCTGAAGAAATGGTCTTAGACCGTGAAACGTTGGCTAAAATTGAAACATCACTCGTCTTCTCACAATTAGAAGCATTAGCTAGTTCAGCCCTGCACTAAGAGTAGAATGTGGTAATAGGCACATTCTCTCCGGAAGTTTTTTTGCCGATGATGTTGATGGAGGAGTGGGTTAAGAGGGTGGGTCAATAGGGTGGGCAGACTTGATGGGCTGTAGCCCTTTTCTGCCGTCATTTTCTATGTTTCTATGAGCATTTATGCCCTACCTTAAGAAAACCTGAGGCATTTTCTTCCGTTGAGAGTGGGTTCTCTGATTTAAATAGTGGAGTATATTTGAGTATTGTGTATTAATGACAAAATTAGCATTTGGCTATTAATTCAGAAAATGGGAAAAGACTCACGTAAGGGGTATGCTAAGACCACTTTTCTGCAGCTTTAGTGAAAGCACGCCTAGGTTAATTGTGAAATCAATTACTATTTCCCAAAACATACATTATTCTCACCCTTCTTTTTTTTTTTTTCTTTGTTTGTGTGCATGGATATTTTTCTCCTACATTTATTTATGTTTTCCCTTCTAAACTATGTCAGTCATGATGCCGCACAGCTGAATAATTGTTGTGGTGTCAACCGCTTGCAGATGGCTAATAGAAACAGAAAATTTAATGAACAGCAGTAAAAAAATCCTCATACAAAATTAAAGAACTTTCTACAAATTTAAAGGGTCATTTAGTTTCATCAAACATCAAATAATAGGAATATGTTATTCTCTGCATGAAAGAGACTATGTTAAATTGTTCTGAGAGCTGAAAAAAATGAGTAATCAATGGTGTGTTAATGAAATACAAGATAAATCATGTGCTGACAAAATATACAGTAAATAGTTATTCAGAGGCCAGAGAAGAAAGTTTGCATTTTGGCAGAGAATCAGTTACTTTTGCATTCACTGTTAATGACTGAACTGTGGGTAGAAACTACAGAATATAAATAATATATACCTGTAAAAAAAAATCAATAGGCAAATGCCCTTTGCATTTACATACCAGTTATTTTTTAATTACTTTACCAAAGGCTTCCAAAGTGGCTCATTATTTCATATAATATAAAAAAGCAGTTTAGAATTATAGAGATTATTTTTATGGCAGGCTTATTAGCAGAGTCTCTAGGAATTGTAAAGGAATATTATAATGAACAATTTTCAAAACTCTACAGGATAGTACAAAGTCCAGAGGTACTTTTTCTCATGGATTGTGCACCATTTGTCACAGGGAAAATACTATGTATGCTGCTTTTGAATATTGCCTGGAAAAATTACCCATAAGGTATTTCACCTGCTTTTTCAGAGGCTATTTTTCTCCATGAGAAATGACATACATCTTTTTAAAATACAAAATTACATAAGTTGTTTGAATTTTAGCTCATAATTGTTCAATAGTAGCTCAATGCAAATTGCATTCCCCCCCCCCCCCACACACACACCTTACAAAAGCACTGAAGAGGTTTTTAGCGCCAGCTGGCAGAGTGAATGCTCTGCGCTGCTCCAATGGTTGTTGAGTTCCTATGAGCATCGGAGTAGGGCAGAGCATTCAACATGCCAGCCGGGGCTAAAAACCTCTTCCACACTTTTGTAAAACAGGGGTGAATTAATTGAACCACTACTGACAAAGGCATTGTTGCCTTAGCAAACCTAAATCCATTTCGGAGCTCACCAGTGGAAGTCCACAAATTATAGACACTGTTGAGTACTTCTCCCAAGTTCAGGAAACAACTTATAGCCAACTTATTATCCAGGTAAAGAGCTACAGTATTTACCAAGTAAGAAGTCAATTGTGGATGCTTAGCTAGCATTCTATAACTACATGTTTGAGAACCAAATCTGTTATAGAACATTAGCTTACGAGAAGGTGCTGAAAAGTTTGCAGCCCAACCAAGAAAAGAATGACATGGACATGATTCATTCAATAATATGAAATAGTCAAAAACATAGGGGTCCTTTTATCAAGCCGCGGTAGGGGTTTAATGCGCGTACCACCGTACGTTAAACTGCCTGCTGCGCTTGCCGCTAACGCCTGCATTGAGCAGGCGTTAGTTTTCTAGCCGGCCACAGGGATTAGCGCATTATGAAATGTCCGATGCGCTAACCCCGCTAGCGAGGCTTGATAAAAGGACCCCATAGAATTTTGTTTCTGCAAATTAGTACTTAATAAAATAAGACAACACTCTTTCCAGCTACAGCGGCAAAATAATGCTCAGAATTTAGGAAGTTGGTTGGTCGGGCTGAGAACTTTTCAGCACCCCCTCATAAGTACCCAGTTATGTGGCCAGCTTTAGGCATGACAATTTATGCAATGCACCAAAATATGTCCGTTGCGTGCGTAAATGCAGGAATTCTATAAAGCGTGCAATATAGTGAGAATGCACATGTCCCACTTGTCCTCTCAAGTTTACGCACCCTTTGCAGTTATGTGCAAGAACACTTACCCCCTCTTCTACAAAACCGCGCTAGTGGTTTTTAGCGCAGAGAGCTGCGCTGAACGGCCCGCACTGTTCCTGACACTCATTGAGTTCCTATGAGCGTTGGGAGCAGTGTGGACCATTCAGCACAGCTCTCTGCTCAAAAAACCGCTAGCGCAGTTTCGTAGAAGAGGGGGTTAGGTGCTCAATTATAGAATAGCATCTAAATGCATTTTGTTGCCCATTTGATGTTCCACTCCAATTTTGGTGTTTAACTACCGATATCTAAACTAAAACTAAACTAAAGCTTAACTTTATATACTGGGTCATCAACCTAAGGAAGCTCGACTCGGTTTACAACAATTACAGAAAAACTAAAGAAAGTTTACAATGATTAAATAAAAACTAATGAAAGTACATGTAATAGCAAAAGTTTCAAAGAGATTAGTTTTCAAAATGTTTGGCAAAAAGTTTTTAGAAGTTTGTGGTAAGATTGGAAAGAACTAGGGCTCCTCAGAATTAAGGAGAGTTCATTCTATAGTTGAGAAAGTTTAAAAGCCAGAGATTGACTGAAGATTTTAACTCCTTTAATTCCTTTTCTAGATGGAATGGAGAGTTTGAATTGTTGGATGCCTCTTGCAAAGGAAAATCTGTAAGCATTCCATAATAAGGGAACGAGGGGAATAAAAATTTTGAAAGAGATGCAGGCACATTTGAATTGAATTCTAAGATAAACCGGGAGCCAATGAAGACTGTAACCCGCACGCTCCAGGCAGAGGGCCTGGGAATGTTGGCCACAATTAAACTCTTGTGAGTTGCTTCATGTCTCACAAGGATAGCTTATTTTTACGTTTCAGAAAAAAGGACAGCCTTCAAACAATAATACAGGTTTGTATTTAATTGTTCAAAATAAAGAAAAACCATAAGTTGCTTGTCAGGATTACAAAACTTTCATAGCATCAAGCACAAAGTTCCAAAAAGAAGTCTCTGGTTAAGAAACTCAAAAAAAATCAAACTTAAACAAACTCTCATTCCAATTATAGTCCAAGTAGAGTTCCTAATCAAAGCAGGAAAGTAAAACACTTTTTCTCCCAAAAATCAAAATCACCAGACAATACAAAAGTACTGGCTTCTTCAGCCGCTTGAGGCAAGAAGGACAGTGTGCTCCGTGTGGTCTTATTTTTGCCCAAACTTAGGCCCGCTATCCCACCACGTAACACGGGGCTTACCCCACTGTCTCAGCACAGCAAGCATGCTTCAATTTCAAAAAGAAAAAAAAAACATTATTTAACTTTCAAGGAAGAAAACTTCCAAACTTCCAAAAGAAAAGTCCTTGCTTAACTTAGCATATTCCAATCCACTCTTTAACTTGAGTAAGATTAATTCAGACAGCACAATCCAAAGAAAAGTCCAAAACAAACTCCAGCAAAATTCAAATAGTACTTGCTTTTGTGGTGCAAACTTCCATGGGAGTATAATCAGGAGTCATTTCAACACTGGCTTCAGGGCTTGTTTCAAATTCCATAGCCAACGGTTCCTCACTCAGGCTGGTAGGCAATTCTCCTTCAGCCTCAGTAATCTCCATGTCCTCTGGAGCTGGTCTGCCATCAGGAGCTCTCAACCCTGAGCCTTGCGACCTTCCCTGTTGCTGTTCCTCTCCCTTCTGTCTCTCTAGGAGCCTGGCCTTCAGAGAAAATAGCTTGCTGCCCCGCCCCCAACCCTCAGGTGAAAAGGATTTCCTGAAATTCATCTTGTGATTCAGAGGGGGATGGGAATTCAGCACTGCTGCTTTCTTACTCCCTCTACTGGCCTTAGTAGGAAATTCAGACAGAGTGGCAGAATATGGGGGAAAAGGCAGATTCTGGACTGTGGCAGGACTTAACCTAGAATCTGAGCTAGGGACACTCCTAGCAGGCATAGTCCGCTTATCACAAGACTCAGGAACAAAGGGGTCACATGGTCAAATTTACTTTTTCCAAAGATCAGCTTCGCAGCAGTATTCTGGATTAATTGTATTCTTTGGAGACAGATCTTTGTGATGCTAAGATAGACAGCGTTACAGTAATCTAGTCAAGATAATATGATTAATTGGACCAAGACAGAGAGAATGATGAAAAAGATGTCTAACTTGCCATTATCACACCCACAGTTAGGTAGAATTACCTTCTAAATGGCTTTCAAAAATTTCCTCCTCAGTGAAAAATAACAATTTGTAAGTGTCTCCATATTTTTTCTGACTTTCTAACATTTCTTGTTGCTGGATGTTTTTATTTGTTTGGCTTTAGAAATGGTTTGAATATTTGATCAGATTCTATAGGCAATATGTGTTAGTAAAATTAAATTGTACACCAGTATCACAGTGTTATAAATTCCTCTTCGATTGGGTGCAAGTACATTTATCCAGCTGGGTAATTTGGAGGTCTGGTACCTGAAGAATAGAAGTGGATATTTTCACTTTATTTTCCCTCACATAGAGGTCATTTTACTTAGTTGCAGTAATAAGTGGCCATAGGATGCCCTTATTCAGGTTTTTCCTCTGCACTAAGGTTATTTTTACCACAGCTGGAATATGAATGATTTTCTATTTTGTCTATTAATGTTGCCATTAATACACAACCATTAAAAAGAATTACCATAAGAGCACTTGTTATGTTAGGTGCCATTAGCTCATATTTGAGTCCTATCGACTTGATAAATTACAAATCTTGCTTGTTTGGTAAGAACTGCATGTATGTATGTGAACTAAATTTGCAAAAGAGCAAAAGGTCTCGCAGGTCTGCCTATATGCTAATAGATTACACAGATGGAATGCTGGGAGGAAGTTTATACATTAGGGGGGAAATTAATTTGTGGAAGGAAATAAAGCTTGCAAAATAAATAAGTGTATACATACTAAATGGAGAGAACTGGATCAGAATAAGGGAAGTAAAAACTTGTTTCCCATGAGTTTAGGGGAGAGAGAGAGAGAGATGAGTGGATTTCCCAGAGACAGCAGCCTTTTAGTTCAGTTCAAAGTACAGAGTGAGTTCTGTATTGTGTGAATCTAATGGGTAAACAGACTGGGGCTCATAATAATAAAAAAAGAAAAATGTACAAAAAGTGGCCTAAGTGGGTACTTGGGCGATCAAAAAGACAGATCATCCAAGTACCGATAATCAAAACTGCTTTTAGATGTATCTAAAACAAGCTTAGGCCTTTATCCTCGATGGCAGGAGGGAGCCCAAGCCCCGCTGCCGGACCTCTCCTCCCTGAACCCCATTCCCCCTGACTGTGCCTCCCAGGATTCCTCCTCCATTAACCGGGTCCTCCTATGGGTAGGGCCTTAGGAACATGGGCCAACCAAATCTTAGGATGGACATTAGGCAACTGGCCCAATTCCGGTTAACCCCTCCCCCAATTCTGGTTGATCCCTCCCCAAAGTAGCATTGGGCCAATCAGGGCCAGGGTCTCCTGGGCCAATCAGGGCCTTAGACCCCTCCCAGTGCTTCCCAGGATACACTGGGAAAGGGAAGGCCTGACATTTTGAAGAGGCAGACCTGCCTGCAATTGGGGGGTGGGGGGGCTGAGCATCTCTCCTGTTGGTCTTCTTAACAAGGTACGGGGTTGAGGGTGTTGAGGGCCACAATAGACCACCAGGATAGGAGACTCTTTTGGCAGGAGGGAATGGACATCCATCCTGCCAATCTTTGGCAGCATGAGGGATGGTGGACTTGCCAGCAGGAGGGAGTGAGCATCCTTAAGGGCTGAGTTGATAAAGAGAGCAGCAGCCATGGGCATGTTATTTTTTTTCATTTTTGTTAGAAGGGAGGAGCTCTGCCTAGCAATTGCTCTCCTGAGAAAGTGCCAGGCATAATTCCTACCCCCTTTTACTAGTGATTTTTCACAAAAATAGCATGTATATAATTTGCATACTATTGTGCAGAGAATTGCCAGTACAACAAAAATTGCTGCCACCACAGTAGTTTTTTTTTTTTTTACCGTGGTGTCACAGCTTAGAAAATCTGGCACTAAGTGTATAGCCCTTGATGGAGAATGCCCCAACTTTATTGGTTGGGCTGAGAACTTTTCAACGGCCCCTCATAAAGCATTGTCCTATCTTGATGTGGTTCCTCTTTGCTAGTTTTACTAAACCACAGAAGAGCTTCTTGCCGCAAGCCATCAAGGTAAATGCTCCGATGCTCAAATGAATTAAATGTGCATTGGAGCATTTACCTTTCCGACCCATAAGATGCTCTTCTGTGGTTTAGTAAAAGGAGCCATAAGCGCTGAATATAGTACTTAAATAGCTTTTGATGTCATCCATCATGATATTCTAGTTTACCAAGATAGGCATAAACTCCACAGTCCTTGACTGGTTCTCGAAGTTCTTACGCTCCCGCTCCTACATAGTCAACATGAAGGGCACTTCTTCTCCCCCTGGAACCCGATCTGTGGAGTCCCGCAAGGCTCACCTCTCTCTCCTATCCTCTTCAACATTTATATATCCTCCCTTAAACTCCTCCATCTCTCCCCCCTTGAAACACTCTACACTTACACAGACGACATCTTTGTCCTCCTCGAGACCGACCGGAACCTCACCAACCTCTCGGCGAACATATCCTCATGTATATCGAACCTTCAATCCTGGGCCCACACTGTGCAGATGAAACTGAACGAATCTAAAACAAATCTTCTCTGGCTCGGCCCAAAATTGGACCAACTGCCCACCTCCATCCCACTGTCCTCTGGCCCCACTCTGCATCTTGAATATTCTAGTAAAGTTCTGGGAGTCATCATTGACTCTACACTTTCCTTCAACGACCACCTCAACTCCCTAGTAAAAAAATGTTTCTTCAGCCTTCACATGCTGAAAAAAGTGAGATCCTGTTTCCTTCAAAAACACTTTGCCATCCTTGTCCAATCCACCATCCTTTCCAGACTGGACTACTGCAACTCTATCTACCTTAGCCTAACAAAGAAAAACCTTCAAAGACTCCAGCGGATTCAGAATACCGCTGCTAAGCTTATCTTCGCAAAAAGCAAATTCGACCACGTCTCACCGCTTTTATCCAAGCTCCACTGGCTTCCGATTATCTCCAGAGACCACTTCAAATGTGCCTGCCTCACTTTCAAGATCCTACACGGTATTCTCCCTCCCTTCATTCCTCTTTCTTGGAACTCCTCTAACCCCAATTCTGCCAGATCCACCCAAAAACTGAAACTTTCCTTTCCCTCTCTAAAAGGCGTTTCACTTGTAGGAAAACTAGGTTCTTCCCTCCCTTTCAGAATCACTCAGCTCTGGAACAACCTTACCTCCCCTCTTATGAATCTGAGCTCCCTCCAACTCTTCCGTAAACATCTGAAAACCTGGTTATTCTCAAAAATGTAACTCCTCCTCCCTCTCTGGTTATTCTAGTCTTCTAAATTTTCTCTTCATTTTGCCTCTTCCCTCCACTGGAGTTCCTTTCTACCCTAACTCTTGTTAACTGTGTCGAGCTTTACAAATGTAGAGATGATGCGGTATACAAACCTAAGGTTTAGATTAGATTAGATTAGATTAGCTAAGGTTTAGCTGGCAAACCTGGAAATTCAATGCCTGGACCATATTCAGCCACCGGCATTGGATTTCTGGGCTAAGTTCAGCCAAGTTTGACATAACCAGCCAGCGGCAATATTCATTGGCTGGCTGGCAAAGTAATAGTGGCCAAACTCAGACCTGCATTTTAGGCAGGTCTATCTGGATGGTCGACTTAGACAGCCAACCAATGAATATTGGCATTGACCAACTATGTCCATGACCAGAATATTCAGCAAGAGACAACTATTTATCTTCCACTGAATATCAATAATTAGCCGGCTTAGTGCTATTGAGTCAGCAGGGAGATGTTCCTGGCCGGCTAAATAACGCTGAATATCAGGCAGATAATGCTCACAGATTTTCCATCAAAGGGAATGATTTGAAAATTTAATTTTATAAATATCCAAGGTGTTTTTTGTTTTTTTTTTTCTGTATTTATCCCAAATAATATAACGGATGAATGCTATTCTGTTTTTAAGAATGTAATAAAGTATTTTGTAAGAGTTTGCTGCAGAGCTGCTTATTTTGTGGAACAGAAAAATGTGCAGACATCTGAGAAGATCTTTGATCCACTGTGGGAGAAATCCACAGTGACTTACCCCCCTTAGCACTGGCTGTGGCTCATAGGATTTCTATGAGCGTTGGAGTTGTTACTGCAGTGGCTGGTGCTAAAATCGCTAACGTAGCTTTGTAAAGGGGTGGGGGGGGGGTTAATTAAAGGTAGTGAACAGTAGTGAGGTCTAGGATATTTCACAATTAATCAACATATTTCCTATGTTGGCATGGAATGGATATGGAACAGTAATTATATCTTAGATTAATAGTCTATTTTTTTCTCTCCCAGGTTTTGCTTAAAACTGTAAATTCATTCCCAGCACATTACTGACTTCAAATACAAACTTTGTATTTTCCTCAGAACTACTCAAATTATCCTTTTTTTTTTAGAGATGACAAGCACACAGTTATTTGACAAGAAGATCAATCCTTCACTGCATATAAATGTAGCTCCATAATCCATACAATGAATATAATAATGATAGACTTTCGCTGATCCATCAATCTACTTGAATACATTTTAAATGCATTTCAAGCAAGAGACTTGCCATTTAATATCTATATTTTTTGTGTGTGCGCAACATTTTTTAATGGTGTTGATTGTTCTTTTTTTCTATTAACCATTTTATTTTACCGTTGCAATAGTGAAGTTACATTTATGACAAGGTGTTGAAGGCTAGAGTCCAGGCTGATGATGGTAATGTTGGTCTGGTTGAATGATGGGGGAGGGGGCTTCCTCTCTCTCCACTTCCTTTTTCCTCCTGTTCTATTTACTGCCTCTCCCTTTGCTGAGTTGGTGCTGTGATGGGATGGGATTACGAGAGGGGATTGGGGAGTTGTGGCAAGAGGAAGGGAATGGAGTGTTTTCCCATGTTGGGGATGACAGTGAGGAGGTCATTTTTTAAAAAAAAATTACGCCTAAATGCCATTTGGATACTCCTATTGGTTGATGAAGTATGAAGAAACTTGGGAGGTGGGGGGGGGGAAGAGATGAAAATGAAAGACAAGGAGAACTATTGTTTTCCCACCGTTCCTTTTTTTAAATTGACAATGGTACTTAATTTGTGAGCAAGTTTGGCATTTGGAAAAGTCAATTTAGGGTAAAAGGGATTTACTTAAATATTTTACCAAGCCCATGAGAAATTTGAAGTATCACTTGGAGCCTGGAGTTGTGCTGAAGGAAAGCTACAATTGCCAGGGATGTGGACAGCAATTGGTGAATTGATGTATTGCCATGGCAGGATCCATTTTGGTAGTCCTATGACAGATGGTTTTTAGACAGCCAGGTGATGATGGGAAGTTATAGTTTCACTTACAGGAAATAGTATAAGGAAAGAGTAGAGATAACTCTATACAGTATATATCCAAAGTCTACTCTCTTCTGCAGGCTGAGAGGTAATGGAAAACCAAAGCAAAAACAACAGACAAAATAGGAGGAGAAAAAGACCTCAGTTAAAGCCCCGAAGGACTAGGGAATGCTGAAACTCAAATACACGATCAGTACAAGCAAAGTAAGCAATTCCGTAAGTCATAGGTCATAAAAAACTCCACCAGCTATTTTAAATATAATATTGCATAGGATTCTTCCTCAACAGACACCAGGAATTGCAGAGTCTTTTAATTAGTGTGAATAGGTCCTACACATACAGCAGCCATACAATAGTACAAAGATCACAAAATTGCTACTTATCTTGTACTGCTCCTCTTCCAGCTGTATGAAACACCGACCAAGCATCAAATCGCTATCTTAGGGGAATGGTCCACAAGTAGCTCCACATTCAACAAAGCAAAAAGTGGCCAGATTTTTTTGGGGTAGAAGGGGGTTAGTGACCACTAGGGGAGTGTGTATATGTGGGGGGGGGGGGGGGGCTGGTCATAACAATCCCTCCAGTGGTCAGCTTGTCAGTGTGAGTACCTTTTTGGCACTTAGATGCTTTTAAAAAACACCCCCTGGTCGTGCCCTCCAACTGCAAACTGCCAAACGACATTCTTACTCCCACTTCATACCAAGACACTGGAATCGACTGCCCCCATAGATCAGATCCCTAGAAGGACTCCTCAACTTTAGGAAAGCAATAAATAAATACCTATTCACCTAATTCTCCCACCACAACCAATGGATCAAAACATAAGACTTGCCGCTACTGGGTCAGCCCAGTGGTCCATCATGCCCAGCAGTCCGCTCCCGCGGCGGCCCCTAGGTCAAAGACCAGTGCCCTGATTGAGTCTAGCCTTACCTGCGTACATTCTGGTTCAGCAGGAACTTGTCTAACTTTGTCTTGAATCCCTGGAGAGTGTTTTCCCCTATAACAGCCTCCAGAAAAGTATTCCAGTTTTCTACCAGTCTCTGGGTGAAGAAGAACTTCCTTACATTTGTACGGAATCTATTCCCTTTTAACTTTAGAGAGTGCCCTCTCATTCTATCTATCTTGGAGAGGGTGAACAACCTATCTCTATCTACTATGTCTATTTCCTTCATTATTTTGAACGTTTCAATCATGTCCCCTCTCAGTCTCCTTTTTTCAAGGGAGAAGAGGCCCAGTTTTTCTAATCTCTCACTATAAGGCAACTCCTCCAGCCCCTTAACTATTTTAGTCACTCTTCTCTGGACCCTTTCGAGTAGTACCACAACCAGTGCTGGATGCAGTATTCCAGGTAGGGGCACACCATGGCCTGGGCTGGGCGGTGCGTCGTAGATCCTCCCTCTTCTGGGCTGGGCTGGGCTGGGCTGGACTGGCTTTGAGCATTTGCGCATGCTCAAAGCCTTCTGGTCTAGCTCTCTCCGAGATTCTCAGATTCAGAATCTCGGAGAGAGCGAGACCAGAAGGCTTTGAGCATGCGCAAATGCTCAAAGCCAGCCCAGCCCGGCCCAGCCCAGAAGAGGGAGGATCTCCAACGCACTGCCCAGCCCAGGCCATGCCAGAAGAGGGAGGATCTTCGGGCACCGGCGCTGGTGCCCAGTCGGAGTAAGGGATGTCATTGCCATGCTCGGGGGGGGGGGAGGATGTAGGATCGTGGTGGAGGGGGGGGCAACGCGAGCGGGGGGGAGGATTCCGGTTCGCAGGGGGGGATGCCGGATTGCGGAGAGGGGTATGGAGCAGCGTCGGTGGCCTCAAGGAGGGGGGAATGGAGCAGCGCCGGTAGCCTCGGGCGGGAGGAGGTGGAACCAATCAAAGCGAGTTTCCCTTACTTCCTATGGGGAAACTTGCTTTGATATACGAGCAATTTGGTTTACGAGCATGCTTCTGGAACAAATTATGCTAGTAAACCAAGGTTCCACTCTAGATGTCCATGCGGGACCTTGTTGAACGCCTTCTGAAAATCTAGATATACAATGTCGACCGGGTCACCCTTGTCTATCTGCCTGTTTACTCCCTTGAAGAAGTGCAGTAAGTTTGTCAAGCAAGAGCTTCCTTTGCTGAAGCTGTGCCATTTTTTCCATTTTTGCATGAAGCAATATGCTATCTTTAATGTTGGAAGTAGCTGTACTCTGCAAATTACTCACAGCTTGATCTAATTTATCCAACTTTTTTCCTGTTTCTACAATTTGGACCTCATGCTCATTCATTTTTACAGTGATGTCTTATGAAAATTGACAAATTCAAAATGGTACTCTGCAATGATAACTCAGTTCTGTTAATACTCAGCCAAACATCGTTTAAAGTGATAACCTTATCTTTAGGCAGAACATTAGAACTTTACTCCATAACCATCTCTACAAGAGTCAATCCCTTTGTTCCTGACTTACCCAATTTAACTGAATCCTCTAGTCCAGTTAAAATAGAAAACTGTATGGGGGAAGTTACACCCTCCACCATGGAGGGAGTCTCTAATCTCCCAATGAAATTTGATGGCTGAGGAGGTGGTGACGGTTCCCCAGAGGAGAGGTAAGATAACTCTATATCTAAAGTTACCCGCTGTTCCATCCATGACAGTAGGGGGGGCCATGAGATGATGATCCATTGGACCCATTCCTTTTGCCCATAATGGAAGGAAACAATATTAGCCAGCTCCTAACTCCTAACAGGCTCCATCGGGGCTCAAAAGGGGCATATCCTTCCCCTTTGGCCACACACATTTGGATTTGTGGCCCCTGGTTCATGACCACAGGCCGCTCCCAGGTCTTCTTTTAGAGGCCCGCAAGGACCCCTACTGTAGTCCCTGGACGCCAGGCTGCTGTGGGGGCTGCCTGTTCCAATGAGAGAGTTGGTGCCGTTGGCGACACTATCAGGATGCCCTCACCATGGCTCCCAGTTTTTGTAGATGCCCACAAGGACCCCTACTGCATGCGCTGGACACCGGACTGCTGCTGGGACTGCCTGTCCCGATGGTAGGATTGGTGCTACTGGCAGCACTAATAGGATGCCTTCACTGCAGATCCCAGTTTTTCTTGTAGAGGCCTGCAAGGACCCCTATTGTAGGCACTGGATGCCAGGCTGCTGTGGAGACTACCTGTCCCAATGGGAGGGTTGGTGCTGCTGGAAGCACTAATAGGCCCCTTTAGTTTTGGATGAACAACAGCTGGAACGCATTGCAAAACATCCAGAAAGACAGTTTTGAAAATCAGCACTTGAACGTTTTCATGAGAAAAACATCCTAGTGCCAATTTATGTTTTTGGGTTGTTGTTTTTTTTAAGTCTTGGTGTTTTCAAAATGCCCCTAGGAGTGATGTACTTATTTATTTATTTATTTATTTAAAAATGTTTTTTTTCATATATCATTTACAAAAAATCTAAATGGTTTGAATCAATTAAAACATACATATGATAAAAACAAACCATGTCATAAAATCTACATAATTAAACAATTTCTTCTCTTCAAAAGCCAGTAACAATTGGCCCACCGATCATTCTACTGCCTCCTATTTAGCAAAGTGCATTCATGCTATCTAAAATAGTGACATTAACTTGTGCTAATTAAATGTATAGTTCAAACCCATTCCCTACTCATAAGTTGCCTATTTCTCATCCCATACCAAAGTATTCAGTCAATGTGTGCATTATTTATTTATTCAATTTTCTATGCTATTCTCCCAGGGGAACTCAGCATTTTTCTCTGTCCTGGCGGGCTCACAATCTATCTAATGTACCTGGGGCAATGGGGGTATTAAGTGACTTGTCCAGTGTCACAAGGAGCAGTAGGGGTTTGAACCCACAACCCCAGGGTGCTGAGGCTGCAGCTTTAACCACTGCACCACACTTATAGTAATCCTATTCTAATAGTTACTCTTTGCTATTTCACATAGTAAGTACCATGTGTTAGTAAGAGGACCCCTTATAATGCAATATTGTCTTATTTAAAACTACCTGACAACATATTGTGCAAAGATTAGAGCTTGAAGATAAAAACTCATTCTAGTAATATGATTTTATGTATTGCCCTTATATTGTACTTTTCTTTGGTTTTACTTTCTTTACTGATATTGTTCATGCATTTGGAAGTTTATTAGAATTTCCATCTGACCAGTCCTCTCGCCCTCCCTGAAATTACAAATTTTCAAAAGGAAATTGATTAACTATATGCCCAGTACTTAGCTTTTGTCTAAATGAACTAATTCAGAATTTCACGACTATTATAATATATCTGGGGAACATGCCTTCAGGTAGCGAACATTTGAAAGGAAACACCTTTTTTTAATTAAGAATTATTTTTGTTCTTTCCAGTCCTAAGAAAGATGTAAAGAATCATACTTAAGGAGTCAAGAAAGCCTATCTAAGAAGTAGCCGTGAATCATGCACCAGCATCCTATACAGAATTGCATCTATCTTAATGAACATATGCCTTAACCCCCACACAATTCTCTGATTGGTGCCCATGTCACCAATACTGGTTAGAGAATTGCACCTTAGCCTGATTGCAAAGATAGGCAGCACAGCCACCTATCTTTGCTGAGGGATATATTGCCATCATGACAAGTGAATTCCAATGAGCTGAGCATCTTAAAATGTATTTTTCGAGAATGGACATTTGTGCCCTGCTGACTTTGGGTGACTAGTGCCCTTTTGATCATGCCCCTCTACTTATATGCAATGTTAGAAAATTCCAAGAACTGAGTGATATGGTTGTTCAGGACTTTGCATTTTTCTAATAAAATGTAAATATATAAGAAACATATAATAAATTAATATCATACAATTTAGTTCTAGAAAAAAATAAAAAATGGGCAGCAAAAAATAGTCAATAAATAAACTAGGGGCTCCTTTTACTAAGGTGCACTAGCGTTTTTAGCGCATGCAGGAAATTACCGCACGCTACGCTTCTAGAACTAACGCCAGCTCAATGCTGGCATTAGGGTCTAGCGCGTGCGCTATTCCACGCGCTAAAGCCCTAGCACACCTTAGTAAAAGGAGCCCTAGGAGTATAACAAACTTCAAAATGCCTCCTAGAAGATGAAAATTTCTCCTTCCTTCCCTCCAAAGTAAAAAAGCTGTTTTTTTCCCCTTAATTCACGGGGCAAAAGATTCAATAATTTTGAGCTCATGAAGCTGAAAGCTTTGTCCTTTTTTATCTATAACAATAATAGTTATAACAAGAACAACATAGTAACCAAACTGATATGTTCTGCTTAAATGGGTAACTAAATATTCTGGTAATCACATAAAATACATTTATAGACTAGATATAACAAACAAATCCTTAATGAAACTGGTAAATAGTTCAAAGAGTAGCTCAGATCCTATTATATTTCCTTAGGCCAAAAATGAACTGTGTTGCTGTGTTTAGCACTCATTGCAATTTTTAAAATTGCTCTATGAAAGCCCCTGGTAAAGAAAGTTACAGTAATCCAATTTAGATTACTTTGGTATAGTTTAGTGTAATTAGATTTCCTACACCACCTTTCATATCTATGTCAAAGCATTTTGCAATCATTACAAAAACAACTGCAAAGGAAACAGAGGGAAGAGAGATATAGAACACGTGGATTAAAGTTACAAGTTATGTAAGTAGGACACAGAGGGGAAAACAGAACAGTCAGGTATGTCAAGATGGAATCTAGTTGGGAAAATCATACTAAAACAGGAGTAAAACAAAGCGACGAGATTGGGCCAGCTGGAAGAGCAGAAACTTGAATCCCTAGCCCAAGCACAATGTCTAACACTTGAAGGCTAAAGTGACAGAGAGCTCTATCGTTGAATGCCAGAAGATGTGTGTATTCAAATTGGGATTTTTTTTTAAGGAAAATGAGCAAATAAATTCCCTGAAAAGATATCTTGACTGGCCACTATTTTATGATTTATATGCAAGGATCATAATCTTGAATTGGATCCTGCAACAGATAGAAAGCTAATGACAAGAAAAAAAGAAGTGGGGTCCCTTGATCAAAGTTTCAAATTAAAAAGGAATTTAATGAACATGATATGAATTAATTGTGGTTCTTTGAAGGAAGCATTCGAAAAACCTAAAACAGTCCATAACCATTGTCAAAAGAATTCAAATGCCCTTTCTTTCAAGAAAAGAGTTAAGAATCCAGATTTTATGTTAAAATATATTTTTTATTAGCCTTCATATGAACCTTGAAATTAGGGAGGAATTTATTATGAGCCATTGCATGATACTGTTTGCCCATGAAAAGGATTGGGATTCCCATGATAGATGTAATGTTTGTGACTGTTGAGCAAAAAGATAACAAAGGTTTAGTTAAAAATAACAGAGATAAAGGCTTAGAAGTTTGGAAGAGCAACTTTTTGTTTTGTATATCTTTATTGAATTTTCAAACTACAATTGTGCAACAAGTAAGTCATATACATATTATATTACAAGAAAAGCAGAATAAATTTTTCAGACATTAATGTACAATTATATTTTCCCCATCCTTCCACCTAATATTCAAATAAAATAAAAACCTTCAAGAAACTATCCATAAATTCCCTGAATCAAATTCCAGTGCAACTCCCTTCCCCCTCCCCCACCCACCCTGGATGTGTATGTTTACAGAATTGTGGAACTCACTAATATCCTTAAGATAGGCAATCATACAAGCTCGTAAATATCGTTGTACAGGTACTCGAGACGAACCGGAAATCTCAAGTGCTCACTATCAAAAGCCCCAAATTTATATTTGAGTCTGATGACTTTACACAGTGAGCTATCATCGATCCGGTTATTTACTCCATAACTGTACCTATAATTTATTCAAATATTCTTTTTTTATTCTTTCTTTCTTTTTTACTTTCTTTTTTGCTAATTATCTACTATTATCCACTCCCTTTAAAATATACGGAGTTACTTAGCTTTCAAAACCTTTAGTCGAAAATGTTCAATTTCCGTTTTGTTATTTCTGTCAGTGTTTAAGCTATTTTCTTCTTAATAGCTTAAACACTGACAGAAATAACAAAACGGAAATTGAACATTTTCGACGAAAGGTTTTGAAAGCTAAGTAACTCCGTATATTTTAAAGGGAGTGGATAATAGTAGATAATTAGCAAAAAAGAAAGTAAAAAAGAAAGAAAGAATAAAAAAAGAATATTTGAATAAATTATAGGTACAGTTATGGAGTAAATAACCGGATCGATGATAGCTCACTGTGTAAAGTCATCAGACTCAAATATAAATTTGGGGCTTTTGATAGTGAGCACTTGAGATTTCCGGTTCGTCTCGAGTACCTGTACAACGATATTTACGAGCTTGTATGATTGCCTATCTTAAGGATATTAGTGTGTATGTTTACAGGCCAATGAAATAAAATCAGTTATCATTCCTTACAAAATTTAGCCAATGGCTCCCAAACATCCATAAAATTCCTGTAACGTCCCTGCTGTATGGCCATGAAACATTCCATTTTAAAAATATAACAGAGGGAATCCCACCAGAATGTGTAATTTAACCTATCCTAATTCTCACAATTTTTAAAATAAGCTGCATGGCAACCCCTGTCATTATAAGGAGAAGTTTATTATTCTGAGCAGATATTTGACTTTTAGCTCTCATGAACTTTTAGCTCTCATGCCACCGGATTTTCCAATAAATTGTTCACTTGATCCCAGATGGATCTCCAAAATCTAAGTATCAAGGGATAATAGTACAGTAAATGATCCAACGTCCCAGCTTTCATTTTTGATAGTTTTGTTTTCTATAGGGTCAGTATGAAGTTTTTTCACAACTGATTTTTTTTCATGTTCTACATCCTAAAAGCAGCAGGTACCTAAAATGGAGTATGTGATTTCTAGAGTTGAAGGGGAAGACTCTGAAGGTTTATATGTGTTTTATAGGCCACCAACTGTTTACAGTATATTCCTTTTAAGATATGCTATTGTTTTAAAATCATGTTTAGTGATAAGTAATTTTAATCTCCATTTGAAAAAAAGGGAAGACACCATTGCCCCATGTACATTAGATGGATTGTGAGCCCACCAGGGCAGACAGGGATGTTTGAGTACCTGAATACATTCATGTAAACCGTTCTGAGCTCTCCTGAGAAAACAGTATAGAAAATTGAATCAATAAATTATTGTTATTATAACAATAACAGAATTGATTGCAAGAAAGATTTGAACACATGGTCGCATAGTTTGATATTGAAATGCCTGGAAATAACTGGAGTAAATAAAAATATCAGAAGCTTTGTACAGAAAGCAATGAGTCAGGGGAAAATGAAATTGATAGTTGGCAATGAAGAAATAGGTCAACTGAAGATCAAAAGAGGAATATTTCAGGGATGCACACATTCACCTTTTCTGTTTGAGATTGCTATGATTCTATTTCAAGTTATGCTGAGAAAGATTGCCTTAGGCTACCAGACAGGAAATACATCTACCAAAATTTCACATCTACTGTACAGGGATTCTTTGAAGTACTGCTAAATTCCTTCTGAATTCTCAGTGAAGATATTGTCATAGAATTTGGATTAGACAAATGTGCCACACTATCTATGAAGGGGAGGTGATTGATGTCAAAGTTATAGAAATGCCCCAGGAACATTAAATTGCCTACTTACCTGAATGACCACCATTTTAACAGCTGTCAGGATTTGCAGTGGTATATAAGAAATGTTAATAAATAAATAAATTATAATTGAAGGTTTGAACAGCGAAAGAGACAACAAATATCTGGGATAGCTACAGATGGACAGCATCAAACATATATCATGGGTAAAAAAACAAAACAAACATACACAATTACCAGAGAATATATTAGGGTTTGGAATATCTGGAAGACTAAACTCAATGGTGGAAATACCATCAAAAAGTAGATGAAAAGAAAAAACCACTATAGATCGGTAAAATCAAATAAAGCTTATTACCGTTGGACTCTACATGAGCTGTGATTCAGCATAAACTGCCTGCCTCAGGGATCTTTTTCAATGAATTCAGAATCACTGGCTGTTCTGAAGGACTGGAGATGGTTCTGTGTTTTCCGTCAACAGGTTTGTGTGCAATCAATGCTTCCAGTCCCCTCAGTTTAGATGTGACTCTGAATTCATTGAAATGGACCACCGAGGAAGGCAGTTTACACTGAAATACAGTCCATGTTGGGTCCAACAATAATAAACTTTACTTGATATTCCCGAATCTGGATGATCAGTGGTGCTTTTTTCTTTTCATTTATTTTGGGAAATACCATCAACGTCAACAACTGGTGGGCCATGCCTATCATTAAATACATTGCAGAATGTAAAGGCATAGCTACAAACGTTGGATAAAAAACACAGAAAATGTTGAACATAACATGCTTTGCACTCCTTTAATGATATTGACTATCTTCCTCGAAGCATAGGTGGAATAGGTCTGCTGCTCTTCTATAAACAGTAAAAGAAGAGAAACAAGGCCTGGCTGCCTATAGTAGCACATAAAGGTATATTAAAATTAGTAAATTAACAAGGCATACATAGGAATAAGGAAGCCAAGCAAGTCTACATAAAAGAACAAGTAGGAAAATGGCACAATAAACCATTCCATGGAAAACATATAACAGATGCTTATGACAAATCCAAAATGTGTCAGTAGATGAAGTTTCAAGTTTATTAAAATTTTGAAAAAACGCAAATCAAGATTTCTAAGTGTTTTACAATTTGTATTAAAAAGGGGAAAACAATGAACAAATGAGTATAGACTAAACAATATATCACAAACGTGATACAATAGGAGAGTGAGGAGAACTACAGATTCAAAGTAAAGAGAACAAGAAGGGTAAACCATAATAGGGAAGCTAGAGGGTAAGGATTATTAAATAACCTTGGCTGTTTCCAAGTCTATTCAACAGTTATATACATCTCAGAAGAGGTAGCATATTAGATTTCCCTTAAATTTATCTAGATTTTTTTCCGACCTGATATGAAGTGGCAGGGAATTCCATACTGTAGGGGCCGTAATTGCAAATGAAATGGCCCAACGTATGCTGATAATTTTCAGGGATGGTGTATAAAGAAGATGTTGAGATGAAGATCTTAAGACTCTTAAAGGTTCATGTGGAATAAGGAGCTTGTGCATAAAGGCTGGCTCATTAGTATTTTGGAACTTGAAAGAAAGAATAGCTATTTTATATATTATTCGATGTGGAATTGGTAGCCAATGCATACTTTTCAGCAGAGGAGTAACATGGTCAAATTTATTCCTGTTAGTAATAATTTTTATAGCTGTATTTTGTATCAATTGTAGACGGCGAATATCTTTTTAGCACATACCCTTATATAATGTATTACAGTAGTCAAGTTTGGATATAATAAGAGAGTGAATTAGAATGTTGAGGGATTGAGGGTCCAAAATGTTTGCATGAGATTTAATCATCCTGTCTATTGAAATAATTCTTTACTACTGAGCTAATTTGTGTACGATAGGTCAGTTTGCTATCTATAATTACTCCCAGGATTTTAATAGCGTTCACAGAGATAACTAGAGTGTCATTTATAGTGATGGGAGATGGGAGCTATAAGTTATCTTTCCATGGAAATAGCAGACATCTTGTTTTTGATAAGCTAAGTGACAAAATATTTTCGTGAAGCCATTGACTTATTTTATCTAATTTAGAATTGATGAGACTAATGTTGGAGCTGGAGGCATTGATAGGGTAGATGATCTGGATGTCATCTGTGTAAGCGTAAGCGGTAAGACCAATGAATTTGCAGAGTGTCAATAGAGGAGCCAAATAGATATTAAAGAGTAAAGGGGATAATATGGATCTTTGAGGGATACCAAAACTCTTTTGGATAGCTGATGATGTGGAGTTATTGAACGAAACAACAGAAGTGTGATTTGTGAAATAAGAAGTAAACCAGTCAAGGACCTGTTCAGAGATTCCTGCTGCAGCTAGCCTTTGAAGCAGGAGTTGGTGATCTACTGTATCAAATGCTGAAAGATTTAATGAAATGAGGATAACTGATTTATACTGATCCAGAAAATATTGTACGGATGTAGTTAAACCTATTAGTGCATGTTCTGTAGAATGATTTTTCTGAAAGCCTGTTTGATTGGGATGGAGAACTTGAGTTTTGTCAAAACAGTCTGAAATTTGATTTAAAATTATTTTTTTCTGTTACTTTTGCAAGAAAAGGAAGGGTAGAGATTGGTCTATAATTGGAACAGTCTTGATTATTGCAATTGTTATTTTTTATTGTGGCGTATATAATAGAATGTTTCCAAAATGCAGGCATGGTTGCTGTGACAGGACTTTTGTGAATTAGTTTGAGTATAAATGGGCCAAAAATTGAAAAGTATTGTTTCAGAATGAATGGAAGAATTATGTCACAGCTTGATCCTTTAGGATTTAGTGACTGCATAGGAGCTTTGGAACACCGTCCTCCAAACAGTAGAAGTTTTGGGATTTATTTTTAATATTTTTCCTAATTTTGAGGATTTTTTCTTGGAAGAAATTTGCTAAGTTTTGAGCTGTGGGGTTGGAGGCGTTAGTGTAGGTTTGTTTCTGTTTAAATTGTGTTAGCCTTTTAAGGATAGAAAATAGGTCTGCAAAATTTTTTGCTTTAGAGATACATTTCTTGAATTATTTTCTTTTTTCCGTATTTATAGATTGTTTATAGTATTTTGAATGTTCCTTAAATTTGTTAAGGTTAGGCAATGTAGGATTAGTTTTCCATTTAAATTCTAGGGAGTGTAACTGGCTTTTAAGAAGAAGTAAAGAGGAGTTAAACCAGGGATTCTTTTGTTTTTTCGAAGAAATAGTACGGGTAGTAAGTGGAGCTAATTTCTCAAGTAAGGAATGACAAGCATTGTCCCAGATCCTTAATTGTTTATCTGGATCTTCTGAATCAAAGGTGTCATTATCAAGTTGGAGTGAAAGAGGAGTTAGCTTTTCTTTTAAGTTATCGTAGTCTCTGGAAGAGATAATTAAAGGAGGAACTGAGTTAGAGGGCGTAGAAAGAAGACAATAGGTAAGTAGTGATCCAACCAAAGTACTTGAAAAGTTGGATTTATGAGGTATTGGAATAAAGATCATATCGAGTGTATAACACTTTGAATGGGTAGCATCAGAAATCAGTGGAAAAAAGTTAAGGTCATTTAGATGATTAAGGAAGTCTTGACTCATGGTAGCATTGTAATCAGTGAAATGAATATTAAAATCATCCAATATTATAGGAAATTGAGCTTGAGTGGCAAAATCAAATATTAAAGATTGAGCTTGGACAATGCTATTTTGATCAATAAGAGGTGGCATGTAGAGTAGGAGTAAAGAAAGAAACCTTATGATGGCTGCACGGGAACAGGTGTTTTGAACAAAAGTTATAAAGGTTAAAATTGATAAAACGTCCAGTGACAGCAAGTGCTACATGTACAAAGAAGTCAAAGGGACTGTGGACCACCTAGTAACTGGCTACAGAACGATCACCAGTCTAGGGTTACCAGACGTCCAGAAAAGCTCAGACATGTCCTCTTTTTAGAGGACTGTCCGGGCTCCCAGATGGACTTTCCAAAACCCAGTATTTGTCTGGGTTTTGGAAAGCCTCAATGAGCTCTGGACCTCTGAGCATGCGCGGATGACATCACACACATCCGCATGCTCCAAGCCCTACAGACGCAGCTGATGCTCATTGTGGAAGAAAAGAGGCTGTTTGGGGGCAGGGATGGGGGTGAAACGAGGTGGGGATGGAGGCTGAACTGGGCAGGGCTGGGGTAGAACAAGGCGAGGCTAATATAAAACAGGGCGGGGCTGGAGGCAGAACTGGGTAAGGTTAGGGTAGACTGGGGCGGTGCTGGAGGTGGAATGGGTGTAGTCATGTGTCCAGGGTTTTGTGGAAGAAAATATGGTAACCCTAACCCAGTCTGACTACAAGGGAAGACATAGCAAAGTGGCAGCTATGATAGTAGAATATCTGCTGAAAGTATAATTTGCATGTAACTGCAAATGGGTGAGACTACAAAATCAGAATAGTTGTAGAAAATGAACAAGCCAAAATTATCTAGAAGTTCAGACACATTTGACACATAGTAGACAAGATATCACTGTGGTTGAAAAGAAGCAGGAGTGAATCAGAGGTATGGTAATACCCAGAAACAGCTATGTTGAAGACAAACAGTTGGAAAAGATCACAAAATATCAAAAGCTGAGGATTAAAACTGAGTGACTGGGAAAAAAATGCCTTTGTGATTCCTGTAGTAATTGGCATCCTTGGAGTAAACTCAAAAGACCTGGAATTTCATCGAAACAAAAATACCATCTGTCAACTACTGTACAGAAGGCTGCACTGCATGGAACTGAGTATATCATGTACCAATATCTCTGAATATCCTAGGTTTCTGGGAAAGACTCAATATTTAGAGCACCAAACCCAGTCTAGAGCATCTAGCAGGATATGCAAAGCCACAATAGTAATCATCATTATAATGAAACATAATATAATTAAATAGAATTGTCTGCCTGTGTTTTCCTTTCCATGAAAGCCATGCTATAAATGCCAGGATGCAGTCATTGATGCTCTAGTCCTGGAGATTGGAGAATGATCTAATTTTGGTCTTGCAAACTCTCCGGAGCTGTGGCACATTAAACTCAGAGCCACGGCTGGAGGGTATCCAGAAGTGTGTGGATGTTGATGCGATGAGATCACGCACATATGTGACATCCTCATGTTGGCTTCTGCGTAATGCCCTGAGCTGCCAATTGGGGGTGAGGGGGTGATGAAAGAGGAGAGGCTTGTAGAGGAGGAGAGGTGCCGGCGAAGAGGAGAGGCATCGGCTGACTGTCTACAGGATGTGTCTCTCGCCATGAGTCAGCCGGTGCCTCTCCTCCTCGCTGGCATCTCATGGCACACTGGGAATCTCGTCGTGGCACACAGTTTGTGATACACTGTTTTAAGGTTTTACTTTAGTTTTATTGGTTGGTATTACTGAATGTGATCAAAAGTTTTTAAGCGCATATACCCTGTTAGGGTGCATAGATTGTGTCTTTATATGGTTTGGAGTAATTTTGTTTACCATCATAATGCCTTTACATTATTTGTAAGCCTTTTTAACACTACTTATGTAATATCTTTTTATTTGGTAGCTGTGCTGAGCCATAGCACAACACGTATAGAGTGCATGCTTTTAGTACTCTTCCTTGTGGTATGTATAGATTCAAACTTTAATACTTACAGCATGGTTTCCATTCCCTTTTACAAATTAATTGCATCACTCAGAATGCCCTTTTTATTTATTTTCATAAGTTATTTGAGCATACTAAGAATATACCAAATTCCCAAAATATACACATACACATGCACAGCAATTAGAACTGTAACGTCCACTTACGCTGACCTCAACACTGACACTACAATCAATAATGGTACTACTTTGTCAATTTGTTACATTCACAACTTTTCCCAACCTCTGTGATACTCATGACCTACCGCCATTATCACACTGATTGTAGCAAATGCAGAAATAGATGCACAGTGTATACCATGATTGTTGAAATTGCACTAATGGATGTATACCAAGAATAATATTCTTGATCCATTGATAACTATTGCAACTCGCTTCAAACTTCACTTAGGAGGATTTAGCAGGATATAAAACTGCAAATAATATAATGCCCATTTATTTATTGATCTTTTATATATTTACTTGTGTTTTTAGGGGAAAGGGACTTATATACCACCTTTTTGTAGTTTTACAACTACAGTACACTGAAATTGGTTTACGTACAGGTACTTCAAGCATTTTCTTTATCTGTCCTGTTGGGCTCACAATCTATTTAATGTACTTGGAGTAGTTAAGGATTAGGGCCCAAATTCTGTAACCAGTGCCTAAAGTTAGGCACCTATTTTGGAGGCGCTCAACTAGATAGGCGCCTATCAAGAAAGCGCGATTCTGTAACAAGGTGCCTCTAAAAATTTAGGTGGCCTTCAAAAAAATAGGCGCAATGCATGTTGGGCATGGGCGTGGCTACATGTTAGGCGCCTTGTTGCAGAATCATTGCTCTTAAGCGTGCTTATGCGCTCAGCTAGGCGCCTAAGTTTTAGGTGTGCCTAGAGCTAGCCTATTTCTTGGGCACCTCCAAAATAGGTTCTGCTCAGCGTGATTCATTAAACAGCACCCAATTTTACTTGAACCACGCAGAATAGTGCCTAATTAGGCGTCTAACTTTTGGGTGCTTCTTATAGAATTTGCCCTTAAGTGACTTGCCCAGGGTCACAAGGAGTAGTGTGGGGTTTGAACCCACAACCTCAGGGTGCTGAGGCTGTACCTCTAACCACTTCACCACACGCTCCTTCTCCTTATGCTTTATCAGTATGTATAATTAATAAAATTATTTTCATTGAAGTTTGCTATATTTGTTTGTTTTATAAGTATGTAACATATTAATACTTTTATCTATATCTATGTAATATGTTTTATATCCCTTTTAATGTTAGATTTATATGTTTTATTTTTTTGTGCTTTGTTCTTAGAAATTAACTCCTGATACAGCACAGTTTTGGGTAAAACATAGCCCACTGAGGTTCTTTTAAGGACTTTTTAATTGAATTGTTGGAATAAAGTGTATTTTTTTTTGTATCTTATTTAGAATTCAGTTTTTTCTGTTTGTATCTGCTTTGCTACATATTGGTGAAACCTCTTTTTGGATCTTTACATCTACTGGATTTTAGAAATTGCACATGCCCTCTCGAGGCTACAGTGATATCACAATTTTCAGTGACATAATTGTTATGGTGTGTCACAACATAAGAACATAAAAATTGCCGCTGCTGGGTCAGACCAGTGGTCCATCCTGCCCAGCATTCTGCTCACGTGGCAGCCCTCAGCTCAAAGACCAGTGCTCTAAATGAGTCCAGCCTCACCTGCGTACGTTCCAGTTTAGCAGAAACTTGTCCAACTTTGTCTTGAAACCCTGGAGGGTGTTTTCCCCTATAACAGATTCTGGAAGAGCGTTCCAGTTTTCTACCACTCTTTGGATGAAGAAGAATTTCCTTACATTTGTACGGAATCTATCCCCTTTCAACTTTAGAGAATGCCCTCTCGTTCTCCCTATCTTGGTGAGGGCTAACAGTCTGTCTTTACTAAGTCTATTCCCTTCAGTATTTTGAACATTTTGATCGTCCCCTTTCAGTCTCCTCTTTTCAAGGGGGAATAGGCCCAGTTTCTCCAATCTCTCACTGTATGGCAACTCCTCCAGCCCCTTAACCATTTTAGTCACTCTTCTCTGGACCCTCAAATTGTGAATTACATTAGACCAAAAGCATAAAAAGAAAATATCTTATTTATGTGGGCAGTAATACTGCTAAATGTTATTCAATATAATTTGCTAATTCCCTCTTAAGATTTTATATTACATTACATTAGAGATTTCTATTCCGCCAATGTCTTGCGGTTCAAGGCAGATTACAAAAGAATTACAAAAAGGTATTACATAAAGAAGATATCTCATAATTTCTAGAGGAGATAAAGAGTAGATGAGGTTGCTTTGGGGAATCGGGAAGGTATTGGGGAATGGTATTGGGAAATGGGTAGGAGCTAGTGGTAAATCGTTTGCAGGAATTTCTTGAAGAGTAGAGTCTATTTCTTTTCTGAATGTTTTATAGTCTGGAGTCATAATTAGTAGATTAGAGATGTGGTTGTTGAGTTTTGCTGCTTGTGTGGCTAGGAGGCCATCATATAGTTTTTTTCCGTTTGACTTCTTTGATAGGAGGTTATGTGAATGGAGTGTGGGTTTTCCTGTGTCTAGTTGATGTAGTTTGGATGAGACAGTTGTTTAGGTAGGTTGGACTGTCGCTGTTTATGGTTTTATATAGTAGTCAGTAGAATTTGGATAGTATTCTTGCCAGAATTGGAAGCCAGTGTGAGTTGAGGTGTGCCTCTGTGATGTGGTCATGTTTCTTCAATGAACAGATAAGTCTCAGTGCTGTGTTTTGGATTGTTTGTAGTTGTTTTATCATTGTTTCTGGGCAGGGGAGGTAGAGAATGTTGCAATAATCCAAAAAACCTAGGACTAGGGAAGAAATTGCACATTATTATTTGGATAAGGGATTTATAATTGGTTATTATTATATAATAAAATTAAAATGATCCCAGTCAAACTCAACTTAAGTAAAACTAAAAAAAACAACATAATGTGGATCAAATTGGCATAAGCAAATTCAACAAATTTGCTATTTTTTGCATTTCTAAAACCATACAATAAATAATATTTCCCTTTCTATAAATATTTGACTACCAAAATTCTTCATCAATGCTTTCAGCACAATACTTCAATTGAACTTATCTCCAACCTACAACCTGCAACGGGCGACCTCAAAACATTTTGAAAAGAAATCAAAACCTTGCTTTTCAAAAAATTTATCCAGATATCTTAACTGCCCCTTCCCCCTCCTCCCAAGTAAATTTCCCTCCCAAAGCCTCCACTTAGGTATTCTCTTCCTCCTCAAAACACCAACCAAGAATACAGATCCCTGAAATGTAATGTAATCTTATTTGTAACCTAACTGTAACCTATTTGTTATATTACCTAGAAATGTACAGTCATCTTACTATCCAATTGCAAGTTATATTACCTAGAAATGTACAGTCATCTTACCATCCAATTGCAAATTCTTCCGGAATTTATCCAGCTTTCTCACCTCTTTTGAAACAACAAAAAAAAAACTATTGTAACTTCATTGGAAATGTCCAGTCAGCTCTTTTGTAATCCGCCTTGAACTGAAAGGTATAGGCGGAATAGAAGTCACTAATATAATTTAATTTAATTCTTATATACCGCTAATAACCGTGAGGTTTCTAAGCGGTTTACAAAAATGATGAATTACAAAGATATAATAGATAAAAATAAATAAGATAGGCACTTGAAAATTTCCCTAACTGTCCCAAAGGCTCACAATCTAACTAAAGTAACCGAAGAAATAATTTATGAAAAATAAATAAAAAATATAAAGACAGAGGTAAAGATAGAGATAAATATGAATATTCCAACAAGTAATATATAAATAACTATTTTACATCTTACAATTGAAAATATTCTAACATCAGCGAATATCAGGATACAATTATGAAGAGGGAATTTTTAGCAGACAAGGAATGTGGATACCTAGTGTGAGGAAGAAATTCAGGATAAGGTGTTGAAGTTATGTTGGTGGGAGAGTGTCTGGCTAGGACAAGAAATTCTTAAACAAAGTGGTCTTTAGTTCTTTCCGGAAGATGCTGTAGGTCAACCTAGCGGTATCGATGAGATAGCCTAGCCATGATTGCTGTCTACCAGCTTGAAACTTGAAAGTTCTGTCCAGGAAGGTTCGATATCTGCAGCCAACGATTTTCGGGTATGCAAACAGGTTGTTGTTTCTGGTAGATCTAATGGGGGAATAGAATTCAAAATGAGGTAGGAGGTAATTAGGGGCCATTCCCCAGATTAATTTATAGAAAAGCAGGAGAACTTGAATAGAATTCTTGTAATAAATTAATGTAATATAATATTTATATATTAGGGCTGCATTTCAATTAAAAGTTTTTAATCACATAATTAAAGAAAGAGGCATAACTAGTAGTCCATATTTGTAGAGGACATGGGGTACACTTGGGGAGGGAGGGCATGTATTTCACTCTCCCTCCCTCCCTACCATCTTAGATATCATACCTTTGCTGTTAAGAATGCCAAATCTCCACCAGCTGACAGAATCTACTGCCTGAGTCACTTCTTTCTTTCTCTTGCTGCTTCAAGAGTAAGGAAGTTGGCAGTGTACCTTCAGCTGCCAATACCAGCACTCCCCATGCACACTCAGTTCAAGTGCAAATTGAACATGCTCAGTGAGTGCTGGAATCTGCAGCTGGAAGTATGCCACTACTTCCTTGCTCCTGAGGAAGCATGAGGAGAAAGGGGCAGCTTGGGTAGTGGACTTCTTTGTTTGGTTGATCTTTAGCATCTCTTACATCCCTAAAACTCCCTCCATGGCTATGTCACTGATTAAAGGATCAATATCTCCCTTTCTCCCACCCCAGGTCCAATTCTCCCTTTATTCCCTCCCTCCCATTATCCAGCATCTCTGTCCCTCTCTCCTCTTCTTCAGTTCATTATTTCAATCTCTATCTCAATTCCCTCTCTCCCATATCCCCAGAGTCTAATACCTCATTCACTTTCTTCCTTCTTTCCTTCCTAATACCCCTACACCCACAGATCTATTACATCTCTCCCTGCTTCTATGCTTTCCATCCCCTTCCATTGCTTCTATTTCTTCCCTCTGATTCCATTTCCCCTTCTCTTTTTCCCTCCTCTTCTTCCTTATACCCCTCCCTCTCTCACTCAGTTCAGAATTTCAGTACACATCCCCCTTCTTATTCGCAAATTCCGTATCTACGGATTCGGTTAGTCGTGATTTTTGACCAAAAAATACATTTTAATTTTTTGGGTTTAGCGGTGGTGGTCTATCAGGTTTTCAGGCAGGAGTGATCTTCCCATGCTCCTACTCCGTGCAGATCGCTCACAGGAAATGGCTCGAGAGACTAAGGGAGCTCAAGGCAGCCATTTCCTGTGAGCGATCTGCACGGGCAAGAACGTTGGAAGATCGCTCCTCCATGAAAACCCGCTAGACCACCATGTAAGGCTTAAGGGGGGGCTTACAAGGCTAAAAATAGCCGTGGGAAGCCGGGGATAAGGGCAGAACCGGCCCAAATATTATTTGCAGTTTTTCTATATTTGCAGGCCAGCTCTGCCCCTAAGCCCCGTAAATATGGAGGAGGAAGTGTATTTATCTCTTTCCCCCTCTCTTCTATTCCCCCACGCATGATCTGGCATCTCTTCTTCCCCTCCCATGCTTCATCAGAGCTCTCTCAATTCCTTCCTCCCTCTCTCTCTCCTCAGATGTAGCTTAAAATCAGGTCTTCTCATAGTCCCTGGTTCCAATATCATGCTCTTTTTTCTTCCCTGACCCCCCACCCCCAAGTCCATCATCTTGCTCTCTCTGCTCCCCAGTCCACTCTGTATCTTTCAAGTTATTTAGGAAGCAGTGACAGCACAGCAACATCTATATGTTATTTGCTGCCTGTTCCCAGAGGCTCTCTCTGACCTATCCTGCCTCTGAGGAAACAGGAAATTGCATTAGAGGGAAGCAGTATGGTGAGAGGTGCTGCACTCCCATTGCTCTCTAATGAGCTTGAGTGCTGCTTATATCCTCAAGATAAGGATCATAGAACTTGCTACATTTTTGGATTCTGCCAAGGTATTTGTGACCTGCATTAGCCACTCTAAGCAGAGGGGGATTCATTAAAGGGTGTTAAGCATGTTAGTGCACTCTAATCACTAAAGACACCCATTATATTCATATGGGTGTTTTTAGCGGTTAACGTGCACTAACACACTTAACTCTCTTTCATGAATATCACCCTTAGAAACAGGGTACTGGGCTAGATGGACCTTTGGTTTGGCCTACTAGGCCAACACATATATTTATATGTTTTTATAAAGTAGACATATATGGTCAGTTATTGCCTTTTGGGGGGAAGGGCATGCATGTATAGTAGTTGTGGCTGATCCCTTCAATGAAATCCAGAAGCATCCATAGACATCTAAATTAGCAAGCCAGGCATTTATCAATATTCTGAAAGTAAATTTCTGTGTATAACCTATATCTGAATCATTATTCCGAAAGCATCTGAAAATTTGTCTATTCTCAAAAATCACTAATTCTTATTATGTTTTTCCTTCCTTATTTTAAAGTTCCTGTAAACCGTGCTGAGCTCTATCTTTATGGAGAGGATGTGGTATATAAACTTAAGGTTTAGTTTAGTTTAATTTAATAATGCTGCAGAACACATGTATGCAACTTGGTTTCAAACCTGTTAGAAAATATGGAGAGAACATTTCCAGGTATCAGTAATAACTGTACTGGTAGTCATCTGTCCTGGTCTCAGTGAATAGTAATTCAGATCAGAAGAATTACAGACACATGTTTGTCTTATCAAGAAAGCCTAGCAAATAGAGAATTCATGATATCCACTTACTAATCATTACCAGCTAAGAATCAGGTCAAGACAAAGAGTGCTGGTAGAACAATGTAGAGATGTCTTTATTGCAAGAAGTTATATTATACTTGACCGCTGGATAAATAGAAGATTTTAATTAGCTACACTGCCAATTCCTGACCTTCATATGAAGAAGTCACCCAAAATCAATTGAAAAAAGAGGAGATTCAGTTAGGAGCATAAAATATTTAAATTAAAATTGACTTTGCCTTTTTAATGTTTATAATCCATTAATGCTTCCCAACCTACCAAGAATGATAGCTTACTATAACACCGAGCAATGAGATAGTGAAAAATTTAATAATGGTGTGTTACAATGTGGGATAGCGTAGGTCTTCACTTAAAAAAAAATATTTCATTGTTTTAAAATGCCTCTTTTAAAAAGCCGCAGTAGCACTTCTTCTACTGCAAATGCACCGAAGGAACTGAATGGGCTTTGGTGCATTTGCTGTGAGAGAAGCACTACCACGACTTAGTACGAAGCCAGAGGCGTTAAAGGGTTTTCCCTTTTGTATGTATCAGGAAAAAGTTTTGTTCATCCGATTTCATATTTCTAAGAGAATGACTCATATAGACCAGTTTACATATTTCATTACTTGTTAAACATGCTCAATATGCCACAATTTGCATCACTACCAATAATTTGTTTTTCAAACTAGATACTGTGGCAATTTGGACCAAAATGACTTGTTTAGTAAGGTTTTCCAAGTTCAAGCTTGTTGGTTCAGGTATTCAAATTACTGGTTATGCTCCAGTTTCTCTTCCCCCTCCCCCCCCTCGAAAACAATTAACTTGCATAAACACGATAGGATTCGTTCACTCAGTATGAGAACAGAAAACAGGCTTTGATGAAAAGCTATTTTTGGAGTACTGGATAAATAAGAAGAATATAATTCAGATCCTAAACAGAGGCAGTGTGGCAGGCTGAACAGCTGTGTTCCGGCCTTTAATGAGTTCATAGTGAGACATTTGGAAACAGGTCAGCTGTGAGGCGCAGAATATATTAATAGCATCATAACAACATGCATGTCTTACCAAATTTTCAGACCTGCAAAGTTGGAGAAACCACACCAAAAATGGATAAGATGTCAGCAAGAACTAAGGTCTAGAAATCAATATGACTGCCCACATGTTAATCTGAGCTTCCATTATTTTTCTATGTTTCAACATGTCCCGCTATTCTATAATGGGGAAAAATTGTAGCATCATGACAACTGTGAAGTACAGTAGTACAAATTATGTGTCTCATCAATTTTATTAGGACAATATAAAGAAATGTGAAAACAATGTGGGATAATGAATTAATGAAGAGCATCATAGAATTGAAAGATCAGATTGAGGCATAGTCAATATAAGCAATGGTTTGCGATACCAGATTTTCATATATGATGCAACACTGCCTTCATAACATAACATAACAATGTATTTCTAAGCGGTTTACAAAATAGAATTTAAAAAACTGCACACATACAGTTGAATGTAATACTTTAATTTCCTAAGAATCTTGTAAACAAATATGTATTCAATTGTCTCCTAAAATGCTGATATGAGCAAGAGGTCGATATTGGAGAATTCAGATCTTTATCCCATATTGCAGCTTGACACGACAGATTATTGTCAGAGACATTGAAGCTCATAATCAAACCTTTGAAACATCCAAAAACCAGCCCAAGTCGGCACTTGGATTCCTAATAGCAGGGACGACCAAGTGCCAATAATCCAAATCAACTTTCTGGACATTCAGCAGCACTTCTAAGCTGTTGTGCATCCAGAGCTCAAAGAGGCGTGTTGGGAGGTGTGTTATGGGTCGACATCAGCGGGCTTAAACCTGGATGTCCTGAAGCAATAATCAGAGCTTTCTCAGGATGTCCTAGGCAGAACTTACATGCCGGGACTTAGACAAATATAAAACAGGTCTAAGTGCCCCAAAAGTGGCCAAACTGACAAGGTGACCACTGAAGAGTTTATGGCATGACACCCCCCTTACTCCCCTAGTGGACACAACCCCCTCCCACCACCCAAAGAGGGGAACAAACCAAGCTTCCCATCAGCAGATCACAGGAGAATCCCGATAAGCTGAGCTGGTTTTGGAGAGTCCGGCAGGCTCAGCTGATGGGGAATTCTGCTGCCAGGATCAGCTGCACTGGCAGGAAGATCTGATTCCTTCTCTCCCTACCTCTCTCACACTTACCAATCCCCTAGCCCCCTACACATAGACCCCTGCCCTACACCTCTCCCCAAACATCCCCAATAACCTCTGACACCCCTCTATAACTTTCCTCAGAACTCACCGATCCTTCAGCCCTCTACACAGTGACCCTTCGCCTTACACTCCTCCCTCAACATCCCCGACAATCCTCTGTACCTTTCCTCAGAACAATCAGCAGGAGGGTGGCCCACTCATTCATACCACCATGCCCCATCTAACCGCAAAATCAATTGCAAAACTGCGGCACCCCTGAACCCTAGCACCAAACTGCAGCACTCCATACCTCTAGCACTAAACTATGGCACCCCCCCAAATGCCTGGCACCCCACCCCAGCACCTATAAACCCCTGTCACCCCACCCCAGTACCCCCTCTACAGCCCCATATCTTTGAGAGGGTGCCAGGGTTAGGTGTCAGAGGTTTGGGGGTACCAAGGTAGGGTGTCAGGCATTTGGGGGTGCCATGGTTTAGTGCTAGAGATTCAGGGGTACCACAGTTTGGGCGAGGTGGAGGGGTTTGATGAGGCCCAATGGCAGGAATAAGTGGGCCACCCTCCTGCTGATTGTTCTGAGGAAAGATACAGGGGGTTGTCGGGGATGTTGAGGGAGGAGTGTAAGACGAAGGGTCACTGTGTAGAGGGCTTAATGATCAGTGAGTGTGAGTGAGGGAGGAAGAAAGGAACTGGATTTCCCTGCCAGTTCAACTGATCCTGGCAGGGGAATCCCCCATCAGTTAAGCTGGCAGAACTCCCCGAAACTGGCTCAACTGATCAGGATTCCCCTGCTGCAATCAGACAAGATAGTTGGATACGTCCGCAAAACTTGCTTTTGTATGTTTTTCATGTGGACATTTTTATTTTTGAAAATGGCCATAAAAGATAGATGTCCTAAGGACCAAAATATCTTCACAGGTCATTTTCAAAAATAAAAGACAGACGTCTGGCTGTTTTGAAAATGGACATTTTCTTACTGGATCTCTGGATGTTTTTCCCCAAAAACATTCAAATTAGACTTAGACATCATATCAAAAATGCTACTCATTGTTTTTTAAAATAAAATAATGTATTCCATTATCTAATTTTCTAAAGATTTTTACCTTTTTAACCTTCAAACTGAACTTAATATAGAAATAATAATAATAAAAAAAATAAAACATCTCTGGAAAACATCTCTAACAGCAGAAATGTTCTCTCTCTCAAGCTAGTTGTTATTTTCAGCTTTGAGATTGTCTAAAAGCTATGAATCATGTCTGGAAAAAAAAATGAACATGACGCAAGTCAGCTAAAAAACAAGGTAAACAGTCTGTTGTACTCAGTTTTATCTCGCACGTGTATCCTTTGTAGATCAGTGTATGTCACATTGGAAACAGCACAAACCAGATATATTAACAATTTAATTTTAGTCCTTTCATGTGATCGTTCATTTACTGCTACATTTTCAAAGCTGTGTGCAATAAATAAATACATTTTTAAATCAAATAACATCAAAGCAGTAGAGCAATACATACAATTAATAATAAAAAATAATTGGCAAAATGTATTTTGTTAACAATATTTCTAAATATGGTATGGCACAAGTATTGATCTTTGGAGTTCAAAAGGTAGAAACGTGTTTTTTTAAAAAATTCTTTATTAATTTTTATTACTAACAAAAAAAGCAACACAATATTCACATCAGTAATAATAAATAAGCACTTAAATACAATCAGCATTAGTACAACAATATATGCCTTCCCCCCACAATTACCTTAAAGATCTTTCCTTTTGGTGGGCGAACTTATGTTTAAGCTACAGGTATGAAAAGATGAATGCCAATATTTTAGGACATTCTAAATATTTAACTTAGTTTGGGGTCCATTAACATCTTTTGTACAATTGTTATAGTTCGTTTAGCCTTCTTTTACTGATGTAATACAGACACATCCGGGGGTTGGAGAGGGGGGAAAGTATCTTTAGGTAGAAATGTTTTAAAACAGCAAAATGTATTTCTTTTATCATTACAACAAATCACAACCAACAGGTTTCATTAGTCTATATTTATTGTTCTTTCTTACTCTTCTTCCTTCTTTATCATCTACAACAGATCGGCTCTCAAGGGGGTTGATGCAGAAAGCTTCTTATTAGGGCCAGCTCAGCATATGGCTTCTATCATAAAATTAGAAACCAAAACAATACAACAGCATGCTGTAAGCAATGAGCATGCAAATTATTGGTGCATTGCAATTGTAGCAGCAATAAGCAGTGATTGGCTTAGGCACTGACAGAAAGATGCATATTTAAAGACCCTGCTCAGTACATCCCAAGATTCACTGGACAGGGTCAATTGCCACCATTTTCAAAGATGGCAGCAGACTAAAGTGTGTAGACATCACTCAATCCTCATTCTGGGATATGGGGGTCTTAGGGGAGAGATGAGGGAGTGGGGAATATTACTAAACTCTAGGGGGAATATTACTAAACTCAGAATTTTTTTAAATTTAATATTTTCAATTTTACAAGTACAATCATGCACTTAAGGACTCTAGGGATATATATATATATATATTTTAATGTCTATGTTAGAGGGATCAGTCAAGTGGAGGGGATAAGTGGCACTAGATACCAGGAAGCTAATAGTCAATACTGTTTAGGTAGACAGGAATGGTTCCTGGCCAGCTATATAGCACATAGCCATCTATCCGGTGATTTTCAGTAGGGGATAAGTGGCTATCTCCTGCTGAATATCTGGCTCAGCGGATTGGCCAGTGACCGACTATGTTGCAAGTCATATCCGGTCCCCGCCAGAATTCAGCAGCTTGCCAGCTAAGTTCAACGGCCAGATAGAGATGCCTAAAAGGATGGGATTTCTTGGGCCATTAAGATATAGCCAGCGAGCCACTGAATAATAATCTAGCCAGCTATGTCTCTGCTGGTCAAAAATCGACTGGAAATTCAAAGCTGGTCACTGCATATGGCACCAGCATTGAATTTCCAGTATCACCGCTGAAAAATCCTTGATAGAAAATATGCAGTTTGTTTTAAGAACCTGACAGACTTTTCTTGAAAAAGTAATGGCATGACAGTTCATTTTAGACTTAATTGGACTTTCTCCTTTTCTCTTTGAAGATTCTGAATACAAGGGAATAAAGTTTAAATTAACTCTTCCTATAAGGAGCTACATTTGGTGTCGTCTCATGCAGTTCCCCTTTCCAAAATGTACTAGTTTTGGTCCCGGAACTTGGAGGCTGAGTGAATGGCTGGCTGAAGACTGAGCTCCCTCCTCTGAGCATCTAATACAAGAGTTTAATATATAATAAATAATAATTTTTGCCTTGTTTGGGAGAAAATTTCAAAGATGACATCCACAAAACAGAAGATACAAGAAATCTCAACAAAATCTTTAAGGAAAAACAAAAGACTAAAGGAAGATCCATAGACATCAAATGGAAGTTCAACATCTATGAAATGCATTGGATGTAATAGATGTTATAGACATATTGGAAAACATAAATTTAACTCTGGTAGAGATAAGAAAGGAAATGAATCAGATGAACAGCAAACTGGATATAATTACCAACAGAATTGACAAAATGGAAAACAGAGTAGAACAAATACAACAAGAACATAAAGAGGATCATAAAATGTTAAAAGAAATGCAGAAGATGATAGATCTTGAAAATCATTCTAGAAAACAGAATTTGAGAATTATGGGATTAAAAGAAGGAAGTGAAGGAAAAAATATGATTTATTTCCTAGAAGAAATTATACCAAAGATTATTCCACTCAGGATAAAAACACCAATAGAAATAGAAAAAGCCCATAGAATTGGAGCAAAAAAAAATCCCAAAATCAAGGTAAGCCAAGAACAGTTATATTCAAATTAATGAGATTCCAACATGTTCTGGATATTTTAAAAGCGGTTAGAGAAGCACAAAATATAGTGTATAAAGATTCTAAATTGATCTTCATTCCGGATTTGGACAAGGAAACTGTTCAAATAAGGCAAAATAATTTTACAGCTAAGACAACCATTAAAAGAAATAGGAGCAAAATATGAAAATCACCTATAATGATAAATTTCATTTATTTTTGAAGACCCAGAAAAACTTAAGGAGTTCCTATCTTCTCAAGAAATACCCATGAACTAAGAATTAAAATACTGGTAAGAACAAAAATTTAGATTGAAAAATATAAAAAATTCAGAACTATAGAAATAAATGAATATCTATATTAAGATTTATTTTTAACTTTAAATATGGCCTCTATAACTGACTTAACTGTAATAGAACTGTTGGAATTAGAAACATTTTAAAACAAGAAAAGATTCTAAGTTTAAACAAAAATACCTGGTGATGTAATTAATATATTCAAGAATATGCTGACATCTGAAAAATCTAGGGATGGAATCGTAAGATCTTCTGATTCTGATGCCTTCACTTGGTCTTCATTGGAGATTAGAGGCAGGGGAGACATGCTGAATGGAAGGAGGATGTTTTTGTGAAGCCATCCATTGAAAACAGGTCGGAGAAAGGGATTGCTGCAGCTGCCCAGCTGGCTTGGAAGAGAGATGGTGCATCTGAAAGATAACAGAAATGTGTGAGCAAAGGAATCCTTTACATCTTTTGTGGTGGGGGAGAGTCCAAACTATTAAAATTATGATTTTGCCTGTGGTTTGTTATCAGATGGGTATGTTGACATTTTTTTTTCAAGGGTCCTTTTATAAAAATTAGATAGCATTCTTACAAAATTTATTTGGCTGGGTAAAACTCCTAGAGTTGCTTTGGTATCTCTACAAAAGACAATCTCAGAGGGAGGGGTAAATTTTCCCAATTTTTATAGGTACCATCAATCCTATATTTTACGCCAGGGTATGTATTGGGTCCTCCCAGTACTCATGGAAAAACTTCCAGATTGGTTGTGGTTAGAATGGCAACTCATGTCTCCTATGCATCTATGCCATGTTCTCAGTATCAAAATGCCTAGGTACTGTAAAGATAACAGAATATTGGATGATACATGGAAAACACTGCAATATGTAAGTAATTTAACAACTATTCCAATTCACAAATCTACAAATCAATCTATATGGCTGAACTCTAAGATTCAAATTGGCGGAGAAAAGGTTGCCAGGAATCATTGGATGATAGCAGGAATACATTTATTGGATTATGTTATCTCTAAACTGCTTGAGTTTTCACAGTTGCAACATAAATATGGACTCAATAAATGAGAAAGTTTTAGATGGTTTCAACTGAAGCAGGCCATTCAGGCTGGGTTCCCTGAGTGGAAAAACTATAATCAATATAGTATGGAGTTCTTATGCTTTCAGGTGGACTTCCTGGGTCACCAGGCTGCCCAGTGGTATATATTGCTGAGTGGACTTATTAAAAAGATACCAAACACTGGTCTGAGAGACATTTGGAGCATTGAGATCAAGCATCAAATTACTGTGTCTCAATGGCCACAAATTTGGACTTGGAGGATGAGATGTACAATGTCAGCATCTATGAGACAAACATGTTTTTTTTTTTTTTGTTACATAGAGCATTATGGACCCCTGTTTGGTTACAAAAATTGGATAGCTCTAAGTGTAATAAATGTTGGCACTGTCATCTTGAAGCAGGGACTTTGGATCATTTATTATTCTATTGTCCATTTGTTATGACTTTTTGGAAATCAATTTGGGACCAAATTAATTGTTTAGTAGATAATCCAGTGGCATTGTCATATGATACTGTGTTGTTTGGTATGGTAATGAGAGCAAAAAGTCAGATTTCTTCAAATAATAACAAATTATTACTTATAATGACTGGGGTTGCCATTCAACAAATTACGTATAATTGGAAAAACTGGAGTAATTTAAATTATAATTTCTGGTGGAATTCCTTATGTCATATTTATAAAATGGAAAGATTTATTGCAATACAGCAAGGGTATTTTAGAAAATTTCAAGATGTGTGGGAGCCATTAACAAAGAATTGTACTGATTAGATGACATTTTTTTCCCTTAAATTTTACAGGTTCAATTATGAGGAGGAGGGAGGTAATTTTATCATTATATATTGTACAAGGTATTTGATTATATAACACTGGCATTCGCATCACTCCTTATACTCACATCACTGAATAAAGATACATAACACCTAGTAATGGCAAAGCATGGGCCGCAGCTTTATTAAACTTATCCATCAATGAATTTGTAAAACAGAACAAGCTCCGATCCCATATAGGGAGGAGCGAGGCCAAATCGGCCGAAGCCGGAGCGAGAAGATGGGAGGGGGAGGGGGAAGGGGGGGAGAAGGAACCAATCAGCGAAGGAAGCCCGGGGGGGGGGGAGAGAGAGGGGTTAGGAGAAGAAGGGTAAGCGGAAGGGAAGTCGCCCCTTTTCCAGACGGAGACCCAGGGAGACCGACGCGACTTCTCTTACCTGCAGGAATTTTTCCTACCGTGCTCAGCATCAGCCCACCTCTAGCGACTTCACCTGACCTTGTTGTACACATCTTTGGCATATTCGCCTTCAGGTCGCCCTACCAGTGCTGCCGAGGAGCCTTGTCCGCCTCTGTGATGGTGAGTGAGCGAGTAGCAGGCCTAGGGCACTACCGCTGCACTCACGGCCACTAATTAAAAAAAAAAAAAAAAAAACCGAGGTGGGGCAGCTGCCCCCCCCCCTTTTCAATTCCTTCTTTCGCTCCCTCGCTCCAGAGGGGAGAGGGGGATGGCCGCGGGGGAGCGGGTTCGGCGCCACGTGGCCCAGCGCCGGCATCTATTCTTGTGCCGCGATTTCCGGGTGCTGCGGCGGCCCCCTACGGGGCTTGCAGTGCGCCGCCTGCATGGCCATGCGATCCCTGACTACAGGAGGTGTGGCCGGCCGCGTAGGAGCGGGGCGGTGCCACGTGGCCCAGCGCCGGAATCTAATCCTGTGCCGCGATATCCTGTGCCGCGATCTCCGGGTGCCGCGGCGGAGTGCGGCACCACGTGGCCCGGTGGATCTCTGTTTCCTACGGCGCCCCCCCCCGTCGGTACGCCGCCCGCATAGCCTAAAAGACTCTTCCTTATTGCCGTTAAGGGGGGAGGGGGCCGTCCACGAAGGACCGAGTACCACGTGGCCCGGCACCGGCCGTGATCGGCACCACGTGGCCCGGCGTCGACCCACGATAAGCGAGGTTTCGCTATCACGGGTAGTGGCAGGTAAGCACAGTATATGGGTAGAAGGCTGACATCTTTACAGTGGTTAAGACATGGGGCACGTCGCCTTGCTTGGACGGCAGGGGGCCAGGCCATGATCTTCACAACAAGGTACCGCTGACGAGGGGACACCTCCTTGAACGGGAAGGGTCCGGCGAGCTGGGGAAGCTTGTACGGCGCCCCACATTGTGCGGAATAGAGAGCCAGATGCTGTGCGCCTGACCATCAGTTCCTTATATGTTGCCTGGTGATGTACATTGTGTGTTACACCATTTTCTGAAGTGCGGTTACAGTGTACAGTTCATCACCATTCATGCTTGATTATGATGTTACGTTGATAACAGTTTGATAACAGTTTATGTAATTGTGCTGTTATGGCTGTGGCCAAATAAATTCCACTTGAGTTGATAAAAGCCTGAGTGTCATCATTGTACCACGATAGACCATGAAAGGTAAGAGCAACAGTGCTGAGTGCACGATTTGATAACATTTTATACATAAATAATTCAGTGTAGCTTAACAACCATAAACCTTGGAGCCATTCGGTGTCGAACTAGCTCAACTCACAAAACTCAAACCCCTTGATGCTAATCGGTGTCGAATTAGCACAGCTAAATAAATTCATCAGATTCCATGAAACCCCACTTCCCCCAGCAAGACTCGCGGTATCGCAGAATCATGCCAGCCACCCATGGCGGTTCCGCACATGAGCAGAATAAGCACATAAAATATATAACTTCATAAGCCATACTGTGCACAATTCACCCCATAACACATTTCCGCCACAAGCGGTGACTGCCTCGCAAGTCACCGCTCCCCCCCCCAAGCTGCGACCATGCTGCCTATTATAACAAGCTTCCAACAGGTCTTGAATAGAACTCAAGAAAATATCAAGACCAATATCAGATAAATGCACACCGTCTGGTCTGTATAAACCAGGACAATCAACTGCAATCAAATCATGGCATAAAACAAACCCACCAAGAGAAACAATGAACTGAGAAATTTCAGAATTCACCCGTTTTCTCAAGCGCTCAATACCTTCAACCTTGAGTGCATCCCTCCAAACGATCCGAGGAATAATGCGAGACCAGACTAAGCGGGTGCCAGGAAAGTAACTGGCCACCAACAATAAGTCCCGCTTTATACATCGAATCAAATCCACCCCTTTTACCTTGCAAAGATCATTCCCACCAACATGGAAAACAATCAATTGAGGACAGGAAAATCTTCGGGCTTGCAACAAGGTTGGAAGAACTTGGTCCCAGCACATGCCTCGGAGTCCCAGCCAACGAATTCGAACTCCATGATGCACAAGGCCCAGATTCGATCCCCAGCGAGATTCCACTGCACGTTTCTGAGCCCAAAAGATGTAAGAATGGCCACATAACCACACACAGTTATCAGGCAGCAAAGGACCTGCAAGAAAAAACTGAAGCAGCAAGAAAATCATGAACAAACTGACATACAACCAGGCCTCACATAGCGTTTATAACAGGTAGAACGCCAACGCCCAATTTTAAATAACATGGAAGGAGAAGCCCCCTGTTCAGCCGCATAAGAAGCAGCCCCAATACGGAAGGAATGTGTCCCAAAAGACCGCGGGTCACAGCCAACCGCCACCAGACACCTCTTCAATAGGGCAGAAAATTGAAAACGAGTCAGTGGCGTGCCATCAGCATGAATAAGCCAATATATACCCCCCAGCGGGCGCATCGCAGCATAAGACAATGCACACTGCATAGGACACAAGGGATCAGCTGCCAAAGCCCGCAAATAAACAGAGGACCCTCTCCCAAAAGGATCAGTCTTTGAACGCCGAATATGCAAACGCAAACAGCGCTTACCCAAAAACACATCAGATACCAGAAGGCCAGTGCTACCAACCGCAGACTTTGCTGGAGCTACCAGTTCACCAACTCGTAAAGCTGCAAAAAAGGCAACACTAAAAGCCACCCAGAACAACAACACTTCGAAGCCATCCGTACAAACCCCAGGCAAAACAGCACACAACTGCATCAATAAAAGTGGTAAAATAGGCAAACGCTCAGGCCTAACAGGCCTAATAAGAGTAGAGCGCTGAAAGCCAACCCACAATTTCTTCACTAAAAAGGACGCACAAGGATTCGGATAGCCGAGCAGCTGAGCCAAAAAAGCAACGCTGGCCAAAGAGGCACGAACTACCCCAACAGACCAGCCCCGTTGCTAAGCAAAAAGCAAAAAATGTACCAAGAGAGATTCCGAAAAGGGCAGAACAACCAATGCAGATGAGGCTTCCAAAAACCCCAGGTAATGGCGCCAGCCAGACCGATAAGAATTCCACGTATTCTCAGCCAAGGAATTCCTCAGTAACTCTCCCAATGATCCAGCAAACAGGTCCACAGTGTGACAGGCATGACCACAGGTTCTTCGTCCGCTGCAGGTACCAAAGCCCGGAAGCGGGCCCACTAAAACCGAGATAAGGAATCAGCAATCTCATTCAAGAAACCAGGAACATGCTTAGCAGAGAGTGTAGTATTAAGCTGTAAACAACGCAAAACAATGAGCCTCAAAAGCTCAACCAATAATGGACAATGAGCAGACTGAGCATTAATCGCCTGCACAACAGCAATGTTATCAGAAAAAAACACCACTCTCCTGTTAGCCAACTTGTTCCCCCAAAGAACCGTAGCCACAAAGACCGGAAAAAGCTCTAACAAAGCAATGTTATCACACCAACCCCGATCTCGCCACCACCCAGGCCACCTATCCGCACACCACGACCCTCCAAAGTAAATGCCAAAACCGAAGCCCGCCGCTGCATCAGTAAAAAGACGTAAATCCACTGATGTAACTTCCTCCTGCTGCCACACACAAACCCCATTAAAGCAAGTCAAAAAATGAGACCACAACCGAAGATCTTCCCGCACACCCCGTGTAATGCGCACATGGAAATGCGGTTTCTGCAAGCCCCGAGACAAAATTGCCAAACGACGGCAAAAAACCCGACCCATCGGGATCACCCGAGAAGCAAAATTAAAGTGTCCCACCAGAGACTGAATTTCCCGCAATGTCTATTTGGATTTCTGCAACGCTGCCTGTATAGCCTCTCTCAAGGCAGCAACCTTAACAGCAGGCAAACGAGACTCCATACGCACAGAGTCCAATTCAACCCCCAGAAAAACTAAGGAAGTAGCGGGCCCTTCAGATTTATCCAATGCTAAGGGAACCCCCAAATTCTGAGTTACTGCGTGAAAAGCCCCCACCAATTCAGCACACTGAGAAGAACCAGCCGGACCCCCAAACAAAAAATCATCCAGATAATGTACAATAGTCACACAGCCAGAAACACATTGAGTAACCCAATGAATAAAAGTAGAAAATGCCTCAAAATACGAACAAGAAACAGAGCAACCCATGGGCATACATTTGTCAAAATAAAAGCGATGCTCAAAATGAAAACCAAGCAAATAAAAAGAATCTGGATGCACAGGAAGTAAACGAAATGCAGACTCGATATCGGCCTTAGCCAAAAGCGCCCCCGTACCCAGATTACGCAGCATAGCAATGGCCACATCAAACGAGGTATACTGCACAGAACAAAAAAGGGGGTCAATAAAAGAATTCACACTACAGCCCAAAGGAAATGATAAATTATGGATGAGCCGGAACTTGCCCGGCTCCTTTTTAGGCACAACACCCAACAGTGATAGTACCAAGTCTGGAAAAGGCAGAAAAGAAAATGGGCCAGCAATCCTCCCCAACTCCAACTCCTTCTGCAACTTAACACGAACCACCTCCACATGCTGTTCAACTGAAGGAGAATTACTACAATGATGAGCAAGGGGTGGCCCAGCAAAAGGAATCACAAAACCAAAATGAAAACCTTCTCCCAGCAGCTGAGCAACATCCTCTAAAGGGTACAAATCGAGCCATAGATCAAGCATGGGTAAATTAATTGGGGACTCTGCTTTGACCCGGCAAACTCCCACCAAAGGTCCCGACAGACCGGACCCCTGCCCCGCGACCACTGGCTCCAGCACTGAAACAACAAAAGGCTGGGTGGGCACCAGAACATTGACTACACCGATGTCTGAATTTACAGACCGCTCAGTCACAGCGCCCGGCATTAAACTGGAAACAGAAGGTTCCAACGGCAACCCTTGACCCAGGCAATCCAAAGGTCTCACCCCGTCCGAAATTACCAAGGGGCACCCGGGAACCAAAAGAGGTGGAGACCCCACTAACTGAGGGCCCTCCCGATACAGCAGAGCCAGCTCCCCCCCAAAACGAAAGGAACCAGCACGAGCCTGCGTCATCTCTGCAAGCCATAAATCCACATCCCTATACCCCCACACCAAGGATTTGTCAGTAGCCAAACTTTTACGAAATTGCTCATCATAGTTTAACCATGACCATCCACCATAAATCCGAAACGCCCGCAAAATGAGATCAGAATATTTCAACAAGCCTGCATACAACCCAGGCCGTGCTGCCCCAACCACAGAAGCATAAATATTAAAACCCAACAACCAATTCATAATGGTTCTAGGCACACGAAAACGACTACGCTGCCCATCAGCCTTACTAGTATCTTTTTTCTTATCCAACGTACCCTGCTCCTTTTCCAACAAAGAAAAAACATCCACATACTTGCCCTTCAATATATTTTCCCGCAATTTTTTAGAAATACTACAGTCTAAGGGCGCAATTTCGCATAAGGTATGTCCATGACGCATCATCTGAGCAGCTGCACCAGCAGAACCACTCGACACAGGCATGGACGGCGGGACACACACTCCCAAATCCACCGACTGAACCGAAGGTCCAGCTGCAGCACCATTCTCAGATGAGGAAGAGGCACCAGAAGAAACCTCCGAGGAATCCCAGGAATCCGACGACTGCCAAACTGCCATAGGATCAGCAGGAACCCTCCGATGCTGCTTCTTGTCCACATCTAACCGCTTCACAACATGCTGAAGACATTTCAAAAATTTTTTATCCCGCAAACACTTCGCTACAGATCGAGCCGTCGGACGCATCCCTGAGTGCCCCCGTTGTGCCACCCCACTCCCAGACTCGGCAGCACCCACACCAGACAAAACATCCATCAAAACCCCAAGAGACTCACCAGAATGATCAACAGGAGCAGGAGCCACCACAGATGATGGACCAGGCTGAGAAGAAGCTGACACCACAGGGGTCCGTGTAACAGGGGTCCTGACACCATGAGCCCCACCTCTGCGAGGCCCAACACCCCTTCGAACAGCTGCACAGGAACCACGCCTCGGCGTCCCAGCCGCAGCATGACTGGGAACGGCACCCACCATGATAGATTGACCCCTACGGGCCCCCCTTGCAGAAGAGCCGCTTGCTGCTGAAGAGCCCCTTTTAGCCGCGGAACCCCGTTTTGCTGAAGAGCCCCCGCTAGCATTACACGGCTTCCTAGGAGCCATAACAGGACAAAATAGAAAACCTGCACCACTAATGTGCAAGAACAGTGCCCCAAACTAGCCCACTCCATCCAAAGCACTCTCACCACACACACCTCAACCACACAGCAACCCAACCCCCACACTACTAACCCAACACCTCCCCCCCCCAAAAGCCCCCAAACATACACACACAAAGAGCCTTACCAAAAGGAAGAAACAGGCTAGTACCCCTGGCAGGAAAAAATTACACATGCCAAAGGAACCCACACAGCAGGAAGCAAAAAGACTGCAACCTTGCACAGAACCACAGCTCACAGACACCCGGTGCACCAGACAACAGATAAGCAGAGAAAAGGCTTACCCGACCAGCTCAGTGCTCACACGTCAGCTCCCCTCCACTGGACTGCACAGGAATGACGCACGAGCCCGACCCAACCAGGCCGGCAGGCCATCCGGCTCACAAAAACTTGCGGCACCATTGTCAATCAAGCCAGGAAAAGCCGCTAATGCCGCGCGTCATGTAGTGCCGGCCCCAGGAAACTCGCGGTGCCCGTAAAACCGGAAACGAGCAGGAAGACAAGAAGGAAGGCTTATTAAGTCTGGCGCCACACCAACGCGCGTCACCCCGGCAACCACTCGAGACTAGCAAAAAGAAAACTCGTGAAGGGAGCTGCTACAAACCCTGCAATAATTCCAGCTCAGCTCCAACATCTGGCCCGAATACCGGCACAACCAATTAAACCAAACAACTGTCCGTTCTCCACAAAACGACCCCGCACCGCACACCAGCCCAACAAACGCTCCTAAGCAACAACCACGTCAGGAAATCAGGAAGGAAAGGTAAAAATACCCTTAAAGAACTCAACAACAACAAAAAAAACGAATTTGAAACCTGAACAAATTTAACCCTGCCTACCCACCTCTTCCCACACTCCCACCCTTCCAAAACTGATTTTGCCTGCCAAATTCACCCTTAATCACCACAAGTCCTCCACCAATCACCCCTCACCCTTCCTCACAACCAATCCTCCTGTCCTAGCACCCCAACCACCAATCCCTGCCAACCTCTAGCTCCCACTACCAACCCTCACATTCCAACCCCCCCTCCATCCCCAGCCCACTGTAAATATAGTATAAGAATTCGCTCAGCCACTGTTATCAGTTTACAGCTAAACTGTAAGCTACCTAACAGGGAAGGGTGGGAGATAACAGCATATCATTTGTACTATTGATGATTATTAAGTGATATATTTATGGTTAAATTTGTTTTAACATATTGATACACTTATTGTAAGTTTGAAAATGAATAAAGATTTATTTAAAAAAAAAAAAAAATGTACTAGTTTCAAAGAAATATCAGGAAAGACAGGGTAGGAAAAAAGAGAGGGGTGGTATTATATGTTAATGCCAACATTAAAACAACAGAACTGCAGGACTTACAGGGTACCGTAGAAAGATAGAATGGAAAATGTATTTAAAGTAGTGTGAAACAGGCTTCCTTCAAGATATTTAATTGAAAACAATAAAAATATAGGTATGAAAGTTTAAGTATGATTTGAGATGATTTTAATATGCCAGATGTTGATTGGATTATCTCTTTTGTGGGATCATCTACAAGTGAGATTCTGGATTCTCCATAGGAAGAATTGTTCCAGTAGCTGGTAATTTAATCCATGCAGGGTGAGGCCATACTGATTTCTGGGTTTGTGAATGTTTGAGTGTTTTTGATGTTATAGTAGGTGGTCATCTGGTATCCAGTGATCACTAGATGGTGTTGTTTAATTTTAGGACAGGTGTGGAGAGAATTCTTTTAAAAGTAAATGTTCTAGATTGAAAAAAAAAAACCAACAGCTACCATAGTTTTGTTGAGATAGGAGAGTACATCTGTGAGATGTTGGATGTGAACTTCTGGAAGAAGTAGGACAAAATGAAAGGAACTATTTAAGAACAATAAACCTTTTGTAAGGAAAGTAAATAAAAGTAAGATGAAAAGAAGGCCACATTTGGTTCTCAAAAATAGTAGCTAAAAAGGTAAAGAAAAATATATTAGCTTTCATAAACTACAAGAGATTGCAGAAGGAGGCCAAAGTCTGCAAAGCTGGTAAAGTAGTCAGGAAAGCAAAGATGCATATGGGAGAAAAAATAATCAATACAGTAAAATGGAGTAGGGCAGAAAACATTCTTTTTTAATATGTTAGTGATAGAAAGAAGTACAAAAGTAGCATTTTTTAGACTCAAGGGTGAAGAGGAGGAATATTTAGAAGCTGATAATGATAAGGTAGAATTGTTTAACAAATATTTCTGTTCTGGAAGTGTGGTATATCCGGAATGATTTTCAGAAGATTGTGTTTGTGACGTGCTAGTTAAACTAAATTTAGACAAAGTGATGGTGTTACATAACATACATCCAAGGATACTAAAGGAACTTAAGGAATTTTGGGTGACTCTGCTGTGTGACCTTTACGATGCTTCTCTAGAGTTGGGAGTGGTCCCTGAGGACTGAAAAAGGGTAGATATGGTCCCTCTCTTCTAAAGTGGAAATAAGGAGGAAGTTGGGAACCAAAGGCTGATTAGTCTGAACATCTGACATGTTTAAAATCACTGTTTACCCATTGAGCTACAGCAGCTTCCACTAATGTTTTTCTTCCTCATATCTGATATGATAGCTTAGGGATCTGCAAAGCTATGATCTTCTCAGGTATTTTCACCTTCACATGGCTAGGATCACTAAGCTCTCATCATAGGAACCCCAATAACAAAGGAAGCAGCTGTGGCTCAATGGGTAAAAGCCACATACTCATCTTCAAGAGGTCATGGGTTCAAATCCCACCACATATTTTAATTGTGGCATTCTACTTTTCAGGTGTACCTTGATGATCTTATAATGAGGTCAGCATTGTACAGCTGCACACCTCCATTTGCAATGAAGTAGAAGCCATGCTAAGATCTGTATCTATTATTTTCAGTTTTTAAGCTTCTGTAAATGAAATTATATATGCAATCTATATTTTTTTTTCATGTGCTTTCCTTGCTTTCAGTAATGAGCTGATTGGAGCACTGTTTAGTCAGAAAAAAAGGGTAGCTTTTTAGCAAGAAACCTAAAGCTTTGTTTTTTTCATATGCTCTGCTTCTGTTAATATATATATATATATATATATCTATCTTCTATATATAAGTTCATGTAAAACTTTTTTTTCCTTCTCTTCTTATATTTTAAGTTCTTGTAAACCGTGCCGAGCTCCACATCCATGAAGATGATGTGATATATAAACTTAAGGTTTAGTTTAGTTAATGGATGTTTTCTTCTAATTAGCAAATAACATTGCTGTTTGTCCACAAAAATAGAAGGTTTTGCATGCAATATATCAGTTTTGATGTGCCCTGTTTATGTGGTGCCTTATTAAATGTATTTTGAGCTTAATAAAGCAAAAAACAAACAAACATAAAAACCCCAGAGAGCTATTTAGCAGATCATATTAAGGATGTCCAAAACCTGCCTAACTATATCTTTCTGAAGCCCAAACTATGTTCAAAAGTAGACCTCCTTTATAATGCCTATAGGACAGGGGTCTCAAAGTCCCTCCTCAAGGGCCGCAATCCAGTCGGATTTTCAGGATTTCCCCAATGAATATTCATGAGATCTATGTGCATGCACTGCTTTCAATGCATATTCATTGGGGAAATCCTGAAAACCTGAATGGATTGCTGCCCTCAAAGAGGGACTTTGAGATCCCTGCTATAGGACCTAGTTTTACAATTGCTATTGTAACAATCCTGCATCCCCAAGGCTTGTCACAGAGGGATATGGAAGGATTTACAAACCCCAGTGCAGAAGGGTTGACCAAGTCAGGAGCCGGGGGAGCACATCAGCTGACTATCCTGTAGACAATGAGGAAGAAATGGAGGTGGGACAGAAAAGCTGCAACTTCCTTAATGCTGTCCTTAAGCCAGGCAGGAAAGTTCTGCCTTGCTGTCATCCAGGTCCTGTTAGGCAGAAGGCAGATCAGCAGGGTGCCTGGAGAGAAATGACTCAGGCAGAGGGAAGGAAACTCTCCCCCCTACAGCTTCAGGGGAGTGGTTTCTTCCCACAGCTTAAGCCCAGGCTCGGTAATGAGCTGGGGAGGATGGAGGAAGGAACCAGTGAAGCCTGGGAGACAGGAACAGTGCAGATGCAAGGAGCCCAGTGGGAGGCTGGACTGGCCGGGAAGCAGCCAGTGCCGTTTGCTAAGTCTGAGTGAGCCATGAAGGAGGAACAGGTTGGGAACTCTACTGTAGAAGCCTGTATCACTGAACCCATGGTGATTGAGGAAAGTTATGCTCCGTATGAACCCCAGCCTGAACAAATGGAGATTGCCTGAGAACTAGGAGTTCATCTTCCTTGCTGTTTTCTCTACTGTCTCACTGATAAGGGGGGAATGTGAAGGCAAGGGCTATAATTGTGAAACGGCCAGGTTTGTTTCCTGACTGTATGACAGGTTAAAGCACAAGAGCCTTTATGTTTTCTCTGTACAAACTTTAACTGGTCTAACAAACGCTGTGCAGGAAGATAGCCGAGAATTGCTCAGGTGTCAGGTTACCAAACCACCGTGCAAGCTCATAGCTGTTAATTGACTACTATAGCAACCGGCGAGCTGCAATGAGTGCTGTCTGCCCTTTTGAGTTTAAACCAAAACGCTGACTAGCAGTCTCCTCGGTGGTTGCTGAATAACTCTCATCCCAGCTTATTGAATATTTTTCAGTTTCCCATTACTCGCTGGACTGCTTTAAAACTGAAGGAACTTTTGATTCAGATAGCGATTAGCCTATCCAATTAGGACACTCTGGTGAAGAGGACTGTTAAGACGGTGATTCACTGTGATAAAGCCCAGAGTGTAATAAACTGTATTTTGTTTTTGAAAAATGTTTGTTTTAGTGTGTAAACTGCATGCCACCAGGGAAACCGGGATGGCTCAGGGGTGCTGAGGCCCGTGGCCTAATAAAACCTTATATTTTTGTTGAAGACATCCTGACTAAGGGTTTTCTCTAAAGATCACGCTTTGTCTGCACCAGGTGGGAACCTAGAGTATCCTGTTTGAAAGGTTTCCCTACTTCAAAGGGGCTCACTCCAGTTTTAAGGCATATGTCACGGCCTGTCTACCTAAGAAACCGCTCGGCCAAAGCGTAGGTTGTGACACTATGCAACTTGCTAGCTCATTGTGTAGCATACTGGTTAAACCTACAGCCTTCTACCCTAATATTGTTGGTTCAAATCCCAGTCACTCTCTCTGATGGAAGAGAAATAAATAAAAGCATTAAACAGATCCAACTCCAAGTATCACAATTATAATGAAAAACACCATAAAATTGCCATTGTAATAACATCATAGTAATAAAATATTATTACATTAGTGACTTTTATTCCACCATTATCTTGCGGTTCAAGGCGGAATATATAAGAGGTTATCTGGACATTTCCAGGAGAGTTCAAAGTAGAGCAGTTTGCTTCAGGAGAGATCTAGACATTGTATTGGGGTCATCACAAGCTAGATAATTTGGTTAGAAAGTTGTAGGATCTGGGGAAGATTGAAATGCTTCCTGCGGTGGTAGTTTGTCTTGATGAATTTCTTGAATTGCAGGGTTTTTATTTCTCTTCTGAAAGTTTTGTGATCTGGTGTGATCAGTAGATTGGAGAGTTGGTGGCCTAGTCTCACTGCTTGCATGGCCAGTAGGCCATCACAGATTTTTTTGTGTTTGATGCCTCTGATTGGGGGGTGCGCGAAAGGTGTCTGGGTTCTCCTTTGCCTGGTTTTGGTAGTTTGGATAAGTCGGTTATTCAAGTAGGTTGGGCTGTCTCCATTCATAGCTTTGAATAGTAGACAGTAAAATTTGAATAGTATTCTTGCTTGTATTGGGAGCCAGTGTGAGTCGAGATATGCAGTGGTGATATGGTCGTATTTCTTCAGCGAATAGATGAGTCTCAGAGCTGTGTTTTGTACTGTTTGTAGTTGTTTTTTCATGACTGCGGGGCAAGGGAGATAGAGAATGTTGTAGTAGTCTAGAAGTAATAGGACTAGGGATTGGACAATGAGCTAGAATTGTTTTCTGTTGAAGAATTATTGGATTTGTCTTAAGTTTTGCATGACCGTGAATGATTTCTGTATTGTTTTGTTGATTTGTGGTTGCATCTGTCTATCATCACTGCCAGAAATCTTAGGGTGGGTTGAATGGGGTATGTGATTGAGTTTATTACTGAAGATTTTAGAATACAATTTAAAACCTATCTATTCTTTAAGCATCTGACTAACTAAATCACTATATTCCATGTATTATGACTAGCATTAGTAATCTTTTGTAAACCGCGTTGAATTAATGGTTACGAGGTTAACAAGCACAATGTTATGTTATGTTATGTTTGTTATAGTTGGATTTTTTTTTTGAGAAGTATAAATTTTGTTTTGTGTGGGTTCAGCTTTAGTTTGTGTTCTTTCATCCATGTTGCCACTGTTTCTAGTGTTCTATGTAGTGTGTCTGTCATGGAGGGTGATGGTGATCAAAAGGAAGGAGGATGGTGATGTCTGCATAGCTATAAGAAGTTAAGCCTAATTTGTCTAGGCAGGTGCCAAGGGATGCAATGTAGAGATTGAAGAGTGTTGAGGATAATTGTGACCCTTGGGATATGCCGTAGGGGTTGGACCATGTTTCTGATTTTTCTTTGTTTGTCTTTACTCTGTAGGTCCTGGATTGTAGGAATCCTTGAAACCTTGTGTGCACCTTTCCTGTGATTCCTTTTGTTTCTAGTATTTGTAGTAGGATGTCATAGTCTACGAGGTCAAATGCTGTGGTGAGATCTAGTTGTATAACCAGCATTTTTTGCCTGTGCTAAGGTGTTGTCTGACTGTGTTCAGGAGGGAACCTAGTAGTGTCTCTGTGCTGCAATTGGTTCTGAAACCAGACTGTGTATGGTGGAGTAAGTTGTGGTTTTCTAGGTAGTTGGTGAGGTGTTTAGCTATGAGGCCTTCCATTAGCTTGACATATAATGGTATTGAGGCTATGGGTCTGTAGATGGATGGTAGATCTGTTGCTCCTTTTGGGTCTTTTATGATCGGGGTGATGATGATTTTGCTGAGGTCTTGTGGGAAAAGGCCATCTGTGAGCAGGGATTGTATCCATTGTATGAGGAGAGTGCAGAATTAGTATTTCCTGTTTGGGGAGAAATATTTTTCTTTTATATGGTATTTACTAGCTCTGTTTGGTGTTTTTTATGTTGGGTTTTTTTTTTAAGCAGACTGCTTTTCCTATATTTAGGCTTTTTTTGCTTTTCTGCTTCATTTTTTTTCTGGGGCTATACAGCCAATGATAAGAGTCTGTTTAAAAGGCCTATGTGGCCGAAGTCTATGCTTGTTGAGTCTCTGAGGCTTATTTTTGATAACTGTATTGGGTTTATCAGGTCTTCTCCCTTCTCAAAAAAGATGAAAAATTAAATGCACATTATTTTTTTATTATATTTGATTTATGGAGTATTCTCTTATTGCATTTTTTCATTACTGAAATATTAGCATATGACCATTAATTGGAAAAATGGAAAATTGGCCAGTTTATTGAAATAATAAAAATGGCCTTGATGCACAGGGAAAACTCACATGCAGGAGAGTCATTTCCTATTTCATCTTGGTAAAAGGACCCCTATCACGTGTCTTGATAGCCTACGAGTCACCAGATTTTGGTTTAATCAGGAATCATAATTTATATGTTAATTTTCACTAGTTGCTTGATTTGTTTAATCATTGCTTTTCACAGAAATTAGTCAGGCCTGCCTTGAGACACTAGCCCTCTATGAGTTTTACAATGTAATCAACAATATTTGGAACACAATTTTTAAATGTACTTTCAAAGACAACATATCGTGCCAGTATGCCACTGAATTGAATATAATTTAATTAAAGCAAATTAAATTACTCATTAGCAGTGCTAACTTTAAGCCTTTGGAATGCATTCATATTGCATGAAAAGGATTTGAATACCTGGCTTAACAGCCCTAGTGTAGTAGAAAATTAATTAGCATTATACATATCTGAGCTCTTTTCCAGGCATGCACAGATGGGACAACAAAGCAAGAAGATAAGGTGCTCTGAAATCCCCTTTTTTAATTTACTAATTAAAAGCGATATTTGCTATTGTGAGCAACTAAAGTAAAACAAGATTAGTTACTGAAGAAGAAAATGTTCCAGTCTAGCAGAAGTATGAACAACTGAATCATGAATTGTCTGACAACATTATTTTTGCATGAGGTCAAAATCCTTTCCATTGACAATGAAAGTACAAGTGGTAATCTGAATACCACTAATGTTTTTCTGATGAAACTCCCCTTCTCTCTAGCCTTACCATGTGCAATAAAATAATACAAATTCATTATAGCAATTAGTTATAGCTAATAAGGCTTTGATATGAATCTTCCTTCCCTACCGTATATAAGACGACTTTGCATCGTTAGCTCCATCCCTTAATCAACAGGCATTTTACACTGGCAAGATCACCGCCAGTTTTTTTCATCAATAGGAATCAAGCACTAAATAAGAAAAGGAAGTGTCATAAGGCATTTTCTTCAGAATTGAATCAAAAAGTACAAAGTGTGGGCAAATTTATGGACACAGTATGGGGCAAGTGACTAATTTACTGCTGCAAAAAGATTTATGGATTGATGCAATAAAAGAACTATGCTTAGCAGACTTTTCTTATAATGTTTTGTTTATGTGACAACATATTTAACAAATTATATATATATATATATATATATATACACACAGTATATACATACATACACATAAGTCAAGAATAGATATTTTGAAAATACAATCTCAGGCTATAGATGAAGTAGAAAAATTGCTAATGTTCCATAATAGGAACCTGATAAATACAGTATGATATAATTTGAAAGCCCTTCTGGTGCTTCTATAAAGTGTGATTATTAAGAAAAGCTGTCTGTGTATGGAAAAAAAATAATTCTGAAACAAATATGGAGCAGTTAACTATGCAATAAAATCAATTTTGTACTATACTAAATTTTTTCAAAACTGCTTTATAAATAAAAGGTCTCTTAAAATTGTTTGCTAAAGTGGTAGTTAAAAAGTACCGTAAGTCAATCTTAGCAAATTGATGATAATAATTGCATTTACCCTCTTAATGTTAGCTTCTTGTTTACTAGTACTGTGTAACAAGTAACTGAAGTTAAAAATCTCCCACCCACAGACCTGATATCTCCCAATTTAAGGACCTCCAAATCTATGCCGCTTAGTTTCCAGGTCCCCTAGTTAAAGATGCCAATTCTAAAGATGCCAACTCAGGGACCTCTGGGTTCCAGAGACTTGAATTAAGGACTCCCAAACCTAGTGCCCACAAGCATGGATGTCCTGGTAACAAAGTTTCAAACCTGGAAACTATGTGCTCCTTTTACTAAGCTGCGCTAGCGTTTTTAGCATGCGCTAACCCCACGCTATGTGCCAAAAACTAATGCCAGTTCAATGGTGGCATTAGTGTCTAGTGCGGTAATTTAGCACACGCTAAGTGCGCACTACAACCACTAGCACAGCTTAGTAAAAGGAGCCCTATAGCACAATCTCCCTTAGGATTGGGAATTCTATAACCAAGACACCTAGGTCTAAAAGCCACTGAACCAACTACATACGTGTGGGTGTATCAATTCAGGAATCCTGAATATTATTTATTGTGAGCTTCTATACCGCTACTAATGACTGGGGAGTCAATTCAGAGTGGTTTGCATGAGCTTCTGTAGAGATGTTACAATACAGTTACAAAGAGCTTCTGCAAGGTGTTACAATACATGGGGCTCCTTTTACTAAGCTGCATTAGGGCTTTAACATGCGGAATAGCGCGGGCTACATGCCGCACATGCTAGATGCTAATGCCAGCATTGAGCTGGCATTAGTTCTAGCCTCATAGCGTGGGGTTAGAGCGCGCTAATCTGCTGCGTGCGCTAAAAATGCTAGTGCACCTTAGTAAAAGGAGCCCATGGGCTCTATCAAGTTTCAAGTTTATTTACAATTTCTTATACCGCCCAATCAAGCCTTCTAGGCAGTGTACAAAAACACTAAAACAAGGAGTAATAACAATTTTTAAAGACATTGACATTGACAAATGGGAATAAAAGAGAAGGAAGGGTTAGAACTACAAGAGCTCTAAACAGAGTTGCAGGGGATTCTATAGCAGTGTTACAATACAGAGTTATTAATACTGGCATAATTATGCCATAAGCAATCATCCTACTTATGTTACTGGCACATCGATCATCCTACTTATTTGCATATGTTTATACCAAATCAATCATCCTATGTACATTCACATATAATACTAGTTTAGTATTGTAGCTAAGTATACAATAGTTATACACAGCCTAAGGAGGTTGGCCAATTCAACTAAATATAATCTATATTGTGGCAGAGGCACTTGGGCTAGGCCGGTGTGACCTACCCAGGGCCCTGTACTACAGGGAATAAAGATTGTTTGTGACCCGGATCCTGCCAGTGGCTCCCAGGCCCACTGGTGTACTCCAACTAAGCTTTTCCACTTAGCACCAGAAAGAAATAAGCCACACTGAGTTTTCCCAAAACACCGCCAGTGCTGGATTTAATTGATAATGATAATTGTATTCATAGTCATGTCAGATGGCATAATTGAGTGATTGTACAAAACAGTTGATGCCTCCGGGTTAAATCTAGTCCTTAAACAAAAACCCAATATTTAAAGCTGCAGCACCTCTTATAACTTCACCAAATTAGAACAAGAACAAAAATAACTTTCAACTTCAAAACTTTGTTTGTCCTCAAAGCTGTGCTGGAAGAGCAGCCCTGCCCTAGTCCAACTGGCCAAGCTGTTTCTCCCAGAAGAAAACATTAGGCTGGGTAAAGAAACTTTCCCTCCAATCCTGGAGGTCTCAGGGCTACAGTCTTTTCTAAACAATTCAGCAAGCTAGGCAATATTGAGGTAAACAGTTCTCAACCTTAGAAAACAAACAGCAAAAGAAAAAGGTTTTTTTCTTTCCACAGAGCCCTCCCCAGGGTTCTCCTTTTCCACGGGGCTCTTAGTTTAAAAAGTCCAGTCCGGGTTTGTAACCCCTTTTTAGGTCACACACTTTCCCTGCAGAGGAAACATAGAAAGAAACAAAAGGCAAAATATAACCTTGAATGCCAGAACTCTCCCACCTGTAGTACAAGCTACATTTCCATGGGATCCTCAGCTGCCAACTCTGAAGGTGAACTGCTATCCCACTGCATGGAATCCTCTATAGGAGTTTCTTCCTCAGGGCTCCCTGCTTCTGAGCTAGCCTCTTCCATTTCCCAGTCTCCCAGCTGGGATTGGAAAGCATGAGGACTATTTTCCTCCCTGCCTCGTCGGCTTGGATTTTCTTTCAGCTGTTCCTCCTCGGCCCTCCTTCTCTCACTGTTCTAGCTTTGCTGGAGGATAAGGGCTCACATGTGTTATGCCCTCCCCCTAATTACTAACAGTGAGCATAGCAGAGGCTTTCTAGCTTGAAGCCAAGGTAATTTTCTGTCTCTTCTTAAAAGGACAGGTTTAAAAGGTGCAGCACAAGTCTGTTTAACTTTCCCCCAGCTGCACTGCTCTAGGCTTGAGAACAGAACACAGGGGAAAACTTAAAGACACCATCCCCCTCTAACAAGAGTTCCTCCCTGCTCTTTCTTCCTGGCACAGGGAAAACTAGAGGCTCTTGAGATGTGTAGTTTTCTGTACGGCAATGTTTCTGGTTTAAACCTAGGTGGAAGGAATAGGGACTTGCTGGGTACTTGGCACAGGATCTCTATCACCCTGCCCGGGCTCCCTGCCACAATATACATATATCTGTATCATGTTTTATGTTTATCTTTGAAATATTATCTTCCTCAGAGTTTAGTTTTCTAGGCTTTATTTTTATTATTTATTTATTTATTCCATTTGTGCTTCGCACGTACCTATACAAGGTGACATTTCAGAGGAAGGGGTAGAAGGTAGGGAGGACTATGGAGGGCAGGAAGGAGTGGAGAGGAGAGAAGTATGTAGAATATTTCATAGAAATTCCTAACTTTACAGATAGGAGAACCATCTATGTAAGTGATATCTAAATGAATTAAAGTAATATGTAAAAAGGAATAGAAGGGAGGAACCATTAAACAATAGAATTCAGGGAAATTCAATTAATAAAATAAAAACAATAGGCGTAAAAACATTGGAATAAAATTTAAAATAATTCATAAACTGGAAAAAAAAATCAAATAAGTCTGACAGAAGTCCAATTTCCTGAAGCAGCTCTGTTGCCTCAGCATATTTTAAATAATCCCAACAACAAAAGTCCAGACGGGACAGATATCAGCTCGGGCTTTCCAGCTGCTGCTGCCCTGACTCATCGCTTCCAGGCAGAAGATGCACAGAGATAGAATAATCCAGCGCCAGGCCACACTGCTCTCGGGCAGCAGGTGCTCATGGGCAGCTCCCGAAGAATACAGCACTCTGCATCCATTGGCGGATAACTGGGAGGAGGAATCCATGGCATGGCCCCACTCCACGGATCCAGAGACACTGTAGAAAGAAATTATCTTATATTTTATAGTTAATGTTGCTGGGGTTATGAATTTTGAATTTGAATTATTGCCTGACCCAATAGATCATTTATTTAAAGTAAAAATGATATGGTTTTATAATTCTGCTTGGAGTTAAGATGGTTTTATAATTATTAATTTGGATTTTTTTTTTTAAAGGAATTTCTGAGCACAGCCATCTGTTGGAAAGGTGTTACATGCCCCATTTAATAGAACACAAAATCCAACTGCCTTCAGATGAACTATCCCAGTCTGAACAATAGAAGCTAATTTTTGTGTTAAATGCACCTATTACAAAAGCAAGGCCTGGAAAAAGGGCTAGATTCACTAACCTGCCCGATCGGGCCTAATCTGGGCACGATCTGGGCAGTGAGCAAGGGTCATTGACGCCATTTGTGAAAGCTTCAGGTTTGAAAATAATTATACATGCAAAATGACACCAGCGCAAGGTTTTAAAAATTATAACCAAGATTTATTGAATTATTGTTTCTATTTTTCCATTATTAGATCAAAAGAATCCAGCATCATTGCTTACCGATTGCACTAATGGGAGATCGTTATCATGGCCAAAATGCTGGCCTTCTCCTAACGGTCTCGGTCTCATATCTCATTTCATTCTATTTTATAACTTTTGGCTCAGTGACATCATCAGTATACCAACGAATAACAATTCACCAAAGAGGTGGTCTTAAAAGTTGGACAAAGGAAACATTCCTCCATGTTTCCAAGTTAGACAAAGTTTCAGAAAATTACTTTTGATTTCTGAATTAACATTATAACATTATGCAAAAGAATTCTACAATTATTAACAGGGTGCTGAGAAATTCTCAACCTCTCCCTAAATTGACAGTAACTTTAGTCTGGAAGAGGAAAGCTGACAGCTTCATGTTACACACAGTGATAAGCATGGGCTTCCAATGCCCCCCCTTCCTATGCTGGAGACTGACTCTAATTATTTCCAGATGTTGTGCTCAAGATTTTTCCTTAGTGTTTCTTTAGGTTTAAAATATATAAAATATGTTTTTCAAAACTTATTCCTTTTGTTCAACACAGTCACAGCCATCATTCCAGTCCCACAAATCACTCCAGGGGCCCCATTCATTCCATTCATAACTCAGCCATTCATACTTAATGCATTTTATATCTTAGTTTAGAACACGTTATCCTTCTTTACCAGTCTAAAGCAAGCACAGCTGGTGTTAATTAACACCACGATGCTGGGAGCGGGAAAACTCAGAGAGGACAAAGAAGACAGAAAACTATTCACTGGCACAAGATGGTGTCAAAACAGAGAACCCAAACTGGATTCCATGTAATCATGTAATCATGATTTCCACCATGATTTGGCTCAACAGCAAAGTACATAAACAGATATTATTATGCTTTCCCTTATATTAATCCTTAGTATATTTTTCTCTGGCCTTAGCTACATTATATTTAAATTTTTATTCACCTGTTTTTCCGTACGCTTCTATTTGGGCGTGGTCCTTAACTGACACAGAATTGTCTCTAACTAGAATTACCCAGAATCATATGAAAAAACTGGCGCTTTTGTAGAAAAACTTCACAAAAATACTGCACTATCATGCTCCGACATCCATTCCATTATTGTCCCATAAACAGCACCCCCTGCTGGCCACGAGCCACTACTCCTCAGCAGGTCCGATGAATTTACAAAACTGCAACATGTAGATGAGGGTGATCGGAGGAACGCTCCCATCTGCCGGCACGGATCATTCTATAGCAATCCCCGCACATGCGCAGACCATCTTTAGATGATCTGCACATGCGCTGGCCTTTGGGCTGGCAATTTTTTTGTTTTTCTTTTTTAAAATTTTTTTTAAAGCCCGTGGTTTTAACCCACTTTAAAGCTTGCGGGTTCGTGGCCTGCTTTGAAGAGGGAGCAGGCCAGAAGACGCCGGGATGGAGGGAGGGTAAGCAGGTAGATCAATACAGGGGGCCAGAGGGAGAGGGAAAGGGGGCTGCTTTGGTGGGAGGGGTGTGCTGAGGGGAGACAGAAGGGGCCATGGAGAGATAGGGAGAGGGAAAGGGGGCTGCTTTGGGGGGGAGGTGTGCTGGGGACAGACAGTTTTGCTCTGGGGGAAGACAGAAGGGGCCATGGAGAGACAGGGAGAGGGAAAGGGGGCTGTTTTGGGGGAGGGGTATGCTGGGGGGAGACTGAAGGGGCCCTGGAGAGATAGGGAGAGGGAAAGGGGGCTGCTTTGGGGGGAGGGGTGTGCTTAGGGCAAACAGCTTTGCTCTGGGGGGGAAGACAGAAGAGGGCAATGGAGAGACAGTTAGGGAGAGAGAAAGGGGGCTGCTTTGGGGGGAGGTGTGTGCTGGGGGCAGACAGCTTTGCTCGGAGGGGGGAGACAGAAGGACACAGACAGCATCCAAAGAGAGAGAGATAAAGAAACACAGACAGACAGACACATCTGTTCTAGCACCCGTTAATGTAACGGGCTTAAAGACTAGTAATATATATATCTCTAAGCCAGAGAGGGATATATATTATTGGTAGAGAATAATAATAAGTATTAGAACATATTCTACTGAACGTTGGGAAGTATTTGTAATATTTTAATTGTGTAAAGAACATGGGCAGTAATTATTAACGTAAAAACATCACCAGCTCCTCCCCAATGATAGAGCATATGCCGCCCCATCCTAGGCAGTGATCGACCATGCCTCCACTAGTCCCGCCTCTAGCAACTATCTATCCGCAGTGATCTCCAGTCACCATACGCAGGTAGGAAGGGCCTCTGCTGAAAATTCCCTATTTATAATCCCTATTGTGTTCAGCCTATCGTGTCCTGATTTTTTTTTTTTTTTTTTTTGGGGGGGGGGGAGTGGTGGCTAGCCAACTATTTCCTCTATGTTGTCTTATTGGCTAAAGTAGTCTATGAAGAGGATTGTCTTTATCCCTTTCTTGAACTTTCCGGTATCCTTTTCTAGTTTTAGTTCCTTTGGAAGTTTGGAGCCATCACTTTTCCTGGTGTCTTTGTTTAAGGTTCCCATGGATTGGGATGTCTGGACTGAAGCTATCAGGACTAGAAACCTTGTAATCAGGACACTCATGTCTCACAACAGTTCTCTTGACTAGATGTCCTAGTATAAAAGGCAGGATGTATTGGTTCCAAGAATCTATGGCTTGGGTATCCTTGATACAGGTTTCTCAAGCTTCAGAATTTTAAAATGAAAACCTTGACCAAAAAATCCTGTAACCATGGCACAAACTTTAGACTGTCTAAAAACATTCCTCTAGCATGGGGTACTGGTCCACATTTTCCAGTTCTGGTACATGGTAACAGGGATCCCAGACCTGGAAGCAGATGAAAAACTACTTCCATGCTAGGGGGAGTTTGACCTGTGTCCTCAAAACAGAGAAACTCTGACTAAGGACCTCCAGGTTAGTGTCTTTGTGGCATTTAAAATTGGCAGTAAAATAATAAATGTGCATTTTGTTTAAGTGATAGTGCCAGTTTGGAAGGATTCATCCATCTGCCTGTTTGTCTGTCTGGATCTATCAATCTGTAAGTAGAAACATAGAAACATAGAAACATAGAAATTGACGGCAGAAAAGGGCTACAGCCCATCGAGTCTGCCCATACCAATGACCCACCCCCTGACTCCTACTCTCCCAGAGATCCCACATGAATATCCCATTTTCTCTTGAAATCTAACACGCTGCTGGCCTCAATCACCCTCTGAGGCAGCTCGTTCCAATGATCTACCACCCTTTCAGTGAAGAAGTACTTCCTCGCATCACCCTTAAATTTCCCTCCCCTGATTTTCAGCGAGTGACCTCTGGTTACTGAGGGCCCTATAAGATTGAAGATATCATCTTTCACCTCTATACGCCCAGTAATATACTTAAAGGTCTCAATCATGTCCCCTCTCTCTCTTCGCTCCTCCAGTGAGTACATCCGCAGTTTTTTTAACCTTTCTTCGTACGTGAGTTCCCTGAGCCCCAAAACCATTCTGGTAGCCATTCGCTGAACCGACTCAATTCTCAACACATCTTTTCGGTAGTGTGGTCTCCAGAATTGAACACAATACTCGAGATGAGGTCTCACCATGGATCTGTACAGCGGCATTATGACTTCAGGTTTTCTGCTGACAAAACCCCTACGGATACAGCCCATCATTTGTCTTGCCTTGGACGATGCCTTCTCTACTTGATTGGCAGCTTTCATATCGTCGCTAATGATCACTCCTAAATCACGTTCCACCGTGGTCCTGGACAAGGTTTCACCATTTAGTGTGTAAGTTCTGTGTGGATTTTTTTTGCCTAGGTGCATTACCTTACATTTTTTAGCATTGAAGCCCAGCTGCCAAGTTGATGACCACTGTTCAAGCTGTCTTAGGTCCTGCGTCATAAAGTCAGGCACACTGCTTTTGCCAACTATGTTGCATAGTTTGGCATCGTCGGCAAACAGTGATACTTTTCCTCTAAGTCCTTGGGTCAAATCTCCTATGAATAAATTGAATAGAATTGGCCCTAAGACGGAGCCCTGAGGTACTCCACTCATCACTGCTGACGTTTTGGAGGGGATACCGTTTACCATCACCCTTTGAAGCCTACCATCTAGCCAATCCCTTACCCATGTTGTGAATGTATCCCCTAATCCCATCGATTTTAGTTTGTTCAACAGCCTGCGGTGTGGAACGCTATCAAAAGCTTTGCTGAAGTCCAAGTATATCACGTCAAGGGACTCACATTCAAATTTGTGGATGTGTAGGCTTCTTTAATAAAAGAACAAAGCAGCATCAAATAGGAATGCTACTAGATCCTGCCAGCATGGAGAGGCCAGAGCAAATCTGAAGATCTGGTAGAAGTCCTCCAGATCCTGCTGGCACATAACAGAGAGAATGAAGAGCGAGCAGGAGTTCTCAAGTCTAACCAGCATGGAGTAGGCAGTGTAGTGCAGAAGAGCCAGTAGGAGTGCCTAGGTCCAGCCAGCACAAAACATGTACAGACCAAACACTCATGTTTCTCTATAGCTGGGCCATTCATGTGGAATGCATTGACTGGAACTGTAGAAATCTATAGCAATTTAGAAAGTTGCTTAAGACCCATTTGTTGTCCCTCCTCTTCTTTCTTAAGCTAATACCCTACCTTTCTGAATGTCATATTTCTCTGTGGGTTACCAGATCTTTTTTTTTTTTCTTTTATCTTTAGTTTGTAGGAGATAAACCTGATGTAATGACTATTGATGACTGTTTTGCTCTATTGCAGAGTAACGCTAGTAGATGGAATGGCTGATATGTAATCTATATGTCAAGATGGTATAATTATATAATTTTTATTGATATATGTAATTTTTTAAAAGATGTTTAAATTTGAATTGTGGATGTGATTTTGTGAGCCACCTTGGGTAAAGGCGGATTAGAAATGTTTAAAATAAATAAATAAAATATGGTGGAGCTGTCTGAATTCCCCACATCTCACAGGCACAGAGCATCTGAGAAAGGAAGTGGCAGAGTGAGAAAGCGGAGCAAAAAGGAGGACTGAAGTTAGGAGGAATGAAGAAGAGAGGGGAATATGAGGCATTGGAGGAAAAAGGAAAAAGAGGGGAAGAGTGAGGGTGGAGCATGATGGGAGAGGTGTGGTTAGAAAGAAGACAAAGGGAGGAATGGAGGTAGAAAAGGGGACTTGAGATAAGGCAAGGAGTATGATAGGTAGAGAGTGCAAAAAGGGAGTTGGGGGAGGGAGGAAATAAGGAGATATCAGGGAAAAGAGACAGAGGTTAAGACTTAGCAATGGGAAAGGAGAGGAGGGAAAGTACATAGGTAAGTGGGATGGAAGCAGAAAAGAGAAATAATGCAAAGTTATAAATAACAAATCCAAATATAGGGAGGGGGAAATGTGCAAGATAATTGGAGGGTGATGGAATGTATGCAAGGGGACAGGGAAAAGGGCATGGGAAAGAGAAGCATAAAGCCCTCTATACACACCCAAGCACTCAACACACACTGACAACACATATACTCGTACATTCTCAGAATACACACATACACAATCTGATACCCCAGTGACCCAAACGCACACTGCTATTGAAACATGCTACCACCACGCATGGTCACATTCTCACACATACAAACATATACAGTATATTTACAGCCCCTGACATCACTACCAAACACACAAAGTTCTATGACATGCAAAGACACACACGTATACACGTTCACATGAATTCCCCACTCACTGACATTCTATCTTCACATTCTTACAGATAAACAGATTAACTCATTTCATGGAGATACCCATATATAAGGGATCTTCGAGAAGATTCCACACTTTTATTTTTTAAACACTATTAAATATTTCAAAAGCATGTATTAAACACATCCTTTAGAAGACCCATCATAACTTCTCAGAGCTTTCTCGGTATTCTGAGATGTATCTCACCTGGCCCCAATGCTTCTTCCACCTTTAATTTTGAAAGTCGGTAAAATACACTATCTTCTAGGAATGATGTGGTATCTACTTAATTATGGGCATAGAATAAGCCTTTAATTGAATTATCCCCTCCCCTTTATCAAGCCACACTTTCAAGCAGTGCAAGCTAAATGCTGAGCCACCCACAGGATTAGAATGGGTGACTCAGCATTTAGTTTGCGCCGCTCAGAAAATGGCTTGATAAAAGGGGGTATAAGCTACATGCCTAAATTGACTAGGCGTGCTGATCTAGGCACCTAACTTTAGGCATCATTTATAGAATTAGGGCTCGTGTGCTTATTGCAGTAAAAAAAATGGCTTACTGAGGGGCACGCTGAGGCATCCTGTGGCGATATTTGGATGGGTGTGCGCAACCTAAGCTCTACAAAAACAGTGGGTGTTTTCTGTGCTAATTGGTTAGCGCAACTACATTACTGCATGCTAACCAATTAGTATATTGTTATCACGTGAGCCCTTACCGCCTACATAATGGGTGGCATGCATTAATAGCCATGCACTAACGGGAAAATAGAGAAATTGGACATTTTACCCCTGCAGAAAAAAATGTCCTTAACGTGCAGAATGACTCGCTAAAGATGCAATGAGGCCATTTTTTTTTTTTAACAATAGATTGTTAAAAAAGGGCTTCAAAGGCAGTTAACAAATTCCAGTAAGTAATATGTCCTCACTTGCACATGTATACGTATGCTGGTATTCTTTTTTTTGGTTCAAACATTTTAATGAAGAATTAATACATAAGAACATTAACAATGAAGAAACCAGTATACATTAAAATACATTTTTTAAAATTCCTGGGGAACATTTCCTCCTAGGAGGACTGATGAATTGATTTCAGCTTTGAATCACATATTGTCTTTGTTTGCATGTTTTGCATCTCATTACTATATAGCCTGTAGCACCTTAATTATAAACACTCCGTTATGGTAATTTATGTTGCATTTGTGTCTTTTAATATTGCATTTAAGAACAAATGATGCAGCTTAGAGGCCTAATTCAACTCGTTAACTTCTCTCCTTAAAGTCTGATAGTGAATGAGGATGTCATTAGTTTAAAGTCCATTAAAATTATTTGAAGTATTTTGTAACTCACAATCATTAATACAAATTTTAGATTATAAGTAATTTAGGATCCTCTTCTACAAAAAAAAGCAAGATCGAAACTAATACTGCACCACTATTTTTAAATTGCAGATCCTACAATAACATTCAGATTAAACGCAAAATACTGCTCTTGTACGTTTAATGTGAATGTTATTGCAGGATCTGCAATTTTAAAATAGTGGGAATACTCCTTCTTGATGCAGTATTGGTTTCGATCTTGTTTTTTTTTGTAGAAGAGGATCCTAAATTACTTATAATCTAAAATTTGCATTAGATTGCAAAATTTGCATTAGATGAAAAAGCATTTACAAGGACATTCTAAAACCAGTGCCTAAACTTAGGCAAGAGTAGGTGCCCTACCTGCACCTAAGTTAATTGAAGAATGCCGTTAGAAATTATGAAAACTAGTGAGGTAGAAGTGCCGACCAGCGCCTAAATAAGAGGCACTAGAATTCTGCCGACGTAGATGCTTTAGGCTGCTGAACACCAACGTAGGTGTGGCCAATGCTGGAGGTGATATTAAGTGGCCTAAAGTGTCTACAATGGCACGATTCACACAAAGTTAGGTGCCAGAAATGTAGGCTTACATTTTTGGTGCCTATCTTTCATGTAGGCGCGATTCTGAAATCGGTGGCAAGTCATGATTGACATGCGATCAGTAGCTGCTTTTAAGGCGACCGCCGATATTGGTGCCGGTTACAGAATCCGGTGGTTACTGCTATTTAAGAAGCAGTATCTGGTCCCATGTTAATTCTGCATTAGTTAGACTTGGATTCTATAGAGTCTGCCAAAAGTTAGATGCCTTATTTGTCACACCTAGCCAATGTAGGCACCTAATTTAGGCCCCCTATTACTAAGCGACGTTAGTGAGTGCTGCGCTGTAACCACACCAAAGACCATAGGAGTTTAAGGGGCTTTGATGTAATTACCACCCAGCCCGTGCTAATTGCCTTAGTAAAAGGGGGCCTTAATTGAGTAATAGGTTTAATTGGAGCTTTAATTGACACTTAACACCTCACAATTGATGTTAATTGGAGTTAAATAAAACCTAAAGGCTAGATTCATGAATCTGCCCAATCGGGACCAATCCGGGCCTGATCTAGGCAAGTCCAATGAATACTTCAAAGTTGAATATGCAGATGGGGGCGATCGGAGGAATGCCTCCATCTGCCTGCCTGGATCGCTCTATGGCAATCCCAGTGCATGCGCAGACCATCTGTAGATGGTCTGCGCATGCGTTAGACCTCTGGGCCCAGCAGAATTGTTTTTTTTTCTTTTTAAACTTTTTTGGAGCCCATGGTTTTAACCCGCTTAAGCCTGCAGGGTAAAACCATGGGTTTACACCATGGGGAAGGGTGGGAGAGTCGGTGCAGGCAGGAGATCTGGGCAGGCAGGTGTTCAGGGTAGGCAGGAGAGTCAAGCAGCAGGAGAGTCGGGGCTGCAGGAGAAAAGACAGCTCCTTAGCCAGGGGATGCAGGCAATCGGGGCAGGCAGGAGATCTGGGGCAATGGGAAAGTCAGGGCAACTAGAGAGTCGGGGCTGCAAGAGGTGTTTGGGGCAGGCAGGAGATCAAGGCAGCGGGAGAGTCGGGGCTGCAGGAGTTGTTCGGGGCAGGCAGGAGATAAGGGCAGCGGGAGAGTCGGGGCTGCAGGAGATCGGGGCTGACAGGGCAGAGAGCAGGGTGGCAGAAGGCAGGGCAGTTGGAAAGGGCTTGAGAGACTGGTCTTCAGCAGTCACTTGTTTGCAGGGTTTTGGTTAGTAGGCGTCCCTGCATGCCGTTGCCTTCATTTGCATGTGCAGATCAGAGGATGGTCAGCAGAGAGGTAAATGAATCAGGCCGGAGGAAAATCAGGTCGCAAAGGGGTCACAAACTGATGGGTACACGATCGGTTTGCTTTGCGAATCTAGCACTAAGTGAACATCTTGCTAGGAGTGATTCCATAAAAGTTAGGCGCCTAGTGCAAGCATATACAGTAGATAAAAATGGACATGGTTAGGGACAGATCATGGACACATTTTGAGTTAGGCTTCTGTTTACGGAAGGAGTGATTCAGTGTATAATGAATTGTAGTCACAGATGAATGTGAAAATTGTTGAACCATAGTTATATACATCAGAGCCAGTGTTGAGATTGATAACTTAGGCATAGGCATTAGGGCCAAGAAAATCCTGGCATAAATAGGGTGTGCCTAAACATTATAATACCTAAGCATGATTCTCTACAGTATTCCTAACTTTTATAGAATTACCCTTAATTCCACAATGTCAGAATCAATTTTCTAGGTGCCATATATAAAATTGGGGCCTTGATGTGCAGTAAGTACAAGCGGCGTTCAATAATTAATCTACCTCAATAGGAAAGAAAAGAGTTTAAAACATTTTGTTTTATTTTTTTAAAATATAGTCCCCTGATAGCGCTATACACTTCATTCACTTTTCCTGCAATGACATCAACCCCTTTGAAAATAATTCTTCTATTTGATCTTCATACTAGGATGTCAGTTTCCTTGACGTTTTTATCACTTGAAAACTGCTGTCCATGAAGATTTCTTCAAACCTCAGAACAGGAAATGGTCCAAGGGAGCCATGTCAGGACTGTAGGGTGAATGGTTCAGCTGCTAAAACCTACATTCTTGGATTGCAGCCTGTGATTGTCATGACATGTGCCTAGTGCATTGTCATGAAGAAGCAGCACACCTTGATTGACTCCCGCAAAGCAATCTGTGTATTGGCATAAGTCTCCCTGGTTATGTTTGACTTGTGTGGCATGCACTCCAGAAGCAAAAGTCCTTCATCATCCCAGAAGTCAGTTGCCATGACTTTGCCTGCAGATTTTTCTGTCTTGAACTTTTTTTGTGTTAGGGGATGACTTGTGCTTCCACTGTATTGACTCCATTTTGGACTCAGAATCTCTGTGATAGATCCAAGTCTCATCTCCAGTCACCAAACAATGAAAACAATTCACTTGATCTTCACAGAGCATCTCCAAGTTCTCCTAACTTCACTTGTGGCATCAACATTCTTGGAACCCATCTTGCGTTAACCTTGGACATGACCAACTTTTCATGTTTATTTTCCAAACTGTACCTGTCAAGATGCCCATTTATTCAGCTAAATGGAAAACCTTAATTTGTCTGTCTGACAAAATTAAATCCTCAACTTTCTTCAACATTTCTGTGGAAGTTGTTTTCACAGGCCGTCCAGTGTGAGGGTCATCTTCAATGGACTCTCAACCCCACTTAAACTGCTTGCTCCATAATTTTACTTTGTAGGATATTGTGGCAGACTTATCATAAACTGCAGTCATGCATTCATGGATCTCCTTTGGCTTTTTCCCTTCTTTTGTGATAAATTTTATCACTGAACGGTGCTCCAAATCTAGCAGTTGCACGAGGACTCTCCTGACATCCTGTCTCTTGAAATGTTAGACTCATACTGAGCTGCAATTGTGCATGAGTAACCTTGACACGTCACAACATGCACAGACTTGTTTCAAAATGCTTGCTATATTCTTTCATACTCAGGTAGATAAATTATTAAACACCTCTCCTTCTGTGTCGTTTCTCCATCAATGCCACACCCCCTGACAGAACAATTCTGTGCTGTGTGATTGAATGCATGTGAACAGGCAAACTCTCACTAAACCCTTTAACACAGGCGTGTAGTAGCCTGTTTAGTGCATTAACTGGTTGTTAAGGACTAGATTTAGTAAATGACTTAAATTTATATTCTATTAAGGGCACTCTGCACCAAACAACTTTATAGGAGGTAGTACTGAAAAGTTCTCAGCACATCCAAGAAGAGAATGACATGGACATGGTTCAATCAATGATCTGAAACATGAAGACATAGAAGACATAGAATTTTGTTTCTGCAATAGCCACTTAATTAAATAAGATAACACTTTTTCAGCTACAGTGGCAAAATAATGCTCAGAATTTAGGAAGTTGGTTGGTTGGGCTGAGAACATTTCAGCACCCCTTGTAGAATAGTGCCTAGTACCAATTCCTAAGCCCAACTTTGGATGCGAGGGATTTACATCTGCTGAAACTCTGGTCTAAATCATGATGCACAACCCAAGAATTCTATAACACTATTCATAAATGTTTGGAAGGCCTCCGACCAGCTTAAGCCACTCTCATGACCATGCTTTCTTTTGGGTTGCATACGTGAAACTTTTTGTGCACAGAATTATAGAATAGCCTACTGTATAGGCAGATGTGTATTAAGTCCAAATTAGTGTCAATATACCAATAATTGATTGTTAGTGGCTCAATAACTAATTCGTTTACATGTAGATCTCAGGATCTCTTCCAAATTTTGGGCAACCTTTACAGAATCTGGGGTAAGTGCTTAACACCCTGTACAAAAAGGGCTCCTTAATGTGATTACAAGTTACTCATTTATTGATGCAAAACACTATTTATGAGAGAATGTCTAGGATGAGTTGGAAATGGGAACAGAAGAGAGCTGGAGATGGAAGCGATGCTCATTTGGAAATTATTTTATCCAAATATCACTTTGCCTAACAAACATATTATAATACCACAATGTGAAATCATATTTTATTTTCTTGTAAAGGGAAATATACTAGCTTTGCTAGTTATAGACCTCACCCTTGATTTTCACAATGATGTGCATATGTTTGTCTATCTATTCAACTCCATATCTCAAACCTGTATAAAACATAACAGCCCCATATTATAAGATTTGTTTGTTTGTTTGTTTTTATTTTCCTAAAAACAAAAAATTAGTAGCTTGTTTGAAGCTTGACCATTGTTTCTATTAAGCACTTTATCATCATCAGTCAGGAGTGTCATAACAGAAAAAAAGTTGAAAACCATTATCTCAGGTACCTGCATATTGGAAGCCAGCAGAGGGAAAGATGTGCATAGTCCTGACAAACTCTATCTTTGCAAGTAGAACAGCAATTCCCATGAAAAGAAAATGTGACCCAAACCAAACTTAGTTGTATTACATATATTTTCTTCCATTTTCTGTATTTACATCATAAATGATCACTCATGGTTGAGAAGAGGATAGGTTTATTTAAAGCCATATCACCTACCTGTTTTGCTTTTTTAAAAAATTATTATTCCTGTCTGCTTATTTAAACAGTAATATTGGAAAACATGTTTTCTTTTCTGTTAATTTGCTTTATTTAGCTTTTCTACTAGGTTTAATGTGATGCATGCATCTGCTGAATACACACCATCTGGGCAACCTGAATAAGAAACCCTCATCAGCAAAACCAGAGGTGCCATGCACTACAAGCATTCTTTTTTTTCTAAAATAACACAGGCTTTGTAATAATATTACTCAAATTCTGAAAACTCGACAAGTTGCAGATTATCATTTTCTTGCTTGGCAACTTGAATGTGGTTTAATTATATGGTGCTCCTGTCAGATGTGTTTACAGGGGTTTTTTTTTCCCATCAATTTTTGGAACTTTCTTGTTGCTCCCCCCTCCCACACACACAGACACACTGATAATTTTAAACTGCAACCTTTATACCATTTTCTTTCTGCCACCCAGGGATACACCTGAATAGTGGTAGTCCATTTTTTGTTGCATTACAATAGGTGCATGTCAGGGCCTAAGACAGCCTAGTAGAAGGACCCTGAGATAGATTCTGTGGCAGGAGTCAATGAGAATTCTGCAAACAGATTTATATATATTGGCATGAATTTGCCTAAGGTTATATATATTTTATTAAAATAATTGAAATCAAGGGATTCACCATTTCTCTAGTGTTTCTGCTGAAGGCAAATTGTGGGTACCCTGCTGACATCAACCTCCGGGCTTGGGAGCCTTTTTGAGTGAGCCTCGACCACGAGTGTTTGGATTCATCATTTTTCTAATGCCACTGCTGCAGGCAAGCTGTGGGCTCCCTGCCAACATTATCCTCAGGGATTGTGAGTAGAGAGTTGCACGGGACAGAAATCCTACCCATCCCCGCCAGGATCCTCTCCGTCCCCACCCGTCCCCGCCAGGATCCTCTCCATCCCCACCCATCCCCGTCAGGATCCTCTCCGTCCCCACCCGTCCCCACAAGGAATTACCTCCATCCCCGCCCGTCCCCATAAAAATCTACAATTACTTCTGACAGGATCATTAATTCCACAGTTTCTTTTTTGTTTACGCTGCTGTTTTCCTTGTGGAATCTCTTTGGTGGAACCCTTTTTTTGTTTTCTGTTCAGGTAATTAACTTATAAACCCCCTCTTTTACTAAGGCTGACGTGTCCATTATATTATATGGACGAACCCTGCTTCCAAAGCCTTCCATCTCCGTGGGAGTCCCGTGGGCCAGAGGGGGGTCCCCGTGGGAGTTCCGTGGGTTAGGGAGGATTCCAGCAGGATCCCCGCAGGACTTGCGGGATTCCCACAATCCCCGTTCCCGTGCAGACCTCTAATTGTGAGCCTTTTTGAGTGAGCCCTTTCCTTGGTGTAAGGCCCATGGTCACGTGCTTATGGCTGCATGTCTGAAGGGGAATGGCCAAAGGTACACGCATTTTTGGAGCTGAAAGGAGCAGGGAGCAGGAGACTACTGATCTCTTTTTCCATGGGAAGGAAGAGGAAAAATAAATTTCTAATAGGACCATCATTAATTACTAGTTCAGTGCAAGGACCTATGGAGTTTCATTTAAGACCTACTCCAATAGTAACAGAAGCTGAGACTTTCCCAACTGTTGCTTCTCTATCATCCTTTGAGAAGATTCCACCACCTCAACCTAGAAATATATTATCGGATGAGATAGCTGCTTTCCCATGAGGTAACTATATTTCTCCTCCTTTAATTTTATCTCAAATGGGAAACTTAACTGATAGTGAGGGTAAGGGTAAGGGAAACCCTCTTTTGAGGTCTCCCCTTCCCAAGCCAATTCAGATGGTCACTGTTATTACTGCTGAAGAAATTGAGCCTCAAGAAAAGCCAGTTACTTTAAAAGATGTTTGGTTTTTTCCCTAATTTGTTTTTCGTTGCTATCCAAATTGTATTTCTAACCCTATTTCCTTTTGTCTCCCGTCTGTCTGTTTCATTTATCCCTTTTTAATATGCCAATTATTAGTTGATGTTTCTTTGTAAATGTTTTCTTTGTGTAAGTATTAATGGTATTGTTAATGGCATTTTTATTATGTTCATGCTCTCTTTTTTTATATATTGTAAACTCGCTTACAAATTTGATAAGCGATTAAATCAAATTTTAATAAAACCTTGAAACCTTGATGTGTGGCAAGTTGTAAAGCAAATTGAATGTTCCATGCAAGGAACTGTTGCTTCACTGTGTTAGTTTTCCCAGGAGGGAACTATTCAGTTCTCCAAGATTGAAAAAAGTTTAGGTGACATTAATGTGAATATAGGGAAGATGGGGAAATCTATAGAGACATTACAAGCTGCTGCTGCTTCCTTTGTTAAAGAACTTCCCAGTGACATTGTCAATTGAGAATATAATGTATATTATAGGGCTTATTTTCAAAAAATGTAGACATCCAAAAGACAACATAAACTAGAACAGTGGTCTCAAACTCAAACATTTTAGATTTGTAGGTACTTGGAGGGCCTCTGAAAAAATAGTTCATGTGTTATTAAAGAATTGACAATTTTGCATGAGGTAAAACTGTTTATAGTTTATAAATCTTTCCTTTTGGCTAAGTCTTAATAATATTGTTATTTATAGCTAAAGAGACATATGATCAAGAAACTGTTTTATTTTACTTTTGTGATTATGACAGACATACTGAGGGCCTCAAAATAGTACCTGGTGGGCCGCATGTGGCCCCCGGGCCGCGTGTTTGAGACCACTGAACTAGAACTTGGACATCTTACTAGTCAAAACGTCCAAGTAGGCATTCTCAAAACAGACTTTCTAGATGTATTTCTGGTCACTTTCTCTCAGTGCATCTAAATCTTATGGGGGCATGTTGCAGGCATGTTTTGGGCGGGCTTAAGACTTGGATGTTCCTCAGGAATAAACAAGCTTTTAACAAAACGTCTGGGGCACCATTTAGACGTTTAGAGCTAGACCCGTTTTAAAAACAAATAAGGATAAAAAAAGTGTCCAAAACTGACCAGATAACCAGGGATTAAGGCATGACCCCCCCTTATTCCCCCAGTGGTGAGGAGTAGTGGCTCGTGGCCAGCAGGGGGTGCTGTTTATGGGATGGGAATGGGAATGGATGTCAGACCATGATAGTGCAGTATTTTTTGTGGAGTTTTTTCTACAAAAGCGCCAGTTTTTCGTATGATTCTGGGTAATTCTAGTTAGATAATTCTGTGTTAGTTAAGGACCGCGCCCAAATAGAAACGTACGAAAAACGGGTGAATAAAAGTCTGAATAATATGTAGCTAAGGCCAGAGAAAAATACACTAAGGATTAATATAAGGGAAAGCATAATAATATCTGTTTATGTACTTTGCTGTTGAGCCAAATCATGGTGGAAATCATGATTACATGGAATCCATTTTGGGTTCTCTGTGTTTACCAGTGACTAGTTTCTGTCTTCTTTGTCCTCTCTGAGTTTTCCTGCTCCCAGCAGCGTGGTATTAATTAATACCACATGTGCTTGCTGTAGACTGGCTAGGAAGATCACGTGTCCTAAACTAAGAGATAAAATGCATTAAGTATGAATGTGTGCAAGGGGCCCCGAACGAACGAAGGAATGATTGATATATGAGAGATATATGAAAGAATAGTGTGTACTTAATTTCTAATATTTTATATATTTTAAACCTGAAGAAACACTAAGGAAAATCCTGAGGCAACATCTGGGAGTAATTAGCTCAGAGACTCCTGCTCTTTGTGTGTGAGACTATCAGCTCAGGCAGCCCGAGAGTTTTTTCCTTTAAGGCTAAGAATCTGTCAGCTTAGGAAGAGAGTTTTTCCTTTAGGGCTGAGAATTTCTCAGCACCATGTTAATAATTGTAGATTCTCTTGAATACGTTATAATGTTAATTCAGAAATCAAATGTACTGTTCTAAACTTTTAAACATGGAAACATGGAGGGATTTATTTTTCTTTGTCTAAACTTTTAAGACCACCTCTTTGGTGAAATGTTATTGGTTGTCAAACTTGATGATGTCACTAAGCCAGAAGTTATATAATAGAATGAAATGAGATATGAAGACGAGACCGTTATGAGAAGGCCAGCATTTGGCATCTATAATGATCTCCCATTAGCACAACCGTTAGCAATTATGCTGATGCTTTTGATCTCATAATGGAAAAATAGAAACAATAATTCAATAATTCTTGGTTATAATTTTTAAAATCTTGCGCTGGTGTCATTTTGCATGTATTATTATTTTCAAACCTGAAGCTTTCACAAAGGCGTCGATGTCCCTTCCTCAGTGGTAAACAACCCCCTACCAACACCCAAATATGTGAAAACAAAACAGTACTTTCCAGCCTGTCTTTCAGATTCGCATGGCTCATATACATCTCCACAGCAGAGCAGAAAGGCAATCTAAGGATTACTTCAGTGAATATCAATTAAAAGTCACAGGACATATGTCACTATAACTTGCTGATATTGTATGGTGAGCCCTACAATACCTATTGTATCTACAAATGATGCCATCTATTGTTATGGTGTACAGGTGGATGCAGTAAGTTTTGGATGAGTTTTGGAGGGCTCACCATACAATATAAGCAGGTTATAGTGACGTGTACCTTGGACTTTTTATTTGACTTTCACTACAATACCTCTTAGAGTGCCCCTCTGACATGCTTAGCTGTCTGTAAACAGTTTGCTATGAATGCTGGCCATTTGAACATCCAAAAAGCTTGCTTTTGTGTATTTTTCATGTGGACATCTTTATATTTGAGAATGGCCAAAAAAGATGGACATACTAAAGGCCAAAACGTCTACAAAAATCTTAAAGTCACACTGAATATAGTAGACGGTGTGTATTGTCGTAGCTTAAAGGGCAAAGAAGTCAAAGTAATACTGTATAACTGGATAAGACTTCTCAGTATACAAATAAGCAAAATATATATCTGGCTTATAAAGTAAGTAAAGTGTTCACATACACTCAGAATTGTGAAATTTGACCAAGAGCGTTAGATCCTATAGCCAAACCCACTGCCCCATTACTGTGTATGACTTATTTTGAAAAAGAGCTTGAAATGAACATACTGTTCAAATGCACAACTAATTTTCAATGGCAAGAGAAAGAAGTTCTCACTTAGCTTTCAACTGTGTCAGCAGGTCCCTGTTTTGAAATTCTTTCTCAAGGGACCCAGAGGGTGATGTAAACTGCTCAAAATGCCAAGGAAATAAGAGTAGTGTGATACGGGCAAAACACCTTGTAATGTATATGATTACAAGGTGTTTTGCCCGTATCACACTACTTTTTCTCTCTTTTGCCATTGAAAATTAGTTGAGCATTTGAACAGTATGTTCATTTTAAGCTCTTTTTCAAAATAAGTCATACCACAGCTCTTGGTCAAATTTCACAATTCTGAGTGTATGTGAACACTTTACTTACTTTATAAGCCAGATATATATTTTGCTTATTTGTATACTGAGAAGTCTTATCCAGTTATATATAAATCATAAAAACAAAAGAAAAGAAAGATAGATGACTTGCAGTTTTGAAAATGAACATTTTCTCTACTGGATTTCTGGACATCTTTCTCAAAACATCCAAACTCAGACTTAGACGTCCTATTGAAAATGCCCCTCCACATATTAATCTAATCAAATCTAATCATGGATTTATGGATTGCACCATGCCTACATAGGTTCAAGGTGACTTACAAAATGCAAAATGGAGAACAAAAAGGAGCGGTAAAAGGAATCTTAAGAATACATTATAACACAGGTATACATTACAGCATAGAGAAGCATTGATCCATTCTCCCCCAAAGAAAAGGGTACATAGATAAAACTGCGTGAGACAATGCTGTGCGGATAATAGAGCGCTGACAATCATGCACAGAACGTCTGCACGCTGGATTTAAACAGTATTTTAAAGCGCTCCAAGGGAGAGTTTGGATGGGGAACCCCCCCTTTACTTAGATCTGTTGGTGCTCCCGTTGTGGGGATGTTTGGGGGAACACCCCATTATAGAGGAAACAGCCTTTTCCCTTGTTTTTAGGGAAAAAGTGCAGTTTCCTCTGTAATGGGGGGTTCCCCCCCAACAGGAGCACCAACAGTTCTAAGTAAAGTGTGTGTGTGGGGGTCCCCACAACACCACCCCCTCAGAGCACTTTAAAATACTGTTTAAATCTAGCACACAGATGTCCTGCGCGCGATTATTGGTGCTCCATTGTCCGCGCAGCTTTATCTTACTTGGTTTTGACCCATCGCCAAGCAGAGGGGGTGGGGGTGGGGGAATGGATCAAATCATACCTGATAGCTTGGGTTTGTCTCAGTTTCTTGAGTCTTCTCAAGATGTAATTACCAAGCGTGCTACTTTATTAGTAACTTTTGCTTCAGAAGCATAGAAAATTTTGATTTTAATATTATACTTTCCTAAAAAGCAGACTCTGTTTTGTGGACAAACAATAAATATGTTTCCAGAAGTGACCAGGCACACTCAGCTTCATAGGAAGCAGTTCCTACAACTTAAGGCTAAAGTCTTGGCTGTGGGGGCAATGTTTTTCCTTAGATTTTCCTGTAAGTGCCTGGTCAATTATAGGAACAATAGATGCATTTTTAAGGACCCTTCTTAATTAAAATCTTTATTGCTGGATAAACTTGTTCTTTGCAGATGATACAAAATCTGCAATAGAGCAGATGCCCCTGATGGTGTGGATAACATGCGGAAGGAACTGGTAAAGCTTGAGGAATGGTCTGAAATTTGGCAATTAAGATTTAATGCTAAGAATGCAAGGTCATGCATTTGGGTTGCAAAAACCCAAGGGAATGGTAGAGTCTAGGTGGTAAAGAAATTTTATTCATGAAAGAGGGATGGGATTTGTGTGTGATACTATATGAAGTTCTTAAGGTAGTTAAACAGATTGAAAAGGCGATGAGAGAAGCTAGAAGGATGCTTGGGTGCATAGGGAGAGGAATGGCCAGTAGGAAAATGGAGGTTCTGATGCCCCTGTATAAGACTCTGGTGAGACCTCATTTAGAATATTGTATGCAATTCTGAATCCTACAGCTAGGCCACTCTGAGTAGGCCTGCTCTTACTATTGGAAGCTAAGCTGGGTTGAGCCTGGCTAGTATCTAGATGGGAGACCATCTAGGAATACCAGGTGCTGTAGACAGAGAGGCCCTATGTTGGGTAGCAGCAACATAGTGGAGCTGCACACTGTGCAAGAGAAGGAAATGGCAAACCACTCCTGTACTTTGCTGTGAAACATCACAGGGTGGATTCCTCACTGTGTGAGTTGCCATGACTTAGTGGCATGATCCATCCATCATACAATTCTGGAGACCATACCTTCAAAAAGATATAAACAGGATGGAGTCAGTCCGGAGGAAGGCCACTAAAGTAGTCAGTGGTCTACAGCATAGAGCAGGGGTGTCAAGGACCGCAATCCAGTTGGGTTCTTAGGTTTTCCCCAATGAATATGCATGAGATCTATTAGGATACGATGAAAGCAGTGCATGTAAATAGACCTCATGCATATTCATTGTGGAAATCCTTAAAACCCGACTGGATTGTGGCCCTCGAGGAAGGACTTTGACACCCCTAGCATAGAGGGACAAACTTAAAAGATCTCAATATGTATACTTTGGAGAAAAGGTGGGGGAGATATGATAGAGATGTGTAAATACCTATGTGGCATAAATACACATGAGGTGAGTCTCTTTCAATTGAAAGGAAGCTCCAGAGTGAGAGGGCTCAGGATGAAGTTAAGACTTAGGAGTAATCTAAGAGAAGTACATTTTTACAGAAATGGAGGTAGATGCATGAAATAGTCTCCCAGTAGAGGTGGTGGAGACAAAGACTGTGTCTGAATTCAAGAAAATATGGGACAGGTGTGTGATCTTTGGGAGAAGAGGAGATAGTGGATGCTGTGGATGGGCAGACTAAATGGGCCATTTGGCCTTTATCTGCCATCATGTTTCTTTGTTTCTATCAATCAATGATTATATTTTAATTTCTTATTTTTGCTGGTAAAGCATGCAATGAACAGCTAGAAATCAGTGTCTGAACTGTACATAAAGGGTAAAATGTTTGAGCCAGAAAATCCGAAAGGCAGTAAACACTAGTTTCAGACAAGCTGTGGAAAAAAGCCACATTAATCAGCTCAAAAGCATATAGATGAAAACATTTATCTATGTTTTACAACCCTAGCAACAAGTCAGTGTGGTTTAATGCTTCTTAGTATTATATTTCCTACCTGTCCAGCTCATTAAAGAGAAAGCATGAAATACAGAATCCTCCAGGGGAGGCTCTCTAATGTGGTTGAAATTATTCATTTGAAAATTTTGCATGTTTCCTTATTTTCAGATTTTAAAATAAAATGATTGATTTGCAAATGCTGTCTTGCACTATTTTTTTTTTTACAGCTTAGTATGACTGGGACCTTGTTGAATTTTTATGTCATTGTGTGATTGAGGCCCATGCTGATGCAAAAGCAGGCTGTGAAAGAATGTTGCATCAACAGGAAGAAACTACAATTGCAGCTGTCTTATAATTTTTTTACACCAAATTCCCCCTCCCCCCTCCTTTACAAAGCCATGCTAGCGTTTTTAGTGCCAGCCACGGCGGTAACAGCGCAGACCCTCATAGGAATTCTATGAGCATCGGAGCTGTTACCGCCGCAGCTGGCGCTAAAACCGCTAGCACAGCTTTGTAAAGGATGGGGATTATTTTTTAAAATTGATGACTGGCAACATTAAGAAAAACAGCTTAATATTTTGCAAATTGTTACCTCTATGGTGGTGCAAATTGTGGTGCACTTTTACTAAACGGCATTATGCACTAAGGGGTCCTTTATTTAAAGTGTGCTAACCAATTTAGCACGCGCTAAAGATTACACATACATGGTTTAGAAACAATTGCTCCCATCAGAAATAAAAATTATTTGACCTGATCAACTTTATTCAAAATGGGTGGTGACATGTGTTCATGTGGTAATTTTTTTTTTTGTTAATGCCTACATTATTAATGTCAGCATTAGTGCTTGAACCAAAAATATTATTCTCTTACATTGGATAGGTACTCATCCACAAAAGGAAAAAAAAAAAAAGCATTCTCAGCCTAAATAATTAACAAAATTTATTGTTAAGTATGTCAAGTAACTATTCAAATATGAGAGGCACTCCGATTCACTCTTTATTAAAAAAAAAACAAGATCCATATTAAAAAAATCTTTATAGACAAATCACTTGTTTATCTTTCACAGATCTTCTCAATGCACCAAAATAAATATGGATTGTGTAACAATTCTTCTAAAATATCTTGTAAATCATATGATTTTATTTTATTTATTTTTAAAATTTCTATACCGTTTTTTCAAAATGGTTTACAAGGAGTTACATACATAAAATTTTAAGAGTCTATACAAGATAAAAATAAAAACAGACAAATTCAGTCTTACATAAAATCAATTGCTGAAAGAATTGCGTCTACATAGTTGAGTCTTTAACATTTTCATAAATGGATTCCTCTCTCCACATTTTCAAATCTGGCTAACAAGGCCATTCCATGGCTTGACTCCTGCACATGTGAAAGTCATGGCATTTGTTTCCACATATTTAGGGTTAGCCTTTGTTTTCAGCAATATGATGATATTAAATATTGTGAGATCTCTTTTGAGAGTTTTAGATAATATTCTTATATTAGTCATCTATACGTCATACATGTTAGGCTCTTATCAAAGTTAATGTTAGGATCATAACTTATCTTATTCCACTGATCTCCAACTTTTCATCTCCATGCTGAAAATCCATATGTTGCTTAATTATACAGAACAAAAAAGGATTGGCAGTACCCCATGGGCTCCTTTTACGAAGGTGCACAGTAGCGGCTAGCGGTAGAGGCAGTAGCGGCTAGCGCGTGTCATTTTAACGTGTGCTATTCTGCACGTTAAGGCCCTAACACACCTTCGTATAAGGAGTCCAATATCTAGCTCAAAGAACATTCACTGAACACAAGGTAAGAATAATGATAATAATGATAATAATAAATAAATAATCATGATGACTGAGACCAATGATGTACGGGGCAGAACTTACTTAGGTTTTTCTAAAACCTGGTGCTGGTCATCTATGAGTATCTGTCCAGGGCCAAAAAAGTCTTTTGCTCTCCATGTAGGCCCGTACTGAGGTGTCTCATGTTTATTTATTTATTATTACCATTATTAGCATTATTCTTGCCTTGTGTTCAGTGAATGTTCTTTGAGCTAGATATAGGGTACTGCCAATCCTTTTTTGTTCTGTTATATTATATTTTGGTAGTTTTGTTTAGCGTTTTTTTCAATACTTAATTGTACAGCCACATATGCAGCTCAATGCAGTGTATTTATACAGAAATCTGAACAAGAACAAACCAATTTTATATTTTAAAAAGTATTTGATCAAATTTTAAAATATGTCCAAGCTAACTATGCATTCACCTTTTAGTTATATGCATATTATACTGTACAGCAGCTTTCAGACATATTTGTAAAATAATGGCTTTTGAAAACAACAGGAAATACTCCCAAGAAGGGAAATGAATGATTTTCCCCCTCCTTTACAAAGCTGCGTTAGTGTTTATAACACCAGCCATGGCGGTAAGAACTCTGATGCGCAGAGGAATTATATGAGCATCGGAGTTCTTAGTGCCACCGCCGGCACTAAAAATGCTAGCACAGCTTTGTAAAGGAAGGGGGTTCATTAATTAATATTTTATCACTAATAATAAAACTGTAAGCGTGTTCCGTGATCCGTAGCTCCGTGGCTGGCGGAATGTTAAAGGGTGCAGCTCATGCAGAGCGTGCACACATCCGGAGTGCATGCGGCACGTGCACACGTTCGGAGCACGTGCGGCACTTGCGCACGTTCGGAGCTGACATCGGGGAGAGAAGGAGGCAGCGGCGACTGAGCTACGGAGCGAGGGGAGGGAAGGCCACAACCACTGTCGCTCCCTCTGCCTCTATGGCCTTCTCCTCTTCCTCCACTCTCTCCTCTGGGTCAGAACACCGTTGCAGCTCTTTGCCCACCCGGCACTGCTGGGGCAAAACAGAATGGGGAGAGGGGAGAGCGAGACAATCTTCCACGCCTTTCGATTGGCCAGACAGCTGTCAAAGAGGGTGGAGCTCATTGGGTCCAAGAGCTGTCAAAGAAAATGCCCTTAAGGACCTCAGCTCCATGCCCTGAAAGCCTTCAAATGGGCGAGCAGGTACTTTGGGATTCCGGAGATTATTGGCTACTGCGGCCACATTCTAAGCCACTTACTAAGCCACTAAATGTCAGGAACCTGAACCTGTGAAATTGGTGGCCATTGTTTGCCCTAATGCAGGTCCTTCCCATGTGTTAAACCTATTTTTACCATGATTGTAAAAACCCTGTTTTTCTGTTTATTTCATTAATGACCATACACTAATGTTGCAGATTTAAAAAAACTCCAAGCCTTAACTACAGTATCAAACAAAAAATATCAACATACAGACAGCGGCCAAGGAGAGAGACAGAAAGACAGACAGACACACAGACAGCGGCCAAGGAGAGAGAGAGAGACAGAAAGACAGACAGACACAGAGAGTGAGAGAGAGAGACAGACAGAAAGACAAACAGACAGCGGCCAAGGAGAGAGGGAGAGACAGAAAGACAGACAGACAGCAACCAAGAAGAGAGAGAGAGGGAGACAGAAAGACAGACACACACACAGAGCGACAGAGGGAGACAGAAAGACAGAAAGACAGTGGCCAAAGAGAGAGAGGGAGATAAAGAAAGACAGACAGTGGCCAAGGAGAGAGAGAGACAGAAAGAAAGACAGTCAGACACATCTAGTTAATGTAGTGGGCTTAAAGACTAGTTAGTAAATGTTTTACAAACACCTGAGGCAACTTTCTTGGTGCCTCTAAATTGGCAAAAATTAATCCAAACGGTGATTTCTTTTAACTAGTTTTATTCTATAAATATTTCTGTATGAAATGGGAAAATACAGTATACTGCCAGGGATGCTACCATGTGTGGCAGAAGAAGCTTCTCTAAACCACATGGATGTTTCTAAAGGGTCTAGCCTTTGAAATAATTTCTTCAGATATCAGTCTTTTGGCAATTGCTTATCAAAGGTGTTGACACAGTATCAGGCAGTAATCCACAGGCTTATCATCAAATTCCACAAGACCTCACTTCAGTGATGTAGCAACAGTTTGAAGGTCATAATGCTCTCTGAAGGTCAATTTACTGAAGCAGAATTCAAAGACTCTTCTGCACACAGAGGTGAACTTGCTGTTTTTGCTGCAGTCTACTTCAATCAGGAGTTGCTTTCTGAATAATCAAGCAACAGTTCACAAATGCTTCTAAGCTGCACTTTCCTAATCCAGAGGTGTGATAGAGTGCAGTCAACCATGGTAATTCGACTTGGAACAAGTTATTATAAGATAGAAACATAATGGCAGGCTGAAAGGTGCTGCGGACTTTAAAGACTTCAGATGTTCTGGCGAATGGAATATGCTCTGTTCTGTTTGTTCCCCCCCCACCCCCCCACACCCCTAAAGTTTATGATTTATGTGGGTCAAGTGAGCTTTTTGCAACAAAGACCACTTAGTAAAATGGAAGATTTAATACCTTTTTATATCATTCAAATATAATTAATTTTCAGGAGTTATATTCTACACATATACAAGGTTTCTGAGAGAATTGTCTTAAAGCTTTGCTAATATCCCTGTCTATTTTGTCCTGCCTTAGGGAATTTTCAGGTTGACCTGTTTAATGATGCTAGTGACAGGAGATGAGCAAATAAAAATGTTGAAAATACTAGCTGAATGATTTTGATAGATAACACACATTTTAATTTGCATTTGTAAAAGTCTCAACTGCCTTGTTTCTGTAGAACTAGCACCACAACAATTCAATATCTATCTAAATATGTAATAAGAACAATTGGAGTCTGTTTCTGGGGAGGGGGGAGGAATCTGTTTCCAGAGACTGTTGTACACATGTAGCCATATGTGTACACAGGCCAAGGCTCGGAGTGGTGGGGAGGTGTTAGGTGGTGTTGGACAGACCACTGTGAAGGAGGAAGTCTAGCATATTGAAGAGGTTGAGAAAGTGAGAATGACTTCTAGAGCCAGGAGGGGAGGAATGATAGAGGGAATATCTGCTGTGATAGGGGGACATTGTAGCTGTGGGTCAGGGGAAGGGGGGTTGAAAGTGTGAATACTAGAATGGTGGGAGATGGAATGGAGAGAATGATTCCTAGAGATGGGGAAGGGAACAGAGTGAGAGGCTCTTCCAAATGAAATTCACTGGCATTAGCTATTTTTATCTTGATATGTTATGCTATTCTTATGTTCTTATCCTGTGCTATTTATCTCAATAAAGTTGATACTTAGATAATAAAATACTGTATGCAAAGTAAACAGCCGATAACATAAGTGAAAGTTTTTGTTTTAGTTATATATTAGGTATTTGGGTGCTTACAGAAGTGATAATCTACTCCTTTTGTGTTAAGTGCAAGGAAATGGATACTTTCAAAAGTGATGTGTTTTCATCTGAAACAACATAGGAAATGTAACCAGAACTGTCAGGAAAACCGTGATAATTGTAAGTTCTGGAAACTTTGATAAATTCCTTTCTTTGTTGAATCCTAGGACTTACAATTCAGAATACCTGTGTCAAACTTCCATGTATTATTATACTATCAGAGGCATTGTCCAAGCCTTCTCCAGAATCTTGTTGTCCAACTGGGGATTCATTTCAGAAATTCTGTGAAACCGTATTGTAGGAAAGCAAAATAATCAATTGGACCCTGTGCCTGGAAACATCTAGCAACTTTTCAAGAACATTCTGAGCCTTTTACTGAAAAATTTGATGACACTCAAGAAGCATTTACAGAGTTACCCTGTGCATGAGGGAGATTTTAGGCCAGTTCCGAATTTCTGATAACCATATCCTGATGCATAGATTTCAAGGATTCCATCTGATGCTCTGCCAAAGACCTATATTTTCCCTAATCTTCAGATGCCTATTTGGACCAGTCAGCAAGAAGAAATTATCTTATTTCCTATTTGTTTGCAGAAGGAGATTAGAAACCTCCAATTAGCTTGCAATGAGCTACAATGAATACAACCGTTAAACACAAAACTCCAGGTAACTAAGAGGTAACATGTTTTAGCACTTATTGGTCCATCCTACCCCTCTTCAACCAGCCTAAAAGTCTAGAAGGCAGGGTATGAGAGAAGATCCACACAGCGTGGAAGAGTCCTTTCTGATATGGGGTTGCCATTGTAGGTGGTTGGATGATTTGAGGAAATATAATAAAGGGGTGAGGAATGTGATTTGAAGAATGTGATTCACTGATGCAAAGACTGCTGTAAAGAAAAGAGTGGCAACTGGGATGACATTTTTCAGGGGACTTCCAGAAAAAAAAAAAAAAACAGGCTCAATGTCACTGAAGTGGCATATCAAGTTTTATTAAAAATTTCTTATACCGCTCAATCAAACTTCTAAGCGGTGTAAAATTAAAATTGTTTACAACCGAAAATAAGACAACTGGTTAAAACTGACAAATGTTGACAACAGGGGATATTAGTAAATCGAGAAGGACACAAAGACTAACAGGAACAGGAGGGAAAAAAAGGAAAGAACTACAATATTCAAAGTAAAGGAACAAAAAAGGGACAAACAATAGGAAGGGAGTATGTGGAGGAATTAACTGTAAGGAGTTTAGCCCTGAAAAGGGCAGTTAAATGTCAAAAGCATCTTGAAATAGAAAAGTTTTTAACTTTGTCTTAAAATGGGATAGAGATGCTTCTTGGCGTAATATGATTAGGGATAGAATTCCAGGTAGAGGGAGAGATCACTGCAAAATTATTATTGTGTTGATATGCATTAGGTAGAGGGGATCGTTAGGAGATTTTGGGTTACTGAACGGAGAGCTTTTGATGGACAGTAGGGTATTGATAAATTCGGCATGATTACTTAAATGGGTTTTGAATGTTAGTAAAAGGATTTTATAAGTAATTCTATATTCAAGTGGTAGCCAGTGTGCTTTACAAAGAAGGGGGGAGACATGATCATATTTTTTAGCATTGAAAATAAGTTTTATTGCGGTGTTCTGCACGATTTGGAGGTGTCATTTATTTTTTTGTTATGCATCTGAAAAGAGTGTTACAATAATCTAGCAGGATATTACTAAAGAATTAATTAGAGTATTTAAAGAAGAGGGTTCCAGTAATTTTGTGAGGGTTCTAATCATTCTTAACCGATGGAAACAGCATTGAACTACTGTGCTGATATGTTGATGGTACATAGATTTGCTGTCAAAAGTGACACCTAACAATTTTAGAGAGCTAATGATTTAGATAGGCAGAGACTTCAATTTGAGCGGGGCCTGTATAGATAGGCCATATTTGCTGGGGAATATCATAAGTTTAGATTTTTTGATATTTTGAGCCAGCATATTTACATCTAGCAAAGATTTTACTTTTGCCAACTTCTGGTTTATGATTTTTATTTCTGCTGAATTATTAAGATCGATTGGATATATTAATTGCTCATCGTCCGCATAAATGAACATCGTGAAACCTATGGATTGCCCTAGCATTAAGAGTGGTGTCAGATGTTGTGCGATTCTTTGTTATAAATAAACAATTACAAAAAAAAAAAAAAGAGTGGTGTCATGAAAATATTGAAAAGTAAATGGGACAATATGGAGCCATGTTGGTTTTAAAGATTCTGAGGAGTTAGAATTGAAGACAAACAAAAATGTGGCCCTCCTCTCACACTAGGTTATCCATCCATTCAGCGCTGTTTACACAGTGGTAACTAGACCAAATTTTTCAGGGCCAGATGGTGTATGTGCATATGGAATGGAAATTACAGACAAACTAATAATTATGTTTAGTTTAACCAGAAAAATTTTGTGCAACCACATTCTGAATCTAATTGTTATGCACAGTCAAATTCATAACTAATAAATAATTAACCACAATTTAATTTCCTGGCAAAAAAAACCATTGGCTTCAGCTTTATTCAGTAAATTAGACAAGGTATACATTTAATAAAGGTAACAAAAAAATACTCTCCCCAATCTTACTTTAAACTATTTCTCACTACTCTTCGGCTAGTTGGTGATGACCTAGCTGCCCAAAATATTAAAATGTTTGTTCTCTCAGGCTTCTGTGGCTAGTGTCATGATTGTTGCTTTCCATAAACAAAGTATGGCAACTAGACTAAACTAAACCTTAAATTTATAGACCGGGTCATCTTAAAAAACAATCATAAGGTGAACCAGTAATAGTAAAAAAATAAAAATTAAATGAAAAAAAATCAGATAACCCTAAATATACAAGTAATGATAAAAATAAATTTAAACAGAACAAGTTGCTAAATGCTTAGAAAATAAAAAGGGTTTTAGTGCTTTGCAAAATAATTGAAGGGAGTTCAAGCCTCTTATCATAGATGGGATTGAATTCCAACCCTCCATTAATTTAAACATGTAAGAATTCATCAGTTTTCCTTTAAATCTAATTCCCTTAAAAGAAGGGAAGGAGAGTTTTAATCTTTGTGTATTTCATGAGAAACAAGATCTTTGAGCGTTCCAGATTAACGTAATCAAAGGAGTAAAAATACAAAACAGGAGTTTTTAAACGATACAAGCACATTTAAATTGAATCCTGAAGCAGACAGGAAGCCAGTGTAGTCTTTCCAGCAAAGGGGATACGTGGTAAAATTTCCATTTCCCATAAATCAGCATGGCCACAGTGTTTTGTATCAATTGCAATTTTTGCAAGTTGCCTTTAGTTAATCCTAAGTAGATAGCGTTGCAATAAACCAACCTCGCTAGTATAACAGATTGTACCAAAACTGTAAAGTGTTGATGATGAAAGAATGCCTTAACCCTCTTCAGCAGTGGCATACCAAGGGGGAGGGAGGGCAGTCCACCCCGGGTGCAGCCTTAGGGGGGGGTGCACAGCCGGACAGGTCCGGAAAATTCCTGGGCTGCGACGGCACTCAGCAGCATTGGTGCCTTCCCCCTCTCCCTGCGACAGCACTGAGCGGCATTGGCGTCCCCCCTCCGCAATGGCACTCAAGTTCGGCCTCCTTCTCCCAGCATCAGCAGAACTTCAGATCGGCAACAGGTGCTCAGTCAAAAGCTTCCCCTGACTCAGCTTCCTGTTTCCGCCCGGGCAGTTCAGTCAGGGGAAGCTTTTGACTGAGCACCTGTTGCCGATCTGAAGTTCTTCTGATGCCGGGAGAAGGAGGTTGAACTTGAGTGCTGTCTTGGGGCAGGGGAGGCGCCGATACCGCTGAGTGCCATTGCAGGGAAGGGGGGCCTTGCCGATCTTGTTGCCAAAATCGGAAAGGTGAGGGAGAAAGATGGGCCTGTGGTGGATAGAGAGATTGAGAGAAGGGGCAGATGATTGAAGTGGAGAGAAGGGGGCAGAGAGAAGAGGGCAGATGATGGAAGTGGGGGAAAGAGAGAGAAGGGGCAGATGATGGAAGTGGGGAGAAGGGGCAGACGATGGAAATGGGGAGAGAGAAGAGGACAGATTATGGAAGGAGGGGGGAAAGAGAGAGAAGAGGGCAGATGATGGAAGTGGGGGGAAAGAGAGAGAAGGGGCAGATGATGGAAGTGGGGAGAGAGAAGAGGGCAGATGATGGAAGTGGGGGAAAGAGAGAAGGGGTAGATGATGGAAGTGGAGAGAAGGGAGAGAGAGTAGAGGGCAGAGGATGGAAGGAGGGGATAAATAAAAAGAGGGCACATGATAGGGGAAAATGATTGAGTTAGGGAAATACTGGAGGGGGTGAGGGAAAGAGGTGGCGAGCTGTAGGTAGACAATAAAAAAGGAAATTGATGAGAGGGTAGTAAGAACGTAATCTAGATGGATGCAGAAAATAAATTGAAAAGGAAAATGAGGGAAGAAAGGGATTGCAGAAGAGAGGTGTGGGAGAGGGAAGGAGAGGAGAGAGATACCAGACCAATGGGGGTGAAAGGAGAGATGGAAGGGGGAGGCATACAGTTTCTGGAAGGAGCATAGAAGGAGATAAGATGCCATATAGGGGCAGAGAGATGGCAGACAGTGGATGGAAAGAAGAGAATAACAAGAAAATGAGGAAAGCAGAAACCAGAGAAGACAAAGGTAGAACAAAAATTTTCTATTTATTTGTTGCTTTAGGAGACATATGTCACTGTTTCTGTGGTGTTGCATTGTATGCAGAGTCCAGCTTCTTGCTGGTTCAATTTAACCTTTGTCTATGTATTTCTATTTTATCCCCTCTTTTACAAAACTGTGGAGCGTTTTTTAGCACCAGCCGTGGTGCTCTGATGCTCAGAATTCTATGAACATCAAAGCTGTTACCACCGTGGCTAAAATCCACACTACAGTTTTGTAAAAGAGGGATGACATCAGTGGCGTACCTAGGGTATGTGGCACCCGGGGCCCATCATTTTTTGACACCCCCCCCCCCCATGGAAAAAAATATTTTTTGTAATAACCATGAAATGTAATAAATGGTCAGAATAGAACAGGCAGTGAAAATTTTCTTATATTCCAAACATAACATAACATAAATTATGTCTGAATTGTCATGACATCAGAAGTACATATGGAGTAGTTACAGGTGATGTTTGGGACAGTTCTGATTGTGTTAGTTCAATTTTATGTGTTTTTTGAATAGAAAGGTTTTTATTTTTTTTTTGAAGGTTTTGCAGTCTATGGTCGATGTCAATTGGTTGTAGAGTTGGGGTCGAGTGTTGCAGCTCGAATGGCTAGGAGGTTGTCGAACAGTTTTTTTCTTTCGACGTTTTTGGTTGGAGGGTGTGTGAATGGTGCGTGAGTTCTCCTATGTCTGTTTGAGGTGAATTGAATTATTTAGCTGAAGAAATTAGTTACCCCCTCATCCCACACACATTAATTCTCTTTCATTATAAAAAAACATTGATAAGTTCCCAGAAAAAAAATACATTAAAATAAAAAGTGAAAACAAAGGCCCCTACAGATGAGAACATAACATAAGAATAGCCTAACTGGGTCAGACCAATGGTCCATCATGCCCAGTAGCCCATTCTCATGGTAGCCAATCCAGGACACTAATACCTGGTCAAAACCCAAAGAGTAGCAACATTCCATGCTACCGATCCAGGGCAAGCAGACACTTCCCCCATGTCTTAATAACAGATTATGGACTTTTCCTCCAGAAATTTGTCCAAATCTTTCTTAAAACCAGCTACACTATCTGCTTTTACCATAACTTCTTGCCACTTCATTTTTAAGTTTAGATCTTTCCTTTCAAACAGAGACCTTGCTAGATGTCAAATACAGCACAAGGTAACTTCACATGGACTTAGCTGTGCAGGAAATGTGAATCTCCTCATACACCCACCATATAGTGCAAAAATGTGCAAAGATCTGTTTATTTCTTTCGATCACTACATAGCCTAATGCCACACAAGCAGTGCTGTACAAACATATTCTATAGGTCAATGCTAAGGATAACAAAGTTTCCTTCTTGGACCAGAAGGAGATACTGATAAACCACTGGAAGAGATTCCAAAACAACACTCAAAGACCCACTCAGTGTGTGAACCAGTTGAGTGGAGTGGACTAACTGGGGGGTGGAAATGGGCCCGGAGTTTGCTCAGCAGAATTTCCCAGACCACCTCTTCCTCTCAACACATTGACATGCTGCCACCACCACCACTAGGAACACCTCACTGGGTAGGCCAGCTATGCTATAAACTTTATAAAACACATTATTATATTTTCTTATAAAGCACATATTTTAACTGAACTCTCTGACATCCTCAGCCTTTCCATTCACAAAAATAGAAGGAAGAAAAGTTCCCATTTCCTGCTGTCTCATGTCCCCGGCCTATACAATATTTTTTTTCTGCAGACCCTTCAAAAGTCTGACAAAATCCTCGTTTCACTTGCATTATAAAGTACTGAGGATGCCATCTCTCCCCAATCCCAGGTCCTAAAGTCTAAGACAGTAGTGCAAACTAATACTGCCAGATTCAGGAAAAAAAATTTTTGATTCGATTCAGCCTATTGAATTGGTTTTTCAATTCGATTTTCCTGCCCAGTTGGGTGATTTTTTTCAAAACTCGTGGTGGGTTTTATAGCTTTTTCACCCCCTTTGGCTTCTCCTAACCACACTGGCGCTATGGTGTAAATAAAATAAAGAAACAAAAAGGACTTTTCCTCTCTCTGTTAAATCCTAGCTCACGTTTGCAGTCCAACACCAGCTCTGGCAGGATACACATTTCAAATCTGACATATTATAATCACAAAACAGAAAATAAAATTAATTTTTCTACCTTTTGTTGTCTGGTTATATTTCAAATCTTGTTGGTCCAAGGCTCTGGTTTTCTTTCGATAACTTGCTTGCCAGGGTCTCCTTCTTTCTTCTTTCTGCATGCTAACCATCCATCTGCCAACTCTGTCCTCCCTTTCCATTTCCCTTCCCTCCCCAGGAAGTCTGGTATCTTTTCTTTTTTTCATCTCCCTCCACAGATCCACCTTTTCTTACCCCACCACCCCAGAGTCCACCATCTCTCCCTTTCTTTTCCCAATTACCCTTCTATCCAGTATCTCTATCCCTCCTCCACACCATCCCTTGTGTCCAATTTCTCTCCCTTTCTGTTTCTTCCCTCCCTAAATCCCATGGTCCATCATCTCTCTCCCTCTCCTCTATTTTCAGACCCATTATTTCTTCCCCCCCAAAGTTTGGCATATGCACATCTCTTTGAACACCCCCTTCCCTCTGTGTACTTCTAAACCAGGGTCCCCCCCCAAAGGCCTGTCCCCCCTTAAAAGTCTGCCTGTCCCCCCTTGAAGGCCTGCACCCCTCTTGAAGGCCTGTCCCACCCCCTTGTAGGCCTGTCCCCCCTTGAAGGCCTGTCCCCCCCTTGAAGGTCTGCACCCCCCGAAGGCCTGCACTCCCCGAAGGCCTGTCCCCCCTTGAAGGCCTGACCCCCCCTTGGCCTGCCTGCCTGTCCCCCCTTGAAGGCCTGTCCCCCCCTTGAAGGCCTGCACCCCCTTGAAGGTTGGCACCCCCCCCAAAGGCCTGCACCCCCCTGAAGGCCTGTCCCCCCTTGAAGGCCTGTCCCACCCCCTTGTAGGCCTGTCCCCCCTTGAAGGCCTGTCCCCTCCCTTGAAGGCCTGCACCCCCCGAAGGCCTGCACCCCCCCGAAGGCCTGTCCCCCCACTTGAAGGCCTGCCTGCCTGTCCCCCCCCTTGAAGGCCTGTCCCCCCCTTGAAGGCCTGCACCCCCTTGAAGGCCTGCACCCCTTTGAAGGTCGGCACCCCCCCGAAGGCCTGCACCCCCCCTGAAGGCCTGTCCCCCCCTTGAAGGCCTGTCCCACTCCCTTGTAGGCTTGTCCACCCCCTTTTAGGCCTGTCCCCCCCTTGAAGGCCTGCCTGCCTGTCCCCCCCTTGAAGGCCTGCACCCCCTTGAAGGTCTGCACCCCCCCCGAAGGCCTGCACCCCCCCTTGAATGCCTGCCTACCTGTCACCACCCTCCCCCTTGAAAGCCTGCCTGCCTGCCTGTCCGCCCGCCCCACCCTGAAGGCCTGATGCCCCGACCCACCCCGAAGGACCGTTCGTCCTCCTGGCCTCCCCGCACTACCTATGAAGCAGCCGCAGCAGGATCGCGATGTCAGCTATCCCTGCGCTGCTTAGGAGCTGCTTCCTGCGCTGCGGTCCCGCCCCCTCCTCTGACATCAGAGGAGGGATGGGATCGCAGCGCGGGAAGCAGCGCCCAAGCAGCTCAGGGATTGCTGACGTCGCGATCCTGCTGCGGGCTGCTTCATAGGTGTGCTGGAAGGTCAGTGGGGCGAGCGGTCCTTTGGGCGTGGGGGGGACTGAGCGGCAAGGCCGGGAACACCCTCTCAGGGCTGGCACCCCCGCCCCCCCCCCCCCCTTGGTACGCCACTGGATGACATATTCCATACTAGGCAAAGGTATTTTCTGTGTTCTGTGTGTTCGAAAGACATGGTTTTCTGTTAGGATTGACAGTGTAGGATTGATCTGTACTGGTCTGGCTTGTTTAGTTTTCCAATGGGTGTATTGATGTTGTACTGCTCACTGCATATGTAAGATACTGCCTTTTCCTAGGTACTCATGTGTGACATGTGGCTTGTCACTAAAAATCATGTTTTTCGTACAGATGGGGAGGGGGGGGTGCCAAAAAATGATGGGCCCCGGGTGTCACATATGCTAGGTACGCCACTGCTCTTTAGCTTACACAAACTAAAAAAACATTTCTTGACCAGAGAATTTATTTGATCTTTAAACATAAGTGAAGAGTCTAAGAGAATTCCCAAAACTTTTGAAGAAGATTCAATTTGTAATTTAATTCCTGAGGCTAGTGTTATCATAAGAGGGAGGTAATCGAGACTTGGCCCTATCCACAGAAGTTTCGTTTTTGCTTCATTCAATTTCATTTGTACCGACAGTGCCCAATTCTGAAGCTTGGAAATACAATGGTTTACATTGAAGGCAAGGTTTGAGAGATTCGGGACTACTTTAAGCAAAATGAAAATGTCATCAGGCTATGTAAAAAGAATCTCCAGAGCTGATGGCTTAAAGTTCTTCAAAGTACTCATGCAGATATTAAAAAGGATTGTCAACAAAGCGGATCCCTGTGGGACCCAAGTAGATCTCCATGATGTTGACATTATGCCAACCATGCTTACTGTATAAGAACGTAGTACCAAAAATTTATTAAACCGATCCAAAACTACCATATCAAGATCTATATCTGAAAGTAGGTGGATCAAGATATCGTGGTGTACTACATTAAAGGCTGTGGAGAGATCAAACTGCAGCAATAGAGCATACTTGTTGCACAATTGCAGCTGCTGAACCCTTGACAGTAGAGAGATCAAAGAGTTTAGGTACTGAAATTGGAGCGAAAACCATATTGAAATGGATAGATGGAAAAATTATCTAAGTAAAATGAAAGTTGGCTAGCAACAATGTATTTGATCAATTTTGTTAATAACGGTATGTTGACAATTGGCCTATAATTTGAAGAAATAGTGGGATCCAAATAAACTTTTTTCAAGAGAGGTGTAAGGACGATTTGCCCCATATCAGTGGAAAAAAAAAAATCTATTTTCTAACACATGATTTACTAAAGCAGTTATCCATTTAATAGCCTGAGGAAGAATATTTTAGAATAAGTTTGATGGAAAAGGATCCAAAGTACATTTACATTTCCTTAATTTGTCACATTATTGTGCAACTTGGGATTCGGTTACAAACTCAAAAACACACCAGAATCTATCAGATGGGGACCCCGAGGTATGAATATCTGGGTCCAGAATAAGATGATTAAAGTTTACTACAGGGAAATAATTTCTGCTCATTCAAAAGAAATTCAGCACAAAAAGCGCTGGGACTGGGGATAAATGCCTTCTCAATCCATCTAAAAGTTTCCAACCCCCCCCCCCCCTCCTGTTTTTTTTCTGACACAATTTTTTAAATGTGACCAGTCTTCCCTACCAGAATTTAAAATTGTGTCCAATGGACGTTCCCACCAAAATTCAATTTTAGGTTACCACTGAACCGTGAAAACAGGAAAAGGGCTAAATCAGGGCAAGTGGCAAGGAGCACAACTGTCATGCTCCTTTGGCTCTGGAGTTTGAAAAGAAGTGATGGGACTGCATTCCAGGCAGTTCCTCCAGAAATTGAGCCCTGCTTAACACACAGAAAACATTTTTACCCTATAGCAAGTGCAGTGACAGCACAGATGCACTCACTGCCTCCTATTTAGGAGGCATCAAATGCATCTGTATTATCTGTATCAGTGACAGTGCGTGATAAGGTATTATGCACTAACTGCAAGTCACAGTTTATGCCTATTTTCCACCTGCAATCTGTCCATTTCTGGCTCTAATTCATGGTAGAAAAACAAAACATGGAGGAAATGCTATTCAAAAAGGAAAACGTGAAAAAAATCATACAAAATATAATATGCAACATGCTTTCATAAAAATATATATTGAATTCAAATTTTTTTTAAATCAAACTTATGTTAATATAATTTGTCAAGTAAGAATATTATGCTCAGAGACATGGAGGAAAAAGGGGAACAAGTTCCCCCAAAAAAACCTCACCACCCAATCATTGCTGTACCTTCAAATAAACAATAAGGGGCTCATAATAAAAAAAAAAAAAAAAAAGTCTAAAAAGTGGCCTAAATGGGTACTTGGACGATCAAAAAGCCCGATCGTCCAAGTACCCATAACCAAAGCTGGTTTTAGACGTATCTAAAAACAGCTTAGGCCTTTCCCCTGCCTCTAAACGCAGAGCGAAAAGAGGTGTTTTAGAGGAGGGGAAAGGGCAGGAGGTGGGCGGGAGGTGGGCCGACCTACACCTAGGCGTACAGCAGGTATAACCAAACCTTTTGAAAGGTTTCCCAGTAGGCACTTATACGTTTTGACAGACCAAGTCAAAACAGGTATAATTGCCTATAAAGGGCCAGCGGAGCTGATGGCAGCTGGCATGATCAGCTCAGCGGGCAGGCAACCTACCCACCCCCCTACTGCAACCATCGTGGCAGGAGAGACGGCTCATTTCCCCTGCCGCGATGCGATCACCCTTCTATCCAAACTGCTGTGACCCGCCAACTTCTACAGGTACGGGGAGTGGGTTGGGGGGTCGAGGGGTTGGCAGGGGGGTCTCACTGGTCATCGGGCGGGCCGATCGGTGGTTCAGAGGGGTGATCGTGGGAGGGGGTACATCGAGGGCAGGAGGGCCTGGGATTCCTCCTACCCATATCTTAGTGGGGGTGGGGGTAGGGGGTTCGCTGGCCAGGAGGGAGGGTCGCAGCTCACTGGAGCAGGAGGGCTTGGGCTTCCTCTTGCCCCAATCATTGTGGGGGGTCGTGGCTTGCCGGGGAAGGAGGGCTTGGGCTCCTTCCTGCCCCAATGTTGTTGGGGGGAGGGGTGGAATCTGTAACAGGTGTTGTTTTTGACAGACACTGGTTACAGAATTCAGATTTTAGGTGAAAGACTGGCTCCTCCTTCAACTAAAAGCCCTTGTTTTGGGCTTTTTTTTTAGGTTGATGATATGGTGTAAGTTTAGACATAGTGGTGGTCTGGGTGTTTAAACAGCTGAATGTAGAGGCAGGCCATTATAAAAAAAAAAAAAAATTCCTATTGGACATTTTTTGATAATGGACATTTTCCCTGCTTCTACTTTCTTTTTTTTAAAATTCTTTATTCATTTTCAAATTTAAAATAAGTGTAACAATATATCCAAACAAATTAACAATAAATATAACACTTAATAATCATCAATGATACAAATGATAATATTCTTATCTCCCACCCTCTCTTATCATATAATCAATACCTTATACAATATGTAACAATGAATTTACCCTCTCCTCCCCCCTCATAATTCAACTTGTAAATTTAAGGGGAAAAAAATAAAATAAAATGTCATCTAATCAGTACAATACTTTGTAAATGGCTCCCACACATCTTGAAATTTCCTGAAAAAACCCTGCTGTATTGCAATATATCTCTCCATTTTATAAACATGACATAAGGAATTCCACCAGAAATTATAATTTAATTTACTCCAATTTTTCCAATTATACGTAATTTGTTGAATGGCAACCTCAGTCATTATAAGTAATAATTTGTTATTATTTGTGGAAATCTGACTTTTTGCTCTCATTGCCATACCAAATAGCACAGTATCATATGATAATGCCACTGGGTTATCTAATAAACAATTAATTTGGTCCCAAATTGATTTCCAGAAATTCATAATAAATGAACAATCCTATATAATAAAATGCTAGCCGCGCATGCGCACGCCTATCGGCGTGCTTCCATGATCAGTAGGTCTGTGGCTGCAGGAGTGCGCATGTGCGAATCCCCAGCACTTACCTACACTCGCCGGAAGGACTGGACCCCAGCGCTGGACATCCTGCTCTCCTGTCGGCTCCTCTCACGAGCCGCACCAGCGTCGGAAAAGGCTTCCGACGCTGGTGGGGTTCGACAGGAGCGCAGTGACACCTCAAGAGGCGGGAAGGGAAGCACCGAAAAAAGACTCCAGTCGCTACTTTCTTCGCGGTCCCGACTCCAAACACCGATTCAAGCAGCGTGTGCAGCACTCTACACACGCTGCTTCGGGGCCTTCTACTGCCCTGATTTGCTCTGCCGCGTCTCTGATGATGTCATCAGGGACGTGCCAGACTAAATCAGGGCAGTAGAAGGCCCCGAAGCAGTGTGTGTAGAGTGCTGCACACGCTGCTTGAGTCGCAGGTTTGTCGGGAAAGGGGAGCAGGAGACCCCGTACTCTAAATCAGATTTCCCTTTGCCCCATTTCCCACCAGCTCAGCTTGATCCCAAGTAGCAGTACCAAAGGGCTACTGCTAGGGATCAAGAAATGCTACTTTGAAGGTGACAGTCTATGAAGTAGGAACAACTATGGATCACTCTTTAACCCCCCACTCCCCAAAGAGCAAGAGAGCTGCAATTGGACAGACTGAGGAAGGAAATGTTCAGAGAAAGAAGAGCTGAGACTGAAGAAGGAAAGAAAATTGGAGAGACTCAGGTAGGAAATGTTCAGAGAAAGAAGAGCTGAGACTGAAGAAGGAAAAAAAATAGCAATAAATACCTACAGGGAAACACAAGATCAGGAGCATACAGAGAAAAAAATACAGCATAGAGGTTTGCAGGAATAAGGAACACATAGAGAAAGTAGAGCAGAGACCCCTGCAAGAAGAGAAAAAGAGCAAAGAGACTGGGGATGAGAAAGAGACCAGACATGCTTGCAGGAGAAAAAGCAAGGCAGTAATGTTACAGCTGGAGAGTGCAAAGTGAGGAAGAAAGCAGACAGTGCTACACAGGGAAATGGAGGGGGAGAGAGACAGAAAAAAAAAATAAAAAGACACACATATATTCTAGCACCCGTTAATGTAACGGGCTTAAAGACTAGTAGAATAATAAATGATCTAAAGTCCCTGCTTCTACTTTCAACGTTTAGGGCCTTAGGCCAAAGGGGACCTAGATGGGGTTTTTTTATTATGCTCCTCTAAGTTAATACTGTGCAAGGCATCAAAAAATAAATATCATTTATCTGTTAGATAATGTTTCTTGGCCTCGACATGCCACGTTTCATTGTTTCTTCAGGAAGCCAAACAGGTATTTCAAAAGACACAAGTGTTTCTTTGGGGGTCAGTCTCTTAACCTGTTAGTTCCTTTAAAGAGCTGTTTCCTTATCATGGTATGCAGTTAGCATGAGAATTAACTCACAGTGTCATTCTATTATGATAGCTGTTACTGCGGTCTTGTGCTAATTGCCCACCCCACTTTAGTAAAATGACCCCTAACGAACTTTATAATATAGGACCTGTTTACTGATGTTCCACAAGGGTAGATTCTGTAGAAAAGTTTTTACAATGCTGCAGCATCATATTCAGGATTTTGAAATAGTTCTGGCACATTTTGTTAAATTTAGATATGGATGCAGAATTAATATGCCACAAAAACTTTTTTTATTCTGCTTTTAAATCAACATTTAAAAAAAAAAAAAAAAAATATATATATATATATATATATATATATATATATATTTTTTTTCAAAGCAGTATTCCCCTTCTCTTTTCATAAGATCTTCTCTATGCTTTTCTCATTCTCATATCTTATTTCTGCTTCTCTTTTTATTCCATAACTCACCTTCTCTTAGTATTGCTTCTATCTCATCCCAAAGGTTTACCTTTTCCTGTCATCTAAATTTTGCTCTGTTGTATTTTCTCTTTCCTCATCTTTCCTTTTCTCTGTCCTCTCTAATCCTACTTCCCAGTAACTTTTCTATCCTACAGCTGTTCTCCCTTCCCTCATCTTCATTGTTTTGGATCGATGAAGATATGTTTTTGTTATGACAGTCTTTAATACTGTCTATAACCTTTATTAATATTTTGACCTTAAAATTTAGGACATCATATAGTATTACCCAAAATGACTGGGCTTTACTGCTGGCAACCGTGTGGACATCGCCACAGGAACAGTCTGTTCATGTAAAAGCAAGCCAACGTATCTGGACTGTTGCCTCTGATAAATCTGTGCATGAGGTCATTGAACAAACTAGGTAATGAATTGTATGGACAGCAGGGCGAATGTAGCAGCTGAGAGCTGGAAATAGTGACCTTAAGAAGTTTAGTTAAGTCAAGCTGTTTCAGGACGGATCAAACATTAATTTAGGAAGAGCTATGCAACTTCATTATAACTGAAACTTTGAAGAAAAATATTTGCATTTCTGAGGACATATTTTGGACATGCACCCCTCTCTTTACCAAACAATAGCCAAAACAACATAGGGGTATCAAAAACAGGTCCATAGCTATATTAAACTTAACAATATTAAGAAAATAATTGTACATAAAACAGGCAGAATTATCAACAATAGAACTGTACTGCCTTTGCCGGCTGAATCAAAGAATTTCATATCGCACTGGGATAAGTCCAGTTGGGTTAGATGGTAATGTTTTAGCCACAGTAGGTACAATCTTATTACCTAGCTGCCACTATCTATGGTGGCACAAAGTTGCTTTGGTAAATAACACCATTATTAAGCTGTAGATGGAGACTCACGTATCTCCCCGATAGTAGTGCCGAAGAGTCAATGGACCCCCACAACATAACCCCTAGGCTAGAACTTACCTCTCAAAATCTGCCTGAGCTGGTATGAAAAAAAATAAAAAATTCCTCACATCTAAAAATATTAGACAAAAGATAGGTGGAGAGGCAGCGACCTCAGAACCATAGGCAAAACCTTAAGCAAAGCAAAGTAGAGAGTGTGGTGCAATGGTTAGAGCTACAGCCTCAGCACCCTGAGGTTGAAGGTTCAAATCCTACTCTGGTCCTTGTGACGCTGAGCAAGTCACTTAGGACCTCTAGCAGTTTTTAGCACAGAGAGCTGTGCTGAATGGCCCGCGCTGCTCCCAATGCTCATAGGAACTCTATGGGAGTCGGGAGCAGTACGGGCCATTCAGCGTGGCTCATCCCTGGTGCAGTTTGATAGAAGAGGCAGTTAATCTTCCACCCCAGGTATATTACCTTTAAACAGCTTTTTGTAAAATGTGAATTCATGACAATGAAGACCCCCCTCTAATAAGGGAGATGTTTTTTAGTTAACTGCATTAAACAGTGTTTAATATGATTAAAGTGATAAAAATGATTATGGAACAAAATATAAAATACAAAAAGTGTAAAACATTGGATCAAATGAAGATGTATGTGCTGGTGAACTGATTCTCATTAAAACTTTGCATGACACTCACTTTGGAAACCTCTGATGATCCTGATATATAATAAATAGCGTGGGGACATATTTATATATTGGTATATTTTTCATGCCTAAATTTTGGGCTCCTTTTACCATTCTTCCGTTCCTCTACAATCTGATCTATCCTCTCCAAATAATAATTCCCCAGTCGAAACTCTCCAGTTTTCTATTAAAAATCCTCAACCTCTTAACTTCTTTCTTATCTATCTCCCTCCTCCAATCACAAAACCTTCTTTAACTGCCCTCATGTCTGCAATCATGGATTTCAGTATTGCCCACCCTAATCCTATAATTCTTGGAGACTTTAACATACATTTTAACCTGCCTAATCACCCCAACACATCAGAGCGCCTAACTTTAATTTCAGATCTCTCCCTGACACTACTGCTCTCATCCCCTACTCACTCTGCCAGACATACCATCGATATGATACTTAGCCCAATAGCAATCAGTAATATTTTCCAAAAACTCCAAACTTACTCCCTTCCTTAGTCAGATCATGTTCTTATTAACCTCTAACTAAATTCTATTACTCAACCAACCACCACTTCACAGAGCACTTATATTTCCAGAGATATCAACAAGATTACAGCCCCCGCCATCCAAAAGTCTTTTAACTTAAACCTACAAGATTTCTCAAATCTTACCATAGAAGAACAATCTTCTCTCTGGAAAACTACAACACAATCCCTTATGGACCTTGTAGCTCCACCCCAGGAAAAAACACCCAAATCACAACCCAAAAAGAAACCATGGTATAATGAAAATCTCATTCTCCTCTGCCGACAACTCCGCACCACCAAACATAAATGGCGACAAACAGGGTCTAGCAACTCCCTCCTTCAATACAATAAAATGGCTACTCAATTCAAAACCACCATACAACAAGCTAAAAAAGAGTACTATTCAAAATACATAACCACAGCTCACAACTCCTCAGCACTCTTCAGTATAGTCCGATCACTATCCCCTTATTCAAATAAGAAACCCCCCTCCCCTACTTAAACAACCACCAGCATCAGAACTTGCAAACTACATTGACAAGAAAATCAAAGATATCAGATCAAACCTAGGACAATCTACACCTACACAATTTCCAGAATCTTCTGATCAGACTAATCTTTTATCCTTCAGCTCATTCTCTAACTTTAAACTTCCATCTTTAGCTGACCTTCTTAAAGTTTTCCAATCTATAAATGCCCCTAATAACCCAACAGAAAGCATCCCTCCCATAATCCTTAAAAAAATATTTTCTATTTTTGGCCCATTTATACTGGAAATGGTAACTAAAAGTTTAACCTCCAACTTCGTCCCAAAAGCTTGGAAATCTACTCTAGTATTTCCAAAATTGAAAAACTAAAATCTAGATAATATATCACCGGCTAACTTTCGTCCTATTACCAACCTTCCTCTCATTTCCAACCTTACGGAAAAAAAAGTACATAATCAGCTCATAGAATTTATTGATAAATCCAAAGCGCTTCACCCCCACCAAACAGGTTTCCATTCCAATTATTCCACTGAATTATCCTTACTCGGTCTTATCACTACTATACACTACTTTCTCAATCACCGAAAATCTGTTCTTCTTGTTTCTCTTGACTTATCCGCTGCCTTCGACACTATTGATCACTATCTTCTTATCGATCGTCTTAGGAACTGCGGTATCACAGGTTCAGCCATACCTGTGATACCATGGTTTATCTCTTACTTTAATGAGCAAAACATTAAAGTTCACTCAAAAGAGAAAACCTCACCACCTATTTTCCAAACTTACGGTGTTCCCCAAGGTTCTATTCTCTCTCCACTACTATTTAATATCTTTATTTCTCCTCTTCTCATCCTAGCTCAATCCATCGGCTTTACAATTTTTGCATAAGCAGATGACATTCAATTACTCCGCCCTGTCGATTCTACAAAAATAAATGAAATATAAGAAATTAATAATAAACTTGACAAAATCAGTGATTGGTTCCAAATAAACAAACTTTCCCTTAACATCAATAAATCCTGTAGTATACTCTTCCCAATCAGGAACAACGAAACAATAACCGGAAAAATCTTTATTAAATCCTGCTCAGTAAAAATTGAACCAAAAATAAAACTTCTCAGAGTAACCATAGACAAAGACTTAACCTTTCACGACCAGATAAGCTCTGTAGTAAAAACTTGTTTTTACAAACTTAGGCTCATCCGCTGTTTAACTTCAATCCTTGAAACTAATGCAATCATAGCCCTCGTGCACTCACTGGTTATCTCCCATCTAGACTACTGTAACTCCCTATATAATGGACTCCCACAAAAATAACTATGTCGTTTGCAGCTTATACAAAATACAGCAATCAAACTTATACATAAAGTAGGAAAATAAGATCATGTTACTCCTCTTCTGAAAGAAGCTCATTGGCTACCCATCACCCACCATATCACTTATAAAACCTTAATGTTGGTTTTCAAAATCAAACTCTTACGTCTTCCATCTTTTCTCGACAAACTTATCATCCCTCTCTGTCCTTCTCGGACCCTAAGATCAGTAGATCAAAACTTACTGGCTGTTCCTTCCATCAAAGAATTCTACTACACTAGGAAAATTAACTTCTCTGTAGTTGCTCCAACCTTATAGAACACCATGCCACCTCAACTTCGTCATGAAAATCTTCTCGTTAAATTCAAGACCAAACTAAAAACATTTCTATTTCAAGATGCATATCATAACCTCTAAATACCTCCTCTCCCTGATGTCATATCCCCCCTCTTCCCTTTCTTTTAAATTTTGTTTTAATAATGTACTTATTGTTCCTTCCTTTCCCTTATTACCCTCAAATTCATGTAAGTTCTTGTTTATCATCTTCTTTAATGTTCACTACTCCCTCATATATATACATTTACTATTTTACTTTTTATTTTATTTTTTTTTTTAGCATTGTAAACCGGCCAGATACATGTTGATGGTTGGTATATTAAACACAATAAAACTTGAAACTTGAACTTGAAACTTAAACTTATGAAGCCGCATTAGCAGCTTTATCGCATGTACATTTTTAGCGCGCACTAATCCCCATGCTAGCCGAAAAACTACCGCCTGCTCAAGAGGAGGTGGTAGCGGCTAACGCGGTAGGCAAATTAGCGCACGCTATTAAGCGCGTTAAACCATTAACGTAGCTTCGTAAAAGGAGCCCTTTGTTACAGGTCCAGGTGCTAAGCATTATTCTATAAATCATGCCTAATTTTAGATATGGTATATAGAATAGCGCTAAGCAGGGTTTTTTCCCCATATTGAATTTTTGGGTGCCATATATAGAATGTATAAAATGTATTACATAATCTTATGATTGCTTGTATCTCTTATTTATTTGAATCCTCCTCTGTGTAAACTAAATGTATACTTAATTTTTTAATTGGGTATGGTTAAATATGCAAATACATGGGCAATAGAACTTGATAACTTGCACAGAAACATACATATTCACTACACAGATGACAATGAACTAAGTTGTATAAAGATTTTGACGTCCAAGTTTTAAACCTCTATACAAGGCTCCAGAAAGAAACATGATCAACATCTCTAAATGTGATTTCTGCAGCAATAAAGCATTACTTTGTTATCGTTATGAAAACTCGATAATGTTGGACTGCTTTTTTCCCCCTCAACTCAAAGTGCACAGTTGTTTTTAAGGTTTGAAAAATTGGAGATTAAAGACCAAAACTTTCATCTTGTGTCAGCTTTTGACAATTTCTCAGCTTATAAATCAAACTAGCAATGTTTTTTTTTTTTCTTCAGATTGCATTTTTGCTGCACAATAGATCACACACTGTACAGTGTTGAAACAAAATTGGATTGTGTGAATATTTCTTAGCTCTGTACAATGGATATGCATGCTGGATGGAGAATGAGGAAGATAGCTTGTTCTGCCAAAATACTATCATGTCATGTTTCCTAAACATAAAACCTAAGGGCTTGGTGCTTGAGACTTACGGAGGACTAGTCACTGCTAATAACTGCTTTCAATCACAGGCTAATTCAGCCATGTGTTTTCTGCATACCACATAATATATGGAATATACTTTTCTATGGAATTTGATGAATCACTAATAATATCAAATAGTAGAGCTAGTAAAAATATTTAAGTTCTGAACAGATAGCACGTAAGGTTTAACATTGCTTATGGGCTCCTTTTACTAAGGTGCGCTAGCGTTTTTAGCACATGCTACATTGCCGCGTGCGCTAACCCCGCTCTACGTGCCATAAACTAACACCAGCTCAATGGAGGCATTAGCATCTAGCGTGCACTAAGACCACTAGTGCAGCTTAGTAAAAGGAGCCCTATGTTTCTTAAGATCAAATTAGCAATACTCAAAGCTATCACAATGCATTTAAAAATAGTTGCTCTTGAATGATATAATTCTTCCAAAAAAAAAAAATACAAGGAACCAAATCCTCATGCTAAGAAGCCCCCCCAGATAACAGGCATACTGTGAAGTGAAACAGAACACTACAAATGTCACCCAGAGCAATTCTACCATATCATAATAGCAGTAACATCCACGAGTCACGTAACAAGGACCTACCGTATTTTCACGCATATAACGCGCGCGTTATACGCGTTTTTACCTACCGCGCATACCCCTCGCGCGTTATATGCGTGAGCGCGGTATACAAAAGTTTTAAAACATAGTTCCCACCCCCGCCCGACGCCCGATTCACCCCCCCAGCAGGACCGCTCGCACCCCCATCCCGAACGACCGCTCGCACGCACTCCCACCCGCACCCGCATCCACGATCGGAGCAAGAGGGAGCCCAAGCCCTCTTGCCCGGACGACTCCCCGACGTACGATACATCCCCCCCCCCCGGCAGGATCACTCGCACCCCCACCCCGAAGGACCGCCGACTTCCCGACAATATCGGGCCAGAAGGGAGCCCAAACCCTCCTGGCCACGGCGACCCCCTAACCCCACCCCGCACTACATTACGGGCAGGAGGGATCCCAGGCCCTCCTGCCCTCGACGCAAACCCCCCTCCCTCCAACGATCGCCCCCCCCAAGAACCTCCGACCGCCCCCCCCAGCCGACCCGCGACCCCCCTGGCGACCCCCACGACCCCCCACCCCCCTTCCCCGTACCTTTGGTAGTTGGGCCAGAAGGGAGCCCAAACCCTCCTGGCCACGGCGACCCCCTAACCCCACCCCGCACTACATTACGGGCAGGAGGGATCCCAGGCCCTCCTGCCCTCGACGCAAACCCCCCCCCCCCCCAACGACCGCCCCCCCCCAAGAACCTCCGACCGCCCCCCAGCCGACCCGCGATCCCCCTGGCGACCCCCATGACCCCCCCACCCCCCTTCCCCGTACCTTTGGTAGTTGGCCGGACAGACGGGAGCCAAACCCGCCTGTCCGGCAGGCAGCCAACGAAGGAATGAGGCCGGATTGGCCCATCCATCCTAAAGCTCCGCCTACTGGTGGGACCTAAGGCGCGTGGGCCAATCAGAATAGGCCCTGGAGCCTTAGGTCCCACCTGGGGGCGCGGCCTGAGGCACATGGGCCCAACCCGACCATGTGCCTCAGGCCGCGCCCCCAGGTGGGACCTAAGGCTCCAGGGCCTATTCTGATTGGCCCACGCGCCTTAGGTCCCACCAGTAGGCGGAGCTTTAGGATGGATGGGCCAATCCGGCCTCATTCCTTCGTTGGCTGCCTGCCGGACAGGCGGGTTTGGCTCCCGTCTGTCCGGCCAACTACCAAAGGTACGGGGAAGGGGGGTGGGGGGGTCGTGGGGGTCGCCAGGGGGGTCGCGGGTCGGCTGGGGGGGCGGTCGGAGGTTCTTGGGGGGGGCGGTCGTTGGGGGGGAGGGGGGTTTGCGTCGAGGGCAGGAGGGCCTGGGATCCCTCCTGCCCGTAATGTAGTGCGGGGTGGGGTTAGGGGGTCGCCGTGGCCAGGAGGGTTTGGGCTCCCTTCTGGCCCAACTACCAAAGGTACGGGGAAGGGGGGTGGGGGGGTCGTGGGGGTCGCCAGGGGGGTCGGGGGTCGGCTGGGGGGGCGGTCGGAGGTTCTTGGGGGGGGGCGGTCGTTGGGGGGGAGGGGGGTTTGCGTCGAGGGCAGGAGGGCCTGGGATCCCTCCTGCCCGTAATGTAGTGCGGGGTGGGGTTAGGGGGTCGCCGTGGCCAGGAGGATTTGGGCTCCCTCCTGGCCCGATATTGTTGGGGAGTCGGCGGTCCTTCGGGGGGAGGGATGTATCGGACGTCGGGGGGGGGCATCAGGCTTTCAGGATGGGGACAGACCTTCAAGGGGGGACAGTGCACGGAAGTCAGGGGGGGTGAACGGAGAGTCGGGACAGCGCACGGAAAGTCAGGGCAGTGCACGGAAGTCAGGGGGGGGTGAACGGAGAGTCGGGACAGCGCACGGAAAGTCGGGGCAGTGCACGGAAGTCAGGGGGGGTGAACGGAGAGTCGGGACAGCGCACGGAGAGGCGGGGCAGTGCACGGAAGTCAGGGGGGGTGAACGGAGAGTCGGGCAGCATGCGCGGTATAATCGTGAGCGCGTTATACCAAAGTTTTTGTGCTTATCATCGTGATTTCTGCGCGCTATACACGTGTGCGCGTTTTATACGGGTGCGTATTATTTGCGTGAAAATACGGTACTTAGGAAAACACAGCACCAAACACTACAATGTGTACTAGAACATCAATAAACCTATTGGAAAACTAAAGAAGCCAGATTAGTACAGATCCATCCTGCACAGTTAAAGCTAACAGAAAACCATGTTTCTTTCATATGCAGAAAACATAGACAGACCTTCAATCAGTATAGAATAAGTAACTACAAATTAAAAATAGAAACACATAGAAGAATATTAAATTGAATCTGCAAGCAGCCACAATGCAACACCAGAGAAAAAGTGGTATCCCCCTGTACTGTTCAAAATATAAAGAGTAGATATAATTTTCAAAATTTGACATATTACAATACTACATTAAAAGTTAACATCTGTTGTATCATTCTCTCTCTCCTTCTCATATACCCCCATGTTCAACATCTCTCTCTTTCCCTTCCCCCATGCAGCATTCTCTCCCTTTCTCTGCCATGTCCAATATCTCTTCCTCTCTCCTACTAACCATCATCTCTCACCCCCTCTTTTGTCAAACATCTCTCCCTTCTTCCCTTACACTATAATTTTTAACATTACCGTATTTTCTCGCATAAACGCGCGCGTTATACGTGGTTTTTACGTACCGCGCACACCCTTGCGCGTTATACGCGTGAGCGCGTTGTACAAAATTTTTTTTACATAGTTCCCCCCACGTCTGATTCACACCCCCCCCGCAGGACCGCTCGCACCCCCACCCCGAAGGACCGCTCGCATGCACCCGCACCCCCACCCCGAAGGACCGCTCGCACGCACTCCCACCCGCATCCACACCCCCACCCTGAAGGACCGCTCGCACCCCCACAGCCTCCCGACCCCCCCCATCATGTAGAAGCTCCTACCGGTGTCCTGCTGCTTCCTCTTGGCGGTCCCGACACGATCAGGGCAAGAGGGAGCTCAAGCCTTCTTGCCCCAGCCAACCGCGGCACCCCCGACACGATCGGAGCAAGAGGGAGCTCAAGCCCTCTTGCCCCCCTGACTCCCCGACACGATCGGGGCAAAAGGGAGCCCAAGCCCTCTTTCCCCGCCGACTCCCCAACTCCCCGACAATATCGGGCCAGGAGGGAGCCCAAGTCCTCCTGGCCCTGGCGACCCCCCCCCCCGCTACTTGTTCGGGCCAGGAGGGAGCCCAAACCTTCCTGGCCACGGTGACCCCCTACCCCCACCCCGCACTACATTACGGGCAGGAGGGATCCCAGGCCCTCCTGCCCTCGACGCAAACCCCCCTCCCCCCAACGACCGCCCCCCCCAAGAACCTCCGACCGCCCCCCCCAGCCGACCCGCGACCCCCCTGGCCGACCCCCATGACATCCCCACCCCCCTTCCCCGTACCTTTGTATAGTTGGCCGGACAGACGGGAGCCAAACCCGCCTGTCCGGCAGGCAGCCAACGACGGAATGAGGGCGGATTGGCCCATCCATCCCAAAGCTCCACCTACTGGTGGGGCCTAAGGCGCCTGGGCCAATCAGAATAGGCCCGGGAGCCTTAGGTCCCACCTGGGGGCGGGGCCTGAGGCACATGGGCTCAACCCGACCATGTGCCTAAGGCCCCGCCCCCAGGAGGGACCTAAGGCTCCCGGGCCTATTCTGATTGGCCCAGGCGCCTTAGGCCCCACCAGTAGGCGGAGCTTTGGGACGGATGGGCCAATCCGGCCTCATTCCGTCGTTGGCTGCCTGCCGGACAGGCGGGTTTGGCTCCCGTCTGTCCGGCCAACTATACAAAGGTACGGGGAAGGGGGGTGGGGGTGTCATGGGGGTCGGCCAGGGGGGTCGCGGGTCGGCTGGGGGGGCGGTCGGAGGTTCTTGGGGGGGGCGGTCGTTGGGGGGAGGGGGGTTTGCGTCGAGGGCAGGAGGGCCTGGGATCCCTCCTGCCCGTAATGTAGTGCGGGGTGGGGGTAGGGGGTCGCCATGGCCAGGAGGGTTTGGGCTCCCTCCTGGCCCGAACAACTAGCGGGGGGGGGGTTCGCAAGAGCCAGGAGGACTTGGGCTCCCTCCTGGCCCGATATTGTCGGGGAGTTGGGGAGTCGGCGGGGCAAGAGGGCTTGGGCTCCCTTTTGCCCCGATCGTGTCGGGGAGTCGGGGGGGCAAGAGGGCTTGAGCTCCCTCTTGCCCCGATCGTGTCGGGGGTGCCACGGTTGGCTGGGGCAAGAGGACTTGAGCTCCCTCTTGCCCCGATTGTGTCAGGGGTGCCGCGGTTGGCTGGGGCAAGAGGGCTTGAGCTCCCTCTTGCCCCGATCGTGTCGGGGAGTCGGGACTGCTAAGAGGAAGCAGCAGGACACCGGTAGGAGCTTCTACATGATGGGGGGGTCGGGAGGCTGTGGGGGTGCGAGCGGTCCTTCGGGGTGGGGGTGCGGGTGCCTGCGAGCGGTCCTTCGGGGTGGGGGTACGAGCGGTCCTGGGGGGGGTGAATCGGACATCGGGGGGGGGGCATCAGGCTTTCAGGGTGGGGACAGGACTTCAAGGGGGAGAGGAGAGTCGGGCGGGCGAAAGGAGAGTCGGGGTGGCCAGAGGAGAGTCGGGGCGGGCGAAAGGAGAGTCAGGCGGCGACGGGAGAGTCGGGCAGCATGCGCGGTATACGGGTGTGCGCGGTATATAAAAATTTCTGTACATAAATTTGTGTTTTTTGCGTGCTATACCCGTGTGCGCGTTTTACACGGGTGCGCATTATCTATGTGAAAATACGGTACTCCTTCTCTCCCCATGCACTCATATTCCCCAACATTTTCCCTCTTTTGCCCCTCTCCTTGCAGTCTATTTACCTCCCCTCTACCACATATGTGACATTTTCCATTTCTTGTCCCTCTCCATCCCTTTGCAGTACCTCTCCCTTCCTGCCCTCCTCCCCAAGTCCTAATCCTCCTTCTCTTATCCTCTCAACCTGCATGCAACATCTTTCCTTCGTATTCCTCCCCCACCACACTTATAGCTAACTCTGTCTTTCTTGCTGCCTCCTGCACTGCACCTCTTTCTCTTCACTCTCTGGCTTCAACAGGTCAGAGTCAGCAGCATCAGTCACTATAGGCTGCCTGACGCTAACCCAGAAGCTTCTTCTCTGCCACATCCTGCCTAACAGAAATAAGAAGTTGTAAACAGCAGCAGAGGAGAGGCTTCTGGGTTAGAGGTAGGCAGCTTGTAGAAGTCAATGCTACTGATTGACCCAATGGACCGCAGGACCCAACCTGTTCCTCGACGCCAATGTGCATGGAGTGGGCATGTGGGCCCGCCCATTGTTATATCCCTGCCCCCTTCCTGTGCCATCCATCCATCATTCCTCCCTCCATCCCTTCCTGTTCTGCCTGCCATTCATCCTTGTATCTCCTCCCCTGCCATCCATATCTCCCACCTACAATGTTCTCTCTAAGCCAGTGAAGTTGCTATGCAAGTCATGATGTGTTCTGAGCAGCGGTTGGTTTGGACTGGGCTAGCACATGGTGAGCAGGGGGTGGGGGTGTGCAAAGGCAAGCAATTTATGAAAATTATATCAAATTATATTAAAAAATTTAGAAGTTAAATTATTTCTATTGAACTAAAAAGAAAATATACTGCACAGAGTGGTTTTGACATCAGAAAAAGAGGAATAAAAATGTGTGTCCCCCCACTTTTACTTTGCAAAATATCATCCTGCCTCTCCTTCCCACTTCCATAAAGTATCCGCCTCTTCTCTCATCCCCCTTGCATAAAGTGAGGGCCATTATGGGTCCAAAAGGTGTGGAGAGCTGACAAATATGTCCCTACTTTGGGCCATGACACCAATAATGCTTCTCACCTTTCATTCCTACCAGAACACCTAGCCTTAATCACACATGCAGAACACAGATAAACCCTATGCAAGTACAAGACCACAAACTAAAAGTCCTAATAAACAAAAACAAAACCCTAATGCTAGACTCTGCATGCAGTACAACACCATTGAAACATAAACAAAATATAGACAGCAAATGTTTCCATGGCCTTATCGGTTTGCTGTTTTTCTCTGCTTCACTTTCTGCCCTACATCCATCTTTAGTATTAAGTTTTAATATTCAGTTTTCTTCAATTTTTCTTCTTCCTTCTCAGTTCTATCTACTGTTACATATTTTCCCTTCCCATCTATGCACATGCGCCATCTCCTCCATCTCTTCACCCTTCCCCTCCATCCATTTATACCATCTTCCTTTCTTTCTTTCTTCTCCTCTATCCCCATCTTTTCTTAAATGCCATTTTTCCATCTTTCTTCCCTTCCCTACTCCTCCCATTCTAGTGCACCATCTCTTCCCCCCCTCTCTCTCCCTTTCCTCTCCATCCCTGTACAACATATCTCCTCTCTCCCCCCCCCCCCTTAGTGGTATGATATTTTTTCCTCTCCTTACAACAGTTTGGCATCACCCTTCCTTCCCTCATCCCCCATTGTGGTCTGGCATATCTCTCTCCTTATTTCCCCCTCCATTAGTCCTCTCTCCTTCCCTTTCCCTCTTCTTGTGATCTGGTATTTCTCTCCTTTCCTCTCCTTCCCTTCCTTCTTCCTCCCTATCCTAGTCTGGAATCCCTCTCTCTATCTCTCCTCCTTTCCTTCTCTGGTATGGCATCTCTTTCTCCTTCCCTCCTCCTCCAGTGGTCTGACATCTCTCTCCTTCCCTTTCTCATTCCTTGTGGTCTGGTATCTCCTCTTCTCACCTTCTCTTATCTCTTCCTCCTCCTATTCCCTACCAAGGTCTGGCATTTCTGCACTCCCCTTTCCTTTCCTTTCCCTGTCCCAGAGGTTTGACATCTTTCTTTTTTCCCTCTCCATCCCCATAGTCCAGCATTCATCTAATGGTCACCTCCCACCCCCCTCGCTCCCAGTGACCTGACCCCCCTGCCTTCCTCCCCTCCATGGGATCTGGTAAGGTAGCCGTTCTTTCATTAAGTTGCAGAGTAATACATTTAAAACCAAAACCAACAGGAGGAAATATCTTTCACTTAGAGAATAATTAAGCTCCGGAACACATTGCCAGAGGATGTAGTAAGAGTGGTTAATGTAGATGATTTTTAAAAAAAGGTTTGGACAATTTCCTGGAGGAAAAGTCCATATTCTGTTATTGAGGCAGACATGGGGGAAGCTACTGCTTGCCCTGGATCGGTAGCATGGAATGTTGCTACTCTTTGGATTTTTTCCAGGTACTAGTAACCTGGATTGACCACTGTGAGGACGGACAACTGGGCTAGATGGACAATTGGTCTGACCCAGTATGGCTATTCTTATGTTCTTATTTCATTGCACTTGCCCTATTTCTGTAAAGATCTGAAATTAGGCTATCCCTCTAGGCCAGTGGTCTCAAACTCGTGGCCCGGGAGCCACATGTGGCCTGCCAGGTACTATTTTGAGGCCCTTGGTATATTTATCATAATCACAAAAGTAAAATAAAAGTTTCTTGATCATATGTCTCTTTAGCTATATTATTATTAAGACAGCCAAAAGGAAAGATTTATAAACTATAAAGAGTTTTGCCTCATGCAAAATTGTCATCTCTTTAATAAAATATTAACTATTTTTTCTGAGGCCCTCCAAGTACCTACACATTCAAAATGTGGCCCTGCAAACAGTTTGAGACCACTGCAGTAGGACAACCTTTTTGTCTGAAAGGCAGATTGGGAGTTGGAACTGGTTTGGGGGGCTATCATAGTCTATGGCCTGAGGAGTTGGAGGATTCTTATGGTCCATTGAGGTTTTATCTGTATTTGCCTATGCAGATATGAAGGCTATTTTGGAAGCTGACATTAGATTTTAATGCTGTGGATGATAGAAAACTAGTATCAATAAGTTTGTGCTATCAAAAAGAACTGGAAAACATTTCAATCCTACTTCCTTGCTTTAATCTATTATTAGCTTTTAAGACTTACTTTTATTTACTGGTATTACAGTTCTATTCTGTTCATCTTATTGCTGGATAACATAAATATTCTTAGTAAAATAATACATTGCATGATAAACATATAGCTCAAAGAAATGGAAAAGATAGTTGAAATAAAAGCTTTCTCAATCTGTATACTTATATAAGAATTAAATATGTATTATTTGACTCAATTACCTATACTGTACTGCTAAAATTTATGAAGGTCCATATCTTTCTGTAAATCAATTTACATGTTAATGTACTTGGCCATGACTTTTCATTGTAGATTTCTTAGTTGTAAAGCATCCTTAGCAATTATGTATGCCATCCAATAAGGAGAGAAAAAGGGAAGAAGATGTGAAAGAGGCAGCTCTGATCTACTGGGATTTGTCTTTCTATCTTAGAGTACTGTGTAACAATGGGATTTTTCGGCATATATACTGACAGGGCTCAGGTTCTAGAAGAACAGCCTAAAACACATAGCCACCACCACTTCATAACCTCCAGAACATCAGAGGTGTTCTGCTTCAGCCCCTCCTTTCCAGGCAACATGCAAGGAGGAAGATGGAGGTGTGAGCCTGTAGCATAGCAGAAAGCAGTCACTCTGGTCCCCAATTCATCTTCTCTTCTCCTCTTTCTCTTGCCTGTCTGCTCCCTTCCCTAGCTCCAAAGTTCCATTTTGTTTTATGTACAAATGTTTACAGGATCATTTCTTGAAAGAATTTGACCTCCTACCTTCGGAGTTAATGAAGCCAAATGGTCCCATTTAAAAAATAAAAAAAAAATCAGAACTAAAATGTAGAGGCCTAATTTTAGAAGTTGCTTTCATTGTTGTGTCCAAAATGTGGGCAGAGAAGAAAATGATGTTTTAGCAGAAAGGTTTAGAACAACGCCAGGAATTTCTTTTTCACTCAGAGGGTGGTGGATACATGGAACGCGCTACCGGAGGATGTGATAAGCAGGAGCACGCTACAGAGCTTCAAAGAGGGTCTGGACAGGTACCTGGAGGACAAAGGGATTGAGGGGTACAGATAGGAGTAGGGGTAGGTAATAGGGATAGGATTAGAGGATTAGAGGCAGTTACAAAATTAGTCAGGGACACTGTTCAGGCAATTAGGCCTGATGGGCCGCCGCGGGAGCGGACCGCTGGGCAGGATGGACCTCTGGTCTGACTCAGCGGAGGCAACTTTTTATGTTCTTATGTTCTTATGTTTTAAAACTAGACACTAAACAGGCATCCTGATTTAGACAAATAGCATCTCTACATCTGGATGGCTAGACTTTTTGTCACTATACTTAATGTTGTGCAGGGGAAATGGCTTCATCCTGGATATGCAATGGAAGTGGTATTCTTCATCCTGAGGTGAGAGAAGACCCTTTCGTGAGCAATGGGTAGTGCTGTGTTGGCACCCCCAGAGGCAGCATATTTCCAGCTATCTTTTTGAAGAGAGGACCTGGAGCCATTCAAGCATACTATTGGACGGGGAGAGGGCGAAGCAATTTGACAATTTTATAACACGACATCTGCATATATATATATGCAAGCTCACCCCCTCTTTTACTAAGGTACTCTAAGCCTTTTAGCATGCGCTAAACGCTAACACGTGCATGTTATCCTATGGACACATTAGCGGTTAGCGCACTAGTTGATTTAGCTCACGCTAAATCAGTGCTAAAATGCTTAGCGCACCTTTGTAAAAGAGGGCCTCAGTGTAAGCATACAGAATATTGTCAGTTTTGCAGGTAAGTGCAAACTTATGCAGCTATGTGGCAACAAAACACGTTAGCAGTGAGGCCACATCCTCTATAATAAAACTCTAAGCGTGCATGCGCACGTAGGATGGCGTGTTCCCTGCGACCGTGGTGTCTGAGTCCATGCCGAATTCCATTTTCGAACACGGAGGCAAGGAACATGCCGGCGACTCCCCCCTCCCCCTTCACTCACCGCCAGAGAAACCGCTGCCGACGCTGACTCCATAGGTGTCGGAACGGGGTGGGCACAGATGCCCCTGCCGGCATCTACTTCTCACCCTCCTCCCTCTCGCCTGCTCACCCGCCCACTGCGTTTAGCTTCTTAGAAAAGCTTTGTGCCGTGTTACTATTGACCTCGCCGTCTTCTCTCCACTGTGGCCCGCCCCTGACAACTTCCTGTTTCTGCTGGGGCTAGCCGCAGTGGACAGAAGACGCCAAAGCCAGCAACAGCGTGACGCAGCGCTTTTCTTTGAAGTTAAACACGGTGGGCGGATGATCAGGCGGGAGGGAGGAGGGGAAGGAGGGGGAGGAGTAGATGCAGGCAGGAGTGCGTTACAGAGTGAGGGAAGCGGGGTGAAGGGAGAAATGGATGTGGAGGAAGCAAGATGGGGAGAGGGAGAGAGATTCAAGGAGGGGACAGAAGGGGGAGGGACAGAGGAAGTAAGAGAGGGAGAGATGGACATGAGGTTCGTGTCGGTGGGCCAGAAGGGGTGCTGCTGGACAGGAGGATCAGCGAAGAGGTGCTGCTAGACAGGGGGGATGTAAAAGGAAGGGAGAAGGCCTACTGCTGGACAGGGGGAGCAAGGAAGAGGTGCTGCTGGATAGGGAGGAGGTAAAACGAAGGGAGAAGGGCTGCTGCTGGACAGGGGGAGCAGGGAAGAGGTGCTGCTGGATAGGGGGAGATAAAATAAAGGGAGAAAGGGTGCTGCTAGACGGGGGGAGGTAAAACAATGGGATAAAGGCTGCTTCTGGATAGGGGAACAGGCAAGGGGTGGTGGTAGACAGCCAAGGAAAGAGAGAGACAGAAAGAAAGAAAGACAGAAATCGGCCAAGGAGAGAGAGAGAGAAAGAAAGACAGACACACATCTATTCTAAGCCCGTTAATGTAACGGGCTTAAAGACTAGTGTACATATAAAGCTCATAAATGCAAGGAGACTTTCATGTGGTGGAGCTGGGCTTTAAAAATGAAATTATTAAATAACAATTATAAGCATGAATATGAATAAAATACATATAATAAAATATTTTTAAAAAATTATATGACTCATAATGATACAAAAGCACTACTCTGTTAGTAACAGTGCAAATCTAGTCAGTAGTGCGTTCTACCTTTAGAGAACTTCAATCTAGTGGAGAAAAAGCCTCAAATATCACACAGAAACTGCAATCCTCATAGGTTTCAAGCTGTTCTATTAACATCATAAGCAAAAAAAACCCCCCAAAAACCCACCTCCACTATCAATACTTACCCCCTCTTTTACTAAGGTGCGCTAGCCGATTAGTGCACAATAATCAAATTAGCGTGCGCTAAACTCTAACGCGTTTCTAGATTAACATGCACGCATTAGCAGATAGCATGCACTAATCGGTTAGCGCACCTTGGTAAAAGAGAGGGTTTATTTCAAATAGGAGTGGAGCCCACCACTGTGCACAGGATCGAAATATGAATATAAAGTCAATCCACTTAATTTAAACGGTGACAGCTTTTCGACGACTTCTTTTCTCTCCAGCTTCAGCATCCTTTAACTTCACTTTAAACGTCCACTGTCGACGGTTACCCCTTACTTCTTTAGTTGTTTCACCTAGTTATTTCCTGGTTTTGGCTGCGTCAGGAAAATACTAACATTATTTTCATTCCATCTGATTCCAAGCACTAATAAATGGGATGGAATTTCCATGGACTTCCAAGGAGCTCTTTTGCATGCGAAGATTTACCGGCACTGCAATGACCCACAGGATTTTAACAGTAAGTTTGAACATTGGGGTCTGACTGAAATCATTGGCCCTGAATAGCTCACATCCCGATAAAATTATTAACCTATAGGATGACTTTTAAATTTAAACTTAAATTTATTATTTCTAGTCTGCTTTTGTCCCTATGAGTGTATACTGAATTATTGGGAGTAAAGATGGACTGCCATGCTAGACACACCCCCTCTTTTATGAAACTGTGATAGCAGTTTCTAGCACGGGGAACTGTGCTGAATGGCCCGCGCTGCTTCCGACGCTCATAGGAACTCAATGAGCGTTGGGAGCAGCGTGGGCCATTCAGCGCATCTCCCCGCGCTAGAAACTGCTATCGCAGTTTTGTAAAAGGAGGCCACAGTAACACCTAATGGCTTAAACTTACAAATTGAATGGACAACCCTGTTATGAAAGTTATGCTACGAATGAGCCACGATTCATAAGATAAAAGAATTAGTAAAGGGCTGAATTGAAGTGACTAGATGACAGCGTGCGGTACTAAATGGTAAGCAACAAAGTAGTAACTAAGGGCTCCTTTTGCTAAGGTGCGCTAGCATTTTTAGCGCACGGACAAGATTAGCGCGTGCTATAAAACTCGGTAGCCGAAAAATTACCACCTGCTTAAAAGGAGGCGGTAGCGGCTAGCGCGCGTGGCAATTTAGTGCACGCTATTCCACACGTTAAGGCCCTAACGCCCCTTTGTAAAAGGAGCCCTAAGTAATTAAAGACTTTAATGATATATAGCTGCTACAACTAAGAACTGCAACTTAAAAGATAAGTGCCTTAGGGCTTCTTTTACAAAGGTGCGTTAGCGTTTTTAGCGCACACACCGGATTAGCACATGCTATAGCGTGCGCTACCCGAAAAACTACCGCCTGCTCAAGAGGAGGCGGTAGCGGCTAGCGCGTGCGGCATTTTAGCGCACGCTATTCCGCGCATTAAGGCAATAATGCACCTTTGAAAAAGGAGCCCTTAGTTAAGAGTAAGGATAAAAAATACAAAAAAATAATAATTAAAATAGTAAGAAATGTATTAATGACGATTTAAACAGTTTTTCCTTAGAAAGATATGAAGGATTGCTGCATCACTATCCGATGATCCACAAATAGTTGAATAAAACACGTAAAGCGATAAATCAGGATTTATTTATTTATTTTATTTCAAAGATTTCTTAACTGCCTATAACTAGGCAGTTTTACAAAACACAATCATATAAAATAAAGTATACAACACATATTATACAAATAACAACAGGTCCTTCATAGCAACTATATTTTACAGCACTTGACAGCGTATGTTATGGTATCTTATGGTGATAGCTGTATACATAAGTGTGATTACTAAGTTAAACAGCCAAATTTGGAAGCTGCACGTCTTAGCAAAAGAACCGCTAAATAAATAACCCCCACTTTTACAAAAACGTAGCGTGTTTTTTCAGTGCCAGCCACGGCGGTAACAACTCAGACACTCATAGAATTCCTATTAGCATTGGAGCTGTTACCGCCACGGCTGGCGCTAAAAACCGTGCTACAGTTTTATAAAAGGGGGGTGGGGTAAATTATATGAAACCATATACCGTACTTTTACTATCTTTCACCTCTACCCGCCTTCAACCCAATGGAAGTCCTCATAACAATGCACACAAGGAGCCATATTGTGGAGTAGTTCAGGTAAATTTGGTGGCAGGCAATAATTGAGGCCCGTATTTTTGCCTGTTAAAATCTGTTTCATCCTCAAAAATTCTATTAATTATTGATGTTCTAATGTTTAAAAATATATTTAGGGTGTGGCTGTGAGTTGTTAAGAATATTTTTTTAAGCAGCAGAGCTATTAATATATTTTGGAGATTTTACAGCTTACTAAATGATCTTGATGCACAATATTAAATTCTATTCAGTATGAAAATGGAAAATTCTAGCAGTAAGAAGAGGACAATGCTTCAATCAATATCTTTTCCATTTATGGGTGCTTTCTAAGTATGATTCTTTTCTTCAATGCCTAAAATAATATAGATATAATTTGACTCTATTAATACATCAGCAGACATATACTATGAAGAATGATTTTTCTATTCAGTTCCATGTTTGTTCCTATTTCACTGTCATCAATAATGTTTTTGCTATACTTTGAATACTGCACTCTCCTCATTCAAATGTTTGTCTGCACAATATCATTAAATACTGCTTTTATATCATCAGCAGTTTTATTCCAATTTAAACTTAGGGGCCTTTTACTAAACTGTGATAATTTTTTGCACATAAAGATGGGGCCATAGCAAGCTATAATTCTGCCCTGTGCAAGTTGACTACAATGACAGCTACCATCCTTTCTTACATTGCCCCCACCCTCCCTCCAGGGTACATTAGACTTTTAATTGTGAGTTTTGTACTTTATTTAAATAGTATTTCCAACTTCATATAGGCCTATTACCTAATACAACCATGTAAAACAGTAGCAGCATTTAAAGAGTGTAATTTACATAAGTATCATCTCAATACAAATATCTAGTAAAACTAATGACAAATTCACCAACCAAACTATTAAAGAAGGGACAGGAGCACACATAGAGCAATTTGATTATTTAAAAAGTACAGTGTCAGCATCTGTGAGACAAACCTGGTTTTTCTTGTTACATAGAAATTTTTGGACTCATGTTCGGTTGCTGAAATTAGATAGTTTTAAGTCAAATAGATGCTGGCACTGTCATCTGGACATAGGGACACTGGATCATCTATTATTTTATTGTCCTTTAATACTTACCTTTTGGAGATCTATTTGGGGACATATTAATTTGATTTTAGAGACTGTGATTCCGTTATCTTATGAAACAGTAATCTGTGGGACATTATTATCCTTTAAGCCACCAATAGATAGACATAAAAATAGACTGTTAGGAATTATGACTGGTATAGCCATCCAAATGGTCACGAAAAATTGTACAGTGTCTGCATCTGTGAGACAAACTTGTTTTTTTCTGTTACATTGAGCATTTTGGACCCCTTTTTTGTTTACATAAATTAGATAGCTCTAAGTCTGATAGATGTTGGCACTGCAATCTCAAAGCTGGGACTCTAGATCATCTATTATTCTATTGTTCTATTATTCTATTGTCCATTTATTTTGGATTTCTGGAAATCAATATGGGGCCAAATAAATAGTTTATTGGAGAATCCGGTGGCCCTATCATATGATACTATTTTATTTGGCCCGATCAAGTCGGGAGGGGGTAGAGAGTCGCCTGGGCCAGGAGGGCTTGGGCTCCCTCCTGGCCCGATCGAGTCGGGGGGGTAAAGAGTCGCCTGAGCCAGGATGGCTTGGGCTCCCTCCTGGCTCGATCGAGTTGGGGGGGGGTCGCGACTGCCACAGGGCAAGAGGGCTTGGCCCCCTCTTGCCCCGATCGAGTCGGGGGGGGTCGCAGCTGCCGCAGGGCAAGAGGACTTAGGCTACCTCTTGCACCGATCGAGTCGGGGGGGTCACGGCTGCCGCTGGGCAAGAGGGCTTGGGCTCCCTCTTGCCCTGATGTTGTCGGGGGGGGGGGGGGAGTTGGTGGTTTGACATGGCAGGAGGGCTTGGGCACCCTCCTGCCTGGATCGTTGTGGGGGGAATTCTGTAACCGGTGTTGTTTTTGACAGACACCGGTTATAGAATCCAACTTATAAGTGAAGGACTGGCTCCTCCTTCGCCTAAAAGCCCTTCTGTTGGACGTCTGGGGCTTAGGCGTTTTTTTGTTTCATTATGGCTAAAAAGTGTAGACGTGGTGTGGGTGTACTTTAGACATAGTGGAGATTGGACGTTTAGGCAGAGGAAGGCTATAATCAAAACATAGACATTTGTTTTGGTTATGGACACTTTCCCTGCTTCTGGGTTGAACGTTTAGGGACTTAGGCCAAACGGGGACTTGACGCTTTTTTTGATTATGCCCCTCCATGAGCGTTGAGAGCAGTGTGGGGCATTCAGCGCAGCTCCCTGCACTAAAAACCACTATCGTGATTTAGTAAAAAGGGATGGGGTATATTTGTCTATTTTTGTATAGTTGTTACTGAGGTGATATTGCATAAAGTCATCTGCCTTGACCTCTTTGAAACCCATGGAATATAAATGATAATTAACATTTTCTCTGCATACAGTATGCTTTGTGTTTTTAAAATTTTATTGTTGGTAGATCATTTTGACTTGGCCACAAAGGTAAGGGGGAGGGAGGGAGGGGAGCTGCTGAAAGACATCTAGTAATCCTTGCAGGCTTGACTGTGCAGGGAATTATTTTTGTAAAATCATGTTTTGTTATGTGACTGGCATTATTTAGACTTTAATTTCTATGAATGAATAGAATGAAAATGATATAAAATTACTTGCTTGTTTTTATGTGTGTGCGCTGAAGGAAAGTGGAGAGAGAATGGGCTGAGGACGCTGAAGGGAAATGGAGAAGAGAGAGTGGGGAGAAGACACTGATTTATAAATTGACAAATGTACAGAATATTGTTTCTTTTTATACTTTAATATAATAAGTTCAATATAAAACAATTCAAGGCTTGTATGGATGGAGCTTATGGGGATTAGTCTAATAAAATGGTATTTTTTTATTTCTCATTTGTTTTATTTTTATTTGTTAATTTGTAAAGTGGTGATTGTTATGTATCAGTTTTTTCAAATTTGCATCTACTGTCTTTATATTTTGCACAGTATTAGAGGACATGTGTTACTGTTTTTGTGGTGTTGTGGTGTTGCATTGTATGCAGAGTCTGGTTTCTTGGCGGTTCAGTTTAACTTTTGTCTACATATTTCTATTTTTAGTTTGTGATTATTCCATATTGGGCGAGGGTGTATCTGTCTTTGTGTATGAAAGGGGCATGGCTTTCTGATAGCATCGACTGTACAGGATCAATTGACTGTGCAGGATCTGGTTTGTTTAGTTTTACAATGTATGTGTTGGTGTTCTAGTGCTCACTGCAGTGTTTAAGATGCTGCCTTTTCCTAGGTACACTCTTGTTGTGTGATATGTGGATTGTTACTAAAAATCATATTTTTCATATAGATGGAGGGGGGTGTCAAAAAATGATGGGCTCCGGGTGTCACATATGCTAGGTACGCCACTGCACACAGGTTCTGTGCTTTCTCTTTCTCACACTGTGTACAAAGTAGGAAACAAAAGAAAAAACTTCAAAACAATGGGCTACATTCACTAACCTGCCCGATCGTAACCAATCTGTATCCGATCCGGGCAGGGCCGATGGATTCTTCAACCAGTAATATTCAAATGGGGCAATTAGAGGAACGCCCCCCATCTGCCGGCATGGATCGCTAGTGTGCGATCCCGACGCTTGCGCAGACCATCTGTAGATGGTCTGTTCATGTGTCTAAGACCAGTCCGAGCCACAACTTTTTTTTTTTTTACTTTACTTTTTAATCCCAGCGAGCCTGTGGTATTAACCCACTTTAAACCCACGGGTTAAAACCATGGGCTTGCTGTGCGAGGAAGAGCAGGAGAGATTCGGGGGAGAGCAGGGCGCAGACAGGAGAGATTCGGGCGGTGATTCGAGGGAGAGCAAGGCAGGAGGCAGGAGAGATTTGGGGCAGCAGAGAGCAGGGCAGAGAGCAGGGCGGCAATGGGGCTGGAGAGTTGGAAAGGATGTTTGCGACTGGTCCCCAGCAGTCGCTTCGTGGGTTGATTGGCCAGTCCAGTCGGATCGTGAAATTTGTGTTGTAAATTGCGTCCCTGCCTACTTTGCATGCCTTTCCCCTCATTTGCATGTGCGGATTGGAATCAGATCGACAGAGAGGTAAGTGAATCGGGCAGGAGTAAAATTAGGTCGCAAAGGAGTCGCAAACCAATCAGTACACGATTAGTTTGCTTAGGAATCTAGCCCAATGTCCTTCACTTTCAGCCTGAACACTTTCAAGGCTGCTTTAAAATTTAGCCAATATCCTAGCAGCTTCTTCACAGTCCCAATCTCAGCAGATCATTCATAAGCAGGAAAACAAAAAAACAATAAGGAAAAAGAAAAGTATCTGGCAAGCCAGTGCAACACTCACATCTATGGGCTCTGTTGCTCTAGACTCATGCACAATGGCTTCAGAAACCTCTATGATTTCCTCTGGATCACAAGGCTCTGCTGGGCTCAGCTGCTTCAGTTCCTGCCTTTCTATGGGCTCTGCTTCCTGACCTTGCTTGACTCTAAGAGCTTTCCAAAGTAACTCTTCCTGTGCTGTTCCCCTCTGAATGTGTGGGCTCTGCAGAAGTTTGGTAGGACAACATCCAAGCCTGTTTGGCAGAGGTACAGGCTTGAGAACTCTCTGGCTCCCTCTTTGTTCAACTGGTATATTGCCTTTCACTCTGTGCTTTCTAGGTAAAGCTGTGTAAATACAAGTTTCTTGTTCAAGAGTGTGATCAGTGTCCTGCTGTCTTACTAAGGGTGTCCAAGGCTCATATTCTGAATCACTCTCCTCATAATAGGCAGCCCTGGCTTCAGCAGCCTCTGAATCTCTGTGTGCAAATGCTTTTCTGTTTTTGGAAAGCACTTTTGCTGAGGCTTTAAAAGTGACAGGTCTACCATTAGGGCTAGAAATGTCACAGTAGTGATGCTTAAGCCTGCCCATATCCCACCTTGGGTGCGCTTAAGCATCGTTACGCGTCTCTGTAGATGTGCTCTGGAGGCCTACAATGTGAGTGTCCTGCCTTAGTAAGGTTTTTTTAAAAACATGCATCCCAATTGGCTGCCTAATGGTGGTAGGACACCTACTGCCGCCTGCCATCAGATCGCACATTTTTGAGATCCTAAAGAACTCAATTCTGGTTTTAAAAGCATTGTACTTTGGAGTGGGTACAAACGTTTCTCAAGGACATTTCTTGCTGAATTGCTTAAACTATGGTCTGATATATTGACAGCGTTTCCAGCATTAGATCTCCGTCTTAATATTTCCGCCATTATGGTTTGGTTGAAAAGCATTCTGGTTCACTCTCCATTACCTCATGTACCTCTTAGGTTTTAAGCCATCCTGGAGAGAGACATACAAACTGTATCTGAATAAGCAACTTGCCATGAGCTCAGATATGTACAAGGCAAATAATTAAATCTAAAATCTAAAAAAACTCCACATTCTGACAGTAATTTCAAGGCCATTTGTGTAGGTAAACAGCAATTTATGCATGCAAATTGCCTTCTGAAAATTGATCTCCATCAATTTTCTAAAACATTTACATGGGTACAGAGAAAATTATATACATAAATTGGCTGTTTGAAACTGGTCCTCCCTTAATATAACTCAAAGTGTGCATTGGGAAAGCTGTTCTTCAAGGAGAATTTTGAATGGGATTGGAAATCAGAAATGTATGCTGTAGATTGCATATTCAATGCTGCATGAATTATTTTTCACACAAAACGCAAATACCTGTCCATATTTTTCACACAAAATGCAAATAACTGTCCATAGGTACTTTTTATCTGTTGCAGGTTTCAAAGTGAAAATTTTGATGGACTTACTCTTTAAAAGTCGGTGCAAGATTTGATAGTACAAAGTGAACTTTGGTCTGATGCTGACAATATGAAAATTTCCCTTTATATATAGCTAAAACTACACGTTTCTTAAAGTACATATGCTTTACGTTGCATTTAGATGTGTTCTGGGAACGTGTTTGTCAGAATCATAAATAATATGGGTGTGTAGCAAGAATATTTTCATTTTGAGTCATTTCCAAGGATGCTCTTTTTTTGTTGTTTTGTTTTCTTTCTGTCATCATAGGAGCAATATTATATCAATTCTGTAAAAGAGTATGCACTCTTCCAGAACAGTGTTCACTGTTTGGTTTTCTTATTGTCATTCTCATTTGCTAATGACAAGAAATAACATGGGTCATTTTATTGACATTCTCTATGTAATTTCAAATAAATGTCTAAATAAAAGAGATCTCACAAATGCATAGCAATACCAATAAAATTTCTGACTACTATGTAATGAATGGATGAAAAAAGCCTCAGAAGTCTATAGGTGTACTATGCCAAAAAGTAATACGTCTTGTCACCTCTAAATTGGCCTAAATCTCTTTCTTAGGCAAAAAAAAAAAAACAACCCTTCATCATTGTCAATTTCAATGTGAAATGAACTTTCTAAACATTGAAAACAATATGTGAATTGAGGAGCATCACAAAGGGAGTGCATATTTCTTTGATTCCCTGTTCATGATGAAGCACTTGGATCCCCTGAACTTGTGAAAGAGGTCTCCATTGAGATATTAGATAAGTGCTTGCTGTATATGTGAAATTTTGTTCAATTCACACACACATGTGCAAGCTAAAAGATTGCATGCACATTTCTGTGAACTGCTGTCATGACCCTTCAATTTCAGGAAGGTCCATCCACTGTGACCCCAAGTGTGTGGGATGAATCTCCTCTCACAGTCCACTATCTACCTGAAAATGTGGGCCAAATAAACACCTATGGTCACTATTAGGCTCATCTGTTCACCAAGTTAATGCAAAATGTGAATTGCGTTTGAGTGCCTGATATTAAGCCATTTCTCTCTCTGAAAGCTAAAGCCCCTAGGTAAGTGACTCACTAAATACCTTTACACAAATGAGAAAAAAGGGGTAATGTCTGGAAAGCAGTATATACTAATACTTGAAGTATGGGAAACAAGGTTCTAGATCTAAAGGCTGAGATGGAAGAGTCTGAGGTGGATTTTGTGGCGATCATGGAGATGTGGTTTATGGACAGCCATAATTGTGATATAGTTATACTAGGCTATAAACTATTCAAGAAAGATAAATGCACTCCACATCTCAGAAATAACTATTTTCAAAAGAAAAAGATAGGTGCAGGAGTAAACAGGCAGATAGACAAGGGCGACCCGGTCAACATTGTATATCTGGATTTTCAGAAGGCGTTCGACAGGGTCCCGCATGAACGACAACTTCAAAAAATTGCGAGCCATGGAATCGAGGGTGAAATACTCATGTGGATTAAAAACTGGTTGGTGGATAGAAAACAGAGGGTGGGGGTAAATGGACAATACTCGGATTGGAAAAGCGTCACGAGTGGAGTGCCGCAGGGTTCGGTGCTTGGACCCGTGCTCTTCAACATATTTATAAACGACTTGGAAATTGGTACGACAAGTGAGATGATTAAATTTGCAGACGATACGAAGTTATCCCGAGTAGTGAAGACACAGAAGGATTGCGAAGACCTGCAACATGACATAAACACACTCGAGAAATGGGCCGCGACATGGCAAATGAGGTTTAACGTGGATAAGTGTAAGGTGATGCATGTCGGTAACAAAAATCTTATACACGAATAAAGGATGTCTGGTGTGGTACTTGGAGAGACCCCCCAGGAAAGAGACTTGAGAGTACTGGTCGACAAGTCAATTAAGCCATCCTCGCAATGTGTGACGGCTGCGAAAAGGGCAAACAGAATGCTAGGAATGATTAAGAAGGGGATCACAAAAAGATCGTAGAAGGTTATTATGCCGCTGTACCGAGCCATGGTACACTCCTTCACCCCACCTGGAATACTGTGTCCAGCACTGGTCGCCGTACATGAAGAATGACACAGTACTACTCAAAAGGGTCCAGAGAAGAGCAACTAAAATGGTTAAGGAGCTGGAGGAGTTACCGTACAGTGGGAGATTAGAGAAACTGGGCCTTTTCTTCCTTGAAAAGAGGAGACTGAGAGGGGACATGATCGAAACATTCAAGATAATGAAGGAAATAGACTTAGTAGATAAAGACAGGTTGTTCACCCTCTCCAAGGTAGAGAGAAAGAGAGGGCACACTCTAAAGTTAAAAGGGGATAGATTCTGTAGAACTGTAAGGAAGTTCTTCTTCACCCAGAGAGTGGTAGAAAAATGGAACGCTCTTCTGGAGGCTGTTATAGGGGAAAACACCCTTCAGGGATTCAAGACAAAGTTAGACAAGTTCCTGCTGAACCAGAACGTATGCAGGTAAGGCTAGTCTCAGTTAGGGCATTGGTATTTGACCTAAGGGCCGCCGCGGGAGCGGACTGCTGGGCACGATGGACCACTGGTCTGACCCAGCAGCAGCAATTCTTATGTTCTTATGTTTTCTGTTTCAAAAATGGTCATGTCTGCTACTAGATTTTTGTATATGTTCTGTAACACGTCCAAACTAGGATTTGGATGTCATATTGAAAATTCCCCTCCACATAAATAAATAAATAAAAAGAAAACAGACAGGACAAATTAAAGTGTCAAACAGCAAAGAATCTAAGATGATTCAGCTAGAGCTTGCAGTGACAATTTTTTCTAATCTGCCCTAACAGAGGATTTACTTACTTCTCACTAATAATGTAATTATTTTTTTCCAGTTCCCCTGAACATTCTTTTGTTGCAGTTTCATTTGTAGTGACCTATGTAAGCTATTCTCAGTGTACATATCACTTCTTATAGGTAATTAAATTTGTTCTTGTTTAGAGTTTGAAAGTGTTATTTCTATCTTCATGTACAATGGGACAGGTAAAATGAGACTGCAGAACATCTACAATACAATCCAATTTTTATTTGTATACCGCCAACTGGAATTCGCACATTGCTCATATTGTCCAAATAAAAGACACCAACTCACATATACTGTAGTGGTAAAAAATGGGCTGCAGCTTTATTGTTATTAACAACAAATATTTATAAAATCAACTCATCAATAATTTCCAATACAGTGTAGTTTAGGGCTCCTTTAATGAAAGTGTGCTAGCGTTTTTAGTGCACGCTAGCCAAAAAACTACCGCCTGCTTAAGAGGAGGCGGTAGCGGCTAGCGCATGTGGCATTTTAGCACGCGTTATTCTGAGCGTTAAGGCCCTAACGCACCTTTGTAAAAGGAGCCCTTAGTTACAAAATTCTGGAGCTACTCGGTGTCGATCTAGCTCCTCTTCCAAAATTATTCTCCATTCCCCAATTCCATTCCCAAGCCCACCCACCATGATGCATGTGGACAAAGAAGTGTGGCACTCTTAATGAAGAACAGTTAGGTGTTTAGTAGCCAACTAAAGGCATAAGGAGTCAGATGAGGCCAGAATGGTTCCCAAATTTGCTGAAACTTTCTGCCAGATAATGTGCTCATGTCTACAAAGCTGTGACGTTCCAAAGACACCTGGACAATCATTAGAACTTTCAAGTGTGACAAATGTGGGGGATCAGGGAAAAGACAGGCTTGCAGTATAGCCTTCTTGCCCAACAGGCGCACCCAAGCCACAAAAGCCGACATGCCCTTTAGTTTAAGGGATGATATATCCAAAGAGCCAAACAGAACCTGCATTTGAGGTATCAATCGACAGCTCTATATTTATTTATTCATTCAATTTTCTATACTGTTCTTCCAGGATAGCTCAGAATGGTTTTACATAAGTTTGTTCAGGTACTCAAGCATTTTCCCTGTCTGTCTAATGTATCTGGGTCAATGGGGGATTAAGTAACTTGCCCAGAGTCACAAGGAGCAGCTTGGGTTTGAACCCACAACCTCAGGGTGTTGAGGCTGCAGCTTTAACCACTGCGCCACACTCTCCCCCCCCCTATATATTGTTTACAAAAGTGTTCATTGCAGTCCAAACAAGCAAAATCATGGGACAGTGCCAAATCATGTGACCTAAGGATGCATGACATTGAGATCATTTAGGGCATGCATGTTTAGTAACCAATGTCATATGCTATGCTCTGGTGAGCAAAAAACAGAGCCTCACATGGAATTTATCCTGCATTTCCCAGTGGAGAGCGCTCGCATAGAGATGCGAGGTTGACTGCAAGGTTCTGTGAATCTGGCTCTCAAACAATTTGTACTTACATGACCTCGGCTCAAGACTCTACCAGGGCTACTAAGTTCACCGCAGGGAGCAGCTCCTTTAGTGCAATATGGTGGAATCTTAACGGCATACGTTAGATAGATTGTGAGCCCACCGGGACAGACAGGGAAACTTGATAATCTGTTGGGCTGCAAAGCTGAATGTTTCCAACATAGCCTCACATATAGTTTCATCAATATCTCTCAGTGTCAGTGATGATAAATAATGCCTCAATTGCAAAGCCATGCTAGCGTTTTTAGTGCCGGCCATGGCGGTAACAGATTCAAAGGGGTGTACAACACCATTGTCATCTGTTGTTTGAAACACATATTCTAAGCCTTTACTCAACCAGCCTAGAAATCATATGAACTTTATAGCAGGGCTTTTTTTATCTTATTTTTAATATTTTGGAAATTATGTATTGCTCTTATTCACTCAGGGACAGTTTTAAGCTGTTATTATAAATATATTTAGAGCTTCTACTAAAAAGATTTTTTTTTTCCCTGGTGCCTCAATACAGCCCCACCATTCTTTTAAGGGAAGTTGCAGTCACACTAACTAGAGTCTGTACAGTGACCTTCCCTAGAGGTTGGAGGTTCTGGTGGTGTTCTTTAGAACAAAAGAAAACCAAAAACTCCCCCCCCCCCAAAAAAAAAAAAACTCTGTGGAGTGACGATGTTCCTAAATGGACTTTATTTGAAAGTGTCAAAGTTACAAAGGTACACTGAAATCATCCACATAAAATAATTCCATCCACATAAAAATATATCATCCACATAAGAGCCTTAAAAGACCTAGTCCGCTAGGGATACAGGACCCAACACGGTCCGCGTTTCGACAAAAAGTCTTCTTCAGGGGTCCCTGGGGGTTCTATAAAGGTGTTTTTTAGAATTCCTTAAGCTTTTTTATTTTAAAAAAAAAACCAAAAAACTGGTTAATGCATGCTTATGTATCTATTTTATGGATGAGATTGTGTATTAACTACTGTTTGTATTCGTTTTGTGCAGCATCGCCTATGATGATGTAAATTGCTTACAGTATACATATTTTAGACCCTCTTTTACTAAGGTGCGCTAAGTGTTTCAGCGCAAGTTTAGCGCACACTAATCAACACGTGTGCTAGCCGCTAATGCGTCCATAGGATAATATTTACAAATTAGCATTTAGCGCATTTAGTGCACGCTAATATTTACCGTGCAATAAAAAGCATAGCGCACCTTAGTAAAAGAGAGGGGTTAGTGTTTATCAGTGTGTTTTGTAAATTTACACATTCTGTAAAGACTGTGGGCTCCTTTTACGAAGGTGCGCTAGCATTTTTAGGGCATGCTGAAGATTAGCACACGCTAACCCCGTGCTACATGAAAAATACTGACACAAGCTCTACGGAGGCGTTAGCGTGTAGCGCGCGCAGCAATGTAGCCTGCGCTAAAACCACTAGCGCACCTTCGTAAAAGGAGCCTTGTGTTTTTATGCCATAAATAGATAAATTATTTTTTATTGTTATTCACTAGGATGTCTTTTTATGCTTAATTTTGGTATTATTTTTTTATTTTCAATTCTGTTAGTATGATTTTACGTTTGGTCTGATCTTATTCATATATTGATTTTGTTTAACAGTACATTTTAGTCCCTGAAACAGCCCTTTCTGGGTGATACACAGGTGTGTTAGGCATTTCTTTTAGCCCTTGAATTTGTTAATAGTCTCCATGTTTTGTTTTGGGGGTTTTTTTATCACCATTTCATCTTTACTCCTTTTGGAATTTGCAGACTGCTTGCAAGTGTGTTTTTGGGGATCTTCCTTTTTTTTTGGTATGTTATATAGACTTTTTTTTATGGTTTGATCTCAATCTCAATTTATTTATTATTTATTTATAATCCGCTTTTCTCCAAAACAGCTCACAGCTTAACATACATAATCTTAGGCACATACATTTTAAAAGAACCACATGGAAGCAGCCAAAATTTTGGGATCCGAATGACTAATAATACATTATAATTGTCTTAACAGAGGTAAACATCATTTCCAGAGAGGCATCACTTTTAGAGAGGCAAAGTGCTAACCATGGAAGGACTGAAATTGCAACAAATTTCTACAACACCTCAAGGTGCCAGTCCTGGCATTCCATAAAACTGGCCCAGCGGTTGAGAAACAAGATTTCTTACTTTGCACATATCGAACACTGTTTGCTTTTCTTGTGTCAAGTAACTAACGATTTTCAGATCTCAGTGCTCTCGGTGGGCTGTACAATGTCAGACATTTGGCCAAATAATTTGGCAAGGTTTCATAAACACCTTTCTGGCCAAGTTTTAAGATCTTAAATTGAATACAAAATATTATTGGCAGTCAATGTAATTTCTTTAAGATGTGAGAAATGTGTTCATAGTGAGATACGCCCATCAACAAGTTCTGTATCATTTGTAATGCTTTGATGCATGTTAGAGGTAAACCTAGATAGATTCCACACTTAACTTAAAGATTACCATAAGTTACATGTTTAAGTACTGCATTTAGGCCTAGCATAAGTGGGTGCACCTAAATGTAAGCACAATGATAGTGAATTGTATTACCATTTTATTAAAATACTTAGGCCCTGATTCTGTAAAGTCCGCCTAAAGTTAGGTACCAATATTGGCACCTAACTTAATTGATCAATGGACTTAATTGGAAGAGTGTCACCAGTGGGGTGCCGCAGGGCTCAGTGCTTGGACCCGTGCTCTTCAACATCTTTATAAACGATCTGGACATAGGTATGACGAGCAAGGTGACTAAATTTGCGGACGATACGAAGTTATTCAGAATAGTGAAGACGCAGGGGGATTGCGAAGATCAGGCTTGAGGAATGGTCATCGACATGGCAGATGAGGTTCAACATGGACAAGTGTAAAGTGATGCATGTCGGTAACAAAAATCTCATGTATGAATACAGGATGTCCTGGGCGGTACTTGGAGAAACCTCTAAGGAAAGAGACTTGGGAGTTCTGATCGACAAGTCGATGAAGCCATCCACGCAATGTGCGGCGATGGTGAAAAGGCAAACAGAATGCTAGGAATGATAAAGAAGGGGATCACGAACAGATAGGAGAAGGTTATCATGCCACTGTTCCAGGCCATGGTGTGCCCTCACCTGGAGTACTGCGTACAGCACTGGTCACCGTACATGAGGAAGGACAAGGTACTACTCGAAAGAGTCCAGAGAAGAGCGAAGATGGTTAAGGGGTTGGAAGAGCTGCCATACAGTGAAAGATTAGAGAAACTGGGCCTCTTCTCCCTCGAACAGAGGAGATTGAGAGGGAACTTGATCGAAACATTCAAGGTACTAAAGGGGATAGACTTAGTAGATAAGGACAGGTTGTTCACCCTCTCCAATGTTAAGAGAATGAGAGGGCACTCTCTAAAGTTGAAAGGGGATAGATTCCATACAAATGTAAGAAAGTTCTTCTTCACCCAGAGAGTGGTAGAAGACTGGAACGCTCTTCCGGAGTCTGTCATAGAGGAAAACACCCTCCAGGGATTCAAGGCAAGGCAAGGCAAGGCAAGTTAGACAAGTTCCTGCTAAATAAGGGCGTACGCTGGTAGGGCTAGTCTGAGTTAGGATGCTGGTCTTTGACCGGAGGGCCGCCACGTGAGCGGACTGCTGGGCATGATGGACCATTGGTCTGACCCAGCAGCGGCAACTCTTATGTTTTTATGTTCTTATGGTGCCAATAATGGCACTCAGTACCACACAATTGGCTTTAATTGGACTTAATTTAAAGTTAGGCGCCTAACTCGAAAACCACAAGTCTATAAAAAGTAGGCATGCAGCCCAAAGTGCCTACACTAAGGTCCTCTTCTATCAAACTGCGCTAGCAGTTTTTAGCGCAGAAAACCACGTTGAATGGCCTGCGCTGCTCCCGATGCTCATAGGAACTCTATAGGTGTGTTTTCGAGTTAGGCACCTCTTTATGACTTAGGTGCAGTTAAACTCTAATATTAGTGTCTAGCTGTAAGCAAAGAAAATCCAGGCATAAATATGGTACACCTAAATGTTAGGATGCTGAGTGTTGCTAAGAATTATTCTATAAGTGCTTAAGTTTTATAGACATGGAATTGATATTGATGCCTAAGTTTAGACAGACTTTAGAGAATCAGACCTTAGTGCCCAGTTCTATAAATGGTACCTATATTGGTAGGTACCTATGGAAATGGCACCTACCATGTGTCATTCAAAGTTAGGCAAAAATAAGAAAAAGCCTACACTACACGAGAGGGGTCACAACTTGTAAACTGGAAGGAAAAGACCTGCTCTCAATTACATAGTAACATAGTAGATGACGGCAGATAAAGACCCGAATGGTCCATCCAGTCTGCCCAATCTGATTCAATTTAAATTATTATTATTATTTTTTTTTTCTTCTTAGCTATTTCTGGGCGAGAATCCAAAGCTTTACCCGATACTGTGCTTGGGTTCCAACTGCCGAAATCTCTGTTAAGACTTACTCCAGCCCATCTACACCCTCCCAGCCATTGAAGCCCTCCCCTGCCCATCCTCCTCCAAACGGCCATGCACAGACACAGACCGTACAAGTTTGCCCAGTAACTGGCCTAGTTCAATCTTTAATATTATTTTCTGATTCTAAATCTTCTGTGTTCATCCCACGCTTCTTTGAACTCAGTCACAGTTTTACTCTCCACCACCTCTCTCGGGAGCGCATTCCAGGCATCCACCACCCTCTCCGTAAAGTAGAATTTCCTAACATTGCCCCTGAATCTACCACCCCTCAACCTCAAATTATGTCCTCTGGTTTTACCATTTTCCTTTCTCTGAAAAAGATTTTGTTCTACGTTAATACCCTTTAAGTATTTGAACGTCTGAATCATATCTCCCCTGTCTCTCCTTTCCTCTAGGGTATACATATTCAGGGCTTCCAGTCTCTCCTCATACGTCTTCTGGTGCAAGCCTCCTATCATTTTCGTCGCCCTCCTCTGGACCGCCTCAAGTCTTCTTACGTCTTTCGCCAGATACGGTCTCCAAAACTGAACACAATACTCCAGGTGGGGCCTCACCAATGACCTGTACAGGGGCATCAACACCTTCTTCCTTCTACTGACTACGCCTCTCTTTATACAGCCCAGAATCCTTCTGGCAGCAGCCACTGCCTTGTCACACTGTTTTTTCGCCTTTAGATCTTCGGACACTATCACCCCAAGGTCCCTCTCCCCGTCCGTGCATATCAGCTTCTCTCCTCCCAGCATATACGGTTCCTTCCTATTATTAATCCCCAAATGCATTACTCTGCATTTCTTTGCATTGAATTTTAGTTGCCAGGCATTAGACCATTCCTCTAACTTTTGCAGATCCTTTTTCATATTTTCCACTCCCTCTTCGGTGTCTACTCTGTTACAAATCTTGGTATCATCTGCAAAAAGGCACACTTTTCCTTCTAACCCTTCAGCAATGTCACTTACATACATATTGAACAGGATTGGCCCCAGCACCGAACCCTGAGGGACTCCACTAGTCACCTTTCTTTCCTTCGAGCGACTTCCATTAACCACCACCCTCTGGTGTCTGTCCGACAGCCAGTTTCTGACCCAGTTCACCACTTTGGGTCCTAACTTCAGCCCTTCAAGTTTGTTCAACAGCCTCTTATGAGGAACTGTATCAAAGGCTTTGCTGAAATCCAAGTAAATTACATCTAGCATATGTCCTCGATCCAGCTCTCTGGTCACCCAATCAAAAAATTCAATCAGGTTCGTTTGGCACGATTTACCTTTTGTAAAGCCATGTTGCCTCGGATCCTGTAACCCATTAGATTCAAGGAAATACACTATCCTTTCTTTCAGCAACTCTTCCATTATTTTTCCAACAACTGAAGTGAGGCTCACCGGCCTGTAGTTTCCTGCTTCATCCCTGTGACCACTTTTATGAATAGGGACCACATCCGCTCTCCTCCAATCCCCAGGAATCACTCCCGTCTCCAGAGATTTGTTGAACAAGTCTTTAATAGGACTCGCCAGAACCTCTCTGAGCTCCCTTAGTATCCTGGGATGGATCCCGTCTGGTCCCATCGCTTTGTCCACCTTCAGTTTTTCAAGTTGCTCATAAACACCCTCCTCCGTGAACGGCGCAGAATCTACTCCATTTTCTCGTGTAACTTTGCCAGACAATCTCGGTCCTTCTCCAGGATTTTCTTCTGTGAACACAGAACAGAAGTATTTGTTTAGCACATTTGCTTTCTCCTCATCACTCTCCACATATTTGTTCCCAGCATCTTTCAGCCTAGCAATTCCATTTTTTATCTTCCTCCTTTCACTAATATATCTGAAAAAATTTTTATCTCCCTTTTTTACATTTTTAGCCATTTGTTCTTCCGCCTGTGCCTTCGCCAAATGTATCTCTCTCTTGGCTTCTTTCAGTTTCACCCTGTAGTCCTTTCTGCTCTCCTCTTCTTGGGTTTTTTTATATTTCATGAATGCCAACTCTTTCGCCTTTATTTTCTCAGCCACTAGGTTGGAGAACCATATCGGCTTCCTTTTTCTCTTGTTTTTATTGATTTTCTTCACATTCTGGGAACTATCTTAAACCTGCGGGCTGACAAGGTTTGCACTACTTGATTAATATTGGTTAGATACACCAGGAATCTCTAGAGATTTAATAAATAGCTGGGGATGGCTATCAGTTCATGGGAACTTATTGGCAGAAAGTCAAAAGTTCACCAGGGCATATCAGGCATAAAGCACCCAAGAGTGCATGCAAGGTTACCCATAAACATCATTTAAAACCACCCACTAGCTTAAAAAAAAACTATTAATGTGTTAAAAATTCTAATAAATATAAATTAAAATGTGCAAAGATTGAAGATAATAATAATAAAGTGCCCAAAGTGTCAGGTGCAAAGTCACATCATTCCTGAATTTTAAAAAAGCACCCTAAGTGCAAAATCACTAATTGATGAGCCTTGAGAAAGCAAGAAATCACATTTGTCCAATAAATTTAAACTGCCGTCTGCAAGGACTTATCTGAGAAGCCACCAATATCCTTCTAATAAGAGGGTCTGTTGTCCAGGAGTGCCGACTGATCACTCTACAGAGCCCGTTTCATTTCCTTATTCAGGGGCAAACTCAGGGACATCTCCCACTGAAAACTAAATCAAGCAGTGCTCTCTTGATATTGCTTGCAAGTAGCCTCGTTCCGTCTCGCAGAGGTGGAGTCCATCCTTCCTGAATAGCTTGCTCTTCCCCCAGAATGTAGTCCAGTTGTGCACGAAGTGGAATCCTTCTTCCTCACACCAGAACCACATCCACTCGCAGCTCCGTCTGCCTCTTCTCGTTGGCCCTGGGTGCCGGTAGGATCTCCGAGAACGTTACCCTCTGCATTCTGGTCTTCAGCTTCCTTCCTAGCATCCGGAACTGGTCCTTCAGTACTTCCCTATTGTAGTTCCTGTTGCTCACGTTGTTTGTCCCTACATGGATCACCACCATGGTATCTTCCTCTTCCCCGCTGTTGACGATCCTGTCGATGCGGCTCACTATGTCTTCTACCTTGGCTCCCGGTAGTCAGGTCAACAGCTGATTCTGTCTTCCTCCCGTTATGTGGCTGTCGACATGTCTGATGATGGAGCCCCCCATGACTATTGCTGTCCTCTCTATCTTCTCTTGCCTCTTTAGCCGCAGATCCGTGTCCCTGGTGTATGACCATCTCTCCAGCCGTAGGTCTGTGTCCTCTGTGCACTTCCATCTTCCCACATCCTGGCACTGGATTTGTCTTCTTTTGGGTTCTCTCTGCTGTGTCCAGATCTCACTACTGTGTCACCCATTTCTTCCTTGTGGTTGTCCTCCAGATGGTCCTCACTCTCTGTAGGAATATCTCGGCAGTTCCACTGTTGCTGGTGTCCTCCCTGTATGCCTCCTTGATGAACTTCTCCAACTCCCAGACTTCTTCCTCGATGGTTTCCTCTGTCTTGACGTTCTCTGCATCCCTGTCCTCCTCCTCCACTGCTCTAAGTGCTTCCAGTTCCAGTATTCTGCCCTCCAGGAGTCTGACTTGTTTCTTCAGGCTCTCCAGTTCGCCACATCGAGTGCATACATAAGACTGCCTCCCAGAGGGGAGGTAGTCATACATATGGCAGACGGTGCAGAAAACTGGGTAGCTCAGCTTCCTGCTTCTGTATACTGCTTCCATTGCTGCACACTTGCCGGTCTGCTGTGGCTGTCCTCTGCGTCTGCTGTGGCTGTCCTCTGCATCTGCTGTGGCTGTCCTCTGCGTCTGCTGTGCTGTCCTCTGCGTCTGCTGTGGCTGTCCTCTGTGTCTGCTGTGGCTGTCCTCTGTGTCTGCTGTGGCTTTTCTCTGCGTCTGCTGTGGCTTTCCTCTGTGATTGCTGTGGCTTTCCTCTGCATCTGCTGTGGCTTTCCTCTGCGTCTGCGGTGGCTTTCCTCTGCGTCTGCTGTGGCTTTCCTCTGTGACTGCTTTGGCTTTCCTCTGCGTCTGCTGTGGCTGTCCTCTGCATCTGCTGTGGTTCATTATTTTACTTTTTATTTGTGCTGTCCACTTTGGCTAACATATAGGCTTAGAAATGGAATTTACCACTTATAAGTATGGTTTTAAATCTCAGTTGTGCCTCCTGGAATATACTAAACTCTTTTTGAACCAATAACTTTTCCATATAACAAAAATCACTTATGTAGTTCATCCCCCCACTTTTTAAATATTCACCAAATTATACCAAGCATTCTAGCTTGTGCCACACTCCTTTATGCCCTTGTATCAACCAAACTAGACTACTGTAATATTATTTATGCCACTGTGAACTCTGAGCTCTTCTACTAGTATCCATCTATCTATCCATCCCATTGATCACTTCTTTCATACTTGAGACTACATTTAACTCCACTTTTGTTCTTTATTGTTTTTATTCTCTTGAACTCTCTCCTGCCTGAAGTGAAAGCCAAAGCATCATACCTTAGATTCAAGACTTCCTTAAAAAAAAAAATCACATTTTTTGTCCTTGACATTTGGCAGTTTCATGAGTTAAACAATTGGTATTCAGTGGTGTAGCTTTTCCTCTACCTTCCTCTACCCTTTCCCATCATCCTGTTCTTCCTTCTCTCCATTTCCTTTTAATATTTCTATCAGGAAATTGTAGGATTGTTTTTTTTTCCCTTTTCACATTTCTTTTTATCTCTTTAAACCATTTTGATTAACATTTTGAAAAGTGATATATCAAGCCCGAATAAATGTAAACATACCTTCCACTTTTTTAAAGTTCATTTTTCAACTAATTTTACTTCTGGCTTGTTAAAAATAGTCTATTTAAAGAAAAAAAATGGCAAATTTGTGTCGATTTTCTCAATCTCATTTCACAAACCCCCTTTTTGTCTAAATTCTTGTTTTTAAAAGACTAACTGTGAAGCAATTAATCAACAGTGAAGCTCATGGGGTGCATGCAAAGTCTTCATCTAATCCAAAGTTAGGATTCGGGCCAAAGCTTTCCATTGTGCAGAACAGATAGTGGTATTTGATACTGATGAATGACTTTTTGGCATCTAGTGAAAAGGATCACAGCTGGGGCTTTTAGTTTCATGGATTGATATACTAAATAGACAAAAAAAAGTGCATTGTAGTAACCTTTGCAAGTTTTCTTTTCACAAAACAAACCTGATCTGGATGGATGATATCTAGAAAAACTGTCTCCAGGTTTTGTTTTCATTTGGCAGTCAACATTAATCTGAGAGATTGTTTTCCAACTATAGCACATATTGAACTGTTTGTCTTTTGCTTCAGAAAATCTTTTATCTGTCATTGGAAGGTTCTATATCTTAAAAATCACTTTGAATGATCATTCACAATTAACAACTTATCTTCTTAAAACATCTCAGTTAGAGTAAGGTATATTAAATAATAACAATTCCACTCGTTTACAAAAGCCAGCAGTGTGGGCCGGCACAGTAAATGCGCCGATGCCCATAGGAACTGAATGGGCGTCAGAGCATTTGCAGCACTGTTTTGTAAAAGGGGCTAATATTAATAAAGTCTCTCTCCATTTTCTTAATCAAGCTAAAGATACACTGGAGATCAAAATTGCTATCAGATTAAATTTAATAAAATAAAGGTTTCAAGTCATTTCTAATTTACACGGAGCATGATTCTTGTCAGTTAATGATCTTTGTTTACATTTACATTACATTACATTTATTGACTTCTATTCCACCTTAACCTTGCAGTTCTAAACAGATTACAATAAGAGAGACACCGGTCGACGATCCAAGATGGCGTTCAGAGCAGACACTGGGTGATGAGCTCCTCACTAGCGCTGCCTCATAAATGGGAGATACCTCTTCTCTCTTCCCTTGAACGCGGCTTGCCCGCTGTGACAGTTCAGACCCTATAGTCAGTCCTGACACACAAGAAAGGAGAGAAACTGTGCTTCCAGGCCACAGAGAGAAGCAGATTTATAGGAAAGGACAGTATAAACCACCCAGAGCTGTCTATCCCCCATTTCAGCCAAGGCAGCGCCTTTTTAGTGAGGGGGAAAAAATCTCCCCAATGACCACTGGGGGAGCCAGAGAGAGCTTAAGTCAGCTGCCACTCCAGCTAGGCCTGGGTATGGCTCCAACAAACTTAAGCCTAGTTTGCAGAAGCTAGCTAGGGCTGATCAGGAACAGTGGCTGAGAAAACCTCTCCAGCCAAAACAGCGGCTCCAGGCAGAAGACCCCATGGACTGGCAGGATCCTGAAGCTTCCCAGACACCAGAGCCAGACCCGGGAGTGGAAAGCATGGACTTTGTGGAATCAGAAACAGTTCCTAACCAAGCAGAGGCCATGGAAATTAACCTGTGCACTGTGGGCAAGTAGCAATTTTTGGCATGTTTTTTTTCTTGTCCAAATGTCTTGTAGTGTTTGGAGTTGCTGGGGAGTGCATAAGGTTGTAGTGGGATGTTTATGCTTTGCCGTCCGGGTGGGATAATATTTTTTGAGGGACTCTTTTTCTCTGATATTATTTGAAAAAGTGATTAAAGCTACACAGCAGCCTTAACCACCACAATCAGCTCTGAGGAGCTACACACCTGCCAAAGCTGGTAATAGGCAGGCTGGGAGAACATGAACTGTTTCCTTCTTTGAGAATTGGTTGGAGTTAATAATTGAATGCAAGGGCCTGGCGAAAAGGACTTTGTTTGGACTACTGAAGTCCAGGCACTTTGCTGGGCTGTGGTCTTTTTGCCAGCCCTAAGCAAACTTAGTGTTTGAATTTTGTTTTTGTTTCTTTTGGTACATTAGCTTGCTTTATTGATAACTTTTGTTCCTGGGCCGGTTTGGGACTGTGAAAGTAGCCCAGACTGAACTGAACTGTTTAGGACTTGCTAAAGACTTGCCTAGCTACTTGAAGCCAGAGTTTTGAGGGTTTTTTTTCTTTTCTTTGTTGTTGGCTCTTTTGGGCAGAATTAAAAGACCTATTGGATAAACTTACCTTGCAAAGCTCTCCTGTTTGAGAAGTGTTTTCTTTTACGGTTTGGAAATTTTGAGTTGAAACTAACTTGGGCAGTTTTAACCTGCTCACCCTGAATGGCCATTCTTCCTTTGTAGTGGCACTCAGAAATTGGCCTAGTCACTCTTGCCCGCCCTTGCGCTATCCAACAGAGGCTGGGAAGGTGACACCACGCGGTGCTTGGATATCGCCGGCATTTGGTTTGTTTTTTTTCTGCCGGTTTTGAATTTGTTTTTCTTTCTCTCATGGGCCCCGAACAGCTCTGTGGGACCAGGCGCAGAACGTGACCCGAATGGGGAAAAGGAAGGGTGCAACCCGGCCAACTCCTCTGGAAACTAGGACCTCTAAGACTCTCGTGCAGATGACGCTAGATGGAAGACTCGCTTCCCAGTTGAGGGACTCTGGATACTTGGATCCCTATTTCTTAATTTTGTGGACTAAATAATGTATTATTTCTTTCTTTTCCTTACATTACTGTTGCGAGTAGTATTAGGTTTATTAATTTTCTTAGATTCTTATTGCAAATCTGTACTCAAATATTAATGTGCTTGTTTAAAATTTTGAAAAATTGAATAATGAATTTTAAAGAGAACAACACCGGTCATTTCAAGTGAAGTCACAATTAAGTACATCTTATAGGGTGGCAGTGACTGATTTCCTTTGGATTCAGATAAGTTTTAATCACACTGTTTTTTTGTTATTGATTTGAGCAGCGAAAGAAAATTGAAGATACCATTTGTCATATGAGGAGAGTGCATTATTAAAGTTTTCACATTATTATTTCTCACTTATTTAGTATTATTTTTTCACTATAGAGGAGACATTATAATGTGCGGGCAAACTCATTTAGGTTATAGCCTTTAAGTCAAATATGAGTTGTCTACCCAGGGAGATACTGCTAAGGATTTGATTCATTGCAGTTCCCCAATACTGAGGTCTCTCTCTTTGCTCATTGTTGATTGATTTATAAGTTTTGTTGTATCATTATTTTTTTGCACTCTCCCCATTTTGGCATGTATAGTGAGAGTTTCACCTTTTCTATACTTACTGTCAATTTTTGGGAATTCTATTAACTTATCCTGACATATTTCCTGAATAACATGTGTTGTTTTTTTTTTAATATCCTTTCTGAAATCTGATACTGCAAAGAGAATCCCACTAATATTGAGGTCCAATTTTGTTGACTGAAATGACAGAAGACCCCCAAGCAGTCCCTTTTGTTTTATAACCTTAATTTCAGAGTAAGTGAATGAGTTCTGGACTCTCCTTGATCTGGACATGTTTTTCAGGACATAGCACTCATTTCAGTAAGTTGGAGCAAAGCTGTTCAAAACTTTACAGTACTATTACTATTTTTGTAGCACTGAAATGTACGCAATGCTATACATTTAACAATCAATAGAGCTTACAATCTAATTTGTTAAGACAGGCAGGACATCTCGGGGTTGGGGAGATTCTGATAGAAGAAATGATACAGTGGGTATAGGTATCTGACAGTGAGTGGGGTGTTAATAGTTGAAAGCAGCTTCAAAGAAGTGGGCTTTTAGCTTAGATTTGAATACTGCTAGAGACGGAGCACAACATATTGACTCTGGCAGCCTGTTCCAGGCATACAGTGTGGTAAGAAAGAAAGGCAGAGTCAGGAATTGGCAGTTGAGGAAAAGGGTACGGATAAGAGGAACTTACCTGACAAATGGAGTTTGCAGGGGGAGAGCATAGGGGGAGATAAGTGAGGAGTGGTATCGAGGGGCTACAGAGTGAATGCATAGTAGGCAGTAGAATTTAAACACAATTTGAGCCTGTATTGAAAGCCAGTGTGTCTCTAAGCAGGCGGAAGATATGTGGTCATATTTACTGAGAGAGAAGATCAGTCTAAGTGCTGTGTTATATATGGTCTGTAGCTACTTTATCATTGTAGTGGGACAAGGTCAGCAAAAGATGATGCAGTAATCCAACAGTCCCAGAACCAGGTACTGAACCAGAAGGTGGATGCCTGGAATGCGGTGAGAGAGGTGTTGGAGAGTAAAACTGTGACTGAGTTCAAAGAAGCGTGGGATGAACACAGAGGATTTAGAATCAGAAAATAATATTAAAAATTGAACTAAGGCCAGTACAGGGCAGACTTGCATGGTCTGTGTCTGTATATGGCCTTTTGGTGGATGATGGGCTGGGGAGGGCTTCAATGGCTGGGAGGGTGTAGATGGGCTAGAGTAGGATTTAACGGAGATTTTGGCAATTGGAACCCAAGCACAGTACCGGGTAGAGCTTTGGATTCTTGCCCAGAAATAGCTAAGAAGAAAAAATGTAAAAAAATGTAAATTGAATCAGGTTGGGCAGACTCGATGGACCATTCGGGTCTTTATCTGCCGTCATCTACTATGTTACTATGTAAGACAAAATTGCGCCCTATCAAAAAATGTCCAAATAGTTTGCAAGTGTCGGAGAACAATGAAGGATTTCTGAACCGCTTTGATGATCTGTAATTGAAAAGTACAGCGTCTATCAATCACCACTTAACTTTAGAGAAAGCATCAGTAGATAAGTAACTCAGTTTATCTCTAGGTTGGTTATGGTGGGTAATCTATACTTTCTCATCAGTAAGATCCTAGTGTTTAATGATCTACATTAAAAAAAAAAAAACCAACCATCAACAACAAATCTCAGATGCCAAACATTGCTAGAGGAAATCTAGGGGATCTTTAAGGGCTCCTTTTACTAAGGTGCGCTAGTATTTTCAGCGCACGCAGCAGATTAGCGCACGCTAACCCCGCGTTACATGGCTAGAATTAATGCTGGTGTTAGTGTCTAGCGTGCGTGGCATTGTAGCGCGTGCTTTCCGCGCATTAAAGCCCTAACACAGCTTAGTAAAAGGAGCCCTAAGTACCAGTAAAAAAAAAATAGATTTAGAGAGGTTTTTTCAATAGGACGTCTATCTTTTCTTTTTTTTTTTTTTTTTTCCCAAAAATGGCCCATTATTTGTATATAAATTGTATTGCACTTTTTTGGGCATTAAATACTAAGTAAAGTTAAAAAAAAAGTTTTAAAAAATATTTTATCCAGGTAGACATCAATTTTTTTTTGCCATTATATATAAAAAGGTCCAAATTAAATTGTCTTACTCAAGCCTTTTGTATGTAGGAGGGACCAGAATTTTTAATGGTCTGGCCACACAGACATGCCAGCAAAGCAGTAGGGGCACCCTAGGGGTACTGCTGTGAACTTCACATTAAGGGAGGTAGGCACACATCTCACCATTACCTCCTGCACATTATATGGTAGATGAACTCTGTATTGGATTTGATCAAGGCTGTAAATATTTGATGATTTTTCTTGATATTGCTGCAGCGTTTGATACAATAAGCCATGATATTTTGTTAAGTAGACTTTTTGAATGTGGGATTTGAGGAATAGTGTTACTGTGGTTTGAATCATTCTTGAAAGATAGGATGCAGGAAGTAAGTGTGGGGGAAAGCCTCTCTATAGTAGATGTAGAGATAATAATACTGGTGTTCCACAAGGTTCTGCTCTTTCTGCAGTATTATTTAATCTATATTTCCTTTGAGTAAAGTGATGAAACTCAATGTATAAGTAAACAATTTAAATTGGCCGCATAAATAGCAGTCTTATCTTTTAAGTGGTTTGACTTATGTGGTCAATGGTGGAGTGGTGACTGTTGAGTGCAGAGTGCTGGTCACGAATGTATTCCATGGTCTGGTCTGTTTTATTGGCAATAATGATGTTCGTCGCTGAGGCGACTTGTATGTTACATGTAATTTTATATTCTGATGTATTTTAGAGATGGCCAGTTTTCTTGATTATAATGATGTTCATCATCGAAGCGACTTACATGTTTTATATAATTCTATATTTGGTATGTAATTGTGCAATTTGTTTTATAGTGTGTTCATGTTGATGTGACTTGTACGTTAAATGTGATGCCTTATTTTGTATGTAATTGTGTAACTCGCCCTGGAAACGGACGGGGGATAAATAAACAAACAAAAAACAATGGCTGAATATTGACTTAAATGGTATGCATTAGCTGGCTCAAAAGATATAACAATATTTAGGGCTCCTTTTACAAAGATGCGCTAGCGGTTTTAGTGCGCGCTAGACGCTAATACCAGCATTGAGATGGCGTTAATTCTGCCGCGTAGCGTGTGCTAAAATTCTGCGTGCGCTAAAAACGCTATCGCAGTTTTGTAAAAGGAGCCCTTAATGTCAAAGCTTGGACAGGGCCCAGCATTGAATATCTGGAAATATTGCTGGCAACAAGCAGCAAAATACTCACCACCACTGTCTGAATATTTGGCGGAGGGGGGGGGGGGAGAGGGGATTATATTCCAAAGAAAGTGGAAAATCATCTATCAGGTTGTGCTGCAAGGTATTTCACAAGAACCTCCCATTTATGAAGAGTAGTGGCATAGCCATGTGTTTTCTCAATAGTCATAAATTTGTATCTATAGATAATGCAGGCAGTATTCCATCAAAAGGTTGTCAGCTTTTTTCAGTTTAAGATCATTTATAATGTTGTTGAAAGCATTGTGATTTCCCTTTTGCATTACATATCTAAAATTAAAATAACAGGTAAAGTGAGTTCTGTTTGAAAATAAAATATACCTTTAACATATTTCCAAACCTCTTCCCAGAAGGATTTAAGGAGGAGATACTCATAGATCATATTAATTAAATCCATTTAAGCAATAGAAGAATGCAACTGGTGTCCCTATCCCTTAGCCCAGTCTTTCTTATTTTTATGGGAGTCCAAAAGGCTTGGTAGGCAAAGATGTACATAGATGGATTAAGCTAGATAACAGGAACATGCCCAGGTATTCTGTGGCAACTTCCAAATTAGGACATGTGCCGAGCACTGAAACAAAATGTTCCACATTGCAATCCTTCTTCCTGCTTCAGAAAGTCTCTTCCTACCAAGTATTGAAGCAAGATTTTAGTGTGCTAAAATCCTTCCATACTTCACTCTCATCTGGACTTACTTTCAATTATAGTCTCCAATTTTACAGCTTCTCATGAAGTTTTTCAAAAAAAGAAAGAAAGAAAATAGACAAAGCAGGTGACTTATCTTTAGTTCATATAGGGAGTCTTTTATTTCTGACTCTCCATGACCAGAACTTAGACAAAAAAAAAAAAGTCACATTGAAATCTTTCCAGACTGCAGCATTTCAATCTTGGCTCTCAGTTGAACTTTCTCTCAACCTGCTTCAAAAAATCTTTCTGTTGCTATAACCATACCATCTCCAATCAGACAGTCTTTCATACAGTCTTGAAAAGAGTCACTTGTTTAATGGGAAACCCCGCTGGTTCAGGAGATCCAAAACAGAGAACCAGCTCTTGACCAAGACGCTGGTTTTTAAAACAGAAACCGCCAATTCAAAAGCACCAATTAGAGATGTCAAAAATTTTTTTAAGGAAATACAGCACCATTTCTACCACTGAAAGTAAAGGAATTAAGGAAGTTATTAACATAAGAAGTGCCTCTGCTGGGTCAGACCAGAGGTCCATCGTGCCCAGCAGTTCATTCGCGCAGCAGCCCAATAGGTCCAGGACCTGTGTTGTAGTCCTCTATCTATACCCCTCTATCCCCTTTTCCTTCAGAAAATTGTCCATAGAACATAGAAAGATGACGGCAGAAAAGGGCTACAGCCCATCAAGTCTGCCCACTCTACTGACCCACCCCATTAAGTCTGAGTGCTGATGACTTAGTTCCTTAGCTCGTCCCTCATAGGGATCCCACGTGGATGTCCCATTTATTCTTAAAGTCGAGCACGCTGGTGGCCTTGATCACCTGCACTGGAAGTTTGTTCCAGTGATCCACCACCCTTTCTGTGAAGAAGTACTTCCTGGTGTCAACACTAAATTTCCCTCCTCTGAGTTTAAGCGGGTGCCCCCTTGTGACCGAGGGTCCCCTAGGAACGAATATGTCGTTTTCCACCTCGACACGACCTGTGATGTATTTAAATGTCTCAATCGTGTCACCCCTTTCCCTGCGCTCCTCTAGAGTATAGAGCTGCAATTTGCCCAGTCTTTCTTCGTATGAGAGACCCTTGAGTCCGGAGACCATTCTAGTGGCCATCCGCTGGACCGACTCGGCTCGAAGCACATCTTTACGGTAATGTGGCCTCCAGAATTACACACAGTATTCCAGATGAGGTCTCACCATGGTTCTGTAAAGTGGCATTATGACTTCAGGTTTGCGGCTGACGAAGCTTCTCTTGATACATCCCATCATTTGCCTTGCCTTGGATGAGGCCTTCTCTACTTGTTTGGTAGCCTTCATGTCTGCACTGATGATTACTCCCAAGTCCCGTTCTTCTGAAGTCCTAGCTAGTGCTTCTCCATTCAAGGTGTATGTTCTGCAGGGATTTCTGCTGCCGAGATGCATGACCTTACACTTCTTAGCGTTGAAGCCCAGCTGCCATGTCGAGGACCATTTTTCCAACGTGATCAGATCCTGCGTCATACTATCCTTGAGATTGCTTTCACTTACTATATTACACAGTTTGGCGTCGTCGGCAAACAGTGTTACTTCACCCTGAAGCCCCCGGGTCAAGTCCCAATCCCTTCTTGAACCCTAATACCGTACTCTTTCCTATCACACCCTCTGGAAGCTCATTCCAGGTGTCCACCACCCGCTGGGTGAAGAAAAACGTCCTAGCATTGGTTTTGAATCTGTCCTCTTTCAGCTTTTCCGAATGCCTTTTTGTTCTTGTAGTTTTCAAAAGTATGAAGAATCTGTCCCTCTCCACTTTCTCTATGCCCTTCATGATCGTATAACATTTTAAGAAATAAAGCACTATTCCTCTACTGAAATTCAAAAGAGCCTTTTTGCAGATGTATTTCTTACTAAAATGTTTGCTATTCAATAGTTCCATTTAAACCTGCTGGCTGCATTGTATTAGCATTTGTCCTTTTACCAAATAAAAAAAGGACTTATCTTAGGTTCTCCCTGTCGGGTACTTTGATGTCATCTCTATTCTTTTTTGTTGGCCATGCTGTAGATCATTTACAGCTGCATTTACTGCTTTTTCTTTTCATTAATTTTATTGGGGATATTTGCCCTGATGCAGCAGGATTGAGAGACTTTCTGCAAAACGCTGCCCACGTCGGCATCAATGCAGTGGCGGATGATCCATAATAAAATTGATGAAAAGAAAAAGCAGTAAATGCAGTGGTAAATGATCCACAGCACGGCCAACAAAAAGAATCTCCCCTTTCCCGCCTTTCCTCCAAAGTATACATATCTTCCCCTCAGCCGTCTCCTTCCCAAGCTGAAGAGCCCTAACCTTGAGTGCCAATTTTTGATACACAGATGGCACAGATACGTGATGGCAAATAAAGGCCAAATGGCCCATCCAGTCTGCTCATCCTCAGCATCCACTATCTCCTGTGATGTTTGTGTGCCATTTACTGAATCCAGCCCATTACCGGTACTCATGGAATATTGTAAGTTAAGTACATCTCAGCAGCTGTGAAGAGTGCTTACTTCTTCCACAATAATAGCTGGTATAAGTGTGCATGACTAAGCACATATGCAAGTATATAGGGAGTTGTTACACTAGTATTCTGCAAAGCAAAGTAGGCACCTACTTTCTTTGATATAATATGTGCCCATTAAGTTTCATCTGGGTACCTAAAGGCACACTGTTCTAGAATTACCTCCAGTATGACCATACGTCTCGTTTTGAATGGGACTATCCCGTTTTTAGGCAGTCTGTCCCATTGCCCTGGAGGGTGGGGGGGGGACAGAAAATTAGTAGATGTCCCGTTTTGAGGAAAAAAATAAATGGTCACATTAAGTATGGGTCTTCTCTTGAACACTGAGCCTGTATGTTATTCACAGCCAGCTTTCAAAATAATCTGATATCTCCTTAGGGTAGTCAGCCTTCCTTATCCCTCTGGCCATGCATTATGCTGCTTATAGTAGAATTTTTGAAGTGTGCAGAATGTGAGTTTTCTTTATTGCCCAAGAATCTCATCTGCTTGAAAAGTTAGAAACAATATTTCCCAAACCAATGACTGTAATACCCTACCACTGCTGATTCTTATTAGCAAATACATCTCTGTTTTCTTTAATGCATGTAAAATAGTAGTTTGTCAGAACTTTTGGTCTTTGCTGGTAAAGCATGCTTAGTGAGATATCTAATGATAAAGTAACCAATTGTGCTACAAAAACAAAACACTTAACAATTTATAACTCACAGTAGTTGCCATCCTCTAGAGCAGGGGTGTCAAAGTCCCTCCTCGAGGGCCGTAATCCAGTCGGGTTTTCAGGATTTCCCTAATGAATATGCATTGAAAGCAGTGCATGCACATAGATCTCATGCATATTCATTGGGGAAATCCTGAAAACCCGACTGGATTCCGGCCCTCGAGGACCGACTTTGACACCTGTGCTCTAGAGTTTACCTTTTGCAGCTGAAGAATTTTCTACTCAACATTTTCAGTATTCACAATTGCATTACTCTTTCTGATTACAATGTCTGTTTATTACTGAAGCATGTTCTCCTTGTAATTCATGCTGTATCATTTAAGAGTGTCTACCGTGGCATGGTGCACAAGAATTTATTTTGTGTTTCATTTCGGCTCTTGATGCAATAAGACCATCTAGCCAAACAGAACATCCTGTACAGCTTTCATAATGTGAACAAACTGCTGCCTAAGGTACAATAAGCTGCAGATTTATTGAGAGTGACTGTTGCAGTCAATACCTGGAATGAAACAGCTAGTTTCATCTTGTCCAATTTTTTACATTGCTTTTCATTTTCCTCAGGAATTACGAAACTGAAACATTATTGGTAAAACATTTCCTTGTAGTATGATTAGATTTATCTGTCAGGAAGAACTGCATTTTTTTTCCTGCCTTCATACTGGAGTATGTCCTTCATCTTATTTTAATTCCAGCTTAAGAACTCTTAATGGTGGAACCCAGCTCAGACGGCATTATCAATCATAACACAAGATGAGTCCCTTTTTTATGTATTTAGAGGTCAGCACTCATGTACCAAACTTTTTTGTATTTACTGCTAGTACTGTGTACTTTGTCAAATGATCCCCATAAATTTCTACTTAAAGCCAATAATATAGAGTTCAATTTACCCAAAATATGATTGATCTTTAGAGCAAAGGCTGAAGAAATATTGACATAGGTTTTGATTCACCAGATATATTTCAGGCTGGATAGGAAGAAGGGGCAAATAACTGATCGGTCAGTCCTCTAAATAAAAATAATCATTATTCAAATATAAAGCACAGGAATCTAAGTATGTGTGGTAGGGTAAAGGTCACAGAGGGCTAGAAAGAGTACAGTACTGTTCTAACCCCCTCCTTTACTAGCGTGGGTTTTAGTGCCAGCAGCGGCAGTAGAATTCCTATGAGTGTCGGAGCAGTTACTGCTGCTGCCGACGCTAAACCCAAGCTACGCGTTAGTAAAGGAGGGGGGTTAAGTCTTAGAATGCATCTATCTCTTTGATTTTCCTTTGCCTGATCCTCATCTTCTTTTTTTTTTAATACACAAAACTGCTCTAGAGAGACAAAAGACAACCCAATTACATTGCATTTGCTTCTGCCATGATGTCGACATACTTTAAGAGAAGGATACATACCATGACTGCTCATGTTCATGTTCCTTTGAATCACTTCTACACTCAAGTTCCATAGGACTTGTTGAGGGAAACCTCAACACTCATGCAGAGAGAAAAAAAATGTTGTTTACTTATTTATTACAGTATATTGGGGTGAACAGCAAGAGGATCATTTTCAACATGCCTTTTACATCAGATTTCAAAGAGAAACATGCTTACTTTCCACCCATTGAAAATACCCACACACATCCAATTCTGGCCGTGTGAGGTCTCATATTTTGAAATAAAGTATTTTTTGTCCCAGTTCTGAAGGCAGTTTCACTTTTGTTGGGTGTTGTTGTTTTCTGCTGTATATTTATAAAAACTTCCTAAGATTTTTTTTTTAAACCATGTAAGTCCAAACCCTAGTTCCATTAGTGGGAATGCATGTGGTTGTCATAAATAAAAGTAGTTATCCAGAAAGGGGTGATTTCATAACAGGGTATCTGGACATAAAAAGAAATCTATTTCTATGAAATGGAAAACTAGTGGAAATGACCTCAGGTGTTACATGTTTATTAAATTGTACAATCAGGACACAACACAATTGTGTTTCGGCCCTACAGCCTGCATCAGGTATCTAACAATATCTTAGAAATAAACAACTTGGGAACAACACATTTAGAGAAATGCAATAACCGCTGTCTTCAAGTTTTAATCGCAGTGAAAACAACAAACGAGCATTTCTTGTTTTTGCAGTGATAACACATTTCCACTGAGGCATATGAAAACATAAACTTGTACTTTTACTATGGAAGTGGTGTGTCTAGAGACAGAGAGAGAGTGTGTCTGGTGTAATATTACTGCAGCTACATTGCCATGTGCTAACAAATTAGCATGTGATTAATGCATGAGCCCTTATCGTCTAATCTTTATTAATGGTCACACACTAATGGCAAATTTAGCATTTTTCCATTAATACAAGAAAAAAATTGGTCAACAATCATCTGCTCCCACTTCTATTCACACACAGCCCACAGCTCTTCCTTCTAATGGCGATGGGACAAAAGCGCGCCAGATTTCAGCACGCCAACATTTCAGCGCCGACAATTTGGCGCAAGACCCCAGCGCACTTCCATAAAAGGTACTTTTAAAGAGCTCTGACGGGGATGTATGGGGGGTACTTCATACTCTTCATGCTGCCGTTGCGGGGGGTGTGGGGTGCAACCCCCTAGACTATAGAAAAAACTTAAATTTTTCTTAAAAAATCGGGAAAAAGTTAAGTTTACTCTATAATGGAGGGTTCCAACCCCCCCCCAACGGCAGCTCGAAGAGTATGAAGTAAACTTGGGGGGTTTCCCACTCACACCCCACGTCGGAGCTCTTTAAAAGTAACTTTTTAGGTGGCGCACTAGGGTCTTGTGCCAAATTGTCTGCGCTGCAATGTCGGCGCGCTGAAATCTCGCATGCAAATGACTATGAACCCTTCTAACACCTCCCTCCTTCCAACCACCTATAGTTTTCCTTTCACATCCCCACACCCTACCCTAAAAGCTTACTCACAAAAATAAGTGTGAATACATTTAGGATAAATCAAACTAACACTGGATTTTACTAAATGGCACAAGAGGTTTTTAGGGCAGGCTGGCGAGGTAAATGCTCCGATGCTCGTAGGAATTCTATGAGTGTCAGAGCATTTACCTTGCCAGCCCACACTAAAACCCTCTAGCAATGTTTAATAAAAGGAGCCCTAACTATTTTATTAAACATCACTAGAGGGTTATAGCATGGGCTGGCAAGGTAAAATGCTTTGACACTCATAGAATTCCTACATCTGCAATTCATCAAGTCACTAGGACTCGAGCATGAGTTGATGGCAACTAAGAACAAAACTCACTGTGCTGTCAGTGTGGCTCAGCGATATGTGGATGCTTGAAGGCTTCTTTTAGAATATTGTATAGTACAATCACTAATCCTAAGTATCCTAGACTACTGCAACATCCTCTACCTCCCCTACCCGGCAATAATGATTAAACAACTACAAACAATTCAAAATACAGCTCTGAGACTCGTCTACTCATTGAAGAAATATGACCACATCACTGAGGCATACATCGATTCACACTGGCTTCCAATCCAGGAAAGAATACAATTTAAATTCTACTGTATACTATTTAAAACTATAAATAGGGACAGCCCAATCTACCTAAACAACCACCTTATCCAAACTACCTCTACCAGGCATAGAAAAACACACACCCCATTCACATACCCCCCAATCAAGGAAGTAAAACAGAAAAACTATACGACGGCCTACTAGCCACTCAAGCAGCAAAACTAGATAACCAAATCTCCTATTGATATCAACCCCAGATTACAAGATGTTCAGAAAGGAAATAAAAACTATACTCTTCAAGAAATCCCTGAATAAAGCTTAAGAACACGAATATCTCCCTCTTACCACCCTCTCCCTAACCCCAGATCCTACCAAACCCTCTCTTGGAAACGACCTCTGATCTTACTTTGTAATCCTCCCTCCACAACTCTTTTTGTAATCTGCTTTGAACTGAAAGGTAATGGCGGAATAGAAATCTGTAATGTAATGTAATGTATATTATAATGCATACATGTCACTGTGCATCTTACCTGCATATACTTCCACCTTCAAACTATGAGCCATCTCATTTAGGCATAATTTTATAGAAAGTTGATGCCTGTAGTGATTTGTTTTTATTATTAAATAAAAATACAAGATTTAATATCTAAGAGATCTACTTTGTAACAATTAGGGGCATTTTTGGGATGTCTTAGGGCTCCTTTTACTAAGGTGTGCTAACAGTGCGCTAAACAAAAAATACTAATGCAAGCTCTATAGAAGCACTAGCGCTTAAACCGCTAGCGCACCTTAGTAAAAGAAGCCCTAAGACATCCCCAAAAAATGGCATACATTGGCACTTGGACATCTTTCTCAACAAAACGTCCACGTGCCAATTTTCAAAACCATTTTTCTGGATGTCTTGCAAGGCATCCTAGCCGTTGTGTGTCCTAAACCAAAGGAATACATGTTGGAGGCGTGTTCTGGGTGAGCTTTGGTCTCACTTAAACTTGGATGTCATGCAGTAATAATCAAACTTTTCCCACGATATCCTGGACGGAGCTTAGCTGTTCTGAGCTAGACCTGTTATAAAAGCATCTAAGTGCCAAAAAGGTACCCAAACTGAGCAGATGAACACTGTAGAGATTGAGTATCCCCTCCCCCCCACACACACACACACTCCCACAGTGGTCACAAACCCTGAATTCAAGAAAGTGTGGGATAGGCATGTGGGATCTGTTAGAGAGAGGAAGACATAATGGTTACTGTGCATGAGCACAATGGATGGGCCATTTTGCCTTTTATCTGCCATCATGTTTTTATGTTGAAAGCTTTGCTAAAGTCCAAGTACACTACATCTATTGCCCCTCCCATATCCAACTGTTTTGTCACCCAGGCAAAGAAATCAATCAGATTCATCTGGCAAGACCTGCTTCTCGTAAAACCATGTTTCCATTCTTGATATCTCATTATCCTCCGCTTAAGAATTGTTTCCATTAATTTACTCACTACTGAGGTCAGACTAACTGGCCTGTAATTCCCAACCTCCTCCTTACTTCCACTCTTTTGCAGAGGGGCCACATCCGCCCTTCTCTAGTCTTCTGGGACCACATTAGTCTCTAAGGAAGCATTAAAAAGATAATAATAATAATAATAATTTTATTCTTATATACTGCCAAAGCCATAATAGTTCAAGGCGGTTTACAATAAGAAGAGCTGGACAATCAGTAATGATAGGCACAATGTAAAGTCATCGAAACCATGTAAGCAGAGTACTGAGAAGGCTTGAGATTTCTTGGTTACAAATCGGTTAGAGTATAAAGAGATAGGGCTTTAAGAGTTCTTAGGTTACAAATTTGTTGTACAAGTTTGTTTTTACTAGTTTTCTAAAACTTAGATAGGATGAGGAATGCGTAATAATGTTACCCAGCCAATTTTTCAGATGACCTGCTTGGAAAGCAAGTGTTCTGTCCAAGTATCTTTTATTGGCAGGCCTTTATTGTTGGATGGATAAACATGTGGACTCTGCGTGTAGGCCTAATGGAACAATCCAAGTTGAAATGAGAGAGTAAGTACATAGGGGCCGAACCAAGAATAAATTTGAAACAAAGACAGGCAAATTTGAACAGAACTCTTGCCTCCAGGGGCAGCCAATGAAGTTTTTGATAATAGGGGGTAATATGATCCCATTTTTTTATACCAAAAATCAATCATACTACCGAGTTTTGAAAAATTCGGAGTCTTTGAATGGTTTTCTTGAAAGACCCCAAATAAATGATGTTGCAGTAGTCAAGCATGCTTAGAATGGAGGATTGCACCAGTAAACGGAATGAAGTTGCATCAATGTACTTTCTGATGGTTCTTAGTTTCCATAATGTCGAGAAGCCTTTTTTAACCAATAACTCTGTGTGTGCATCTAGAGTAAGGTAACAGTCCAGAGTCACTCCCAGAAATTTTAAGGAATCGACAATAGGAAAGCCTTGTCATTCAAAGAACTTGAAGAATCTTTGAATTTGTCATTCGGACTCACCAGGAAGAATTTGTTTTTTTCTGGGTTGAGTTTCAATTTGAATTTGGCCATCCATTGGTCAATTTTCTTTAAAATAGATGCCAGATGGTTCTTAGTCTCAGAAGTCAGGTTTGTTAGGGGAAAAACTATAGTGTTGTTGTCAGCATAGATGTAAAATTTGACTTTTAAGCTTTGCAGTAGATTACCCAATGAGGCTAGGTAAATGTTAAACAGTGTAGGGGATAGGGAGGAACCCTGCGGGACTCCACATGAGTTAACCCAGCTGAAGGATTATTTGTTTTCACTGTAAACTTGGTATGATCGTTCACTCAAACCCTGAAACCATTTTAACACATTACCCGAAAGTACAATTGACTCCAGACAATTGGGATGAAGTGATCGACTAAGTCGAAGGCATTACTTAAATCAAATTGCAGGACTATTGCACTTGTACCCTGACTAAATAAGCTATGGAGGGAATCTAGCAGTGAGGCAATAACTGTTTCAGTGCTAAACCCAGAACGAAAACCTGACTAGCTATCATGTAGTATGCTGAATTTATCCAGATAGGTTACTAAGTCCTGGTTAACCAAACCTTCCATCAGCTTTATAAAAAAGGGAATCCTTGCGATGGGTCTGTAGTTCGATGTCAGCTTGATAGATTCCTTGAGATTTTTTACGATCGGAGTGATTAGAATCTGGCCTAAGGTCTCGGGGAAAGTACCTGACAGTAGAAGAGAAGTAAGTCAATTATGTAATTTGGCTTTGGAGGTGACTGGAGCAACTTCCATAATATTTGGTGGGCAACAATCTAATTTGCAGTAGGAATCGGCATATTTTGAATAAAATTTGCAGAATTGTTGCCAGGTAGGGGTAATAAAATTATTCCAGGTCATGTCTACCCTAGGTTTGTTTTTTTGTTTTTAAATAGACTAGCATTTCATGTTTAAATAGACAAGTTCCTTTTGCATTAAACAAATCTCCCATTGGGACCTACAATTCATTTAAGGAGTTTTCACCAGTTCTGTGCCACTGTCTACTGCACTAAAACAGGAACTTTTGCATTAAAAACCTAGCATTAGCTGCCTAAAAAAACCAGTCAGCCAGGTTAGGACATGGCGGGTAGATGTGTGGCTGGTTATGAAAGCTAGCACATGGGTCTTTGCCATGCTCTAGCTGTTACAAGATAACTGCCAATAGTGCAGCTGGATTTATAGCTCAACTAATGGCAGTCTAATAGCATATCTGCAACATGGAATATGGTGGTGCTCCAAACTCAGTAACCACTTTTTGATCCCTCTCTGTTTGCCCTCCAAATTTTGACCCAATAGCTAATAGCCAGACTACCCATTCAATTACCCTGACCCCTCCTTATAAATTTGCAGCCCTCTGAGCCCACACGACAGTCTTCCAAACCCCTCCAATCCAGTCCTGCATCCTGCTTCTCACAAACCATACTGTTTGCCACAAAGAATCTGCCCCCTTCCCTACATCCTTCCCCTGTGCCCTACTCAGGAGTCCACAGGTTAATCAGTTCATTCAGGGTAGAAATGGGTCCTCGTTGCTGCTGCTCAAGTCAGTGCCCCATACAAAATGGCACCTGATCCTTTAGCAGTTGTTTCGAGGTACTACAGTAACACCGTGAGACAAATGCTAGGGGGTTAGGCACCATTTTGGAGAAGGTTCAAACTCAGAGGAGAGAGACCACAGCTTACTGGATGAACTTATTATCCTGCAGACCCTTAGGTAGCTCATGGGAGGTGGTTTGGCAGGTAGGAGGAAGGAAGGTAATGTGGAAAAGGTTCCTATATGGTGGTATTGGAGTTTTTGAGTAGGGTTACAGGGTTGGATTGGAGGTGTTTGGGGGACCATTGGTGGGGGCTCAGAGGGCCCTGACTTTCTAAGAAGGATACCAGGTAATCTTGTGGTGAGGTTATGTTCTTATGGGGGAGGTGGAGAACTGCTTCAATAGCCCCATTAAGATGCAACCATGCAATATTGAGCCATGGTTTTAAGGTTCAATGATCCTGGACAAATGGATTAACACTGCTAGTGAAGTGATTCACATGCAGCATTATTCATGTACCATGAGAGTCAGCAACTACACTAAATCCCTACACTACATTACATTACACTAATCCTAAACTACATTACACTAATGTGCAGTAAAAGCCCGCCTTTGTAATATCTAGATAACTTCCTCCTTAAGTCTTTAATTTATTCAAAATATGCGTAGCTCCCCCTTTGTACACAATGAATCTAACCATATTAGGCTGCTTCTAAACATCTAGCCAATTTCTCAGGGCTCTGTGGACATTTAATTGACTAGAACCTACATAGTTCGTGCTGGGGCTGTTTATATAATTTGTTTGCTCTATGTAAATCCTACGACAAAGGAATAGCAAAAAATAAAAATTGTGCTTTGACTCTTTCCTCCAGTGTTAGTGTACTAAAATCTATTGTTAAAGATTTTGTTTTTAAGCTAAATCATGCTGCAATTGTATATTAGGCTTTCACAATTTCCTGGGAACTTTATTTTACCAGCTCCTGTATAAATAGATACAATTTAATCTGGAAAACTCACAAAGACTCTTTAGAAAGTAAAATAAACAAGAATGATTACATAGGCCTTGACATTCATCAAATATTCAGAATTGTTCAGTGTTTTATAGTTCTAATATTGCCATTGTTTTTTTTAATAACCAGCATTATTAAATTGGGAATACAAAAAAAAAAAAGGGGGGGAAAAAAGAAATAACGGTTCAACAATTATTCATTCTAACATAAGCACTTTTCCACCTTCATGTTCCCCCTTCCACATCTCATAAACACAGTCAAGACAAGCAAATTATGTGGCAATAAAATCTACTGCAGTTTTATTAAATTACAAAATATAACTTTCATAACAAAATTAGCTAAGTATCATCCCTCCAACAGGCCTATGCTGTATATATAGGACAAAAATTCAGTACATAGCACCCAAATTTTGACATAAAAAAGCATTCTAAGCACTATTCTATAAACAACACTTTGAGTTGGGTGCCATCCATAGAATAGCATGTAGTGCCAAGATCCATGCCCAACTTTTAGAGGTGAGGATTTACTCATATACCAACTAAAACCCTGTGTATAAGTTAGACGCGGGTCCACCCAATTCTATAACACTGCGTGCATCGTTAGTGATTGCCCCTGATCTTCACATACTAATGCCCCCTATTCAACTGCATGTTAAAAAATGTGTGTGTGCATCTTTATTGAATGGCATACAACAAATTGCATGAATTAATCCAAATTGCCATTTAATACCAATAATTAATTGTTTTATTCCTAATTATTGGCCCTGTTAAGCACAGTTACTTATCATAGCAGGTGTTATCCAGGGACAGTAGGCAGATATTCTCACATGTGGGTGATGTCATCCACGGAGCCTGATATGGACAGTACTAAAGTGTACTGTCACTTTAAATTTTAGTAAAGCTTCAAGACTGCCCACACTGTGCACGCGTGACTGCCTTCCCGCCCAACATCAGCTCGTGGCTTCTCAGTTCCTCAAGCAAGCTAATAATCCAACCAGGGAAGTAGGGAGGGATGTGAGAATATCTACCTGCTGTCTCCGGATAACACATGTTACGGTAAGTAACTGTGCTTTATCCTAGGACATGCAGACAGCATATTCTCACATGTGGTACTTTCTAGCTTAACTGAAAGGGATGGAAGAGAGAGTTGGCCTTTAAGAAGAAACTAAATTCTGTAGCACTTCTTGGCCGAATCAACCATCTCGTCTGGAATAGGTTTCCAGACAGTAGTAAGTTATAAAGGTGTAGCTTGAAGACCAAGTAGCTGCTTTGCAAATATCCTCAATGGGAGTACAACACAAAAAAGCCATTGATGCTGCCATAGCTCGGACTTTTTATGCTGTAACACTTCCCTCAAGCGGCATCCCAGCCTGAGTATAGCAAAAGGAAATGCTGGCCGCTAACCACATGGAAATAGTTTGTTTGGTTACAGACACTCCTAATCTGTTAGGATTGAAAGAGATGAACAGTTGAGGTGAAGACCTGTGTGGCTTAGTCCTATGTAAATAGTAAGCCAAGGCAGTCCAAGGTGTGAAGAACCATTTCCCCAGGATGAGAATGATGCTTTGGAAAGAAAACAGGTAGCACAATGGATTGATTAAGGTAAAATTCCATGAATACTTTCAGAAAGAATTTAGGATGAGTTCTGAAGACCACCTTGTGATAAAATACTGTATAAGGTGGATCACAAACCAGCGCTTGAAGTTCACTCACTCAACGAGCTGAGATGACACAAATCAAGAAGACTACTTTCCAAGTGAGATAAAGTACTTAAGATTAGTAGTTGCAAGAGTTTCAAATGGAGGCTTCATCAAAATGGTGAGAACTACATTTAGATCCCAAACAACTGGAGGCGGTTTGAGTGGAAGTTTTGAGTTCAAAAGACCTTAATAGACTGGGAAATTAGTGGAGAGTAGCTAGAGGTTTATTAATAAAAAAAGGCATGATATGCACTAATAGCACTAAGGTAAACTCTGACTGAAGTGTTTTTTAAGCCCAGAATTAGAAAGATGCGAAAGGTAGTCTAACACTGAAGGAATGGAGGATGTTGTAGAATCCAAGTGATGTAGATTACACCATGTGTTAGCATGTGTCTACTTGAATTGATAGCATTGCTGAGTAGAAGGTTTTCTGGAAGCAGCTATTAAGGCTTGAACTGAGGCAGAGAGATTAAAATCTTCTTAGCTCAAGTTGAGAATTACAAAGCTGTTAGATATAGAGACTGCAGGTTGGGATGTAAGAGCGAACCTTGACTCTGAGTGAGCAAAAATGGAAAGATCTGTAATGGAATTGGATCCTTAACACTCAGTTGAAATAGAAGGGAGAACCAAGGTTGTCTGGGCCACTGAGGAGCTATGAGAATCATGGTGGCTGGTTCCCTTTTGAGTTTAAATGTCTTTAGAAGAAGAGGGATTGGCAGAAATGCATATAGGAACTTGTGTGACCAATTCAGAAGAAATGCATTTGCTTCCAAGTGATGTGGGGAGAACTGTCTGGAGCAAAATTCAGGTAACTTGTGATTGTTGGGGGGATGCAAACAGGCCTGTCTGAGGAGTTCCCCATAGTGAGAAGATGAGGCTCAAGACCTTGAAATTGAGAGTCCACTCATGTGGCTGAAGATATCTGCTGAGCTTGTCAGCTAGAGCATTTTGCTTCCCTTGCACATATATCACCTTAAGATAGATATTTTGAGAGAAGAGAAAAGAGCCCGTTCTCTCTTGTTTGCTGATATAGTACATTGCTACTTGATTGTCTGTTTGGATAAGGAAGACCTGGTTAAGAAGACAATCCTGAAATGTTCTGAGCATATTGTGAATTAACTGAAGCTCTAACAAGTTGATGTGAAATGATCTCTCCAAAGTATACCACATTCCATGAGTCTGCAGACCATGTAGATGAGCTCCCTATGCATAAATGGACACATCTGTCGTGATGTGGAGGGATGTAAACAACAAACCTCTGGAGAGATTTACCGGTTGCAACCACCATTGGAGAGACTGATGAAGAGGTGAGGAGACTGATCCACTGAAATAGTGGATCTGTGGCTTGAGATCACTGAGAGGCTAGATTCCATTGATCTTTGCTGAGATGGAGCCAGCAAAGGAGGTCACATGAACTGTGGATGCCATGTGACACAGGAGACACATCATTTGTCTTGCCAAAATGTTCTGAATAGACACATGATTGCAAAGTTGAAGCAAGGTGTCTTCTCTCTTCTGGGGCAAGTAAACTCATAAAAGATTGGTGTTGAGTACAGATCCTATAAACTCCGATATTTGAGTCGACTGGAGAAGAGAGTTTTCATAATTTACTTTGAATCCTAGAAGTTCTAAAAGAGTTATGGTTGCCTGTGTAGCTGACTGGACTGCTTGAGGTGATGCCACTTTGATTAACTAATCATCCAGATAGGGAAACACCTGAAAGAGTGTTTCCCTATCTGAAAGAGTGTTTCCCTATCTGAGTATGAAGAGCTGCTGCTATCACCACCAAGCATTTTGTGAACACTCTTGAAGAAGCTAGGCAGAAGGGTAGCACCTTGTATTGAAAATGATGATGGTCCACACAAAAGCAAAGGTATTTTCTATGGGTTGGATACACCTCCTACATACACTTCATAAAGTTCCTAAAAATGCACCTCTTTTCCAAATTGGCGATCCACCTCAAAACACCCAGAAAAAGCCTTCCACCACAATTGATCTTATATTCTATGTTTCGACCAGTGAGCTTCTATTCCATGTTGCGGCTCACAGACTATGCTCATCCTTACCTATTTATTGCCTCCCTCTTTGTAAATCTCCTACTTAATTCCCTCACTGCAATATTCCCAGGGTGGGTTTTTTTTTTTTCAGTTCTTCATCTTTGTTGTAGCTCACTGACTCTACCCAGCTACCTTTTCTATAAACCGCCTCAAACCGAAAAGTTTTTTTGGTTTATAAATAAAGATTTATGTTATGTTATGTTATGTATGCATGGGGATGTATTTGAGTTCTAGAGAGTATAGGCATTCAGATCTGTCTAGCAGTGAGTATAGAGTCCCTAGGGATAAGATACACAGCTTCTCTTTGACTAAATATTTGTGGAGAGCCCAGAGGTCGTGAATTGGATGAATACCTTTTGAATTAGAAAATACCTTGAGTAGAACCCCTGGTTTGTTTGGGGGGGGGGGTTCTGGATAAGGGGAACTGATTTTATAGCACTGAGTTGAAGTGGAGCTTCGATTTCCTGAAGAAGAAGGAACATCTGTTGAAATGTGAAAGGGGACTCTCTTGGAGGAATGCTGATGAAACAGAGAGAGTAACCCTGTTGGCCTCATTATAGGGTTACCCCTGAGCCCACCACTGTTGCTGGGCTTCCATTTCCTCACACTTTTCACCTATCACCATAAAAAATTAAAAAGGGTGAGTGAGGTTTATAGGCCAGTTCAACCAGTTAAGACACCCCCGGATAAGCACCTAGCCATCTCTAGTCACTGTGATGTTTATTTTTTAACTTCCGCCATATATTAACATGAGCATAATACAAAACTTCTGTCTCTCTGTTGTTAGTATTGTTTAATATTTTTAATGTGCTGTGTTTCTTGTTTGCATCTAGTCTTACAATTTAATTTTATTGCTTGTCTTTTGAAATGTAAAGACTTTGTAATAGCAGTGAGTCTGTGAAGTTCAAGAATCTTCTTCAATTAATTTTAGGTATATGACTGATAGATTCATAATGTTACAGCACATGGATCAATAAACTTTAATTAAACAATGATTAGCATGCAAACTTCACTAAAGACAAGATGGGAGTATAGTTTCTAATTTAAGAATGAAAGAACCTTCTCTGGAAATAAAATATTATTTGGAAAACAGTAAATGAACCAAATTCTCTTTTTTTAACATAAACTCCTCTTGCTGACTTACAAGTGCATTCGCTCTGAAGCCCTCTGATATCTCTCTTCACTTATCTCCCCCTATGCTCCCCCACCCCCGTGATCTCCATTCATCGGTCAAGCCCCTCTTATGTGTACCTTTCTCTTCCACTGCCAACTACAGACTCCGTCCCTTCTTTCTTGCAGTGCCATTTGCCTGGAACAGGCTGCCTGAATCAATACGTTGTGCTCCTTACCTAGCAGTATTCAAATCCAAGCTAAAAGCCCACTTTTTTGAAACTGCTTTCAACTCTTAACTCCCACTCCCAGATACTTTATCTATTCTATCTGCTTTATCTAATAATTATTTTTCTTGGGTACTTTAGATAGATTGTGAGCCTTCGGGACAGTTAGAGAATTTCTAAGTACCTTTTTTCATTTATTTCAATTTTTATTGCATATTTATGGTATCTATACTGTAAACCGCTTTGAACCTCACGGTATAAAGGTATACAAGAAATAAAATTATTATTATACCTATACCCACTGTATTATTTCCTCTACCATAATCACCCCAACCCTGAAATGTCCTGTCTAAATTAGATTTTAAGCTCTTCTGAGCAGGGACTGTCTATTTGTATGTTAAAATGTACAGTGCTGCATATGCCTTTCAGCGCTATAGAAATAATAAATAGTAGTAGTAGTACATAAGAATTGCCACTGCTGGGTCAGACCAGTGGTCCATCTTGCCCAGCAGTCCACTCCCGCAGCGGCCCTTAGGTCAAAGACCAGTGCCCTAACAGACTAGCCTTACATGCGTACATTCTGGTTCAGCAGGAACTTGTCTAACTTTGTTTTAAATCCCTGGAGGGTGTTTTCCCCTATAACAGCCTCCAGAAGAGCGTTCAAGTTTTCCACCACTCTCTGTATAAAGAAGAACTTCCTTACGTTTGTACCGAATCTATTCCATTTTAACTTTAGAGAGTGCCCTCTCGTTCTCTCTACCTTGGAGAGAATGAACAACCTGTCTCTATCTACTAAGTCTATTCCCTTCATTATCTTGAATGTTTCGATCATGTCCTCTCTTTTCAAGGAAGAAGAAGCCTATTTTCTCTAACCTTTCACTGTACGGCAACTCCTCCAGCCTCTTAACCATTTTAGTCACTCTTCTCTGGACCCTTTCAAGTAGTACCGTGTCCTTCTTCATGGACGGCGACCAGTGCTGGACACAGTATTCCAGATGGGGGCGTACCTTGGCCCGGTACAGCGGCATGATAACCTTCTCTGATCTGTTCATGATCCCCTTCTTAATCATTCCTAGCATTCTGTTCGCCTTTTTCGCAGCCGCAGCGCATTGCGTGGACGGCTTCATCAACTTGTCGACCAGTACTCCCAAATCTCTTTCCTGGGAGCTCACTCCGAGTACCGTACCAGACATCCTATATTCGTGTATACGATTTTTGTTACCGACATGCATCACCTTACACTTATCCACGTTAAACCTCATTTGCCATGTCGCGGCCCATTTCTCGAGCATGTTTATGTCACGTTGCAGGTCTTCGCAATCCTTCTGCGTCTTCACTACTCTGAATAGCTTCATATCGTCCGCAAATTTAATCACCTTGCTCGTCTTACCAATTTCCAGGTCGTTTATAAATATGTTGAAGATCACGGGCCCAAGCACCAAACCCTACAGCACTCCACTCGTGACTCTTTTCCAGTCTGAGTATTGTCCATTTACCCCACTCTCTGTTTCCTATCTGCCAACCAGTTTTTAATCCATGTATGTATTTCACCCTCGATTCCATGGCTCACAATTTTCCAAAGTAGTCGTTCATGTGGGACTTTGTTGAACGCCTTCTGAAAATCCAGATATACAATGTTGACCCTTGTCTATCTGCTTGTTTACTCCCTCGAAGAAGTGCAGCAAGTTCGTCAAGCAAGATCTTTCCTTGCTGAAGTCGTGCTGGCTGGTCCTCATTAGATTGTGTCCATGAAGGTGATCAATGATGCGGTCCTTTATCAGTGCCTCTACCATGTTTCCCAGTACTGAGGTCAGAGTCAGCGGTCTGTAGTTTCCCGGATCTCCCCTCGAACCTTTCTTGAAGATCGGCGTAACATTCTCTACTTTCCAGAATTCCGGAATCCTTCCTGATTTGATCGACAGATTGGCTATTAGTTGAAGCAGTTCAGCTATAGCCCCTTTTAGTTCCTTGATTACCCTCGGATGGATGCCATCCTGTCCTGGGGATTTATCGTTTTTAAGCCTATTAGTTTGCCTGCATACCTCTTCTAGATTGACCATCAACCCTGTTAGTTCCCGTCTTCGTTTCCTGTGTATAGCCTGTCGGCTTCCAGTATGTTGTGTATATCCTCTTCAGTAAATACAGACGCAAAAAATGTGTTCAGTTTGTCGGCGATGGCTTTGTCCTCCTTTAGCATTCCCTTTATTCCATAGTCATCAAACGGCCCCACCGCTTGCTTCGCGGGTCGTTTCCCTTTAATATATCAAAAGAATGGCTTGAAGATTTTTTCCTCCTTGGCTATTTTTTTCCTCGTAGTAGTAGGTGCTGGTAGGTACTTTAACTGCAGTGTTTTTTGCCATTTTAAATGGTGTTTCTTAAATAACTCAGGTGCTGGTAGGGTGCCTACTGGTACCTACGTTTAGGCCTATAATGGACACCAGGGCCAGGATTCTGTATAGGATGCCCGGTCTCAGAAGAATTGCATATGGGTGTCCTATATAGAATTGCATCTGTCCTGAGGGACAGATGCCTAACCTCATCTAACTATCCCGATTTTCTAACCACCTGGGGGGTTCGGGTGGGGACATGCCTGCAAGGGGGGTTCTTGGAGGAGGGAGTGGGCATCCCTCTTGCTGGAGGGTGTCTTGGGGGAGGTAGCAGCAGGAGGAATCAGTCATTCCTCTTCCTGCAGACATTCAGTGTGGGAGGGCAGATTCTGGGGCTCCGGCAGGAGGGACTGTGCATCTCTCTGGCCAGTGATCTTTGCAGGGAGGATGAGTTCCCTGCTATGGCCACTAAACTAATCACGGTAGGAAAATTCCCTTGCCGTGATTGGCTCAGTGACCATGTCTATTTGAAATGTAGACCACCATTTTGCTGGCCTACATGTCAAGTGCCGATCATGACCCTAGAGCAGGGTTCTCAAAGTCCCTCCTTGAGGGCTGCAATCCATTCGGGTTTTCAGGATTTCCCCAATGAATATGCATTGAAAGCAGTGCATGCACATAGATCTTATGCATATTCATTGGGGGAATCCTGAAAACCCGACTGGATTGTGGCCCTCAAGGATGGACTTTGAGACCCCCTGCCCTAGAGGGACATCTAGGGCTGCTTAAGCTTGGCTAACGCCACTTCCAAGTGAAACCACACCCATGCCTAGCCGTGGGTGAACATAGGCGGCCCTACTGACCTCCCTAGGCTCGCAAAAATGCTTACAATGTAGGCGATTCTTGGGGTGTTAAAAAAAACAATATGCATCCTGATTGGCTGGTTAGACAACGGTATGACGCCTACCGCTGCCTTCAATTGAGATGCTGTTTATAGAATTTATTCCCTGATGTCCATTATAGTTATAATACTTGCAATTGATTCTTTTGGCATTAGGCTACATTCTGTTTCCCATTTCAGGGGGCCTAAGTTTAGGCGCCATTTGGTAGAATTTCCCCCTAATTGTATAGCTCTCAATGGAGACCACATTTTTAACTAGCTTTTTTACTAAGCTTTTCAAACCACCCTCATATACAAAAAATGTAGAAAACATGACTCGTGAATATATCAGGAGATAAAGTGGATTTCAATTCTCTTTCTAAAAATGCATCAATACTTTTTGAAAACACAGGGGAGAAAACTGACCAAGGAAAGAAAAGTGAACACTTACAACACTTTTAACGTCCATTTCCCTTACAGATCTAGGAAGCCTAGAGGTATCAGGCAAATAAGCCAAGCTGGCACCAAGTATGTCCCCGCACCTGTCCAATGTCATTTTGATGTAATTGGGTTCAATCAGTTGTTTTTTTATATCCTTTTACCTCATGATCATAATTATGTTAAGCAAACTCTGTCATCTCGCATTTCATGTTTTGCAGTTTAGCGCTTGACACAGGATAATTTCACACCTGTTCTTTTAAGATTATGGTTTTATCCAATCTGGTTTTTCTTATATTCTGCGTACCAACAACTGGGACCCCTGAGGAAGGAGTGTTTATTCGAAACACGGATCGTGTCGGGTCCAGTCCACACAAATATTTGGACCAGCAATTTGGATATTTGTATGTATTTATTTTGTTTAATTACCATTTGCCTGATTAAAATTCCTGTACCCTGTTGTGACATTTCCGCTCCCAGAGATGATCATATCAGAGTGAAATCCGATAGTAAATCCTTTGACCGAGACCAGAGACTGACTGAGGGTGATCAGGCAGGAGATCCTGAAAGCAGAGCTGCCTATCCTGAGCCATCTGAGCCTGAGCAGGAGTTAGAATACAGATTAGCTCTACATCCTAGTAAAAGACTCAGCTCCCTCAGGTTCCCAGTTGCATTCTGCCCAGCAACCTGGGGTGGAGCCAGAGAGCACGAACACTAGAACAGGGAGTGGCACAAACACTTTTAAACAGCTCTCAAAGTCAGTAAGGCAAGCTGCACATGAGGACCTGGCAGAGAAGGTTCTCCGGGCCAGGCCTCGCACAGGAGCCTATGGAGTGGGAGGATTCCATAGCTCAAGAGTCAGCAGAGCAGTTGGGTGTTCCAGAAAACATGGACACGGCCGAATGGAATATGCCTGAAGCTGCAAACGTGGAAGGCATGGATGTGAGCTTGGCAGTCTTTCACTAAGGACCGAAGGTACTGGGGTCTATAAGGATATAGCTGTGAAGACTGCTGGAAAACTATTTTGTTTTTGTGTGGAAAAGTTTTGGTTCTACTAAAAAACCCAAGCTGAGAGCAGTGCTGCAGCAGCATTCAACCTTGATTACGTTGCTGCACTCCAGCTGTGCAAAAGCCAGGAGAAACTGAAGGAAGTTTTTCTTTTGGGCTTGTGGAGCAGTTTCCCTGTTAACTTTAAGGGACTTACAGAATTGGGGTAGGATCCCCGAAGAGCTAAGGGTTGGGATTCTGCGGAAGCTTGTTAAAGCCATTTAAGAAAAGGGAACCAGCAATTCTGTTACCCAACAGTGGAAAGGACTGCAGAGGTGTCATTGCTGGAAATAACAAAAGACTGCAATACTGCATTTTCTTTCTTTTCATGTTTGAAGTTTGTTTTGCAATGCAGTATATAAATGCCTGGTGAAGAATCAAGACTGTATGATTGAAAGTCCAGGACTCAAGGATAGTTTTGAGGACTGTTCCTTTTTGGGACTAGTTTTTGTTTTTCTCTTGTTGAATGTATGGTTCAGAGCTGGGTGAAGCTGCTAGAACCTTATTGTGGACTCCTATGAACTTACTGATACAAAAACATCTGTTCTTCCATTGAACTGTTTTGAGAGGATAGAAACCTTTTTTCTTTGGAGCGAAAGGAAGATAATGTTAATGCTTCCTGGTATTATTTTTGGTTTTCTATTTTGTCATTTTGATAACAAATTAAACCCTTGACATTTTTTTTATTTGAATTGGCTTTTGCTGGTGTTTTTATTGTAGCGAAACCCAAAGTATTGGGACATCAGTAAGGTCTTCCTCATTGGGAGCCACGCCAGGGTCGTGCTGCTGCCTGTCGGTGGTCCTCCACAAGCTTCCAGGGACCCCTGCAGTTTTGTTTTCTTTGCAAGGAAACTTTGTCACCCTTGACCTTTTCCTGGAGAATAATAGGCAGTTAGATTGAACTGTTTCATATAGTTAACATTTCTTTGTATTCTTAAAAATCAACCTTGAACCCTGTATCTATAATAATAAAATGCTAAGCGCGCATGCGCACTCTTTCCGCGTGTTCCCTGAGATCTGATATGTCGGGATGTGGCCACAAGAGTGCGCATGCGCGCTTACCAGCATCTCTCTCTCTCTCTGGCAGCGGGCTTGAACACTTGCAGTTACCTGACAAAGTTCATTTTTTAGCTCAAGCCGACACCGCGGCTCCTCTCTCGAACCACACCAGGCGGGGATCGAGAGAGGAGCCGCGGCGTCGGCTTTGAACTAAAAATGAACTTTGTCATCTGGAGCCGGCAAATAGGACATCAGGAAAGCTACAGCTTTCCAGCCCCCATTTTCACATCTGTAGAGGAAGAGTATCTTTTACTTTCGGCCACACCTCCGTTTCTTTTCTACTTCCCAGCTTTCAAGCCCCCTCTCTCACGCTTAAGATATATTTACAGAGCTGGGGGGAAGGCACGAGGCTGCGGCAGTCTTCCTCCCCCGGCTCTCCCACAGTGCGGCTGTCGGCCGGCGATCGTGTTTTCAGATAGAAAAGGAAGGATCGGGCTGTGATTGGTGGTGGTGCCGGTGTTTTTCCTTTCCATGCCGCTGCAGTACTTCCTCCAAACCGGGCTACTACGGTGCTCACCGGGGGTTGGCCGGAGCATCACCAGGTATCCAAAGGGCTATGGTGTACCGAGAGGGAGAGGAAGGGGATGCTGATGTGGCTATTGCACAGGGAAGTGGAGGGGGGAGAGAAATGTGCTGCATAGGGGGCAGGGAGAGAGACTGATAGAAAGAAAGACAGATAGTGGGAGGGAGGGAGACAGAAAGAAAGAAAGAAAGAAAAGAAGAAAGAGACAGGGGCAGGGAGAAAGACAGAAAGACAGTGGGAGCAGGTAAGAGGTAATGATGGACAGGGGGGGGAGGTAAAACAAAGGGAGAAGGGCTGCTGCTGGATAAGGGGAGCAGTGAAGGGGTGGTGGCAGACACAGGGGAGGTAAAAGGAAGGGAGAATGGACAGGGGGAGCAGGCAAGGGGTGGTGGTGGACAGCCAAGGAAAAAGAAAAACAGAAATACAGAAAGCGGCTAAGGAGAGAGAGAGAAAAAAATAAAAACAGACACACACACACATATTCTAGCACCCGTTAATGTAAAGGGCTATAAGACTAGTATTTTAATATTTGTGATACCTACATATCATCTAGTGTTTGTAGCAATTTATAAGAATCATAAAAGTCCTTATGGATGTCTTTGTTCAACTGGCAAAATAACCTCGGCTTCAACATTTTTATATAGGAAAATGACTTTGTTCCAAGCAGAAGCATACTCAGTCTACACAAATATAAAGGTCTGTTATGATTTATGTCTGAAAAACAGCTAAGTGCTGAGTAATATATTAAACTTTGGGAACATAATGCAAGGTTCAGTAATCATATTACATAAATCAATTATTTAGACACAGCAGCTGATTGGCTGATTAAAGAGCAATGATTTTTAGAAATGCTTATCAAATGAAATATGAACCATGTTTACCTTAGTCAATGTATAATGATATTGTTAGCATGAAGGTAATAATTATAGGCGGAGAGCTTTATTGATAATAGATAATAAATCCTCCCAGTTTATTTCTTCAAACTGATTATTTCTGCACCATACTAAGCATATTCATAAGGAACTACAGTATTGATCAATTATCCTATTAAAGCATTATCTGCTCCGTGTGTTAACTAACAAAATATAACAAAACTGATCATGCGATTTATATTTATTACATATATCTAATGCAGGGATCTCAAAGTCCCTCCTTGAGGGCCACAATCCAGTCAGGTTTTCAGGATTTCCCCAGTGAATATACACTGAAAGCAGTGCATGCACATAGATCTCATGCATATTCATTGGGGAAATCCTGAAAACTCAACTGGATTGCGGCCCTCAATGAGGGACTTTGAGACCCCTGATCTAATGCATCTTATACTATTGAGGAATTTTTGAATTGTCAATTGTTAATATTTTTGCATAGGAGACTGACATTGTACTATGACAGGGCTACTCAATCACATTCCTTGAGGTCCAGAGTCAGGCCAGGGCTTCAGGATATTCACAATGAATATGCATATGAGAGAGAGATTTGCTTGTACTGCCTCCTTGGTATACAAATCCCTCTCATGTATATTCATTGTGGCTATCCTGAAAACGTGGACTGCCTGTGAACCTTGAGGACCGAAATTGAGAAGTCCTATACTATGAACTAAGCTAACAATATATGAAAATGTCACCTGGTATAGAAACATAGAAAATGAAGGCAGATGAAGACCATATGGCCTATTTAGTTTGCCTATAGTATCCATGCCATCTACTTCTTTTCACATAGAGAAATGGGCTTGCCCTGGATCGGTAGCATGGAATGTTGCAATTCTTTGGGTTTTTGCCAGGTACTAGTGATCTGGATTGGCCACCGTGAGAATGGACTACTGGAATTGATAGACCGTTGGTCTGACCCAGTAAGACAATTCTTATGTTCTTACTTATTCCAAGCTTTCTTTAATTCAAATACATTTTTTGTCTCCATAGCCTCCATTGGGAGACAGGAAATGCTTCAGATGCTGAGTGTGAGTCTCTTATATAACCAAAAGTTCTAACTAGGAAGGGGGTTTTGATCTCTGACAATTTGCCTTCTGCTAACCCATAACGCCAAAAAAATGAGATTAGGCGGCTGAGCACAGGGCAGAATCTCTTTCTTAAGCACCGTGAGGCTTCTTCTATCAAACTGCGCTAGCTGTTTTTATTGCTGAGAGCCACACTGAATGGCCTGCGCTGCTCCCGATGCTCATAGGAGCTCTATGAGTGTCGGGAGCAGCGCAGCTCACCGTGCTACAAACTGCTAGCGCAGTGTGATAAGAAGAGCCCCTATGTTTTCCTACAATCTATATTTTCACTTCATTAACATTTAATGAAACATTGTTGAACTCTGCAAATAGCGGCAGCACTGACACAGTTTCAGCTCAAAAAGCATTAGCCCTTGCTCAGAAGTACAAGTACTCATATAACAACCTTGGTGGTAAATTAGTTCCATATGTTCAGAATTTCTCATCATAAAAAAAGCCCAGCACAATATGACACAGGTTCTAATCACCATGACTTCAGTGTCTACTACTACTAACATCACTTATATAGCACTGAAAGGCTTACGCAGCGCTGTGCATTTTGACATTTATAGACGGTCCCTGCTCAGAAGAGCTTGCAATCTAACTTGGACAGAAAGACATGACATACAGGGTTGGGGATGCAGAACCCAAGGTGTGAGGAGTTAGGAGTCGAAAGCACTCCTGAAGAGGTGGGCTTTTAACTTGGCTTTGAACACTGCCAGAGACGGAGCCCGTTGTAGGGATTTGGGCAGCTTGTTCCAAGCATATGGTGCAGCAAAGAAGAAGGGGCAGAGTCTGGAGTTGGCAGTTGAAGAGAAAGGCACAGATAGAAGGGATTTGGCAGCTGAGTGGAGCTCACGGGGGAGGAGGGGGGGTGATGACACAGGGTCAGATAAGCGAAGAGAGATAGTGAGGGGCAGCTAAGTGAGGTCACTAAAAGGAGTTTGAATTGTATTTGGAAACAGATGGGAAGCCAATGAACTGACTTTAGGAAAGGGATAATGTGAGTATAGCAGCTCTCCCTTTTACAAAGCCATGGTAGCGATGCTGCCCTGGTAAATTCACCCAAGCCCATTTCTAGTGTTTTCCATTCTTTATGCCCAGTGTTGTTATTTTTCCTATGTCTTATAACAATGATACAAACCATCCAGAGCACTAAAGTCTGAGAAACACTTGTTACTTGATATGGGGCAAACTAAACACAGTCCGTTATGTGCAGACAAAGACATCTTGTTTTTCCACTGCTGAACCCGCTCTTTGGAATGCTTTGAAAGGCACGTTGCAATTTTGTGGGAATCTGCTACATTTTAGAAAATTGTTGAAAACTTTTTTTTATTTTTTATTTTTTTGCACAAGCATTTATTTTCTGCAAGCTGAACCTAATTTTATATGGAATATCTAATCATTTAGTAGAATGAGGATGATATAATGTTTACATTTAGACCTTTGTCTCCTTTTGCTCTTGTCTGATGTGAATTTAAAGATTTTTTTTGTGTACTCAAAGATTGTGTATGTTAACTGTGAGCTGCTTTGGTTAAAAGCGGGAATACAAATGTTTTAAATAAATTAATAAGATACAAATAATAGCATATATATTAAGCTATTATAATACAGAATCTTGTGACATTAGGTTATATCTTTTCTGTGCAGAGTTCTACTTGTCTTTTTTCAAGCATTAACAAAGGACACCTCCTTTCTGCCATTGTTGAAGGATACCTTCTTTAACTGAAGAACTACCATTTTAAAAGGTTTTTTTTTAAATTCTAGATATTTCTTGTCTTTGTCAAACACTAAGGCCCTCTTACAAAGGCGCGCTAAGCGTTTTAGTGCACACTAAATCAATAACATGCACGTATTAGCGTTTAGCGCATGTTTAGTGCGCGCTAATATTTAGTGCACACTAAAAAGCTTAGCGCACCTTTTTAAAAGAGGGGGTAAGGGCCTCTTCTATTAAACTGCGCAAGCAGTTTGTAGCACGGTGAACCGCGCTGAATGGCCTGCGCTGCTTCCGACGCTCATAGAGTTCCTATGAACGTAGGGAGCAGCCCAGGCCATTCAGCACAGCTCTGCGCTAAAAACTGCTAGCACAGTTTAATAGATGAGAGGGATAGAGTTCCTATGAGCGTGGGGAGCAGCGTGGGCCATTCAGCGTGGCTCTCTATGCTAAAAACTGCTAGCGCAGTTTGATTGAACAAGCCCTAAATTTTATCAGGGTTTTTATTTTGGGTTTTCTTTTTGTTTTTTTTGGTAAAGCAGCTTTTGCATTACCATTTTATTTGAAACAAATTGGTTTAACAGCTTCATCTGCTTCCTTGATGCAGCCATAAGATTGTCTTATTCAGGAATACATCTGGTCAATTAGTTCCTGGATAGATAGCTAAGTTTTTATTATCCATCCTTCTGCATCTGCTTTATTTGATTCTGGATCTCTATCTAGACATGCAATTGCGTGTCAGAGACCTCAATTGACTCAAAGTTTTTTTTCCTGAACTTCTTGTATGTTTTCAGCTCCTACCTTGATTTGTTTTGACTGTTTTTCATGATATCTAGTAGTAATTGCAACAATGTTTGCAACTCATCATAGCAGCTTATCCCTTGAGCATCTCTTTGAAATTATGGTGTGCAATGATTCTAAATCCCGTCCTGCTAAGTTGTTTGATACTTTTGTGCTCGGTGAAATTTGGATATTATTTTTCACAATATTTTAGTCAAACTGCAATGGCAAATATTTCTCATATGTATTTTGGGAACCTATGCAAGTATTTTTGTCAGTGCTCTGCATTTCTGCATCTTTAGCAACTAACAATCATCTTTAAACACCCCCCCCCCCCTCCTTTACAAAGCCGAGCTAGCGGTTTTAACGCTGACCGTGGCGGTAACTGCTCGGATGCTCATAGGAATTCTGAGTGTCGGAGCTGTTACTGTGGCAGCTGACTTTGTAAAGGAGGATAAAGGTAGATGTAATAAATTATTGCTGTTTTTAAAAAATGATCTGCCCAGTTTCTGAAGTTATACTGAGGAGTGTAGTTATGCTATTTTACTGTTAACATGTGATATTTTACTACATATCTCATTTACATAAGATGTAATAAATAGCACCCAAATTTGGGTGTTAACAAAAATGTGCTCTGAGTGCTATTCTATAGAAAGGGTGATGAAAAGTTCTCAGAAGGATACAGATAAGAGGGGCTTACCTGATGAACAGAATTCATGGGGGGGAGCATAGAGGGAGATAAATGTTGAAGGAGAGATAAATGAGGAGAGATATTGAAGACCTATAGCAGGGGTAAGAAACTCCGGTCCTCGAGAGCTGTGTTCCTATGAGCGTCGGGAGCAGCGTGGGACATTCAGCGCGGCTCTCTCCACTACAAACTGCTAGCACAGTTTAATAGAAGAGATCCTAAGATTCCAATGACATCTTTATCTAGTTTTGTTGCTTGGAACAACAATTTTAGCCTTTTTGTAATTTTATTTATTTTTTATTGAGAAGTAAGTAAAGAGATTCATGTTTCTCCGAGGTCTTTTTGTTTCTTTAAATGCAAGTCTGTTATTCAGGTAAACTGGGGCATAGCCCTGTAGTGCTTTAAATAACAGACAACAGAATTTGAATAAGATTTGGCCTCTCATTGGAAGCCAGTGTGTTTTTAAGTAGCTGGGTATTTTATGGTTATATTTGTTCATAGAAAAGATTAAGCTTAGTGCTTGGTGAATTTAAGTTAGCACATGAAGAAGATGAAAACTGATATGTTTAAAGCCAAAAATTTGAAGTTTTAAATGTTGATTTTAAATAAAATAGAAGTTGGAATTGCTATATATTTGAATCTGGATAAAAGCCCTCTCCTGATTGGTCAGCTCAGTCTGCTAAAGTGTGTGTTCCAAAATCAGTTGGTGGAGACAACTGTCCCTGTGAAGAAGAGAAGTGCTTTAGGGGGGGCAGCTCTGTGTGAAAGAGATTTTTGAGGAATATGTGAATAATTAAACATAAGAAATGCAAACTGTATGGATTACAATCATCGATTGATTTGTAAGGAAGAATGAAAGGAATGCTATGGAAAGATACTGCTACTAAGTTAAGTAGGAATCTATTTATTTTTGTAGGATAAATATATAATTTGTGCTCAATGACTCCTGTCTTCTATATTATAACCCTTACCCGCGCATGCGCAGTTGAAACAGCTTGATTCCTGCCGCCGTGATTTATGCTTCCGTGCCTTGTTCTATTTGCGGCGTGTGCGGCAGCTTGTGGTGCGTGCAGCATGTGTCGGCTTACAGCGCGTGTGGCATGCATCGGCTTGCGGCACTTGCGGCGCGTATGGCGGTGAGAGCAACGGCAGGAAGGTGTCCTTCGAGGTGCTGCGAGGTGTCCAGCTGCTACTGCTGCACAGGGAAGTGGAGGGGGAGAGGGAAAAGGGGCTGCTTTGGGGGGAGGGGTGTGCTGGGGGGCAGGCAGCAATCTTGGTTTGCTTGGGGAGCCAGAGAGAGATAGGCATGGGACCAGGGAGAGAGACAGAGAGACAGACAGAAAGAAAGACAGACAGACAAGGGGCCAGAGAGACAGACAGCAGCCAAAGAGCGAGAAAGAAAGAAAGAAAGACAAACAGACAGCGGCTAAGGAGACAGAGAGACAGAAAGAAAGACAGACAGACACATCTATTCTAGCACCTGTTAATGTAACTGGCTTAAAGACTAGTTATGTTATAAAATACTGGATTTTTTGGCCTGAAAACTTTTTCTCCCATTTCTGGAGGGTTTTTTTTAAGTTTTCTTCTTTTTGCAGTTATGGGCCAATGAGAACAGCTATAACTCCGGAGGGAGAGAGCACTTCCTTCTTAAGAGTTTATAACCTTTTTGGATTTTGAGGCCCATTTCGTAAATTTGTATATAATCCGGTATAGTCATTGTGGACACAATCTGTTACTGGTTTACTATTGTATATAGTGTCTTCACATCTGATATTATTGATGTATTAGAACCTATATGTGCATCCCTTTATGAGCTGAGGAATACATGCATAGATATATGACCCATGCCTAAGCCCTGCCTCAGCACACTCTCTTGCAATTTCTATGTATTATGGACATCACATGCATAGTGAGATCTTTCTAAAATCACCATTTACATGAGGAACCTTCTCCATGTGTACATGTCAGAATTCTGTGCACAAACTCTGAATAAGGCTTCTAAAATAACCCCCCAAATCTCTTCTTATTGAGCTTGTCCTTCATATATTTACTTGTACTTCACTTTTTCACCCCATCCTCCACTTTTTAAAAATAAGTATTTTGAAATCTATTTATCCATGTTATACTGTGTGTTTTTTTTCCATGTAAAATATTGGGAATAGGGAACATGTATATCACCTTTTTGTGGCTTTGGCATTTCAAAGCTGACATTCAAAACAGTGGCCACTGGAGGATTAAGGACTTGCCCAGGGTCACAAAGGGCAGCACTAGGATTTGATCTCACTACTTCTGGGTGCAGAGGCAAGACCCTATCAGCTTTCAATCAAGGTTTTAATAGAATATGTAAGTAACATAGAGCTAAGTGCAAAGGGAGAGTTCCAAAGGGAAGTAGACTCCACTAACCATCATCCTACATAAGCCTTTCTGAAAATGAGTTTACTTTCACTTTATTTCTGAAAGCAGTTCTGTTGGCACCTTAGAGTACAACAAAGTAACACATAAAGGAACAATGTATACTTCAAACGTCTTTTATCATACAATGGTGCTCAGATTCCACGATGGAAAGATAAAGAACTCAATAAAGGCAAAAGCCCTAAAGAGACTTAAATGGTATCGATCATTGCACCGGGTTGTAAAAGATGTTGTGAAGTGCTACTAAATTGGTTTATAAAGTTCATAAGTCCAAAAACGGTAAATCCAATTTGTAAGTGACTTTAAATAGTTAAAGCTTCAAAAAAGTAAGCAACTTAGCTGAAATATAGAGCGTGCATAGGTGTAACTGGGTCCTGACGCGTTTCGCCTCACCGGCTTCTTCAGAGAACCCGCTCGCAAACTGTATATTCACTGCTAGTAAATTGTATATAAGTCCTGCAACATCAAAGAAACAAAGTGCATGGAAGTATCAGAATTCAGTAATAAGTATCAAAGCCTTAGCCAAAAAACTTTACCAAACTCTCGACGCTGACGGCGGGACACCTACTGTTGATTCTGTAATCTTTCAGTTTCCTGTGACGTAAGTGCTCAGCTGAGCGTTCCTCCACTAGATGATTGACATCTTCTTCTATGTATAAATGCCGGGTGCTCAGCTGAGCACTTACGTCACAGGAAACTGAAAGATTACAGAATCAACAGTAGGTGTCCCGCCGTCAGCGTCGAGAGTTTGGTAAAGTTTTTTGGCTAAGGCTTTGATACTTATTACTGAATTCTGATACTTCCATGCACTTTGTTTCTTTGATGTTGCAGGACTTATATACAATTTACTAGCAGTGAATATACAGTTTGCGAGCGGGTTCTCTGAAGAAGCCGGTGAGGCGAAACGCGTCAGGACCCAGTTACACCTATGCACGCTCTATATTTCAGCTAAGTTGCTTACTTTTTTGAAGCTTTAACTATTTAAAGTCACTTACAAATTGGATTTACCGTTTTTGGACTTATGAACTTTATAAACCAATTTAGTAGCACTTCACAACATCTTTTACAACCCGGTGCAATGATCGATACCATTTAAGTCTCTTTAGGGCTTTTGCCTTTATTGAGTTCTTTATCTTTCCATCGTGGAATCTGAGCACCATTGTATGATAAAAGACGTTTGAAGTATACATTGTTCCTTTATGTGTTACTTTGTTGTCAAGGACCTTTAGGAACATTCCTTTTTGAATTATACCCAGTTGTTTATATTGGGCACCTTAGAGTAGTCAAATAGTTGTTTCCTTGTGGGAGTTGTATTGGAATTTGATTAGAAAGCTAATCAATAAACACTATGGAAACAAGGAAGAAAGAGAGGGAAGGGGTAAAGCGCGGTCCTCACGGACCTGACGGACCTCGTGGATCAAAAACCGCACGTCCTTAAATATCTGAGGTCCGTGTCTGTGCCACTCGTAGTTTCTGTCTCTTACAGACCTCTGAGATTTTAGCTCTGACAGATCCGTCTCAGCATAGGAAGGGAAAAGTATTAGGATCTGTCAGCGCTAAAATCTCATAGAGGTCTGTCGGAGCCAAATTCTACGTCGGGCTTAAAGGCTAAGCAGAGTGCAAAACAGTTATACAGCCCTGTTAAGCGCCGGGTTTTCTGGATCTCCTGAAAGAGACCTCCAATTTGCGATCCAGGAAGCCTTATTCACTATAGTGTACCCTTACTTTAAACTATAATAAGATCCGGCAGACTTAAACCTATACATAAGAAGGCTTCTGCTCTGCCGCTCCAGCTCTAGTCTCTGGCTCTGACAGACCTCGATGAGATTTTAGCGCTGACGGATCCTAATACTTTTCTCTCCCTATGCTGAGACGGATCCGTCAGCGCTAAAATCTCATAGAGGTCTGTAAGAGACAGAAACTACGAGCGGCATGGACACGGACCTCAGATTTTTAAGGACGTGTGGTTTTAGATCCCTGAGGTCTGTGTTTTACCCCTTCCCAGAAAGAGAATTGACTTATTTTAGCTTTGGTGCTGGAGAAGGATTTTATGCGTGCTGTAGACCGCCAGAAGAACTAACAAATCTATTCTGGAAGATATCAAACTGTCCACTCGTAGCCCAAATGATGAAGTTATGACTGTCTTATTTTGGTCACACCATCAGAAGAGAAAGATCATTGGAGAAGGACATGTTTGGGAAGATCGAAGGAACCAGGCAAAAAGGGCAACCAGTAATCAGATGGCTGAATCACTCTGAAAGCAACCGTGGGGATGACGCTGGAGGACCTTAGCACAAAACCAATTCCTTTATAAATCTGTAATTCATCAAGTTGCTAGGACTCAAACATGAGTCAATGGCACCTAACTGGAGTGGGAGTGTTGTTATTTGCTCAGACAGCATTGTGCCAAAACACAGGTCTATCAGGTCACCTAATAAATATCTTGAATTTTCAACTTGCCATTATTCCTCCATTCTTTGCCATCTCTGCTATGTGTTGTCTTTATAGATTCACACCCCCCCGCCCCGCCCCATCCCCCAGGTCTTTTTTACTCTGTTGTGCTCCTCTCCTTAGTTATACTTTAGTGGAATTGCTGAAAAGCATGTGCAGAATATAAGGTAACACAGGCAGATATTATCCTAGACATATACTGATAAACATACCTCTTACACCCGTATTCCTTCCATATTTGTCCTAGAGATAAATCCCTCCAGGTTATCATTACTACACACATAGTGGCTATCTCTTCAGCTGTTAAGGTCAACATTTATCCCAATTTTTTTTCTCAAGGGCAACCTACTGGGTACTTTTAGGAGCAACTGCAGCTGATTTTTGGAAGGTACAACTGTATATGTGCAAGGACATGCTTCTATAACATATAACTGATATTCGGTTAACAACTTCACACACAAATGTGTACAAGAGGTATGTAACTGCTACTGCTTTTAATCCTGATAAAATGTAGGCAGTTCAGGACAATCTAAAATCAAAGATGCCTGCAACCAGTGGCGTAGCAAGGGTGAGAGGCATCCAGGATGGTGTCATCCCTCTCCCACCCTCTTCTCTGCCTCCCCACCTCCACACACTCCTTTCCCGCCCCCTCCTGCTGTGTGTATGCCGTTTCCCTTCCCCCATATCTCTGTAATGTTCCTGGCGTGAGCATCAACCCCCCCCAAGTTACTGTCGCACCAGTGTAGGCTCTTCTTCTGATGTCACTTCATAGGTGAATATCCAGGAAATGATGTCAGAGGAAGAGCCAACACTGGCATGACAGCAGCTTGGGGGTTGCTGCTCGCACCAGGAGAGTTACAGAGGTACGGGGAAGGGAACCATCGTGCATAAGCATCAGTGGGGTGGGGGGCATGGTAAGAGTGGGAGTGGAAATGAGGATGGGTGCCTGTACCCTCACCAATATGGCGCCTGATATGGCCTGCCCCCTGTACCCCTCCCCCCCTTACTACACCACTGCCTGCAATTTCACTATATTAAATTTATCTGGCTAGTTATCGTTTGTGATCTAAATACTGTATATCTGCTAACCAGATTACAGTATATCTTGCTCCATTCAAGTGCTGTCTACAGACCAGCATTGTCCAGATTGTGCCAAAGTAATTGAAGGAAATATTCAATGTCATTATTTGGTTACTGCCTCTGAAATATCCCACTCACTGGAACTTGTCCAGTTTTACAGCACTTGCAAACAGAATAAGTGCCTTTAAATATTGACCCTCATGTGTTTTTCATGGTGAAATGCTTTTGCCCAAAGGAAGGGAGGAAGGGAAAGAGATGGCTTGACTTCCTTTCACAAAGAGGGGCATTAGGAGGAGGGGCTAGGATGTGGGCTATAGGAATTTTTGTCCATCTCTATTTATAAGCAAAGACAGAAAGACAGTCTTGGTAAATTTGAAGGTTGATAAACATGTTGATTACTTGTCCCATAGAATGGAATGAGGTAGTGTTACAGATATTTCTTGGGCTGATTGTGAGTTTGAGTGATCAGGGTCAAGTCTTTCTTGGGATACCTTTAGAGAAATTGGCATGGATGAAGTAAAAAAAAAAAAAAAGTAATTTTGAAAGCTACAAGGTCGTTTTTAGATCCTTGTAATATGAGCATCTTACGATTGTTGGCAGATTAAATTGCTCCATTTGTCACAAGTATTGTTAAGAAATCACACTCATTGGGCTATGTACTTGAGGATTGTAAACAATCTACTATGAATCTGATTCTTTAAAAAAAGGGATTAGATCCTGCTTTAATGACAAGTTATCATCCAATTTCTGTTGTACCATTCCTCAGAAAGGTGCTAGAGAAGTTGGTCTTGATACAATTGGAAGAGTATGTCACTTTTTTTAGGTTGTCTAGATCCTCAACAATTCAGTTTTAGGAAAGCACATAATGTGGAATTCCTATTGATTTCTGTCACTGACATTAAGGGAAGGATTGGACCACCAAGAATCATACTGTGTCATTTCACTAGATGTTTCTGGTGCATTCAACACCATTAATCTTGAGTTTCTATTACTGAAGTTGTCTTGGTTTACTTTCTATCTTTTGGGCACTCATTTTGCGTTCAGGGGGAGTTGTCAGTTTCTAATAAGAGGGCAGTTAAGAGAGGTATGCCTCAGGGGTCTGCCTTGGCTGCTTTGCTATTAAACATCTACTTGGTAACACTAGAGAAAAGGTTTTGCTTAATGTGTGTTGAGTATAGGGTTTATGCAGAGAGTATTTAATTCTTCTTCCCCATGAAATGAGATAGTAGTGAATCTGAAAAAGATTTGAATGTATTTATGACTATGATTAACAACTGGATGGAAGAGAATGGATTGCAGTTGAATACAAGGATAACAGAGGTTATGATGGTGAGCAATGAATGTGATGACATGCTACCTGTTTCATTTAGAGAGCTAGACTCTCACCTAGAGGTTAAGAAAGAGCTGACAGTTTTGGATATCTGCCTAAACTCTACCCTCTCAATGGGGAAGCAGATTATCAAGGTGATACAATCAGGGTATGCTCAATTACACATCTTGCATAGATTGAAACTAATGCTTTAACGATTTGATTTTCATTCTGTAGTGCAAGCATTGATATTAACCCAACATGCATTTGCTTTTATTGTTATGTGCTGTATCTTGGGCTTCCTAAGATTAAACTAAGGTTGCTTCAACTGCTGATGAATTCTGCAGCCAGACTAATAACTGATACTTCCAGGTTTGAACATATTACGCCAGTTTAAAAAAAAATGTACTAGCTTCCATTCCCTCAGAGAATATACCACAAGGTGCTTTCATATACGCAACAGATGATAAATTCTACTGTTCGTCTTATATTCTAGTATATATGGTAATTATCCCCTAGTAGCCATAGGATTATACTGCTTAACATATTGTGACAATCCTGCATCCCAGAGTCTTGTCACAAAAGAATATGGAAAGAATTACAAGCCCCGATGCAGAAGGGCTGACCAAGTCCGGTCATGGGGGTGTAGATCAGCTGACTATTCTATGGACAGTGAAGAAATGGAAGTGGAATAGATAAGCTGTGACTTCCCTGATGCTGTCCTGAAGCCAGGCAGTAAAGTTTTACCAGGCACTGGGAAGCAGAAAGCAGCACAGCAGGGGGCCTGGAGAGAAATGATTCAAGCAGATGGAAGGAAACTCCCCCCCCCCCTGCAGCTAAAAGGGAGTGGTTTCTTCTCCGCAGCTTAAACAGAGGCTCTGTAATGAGCTTAGGGGAACAGCAGGGATGGACCAGAAAGGAACAAGCAGAGCCCTTAGGACAGGGGCAGAGCAGGAACCAGGATCCCAGCATGAGGCTGAACTGACCTGGAAGCAGCCAGAGCTTCTTGCTGAAGAGGACTGGGACATGAAGGAGGAACAGGTTGGAAACTTGCCTTTACAATACTGTATGCCTGAGCCGATGATAGTTGAGGAAGGCTGTGCTCCGTGTTTAGCTCCTGCTGAAACCATGGTGATTGCATAAGGGTTGGGAGTTTAAAGAGGGAAAGTTTCTATTCCTTAATGTTACTCTGCTGTTCCCCTGCTCACAAAGGGAAGTTATGTCTGAAGAGATGATTACAGAAACTGCCAGTGTTATTCTTGGGCATAGGGCTGAATAAGGCATCAGAGCTTATATGTGGGAAATATACAAACTTGCACATAGCTTAGTCAAACGCTGTGCAGGACGACAGCCTGTAGTCCTTGGTTTCATATTTCTAAACCTCCGTGCCTGCTTGTAGCTGTTAGCTAATTACCATAAGCAAACTGTGAAGTACAATTAACCCTGTGTGCCTTAGAAGCTGGGGAAAGCTAACTTAAAGACTGCTCTGTTTAGTCAGCTGGTTACCTGCAGGGCAAACTTAAGGAAACAGATTTCCAGATAGCTATTTTTTTTTTTTTTGTATAAACTGTTTATTCACAAGAGCAGAAAAAGACACGCATGACATAGGAATCACATTTTTCCAATACAAAACAAAAGTCAAACACCCAACAAGAGACCCTAGAAAACAGTGAGAGTCCAGGCCTGTGTTCTGATAGCCTGGATCCCTCCAGATCCAATCCCAAAAGCAACCCACCCACCCACCCCAACCCAAGACCCCCAAAACCCCTCCCAGCTATTTTTAGCAGGACTGTTTAAGCTGAAAGAACCTTGGACTTTGAGGGCAGTTAGCCTACTTAATGAATGAACTCTGGTGAAGAGAAATGCTTGGACTGCGATGCAGTGTGGATTATGTTTTGATTTTGAAGAATTCTTGGTTTTGTGCAAACTTTATGCCACCGGGGAAACCGGGATTATTTTGTGTTGCTGAAGCCAGTAGCCTAATAAAGTTTACAATTTTCAATGAAAGCCATTCTGACTACTGGCTTATCTGTATGAAACACATACCAACTGTTCTTGGGAGTAACCTAGGGGTATCCTGCTTGAAAGGTGTCCCTACTTCAAAGGGGCTCACGCCAGAGTGTCAGTTGTGTGTCACTGCCTAGCTACCAAACCGCTCGGCCAGATCATAGGTGGTGACAATATCTGACTACCTACCAACTCCCCTACCCTATACCTTTCCCCTGCAAATGATTCACCTTCTGGTAATCTGGGACCACAAGTACAAGGGGGCACTCGGAGAAGCTGAAAGGGGACAGGTTTAGAACCAATGCTAGGAAATTCTTTTTCACTCAGAGGTTGGTGGACACCTGGAACGCGCTGCCGGAGGTTGTGATAGGACAGAGTACACTACGGGGTTTTAAAGAAAAATTGGATAAATTCCTGAAAGATAGGGGGATTGAGGGATACAGATAGAGGTAGAGATGGGATATAGAGAGAGTATAGATAGAGACCAAGGGGGATTTAAGGGTTCAGACAAAGATCACCGTACAGGTCACAGGCCTGATGGGCCTCCGTGGGTGCGGACTGCTGGGCGCAAAGGACCTCTGGTTTGACCCAGCAGAGGCAACTTCTTATGTTCTTATGTTTTTAATTTGTTAACCTTTTTTTTCCTATGTATTCAAGAAGATTAAAAGGGTAACTATATGATGTTATTCAATAATGATAGCACATTCTTTCTCAGCCTAATTAAGAATACTTAAATATGAACAAGATAATACTCTTTCAATATTATTATTTTTTGTTCTTTGATAATTTTTTTTTAATAATCACTGCTTTGGTAGCTCTTGGCTTAAAAGTAAGAGAATCTGGGTCTGGATGTCTAGAAAGGACTTTAATACAATGCAACAGATGTATACCCTTTTACAGTTCCAGCCTATCCTTTTTCTTTAGAAGCAATGATTAATAATAGAGCATCAGTTACAAATTATATTTTTGCATCTAGACAAAACAAAATATAGAGAAACACATGACACTTGTTTTTCACACAAAGGGCTCAATAACCTCCTGAAATTATAGCCTTTCACTCATAATTATCATCAGATATTTAAATGTTACTATTCATTCACATACAAAGGTTTATTGAAGACTATTCAGGGCTATTTGGGTCTGAGGTAAACATATTTGGCCAAGTGAGGGGAGGGGGGAAGAGCAAGGATAGGTTGTGTTGGTCACTTTTACTAGGCTGTGATGAAAAAGTGGGCTTAGCACTCCTTTACAAGGGCTTTTCTTGCACAACAAGGTTATTTTTACTGCGGGCTCCTTTTATAAAGCTGCGATAGGGCCTTAACACGCGGAATAATGCACGCCAAATTGCTGCACGAGCTAGCCGCTACTGCCTCCTTTTGAGCAGGCGGTAGATTTCCAGCTAGCGCGCGCTAATCCGTCGCTTGCGTTAAAACTGCTAGCATGGCTTTTAAAAGGGAGGCCTTAGTTGCATAAAACTGTAAGTTAGATTACATTCCATTATAGTTTCTCAGGAAACCTTTCTCAAAATTGGATAGATAATTAGGACCCCTTTTATCAAGCCATGTTAGGGGTTTTTGTAATCACCGGCCACTGCTGTAAAAGCTCTAACGCTCATAGTATTCCTATGAGTATCTGAGCTTTTACCATAGTACCTGGTGATAAAAAAAAACAAAACTTAACATGGCTTAATAAAAGGGAGCCTAGATCTTGCTGCCATAAAAATGGCCTTTTTTGTATTTTTTGTATTAATAACCATGTGTTAATAATATTAGTTGCATATTCATACTCATCTCAATACCACAATACTTATACTTATCCTCTGTGACATGAACCATCAGAAGCTAGCATCTCACAACAGTTTATCATGAGAGCTTAAATCAGGGGTGTCCAACCTTTTGGCTTCCCTGGGCTGCATTGACTGAAAAAAAATGTTTCTAGAGCCACACAAACACGCAAACGCTGCAGCAAGATAGAGGAGGGAGCCGGCAAGACGGTCAACACCCAGGAGCAGCAGAGGAAAACACCGCATCGCCCTCGACCGGGGCCGCACAAAATACTTCACGGGGCCGCATGTTGGACACCCCTGGCTTAAATCATCATCAGTCCCCTCTTTTTTATGATTTTTAATTATTGCTCATTTACTCCCCCTTATACAAAGCCGCGCTAGCGACTGTCACTGCAGCAACTTGGGTGCATTCAGAGAAAAATGGCCAATAGGAAAAAGGAGGTGATAATGCCATTGTACAAGTCTTTGGTGAGGCCCCATTTGGAATACTGTGTGCAATTTTGGAGACCTAACCTTCAAAAAGATATGAATACAATGGAGTCGATCCAGAGGGCTGCTATAAAGTTGGTTAGTGGCCTTTAACATAAATTGTATGGGGCCAGACTTAGAGAACTAAATATGTATACTCTAGAGCAGGGGTGTCAAAGTCCCTCCTCGAGGGCCGTAATCCAGTCGGGTTTTCAGGATTTCCCCAATGAATATGCATTGAAAGCAGTGCATGCACATAGATCTCATGCATATTCATTGGGGAAATCCTGAAAACCCGACTGGATTCTGGCCCTCGAGGACCGACTTTGACACCTGTGCTCTAGAGGAAAGAAGGGGGGTGGGGGAGAGGATATCATACATATTTAAATATATTAGTGGCATTAATGTTCAAGAGCTGAGTCTTTTTCAAATTGAAGGAAAATTCCAGAAGTGCAGCTGTCCTCCAACACCTCCAGGCAGCGCCAGGGCCACCAACGGGGAGCTCGCATGAACCTGGTGCAGTGGCCGATGGGCAACTTTGGGTCAAAGGCCACTGGAGAGCTAGAGGCGTACGAAGTGGGCACCATGCGGCGAGTCTGCCGACCATGTTACCCGAAGGCATCCGCTGTGCATGCACAGAAAGCCACCGCCTCCCCGGCCTGTGCTCTCCTCTCGGCCCTCCCTGGAAGGAGCGGAAGGTCCCCCCACTCCCAGACCCAGCCAAAAGGAATGAAGGTCCTGCTGCTACAACACGCAGCATGGAACCGGAGCAGCAAGACAGGGCGCGAGACATGACCTCCCGAGCCCCCAGGTAGGCTGAGGAGAAGCCTCCTAATAGGAAAAGTCATTCCTTCCCCCCCCCCCGGGTCTCCCTTGGCAGTCCAGTAGCGGCACCCGAGTCCACACCAGCACTCCTCAACCTCCGGTCCGCAAAACAATTCCTCCATTTCTGCCAGTCCATAGGTACAAAAAGGTTGAAAAACACTGCTTTAGCACATGTTAGCATTGAGCTTGTGCTAATTTTTGACACACGCTAAATCGGCTAGCGCGCCTTAGTAAAAGGACCCAATTACCAGTTAAACAACACATTGCTGAACATTTGAGTAATATATGATTACAGAGGGGAAGAGCTCCTTTAGTGCAACACTGGAAGGCACATGACCATAAAGCAAGCGAATTGCAGTTTGTGGTTTCACAGCATGTAGAAATGAAGAGAGGAAGTGACATTTCTAAGATTTTAACATAACATTACATAAATCTTTATTTATATACCGCAAAAGCCTTTCGGTTCTAGGCTGAGTAGAGTCATCGAACTACAACATAAGTATGCAGACCAATAGCTGGAGAGTACACAATAATAATAACAGTTTATATACCGCAGGACCATGAAGTTCTATGTGGTTTACAATTATTAGAAATGTTACAGATTAGAAATGTTACAGATTAAATGGAATAAACAAAGTACAGACTTAATTATTGATAGTTCAAGCGATCATTTGTTGAGGATTGAGATTGTATAGGTTGGTTTCCTAAGTATTTCAGGAACAGATGTGTTTTTAGGCGTTTCCTGAATTCCACATAGGTAGTGGGCACAACCAATTGTTCAAGGTCTTTACCCCATAGTGCTGCTTGATGTGCAAGAAGATGTTGGTGATGACTTTTAAATTTACAACCTCTGACCGGTGGAGAGACAAAGTTCAGATGTGAGCTTCGTTTGTGTCTGTTGGTTGTGAAAGAGAAAAGGTCTGTTATGTATTTAGGGGCTAGGCCGTAAAGTACCTTGAAACAGAAACAACCAAACTTGAATTTCACACGTGCCTCCATCGGCAGCCAGTGTAAAAGTCGATAGGAAGGTGTCACGTGATCAAAATTTTTCAGTCCATAGAGTAGTCTGATCGCTGCATTTTGAAGTAGTTGCAATCGCCGCATATATTTCTGGGGGAGTGCCAAGTAGGCGATGTTACAATAATCTAGTTGACTCAGTATAAGGGATTGTACCAGAATTTGGAATGATGAGCCACAATGTGGGAAGAAAACAGAATTTTTACAAAGAGGAAGGCTTACAAAGAGGTAAGGATGATCATTGTCCGTGAGCTGCAACCTAGAATTGAGGGAGCGATTGCGACAGAAGATTTGGCCCAGAAGTCCTAGGGTGGATTGCTGAATTTGGAAAAGAGGTGTGTTTTTAGGCACTTTCTAAAGTGTATGTAGAAGGTTCATGCTTTGACCAGTTGGTTCCATTCAGGGTCTTTGGAGACAGTTTTGTAGGATAGGAGTCTGTTGATGAATCTTTTTTGAGTGTATCCTTTGATTGTGAAAAGAGCAGAGATTTATATTTAATTGGAGAACGGTGACCCCAGGAGGATTAAACAGGAAGGTAGAATGGATATCTCAATAAATTTTTGAAAGTCTGCTGATAAGCCACATGGCTGGTGATGTAATTACTTAGAGGGTCATTTAATGGTTTGCCTGTTTAGTTGGTTGTAGCGAATGAGGTCTGCTGAATATTCCTGTCCAGAATTTTCTGGCTAGGAAAGTTATTTCAGAAATGGCTGATTGATAAGATATGGAAAAAAAAATTATAAAAATATATTGGAATGGAAGGGTATGTGTGGTGTTTGATATTTTTCTGTTATTATAATCTATAACCTGCAAATAATTTTTTTTCTGTTATTATAATCTATAACCTGCACATAAATGTGAAGAGTATAGCAGCATCTAGCACAGAGGAAACCACGTGTTTCAATTCTTGAGCGAAAGTTGAAAGCATCTGTTTATCTTTGTTGACTGTGGGTTTTATCACCACATGCCACCATATATGTAATACGACTTTTCATCTCTGGTGACTGAGGGTTCCATCATGTTATAAACTTGTTTTTTAAATCATGGTGGATGAAGAAGTCTGGACCTTATGTGAGAATATAAAATTCTTGTCCTTAAAACATTGCGGGCTTGATGGTGGAGCATAACTTCATAAGGGGACAGCCTTGACTCAGCCGAGGAGGCGAAACACGTCGGCAGGTCCTGAGCCAACAGAACTTTAACATAAAAGATAAGTGCCTTAGTCTGGGTGTTTAAAACAATATTCAAAGGAAAACTTAAAGAATATTTAAAGAATAACAAATAAAAGTATATTTATATCTTTACTAACCACCTCTTTTACTAAGGTAAGCTAACCGATTAGCGTGCGCTAAACGCTAACACGTGCATGTAAATCTTAAGAAACCATGAAAGATTGTTGCACTCGACTGAAGATCCTGAGAAAAGCAAAATGATTAACTAAAGAGTTTAAGCTAAATACGATTGCAAAACTGTATGACATCTCTTTTGAATTTTATTGCAATCGGAGATTATAGTGCTATATTTACATTCTTGTTTTAAGATAAAATTCTATGCACTAGAAAATGCCTTCTAACAATTCATCTTTTTGAGTGTTATTCTTGAGAAAACAGTTTCAGAACGTCCATCTTTGATGTTTGAAATAATTTTGCTGATTACTTATATTGGCAAAGAGAAACCTTGTTATATATCTTGAAAATTAATTATTTTGGTATAGTGTATGTGTGTGTGAGATAGTGTGAATGTGATTTTTGGATAATATTATAATGTATTGTTATTAGGAATAGCATTACTTAATAAATAAGTTAAATGTATGCTATATAATTATCTTTCTATGCTTTTGCAGGAATTTGTAAACATAATAGGAAAAATGACCAGATAGAAGCCTAAATAAAGTAAACTTGGAAATAGCAAACCGAATCCTAGGAATAGGATTAACATGAAAGTATTGGGATCATATAGTTTTTATAACACCGAAGAACAATCATATAAAGGAAAAATGAAAAATGTCAGTGAAATCCAAGGGACCGCTGAAACATTCTCAGCACAACCAAGAAGAGAATGATGTGGAGCCATTAAACTTAGAAGTTATTCCACACTTTTCTTGATACTTTTTGCCTTCAATGTCATGAAATAAAGCAAAAAGTATCCAGAAAAGTATGAAATAAGTTATAACTTTCATAACTCCACATCATTCTCTTCCTGGTTGGGCTGAGAACTTTTCAGCAGCCCCACATACAAATAATACCATAACAGACAGTATGGAAGAACATTCAAAAAACATAGATGTAATATGATAGCATAATACCATCAAACACTGATAAGCCCACATTATAAGATTCAAATAACATAGATAAGACTGTTCCTACAATACAATGAAGTATCTTATTATGAAGCTAAGGGTCAAGTTCAGATATATAGATGCAGAGAAGATGGTTAGTACAAGTCAAGTGGGATGCCTAAACTGAAAGCAAATTACATATATATGTAGGTAAATAAGAGGATCTGGTATAAGTTATATGTATGCAGCAAGATAGTCCAGGTGCCGAGTGAATAGATTAACAGTCACCACATGTATTAAAGGCTTGGGCGAAAAGCCAGGCTTTCACTTTCCAAAGTAGAGGTAGTCTTGAGCCAGACAGACTCCCTTCTGAGGAGTGGCATACAAAGGGTGGGGCAGGGGCGGTCTGCCATGGGTGTAGGGAACTCAGGGGTGCTGGAGAGGTCATGGGTCTGCAGTTTGCCTATATGTGGCCATTGGATCTGTCAGCTCCACCCTCTCTGATGTGAACTTCCTGTTCTGGGGGGGGGGGTGAGATCAGTAGAGCTGACAGATGAGTGCAGGTGGACCACAAACCTATTACAACTCCAGCACGCCCAAGCTGCCTAGAGGAGTGGGTGCTCCGCCCTGGGTTCCCGTCCCTCTAGGTAAGCCACTGCCTCTGAGAGTAAGTTCTAGAATGTGTGGGCTACTCTTGAGAAGATTTGCTGGTGGGTATCGCAGCATGCAATTTTTTTTGATGATGGTACAGCTAGTGATGTTCCTTGAGAGGACCATAGAAGTCTCAAAGGTATGTAAAGAGCTAACTTATTCTTTAAATACACTGGCCTATTTTGTCTGAGGTCCTTGAAAATCAGACATAACATTTTAAATTTATCCCTCTAAGTACTGGTAATATGTAGTTTTTTGCAGAAAGGGTGTAATGTGGTCACACTGCTTACAACCTGCTACCAGTCATGCTGCAGTACTCTGAATTAGTTGGAGCTTGTGCAGACTCTTCTTGATTTGTTCAATGTACAGGGCATTACAATAGTCTAGTCATAATGTTTTAACATATCATATGCTATTATGTGTGTTTTATGCTGTCATACACAATTTTATTTTATGTAATATAATTTACTTTGGGTTTCTTTGTTGGAGAAGACTAAAAAATATAACATAATGGGCTCCTTTTACAAAGCCGCGCTAGGGCCTTAACGCGTGGAATAGCGCGCGCTAAGTTGCCATGTGCGCTAGCCGCTACCGCCTCCTTTTGAGCAGGCGGTAGATTTTCAGCTAGCGCGCGCTAATCCAGTGCATGCACTAAAACGCTTAGCGCACCTTCGTAAATGGAGCCCAATATCTTTGAATAGAAAATATATTTATTCACAGGTCTGCCCAAATAACTGTGGGGTCCTTTTACTAAGGCGCCCTAACCGATTTAGCGCATGCTAAATTCTAAGGTGCCCATTATATTCTATGGGCACCTTAGCATTTAGCGCATGCTAATCTATTAGCATGCGCTAAATTGGTTAGAATGCCTTAGTAAAAGGACCCCTATATGCCCCAGTTTCCTTTGCAGCATCAAAATGGGTGAATCAACTCAGTGGTGCTCATAAATCTAGTAGCAGATGCTAACATTTAGTTTCAATTCATGCATTTGCTTAATCTGTTTTTATATCATTTATTTTATATTCAGATCATACTTGGTCAGCTACAATATAACTTTCTATTTACAATATTGTTTTGAGCAAGATAATGGGTGTCTGAAGCAATAATACTACTACATCAGTGCACGGTGGGCAGAAATATTTCTCAACATTCTTCTTTAATTAACTTGTCTCACAAACAAAGGCTACCAGATGAACACAATTTAAACCCAGCATGTATTTTCAGCTAGAATGCAGATAATTATTACTCACTGTTAAAATAATGTTGTTCTACAAGCTTATATAAAACAAACTTTAAATGTCATTTTGCAGCAATAAAAATTGCATAGCATAGTTCTATCTTACACTCCGGCAATTATACTCAGGGACTTCTCATTAACTTGAAGGTCAAAGGGAAGAGAGGGTCACCAGCTCTTGCTAACGGAATCTTCAATTGGCTTGCACTAAATGTAATGAGTTAATAATGAAGAAAAAGAAGACATTAAGAAAACTAAAGAACAATTATGATTCATGTTTAAATAGAATTACAAATCTGTAAATATTGCCAGGGTAATGTGACTTTTATACCTGCCTTGAATTGTTCATATACAGTAAAATGTTCTTTATCTCATTATAAGAAAATCTATTTTGTAAGTACTTAACTGTATTGTGCACTACATAGTGGACGTATCTTTGAAATTGCATAGTAGCATGGAAACTCAGTAGAACTTTAATGCATAATTTGATTTAAAGAAATACATACATGAAAACAGTACTCAACTCGTATTTACTACTTAGATATTGTGACCAGACAGGTAGTCTCCCTGTCAAGGTCCCAGCTAGGGTAAAAATAAAACCCCGGAAGAAAGATTCCAGGATCTCCCAAGAGGGTATGTTAAGGGATAATGTCACTGTCCACCAGGAGGAGCCAGACTTAGCTGGAGATGAAATGGGTGAATTGTGTGTAAGTCACCACCGGGGGAGCTCTAGAGGTCCCTGGGCTTCTGCTGACTCACCTAGAACAGGGCACGCCCCTAAGGTAGATAAGCCAGCAGTGGCATTCAGACCAGCAAGCCGGTTAGGGAGAAAGCTTAAGCTTTGTCTCCCTAGGGATCCTACTGAGTCAAACAGGGGCGACTGGCCCCAACCTATGGAGTTGTCGAAGGTTGAACAGACAGAGGATTCGTCTCACCTGGATGAGGAATCTATGGACTTCCAGGAGAGTTGTGCTGGCTTTGAGGATAATTTGCCTGAACCAATGCAGGTGAACTTGACTGTGAGCCACAAACAGTGAGTGTGTTTTGGGAACTGTTTGTGTGCTGTGTTTTCTTTTGAATGCTGTTTTTTTTGTGAGAAAGCTTTGAGAGAGTGGGGAGAGGTTTTGCTTCCATCCGGGAGGGAATTTGAAGCCTACCTGAAGGCCTGTATTTTTGCAAAACCTGATACTCTCTCTTGTTCCTGGCTACCATGCACTGATTGCCAGAGGCTTTCTTACCTTTTTTTTTCTCTTCAATGAACTGAAAATTAAGGTAAAACTGAATGCTGAACTGTTTTGTTTGGATCAAGTGAAATATCTGCTTTGCAGCAGGCAGAGTAAGCGCTGCAGTGAACTAAGGTCTCAGAAATTTGTGAGACTTAGGAAGCAGCATAAAGAGAAAGTTAGGAGTTAATTGTGACTGCTTTATTTTCTTTGCCTTTTTGGCAGTTTTTTGGTTTTTGTTACTTGAATGCTGTATGGAATCCTGACTGTTGTGCCTAAGTTGTGGAAGGCATTACTTACCTGTTTTGAAGACTTAAGTAAAGAAAACTATTTAGTTAACATATCCAATTGTTGGGACTTTATTGTGAGTTTTTTTTTATATAAGTTTCAGGACTGCTGGAAACCCAATCCTGCAGGGTGACTCCAGGCCGGGTCACACGTAGGGTACTGTTTGTTGTGGTCTTCAGGATTTCTTCCAAACCCTATCCTGGGCTGTACTGGAGGCCACAATATCATTGTACTATGATTGTTGCTGTTTTCCGGGTCTCACTGCATCTGGGTAGGTAGAACTGACGTTTCAGCCATCAATCTGGCCAGTGATCAGGGCCGGCGTTAGGGGGTGCAAACAAGGTAGCTGACCTGGGCCCCAAGGCTCTGGGGGGTCCCTGTGGGCTGGCTTATCTTCCCCTTTCTAAGCAGAAGCATGCCAGCAACTCTGAAATATGGCCTCTTTCCATGCTTTCCGTGTGCTGTGGTCCGTCCAGGCTCATAAAGGAAGTTGCATCATTGGGAGCGGACCGCGGCACAAAGAAAGTGGGGAAGGAAGCTGCAGGCTGTGTTTCAGAATCACTGCCACAGCCGGCATTCCCCTGCAACAAAAATGGATGCGAGTGGAATTGAAGGTGGAGGACATGCCAAGCCAGAAAGTTCCCTGAACTGTTTTGTTTTTTTTTTTTTTCAAGTGGGATGGGTTCAAAGACGTGCCAGACTGGTGTTAGGAAGTGAAGAGGAAGAGAGCCAGAAAAAGAGGGTACTAGAGAGATAGATGGTGGACAATGGTCTAGAGGGAGAGAAAAGGAGAGTAGGTAGACATGGGGTGCTGTGAAGGAAACTTGAAGGGATGACAGTTGGAAAGAGAAAGGCAGAGATGGTGGAGCTGAGGGTGGAGTAGAGGGAGGGAGATATATAGAATAGGAGGATAGGATAGTTGGAAAGGGAGATATATGGCATGGGAGGGCAGATGGAAAGAGAAAGGGAGAGAAATGGACCTGGGGATGGAAGGAGGGTTAGGAGAGAGAGATGGAGAAATGTTAGGTCTAGAGGTGGAAAGGAAAGAAATGCAGCATCTTTATTCCCTCCCTCCCTCCCTCCCACCTATCATTCAGCATCAAGGAGGGAGACAAGAATAGAAAAGAGAGGGAGAGATGTTGGACCATGGGGATAGAGGATGAAAGATGAACCAGGAAGGAAGGGAAAATAGGTGGGATAGGAAGATACTAGGGGAAGGAGAGAAAGGGACAGGGAGATATAGCCTGATGAGAGAGGGAGGACAATTGGTTAGGAACATGGAAGAGTTCAAAAAGTGGATGATAAGATGAAAGAGAACACTGAGTACAGTGGTAGAAATGTGGTAATTGGGAGTAGACAGAAGGAAATAGGAGGCTGGGAAAGGAGTGAGATGGGAAATGGAAGAGCTACAGAATGTGAAGAGGTTGAAAATAGATAAGTAGCTGAAAATTTTAAAAGAAGGGTGAGAAAGAAGGCGAGATTTGAGTGGACAGAGGCAGTAAAGAAAAAAGGGAGGAAAGCTAAAAGGGCAAAATCAATATGTTGGAGACAGTAGCGAGGACAAAGGCGCGCCAACAACCGAGCGTGGACAACTGAGCGCAGGACTTCATCGCGCCGAAGAAAAAACGTATTTTAAAGGGCTCTGACGGGAGTATTGGTGGGGAAACACCCCCCCACACACACACTTTACTTAATAGTGATTGCGCTGGCATTGTGGAGGGTTTGTAACCCCCTCATTATACTAGAAACTTAACTTTTCCCCTAAAAAACAGGGAAAAAGTTAAGTTTTCAGTATAATGTGGGGGGTTACATCCCCCCAACATGGCAGCGTGAGGCAGCGCGATCCCTATTAAGTAGAGTGGGGGGGTTCCCCCTCACACCCCCCATCAGAGCCCTTTAAAATACGGGTTTTTTTCAGCGCAATTAAGCCCTGCGCTCAGTTGTCCACGCTCGGTTGTCGGCGTGCCTTTGTCCTAGCATGCTTTTGACCCGTCACCGTTGGAGACAGGCATAGTGAGGGAATGGAGCAAGAGGGGAGAGGAAAAAAAAATGGACAACAGACACCGGAAAGAGAATTAGTAGAAGATAGACAAAAACATAAAGGGAACCTGGGACCAAGATGATGGAAAAACAGAATTTCCAGACAAGGTAGAAAAAGTGTTTTATTTTGAATTTATTAACTGGAATATGTTGGCTTTGGGACATGTGCATCACAGAAATACTTGTATAATATTAAGTGTCATAGCCACACAATTTTTATTTTTTTTGGGGGGAGGGGCTGGAGCCCAAAATGGGTAGATAGGAATCAAATTTTCTCCCCACCTGAATAAAAAATAGAAATACTTGAGTTGGTGGAGATCTACAAGCCCTGCCAACTAAATATCTCCTCCTCCAGTCTGGCAACCAGAAATCGCCAAGCTTTGCAGCTAGTGGCCATATCCTCAAGCTGCCACTACTTTCATGCATGCATGAAAGCCAAGGAGGTGGGGAGACAGCAGCAGCTCTGAAATACTGTTGCAAGCTGCAGAACTTGAAAAGTTCTGGTCTCTGAACCTGAGAAGCTGGTCATCAGCTGGTGAGGCTTGACAATTCCAACCAGCTACAGAAAGGGAGATGTTCATTTGAAGGGAGGCCTAAATTTAGTGGGAGGCCCAGCCCCCTCTCATGGTTATTCCACCAATTGTGTTTAGTACAAAATGAAGTACTTGCTAAGTTTGTTTTGGGGTTTCCAATTTAGTTTTGGTATTCATATTTCTATTTTAAATTTGTGATCCATTGTTCTGTATTTGGTGAAGGTCAATCTGTGTGTGAAGAAGTCATTTAAAATAAATTTTTTAAAAAAAATTTAAATTGAATCAGGTTGGGCAGACTGGATGGACCATTCGGGTCTTTATCTGCCGTCATCTACTATGTTACTATGTTTAAAATTGCTTTATACGTATATGGTAGTAATTGCAGGAGGTGGAAATTGGGAGAAGGGTCCCCTCCTTAATTTCTGCCCTGGGCCCCAGCATGTCTAAAACCAGCCCTGTCAATGAACCCATTATATATGAAGACAAACAGCAGATCTCACAGCATACCCTGAAGAAAGCCACAGCATAATAGCTGAAATGTTGGTTCTACTTATCCAGATGTGACGAGACCCGGAAAACAGCAACAATCATGACGCCAACCATGAAAGCCTAAGAGAACATCATTGCACTATAATATTGAATACGATGCATAGACATAGTTAGTTACATAAAACTGTAAATTAGATTGCATTCTATTAGAGTTTCTCAGGAAACTTTTCCTAAGATTGGATAGATAATTAGATCTTGCTTGCAGCTTGCTAAAAACTCCAAGTGCTTCTTATGTGTATTGTACTAAATAGTGGACGGGCTGTCTAGTTCCTGTCATTTGTTTTGACTGATGTTTAGCAACTGAAAGACGGATGATCCTTAAGTGGAAGAATTTATTGTAAAACAATTATTGATTTGTATCAAAGTCAAAGTAATTGTATCTGGGGTGTGGAGGGGGGTGCACCCAAATTGCTTAATACCAATCCTGCATGCTGTTAAGCATAAGACGTAAATTTGATTTCCAAGATTAGCTTCTGATTCATTGTACACTTTGAACTAGTGATGATGAAGAATCAGACAACAGAGCCCCAGTGAGACATTAGAGTTTCCATCTTATTCAGATCAACAAAATAATAGGATTCAGGGTTGTTATAATTCAATGGTATACTTGGTAATAGGATGGGAGGGGGTAGTTTTCAGAGGAAGTTATGTATACTGTCAACTAGTAAGTATGTCATTTCCCTATCTTTGCATTTTGAAACACTATAAGGGCCCAAAACACTATTATTGGGCCCAAAATTCTAACCAGTCCAATACTATTAGGGTAATGTGAAAAATTGCAAGATGACCTTGCAAGACTGGGAGACGGCATCAAAATGGCAGATGACGTTTAATGTGAGCAATTGCAAAGTGATGCATGCGGAAAGGAGGAACCAAAACTATAGCTACATGATGCTTCATTGTAACATAGTAACATAGTAGATGATGGCAGGTAAAGACCGAATTGTCCATCCAGTCTGCCCAACCTGATTCAATTTAAATTATTTTTTATTTTTTCTTCTTAGCTATTTCTGGGCAAGAATTCAAAGCTCTACCTGGTACTGTGCTTGGGTTCCAACTGCCAAAATCTCCGTCAAAACCTATTCCAGCCCATCTACACCCTCCCAGCCACTGAAGCCTTCTCCAGCCCATCCTCCCCCAAACGGCCATATACAGACACACAGACCATGTACCCAGGAAAAGGATCTAGGTGTTATCATTAAGGATACATTGAAACCCTCAGCTCAATGTGCGGCGGAGGCTAAGAAAGCAAATAGAATGTTAGAAATTATCAGGAAAGGAATGGAAAAAAAAATGAGAATTTTATAATGCCTTTGAATCACTCCATAGTATGGTTGTATCTCAAATACTGTGTGTGATTCTGGTACAGAGAAGGGCGATGAAAATGTTAAAAGGGATGGAACGAATTCCCTAGGAGGAAAGGATACAGCAGCTAGGGCTCTTCAGCCTAGAGAAGAGACAGATCAGGTCTATAAAATACCGAGTGGAGTACAAGAGGAAGATGTGAATCACTTTTTTTTTTTTAATTTCCCAAAATACTAGGACTATTGGGCATGCAATGAAGCTATTAAGTAGTACAGTAGATTTAAAACAAACCGGAGAACACATTTCTTTATTCAGTGTGTGTAATTAAATTCTAGAATTTGTTGCCGGGGAATGTGGTGAAAGCAGTTAGCAGGGTTTAAAAAAGGTGTGGGTAATTTACTAAAACAAAAGTCCATAATTCATTATTAAGATGGACTTGGGGAAATCCACTGCTTATTCCTAGCATAAGCAGCATAAAATCTGTTTTACTTCTTAGGATCTTGACAGGTACTTGTGACCTATGTTGGCCACTGTTAGAAACAGGATACTAGGCTTGTATTGACCTTCAGTCTGTCCCAGTATGGGAACTCTTATGTTCTTAGTCTTTTTATATATATATATAACACATTGGTGCTATGGTGCTTATTTTCAAAGCATATGGATGTCTCAAAATGCCCAAATAGATTTCTATGTGCTTGAAATGTCCAAATTCTAGTTTTGCAAAAGCAGAAGAAGGTCATCCAACCAGCAGTATGTCTAAATAGCAAAGGGGGCATGTTATGGGCGTGTTTTGTGTGGAAATAGGGAGGGCCCAAATTAGGATGTCCAACAATGATAAACAAATATGAAGAAATGTCCAAATTGAAAAAGGGCATGCTAAGTTAGACCAATTTCAGTAATATCCAGGTTACATAAATGTACAACTGACTATTGGAGGGATTAAGGCATGACACTTTTTGCTGTCACTCTCTGGCATAGATGCACTAAAGAGGATCAGAAAAACTGTGTGGGAATCTCTGATCTGATTTTTTTGGCTGATTTTAAAAGAACTATTGATGCACTAAAAAGTTTGCATGCAAATGATTCATGTAGATATTCGTCATAATCCCCGACGGCCTGACTGAGAGCTGTGAGAGTGACTCTCACACATGTGCAGAGCCGGTAAGGAAAGCCCAAACAGCTGAGAGGCAGGGGAAGCTCTAAAAACAGTCTCCTATCACTCAACTGTCTGGGGCAGGAACCCTTTTTTTTTTTTTTTTTTTTTTTAATGGGCACAGATGCTGTGTTCTTACACACGCACAATATCTGCCCCATTTAAAAAAAAAGAAAAGGCATCCCCCTCCCTGTCGATGACAGCCCTTCCAATGAATCGCCACTATGAAATGACACAACCCCCCCCCCCCAATAGCAGTGAAAATGGAGGAGGAATGTCCACTTCCTCCTGCTGTGCCAATCACCCCCCCCCCCTTTCACTGGTGAAAGAAAATTGGCAGGAGGGAAGCCCACTCCCTCCTGCCAGTGGAGGTCCTCCCCCTTCCCCCCAAAAAAAGGCAGGAGGGATGCCCACTCCCTCTTGCCAATGGATGTTCCCACAACCCCCACGGTACCATTTTTGCATTGCAAGGAGGAGGGAAGCATGGTCCCTCCTCCTTCAAGATCCAATGATCATAACTGCAGGTCCCTCCCTTCTCGGTGCATCATGTAATGCACGGGATTGAGACCAAGCCCTGATTGGCTCAGACACCTAAGGACCCTCTATTTGGGGGGGGGGGGATTTGGCACCTCAGGAGGAAGTGGACATTCCTCCTGCCAATTTTCTTTTGATGGGGGGTCATCATGGCAGGAGTAATTCAGCCTTTTCTTTATCAGCTTCTACATATTCCTCCCCTTCACTTTTGAGTCTCACAATGCCACTTTTGCATTTCTTCCTAGCATTGATATATCTAAAAAATGTCTTGTCTCCCTGTTTTACTGTGTCAACTTTTTTTTTTCCCATTTGTATCTTTGCTTTCCATCCTCTCTTAACTTTTCCAGATTTTTTGCCTATCTTTCTCTTTCTGCGATCTTTTACAAAAGCTAACCTCTTATTCCTTACCTTCTCAGCTACTACTTTTGAGAACCAAAGCGGCTTTCTTTTCTTCTTACTGTGACTTACTTGCTTCACAAAAAGAATTGAAAACTGCATCCTGCCCTCAGAGACTGGGAAGCCTTCAATGGTCTGGCAATCAGAGCTAATCAACGGGATAGTCTGGGCAACCTGTCAGCCCCACAGCTGAATTTCAAAGATAGCCACATTATGGAGCTCTTTTTATGCATACACTGTTTGCCTTCATTACCTTCATAAGAACATAAGAACTGCCATCTCCGGATCAGACCTTCGGTCCATCAAGTCCGGCAATCCGCACACGCAGAGGCCCAGCCAGGTGTACACCTGGTGTAATTTTAGTCACCCATATCCCTCTCTGCCTCTCGTAAGGAGATGTGCATCTAGTTTGCTTTTAAAACCTAGAACGGTAGATTCCTTCAAACACACTTAGGGTGGTACATGTTCTCAGAATATGAGGATGTTACATTAGGTTCTGTTTCTTGCTATCAGTATGTGAAAATTCAGATCCCGAGCAAATACTGGACAGACAGAACAGATGTTCTGTCTGAACAGCAAACACACTAATTCCACTGATAAGGGTTTAGGTCCCAACTAACAAGCCACAAGAATGCAATTCTCAACAATCAGTACTAAGCAATGGCAAAGTAAAAGGGGTGGGGGGTGGTCTTCCTAAGGATGTGGCTCCTTTCCTCCTCCCCACCGCTCCTCTCCTTGCCATGCGCACACACCCCTTGCCTTCCCCGTACCTTTTTTAACTTCCCTGGCATGAGGTTGCTACCCGTGTCAGCATCGGCAGTCTCTCTGATGTCACTTCCTGGACCCGCGCCTAGGAAGTGACATCAAAGGGCAAGCCGATACAGACATGGGCACGCTGCTCACATTGGAGAAGTTAAAAAGGTACAGGGAAAGATACGGGGCGCCCATGTGGTGGGGGGGGGGGGCGCAGGGAAGAGGGAAGGGCACCACTGCCCCGTGTGCCGCTCACCTATACTACACCACTGGTACTAAGTCTCACCAGGCTTTTCTGATCAGAGTCCTGCTGGGAAGTCAGACAAGGCAATGGTCAGAGAAAAACAAGTCACAAAATTATACCATGCTGTACAAGTGCGAGCACTGCACTATACAAGCTGAGGAGAGAGACGACCATTTTTAAGCCTTCAGGTGGTATGCCTTGGAACTAAAGCACCACAATGATTGCACTGAATAAAAGTCATCTTGATTGACTGGAATGGGCATTGATTGGGGCATATTCTTAATGATTATTGAGTAGCAAACCCAGGGTGGGGAGGGTGGGTAGGACTATAAGTCTCAAGTGAGTCAGCCAAATTCCCCATCAAAAACTGTTCTATAGGAGGGACAAGCAATGAGACAGTATAATACAATCAAATTCCAAATTCTGCTGAAATCTACCTTTTCTTGTTTATATCCAAATAGTTCCAATAAATATAGCAGTTTATTCATTGTGATCTCTAACTGTACATCAAACCAGCTGTAAGACAAAATTACTTGCTTTCCTGGGACCGACAATGGAGAAAAAAACCTTGCAGAGTTTGTCCAGATTTCAGTAACCAAGTTAGAAAACTTTAACAGAGTTAACAGTTTGAAAGACAAGAAACAGTTTGAAAATCCTATTTTCTCTAATATCAGAGCTACGCAGGAAAGGAGAGATCGTTTTTGTTTCTGTTTTTGTCTTTTTTTTTAGGTTACAAGACAGAGCAGTACACCACAATATAACATAGTAAATGACGGCAGATAAAGACCTAAATAGTCCATCCAGTCTACCCATTAGTTATATCCATTAATTTAACTTGTCTCTTCTTTGATATTTAAGAACATAAGAAGTTGCCTCCGCTGAGTCAGACCAGAGGTCCATCGTGCCCAGCGGTCCGCTCCCGCGGCGGCCCATCAGGCCCACTGCCCGAGCAGTGGTCCTTGACTATTTCTATAACCTATCTCTACTCCTATCTCTATATCCTAACCTCAGGCCTTATCTGTACCCCTCAATTCCCTTGTCTTCCAGGAACCTATCCAAACTTTCTTTGGGTCATAGACTATAAAGTCCACCTGGTATTGTCCTAGGTTCCAAATTGAACTAATTAAAGTCTAGAGAATAGATATCAGGTGGCAAAACCTTTAACCAGAAAGTTGAGATATGAAGAAAAAAACTCAAAAAATACTTATCAGTATAGTGGTTCAGGTCCTTGAAGGTGAGCACATGGATGAACAGTGGCAGCAGGGAGGGGATGTAACAGCAAAGTACATAGATGCCAGTTTTATTTAAAATTAATTTTGGAGGGCAGTCACTCCCCTTAGGCCCCTCTAGCTATACCTTTGTATACTGCTTATTTCAACCTAGGCCTGTAAGAGCAGGAGCGAGTGGGGATCTCTCCTGCTTCCATTAGACACCAGTAACCATAGTAAGTCCAGCAATGGGGATCACGTGGTAGGGCAGGTCTGCCTGAAAGCTTCAGATGATCTTTTTTGTGTGTTCTTCTTGGGGGAATTGGATATTTTGAAAAGATAAGGATGTTGAGGGAGAGCTTTGGAAGCCTTGAGGGGTGAGAATCAGAAGACTGACAGGGCTAATGATGGAGGGAATGAATTGATGCCTAGAGACAGTTGTAAATGCCGACATCTAGATTTTTAAAACAAAGCTGTCTGGCCTCCCATTGTAAGCGAGTAATACATGTTGATGTGCTAAGCCTACCCAAACCATTTCCTCTCCACACCTACCATGCTTCCTGGCAAAATAAACATAGCAAAAATCACCAAGCATAAATGCCTCTATTTCCAAAATGCCATTTAGACATGTATGCCAATTTATATAGGTAAATGCTACAATTCACACATGAGGATACTTCTAAAATAAGGGCCATAGGCATCTATGTATCTTAATAAATGCACAGAAACAAATTCCTACTTGGACTTTCAGCCTAGGTAACCTGGTGTAAAACTGTTCTCCACATGCTCTCCATGTATATTCTATTAAGACATTAATGAAGAACACAGTAAACTGTTTAAATAGACTGCTGGAATTATAATATAGATTCCAATGTCAATATAACATTTGAGGGACCAATTTCTGCAACCTATCCCTCATCTTACCCTTAATCTCAATCTGGGAAAAAAAAAACGGCAACCTAAAGTGATATTTTTCTCAGGACATTCATTGGAAAAGAAGTAAAAACCACGGCTGCAGATTAAAAAAAAAAACCAGCCACAGTTATTATTTCAAAATATATTCAGACAGCAAAGAGTTAAAGATTAATTGTTGTTCCTCCCTATTATATCCAAAAATGCTTTACCTGCCCTAAAATCTTCTAATTAGCGTCATGTTTAATTAACATTCGAGAACTATTATTTCTGTGATTTACTTTAATCTTTGGCAGAAATAACAAATGCAAAATCATCCTGCTGGGACAGTAACCTTTTCCATCATCTCTGGGTGAAATAAATCACGGACAAGATGAACATGATTACCTGCATAGGATGACATTTTTATCTTTCTAGCCAGATTCAGGGTTCTCTCTCAGCAGCTCATGTGCTTTCATTCATTTCCCTGTCCCTAAACTTTGATGAGTTCTCTGATTTTGTTGAACACCAGAAGAAGACTGAAAAATAACCTGTCTGTTTTAGAATTAGCAGCTTTGAAGTTAATATTTATCATTACAGAAAACATGCATGACACCACCACCACCCAGATTTAAAGTCAACAAAATCATCATATTTCCCCTCACATTCTCTACCATTCAGAATATATTCTTATATTTCTGTCAGCTTATTAAAATCCCATTCTTTCTTTTCTGTCCTAGTCTTTATTGATACTTGCTTATTTTATTCAGACAAATTATGAATTTGCACAAAAAGCCTAATTTACAATGTCTTTTTTTTCCACCTCACTTTGGAAACAAAATAATAATAAATTGGAATCTAGATTATATTTTGCAGCCATCTCATCCATCTCTTTCGACATAAATTCAATGTTATCAGAGTTATATGTCAACACTGGTTGCCAATAGTGCCAAAGGGTGCAGTTTAGGTTATTGGTCTTAGCATTTAAGATCTATAATCATTTGGCACCAACCTCTTTGTCAGCTGAGATACAAAGATATTCTTCTGTGTTGTGCTACTCCCTTTCAGGATGAAGGATTATTTATTTTTTAAAGTGGTGGATGTACAGTATTTCATTATATCAAACCGAGTGCAGATTTTTTTATTTCTCTCTTCTATTTTGTGGAAAAATTTACTTATGGCTATGCATCTTTAGCATTAGAAACTCATCTGTTTCATGTAGATAGCCTGAATATTTTAGTTGGCTCTATCAGTTCTTTTGTACTGCTTCTTCATCCTGTTATAACATGCATACAACACCATTTTAGATAGATCGCATGTAGGTGAATATTGATATGGAAGTGAACATAAGAATTGCCACTGCTGGGTCAGACCAGCGGTCCATCGTGCCCAGCAGTCCGCTCACGCGGTGGCTCTCTGGTCAAAGACCAGCGCCCTGAGACTAGCCCTACCTGAGTACGTTTCGGTTCAGCAGGAACTTGTCTAACTTTGTCTTGAATCCCTGGAGGGTGTTTTCTCCTATGACAGACTCTGGAAGAGCGTCCCAGTTTTCTACCACTCTCTGGGTGAATAAGAACTTCCGTACATTCATGCGGAATCTATCCCCTTTCAATTTTAGAGAGTGCCCTCTCGTTCTCCCTACCTTGGAGAGGGTGAACAACCTGTCCTTATCTACTAAGTCTATTCCCTTCGGTACCTTGAATGTTTTGATCATGTCCCCTCTTAATCTCCTCTGCTTCGAGGGAGAAAAAGCCCAGTTTCTCTAATCTTTCACTGTACGACAACTCCTCCAGCCCCTTAAGTGAAGATGTGCAGAAAGCATAACTTATTATTTACAAAATCAGGTATGCACGATTAGCTCCCATTTAAATTGGCATATGCCCACTCCTAGGAAAAATATTTAGTTAAGGTGTCATTCATTAGTACTGCTCTTGGATATTGCCCAATGCCACAAATTTCAACCGTATTACTCCACTCTATTCACTATCAATGGTTCCCTATACAATATTGTAATCAATACAAGATTCTTACTCTCACTCAACAATATTTTACACTCTGGCTTCCCTTATTTTTCCTAAACTATCACCTCCTCCATTAAGGTACTGCATTCCTTTAACGACTGCCACCTGCATATTCCATCTCTGTTCGAATGTAAAATGAAAGTCTGCTAGACAGACAGCATTTTATTACATGGTACCATCACTTTGGAATTCTATCCCAGCCATTATTTGAATGGAATGTTCAATCCCGAAATTCAAGACTGTATTGAAAATTCATTTATTTTTCCTTGCTTTAGGTGAAAATATTAGGAGTGTTGCACCTGGCTAGTGTTCCAATCTAACTTTATCTGGATGACTGATGCTTTCTATTGCTACTAATAATGATTTCTTTAATCTACTGTGTGTGTGTGTATGTGTGTGTGTATGTACGAAGGTAAATCAAAAAGTAAAGGCAAAATTAATTTAATGACTTTAATAGAAGTAACTGTGAGCAATTGAACATATCACTTTTCCACATAATCCCCATTCAAGACGACACATTTGTTGTATCATTCAACTAGCTTCTACATTCCTGCTAAGAAGAAGTTTTTCAGCTGCTCTCAAAGCCAGGTGAGCACTGCTTCTTTTACTTCATCATGCTTTGTCTTTTGTTCTCCAGGCCTCAGTGATGTACTAATGTCTCATCACCATGACAATTCTCTCCAAAATATTCAGATCTTCATACCATCTCAGGAACTGGATCACAACCTCCACACGCTGTTGCTTGTGCATATCAGTAAGCTGTTGAGGAACCTATCATGCATAGAACTTCCTGTATCCCAAATCATCATGCATTATGGCAAATGCAGATCCATAGCTGATATTCAAAGTTGCAGTCAATTGAGACACCATTATCAGTCAGTCTTCTCTAATCAAGACATCCACCCTGTCAATGTGCTCTCGTGTGCATGATGTTGATGGGCGACCGGAACGACCTTTGTCGGTTACACTTTTTCTTCCTGCTGTAAACCTTTTTAACCGCTCATAAACCTTTTGTTGATTCATGGTGCTATGTTCATACTGAGTTAATATCCAATGTTGAATTTCCACAGGTTTTATTCCCTCTGCCCAAAGAAAGTGCACTACTGCATGTTGTTCTTCAATGGTGCAATCTTGCAATGGAGCGTCCATGTTTCTGACCTCATGGCTGCCATACAACTAAAAGCCAAATGCTGCACTGTGCATGGACAAACTATCCAACAGGCAATGTATGAGCTCTGTTCCAGTTATCACATAATTTAAATAATTACCTTTAATTTCTGATTTGCCCTCATGTGTATTTGTGCTAGTACACTTTTTTTCTGAATTAGATTGTTAACAGCCAGGTTATGTAATCAGAAAGGGCAGTATATCAAGTTTAATAAACCATAAATAATAAGCCATACCTTAAAGGGCCAGATTCTGTATAGGATGCCTATATTAGGCACCATTAGGTACCCTAATCAAGGATGCCTAGTGACATCTAACTTTGGAATCCATGCTCAACTTTTTTAAAAAAATTGTTTTAATTGTCTTGGTAATTGACTGCACTAGTTTTTAGCCAATCCCCAAAATATTTAAAATAATCAATTAAGATTTTGACACTGAACTCTTAGGATGCCTATGATGCATGCTCAAGTACTGAGAAGTCCAGATTCAAAGAAACCTTTAATTCTAAGGCCCAGATGTACATAATATGCTTTCTCTTACACAGCAGGAACTATGGCTTTGGCTTTGGTATCTATGGGATAAGAACATAAGAATAGCCTTACTGGGTCAGACCAATGATCCACCAAGCCCAGTAGCCTGTTCTCATGGTTGCCAATCCAGGTCACTAGTACCTGACCAAAACCCAAGGTGTAGCAATATTCCATGCTGCCAATACAGGGCAAGCAGTGGTTTCCCCCATGTCTTTCTCAATAACAGACTATGGACATTTCCTCCAGGAACTTATCCAAACCTTTCTTAAAACCAAGTACGCTATCCGCTCTTACCACATCCTCTGGCAACGCGTTCCAGAACTTAACTATTCTCTGAGTGAAAAAAAATTTCTTCCTATTGATTTTAAAAGTATTTCCCTGTAACTTCATCGAGTGTCCCCTAGTCTTTGTAATGTTTGATGGAGTGAAAAATCGATCCACTTGTACTCGTTCTACTCCACTCAGGATTTTGTAGACTTCAATCATATCTCAGGATCAGGTGGACAGAATGTGAGAAAATGTGTGGGGCCACAATTTAGGCATTAGAGCATATGCATGCAGAAACTGGAATGGCACCATTTATAATACACTCTCCTTTGAGAAGCTTGTTAACAGGAGTGTTTAGTTCTGCTACTGTAACCAGTAATTGGTTAATGAAATGGGCTTTGCACTGCTCAAGTAGAGGATCCCAATCTAGATCTGCTGTCTTCAGTAGTGACTGATGAAGGTGCAAGACACATGTGTGATGCTTCAATGGGTAAGATTGTATCACCTTTGATTTTGCCAATGAAAAGGTAACACAATTGTCTCTCTCATGTGTGGGCTATTGATGGAACTTCAATGGTGAGACAGGGAAAGCACTACAGTGCAGCTGGAGCAGTGTCAGATGATGGTCAGTGTTTGATTAACGTTCCTCAGTTCAAAGTGCAGAGTTAGAAGCACTGTTACTAATCCTTGGGCATATGAATGAAAGCAATCTTTTAACCCAGGAATCATTGCTAATCATAGATTCAAAACATCTGATTTCTGTATTAACTGGAGGATTAAAATTTTGGATTCAGAAACAATTAATATCTTTAGGTTCTGAATCTGAATTTTGCTCATCTGTGATGTATTTTGAAACATGGCAGAAGATAGATAGGATTTTAAAGGATGCACAGGTCCAGCCTTACATGTACCAGCACATAGAAATAAGCGTACCATTGTTTATGATTTAAATAGAAAGGTTGAGAAAAGGGTGAGGTCAGTGGTTCAAAGTGTCTGTAATAACTCGATCTGGGTTAGACACAGTAGCAGAAGAAGTAGTGGAAGAAAAGGAGCCTGATTCTGGGGAGGAGGAGTCGGAGAAGAAAGTACCTGAAAATTCCACTGAGTTACTGCAAGTGGAAACTTATTTATTTATTTTTAAAATTTCTATACCGTTTTTATCCAAAACAGTTTACAAGGAGTTACATACATAAAAAGCTAAGAATCCATGCAAAAAATAAGAAGATAAAACAGACATATTCAGTCTAACATAAAATCAATTGCCTAGAAAATGCATCAATACCATCAAAGCATATGTATTCAGTCTAACATAAAATCATTTGCTCAAACAAATGCTTCAACAAATAGTTGGGTCTTCAACATTTTCCTAAAGGAATTCCTCTCTCCACATTGTCTAATCTGGCCAACAAGGCCATTCCATAACTTGACTCCTGCACACGTAAAAGTCATGGCATTCGTATCTACATGTTTAGGGTTGGCCTTTGTTTTCAACAATGCCGCACCTACAGAATGTAAGGCACATTTGTTTGGGTACCCAGGAATAAAAGGACCTTTACAGAGAGTTCAAAAATTTGGAAGGTGGCCAAGAATGAGAAAGCAGGTGAAAGAATGCGTGCAGCATTGCTTGCCTCGTTTGTAAAATAATGCATTGCATAGCCCACCTTCTCTAGTTCTACTTCAGCAAAGTCCTTGGCATAGGTTACAAATTGATTTCATTGAGGGGTTACCCACGTCTAAAGAAAGGTATCAGTACAGTTAGTTCTTCCCCTTCAGTAATGTTGCTTACAAATATATTGAATAGAATCAGCTACAGCACCAGTCTTTGAGGTACTCTACTACTGCCTGTCTTTCTTCTGAGTGAATTCCATGTCCATCACTCTCTGCAATCTGACAATCAACCAGTTTTTAATCAAGTTCACCACTTTGAGTAGTAACTTCAGCTTATCTAGTATATTTGTAAGCTTCCTATGATGAACCACATGAAAGGCTTTGCTGAAATTCAAGTAGACTACATTTAGCACTCATTTCAGCTTTGGGGCTGGAGAAGTATTTTAGGCATGCCTTGGACTGCCTGAAGAACTAACAAATTGATTCTGGAAGAGATCAAACCAGCTATGTCACTCAAAGCCCAAATGATGAAGTTACGACTGTCTTATTTTGGTCACGCCATCAGAAGAGAGATCAATGGACAAGGACATCATGTTTGGGAAGATCGAAGGAACCAGGCAATCACATGGCTGGACACGTTGAAAACAACCATGGGGATGATGCTGGAGGACCTTTTCTGGACTAGCACTATAACAATTTATTTTTAGAATTGCAATTCATCAAATTGCTAGGACTCGATCACGAGTCGATGGCATCTAAAAACAACAACATCTAGCATGTCCTCAATCCAATTCTCTGATCCAGTCCAATTCTTTTCCTTTGCTAAAATCACATTGCCTTGTGTCTTGTAACCCACTGAATAATATGAATTCATCATCATTTTGTTTAGCAGTGTCTCTATTACTTTTCCAGCCAACAAAGTGGGGTATACTGGCTGTTAGTTTCCCCACTTCTTCTCTGCCACTACTTTTATGAAAAGGGGCATCTGCTCTTCTCATCACCTTTGGATTATCTCCTGTCTCCATAAACTAACACTGGGACTCATACATCAGCCATTCCAACATACATTTTCTGTTTCAATAATAACTATGACATCGTTCAGTTGGGCAAATATTGGCCGCAGCTTTATTTCATATTATTTCCAAACATTAATTTTCAAAACTTTTATAAACATAACCAAACTCACATTTAACTATTTAGGATTTGCCTCCAAGAGCTAATTGGTATCGACACTAGCTCCCTTATCCCAAACTTTCCCTTAACTCCCAGTGACTTAAGGTGTCAAGCCACCTCAACTCGTGGCGGTGTCGCCCACAAGGACATATTTACCATTCACCATCATAGGTCTTCCAATTCAATCTGCCTCTAATAAAGGCTCTGCCCTTAGGCCCCTACACTACTAACTGTGACCGACTACCCCCCTAAATTCCCAAACTCGTCCATCTTTCAAACCCCATACCTCTGTACTTCCTTTAGCGGTGGGAGGGAGGGAAACTTGAATCCCTTTTCTCCTCCCTCACTCCTTCACCCGTGCTTTCCTATTTTTACCCGCCAATTTCTTCTATCTTTCTTATCCCATCAATAACTCCACCCCATTTTCCTTTTTCCCCCCAATCCCAACACTCCTATCCCCTCCAATCAAATCACTCCCTTGTTACTATCCCCTCTCCCTCCTGCTTTCCCCTCTCCACTATTCCAATCCCTTTTAAAATAAAATTAATGGCTTTGATGTCGCCCACTGTTAGTGGCCACTCAAATTAGCTGCATGGCCTTTTTATTGAACACATTTTTTAAGAGGACCCTCTCTGAGCTGCCTCAGTATCCTGGGATGGATCCCATCTATCCACCTTCAGTTTTTCTTCTGTTTATGAGTTTTGATATTTTCTTTATTAATATATTATTTTCTATGTACGGTAATTTATGCTATTTTTAAATTGGACTATATGTGTATTATCTGATATACTGAATCATTCTGTCTTGGTTAAATGTGCTTGCCCAAAACCTTACTTACCTTACAATTCTTTCTTTGAGCAAAGATAAGTCAAAATCCCTTTATAATTTATTTGACCAAAATGCTCTATAAATCACAAAGGTATGATGGCATAAAGCCAAAATGTAAATCTAATTTTCAAAACCACACAAAAGAATATTCCCTCTCTATGGCAGTGATAAACAGTGTTAAAATAATACTCACAAATCTAGAGGAAAAAAGTAGGGTTTATCAAAACAAAAAACCTTTCTTTCTTTTTTATTTAAAGGACAACTTCATATCTTTTAGAGTCTGTTTAGCCATTCTAGGTCTCTAGTGCATTATTCAGGTACCAAAATTGTCTGCAGTTCATTTCGGGAAAAATGTATGCCAAGGCCTTACTTGAGCAGACACAAATTAAAAGATGGTCATCAACTTTAGAATCAAGTCACCATATAATTGTTCCAAATACTTCCCTTCAGTAAAACATAACTCAATGGGGACAATCTGACTACAGGTACACTTCATGCATCCGGCATCCATGCTTCACAGTCTTCAGAAACAATTTCTTCTAATAAACTAAGCAGTCTAGCGATTTAAGCATGAACAGGCAGTACCATTATGACTCTTCATTTCTCTATTCCTACTGCTTACCTAGATTCTTTTATTGGATCCCTAAGAAAAACAACTTTAAGTGCTCTAAGGTTCATTTTATATAAACTATAGAGATTGGAATTGAGATGTCCAGGTCAGGCTGCGCTCAATTCTAGCAGAATTTTAGAAAAAGCTTTGCAGTAGAGCAGGTGTATTTGATGGCATGAACAACAGGAACAGTCACTTTAGAAATATGTACATGGATAAAATGGATGCTATGAACCAGGCAGTATCCAAGTAGAATTGAAAGCTCTTCTATGTGTATCTGCCCCATTTTACCAACATACATGCATAAGTGCTGCTGAATAAATAATGACACTGCAATTTTAATTTGGTTTCATTTTGGAGGCAAAAATAAATGAGTTGTTAAGGAGAATGATTGCCTTAATTCCTTATGTAAAGCTGTGGTGAAAATGAACACTTTGAAACATTTTCAAGAAATCTGTGCAAGGCTCTTAGCTGATATAAAACCCCATAATTACATTACATTACATTAGTGATTTTTTTATTCCGCCATTACCTTGCGATTCAAGGCGTATCATGAATTCCATTTGTGAAATGGGGACTATACAAATAGTTTTTTGCCCCGAGCAAGCCCTAGCAAACTACATTTTCACTGTGACCCTTTGAAGTTTTTGCACGATATAGATTTCCACATGTAAATGACAACTTTCTAAGGTGTGCTAACTGATTTAGCACAAGCTAAAAGATGAGCACATGTTAAATTCTAAGGCATCCATTATATTCTATGGGCGCCTTAGCATTTTGTGCGCACTAAATAGGTTAGCACATCTTAATTAAAGGACCCCTAAAATTGCTGTTTACATGTATATTTATTACTACTACTAGAATTTATCATTTCTGTAACATTGAAAGGTGTACACAACAGTGACGGGACAAAATCGCGTGAGACAATGGCGCGCTGACAACTGAGCGCAAGGTTGACGGTGCGCCAAAGAAAAGCACTATTTTAAAGGGCTCCGACGGGGTGTGTGGGGGGAACCTCCCACTTTACTTAACAGACATCGTGCTGGCGTTTTGGGGTGTTTGGGGGGGGTTGTAACCCTCCACATTATACTTAAAACTGAACTTTTTCCCTTAAAAACAGGCAAAAAGTTCGGTTTCAAGTATAACGAGGGGGGTTACAACCCCCCAAACCCCCCACAACACCAGCGCGATGTCTGTTAAGTAAAGTAGAGGGGTTCCCCACCAATACCCCCCGTCGGAACCCTTTAAAATAGTGCTTTTCTTCGGCGCACCATCAACCTTGCACTCAGTTGTCTGCGCTCAGTTGTCGGCATGCCGTTGTCTCGCGCAATTTTGTCATGAACCATACACAATGCTCTACATTTGACATGTAATTGACAGTCCTTCCTCAGACTAGCTTACTATACATTCTAAATTTAAATGTTATTATTTATAAGTAGAAATGCTCTTAAAAACACAGACCTCCGACTCTGGAAATCATTTTCTCTCTACACCCTTTGCAGTTACCTTCATACTGCTAGGAGTACCCTGAAATATTCCTCCTCAGTTTCGAATGACTGGAGATCCTCACTCTCACACTTCTTTATCTGCAGTCTTGCATGCAAGAATCCTAATTTCACTGTCCTATGCTGGAACTTAACTTTCTAACTTAGCTGGTTAGAGTGGCTCATTTAACTTCTGACTCATGGCAAAATGCTCTATTGGTCACCAGTTTCAGAACATTCTTTTAGTGGTGAGAGAATTTATCTTCTTTTTCTCCCTTTGGTCTTGATCTTCCCTTTTTTAATTTGAAGAATTTGCTAACTAACTGGGACTGTAGACAAGTATTACAAATCATGGTGTTGTCACAGGTGGATTACTGTAATGGGATCAATTTAGGTTTACCTCTAACATGCATCAAAGCATTACAAATGATACAGAACTCAGCTGCTCGGTTGTTGATGGGAGTATCTCACTATGAACGCATTTCTCCCATCTTAAAGAAATTACATTGGCTGCCAATATTATTTTGTGTTCAATTTAAGATCTTAAAACTTGTCCAACAGGGTGTTTATAACACCTTGCCAAATTATTTGGCCAAATGCTTGACGTTGAACAACCCACCGAGAGCACTGAGATCTGAAAATCGTTGGTACAACGAAAACAAACAGTGTTCAATATATGCAAACTAAAAAATGTTGTTTCTCAACTGCTAGTCCAATTTTATGGAATGCCATGGCTGGCACCTTGAGGTTTTGTAGAAATTTGCTCCAATTTAGAAAATTTTTGCTCAGACCTTCCATGGTTAGCACTTTGCCTCTCTGAAAATGATGCCTTGCTGAAAATGATGATCTTTATCTCTTTTAAGACTGTTATAATGTACTATTAGTAATTCTGATCCCTAATTTTCATATGCTTGTATGTGGGTCTTTTAAAATGTATGTGTTTGATACTATGTATGTTAAGCTGTAAGTGCTTTGGAGAAAAGCGGATTATAAATGTTTTAAAATAAATTTATTAAAACTTGATATCCTGTATTTCAGTGTTAAGCCCAAACCTATATTGGTGCCATCTTTTCTTGTTTTAAGTCCCTGGGATCCTAAAATCAAAAGACTAGCAAAGCCTGGATCTTATACTATGAATAACACCTCCATACCCTACCACAGTACATCCTAACCAACAATCTGACAATGTTACATATACCACACCCCATAAGACAACTTCACACAGATTTCCACATTCCATACCTCTTCATCCACCTACATTCCATTCACACACCACTCTACAAAACCCCCAGTTATAATCCACATCTCCAAAGTAGCCTAATGGTTAGAGCACCAGGCTGAGAACAAGGGAAGTCCAATTCAAGTCCTGTTCCTCTTGCTTGTGATCTTGGGCATGGCACATAACCCTCTATATCCTAAGGTAACAAACTTACCCCCCCCCCCTTTTTACTAAACCATGATAGCTATTATTAATGCAGGGGGGATTAGATTGTAAACCCTCCATGGTCAGAGAATACCTAGGATACCTGGATTTAACTTACCTTGAGCTACTAATTAAAAAGTTATGAACTAAATACAAATAAATACACTTTACACATACTTATACAGTCCCCATGGAAGTATAGATATACATATATTCACTATATCAATAAGAGATATCACAGTTCCTACCACCTGTACCTGCACACTACCACCCTCTTGAGACAGACTTTTCCATTCCCTCTCCAACAATTGCCTCACAGATTCATAACTGAATCTGTGAAAGAAGGATTCTATTGCGTCATACTAAAAAGGAAATGCAATAGAAGTAGGACTATATTCAAGTGTCAAAAATGTACACAAATGCCAGTGTTCTGGTTATGAAATATTCTATAAACTGGCACCTAAATAGTATAGTCAGCCATGCCCAACCCAGTCCTCAGGGCACACCTAATCTCATCGGGTTTTCAGGATATCCACAATGAATGCGCATGAGATAGATTTGCATTCATCACTTCAGTTGCTTTCAAATCTAGCTCATGAATATTCAAAAAGGTGGTAATCTCATGATCTCTTGCTTAGATTACTGCAATCTACTTCTAACATAGTAACATAGTAGATGACGGCAGATAAAGACCCGAATGGTCCATCCAGTCTGCCCAACCTGATTCAATTTAAATTTTTTCTTCTTAGCTATTTCTGGGCAAGAATCTAAAGCTTTACCCGGTACTGTGCTTGGGTTCCAACTGCCGAAATCTCTGTTAAGACTTACTCCAGCCCATCTACACCCTCCTAGCCATTGAAGCCCTCCCCAGCCCATCCTCCACCAAACGGCCATATACAGACACAGACCGTGCAAGTCTGCCCAGTATTGGCCTTAGTTCAATATTTAATATTATTTTCTGATTCTAAATCCTCTGTGTTCATCCTACGCTTCTTTGAACTCAGTCACAGTTTTACTCTCCACCACCTCTCTCGGGAGCGTATTCCAGGCATCCACCACCCTCTCCGTAAAGTAGAATTTCCTAACATTGCCCCTGAATCTACCACCCCTCAACCTCAAATTATGTCCTCTGGTTTTATCATTTTCCTTTCTCTGGAAAAGATTTTGTTTTACGTTAATATCCTTCAAGTATTTAAACGTCTGAATCATATCTCCCCTGTCTCTCCTTTCCTCTAGGGTATGCATATTCAGGGCTTCCAGTCTCTCCTCATACGTCTTCTGGCGCAAGCCTCCTATCATTTTCGTCGCCCTCCTCTGGACCGCCTCAAGTCTTCTTACGTCCTTCGCCAGATACGGTCTCCAAAACTGAACACAATACTCCAAGTGGGGCCTTACCAATGACCTATACAGGGGCATCAACACCTTCTTCCTTCTACTGACTTTCGGAAGAGGAAGCAGCGCACGCAGGGCTCAGAGAAGGGGCAGGACCACCGGCAGAGGAAGCAGCTGGGCTCACTGGCATCCGGAAACAATGGTAGGTAGCTTCTCCATGCGGGAGGGGAAGGGGGGGAGGCTGTGGGGTGCGAGCGGTCCTTCGGGTGGGGGTGCGAGCGGTCCTTCGGGGTGATGAATTGGACGTCGGGGGGGGACTATGTAAAAAAAAAATTGTACAACGCGCATGGTTATGCACGGTTTGTAAAAGCGTGTATAATGCGCGCGTTATATGTGTGAAAATATGGTACTTTTACTACAACCTCTGACAATGCATTCCAGAGCTTAACTATTCTCCTATTAGTTTTAAAAGTATTTCCCTGTAACTTCATTGAGTGTCCCTTAGTCTTTGTTAGAAGGAGCAATGTGTCATGCCATGTCAGTTTCTTATGCTACAGGAAGTTAATCTCAAGGTAAGAGTCCCACTGACCCCCATAGTTCTCAAAGGCAAATGACCTTGTGCCACATGGAAGGTGATAAGAAGTGCTCCATTGACTGGGATAGCAGAGGGGGAGATAGGCTTCATTCTGTGCAATGTAGCTCCAAGGTGGAGAGCCACAGATGACATAAGCCTGCTCCTCAGTACCCCATGTCTAGACTTAAGAGGACTCCAGCCCAGACAGTTTCTGTTCCCTCTGTATCTTTAAAGCCTGGCTCTATTTCCCATACTACATTACTTTAATGCAGTTATGGCACTGGTATACAATACATGATCAAACCATTATTTTCCCTTAGCTAGGAACTATAATAATTGATATTCTCTGCTTATAATTGTAAAATGTATTCTGTAATAGCACTGGAAAAGTGACCTTGTAATTAATCTAGTTCTAGATCCATTAGTATCTGAAGTAATTCTGTCTGGGGTTGTTTATACTTGTTAACTACTTAAAAGGGATTTCAAGGAGCTGTCAATTAATTGGTGCCTTCTTGGAATACAAGACAATAAAAATAATTAGCATCTCTCTTGTCTTTTTCCACATATTTCCTAAGACAAATATATTACCATATGATTTGTTTGATAGTTTCAGAATATTTGTGAATTGCTAACTTAGAGATCCTTTCACTAATCTGTGTTAGGTGCTAGCGCACGCTTAACCCAGCAAAACTAGTCTCATATGGGACATGATAAAGTGTTCCACATTAATTTTGCCATGTGCATGTGTTGAATATTTTTTTTAATTTTAGGGGATGCGTTGGGGTGGTGCGTAAGCACACCTGCGCTAACCAGTTACCACATCTACATTACTGTGCAATAACTGGTTCATGTTGGCAGTAGCATAGCAAGGGTGAGAGGTGCCTGGGGAGATGGTACCTCTCCTCCACCCCCACCTCCACACACTCTTTCCCTACCCCCTCCTGCCATGCGTGTGCCGCTTCCCTTCCCCTGTACCTCTGTAATGTTCCTGGCAAGAGCAGCAACCCCCAAGCTTCTGTTATGCCAGTGTTGGCTCTTCCTCTGATGTCACTTCTTAGGTGTGGATCCAGGAAGTGACATCAGATGAGCATTACAGAGGTACAGAGGAAGGGAAGCAGTGCACACATGTGATGGGAGGAGGGGGAAGGAGCAGGGGTATGGAGATGAGGACGGATACCTGTGGCCTCACCAAAATGGTGCCCGGAGTGGACCACCACCACTACCCCCAACCCCACCTGATAGTGATATCAAGTTTTTATGGCAGAATACAGAAGTCGATTGCCAGGCCTTTTTTAATGGTATGATAAATTATTATGTCACTTAAACAAATTAAAACACTTAGGTGGCAGCAGGCATGATCTAGACACCTGCTGGCACCTAACATTTGGTGGATTTTTTTGAGAATCCATCCCTAAATGTCCCATGGCCCATAGGGATAAAATAAGAGACACAGTATTTAGCACATGCTAATGTTTGTTAGCATATGCTAAGCTTTAGGAAAAGGATTCCTTTATTACATCAGGCTCTGAAAATGTTTATGCTAGACTACTTGTTTATTAATAAGCATTTTATCCATTTTTCATCTGCAACAAAGGTACATCATATAAAAATAATGTCTTAAGAGAATGGGCTGATTTTCAGATATCCACTTATGAGTATTTTCTTTACAATGAATTCCTTTAATATTTAAACCCTGTGCTTAGTGTTTCTCTTTAATATGGCTATGGTATTTAAATAAATGCCAGGATTTTCAGTGCCACTTTTCAGTGCCACTTGATAGCGGTGCTGAAAACACATGAATAGATTTTCAGTATCCTTATCTGAATACTGGGCACTGGTATCAGAATGACTATCCAAATAACTTAGGCCCTCTTTTACTAAGGTGCGCTAACCGATTAGCGCTCGCATGTTAGTTTAAGGACGTGTTAGCGTTTAGCGCATGCTAATTCGATTAGCGCATGCTAATCGGTTCGCGTACCTTAGTAAAAGAGGGCCTAAGTTATCTGGATAGTCCCAATATTGTCAATATCCAGATAAGGGCGCTGAAAATCTATTCATGTGTTTTCAGCACCGCTATCAAGTGGCACTGAAAATCCTGGCATATTTTTAAATACCACAGCTAGATTGCTATCTGAATACCTTTGCCAAATATTGCTTATATCCAGATAACATCCGTCTCTGTCTAAACTTTGCCCCTTGATCACTCTGGCAGTAACCAGATAGTGCTGAGGCAGTAAATTCAGATTGTCAGCAGCATTATCTGGGTAGTGCTGCTCAAAATCTGGGTTTAGCCCCAGTAAACAGGACCTGCATGAGTAGGGCAGGAGCAATAATTTTAAATAAACACTGTTTTTCAACCCCTATTGGCTAAAAAAAGTCTTTTGGTATTTTTATTGTAAACCGCTTAGATTAACTTTGGTTTTATTATTAGCGGTATATCAAATAAATTGAAACTTGTAAGGGACTAATCCATTTTTATTTTCCATAATCAAATTATCTGGATTTCTAGCTTCAAATATAGGGAGGCTTTAAATGATGGCAAATATTGTACATTGTAAAAAGTTAATATCTTTAAGCCCAGGTTTGTGAACTAAACTTGGAATCTAATTAATTCTGACTGCTTCCTGTGCTTATTCCCCCTCAATTATCTTGGGCATTGGTTTTAGAATCTCTTCAGGTTGTAATGACTTGCTCTAATTATACCAACTTATGTATTGGTTTTGTAAATTCATTTGAATACGCTTTGTTCTACCAGATGCTCTAACCCTGGAGAATTGCCTGCCTGAGATTAGTTTGAAATAGACTGCTACCAGACTTTATTATATATTGCTAACTTTCTAGCTCGGGTGCAATCATCAGGGTACAAGATGGTCAATATTCCTTAATTACAATTTTTTTTAATGTTCTACTTGCCTTTGAACTTTGTGGTTTGGTCTTTGTGTTCACAATAAAGAATTTCTACCTTTCCATTCTACTTTAGATTCATCCTTTCTTGTACTCTCAAAGCCTAGCTGATCTGTTTTATTGCTTATAGTTTGAGTACTGTAGGCATTATATTTTTTTGTCATAATTCTTTAAATCTATGGGCAGTGAAGCACTCAGAGGCATATTTGATTCTTTAGCATCCCATTTCAATGTTGTTGTTTTTTTCTTTACTGCAATGTCATCTATTAAATGTAATCTGAATCTTGACAATAGTTTTCAGGTTATAGAATATTCCCACTATAAACAAGGGTCTCTTCCCTGGAGATGAATGTAATCACCAGCCCCAGACATTAATATCTGTAGTTATAGAATATTGTACAAGTGGGCATATAACTGACATCAAAATCTCTTTTGAGAGAATTAACTCCCCGTTAAGTCAAAAGTCAGGAAATTTGGGGTACAGCTAGACTCAACATTTACACTGATCTCCCAAATCCAAACAACTTTCAAGAGCTGCTTCTATTGTTTGACTACACTGTCTCTCCCCATATAATAAAAAGGTAAGTCTTATTCCTGTGGTTCATGCCATGATAACATCAAGACTGGATTACTGTAATGAAGTCTACAATGGTCTGACTACAAAAGAGTTTGCACCTGTTCCAACTGATCCAGAACGTTTTAGCAAGACTGATAGGTTATAAGCAACATAATCACATCACATCATTTCTGCAAAATTTCACTGACTACCAGTACAATAGAGGGCTAAATTTATACTTCTATGTCTGATCTTCAAGCCCTTATAGAAAATGAGCCAAAGTACTTCAGGAACAGGTTCTCCCTCTACACACCTCAAACATTGCTACAGAAGGTGAAAGCTTGGCTCATCTCCCAAAACTTTAATGGAAGAAGCAACTAACTTGCTAGTCATATACTCACAAGGACTAACAGCAGTCTGTACATGCTATAGCAGGACTTGCTTATCCAATCTTACCCTAGCTAAGATTATATTCAGGTATCTCTCTGAATTCATGCAAATTTTCATGCCCTAAAACTCCTGTTGCTCTTCCTTGTCTGTCTACATGTTTTCCCTTCACTTACACCCAATGCTGTTTATTAAGTTGTTTAATATACCTTATATACTCAAAAATAAACTGAGGTAAACTTTTTTCCTCAAAAAAAGGAGGAAAAAGGTTGACTCAAATATAAACCGTGGGGTTAATATTCAAGTACAGTGCCTTGCCTTGCCCTGTCCTGCTAGGATCTGCACCCTGTTCCCCTTCCCTCCCTGCTCTGCCAGGGTCTGTATCCAGTCCCCTCACTCCCTCCCGTCCCTGCCCAGGTTCTGTACCTTGTCCCCTCTCCCTCCTGATGCCTTGCAGGCCTCCACTAGTCCTGGTGATCCAGCAGTGGTCTGGGACAGAATTTTTACCTCCCTCCCGCCTCCCCTGTGTACTTTTAGAATCCCTTGTGGTCCAGCAGTAAACCGCGGCAGGAGCAACCTTCCTTCACTCCTGCCCATGCAGAGCTGCTAGCTGATTGGCTATCATGGAAGTAAACCAGAGGGTCTGCTGCTTGGGATTTAACTGTATGTCTGGTTATAGCTGAAGAGGGATTTTATTTATTTAGATTTAGCTCATACATTTTTCAGTAATAGCTGAAGGTGAGTTATATTTAGTTACACTATATATGCCACTGTCCCTGGAGGGTTTATAATGTAAGCTTGTACCCAAGGCAAGGATGGACTGGCCATTGGAACAATAGGGCAGTGTCCAAGGGCTTACCCCTCCCCCCTAAGTTTCCTTCTAATTTAATCATGTTTAATAAGTGGTTAGGAGCCCAAGGCCCTTATGTACTGAGAGCTCAAAACACTTTCAGTCTGTCCCTGACCTCAGACAATGGTGACATGCCCTAGATCACCAGGAGAAGCAGTGGGATTTGTTCTGGGCTTTTCTGGTTGTCATGCTGATACCCTAACTGCTAGGCTACTCTTCAACTCTGTAGACTGTAACATGATATAAATGACTGCTGCATCTGCTTATAATGCCCTAAAATTTCCAGAAATGGAACTGTGATGCTAGTGTTCAAATTTAATGTTGAAGGGCTGAAGGGAGTCTATGACCAATGGGGGAGTGTGGGGGATCATTACTTAATCCCTCCAGTGACATATGGTCAGTTTGGATACCTTTTCAGAACTTAGATGCTTCTAAAAACAGGTCTAGCCTGAAATGTCCAGGTTCTGTCCAGGATGTCTTGCAAAATGTCCAAGTCTAAATCACCCCTAAGCCTACCCAAAACATACCTCTATCATGCCCCTTTACTAGTTAGATGCTCTGGAAGGAAAAGTCCCTCAAAACGTCTAAATTTTCTGTTTTGAAAACCTGCATTTGGATGTCTTAGTGAGAAAAACATCTAGTTAGAGGAGGAGGGTTTTCTTTTTTGCATAAAAAGATATGGTGTCATATTACTAATTTAAAAGTGAGAAGCAATCAGCTCAAAATCTTCTCTGTTCTGTCACTAAAGTACATAAACACGAGATCTTCCATTTTTTCAGTGACTGCTCCTTCTCTTTGGAATAGTAGTATCCCAGTTTATTTATGTGAAGAATCAATTTTTAATAAAATTAAAGCCAAAGCTAAAGACATTTCTTTTTCTTGATGCCTTTGAGATTTAACTGCCCTTTTAAGGGCAAACTAGAATGATTTTATTTCTACTTCCCCTCCTACTGTTTTTCCCTTAAATTGTTATCTTTTACCTTCAAAATTTTCCTCTTGTTTCCATTCGTTATGGTTTTATGTCTCCAAAAGTCTTTGTTGTCCCCTGTCTTCTTATATTTGCATTTTAGGTATTGTATGCTTTTATGATTTTGTACACCGCCTAGAAGGCTGATTAGGCAGTATAATAAATTTTAATTAAACTTGAAGGAGGAGTTTTCACTCTGGACGCAGGTCTGTGTCTTTGGTGTGCTTTACTGCTTCCTCTTCTAGGCCTCTAGCCTCCCCTTCCTGCCGAATTCTTCCTTGGGCTTCTTCTTCCTTGGAGGAGGGTGTATCTTTGTCCTTCCTACGATGGTTCATGTTCTCGTTCTTCCACCCTGCTGTAGGTCTCTTCAATGAACTCCTCAAGCTCTCTGACTTGTTCCTTGATGAGCCTCTCTCTCTCTGTGTCTTCAGCTGTCCTGAGCGAGTCTTCTGTCCTGAACGGGTCTTCCGCGATGTAAAGTCCCTCCAGTTCTTGAATCCTGCACTTCAGTTGACTAACCTCCATCTTCAAGCTTTTCAGCTCCTGACACCGACTGCATGCATATGACTGCCTCCCCTAGCGGAGGTAATCGTACATATGGCAGTGTGTGCAGTACACTGGGAAGCTCATCCTTTGGATTTCCTCTACTTCCATTGCTGTCCACCTATTTGAAGTATACTCTATTAATATGCCGGTGCCCTTTGCTTGCGTGTATGTGTTCTCTTCTTTACCTGTTTCTTCTTTGTGTGTATGTGTCCTTCTGTGCTTGCCACTTCCTTACCTTTCTGTCCTTCCCTGGTGTTCTTGGTATTCTTGATTGTAGTAACTTGGCCCTTCTTGAGGCCCTTCACAAAGGCGCTCTCGCTAAGGTGAGCGCCTTTGCCGCTCACTTTCGCTGCGCGCCGAATGGCTGTGTGCCGTTGGCTCCTCTCCTTTTAAGGGGGAGTTCGGCTCTGCCCCTGCCGACGCTGTGGGGGGGGGCGGAGCGTACTCTCACCGCTGCCCCAAGCTTTCTGTTCCTTTCTACCTCCTTCGGATCCTTCTCAGCGTTCCTTCTAGCTGCTGCTTCTAGCTGCTTGCTCTCCCTTCCTTCTTCCCACGCTACTCTTCTCCTCTCCTCTCTTTGAGCTCGGCACATTTTAGATTATACACTGTTGAACACAAGTATTCTAACCCCATAGAACTGCCAAACATTTATCTATTTATTCCTTTAACTCTCCTCCTCTAAAAAAAAAGCCCTGCCTCAATATTGGCCAGCATATCCCTTCTGCTCATGATACATCCCCCTCCTCCCCACATACACAAGCAAGCATATCTTTAAATTGCCATTAATAGCAGCCAAGCACACCCTCTGTCTTTTCTTTGTTTGATCTGCCATAGCAGAGGTGCCAAGCATCAAGACATTTTGCAGTGTTGGTTGGCTTTTGAGTGCACCATCATCGTGCAAAAATCAAAAGATAAGTATAATTAGTATTAAAAATTATCAAACTAATATTCAAAAGGACCTATCTGGTTAGCGGTGAGTCCAATACTCAGTGGCACTATCTTCCCCCTCTGAAAGTATTTCAAGATACAGTAAGGGGTCCTTTTATCAAGCCGGGCTAGCGGGGTTAGCACGTCGGACATTTCATCATGTGTTAACCCCAGCAGCCGGCTAAAAAACTAACGCCTGCTCAATGCAAGCATTAGCAGCTAGCGTGGCAGGCGGTATTACACGTGTTAAACCCCTACCGCAGCTTGATAAAAGGACCCCTAAGTAATTTGCTTCTATAGTTAAAATGAACACAGGAACTCTCACATTAAGTACACATTGCACTGAACACGGTATTATAAAAGTTTGGGCTGATGATGGTTATATGGTGAAATTAGCTTTCATTAAAGTGGGATGAGAACAAAGCAAGTTATATTACAAGATTCCAATTGTCCTAAAAGTAATAATAATAATAACAGTTTATATACCGCAGGACCGTGAAGTTCTATGCGATTTACAATGATTAAAAAATGCTACAAATTGAGTGGATTTAGCAAAGTTAAAAGCTAGTGATTAACATCTCTAGGGATCAGTTATTGTAGAATAAGGTTGGGCAGGTTAGTTGCCTAAATACTTCAGGAACAGATATGTTTTTAGGCGTTTCCTAAATTCCCCATAAGTAGTAGGCGTAAGTAATTGTTCCAGATCTTTACCCCACAATGCTGCCTGATGTGAGAAAAGATGTTGATGATGTATTTTAAATTTACATCCTCTAACCGGAGGGGAAACAAAATTCAAGTGTGAGCTTCTCTTATGTCTGTTGGCTGAGAAAGAGAAAAGGTCAATTATATATTTAGGAGCTAAACCGAATAGTACCTTAAAACAAAAACAACCAAACTTAAAACTTCACATGTGCCTCCATCGGCAGTCAATGCAGAAGTTGGAAGGTAGGTGTTACAAGTAAGCAGCCTGATGCTTCATTATGTCATATGTTTTATACATGTGTGGTAAAAAAAAAAAAAAAAAAAAAGCTTTTGGAAGCAAATCTTGGATTAGAGAATGACACGGGGACAAATTTTTCCCTGTCCCCGCAGGAACTCAATTTCCCCATCCCGTCCCCGTGAGTTTTGTCGCTGTCCCTGTCCCTTCCACATTCCTCTAAGCTCTTCCTTAACTGCACAAGCCTCAAACACTTATGATGTTAAAGTGTTTGAGGCTTGTGCAGATGAGGACACAGCTTGCAGGAATGGGGCAGGGATAGGAAAAGAACTTGCCGGGACGGGATGGGAAAATGAGTTCCTGCAGGGATGGGGAAAAATTTGTCTCTTTGTCATTCTCTCTCCTGGATCACATATTTCATATACTGTCTCCACAATTTTTATGTATTTTTAGCTCTTCAAATAGTTGCTCCAGTGCTGAAAGGATTGAGAGCCTTTCTGAAAATTAAAAAAAAAATGTTATTTTATTGCTCTGGCTGGACCCTGAGTCACCCTCCCTCAAGCAATGGAGAGCTGCAGTGATCCAACTTTTGTAAATAGAGAGGCAGATGGTTATGGACATGGGCTTGTATGGTGGGAGAGCCTGCGATCCACATGAGAACCTTTAGGAATACGTTATCACATACTGCAACTCTATCACCCCCCCTTTAAAAACAAAACAAAACATGGAAGTGTTTTTTAGTGTAGACAGCACCCATAGGAGCTCTTATGAGTGTTGGGAGCAGCGCAGTGCATACCAGCCTGCCCGCGGTTTTGTAAAATGGAGGGATAATCACTTGCTGAACTTGTAACCTCAGTTTCAAATTTATATTATCTCTAACAGCTTAGCCTCATTGTTTAATTTGGGAGGGACGGAGAGGAACAGTTGCAAGGAGGGGGGTGAAAGTCAAAAGTCTTCATCTTGAATTGTTACATTTTGGATATGTTTTGTACGTGACTTCTTTAAATAAAACATGAGTGTCCTATTGATCAATAAACATATTTTTAAAAATGGGTGTGGGTGAGAAGCTCCCCTCTGATAGTCCATAATTTATTTTATTTTTTCTTTATGTGAAGGATTAGCTTAGAGGAAATCGATTGAAAATATAGTAGGACTATCCGGATAGTACTGGGATGGTCCACAGACAAAGCTGGAGAGGAGATGACACTTTAACAGAAACCTGCGATTTGTAGCACCACTAGTTTAAAAGGACTTTACGTGGTACACGCTGAGGCACTATCTAGTAAAATCCCTAACCATGCTAACCACATACTAAACAATGCATTTTATTTTTTGGCTGAGGGGGCATTTCTGGGGATAAAGAGTGGTATGTCTGTGCTAATCAGTGCAGCCACATTGCTATTGAAAGAAGAAGAATTGATTAGAATGGTCTGTTTTGAATACTTGACAGTAACTGCTACACGAGTGTGGTTTAAGATTTGGACCGAGTTGTTGAGATTTATTATTGGCCTTCAAGTGGGTCACTTGAACTTGGGAATTCCGAGATGATCCCCTGTGTTATGCTAAATTGAAAGAAACAGCACCGGGAGAGTATATTTCACTGCGCTGCAGTGATCTTTTCCATACCAGAGGATAACACGATATTATTAAGATAAGTATGGGTTCCTTATACTATTTAAAGAATTTTTGAAATTATTTATTCCGATGAACTATTATTGATTGAATTGTAACAGAGTTTTTCAGACCAAGGATGTGTTTTCTATGACGTCAGAGAGAAGGCTTCCAACGTAGCCGCGGCTCGTGCGAGGAGCAGACGCCTGCGGCTTTCAGCAGGGGAGCCGGCCAGACATGCTGCACAGGCAAGGGGGGGGGAGAAAGGCTGCAGCTGCTGCACAGGGAAGGGAGGAGGGTATAAATACTGCACAGGCAAGGGGGGGAGACAAGCTGCTGCAGCAGCACCCAATTGGGGAGAGAGAGGTGAGGGGGGAGAAGGGAGAGGAACCAGAGATGCCAAGTCCATGGGAGGGAGGGAAAGGAAAAAAGGAAAGGAGATACCAGACCATGGAGGGGGAGGAAGAGATGCCATGGCATGAGGGAAGGGAAGGAGATAGATACCATACCATGGTGTGGAGTGGGAAGGAAGGAAGGAAGGAAAGGAGAAGAGAAAGAGATGCCAAAGCATAGGGAGGGGGTGGAGACAGAAAAATGGAGAGGGGTGAAGCTGAAATGAATCATGTGCAAAGGAGAGAAGGGACATAGAAATAGGGAAGATGCCATATGGAAGAGAGAGAGGGTGGACAGTAGGTGGAAGGGGCAGAGAGAGGGCAGATGTTGCATGGAAGGGAGAGAGGACAAATGCTGTATAGAAAGAAGAGATGATTAAAGCAGAAACGACAAAAGGTAGAATGATTTTTTTTGTTGCTTTACTTGGAATCAAGTAGTATTGTAACTGTATTGATAAAAGTTTATAAATAGAAAATGGAAATAAGGCAATTTTTTGGACTAAACCCCTTTCCTCAGGCCAGGATACCATAACAGCAGTATACTGTACTGTTCTGAAGAAAGATTTGGCCTCTGAAAGCTAATTGAAAAATGGATTAGTCCAATAAAATGGTATTTTCTTATTTCTCATTATTTGTTTTATTTCTATTTGATAATTTGTGAAGTGGTTATTGTTATGCATCAGTTTTTTCAAATTTGCATTTACTGTCTTTATATTTTGCACAGTATTAGGGGACATGCGTCACTGTTTTTGTGGTGTTGTAGTGTTGCATTGTATGCAGAGTCTGGTTTCTTGGCAGTTTAGTTTAACTTTTGTCTACATATTTCTATTTTTAGTTTGTGATTATTCCATATTGGGCGAGGGTGTAAAAAAGGACATAGTTTTCAGTTGATATTGACTACAGGATCAATTGACTGTGCGGGATCTGGCTTGTTTAGTTTTACAATGCATGTGTTGGTGTTCTAGTGCTCACTGCAGGGTTTAAGATGCTGCCTTTTCCTAGGTACACTTTTGTTGTGCGATGTGGATTGTTACTAAAAATCATATTGTTGATATAGATGGGGGGTGTCAAAAAATGATGGGCCCTGGGTGTCACATATGCTAGGTACGCCACTGGGGGGGGAAGGGCTTGAAAGAGTGGTTGATCGCTGGAATAGTCTTCCACTACAGGTGATTGAGGCCAGCAGCGTGCCTGATTTTAAGGCCAAATGGGATCGGCACGTGGGATCTATTCACAGGGCAAAGGTAGGGGAGGGACATTAAGGTGGGCAGACTAGATGGGCCGTGGGCCCTTATCTGCCGTCTATTTCTATGTTTCTATGTTTCTATGTTACTCGCTAACTGATTAGCACATGATTAGCGCCTGAGCCCTTATTCCTACAAAATGGATGACACTAAGGGCTCCTTTTACAAAGGTGCGTTAGGGTCTTAACGTGCGCAATAGCACATGTTAAATTCCCGAGCGCGCTAGCCACTACCGCCTCCTTTTAAGGAGGCGGTAGATTTAATTTTGTGCGTGCGCTAAAAACCCTAGCGCACCTTTGTAAAAGGAGCCCTAAGGCATATGGAATAGAAAATCAATCATATTCTTTACCACGCTGGAAAGGCACACATGAGTGAGTGCTAAGGCCACTTTTTGCTGAAACATAGAAACATAATGGCAGATAAAGGCCAAATGGCCCATCCAGTCTGCCCATCCGCAGTAACCATTATCGCTTCCTCTCTCTTAGAGATCCCATGTGCCTATCCCAGGATTTCTTGAATTCAGACACAGTCTCTGTCTCCACCACCTTTTCCGGGAGACTGTTCCACGCATCTACCACCCTTTCTGTAAAAAAGATTTCTTTAGATTACTCCAGACGCTATCACTTCTTTACTTCATCCTATGAAGCTTTGTAAAAGGGCTCCTTTTACAAAGTATTTTCCTGTATTTTTTGTGCATATTTCTGTGTCGATCTTGTATTTTTTCCTTGCTGAGATAGTACAAACAAATCTAAAAGTGATATTGATAACTGAGTTCATTATTATTATTGCTATGTGACAATACTTGTGACAGCTAGCTAAAGCAATGGTAATGATTGTTTTTATAGGTGCATATTGGCATAAATATAATACAATCAAAGCACTGCAAGACTGAGTCTAAATCTGGAATTCAGACAATGTATACCATTAAGCATCAGTAAATAATTTCACTTGGAATCGAGCTATTGCAAGAAACTATAGAACATGACTAGGTAACACCATCCAGTGGTCATCCCCTGCAGCTCCAATCATTCATCATGTATTTTGCTTCACATTACAGACTCTTATAAAGAGCATACTTTGCTTTTTCCCTTTACAAAATAAATTGTATTTTGCTCACTATTGCGCTGTTGTTTATACAGTAGTATTCAGACAAAATGATGGAAAATAAAGAAATATATATTCAGAATCCAATGACCCAAATCCACTGGCGAAATCCGGTCAAGAAAAAAAGGGGGAAAGCTTCAAAAACGTAGCTCGGTTTGCCAAATAAATGAATTTATGTTTAATTATGACTGAGGGATCCAGTCACTAAGCAGCGCTAAAAAGTGACCTGCATTTTCCCCAGTGTGGATCTGTCCTGTGCTCTAAGGCCACTTTTGGTGTTGCCAGGAAATGGTTGATTTTTTTTTTGATTTCAGGAATAATGACCATGTGCTAATTTTCCTATTAACACATGGTCATTAGCCCATGAGCACTTCTGACACCTATTTTGTAGGAAGTGAGGGCCCGATTGCCGATTCTATAAAGAGTGCCTAAAATTTAAGTGCTGACTAGTGCGGCGTTAAGTGTGAGTCTATAAAAATTAGGTGCACTTTATAGGATCACACTTAGGGGTCCTTTTACAAAGGCGCAGTAGCGGTTTAACACGTGGAATATCGCACGCTAAACCGCCTGCCGCGCTAGTACCCAACGCCTCCATTGACGAGGCGTTAGGATTTTAGGCTGCCGCGGGGGTTAGCGCGTGATGAAATGTCCGATGCACTAACCCCCATAGCGTGCCTTGATAAAAGGAGCCCTTAGTGCTGCCTAAGCACGTTTAGGCATCGCTAGATGTCCTAACTTTAGGCACACCTTATTTATGCCAGGGTTTTCTTTGCCTAAATTACTGCACCTAAGTTAGACACCTAACGGCACCTGATTCACTGGAGTCTCTGGAAACTTGTTCTGCTTGTTCTGATCCTGGTTGTATGTTCCCTTTGCAATTGCTAATAAAGATAATTAAAAAAAAAAAAATTATAGTTATGCAGACAATATCACTATTGTAGTTCCGGTCTCAGTTTTTTCAGCTGATATTTTACAATTTATATCTTCTAATTGCATCTGTAGAAATATAGATGAAAAATTATAAATTAAAACGCAACCCTAACTAAATTTTTTCTAGCTTCCCCTTCAAATAAGATCAAGGATGATGCTTTAAATCTGAATGGAACGATGTATCCCATTCTACCAGTTATTAAAATTCTAGGAATTAACTTAGATCAAAATTTATCATTTGACACTCACTTGAATGCCCTTGTCAGAAAATGCTATTTTTTTTATTGTGGAAACTTCAAACTATAAGGCCATATTTTGATTTTCTCTCTTTCAGGCTTCTGGTACTCATTTTGAGTACTTAGGACTATTGCAACATCATTTATTTATCTATATGCAAAAAAAAAAATTAAGAGGATGCAGATCATTCAGAATACTGCTATCTGATTAATATGAAATTTAAAAAAAAATGATCATGTGACAAAATATAACACTGGCATTCCTCATGTCCATACCACATCAGTACCAACAACCACATTACACTTCATTAATGGCAAAGCATGGGCTGCAGCTTTTATTAACCTTATCCAGCAATTCGGTGTCAAACTAGCCCAGCTCCCCAAGTCCTCACTTTACAATTCCAACTTCCTCCAGCAATGCTCGCAGTGTCACAGAATCCTGCTGCCACCCATGGCGAGAGGCACATCCTGTAGTCGATCAGTCAATGCCTCTCCACCTCGTCGGCATCTTTGCCCCTTCTCCTCACCTCTCCTTCTGCAGCACCCCCCACCCCCATCACCGGCAATAATAGGAGGCTCAGGGCCACGGCTGTAGGCCATCCCTGCATGTGCGTGCTGATGTCATACATGCACGTGACATCATCGTGTTGACAGCTGCGCATATCCGAGTGCCCTCCAGCCACAGCCCCGAGATTACTGTGCCAGCAGCTTACAAAGTTTGTAGCACACTGCTTTACAGAATAGCACTGGACACCATTTTTTTTTTTGCCACCCATATTTTGACACCGTTTACTGAATCTAGATCTATTTGGGGAAGCTATCAATGGGAGCTACCAGAAAGAAATGTTATTTTACTCGTTACCAAAGTTATTAGCAACCAGCTCTCAATACATAAAAAGAAATGATTTTTTTTAATCTTTATTGATTTTCAAACTTCGACAGTGTAATACAATTAATTGAACATAAAATACTGCATAAAACACACTATTAACTACACAAGTAATACATAAAACAATAATTTTCTCCTATCCTTCTCCCAATTATTAATGCAATAAGACATATGATGTGATTACAATATTATAATTAAGTAATTTAAATCCTCAAAATACATTTCCCTCCCCCCACCCATCCTGGATGTGTAAGGAAATCTAACATATCTTAATGGTAGCCTGTGTTGATAATTTCATCCCTTAATGTATATGCTCAGATGTTACATTAGTACAGGCAGAAAGACCTACCCTAAGAAATACTAAAATCATATACATGTATTAATAGACAGTTTGGTTTGTGTTATATTTTACTTGCTTTTATAAATGTTTGTTTTGAATGTAGCCTTCCTTGTACATAAATGTTCTGCCTTACTGATTCATATATTTGTAGGTATTAGAAACAAACAAAAAAAAATCACCCTAACTGCGGTGTTCTATATATGCCTGCAGTTTGCTCTATTCCTGTATTGTGTGGAAAAGTCAATAAATACATGGGATAAAATAGTTTTTCTAAATATGATAGAATTGTATCATGTACCATCAAATTATATTGGCTGCCAATACATGCAAGCATACATTTTAAACTATGGGCTCCTTTTATTAAGGGGTCCTTTTATCAAGGCGTGGTAGGGGTTTAACGAGCGGAATACCACACGTTAAACCGCCTGCCGCACTAGTCTCTAACGCCTCCATTGACGAGGCGTTAGGTTTTTGGCTTGCCGCGGGGGTTAGCACGTGATGAAATGTCCGACGTGCTAACCCCCGTAGCGCGCCTTGATAAAAGGAGCCCTAAGGTGCGCTAGCGGTTTTAGCGCACGCTCAGCGCGTGCTAAATTGCCACATGCGCTAGACCCTAATGCCTCCATTGAGCTGGCGTTAGTTTCTCTGCATAGCGCGGGGGTCAGCGCACACTAATCTGCAGTGCGCACTAAAAATGCTACCGCAGCTTAGTAAAAGGAGCCCTATGTGTGACAGTTTTTAACATTCTATATGGCCATGGACCACCATATCTGCTGGAATTAGTCTCTATATTAGCAGATAGATCAGGACACATTTTGAGGAAGCAGTTTTACCTTTAATTTTCCCCCTCCCCCCCCCCCAAAAAAAAGCCAAAAACAAATTAGGTCACTTACTCAATGGAATGCATTTTTTAAAAGTATTATTATCAAGCACCTCTAATCCAGAATGATTTACCATTTTTATTTAAATCAGAAGTTCGTTATATGGTTCTTTTTTTAAACAAAATTTTGATCTTGAAATTTGATTTTGATTTGTGTTTATTGTATTATAAGGGCTTTACCTGCATTGCACTATGTTTAACTGGGTCTGTTTCCAGTAGTTAATTTATGGTGATCCACCATGAACTCATAAGGGCTTTGGTGGAATACAAACGGTAATGCAATATAATGTAATTGCAGTTCTAGCAAATATGCTTTCTTTTTAGGTTTGAGAGACCAGCAGTTATCAAATAGAAGTCGTCCATAAGAGATTTTTGGGGGGGGCATTGCTGGGAGACAGCAGTCTAGAGAGAGACTTGGGTGTGCTGGTGGATGCATCACTGAAGCCATCTGCGCAGTGCGCAGCAGCCTCGAAAAAAGCCAACAGGATGCTGGGCATCATAAAGAGGGGCATAACAACCAGGACGCGGGAAGTCATCATGCCATTGTATCGAGCGATGGTGCGTCCACATCTGGAATACTGCGTTCAGTATTGGTCGCCACACCTCAAGAAGGACATGGCGGTACTTGAGAGTCCAAAGGAGAGCAACGAAACTGGTAAAAGGGCTGGAACACTGCCCATACGCCGAGAGGTTGGATAGGCTGGGGCTCTTCTCTCTGGAAAAGAGGAGGCTCAGGGGAGATATGATAGAGACCTTCAAGATCATGAGGGGCATAGAGAGGGTAGATAGGGACAGATTCTTCAGACTGAAGGGGACAACAGGTACGAGGGGGCATTCGGAGAAACTGAAGGGAGATAGGTTCAAAACAAACGCAAGGAAGTTTTTTTTCACCCAAAGGGTCGTGGACACTTGGAATGCACTACCGGAGGAAGTGATCAGGCAGAGTACGGTACAGGGATTCAAACAGGGATTGGACGGATTCCTGAAGGATAAAGGGATCATGGGATACTGAGGGAGGAGCTGGGATGAAACACAAGTATAGAAAGCTAACCAGGTAATGAGTATAGAAACCAAACCAGGTCGTGCATGTGCAAGACCGGAGGGTTAGGACTTCGATAGGAAGACAGGACTTAAATGAGAAACCAAGGTGGCAAGGGGGCCCCTTCTGGTTATTCAGACAGGTCGTGACCTGTTTGGGCCGCCGCGGGAGCGGACTGCTGGGCAGGATGGGCCTATGGTCTGACCCGGCGGAGGCACTGCTTATGTTCTTATGTTCTTATGTTAATATAAGCACTTAGACTTTGCATGATTACGCTTTCAGAAAGCCTTTTGATATAAGATTAAACATTGTTTCATACTATAATAAATTAATCTTCTACTCAGGATTACAGAGAAAAATGATGTAGCAGACTAACAGGCGGAAAAGTAAGGCTTTAAAGCCCTACTTTCATCAACTTTTAGGCATATCCTTGCAATTCTCAGAAAAGAGCAAATACAGCAATATCTATTTAAGCACCTAATTAAGAATTACACTCATTGGAACTAGAACCTGCATGATACACCTGGGCATTAAGCAAGCAATAACACATGACAGGACATCCAGTTGTATTAAGATATACAGATGCCTCAAGTGCATCTTATGGCACAAATTGAAAGCAGTCAATAAATAAATGGCCTTTTCAGGGCGATTGCATTTAGAAAACAGCTGAAGAAACAGAAAACTGGGGAAGAACTCTTCCCACCTCTGAGATTATTATTCATTATGCCTCCCCTGCCCCCTGCTGCACACTCAACCACCAACAGATATGCTCTTTAAAATATATCTATAAGGTCTTTTGGGCATTTTTGTATTTTTGGAGAAGGACGTCGAAATCATAAGATTAATCCACGCAGGTCAAGCATCCAAGGGATCTGGTTAAGATTGCACCAGAGAATAAGCTAACCTGAACAATCATTAATACACCATCAAATTAAGAATAGTGAAGGGAAATTATTTTTCCTTTCTCAAATGCTGAAAATATAGCAGTAATTAGATTGTCCTATTTTTAAATATAGTGGCATGTTTAATAAAAGTTAACACATGCTATCTGCTGTAAAATCTATGTTATCCTTAAGGGCATGGCGGTGGATAGGACTCAATAATTACCTTAAGCGTGCCTTTATCTTTAGTAAACATGTTCCATAGTATTAATTATGCAATAAGTCAAATTGTTGAAATAATAGCATCTCCTATGAAAACAGATGGATGTCCATTGCTTCATCTCTTCACTTGAGAAATACTAAACAATAGAAATACTGCATTTTAGTTTTTTCTACAAATCAAGAAGTCTCACTTAGAAGGACTCATTTCATTCTCGCTATCTTATAAAAACACAAATAATATATGAAATTAGAGAATAATGCACATTATTATTGAATAGTGGAATTTTGTAAATAGATATGTAACGAGAATCAATTCTATTTCCCACAGGAAAAACCATAAACAAGAGCAAGACATATTTTTTTTGCACTAAAAGATGCACCTGACCATAAGACGCACCCTAGATTTAGAGGAGGAAAACAAGAAAATAACCATTCTGAACCCAATTGTGTACTAATATATACCAGGCTCTGCACCCAGCCCTCTTTACTCCCTGCCAGGCTCTGCACCCAATCCCATACTCCTTGCCAGGCTCTGTACCCTTTCCCCCCTCCCTACCAGGCTCTGCACCCAGCCCCCTTCCCTGCCAGGCTCTAAACCCAGCCTCACTCCCTCCCTGCCCTACCAGGCTATGCAGCCAGCCCCTCTCCCTGCCAGGCTCTGCACCCTGAACTCCCACCATGTACTACCTCTGGTGGTCTAGTGGTAGGCCAAGACAGGGTACAGGGCAGGTATAAGTGGTAGGTAGTCCCAGCCCCCAGTCACTCCTGGCACCTTTACATTCTGTTGGTCCAGCGGTGTATCGGTAGGAGCGAGCTTTCCACACTCCTGCCCCTCCCTCGCTGGATGGCTGCCTCCACATTATGTCAGGGCCAGTGGCATACAAGGCAGGATTGAGCTTTTCACGCTCCAGCCTGGGCCCACTCCGCTTCCTTAATGGCTGCCATAAGTTCTCGCAGGACTCACGACAACTGACAGCAGCCATTCAGGAAGTGGCACAAGGCCAGGCTGCAGCATGAAAAGCTTGCGGAGGGGCAGGAGCATGGAAAGCTCACTCCTGCCGATATACCACTGGACCACCAGAATTTAAAGGTACTGTGGGGGAGGGGGGTTATATTTGCTCCATAAGACACACTTATTTGTACCCACTTTTTGGGGGTGAAAAGTGCGTCTTATGGAGCGAAAAATACAATATTTCTTTATAGAGAAGATCGTTTTACATCTATCTTATCCCAAAAAGTTCTAGGTGAAGTTTAAAAAGTTTAGCATTAAGGCCATAAATAAAAACAATCCAAAATTCAATGAACATAATGCAAAAACATATCAAACTTGATAATCTTATTGTATATGAGTATATGAAATTTAATAGAAATAATGGCAAAATAGTCATATATCTGAAAATAATGTCATCAGTTACTCTGGGTCCCTATTACTAAGATGCACTACAAAGTAGCCTGCACTATTTTTATTTTTATTGTGAAATTAGTGTGTGGCCTTTATTGCTTTAGCCATTACTGTCACCAATTCCTTGAAAGGTAAGTGATCCTGCATTAATCCTGTGCTATTCAGTCAGTGTACTTCAATGCTCATACTACCTGATTTTCACAGAGTACGCCTATCCTCTGCCCTGAAAAATGCCCCCACATTAAAAAATAAAGTGTTTTTGTTTTTTTTTTTTGGCATGTGGGTGGTGCATACTGAGTCTGCAGTTAATGTGTGGCTCCTGAGAACAACCCACTAGTACCATTTTTAAGTGGCAATAAGCACACTTTGGTGCTTACCGCCACTTAGTAAAAGGGTCCCAGTAATAAAAACCCTCACTAGAACCATTTTGTATCTGTAGATAAACAACATGGGGTTTATGAACTGGTAAATGCCTGAATATTCACACCCCCTACAGCAAATTTCCCTAGGTAAATTATTTCACACATTAGAGATTACACAGGAAAGGACTATTTTGATGTTGTAAAAGATTAGCTTTCTTTTCAGAAGGTGACCCCAAAAAATCAGTCACCCTTTGATATCAAGTAATAATGAATGCAGTTAGGCCCTAAAACTGCAACGCAAGTTAGACATTGGTAGGCAGCCTACCTTCACCTAACTTAACTGTTTTAATTGGTGTGGTAACTGACCGCATTGTTTAAAACCAATTAAAAAATGATTTTAAAAAGTAGGTACTTGGAGGCACCTGCAAAAAAGGATGTTATAATTGTGTCTACAGAGACGCCTAATGACACATAAGGTTAAAATAGATCTGGTTTACAGTACATTAGGAGTCTCTCTAGGTGCGATTCTCAACAAAGGTAGGCACCAGAATGTAGGCCTATAATACCCTGGTCTACATTTCTGGTGCCTACCTTTGACGTTAGCTCTGATTCTTCAAATGGCAAGTAGCATGATTGATACATGATCAGTGACTTTTTTTTTTAGGCAGCCACTGATTACAGTGCCATTTGCAGAATCTGGCCCTTACTGTATATGACTATTTAGCCTCCATACTATGCAAGGCGTTAAAGAGAACAAAAAAAATGGCACAAAAAAACTAGTGTATCTCTACCGTGTTGAGACTTTACGTTTATTATTTGATCCACATATCTGCATTTAGGACCAAATAGGGAACCCTGAAGAAGACTACACTGTCGAAACCCGTGTTGGGTCCATATGTTTCACCAGAGATTCAGGCCCTAGATATTTTTTATGTGAATTATTTATTTATTTGAATAAAGCCTTTATCCTGGACATTGACTATCCTTGATTTCTTCTATAGAGATTGTAGACAGGCAGGTACAGTAGGCTTTTGGGAGTTTGGGAGGTTTCATCAGTATATGGGAGTTATGGTGAGAGATGTTCCTGGCAACCTAGAATGCTCCACTGCTCTGCTAGCATGTCTGCATGTATGTGTGACCAGTCCATGTGTGGTCTCTCCTACATGCAAATGGCTTGTTTTGGACATTTTTAATTTGGACTTTTTCTTTCAATAGTGGCAAAAAAATATTTTTATTTTTTTTTAATATTCTTTATTCATTTTCAAAATTACATTAAGTGTAAAATACATTCATTCACAGTAACAATAAATATATCACTTATAAACAATCATTGGTACATTATATAAATGTTTATCCCTTCCCCTTTCCCATCCCTCCCATCCATATCTTCCATTATTATATAATATATGTAATAATAAAAATACCCCCCTCCCTATATCCTAAACTGATAATTAAAAGGGAAATAATTTTACTTAATCCTTACAATATTTTGTTAATGGTTTCCACACATCCTGAAATTTCTTAAAGTATCCCCTTTGTAAAGCAATAAATCTTTCCATTTTATAGATATGGCATAAAATTCCACCAAAAGTTATAATTTAATCTCCTCCAATCCTTCCAATTATATGTAACTAGCTGATGCCCCGGCGTTGCACGGGTATTTAATTATAGCAATAACACTGTAAATGGATTCAAATAAAGATACTTTATAGTGGTGAAAGAAATTATTTTTTTACAGCTTTATAAAAAGTACAATATTCAAATAATAATGTGAAATATTTGACAAAATGAATACAATACAACTAACACAAAACTTGATTATAAACAACATTTTTAGTTTCACCTCCAGGAGCAAGAACATATACATTCTTGGGTGAACCCACCCTTGAGCAAGCAACATAGAGTTGTCCATGGGAAAAACAGGGGGATCTTAAATCCACTCCACAGTATGTAATAGTCTGTCCTTGTGATTTGTTGATTGTGATAGAGAATGCAAGTCTCACTGGAATTTGCAATCTCTTAAACTGAAAAAAAAGATCTGTTGGAATAAGTGGTATCCGCGGGATAAATACAGTTTCACCTTGTCCCTTTCCGGTTAAGATAGTCGCTTCAATTACATTGGACAGTAACCTCTTTACACAAAGCCTTGTGCCATTGCAAAGTTTTGGTGGGTCAAGGTTGCGAAGTAAAATTAACTGGAGATCCCACAGCTTTTTACATTTTTTCCATTGACATGAATGGGTGAAATATGATTTTATATTTGTAGCTGCGCCCACGTGTGCAGGTGGCGGCGAGACCCCCAGAACATATCACCCCAGGTAGTGAGGGATCTGCATATCAAGTTTCGTTCAAATTGGTCCCACAGCTTTTTACATTTTTTCCATTGACTTGAATGGGTGAAATCTGATTTTCTGTTTGTAGCTCCGCCCACATGTGCAGGTGGGCGGCGAGACCCCCAGAACATATCACCCCAGGTAGTGAGGGATCTGCATATCAAGTTTCGTTCAAATTGGTCCCACAGCTTTTTACATTTTTTCCATTGACTTGAATGGGTGAAATCTGATTTTCTGTTTGTAGCTCCGCCCACATGTGCAGGTGGGCCGCGAGACCCCCAGAACATATCACCCTAGGTAGTGAGGGATCTGCATACCAAGTTTCGTTCAAATCGGTCCCACAGCTTTTTACATTTTTTCCATTGACTTGAATGGGTGAAATCAGATTTTCTGTTTGTAGCTCCGCCCACGTGTGCAGGTGGGCCGCGAGACCCACAGAACATATCACCCCAGGTAGTGAGAGATCAGCATACCAAGTTTCGTTCAAATCGGGCAAGCCGTTTTTGCGTTGGCAGCTTTTTACATTTTTTCCATTGACATGAATGGGTGAAATCTGATTTTCTGTTTGTAGCTCCGCCCATGTGTGCAGGTGGGCCGCGAGACCCCCAGAACATATCACCCTAGGTAGTGAGGGATCTGCATACCAAGTTTCGTTCAAATCGGTCCCACAGCTTTTTACATTTTTTCCATTGACTTGAATGGGTGAAATCAGATTTTCTGTTTGTAGCTCCGCCCACGTGTGCAGGTGGGCCGCGAGACCCACAGAACATATCACCCCAGGTAGTGAGAGATCAGCATACCAAGTTTCGTTCAAATCGGTCAAGCCGTTTTTGCGTGATCGCGGCACAGACACACATACACACATACATACCTCCGATTTTATATATATAGATTTGCTGAATGGCAACCCCAGTCATTATTAGTAATAATTTATTGTTGTTAGCAGAAATCTGACTTTTTGCTCTCATTTCCATACCAAATATCACAGTATCATAAGATAATGCCATTGGGTTATCTAATAAATTATTAATTTGGTCCCAAAATGATTTCCAAAAATTCATAATATATGGGCAATGAAACAATAAATGATCTAAAGTTCCTACTTCTAGATGACAATGCCAGCATCTATTAGACAAAGAACTATCTAATTTTTGCAACCTAACAGGGGTCCATAACGCTCTATGTAACAGAAAAAACCAAGTTTGTCTCATAGATGCCGACACCGTACATTTCATCCTCCAAGACCAAATTTGTGGCCATTGAGGTGCAGTAATTTCATGCTTAATCTCGATGCTCCAAATATCTCTTAAACCAGTTTTTAATTTCTTTTTAGTAAATCCACTTAATATTTTATACCACTGGGCAGCCTGATGACCCAAGAAGTCTGTCTGAAAACAAAGAAACTCCATACTATAATGATTATTAAGGTTTTTCCAATCAGGGAACCCCGCCTGAATGGCATGCTTCAGTTGCAACCATCTAAAATTTTCTGATTTTTTAAGTCCAAACTTATGCTGCAACTGTGAAAATTCAAGCATAGCACCATTAGAAATAACATCATCCAATATACGTATTCCTGCTATCATCCAATGCTTCCAGACTAGCATTTCTCCGCCAATTTGAATCTTGGAGTTTACCCATATAGATTGACTTGTAGATTTGTAAATTGGAATAGTTGTTAAATTGCTTACATACCGTAAAGTTTTCCATGTGTCGGCTAATATTCTGTTGTCCTTACTGTAGCTAGGCATTTTGATACTGAGCACATGGCACAGACGCAATGGAGACATGAGTTACCATTCTATCCATAACCAGTCTGGGAGTTTTCCTATGAGTTCTGGGAGGATCCAATACATACCATGGCGCAAAATATAGGCTTGATGGTACCTATAAAAATTTGGAAAATTTAACCTTCCCTATGAAAAAGATCAAAAAAATATTTTTAAAAAATTAGATGGCTAGTTGGATAAATAATAATCTTGATGGGCCATTTTTGAGAAAAAAAAGATAGACATCTTGAAGATTAAAAAATGAACATTTCCTCCACCTGATTTTTGGATGTTCTTCTCAAAATACCCAAAGTCAAATTTGGACATCCTATCCAAAATGCCCACTTTGTCATATATGTATGGTGGGAACAAATTCTCATTAAACTGCATATCAGTGTAGTACTCTTAGCTCTAGCCTGCTCTGTATTCTGTATTCTTGTGTTCTGTGTGCCTCCAAGTTTTATAATCATATTGAAGCAAAAAAAAAAAAAGGCAGCACTACTAATCCTGTTCTGTTAACTTATTTATGAAGTCAGATGTTTATTCTTTGGAGGTAAGGCAATCCATAAATCTATAATATGGAGTTCTGCTTAGGGCAAAAATAATCTGTATTAGGGATTTACAATGCTAATAGTCACACTTTTAAGAAACTGGAACTGCAAGTTCATACTGTACATGCAATGGGAGTAAACCCAGGATAGGATTAACTGTCCTTTTTGGCGTAGGGCTATATGATCATACAACCAGCATTTTCACGAGAAGACATTTTCCTATGCACACTTGATTTGCTGTTCCACTCATGTCCTGCCTTTCACAAGCAGGAATCATAAAGTCCTGTTTAGAAACGTGATACCCTGGTAATTCACTCCCACTGATGGTACTAAACACTGTAGGATATTGTAGTCTGATTTAAACTACAGTAGAAGTGATTGGGCAGGGTGATCAAAGCCTGCAGGTGAATATAAGACCTCAGGTAAGTAAATAACTGAATACCTCTACATGGATGGGAAAAAGGAATAATGTCTGGAAAGCAGTATATTAATGCTCAAAGTATGGAAAACAAGGTTCTGGATCTAAAGGCTGTGATGGTAGAGGCTGAATTGGATCATAAAGACGTGGTTCACAGAGAACCATGACTAAGATATAGTTCTACTGGGCTATAATCTGTTCAGGAAAGAAAAGGAGGAGGAGTAGTGTTATATGTTAAAGGCCATATTAAAGCCACACATCAGATGGGTCATACTAGACTTAGCGCTTACAAACAGGGAAAGTGTTTCTGATATTATATTAAGTGATCATCACTGCATGGTACGGTTTAATATTAAGATGGGTATAGAGAGGGATCAGTCAAAAGTAAAGTTTCTAGACTTTAAAAAAAAAAAAACAACTTTGGTTAGATGGGGATTATGTCAAGAAATTGTTGTCTGGATGGGAATGTCAGGAAGGAGTAGAAATGCAGTGGGCAAAACTGAAAGGAGTTATTGTAAGGGTAATAAATTTTTTTGTGAGGCAAGTAAGTAAAAGTAAGAGGAAAAGAAGACCACTTTGGTTCTCAAAAGTAGTAGTTGAGAAGGTAAGGAATAAGAGATTAGCTTTCATAAACTACAATAGATTGCAGAAAGAGGAAGACAAGCAAAAAAAATCTTGAAAAGTTGAGAGGCTAGTTGAGTAGTCAGGAAAGCAAAGATACAAATGGATATGATAAAATGGGGAGACAAGACATTTTTTAGATATATCAGTGATAGGAAGAAGTGCAAAAGTGGCATTGTGAGACTCAAAATTGAAGGGGATAATTATGTAGAAACTGATAAAGAAAAGGTTGAGTTGCTTAACAAATATTTCTGTTCTGTGTTCACGGCTGAAGAACCGGCAGCGGGACCGTAGAAGACAAACACAAATAGAGAGGGAGTAGTGGTAGAACCTGATTGATTTCCAGAGGAATGTGTTTATGAAGAGCTAGCTAAATTAAGGATAAACAAAGCGATGGAGCTGGATAGTGTACATGTGAAGGTGCTGAATGAACTTAGGGAAGTTCTGGTGGCTCCACTGACTGACCTTTTCAATGTTTCTCTAGAGTTGGGAATGGTACCAGAGGACTGGAGAAAGGCGAATGTGGTCCCTCTACACAAAAGTGGAAATAAGGAAGAAGTAGATAATTACAGGCCAGTAAGTCTGACTTTTATGGTAAGCAAATTAATGGAAACACTTTTAAAACAGAGACTGGTGAAGTTTATGGTATCTGGTAGATTACAGGACCAAAGGCAACATGGATTCACTAGAGGTAGATTTTATCGGACAAAGATGATCAATTTCTTTGACTGGGTAACCAAAGAATTGGATAGAGGAAGTGCACTAGATGTGGTATATTTAGATTTTAGCAAAGCCTTTGACAGTGTTCCATACCAGACATCTAATAAATAAACTGAGTTTTCTTGGGATGGGCCCCAAAGTGACCAGCTGGGTCAGGAACTGGTTAAGTGGAAGATAATAGAAGGTAGTGGTCAATGGGGATCACTCTGAGGAAAGGGATAATACCAGTGGTGTGCCTCAAGGTTCTGTTCTTGGGCCTGTTCTTTTTAACATTTGTATAAGCAATATTGCTGAAGAGCTGTCAAGTAAGATTTGTCTCTTTGCAAATGATACCAAAATCTGCAATAGAGTAGACACACCAGATTGTGTGAATAACATGAAGAGAGACCTAGAAAAGCTTGAATAATAGGGGAGGGTTCTGGGATGGGGGTTCATTAGGGGGGGGGGTATGGCAGGAGGGATCGGGCACCCTCTTACCGGCAATCTTTGGGAAAGGATGGGCGGTCATCAGGTAGAAGGGGTTGGACTCCCTCCTGCCACGATCATAAGTGGGGGTGGGTGGGACTGGCAGCCACAGCCACTATACTTATCGCGGCAGGGAGATCCCTTGCCACGATAAGTATAGCAGCCACTTCTATAGTAATCCGGTTCTGTGACCGGAATCTGTAACATGGACGTCGGTTACAGAATTGAGTTTATTTTGGGTGGTCCTAGGCCCAATTCAGTACTGGACACTCTTCACGAGCGTTCTATACAGAATCTGGGCCTAAATGCTTTAACACTGCTCTGACACTCTCAGAATTCTATGAGCGTCTGAGCATTTTGCACCCCAAGTTTTGTTAGAAACTTCTACTGCGGTATAGTAAAAAAGGGGGGGAGGTTTAATTATCTCACTAGTTATTCCCAGTTCTAGGTGATTTATAAATATGTTAAAAAGCAGCAGTCAGACCCTTGTGAAAACCTACTGTTCACCCTTTTCCATTGAGAATACTAGCAATTTAACCCTACTCTCCGTTTTCTATCTTGAGATATGAGATGTAGAATTCATTCAGTAGAAGAGAACATTCAGCTGTCATTAGAACCTCACAACACTATGTAGGGTTAGGGTTAGCAATTTTAACAATACAGTTGAGTTAAATATAAGAAGACTGGTGCAATTATATTATGTTTTAAAAATTTTTAAGCATTATGTTTAAATAAATGTTATTTTTTCATTGTAATTCGCTTAGTAACAATTAAATTAAGCGATTCATCAAATTAAAATAAAACGAAACTTCATGTAGAGTTTGGGGAGGGAGATCTTGTGTACACCAGATACACTCTCTTGTTCTGGCATTTCTTTGCATGTTCCTTTTTTTTGATTGCTTTCTCTTTAGAGATATTTTATTCATTTTTATTTGTTACAGTAATCATTTATATTTGAATATTTGTATGTTTACGTTTTTTTGTATGTTCTTTATTGTTTTTAATTCTATCTACCCCTGACGCAGCCAGAGGGTGAAACGTTGGGATTTGTTCAATAAAGCACAACTTTCCTGGTACTTTTGGTCTGCTCCATGTTTGCCACCCGGACATATACTAAATGACAGTCTAAGTTTATGGGAATCTAATTAGATCAGCTCAAGTATAGCAGGGTGATTATAGCAAAGCGCTTTCATCTGAGTATCTATAGATGGCTTCTGCAAAAGATCCAGATGCTCCCGATGTCACATAAAAGGTTTATTCATGCTTGGCATTTGCTTCTCTTAGTGTAATGTTTAGCAATGATGCATCACAAGTACAAACAATAACAGGATGTGGTAGAAGCAGAATATGCAATATTAATGGGACATGTGGCCTATTTTTAAAATTATGAACCATTTTGCACTGATGGGGGTCATTTAACATTTTTTTTTCTGTCCGGAAAGCATGTTTTACAAGCAGAAAATGCCTCTTATATAACTGTGTTGGAGTATACATGTAAAAAGTAGGAACACACACAAAAAAGTAAGTACATTTGCTTTTACGTGATCTGTGTATAGACAGCTCAGTGGGAGCAGTTTCAGCAGAGATAATTTATTTATGTACATATGTACTGTACTGTATATACTTATTAGGATTTATTAACTGTCTTTAGTTAAAATTTCTCCCAAGGTAGCATCTACCATGTGGTCTTGAAGTTTTTGAAGGTTTAGATATTGTACATGACACATTTATATTAAGAACTTAAGAGACACAGATTTGAGGTGTTACTATTTTGGTGGACTTGATACTGCCCAGGACTGCAGCGGTTTTCAACAACTGAAGCCGGAGCATTGGGAGCCGAATCCCTGCGGGCACCCGCAGAGACAGACGCCCTGATGTCACATGGGTCCTCTTCCTGCGGGTCAAAGGGACGCCACAACTGCAGGAGACTGGAGAGACACAGATTTGAGGTGTTACTATCTTGGTGGACTTGATACTGCCCAGGACTGCAGCGCTTTTCAACAACTGAAGCTGGAGCATTGGGAGCCGAATCCCTGCCGGCACCCGCAGAGACAGACGCCCTGACGTCATGCGGGTCCTCTTCCCGCGGGTCAAAGGGACACCGCGACTGTGTCGCGCAGCCAAAGGGGCGTGCCCTAAGGGGCTCGACCTGCCCCTTGGGAGCCCCTTGGAGACACTGGAAGACACGGGAGAAACTGTATGTATTAAATTAATAATATGGGAAAAAGAAAAGGGAAAGCTAAGGTGTCTACGCCTGTATTGTCAGGTCCCATAGATAGACATTTTGTTTCATCCAGTGCCTTAAGCCACAGCCAGGGAGCGAACTCGCTATCAGGGGCATCTCTTAGTCCTCCAGGTAGAACTCCACCGCCTCCACCGAATATTCCTGATGTTCTGGAGCCCAAGTCTGGCTCCAGTTTTCAGCCGGAAGGACTCTCTGAGCAACAGGGGTCACCCTCATTAATTTATGGGGTGATACCTAAAGCCTTATCCTTTCAAGATGAGGCTTTGTTTGTTAGAGAGCCCCAGACTGAACCTCAGGAAGTTACCTTGAAAGACTTATGGCAAATCAATACTCGAATGGAGGGGTTATTAAAGTCTGTGGTGAAACAGAATGTTAAATTTTCACAGGAAGTGATTGATAAGTTTGTAAATGTTGATTCCAACTTAAAGATTATGGAAAAATCGATTAGAACAACAGAGTCTCATGTGGTTACATTACAAGCAGTTTCCTCAACAGCTGTTAAGAATTTTCATATCACTCATATGAAATTTGAAAAAATGGAGAATTTGCAGAGAGCAAAAAATTTACATCTAGTTAATTTCCCCAAAACTCATTTGTTGTCTCCAGAAATATTTTAAAGAAGTTTTGGGGATGGCTGACGTAGAAAACTTGCCTCTAACAAATTTATATTATATTCCTCAGAGGAAAAATGTTTCCATAGAATCGGGTGTAGATCAGTTGGAACAAATTGATTTTGATTTAACTGGTTTCCTGAAGGACTCACAAGATATAATTCAAACTAGATCTACACTCCTTATAACTTGTACAAGAGAGATAGATAAATCCTTAATAATGAAAGCTTATTTTCAAAATAAGCAAATTAAATTTTGTGGAGATAACGTATTGATATTTCCAGATGTGGCCCAAGCAACACAATTAAGAAGAAAATCCTTTCTGGCTTTGAAATCTAGGGTGTTGGCTTTGGGTGCCACATTTTATTTGAAATTTCCTTGTAAATGGTTGATTAAATTTAAGGAAAATGATTATGTCTATTGGGACTCTATTCAGTTAGAACAATTTTTGCAACATCATGAAGCTAGTTTTTCTGGCACCACGTAATTAATATTTGGAGTTTTGAAGTATTAAAGCACCTTTGTGTTTGATTTTTATGATCATGATTATATTTGAATGTTTCTGTTAAAAATCTGTTTGTTCTCTCTCAAATTATGTGGACTTGAGGAATCTAGTGATATAACCTTTACAGTTTATAATTACTTTTCTTTTCTTTTGTAAACTTCCTTTTTTTATTATTATTTGTATAAATGATAATGTTTAAAAATTTGAAAAATAAAGAAAAAAAAAAAAAAAAAGAACTTAAGAACAGTCTTACTAGAGCAGACCGATGGTCTATCTAGCCCAGTATTCTGCTTCCAGTAGTGGCCTATCCAAGTCGCAAGTACATGGGTGAATCCCAAATAACAGCAAGATTCCAGAATCCCAAAGAGTAGCAACATTTCATGCTACCAAGCCTAGGAACAGCAGTGTCTTTCCTCATTTCTATCTCAATAGCAGATTGTGGACTTTTCCTCCAGGAACTTGACCAAAAACAACAGACTGTCTAAATCCTAGTCACTGAGGGGCAAATTCTGTAAAGGATGTCTGAAAGTTAGGTGTCATGTAGACATCCAGCGGGGAAAAGTTGAGCAAGATTTTACAATGTATAGACGTACTATAGAGAATTGCGCTCAGCGAGTCTAGACGCGTCTAAATAATTAGATGTCTTTTACAGAATTGCCTTATAGGTGTCACATAGATGTCTTCAGAATGTCTATAACGTTGTCATGTTTTAGTGTAATAAAGTCATTAGTATGGCGATTTTTATGCTGTTTTTCATTTAAAAATTTTATGCGGTGAAATATTGGCACCACTATTACATTTTATTTATCTTTTAATACCTTTTTTATTATTATTTATCTTCTGTTATATCAAGCAGTACGGGATTTGAACCAATAACATCAGGGTACTAAGGCTTTAACTCTAACCACTGTACCACACACTTAGCCATTAAACCACCTGTCGTTTCTAAAACTAGGTCTTTTGGGCTTTAGTTGGCCACAGTTTGGTGGATGCAAGTTGATCTTTGGAAAGAAGAAATATGATCATGTGTCTCCATTGTTAAAGGCACATCATTGACTCCCAGTCTATTACAGAGTTCAATTTAAATGTGCAACTATAATATTTAAAATCTTGCATGGCATTTTCACACCACTGGTAAGCATTACTTTGAATTCATTGCAGTCCTTAAAATCTAGGTCTTCTCAGGTTTGTAAATTGTCTTTCCCGCCTTTTAGAAGGTCAAAAGTCATAGGTTACATTTCTCAATCTTTTGCATATCTATTTGCATCCATTTGGAGCAAGCTTCCTGTTGAGATTAGAATATTTTTGTCCCTTCAAATCTTCAGAAAATCCATTAAAAATACATCTTTTTTCCTATATTCTGAAACTCATCAAATTCAACTTTCTATATTTTTAAAGAATTATTCTTATTGCGGATTTAGTTGTTCTCACATATGGAAGAAGTGTTAGGTGTTAGGTTTTAGTTAATTTTGGATTTTGTCTTCTACTTCTTCAAGTTCTTTGTGTAAACCGAGTTGAGCTTCTAAATTAGAAGATGATCTGGTATAAAATCTAAGGATTAGATTAGATTAGGTATCCCTTAAGCATTCGTATATAAGTGAATGGGGATTTTATTTTTGGGCTAAAGAGGACTCCAGGTTGATATTAAGGTCAAAATATGTTTAATAATGCATTACATAAAAAAAAATATATATATATTGCATACTAAACCTCTATTTTTGGGATAAAGAAGACTATTATTTGATAATGATAGAAAAAGATGTTTAATAATAAATTACTCAAGCATGAAAATATATATGCATATTGCATATTAAACCTCATTTCCAAAAGGTTAATGAAAGAAAAAGAGACATTACTCAAAAAGTAGACCTAGTTTTACAACGCCTACATTTTAGGCATTAAGTAAATATGTTAGCATGCTGAGTGGTAAGCGATTCTATAAATGGACATCTATTTCAAAGCCACACCCTCGTCACACCCACACCTATCCTGTTAGACGTGACCTTTTCCGATGGGCGTCTATTTGTAGAATTGCATCCAGGATGTGGACATCTAAATTCCAATTAATGCTTTTTAAAGTCGTTAATTGGGCTTATTATCCACTTTATATGGATGTCTAATTCAATGGATATTCACATTGTGGACACCTAAAATTAGACTTCCTTTATAGAATTTGCCCCTCAATGTTTATAACAAAATATCTGTGGCTAATATTGTCTCATAATAGAGATCATAGGTGTGCGTGAAGAATGGAAAATGCAATTTCTGTAGCATGGCCAAGCTTGGAAACATGTTGGCATTGAATTCCAGAAGTTTCTCTTGCTCTGTAACTTGCTAAGTCTGTGGTAGTTTATTTCCTGATTGAAATATATATTTTTTTTATTCCTATGAAGGCTGAAGTTTTTATCACCGATTGCTATGCAGCAGAGAAGAATAAGGGTTTCAAGGAATATGCAAATGAAGTTGGATTGATCCCATAAAAACATGCTGATATCACAGCTGGCTGTTATGCACTCTTCAAAATATGATTTATTTTTATATTGATATTAAATTGCTTCAATTGGTCATTCACTCCTTTCATAAATAAGCTTGTGTTTGTATTTATACCTATTCAAATGGCATTTGATCAGATAATCCTAAAATTGCAATGATCTTTTTGTTTTAACTTCCCTCAGCAGAACAAATGTAACTATTGTGTAAGCCGTTCCCTGTCTGAGAGACTTTCACTCTAAAATATAGCCAAGGGTTAATCTCTGCAGCCAGGAAAACAGTTACACTAACAAAATAAACCTTCACCCAAAAAAATAAGAGGTGAAAAACAAAATAAATGTTAAAAGATTTTTTTTTATTTGTTATCTATAAATCATGATATTCTTAATTTTCTAGATATTAAAATAAATCAATACATTCAGATGCAATCAATACTTGTCCAAAATTTCCCTCACAGACCTCCACAGACAGGATTTTCAGCAGCAAAACAGTTGAGTATACAGTCCTTTTATTCCTCCGTTGGGTATCTTTCTTCCCCTCCTGGGCCACAAGAGCTTCTTCAAAGAGATCTACTCCATAGCTAAAAAAAAACTCCCAAAGGAAGCAAAACCCTATGGGGCTCATAATCGAAAGAGAAAAACATCCAAAAACCGGCCTAAGTCAGCACTTAGACAAACATTGTCAAAATACATCCAAGTGCCAATAATAAAAATGGGATTTGGACGTATTTCTAAACGACCTAGGCCTTCATAGTGCCGCTGAACGACCATAGCTAAACGGGGTGTTTCAGGAGGAGTGTTGAGGGCGGGAGTTGGGCGGGACATGGGCCGGCTTAGACTTAGTTGTACTGCATATATAACCAAAAGTTATACAGCCCAGGATCGACGGAACTTGGATGTTGTGAGTTAGACCATTTAAAACATGGTCTGAGTAAGTCACAAAAAAACACCTAAAGTAACCAGATAAGCACTGCAAATACATAATACAGACCCCCACACACTACCCCAGTGACCACCGAACCCCCAACCCCATAAAAATCATAATCACACCTATAAAATTCAGCTTCCAGACCATCATCACCTGGCAGCACGGCATAGGAAAGCCTAGTTGACATGCACAGAGGCATCTTAAGCCATCTTGGGGGTGGATTAGGGACCCATGGAGAAGAGGACCCATGCCCATAAGCCCCTGTAATCACTGCATTGATACTGAAACAAGTGCACTCTCCTATACACCCCCAAAACCCTTTTGTACTGGTATATAAGTGGCTCCTGCAGCCCTAAGGGCTATTGGGGTGGTAGATAAGTGGGTCTAGGGGATTCAGGAGGTGGTTATAGTGAGGAGCTATAGTGAGGAGAAGACATGGCCCCCTTTTTATGAAGTTCACAGCAGTGCCCTGTAAGGTACCCCACTATTTAGGTGCCATGTCTGGGTGTTCAGTACATCACTTTGCAGCCCCCTCCCACATCCAACAGGGATTGTTCTAGGCATTTTTGACTTGGAAGAAAAGTTGGACGAAAATGTGGTATAAAGATGGACGATTTAGCGGCTTGGACGATCAGATCAGCAGGACGTATATAGTTAGACAATTTTCGAAACAAAAAAAAATTTGGATGTATTTTTCAAAAATGTGTCCTAAGTTATTTTTTACTTTGGACGACTTGTGACTTGGACGAAAACGGACTTAGACGTTCCTTTCGATAATACCCCTCCACATCTCTATTTGGTGACAAAAAATAAAAAATAAACACAATAAACGCTGTGGCCACTAGCTACCCAAATAAATGAAAGGATAATTGAAATTTTCCTGTTCTATCCCACCCACAAAAGTATCTTTACCCTTAAATTTATAACCAAAGCTATAAATTAAATATTCATGTAAATCAAGATTTTGCTCCAATAAAACATATTCCAAAATATACCTGAATCCCTTAAATTACCATAACACATCAATAACTATCAGTGTTTGCATTTTTGTTCTGCATTCTAGGACACATGCTTGTTTCTCCTGTAGTCTCTTTAATAAAAATGATGTTCAAAAAAATAAAAAAGAATATTTTTCCTAGACAGCCAGAAAAGGAAATAAATTCTTTGTTACTACTTTAATGACAGATGAGCTCTGTAATACGACCCAAAAATTATACAAAGTTTCTGTATTTACCAACTACAATCATATACAGCTTCCCAACAAAACAGCTTTTTGAAGTAGTTTTCTGATCATCAGTAACTACAACCAACCTGTCCTTCAAACTGCTAACCACCTAACTGAACTCCTTAGCAGTTTAGAACCCTTTTCAGAGTTCCAAAACTCCAAGAAGCTCAGTTGCAACATAAATAAAGCAAAATACACCAAAAATTAAACCAAAGCAGATATTAACCAATGCATTAATTTAAATTAAATTTAAATCCAACTTTTCTTTTTTTTTTTTAAATATCTTTATTCATTTTAAAACTTTCAATAAGTGCAAAATACATTACAATCACTTTACACTTTAGCATCACTTAATATTTCCAACAACGTATACTTCACATCATATATCCCTCCCCCTCTTTATACATAAGAAAACATCAAATATCCCCACCCACCCTCCCTACCCTGGACGTGTGTATACAAATGGGAAAATACTCTTCATTCTGCACAATAAGTTGTTAATGGCTCCCAAGCATCCTAAATTTCTGGGAATGCCCCCACTGTATGGCTAGTAACCTTTCCATTTTAGAAACATGGCATAGTAAATTCCATCAGAAATTATAATTTAATCGATCCCAATTTTTCCAATTTTTCATAATTTGTTGTATGGTAACCCCTGTCATAATAAGCAACAATTTATTATTACTAGAAAATATTTGGCTCTTAGCCCTCATTGATGTACCAAATAATACCGTGTCATATGATAACGCCACCGGATTTTCCAGTAAGTTATTTACTTGGCCCCAAATGGATTTCCAAAAGCTAAGTATCAATGGACCATAGAAAAGTAAATGATCCAATGTCCCAGCTTCGAGATGACAGTGCCAGCATGGAAATCCAACTTTTCTTACCTTCATCTGTCTTCACCAACATTTAAAGCCTTAAAATGTCCTTCCTTTAATCCTCCATGCCATGTCCCCATGCTGGTTGCAGGCTTCGATCTTGAGCCTGTCAGAAGCTGTTACCATGGTTTCCTTCTGATGCCACATGAACTTCAGAAGCCGTTTCCATGGCTCCCCCGATGCTACTGGCTTTGCCACAAGCCAGCATAAGTCCTCCGGAGCCTTTCCCTAATCTTCTTCTGTCCCTCGTCGTCTTTCCGATGCTTGCCAGCACAAAAAACTTTATCTTTGGGCCTCTCAGGCCTTTGCCAGCAACTGGCTCCTACTGCGCTTGCATGGACACTCCGACGTCATCAGCACGCGTCTCTACCACGAAGCCCACCAACAAATACACAGACACAGCCAGCACATGCGGCCTCTGCCACTGCCACATCCATGTCCCAGGCTGACTTCCAGCACTCCCGGCTCCACTACCAAACTGCCCCTAACAACTAGCAGGTCGCGGCAGACAGGGAGCTCTGCCGCGACCCAAAATCTATGCAGCCCGACACCATCGGCTGCAACCGGGGCCTGAAACAACATGTTCCGAACCAACAAGCAATGCCATGGCAGACAGACAGTTCTGCCACGGGCCAGAATGAATGCAACCCGCCACGGGTCATCACCTGCTCTCAGCCTAACAAACAATCCCATCTCACCTGCTCCCGGCCCAACCTAACAACCTGGACCTGAACATGGATCAAATATTTAACTTTTTTTTATTAAAACCTTGGTTATAATAGGTCATCATAAGTCAATGTAGCAAATTTCAAATGAAGTAAGAACTTTTACCATTCACCAATGTTAATTTGCAAGACAATTTTACTGAAGAAGTTCATTTTTAAAATTATTTGAATTATGCCAGAAATACATTTTAGAGCATATTTAGAACATCGCTCGAAATGTTTTGTACACTAATAAACCCTTATTCAACCTGTTTTATGAGTAACTGAGGAACTCAGTCCAGTGTAAAACATTTTACAGAGATAAACCATTCAAAAAATGTTGACTTATTTAAGCCATTAAGGCCCTCTTTTACAAAGTCATGGTAGAGGTTCTAAAATTGGTGTCTAAACTTAGGCACTGGTAGGTGCCCTACCAACACCTAAGTTAATTGAAGGACACTGGCACCTAAATAAAAGGCACTGGAGTTGCACCTAAGTAGGCGCTTTAGGCCACTGAATGCCAAAGTAGGTGTGGCCAATGCTGAAAGTGGCATTAGGCAGCCTAAAGCAGCTATGTAGCTGTGATTCGCACAAAGAGGCACCAGAAATGTAGGCCTGGAAAACCATGGTGGACTGATGACAACAGATGGGATGTGGCTTTACCAGGATTCAAACTCTACAGGAGAGATAGGTCACACAAAAAGGGTGGAGGAATAGCGCTATATATAAAAGATTCCATACCTTCAACCAGGATGGAAACAACTGTAAGGGCGGATGACTTGGAATCACTATGGGTTAAGCTACCAGGAGGAACTAGAGCAGACATAAAATTGGGTCTGTACTATCGCCCACCTGGACAAACGGAAGAAATCGACAAGGATCTGGAGGCTGAACTGAGGCAGGTATGCAAAAGCGGAAGGGTGGTGGTGATGGAGGACTTCAACTACCCTGGAATAGACTGGAGTATCGGGCACTCAAACTGCATGAGGGAGACTGAATTCCTGGAGGTTACGAGGGACTGTTTCATGGAACAGCTGGTCACGGAACCAACACGGGGTGATGCCACTCTTAACCTAATCCTCAATGGACTAGGGGGACCCACTAAGGAGGTGGTGGTGCTAGCCCCACTAGGAAACAGCAATCACAACATGATGATCCAGTACAGGCTAGAAATTGGATCATCAAAGGTGAAAAGAACTATGGCGACAACACTCAACTTCAAAAAAGGGAACTATGATGCCATGAGGAAAATGCTAGGAAATAAACTCAACAACAACCCAAAGAGGATGGAGTCCATAGAAAAAGCCTGGACTCTACTCAAGAGCACAGTGCACGAAGCACAGAACCTGTGCGTTCCCAAGTTCAGGAAAGGGTGCAAAAAAAATAGAACAAAAAACCCAGTGTGGATAACAAATGCAGTAACAAAGGCGATAAGTGACAAGAAAGCATCATTCAAAAAATGGAAAAAGGACAAAACTGAGGACAACCAAAAGGAGCATAAAATACACCAAAAGGAGTGTCACCGAGTGGTTAGGAAAGCAAAAATAGAATATGAAGAGAGACTGGCGGGGGAAGCAACAAACTTCAAATCGTTCTTCAGGTACGTTAAGGGGAAGCAACCAGCGAGGGAGGAAGTGGGACCCTTGGATAATGGGGACAGAAAGGAAGCGGTAAAAGAGGAAAAAGAGATAGCTGACAGGTTAAATGAGTTCTTCACGTCAGTTTTCACGAGGGAGGACACAACCAACATTACGGAACCCGAGGAGATCGTAAAAGGAGAGCAGGATGAAAATCTGGTCCAACTAGAGGTGAGCAAGGAGGATGTCCTCAGGCAGATAGACAGGCTAAGGAGCGACAAATCACCAGGTCCGGACGGCTTTCACCCAAGGGTACTCAAGGAACTATGAAATGAAATAGCTGAGACACTTCGACAAATATGCAACCTATCCTTAAAAACTGGAGAGATTCCGGGGGACTGGAAAATAGCAAATGTCACGCCCATCTTCAAAAAAGGCTCAAGGGGAGACCCGGGAAACTACAGACCGGTGAGCTTGACCTCGGTCCCGGGAAAGATGATAGAAGCGCTGATTAAAGACAGCATCTGGGAAAACATAAAAAAAAATGGGCAGCTAAAGTCGAGCCAGCATGGCTTCTGCAAGGGCAGGTCATGCCTCACAAACTTATTATACTTCTTTGAGGGGGTAACAAGCCAGGTGGATAAAGGGGAACCCATAGACATCGTTTACCTTGACTTCCAAAAAGCCTTCGACAAGGTGCCACACGAAAGATTGCTAAGGAAGCTATGGAACCACAGGGTACAAGGGGAGGTCCACCGATGGATCAAAAACTGGCTGGTGGACAGGAAACAGAGGGTTGGAGTAAAGGGCCATTACTCAGACTGGCAATGGGTCACTAGCGGAGTTCCGCAGGGGTCGGTACTGGGACCGCTCCTGTTCAACATTTTTATTAACGACCTGGAGGCAGGAACAAAATGTGAGGTTATTAAATTTGCAGATGACACCAAGCTATATAGCAAGGTCAATAACATGGAGGACTGCGAAGATCTCCAAAAGGATCTGACAACACTGGAAAAATGGGCCAAAAAGTGGCAAATGAGCTTCAACATAGGGAAATGCAAGGTCATGCATATAGGGAAAAAGAACCCGATGTTCACTTACAAAATGGAGAGTTCACCGCTAGGGGTGAGCAACCTTGAAAGAGACCTGGGAGTGATGGTGGACACAACATTAAAGGCGTCAGCGCAGTGCGCCACAGCCTCAAGGAAAGCAAACAAAATGTTGGGTATCATTAAAAAGGGTATCACGACCAGGACGAAGGAAGTCATCCTGCCACTGTATCGTGCAATGGTGCGACCGCACCTGGAGTACTGTGTTCAGTACTGGTCGCCGCACCTCAAGAAGGACATGGCAGTACTTGAGAAAGTCCAGAGAAGAGCAACTAAACTAATAAAGGGCATGGAGGACCTCTCATATACTGACAGACTGAAAAAGTTGGGGCTTTTCTCCCTGGAAAAGCGGAGACTTAGAGGAGACATGATAGAAACCTTCAAGATCATGAAGGGTATAGAAAAAAATAGACAGGGACAGACTTTTCAAATTAAGGGGAACCACAAGTACAAGGGGGCACTCAGAGAAATTGAAAGAGGAGAGGTTTAGAACAAACGCCAGGAAGTTCTTCTTCACACAGAGGGTAGTGGATACATGGAATGCGCTGCCGGAGGATGTAGTAAGCAGGAACACGATACAGGGCTTCAAAGAAGCTTTGGATAGGTACTTGGAGGACAAAGGGATAGAAGGCTACAGATAAGAATAGAGGTAGAGGTAAGTTATAAAATTAGTCAGGGACCACTGTTTCAGGCGATAGGCCTGATGGGCCGCCGCGGGTGCGGACCGCTGGGCAAGATGGACCTATGGTCTGCCTCAGCGGAGGCAACTCTATGTTCTTATGTCTTAGGCACCCTGGCCAGTCAGGGACTTAGGTCCCTTCTCGGTGCACATTAGGATGCATTGGGGGGGGGGGGGGGCTAAGATTCTGACTGGCCCAGCCGCGGTTTCTGGGAGTCTTGCTGGCTCAGTTGACCAGGGATTCCTCTGCTGCGATCAGTTGATGGCAGGCTGTGGACTGTTGTTGGGATCCCTTAGCAAATATAGGCACCTATCTTTATGTGAATCGTGCCTACATAGGCGCTTGAGGTGCAGTTCTCTAACTGGCACTGTCATGTGATTGAAATGTGATCGGCAGCCACTTTTAAGGCAGTAGCTGACATGGGCACCAGTTAGAGAATCTGGGGATATCTTAGGAATTTTATGAGCATCAGAGCATTTAGCTCTCTGGGCAATAGTAGAAACTTCTATCACAGCTTAGTAAAGGGGGAAGGGTATGTGTAATAATTCAGCTTAAAGCCACTGATCTTCAGCACCCTACATATATTCTACATCAATCCAGTTCTCTCTATATCCTAATTTCAGGCTTATCTTGACATGCTGATCTTGCTAATTTCCTTTTATAAAATGAACAAGATATATTAGTTGGCAGAAAATAGAATATCACATCTAATATAATAAAACCCTAAGCCGCGCTTGCGCACTCCCATCTGCGTGCTCCCATTTTCCGTGCACTGTAGGGCACCGCAGGTAGGAGTGTGCATGCGCGCGAATCTCTCTCTCTTTCTCTCTTCCCCCGAGGTGGATGTCAGCCGCAGTGGCTGCAGGCTGCGGCAGCTGTAGGCCGCGGTGGCTTTCGGTGGCTGCAGGCCATGGCGGCTGTTGGCTGCCGGCGACTGCAGGCTGCGGCGGCTGTAGGCTGCGGTGGGCAAGCACGGAGCACAAAGCCACCAGCAGTGGGTGGCGGTCAGCCCGAGAAACCCCTGACCTACAGGCCAGGCCGAAGTTTCTTTTTAACTTAAAAGATGCTGCAGCAGCTCCTCTCACGAGCTGCTGCTGCGTCGGAGAAGGTGGTGATCATGAGAGGAGCCACCGGAAAGTTACACTGGTCGGGGCTCGGGCTGTTCAGTCTGTGCAGGCTCCTCTCTCATGGTCTTGCCGGCGGACAGGAGGGGAGCAGCTGGCTGGAAGAGAGAAGGGGACGAGCTGGGAGATGCAACTGTAAGGAAAAGAACACCCATGCCATAGCCTCATTGAGGAGCTGGCAAGCCCAGGCAGGAAGGAAACTGCAGACTGAGGGAGCAGAGGCAATCCTGAATGCCTGCCTCAGTGAGTTGACGCTCCCTCACTCAGGAGCCTGCCTCTGTGAGTATTCTCCCATTTGATGCCTGTCTCAGAAATGTTCTTTTGGGACGTTTACTTAAGAGCCTGCCTATGGGGAGTTTTAGTGGATAGCCAGTCAGTAAAAGTAGTGAGTGTAGGAGGAGCAGCAGAAGCTAGACTGAGGGAAAAAATGCTGATGCACAGGGAAATGGAGGGAGAGGGAATGCTGCGGCTTCTGCACAGGAAAGTAGGGAAGGTGATAGGAAGAAAGACAAAGGGGCAGGGAGAGAGACAGAAAGACAGACAGACAAAGGGGGCCAGGGAGGGAGAGAGACAGAAAGAAAGACAGCGGGAGGAAGAGAGACAGAAAGAAAAAGACAGGGGTAGGGAGAAAAACAGAAAGAAAGACAGACATATATTCTAGCACCAGCGGGAGGAAGGGAGACAGAAAGAAAAGAAGAAAGACACAGGTACAGGGAGAGACACAGAAAGACAAACAGACAAAGGGGGCCAGGGAGAGAGACAGACAGAAAGAAAGACAGCGGGACAGAGAGAGAGAGACAGAAATAAAGACAGACAGACATATATTCTAGCACCCGTTAATGTAACGGGCTAAAATACAAATATATATATATATATATATGTGATATCACAAACACATATATATATATATATATTATATATATCATTGCTTTGGAGAGTTTGGGGTTTGATTTGAAGCTGGATGGTCAAACTTAAACTTCAGATATTTTGTTCTTCTGCCTTATGATTCTACATCTTGATATGTTCTTAAAGTCCCTCAAAAGTGGCATATTCTAGTCTAGAGAAAAGGCGAGAGCCAATTAAAACGTCTTGGTATTTTCAAATCAGTTCACTGGTGCTGGCATGCAGCGACTATTATCCATTTTAATAGCGGTGACGAGGCAGATTGTTTACAATGATGTGCAAGCTATAGACAAGGTTATACAAATGTATTTCTAAGATTACATTAAAACATTTTAAAAAAGTACTTTAATCCTCTCAACAAGACTTGCTATTATAACCTACAGCCAAAAGTGCCAATCTTCTTTTACACTGCTATTGTCAAAAGTGACTGTAATCTCATGCAGATGAGATATTGATCTGTTGCCGATGTTCACAGAGCAGCCAAAGGGGAACCACGTTACTGGCTACAAACTTCATCAATCATAGTCTCCTTAATAATGGAAAGAACACATATAACCATTAACTTATATTGCATTTCTGGCTAGAAACCAGCATTCAAACAAAAAAAGTTTTTTTGTTTGTTTCAAGGATACTTTGAAAAATCAGCTTTTACTCACATAAAGCTAGTGTGTCTATATATTTAATAGAATTAATTAAATTTATTACCTTGATTTAATTTAATTTGCTGGCAACTGGAAGCAAAATTTAAAATTGCATTAATTAGATGTCAAAGAACCCAAATAGCTATTTGGCAAAGCTGTGAAAAATATTATTAAAACTGGAGTAAAGTCTGTGCTAGAGACAAAATAGCAGTGAATTCAATGATAATGAGCGTATAATGTAATATTTGGGAACATTTTACATAGTAGACTCATTACATTGAACACAGACCTTGTTCTCCATTTCTAAACAAGCAAAATTACTTAGATGACGTTGGTTAGGATAACTGTTATGATAGGATGAACTAAAACATCAAAGCCAAAAAAGCCTCATTTGAAACAATTATTTGCCCCTAATTTAGAAACATAGAAACATGACGGCAGATAAAGGCCAAATGGCCCATCTAGTCTGCCCATCCACAGCATCCATTATCTCCTTCTTTCCCTGAGATTCCATATGCCTTTATTGAATTCAGATACAGTCTAAGGGCTAGATTCACTAACCTTCCCGATCGTGCCTGATCCGTGGCCGATCCACAGCAGGCCAACAAATTCATGAAGGGCCAGCATGAAAATGGGGGCGATTGGAGGAACGCCCTCCACCGACCACACAGATTGCTAGTGAGCGATCCTGACACATGCGCAGGCCATCTACTTTTCCTGTAGATGGTCTGCACATGCTCTCCGCGTTGGAAATTGACCATCTTCAAAACGGTGGGTTTGGGGGGGGGGGAGGGAGAAAAGGCATAAGAACAAGCAGGAGGCAGATAGGGCTGTGACTGCTTTTTACTTTTCACCAGCCTGTGATTTTAACCTGTGGGTTTAAAGTGGGTTAAAACCACGGGCTCGCAGTGCAGGGAATCGGGGCAGAGAGCAGGGCAGAGAAGAGAGTCAGGGCAGGAGAGAGAGAGTCAGGGTGGCCAGCAAGAGTCAGGTCAGAGAGCTTGGGGTGGCAAGCAGGAGAATCGTAGCAGAGAGCAGCCCTACGTTCCTTGAGTACCCTCAGATATATCCCACCAGGTCCCATCGCTTTGTCTATTTTTAATTTAGCTAGCTCCTTACAAAAACAGTTTTCTGAGAATCTTTCCCAATCTACCACACATCCATCTCCATTTGCATTCATTTTCTGCAGTCCTACCCCAACTCTTTCATCCATGAACACATGTTAAGCAGTTCAGACTTATCCTTATCAGTTCCTGCATATTTGTCCCCTTCACCTTTGAGCCTCATTATGCCATTTTGATGCTTCTTCCTATTACTTACATATCTAAAAAAATGTTTTGTCCCCCAATTTTACTTGCCTTTCTGACAATTTTTCCCGCTTCTCATAGCTTTCCCACATATTATTTTCTATCTTCCTCTTTCTGCAACATCTTGTAATTTATGAAAGTTAACCTTTTTTCTTTTACCCTTTCAGTTACTACATTTGAGAACCAAAGTGGCCTTCTTTTCATTTTTCTTTTATGTACTTTCCTAACATAAAGGTATGTCAGCTTTAGAATACCTCCTTTCAGTTTTACCCACTGCTGTTCTACTTTATTCAGTTGTTCCCATCCAACTAACTCCTCCTTGAGGTTTTCCCAAATTTTGACCAAGTTATTCAGTTTTGAAAATTCTAGACTTCAAAAGAACTAAGTCCTTTTGTCCCACATTTTAATATTGAACCTCACTATTCAGTAATCACTAGGTGCCAAATGATTACCCACTGTAACTTCAGAAAAACTGTCCCCGTTTGAAAGCACCAATTTGTATAATGAGTGTTGTAGAATTAGTGTGCATTTCGGGCAAACTGGATGGACTGTTCAGGTCTTTATCTGCTGCCATTTACTATATGTAAGATATAGAAATCATATGAGGAATTTTGGCCTGCCAAAACCATGCCAAGCAAGGCCTCTTAAAATCTGTTTATTGTTTTTCTGAGTGAAATATCCTAATATACCAGCAGTGATAATAAGTTTCTCCTTGTGTTTCTTGGACAACTCTTAAAATCTGTCAAGTGGATCTCCATTTACAAATGCCAGATGTTGTGGTAAGAGTGGATAGCATAGCTGGTTTTAAAAAAAGGTTTGGACAATTTCTTGGAGGTAAAGTCCACAGTCTGTTATTGAGAAAGACATGGGTGAAGCCACTGCTTGCCCTGGATTGGTAGCATGGAATATTGCTATTCCTTGGATTTGGGCCAGGTACTAGGGACCTGGATTGGCCACCGTGAGAATGGGCTACTGGGTTTGATGGACTATTGGTCTGACCCAGTAAGGCTATTCTTATGTTCTAAAATCACCCTTTAGTAGGGTTACCATATGGCTCCAGAAAAAGGAGGATGGATTGAGACATCCAAGTTTTACTTCTATTGCCTTCAATAGAAGTGAAACCCAGATGTCTCTATCTGTTCTTTTAACTTCCATTGCTTTCCATGGAAGTAAAACTTGGATGTCTCAAACCGACCTCCTTTTTCTGGAGCTATATGGTAGCCCTAGCCCTTTACGTGTACATGTATGAGGGGGTGCTGAAAAGTTCTCAGCCCAACCAACCAACTTCCTTTGTAAATTTAGAGCATTATTTTGCTACTGTAACACTGAAAAGAGTGTCAAGTGCCAATTTGCAGAAACAAAATTCTAAGTTTTTTGAGTTTTTTTTGTTGTTGTTTTTTTATATTGTTTCAGATCACTGAGCCATATTTACGTCATTCTCTTCTTGGTTGGGATGAGAACTTTTCAGCACCCCCTTGTGATCCTGCATATATAAATGCCACTGTGTAGATGTTGAAATTGAGAAATTAAATGAGATTTTAGAGCTGAATAAAAGGAAAGATTTTATCTCATCCCAAGTTCATAACTACTTTTCCTTGCCAGCTTTACATTCTATATGCAGAGAGCCACACAATCTGGTAAAAACTGTGCCACTGTGATAAATAGCAGTATATAATTTAAAACAATTTGAGTGCCATCAAATTGTTCATGGCATTTTTTTTTTTTTCGTGTCCCCAATAAAAGATAATGACTGCATTTTACAAAACATGTCAATTTAGTCAATATGAAGTCATATTCAGCCATCCTCTGCACTTCCAATTTTAAACCCTCTTCATGGATATGCACTAAGAATAGTCAGGTCAAGTGTGTTTTGAATTCACTTCATCCCACTACCTTGGCCGCTGAATGTTTCAAGTAACATCTTTTACAGCTAGTCTATAGCAGGAAGCTTAATAGGGCTGCTGTTTCCATAACAACAAATAGGATTTGAGCAAAAACACAATGCTCAGTGGTTACTGTTCTTCGCAGCAGGAAAAAGCAGTTATTCAAAATTACAAGCAGCATGACATTGAAAAAAAAAAATATATTAAACCGAGGGGTGCTAAAAGTTTTGCTCCATATTCAGTAAATGTTTAACTCATAAGGGCATAACAGGGGAGCCGTGAGTCCTAGCGACAGAATGGGTTTCCAGTTCCAAGAGATGTACAGAAGAAATTAAAGGACTACAGTTTACTTAGGTTTACTAAAGCTATCAGAACAAAAGAAAGAATGAATGAGCGATTCCCGGCTGGTACCACTTGCTTCCGGTTTTAGTATACTACATCTCTGTGATTTAGATCTGAAATTTCTCTTGCAAGTATTTGAATGTTTTGTTTCAAATTTTAGAGTTGTCCTTTTAGTTTTATATTGATAGTTCTATGGAACCCTATGTTTTAAAGAAAATGCAGAATATCTGCATTAAATTAGAACAGGGGTTCTCAACCCAGTCAGGTTTTCAGGATAACTACAGTGAATATGAATGATACATATAGATTTACATACAATTGATACAGTGCCTGCAACTTTGGTTGGACTGAGAACTTTTCAGCAGCCCCTTACGTAGGAGTAATTTTCTTATGGCATTCTTTTTTTACAGAGAGGGTGGTGGATGCCTGGAATGCTCTCCCGAGGGAGGTGGTGGAGAAGAAAATGGTGTTGGAATTCAAAAAAGTGTGGGATAAATAAATTGGAAAATAAATGGTATAAATTAAAGAACTAAGGCTGGTACTGGACAGACTTGTATGGTTTGTGTCCCATATATGGTGATTCGGTGTAGGACGGGCTGGGGTGGGCATCAATGGGAACTCTACTAACTTGGAACATGAGGACATTACTGGCCAGACTTTACAGTAGATATCCTGCAAACAGGATGGTTGGATAAGCTGGAGTGAGCTTGGATGGCAACTTCAGCAGTTGGAACCTTAGATGGACTTCAGCAGTTGGAACCTAGGACAGGAGTAGGCAATTCCGGTCCTCGAGAGCCGGAGCCAGGTCAGGTTTTCAGGATATTGTGGCCACCACTATAGCCCCGTGCAGGGCTCAGTAGAGATCCTGGTGGCTATAACATACAGTGCATTAGCGTGTGACCCGGCATGGAGTCACCCTGCAGGACCGGACTCCTCAATAGCACTCACAATCAAATGCAACCAAAAATAAAGTCCCAACAAAAGGTGTAATTAAGAGAAATAGTTCAATTTTACTCACTCTTTAGGACAGGTAAGTAATGCTTCAACTTATAACATGTGTCAGGGTTCCTTACAGCATTCAAGAAGAAGAAAGAAAAAAAACTGCCAAAATGGGCAAGAAAATAAAGCAACCTACAATCTGCTTCAAACTTTCTTCCTCTACTTAATAAGTCCCAATTAGCTCCTGAGTCCTCAGCTCACTAGAGCTAGCATTGCCTGCTCCAAAGCAGGTGTTTTATCAAATCAAAATTAAAGTTCAGCATTCAAGTTCCTTCATTCTCAGGCAAAAAGAAAAATAAAGGAAAGCCTCTGGCAACAATATGGGGCTGCCAGGAATAGAAGAGAGCAATAGGTTTTGCCAAACAAAGGCCTACAGATAGGCTTTCAAATTCCCTCCCAAGGTGGAAGCAAAACCTCTCCCCACTCTCTCCAAGCTTTCTCTCAAAAAAAAACCAACATTCCAGAGAAAAGGAAAAGAAAAAACAGCACACAAACAGTCCAAAAGAAAACACACTCACTGTTTGTGGCTAGAAGCCAAGTCCACCTGCATAAGCTCAGGATAATTGGATTCAATGCCAGAACAGGCTTCTTGAAAATCCATAGGCTCCTCGCTCAGAAGTGATAAGTCATCTGCTTGTTCAGCCTCAGTCCATTCCATGGGTACAGGTCGGTTGTCCCTGCTTGGCTCAGGTGGATCCTTAGGGAGGCAAGACTTAAACCTCCTCCCTAACCGGCTTGCTGGTTTGAATGCCACTGCTGGCTTATCTACCCTAGGGGCGTGTCCTGTTCTGGGAGTGTCAGCAGAAGTCCAGGGCCCTCTAGAGCTCCCCTGGTGGTGGCTTACATTATTTTCCTCTCTCTCATCCTGAAAGATCCTGGAATATTCCTGCCGGGATTTTACTTTTACATTTTTCCCTGACTTAACTGGGACCTTGGCAGAGCCCGGATCTGACTGGTCACAATATCCACAATAAATATTCCTGAGATAGATTTGCATCTCAAGGAAGCAGTGCATGCAAATCCATCTCATACATATTCATTGTGGAGATCCCGAAAACCTGACCTGGCTCCGGCTCTCGAAGACCGGATTGCCTACCCCTGACCTAGGACAATACCAGGTGGACTTTATTCTATGGCCCAGAAATATCAAAGCAGAGACAAGTTAATTTAATCATGTATTTTTAATGAAAATAACTAATGGGCAGACTGGATGGACCGTTCAGGTCTTTTTCTGCCATCATTTCATTTACCGTGTTGTAAGTTTCATGGCTCCACATCATTCTCTTCTTGGTCTGGCTGAGAACTTTTCAGTGACCCATCATATATTTAATATATTGCACTATCCCTGCTTTCTCACCCCTGCTAGTCATGATTCCTAAAATTATTGACTAGAGAGGTCTTGAGTTGAGGACTGGTGTTTTCAGGGAGGTTTCCATATACCTGATTTGTCTGATGGGGAAACTCTGATGACAGAGCATCTGGAGAAGTTTTGACTGTGTAGAATGGGGAGAACCGGAGGAATAACAGCGAGTGATTATTGATCAGCAGAGAGAGGCTTCAAAAGAAGGCAGTAAATGCCTCTGTGCTATCTGCAACAGCACTCACTGTACAGTAAAGTAGTTTGTTTTGTTTTTCTGTTTGGTAGATGTATGGGGAAATGCTGGTTAAGTGCACAGCTTAGTAAAAGGACCAAATTTATTTTATTTTAATTATTAGGAATTTTTTTTTTTTTTTTTTTGACACTGGGCCACTGCTCATGTAAATGTCTTCTTTGCATCCCTTCGTTTTTCTTGATAATGGCGCCTGTCCTGTAGGATTTTCTGTATTTCGTGAATGATTATCTTTTTGCTCTTTCGATGTCTGCTCTCCCTTCCTTGCCGCCATGCTTTACACAGATTTATTGTTGCAGCTATCCTCTGTTTAATTGCTTCCCATAGCTCTCTTGTACTCTTCAGAGGATTCCTGAAAATCATAGTCTGTGCAATAAGAAATGATATACCATGGAGCTTAATATTTTAATAATTTCTCTCAAAAAATATAAACAGGAGCCTGCATTTCCAAATTCCCAGTAAGAAATGAACCACTATCTGCACCACTATTACCTGTAAAACTGATGAGTACGAAAGGGGTGTCAAAAAGTTCTCAGCCGAACTAACCAACTTCCTAAATTCTGAGTATTTTGCCACTGTAGTTGAAAAGTGTTATCTTATTTTGCTCTGTCAATTTGCAGAAACAAATTTCTATGTTTTGACATTGTTTCAGATCATTGATTGAACCATTCCCACATCATTCTCTTCTTAGTTGGGCTGACAGCCTTTCAGTGACCCCTTGTATGTTTATTTTTTGTTTCATATTGGAGGAAAATGATGTTTATTATGCATTTTATATGTTATTTATATTTCACGTGCCCTCATTAAAGATCATTAGTACTTGTCGGGTTTCTACTTTCTCTGCAACGGCTCCTATGATCTGGAATTCTCTACCAATTAATATTAGGGCAGAGAAAAACTTGGACAAATTCAAAGGAGGATTAAAATGCTTCCTCTTTATAGATGCCTCTGAATAATGATCCCTTTCCTCAGTAATTTTTGGTTCCAACAGTACAACAGGCCTCTCCCCCCCCCCCCCCCCGTTGCATTTTTCCTTCTCTGTCTGTTTTACTTTTAAATATTGTAGTTCTCCCTACTTACCTCTCATTTTATTGTATGTCAATATTATGTCTTATTCAGTTAGTCTTTGATTGTTTTCCCCTGTTTTTTAATCATTGCAAAACGCCTAGAATTCTTAATAAGCGTTTAATCAAATTTTAATAAAACTTGGAAATTTGGAACTTATGTATGTGATTTTATAACCCGCTTAGGATTTAAATAGGTTAGAAACTTTTTAAATAAATAAATTTAGAAAATGATATAGGAAGTATCAATGACATTTCTGATGACATTTCCAAGGTAAGCAGATCCATAAAGATAACTTGGTTGAAAGAGACAAGTTGCCTTTATTTTCTGGAAAAAAAAAAATAGGATGTATTAAGGTCATTTTAGTACAATAAGACCCTGATTCAATAAAAGACACCTAAAGTTAAGTACCTAAATTGATATGCTTAGCTGATCTTGGTGCCTAACTTACCCCCTCTTTTATCAAGCTGCTTTAGAGGTTTTTAGTATGGGCCGGTGAGGTAAATTCTCCAATGCTCATAGGAATTCTATGAGCATCGTAGCATTTACCACATCGGCCTGTACTAAAAACCTCTAGCACAGCTTTATAAAAGGGGCCCTTAATTTTCTTAATTAGCTTAACTGGTGTCATTAATTTAAAGTGCAATTAAAAAAAAATAACAATTAAAATGATTTTTAAAAATTAATTATCTGGTAGGCCCCAATCTTGGTAGGTGTTTATCACTTTGAGGTAGACATCTACTCTGAGGCACCTACCAGAAAGTAGGTGTGGTTAGGGTTAGGGATTGTGAGTGGTTTTTGAGCATGATTTGACTTAAGCACACTCATTTTGGCTAAGAAAACCGTGCCTAAAATGGGAGTAAACTTAAATTTTCAACGCCTAGTGATAACAAAGATCAATTAAGTGCTGCTAGGTTTGATTCTATAAATGGTGCCTAGAAGATGATTGAAAATCATGTTGAATAGCTTCTATAAGTTAGGTGCAATTTATAGAATCAGGGCCTAAATGTATTACTGTTTGGATAGCACTGGAGAAAGAGCCCAAATAGACCTCTACGATGAAGAAAGCAATCCAAATAGAAAAGTCATGAAGAGAAGATGTGGATCATTCAACAGCGGACAGTCCCAAATGCACTTTATTGGTTAGCAGCACAATGTGGGCTTGTAGACTCGACACTGGCAGAGTGGGGATGGGTGGAACTGGATGGGCCTAGGGCCTATTTACTCATGTTTAACACTGTGATGTTACTTGCAGTCTGTTTTACAAAGCCATGGCTGCTGTGCGGCAACAGCCCCAAAGCCCGTTAAATCTCTGTGGGCTTCGGGGCCGTTACCGCACAGCAGCCACTAGCGCGGCTTTATAAAAGAGCCCTTGATGTATGCATAAGTTTATTTAGATATCTCATGGTCTTTTTGTTTTTAGCATAATTGATCTGTTTTTAGTTTTAGATTTGCAATTATGTTTTAAATATGTTTATTTATGTGCATTTATTTGATTTTATTTCTGTATTTTTATGATTTATTAGACTCTTTGACGAAGGCAGAATTGCTGAAACATTGTCAGTGTCGAGTCTACATAGAGAATTAGGGCTGAATTTAAAAAATGTGGGGGATACAGCTAAGGAGTTATTTGATTAGAATATTAATTTTTTTAAAAACAGTCCTGAATAACTGGGTTTCTCTGGGTGACCCAGTAAAAGCTGCATCAAGTATATCTTTTTTTATTTTTTTTTACAGAGAGAAGTGGCAGAGTATGAAACTGAATCAATTTGAATGGGAGTTGGGGTTGGGTCCTGGTATTTGGTAATATTAGTTCAGAGAATCTTGGGGGGTAGCTTTATAATTGTGAAGCTATGCTATAAAGGTATCTACTTTCCTTTATAGAGTATTATTATAACTCTATGCACTTAAGCACTGGGTGTACTCACCTGGAGTACTGCGTCCAGCACTGGTCACTGTACATGAAGAAGGACACGGTACTACTCCAAAGGGTCCAGAGAAGAGCGAATGGAGAGGGAACAGTGGGATGGATGCAAAGGGTCCTCAAGGAGCTGGAGAAGGTGGGAAGAATACTAGGATCCAAGTTATATACAAATTCAACTTAAGAATGGTTTAACAAAACGGAACCCATTCTTAACATGAGGACTGCCTCTATATGTCAGATGGATAGCCTTTTGTGACATTCTGTGATATTCTTAGTTGGAAGACTTTCTTAAAATTCTCCTCCACTTGGATATCTTCTCACTTTTATATTATGTTTTAACTCTTTTTTTTTTTTTATTCCACGGATTGAGAACAAATTCTTCTATAATGTCTCAGTTAAGAACAAGAAAAACTTTTGTTTAGATTCACAGGATGAGAACTGTGGTATTGTTTAATTTTACAGTGAATGTTTTCTTTGTAAACTGTTCTGAGCTTCCGGGAGGACGGGCTAGAAATAAAAATAAAGTGTTAAAAGTGTTAAGGTCAGTGGATTTAATATAAACTTCAGGTGAGACACAGAGGAAGCAAAACAGGAACTGAGGGTGAAAATATTCAGACTAGGGCAAACAAACAAAGGTAACAAAGCACTTGAAACTTGGCACAGTGGTTAAAGCTATAGCCTCAGCACCGTGAGGTTGTGGGTTCAAATCCCACACTGCTCCTTGTGACTCTGGGCAAGTCACTTAATCCCCCCATTTGCCCCAGGTACATTAGATAGATTGTGAGCTCACCAGGACAGACAGGGGAAAATGTTTGACTGAGTACCTGAATGTAAACCACTTAGATTATAAGTGGTATATAAATATATAACTTAACTTACTATTTCTTAGAAATGATCATTTTTACCTCTCCAGCTTAGCAAATTCACAAATGGGTCCAAATTCAGGGTGGCACTTGTCCTAGACACGTTTAAAGCAGATCTAATTCCTGGTGTTTTTCTTTCCACCTCCAGGAAGTTGATTTGCTATCCATTATCACTAAAAACTCATTGATTACATACAAGGGGATGCTGAAAAGTTCTCAGTCTAACCAACCAGCTTCCTCAGTTCTGAGCATTATTTTGTCACCATAGCTGTATTTTGATAACGTGCCAATTTTAGAAACAAAATTCTATGTTTTGACACTGTTTCAGATCATTGATTGAACCATATCCGTGTCATTCTCTTCTTGGCTGGGCTGAGAACTTTTCAGCACCCCCTCGTGAGTCCACCAATGTGATGCCCATGCACTGTCCTCAAAATGTCCCTTCTTGGAATGTATGGTTTTCAACCAATATTGGACTTGGTTTGATTCACAGGTTCTAGATATTTTTCTGTGGAAAACACATATATACAGTACATCTACCACTTATGTCTTTTATTGGATGTTTTTTTTTGTGTTTTGTTTGTTTGTTTTGATTATAATTCCCATAATATCACAAATAGCAAATGATTAAATACATAAATAGAGCGAAACAGGGGAGTATTATATCTCATAACAATTTTGAAAGCCTGCTGCATTAGAATATCTGTTCCTTTCTATAGTATTAAAGACATGAAAGCTACAATATGCATGTTCAGAACTGTACTTAAAGTAAAGTGTAGGTTCCATTAGCAAAGCTGCTCACACATTTCAAGCTTGTGCTATTTCAAGCACATTTATGCTTATTACCAGGTGTCTGATATATACCATCCATTTTCTATGTACTCTGGTTTAAATTCTATTCTTAAACTAATTGCTTTCAGACTGATATTTTTTGCAACTTGAGTTGGTATGGAAGGGCCAATTATCTGTAGCAGTAATCTACAGGAAATGACAAATTATGTTTTAAATAATTGAAGGAAAATGGCAAAACTCAGTAAAATGAGAAGCTGGGAACTGTTAAAAGATAAATCTTCTTATCTTAGAGCTAATTGTTTTCATCCATTTAGTTATATCCTATAGTTCTTATAGTATTGATGTTTGGGTTTTTTTTTTTAACTTTTTCAATAAAATAAATAGATTTAAGGATGTGAAAAGTAAAATGTTGATTGCAAACTTATATTTATAACCATGGAGCAGCAATTGCAATATTGTAATTAAAGTACACTCATTTTAAATGGAAATGATGAAAGACGTTCCAGGTTAAAAATTTATTTAGTTAGGACAGATAGAGGGTCATAATAAAAAAAAAACATCTAAGTCCCCTTTTGGCCTAAGGCCTTAAACATTGAAAGTAGAAGCAGGGAAAATGTCCATTATCAAAAAAAAAAACATCCAAAAGGAGGTTTTTTTTAATAATGGCCTGCCTCTACGTTCAGCTGTTTAAACGCCTAGACCACCACTACGTCTACACTAACACCATATAATCAACCTAAAAAAAGCCTAACTCCCAAACGCCCAAAACAAGAGCTTTTAGGCAAAGGAGGAGCCAGTCCTTAGCCTAAAAGCTGGATTCTGTAACCAGTGTCTGTCAAAAATAACACCGGTTACAGAATCCCACCCACCCCCCACCCCCGACACGATCAGGGCAGGAGGTAGCCCAAGCCCTCCTGCTCGGCGGCACCCTCACCCTCCCATCGGACGATTTCGGTGGGGCCAGGAGGAAGCCCAAGCCCTCCTGGCCCGGCCCAACACAGCCCATATGCCTAAGGCCCCGCCCACAGACCCCCGCCTGTGGGTGGGATTTGAGCCGCCTGGGCCAATCAGGCCCTAAGGCCAGCCATTCAAAGGATGGCTGGCCTTTCAGAGGGACGGGCTTGGCACCCGTCCGTACGACCAACAATTTAAAGGTAGGGGGGTTGGGGGGGGTCGGTGGGGGGTTGTATTTTAGTGGGGGGTGGGGGGTAGGGGGTGTCACTGGGCCAGGAGGGCTTGGGCTTCCTCCTGGCCCCATTGGAATTGTTGAGAGGAGCGAGGTTGAGGATCTCCCCTCTCTCCTGGCCCCATCGGAAACAGCAGGGGGGGAGGGGGCTTGGGCTCCCTCCTGGCCCCATCGGAATCAGCCGGTGGGGGGTAAGGGTGCCGCCGGGCAGGAGAGCTTGGGCTCCCTCTTGCCTGATTGTTGTAGGGGGAGGACTCATCGCTGCAGGAGAGATGGCTCATTTCTCCTGCCATGATGATGATCGCCCACCCCCCTCCAAACCGCGGCACTTTGGGGTAAGCATCGCCGGCAGGGGAGATGCCCTGCCCCGATGCTCACCCCTAAGTGCTAGGGTGGTAGGCGATCATCATCGTGGCAGGAGAGATGAGACATCTCTCCTGCAGCGATAGGCAGATTGCTGGGGCCACTGAGCTGCAGCGATCAGCTCAGCGGCCCCTTTTTCGGCACTTATACCTGTTTTGACTTGGTATAAGTCAAAATGTATAAGTGCCAACTAGGCAACCTGTCAAAATCTTTGGTTATACCTGTTGTACGCCTAGGTCTGCCCACCTCTCATCCACCTCCCGCCCTTTCCCCACCTCTAAAAATGCCTCGTTTCTCTCTGTGCGTTTAGAGGCAGGGGAAAGGCCTAAGCTAGTTTTAGATACGTCTAAAACCAGCTTTGATTATGGGTACTTCGACGATCAGGCTTTTTGATCGTCCAAGTACCGATTTAGGCCGCTTTTTAGACATTTGGGTTTTTTTTATTATGAGCCCCCTTATTTTTTAAACACCTAGGCGGGTTATAGCTATACCCACAATTCATTCACAAAGAAAACAATAACTACACATATTAGTACATAGTACCCTTTCTTCTTTTATATTGAGCTCAGCAACAAAACTCCTTCACAAACAAATGTGTCTTGAGCAGTCATCTAAATTGCTTAACATTTTTATATAAGCTTAATTGACCTGGCAAAGTCTTACAAGACTAACACAGGAAGTCTCAGCAGACATCTTGGTAAATTTTTGGACTGGTGGCAGTGGCAGTGGCAGGGACAGGGAAAGGGACAGGGACAGGGATAGGAAAGAGTTTTTGCTTAAATTTTTACCCTAATGAAGTTTTTTTCTTCACTGTAGATAACTGAAGTGTCTTCAGATAAAGACACTGCTTGGAGATTGTAGTGAAATATTTACTACTTAAACAGAGGCTGGATTTCCAGTTTGAACTTTTGAAAGTATATCCTGCTTGAGTTTAAAGGAAGTTCACAGCGACTGTATTATGTTGGAAAGGTGTGGCTGGTGTACAGAAAGAGGATGAACAAGTATGGTGATCAGTGTCCAGAACCAGATGGAGTAACTGGAAAGTGTGGAGACAGAGGCAGTCTATGGGGCATGGAGTGTCTAGAGTGGAAGCTGATTCTAAACATCAGTACTTCAGGTAAGGGTACCTAGAGCTACTGGTGAGAATCTAGAAGAGTAAGGGGCATTCCTGACTGAGAATGAAAGGGGAAAGGTCTTTAAAGAGCCACACTTGGTTTTGTTTCTCCATTTGCTTTCTTTCTAGATGGAGCCAGCCAAGTTTGCAGCCTGGTGGGAGGCTGAGAAGAGACACATAGAAGAGATGACCAAAGAATCTATAATAGCCCAGATGGACTTATGGTGGACTGATGAAAAAGCACAGCAAGAAAGACATGTGGAACTACTCCATCTACTAGGTGAACAAGTACACGGCATCAACAAGCTAGCACAATAACTGATAATACCTGTTGGCAGCATGGTAGGTGCACCAGCAATGGAGCCAATTAGACTCTATAAGATAGCACCAGAAGATGATTTAGAAGATTTCTCACTCATTTGTGAGAGAGTAGCTGTAGCATCTCACTGGCAGGTGGACCAATGGGCTCTGAAATTAATACTATGCTTGTTGGGTCAAGCTCTAGAAACCTACTGAACTCTGAGTCCCAAACTAAAATGGATTATAAAAGTATTAAGACACTGATTAAATTGGGTTATCTCCTGAGCATTATTGCTCCTAATTCAGAACAGTGAGAATGAGACTAGGTGAGAGGCCCTAGGCCAGAGGCTATGGCTAGCACCTCATGTACATAACATACAAGCAGTACTGGCTGCGTTAATAAGGAAACAATTCCTGGAAACCATCCCCAGGTCATTAACATCATTGTAACATTATCAATATATACCTAGATGGCAGAATGTCAGTAAAAATGATAGGAACTCCTGCCTAAACAAAAGCTCCTTTATAGAATCAGGACCTTTATGCTGAGTTCACTTCAATTCCCCCTAAGGTACCCCACTGCTTTGCTGGGATGGCTATGTGGCCTATCTACCAAAAAAATAATGGCCCTTCCTACATCCCAATGCCTGTTTTTTGTGCATTTTTCATTTGGATTCTTTTCAAAAATGTTCCCCCCAAAAAAAAAAATAGAAGCACTGAGGACAAACATCAAAGAAATCTCTATTTACAAATCAAAAAGAAATATTTTTCTGGTTTGAAAATGGCCTCTCTCTACTTTATTTTTGGACATTTTGCAAAACATCTAAAATCAGACTTAAATGACATACTGAAAATATCCCTCTACGTATACCAGCATTTAATCATGAAGAAGTGGAACCTGATTCAACTCTGGCCAACTTTTGGGGCAGACTGGGATGACTGAGCAGGTCTTTATCTACCAACATTTATTATATTGCATATGTAAGTGGAAAGACATATATGTTCAAATACTGCATCACTATGCATCACTTAGTGGTCCTTTTATTAAGGCGCGCTAACCGATTTAGCGCAATTCTAAGGCACCCATAGAATATAATGGATGCCTTAGCATATAGTGCACTCTAATCTTTAGTGCATGCTAAATCGGTTAGTGCACCTTAATAAAAGGACCCCTTAATTATGACACCAGTAAAACCAGTAAGGCAGTATATGCATATGGAAGTGAGCTGGTGTCTCTTTTGTACATTTATAGTATCCAAGGGATAGTACGTAACTGCAAGTTGGGCAAACACCAGGGCAGAGAATGGGTGGCCAATAGGTGTGTCTTCCAATTATATACATAGTTTATAGAATATAATAAATTATGCATGCTACTTGGTGCACCTAGGTGTATCAACTTAAACTTGCCATTGAGATGGAGTAAGAGGACACGCCTAAACATAGATGCAACAATGCCAACTTATACTAGTATTCTATAAAGAAGCCTTGGCACCAAGATATCTTTATAGGATTGGCATTAAGTGAACTGCATTGGGGAGCTTAAACCAATGTACCAGTTTATAGAAGTGCCCTGAAAATGGCTAGAGGGTCATCTGTATTATGATAATTTATGATAATTTATTAACTCATGTGCATACAGCTTGTAGATTTATCACTAGGCATGCAGGGTCTAGCGATAAATCTAGAAATGTAATTAATTTTATTTGCCAGACTGGAGAAACAATGTTTTTGCTATAAAGCGTTTTGAATATTATTGCTACAGTACTTATTATTCTTATAGTACTTAGCATTTCTATAGTGTCACTAGATGTACACAGCTCTGAACATAAAACAGTTTGTTTGAATTGAACCTATACTGCATGTCAGGATCTGGTTTTCATGGCAAATAAAAATTTCATTCTAATTTTCTTGCATTAGAACTTGGAGCATGGCAAAATCATTTGATTGATGGATAGCATTCTAGCATGTTCTGAGAGTTAATAATCATGACCTCCCATTTGTGCTCATTCTGCTGCTGGCAGTATAATACATTAAAATTACCTTTGCCTTCCAAGAATAGTGATACAGCTGATATTGTTTTTCCTGGCATTAAATTTTTAACTAAATTGCTCTGAACATTACCAGCATGAAACCAAACAACCTCTAGGTAATTAAATTTGAGGCTAGAAAATATACACGGAAAAACACAGTTAAAGAAATTTATCATACTGGAGTAAAGAAACAACCTTTTTATGTTCTGAGCAGAGATTGGTCTATTTAATAAGTGCAGTAAATAAATGAATGCAAGTGCCAGGAGCTGTCTAAACTACCGCAGGTGAAGCTCAATTTTCTATAGGCCATCTAGGTTGGAAAATGGATGCCAGTTGGGACATTCAAAATGTACAGTGTGTTTTTCAAAGGGCTCACGGAATGTAGTCTTTTGCTGAATACATATATCTCTGTCACCAAAAGAATATGTACAAAAGAGATACCAGCTCACTTACATATGCATATACTGCCTTAATGGTTTTACTGGTTTCATAATTCATACCAGTGGTCCATCCTGGCTAGTATCCTGTTTTCAACAGTGGCCAATCAGTGCCACAACTACCTTACAGAAACCCAAATAGAAGCAATATTCCATGCTCCCAATCCAGGACAATCATTGGTAGTATACAAAAAATAGTTCCTAATGCATATTAATGGTATGGTCCTCTAGGCACCAGCTTCTAGAATTGCCCTACTTTAGAACATACTGTACAGTACAGGGCAACTATTACAATATCAGCAGCATCTGGGATTGGGTAGAAGAAACACACTAGACATGCTTCTACTATAGTATCAGATCAAATTAAGGATAAGAAACCTAAAATGCACTGTATAATGAAGGTAATTTTGATTCAGACATTGCTTTTCTTGAAAATGGGCTTTTATAAAACGGATCACCTAGTATGCTGGTAAGCATATGAGTACTGCCTTTTCATGCCCAGGTCTCCTGAGCTGAGAGGAAGTATACCCAGTGATGGAGTTTGGGAGAGTTTCGACTTACAAAAATACATTTGAAAATCCAAGTGTCTGCACTTAAACTAACCCCGAAACTTGAGTGTACTGAACAGCAAGCATAAATATGTACGCAGAGTCATTTTCATGCTTCACGATATTCAATGCTATTTAACTGGCCATGCATGGCTCCTGGTTGGTTAAAAAGTGCTAAGCCTATTCAGGAATATTCAGCAGGAGACAATTACCTACTAGGCTGGTCACCAACTATATTGCATGACATAACCGGTTAGAGGAAATACTGGAAACCGCCTAGACTTAGGGCAGTATATAAATTTATTAAATAAATAAATATATGTATTGGCTGACTGACTAAGTTTAGCAGCAAGACATATCCACATAAATAGCTGGTCTGTCTTTAGCTGCTGTGACTTAGTTGGTCAGCCGATGAATATCAGCTTAACCGTCTATGTTCAAAAATGGATAAAACTCAACTGGAAATTCAGTGTCAGTTACCAAATAGGTCTGGCATTGAATTTCCAGGTTTGCTGCTGACTTTGGGAGTCAGTCAAACTAACTCCCACAGTCTATCGGCCCCATAATATTAACATACTTTCATTTTGAACTGCCGCTATTCCACCTGGCTGTTACCCTCCTGAACTGTGTGTTATCTATTTTCAGGCAAGCTACCTGGGAACTGTTGAGGGTGATTTCAGTGCACCTGACTGGGATAAGTTTGACATCACAAGCCCTTAATAAAAGTGACACCTGCCCTTTCGTTCGTCCCTTCACATGCAGCTTTGTATGCAGTTTTGTATTTCTACAGTTTTATTTTGTACTATTTAAGAAGGTCTTTTTAAGGTTATAGATGCCCACTCCCTCCTGCCAGAACCCCTGAAATACCCTCCAACTGCAATAGGTAGGAGGGAGGCCCACTCCCTCCTACCTGCAGGTCCCCCTAACTCATGACCTGCCCCAACTGCTGATACCTTTGAACCCACATCCCTACCCCGTCACCCCAAAGCCTTAATCCCCCATTCCAAACCCCCTGCACTTTTATAGTAAGACCAGGCAGAGGGATGCCTATACCCTCTGGCTGGCAGGCCTGCCTCTTTACAATGGCATGCCTTTCTCTTCTCGATACATCTGGGATGTACCTCCTATAGGAGGAGCCTTAGGCACTCAGGTCAATCAGGGCCTTAGACCCCCTTCCCATATATCCTGGGATACACTGGGAGGGGCTCAGGACCCCATTGGCTCCTCCCAATGTATCCCAGGATGCAACATGAAGGGAATCTAAGGCCATGATTGGCCCAGGTGCCTAAGGCCTTTCCTATGGAAAGGGCCTTAGGTGCTTGGGGTAATCAGGGTCTTAAGCCCCTCCCCTGTGCATCCCAGGATGCACTGGGAGGGGAAGGTCCACCATTGTGAAGAGGTGGGCCTGCCAGCGCTAGTTACAGAATATGGCCCAGTATGTCTAAATCTCAAAGGGGCATGTCTTGGAGGGGACCAGTGTGGTTTTTTGATTTGGATGTTTTTCTGTGATAATGGAACATTTTTAAAATGTCCAGGGTCAAAAAAATAGGATGTTTGAGGCTAGATCTGTTTCAATAACTACTAAATGCCCAAAAGGTACCCAAACTGAACAGATAACCATTGAAGGGATAAAGGCATGACCCCCTTAATCTTCCAGTAGTCATTGATCGCCTTCTACCCCATAAGAGATGAAAATGACAGTACATATCAGGCTCTAGGACAGTTGTTGCCATTGAATATTGCCATTGAATGGGCATTCCTCTTAGAGCAGCAAGCAGGTCCATGAAGTAGTTGGTCATGCAGTGGACTGTAGAGAAGGCCTACATTCTAACTTATACACCTTCTAACTTATCCCATTCTAACTTATACACCTTGTGGTGGAAGGTGGGAGTGTCCCAAAAACTACAAAATATCTACTGAACCTACATATAGGTGACACATGCAGGCAGAAGGGCTATTGTTTGGGTGTACAGTTGAGAACAGTAAATTTTTTGCTATTCCTGAAAGGTTCACCATACAGTATAAGCGAGTTATAATGTGATGTGTACCTGGAACCTTTTTGTGTAATTTACTGCAGTGCCCCCTAGGCTGTCCCGCTGCTCTCTAGGAAACTCTGTGTGGCCAGTCTAGTAAGACTGCTGGCTCCCAGATGTCCCAGTGGCTTTTTTTAAAATTTTTCTTTTGGACTTTTATTTTTGTTGGGGGGGGGGGTGCAGAGGGGGTGTCCTTAAAAAAAGACGCACTGAGCACAAAACATCTAAAATAAGGTAATTTTTAAACCAAGAAAACAGATTTTTTTGTGGTTCAAAAATGGCCATGTTTGATACTGGATTTTTTTTTTTAGATATCCAACATCGAATTTGGATGTCATATACATCTCTTAATATACAATTGAATGTATATAATTCCCTTCCCTTTCTATTCAAATAGCATAATTGTAAACATAGGATAAAAAAATAATTTAGTTATTGTATGGAATGATGTCCCCTGGAAACCTTGTGGACTCTAATGTCACTGTACCAGAAAAATACTGTGATAACCAACACTTATTGAAGAGATTGAACAAGCTGTGATTGCAGGGTCATTTCCATGCCCACTGATAAACTGCTCAGTGCAAGAAAAATAGACATTCTGGAAAAAGAGAAAACATTTTCATTCCCACTGGTGCAAGATAAATAGGATGGGTAAAAGAAAGCCACAAAAAACACAATTTCTAGTAGAACTGTACAACACAAACACGACTATTGTTTACTACTTATGGAAACAATGAAAATCATCACATACCAAGACCTTTAACTATAGAAAATGTGACAGAAAAAGACCAAGAGCTCCTTTTACGAAAGCGCGTTAGGGCCTTAACGTGCGGAATAGCGCGTGCTAAAATGCAGCGCGAGCCACTACCGCCTCCTCTTGAGCAGGCAGTAGTTTTTCAGCTAGCGCACGCTATAGCGCGCGCTAATGCGGTGCATGTGCTAAAAACGCCAGCGCACTTTCGTAAAAGGAGCCCCAAAATATTCTCATATGCAATCAGAGAACAAGACGACATGTCAGAAAATATTCCACTATGTAACGACAGGCCAAGATAATGTGGCAGAAAAAGATCAAAGTACTCCCAATTTTCTTGGGTGCCCAGTGGCATGCAGTGAGGGCTTTCAGGGGATTCAGTGAATCCCTAGCTCTACAGTCCTGCTTTTTTATTTTTGTTTACTTTTTGTTTGCAGTTTAATTTGTTGAGTAGGCAGCCCTACTCAACCAGTCAAACTGCATCAAACAACAAGTAAACTCAGTGCATGCTAAATATTAACATGCGCTAAACGCTAATGCATGCATGTTAGTCTGTGGATGCGTTAGCAGTTAATGCATGCATATATTTAGCATGTGCTAAATGCACGCTAAAAATCATAGCGCTCCTTAGTAAAACAGGGGGTTAGGGTCACTATGACACAGAATTGATACAATCATTTTTACTTAATTGTTGTAATTTGTAGGTATGAATGAGGGAGTGTATGCTGCGTCTGTCCTCTCTAATATGGAGTTCCTTTCTTTTTATGTATTTTCAATTGTAAACCACTTGGACCTGTCATAAGAACAGGCAGTATAACAAGTTTTAATAAATCATAAACAAAAAATAAAAATAAAATAGCAGGGCTCTTGGACCGGGGATTCTCCAAACCCTCCATAAGGCCCTGGCAGTACTGATCTGAATTTGATTGGTTGAGCAGCATCTTCTTGTTGTTTGCTCAACCAATAAAATTCAGAGCAGTGTCTTTGGGGCCTTTATGGGGTGGGATAAATCCCTTGAAGACCCTGACCACACGCTAGAGACCTGATTGTTCTTTGGTTTTGTCAGGGGTGTCAAAGTCCCTCCTCGAGGGCCGCAATTCAGTCGGGTTTTCAGGATTTCCCCAATGAATATGCATGAGATCTATTGCATACAATGAAAGCAGTGCATGCAAATAGATCTCAATGCATATTCATTGGGGAAATCCTGAAAATCCGATTGGATTGCGGCCCTCGAGGAGGGACTTTGACACCGCTGGGTTATGTTGTCTAAACAAATTCATGCTATAAACTTCTGAAAGAGTCTCTTTCGCACAAAACAATTGAGAAGACTGCAAGCACTAAATTCAGGAGGTTTAAACCATGGCCTATGAGTGAGAATTTCATTCTTCTCATTCATAGGTAGGGGTTCACATTGCCTTTATTTTTAATTTTACTTAGAATACAGTCTTGTTTTGTAATATTCTGTTCTGACTGTTCTCAGTACTCTCTCTTTTCCATTTGTAACAATACAAGGGCAAGTTTACAACAGTTTACTTAGATTTGGAGATGAAGAAGGTATTTACACATTTAAAGCCAAATAGCACAAATCTTATAGAAATTGTACCTATATTGATGACATGGACATGGCATACAACAGGGGATTGGAATAAACAGCTCATACAATTTGCACATATGTTGTGATTCCCAAACCTGATCCTGGATGTGCCCAGCCAGTCAAGTTTTCAAGATATCCACAATGAATATTTGTGAGAGAGAGATATGCATTCAGTGGAGGCAGTGCACATAAATCTCTCTCATGGATATTCATTTTGGATATCCTGAAAATCTAACCGGTTTTGGTGCTCCCAGCACCAGGTTTGGGAATAACTGATATAAGCTATGATTCTGCCCAAATTCTTCTTATGAACACGTGTACCATAAGATTGTGTACAAGAATATAGCTAATTGTGCAAGAGAAACTTTTAAACATAAGATAATTTTATAAAAGCCCTTTTACCCACATGAAACAGTGATAATGTTGTGGGTTGCAAAAGTATTATTTAAGCCTTCTTTCAGTTAAGTCTTGGATTGTTGTGTGCACTGTGTCCCACATAAGGGCATTGTCTGGCAGATATGTCATGATATAAAAAAAAAAAAAAAAAGGATGAGCTCTACTGCTCTAGATATATGTGACATTTAGGGCCTCTTACAAGTACTAGCAGTTTTTAGCGCAGAGAGCTGCGCTGCTCTCGATGCTGATAGGAACTCTATGAGCGTCGGGAGCAGCGCAAGCCATTCAGTGTGGCTCACCACGCTACAAACTGCTAGCGCAGTTTGATAGAAGAGGCCCTTTAATGTATACCTCTCTCATTGTGTTTGCTTGTTCTTATACGTGAAATGTTATGTCTTCCCATTCACTTTCTTGTTATTTCCCATTCTGAACTATTGCAATTCCTTGAATCAGCGATTGAAACTCTCTCATATTAAAAGACTTAAACTTATACAGAACATTTCAGTGAAAGTACTTGTAAGAGATAAGAAATTTGATAGCGGTTAGATCTCTTCTAATTGAGATGCACCAGCTCCTGATTTCCGTTCAAATGACTTAACTGTTGCTCATCAAGTCTATTACTCCAGTTTGCACCCTTTTATTTACAGTGCGCTTATATCTTATACTTCTACAGGACCACTGTGTTTTTCACAGCATAGTTCTCTTACTGTTCCTTTTCTTTTGCATATCTATCATGATTATATTAGAGGTTCATGTTTTAGTATTATTGTATTTTCCCTTTGGAACAGTCTGCCCCTTAATATTCATCTAAATTCTCCTTAAATAAGTTCAAAAGGACATTTTAATTTGTTCAATCACTTCCTTCCTTACCTGAACAGTTATAACCTAAGTTTAATATGGACATTTCCTCTACCACCCTGTGAGGGAGTCTATAAGATACTGCCACTTCCCCTTAGGAACACATATAGCATAAGGGCTACTTTAAAACCCTAGTTCTGCCTAAGGAAGAAGTGACATGGGAGAGGTGGAGCTAGGAAGGGCATGATCCAGGAAGTATTTAAGGCTGGGCCAGAGCTAGGTTAGGGAAGCCCAGAGGGTTGCACTATAAACACCATTATCCCAAATCTGAGAAACTACAACCACTACATTCAGGTAGGCCAAGTTCATCTTGGAACTTTGAGAGTTTGTGTTTGACCTCCCTGGCTGCAGGCCAGCCTGGTGTATCTGCTAGAAACTGTGCTGATAACCTTGAATCCAGAGATCAGGCCAGAGACCCTTAAGAACTACTGCTGAGCCAAGAGACTTTCATGTATGCTGTAGCCTGCAGGAGCAGGCTACCTAAAAATTGGTCCAACCAATATTCAGTGCTATTTGGCTGGTCAGGAATGGCTCCTGGCTGACCATCTCCCACAGAATATCCCATTTCCCCAGATTGACTGGTGACATAAATGATCACTACTAATATTTAGTGCTATTTGGCTGGTCAGGAATGGCTCCTGGCTGGCCATCTCTCACGGAATATCCCATTTCCCCAGATTGAATGGTGACATAAATGATCACTACTAATATTTAGTGCTATTTGGCTGGTCAGGAATGGTTCCTGGCTGGCCATCTCCCACGGAATATCCCATTTCCCCAGATTGACTGGTGACATAAATGATCACTACCAATATTTAGTGACTGACTGGCTAAGGCTAGCAGTTAGATAGACCCACCTAAAAATCAGGCCTATATTTGGCCTCTAGGACTTAGACTTAGCCAGGCAACTTTATGCATTCTCAATAGCAGGCCCTGTTGTGCTTACAAAAATAGCTTGAATATTACTTTCTCCCCAACTGTGAGTTGAACAGGATCGTTCCCTTACACCTTTACTAAAATATCATTTATTTCACTGGAACTTGTTGAGTGTGTGTGACTTATCTGGCCATGTGGACCATCTTCACACATGGTATCACATATCTCCTCTGTGTCAAGTAAACTCTAGTTCTGTGACCATGTTGCTGGTATTTCCTGGATGGTATTAGTTTATTTACCTTCTCCTTTTCATGTCTATAATTTTACCTAGTAGCTTTGCCTATTAGAATATTTTGATTTTAATTAAACCTCATCTTATATTTCTCTTGTTCAAACTTTTATACTTCTATTACTGTAAATAGCTTAGGACCCCTTTTACAAAGCCACAGTAGCGATGCTGCTGTGGTAAATGCACCAAAGCCCAAATTGAATGGCAACATTGCTACATGGCTTTGTAAAAGGGGCCCTTAGATATTATCTTGATTTGTACTTGTATCAGTACAAGCGGGGTAGGATCTGGACCAGTACACAAACAGCCATGAACAAGCAGAGAAGGTAAAATAAAACTTCTTTATTTACTCAAAAAGTGAAATCATGTACCCTGTTACTTCACAGGGCCAGGCATATAAGTAACAGTCAGTTCAAATAGCAAATATCTTGGTATTTCATAGGGTTTCTGATTGTCCTGCTCAAAACAGTCTTTCAACAGTTTTCCTCAGTCAGGCAATAGGGTCTGGCCCCATCCACACCTCAGAATTAGAATCTTGGAGGGGCATAATCAAAAGAAACATCTAAGTCTGTTTTGGGTCTAAGTCGCTAGCTGCCCAAAATTGGCAGTGTCAAAAGTCCATTCCCGAAAAATACATCCAAAATATTTTTCTTTTTCAAAAATCTAAGTATACCGTACATCCAGCCGTTCAGTCAACCAGACCGCTAAGTCATCTATCTTTATACTCCATTCTCATCCAAAAATGTGTCCAAGTCAAAAACACCTAAAACAAGACCTTTTGCACATGGGAGGGGCCAGAAAAGTGATGGACTGGACACCCAGACATGGCAACAGAGTAGTGGGGTACCTTACAGGACACTGCTGCAAGCTTCACAAAAAGGGTGCCACATAAACATCTCACCACAACTCCCTTATAGGTCATGATGAGCCTCTAAAACCTACTATACCCATGTGTCTACAACCTCAATAGCCCCAGACTACTTAAACCACCTCTGTGCTGCTCTACTAAGCTTTCCTATGCCAGGTGCTGATGTTCTGGAAGTAGATATGTAAAGTTTTTATTCCATTTTTTAATGGCGGGGGGGGGGGTCAGTGATCAGTGGGGGAGGGTGTGGAGGTCTGTACTTTGTGTCTATAGTGGTTATCTGGTCACTTTAGATAACTTCTTGGCACTTAAACCTGGTTTTAATGGCCTAGGTTACAATGTACAATTTCTGACTAGGCAGTCTTGTTAAACTTTTGGTTATACTTACAGTATGACTAAGTCTAGCTCAGCCCACATCCCACCGAAATCCCACCTTTGCCACTCCTCTTAAAATACCCCTTTTAGCTCTGGGCATAAAGCAGCACTGAAAAGGCCTAAGTCATCTTTAGATATGTCTAAAACCCAGTTCAATTATCAGCACTTGGACGACTTATCTTACTGATCGTCTAAATGCCGATTTAGACCAGTTTTTAAATGTATTTCCATTTATATTATGAGCCCCATAGGTAATTTAACAAAGAAAAAGGATGGCTTACCTCAGCCAAGCAGAGTCTCTCAGGTTTATAGTCAAAGCATATACAGGAATCACCTCTTCCTTCTTCTTCCCTGTGCCTCTCTAGCTAGTTCTGACTTGGCCTTTTTATACTTCCTGGTTCCTGTCTCCCTGACTCTTCCTTCCTGTGTCACTCCTCCCATAAGGTGGAGCTACCTATATTAAGTTGGCTCTGGTATTGTGAGGAAGTATCCAGCAGGGGGAGTGCTAATGACCTATAGACTCCCTCATAGTAGTATATCAAATAAACGTGAAATGTGAAAATATCTATAAAAATATGCATACAGATTAATGAAGCATACAAATAGACAGGCATAGCCTCAGTAATAGCTGTATCACCTTTGTATGAAATATGCCTTAAAAATATATTTCTGGTACAAAAGCTTCCTGTACCTGTAATGGCACCTAATCACTTCTTCCCCCAGTGCTCACAATTCCGATCCCTTTTACCATTTCATTAAATATACTGAGGCATTCACCTCCTGACCCCTATTCCCCAATAACACCACTCTCCCAAATGTCACACACACCAAAAATATCATCCAACCTAAGTAGGAGAAAAGTGCCTTACCTTTTTCCACCTATCTGAATAAAATCTTCCAGCTAGGTAGGAAAAAAATAGATCTTAAAAAAGAAAAAAGAGAGAAAGAAAGAGAGAGATTGTCTGGTTTTGGGTTTCTTAGCCCCTGGGATTCCCAGGCTTCTGGGTTTGGGCCTGAGGTACTAGTGTTGGGCTTCTGAATCTGAGTCAATATAAGCATTCAGGGTCACTGCTAAGCAATATCCAAAAAGAAAGGCATATCTGTAGAGACTGGATGACTGGGAAGATTAGGACTGCAAAAAAAAAAAAAAAAAAAAAGCATTTAGGTATTGTATAGTCCTGGAACATGAAAGCAGAACTACATAGCCAAGTATGGATCAGAAAGACATCCAAAATGAATGAGAAGGACTGGGAAACCCAACAAGCAGCAGGAAAAAAAGCCAGGTGAGCAGATGAATGTTTCCCAAGATTCTGCATTATACATCTGTTGCTCTCCTTGAACACAAGCACCAGTCAGGGAATATCCTGCACAAAACTAACGTGGCCTTCCCAAGATGTCAGACTTCCTAGTAATCAGAAGTGTTCTCTGACCTATCCTTGCCCTGAACGCCCATTGCTTCATTGCAGATCACTAGCCTCTGTATGATTCTAGGGTCACTATTTCAGGCCCTGTCAACCTTGGCAACATCAGCTACAGTTTCTAAGTAGCTACTAGACTACAATGTTTTGCTTGTAGTGTACATAGTGTGGCTGTGACAAGTGTGGGAAATGGAGGCTGCAGGTGTCTCGGGTACTGTGTCTGTTGATGATCAGAGGTCGTACATTAAGAATGAAACTCTATGTGGCAAAAACCCAACAGCAATCCACAGTGTATTACATGAAGTTTGTGATGAGTTAACAGTGGACCGTAGTACAGTTTCTCAGTGGGCAACTCGTTTTTGGAGTGGTCGTGTGAGCATAGATAATGATGCAAGACCAGGAAAGCCAAAATCAACAACTGATGAATGATGTATGAAACTCATGGGCAAGATCGTCGTGTGACATGTGAGGAACTTTCTGAAACCATAGGGATTCCACCGACATCAGTATACCGAATTCAGACAAATAATTTAAAAAAGAAAAATTTATGCGCAAGAGACTCCTGGATAATGCAAAAATGCTGAACCAAAGATTCGACGTTGAAGGTCAGGCATTCTTGAATCGCATTGTTGCTATTGATGAAATGTGGGTCAGAGTTTGAGCCGGATATAAAATCACAGTCCAACGAGTGGAGAGCTCCATCTTCCCCACGACCAAAAAAATTTAAATGAGCTCAATCAAAAATCAAACAAATGATGATTTTTGCTTATGTTCATGAAGGCATCATCATCACAGACAAAGTTCCATGTGGAAGAAGTGTCACAGCAGTGTATTATCGTGATTTTTTGCCAAAAATGTGCAGAAAAATGCACAAAACCTGACCTCAGTTGCTCTTTGCTGGGTCACTCATTCTTCATAACAATGCTCGCCCGCACATAGGGAATGTTGTCATTGAAAAACTATGTGAATATGGGTGTCTTGGATAGAATAATGAAGCTTCCCGGATGTTGGGACTCAGTCATTGCAAAGCAGGGAGACTATATTGAAGGATTGTAAAGAAATACCATATTTTTCGCTCCATAAGACACACTTTTTTCCCCACAAAAGTGGGAGGAAATGTCTGTGCATCTTATGGAGCGAATATAAAACATTTTTAGCACAGAAAATGGGAGAGACATTTTTTTTTTTTGGGGGGGGGGGCTTAAGGTAGGGGCTACTGACAGGTTGACTCCTCAGCAGGTTCCTCACACATGGTAATCATCAACTGAGAAAGCCCGTAGAAAAATCCCAGAAAAGAACGATCTGATATTGACGTCAGAGCTGCTCTTCTACCTTCCCGGGCTGTGTGGTCTTGGCTTTGGTCCACATGCATGTGTGAGACGGCTCCTTCATGCATGCAGGTCAGAGGACGTCCTCGAGCCTTGTTTCCTTTGCGCAGGGCCACCCTGGCTGGAAGCACTCGCAGGGCGGTTGGTCTCTGTGGGGTTTTACATGCATGTGCGTCTCTGCATCCTGGCGCAGGAGGAAAAGCATACTGGGTGTCAGATCTGACAGCAGAAGAGGAGATGGAGCTGAAAATGGGCTATGCAAAGTATAACTTGAATGCCTTTGTCAGCGATCGTATCTCTCTGCATCGGGACCTTGGACCAGATACCAGACCCCCTGAGTGTTTGGCGAAAGGCTATTGGCGAAGAGGTTCAAGCGCTGTCTAGCCCTGTCCCCTGTCAGTGTGATCATTATCTTCCACAAAGAGGCCCGCTCAACTCTGCTGCATATAGTCTACAGCAGGGATCTCAAAGTCCCTCCTTGAGGGCCGCAATCCAGTCAGGTTTTCAAGATTTCCCCAATGAATATGCATTGAAAGCAGTGCGTGCACATAGATCTCATGCATATTCATTAGGGAAATCCTGTAAACCCGACTAGATTGCGGCCCTCAAGGAGGGACTTTGAGACCCCAGGTCTACAGTGTCTGCTCCTCAAACAACCATCTCTGTGCTCTCTATCCCCCCCTTTCGATCGATTCAACCTGAAAAATATTGAAGATCATTACATTACATTACATTAATGACTTCTGTTCCACCAGTACCTTGCAGTTCTAGGCGGATTACAAAAGAAGATAACTGGACATTTCCAGGAATTACAATTTAGGGTACTGTTTACATGACTGAGACTTTGAAGGGAAAATTACAAGAGTGATAGAGACTTAGAAGGAAATTTACAAGAGAGGGGATGGACAGGGGGATGTGTTTCGATATCTAGATAAATTTTTTGAATAGCAGTGTTTTGATTTCTTTTTGAAATGATTTGAAGTCAGTCATTGTTGTCAGCATGTTGGAGATGGGGTGGTCAAGTTTTGCTGCTTGCGTCGTTAGTAGGTTGTCATACATCTTCTTGCGCTGAGTACCTTTGAATGGGGGTAGGTAAATGGGGTCTGAGTTCTCCTTTGTCAAGTTATATGGCTCCAATTTAGTTGATTGTTTAGATATGTGGGGGTGGTGCCATTTATTACTTTGTATAATAGTATAATTTGAATTGAATTTGCACTTGTATAGGTAGCCAGTGTGAGTCAGCTGGGAACAGAAATCAAACCAATACTCTCTAACATTGACAAAAGCCTGTATGTGGCTGAGTACCATAGTGAACCAGTTGAGGATGAGAAACCTTAACAAGCACATTTTGATTGCAAACTCCAAAAGCTGAAGCAGTTTACTCCTGATCTGTGATGCATAATTTATTTGGCTGTTCTCTTTTCTGAGGGGAATCCACTTGAAAGGAATGTGCGAGCCAGGAACATTTGAGAGATGAAGGTTTGTGTCAGAGGGTATGAGTCGAGACCAAGCCTAGGTACTTTAAGTGACCTTTGACTGCCTTGATTTACTACAGCCTGCCACTAGACCTGCCCTGTGCCCTGTATCACTAGACCATCAGAGGAGGGACAGGGTACAGGGCAGGGTGGTGGTATAGAGCCTGGCAGTGAGGGGGGACAGGGTGGAAAGCCTGGCAGGGAGAGGGGCTGGATTCAGATCCTTGCAGGGCAAGGAGGGAAGGGGGCTGGGTGCAGAGCCTAATAGGGAAGGGGGACAGGATGCAGAGCCTGGTATATTTGATTAAATATATTAGTACACAATTTGGTTGAATGCTTTTTTCTTGGTTTTCCTCCTCTTAATCTAGGTGCGTCTTATGATCAGGTGCATCTTATGGAGCAAAAAATATGGTACTTGAAAAAAAATAAACATGCAAATAAGCAAAAATATTGTGCATTATTTATGAAATGACCCTCGTATATTTGATGTGTACAGAGGAGATATTCCTATTGATCCCATGTTGCATGTAAGCTCAGAGGCAAAGTTAGGTATTTTTCATAACTATCCTCTACTATAGATGGTTTAAAATACCTGTTAGCCTTTAGGTGCTGTCAGTTTCGCATTAATATTCTCATTCTTGTCAAACTATTGTAAAAACTTATAATTTTAAATTTAATTTCCATGAATTTTCAGGTTTCTTTTCAAATTATGACACAACTTTTTTTTCTTTTTTTTTAAATTATGCAGGTGAGCCATTTTAATTACTCAAATCTTACATTTCAAAATGAAGTGCTGGAAATTTGTTCAGATTTGGCTTGCCAAGAATTTTACAAGCAGAGAATAAGACCTTTTGTGTGTGTGTGTGTGTGTGAGAGAGAGAGAGAGAGAGGGCTAATTGCAGATGAGAACAGGTCATTTGAGACAAAGCAACTTATATTAGCTTATATCAGACACACTGGAAAGTTCCCGTGCTTCATCAATTGCTCATTTTAGCGAAATGCGAATGGAATTTATACTGCCATATAGAAAGCTGTGCAGATGAGTTCATTGCATAATGCGATAATAGTCTGTTCATTCTAATGATGGCGCTTCTGTGCTATGAGGATTCATAGCTGAGTTTAGCTGCAAAGAACAGAAGAACATCTGTTTACAGTGTATATATAATACATTTCATGGCACACAAACCCAACCTTATCTTCACGGAATGCAATGAAAGTTGTACTGCTGTGGGCTTTCCAAAGTATACTTGAGAAAGCTTTGCTGAGAAAACCAATCATCAGATATTTCTCAACATACATACAGCTCTTAGGCATCAATAAATTGTTTAACCCAATGATACATGTTGGGCACGTAAGAAGAAGTTATGTTTGCGGTAAAATGCAATGCACTGCTGTAATGCAGTGGCTAAAAAGCAAAAAATGTTCTGTGGAAGTAGGCAGCCTTTACAGACACATGATTGGAATTTCATTTCTTGCATGCTTGATTATCTTTCAGATTATGAAAGCTATTCTTTTTGTTCATAATGTACAGTATTTCAAGGCATCAGTACCACAGTGGGAAAAGCTTCATCTATCTCAGACACTATGAAAGCGTGCTTAAAGAAGCCCACAAGTGAACGCTGGAAAGAAAGTGGAAGGAAATAGAATCATGTGAAAGCAAAAAATCGGCAGTGCCAGGTGGAAAAAATATTTCAGTCACTAAAAGAAAGAGCATAGTAAAAGTCTTGACAGCTGTTTTTCTTTTTGATGCATTATGTAACCTGTATACTATATATATTAGTACTAGATTCCTAGTATGTGTCCAGTTAGGATAAAAACTTGTATTGAAAAAACTTGTACTGTAACTATGACAAATTGTAGCCTGTTAACTGTATATTATGTATGTTAACCTGTAACTTGTTCTCAGCTCTTTGGGGAAAACAGGATAGAAAACAAATTAAATAAGTAAATAACCCTCCCCCCCTTTTACAAAATCACAGAAGTGGTTTTTAGCACAGGCTGGCACACTGAATGTTCTGCGATGCGCATACGAGCATCAGAAGCAGCGCAGAGCATTCAGCCCGCCAGTTGGCGCTAAAAAACACTTTTTGCAGTTTTGTAAAAAGGGGGAGGGGTAAATAATGTGCATCTTCAGTCCATTGGGACTTTAATGTTTCAGTATCCCTTAGTCAAATGAAGATAACGTGTAGAAAAGGCAATGGTATGGATGCACCGAAAGAAAATCTATCTATATAAAATTGGATGTATGTGTATGTATGTACTGTATGTATGTTCCAGCATAACTCTGAAACACATGGACAGATTTCAACCAAACTTAGCATACATATTACTTACTATCTGGGGACAAATACTGTGGAGGGTGTGAAGAGGGTAACGTAAAAATTATCGAAAACAACAGATTTTAGTGTCTATCCCATAGTGTTTTCGGGCTCACTGAGTTGAATACTCAGCAATAACTCTGAAACGCATGGAGAGATTTCAACCAAACTTGGTACACATATGACTTACTATCTGGGGACAAATATTGGGGAGGGGAGAAAAGGGGTGACCTGTGGGGGGGAAGGGTGACATAAAAAATGACAGATATTAGTGTCATATTCATAAACGCATGGACAGATTTCAACCAAACTTGGTATACATAAGACTTACTATCTGGGGACAAATACTGGGGGGGGAGGGGGCGAAAGTGACATGTGGGTGGAGGGAAGGGAGTTGGGAGGGGGTGACATTGAAAATGACAGATATTAGTGTCTAATCCATAAACGCATAGACAGATTTCAACCAAGCTTGGTACACATATGACTTACTATCTGGGGGAAATACTGTGGAGGTGGGAAGGGGGTGATGTAAAAATTATCAAAAATGACAGATTTTATTGTCTATTGCATAGTGTTTTCGGGCTCGCTGAGGAATACTCAGCAATAACTCTGAAATGCATGGAGAGATTTCAACTAAACTTGGTATACATATGACTTACTATCTGGGGAAAAATACTGTTGGGGTGGGAAGGGGTAAAATATGGTGGGGGTGGGAAGGGGATGATGCTTAGATGAATGCTGACACTGCTGATGCTGTTTAAGTCCAAGTTCAGCCCCATAGAGAGGGACATTCCTGTGGGACATGTGGGGGTGGGGCATGTGGGACATGTGGGGGGTGGGACATGGGTGACATGTAAGGGTTGGGACATTTTGGGATAAATAAATATCCAGGCAACGCCGGGTAATTTGCTAGTAATTTGATAAAATAGATGCCCTTTTATGAGTGAACATAGATCAGGCACATGAACTTGTACACAGAGTGACATACATTCAGTGCTATTTTTGAAAGGGAAATTATTGATACATGCTTCGTTGATGAGGTTTACAAAAGGGATGGATAGCCAAAAAATGTTGAGGAATGGGGTGTCTTTTATCACTTTGAAATTAATGCCTTTAATAGTGTACACTTCTCTTAAAGAGTGAGGCTAGATGCACTAAAGCCTCCGATCATCTAACAATCGTCGCTAAACTGGTTTGACTGGTTTAGCAACCGATCGTATTTGATGCCCTAAATTTGCAAGGCAGAGCCGAAGGTCTAGATGTCGGTCTGCCTGTTTTTTCATTTTCTTTCTATGGGCACAAATGTTGTGTATGTGTGTGTGTATGTAACACACACACACACACACAATATATATGTAGATATATCTGGCCCATTAAAAAAATGCCTTACCAGCATCTTGAATGAGGGTTTTTTTAAATTTATACTTCTTCCTTTTTAAAAAATATTCACATTCTCAAAATTTGTTGTGTATTTGCTAATTAAAAGATATTTCACAGTACCAGCATGATCCATAGTGTTTGATAACTTAGCATTTAAAAGGCATGCTCCTTTACTTTTATAGTTTCACCTCTGGTTTTATTTCTACGTCCAGCCGTTTGATTGTGCAGACTGCTAAGTATTCTATCTCCATACCGCATTCTATTCCCCAAAAATTATCCAGGTCCAAAATGCCTAGAAAATGACCTTTTGGGTGTGGGAGGGAGTCAGCAAAGTGATGGACTGGCCACCCAGACATGGCAACAGAGTACTAGGGCACCTTACAGGGCACTGCTGTGAACTTCACAAAAAGGATACCACATAAACATCTCACCACAACTCCCTTGCAGGTCATGGTGAGCCCAAAACACCCCTAAAACCTACCATAACCACCTGTCTACAACCCCTTTAGCCCTTATGGCTGCAGGTGGCACCTATATGAAAGTACAGTAGGGTTTTGTGGGGTTCAGGTGGGTGCACATTTTTCACCATGAATGCAATGGTTAGAGTGGCTTTTGGGCCAGCGTTCTCCTCTCTATAGTTCATTAGCCCACCCCCCAGACCACTTAAGCCACCTCTGTGTAGCTCTATTAGGCTTTCCTATGCCAGGTGCTGATGTTCTGGAGGCAGGTATGTACGTTTTTATTCTGATTTTTATGGAGGTGTGGAGGGGGGTCAATGATCACTGGGGGCGTGTTTCAGAGTCTGTACTTTCTGTTTGCAGTAGTTATCTGGTCACTTTGGATAACCTCTGGGCACTTAGACCTGTGTTTAGATCACCTAAGTCACAATATATAATTTCCATCCAGGCAGTCTCTTTAAATTTTTGATTATTGCTACAGAAAAACTAAGTCTAGGTCAGCCCACATTCCCGCCCACCTCCCGCCCTAACCACTCCTTGAAAAACGCCCCTTTTCCTTCTGGGCGCACAGTGACAGTGAAAAGGCCTAAGTTACTTTTAGATAAGTCTAAAACTCATTTTGATTATTGTCACTTGGACAACCTGTATTTTAGATCATTCAAGTACTGATTTATGTGGGTTTTTAGACATATTTCTGTGTTTATTATGAACCTCATACAGTTCTTCTTTAGAGTATATCGTGTTTTGTTCCATTCTGTTTGCTTCAATTCAGGTTTGGCTGTTTCAATATGACATATATCTAACATCCTGTGTAATACATCCTGTGTAATAAAAAAGTCAAAAGAAAATTAAAAAAAGAACTCCATAAAAAGATAGGACAGACCTTCATCATTATTTCAAGAGATATAGCAGTAAAGTAAATGATGACAGATAAAGAACTGAATTGTCCATCCACTCTGCCCAAACATACAATCTCTATAATTTAATGATTTAATTTAAATTACTCTTTTTCTTAGATATTTCTGGGCCAGAAACCCAGAGCTCTGCCTATACTTTGCATAGGTTCTATCTACTGGAGTCTCCTTTAAAGCTCACTCCAGCCCATCCTCAACTGAATGGTCATATATGGGATACAGACTGTGCAAGTCTGCACATTACTGGCCTTAGTTCTTCAATATATACCATCATTTTCTGATTAGAGATCCTCTGTGTTCATTCCATGCTTTTTCTTTTTTTTTTTTTAACCCTGTCACCATTTTCCTCTCCATCAGCTCCATCAGGAGCGCATTCCAGGCATCAACCACCCTCTTCATAAAGAAGAATTTCCTAACATTACTCTTGAGTCTACCATCCCTCAACCTCAGATTATGCCCTCTGGTTTTTACCATTTTCCTTTCTCTGGAAAACATTTTGTTCTACATTAATATGTTTCAGTACAGTATTTGAATGTCTGAATCATATCTCCCCTGTCTCTCCTTTCCTCTAGGGCAGGGATGCCCACACTTTTCGGGCTTGTGAGCTACTTTTAAAATGTCCAAGTCAAAATGATCTACCAACAATTAAAAAAAAACAACACAAAGCACACTCAGTCTACACAGATAAAATGTTAATTATCATTTATATTCCGGGGATTTTCAAAGAGGTCAAGGCAGATGACTTTATGCAATGCCAACTCAGTAACAACTATACAAAAATAGACAAATATACCCCATCCCTTTTTACTAAACCGCAATAGTGGTTTTTAGCGCAGGGAGCTGTGTTGAATGCCCTGCACTGCTCTTGATGCTCGTAGGCTCCCTGCGCTAAAAACCGCTATTGCGGTTTACTAAAAGTGGGCCATAATGCAAAATATAGACAGCAGATATAAATTCTCAGAACGGACACATTTTGATCACTAAATTTAAAATAAAATCATTTTTCCTACCTTTGCTGTCTGGTGATTTCATGAGTCTCCTGTTGCACTTTATTCTTCTGACTGTGCATCCAATATTTCTTCCCTTCTTTCAGCCTTCTGTATGCTTTCTCTCCTCCAGACCTCATTCCCTCCCCCAACTTTTTATTCCTCTCTCCCTTCCCCCTCCCCTTTCTTTCTCCCTGCCCCCTTATTTCTTTTTGTCCGTCTTTTTTTCTGTCTCCCTGCCACCTTTCTTTCTGTCTTCCTGCTAGAGAGCTGCATGGGAACGGGGACAACGGGAATCCCGCGGGACCCATGGGGATCCCGTGGGTTCCCCCTTCGGGTCACAGGAATCCCGTGGGGACACCCCCTAGGGTCATGGGGATACCATGGGGATGCCCCCTAGGGTCACGGGGATCCTGTGGGGATGCCTCCTAGGGTCGCGGGGATCCTGCGGGGTTCAATACAACTCGAGCCGCAAGGCTCATCTTCTTTTTCCTACCTGCCCTGCTGCGCAGACATAGCCGACTGGAAGTCTTCTCCAATGTGAGCGCTGATGTCGGAGGGAGGGCTTAAGCAAAGCCCTCCTTCCCTCAGACGTCAGCGCTAACATCGGGGAAGACTTCCGGTAGGCTATGTGTGCAGGGGGCAGTGCAGACAGTTAATAGAAGACGAGCCTTGCGGCTCGAGCTCCATTTTGCTGGTAATTTGCTTGCAGATGAGGGTTGGGAGGCGGAACACAAAAGGGGGGAGGGAGTGCATTTTTGGATACAAGGCATGAACTTGGGAGAGAGGATGGTGGAAGGGAGGGAAAGAGGTGGGGGAGGGAGTGCGTTTTGGACTCAAGGCATGAACTTGGGAAAGAGGATGGAAGAAGGGAGGGAAAGAGATGCTGAGATGGGGGAGGGAGTGTGTTTTGGACACAAGGCATGAACTTGGGAAAGAGGATGGAAGAAGGGATGGAAAGAGATGCTGAGGTGGGGGAGGGAGTGCGTTTTGGACACAAGGCATGAACTTGGGAAAGAGGATGGAGGAAGGGAGGGAAAGAGATGCTGAGATGGGGGAGGTAGTGCGTTTTGGACACAAGGCATGAACTTGGGAAAGAGGATGGAGGAAGGGAAGGAAAGAGATGCTGAAGTGGGGAGAGAATGCGTTTTTGGACACAGAAGGCATGGATGGGAGAGAGGAAGGGAGGGAAAGAGATGGTTGTGTACCCGGGAATGGAAGAAAGGAGAATTTTTGTTCATAGGGAGTGAGTGAGGTACAGATGAGAGGGAGAATTATTGTGGTGGAAAGGGAACAGTGGGACAGATTGAAATGGATGCAAGAGGGAGGAATGTTGGACATAGCGGTGAAGGGAATGGAGGGAGAGATGTGGCATGGTGCTGGAGAGGGGTGATAGAAGGAGAAATGTTGGGCATTGGGCTGGTGGGCAGGCACAAAAGATGAGAAAGGGATAAATGCTGGACCATGGTAGGAGAAACCAATGGACAACAACAGAAGAATTTACAGAAGATGGGAAAGCGGAAAAAAGAAACTGGGACCAACTTTATGGAAAAATAAGTCTCCAGACAACAAAGGTAAAAACCGTAATTTATTGACTAAAATATGTTAGCTTTGGGAAATGTATATAGCAGATGTCTTTGTATTGTGTTCAAAAGAAAAGGAAATGCATTTCTGGTTTTATTTCTACAGTGTTGAAGTACTTGCTGACCCTTGCTGTGACTGGTGGGAATCCCCAAGCACCACCAGTAGAAGACCTCCTTTAGAGACGGCCAGAGCTCCCCTCCACCCAGCACAGCAGTCACTGGCAACATCCATGAGCCACTGAGGTGCCAGCATCTGTGACTCATGGACGCTACTGCTGCCTGTCAAGCTTGGCAAAAGGGACCCCTGGCCAACTGCAAAGGAAGTCCTCAGCTGACAGCTTGGGGGGTTCTCATCAGCTGAGTATTTATATTTTATATTTACATTAGAGGCTCTGGTAGAAATCCATTTACAAAGTATGTATTCTTCCCAATTAATATTTCCAAATTAATAAAGTCTCTTTGCTTATTTGTAAATGGGTCTCTACCAGAGCCTTTAATTCAGTAGCATAACTAAATGAAATAACTATTTCTGAAGTTTATAGGGACGGGCGGGGATGGAGGGGATTCCTCGCGGGGACGGGTGGGGATGGAGGGATGCCTCGAGGGGACGGGTGGGATTCATCATGGGGACGGGTGGGATTTCTGTCCCCGCGCAACTCTCTACTCCCTGCCCCCTTTCTTTCTGTATGTCTGTCTGTCTTTCTGTCTCCATACCCCCTTTCTTTCTTTCTTTCTGTCTGTCTTTCTCTCCATGCCCCTTTTTGTCTGTCTTTCTTTCTCTCTCCATACCTACGTTCTGTCTGTCTCCCTCTTTCTCTCTCCATGCCCCCTTTCTGTCTATCTCCCTGTCTTTCTCTCTCCATGCCCCCTTTCTGTCTGTCTCCCTGTCTTTCTCTCTCTATGCCCCCTTTATTTCTGTCTCCCTATCTTTCTCTCTCCATGCCCCCTTTATTTCTGTCTCCCTGACCCCTTTCTTTCTTTCTCCCTGCCCTCCCCCAAGCCACTGCTACCACTATCGGGGAACAGGCCACCATAGCCACCACCATTAGGGAACAGGCCGCTGCTGCATTCTGAGCTCTCCCTGCTTCCACGCCGTAAAGAGGATGCAGAAGCACTGGGCCCAGCTTTCCCCACCCGACATCAATTCTAACTTCGGAGAGGAAGTTCTGGGCCAGCCAGGCAGCGATTGGTTATACATATTCAGGGCTTCCAGTTTCTCCTCATTTGTCTTTTGGCACAAACCTCCTACCATTTTTGTCACCTTTCTTTGGACCGCTTCAAGTTTTCTATGTCCTTTGCCAGATACGGTCTCCAAAATTGAATGCCTTGGGGTTGTGATAAAAGACAAACCCAAGGAAAGTCTCCAGTACTGAGAATGCAGGGACTGTGAATGCTAAAACAGAGTGGAAAGATTGAAAAGTTGTTTTCCATGTTTACAAGATACTGTTTGATAGTGATGGTCATGCTAGGTTGAAGCCTGTAGGCAGGCAGAAAATACTTATGGACAAAAGAAGAATATTTTGTGAGGTTTAATACCTACTGCTGAGTGTAGCCTATGTTGTGGTGAAAGGCATTCACTTGATTGGCCTAAGGAAAGGTCCTTGTGTTTTGTTGGACCATGCACTGAATATTTTGAACTTTGGCTTGTTTTTTAAAAAATCTTTTTGCAGTAACCCAGACTACCAACTTCGCTCGGCTGAGGTTTGTGTGACTCAAGCCTGAACCCTGGATGCTTACGGCATGGCCACGCCCAGTCACAATATGTACTATTTATAACAGGCATCTACCCAAATTTCTAGTCAATCCCATAACATGTGAGCCAGCCAGAAGAAGTTTCAAGTTTTATTTTATTTGATATATCACTTAAAAAGCCAAAGTGGTTTCCATACAAATTTTATATATAAAAAATAGGGGAAACGTACAAAGTAATCATAAAACACAAGGGACTGACATACATGAAACAAAAGGGAAAAACGGTAAGAGGATACATCGTGAAATTAAAAAGGATGGGGAGATGGACAAGTCAAATGGGAATGGGGCAAAGGAGTAGAGATGTAGATGAGAGAGAGGAAAAGAAAAAAGAGAGAGACAAAAGACAGAATAATGTTCTCTCTCTAGTAGTAACCCAATGTGTTTATGAAAAATGATGTGATAACATTCTAAAATCTTGTAGCAATCTAAGACATGGTAGATGTATGAAAAGATGTTCATCTACTGTAGGTACTGAGGTTCTTGTTTTCATAGTGACTTGTGTGCTATACAGTACACAGTATTTTGAATTTACTTCTGAACTATATTGGCAGCCAGTGGTATTTCACAAACAGTGGAGTTACATGAGCCAATAGTCATACATTCTCCAAGAGTCTCATTGCTGTGTTCTGCAGTTTCTGCAGCTGCTTAATGAGGGACTGTGGTATGACCTTCAGTCTGTCCCAGTATGGCAATGCTTATATTCATATGTTCTTATAAGCAAATCAAACGCTGCTGAAAGATCCAAAGAAATTAGAAAGGCATCCTTTCATTCATCCAAATCTGATCTGATTTAATTTGTGAGACTATGAAGAATCACCTGATTCAACCATTTCAATTCATTGATTGATGTTTTTATTTTTAGAATCATCTTTCAAGGTCTGCAATTATGATTCTGCTAGTGTTTAAACCCATTACATAAACGGGTGCTAGAATATGTCTGTCTTTCTTTCTTTCTGTGTCTCTCCCTGCCCCTGTCTCTTTCTTCCTTTCTTTGTCTCTCTCCCTCCCACTGTCTGTCTTTCTGTCTGTCTCTCTCCCTGGCCCCCTTTGTCTGTCTGTCTTTCTTTCTGTCTCCCTGCCTGCTGTCTTTCTGTGTGCCTGTCTTTCATTCTCATGCGCTGCCTGCCTATCTTTTTGTCTCTCTCCATGGCCCCCTTCTGTCTCCCCCCCAAAGCAAACCAAGATTGCTCCCTGGCCCCCTTTCCCTATACCCCCTCTCCCACTTCCCTGTGCAGCAGTAGCATTCCTCCCTTCCCTGTGTGGCAGCAACAGCATTTCCCCCTTCCCTGTGCAGCAGCATTCCCCCCTTTCCCTGTGCAGCAGCAGTATTCCCCTCCTTCCCTGTGTAGCAGCAACAGCATTCCCCCTTTCCCTGTGTAGCAGCAGCATTTCCCCCCTTCCGTGTGCAGCAGCAGCATTCCCCCCACTTCCCTGTGTACCCACCCCTTTCCTGCTCCCCCTGTTCCCTTCTTTATCCCTCCTCCGTCCAGCAGCACCCCTTTCCTGCTCTCCCTATGCATACACCCCGCGGAAATCTACTTGCCTCAAAGAAAAGCACTGTGCCGCACTATTTTTTGCCTCGGTGTCTTCTCTCCACTGCAGCCCGCCCTAGCGGAAACAGGACGTTGTCAGAGGGCGGGCTGCAGTGGAGAGAAGACGGCAAGGCCTGTGGCAACATAGTGCAGCGCTTTTCAATTAAACGCTGAGAGCAGGTGAGCAGGCGAGAGGGAGGAGGGGGAAAAATAGATGCTGGCAGGGGCGCCTGTGCCCCCCGTTCTGAATCAGCGGCGGCAGCGGTTTCTCTGGCGGTGAGTGAGGGCGAGAGGGGGTGAGTCGCTGGCGTGTTCCCTGCCGCCAGGTTCTAAAATAGAATCCGGCGACGGATCAGAAAACACGGCGGCAGGGAACACGAAACCCTAAGTGCGCATGCGCGCTTAGGGTTTTATTATTAGTGATAACAAGAAAATACTTTACAGGTGCAGTTATAATAATACATATTTCAAGAGTAAATTTGCATAGGTTAGGCAGTTAGATGTATACATCTAGAAAAAGGAGCACATAAAAATGTACATGTAAGGATAAAACTGCATTTAGCATTTAACTTGAATTCCGTATTAACAAATATAGTCTCTGCAAGCAAACTTCTTACCTTAGCTCATATTTGCGTAACACACTGTACCGCAGGCAATCTAAAATGGTCTCAATGTTCAAACAACGCTCTGAAGTAGGGAATCCCTCTGATGTCATCCCCAGCTGCTGCCAAACTACAGCTGACACTCATGCAATTAAAAAACTAGCCCATTCCCGCACTAAAGGGAAGGGTTTACTATTTAGAAAAGAAACCTAAAAAGCTCCCAAAGAACTTTACATCTTAATTGTAATTCACCTGTGCCATCCACCTGTACCTGTGCAGAGACTATGGGCTCCTTTGCCGATGGTGCGCTAGCGTTTTTAGCGCACGTACCGAATTAGCGCATGCTATAGCATCTATTAGGAGGCGGTAGCGGCTAGCTTGCGCAGCATTTTAGCATGCACTATTCCACGCGTTAAGGCCCTAACGCGCCTTCGTAAAAGGAGCCCTATATTTGTTAATATGGAATTCAAGTAAATGCAATTTTATCCTTTGCAGTTTTCCCCGTCATTGATAAAGTATAAGCGAAACACGTCAGCAAGGGAACAAACCACACAAGTTAAGTTATTAAACTATACTTCCCCCTCCCCATTTGCGGTTTCCGCACTTGCAATTTCACATAATCGTGATTTTTTTTTTTTTTGGGGGGGGAAACATATTTTTGCCTTATCCCCAGCATCCCGGCCTTACTTGGTGGTCTAGCAGGCTTTCGGGGCAGGAGCGATCTTCCTACGCTCCTGCCCCTTGTAGATTTCCAATAGGAAATGGCTGCCTTGAGCTCCCGCCGTAGTCTCGAGAGACTACGGGAACTCACGGCAGTCATTTCCTATTGGCGATCTGTATGGGGCAGGAGCGTAGGAAGATCGCTTCTACCCCAAAAGCCCACTAGACCACCAGGTAAGGCTGGGATGCCGGGGGAAGGCGAGAAGGAGGCGGGGTGGGTCAGAGCCGGATATTTGCAGTATTTTCCTATTCGCGGTCCGGCTCTGCCCCTATCCCCCGCGAATAACGAGGGAGATGTGTATACTTCATTTATTTACTTTTGTTCACTAAAAACAAAAATAATTATAATACTAAAAATGCTAAACCGAGATCAATGAGGGTTTCTACCACAGTGAGTTATGTTACTCGGGTGGCAGTCTGAAGATCCCTAAACGAACTAGCATAAGTATGCAATATAGCTGTTAAGTTCAATGCTATCTGAGGTTGTTTATTAATATCTTTAAGACTTTCTGACAGTATATAGTAAAGAGAAGATGGCTCAAGCATGAAGAGCCCAGCAGGAAACTTGTCTCTTCCATAAGTGCACAGTTGTCAGGTAGCCACTTTCTGCTCTCACCACCTTGTTGGATCTTTGGCAGTGGGAAACATGAGGTAACATCAATCTGGAGGGACAACAGGAAATGGTACCAGAGTTTAGCATATAGGGCAACATGTTGCCTAGAGAATATAGGGCCTGAGGACCAAAGTTGGATCTACAAGGAGATGTCCTGTTGACTTATATGTAACTCCCTGAAAGCATCAAGGGATCCAAGTTCATACATGTATACAAAAAAAAAAGGCTTTTCACATACTCATATGGCTCTATAATACACCTAAAGCAGTGTATCTCAAACTGTGTGCTGAGGCATACTAGTGTGCCTTCTGAGATTCCAAGTGTGCCATGGCACACTGAGGAGGAAAAGAGATTCCTGCATGTTGACTTCCCTACACGGTACAGCGCCATCATTGCCCGATTTGCCGAAGGCCTACATGTTTTCCCTTTCTCTCTAGCGTCCTCCGGCTTCCCCCCTGGCCTCCCGGTCTCACCTTTAAAACTAATTACAACAGCCTGCAGAGAATCACCGATAGGTAAAATGATTTTATTTTCAATATAGTGACTGAAATGTGTCAGTTTTGAGAATTTATATCTGCTGTGTATATGAAAAATGAATGGAAAAAACTGCATTACAATTAGTAAAGGGGATGGGATCTGGGGTAGAGCTTGGGTTGGCCTAGGGAGGTCAGTGGTTGGGGTAAGCAATTGATATTTGTTAGACTTATGGGGTACTCTAACCACCCTCCCCCCTTGTAACAAAGCTGTGCTAGTGGCTACCACTGTAGTAACTGCTCCAAAGCCCATAGAGATTTGAAGGGCTTTGGGGCTTTTGCTGTGCAGCAGCCGCTAGCACAGTTTTGTAAAGGGGGGAGGTAAATTTGTTTCAATCTTTACTTAAAGTTCTTCAAATCACTTCGTAAAAGTCTTTCCTCAAACAAGCACAGTTCAAATGCACAAAGCACTGAAGAATCCCATCACAAAATAATTTTTTTACACTGGTAAAAATAGGAAAATCTCATGTTCGTGGTGAGCAGGAGGGAATGGACATCCTTCTTGCTGATTTTGGCTGACATGGGGGGGGGGTGTTTCTGCAGTGACAGAAGGGAGTAGGCTGATTTTGGCTGGTGCAAGGGGGGTTGCAGTTCCGGAGTGGGGAGGGAGGGTCATCGGGGATGGCCGTCATGGGGGAGGGGGGTGGCATAGCAAAGAAACAGTGGGAATGGAACGATGGACTTTCCAAGCAAACGCCCAAAGAACTGTTTATTATGTCCCTTCACAATGAGTTGACCTGACACGACACTTTGGTTCAGTAAAAAATACACCTACATCAGGGGTCATTTGTACTACAATGAAAATTCAGAGAGAAAAATAAATATCTCATATAAAAACATAAATGTATTACATAAATGTATGTAACTACTCTGATCTGGTGAGGGTGGGTGATATAACACATCTTTAAACAAAAACATCATTTATTATTTATTATATTGTCCTTTGATACTCAGCTTTTGGAGATCTATATGGGGGCAAATCAACTTGATACTGGAATCCTCAATTCTATTCACATATGAGATGGTAATATGTGGGACATCATTACAGACCAAACCTTCATTAGATAGGCATAGGAGTAGACTCTTTATGAAAAGGACTGGGATAGCCATGCAAATGATCACTAAAAACTGGAAAAATTGGGACAGACTCCATTTTACCTTTTAGTGGGAAATTTTATGTTTATATTATAAATATGAGAAAATGAATTTGGAAACATTGTGCCATAAAAGCAGATTAAATTAACATGGGATCCATTGATAAATTTTGTTCATTCTGATTAGTTGAATTATACCTTTATTTTCCTTTTTAAATTGCATTTCCAGGATGGGTGGGAGGGAGGGGGGGGGTATTATATACTTAACAAGTGTGGTCTGGGATTTTAATTTCATGTATAATTTAAAACATTTCTTTTTGTTCTCAAACTAGGGTGGGAGGGAGGGATAATTATTTTGTATTAATTTCTAATTGATTGTAAGTGCTATCTCTGATGATAATTGTATGTATAATTTGAAAGCACTGTTCCAGATTTGAAAATCAATAAAGTTTAAAAATTAAAAAAACAAACAAACATAAACACCTCTTACATCTTTTTCATAAAGACTGAAGCAAAGAATTAATTTAGTCCCTATGCTATTGCCTTGTCCTCCCTCAGTGCCTCTTTTGTACCTTCTTAATCTAACAGTCCCATGGATTCCTTCACAGGCTTTCAGCTTATGATGTATCCGAAAAAAAGTTGTTACTGTGAGTTTTTGCATCTGTGGCAAATTTCTTTTCATATTCTCTTTTACTCTTCTTTATCAATGCTTTGCATCTAACTTGCCATTGCATAGGTTGATTCATATTTTCTTCTATTGGATCATTTTTCCATTCTTTGAATGATGTTCTTATGGCTCTGATAGCCTCTTTCCCTTCGCCTTTTAACCAAGCTGGCTGTCATTTGATCTTCTTTACACCTTTATGATTTTTAAGATGATATTTTTTAAGCAAGACTTATGCCTAATTTAAAGTCCTAACCTTTTTGGCTGTCTCTTTTAGCGTCTTTTTAAACAATTTTCCCCATTTTACCATAGTCACCCTTTTGAAAATTAAATGCTGCTGAAGCAGATTTCCTTAGTGACCACAATCTCAAATTTGATCTTATGCTCTGTGTTTCCAGTGGAGCCAACACTTTAACTCAGGTACTATGAGCTACATTTCACTAAGGACTAGATACAAAAAAATGTTCCTGAACTAGTTGCTACAAGAAGTAGTCATTTTACCTTCCTAGCACTCCCTGATGTGTAACATTTATTCAGTCAAGATTGGGGTAATATGAGTGTTTTTAGGTGCAGAGAATAGGTACAGCAGAGGCAGGATTAGTAATCATGAACAAATTGTGTAAAATGATGTGTATTTTTAATAAGCATAACTTATGGGCAGACTGGATGGACTGTTCAGATCTTTATCTGCCATCATTTACTATGTTACTGTGGCCCTCTTTTACAAAGGCGCGCTAAGCGTTTTAGCTCGTATTTAGTGCACGCTAAATCAACGTGTGCACTAACCGCTAATGCATCCATAGGATAACATGCGGGTTAGCATTTAGCACGTGCTTAGAGCACCTTTGTGAAAGAAGGGGGTATGTTAGATGTTCCGACTTGTGCATATTTGTGCACTAGTATATTTGCTTTGGAGGAGGTGAACATGCATGCACCTGCTTTCACTGTGGGTACAATTTAAGGGCAATTCTATAACTAGGCACTCAAGGGTGCCTGCTCCATAGTGTGCATAAATGCACAAAATATATCACTTATGTTTGTAACACCCTAAAGCACTATTCTGGATGAGTGCAAGTAATTGCAGTATGACTGCAGCTCCTTGTGACTCTGGACACGTCACCTAACCTTCCATTGCCCCAGGTACAAAATAAGTACCTGTGTACAGTATACTATATAAATTATCATTTGCTGTATAGAACATCTGCAAGAGTGGTGTACAGTGGGAGGATCATGGCCACAACATAACATTTCATTTCTAGACTGCAAGGCCTCGCAGTTCTGTGCGGTTTACAAAGTAGACTGAACAACATCGGTGATCTACAATAATTCCATAGATATTTTTTAAAAATAAAAAAATAACCCCCTCTTTTACTAAGGCATGCTAACTGACTAGCGCGTGCGAAACACTAACGCGTCCATAGACCAACACGCACATGTTAGCATTTAGTGTGTGCTAAATCAATTAGCACGCGCTAATCAGTTAGCACAACTTAGTAAAAGAGGGCCTTAATTTCCCAAAAATCTAACAAATAGGGTTGATTTCAGTAATTTTCTGAAATGCATATATAATGAAGAAAGTGACAGATCTCCCAGGTATGAGCATATCTTATACAATATCCTTGCTTCATTAGGTGGCTCAGTTAAACCAGTACACACCTAACGGTTACATTAGTTTTCTGTAAAGGTATCTGGGTGCCTAGATGCCATTATAGAATAAATTCTCACCATGAAGCATTGGATCTCCTAAAAGGAAGCAACCACTTATTGAATTGCCACTCACGTGTCTATATGTCTTTCATCACTAAGCGCCCTGTGGAGTTCTGCAGAAGCAATTCATTTTTATAAGGGAAAGGGACTGGCATGATGATCATTTGTGAGAGGGGTTTTTTTTTTTCATTTCTGTTCTTCCCGTCACATGTTCTTCTGTCATCCTGTGAACTCCCGGTATAGCAATTCTGTCTCTCTTCCTATTTCTTTCTCTCGCTCTCTTTTAACCTCGGCATTTTCCTTGAACCATGGTTCAAACAACTTTATTTGACAAAAGGAAAACATATTGTGCCATGCATTATATGTAGGATGTTAATGAGGCTTCATTTTGTGATGAGCTGAAATGAAAAATTTTATCATTAATACAAGTGATTTCACTTTCGGAGCTTATCACGGTTTAATGGCTAACAGCTGAATACTTAATTTTGCAATGCATCCTTATTACAATGGAGATTTACAAATTGCATTGTGTTGTTGCAGAAAAAGCTTTACAGATGAAAAAAAATAGGCTTTTTATATTATATTACAGTGCAAAAACTATTTTTTTTGCATGAAAATGGTTGTTTGATGCAAGAAAAATAATCATTGCTAAATGAATAAATGAATAGGCTTTTATGGAACATTTATTTATTTGGTTTGTTTTATATCCCTTCCTCCCTAACGAGCTCAGAACAGGTTAAAGGGTTGCCATACATAATGCATAGACAGACGGATTATGAATTTAAATGCATACAGTAACGTTAGATCATTTGGGGTTGACATACAGAGAAAGAAGTTCAGCATACAATTTGGGCATTACAATTTGGCATACGGTTTTCCCATCTTCAGCTGACATACACAGCATACATTAGAATGCATTTGGTATGAAGGGAGCGGCTAGATTTATGGGAAGAGGTAAGTTTTTATTGCTCTCCTAAAATTCAGAAGCCCTTTGAGGGATCTGATGTGAGGAGGCATATGCATTAAACCTATGCAAAATACTTTTGGTAGTCCACAAAGAAACTTGGATGTACTAGCATGGATATTAACATAGTTAAGTAGAAAAACCATTTTGATTGTGGTCTGAAATCTCTGCTTCTAACTGGTCTTTTCACTTTGGACACGTTATCAAGGGGAAATGTATCTTCCCCCTGAACCCTGGCAAAGGAATAGTACCTATCTTCAACTCTCCTGAACATCCTCAACCCCACTGTAGCTTCTTCTTTCTATAACAGGTGGTAGTCATCTTCCTCAGGTCAGTACCACTTGCTCTCTCAGGCATATAATTAGAAAACATTGATAGGTAGCAACTCACCTTTAAGTAGTCAGCAATCTGCTGCCCCTTCATACAAACATGATGGCAGATAAAGGCCAAATGGCCCATCCAATCTGTCCATCCACAGTAACCATTATCTCAGAGTCAGTAACGTTCCACATAGTGAAAGAACCCCCTTCCTGATAGGCATCACCAGTGCAAAAGAACCACCCACCTATCCAGAAATACATCTTACCATTACAGATGGATAGGATCTTGTCATCTTAATTTCACTGTTATAGATCTACTGTCTACTGTATATAGATACAGCTGGTGAATGATACTAGAATGGGTATATCATCCTCTCTCATATGGGCATTGGGTGGGTGGTTTTTAAGCAATAAATTTAGGGATTCATTTACTATTAGCTTATGGCAGCCAGTAAAAACTAGACAGCATGATTTAAATCCCTCACTAGCTGCTTAGTGCAGGTAGAGGGCAGGATTAGAATAGGTACAGAACAGGAGCAGAAGAGATAGGATTTGACCAGTCCTGTCAGATAGAATATGGAATATTATCATTTATAAATCTCCCCCCTCCCCCCCGAAGACCTGCATGTTCCCCACTTCTTTGCAGCGTCCTCCAGCTTCCTTCCTGACCTCCCAGTCTTAGTTTCAGCTAATTACCACAGCTGCAGAGAGGATCGCCAGTGCTGTAGCATTCCTTATAGGCTGCCATCGGCCTCCGCAGCATGTTCCCTCTGCCGTGGCCCCGCCCCTCCTCTGACATCAGGGGCAGGATTGTGGCATAGGGAACATGCTGCTGAGGACCACGGCAGCCTGTAAGGATCGCTACAGAACCGGCGATCCTCTCTGCAGGCTGCAATAATTATCTGAAGGTAAAAGTAGAAGGCCAGGGGGAAGCCGGAGGACACTGCAAAGAGCAGACAGCACTAGTAGAGGCCACGGGCCACAAAATAGTACCTGGCGGGCCACATGTGGCCCCCGGGCCGTGAGTTTGAGACCACCGGTCTAGTAGGACTCCAGGATAGGATTAGAACCCTAGGAAGGAGGACACCAGGGCTAGAATGCTCCCAAGTGAGATAAGATTTCAGAGTCTTGAAACCCAAGCCTATAAGAAGAAAGCCTAGGAGGAGGGTTGTGGCAAAGAGCAGGTACAATTCCCTGGGCTCTAAAGGCAATACATAATGTTCATTAGGAGGAGCTGAGAGGAGGAGTCACAGCCCTGGGATTCCTGGGAAGGTTCTCACAATCCCATGGAGGAAGGGAGAATCTAGTAGGCCAGGACTAATTCCAGAGCAGCACGGAGTAGGACTCTTGAAGAAGCTGAACTTGAGCTGGAATACATGGACAGGTCACTCACAGGGGCAATTTCTCTGGATGAGATTTTCACATACTGTACAGGAATGAACCTCACTCCTAAGCCAGGGCATAAGGAGTATATATGATCTCAGTTTGTAAAATTTACCGCTAATGTTCACTGTAATACTTGTATTGTGTGTATTTGTATTTGTCGTCCCTCTGACATCCAATAAAATGTTTGAGAATGACTACAATTTTTTGTTGAACAATGTAAACAAAGCTGATTGATGTTTGTAATGTATTGGAAAATGTATGGTAAAATTTGACCTCTAAGGCCCTCTTTTACTAAGGTGCGCTAAGCATTTTAGTGCACATTAAATCAACGCATGTGCTAACCGCTAATACATCCATAGGATAACATGCACGCACTTGGAGTATTGTGTTCAATTTTGGAGACCGTATCTGGCGAAGGACATAAAAAGACTTGAAGCGGTCCAGAGGAAGGTGATGAAAATGGTAGGAGGTTTGTGCCAGAAGACGTATGAGGAGAGAATGGAAGCCCTGAATATGTACACCCTAGAGCAGTGTTTTTCAACCTTTTTACACCTATGGACCGGCAGAAATAAAAGAATTATTCTGTGGACCGGCATCGGTCCGTGGACCGGCGGTTGAAGAACACTGGGCTAAGACGTGGGCCAGACCCCACCCATCTCTACCCAATTTCCACCCCAGACCCCGCCCCCATAATAGTACTAATTCCACCTTGCATGTCCCGTGCCTCATCTGGAAGCCTTCCCTCTGACGTTGCAACGTAAGAGAGAAGGCTTCCGGTTCAGGCGCAGGATGCCCATAGGAGCCACTGCCCATGGCTTTGTGCACTGAATCAGTTAAGAAGAGGGAGCTGGCTCGAAGATAACGCCGCATTGGTCGTATCGTGGACCGGTAGTTGAAGAACGTTGTTTTGGGCCTGATGCACGTGCTGGCCCTGTGGACCGGCAGGAAATTTCTATGGACTGGCACTGGTCCATGGACCGGTGGTTGAAGAACACTGCCCTAGAGAATAGAAGGGACAGGGGAGATATGATTCGGACATTCAAAGTATTAACATAGAACATAATCTATTCCAGAGAAAGGAAAATGATAAAACCAGATGGCATACTATGAGGTTGAGGGGTGGTAGATTCAAGACTACAGAGAGGATGGTTGATGTGTGGAATGTGCTCCCGAGGGTGGTGGTGGAAAAGAAAACGGAGACAGAGTTCAAACAATTGTGGGATGAACACAGAGGATCTCTAATCAGAAAATAATGGGTATACATTGAAGGAACTAAGGCCAGTACTGGGCAGGCTTGTACGGCCTGTGTCCCTTATATGGACATTTAGTTGAGGACAGGCTGGGGAAGGTATCGATGGCTGGGATGGTTAAGATGGGCTGAAGTGAGCTTTGATGGAGACTCCAGTAGATGGAACCTAAGCACACTACTGGGCAGGGCTCTGGGTTTCTGGCCCAGAAATATCTAAGAAAAAGGACCATTTAAACTAAATTAATTTATGGAGAATGTATGGTTGGGCAGACTAGATGCACCACTTGGGTCTTTATCTGCCGTCATTTAATATGTTACTATGTAAGAGTTGCCAAACTGGGACAGACCAAAAATTTATCACGCTCAGTATCCTGTTTCCAATAGTGGCCAATCCAGGTCACAAGTACCTGGCAAGATCCAAAAAGAGTAAAACAGATTTTGTGCTGCTTATCCCAGAAAAAAAGGAGAAGATATTCTCAACACCATCATAATAATGGCTTATAGACTTTTATTTTAAGAAATGATGCAAACCTTTTTTAAACTCTGCTAAGCTAACTGCTTTCACCACATTCTCTGGCAGTGAATACCAGAGTTTAATTACACATTGAGTGAAGAAATATTTTCTTTTGCTTGTTTTAAATTTACCACTTAATAGCATAATTACAAGTCACCTAGTCCTAGTATTTTTCGAGAGAGTAAACAAGCGAATCACATCTACCCATTCTACTTTATTCCATTCAGGCCCACTTTACAAAGCTGCGCTAGTGAATGCCTCGTGTCAAAAGCCCCAAAGCTCTATAAATCCCTATGAGCTTCAGGGCATTTATGTGGTTGCCCACACTAATTGGATTTGTAAAAGGGGACTTCAATATTTTATAGACCTCTATCATATCTTCCCTGTTTCTTCTCCAGACTGAAGAGCCCTAGCCACTTTAGCCTTTCCTCAAAGGGAAATCATCACATCCCATTTATTATTTTTGCCGCCCTTCTCTGTACCTTTTCTAATTTAACTATATATTTTTTTAGATGCGTGAGCAGAATTGCACACAGTATTTAAGGTATGGTCACACTAAGGCGTGATACAGTACAAAGGTATTATAACATTCTCATTTCGGTTCTACATGCTTCATGTTGCATTTTATCACATTATATGTCTTCTGTTATTTTGATGCCCAGTATCTCAGTCTCTCAAGGTCCTTTTGCAATTTTTCACAATCATCTTTGAAAAGAAGGTAGCCCTGGGAGGGACCTTTTCCTTATAATCTCTGGGTAAATGTATTAAGTTTAGGGGCAAGAATTATGTGTTTGTGGATCCACTTCAATTGAAGAATTTTGTCAAAACCGGGTCTCAACTGGCTTCCGTTGCTATCTCTTCCCCCATAGCAGATAATCCACCTGCTTAATTGTAGTGAATGTCTCTTTGAATGCTTTATCCTTTCTGATCTATTAAGTAATAATATAATTGAGCATAAGGATTATATTACTTGGACAGTGACTTCCAACTCGTTGAGTTTCCCTTTCTTGCCCCTTTCTTCCGTTTTTCTTTTACAAATGGAGTCAGTTATCAATACACTCCATCATATGTATGTTGCTTAATTTTTTCCATTTGCTTATGCAATATTTTTTTTCTCTTTCTATATCGACGTATTTCAAAATGATGGAATGTATTTTCTGTTTCAAGTTTCATGCTTGGTGTAATATTGAGAGTGCAAATAAAAAGTAAATTTAAAAAAAAATTCCATAATGGAATGCAACAACCCTGGGAAACTGCCAAACATGTTCATGCATGCTGCAGGGATAGTTTGGATATTTGCATAAACCTATTTTTCTAGAATTGCCCTGAAACGTCTCTGATTTAAGGCTAGAACTGTTTTGTAATACCTTTTCACAGCTGGGATACTTGTCAATTGAATTTCAGGAAAGACAGACAGCATGACTCCAGCTCCTATCTGCATATTATAAAGCCCTCAGAGACAGAAAGATGCAATGAAGTGTAAACAAGCAAATTGCAATAAATAATGTAAAATACACAATGTTAACTGTGGCTGATAAAAGCGTATTGTGAATTATGTATCCATTGTGAAATGATGCACTGTTTCTAGATTTGTTAATAGCCTGTAATTAAGCCTTGTTTAGCTAATCTTTAGGCCTAGAGGGAAAGAGCACTGTAATCCTCCTGTCATGCTCAAGGCCTGTGAAAGGGTATTAGAAACTTTTGGCTTTACATGTTCCTCAATTAACTTTCAGGCTCCTAGTGTCTCTCCATGAAATTGTCATTGTGCTGAATGTATTGTGGTGCTATTTTCTGAAATGTACATTGAGCGTATGTATTTGATGGTCTGTACCACATGTGTTGTTTTGTTTGTGGTTTTGAAAAAATTAATAAAACATTTATGAACTTAACAAAAAAAGTCAGTGATTATGATGACCCCAATACCATCCTTCCCATAATACTCGGGCTTGCAGCAGGTAGTTGGGAGATCTGAGCCGAGCACGTGGCAGTAAGGAGGAGCGGAGGAAGCAGCAAGACAGAGTGGAGGAGCAGTGAGAGAGCAGAGCGGAGGAGCAGTGAGAGAGATAGATCGGAGATCGGAGCAGAGCGGAGGAAGCAGAGAGATTAGAGCGGGGAGTGCAGAGAGAGATTGCAAAGGCAGAGAGCGGAGAGGAGAGGAGCAGAGGCGGAACGGGCAGAGCAGAGTCGAGGGGAAGAGGCAAGAGATAGCTCCGCTTACCCCCGACGTCACCAGCCGATCTCTCCCATAAAATGGGAGGAGCCAACGGCGAAGATCTCACTGGGGCCAGCACTCGGGCTTGCAGCAGGTAGTTGGGAGGGCTGAGCCGAGCACGTGGCAGTAAGGAGGAGTGGAGGAAGCAGCGAGACAGAGCAGAGGAGCAGTGAGAGAGCAGAGCGGAGGAGCAGTTAGAGAGCAGAGCGGAGGAGCAGTGAGAGAGATAGACCGGAGCAGAGCAGAGGAATCAGAGAGAGTAGAGCGAGGAGTGCAGAGAGAGATTACAAAGGCGGAGAGCAGAGAGGATAGGAGCAGAGGCGGAACGGGCAGAGCAGAGTTGAGGGGAAGAGGTGAGAGATAGCTCTGCCTACCCCCGATGTCACCAGCCGATCTCTCCCAAAAAAGGGGAGGAGCCAACGGCACGCAGCTGTTCGGCATGCGGCGAAGGCGAGCGGCAAAGGTGCTTGCCTTAGCGAGAGCGCCTTTGCGAAGGGCCTCTGAGAAGGCCGAATCTGCAACTTTAAGAGCTCTGGAAAACCGCCAAGCAGGCAGGCAGACCTTCTCAGACACCCTAACCTTTCTAACTCTCAAACTAACTAACAGGCAGACTTTTCTATCAAACTCTCAAACAGGCAGACCTTTTCTTTCAAACTCTCAAACAGGCAACCTTTTCTTTCAAACTCTCAAACAGGCAGACTTTTCTTTCAAACTCTCAAATTAACTAACAGGAAGACTTTCCCAACTAACTAACTAACAAGCAGGCATACCTAAATAACAACTTGAAAATGGCAGGGAGAACAAGAAGCACCAGGACTACAATCAAGACCAGAATTCCAGTCACCAAAGGGACCCAGGGGATGGCCACAGCCTACACACAGACAGAGGATGACCCTGGACGGTGGACAGAAGCCTATGTGCAGACCGAGGCCATCCCCCAGCAGTACACTACAGTCTCTACACAGACAGAGGAGATGGGCCAGCTAGACGGAGACATCTTACAGGAACTGAGGAGCCTAAGTGAGGAGGTAAAGTGCTTGAAAAGCATCAGAGAGGATGAGGCCTTCATCGACGGAGTCATCCAGGAGCTGTCCCAAATCACCGAGCAGGCGCATGACAAGTCCATCCTCGTGACACTCAAACCTTCAGCTTTGAAACCAATGATTGGGATACAGGAAATGGCTAGAGACGCCAACTCCTGGCTGCTGGTAACCTCCTCCACAGGCAAGCACAGAAGACCCCCTCCTTTCTCAGTTTCTTCTTCTTCCTTTTTTCTCAAACAGAGCAGTTTTACATCAACCCCACAAATCACCCTGAGGAACAGATTCCAGATCTTACAGGAAGAGACTGCCGATGAGGTACAGGAAGATGTCCAACACATGGCTCCAGTTCTGGGGACAACTGATCAGCTCCCCTCGAAGAAGTGCAGAGTGGTAGTCATTGGGGACTCCATGCTGAGGGGCACCGAGGGACCAATCTGCAGACCGGATATGCAATCAAGGTAGGTTTGCTGTCTGCCTGGAGCCAGAATCCGAGATGTTACCACCTGTCTAGATAGACTTCTCAAGCCCCAGGACCACTTCCCCATGCTTCTCATCCACGTCGGAATGAACAACACTGCCAGGAATACCCCGGAAAACATACCCAAAGACTTTGGAGCCCTGGGTGAAAAACTGAGGCGGATGGGAGCGCAGGTGGTCTTCTCCTCGATCCTCCCAGTAAGAAGCAAGGGTAGAGCCAGGGAGGACCGTATCCAGAGGACTGACGAGTGGCTACACGGATAGTGCAAGGAGATGAACTTTGGATTCCTAAACCATGGAGAGGCACTGCAGGGATTTCAGGGCCCAGATGGACTCCACCTGACTAGAAGAGGCAAGAACGTCTTCGGACATCGACTAGCCCGCCTACTTTGTAGGGCTTTAAATTAGGTAAGTTGGGGGAGGGTACCCACTCACATACCAGCGCAGTAAGCAACTATCCAGAGGAGGTGAGTCACAATTACACTTCTGAGTCTGAGGTAAGTGCACACACTAATAACAATACTTTAGGAGTCACACCAACTCAGGCGGGAAACTCTACACAGGGACTTAGCAAACACATTGAAAACAATACTTTAGGAGTCACACCAACTCAGGCGGGAAACTACACAGGGACTTAGCAAACACATTGAAAACAATACTTGAGGAGTCACACTAACTCAGGTGGGAAACTCTACACAGGGACTTAGCAAACATAAGCTATGGAGGGCTATGTATGTTAATGCACACAGTTTGGGCAATAAAATTCTGGATTTAGTGACAGAAATAACAAACGCTGACCTCGACGTAGTGGCAATTTCCGAGACTTGGTTCACGGACTCACATGGGTGGGATATGGTTATACCGGGTTACAACTTACTTCGTCGAGACAGGGAGGGCAAGTTAGGAGGAGGGGTAGCACTATACACTAAAGAAGACATCAAAACTACCAGAATCACAGATGTCAAGTACACCGGGGAATACCTCTGGGTGAACCTGGCAAGAGGAAATGAAAAATGTCTGTATCTTGGTGTGGTATACAGACCTCCAAGACAACAGGAAGATGAGGATATGGAATTAATCGAAGACATAGAGAACATCACTTTGCATGGGGACACAGTACTGTTAGGGGACTTCAATATGCCCGATGCAGATTGGAACACACTTGCCGCAACAACCAGCGGCAGCAGAATGTTATTAACTTCCATAAAGGAAGCACAACTCAAACAATTGGTATTGGAGCCCACTAGGGACCAGGCAATACTGGAGCTGGTACTCACCAATGGAGAAAGCATATCGGAAGTTTTGGTAGGTGATACGCTGGCCTCCAGCGACCACAACATGGTATGGTTCAACCTCAGGAAAGGTTTCACTAGATCAAACACAACAACAAAGGTCCTCAACTTTCGGGGCACTGACTTCAAACGAATGGGAGATTTCGTCCGTCGGGCACTGCAAGACCAAGCAGAAACAGATAATGTAGAGGCTATGTGGTCAACCCTGAAATCTACCCTACACGAAGCAACAAAAAGCTATATAAAAACAGTAAGCAAACGACGGAGAAATAATAGACCCCAGTGGTTCACTACAAAAATCTCGGACCTTGTTAAAATAAAGAAAAAAGCATTTATTTCCTACAAACAATCAGGAAAGGGAGAGGCAAAAAAAGACTATCTGGCCAGGTCTAAAGCTGTCAAAATGGCAGTCAGAGAGGCCAAGCTTCGAATAGAAAAGAATCTAGCAAAGGACATTAAGAAGGGGGATAAATCCTTCTTCAGGTACATCAGTGATAGAAAAAGAAACACAGATGGGATTCAACGCCTTAGGAAAGCAGACGGGAATTATGCAGAATCGGATTCCGATAAAGCCAAACAACTAAATGAATACTTCTGTTCAGTCTTTACCTGTGAGGCGCCGGGGTCTGGTCCACAGTTGCAAGCAAGGGAAAGGTCAGAAGACCCGTTTTGGAATTTCGAGTTTACATCCAGCAGCGTCTACTGCGAACTATCAAGACTCAAAGTGAACAAAGCCATGGGACCGGACAATCTACACCCCAGGGTGCTTAGAGAGTTGTGTGATGTCCTGCCAGAGCCGTTATTCGTGCTCTTCAATCTTTCCCTGAGTACGGGAAGAGTCCCCTTGGACTGGAAAACAGCTAATGTCATCCCACTCCACAAAAAGGGCTGCAGAACAGAGGCTGCAAATTACAGACTGGTGAGTCTCACATCCATAGTGAGTAAGCTCATGGAAACACTAATCAAGCATAAATTAGATACGATCCTGGACGAGGAGAATCTACGGGATCCCTGCCAGCATGGATTTACCAAGGGAAGGTCCTGCCAATCCAATCTAATTAACTTCTTTGACTGGGTAACAAGAAAGCTGGATGTGGGGGAGTTCCTAGACATCGTGTACTTGGACTTCAGTAAGGCTTTTGATAGCATACCACACCGCCGGTTATTGAGCAAGATGAAATCGATGAGATTGGAAGAAACATTAACTGCATGGGTCAAGGATTGGCTAAATGGTAGACTTCAGAGAGTGGTGGTAAACGGTACCCTTTCCAAAACATCAGAGGTGACCAGTGGAGTGCCGCAGGGCTCGGTCTTGGGCCCGATCCTGTTCAACATATTCGTAGGAGACCTGACTCAGGGGCTTCAAGGTAAAATCACATTATTCGCCAATGACGCCAAACTATGCAACATAGTAAGTAAGAGCACTTTGCCCGACAGTATAATGCAAGACCTACTTCTATTGGAACATTGGTCCTCGACTTGGCAGCTAAGCTTCAATGCTAAAAAATGTAAGGTAATGCACCTTGGCAGCAGAAATCCATGCAGAACTTACACACTAAATAGTGAGACCTTAGCTAGGACTAAGGCAGAACGTGACTTAGGGGTGATCATTAGTGAAGACATGAAAACTGCCAATCAAGTGGAGAAGGCTTCATCAAAGGCAAGACAAATGGGTTGTATCCGTAGGAGTTTCGTCAGCCGGAAGCCCGAAGTCATAATGCTGTTGTACAGATCCATGGCGAGACCTCATCTGGAATATTGTGTACAATTCTGGAGACCACATTACCAAAAAGATGTGCTGAGAGTTGAGTCGGTTCAACAAATGGCCACCAGGATGGTCTCGGGGGCTCAAAGATCTCCCGTTGAGGAAAGGCTGAACAGATTGCAGCTATACTCACTCGAGGAACGTAGAGAGAGAGGAGACATGATTGAAACGTTTAAATATATCACAGGTCGCATCGAGGTGGAAGATGATATCTTCTTTCTTAAAGGTCCCTCGGCCACAAGAGGGCACCCGCTGAAAATCAGGGGTGGGAAATTTCATGGCGACACCAGGAAGTTTTTCTTCACCGAAAGGGTGGTCGGTCATTGGAATGAACTTCCACTTCAGGTGATTGAGGCCAGCAGCGTGCCAGATTTTAAAAGGAAGTGGGATACACATGTGGGATCTCTAGGGGGGTAAAATCAAGTGGGGGTGGGTCATTAAAGTGGGCAGACTTGATGGGCTATGGCCCTTTTCTGCTGTCATCTATATATATAAAATCGGAGGTATGTGTGTATGTATGTGTGTATGTGCCGCGATCACGCAAAAACGGCTTGACCGATTTGAACGAAACTTGGTATGCAGATCCCTCACTACCTGGGATGATATGTTCTGGGGGTCTCGCGGCCCACCTGCACACGTGGGCGGAGCTACAAACAGAAAATCAGATTTCACCCATTCATGTCAATGGAAAAAATGTAAAAAGCTGCCATTCTCACAGTAATTCAAAAACAGCTTGACTGATTTGAATGAAACTTGGTATGCAGATCCCTCACTACCTGGGGTGATATGTTCTGGGGGTCTCGCGGCCCACCTGCACACGTGGGCGGAGCTACAAACAGAAAATCACATTTCACCCATTCATGTCAATGGAAAAAATGTACAAAGATGCCATTCTCACATTAATTCAAAAACGGCTTGACCGATTTGAACGAAACTTGGTATGTAGATCCCTCACTACCTGGGGTGATATGTTCTGGGGGTCTCGCGGCCCACCTGCACACGTGGGAGGAGCTACAAACAGAAAATCAGATTTCACCCATTCAAGTCAATGGAAAAAATGTAAAAAGCTGTGGGATCGATTTGAACGAAAATTGGTATGCAGATCCCTCACTACCGGGGGTGATATGTTCTGGGGGTCTCGCGGCCCACATGCACATGTGGGAAGGGTGGGTTCACCCAATAATGTATATGTTCTTGCTCCTGGAGGTGAAACTAAAAATGTTGTTTATAATTAAGTTTTGTGTTAGTTGTATTGTATTCATTTTGTCAAATATTTCACATTATAATTTGAATATTGTACTTTTTATAAAGCTGTAAAAAAATATTTTCATTCACCACTATAAAGTATCTTTATTTGAATCCATTTACAGTGTTATTGCTATAATTAAATACCCGTGCAACGCCGGGCCATCAGCTAGTCTTCTATGTTTCTATGTAAAATGCTTAATTGGACATCATTTTTTTAAATACTACTACTACTATTACTATTATTAATTATTTCTATAGCGCAACCAGACGCATGCAGCGCTGTACAGAGTCACAAAGAGTAAGAAAATAGTTCATGCTCAAAAGAGCTTACAATCTAAACAGACAAGACAGACAAACAAGGTGTCATGGATACAGTTAAGGGAAATGGTTAATCAGCTGGCTGGGTTGGAGGGCAGAGGAGTAGGGTTAAGGATTGAAGGTATATCAAAAAGGTGTGTTTAGAGTCTGCTTTTTAACAAGAAAAGGGGCTTGATGGACAAACGGGTAATTTATTCCTGGCATAGGGGGGCAACTAGATGAAAGGAACGAAGCCTGGAATTGGCAGTAGAGGAGAAGAGTGACTTATCTGAGGAATGGAGTTCTCTGAGAGGTGTATAAGGAGAGAGAAGCGAAGAGAGATATTGAGGGGCAGTAGAATGAACACACTTGTATGTCAGCAATAAAATCTTGAACTGTATACGATGGCAGATAGGGAGCTAGTGAAGTGACTTAAGGAGAGGGGGTAACATGAGCATAGTGAGGTTGGTAGAAGATGAGTCACGCAGCAGAGTTTTGGACAGATTGCAAGGGGGAGAAGCAACACTGAGGGATACCAGTATGCTGAAGATAGAGGGCCTGCTGGCCAGCCGGACCGTGGACCCGTCCGGCCAGCCTAATAAAAGCTTTATTTAAAACATTTTATTAAACTGAGCGTCCTGATTTCAAAATCACACTAACCGCACACACACACACACAAAAAAAGGGAAAATCAACAAGTATATAAAAAGCCAATAACAATAAAACAATGTGTGAGCCTGTAGAACTGGGACTAAATATTTTTTATTAAGCAAAAGATCCAACACTGCCAGTGTTTCAGCCTCCAGCCTGCTTCAGGGATCTTTGTGATTATCTGTCCTATGATTTCCTTTATAGAGAAAATTGTCCCTTATGAAGTAATGCTGCTATCTCCTATTCAACAAAAGCTTTAAACATACCCTTGATGTCAATTAACCCCTCAGTGGCATCCCTCCCCATATCACACCTTGACTTGATGGCTTCTCTCTGAATATCTCCACTCAATTATTAATTGCAGCCACCCCCAATATTTCCTTCCAAAGAACAACTTCACAAAAACTTCCCCTCCCCCTCACATGTGTGGGCAAGTGCCTACCACTTGGTACTCTTCTTTTAGGCCAACTCCTCCACCTCTTGTATAAAAATAATCTCAAGCAGACTCCTTATCTCCCCACCCTTTATCCAAACCATGGCTTTACTGTAGGATTTAGTCAAATGGCAGTGATATCTTGTAATAAGAGAATTTCCCGTATTGTGACAGACGTGTGCAGGAAAATGAAAGTTTCAGAGTCCAGATGAAGAGGATTTTAAAAAAAGGGATTAAGGGAGTTAAGTTTTTCAGTCACTCTTTAATTTTTAAGCTATCTCAACTGTGGAATGAACTTCCACTTCTTTTAAGGAGTTACGGCTCACTTCAACCTTTTTGCAAATCCTTAAAAACTACTTTATTTGCTAAACACTTTGAAAATTAACTTTACCAAACTTAGTCTTATACTTTTCTGGTTTTTTATTCGATAACTTAACTATTGTAAACCGAGTCGAGCTTTCCTTGAATGATGACTCAGTATATAAAGTCAAGCATTAGATTAGATTAGATTAGATTAGGTAATCAATGCTAAAGTTACAGCAAATATTTTATAGGTGTCTGCTAATAAATTTGTAAAATGTAAGTTGTGTTTCTTTCCTATCTTTTCCCTGCAACATTCTAAGGTTCCACAAATTAGTTGGCCCTGCTAAGTTGAAACCTGAAAAAATTATATTTGTGCATTTACACTTTTTACTTTTCATTCTCATTGTTTTAACTGATGTAGTATTTCTCCATCTCAGACATTAATAATAATAACTTTATTTTTATATACCACCATACCACAAACAGTTCTAAGCGGTTTACAGGGGAAGAGACTGTATACAGACAGCGACATTACAGAGAACTTTCGAAATTACATTAGCATGTTAAGTTTAGTCAAGTTTATCTGGAAGTGTTTTGGAAGTACATCAAGGTTGAAGTGGGGTCAGAGAAATTTGTCAAAGAGATAACTTTTGATTGACTTCCTAAATGTTTGGTATGAAAGTATGTTTGAGATGAAGTTGGTTAAACATTTGTTTCATTTGCCTGCTTGGAATGATAATGTTCTATCGAAGTATCTCTTGTAGGTACAGCCCTTTAGGGATGGAGAGCGAACAAGTAGGTACTGTGTGTATTAGTTGTGCCTTGGAATTCGAATTGGTGAGACAGATAGGTTGGGGATGAACTTGTCATGGTTTTGAAGCAAAGCCAAGCAAACTTAAAAATGACCCTTGCTTCCACAGGCAGCCGGTGTAGTTTTTTGTAATACGGGCTTACCGTATTTTCACGCATATAACGCGCGCGTTATACGTGTTTTTACAAACCGTGCATAACCTTGCGCGGTATACGCGTGAGCACGCTATATAAAATTTTTTTTTACATAGTTCCCCCCCCCGACGTCCGATTCACCCCCCTCCGCAGGACCGCACGCACCCGCACCCCCACCCCAAAGGACTGCTCGCACGCACTCCCACTCCCACCCGCACCCGCACCCCCAACCTGAAGGACCACTCGCACCCCCACAGCCTCCCGACCCCCCCCATCATGTAGAAGCTCCTACCGGTGTCCTGCTGCTTCCTCTTGGCGGTCCCGGCCCTTCTGTGAGTCCTGCGCCTGCTGCTTCCTCTTCCGGTGGTTCGCCCTTTTTCTAACATCAAGCCCTCTTGCCCCGCCGACTCCCCGACATGATCGGGGCAAGAGGGAGCTCAAGCTCTCTTGCCCCAGTCAACCGCGGCACCCCCGACACGATCGGGGCAAGAGGGAGCTCAAGCCCTCTTGCCCCCCCGACACGATCGGGGCAAAAGGGAGCCCAAGCCCTCTTGCCCCGCCAACTCCCCAACTCCCCGACAATATCGTGTCAGGAGGGAACCCAAACTCTCCTGGCAACGGCGAACCCCTACCCCCACCCCGCACTACATTACGGGCAGGAGGGATCCCAGGCCCTCCTGCCCTCGACGCAACCCCCCCCCCCCCCAACGACCGACCCCCCAAAGAACCTCCGACTGCCCCCCCAGCCGACCCGCGACCCCCCTGGCCGACCCCTACGACACCCCCACCCCCCTTCCCCGTACCTTTGTGTAGTTGGCCAGACAGACGGGAGCCAAACCCGCCTGTCCGGCAGGCAGCCAACGACAGAATGAGGCCGGATTGGCCCATCCGTCCCAAAGCTCCGCCTACTGGTGGGGCCTAAGGCGCCTGGGCCAATCAGAATAGGCCCGGGAGCCTTAAGTCCCTCCTGGGGGGGCCTTGGGCACATGTGCACATTTTACACGGGTGCGCGTTATCTACGTGAAAATACGGTACATGGTCTGATTTATTGAGGCCATAAATGAGATGAACTGCAGCATTTTGAACAATTCTGTCATTTGATGGTTTTCTTGAGAGATCCCAAGTATATAATATTGCAGTAGTCTAAGCTACTTAAGATCAAGGATTGAACAAGCAGTCAAAAGGAGAATAAATCAAAGTAATGTTTAATGGTACAAAGTTTCCATAAAGTGAGAAAGCATTGTTTGACTTGAACGTTAGTGTGATCTTCAAAAGTCAGTCTTCGGCCCAGGATTATGCCAAGGATTTTGGTTGTAGCATTAATTGGGTAGTCTGACCCATTTAGTTTCAAGGATCTTGTTATTGGGACTTGCCAAGAAAATCTTTGTTTTTTGGGGATTCAGTTTTAATTTGGAATGCATAGTCCAATATTCTACCTTGGTAAGGACAGATGAGATGAATTGTTCTGTCTCGGGTCAATGAGGTTATGGGAATAATAATTGATATGACATCCGCATATATGTATGATTTTAGTTTTAAATCGGATAACATATTTTCCAGTGATGCCATGTAGATATTGAAAAGTGAGGGGGAGAATGGGGAGCCCTGTAGCACTCCGCAGGGAATGGACCAAGCTTGAGAGTAGGTTCCTTCGCTGTAAGCCTGGTAAGTACGGTTAATTAGGAAACCCGTGAACCAATTTAGTACCTTTTTGGAAATGCCGATGGAATCAAGGCACCTAAGCAGGATGTCATGATCAACAAGGTCGAAGGCACTGCTCAAGTTGAACTGCAGTACCAGTACGCTTATTTCCCTGGGAAAACAAATGGAAAAGATGGTCAGTCATAGAGGCTAAAATCGTTTCAGTGCTGTAATTTGAACGGAAGCCAGATTGAGAATCATGTAGAATGCTGAACGAAATATTTTGATGTTAACCAGACCTTGCATTAGTTTAAGAAAGAATGGTATGTTGACAATTGGTCAGTAGTTGGCCGTCAAGGAAACGGACTCCTTTGGGTTTTTGATAGTAGGAGTCACAAGGATATGACCAAATTCCTCCGGGAATTTACTGGTACGCATTCATGAAGAAACTGAGTTAAAAAGTTCAGACTTGAAGGAGATAGGAGCTGTTTCATAATAGTCGGTGGGTAGTTGTCCAATAGGCAATTGGATTTTACATATTTTGAGTAAAGCTTGAGGAAGTGGCTCCAGTCTGGGTTTTCAAAGTGATTCCAGATCATGTCAACAGCTGTACCTTCTTTGTCTAAGGCAGTAAGCGTGATAGGTAAATCTATGCTTGAACCTGCAAGAGACAATCTCAATTTGTGGATTTTTGTAGCGAAAAAGTCAGCTAACATCGCCGGAGGGGGTGGGGAGTCTGTACTGGAGCGTTTGTGGAATTCAATATCAAAAAAAGAATTGACTATTCTGAAAAGTTTGTGACTATTTAAAGTAGGAGAATTAATTTTTTGGGCATAGTGTTTGCTACACTTTTCTTTGATCATTATTTTGTATTCTTTAACCTTTAGTCACCAAGAAAGTCTATCCTCATCTTTCCCTGATTTGTACCATATTCTTTCCAATTTGCATAATTCTTGCTTTAAGACCATTAAGTCGGTATAGTACCAGATGTCTGATAAATGTCTTTTTTAATGTTTTTTCAGAGGGGCTATGTTGTTTAAGATCTGATCACTAAACTTTTTCCATCCTTAAATGAAGTTAGGGTCAAAAGCTGGGTTGGAAATTAGGTATAGTGCATCCAAAATTCTCTGGGTTCAGCTGTCCTCTTGTGCAAATAGTTTTCTCTTTGAAGTTGTTCCTTGGTTTCATTTTAAGTTGTCTTTTAATCCAGCATAATTCAAAATTGCATAAGAGATGGTCCGACCAGGAAGTATTGGACCAGGTTTCACCTTTGAGACTTATACTGGGGTTCGTTGGGGCATTAGAAAGGAATGTGATCAGATTTAAGTGGTGACCTTTCTAGTGGGTTTTAGCCGGGGATGGTTTGGAAAACCCAAATGATGTAAGGAAGGAAATTAGGTCAGCTATTTTGGAATTGTCTGCCTGTTCGAGGTATAAATTAACATCCCCAGCTATAAAGTTGTAGGCACCGGCTACCAAGTTTGCAAGGAGGAATTCATAGAATTCCTCTTTTGCTAGATGCCATTTATTGGGGGAATGCAAAATATTGTGACGATCAAGTTGTCTTTGCAATCCTCTTTAGATATTTTACAGGTGAGAATTTCCAGGTCAGTAGACAGTTTGAAGTCTAACACTTGGAACTCAAAGTGGTCTTGGAGAATTATTGCTAATGGTCTCGGAGAATGTTTGAGTTTCTTGATAAAGGGATAATTTTGTAGTCTGAAGGTAGTATATCACCTATGATGATATCCTGGTCAGAGATTAACCATGTTTCAGTTAGAAGTAGAATATTTAGGTGAGTTTCTTCCAGCCAGTCTTTGACCAATTGTGCCTTATTCCTGACTGAACGAATGTTCAGGTAAGCTCCAGATTGCTTGTAATGATCTAGAGGAGCCAAAGGCTCTGAGAGTCATAGGTTTTTTAGGAGTCATTGTCTTTTGTGCGTTGGTCTTAAGGGACGGCAAGAAGAGTCAACCACAAGGATTGGAAAGGGGCCTGTTTCTGTGCAGTCATGAAGGTGGCGAGAGGGGTGAAAAGAATTTTCAGACCTGGTGATTCCGTCCCATGTAAACTGAGTTTGAATTGATTCAAATGCTAAAGCTCTTGATATCAGACTTCTCATACCTAGTAAGTAGAGACCAGCAAGGCTAAGATCTTTCCTGTGGCATTGGCCATGATAGCTCTTAGATTAAGGGGAAAATCAAGAGAGTATAAAGCTAAAATCAGCAGATTGGTATGATTGGCAGCAGATTCCTGAATGAAGTTTGCTTTATGAGATGGGACAGCAGTTTCAGCAAAAGTCTACCTGGCTGTGCTGAAGATGAAGAATTGAAACGCTGGATCCCAGAGCCCTTTAAGGGCTGAAGAGAAGCCTTCCTTCATCTAACTGTGCTGAAGTTTTGGAGTATCGTCTGCTATTTTCCTGATAACAAGCACAGTAGCTCAGATAAAAATTATAAACTAATAAATGTGTTATAATTTTAGTACTTTCTTGAACTCTTTGTACACACAAGTGCCTCCAGTGACACATATTACTTCAAAGTTGTAATTCACCAACTTGAGATTATCTGAATTCTGATCCATTTTCTAATTAAGCTTACTTTCCCCAGGCTATCAAGTAATTCCGAGAACCAGGGAAAACACTTTAGGTGTTTATTGATTACTTTCTACATTACCATTTTAAATGCAAAAATATGGAACGCAATTTTAAGAATAATAATTCACTTTTAAGTGCAGGGAGCTTTTTATTACTAAATGTTGTTAATGCTTAGATACTTTGGGATCGATATTGAGACTAAATAAGGGAGGCTGGCTAACTTCTGTGGGCAGTGCTGAGCCCGGGTGTTCAATACTGGGTCATTTCCAGTGACCAGCATTGAATATCCATTCTATTTATGGCTGGCTCAGACTTAGCCAGCTAAGGGATCATTTTACAAAGCCGCAGAAGAGGATTTTATTTATTTATTTTTAGTATTTATAGCCTAAGTGGTTTGCATTCAGGTACTCAAGCACTTTTCCTTATCTGTCCTAGTGGGGTCACACTCTATCTAATGTACCTGGGCAATGTGGGATTAAGTGACTTGCCCAGGGTCACAAGGAGCAGTGTGGATTTGAGCTCACAATGTCAGAGCACTGAGGTTGTAGCTCTAACCAGTGTGCCAGTGGGATCTCCAAAATGTTTCTGCACTTTTTTTTTTTTTTTACGCACTATATATTAACCCCCCTCTTTTACAAAGGTGCACTAAGCTTTTTAGCGCACGCTAAACGCTAATGCACGCATGTTATCCTATGGATGTGTTAGCGGTTGGAGCACGTGTTGGTTTAGCACGCGCTAAATCTGCGCTAAAACGCTTGGCGCACCTTTGTAAAAGAGGGCCTAAATATCTCAAAAGCAAATTACATCACTTTTCCACATAATCACCTTGTTTTGCAACTGACTAGTCACATGACTTTCGACAAAACACCCTCTTACCACTTCTCCCGCCCTAACCATTTCCCACGAAAATATGAATGTGCAGAAACTTTTTGAAGAATCCTCATACCACAGGCTGGTGAGGTAAATGCTCTAATGCTCATTGGAATTCTATGAGCATCAGAGTATTTACCTTGCCAGCCCTCGGTAGAAACCTCTACCGCAGCTTTGTAAAAGCCAGCATAAGTTGATTTTAAGCACTGGGCAAATAAGTTATAACACCCAAAGATAGACTAGCTATTTACGCAGTCCAATTTGGCTGCTAAATTTAGCCGGTCAGCACTTAAAATCAGCAGTTATCACGTAATATAGCTGGCCAGGTTTTAGCCACTAACTGCTAATATTAAGCAAGAGAAAGCCAGCTATCTTCTGCTGAATATTAGTGGTTAGCCAGCCAAACACTATTTAACTGGCCAGGCGATGTTCTTGGCTGATTAAATAGCGCTGGAAATTGGGCATTTTGAGAACATAGAGGAATTATGCTTTGTATGGTGACACATCAAAATGAATTATTGCTTTTTTAGCGCCACTATGTCTTTCTTGAAATAAGGAGACCAGAATTGAATGCAATACTCCAGATGAGGTCGCACCATGGAGCAATACAGGGGTATTATAACATTCTTAGTCTTGTTAACCATCCCTTTTTTAATAATTCCTAGCATCCTGTTTGCTTTTTTGGCCGCAGCCACACATTGGGTGGAAGATTTCATCGTATTGTCTACGATGACGCCCAGATCCTTTTCTTGGGCGCTAATCCCCATGGTGGATCCTAGCATCCGGTAACTGTGATTTCTGCTGCACTGATTTTTTAGAGGAGCCCTGACAGACTTTCCAAAACCTGGCATTTGTATGGGTTTTGGAAAGCCCTGACGAGCTCTGGCCACACCTGGAGGGCTTCTGAGCATGCGCGGATGACGTCACGCACATCCGTGTATACTCCGGGCTCATCCAGAAGAAGAATGGAAGCTTGGTGGGGGTGGGTCTGGAGGCAGGATTTTATTTATGGCTCTGCACTAATGGCGACATTAGTACATGGCCATTAATACAGTAAACAGAGAAAGGACATTTTTGCTGATGTAGGAAAAATGGGAAAATCCTGTGCAAGGATTAGCTAAGGCCACTTTTTACCATAGCTTAATAAAAGGACTCCAGAATTTGCTGTCACACAATAGTGATATGGAAAATAATGGAGTATGCAGTTATGTCGTAGCTACTCTGAATCATGCTAAATCCTCCTGCATATTATTCTGTTCATGATTTCCGTTCTGTTTTCTGCTGATCCTTGCAACGAAATATAAGAAAAAAAATGGACCCTTTGTTTCAAATATTATATAAAATTAATTAATTTTGCCTTCTCACTCTTTAAGTACAGTTTCCACCTATATTTTCAAGAAAGACCTGTCCAAATATGTTTAATTTTTAATTTTCAATACAATATTACTTAAAGAAAAATGTAAAAATCAGGAATTGAATGATAATATTTTGCCATAAATCTGCAGTTTACAATTATTTATCTATACAAGGATCTGTGTTTTTCAATATTTTAAGAAAATGCGTATAAAGCCATGTAATAATAATAATAATAACTTTATTTTTGTATATCGCAATACCACAAACAGTTCTAAGGGCCTGTCTTACAAAGCCGCGCTAGCGGCTGCAGCGCAGTAACGGCCCTGAAGCCCATAGAGTTTTAAAGGGCTCCGGGGCTGTTGCCGCGTGGCTTTGTAATACAGGCCCTAAGTGTGTTTACAAAGGAAGAAAACTAGATACAGACAGCAATGTTACAAATATAACATAACATAAATATAACATAATAGGTTTCAGACAAATTCATTAGGAAAAGTTCAGAAAAATATCATTGTAGATATATAATCAAACACATTTATTAAAAAGGTAAGTTTTAAATTACTTTCTAAAGGTTTGCATGTAAAATAATTTACTTTGCAATACATATGTGCAAAAATTCCATAATTACACAAAACATTGTCATAAATATTATAAAGTAAATCTAAGGAGCCCTTGTATGAAGCTGTGATATGCACAAATGCAGGCTTACCGTAGGTTAACATCCACACCGTGGGGTGTGTGCAGGTATCCCACAGGCGCCGATAAATGGAGAGTAGACATTAGCAGCTACATCACCTTACACTAAGCAATTAGCATATGGTTAACATGGAAACCCTTACCATCTAGTAAATAGTTATCAGAAGAGCTCATACATTAATAGCCACATGCTAATTGGGAAATTGTGGCCATCAGTGGGGGAAATAGGAAATGTGGCTATTTTACAGCTGTGCTAAAAGTGTCCTCAGCACATGAGAGAGCCCCACGCTATTGATAAATGCAGTAGAGTTTTCCGATGCTGCTGGCAAGATTTTAGGATGCATTATATTTTAATGATATTTGTGGGGTGGGGGGGGTTGTGTGTGTGTGTGTGTGGGGGGGGGGTTGTTCTTATAATTTACTTACAAGATGATAAATAATTTCCAAAGTCATATAAAGGAACAATTGTTGATCATTTTTCTCATGGGAAAAGATATTTTTAATTTTTTTTTTTTCTTGAGACTAAGGGCCTGTTTTACAAAGCAACACTAGCAGCTGCTGCGCGGTAACGGCCCCGAAGCCCATAGAGATTTAAAGGGCTTCAGGGCTGTTGCTGCACGGAAGTAAGGGGGCATTTTCGAAAGGATGTTTAAGTCTGAGATTAGATGTTTTGGGCAGGATGTCCACAAACGCAGGAGAAAAAAATGTCCATTTTTAAAACCGCCAGACGTCTCTCCTTTATTTTTGAAAATGACCTAGGTATAAGTTTTGGTCCTTAGGACATCTATCTTTTTTGGCCATTTTCAAAACTAAAAACATTTGCAAGAAAAACACACAAAAGCAAGTTTTGTAGACATGCCCAACTACCTTGTATGATCACAGCAGAGGAGTCCCATCAGCTGAGCCAATTTCAGGGATTCCTGCCAGCTCAGCTGATGGGGATTCCCCCTGCCAGGATCAGCTGAGCCACTGAGCCCTACACCCCTCTTCCTGACCTGCCCCCCACATCACCCAACACCACCTGATTTTATGGAACACCCCCCCCCAGATCACCCAATATCATGGAACACCCCACACACATATCACCCGACACCCCCATACCTTCTGCTGCAAAATTGGCAGGAGGAAAGTCCACTCCCTATTGCCTACAGGGCTGCGTGCTGAGAATAATTGGCCTCACCCCTCCCAATGTAGGGTTACCAGATTTTACGGAAGTAAAATCCAGACCCATGGCCTCGCCCCCCAGGCCTTCCCAGTTCCACCCAGCCCGGCCCCGTTCCACCCAAGTCACACCCCGTTCTGCTTCAGCCCTGCACCCCTCCACTTGTTCACTTGTTCGGAGCGGTGTTCGGAGGGCATCTGCGCATGTTCAGGTGTGAAGCGATGACATTACACACATACACGCATGTGCGTGATGTCACCACGTTGCATCCGCATATGCACAGATGCAGTCCCGACGCTACTTCCAGTTGAAAGCTATCAAAACCCGGACAAAGTGGACATGCCCGGGTAAATCTGGATGTCTGGTAACCCTATCCCAATGCATCTTGGGCCCCTAAGGCCCTGATTGGCTCAAAATGGCATTTCTATAACAACGTGTTAGCTTAGGGCACAGTGACTTGTTCCCTGTTCTAGGATCCATCTATTACCCAGTCTTACAGGAAGTAGCAGCTGGGACAAAACAGTTAATGCAGCAGAGTGTAATCTGTAATAGAAAGAACACAGTTTTAAATCCCACTGTAACTCTTTTTTTTTTTTAATTATTTTGGTCTGTAAATGTGAATGAATCCCTTCAGGAATAGAAAAATGCCTATTGTACACCACTTTAGGCTTGTAGGTGTATTTTATTTTTAGGAATATTGGGGTTTTAACTAGGGTCTCTTGGCTTACAGCCCACTGCACTACCCTCTGACTTACTTGTTGCTTTGTTCACAATGGCCAAAATACCTGCAGCTGACATAGAGCCTGATTTTCCTTTCAGGGGAGAGCAAAGGGGACAGAAACCACTGGGAGATTAAGGAAGGATCATACCTTAATTCCAGTGGCCAGTTGCTCAGTCAGAGCAATGTTTTGTAACTTGGATGTGACTGAAACAGGTCTGGATAAAAATGTCCTGTTTCTTCCAATATAAAAATCCCTGTTGGACGTTCTACTTTTGGGACCTCCCTAGTCCGAACCAAAACATATTCACAACTATTTGGAAAAAATGCAGTGTGGAATATCAAAATTATGACTTCCCAGCATCAGGATTTGGACATTTTTAGCAGATGAACCTTTTTAAAGACATTTTGAGGCGTCCATCTGCTTTGAAAATAAGCACCATAGTAACAGACAATTCGTATGTGTTCTGCACTGGTAATCCTAACAATTCAAAGCCATTTAAATGCAATTGCAATGCAAAGCTTCATAATAAAAGCATAAATGAAAAAGAAAAATCATTGGTTTGCCTATAATTGTTCATTTCTTTATGCAAGGCTCATGTCTTATATAAATGCTTGCACCAGTAAAACTAGAACTTCAAACCGTAGATTACCATAAATTATTCTTTACAAGTCCCAAATCTAAGGTATGTAGTTATACTATGCATGGGACCTAATTTTGATAACAGGATAATTCATGCATGACAATCATATATCATATCTGCTTGGTATTACCAGGCCCCTAAAACTGTCTTTATATTTCAGGTACATTTTCAATTACAAAGAAAATGCTTTAATTTAACTTTTTGTGGAATTTCAAATGCACATATGGGTTTTTATTTTATCCACTATCTGTCTTGCAGGAACACATATTTTGTAACATATTTCTCTAATTAAGGGGTCCTTTTATTAAGGCGCGCTAAACGATTTAATGCGTGCTAAATGCTAAGGCGCCCATACAATATAATGCATGCCTTAGCATTTAGCATGCGCTAAATCATTTAGCGCCCCTCCATAAAAGTACCCCCAAGTATTATATTAAAATAGTCCATTGGGGATAGTTCTGTAACAAGGTACCTACAGTATGTACTGGTTATGTTGTCTATTTTAAACTTATTCTCTAAGAAAAGTAGGTAGGCATTTTTCTTTACAGAATGCTAGCGCAGATGATGGAGAACACATGTACCTTTAGACATGATTACTTACACCAGATCTTTAGCTGATGTGAATGCCTGCACCTAGATGAAATTATACAAAACAAAAAAATGAAGTAAGCGGGTCCACTCAAAATAATATCATAAGATAACCAACCAACAGTGGAACCAAGCCAACAAAGGATAAAGAAATTATACTTATGGTATTTATTTTTTTTTAATTTTTCATATAAGGAGGAAAAAAGATCTTATAGGGTATAGCAGACCAGATATATTCAGTAGTACTGCTGTGGTAGCCCACAATAAAATCATTGGTTAAAAAACACACAAAAACCCTTCCATCCATATAGCTGTGCAAAATCATGCAAAAATATATTGTATAACGGTGCAGCACTCATATTTTAATCTTTAATTAAAAGATAAGTGCTACACCATTATATAATATATCTTTGCTTGATTTTGCAGTTATATGAATGGAAGGGGGGGAGTTGTTTGTTTGTTTTTATCTATGATTATATTGTGGGTTACCACGGCAGTACTACTGAATATATCTGATCAGCTTCACCCTATGAGGTCTTTTTTCCTCCTTATCCCCCTCCTTTACAAAGCTGCATTAGTGTTTTTAGTGCGGTCCATGGTGGTAACAGCTCCGATGCTCATAGGAATCCTATGAGCATCGGAGCTGTTACCATGGTGGCCAGCGTTAAAAACGCTAGCGCAGTTTTGGAAAGGAGGTGGTATATGAAAAATTTTTAAATTAAATACCTATAAGTATAATTTCTTCATCCTTTGTCGGTTTAGTTCCACTCCACCTAGATATATACATGAGTGTGCTTAAATTATAATATACTCTAATTTACATGTTTGCTTGTGTACATTGTTCATAGTCTGCCCACACCACATCAATTAGAAAAGAGCATACCATTAAAACTCACTTTTCTGCTAGTCAGTGTTCTACAAGAGGTCATTTACACATGTAGGTGCCCTCTTATATGCATAAGCAATTAGAAAACCACCACTTAAACAAGTTCTAATAAAATTACCTCAATTTAAGTATTCCTTACAAATTGTTATTCACATATATAATTGTTATTCACATATATAATAGTTATTCACATATATCCTGTTAAAACAGAAAACCTTTATTCCTCTTTCTTGGAACTCCTCTCACCCCAATTCCACCAGATCCACCCAAAAACTGAAACTTTCTTTTCCCTCTCTAAAAGGCGTCTCCCTTGTAGGAAAACTAGGTTCCTCCCTCCCTTTTAGAATCACTGAGTTCTGGAACAACCTTACCTCCCCACTTAGGAATCTGAGCTCCCTCCAACTCTTCCGTAAATATCTGAAAACCTGGTTATTCTCAAAAATGTAACTCTTCCTCCCTCTCTGTTTACTCTAGTCCTCTAAATTTCCTCTTCATCTTTGCCTTCACTGGAGTTCCTTTCCACCCTAATTCTTGTTAACCGTGTCGAGCTCTGCGAATGTTGAGATGATGCGGTATACAAACCTAAGGTTTAGTTTAGTTTAGTTTAAGAAGTTTAAAAAAGTACCTTTTTTTAAAGCATGGATTAGCACTGGGGCATGCAGCCATGATGAACATACACCAAATATGAAAGTGCAAGGATGTCTCAGTCACCATCAAACAAAGACTGATCACTTTATCATTCAACAGTATGACCTCACCTTGAGTACTGCATTCAATTCTGGTCTCCTTATCTCAAAAAAAAAGATATAGCAGAACTAAAACGGTTCAAAGAAGATCACCCAAGATGATAAAGAGGATGGAACTCCTCTCATATAAGAAAAGACTAAATAGGTTAGGGTTTTTCAGCTTGGAAAAGAGACAGCTGAGGGGAGATATGTTTGAAGTCTACAAAATCCTGAGTGGTGTAGAATGGATACAAGTGAATCGACTTTTACAGCATCAAGATTTACAAAACATGGGGACAGTCAATGAAGTTACAGAGTAATACTTTTAAAATCAATAGGAGAACATAATTAAGCTCTGGAATGCATTGCAAGAGGATGTGATGAGAGCAGTTAATGTAGCTGGTTTTTAAAAGGATTTGGAAAAGTTCCTGAAGGAAAAGTCCATAGTCTGTTGTTGAGACAGACATGGGGGAAGCCACTGCTTGCCTGGATCAGTGGCATGGAATGCTGATAGTATTTGGGGATTTGCCAGATACTTGTGATTTGGATTGGCCTCTATGAAGACGGGATATTGGACTAGTTGGAAAATTGGTCTGACCCAGTAAGTCTATTCTTATGTTCTTATGTTCCCACTCGTGACATTTGGCTATGAGATGAATACTCAAGAAAGCAGATAGAAGAAAAATTGATGCCTTCGAGCTGTGATGCTAGAGAAGACTTCTGTGAATCCCATGGACAGCTAGGATCACTAACAAAGATGTTCTTGATAATATAAAGCCAGAGTTATCCCTAGAAAGCAAGATTGCCAGACAGAAACTGACTTATTTTGGACATGTGATGAGGGTGAATTCACTAGAAAAGGAGGTGCTACTTGGAATGATCAGTGGTAAAAGGAAGCAAGGGAGACGAAAGGCTCGGTGGCTGGATACCATCAAGAATGACACAGGAATGAACATCAGCAATTGAAAGAAGCTGTGGAAAACAAGGAAACATGGCGAGGATTGGCCTACAGAGTATCCAAGTGTTGGACATGACTGAATGGATAGTAGTAGAGGCATTTTTTTAAGGCCAAACCTCAAAATATCAAATCATACTTCCAAATAACTTAAGGCTCAATATTCAGCCTGCAGTGGTAAGCATTTTATAATTCAACTGCTGTGAGCTGAATTAATCACAGATATTCATTGCTGGGGCATATACAGCATCCAGCACTGAATATCCAACTTAGTGAGCAACTCAGAAGACAACTGGGTATTAGCTGATCTACAATAGAGACTGGTGCACAGTTAACTTGGTGGTAAACAGCTGTTGGTCTCTCTCAAGGTACATTCCACCAGGGGTGTCACCTTTTCATGGACAGAGTCTCAGGCATTTCCTCCTGCAGAAATTTGTAGAGCAACTACTTGGTCTACTCTGCAAACTTTTTCCAGATTTTACAGAGTAGATGTGGCAATTGCAGAGGATGCCACTTTTGGGTTCTTGGTCTTGTGGGCAGGCTCTTCTGTCCCTCCCTAGACATCAGACATTGCTTTGGTACGTCACCATACATACAGATTGCTAAGTGGATGTAACAGAATGAAATATTAGGTTCTTATCTGGATAATCTTCTTTCTGTTAATCCTCTCAGGAGTCTGTATGGCCCACCCTTGGCATATTCTGTTTTGCCTTTTTTTGCCTGCTTTTCTGCCTTGGATATTTCTAGATTCCAGGCTTAAAACTCTTCTTATGTCAGCAAGATGGCTGTATGTGAAGAAATCTTGTATATGTAAGTGTAGTCTTTAGCCTCTGGCTCCCTTATTGTTAGTGCTGGTTGCATTCAGCAAAATGGTTCTCTAAGGTTGTTTTGTACAAATTCCTGTTCATTGCTGTTACAGAGCAGAACAAAATTGTGTAATATATGTGGGGTCATTCCCCATTCCCCCCTTTTTTTGTATTCTGTTCCAGTGGAGCTCGATTGATTTGGGATGTCACCAATCAAGATTTTTTTATAGGTCTTTTTTCTTTCTTAAAAACATATATGCTTCTTCTTTTAGCCCCTCCACATTGTTTGCTCCTTTAATGTTATCTTTCTCAAAAAATTTTGGACTTTGCCCGGGGCTGTGGGGGGTGGGGGGGTGGCAATATGGCAGTGGCGTGACTGCACTCAGAGCTGAAGTTCTGTCTTACCTTGCAGATTTTTCTGTCATTGTTTTCCTCCTCTTGTGGAAAGAAAATGCCCCATACTAAACGAAAGGGCGTACTCCGATGGGACTAATCTGCCCCCGGACAATCTCTGATGGACCGGTTCCTGATGAGCTCACCGGCAATTGATGGAGGAGGGAATGTGCCCACTGACGCTCCATTGGAAGTAGCCGTAAGAGTGCTAGGTTTCAAAACATCTCTCTCCCCTCCAGCAGTTCGTTCACTCCTGAATCCGGCGCAGCACAGTGCTCAGCGTGAGAGAGCCAAGCGATCAATGAGCTCGGCATCTTCACACGGAGGGGGCTACAGCGCTGGACAGGCAACACTCTCTGGGGTCGATGAGAACTCGGACCCCTCGGCAGTGACTCTTGGAGCTATTTGGAAGAGTCTTCAGGGACTCGAAGTTGTGGCTACAAAATCATCTGAAGACATATCTAAGGTAGAAACTAAATTAGATGATTTATCTTCTTCGTTGCAAAGTATTCAATCTGAAATGCATAGGAAATTTGAACTAGTGGATAAAGAGATATCTTCATTAAAGTCTTTATCTTCTACAATGGTTCAAGATAGAACTTATCTTCAACGGAAAATTGAAAACTTGGAAAACTTCAGTAGAAGACTGAATTTAAGAATCTTGAATTTTCCTAAATTAGTAGTTGGGACACCTACTGAAGTTTTCAAAAGATACCTAATAGAGACTTTAAAAATTCCAACTGAATGTATTCCACCTATAAACAAAATATATTACCTACCAAAGAAGTTACAAAAATAATTTGACCGGTATTCTTGAAACTACTCAGAAGAAAGTTCAATATAGAAGAACCATGATTATATCATTAGTGTTTGAACAAGACCTAAATATGATAATGAAAACATATTTCCGTTTCTCCCAAAATTTGTGTCTGGGAGAAAAAAATTGGATTTTCCCTGATGTTACTAAATCTACTCAAGAGAGGAGGAAATTATTCTTAAGCATGAGGGAAGAAATAACAAAAATGGGAGCGACCTTCTTGTTAAGTTATCCCTGTAAATGTGTGATAAAATATGCAGGGAACAAATATGTTTATTTTGTACCGGAACAGCTTCGTAGTTTTCTGGATTCTCAAAAAAACAATTAAATCAAACTAAATAAATAAGAGCTGCTATATAAGATTATGCTGGGATAAATCATGTTATGCCTTTTACCTAATAAGTTGATTAGATGGTTATGTGATCTCCTTATCTTTACTATTATCTTGTCCTTTTCGTGCCGTGTAGTGGTCTAAGGAAGAGTATATAACTAATTACTGGGGAATATTGCATAATTTAAAAAAAAAAAAATTATGTTTCCATTAAGTTTATTACTATTCTTTATATTCGTCTTTTTTATAATATGCAATATGTACATTCTATGATTTCTTGTTTATCCATTCCTCTGAATTTCTGTAACAAGAGGATTCTTGTGTTATAAATGTTAAAATTTATAAAAAAAAAAAATTTTTTTAAAATTTGGACTTCTACCCCCTTTCCCCATTGTTTTCTGTAGGTCTGCCTATTTTTTGTTAATATATGTGTGGAATGTTCTTATTACCCCTTTTTATATTTGTAATTTGCTTTGAAACCATGTTTTAAGCGTTTGCATCAAATTTTAATAAACATGAAACATGCCTCCATGAAGGAGGTGTTCAAAGCCTGTAAGTATTCTCACATCTGCAAGTCCATATGAACGAACTCCTGAGAGAATTAACAGAAAGAAGATTATCCAGGTAAGAACCTAATCTTTCATTAGGAGTCTGTATTATTAGTAGTATTTATGAGCTAAGATAAGTAACCTATTTTTCCAGATAGTGGGTATCAATATTTTATAAAAAAAAAAAAAAATAATAATAATAATACAAGCAGAATACCAAAACAAATAAAAAATCACCAAAAGGTATTCACTTATTAAAGCCTCACTCTGAGATAAATTAAGGCAGAGTCCTACTATGGAGAAAAGACCTCAGTGTTCCCTAAGAGTGAACTTGGGAAACTACTATGACAAATACTAAGTTGTCATAGAGAGCACATCCTCGGTCATAGAAGAACTCCGTAAAGATATAATTGATAGTAATTATGTTTTAGCAAAAGATGATAGTCTTAAGATGGACATTATATTGAATCTTTGACTGTGTGAATCGAGCAGCGGTGATCTTCCCTCATCTGAGGAGAATATTAAGATAAGTGTGGGGTTCTTTTTGGCCCTGATTCTCCAAAAGTGCGTCCCGATTTTAGGCAGCTGTAGGCGTCCTACAGCTGTCTAATCAGCCAATCGGGATGCACGTTTTTTTAAAAAAATGCTCCCCAGGCAAGCCTGAAGGCGCCTCCGGGAGCCTAGGGAGACCCGCAAGATGCCTAAGCTCGCCTATAGGCCTTAGGTGAACTTAGGAGGCCCTACGCATCTCCCTAGTAGAGGAAGAGACGCTTAAAATGTAGGCCAGCAAAATGCTGGTCTACATTGTAAGTAGACGCGGCCGCTGTACTGATCGCGGCAAGGGATCTCCCTGCTGCAATAAGTATAGCGGCCGCGGCCGCCTGTCCCATCACCGACAGGAGGATGCCTAACTCCTCCTGTCGGAACCCCGGACCCCCCTCCCCCCCCCAAACTCGTAATCGCCGACAGGAGGATGCCCAACTCCTCCTGTCGGAACCCCGGACCCCCCTCCCCCCCCAAACTCGTAATCGCCGACAGGAGGATGCCCAACTCCTCCTGTCAGAACCCCGGAACCCCCCCCCCCCCCCAAACTCGTAATCGCCGACAGGAGGATGCCCAACTCCTCCTGTCAGAACCCCGGAACCCCCTCCCCCCCAAACTCGTAATCGCCAACAGGAGGATGCCCAACTCCTCCTGCCGGAAAGCCCAATGACCCCCCGCCCCAACTAATCTCCCTCCCCCAACTAACCTTTCAATGTTGGTCGGCTGGACGGGTCTTGCTGCCGTCCAGCCAACGGGCCCGCCTCGTGGAAATGAGATGGGCCCGCCCCTTCCCGACCCATCCCCGCTAAATCTAAGGCCTGATTGGCCCAGGCTGTAGAAGCCTGGACCAATCAGGCCTTAGGCATAGCGGGTCCGCCCATCCCCACTAATCCTAAGACCTGATTGGCCCAGGCTAGGCACCTTGGCCAATCAGGCCTTAGGATTAGTGGGGATGGGCGGACCCGCTATGCCTAAGGCCTGATTGGTCCAGGCTTCTACAGCCTGGGCCAATCAGGCCTTAGATTTAGCGGGGATGGGCCGGGAAGGGGAGGGCCCGTTTCATTTCCACGAGGCGGGCCCGTCAGCTGGGCGGCAGCAAGACCCGTCCAGCTGACCAACATTGAAAGGTTAGTTGGGGGAGGGAGATTAGTTGGGGCGGGGGGTCGTTGGGCTTTCCGGCAGGAGGAGTTGGGCATCCTCCTGTCGGCGATTACGAGTTTGGGGGGGGAGGGGGTTCCGGGGTTCCGACAGGAGGAGTTGGGCATCCTCCTGTCGGCGATTACGAGTTTGGGGGGGGAGGGGGTTCCGGGGTTCCGACAGGAGGAGTTGGGCATCCTCCTGTCAGCGATTACGAGTTTGGGAGGGGAGGGGGTTCCGGGGTTCCGACAGGAGGAGTTGGGCATCCTCCTGTCAGCGATTACGAGTTTGGGGAGGGGGGTCCGGGGTTCCGACAGGAGGAGTTAGGCATCCTCCTGTCGGTGATGGGACAGGCGGCCGCAACCGCGGCTGCTATACATATTGCAGCAGGGAGATCCCTTGCTGCCATAAGTATAGCGGCCGCGTCTAATTTAACCCGATTCTCTAACCGGCGTCTGTACCATGGACACCGGTTACAGAATCGGGGTTTAGTATAGGCCGATTCTGAATAGGACGCCTCTCCCGGGCGTCCTATACAGAATCAGGGCCTCGGTGTCTTGCGGGCCTCGCCTTCAATATAGGCGGCCTGCCTGAGGAGCATTTTTTTAAAAAAAACGTGCATCCTGATTGGCTGATTAGACAGCTGTAGGACGCCTACAGCTGCCTAAAATCGGGACGCACTTTTGGAGAATCAGGGCCTTTGTGCTGGTAGCATTTTTGTACCTTAAAAGATTTTTTCTAAAACAAAATTACTATCAATAATATCTTTACGGAGTTTTTCTATGACTGAGGATGTGCTCTCTATGACAACTTAGAATTTGTCATAGTATTTTCCCAAGTTCACTCTTAGGGAACACTGAGGTCTTTTCTCCGTAGTAGGACTCTGCCTTAATTTATCTCAGAGTGAGGCTTTAATAAGTGAATACCTTTTGGTGATTTTTTATCAATATTTTATGCCAGTCCCCTGGAACTGGGGGTATAGATATGATAAATACTCCTGGACATCTTCTAAGCCATGATCAGACATCCCTATTTGCCCTACTTAATATCGGAAAAAAAAGGAGAGCCACAGTAAATATTAACTTCAATCAATGAAATCAACATACAGTTACAATCTGGCTTTCTGAGTTGTGACAGAGGAAACATCAAACACATTCTTACAGCAGCAGCAGGACGTACCTGTCTTACTTGCTCCGAAAAGTATTCCAAAATGCAGACAGAGTACTTCACACAGCTGACTTGGGTTTTTTTTTCGATATTAAGGGCTCCTTTTACTAAGGTGCGCTATGCCTTTAAGCGCATGCTAAATATTAGCGTGCGCTAACCATGCACTAAATGCTAACGTGTGCATGTTAGTCTATGGACGCTTTAGCGGTTATTGTGCGTGTAGATTTTGTGCACACTAAATACGCTTAGTGCACCTTAGTAAAACAAGGGGTTAGTTGCAGTTAGAGAGTATAGCCAATATGAAGCAGATTCAGTGGTATTGCAGTAGAAAGAAACATGACAATACTGTCAAGTACTCTGGAGATCATTATTTGCTATGGCATTTTATGTTTCTACGCACTGAATATGCATTACCCAGTTAGAATACAACCTGCTGTTAATGCCCGGCATATGCACTTTGTATGTACCATGAGGGGCCGCTGAAAACTTCTCAGCCCAGCCAGGAAGAGAATCTACATGAATCCTTCATTTTACTTTAGCGCGATTTTTACAGTTTTCAGTGACTTCCGGCGCGACACATTATCGGTTTGGTTCCATTGATTTTTCAACATTTTTTGTGACAAATGTTCTTTCCTTTTTCTACCATGGACCCCTGATGAAGGTTGTCTGAAACACGGGCCGTGTTGGGTCCCTTGTTTGGTAAAAAGGTTTTAATATACTTTGGTTGTCACAATAAATTTTGCCTACATCATTGTACATATCTGCAGTTTTGGTTTGTTTGTTCCTGGTTGGTTTTTTTTCACTGCAGACAAGTTTGGACCCCTCTTCCTTTTGGTTCTGAATATGCATTACCCAGTTAGAATACAAACTGCTGTTAATGCCCGGCATATGCACTTTGTATGTACCATGAGGAGCCGCTGAAAAGTTCTCAGCCCAGCCAGGAAGAGAATCTACATGAATCCTTCATTTTATAAACCGCAACATCCCTGTAAAAGAAGGCTCAATGTGGTTTACATTAAAACCACACAGTATATTAATTTTAAAAAATATATATATGAACAACACACCAAAATACCCTAATCTGAAATAGCAGAAAACAAGAAAGTCTTAAATCTTTTTCAAAAGATTTGATAGGTGGTGCATGACCACAGATTGATGGGCAATTCATTCCATAAATTAATAAATGGAAAAGAGCAAGACTTGACTCCTTGACTGAATACCTTTAAATGATGGAAAAGACAATTTATAAGTTGTAGAAGATCTATGGCCACTTTGTTGTGGCAGACCTAAAGGCAATGGTACAATTGAGTCACCTAATTGTCCATAAAATATTTTAAAACCTAGACAGGAACATTTGAACTTGACTCTTGACTGAATATGAAGCCAATGTAGTGATCTCAAGAGGGTTGTGACATGTTCAAATTTATTTTGTGTTCAATTCAGCTGAGCTACAGTATTCTGTATCAGTTATAGATGTTTTAAATTACCTTTAATTAAACCATAAAAAACTCAATTACAATAGTCCAACTGAGCTAATACATTTGGCTGAACAATCGTGGAAAATGATGTTGATGAAATAGGGCTCGAACCGACTTCAGGTGATGCAAACTTAGAAAACATTTTCTAACTAGATTATTTATCTGTTGTTGAAAAGATAACGTAGAATCTAGTATAATATCCAATACTAGTGTTTAAGCTCGTTACATTAACGGGTGCTAGAGTAGATGTCTGTCTGTCTGGGTTTTTTTCTTTGTCTCTCTCTCTCTTCTTGGACGCTATCTGTCTGTGTCTCTCTCTGGCCCCACTGTCTGTCTATCTTTCTTTTTGTCTCTGTCTCCCTAGCCCCCTGCCTGCCTGTATTTCTTTGTAGCGCCATGCCTGCCTGTCTTTCCATGGCCCCTTCCTATGTCCTTAGTGTCCCATCCTATGTCCTCAGTGCCCCCAGTTCTGCCTTCCTATGTCCTTAGTGTCCCATCCTATGTCCTTAGTGCCCTCAGTGCCTCCTTCCTATGTCCTTAGTGTCCCGTCCTTAGTGCCCTCAGTGCCTCCTATGTCTTTAGTGCCCCTTTCTATGTCCTTAGTGCCCTCAGTACCTCCTATGTCCTTAGTGCCCTCAGTGCCCCTTCCTATGTCCTTAGTGCCCCTTCCTATGTCCTTCCCATGTCCTTAGTACCCCTTCTAATGTCCTTAGTGCCCCCAGTGCCTCCTTCCCATGTCCTTATTGCCCCCAGTGCCTCCATCCTGTGTCTTTAGTGCCCCATTGACTCTGTCCTGTGTCCTTAATGTCCCCAGTGCTTCCTTCCCATGTCCTTAGTGCCCCAGTGTCTCCTTCCTGTGTCCTTAGTGCCCCAGTGCCTCTGTCCTGTGTCCTTAGTGCCCTCAGTGCCCCTTCCTATGTTCTTAGTGCCCCCCAGTGCCTCCTTCCAATGTCCCCCTCACTTCCTTCCAGACTTTGTCCCACCCCCACCCTCCGAAGCCAGCCTGCCTTCCTCCCATCCCCATTTGCAGTATAATCCTTGAGAAGCATGTTTCCATTCCCACCCCTCCCCACTACTACTGCTGCCATGCAGCCGACCCCACTGACCCTCCCATTGCGAGTTGACAATGGGCATCCCAGCTCCGGCAGTGTCCGCAGCGCTCTAGGCACGCTGCTTTGCGGCCTTCTGCTGCCCTGATTTCCTCTGCTGTGTCTCTGATGATGTCATCAGGGATGCGGCAGAGGAAATTGGGGCGGTGGAGGGCCGGGAGGCAGCATGTTTGTAGTGCTGAGGATGCTGCTGGAGGCGGGAGTTTTGTGGTCGTCTTGCATTGGGAGGGTCAGATGGGAGGGTCAACAGGGGTTCGGGTGCAGCGAGGGGCAACGACGACAAACTGGCTTAGAGGAAAACAGAACCCTAGGCACGCATGCGCACTCCTACCTGCCAGGGACCTACTGATCACGGAACACGCAAGTGGGAGTGCGCATGTGCGCTTAGGGTTTTATTATTATAGATTCTTGATGATTGAAATGAAACAAAATGAAAAGTGTCAAGAAAAGCATGGAATAACGTGTAACTTTCAAGGCTCTACATCACTCTCTTCTTGGTTGGGCTGAGAACTTTTCAGTGACCCCCTCTTATTTTTCAGCAAAATAATCTATTGAATCAATTCTGTTTTTTATTTATTTATTTATTTTTTTAAGACATAAGGGAAATCTACTTTGCTCATTCATCACAATTTCTCTGAGCTGTCGGGGTCAGATCTAAAATTTCAGCTAAACACGATAATACAAAAGTGCTATTTTGTGATGGCTTGCTAGATCTCTGAAAAACATATATTCCAATAACAATAAAGATATATACAGAGATAATAAAGCAATACATGGATACATTTTTATTTTAGTTGCAAGGCAAAACAACATTCATTTCTTAGGAGAATTAATAACTAATGATTGTTAGACAGTTTGAACACTGGTGAAAATATTGTTCCCTATATTAGAAAAGAATTTTATAGCACAAATCCATTGAGATTTGAAATAAGAAATTAAACCAGAAGCAGGGGAACTATTAAAAAAAAAAAAAAAACCCGAATGCAAACAGCAAGCTACCTTGCACTGATAGTTTTCTAGATGAGCTATGGGATCTATGAAAAAGGAAATATAAGCAAACTTTTATCATCTATTCTAGGGTAGAAGAGAAGGCAGAATAGACAAGCATGAATTGAAACCAGATAAAATGCTTGGATTGGGTGGGGAATGCAACAGTGTGCATAGTCTGATTTTTTTTACAATCATGCATTTTGTTTTGAAAGGCAAAACTATATGCAGAGAAAGCAAGTATGCAAGTTCCTCCTCCCCCCCCACACACACTCCTTAGCAACTGGTGCGAAGTCCACAGGTAAAATTGCAAACAGAGCTTACCAGAGCAAGACTGGCTTTAAATTTATGTATTCATTTATTTAGCCTGTCCTCCCAAAAGAACCCAGAACGGGTTACAGGAGTACATGCAAATGAGGAGGTTAAGGCAAGAAACTTAGAAGCATACTTGTCAGTGGGATCTTCAGGATGAAAGTTAAAATCCCCATGAATGAGGGAGGAAGAATATGAATCAAGGAAGCCCAAAAGCCAGGAGTCAAATTCAGTGAGAAAGGAGGGAGGGGACTTGTTGGGGGGACAATAAATGACCATTATCTGCAGAGGTAAAGGAGTGAATAAGCGAATGGAGTGGACTTCAAATGAGGAAAGGCTATTGGATAGAGAGAGAAGAGGCTGAAATCTGCAAGAAGGAGAAAGAAGAAGCCCAACACCTCCACCTCGACTAGTAGGATGAGGTGTATGGGAGAAGCGGTAGCCACCATGGGAAAGGACAGCAACTGCAGTGGAGTCCTCAGGGCAAATCCATGTTTCAGTTAGAGCAAGCAGGTGGAAGGACTGGAAGATAAAGAGGTCATGAATGTAGGGCAGTTTGTTGGAGACAGAATGAGCATTCAACAGGGCATATGAGAAAGGGAGAGAGGAGGATTAAAGGAGAGGTATAGGTATAAGGTTAAGGCAGTTACACACGTGGGGAAGCAGCTGGTGTGGAGGGCCAGGGTTTGGATTGACATCCCCAACAGTGAGCAGAAGAAAGAGTAAGAGAGTACACCGAAGTAAAGGGGAATAATGAAGACGGGTGGAGCTAAAAGAGAAAGGAGATGGATGAATGGAAGAGAGAGAATGCTTGAGCTTGAGTGCAGTGAATAAGGTAGATGACAAGATGGCTGGTGAGGGGATAGGAAAAGAAGGATAGTGAGGACTTATGGTGTGGAGTGGAGAGGGAGTAAGACTGGGGAGAGTGAGTATGAGAAACAGAAAATAAATTGGAGCCTTAAGGGGAGGAACAGAGAAAGGAAATAGAGCTATACAAGAAGAGGAAGTGAGAATATGGAGGCACCCTAAGGAGGCGCACGAAGCAGTGCTCTAAGGAGTATGTGCTCCTTTTTCGCGCTCCTTGTTCGCATGATGTATCGCACACTGGCGGCATGCGCCATGCGCCACCCAGAGAGGATTCAAATTAAATAGCAAGGCTAGTGAGGTCACCTGAGTGCTTGCTTGGGAGTGGTTACAGTCAGCCAATCAGAGGCAGAGGGGGAAAGGCCTAGATGTGGACTGCAAGAGAGATGGGGGATGGAGAGATGAATCTGCTGTCCACCCTGAAAGAAAACAGAGGAAGGAATTTAGTTTAGAGGGCAAGCTGGACCAAGGGGAAAACAGGACCAAGAGACAGAACAGAAAGGAACAGAAGGGCTTAGAATGAATATGTGATGTAACAGAAAACTTTTGCTCATATCAATTTCAACTCTTAGATGGAACATTGCTTCAATTTCTCTTTCTACTTTCCCCATCTCCCTTGATGAGTTTAGTACCTTACCTACCTCCTTCAGGGTGGCAATACTTCAACTGACACAGCACCAAAAGTCCTGAGGCTGACATGCATGAGGCATTGAGCATCTACGCATGCACAAGGTCTGCTAGCTTCTGAAGTTTAAAGGGGGAAGGAGCAGTCAAGCCTTGAGCATGCATAGATGTTCAAGGCTCTGTGCCCACCAGTCTCTATGCCTTTGGGACTATGCCAATTGGAATATTGCTACCCTAGGGAAGAACAGTAAGGCATTAAATCCTCCTTTTTACAAAACCGTAGAGTGGTTTTTAGCACTGACCGCAGTGGTAACACCACAGCAATCAGTGCTAAAAACGTAAGTGTGGTTGTGTAAAAGGGGGGTAAATATGTTGCGTGGAGGCTGGAAGGTAGAGAGAAGTGTTAGATACCCAAGGAAGGAGGGAAATGCTAGAGACTACATAGAATGCTTCAAGGGTAGGGAAGGATGCTGGATGCCATGGGAGGGAGCAACTATGAGATGGTAAGTAAGGGAGATGCTGGAGCTGGGGTCAGAGCATGGCTGAGGGCAGAGCTTGCCCTCCTCAGACAAAAAAGGTATTCCACTTCCCCTGCAATAGAAGCACAGAAACACGATGGCAGATAAAGGCCAAATGGCCCATCCAGTCTGCAGTAACCATAATATCTTCCTCTAAGAGATCGCACGTGCCTATCCCACGCCTTCTTGAATTCAGACACAGTAAAAGAAACATAGAAACATGATGGCAGATAAAGGCCGATTGGCCCATCTAGTCTATCCATTAAAGTGTGTTAGACTTTGTGTATAAATTAGTTGAGCTTTTGCACACAATTTTGTCCAGTATCATGAGTGCCCTGTGTATAAATGTGTTTTGTTCATGAGCTAACTGTACAAAGGCTTGGGTAGACATGAGTGCACAGATCATTTAAATCTCATTGTAATGAAGGAATTAGCTGCTAAAGGCAGATGGAGAGAGGTGCACATAAGAACAGAAGGTTGAGTGCAGTGTTCTCAAAGGCTTTATCAAAGTTCTCAGGAGAGGTAAAAGATTAACTTATTCTTATGCAGTAGTGTTAATGAGGATTTCATGTTTGTTTCTTCTTTTTACATACTGTATCTACAACTTTTTTTAATGACTCTATTGAATAGGAAAGGTTTAAAAAAAAGGAGGAAAGATATGCTAGAACAAACATTAAAATTCTGGACTTTTTAGCATTCAGAAAAAAATTGTATTGGCACTCAGAACTGCATGTGCATCTATAAGTATAAATCTAGAGTGTTATTTTGTTCATGCATGTAGAACTTGTATGCATGAAATAGCATTCCATATATTTAATATTTAAATCTTTCAATTCTTTTCTTAGGTCTTCAGAAGTACCAGTATATTAGCCAAGGGGTTCATAATCGAAAGAGAAATACGTCCAAAAACCTAAGTCAGCACTTGGACGAACATTTCTCAAAAACGTCCAAGTGCCGATACTAAAAACGGGTTTATTTCTAAACGACCTAGGCCTTTATAGTGCCGCTGAACGACCAAAGCTAAACGGGGCATTTTGGGAGAAGTGTCGAGGGTGGGAGTTGGGCGGGACATGGGCCGGCTTAAACTTAGTCGTACAACATGTATAACCGAAAGTTATGCAGCCCACGATTGACGGAACTTGGACGTTGTGACTTAGACCATGTTTTACATGGTCTAAGTCACAAAAAACCACCTAAAGTTACCAGATAAGCACTGAAAACACATAAAATAGACCCCCCACAAACTACCCCAGTTATCCCCGACCCCCCCAAAATAAAAATATTAATCGCACCTTTAAAATTCAGCCTCCAGACCATCATCACCTGGCCACCTGGCATAGGAAAGCCTAGTCATCCAGCACAGAGGCAGCTTAAGTCATCTTGGAGGTGGTTTAGGGACCCATAGAGAGGAGAACCCATGCCCATAAGCCCCTGTAAGCACTGCATTGATACTTAAACATGTGCACTCCCCTATATACCCCCAAAACCTTTTTTTACTGGCATATAAGTGGCTCCTGCAGCCCTAAGGGCTATTGGGGTGGTAGATAAGTGGGTCTAGGGGATTCAGGAGGTGGTTTGGGGGGGCTCACCATAAAGTATAAGGGAGCTGTAGTGAGGAAAAGACATGGCACCCTTTTGTAAAGTTCACAGCAGTGCCCTTTAAGGTACCCCACTATTTAGGTGCCATGTCTGGGTGTGCAGTTCATCACTTTGCAGACCCCTCCCACGTCCAACAGGGCTTGTTCTAGGCGTTTTAGACTTGGGCAAAAATATGGACGAAAATGTGGTATAAAGATGGACGATTTAGCGGCTTGGACAATCAGATCGGCAGGACGTATAATTATACGATTTTCGAAACGAAAAAAAGTTGGAAGTATTTTTCGAAAATGTGTCTTAAGCTGTTTTTTACTTTGGACAACTTGTGAGATGGATGTAAACGGACTTAGACATCCCTTTCGATTATGCCCCTCCGTGTGTTTTCAATGGCTAAAATATTGTTTTGGCACTGGCCTCCTCATTAGACCCGTTTATATTTTCTATAAAGTGTCCTTAGTGCATCGTGCTAAATCAAAGTTTTTTAAATATAAAAGATTTTAACTTATCTTTTTTGTTGATTTTTACTTTATTGCTCATATCGGGAAGGGACCTGTCACTCCGACATGTTTCACCCGAAGGCTGTATCAAGAAAAGTCCCCCTTTTATTCTCATTCTACACCATCCCAATCAATAAGTTAAAATCTTTTAGTACCAAAACAGTATTTTAGTCATTGAAAACACTTGGCTAATATACTGGCCTAAGAAAATAATTTAAAGAATTAAATATTAAATATATATAGTACGATTTAAGATACTGTCTTGTATGGATGGCACATTGATGAACTACAGTATTAAAAATCTGGCTGAAGGACAATACTTGAAATAGCATAGGGTGTCCAATTTTGGAGATGTCATTATTTTAAAAAGCATTAGTGAAAAAATGGTACAATTTCATGTGGAAAAGCAACTATTGCCTTTAATTTTTGTATATTTATTTTGTTTTAAAAAATTTCTAGACCGTATCATCTAAATTTGTGTGGTGTTATTTACCTACCTGCAATTGCTAGGAAATTATGCAAAAATGTACAAATTATTGAAATATGTTCAGGTGTTCTGACAATAGTTTTTTTATGTGTCTGCATTGCATGTTTATGCATTCTGTATCTTGATTATTAAGGAAAGAATCAGAAAACTTGCCCAGGGTCACAAGGAGCAGTGTGGGTTTGAACCCACAACCTCAGGGTGCTGAGGCTGTTGCTTTAACCACTGCGAAACACTCTTTCCTTAGTTTCACCAGCATCCCACAACAAACACCCTTTCCCCAAGTTTAGGTTCTCTTCTTTCTCTCCTTTTCTTCTACAGCCTGCAGTAAGCTGCTTCCTGCCCCCTCAACTCAGTTTGACATCACTCATTGTAGCTCTTCCTAAGTCTGGCATCTCCCTTCTGCTTCCAGCTTCTGCTCTGTCTGTGTTGATCTTTCTTTCCCCCTTTCTCCCATTCTCCATTCCCGCCCCAGTTCTTGAGTCCAGCATCTCAGCCTGCCTACTTTAATCCCACCCATCCAACCCTCTTACATATTATCGTCCTCTTCCCAACAGCAATTCATCCAGACTCTCTCTGGACGACCCCAGGGGGCCTTTCCTCTGCAACATCCTGTTGCCACATGGAAGGGGCACTCAGAGGAAAGACACTTGGGCTGGCCAGAGAGAGCCTGACTGAATCACTGCCAGGAAAAAAAATTGATTGTTTGTAAAACTATTGAGTGGGTGGGAAGTAGGCTTGCAGATAGACAGGCAGGGATGCCAGACACAAAAAATAAGGAGGGAAGAGAGGACAGGGAACGAGAAAGAAAGTTCATATTGGGTAGTGTTCTTCAATTTACAGTTCCCAGGCACAAGCACTATTCAATAAACCACACCTAACTTTTAAGTGTGGTTTATAAAACAACACTTTTTCAGGGCTGATTTTAGGGGCACCATATATAGAATTTACCCCTATATGTTTTGTACCCATGGATGGTGCTATACATTTTGCACTTGGTTCAATATGAATGGCACTATACATTTTGAGCCTGGTACAATATGTCCTATTCCACTGCCGCAGGCAGCAGTAGATGTTTCCCCTACAGATGTTGTAATGAAATCTGGGACGCTGCAGATATTTCTCAAATGTTGTGTGCTTGGCCCATGAGGGCAGATCACGTTGCTGTCAACTCATCTTTTGACAAACGTGTTTATTTATACGTTTCCCATTCACAAGTGTTGAGACATCGCCTTAGATGTGCTCCATATTTTTACTAAGACAGATTGTGTTGCAGAACTTGTGGTGCAGTGGCATAGTAAGGGAGTACGAGGGTGTGCTCTGCCCCAGGCTTGGTCTTCCTAAGGGTGCGGCATCCCTCCTCCTCTCCGCTCCCTGATCTTCTCTTTGCCGCATGCCCCTTGCCTGCCCCTGTATGTTTTTCTTGCTTCCCTGGCACAAGGTTGCTGCCTGCGTCAGCATCAGTGCTCTCTCTGATGTCACTTCTGGAACCCACGCCTAGGAAGTGACATCAAAGGGCGAGCGGACACCGATGTGGGCATGCTGTTTACGCTGGAGAAGTTAAAAAGGTACTTGGAAAGGGAAGGGTGTGTTTCAGGGGGGCGGGGAAGAGGGCAGGGAAGGAGCGCCACCACCCTAGGTGGCACCTAAACTTATTCATGGGAATTGCCCAAAAAGAAATAAGACATCTTCAAATTATTCAAAACATCTCAATAAAACTTATAATGAAAGCAAAAAAATTTGATTACGTCTCGCCGCTTCTCAAAAAAGCACACTGGCTTCCAGTTTCTCACAGAATATCTTATAAAATATGTCTATTAACCCTTAAATGCCTTCTTCATAAAGCCCTGGCCTTCATCGATAGGCTCTTAATTCCTTATGCCTCTACAAGAATTCTTAGGTCTAACGATCAGCATTTACTTACAGTTCCCTCTCTCAAGGTTATCAATACGCGCTGACAATACATCTTCTCTGTAATGGCTCCACAACTGTGGAATTCTCTCCCTATTCACCTAAGGGAAGAACGCATATTAGACTGATTTAAGAGTAAGTTGAAATGCTTTATTTTTAAAGATGCCTTCAACTGCTAGTACTCTTGTCTTGAATCATTCCATAGGGTCTGCCCTGCGACTTTCTTTTAATGTCACCTTCCCTTTCATTCATTCCCTTTTTGTCTTATTTTCTTTAAAATATTGTATTTCTTTCCCTCTTTCCTCACAAGTCTTGTTTTAGGATATATCTGGCATGCTTTGTCCCCCTGAAAGTTGAAGGGGCACATATATTCTTTGTAAGTTTTTCTATTCCTGCTTGTGTAAAAGGAACTGCTGAAACATCATTTTGCCAAGAACCCACAAGGTCTTTTCTTTTTGTGTTCTGAGCTCTTGTGTCCCCATTTTGTTCTGTAGTTGACGTGTTTTGATAAGAAACATTTGTTACAAAAGAAACATTGCTAGACCTTAGACAAGACAGTATTATATGCTATAATGGAAACTTCAAACTATTCCCCCCTTTATGTTTGCTACCTTTTTCTAGTTGCTTTTATGTATCCTTGTTACCAAATATGCTCTTTCCTACAGTCAAATGCTGAGAAAACTGACCCATGTGAAATGCTATAAAAGGTGTATGCAGTACTCTGAATAAAGAGAGAGATATCCCTTTGCATATTTGCTTGTGCGTTTGTGTGTGTGTGTGTGTGATTTCTTTCTAAAGAGGTGTCCCCGGGTGCATCTGTAGTCAGGACAGCAGAACCAGGCTAATACAAATTGGGACCTGGTCGTTTCAAAAGTTGTATGGATTTTAGTTATGTACATCGCTTTGAAGTTTGATTAAGCAATCCATCAAATCTTAAATAAACTTGGAAACTTAGGCACCGGAACACGTTTGCTGTGGAGATGTTTGCATAGTTCTATTTTCTTTCACATTGCACAAACATCACTATAAAAAAATTATCCGTCCACCACCAGTTTTACAAAACCATAGTATATGTTTATAGCGCTGGCCACGGCAGTAACATCTCCGATGCTCATAGGAATTCTATGAGCGGCAGAACTCTTACAGCCGTGACCAGTATTAAAAATTACGCTACGGTTTTGTAAAAGGGGGGAGGGATATATGTAGTTTTTGTAAGGACTGATGAATGATAAGGGAGCCATTGACAAGCAGATAAAATACATTTATTTTCTTCACTTTCCATGGTTATTGAGGCCCTTTTTCCTATGTTGAAATGATTAGAGCCCCTTTCACAAAGCCATGGTAGCAATTCCTGGTGCGGCAACTTCAACAAAATCCACGGGAGTTGAAAGGGCTGTGCCACTTTTGTCACATGGGAATCACTAACACGGTTTTGTAAAAGGGGCCATTAATGCATTGTGCATATTGAATAGATGCAATTGAATGTGGTGAAGGCTCCTTGGCCTTATTAGTGCTGGAAAAACACAGACCCAACCCACAGGGCCACATTTCACCAGCTGTCTGCATCTAGAGTATATGAAGCAACTAATAAAAGGTTCCAATTTTTGTGGTTAACAGTTCAGACAGCTCACATGTGACTTCATATACCCAAGTGTGTCCATTGTAATAATATAGGACTCCTTTTACAAAGCCGCGTTAGGCTTTTTTATCATTGGCTGTGGCGGTATTCGCTCCAACTCTCATAGAATTCCTATCAGCATCAAAGCTAATACCTCCGTGGTTTGTGATTAAAAAAAGCCAAACATGGCTTTATAAAAGGAGGGATAGGCTTCTGAATTCAAGTGCAGCAAATAAGGTGGCCTTAAAATGCTAAGAAGTAACTTAAGACTCCTTGTTTTATCCTATAAAATATGTCTGAAAACAGTAAAATATCTAATATGCTATTTCTTTTGAAAATGTGCAAATCACTAGTGCTGGAAATGCTATTATTTGCAATATCATATATAGACTATAGGAAAGATGGGAGGGGGGGCGATATGATAGAGATGTTTAAATACCTATGTGGCATAAACGTCAACAAGGCAAGTCTCTTTCATTTGAAAGGATGCTCTGGATTGAGAGGGCATAGGATGAAGTTAAGAGGTGATAGGCTCAGGAATAATCTAAGGAAATATGTTTTTACAGAAAGGGTAAAACAAATAAAAATCTAACGAATCTGCAGTAAAAAGCAAACACCAAAAACAAGAAAGAAACTGAAGATGGAAATGTACAAGGACGGGAATCTTTATTTAAAAAATATGTAAATTTGTAATCCTTTAAAAATGGCTCTCATGGAATGCGGACCATACATGTTTCGTGTTTCGGAGAAAAACTCCTTCCTCAGGGGTCCAAGATGTCCTGAAAGGTCACTTGGACACACAAAGTCAGAGGCATGAAGAAAGTATAAGAGGTTTATTACAGCATGCCAGACTCTAGTGCAGTTAACAGCCTGCCTACTAGAGTGTTAGAATCAGGAAATGCATGGACTTTTATGCCCTTTTCACTAAGCATACTCAACTAATATATGCAAAAACTACAATTTTCATTTGTTACTTCTATAACTTTTCTACAATTATTATTGGTCCTAAGCCAGCACTTATGATAGGTTCAGGGATACAACTTATAGTCCTATAGCAAACTAGCTCATTTCTCTGCTTATCTAAATCTTACAGGTCTAAATGTTACATGTACAGAAGGGCAGGGTACATCATGGCTCAAACTCTTATCTATTTAGCTTACAATGTGGTAAGGTAGGGACATTCATTTTAGGTAGATGAGGTCAATAGATTGTACACTTTTTTCAGCTATGTAGGCCAGAGCAATATTTTAAACAACAGTTAACCATTTCATGACCCTACAGTCCAATATATCATATGTAATAATAATAATATAACAGTTTATATACCACAGGACCATGAAGTTCTATGCGGTTTATAATAATTAAAAGATGTTACAGATTGAATGGATTTAACAATGTTCTGCCGGTTAACATTGATTGAAAGATGCTACAAATTGAGTGGATTTAACAAAGTTAAAAACTAGTGATTAACAGCTCTAGGGATCAGTTATTGTGGGATGAGGTTAGTTGCCTAAGTACTTTAGGAACAGATATGTTTTAAGGAGTTTCCTAAATTCCTCATAAGTAGTAGACGTAAGCAATGGTTCTAGATCTTTACCCCATAATGAGAGTGATGCAGAAAACAACGTAGTAATATGGCCATCAAAATTTTCAAAACTGATGCAAAAAAATCTCCTTCTGAGCTGACAAACTGAGTGAATCCGGCTGCCGAAAGTGAAAGACAGAAAGGGTGGTAGATGCATAGAATAGTCTCCCAGCAGAGGTTGTGGAGAATTCAAGAAAGCATGGGACAAGCATGTGGGATTTCTTAGGATGATAAGGAGATAATGAATGCTTGAGATGGATAGACTGGATGAACCATTTGGCCATTATCTACCATCATATTTCTATGTTTAGTCATAACTCCTTTCACCTTGGGTTCTGCATCCCCAACCCCACATGTCATGTCTGTCTGCTGAAGTTAGATTGTAAACTCTTCTGAACAGGGACCATCTATAAATGTCAAAATGTACAGCAGACAATAATATAGCAGACATATGGAACAAATTTCATTGCTTTAACATGGAAAAATGAAATTCACCGTTAAACAGTTGTTAAAAATGGATTAAATTACTTTCAAGTGATTAGCTGTTCCAGTAATGTGATATGATGTAATGCTTTTTAAAATCAGTGACACAGATTTTCAACAAAGGGCAATGATACAGCTAAGAGACTATGACAACTGAATTATGGGTTTCAAACGACATTTCCTTTTACGCTATGGCAGGAAAATGAAATAAGCTTTGATTTATAGCCATTGTAGTCAAAATAGATATTTCTTCTTTACATTTCATCTAAAATTAGGTGAGCCAGGTATATAGACTCTACATTATTTCTTGAGCCATCCACTAAATTACCCATTTCATATGAAGCAGTGCTGGCGCATTGAAAATAATCAGATGCATGCAGTGCTAGAGAATAAGTTGAAAATAGCACCACGAACCAATATGAAATATTTCAAGTTCTGTCCACAAAGCCATTAGCAATTCTATGAATCTTTTTCTCTAAATTGTTAGGTACCATGGTGCTTGTTTTAAATTCATGTTGGTTGACGTTACAGTTTGTTTTTAAATTGCTATTTACTGCCAACGCATAAAGTTTATAGACTTTTAGGAAGAGCATATATATACCATATTTTGTAGAAAACTGAAAGGAGGTTGGCCTACTGTGATATAAATAAATCCTATACAGAAATTAAATGTCAGATTCGGGATGGGGAAATTTTAGCTCATAAAGGGCACAACTCACCCAAATTAGTTTTCATCTAAAATGGATAAGTAGTGGAAGATATTGAAGTTTTTCTGGAAAAAAAAACACAATGCTTCCAAAATATATTATAGGCCTATTTCAAATATTTAAGGACACTGGAGACAGGTTCTCTATAGAAAACACTGATGAAGCTTCCTCTGATTATTATTGCCTGAATCTGCATGCACCTTGTGTACAACAAGGTAATAAATTTAATTTCATTTACACTCTGATAATTGTTAAGCTGTGGAATGAATTGCTAGAGGATGTAGTAAGAGTGGCTAACATAGCTGGTTTTAGAAGAGGTTTGGACAAGTTCCTGGAAGAAAAGTCCATAGTCTGCTATTGAGACAGACATGGGGGACATGGATTGGTAGCATGGAATGAGAGAATGACATGGGGACAAATTTTTTCCCCGTCCCCGCAGGAACTCATTTTCCCATCCTGTCCTGGTGAGTTCTTTTCCTGTGCCATTCCTGCAAGCTCTGTCCTCATCTGCATAAGCCTCAAACATTTTAAAATCATAAGAGTTAAAGGCTTGAGTGGTTAAGGTAGAGTTTACAGGAATAGAACAGGGACAAAACTCGTGGGGATGGGACGGGAAAATTGAGTTCCTGCAGGGATGGAGAAAAATTTGTCCCTGTATCATTCTCTACATGGAATGTTGCTACTGTATGGGTTTTTTTGCCAGGTATTTGTGACCTGGATTGACCACTATGAAGAAGGGATACTGGGCTAGAAGGACCATTGTGGCTGGGTGTTTTTTTTTTTTTTTTTGTTTATTTATTCTTTCAACAAATTATATCAAGCATTATTGTCTTGTACAGAAAGATAGATTAAAGCAATTATAGTTAATTAAGATCTAAGATTAACTTGAGGGAATCCATTAACAAAAGAAAAAGATATTTAACTTAGGTAAATCAAAAGCTTATAGTTGGGTGAGATACATTATTCTTTTGAGGCTGTTAAACTTTCTTCTCTCCCAAGACGCTTAAGAGACACAAAGCTGGACAAATGAGAGGGATCTTGGAAAACATATTTTACAGATTCATATCTTATTATGCACTTGCAAGGAAACCTAAGATAGAATATACCCCCTATCTCAGTTACTGCTGGTCTCAAGATCATAAACTGCCACCTCCTTTTTTGTGTCTCTTTTGAGACGTTGGGGAACATCTGGATTTTGTTTCCTAGAAATTCTTTGGACCTATTTTGAAAAAAACATGCTCAAAATCCACAAAATCGGCACTCGGCACTTGTTGCCCCCCACCCAACTCTCGGTACCCTGCAAGAACTACATAGACTCGCTGCTTTTGACAAATGTGGATTTTATTAATGGCTGCAGCTGTAAATGCCCTAATACAAACATCTACAGACACCAAATACCAACATACCAAAACATTAACCCAGATAATGCATATTATCATATTCATTCACCATGAACCGTTTATATACCATAGCACATCATACTTGCTGCATCTCAGTTCTTATAACCATCAACTCATAAGTGTATTGTGGGCTGCCGTTGTTCTTGTGGGAGAGCCGTTCAAGCTGCCCCGCCTTCTCCCCCTCCCGTTCAAGGAAGGGGCCATTCACCTGTTGGTTGTTGAAGTCATGCCACACGGCCTCCCCGCCGTCCAAACAGGGAGACAAGTCTCTGAGTGCTTACCTCACTTGCTTCTGCAAGGCTATATTTTGCCACTTCTTTTGCTATCATCAAATGTAATGTAGTATTCTTTCTTATCTGTATGATGTGCCTATGACCCCACTATGTTTTTTTCCGCCACTGTTGCATCTATGGCTGCGACTGGTATCCCTTGGGGAGGGAGGGAGATGCCATGATGCTCCCATGGCGAGGGCCGAACTGAGACTTCCGCCTCAGTTCAGATCGCCTCACCCTCACTTGCCCCGCCCCCCCCCCCCGTGCCTACACTCCTGTCCCTAATTGGCCCTCTGACCCTGTCTATTCTCTGCCCCTGTTCCCCCCTTTTCCCCCCTTTCACTTCCCTCCCTGGGGCAACGACCTAGGCCATTTTGTCGCCGCTGCCCCCTTATAGGGTGGGCCGCTTATCCTTTCTTTGTCCAGTAATAAGGCTACCATTAGCAGTAGTATTGCCGGATTGGCGAGAACTGTGTAAGAGGCTTCTAACAAGTTTGTAACATCCAGTGGGGTTTGTTGTTGATTTTTATTTTCTAACTGTTGTTCTTGTTTAGCTGGCACATAATATACTCTGAGAAATGAGGGAATAGATTGTTCAGGTACATTTAGTACCTATATAAAGTACCTCTTCAGCATATCAATAGGAGTTATCATTGGAATTCTTGGAAAGTTCAACAGACATAGATTATTAACTCTATTTTGATTCTCCATCGTTGAGATTTTCTGAGATTCACATTTAACATTAAACACATCTTGCTTTAAAGAATATATTTCCTTTCTTTCTACTTTAATTTTCTCTCCTAAGTCTTTAACTTGTGAAGATAAAGATTTTCCCAAATTATCAACAAGGTCCCACAAGGCGCTCAAAGTAACCTCGAGGGGTTTACTTACATTATGGCTATTCTAATGTTCTTTGTAGCTCTGATAGATGAAACTGTTTACTTGTAGCTCCTGCCATTTCTATCAGAGATTTTTGGGAAGAATGTCTTATTTCCTTATTTTCCTATCACTTTGCCCTTTCTCTAATCTCCCCTCATTCTTTTCTTTAACTAATAGGGAAGTATTGCCAAAACATTTCTAATAAAGATTGAAGCATTTTCTTGACTTACCTGGCTCTTGTTTTTAAATTCTGCATTTTCAATCTGCTCATATCTTGCATCATAAAGGGATACTATTATAAAGGCATTTTTACACTTATATATTATATATGATATTATATGCATGTGAAATGGCACTTACAAAATTAACCTGTTCTAAAGTATAAGCAATGGCTTGAATGTGTATACTCTACTTTCAGGTGGGGGTTGAGCATAGCTGGAGCCATGTTTTATACATGAGTTTTAGAAAATACACTTTGAACAGATTTGGGGGCAAATTCTGTAAAGGACGTCTAACTTTAGGAGTCCACCATGTGGACGTCCATTGACTTAGGTGTCCAAATAAAGTGGATAATAAGCCCAATTAAAGACTTTAACAAGCATTAATTAGAATTTAGATGGCCAAACGCTGGACACGATTCTCAAAATGATGTCCATAATTTCATGGACGCCCATTGGAAAAGGTTGCATCTAGCAGGATAGGCGTGGGTTTGCCTTCAAAACTGATGTCAGTTTACAGAATTGCATACCGCTGAGCATGCTAACACATCTACCTAATTCCTAAAATGTAGGCATTGCAAAAACAGGTCTACTTTTGAACGTAAGTTGGGTGCTAGGTAGACTTAGGGGTCGCTTAGGTGTGCCAGAGGCATCCACATATAGGTGAATGGTGCTTTATTTTGTTGGGTAAAGAGGACTCCAGTTTGATATTAAGGTCAAAAGATGTATAATAATGCATTACTTTAGCAAAGCATATGCATCTCTCCCTTTCTCTTCACAACTGCTCTCCTATCCAGTATCTCTATCCCCCTCCACACCTTGAGCCACCTTTTCTCCCTTTCTGTTCCTTCCCCCTCTCCCTATGTTTTTAGACCCATTATTTTTCCCCTCCCCCCCTCACACTCTCAGTCCGGAATATGCACATCTCTTCCCTCCCTCCGTGTACTTCTACATCAAGGCCTGCCTCCCCGAAGGCCTACATGTTTTCTCCCTTCTTTCTAGTGTCCTCCAGTTTCCTGGTTTCACCTTCAAAGCAGCCTGCAGAGGATCGCTGGTCAGCTGTAATGATCCTAGGAGGCTACCATCGGCATCCGCAGCAGAGGGAACGTGCTGCGGAGGCTACAGCAGCCTGCTAGGATCGCTACAGCTGACTGGCGATCCTCCGCAGGCTGGTTTGAAAGTGAGACCTGGAAGCTGGGAGAGAGATGGTGGACAATGAGATGAAGGGAGGGAAGGAACAGGGTATTTTATCTCGGGCCAAATTTAATTACCCTGCAGTCCAAATTTGGCCTACAGGCCTGAATTAGACACCCATGCTTTAGATTCTGACAATGTACAGATATTTTCCCTTTGGGAATTAGTATAAAGCCCTAGGGTACAAAGTGCACTTTTGCTTTTTATCTAATGTGAGTTTTTGAACACAGCCCTATTAATCTTTTCTTAAAAGGGACATTTAATATAAAAGGCAAATTTCTCTTTATAACACAGTTACTCAAGAACTGAAGCACACATCAAGAGAATGACAAACATATTGAATATTAAGTGGAATCGGATTCAATTACTCTCTTCTTATGAAACGAAAAGACCTGTCCCCAATCTCTTTCAAGAGAACAAAACAATCACTTCTTTCTCTTGCTTTTACATCTGTGAGAAACAATGTCTATTAAATTACAATTGCATTTTTCATATTTTTCTCTCCCCCAGATTTATAACAAGATTCCAAGACACATTAAAGATTTTTATCTATTCTGTATATTTCTATGCTAAATTAATGCAGCACAGAATAAGATTGCCAAGAGAGTTTAGCCTCATGTTTTCAATTTGACAGGGTAAAATACCAATATACAAACTTCAGCAACATTTGGGATATGTAAAAAATTTCATTTAGAATGTGATACAATTATGTAGAGAATATCTTGGACTTACACCTAATCCTTATACCCTCCACTGGAGTTCCTTTCTCATCCTAATTCCTGTAAACCGTGTCGAGCTCTGCGTCTACGGAGATGGTGCGGTATATAAATCTAAGGTTTAGTTTAGTTTAGTTTAGTTTAAGAGGATGTCTGATAATGGTGAAGAGCACATGGGTTTCTCAGAGGCTAGCTGAAGGGTATGGAGGAATCTTTTCAGGAAAAAAAAAGGACAACATTGAGAAAACAATAAACCCCTGTGTTATTTGAAATAGCAAATGGAGAAAGAGACAATTATGGCTCTCTAAGGAGTTACTGAAATAATAAGTATAAATAGGTCCGCTTTCAAAACTTTAAAACATTAAAAAAAAAAAATAACAGGCAGAGATGGGCAATCAAAATTATCATAAAAAGCAAAGAAAGACATTATGGGGCTCATAATCGAAAGAGAAAAACGTCCAAAAACCGGCCTAAGTTGACACTTGGACAAACATTGTAAAAATACGTCCAAGTGCCGATAATAAAAAACGGATTTTGGACGTATTTATAAATGACCTAGGCCTTCATAGTGCCGCTGAACGACCATAGCTAAATGGGGCATTTCGGGAGGATTGTCGAGGGCAGGAGTTGGGAGGGACATGGGCCGGCTTAGACTTAGTCGTACTGCATGTTGTCACGATCCTAGCCCCGAAGGTGGACTCGTGCCTGGCTTTTCTAGTGCTAAAGCTAGCCCAAGGATACACAGTAGGAAAGGAATTACTGACTACCCCTTTAATTCTGAAACAAACAATGTGAAGGGAGTAGAGGAGGTGCAGGGGAACAGCCTAGAACAGCTTCTGAGGCATACTTCTCCCTCTGCTAGTCCCCAGCTGAAAGGGATAATTAAAAAACCAGGAAAAGCTAAGCAGGCAGGGCAGGTAGCTCCTCCTCTTCTGAGAACAGGGCGGGCTCGTTTGTGCAATTTAGAGGCTGCTCTCAGGGGAAAAAAGGCAGTCTTGCCTGGGTCAGCTCGAGGAGAGTACCGTATTTTCACGCATATAACGCGCGCGTTATACGCGTTTTTACCTACCGCGCATACCCCTCGCGCGTTATATGCGTGAGCGCGGTATACAAAAGTTTTAAAACATAGTTCCCACCCCGCCCGACGCCCGATTCACCCCCCCAGCAGGACCGCTCGCACCCCCACCCCGAACGACCGCTCGCACGCGCTCCCACCCGCACCCGCATCCACGATCGGAGCAAGAGGGAGCCCAAGCCCTCTTGCCCGGTCGACTCCCCGACGTCCGATACATCCCCCCCCCCCCGGCAGGACCGCCGACTTCCCGACAATATCGGGCCAGAAGGGAGCCCAAACCCTCCTGGCCACGGCGACCCCCTAACCCCACCCCGCACTACATTACGGGCAGGAGGGATCCCAGGCCCTCCTGCCCTCGACGCAAACCCCCCTCCCCCCAACGACCCCCCCCCCCCCAAGAACCTCCGACCGCCCCCCAGCCGACCCGCGATCCCCCTGGCGACCCCCACGACCCCCCCACCCCCCTTCCCCGTACCTTTGGTAGTTGGCCGGACAGACGGGAGCCAAACCCGCCTGTCCGGCAGGCAGCCAACGAAGGAATGAGGCCGGATTGGCCCATCCATCCTAAAGCTCCGCCTACTGGTGGGGCCTAAGGCGCGTGGGCCAATCAGAATAGGCCCTGGAGCCTTAGGTCCCACCTGGGGGCGCGGCCTGAGGCACATGGTCGGGTTGGGCCCATGTGCCTCAGGCCGCGCCCCCAGGTGGGACCTAAGGCTCCAGGGCCTATTCTGATTGGCCCACGCGCCTTAGGCCCCACCAGTAGGCGGAGCTTTAGGATGGATGGGCCAATCCGGCCTCATTCCTTCGTTGGCTGCCTGCCGGACAGGCGGGTTTGGCTCCCGTCTGTCCGGCCAACTACCAAAGGTACGGGGAAGGGGGGTGGGGGGGTCGTGGGGGTCGCCAGGGGGGTCGCGGGTCGGCTGGGGTGGCGGTCGGAGGTTCTTGGGGGGGGCGGTCGTTGGGGGGGAGGGGGGTTTGCATCGAGGGCAGGAGGGCCTGGGATCCCTCCTGCCCGTAATGTAGTGCGGGGTGGGGTTAGGGGGTCGCCGTGGCCAGGAGGGTTTGGCTCCCTTCTGGCCCAACTACCAAAGGTACGGGGAAGGGGGGTGGGGGGGTCGCCAGGGGGGTCGCGGGTCGGCTGGGGGGGCGGTCGGAGGTTCTTGGGGGGGGCGGTCGTTGGGGGGAGGGGGGGTTGCGTCGAGGGCAGGAGGGCCTGGGATCCCTCCTGCCCGTAATGTAGTGCGGGGTGGGGTTAGGGGGTCGCCGTGGCCAGGAGGATTTGGGCTCCCTCCTGGCCCAATATTGTTGGGGAGTCGGCGGTCCTTCGGGGGGAGGGATGTATCGGACGTCGGGGGGGGGGCATCAGGCTTTCAGGATGGGGACAGACCTTCAAGGGGGGACAGTGCACGGAAGTCAGGGGGGGGTGAACGGAGAGTCGGGACAGCGCACGGAAAGTCAGGGCGGGCGAAAGGAGCGTCGGGCAGCATGCGCGGTATACCCGTGAGCGCGGTATACCAAAGTTTTTGTACATATCATCGTGATTTCTGCGCGCTATACCCATGTGCGCGTTTTATACGGGTGTGCGTTATTTGCGTGAAAATACGGTACTCACCTGATGGGGCTCTTGAGTCTCAGGATATTGAGATGAATGAATGTGATACTGACTGTGGGACCAGCCAACAGACAGCGCCAGAGCCCATGGACTGGATACAAACTAATGGACTGCATGAAGATACCTGCATGGACCTAAGTTAAGTGGCAGGTCTGGTTAGTTTACAATATAGCAGTAGGAATTGCTCTGTATGGTTTTTCAAAGCAAGTTGCTTAGTGAGCTGAATGAGACAGGGACTGCTGTACTCAGTTAGAACAGAAAAGAAAATAAAACGTTTTGTTATAAGCTTTAAATAGCTGACTTCCTGAAGTTTATTTGGTTGTTAAGCTGATATAATTTACCTGAGGGAAGTAAGTAAGTTGGGGAGAATCCACTTTCCATATAGGTGGGTTAGTGGGGCTACTCGTGGCGTTCTGTCTTGCAGAACATTTAACAGTGGATTCGCTTACTCCTTTCCCCCCTCATCAGCTAAATTAAACTGATTGAGGAACAAGCCTGTTGCACTGCAGGGCTTGGTTAGAGCACCGCTAGGAGTGCTAGACATATTGCTGTGGGACCAGTCAAGTTTTAGGACAGCAGCATTTTTGGACTTATATTTTGGGCCATCTGACAACAATGATTTTGAACTGTGTTATTTCTTTTCCTTCTTACCTGTATTAAGATGGCAGCTGAGCCCTACTGTTTAGGCTCAGCTATATTTTTGGTTTGTGCACTAACTTTATCATTCTGGAGTCAGGACTGCCTAGAAGTAGACTCCCATTTCCAGAGCACAATAAAGTGTTTTGTTTTGAACCATGAACTGACTGTTGTGCCAATTATGTTTTATATATTGTCACGTGAGATCCAGCAGGACTTCCTACTTAAAGGAAGCACGTCAAAGAGGCGCTGAAGTGAGCAGAGTCCGGATTCCCTGAAGGCCCAGGTATCGGCTCCGCTACAATGTATAACCAAAAGTTATATAGCACAGGATCGACGGAATTTGGACATTGTGACTTAGACCATTTGAAACATGGTCTAAGTCACAAAAGCTCACCTAAAGTGACCATATAAGCACTGCAAACGCATAATACAGACCCACACACACCCAGTGATCAACAACCTCCCCACCCCCATAAAAATATTAATCACAACTTGAAAATTGTGCCTCCAGAATATCATCACCTGGCAGCCTGGCATAGGAAAGCCTAGTCGTGCTGCATAGAGACATCTTAAGCCATCTTGGGGGTGGGTTAGAGACCCATGGAGAGGAGGACCCATGCCCATAAGCCCCTATAATCACTGCATTAATATTGAAACATGTGCACTCCCCTATACACCCCCAAAACCCTTTTGTACTGGCATATAATTGGCTCCTGCAGCCATAAGGGCTATTGGGGTGGTAGATAAGTGGGTCTAGGGGATTCTGGAGGTGGTTTGGGGGTCTCACCATGACCTATAAGGAAGCTGTATTGAGATAAAGATATGGCACCCTTTTTGTGAAGTTCACAGCAGTGCCCTGTAAGGTATCCTGCTATTTAGGTGTCATGTCTGGTTGTGCAGTCCATCACTTTGTAGACCCCTCCCATATCCAAAAGGTCTGTTTCTAGTCATTTTTGCCTTGGATGTAAAGTTGGACGAAAATGTGGTATAAAGATAGATGATTTAGCAGCTTGGACAATCAGATCGGCAAGACGTATAGTTAAACGATTTTTGAAATGGAAAATAATTTGGATGTATTTTTTTGAAAATGTGTCCTAAGCTGTTTTTTAACTTTGGACGACTTGCGACTTGGATGAAAACAGACTTTGACGTTCCTTTCAATTATGCCCCTCCAGGTGTGATTAAAAAAACAAACATATTGTAGAAACATAGAAGCATCATAGATAAAGTCCAAATGGCCCATCTAGTCTGCCCTTCTACAGCATCCAATATCTCCTCCTCTCCCTAAGAGATCCCACATACCTGTCTCATACTTTCTTGAATTTAGAACCAGGCTTTGTTTCAACCACCTCTACTGGGAGATTATTCCATGTCTCTACCACCCTTTATATAAAAACGTATTTTCTTTATGCCAAATAGGTACCTATTTCAACATATCTATTATATTTCCTCTCTTTTGCCTTTTCTACAAAGTATACATATTGAGATCTTTAAGTCTATCCCTGTACACCTTATGATGTAGACAATCGACCATTTTAGTTTTCTTCCTCTGGACCAACTCCATCCTGTATACTGTATATTCTTTTGAAAATGTGATCTCCAGAACTATACACAATATACTAAATGAGGTCTCATCAGAGTCTTATACAAAGGCATCAATACCTCCTTTTTCCTACTAGTAATTCCACCCCCTATGTAACCAAACATTCTTCTAGCTTTCACCAACTTTTCATCCTATTTGGCCACCTTAAGATCATCACATACTATTACACCCAAGTCCTGCTCCTCTTTCGTTCTTTCATTTTTGGTGCCCAAGTGCATGACCTTGCATTCCTTAGCATTAAATCTATATCTGCCAAATTTCAGATCATTCTTTAAGCTTCACTAGGTCCTTCCTCATGTTTTCCACATCATCAGGGATGTCTACTCTATTGCAGATTTTTGTAACATTTGCAAAGGGGCAAATCTTACCAGTCAGCCCTTCAGCAATATCCCTTAAAAAAATATTAAAAAGAACAGGCCCAAGAACTGAACCTTGAGGCACACCACTGGTAACATTCCTTTCCTCAGAGTGATCTCCATTGATCACTATCCTCTGTCGCCTTCCATTCAACCAGTTGCTCACCCAGTCCATCACTTTGGGGTCCATACCGATGGCTCTCAGTTTATTTATTAGATGCCTGTTTGAAACACTGTCAAAGGCTTTGCTGAAATCTAAATATTCCACATCTAGCACTCTCCCTCTATCAAATTCTCTAGTCACCAGTCAAAGAAATTGATCAGATTTGTTTGACAAAAACTGCCTCTAGTGAATCCATGTTGCCTCACGTCCTGTAATCTACTGGATTCCAGAAACATCACTATTCTCTGTTTTAAAAGTGTTTTTGTTAATTTACTTACTACAAAAGTCAGACTTACTGGCCTGTGATTCCCCACTTCTTCCTTACTTCTACTTTTGTGGAAAAGGTCCACATCTACCTTTCTCCATTCCTCTGGTACCGCTCTCAACTCTTAGAGAATCATGGAAAAGATCAACCAGCAGAGCTGACAGAATGTCCCTACGTTTCCTCAGTACCCTTGGATGTATACCATTCAGCCTCATCACTTTATCCAACTTTATTTTTGCAAACTCCTAACAAACACAAACACAATTCTCTCTGAAAATAATCTGGGTCTGCCACACTTTTTGCCCTATTTGTGTTTTCTGCAGTCCCTTTCCAGAAATATTTGTTAAGCAATTCAGTCTTATCTTTATCAGCTTCTACATATTCCTCCCCTTCACCTTTAATTCTCACAATACCACTTTACACTTTTTCCTATCACTAATATATCTAAAAAAATGTCTTGTTCCCCCATTTTACTGCTATTTTTTCTTCTATTTGCATCTTTGCTTTCCTTTTAACTTTTCTAGATATTTATGCCTATTTTCTTCCTTCTGCGATATTTTCTAGTTAGTGAAAGCTAATCTCTTTTCCTTACCTTCTCAGCTACAAATTTTGAGAACCAAAGAGCCCTTTATTTCGCTCACTTGTACTTGTCTTACAAAATGGTTTGTTGCCCATACAATATAGTAGTTCATTTCAGTTATGCCCACTGCTTTCCTACTTCTTCCAGATATTTCCATCCAGACAACAATTACTTGACATAATCCCCTAGGTGAACAAAGTTCATTTTTTTAAAGTTTAGAACCTTCACTTTTGAATGATCCCTCTCTACACCTGTTTTAATATTAAACCACACCATGTGGTGATCACTGAATGCCAAATGATCACCCACTATAACATCAGAAACACTTACTCCATTTGTAAGCACAAAGCCGTGTTAGGCTTTTTTATCATTGGCTGTGGCAGTATTAGCTCCAACTCTCATAGAATTCCTATCAGCATCAAAGCTAATACCTCCGTGGCTGGTGATTAAAAAAGCCAAAACATGGCTTTATAAAAGGGGGGGATAGGCTTCTGATCACAGGCTAAAGCTGAATTCAAGTGCAGCAAATAAAGTGGCCTTAAAATGTTAAGAAGTAACTAAGACTCCTTGTTGTATCCTATAAAATATGTCTGAAAACAGTAAAATATCTAATATGCTATTTCTTTTGAAAATGTGCAAATCACTAGTGCTGGAAATGCTATTATTTGCAATATCATATATAGACTAGAGGAAAGACGGGAGGGGGGGGGGGTGATATGATAGAGATGTTTAAATACTTATGTGAAACAACCAGAATTGGCCCACAGTCTATATTCGAAATCGAATAAAATATTAAATGTGAATATGTTGTTGAAGGAAAAGTTTGAAAACAATAATAATAATGTTGTCAATTTGGTTAGGTGGTCATAAATCCCTTTACCTCAAACGTCATTACTCCCATGGACCTTCAGTATGAGCCATAAGAAAGGCGCTCGATATGTCTCAAAGGCTCAGGTAGTAACCCGCGATGACTTGCATCATCCAAACTGTGGTCTGGATTGGAGTTACTGCCTCATACATCATGTGTGGTCCATAATAAGGGAGACAGGCTTTAAATGTGAAAAATAATGTGAAAAACTCAAAAAATCAAAAAATGATGGAAAGTAAACAATAAATGAATAAATGCCAAACTAACCCTCACAGTTCCTACTCATGAAGTGAAACCCCATAAATCACAAAGTCTCCCCAAGGCTAGTGTAATAAAATGTAAATGGCTAAAGATGTCTGTGCTTAAGTACTGTGTCCATGTGTGAATGGAGTATCTATGTGAATAAAGCAAGCCAAGAAAAACTAGAAAAGTAAAAAACAATCCAAATAGGTAAAATGTTGAGCTTGAAAAGGTACTTAGCTTCAATCACTGAAAGCAAAAAGTGACATAAACGCCCACAAGGCAAGTCTCTTTCATTTGAAAGGATGCTCTGGATTGAAAAGGCATAGGATAAAGTTAAGAGGTGATAGGCTCAGGAATAATCTAAGGAAATATATTTTTTACAGAAAGGGTAAAACAAAGGAGGATGCCCAGGAAGGATGTCCTATACAGAATCGGGCCTAGGCCTATCCAAAATAAACCCGATTCTGTAACCAATGTCCATGTTAAAGATACCGGTTACAGAACTGGGTTACTGTAGACATGGCTGCCAGTAACCCTACCCCTGTATGATTGCAGCAGGAGGGAGCCCTACCCCCATGACTGATGACCACCCACCCTTTCCCGAAATACCCAATCCCTCCTGCTGGACCCCCCCAATGAACCTCCCCCATCCCCAAACCTCCCAATGAAACACCCCAACTCCCCTCCCCGGCCCCCCCCCCCCCCATGAACACCACCCCTTCCCTGGAACCCTCCCTCCAGGCTCTTTGAGCAAGTTGGCCAGCTGGACGGATCCTCGCACCATCTGTCTGGCAGGCCCGCTGCCATCCAAATGAGGTGGGTCTGCCCCTCCCCTGCCCAACCCACAGGAACCAATGGGCCTGATTGGCCCAGGCCTCCTATGGGGGCATTTTGTTGTGATGGTTCGGGGACCGGGGGTTCATTGAGGGGTCCGTCAGGAGGGATTGGGCACCTTCCTGCTGGTGATATTCGGGAAAGGGTGAATGGTCATTGTGCAGGAGGAGTTGGGCACTCTCCTGCTAGCGATCATCGGTGATGGGTGGGGGGTCTTTCAGCAGGAGGGATTGGGCATCCCTCCTGCCTCATTTGTTTAGGTGGAGGGGGGAGACTGGCAGCCGCAGCCGCTATACTAATTGCAGTAGGGCGGTAATATTCTTTTATGTATTAAAAACTGGTTGAAAGATAGAAAACAGAAAGTAGGTTTAAAAGGTCAGCATTCTCAAAGGAGAAGAGTAAATAGTGGTATTCCCCAGGATCTATGCTGGGACAGGTGCTTTTTAACATATTTATCAATTGTCTAGAGATGGGAATAACTAGTGAGATAATTAAATTTGCTGATGACATAAAGTTGTTCAAAGTTGTGAAATCCCAAGAGGATTGTGAAAAATTGCAATAGGATCTTGGGTGGTTGGGAATCAAAAAGGCAGATGACGTTTAATGTGAGTAAGTGCAAAGTGATGCATGTGGGAAAGAGTAATCTGAACTATAGTCATGTGATGCAGGGTTCCATGTTAGGGCTCACTGCCCAGGAAAAAGATCTAGGTGTCATTGTTGAGGATATGTTGAAACCCTCACCTCAATGTGCAGTGGCAGTAAGAAAGTAAATCAAATGTTAGGAATTATCAGGAAAGGCATTGAAAATAATGTAAAAATTCCAGGAAGTTCTGCTTCACACTGCGAGTGGTGGACACCTGGAACTCTCTCCCGGTGGAGATTGCTGCAGAAGGGAGATAGGTTCAAAACAAATGCAAGGAAGTTTTTTTTCACCCAAAGGGTCGTGGACACTTGGAATGCGCTACCGGAGGAAGTGATCAGGCAGAGTACGGTACAGGGATTCAAACAGGGCTTGGACGGATTCCTGAGGGATAAAGGGATCGTGGGATACTGAGGGAGGAGATGGGATGTAACACAAGTATAGAAAGCTAACCAGGTAATAAGTATAGAAACCCAACCAGGTTGTGCATGTGCAAGACCGGAGGGTTAGGACTTCGATGGGAAGATAGGACTTCAATGAGAAACCAAGGTGGCAAGGGAGCCCCTTCTGGTGATTCAGACAGGTCGTGTTCCCTCTAAGCTGAGCAGGAGTCCTCCACCCACAGTCTCACCAATAGAGGGTGCTGTTTCACTGTCACATTTTTCAATTGTGAGGGACAGGCAAGTTCTGCAGGACTCCAGGGAACATACCTGTCCTTAGCGACTGAAAATATTCCACCCCCTAGTGGTAGCAATGCAGCTGGAGGACACCTGCTCAGCTTAGAGGGAACAGTGGGACCTGTTTGGGCCGCCGCGGGAGCGGACTGCCGGGCAGGATGGACCTATGGTCTGACCCGGCGGAGGCACTGCTTATGTTCTTATGTTCTAGGATTTAAGGGCAAGTTAGATGCACATCACCTCGGAAGGCGCATAGAGGGTTTCGGGTGACTAAGTTTTCCGCCAGGTTACACCTGGCTGGGCCTCCGCGTGAGCGGATCACCAGACTTGATGGACCCAGGGTCTGATCCGGTGATGGCAGTTCTTATGTTATATTCCTCTTGTATGGCTCCATGGTACGGCTGCACCTCAAATACTGTGTGCAGTTCTGGTTGCCATATCTCAAAAAAGATATAGCAGAATTAGAAAAGGTGCAGAGAAGGGTGACGGAAATTATAAAAGGGATGGGATGACTTCCTGATGAGGAAAGGCTAAAATGGCTAGGGCTCTTCAGCTTAGAGAAGAGACAGCTCAGAGGTGATATAATAGAGGTCTATAAAATACTGAATGGAGTGGAAAGGATAGATGTGAATCACTTATAGATTTAAAACAAACCAGAGAAAATATTTCTTCACACAAAGTGTAATAAAACTTTGGAATCAATTGCTGGAGAATGTGGTGAAATCACTTAGCTTAGCACACTGGTTACCTATTACACATAGAATAACGTTTAAAATCATATTACTAATATTTAAAATTCAACAATCGCATGAGCCAATATTTTTGGATCGACAATTAATACCTTAATCTCCATTTAGGACATTCAGATCAACACAACAAAATTTACTAACTATCCCTTCTTTGAAAATAATTGGGACCAGAAGAGCAACCATTTTTTCAGTACTAGCTCCCCAACAGTGGAATAATTTGCCAATTTATCTACGCAGCGAACCTTCATTAGACAAGTTTAAACGCGCCTTAAAAGGCTTTCTTTTTAAAGATGTATTTAATATATAGATAGCCATTCAATTAATCACAATATTTTACCACAATGAATTAAATGAATAGGTCATCAATTTGAAACTTTAAGCGCTTTTTAAAACCTCTTCTTTAATCAATTCATTTTATACTTTTTCTTAAATGACCCTATCCTTTGTGTTTAAACCTTAAATGTTTTTTGTTCTTTTTTTTTTTATAAATTGTAATTCTTCCCATTGCCCATTTGTGCCAGTTTGTACTAACTTGAAATTGAACAAAATGATTAATATGTATTGTCTTATCTTATTGTATTTTGTCTACCTGGCTTTCTTTTTTTGTATTAGAAACATGTAATACGCATTGAAATATATGATATTGCGTAAAAATCAAAATCAATTAAACTTGAAACTTGAAACTTGCTTGGGGAAATCCACTGCTTATTCCTAGGATAAGCAGCATAAAATCTGTTTTACTACTTGGGATCTAGCTAGGTAATTGGGAAATGAGTCTGCCACTGTTGGAAACAGGATTCTGGGCTTGATGGACCTTCAGTCTGTCCTTGTATGGTAATTCTTATGTTCTTAAAAGTGACATTTTAAGACTTAAAAGTGAAGGAGAGAAATATGTAGAAGTTGTAATGATAAGGCTGAATTGCTTAACAATTATTTCTGTTCTGTGTTCACAGCTGAAGTGCTAGGAGCTGACTGCAGAAGAAAAACACAAATAGGGATGGTTGTATGGTAGATCTTCATCGATTTTCAGAGGGTTGTATTTGTGAGGACCTAGCTAAAATAAAGGTGAACAAAGTGATGGGACCAGATGGTGTACATCCGAGGGTAATGAAGGAACTTAGAGAAGTTCTGGTGTCTCTGCTGATTGACCTTGTCAATGCTTCTCTAGAGTTGGGAGTGGTACCAGAGGACACATAAATCTAATCTAATCTAATCTAATCTAAACCTTAGGTTTGTATACCGCATCATCTCTACATTCGTAAAGCTTGACACGGTTAACAAGAAGTATTCCTCTCCACAAAAATGGAAGTAAGTAAGAAGTAGGGAACTACAGGCTGGTAAGTCTGACTTCTCTGGTAAGTATATTAATACAAACACTTTAAAAATAGAGAATAGTGATTTTTCTGGAATCCATTGTAATACAGGACCTAAAGCAACATGGATTCACTAGAGGTCTTGAAAGACAAGTTTGATTAATTTATTTGATTAGGTGGCCAATGAATTGGATTAAGGGAGTGGACTTGATGTGGTTTAGTTAGATTTTAGCAAAACCTTTGATAGTGTTCCATAGAAGTATTTAATAAATAAAATGAGTGTGCTTGGTATGGGCCCCTATGTGACAGGCTGGGACAGGAACTGGACCTGTTATTTTTAACATTTTTGTAAGGGATGTTGCTAAAGAGCTATCATGTAAGATTTGCCACTTTGCAGATGATATAAAAATCTGCAATAGAATAGACATCCTAGATGGTATAACATGAGGAATGTCCTAGCAAAGTTTGATGAATGGTCTGAAATTTGGCAGCTATGATTTAATGCTAAAAAATGTAAGCTCATGCATTTGGGCAGCAAAAACCTGAGGAAGCGGTACTGTTTAGGGGGAGAATAACTTTTGTACATGAAAGAGCAGCAGGATTTGGATGTGATAGTATGTGATAATCTAAAAGTGACCAAACAGGTAGAAAAGGCCATGGCAAAAGCCAGAAGAATACTTGGGTGCATAGGGAGAGGAATGGCCAGTAGGAAAAAGGAGGTTCCTGTATCAGACTCTGGATGGAGTCGGTTCAGAAAAAGGCAACTAAAATTGTTGATGGTCTATATCATTAGGTATACAGGGCAGACTTAAAAATCTCAACATGTATATGTTGGAATAAAGGTGGGAGAGGGGAGATAATTATAGATACATTTAAATACCTATGTGGCATAAATAGAACATAAGCATAAGAACATAAGCAATGCCTCCGCTGGGTCAGACCTGAGGTCCATCATGGCCAGCAGTCCGCTCACGTGGCGGCCCAACAGGTCCAGGACCTGTGCAGTAAACCTCTATCTATACCCTTCTATCCCCTTTTCCAGCAGGAAATTGTCCAATCCTTTCTTAAACCCAAGTACTGTACTCTCCCCTATAACGTCCTCTGGAAGTGCATTCCAGGTATCCACCACACGTTGGGTAAAGAAGAACTTCCTAGCATTAGTTTTGAATCTGTCCTCTTTCAACTTTTCCGAATGTCCTCTTGTTTTTTTATTTTCTGAAAGTTTGAAGAATCTGTCCCTCTCTACTCTCTCTATGCCCTTCATGATCTTATAAGTCTCTATCATATCCCCTCTAAGTCTCCTCTTCTCCAGGGAAAAGAGACCCAGTTTTAGGCATTAGATGAGTCTCTTTCAATTGAAAAGAAACTCCAGAGTGAGAGGGCATAGAATGAGGTTAAGAGGTGATAGGCACAACAGTAATTTAAGGAAATACTTTTTTACTGAAAGGGTGGTAGATGTGTTTAGTGGAGACAAGGACTGTCTGAATTCAAGCAAGTATGGGACAGGCACGTGGGATCTCTTAGGGAGAGGAAGAGATTGTGGTTGCTGTGTATGTATAGACTGGATGGGCCATTTGGCCTTTATCTGCATTCATGTTTCTCTGTTTCTAACAACTCTCCCTTTTTCTTTCTTTCTTTTCAATAAATGTGAAGGTGAATAATAAGGAGATATAAACCAGAGAAACATTTTTCAATAGTTGTTCATGAAGACTCTTGGTACCAGATTCCAGTCCTGGTTCCATTTGATTTGGAATATAGTGGTTATTTTGCCATCAGAACCACAATGGACAGGATTAAATGGGCATCACTTCTGTTTGAAGGATTCCCTTGACAACTAGAGATATCCAAGGTAAGCTTGGGAGCCTACTGGGCTAGGAGAATAATGGCCTAGTTGGGGATTAGGAGTAGGATTAGGATCCTAACTTTATCCACTTACCTACCAGATTAGCTGTCTGAACATTGCCACTAACTGGCTAAATACTGATTCCTCCCAGACTCCTCCCATGGACTGCCCCAGCACTATCTGGAAAGTGCAAGAGCACTTCATGCTGATATTCTGTGTCACTGTCTAGTTAACCCCCCTTTTACAAAACAGTAGTGCAGTTTTTAGTGCCGGCCATGGCGGTAACAGCTCCGTTGCTCATAGAATTCCTATGAGTGTCAGAGCTGTTATCACCATGTCCAATGCTAAAATCTGTACTACGGTTTTGTAAAAAGGGGGGGGAGAGGATAAATGTTGCTGAATATCAGTGATTAGACAGGCCCAAGTGATTTCATCTGGTAGGAGGCTCTCCTGCTCAGCTGAATCACTTTGAATATCAGGCTCTATGTTGTTATAGAACACTTTAAATTTAATACAGCTTATTAGAGACATTATCTGCAGTTGTGCATGTTTATTCTGCAAGACATTCATCATGGTTAATCTTAATAATATACAAATTAAGATAGAATGTGAATTTTGAATGTGTGACTAGATCTAGTAGGCTACTAAAAGCATTTCTATTATCTTTCCAAAATAATCTATTTGATGAGCTGCTTTGATTGATTGCTGGCAAACAAATCAATATTATTATACATAGGAAAGCATTCCAATACAGTGCCATTGTGGTGTTATGGGTAAATGCCAGCTGTTCTGCAAAATACATGATTGATGTTGTAGTGGCTGATCAATGTCATCTGCATTCTGTGATTCTGAATCCAAATGATAGTAAACAACTTTGCCATGCATCTGAGGTAGGGGATGGCTGCATATTGTCACAAGCCCGAGTCCAATGCCGGCCTTGTGCCAGAAAAGAATGAAAGAAAACATCCCCTGAAACTGGTCCGGGCTAATCACTGTGTCCCTGATAGGCAGGAACAAGACCAGAAAGCACAGGCTGTGTTCAGACCTGATGCAGAACACAGCCTGGTGAAATCTGGTAAGGCCCCTTTAAATCCTCCATTTTGTGGAAAGCTGGCTAAGCAGGGGAAAAGGCAAACACAGCTGAAGGAAGTTCAGCCCCAGAGTAGTGCTGGGCGTGGTACAGCAGCTTGGCAGCATTTAGAGAGCTGGCTGACCAAGAGAAAGGGGAAGACTGGAGAAGCTCTCATGTGGAAGGAGCCTCCAATTCCTCCAGAGCCACGGGATGTGGAAATGTTGGACTCTGAACCAGTTGAAACAACCTTGGTAAATCCAGAATGTGAAGATATGGATTACAGTGTTTCACCAGAGGTGGGATTGCATGAAGCAATGGAAATCAGTTAGTTTGGAATTGTTTTTTTTTGGAATTAAGTTGTGAATATTTCCAATTCTGCTGGGCATGAGGTTTTTGGTAAGCATGCTAGCTAAAGGGATGTATGCTAGTGAAAATGTGTTTGCTTTAATGGGAAGTTTTTTTTTCTTTTGCCAAGATGGCTGCTATGAAAAGAACCTCAATATTTTCTTTTCATAAGAGGTAAACATCCTGATAGCTGGAACAGGATTTACCCAGCACCTTAGTGAATTGTTTGCAATTTATTTTGCCCTTGATAGCAAGGAGCCGCCTTGATAAATCCGCCTGCCTTATGCCTCTGTTTTTGAAAGGGCAGCGCTGCACAGTGCAGTATAACATAATTGTTTGTCAATTTTCAAATAAGACTTTGAGAGAGTCAAGAACTGCCAGAGACTTTGTGATACCTGGGACATTGATAAAAGAACTTTGGAACAGATATCCAGACCAGGCTGGTTACAATGATATTTTGTTTGTGTTATTTTTGCCAAAGAACATTGGAATACATTTTTCTTTTGATGCATTTTACTTTGATTTATGAATTGAACAATAAATTTGATTTCTTTATTTTTATTACTTACCTGTGTGAGGCCATTTTGATTAAACTAATAGGATAAGTTATATACAACAGGGACTTCCTCCTTCTTGAGGAAGCACGCTGGAGGAGAATATTGCTAGCGTGAGCCGGTTACTGCGAGCTTTGAGGACCGGCCACGCTACAATATTTACAATTGTATAGTAATGTACACATATTATTGTAATTATGTTGTTATCATTGAGGAGAACTTCATTCAGCAACACAAAATTGTAATTACTAATCAAGTTTCAAGTTTATTAGGATTTTATATACCGCCTATCAAGGTTATCTAAGCGGTTTTTTACAATCAGGTACTCAAGCATTTTCCCTCTCTGTCCCAGTGGGCTCACAATCTATCTAACGTACCTGGGGCTATAGAGGACTGAGTGACTTGCCCAGGGTCACAAGGAGCAGCGCGGGGTTTGAACCCACAACCCCCAGGGTGCTGAGGCTGTAGATCCAACCACTGCGCCACACACTCCTCCTAATGAAATAGCAATCAACAAACAAGCCACACATATGGAGGGGCATAATAAAAAAACCCGTCTAAGTCCCATTTTGGCCTAAGTCAGTAGACGCTGAAGTTGGCATCCGGGAAATGTCCATTCCCAAAAAAAAACATCCAAATTGAGGTCTTTTTAGACAATGGCCTATCTGCACGTTCAGCAATCTACTGGCCCAGACTGCCACTACGTCTATCCATACACCACATTCCCGACCAAAAAATTGTCCAAGTCCCAAACGCCCAAACTCGGACCTTTGAAGTGAAGGAGGGTTTAATCCTTCACCTAAAAGCAGGATTCTGTAACCGGCGTCTGTCTAAAAACAAAGCCATTTACAGAATCCTGTAACCTGCCCCCCCCCCACCACAATAATCACGGCAGGAAACATGCTGATCTCTCCTGCTGCAATCGCGATCCCCCGCAGGAGTGAGACCAGGCCCTCCTGCCGAAGACAGCACCCCGACACCCCCTATGAATACCAATAAGAGGGATTCCAAGCCCTCCTGCCAAAGATGGCCCCCCAACCTCCCCGCAAACCCCTCTGTTATGCCTCATCATATTACTGATATGTTCAGCATATTACTCACGGACATGTTCAGAATATTACTGATATGTATCCTTAGGTCTGCTTATCTGAAATCCTGAACAGTAAGACCAGATGGTCTCTGCACCCCCTTGCGTATTTGAGATCCTGACCTCTTTGACCTAAATGTTGCCAAAACAAAGGAACTGGCCAGGGGGGATATCTGACCTCCTTGTTACTTTGACAACACCAACAGGATAGTAAAGACAGATGGACTATGTAACACCTTCTTGATAGCATCAAAGAGACAGTGCAACACCTATCCTGACTTCCTTTGTCTACGTGTTGCTCAAATAACATCAGTAAAGAACTGATGGGAAACCGGTCTCTGTAAACACCTCCTTGCTTATTGCCCTTCCTGACCTCCTTGATCTCCAAAGGACAGTAACATCTCCTGGGTTATTGTCCAAACAACTTCAAAAGGACTGGCCAGGGGGGGGGTGGTAACTGAAATCTCTGGCATCCTGACTTCCTTTTGTCTCTCAAATAACATCAGTAAACCTCAAAAGGACAGTAACGCCAGATGGGACCTGAATGTTGCCATCAAAGGGAGAGTGTAACCAGCTGCAATACCTCCTTCTGACATCCTGACCTGGGTGTTGTCAAAACAAGGACCAGCTGTTTATGAACTCCGCAGTTTGCATCCTATATAAGGCCTGAATTCTGACCCTGACATCAGAATCCATGATGTCTGTAGGGAGAAGCCACGACGTCTAAAGGGACAGTCCTTTGGTCCACCCATCTATCTATTGCACGGATTCCCAATGGTGAAGATGGTCGTTATATGGGGTCAAGGTGATGATATTTTATATTTAATTTTTATATATGTATAATAAAGTGTTATTGTTTATGCTTCATATTGTCTGTGTGCTTTTCTGAGTGTCACTGATCATCCCACTTGACAGAAATTAGTGGCGGAACACCCTCTAAACCCCCTGAATGCCCCAAACTAATCCCCCCACACTAACCTATTCAGTTGGCCATCCTCGGAATGGCGGGCTGCCCCTTCCCAGTAAATAGGTTAGTGGGCAGGATTCCAGGTAGTGGGGGGGGGGTTTGTGTTAATGGGGTGGGCATTCAGGGGGTTTGTGGAGATTCGCTTGAGGGGTAGGGGGCCATCTTCAGCAGGAGGGCATGCGATCCCTCCTGCTGGTATTCACGGGGGGGGGGGAGGATTTGGGGTGCCGTCTTCGGCAGGAGGACTTGGATACCTCTTGCTGGTATTTGTGTGTGTGTGTGTGTGTGTGTGTTGGGGGGGGTCAGGGTGCCAATCCAGATTCTAAGCACCTAGCTAGATCCCAAGTAGAAAATCAGATTCTGCTGCTTATCCTGGGAATAAGCATTGGATTTTCCCCATGCCCTCTAAATAATCACCTATGGGCGTCTCTTTTAGGAAATTATCCAAACCTTTTTTAAACCCCGCCAAGCTAACTGATTTCACCACATTCTCTGGCAACGAATTCCAGAGTTTAATTACATGTTGTGTAAATAAATATTTTCTCTGGTCTGTTTTAAATCTACTACTTAGTAGCTTCATCGCATATCCCCTAGTTCTAGTAATTTTGGAATGAGTGAACAAGCGATTCATATCTATCCTTTCCACTCCACTCATTATTTTATAGACCTCTGTCTTATCACTCCTAAATGGCCAATAAGAAACCAGAGTATATATATACCAATAATAACGAAAGTCCAAACTTAAAGAAATTGGTATAAAATAGTGATAAGCTCTCCTTAAACCACTCTGAAGACGGTATAGAAGACTGTGCTTCCAAAGAATAATTAAATAAAAATCAATAAATAAGAGGACCAGTCAGTACGGGCCCAGTTCCCTCGTAACAACCAATGGCCCACTCCTAAGCCATCTCTTCTCCAAGCTGAAGAGCCCCAGCTGCTTTAGCCTTTCCTCATAGGGAAGTCGTCCCATTCCTTTTATTATTTTTGTTGCCCTATTTAAATGTGCAGCTTATCATTTTACATACTTTTCTAGCTGCAGCATAGAGACTATTTTAATGATGCCAAAATGACAGCCATTGACCCACATGGAAAACTTTGCCTCTGAGGAGATTGAAATGTTGGTGCAGGAGGCAATGAAACACCGGAAATATCTATTTGGTATAGCAGGGCAAGGGCTCAGTGCTTACACCAAATAGAAGGCATGGGTTGGGAACTTCCTCCCATGTGAATGCTGTTTTTCACAACAACAGGGACATGAAGGACCTTAAGTGGTGGAGAGGAAAACAGTAATGGGATTCAAAATCATGTGGGATAAAAATAGAGGATCTCTAATTAGAAAACAAAGGATATAAATTAAAGAACTAAGGCCAGTATTGGACAGACCTGCACAGTCGGTGCTCCATATATGGTGATTCAGTGTAGGATGGGCTGTGGTGGGCATCAATGTGAATATGGAACATGAGGATGTTACTGGCCAGACTTTACGGGATGGTTGGATAGGTTGGAGTGAGTTTGGATGACAACTTCAGCATTTCGAACCTAGGGCAAAACCAAACTTTACAGTCTACAGCCCAGAAATATCAAAGAAGAGATAAGTTAATCTAATCATGTATTTTTGAATGGGTATAACTTATGGGCAGACTTGATGGACCATAATTTTACTATCTTATTATGGTGGGAAGTCCACAGAAATGCTAAGGAGGTCAATCTGGTTTAAAACTGGTGTTGTCATTTAAGAATGAGCAAAAACAAAGCTGTGTTTATATTGCACGTAGAGTTGACAAGCACTATTGTTGAAAATGATGTGGATATCACTACCCACCCTCTTTCTGGAAAAGTTGATAAGAAAATTACATCAAATGTTTCACCATTCATAACTAATAATAGGTTAGTTAAACACTGGAAGCCATATGGACAAGTTGTATGTGCTGTTTATTCTGTAAAAACAAGCAGCAAGAACAGAGAACAATCATGTTCTCTCTTTCAGAGACAAGTATACATAGTGCACAGTTCAGCTTTATTAAATATACAATAAATAATAAAATATCTAAGCAATTTACTTAATAGGCAAGAGAGGAATAGTAATTATTAAATTAAGATTAAGGAAGAGACAATAGGGAGGGAGGGCAAGTGAAAAAAGGAGAGATATTAGACATAAGTGTGAAGAGGGAAGACTCACTATGAATAGTAGCAAAGCGAGAAAAGTCATGATCATCTAGGAGTAGATGAAAATGCTTTAGAGAAAAAGGTGAGCTTTAATAAGGGCCTGAAATCTCAGAAATGACAGTTACACGAATAGATGTTTAGAGATATTATTCCAAAATATGGGTGAGACATTCTATGACAACCAAACAATGAATTTCTTGCAAGGTATGAATGTAACCATAACACTGGAAGTGAACATACATTCACTGTAAAGCTTGATTATATCAATGACATAATCATTTCCTCTACTCCAAAAATGAAAGGTGTCTGTTATGGGGATTGAAGGTACTGAGAAAATGATTATCTAGTAAGAAACTGAAGCTATCGATAAGCATCCTCTAGCAATGACTGCACCCATTTTGGAGAGGAAAAGGCTAATATAAAACAAACATCTTAGCCCCTAAATTTAGGAACTTACAGTAATAAACGTTTCCCTATTTTAAGCCAGACTTAAGATCCTATTGTTATTTGCCATTGACTCGTGCTCGAGTCCTAGCAACTTGATAAATTTAAAAAAAAAGGTTTTCTGCTAGTCAAGTAAGGTCCTCCAGTGTTATCCCCATAGTTGTTTTGAATGTGTCCAGCCATCTGATTGAAGGTTGCCCTCTTTGCTTGGTTCCTTCGATCTTCCCATACATGATGCCCTTTTCCAATTATCTTTCTCTTCTGACAGTATGACCAAAATAAGACAGTCGTAGCTTCATCATTTGGGCTTCAAGTAACATAGCCGGTTTCATCTCTTCCAAAATCAATTTGTTTGTTCTTCTGGAGGTTGTGACCAGTCAGACTCTGTGCCTGACGTGTTCCCAGCTACAAACCCCAGGAGAGGCAGAGACAGGGCTAGGAAAGCTGTTCTCAAGCCCCGCAAAGCCCAGCAGCCAAGGTTCCCTGAGTACATTAGGGAGGACTCCGCTGAAGATGAGGTCCTATCTCAGCCCAGCTCTGCTAGGTTTGTTCCCAAACCTGTGAATATTAGGTTTAGGCAAAATGCCCCTGTGAGAAAACCCTGCATTTACCTGACCATCCACAGGGGGAGCCCAAGAGAGCCTCAGAGCAGTGCATGGCTCTCACACTGAAAAGCCAGCAGCTTTCTCTCCAGAGTTAGAGAGGCCAAGGAAGGGAAAGGGTCCTCTCTCTGGTGCTCAGCAGCCAGCCAGCCCAGAGCAACTAAATAGCCTGGAGACCATGGAAGTGGATAATTTAGCTCCAGACCAGGGAGCTGAGGTCATGCCCCCAGAAGAAGAAATGGACATTTTTAAATAGGTATTTCCAGACCCTGAAGCTATGGAAATAGGAGTTGCCTGTAAGGCCCACTGAGCTCTAAAACGGTGTTTTTTTCTTGTGAAAGTTTCCAAAGCATGCCTCTGCTCTGAACAGTTTTGTTAGTGAATGCTGTTTTGGCCTTTTGTATGGACAATTACCAGAGCTTGTTGAAGTGCCAGTGATTAAGTTGAAAGAGTTTTTTATTTCCTTTTTCATTTTTGTCACATGGGCTCACAGAACTGCTGAGTAGTGCTGCCCGATTCAGGAAAAAAAATTTTGATTTGATTCGGCCTACTAAATTGGTTTTTTGATTCGATTCGATTTTCCTGCCCAATTGGATGTTTTTTTCAAACATCCTGGTGGGTTTATTTTATAGCCTCTTCACCCCCCTTTTGCCTTCTCCTAACCACACTGGCGCTGTGGTTTAAACAAAATAAACAAACAAAAAAGACTTTTCCTTTCTCTGTTAAATCCTAGCTCACGTTTGTGGTCTAACACCAGCTCTGGCAGGATACACATTTCAAATCTGACATATTATAATCACAAAATGGAAAATAGAATTAGTTTTTCTACCTTTTGTTGTCTAGTCATTATTCAAATCTTGTCGGTCCCAGGCTCTGGTTGTCTTCTGATAACTTGCTTGCCAGGGTCTCCTTCTTTCTCCATGCTAACCATCCATCTGCCATTTCTGTCCTCCCCTTCCATTTCCCTTCCCTCCCCCAGAGGTCAGGTATCTTTCTTTTTTTTCGTCTCCATCCACAAATCCACCTTTTCTTTATTACCCTTTCATCCAGCATCTATCCCTCCTTCCCCACCACCCAAGGGTCCACCAACTCTCCCTTTCTTTTCCCAACTACCCTCCTATCCAGTATCTCTATTCCCCCCTCCACACAATCCCTTGTGTCCAACTTCTCTCCCTATCTGTTCCTTCCCTCCCTAAATCCCATTGTCCATCATCTCTCTCCCTCTCCTCTATTTTTAGATCCATTATTTCTTCCCCCCCACAAAGTCCGACATATGCACATCTCTTTGAACCCCCCTTCCCTCCTCCCATGTACTTCTACACCAGGGCCCTCCTGCCCTGAAGCTCTGTCCCCCCGAAGGCCTGCACCTGCCCCCTTAAGAAGACAGAATACTATTCACTGGCACAAGATGGTGTCCAAAGACAGGACAGATATAGTACCAACAGAGAACCCAAAATGGATTCCATGTAATCATGATTTCCACCATGATTTAGCTCAACAGCAAAGTACATAAACAGATATTATTATGCTTTCCCTTATATTAATCCTTAGTGTGTTTTTCTCTGACCTTAGCTACATTATAGAATTTTATTCACCCTTTTTTCGTTCGTTTCCACTGGGCGTGTCCCTAACTGACACATATGTTTGTCTAACTAGAATTACCCAGAATCATATGAAAAACAGGCGCTTTTGTAGAAAAAACTCCACAAAAAATATTGCACTTATCATGTCCTCCTGACATCCATTCCCATTACCGTCCCATAACCAGCACCCCCTGCTGGCCAGCGTAAAAACTCAACAAAAAACTCCAAACAGCGAACACATGGAGCACAGAAAATCCTCCCAGAAGAGCCGCAATGAGAAACAAGTGTGAAGACAGAGTCCCGATGCCAACCACACCCTTCCCACAATGTGTTGACAGTACCATGCTGAGCAATTGACTGCTGCTTCACCTCTCCCCCCCCCCCCCCCGACCTCCCTGGGTGCCAAAACTGTGGAGAAGAAACAGGCCTCAGCAGCTCCCTCGAAAATTACCGCATGTGAGCCCCCTGACAACAAGAGCGCACAATTACCGGCCTCAACAGCCCTCATAGTAAAAACACCGAACCCATGCTCCCACATGGTGAGCACAGTAAGTGAAAAATTTAAGTGACTACCTATATCCAAACTGCAACCCTCCACATCGCTCAGACCCCATACCATCACCCCATACCAGTCCCTCATGCTCCCCTAAACCCCAATCTTACTATAGAAACCCTAAAAGCAATGTACAATGTCCAAATTAAGCTTGCCTAATAATCCTCTATAATAAAATCCTAAGCACACAAGCACACAGTGTGCGGTGTCCCTCCATGCCGAATTCCATTTTCGAACAAGAAGGCAGGGAACACGCCGGCGACTCCCCCCTCCTGCCCTCACTCACTGTAAGGCCCGCTAGAAGAGCGCACGGGCCTCCCTGCTCTCCAGTTCCTCTCCAAGCATCGCACCCGTGCCCTTCGCACAGGTGTAGCTATAGGAAGATCTTGCAGGCGGCCTCCCATCCTTTCCCCAATTTAGGTCATTCTGTTTTACCTCAAGAATGCATAATTAATCAAGACCACCTGGAGAGAGAATCTCTAAAGGTGTATCCTTTAGTTTTGCCGTCAGTCAGCAGACATACAGGGGACTAGCTACATCTTCAGACATTGTCCTCCACCGAAGCGGCAGATCTCTCCACAGCAACCAGGGAGCAATGTAAGGCCCGCTGCTGCCGCTGCTGCTCTTCTGTCTGCCCTCCTCTTCAAAGCAGCCTGCTGAGGATCGCCGTCCGGCTGTAGCGAACCTTGCAAACCACTCTTGTTGCAACCCAGTAAGCTGGGTTCCCCGCGACCGTAACTGCTCCCAGCGTGTTCCCTTCTACCAGGGAATCCTTCAGGCTATCTAGGCAACCGCCTAGGGTGAAAACAATAAGGTCCAATATTCACAATGAATACAGGCAAGGGAAAACGCACACACCCAGGAATGTCCAAAAGTAAAGGTGTACTTTTATTTTTGACCTCTGGTTAAACTGCCTGGTATTAAAGGTGTACTTTTATTTTTGACCTCTGGTTAAACTGCCTGGTATTATTAGCAGTTTGCAGTACTTTCAATACATTTTGTATAAGAATCAAAACATAGAGCTCTGGGCCAACCTGGCCACACTGGCTTCACAAACAACAGCCTGGCTCCAATTTAAAACACAAAAATCATAGAAGACTTTGGCTGGACTTTAGTCTTTCTACCTCAGTCCTCTTCACCAGCCCTCTGAGATTAGGATAGTCCCAGCAATATTCCCTCACCAGGAAAGAGCAGGAGAGAGGAGCAAACAAAACTCTTGCAGTATGCAAAATAAAGTTTTACAAAACCAAAAAGGAAAACTGCTAACCTTGAAGCTCTCCCACAGAATACCTGCAGATAGGGAACTCATTCACATGGAGCTCCTCTGTGTCTTACGTTCCTTCAGTATCTTATCTCCAACTAATTAGTCTCCAGCTCACTAAGTAGCCTCCAGCTGAGCTGAGAGGGAAGAACACTGTGTAGTTTGGAATGTTACATAGTTCAAGGCAACAGTTCAGGTTCTTGAGTGCTTCAGAGGCTAGCTCTGGGAAGCTCAAACAATCCAGCATACAAACAGCAGCAAAAAGGTAAGAATCAAAAATAGCAAAAACACTTCCAACCTTGCTCAGTTTGTGTCCATTGCATCCAGTCTCCATCCAGGAATAACCGGCACACTAATGTCCATGGGTTCCCAGTCTTCTAGCTGCCTCCCACCTGTAGTCTCAGGCTCGTCTGAAATGTCCACTATGTCCCAATCCTTGCCCAGCTCGTCAGAATTCAGCTGGAGAGGCCAGCCTTACTGCCCCTGAGGCTCTCCTTGTAGCCCCCTTTGCTCCTCCCCCTCTCTGGGTCTCAGCTGCCCTGTTTTAACAGCCTCCCATCTGCCCCTCCCTGCTCTGAAGAGGGGGAAGGGAGAAAACTCTCTGCAGCTGTGTCTGCCTATGTGACAACTTCCTGCTAAGACTCTGACCTTCTGGGAGCTGTAGTTTCCTAGCTCCTGAGTTTCTTTGAGCTCTAATAGCAGGCTTGGGAGAGTAACCTGCAACTGGACTGAACTCTCCCTGGCAGTCAGTGTCTGGCTCAATGTCGGTACAAGTGAGGTCAGCGCTTTCATAATCGGCAGGGCCAACCTGGTCAGCTTTCTTGCATAGGCTCTTACTGATCTTCCTGGCTAACCCTGAGCCAAAGCTAGTAGGAGAGATAGATTTGTCACACTCTCCACTTCGGTAGCACGTTCCCTCTGATGTATGGGATCGCATCAGAGGGAACGTGCTACGAGGTGGAGAGCAGCCTGTGAGGTTCGCTACAGCCTGCTGGCAATCCTCAGCACGCTGCTTTGAAGAGGAGCAGCAGTGGTTCGTGCCGGTGGGCCAGAAGACACCAGGAAGCCGGCTGCTGGACAGGGGGAGCAGATAAGGGGTGCTGCTGGACAGGGGGAGCAGGGAAGAGGTGCTGCTTGACAGGGGGGAGGTAACAGGAAGGGAAAAGGCCTACTGCTGGACAGGGGGAGCAGGGAAGAGGTGCTGCTGGACAGGGGGAGATAAAATGAAGGGAGAAGGGCTGCTGCTGGACAGGGGGAGCAGGGAAGGGGTGCTGCTGGACAGGGGAGACTTAAAATGAAAGAAGAAGGGCTGCTGCTGGATAGGGGGAGCAGGCGAGGGGTAGTGGTGGACAGCCAAGGAAAGATAGAGACAGAAAGAAAGAAAGAAAGAAAGTGGCCAAGGAGAGAGAGAGAAAGACAGACAGACACACACATCTGTTCTAGCACCCGTTAAAGTAACGGGCTTAAAGACTAGTTACAAGAATAACTTATTAAAGATAATAATTTTGCATTGATAAATTTTTACATAGCCCTAACTTCTCCTTCACCGTTTCCCTCACACTGTCCCTCCAAACTGCCAAAATTCCTAACCAATCACAAAGTCCCACCTCCCCCAATCTCCATATTTAGCTTAATCAGTCACATGTGCACTTACATCTCCCTTAACCCTTTAGCTCTTCCTTCACAACCATCTAAATCCTTATTCCCCTGACCCTCAGCACCTAAGCTAACCTGTTTCTTACCCACCCCCCCTAATCTCTAATTACTCCTTCACAGGTGATTAGGCTCAGATAATGTTATAATCCACCAGCTTACTCTGGTGTCTTTTTTATTATTATTATTATTATTAATAATAATATTTTCTTTTTCATATTTCACAATCATTACAATATTGTTTTTGTCTCAGAAATACAGAAAGGAAACACATAATATATGAAACCAGAATTAAATAAAATATATCAATTCTTCTTTTGAGCATCATCAGGGAGAAGGGGAGAGTGAGCTTAGAAATAGGGGAGATAAGGAAACATAACTTAACTTTGAAACAGAGCTCAAAAGGCATTGTGCTGAAAAATAAAAGAACCCTTAACTCAAATTATTTTCCTAGCTGCTCTGGGGTAAAGAAAACATATTTTAAACCTGCTAATTTGACAATACATTTACATGAGTAAGCTAATAAAAATGAGGCTTCCAGTGATCTTGTCTCTTGCCTTTTAGCAAGAAATAGCTTTCTTATTTACTGAGTATTTTTGTCAAATCGGGATAAATCCATATCTTTTTTCCATAGAATAGTTCAGATGAATGATGACAAAAACGGCCCTCTTTTAGAAAGGCGCGCTAAGCGGTTTAGCGCAGATTTAACACACACTAAATTAACGCGTGTGCTAACCGCTAACGCATCCACAGGATAACATGCATGTGTTAGCATTTAGCATGTGTTTAGCACGTGCTAATATTTAGCATGCGCTAAAAAGCTTAGCACACCTTTATAAACGAGGGGGAAAGTCTCAGGATAGTGTTTGCCTTGCCCTACACCAATCCCCTCTTTTACAAAGGTGTGCTAAGCTTTTTAGCGTGCGCTAAACACACGCTAAATGCTAGTACGTGCATGTTATCCTATGGATGCATTAGAGGTTAGTGCATGCGTTGATTTAGCACACGCTAAATCCGCGCTAAAATGCTTAGTATGCCTTTGTAAAAGAGGGCCCAAGAAAGTTAATAAGGTAGGTCTAACAGAAGAGCCTGACATAAGTAGACTTCTCTAGTATAGCAGATTTGTTGTTCAAATCAGGTTGGACCTCCAGACCACAGTCACCCTTGGGTTAACCTTGAAGAAACTGGTAAATAATAAATTTTATTCACTGAGCCCCAGATTTTCTAAATAGTGCCATTGTTGGTTGCCACCTTAAAAAGTAGCTGCCAAACGTGTCAATCTTTTTTTCTAATGCTCAGCGTGAAGTCAGCACCACTATCTTGGCCACTCACCTTTCTCCTCATTTTTGTTCATCGTTGCTTAAAAGTGTGAATCTAATGTGATACAATGGCTTAGATAAAGAGAAATTAAATTGGATGTGTGTGTGTGTGTGTGTGTGTGTGTGTGTTAAGTGCCATTGAATTAAGTTAGAGTCCTAGTGACTTCATGAGTTAAAGATCCAAAAAGAAGTCAGTCAAGTGCAAGTTTGATGAGGTCCTTCAGCATCATCCCCATAGTAGTTGTCAACATGTCCTTCTAACTAGTTGCAGGTCACTCTCTTTGCTTAGTTACTTCAATCTTCCCAAACATAGAAACATGATGGCAGATAAAGGCCAAATGGCCCATCCAGTCCGCCCATCAGCAGTAATCATTATCTCTTTCTCTCTCTAATAGATCCCACGTGCCTATCCGACACTTTCTTGAATTCAAACACAGTCTCTGTCTCTACCACCTCCTCTGGCAGACTGTTCCACGCATCCACCACCCTTTCTCTAAAAAAAGTATTTCCTTAGATTACTCTTGAGCCTATCACCTCTCACCTCTCAACTTCATCCTATGCTCTCTCATTCTACAGCTTCTTTACAAATGAAAGAGACTCAACTCATGCACATTTATACCATGTAGGTATTTAAACATCTCTATCATATCTCCCCTTTCCCTTCAACGTATACATATTGAGATCTTTAAGTCTGACCCCATACGCTTTATGATGAAGACCATGCACCATTTTAGTAGCCTTCCTCTGGACCGACTCCAGTCTTTTCATAACTTTTTGAAGATGCGGTCTCCAGAATTATGCACAATAATCTAAATAAGGTCTCACCAGAACCTTTGAAGATGCTTCTGGGCACCAGACAACATAACTATATTGCAATAATCTGTAATTGATAAAACTAAAGACTGCAATGAAAGGGCATAAGTTGAAGTTAAGAGGTGATAGGCTCCGGAGTAATCTAAGGGAATACTTTTTTACAGAAATGGTGGTAGATGTGTGAAATATTTTCTCGGAAGATGTGGTAGAGACAGAGACTGTGTCTGAATTCAAGAGGGCCTGGGATAGGCACGTGGGATCTCTCAGAGAGAGAAAGAGATAATAGTTACTGGAGATGGGCAGACTAGATGTGCCATTTGGCCTTTGTCGTCATGTTTCTATGTTTCTATGAAATGCTGCAGTGTCAAAATATGATCTGATAGAGCATAATTTCCAAAGAGTGCAGAAACCCTTACACACACTTTCATCTACTTGTACTTCCATGGTTTAGTTCTGATCTAACTGAACTCTTAAGATTTTATAGTGGTTTCTATGGGATAAATTATACCTTTTAAAAAAACATTAAGATTTTTTTCAGCTAACTTATGAGGAGTTGCAAAGAAAATTTTAGTTTTTTGTATATTTTGTTTAAGTTTGAATTTTTTCATCCATTCTTCCACTCTTGCCAAGATTAAGGTAATTTGGTGACATTGTTTTGATGGTAAAGAGTTTAAAGACAAAATTATGACTATATCATATGTGTCACTATAAAGTTTGACAACTAAATTGGATAACGTGGTACCCAAAGATGACATGTAGATGTTTTTTTTTTCCCCCCTTTGTTATAATTTTCAAAATTATTCATTATACAAAGTATAGGAATGGACATGTAGATATTGAAGAGCAACAGAGAGAGGGGTGAGCCTTGGGATTAGTCTATGTATCAGAAAGGGCACTGTTTGAGAGCACCTGATAAGTTCTAGAAATAAAGATTCCTGAAACCATTGATGGACATACCCAGAAATTCCTATAAAATCCAATCTAACATCAACAGTGCTGCATACATCTGATAGTGCTCTAGAAATTAATAGTAGTAGTAGTAGTATATGTCCCTTTCCATTTTGCATGTTATATAACATTAATGCTCAATATCTTCTCTGTCTTAATGCATACGAACAACAGTCACTCATTTTAAACTTCACCAAAAATGTTGCTTTGTTTCTCCATCCTGTAGAAATATTCCTAAGCTCATGTCGGTTTTCTTTGCTATCTACCAGAGAGTTCAGTTTCACACTGGCCGAGTTGGCAACTTTCATCTTGTCCAATATAGGAGTAAATCATGAGAGGGCTGTGAACAATAGCCTAAAATGTATTAGGGTATGTCCATTATAAATACTGTACAAGGAAAAGATCGAAAATCTTACCACAATGTGAGGTCTGCAAACTCTGTTTTTCTAAACCATAATACCTGCCTTAACCAGTGCCGCTATCATTTATTAGAGAAAAGAAAATGTCCTGCTGTATGTATCCTTGGTAACCAGGAAAGACATTTTTCTCTCCAAACAAAGGGCTTTTGCTTTCTTGCACCAAGAAAACCGTTTCAGCATTCAACTACGTACAGCTAAATCACAGATCCTAGCAGAAAATGAAGAACAACAATTTTTTATTATTTATTTATTTAATTGGCACTTGCTATACCATAATCTGTATGGTCAAAACAGTGTACAATATAAAATCAAACAGTCTGAAAATAACTCCATTATTTTTGTTTAAAGATAAGATAGCACACAAAAGGCCAGATTCTAGTAATGGTGCCTATATCGGCTGGCACCTTCACAAATGGCACCAGCCATGTGTCAATCATGTGTAGGTGCCGTTAAGGTGCTGGTAATATAGGCATTGCAGGCCTACATTACTGACACCTCCATTTGACAAGAATTGTGTCTACAGAGGCTCACAGCAGCACCTAAGGTCATTTCCGGCATAAACCTTGACTACTTTGACCTTAGGCGCCATGAGGTGCCTCTGTAGACGCAATTAGGGCATCCTTTTTTATTTTTTAAATGACTTTTAATTGATTTTAAACAACGCGGTCATTGATCATGCTGATTAACACCAATTGAAACAATTAAGTAAGGAAGGAAGTAGGTCATCTACTGTCACCTAACTTAGGGCGCCGTTTATAAAATATGGCCCAAAATGTTCTAGGAGGGCACACAACAAGGAAATAAATGACTTTCATCAACATAGACCCTCTTTCACTAAGACGCACTAATTGATTTAGTGTGCGCTAAACACTAACGCATGCATGTTAATCTATGGACGCGTTAGAGGGTTAGTAAACAAGTAATACAAAGTATGTACCAGCACTAATTCAGGGTAACTTGAGCTACCAATGAGATGTATTATTTTACCTTTAATTCATGTTACTTTAGCACAGGTCCCATTTTATGCAATGAGACCTAGTTACTACTAATAACTGTCGTTAACAGGGAACAACCTCTCCCCCCCCAAAAAAAAAAGCAACAAAACACACACATCTTAATACTAGCCTATGTTGTTAATTTATCCCTTCCCCGCCCCTCCCTCCACTAAATTAAATTAACTATTTTCCTAGATGGCTCTGCTTTTCTTCTGCTCTTTTGTGACATCCTGCCCTTAGTCTTACATTCCTTTTCTTCCCCAATGCTATTCTATTGCTTTCTAGTCCTCGGGTATGGTACTTCTTGACCAGTGTGTTGGGACACATTGGTGTGTCACTAAGAGCTGGGAGGTGTGTTACTAAAAATTTGCCACCAAACTTCTGCTTTACCTAACAACCATGTATGCAGAAGATTGGGGAGAGTTGATATCCTAGAAGTCAGTTGCTTGAAATCTCCATAACTAGGCCTTAAATGGAATTGTTGCAAGCCTCCAGTTCACCCTCTCCTTCCAACAGAAGAAAAGTTGAGAACCACTGCTCTAGTGCTTTTTGTGCAATATGACATTCTCACTACCCCCCCCCCCCCAATGTTCTCTGCTATTGCTCTTAATTGATTAAGAACATTTCTTTTCTTTTTACACTATTTATTTATTAGCAAAACTTGAGTACTACATGAAAATCACAGCAGTTTAGATTGTACACTACAAGTAACCCATATTGTTGAAATATAAAATCCCCATCTCCCAAGGCAAACCCAAATAATGTAATCTAAAAACTTGTGAAAAGAGCTACAGCTTCACTGCCTTTCTAAAGGTCCAATACTTTGGCTCTTGATGAATACCTATGGGAATCATATTGCACAGGATCAGGATATAAAGACTGCCTACTGATACACATGGATGTCCTAATGATAGGCCTCTACTCCATCCTCATCCTTCTTGATCTATCCGCAGCTTTTGACATGGTAAATCACCACCTACTATCCTTGCTTTGATTTCAAGTCTCTGTTGTCATATGGTTTTCTTCCTATCTTTCTCATCACACTTCTAGCATATGCTGTAGTGAATCCTCCTCCATCATCATCTCACTGTCAGTTAGTGTACCTCAGAGCTCTGTCCTGGCACCACTTCTTTTTTCCATCTACATTTCTTCCCTTGGTGCTCTAATCTTTTCCCATGGTTTTCAGTATCACCTCTAAGCTGACAACTCACAGATCTATCTCTCTACACCTGAAATCTTGACAGACATTCAGTCCCGGGTTTCAACCTGCTTGTCTGACATCACTTCCTGAATGTCTTGCCACCATCTAAAATTAAACATGGCCAGGCGTCTCCAGTATCCCACTGGTCTGTTAAAACAACAAGACTCAAAGACAGTTAAACACATTCTGCTAAACATTTCTAAACATGTGACCAGGTCCCTCCAGACTCCTTCTGGTCAACACCGGGTCCTCCCTGGATTCCACAGTCCTCTCCCAATCCTTCATTGTCTCTCCAGATCTTCTAGCAGCTTCAAGTGCCGTTACTAATCTCTCTGCTGGTCACCACCAGCCCCACCTGTCCCTCTGCCAGTTGCTTGCCAGAACTTTTACCAATTCTCACTCGAGTCTATCAGGCTGCTTCCCTGGGCTTCTCTAGCAGCTTCTGGTGCCATTACCATTCTCTCCACTGGTCAACACAGTCCCCATTGGTTCTTCTGCCAGTCACTTGCTAGACTCCCCTCAGACTTGGAACCTGACTCTTCTTGTGGGGCCACCGCAAGTCCCTATGCTCCCTGGTCTCTTGGGTTCCAATGGGTCCTGGAAACATCCAGTCCCACCACTGGTTGTCAAACTTGAGCCCCTCCCCAGATTTCGGGCTTTACTGGGCCCTACGGCTACTCCTTCTTCCAGGTTCTTCTAGTCATTCAGGTGTTTTTTCCTGGATGCACACACTGAGAACTCTCCCAGTCCCTCAGTCACCTTATCCCTGATGCACTCCCTAAGGACTCTTCTGATCTCCCAGCCAGTCACTCTCTGAAGACTCTTCCTGGAACTCACTTCCTTGGTCCCTCACACCACCACCAGACTCCTCTGCTGATCATCAACCCTGTGGTACCCTCCTGGTCACCTCTAAGGTCTACTGGGCAGGCCAGTCTAACAGGCTTACTGGGGGTTAGGTCAAAGGCCAGCATTCTTCCCTTCAAGGGTCACCTGACTCCTAAAGGAGCTTCTGATTTTGCCAGCTCTTTGCTCTAGAAGTGTCCTTTTCAGCACCATCATTCCCTCAGGGTGAGTGGACAGCTCCCAGCAGCCTTTGCAGGATGTTATGCAAATTAGTTTCATCTTTCTACTGCTCAGGCTCCCTCCACTGGTCAGTGACAGGAACTCCACCCTCTATTGAGTAGGGATTTTCTCTTACATGTTTAATGTACAGTGTTGTATAGATATGGCAGCACCATAGAAATGATAAGTAGAAGTATAGCTTTGTATTCCTATCTCCCCTCTATCTCTGGACTTTCTACAGGTAAGAACTTAGTTCATCACATTTACAGTATATTATGTTAAAATATTAATTAGAGAGCCTCAAGTATGCTTTGCAAACAAAGAATGGTGTTTGTGCCAAAGGTAGTCCAACTTAATTTGGAATTTGAAGTAAAGACAACATACAGTTAGTGTGATCTCAGACTGCAAAACTGTTCATAAAATTAGAACCATCTCATATCATCCTTGGTCCAACAGATTGGCGATTAAATAGGACATGATTTAATAGAGTGTTGAGTTCATCAATGAGTGTCAGACTGTAATTTGTTTTTACTTTTTGTATCAGCAGCATATTCAATATGTGCTGAAGTCGAATATGGCAAATATTGACTTTGCACTTGAACTTGACACACAGACTGGCTTGCTTACACCTTGACTGATAAAAGCAAATATACTTTTGCTCATTGTTGTAATACTACCCTGTGTATGTAGTATAATTTTGAAAATGTTTACTTTCACATGGTAATTTTATAATAAGACACCTAAGTTTGGATGGTAGCAAATGCCTATTTTAGCCAATTTTATAAAGATGCATTATTATCTCTGTGTATTTATAAAATACAATGTTCAACAAACAAAAAAAGGAACTGTAATAACTGTTACAACCTTTGTAACTGAGGTGGTGCTCAGAACCGTGAAACGGTAAGAAAGTCACAAATCAGGGAATGCTTCCCTGTAGGTGTTTTCAATCATCTATCATTGCACCATCTTTGTTCGGTAGAAAGGCAATAAACTGAATTTCAGAAAGCTAAAAGTGTTCATTGTAGTGTTCAAAAATACACTTCAATAAATTAAACTTGTAATATATCTTGTGACAAATCTTGGCTTAACTTTAAATAAAGGAGTAAGCTAAGGTGGTATATCAAGCCCAAAATAAACATAAACATTACTAGACATGACCCCTCTTGATGAATATGTAAGGACTCATGTAAATCCCAATTATCTTTACTTTGTATATTAACTATAAAATGTTTTGCATATTATTATGTATATTTTGGTATCTGCAGCTTATTGTTTTGTTTTATTCTTATACTTTTGTATTTGTAAAATTTCAATAAAATTTCAATTAAAAAAAGATTTAAGCAGGCATAAATATTGGAGGTATAGTTTATCAAGAGTTTGAGTTGTGATTAGAAAGTTTGGAGTGGTTTATCAAAAGCTGACTTGTTTGGGACATCTGCAGCCACCTTTTTAATTAACAAAATTGACCTGAAACAAACATATAAAAACTAAAAGAAACCAAATTTAAAAAGCAACAAAAACACAGGAAGCCAAACAAAACACTGTTTTTGCCTGCACATTCCTAGTTTCCTTATTTCAGACAGATGTCATCTGGAAGGGTTGGCAATTAACTGCCATCATGAGATGGAACAGACAATTAAGTAGACTACCTCCAAGCAGCACCACAGTTCCCCAAAGAAGAAAAAAAAGTTTCACTCAAACAAGACATCAGTACTCTGCATAGAGCAGTGACGTACCTAGCATATGTGACACCCGGGACCCATCATTTTTTTTACACCCCCTTCAACTATATGAAAAATATGATTTTTCGTAACAATCCACATATTGCACAAGAGTGTACCTTGGAAAAGGCAGCATCTTAAACACTGCAGTGAGCACTAGAACACCAACACACACATTATAAAACTAAACAAGCTAAACAAGCCAGATTCTGCACAGTCAATTGATCCTGTACAGTCAATGCCAACAGAAAACCATGTCCTTTTCATACACACAGAACAGAGATACACCTTCACCCAATATGGAATAATCACAAACTAAAAATAGAAATATGTAGACAGAAGTTAAACTGAACTGCCAAGAAACCAAACTCTGCTTACAATCCAACACCACAGAAACAGTGACACATGTCCCCTAATACTGTGCAAAATATAAAGACAGTAGATGTAAATTTGAAAAAACTGATACATAGCAATCACCACTTTACAAATTAACAAATAGAAATAAAACAAATAATGATAAATAAGAAAATACCATTTTATTGAACTAATCCATTTTTCAATTAGCTTTCAGAGGCCAAATCTTTCTTCAGAACAGTACAGTATACTGCTGTTATGGAATCATGTCTTGACCTGAGGGAAGGGGTTTGGTCCAAAAAAAAGATTGCCTTATTTCCATTTCCTATTTATAAACTTTTATCAGTACAGTTACAATACTACTTGATTCTAAGTAAAGCAACAAAAAATCTTTCTACTTTAATCATCTTCTCTTTGCTCTCTTCTTTCTATACAGCATTTGTCCTGTCCTCCTTCCATGCAACATCTACCCTCTATTTGCCCCTTCCACCCAGGTTCTGCCCTCTCTCTACCCCTTTCATCTACTGCCCACACGCTCTCTGCCCCTTCCATCCACTGTCCACCCCCTCCCTCTTCCATATGGCATCTTCCCTCTTTCTGTGTCTCGTCAATAAACTGTATACCCTGTGCCCCTTCTCTCCTTTGTACATCATTCATTTCAGCTTCATCCCTCTCCATTTTCTGTCTCCACCCCCTCCCCTATGATTTGGCATCTCTCTCTTCTCGTTTCCTTCCTTCTTTCCCTCTCCACATCAGGGTCTGGCATCTCTGTCTTCTTCCCTTCCCCCAAGCCCTGGCATTTCTCTCCCTCCATGCTCTGGCACCTCCTCTCCCTCCTTTCCCTCTGGTCTAGCATTTGTCTCCTTAGTTTCCCTTCCTTCCCCCATGCCCTGGCATTTCTCTCCTCTCCTCTCCTTCCAACTCCCCCTCCCCCTCCATTATCTGGCATCTCCTCTTCTTCATTTCTCTTCCTCCCTCCTTTATTCCTTTCCCCTGGTCTGGCATCTGTCTCCTTCCCTCCCCTATGCCCTGGCAGGTCAACCTCCCCCTCCATGGTCTGGTATCTCCTTTCCTTCTTTCCTTTCCCTCACTCCCATGGACTTGGCATCTCTCATTCCTCTCCCTTGTCTTCCTTCTTCCTCCTTCCCTGTCTCTCCCCAATTGGGTGCTGCAGTAGCAGCATTTATATCCCCCCTCCCTGTGCAGCAGCAGCATTTATCTTTCCCCTTCACTTCACTTCACATCCCTTCCCTGTGCAGCAGCAGTATTTCTTTCCCTCCCCCTTCCCTGTGCAGCAGCATTTCTCTCCTTCCCCCTTCCCTGTGCAGCAGCAGCATTTCTAGCCGGTTCCTTGTTACAGCCAGTTTCCATTCAAAGCCGCGGGCATCGACACCTCGCACGATCCGCGGCTGCGTCAGAAGCCTTCTCTCTGACATCTTGTAACAAAAAAACAAGGCAAGCAGTCCACCAAAGAATCCAACATGAAACAAAAGAAGATTGGCAGAAAATAGGGAGATTCAAATCAGGTCTATTCAAGGTGTTCCCAAGAACCATGCCCAATGCATTTTGCCAAACAAGGCTAGTCAACACTAACAAAAAACCATGTCTTTAATACAAACAGAACACAGAAAACACCTTCGCTTAGTATGGAATATCTAATCACAAACTAACCTCTCCCCCTTTTACAAAATGGTAAAGATTAGAGCTAAAAGAGTAAGTTAAATGGGTGTAGTATTCTTGTTTGGCAAGTGAGAGGGCAGACTGGACAGATGTCAGGAGAAATTAGAAGTGTATGAAGTCAGCATGTGTGCTGGATTTAAGACAAAGACATTCAGCAGATCGGACACAGGACTGCAGCTAGCGGATATTGAGGGACAGCCAGAGCTGGTATTTAGCAAGTCATACAGGACATGAAATTGGAGGAGAGAGGGTATCTAGAGGAGAGAATGGCTTCATTGACAGACTTGTATGATATAGTAGTTGAAGGGAAGGATGAAACAGTGGTAGAGTGGGTGTCAGGGTCAATTGCCTAAAGGTTCCTAAACATATAAGTAGTGATTGGCCGGGTCTTAGGATGAGAGTGATGAGTTGTGAAGGTTAACAGATGATTGTCAAAGAGAAGAAGAGTTGGGGTGCAGAATTTGGTGGTAGAGCAGTTAAAGGAGAAGACAAGGTCAAGGCAGTGGCCATTCTGGTGTGTGGAGTACAGCTGGAGATTGTAGGTATGAAGATGTTAAGGCAACAAACCTGGAAGTGTAGGAGTGAGAGCATCTTCAACATGGATATTGAAGGCACCAAGGATGAAGGAAGGAGATGAGGGTTTGAGAAAGAAGGAGAGCCAGGAATCAAAGTCAATGAGGAATGGAGAAAGGGACTTATCAGGGTGTTGGTAAATGACTGCTATGCGGAGAAGTAGAGAGGCAAATACACAGTTAGAGTGGACTTCAAAGGAGGGAGAATAATGAGAGTGAGGTGGGAAAAGAGGTTGATACTTAGAAGATGGTAAGAGTAGCATCCCAACACCACCTGCATGACCAACTGGGTGAGGTATATGTGAGATAAGGTAGCCTACATGACACAGGGTGGCAGCTGAAACAGAGTTTTCAGGACAGATACAAATTTCAGTTAGTGCTAGCAGGTGGAGAGTTTGAAAGTTAAAAAGGTCATGGATGAAAGTAAGTTTATTGGAGACAGAACGGGCATTCCACAGGGAGCATGAGAAAGGCAAAGAGGAGGGGGAAGGAGTGGAATAGAAATAAGACTGGTTACATTGTGATGGGATCCAAATGAGTTGGATGAGGGGTGATTAGGAGGACTGGGACTGGAACTGATGTCCTCAGCAGAGGGCAAGAGAAGGAGTAAGAGAATATAGATGATTGTAGGAGAAGCATGGGAGGGGCTATGTCGCTGTTGACATAGAATAGAGTGGGGATAGCTGAATGAGAGGGAGAAAGTGTTGAAGCTTTAGGGCTGAGAAGAGAGTGGAGGATAAAAGGGAGGGTGATGTGATGAAATCAAAAAGTGAGTTCTAACTACTGGAGTTGCTGTTGAAGCTCACTCCACTCTATCCAAACCATCCATCAAAACCTTCCCCATATGTGTGATTTGTACTATTTTGATTAATGGAAAATATTTAGGGGTCATGTCTCCTTATTGGCCCTGTTATACATGCAAGCACATAGAATTTATATACAGTAAACCCCCACAAATTCACAGTTCGCAAATCGCGGACTCAGTAATTTGTGGTATTTTCCAACCGCCTCTTCCTGGTTACACCAATCAGGATCTGCTTTCACACGCTATCTGGCATGACTTTAGTACCAGGAAGAGGTGGTCGAAAAATATGCCCGGCTTTGTAAGTACAATTTAAGCACCCGCTGGCGCTCCAGCTGCCCTCTCCTGCCTTCGATCAGCTGAAAAACCATATTTGCGGTTTTTCAAAATCTGCGGGTGTTCCTGAAATGGAATCCCCATGAATTTCAGGGGAGTACTGTATTTAATTAAAGACAAATCTCTTGCTTTCTTTCTCCCCTACAGTGGCCTTTCAGATCCCCCTTCCCCCCTGAACTAGCAGATCCCTTCTGATTCCCTTCCACCTCAAAACAACCCCCACCCCCCAATATCAATCACCCCAAGACCACAGCCAGTCATCACCATAGTCCCTTCCTGAGCCTACCTAGTATCCCTGGTGGTCCAGTGGGGGTGTTTGAGGCAGGAATGAAGTCCTCTTGCACTTGCCTCAACAGTTACCCTACAACATTTGTATTTCCTTGCATTAATTTTTGTAGTTATTTGAATGGCTCCTTATATACTTGAAAACCAAGACCAGTAAGCTCATTTTCTCAAACTATGAGTTAATAAATGCACTTGGAGACATGAACTGTGATTGGAACAGGGACCTTTGGAATAGGGCTAGCATCTCTTTGTTTTGATTTGTTTGTTGTTGTTTTTTTAACTTCTTCTTTTCCATGAACTAAATAATGTAAATCACCTTGCTGTGTCTTTAACTTGGAAGGTTCTATATAATATTGTTAAATCTGCAATATTCAATAAACTATACTAAAACTACAGGCCTAGAAAAGTGGCTGGAAACATTCAAGTTTTAGACTGCTTTGCAGTACACTTAACTTTTTCATTATGAACCACAACTGGTCACCCTTCAAAATATTATTCAAATTAAAACATCACTATTTTCACTCTAACAATATTATATTGCATTGCTGGCTAGAGAATTGTTCAGTACCTTGGAAAAAAACAATGGCATATATAATCTCAGAAAGTATTATATACCTAATACATGTCTTCACTGCATGATCTACACCCCCATCATCTCTGAGATGGTGGGGAGCCAGAGTCTGGAAAAGAAATATGTAATTTGATGGAAATGACTTCAAATTTTGGTCCCAGTTTAGAAAATAATAGATGAAAACTTTGTATTTAAAATGCAGAAGACTTTTGTATCGACCCAAGCTGACAGTATCCCACGAAGATGGTGTTACAGAGTTCTTATTACAACTTTGAAACTGGTGTGGTTTTCAAAGTCAGTATTAAATTAGCATAGACAAGCCAATGTATCTTGTATATATTTGCTTTTGCTACTTAAATATCAAAAAAACTTTAAAAAAAAAAGTATCACTTTTTAGGACAGGATGTGTCTGTTGTAAATCAGAACATTCTATTCTGGAACACTTCATACTCGGCTTCCATAACCTCTGCTTAATGTCTATCGGAAAGCATTCCTCCATGTTCACGGCTCATGGCTTTTCCTTTTTAATTAGTGGTTGAATGCTTTTTTTTTATTGAACATGCTGTACAGTTAAATGGTGCTTTTGACATTCTTACCCAGGGGACAGATTAGAAAAGGCAATAAGACACCGGAGATTAGGTGCCTAGAGTATGTGACAAAATTTCAAAAAATATTGGTAATTTAGTTATTTAAATGTTTAAGAAAAAAAAATTGAGTGAATTCATTGAACAATTATTTTAGCATTTTTACCGCATGCACTAAAGAAACTGAAGCTTAATTTGAACTGTCTTAGGCAGATGAATTAGTCTTAAAAACATTTTTCAAGTAGTAGTGAAAAACAATTTCACACAGAGATAAAGGGAAGCATATTTTAAAATGTATTAGAGTCCAGGGAAGTGCATAGTCGAAGGCCCCCTTTTATCAAGCTGTGTAAGGTTTTTTTTTAAAAAAAATACAGACTGCTGCGATAAAAGCTCTGATGCTCATAGGAATACTAAGAGCATCGGAGCTTCTACCGCAATGGTCTGTGATTTTTTTTTAAAAAACCCTTACGCAGCTTGATAAAAGGAGTTTTAAGTTCTGTTAGTGGTTTTGAATCTTTCAAACTTTTCCCTGAATTTTGGGTGCTTTTTAGTTCATTTCAAACATTCATTTTAAAAAATATACCTAACATACTATTAGAACATATTGATTGGATTTTATGACTAATTTTAGGAAAGTTTTATTATATTTGTTTATTAGCTGGGAGGGTGGGGGAAATTTCATTATGCAGTAGTATTTGTAAATTTTGTTGCGCTTATTATATAACGTGCAAATATGTGAATCATTTATTGCACATTTGTAGTTTGAAAAATCAATAAAGAATTTAAAATAAAAATAAAGAACATTTTAATGTGCCCAAATCGATTATACATGCATTAAGTTTAATCTTATGAACTCTAAGGCCCTCTTTTACTAAGGTACGCTAACCGATTAGCGCCCACTAATCAAATTAGTGTGCACTAAACGCTAACACGTGCATGCTAGTCTATGGACGCATTAGCGCTTAGGATGCGCTAATTTGATTAGTGTGCGCTAATTGGTTAGCACACCTTAGTAAAAGAGGGCCATTTGAGACGTACAAATATGTCACGGGCCGTATTGAGGTAGAAGAGGATATCTTTTTTCTTAAAGGGCCTACGGCGACAAGAGGACATCCGTTGAAACTCAGGGGTGGGAGATTTCATGGTGACACCAGGAAATACTTCTTCACCGAGAGGGTGGTTGATCATTGGATCATCTACTGCAGGTAATTCAGGCCAGCAGCATGCTAGACTTCAAGAGAAAATGGGACAAGCATATGGGATCACTTCAGGGAAGAATTTAGGGGGTGGGTCATTAGAGTGGGCAGACTTGTTGGGCCGTGGCCCTTTTCTGCCGTCAACTTCTATGTTTCTAATGTACAAGGAGAATATTATCACTCTATGAGTATGGGCTCAATACCTTGAGTCTGAATCAAGAGAACTAGAGAGCTCAGAAAAAAAAAGATTTAAAAAAGAGCAGGGACTGGAGCATGGCAGAACCTTGCAGTAGAGAGTTTAGGAGGAAGAGAGAAAAGACTGCATCACTTAAAAGGAGCAGTTCTGATTAGTTGCTTTATTTCAATTCACAGGAAAATCCATTATTTGGGGGTGTTATTAGATAAAATTATCCAAGCATGGTCTTTGTAGATTGTGTTGTTTACTTCCCTTTGAGAACTTTTGTACAGATTTACACTGTATTATTTTCCCCTCATTTTGACTACTGTAATGTTTTATTACTCAATCTGCCAAATTATGCTCTTTGAAGTTTACAAATAGCACAAAACATAATAACAATTTTGCTTACTCAAACCTTCTAGAACCGAATATATTACACCGATACTACCAACTCTGCATTGGCTTCCCAATCTCTGTAAGAAATGAGTTTTAAAGTCTTAACTTTAATGTTTAAGACTTTGAATAATAGAACCCCATCAATATTACCTTCCACTCTCTGAGGGCTCCTTTTACAAAGTTGCACTAAGCGTTATAGCGCATGCTAAATATTAGCACGCATTAGACATGCGCTAAACGCTAATGCATGCATGTTAGTCTATGGATGTGTTAGCGTTTAACGCGTGCTTAGATTTAGCACGTGCTAAAAATGCATAGCGCACCTTTGTAAAAGAGGGGGAAAGTCTACAAATTAATAAGGTAATTGAGACCTTTAGAAAAAAAACATTGGGGGTCTTTTACTAAGGTGTGCTAGCCGATTTAGCGCGCCCTAAATGCTAACATGTCCATAGAATATAATGGGTGCATAGCATTTAGTGCTTGCTAATATTTAGCGTGCGATAAATCAGCTAGCGCACCTTAGTAAAAGACCCCCATTGTTAGAAGTGGCAACTTTTTGAACAAGGGGCAAATCCATAAAACAGCATTGAGGCCTTAAGTCATGTTACTTGGCCCTTAACATGATTTATACAGCCCCAACACTACTTGACTAAAAAAAAAATGGTGATATTTAAGGCAGCACATGTTTCACAGTAATGAGATGCAAAACATGGAAATGACTGTTTCGCATATCATTACAATATAATTACCATAATGTAACTTGTGGTGATACACTACAAGTTGTGTTATGGCCAAAAATGATGATAAAACAACCTTAGCTTCCCGTATATATAATTATATTCCCCAGCATCTAACCCAACATTCTGTCTTCACGGTGGCCAATCCAGGTCAAAAGTACCTTGCAAAAACCCAAATAGTAGCAAAATTCCATGTTACCGATCCAGGGTAAACAGTGGCTTCCCCCATGTTTGTTTCAATAGTAGGCTATGGGCTTTTCCTCCAGAAACTTGTCCAAACCTTTTTGTTTTTTAATCCAGCTACATTAACCGCTCTTACCACATCCTCTAGCAATGTGTTCCAGAGCTTAAACTATTCTCTGAGTGAAAAATATTTCCTCATTTTGTTTTAAAAATATTTCCCTGTAACTTTGAGTGTCCCCTAGTCTTTATAATTTTTGATGGTTTAAAAAATCAATCCACTTGTACCTGCTACACTCAGGATTTTGTAGACTTCAATCATATCTCCCCTCAGCCATCTCTTTTCTAAGCTGAAGAGCCAGAACTTCATTAGTCTTTCCTCATATGAGAAGAGTTTCATCCCCTTTATCATCTTGGTCGCTCTTCTTTGAACCTTTTCTAGTTCTGCTATATCTTTCTTGAGATAAGTTGACCAAAACTCAATACAATAGTCAAGGAGAGATCATACCATGGAGCGATATAGAAACATTATAACATTCTTAGATTTGTTTACCACCCCTTTTCTAATAATTCTTAGCATCTTATTTGCTTTTTTGACCGCTGCCACACATTCAGCAGAAGGTTTCAGCATATTGTCTACAATGAAACCCAGATCTTTTTCTTGGGTACTGACCCCCAAGGTCAATCCTAGCATCTGGTAACTATGATTTGGGTCATTCTTCCCAATGTGCATCACTTTGCATTTGTCCACACTAACCCCCTGTTTTACTGTGGTGCGCTATGCATTTTTAAAAAGTTATTATTATTTTTTATTTGTTACTAATTATATATATAATAAACTCAGGAAAATCCACAAGTATCATCAGAAGAATTTACAAACAGGAAAAATAAAATCATTGAATGATCTAGCCCACATTATCTGGCCAACAGTACCTTCCTTATAGCAACATAAATTTAATAAAGGAAAAACAACTAAGTAGGCAGAGTGTGGCATCTATTTCATCCTCTCTGGTTAAAGATAACCAAATAAATCTAGGATATTTTTTTTTGAAGCAGTTTATCTTTTAGAAAATCTTCTAACTGGACTGGATCTAAAAAGACATACTTATCACTTGCATATGAAATAAGGCATTTACAGGGAAATTTTAAGAAGTAGGTTGTACCCACCACCAAGGCCTTAGGCCTGAGTGTTAGGAACTGCTTCCTCTTCATTTGAGTCTGCTTAGAGACATCAGGAAATATAAGAATTCTTTGGCCACAAAACAGAGCCTGTTTTTTTAGTAAAATATAGTTTCAAAATAGTTTGTTTCTCTAACTCTGTCTTGAAAACTACCAAAAGTGTAGCACGTTTTGTTATTGTGTCTTTGGATAATTCTAGAAACTGAGAAAGATCAGGGGTAGGGATATCCGGTCCTCGAGAGCCGTATTCCAGTCTGGTTTTCAGGATTTCCCCAATGAATATGCATTGAAAGCAGTGCATGCAAATTGATCTCATGCATATTCATTGGGGAAATCCTGAAAACCCGACTGGAATACGGCTCTCGAGGACCGGAGTTCCCTACCCCTGATCTAAACTATCTGGGGAGACTAATTTATCAATTTTCCCTTCGGCTCCCTCCTCCCTAGAAGCCCTCGGAACATAATAGAGGTTATCAGATGAAAATTATCCATCTCACAGTATTGCAAAATCTCCCTCATATACATTCTTACTAGCTCCAAAAGGAGAAAGGAAATGCGTGATCGGGAAATTTAGGAAACAAAGATTCCTAACTCTAATATAGTTCTCCATTTTTTCTATTTTTGCATGAAACAATACACTCTCTTTAATATTAGATAGAGCTATACTTTGTAAATTACCCACAGGCTTATCCACTTTATCTACTTTACCTCCTAACTCTGCTATTTGATTATCATGCTCATTCATTTTAATATTTACATCGGAGGAAAATTGACACAATTTCAAAACTGTGCTTTGGAGAGAAGACTCAATTCTATTAGCAGTTAGCCATGTATCATTTAAAAAGATAGCTTTGTCCTTAGAAAGAACATCAAGGGTTGAATCCATAACCATCTGGACAGGAGTCGATCCTTTAGTCTTCACCTCACTTATTTGTTCTACCATATTAGGTCCAGCTATATCAAAAAAGTGTGAGGAAGAGGCTATATCCTCAACATCGGAGGGTGTCTCTACTCTTCCATCAGAAGTTAATGACTTGGGAGGTGGTGAAGGACCTCCTGAAGAAAGGGAAGCTAACTGCATGCTTAAAGTTACCTGCTCTCCTATCCTTGGTGGAGATGAAGCCGAAAGATAACGATCCATTGGACCCGAATCTGGAGTTAGAAAGTGAAGTTTTGCTTTTCTCTTACTCATGGTAGAAGGATTAAGTCTCAGTCCTCTCCTGATTCCTCATGGGCTCCAAAGGGGATCAAAAGGGGCATGTCCTGCCCCTATGGCCACGCCCCTTTGGACATGTGTACCGCGGCTCCCTTGTTCTTTTATGGGGCTTGGTAGGACCCCTCCGTCTGCACTGGATGTTGGGTGGCTGTGGGGGCTGCCTGCTGAGATGACCAAGTTAGTGCTGCTTGTGGCACTGGTGGCTTCCTTTCCACAGCTCCCTTGTTCTTTTATGGGTCCTATGTCAGGTGCCTGCGGGGGCTGCCTGCTGAGATGACCCCTGTTTTACTATGGTGCGCTATGCATTTTAATGTGCACTAAATATACGTGCATGCTAATGCATCCATAGACTAACATACACGTGTTAGCGTTTAGCGTGTAGTTAGCGCATGCTAATATTTAGTGCTCGCTAAAATGCTTAGCACACCTTTGTAAAAGGAGCCCTAAATTTCATATGCTATTTGCATACCCAGTCTCCTATTTCCTAAGGTCTGACTGCAATATTTCACAGTCTGCATGCGTTTTAATCACTTTGAATGGTTTAGTGTCATCTGTAAACATAATCACCTCACATCATTCCAGTTTCCAGATCATTTATAAATAAATAGTATCGGTTCAAGTTCGGATCCTTGCAGAACTCCACTATTTACCCTCCTCTTTAGAGAAAAATGGCCATTTAACCCTACCCTCTGTTTTCTATCCGATAACCAATTGCTATTCCACAACTAAACATTGTCTCCTATCCCATGACTTTAATTTTCTCAGGAAATTCTCATGAGGAACTTTGTCAAAAGCATTCTGATAATCTAGATACAGTACATCAAATGGATCACCTTTATTCACATATTTATTCATACCTTTACAGAAGTTAAGCAAATTGGTGAGGCAGAACCCCCCTTGGTTGAATCCATGCTGACTCTGTCCCATTAAATGGGGTGTTCATGAGTGTACCCACTGTCTAACCATCTTAGCTCAGTGGTTTTGTTAATTATCACTAACTGTTCATTGTCTATTATTTCACTTAATGCTGTATATGTCTTTTGTTATCCACCTAGAACTTTGGATAGTGTGGAATAGAAATGTGGAAAATAAAAAAATAAATAAAATAAATTATGTTTGTCTATGGGCTCCTTTTACTAAGGTGTGCTAGCATTTTTAGCACATGCAGCAGATTAGCGCGCGCTAACCCCACACTACGTGGCTAGAACTAATGCCAGCTTAATGTTGACATTAGCGTCTAGCCAGGGCAGGATTAACCAATAGGCCCAGTAGGCACGAGCCTAGGGCCTGAAATGGTCGGGGGGCCCGATGAAGGAGGGCATCAACATTGTTTTTTCCAAACGGCAATGGGACCATCCAGCATCGATCGGCAATGCGGACCCCTCCCCCCCAATTGACGGAAAGTAAGACAAGCAAGCAATACGGGTAAGAATGGCAATGGGAACTGTAATTTTGCAAGCGGTGCTGCTTGCCTAAAGCTTCCCTCTGATGCAGCTTCCTGTTTCTGCCTGGGCACATGGTGGGGTGGGGCAGGACAGGGGGCTCAGTGTACTTGTGTGCCTAGGGGACCTCGATGAATTAATCCTGTCCTGCGTCTAGCGCGCTGTTCTGCGCGTTTATGCCCTAATGCAGCTTAGTAAAGGAGCCCTATGTGTTCCACCATTTTATTTTTTGTAATAGTTTACACTATTTTTCCCAGCACTGAATCAGGTTTACTAGTTTGAAATTTCACGGATCTCCCCTGGAACACTTTTAAAAAATTGACATAATATTGGCCACCCTCCAATCTTCAGGTATTACAAATGATCAGCAATTTCATATTTGTATTCTTTCAATACCCTGGAATGCATACCATCCAGTCCATGTGATTTATCATTCTTTAGCTTTTTAATTTGGTGTAATACTCTTCCAGGTTCACTGAGCATTCTTTTAGTTCCTCTGTATCATCATCCAGATCATCATGTAGATCTCTTACACGTTCTTCAATAAAGACTAAAGCAAAGAATTCATTTAGTCACCCTTGAAAACCATTTTTCCGTAAAGACCAAAGCAAAGAATTAATTCTATTGTCTTATCCTTCCTGAGCACCCCTTTTGCTCCTTGATCATCCAGTGGTCCCATAGATTCTCTCACAGGTTTTCTGCTTCTGATGTACCTAAAAAAATTGTTATGAGTTTTTGTCTTTTTGGCAAGTTTCTCATTTTATTTCTTAGCTTTCTTTATCAATGCTTTGCATCTAACTTGCCAGTGTTTGTGTCTCTTCTTATTTTCTTCATTCAGATCCTTTTTCCATTCTTTAAAGGATCTTTTTTTTTTTTCTCCAATAGCCTCTTTCACTTCACCTTTTAGCCATGCTGGGTCTCATTTCCTCTTCTTTCCACCTTTGCTAATACGTGGACTACATCTGGTCTGGGCTTCCACAATGATATTTTTAAATAACATCCATGCCTGGTTTACAGTCTTAATCTTTGCCACCAATTATTTTAGTTTCTTTTAACCATTTTCCTCGTTTTATCATAGTCACCCTTTCAAAAGTTAAATGCTGCTACAGTAGATTTCATTGGAGATGTCACTCCAGATATCAGCTCAGATTTGATCACATTATGAACACAGTTTCCCAATGGATCCAACACAGTTACCTCCCATTCCACTAAGGAACAAATCTAAAATAGCTCTCCCCCTTAGTTCCTGGACCAGTTGCTCCAAGAAGCAGTCATTTATCACATCTAGGAATTTTATCTCTCTAGTACTCCCTGATGTAATATTTTTTCCTGTCAGTGTTGGGGTAATTGAAATCACTATTCAGCCTACTCAATATCCAATATACAGAGCCACACTTATTTATCACACATTTCTCTCAAATAATGGAGGATAAAGCTTAGTTTTAAGGACAACAGTCCCTACTAAAATGGAGGACTGACTCACATTGTTATAGGCATAAAAAAAACTCCACTATTTTGTTCATACATCCACCAAACAATCATTCTTCACCAACCATTTGTGCTGAGTCTGATTGTTACTATAGTAGCTCTTTTCATCAATACAAAAACTATAAGATGCAATCCCATAAAATAGTATCTCTAATGTATTTTCGGTTCACAGTTTCACTTTGCAAATATTAATCTCTCTTACATTATTCAATCAATAATGTCACAATTGTACTTAGCTTTATGCTGACATTAACATTTTTATCCTGACAGGAATCCTGTGTCACAGTACACAAATCACTGCCTCATGGGAAGACAGGAGACCCCAAATCTTCTTTACTGGCTGTTCCGCCACTAATTTCTGACAAATGGGATGATCAGTGACACTCAGAAAAGCACACAGACAATATAAAAGCATAAACAATAACCCTTTATTATATAAGAATAAAAATAGCATCACCTTGACCCCATACAATGACCATCTTCACAATTGGGAATCCTGGCAATTGATAGGTGGGTGGACCAAAGGACTGTCCCTTTAGACATCTTGGATTCTCCCTCCAGACGTCATGGATTCTAATTCTAGGAGCAGCGTCCCGTCCTTATAAAGGGTGAAATCTGCTGAGTTCAAAAGCATAAACAGCAGGTGCTGGTCTTTTGTTCTGTGTTTTGACAACACCCAGGTCAGGATGTCAGAAGGAGGTGTTGCAGAAAACCGGCTTCTCATCTGGTTTCACTCTCCCTTTGATGTGATGTGGGCAACACTCAGGTCAAGGAGGTCAGAATGTCAGATAAACAGACTTGTGGATTCATGTCAGTAGTAAGCTGAGTTTCAGTTACCCCCCTGGCCAGTCCCTTTGATGTTGTTTGGGCAACACTTAGGTCAAGGAGGTCAGACTTGAGGAGACATATTACGTAGTATTTTGAATTTCAATTACCCCCTGGTCATGGGCATAACAGTCCACCCCTGGATCCTTAAGTCTGCACCTCCCAATAAGAAATCATCCGCATAAAGGGAGAGAGTGTCCGTTTGTATATACAATAGGTAGTTAAACAAAAATATAGAGTAAGGAATGAAGAAACACCTTTTGTGCCGTAGCCCTCCCTCTAGTAAAAGCATCCCACCAAGGGTGTGCAGTGGTAGCTTCAATATGATCTGATTGCTATATTTTGCATGGCTTTCTTTATAAATGGCAATAAAATACTGAAAAGGGAGCTTGAATAGCATGAATCACAAGTTTAACAGTACTGCTAGCAACAAATACATTTTTATGTGATATTTCTTGTATAAAGGTATAACCTTGCGGTGGAATGGTCCATTGGCACAAATAGTAGATATGTTGAAAAGAACATGGTTCATAGGTGACACATTTGTTTCATTTTGTTCGTCTATTTGTTGCCCATGATAAGTGGGAAACCCTAATTGGGGTCCCAATGTCAAAGGCATCACCGTAAAAGGACACATTGTTTCATTTCAAATTACACCATTTTCTATCTAAAGGTACAGAATGTGATGTGGTTTTAAATCAATGAAATAAAGTTTAACTGATCATATCTTAGTGTTAGTTCATGATTATGTACAGTATTTGGTACCCATTCACCTTCCCATCTAAATACTTCTGCTACTCTGGAGCCAAAATATGCTTGTTTGCCAGCCAGTATTTCAGAAACAATAGTATTTAAAATGGGAAAATTAATTTTCCCTTCATAAATTATTTCCTTATGTTCTAAACCTGGTATTCTTGCATTCCCTAATATTTCTTGCTAATTAAGCATTTTACTTGGAAGTATCATGTATAGGGAATCATGGAAATTAATAATCTTATTAATATTATATTTGGGCTCTTACTCATGGCTTACATACATTTAGGGTAGCTTCATATTCACCATTGATCACTGCAGTTATCTGGTATCCCATTTTTCTTAGCAGCTTTGGTTAGGGTCTGGCTATGCTCCAGTTTCAATAGGCTTGCTATGCCACTCACATGCCTTCACTCACGTAAGAGTCAAGTGCACCACCCCCAGAGACCAGCCCTAATGTGAAGTGGCAGGATATAGGCTCACTTCTATTCCCAAGTCGGTGCCACATAATAGCGTCATGGCACGGCACTGTATGTCTAGTTGCATGTCATCATCTTCTTGATCTGGTGAAATTTTCTCTTAACCCAGCATGTTAGCCAAATCATCAGAATAAGAGAGCAGAGCTGACCAATTTTATCACAAAAGGATGAAACTATATGGAATAACATTTCCCAGTACGTGATTTTCCAAGGAAAATATTTCATCATGACTGTTTAGCTTCAATGCTTTAGTTACAATAAACACCCCTAGTAGTAAAAGAGAAGATAAAAAAAAAGAAAAAGAAGAAAAACCACTTTATGTACAGAATGTGATAACATGTGACACAATACTGGTGTGTAAGGTAGTATTTGTTTGAGATAAAAGAAACAACACTAATGCACTTAAAGGTATTCTGTAGGACATTCAGAAAATACACCTTTTTATGTTCTGGACATAATTATTATGTCACTTAAAAGAGACCATAAACACGTACTGATGGTAATACCAAAATAACTTATGTCTGAGATGTGCACTGCACTGTTTATGCCTGGTAAGTTAAATAAAGAGAGACCATTTTTTATTTTATTTAGCAAATATCAAATACCAATGAGCACCATTTTACCAGGTATAAAGCTTTCTAATTTTTTCTCTTCAGATATCCTCTTATAATATAACCCCTAACTAAAATATAATTGGGCTGTATGAGCCATAGCATAAAATCATTGTGAGCATGGTTTTCATAAGATACTTTCTTGTAAGTGGGGGAATCTTTTTTTGGAAAGGGAAATGGTACCATTTGGACTAATAGAAGGGGTGGAATAAACTCTGGAAATGGCCAATGTGTGATGTTTATTGGGGTACCCCATAAGCTAAAACAGACAACACATAACAGAAACAGACAAACACAGAGCTCCGGCATGCTTTCTTCCATCGGTAATGGTTCAGGGTTGAATTTAATCTGTAAATAAGCACACTATTAATCAAAAGAGTCATAAACAAAATTGGTATCCATAGGATTCCCACTATCAGGTCACAGTGCTGGAAGTATTTTAAATATGGCACAGTGAAATTGGTTCTCCTGACCATATCTGGATACTAAGCTTCTAAAAGAAAGAGAGATAGAAACTTAAGTTCTTGCTGGTCTCCTTTCTTTCTTCTTCCATTTCAAAGCTCTGTCACACACTCATAAGAGAATGCAAGCAGGGACGTTTTCATCTATAGAACATACAAGAGAAGTTTATGTGCAGGTACAGTGGTTCACAATGTTAGTGTTTGAGGTAAAAGACGCATTTGTAAAATCACTTGGAGTGCAACTTCCTTATATTATCTAACAAAACTTTATACTTTATAAAGGTCACTTAGCAATATTTCTACTTTTTTATTGTCCAACCTACCCCATATGTTACCCCAGATGTGAAATATGTTGCCTCCAGAATCCAAAAAGGCCCAAGTCTGTTTTTTTTGTGTTTTTTTTTTACTTTGGGGAGAAGGGAAGTTTACAATTTTCTGTTTAACTTTCTCTATCACCTTTCGGCATCCTTTTGCCCACTTTCTGCTATAATCTTGTGATAGAAAGTGGGACTATGTAAGTATTTTTTGTGGTAGTCTGGTAGATGTATATTGCCTCCCTTGCCAAGTGAATGCAAATTGTTCTGGACATTGCTCCACTATAGGAATAGTAAAAAATTCATTGGTTCATGTTTACAATTTTAGTGGAGATCGGTACTACTACTGCTTTAGATAATTTCCCCACCACTACTGATCTCATAGGAATGTCTGACAATTTACCAAAACTATAGATTCCATCGGAAAGCTGTAGTGTTAACCCTTTTAGGATATCTAGCCCTATTATATTTTAAGGAATCCCATAGATTAATACAGTATATTCCCAAATTGGTAATTGTCCAATTTTAAAATTTGTAATTTTTTTTTTTTTTTTCCTGCTTGTATAATTTTCCCCCCAATCCTGATATTTATATTCCTCCACCCCAGTGTCCACTACAGCTTGTACCTTTTGCTCCCCAGATTTCTACTAAATATTTATCTCTACCTGCGGACGCTGTTCTAATTTGGTCCAGGCAAACACTGAGGCTCGGCATTCACATTATTGATTCTCCCATCACTTCCACCCTTTTAAATCAGGATAAAGAATGGAAGCAGTTTCTTCAAGGGGAGCCATTGGCACCAAAATATCCTCCCTCTCTCCTTTGTTCACTTGTGTTTGAGGCATAGATTTCTTTCCCAGTCCTCTACTTTTGTACATTCCCCTTAATGTCCCTGTATCTTTTCCATCTATTTCTTCCCTCTTTACACCATCTTTTATTAATGCCAAAAACATATTCCTCCGAGACACCTGCTTATCCCTGTTTGAATTGGATTGTCCTTTTCTCTTTTTATCAAAAGTATTTTGAGGTCCCCAGTCCCCCCAATCTCCTAACTGTCGGACCGCTTCTAAGGCTTCCAAAATAGTCCTGTCTATTTGATTAATCAACAAAGTTATCATTACCTGTTTGTATGCCGGTGCAGCATACTTGATAATTTTATTTCTCATGGACACTGTAAAAGGTAATGACATATATGTGTCAGCGTGACCTATTACTAAGGCTACCTTCATAGCCTCCTCCTTAATTCTCATTTGAGCATCTTTTAATGTATACCAAATTTTATTATTTGAGGGCCAATCAGATTCAAGTGGATATTGCCTCATGACACCCCTACTAATTATCTCTAATAAAGACCATTGGGCATATTTTGCAGGATAAGGATCCTCTCGTAACGCATTTTGTACTGCTGCTTCTTGACTAATTTGAACAAATTTAGGGGCATCTGTGGCATCCAACATAATCCCTGCTGCGCCGAGCTCCTGTACCCGAATTACCCATTGTATTAGTGGTTCCCCAGGCTGCTGTGTAAAGCGTGCCATCGTATCCATGATTTCATGTGGAGTAACATCCTCCATAACATTATTTCTAGTTAGATTTTCTCCTGTTTGCAGACTTCCCTGTAATCTTTGTCTCCTCACAGGCTCTGCTTCTAAACTTTCTGCCTGTTCTCCTTCAACACATATATCCTCCTCACTGTTATTAGAATTTGAATCCCAAATATTCCCATCCCGTTTGTTTGGATTCCAATCATCCAGCAGATGATAAATTAAGATTTTAACTTTTCTGTAACTCACTTTCCACCTCCGTTTCATGTATTTATATCGTGCACATTGCATAGCTGCCTTTTCTGTTACATTTTGATAGGTGTCTACCTTATCCATTAACAACTTATTCTGACATTGTAGCATTTTAATGGCATGCTGTTGATTACACCTTTTCTTTTCCAGCTCTCCTAATTTCAATTGTAATTCATGTTTAGCTTCATGCAAATTCCTCCAGTCTGACAAAATCATCCTTCCTTGTCTAGAAATTACTTCTTGCTCTTCTCCGTTTGAGATTTTCACCTTTTGTAAGGAGGCACATAATTCATGTTAATCCCCACTTCCAAAAGTACAGGATTCACATAATCCTGCTTCTACAGACCACTCAGTGGCCATTAATTTACCTATACTGTCATTCCAATCTGGAACGGAGAGGTTGGGGGCCTGCCCATCAACCCCATGTTTCATCTGGTGCTTTTTTGACCACATTGATCAACCCCACTCCTGGTACCAATATGTTCCGCCACTAATTTCTGACAAATGGGATGATCAGTGACACTCAGAAAAGCACACAGACAATATAAAAGCATAAACAATAACCCTTTATTATATAAGAATAAAAATAGCATCACCTTGACCCCATACAATGACCATCTTCACAATTGGGAATCCTGGCAATTGATAGGTGGGTGGACCAAAGGACTGTCCCTTTAGACATCTTGGATTCTCCCTCCAGACGTCATGGATTCTAATTCTAGGAGCAGTGTCCCGTCCTTATAAAGGGTGAAATCTGCTGAGTTCAAAAGCATAAACAGCAGGTGCTGGTCTTTTGTTCCTTGTTTTGGCAACACCCAGGTCAAGGAGGTCAAGATAGCAGATACTTGTTGAAACCGCAGGTGCTGGTCTTTTGTTCTGTGTTTTGACAACACCCAGGTCAGGATGTCAGAAGGAGGTGTTGCAGAAAACCGGCTTCTCATCTGGTTTCACTCTCCCTTTGATGTGATGTGGGCAACACTCAGGTCAAGGAGGTCAGAATGTCAGATAAACAGACTTGTGGATTCATGTCAGTAGTATGCTGAGTTTCAGTTACCCCCCTGGCCTGTCCCTTTGATGTTGTTTGGGCAACACTTAGGTCAAGGAGGTCAGACTTGAGGAGACATATTACGTAGTATTTTGAATTTCAATTACCCCCTGGTCATGGGCATAACACTGGCTCATATAATTCTTCCTGCATTGAAAAAATGCCAGCTTTTAAAATCAGAAAAATGCTCTAGAAAGCATTTGCAAACCATGCTCCATAGTCATGATTGAACATCATGACATGATGATGCCAGATACACTCCCCAACAATGTTCAATAAACCGGCAGACATACAAAACAATTGCGGGTATGACGGGAGTTGAGGAGAGTTTGGGGGTAGTGGTCACAGATGAATTGGGTTGTTGTGCCAAAGTTGGGAGAGGGGGGTATTGGGTCCTAATGTGACTATGGTCTAAGTACATGCTCAAGTTATGTTGGGGATGAGAAATGGGTCACTCATGGGTGTCACTGACATGAGTTGGATGTGTGACCTGAAGATACCGTAGGCCATGCTTTGGTTTGATGTGGCAAGAGGTTGCCAAGAAATGTCAGCTAGTTTCATCACCGAATAGCTTGGGGGGATCAGGGCAGCTGCATTGGGAGTTGGTCAATATTACTGAGTTAAATTGTGATTTGTGTGACTATGCTAAATGATTATGGGAAATAAATCTGAGACCAAACTTTTATTATACAATTGTAGTGTATTTGTTATATTTGGAGTGTTAGACTTATGGGTAGAAAAAGTAAGAGGTGACATGGTGTGTGAATGCTAATGATAAGAGAGCTTTAGCAGGTAATGAAATGTAATAACATGTAATAAACAGTTCTCCTTTTGTCCTAATTAGAATAGATGACTGCAATTTAAGAATCTAAGAAAAATATGAGCTAGGGGTAGGCAGGAAGGAATACTAAGCTAGACCTTGTATCGCCTGACAGAGACTAGCAGAAAATTCAAGTTTAAAATCTGTAAAACTATAAAATACTTTTATACTATGGAAACTAGCTAAGTAAAGTTTGATCTTTTAAAAATCTAAGCTGTCTTTATAAAGGAACCTACAATTTAGCTTTTATCCCCCAAATTATCATAGCTCAGAGCAAAATAAAGTATACTTACCCAGAGAAATGTCCTCTTCTCTTCTCCTCTCAGAGAAATGTCCTCTCCTCTTTTTTTCCTGTCAGAAAGATGCTGGACTGAACAGAGGGCATTGCTCCTACCCAAAGACTCAAGAAGGCCCCTATATATCCCTCTGGTTAACCAATGATATAGAACAAGGGCTATCTCTGAGGTGGAGGGAGGGGAATGGGGGCTGCTTGAATTACTTTTAATATTGGCTAGATATTTATTTTGTACATTATTTTTAATGAAATATATTAATTTATTATATACTAGACTTATCAACATTGTGTGCAGACATTACCTTTTTCATAGTTATGAGATGTCTGAAGAACAGAGCTGAGATAATCCTCCTCACCCCTATTATTCTTGGAAGGCCATGTACAGGAATGTGGGCAGATGGTAGATGGGAGCTGTAGCTGAAGGTGCAATCCTGTCCTTCATTTTGGCAATAAGAGATACTTATCTAAAATTCAGTTTCAGTTGAAATGTGGCAAGCTTGTAGAGAAGCTTTAACTGCTGCAAATGAAGTATAAGACCCCAGGAGCTCAACACAACAAGTTTTGTATAGCACTGCTATGCTGATGGTTTTATTAGTCCAAAACCATCTCAATGTCATTGATGTTCCTTTAATTTTCTTTTAAACTTTTTTTAGTCTAAAAAAAATTTAAAAGAAAATTAAAGGAACATCAATGACATTGAGATGGTTTTGGATTAATTATGTTTTCAATGTCTTACATTTGACTGCAGGAGATACTGTTGGTTTTATTAGTGCATTAGATGTTAGGGAAAGGGACTTGTATACCTCCATTTTGTGGCTTTGACATTTGAATGCTGATATTCAAAGTGATGGGCACTGGAGGATTAAGTGACTTGCCCAGGGTCACAAGGAACAGCACTGGGATTTGATCTCACAACCACACTAACATGTTTTTATTTATTTATTTTTAAAATTCTTTATTAATTTTCCAAAATTCAATAGTGCAATACATAAAAATGTAACATATAATAATAATAATACAATAAAAGCACATTCAACTTACAAGTAATCATAATCAACCATTTTCTCCCATCTACCCACCCTATGATTATTCAATAAAAACACAAAAACATAGATTATCGCTAAAACCTTACCCTATTCTAATCAATAATATTTATTTTATTTAAAAAAAATGTCTATACCTTTTAAACCTAAACGGTTTACATATCTTTACATACATAATTCAATAAAACAAATAAGATCAAACAAACATAAACAAATAATCCTCAGATCGGCTATAAAAGAATGAAAGCCACACCAGGCTTATGCAAGGATTCATATAAAAATTGTTCAGCAGAAAACAATCATGAGGGATCAGTATCTAGAAAAATGCATTTTGAGTCATTTTCTAAAACTGCCCTTTTCACAGCATTTTCGTAATCAATTGACAAGTGAGTTCCACAATTTAACCCCTGCATAGCAGAAGATCATTTTACTGGTCTCAACATATTTTAGATTAGTGTTCATTTTTAATAAAGCTATATTTTCAGAATGCAGAGATCTATTTGGTAAATAATTGGTCATCTTGCTCTTAAACAGTTCAGGAATGACACCATACAAAAATTGATGACAAATCATTATTGCTTTATACTGAGATTTGAAAACAACAGGCAGCCAATATAATTGTTGAAGATAGAGCGAAATATGATCATATTTTGATACTCCCATTATCAATCCTTCTGCTGCGTTTTGCACAACTTGCAATGCCCTGCACCTTGTCTTAGTTATTCCAAGGTACAAGGCATTACAATAATCAAGCCTTGACAAAACCATTGCCTGAACAACTGTGCGGAACTCAAAAGATGACAACATTGGTTTTACACAATTCTTGTACTGTTTTTGCAACTTGTAAATTCATTGAAAGGCCATAATCCAACCTTACACCTAAGACAGCCATTGATTCACTAACTGGGAGAACATCATCGCTAACTTTTAATTCCTTAGGCCATTTGTAATCAGGTTTCCCTACAAGCATCACCTCTATCTTGTCCACATTCAGTCTCAGACCCTGCTCTTCCATCCACTCAACAATTTTACTCATGTAGTTACTTTGTAACTTTTCCAAATCCTTTCCCCATCCACACACCGGGAAGAAGAAAATGATGTCATCGGCATTTATTCGATATTCAACTCCCTGAGATTGAAATAATTGACCTATAGCAGCCATGTAGATATTAAATAACAGCACAGAAAGCGCTGATCCTTGTGGTACTCCAGTCCTTACTAAATGTTCACCTGAGATCTTACATCCACTTCGCACTGAAAAGAGCATCCAGTAGGATACATATTAAACCATTTGAGAACAACATCATTCATTCCAAGGTTCAACAATCTCAACAACAATCTATGTATCATGCAGTAAAACCTAAACTGGCTTCTTAACATGCCTTAGCAAAAGAGCCCCTAAAAGTGTGCGCCAAGAGCTTAAAGATATACAAATTTAAGAAGAAAAAAAAAGATGCTGCCAATTTGATAGACAAGATTAAATGCATACAATCAAATCAAGCTGGATTTCTGAGTTTACCACAACATGCTCAAAGCGTTGTATTAGTCTGATGGCATGCATAATTCGGTTTCTTAAACCATCCAGGTAGTATGTCATTATTTTGTTGTGGCACATAAAGGTCAAGAAGAACGAAGAATTTATGGGGTGCTAAATGTCTTTACTATCTTTATGCACATATTCTTGATGAAACAGATCATAAGCTTGGCAGAATACTACTAAAATCACTTCAATGATTTTTATTGCAATTCATTTTTTATTGCATAGTGAGAAGAGAAGGAACTGAGATGATCCTTTCATTGTTTCTCATAACTAATTGATCCTTTTATGCTTATGATTTCACAGGAAAACTGGTTATGTAGTCAACAGAATGGAAGAAAATTATGTAGTACACACATTGAAGGCAGAAAGAAAAGCCTATTTCCTCATTAAGTGGCTGATTCACCACAAAAAAATAATCCTTTGCCACTTCATTACTTCTGCTCAGTAATCTGTACAGTAACACTAAACTTAAATTCAGTATCCTTATATCCCTTTGTTACAGTGTAGAAAAAAGGAGCAGCATCGGAAAGGAGCACTAAGGGAGGCAGACAGAAAAGGCAGAAATCAGCAAACAGAAGCCGGAAAAAAAACAGCAGCTTGGGGCAAAGGCGAGAGTTTGCTCCGCTCAACCCCACCGCGTCAGAGCCACATCTGAGCCAGAGCCGAACTCCCCCTTAAAAGGGAAGGAGCCAACGGCATGCAGCCGTTTGGCGCGCGGCGAAGGCGAACGGCAAAGGTGCTAGCCTTGGCGAGAGCGCCTTTGCGAAGGGCCTCAAGAAGGGCCAAGTCACTGCACACAGGAGCACCAGGGAAGGACTGAAAGGTAAGGAAGCGGCAAGCACAGGAGCATAGAAGGTAAGGAAGAAGCAGGCGCAGAAGGAACAAAAACACACAAACAACAGTAAGGTAAGGTAGAGCGAAGGCAGCACACACAATGCAGCACACACAAGAAGAAGGCAGCAAGGTAAGAAGCAGGCATAGAAGGGACAAGAAGCAGGCGCAGAAGGAAGCAGGCACAGAAGGAACACGTAACCTTAACTGTTATCTTAAAGTAGGAACGACAATGGTGGAAACCAGAAGATGAGTTTCCAGTGCTCTGCACAGTCATATGTATGACTACCTCCCCTTGGGGAGACAGTCATATGTATGCGGTTGGTGTCAGGAGCTGAAAAGCTTGAAAAGGAAGTCAAGCAACTAGAGGACAAGATACAGGAGCTAGAAGGACTATACACCACAGAGGACCCAATCAGGACAGCTGAGGACTTCATGAGTGAGAGACACATCGAGGAGGAAGTCAGGGAACTCGAGAAATTCATTGAGGAAGCATACAGGAAGAGAGTGGAAGAGAACAAACTTCAGATGGAAGATGAAGTTACACCAACACCAACATGGAAGGGAGAACAACAAGCAGATAACCTCAAAGAAGTCACCCACAGAGGAATACAACATGAGAGAGAGAAATTGGCTTATCGATATCCAGAAAAAGAAAGAGCAAAGCGTACCGAGAACATTGACTTGAGACCGAAGCGAAATTTGAAGAAGGGAAAGTCAGCAATCCTAGTGGGAGATTCGATCCTGAGGCATGTGGACAGCCACATAGCAGGAGGGAGAGAGGATCGACTGGTGACCTGCCTCCCAGGAGCAAGAACCAAGGACATCGTGACAACATTGGAAGGATCCTGAAAGTAGCAGAAACAGAAGAGACCACAGTAATGATCCACATCGGGACGAATGATGTCAGCAGGAGAGACTACAGAAGAAGCACACTGATAGAGCAATTCAAGATTCTGTGAAGAAAGCTGAAGATGAGGACCCAGAAGATAGCATTCTCAGAGATCCTATCGGTACCAAGGGCAGATGTGAAAAGGCAAGAGGAACTACAATCAATAAATGCGTGGATGAGGAAATGGTGTGAGGAAGAAGGATTCCACTTCGTGAGGAACTGGACAGCATTCTGGAGCAAGAGCAAGCTCTACAGGAGAGATGGACTACACCTGAGCGCGGCAGGAACTAGACTTCTAGCAAACAACGTCAGGAGAGGACTAGAACAGGCTTTAAACTGAGAGGAAGGGGAAAGCCGACAGTCAACCAAGCGTCGACGATTCGGAAGAAGGTATCCCATGAAGATACTAAGGGGAAACAAGGCTGGGAAATAATAGCAACAAGGGACAAATTACAGGAGTCGACTAACCCAGAAGAGGAGGTTAGAAAGATTGTAGCAAAAGAGGACACTAAAGACTGAAACACAGGGAAAGGAAATGAAAACAACAAAATGCCAAGATCTAAATTGCATATATAGTAATGCAAGGAGCCTAAGAAACAAAATGTGGGAACTAGAAGCCATGGCTAATGCAGAAAACATAGACATCATTGGAATCTCTGAAACATGGTGGAATGAGGAAAGCAAATGGGATACAGCACTGCCGGGGTACAAGATCTATCGCCAAGACAGGCCAGGACAGAAAGGAAAGCATACAATCGACAAAAATGGACACAGCAGAGATGACCAGCAAGCTGGAATCACTATGGGTTAAAATACCGGATAGGAAAGGTCATTAAATAAAGATGGGCCTATACTATCATCCACCCAGGTAAACCAGAGATATCGATAAGAAATGGAAGCCGAGATGAAACGAGAATGCAAAAACGGTTACACAGTTATTATGGGAGACTTCAACTACCCCGGGATAGACTGGAGTCTTGGAAACTCAAGATGCGCTAGGGAGACAGAATTCCTGGAGGCTACACAAGATTACTTCATGGAGCAGCTTGTTAGAGAACCGATGAGAGGAAATGCCACTCTGGATCTAATCCTAAATGGGTTAATAGGACCTGCAATGGAAGTGGAAGTAGTGGGACCATTGGGAAACAGCGATCATAATATGATCAAGTTCAAGGTTGAAGTAGGAATACCGAAAGGAAAGAGAACCATAGCGACAACTTTCAACTTCAGGAAAGGAAACTACCTGTTCATCTGATCCCATCCCCACCCATCTACTGATCACAATCTCTCCTACTGTCAACACTAGCTGCTTAACTGCAGCCAAGCCTCTGCTTGCAGCGGCAGCCATCTTGTAACAACAGAAAAAAAAACCTTTCAAACAAAAACACAATTTGTTAGCAGTTTTCTTTTTAAAACAAACACAGTCCTATCACCTTCCCAAATAGTGACCCTTCCAGCCACAAAACATTCCTGGAGGCAATTAGTTCTCTCAGTAGTAAGGCAGCAAAACAAGTCAAAGAAAAAAACTTTTGCAAAGCAAGCACACAGTCACTTCATCTTACTTCCACTGCCTCTGGGAGAGCAAGTTCAGGCAGAGCATTCCAGTCCAGGAACCACAGGCCATGGACTAGAATTCTCTGCCTAAACTTGCTCTCCAAGAGGCAATGGAAGTAAGCTGAAGTGACTGTACTTGCTTTGCAAAAGTTTTTTTTCTTTGGCCTGTGGTTTCTGGTTCCTCTGGGACTCCTCTGCCTCTGGGCTTTGCATTTCCACATCTTCCGGTGCTTGGGATGATGGAGGCCCCTCCAACATGGGAGCTTCCCTGGGCTGCCTCCTCCTCTGTGACAACCAGCTTTCTAAATGCTGAAGAGCTGTGGTGCCATGCTCAGCCCTGCGTGGGGGAAGGGCTTTGTTCAGCTCAGGCTGCCTTTCAGCCTGTTTGGTCAGCAGTTTCAACCTGGGAGCTCTTAAAGGGGCCAAACCTGATTTCTCTAGGTTATGATCAAAGTTCTGTCTGGTCTCAGCCTGAACTTCATAATCCTGCTCCTGTACTGCAGGGATATAATGGTCAGCCTTAACCATCTTCACTGGGTGGTTTCTGTGGTTCTTAATTGACACAAGGCTGGTACGGGAGTCGGGCTTGTGACAGTATATAAGGTGAGATGTCAGAAAGTTGCCAATATAGCAACCGTAGCTGTCATGGGGAAAAAACATGATTTATCAGACATATAAACTTTAGGCATATGAGCCAATGACTCTACCAGTTTTGGGCTTAAAATACATCATAGCACCCCTTCCTTCCTACCAATAAACTAGAAGTTCTTTTTTTTCTAAATAAATTGTCAAAAAATAATTTTCAAAAGAAAGATGAAGAGTACTTATCTTAGCTGGAACAGTTGAAATGTCTTGAACTCACAATACTTCAAGTCCAAAGTGCTAAGTTCTCAGTGCTCCCCATCTGTATCCAAAAAAAACAACAATATAGTGAAAAATAATCAATAATCCATAAAAATCAGTCTTGTCCATTAATCCAAAAAGTCACACGCTTTCTCGATACAGAATGTGTTTTACCAGTGGTTTTCAAAAACACAGAACATGTTTCTCCAATAGCTTCTTTAAGAGGAAGATAAATCAGCAATTTTTTCAGCCATGAAAAGCTTCAAATTGGATGATCATAGGCTACCTGACCAAGGGCAGCAGCATTTTGGAAACAGCAGAGTTTGTGAACTGTTCACAGGCTGCTGTGGATAAAGCTAATAACCAAGTTAATAAAGATATAGAAGTTAATAACATGAGACTTACAATTCACAGGCAGTTAAAGATTTTGGGTGTCTGGTTAGATGCAATGTTAGGTATGAAAGATTAGGTATAGTAGACAGTGATGAAATCTGTGTTTTCTCAAATGCAATTATTGAGTAGAGTAAAACCTATTGTGGCTGGGCATGGCCTGCCCAGTAGGCAAAATGAAGTTTGCACCACGAGAAATCTTTGTAAGCGTCTTTTACTTGACTGGAGAAAGAAAATATCCCAAGAAGCTTTAAAGTTCACAAAAAGTCCAAGGTTTATTTCACAAACAAAACTCATTTTAATATTAATGACATTGTTGTACTGCATTTACATAGTATTATCGGAGGATGATTCAAAGTTTGATAAAGTCCGCACAAAACCATTGGAAGTTAAAATTCTTCAATGTTAAACTACTATATTTTTCGCTCCATAAGTCGCACTTTTTTCCACCCAAAAGTGAGTAGAAATCTCGGTGAGTCTTATGAAGCGAAGGTACAAATTTTGTTACCCCCGTACCATTGTAAAACCTGCTCACCGCCATTGCACCACATTTTTAAACCCACCCGCCCGCTGCTTCAGCACCACCTTTTTTTTAAAAACCCACCCGTATTCAGATTGAGATTATATAAATATTTTGCTTCATTTGAAGAATCCTCAATCTACCATCCCGCATTTACTGGGATTGATTGATCGATTTGGCAAATCTTCTGTTTACAAAATAAATTGGAGCAAATCAGATGTTCTTCCATTAAATGTACACTGTGTAAAAGGTTTAATTGATCCATTCCCATTCCTTTGGAAGGAAGAGGAAATAAAATATTTGGGTATCATAATTCAAAAAACTTTGGAAGATACAATGACAGTAAATGAAAAGTTTTTATTGCTGAAAGTCAAAGAAATGTGTGAGCATTGGAACCCACTACATCTTTCTTGGTGGGGGAGAATCCAAACCATCAAAATGATGATTTTGCCTGTGGTTTGTTACCAAATGAGTATGTTACCAGTTTATTTTCAAAGTTCATTTTATAAGAAATTAAATGGGATTCTTATAAAATTTATTTGGCTGGGTAAAACTGCTAGAATAGCCTTAGTATTTCTGCAAAGATCACAATCGGTGAGAGGTGGAGGGTAAATTTTCCAAATTTTTATAGGTATCATCAAGCCTTCATTTTGCGTCAGGGTATGTATTGGATCCTTCCTGAACTCATGGAGCATCTTCCAAACTGGCTGATATTATAGTCTTCTCCTGTCCCCATTACGTCTGAGCCATATCTTGAGTATCAAGTTACCTAGAATATACAAGGACAAAAGCATTCTTTTTTCCACCTGGAATACATTGAAAACCAATAAAATATTTTGAACAAAAAAAAAATGTATTAATAATTTAACAACTACTCCAATACAACAATCCACGTGTCAATCTCTATGGTTAAACTCCAAGATACAAATCAGCGAGTCTAAAATCCTCTGGAAACATTGGCTGCAGGCAAGTATATGTACTTTAGATGATGTGATCTCCAATGGGAAAATATTAAATTTATTACAACTGCAACAATCATTCAGTATCTCAAAATCTCAAGCTTATAAATGGTTGCAGTTGAAACAGGCCATTCAGAGAGGGTTCCTTGATTGGCGAAATTTATAAAATCAGTATAGCTTGTCGGGCCTATATTTCCAGACAGATTTGTTAGAGCATCAAGCCACCAAGTGGTATAAATTAATATCTGAATATTTGAATAAGAAGCCTAAAACTAGCCTAAAAGACATTTGGAGCATTGAGATAAAACAGCAGATTTCTGCTACTCAATGGCCACGGATTTGGACTTGGAGGATAAGATGTATGTACATTGTCAGCATCTATGAGACAAACCTGGTTCTTTTTGTTACATAGAATTTTTTGGACCCCATTTTGTTTGCAAAAGTTAGATAGTTCAAAGTCTAATAGATGCTGGCATTGTCATCTTGAAGTAGGGACACTGGATCATTTGTTGTTTTATTGTCCTTTGATACTCAATTTTTGGGGACAAATTAATATGATACTGTATATATCGATTCCATTGTCCTATGATGTGGTCATCTGTGGGACATTGTTGAAAGCTAAACCTCCATTAGACAGATATAAAAGCAGACTCCTTATCATTATGACAGGAATTGCCATGCAAATGATTACCAAGAATTGTAAAAACTGGGACAGGCTTAATTTTTCCTTTAGTTGGGAAGCTTTATGTCTATGTTATAGATATGAAAAAATGAATTCAGAAATATTGGGTCATAATAAACTATTTAAAATAACATGGGGTCCATTAACAAATTTTGTTAACTCTGATTATTTGTATAATGCCTTTATTTCCTATTTGATTTGCACATCCAGGGAGGGTGGGAGGGGAAAATATATTTTGTATTATTTTTTGATTGAATGTAAGTACTGTTCATGATATTAATTGTATGTAAAATTTAATGCACTTTGTACTCAAATTGAAAATTTAAAAAAAAAAAACACCCACCCATTGTCATCGTCGTCACCCCCCCCCTCCCCACCACCACCACCACCTTTTTAACCTGGTGGTCCAGTGTGTATACTTCCCTCATCTTATTTCCTGGCCAGCAGTGCACAGATCAGGAGTGTGGACGACAGGAGAACTTATGGCAGCCATTCAGAAAGCAGCGCGGGGCCAAGCGAGAGAGCATAAAGCTTGCTCCTGACGTCCACACTCCTGATCTGTGCGCCGCTGGCTGAGAAATAAGGAGGAGCCCAGCAGAGTGAAGGCTGTGAGCACCATCTGTAAGGTAGGTGCCATGGCAGGGAGGGAGAGAAGCCGGCTGGAGTTGCTGGACCCACGAACAAGGGGGTTGGGCTGGAGCCAACAGACCCACGAGCAGGGGATGTGTGGGCAGGATTTAAAAAGGAATGGGGGACTAGTGGGCTAGCTGGCTTGGGGCTGGCTGGCTTGGAGCTAGCTGGCTAGCCGGCTTGGGGCTGGCGGGCTGCTTGGGGCTGGCTGGCTGGCTTTGGGTTGGCAGGCTGGCTGGGAGAGGGCTGGCTTGGGGCTGCCTACCATTAGACATGCCCACCACTAGATGTGCCCTGTACCCTGTCCTGGCCTACCGCTAGACCACCAGAGGAGGGGACAGGGGACAGAACACCATTGGGTTCAGAATTTTTTTTCTTGGTTTTTCCTCCTCTAGAGGTGGGTGCGTCTTATGATCAGGTGAGTCTTATGGAGTGAAAAATACAGTAGTTAGAATTGGGCCTCCTTTTATTAAACAGCGCAATCAGTTTTTAGTGCCGGGAGCCGCACTGAATGCCATGCACTGCTCCCGATGCTCATAGGAACTCTAAGGGAGTCAGGAGCAGCGAGGCACATTCACAATGGCTTCCCGTGCTAAAAACTGCTATTGCAGTTTAATAAAAGGGGGTTTAGCATATATTATTAAAGGCACGGTAAGTTTAGAACATTGGGACAGGTTTCTGATCTAATAGTTTTTGTTGCACCTTTCATGTGCACAGGATCAACCCCAAAATCTGCTGGCTGATAAAATTAATGTTTTGAAAAAATTATTTTAGAAAATGTGATTTCCATGTTTGTTGGTATCACTGTGATGTCATTAACAGTAAGCTGTTTCTGTTTGTTTCAAATAATGATAGTTTTACAGTGCATTTTTGAATGCATGAAAATTGATGCATAGTCACGCTAAAAAGTATGTAACTTCAATGTGTTTAAAGATAATCTCATTACACTCAACATATAAATGCAGATAGAAACAAATAAAGCTGTAAACTTTCACACTGAAATTCCAAGTGGTTGCTGAGGGAAAAAAAATACCCTACCCTGTATACAGAATAGTAGAAACTGCTACCACCTGGAAACACTGTTCCGGCTAGGGAGGTGCAATCATGTGTCGTAATGCTACGTCGACTTATACTGGTTATAATTAAATTATAGGGTTCACTATAAACTGTTGTTATTGGTTTATCTTTGTGTGTACAACTTAGCGCCCAAATATTTGAGGGAGAGCATTCTGTCACAAATTCTGCCCCAAACAAAAACAAAAGATGTAGAAACCAACAATGTTCAAAACCTTATTTTCATTTATTCAGAAAAATCTAAAAATACTATCCACATTTGTATGTCACGGACCCAACATGGGCCATGTTTTGGTGAAACACCTTCCTCAGGGGTCCTGAGAGTTGTCTGTGTGTTGCTTTCCAGCCCTGAGCTGGAGAAAACTCTTTTCCATACCAGTCAGCCTTGCCTTGGAAGATGGTGTGTGCAGGCAGTGGTAGGCATCCTCCACTGCCTGGCAGCCAATTAGGATAAACGTTTAAAAAAAATTGTGTGAGGATGGACTCCTACATTGTAGACATCTGTAGTGCATCTACAGAAATATGTAAAGATGTTTAAGCATGTCCAAGGCAGGGTGGGGGTGTGGTTTCAACCAGAAGTGGCCTTGGGCATGCTTAAGTATCCCTATGGGTATCCATAAGCACAAGACAGACATCTTAAAAGTAGACCTGAAAAATGCTGGTCTGTATTTAAGGCATCTGTTCAGCGATGTAGATGCAATTTTCCTTAGGATGCTGATGTGTGATTGCGTCCGCTAAGATTGGTGTCCTAAAGAGAATCAGGCTCTAATTGTGTTCAGATGTTCCAAAACATTGCATATGTTAGACAGAGCTGCCAAATTAACCAGTTCCAGCAGGGACATTTTAAACTTACATGTCCAATGCTGTCTGGTATTTGTAGTCTCTAATTCTACCCATTGTAATCAGTTCTGCCAGTTCTATTAGGGTAGTGTACAAAAATCTAGAACTTGCATAAAATATTCTTACTGGAACAAGTTATCAGGTCTAAGAACTGAGAAAAAAAAAATTAAACACTTTATTGTAAACAACAAATATATGACAATCCTAGAAACAATATTGTCCAACACCTTTACATTTTGCAAAGGTTTTGCAAAGAAATCTAAATCTTTCTGTGAAGTGGTATTTCCACTACATTTTTTTAACATAATTGCCTTATCTCAGGCAATGTTTTTTACTTCCCATTCTAGCGCTAAAGGTTTCCCGACAGTTACATAGCAAATATTTTCAGCTCGTATCTTATGCTAAAGTACTAACTGAATTAAAATTGCATCAAGCCTTTCAAATGGAAACTGGAAATAATTGTGCTAGTTTTCAGTGGCAATCTTCTGTGCCATTTATAGACTAACCGATAAAATTGTGATTTATTATTCATCTCCGGTGTATCATCATCTCTTTGGAAAACAGCTAATATTATTCCTCTTCACAAGAATGGTGACAAATCACCGCTTATAAATTATTTTCCAATATCCTTACTGTCCATATCACAGGCACCACTTGAAAAGACTAAGCTGCATTCTTATTTAAACAAGCATTGACAATCCACAAAACAAAATGCCAGTCTGTCCACATTTATTTCACTCCTCTAAATAGTCAAAGGTTACAGAGGGTGCTCTATTCGCTATGAATCTTGGTTTAGAATAATTACTACAGATGTGTAGGCTTTGAACATGCTAAACCATAATATATAGCTAGGTAAACTGACTAACATTCACACGATTAGCACATCAGTGTACATCAAATTTTTCTAATAGGTACCTTCCAAAGAAGATAAGGATTTAAAAAAAATTTTTTGAAAGTAACCATATTGCTGGAATTCCAAATTGTTCAATAATTTTAGGAAGTTAGGGCCAGATTCTACAAATGATGCTGGTATTGGCAGCCACCTAAAAAAAAACCTACCAATTGTGTGGCAATCAAGTTTCAAGTTTAATAAAATTCTGATTTAATCGCAAAATCGTAATTCAATGCAATTTACAAATAATAATATAATTGGGGTAAAAAAGAAAAACACATTAATCAAACCAGACGGTTAAAACAACTTTAGACCAACCAACCACACAAGGTAAAAAAATAATAAATAAAGGGTTAAATACAATTTGTAAACAAATAAAAAGGGCAAGGTGATGAAACAATAAGATGGGGGAAAGGATACCTGCTTAGTTTTCACCTATCAGCACCGGCTCCATTTGTAGAATCACAGCTACCTCATAGGTGCCAGAAATGTAGGCCAGAGTATAGCAATTACAGTGGAACCTTGGTTTACGAGCATAATTCATTCCAGAAGCATGCTCGTAGACCAAAATACTCGTATATCAAAGCAAGTTTCCCCATAGGAACTAAGGGAAACTCGCTTGATTCGATCCCATCCACCCCCATCCCCCGAGGCCAGCGGCGCTGCTCTACGCCCCCAAGAACCGGCCTGGCTCCCTCCGCTCATGAAGGCCCCCCGTGTGATCCACCATCCCCCCCGCTCGTGACTCCCCCTCCTCCCCCCGCAATCCGGCACCCCCCGCTCTCGTCGCACCCACCCTGGCCGCGATACGGCATCCCCCAGGCACCCACCCACCCACCCGATCACATTCCTTACCCCCATTTGGCACCGAGAATCTCTGAGAGAACAGGAACCCGAAGGCCTTGAGCATGTGCAGATGCTCAAGGACCAGCGCAAAGAAGAAGGCAGATTTTCGGGCACTGGCACCGGTATGTCCTGTGCATTGGTGCCAGTGCCGGTGCCGGTGCCAAATAGGGCTAAGGAATGTGATCGGGTGGGTGGGTGGGTGCCTGGGGGATGCCGGATTGCTGCAGGGGGGGGGGTGCAATGCGAGCGGGGGGGTGCCGGTTCACGGGGAGGTGCTCATAAATTGAGGCATGCTCGGTTTCTGAGGCGCTGATTTTACAAATATTTTGCTCGTCTTGCAAAACACTCACAAACCGATGCACTCGTAAACCGAGGTACCACTGTACTATAGTATCACTTGCCTCCACCTACTGTATTTTGGATGCGATAAGGGTTTTTCTGTTAACCAGGTAATAACCAGATAATGAGCAGTAATGTAGATGTGCTAACTAGTTAGTGCAGGAATGTGTCTGACATGCCCCTTAAAAAAAAAATGTTTAGTGCTTACTTATGGGCTGATTCTGGAAGTAGCACCCATAGGAAATGAATGGGCTTTGGTGCATTTACTGTATCAGCATCGCTACCACAGCTTTGTAAAAGGGTGACATTGATTCACTAGTGCAATAGTAACTATGGGCTGGTCTTTTTTTTAATGCAACTCTTATAATGGCCTTTATGAAATTAACCCCCTTTTATACTAAGGTGTGCTAACCGATTAGCATGCGCTAATCGAATTAGCACGCGCTAAATGCTAACGCATCCATAGACTAACATGTATGTGTTAGCATTTAGCATGCACTATATCAATTAGCGCGTGCTAATCGGTTAGCGCACCTTAGTAAAAGAGGGCCTTTAAGGATTAGTAAAATAAGACATAAAAGATCTGAAGTTTAGGGCTCCTTTTAACAAATGTGTGTTAGGGCCTTAACGTGCTGAATAATCCGCGCTAAATTGCCGTGCGCGCTAGACCTTAACGCCAGCATTGAGCTGGCATTAGTTCTATAAGCATAGCACGGGTTTAGCGCATGCTAAAATGCTGCATGAGCTAAAAACGCTAGCGCACCTTAGTAAAAAGAGCCCTTAGTTATGAACCCTTTACACTTTCCCCTCTGTATTTGTGAATTCCGTATCTATGGATTCGGTTATTCGCAATTTTTGACCTGAAAATTTTTTTTTCATTTTTTTGGCTATTTTTAGCCCTGAAAGCCCCCCTTAAGCTTTACCTGGTGGTCTAGTGGGTTTTCAGGCAGGAGCGATCTTCCCACACTCCTGCCCCATGCAGATCGCTCACAGGAAATGGTTCGAGAGAATACGGGAGCTCAAGGCAGCCATTTCCTGTGAGCGATCTGCACGGGGCAGGAGCATGGGAAGATCACTCCTGCCTGAAAACCCGCTAGACCACTAGATAAGGCTTAAGGGGAGGGGGCTTTCAGGGCTAAAAATAGTCAGGGGAAGCGGGGGGAATAAGGGCAGAACCGGCCTGAATATTATTCACAGTTTTTCCATATTTGCGGGCCGGCTCTGCCCTTAACCCCCGCGAATACGGAGGGGGAAGTGTACTTGAGTAAATCCAAGAAGTCAAAGCATTCAACCATGTGCTTTTTAGTCCTTTCTACTCCATAGTAAACCAGGCAGTAAAATCCAATGGCAGTGATCCAAGTCATGATGATCTAAGGCAATTTCGTTTTTCTTGACCACTGCTCCAGGTCATTCTAATTTAATGAGTAGTAATCCTATTTAAAATATGTTACAGGCAGAAAGGTACCTGCTGGGAGATGGCTGCTATGCATGAACAGATCAATATGCACTGTGTGCATTCGACCATTCAATAATCGATTCACCCTTGTTATAAGAAATATATGCTAAAAGTTCTAAAAGTTAATTTCCATAAATGGATTTACAAAGCTATCACATTCTTCTAAGTTTCCATGGTTTTACCAGTTTTCTTCTTAAAAAAAAAATAAAAATTCTGTACTCTTCAGAAGACTAGCACTGCCTTACAGAATTATTTTATTTTTAAGCACATCCTTAAATATCAAACAAAACCACCCTCCCTTTTACAAAACCATAGTGTGCTTTTTAGCACTGGCCGTGGCGGTAACAGCTCTGATGCTCATAGAATTCCTTGGAGAATCAGAGCTGTTACCGCCATGGCAGTGCTAAAAAACACACTACAGTTTTGTAAAAAAGGGGGGGGGGAGGAATAGAATGTATGTGCGAAGCTGTGAAATTTTATCACAAAAACACCGTGCAACTCAAAAATTGCAGAAACAATGACAAATGCAAAAATAAAAAAGAAATCAATAAAACCAGCAAAAATGTCAGGAGGCAATATTCAAATAAATGAAAAGGAAAGGGGCAACATCCTACTGCAGCATAGTACAGTACACAAAACTAAAACTTGAATTTATAGACTGGGTCATCTTCATACAATAAAACTCGACTCGGTTAAAATAAATTAAAAAATTGAAAAAAATAAACTTAAACTTACAATCAGTTAGCGCGCCTTAATAAAAGGACCCCAAAGTTATTCAAAGCTGTTAAATCACAAGAGGATTATGAATGTTTGCAAAAGGACCTTACAAGACTGGGAGACCAGAATCCAAATGCCAGAACAAGTGAAAGTGATCCATGTAGGAAAGGGATTGGGACTTGTATACCACTTTTTTTTTTGTAGTTTTACAACCACACTCAAAATGGTTTACATTCAGGTACTTCAAGCATTTCCCCTATCTTTCCCAGTAAGCTCACAATCTATCTAATAGACCTGGGGCCAGTGAAGAATGAAATGACTTGCCCAGGCTCACAAGGAGAAAAGCATGGGGTTTGAAACCACCACCTCAGGTTGCTGAGGCTATAGCTCTAAACAGGGGTGCCCAATAGGTCGATCGCGATCCTTGACTCACTTTGCCTTGACGATCTATCGGGCCGATCAGTCTTCCTCTCCATGACGTCAATTCTGCCATCGGAGAGGAAGTTCGGGCCAGCCAATTGCTGCCTGGCTGGGCGGAACTTCCTCTCCGACGGCAGAATTGATGTCAGGGAGAGGAATGCTGGTCAGCCCGAAGCAGGAAGAGCATGGGGCGGCATCTGCGTCAGCATCGGCTTTGGGGCCTGTTATCCATTAGTGGCGTTTTGGCTCCTTTTCCCTGATGGCAGCAGCATTGGCAGTGGCTTGGGGAAGGGCAAGGAGAAAGAAAGAAAGGGGGCAGGCAGGGAGACAGAAGGAAAGAAGAGAAACAGAAAAAAAGAAAGGGGGCATGAAGAGAGAAAGAAAAAAAGGTCAGGGAGAGAGGAAGAAAAAGTTGGGGGAGGGAATGAGGTGTGGAGGAGAGGAAGCATACAGGCTGAAAGAAGGGAAAAAAGATTGGATGCACAATCAGAAGAAGAAAGTGCAACCAGAGACTCATGAAATCACCAGACAAGGTAGGAAAAATGATTTTATTTTAAATTTAGTGATCAAAATGTGTCTGAATTTATATCTGCTGTCTATATTTTACAATATGGTCCCCTTTTACTAAACCGCAATAGTGGTTTTTAGCGTCGAGAGCAGCGCTGGGCATTCAGCTCAGCTCCCTGTGCTAAAAACTGCTATTGTGGTTTAGTTAAAAGGGAGGGGGGTGGGTATTTGTCTATTTTTGTATGGTTGTTACTGAGGTGACTGTGCATAGAGTCATCTGCTTTGACCTCTTTGAAAAAACCCCGGAATAGGAATGATAATTAACAATTCTATGCGTACAGTGTGCATTGTGTTTTTTTAAAATTTTATTGTTGGTAGATCATTTTGACTTGGTCATTTTAAAAGTAGCTCGCGAGTCAAAAAAGTGTGGGCACCCCTGCTCTAAACACTACACCATACTCATGGAGTGTTGTGTAGTGGTTAGAGCTACAAACCATAGCTGAATGATGCACTGCCCAGAAAAAAAATCTAGGTTTCATCATTGATAATACATTAAAACCTTCTTCTCGGTATGCAACAACAGCTAAGAAAGCAAATAGAATGTTAGGAATTATTAGGAAAGGCATGGAGAACAAAAGTGAAAATATTATAATACCTTTTTATCGCTCCATGGTGCAACCACACCTTGAATATTGTTTGCAATTTTGATCACCGCGTCTAAATATATATACTAGTGTTTAAGCCCGTTACATTAACGGGTGCTAGAATAGATGTAGAATAGTGTAGACTTTTAGCACAATGGGTCGCTGAGGCGTTTCTTTCTTTCTTACTTTATGTTTTTTATCTCTCTCCCTGTCCCCCTGTGTGTCTCTGTCTCTTTCCTGGCCCCCTGTCTTACTGTCTCTCTCCCTGGCTGTCTGTCAGTCTTTCTTTGTTTCTGTATCTTCTCCCTTCGTGAGTGTGGGGCAGTTGTAGGCACCCATATGCACTCCTTCCGGCCACGGACATACGGAATACGCAGGTAGGAGTGCGCATGCGCCACTTAGGGTTTTATTATCTAGTCATTAAGCCCGTTACATTAACGGGTGCTAGAATATAAGTCTGGCTGTCTCCCTTCCACTGACTCTCTCTCCCCCTGGCCCCCTTTCTCTGTCTGTCTTTCTGTCCCTCTCCCTGCCCCTGTGTCTTTCTTTCTTTCTGTCTCCCTCCCTCCCGCTGTCTGTCATTTTTCCCTATTTCCCTGTGCAGCAGCATTTCCATCCCACTTCCCTATGCAGCAGCAACAGCATTTCCCTCCTATCCCCCCCCCTTTCCTGTGCAGAAGCAGCAGCGGTATTTCCCTTCCCCTCCAAGTCCCTGTGTAGCAGTAGCAGCATTTTCCCCTATCCTCCTTTCCCTTCTCTTACCTTCTCTTCCCTTACCCTTCCCTGCTCCGTTTGGCCCCTCCCCCTTCTTTTACTGTCATTGTCCTGCTCGATCTGGCCTGCTCCTGACCCTCCCACCACCTCTGGGTTCCAGCCGCGTAGGCAGCAGTTTAAACATGCTGCTTCGCGGCCTTCTACTGCTGATTTCCTTTCCCGCGTCTGTCTCCGATGATGTCATCAGAGACGCAGCAGAGGAAATCGGCAGTAGAAGGGCGCGAAGCAGCGTGTTTATAGTGCTGCCTACGCCACTGGAGCCGGGAGGTTTGTGGAGGGTCAACGGGTGGAGCGGGGCTGCTCTCCACCACTCAGTTGCTGCCACTGGAATGCAAACAGGGCCGCAAGTGTGGGGCAGTTGTAGTCGTGCATGCGCACTTCTTCAGGCCACGGACATATGGAACACGTAAGTAGAAGTGCGCATGCACGGCTTAGGGTTTTATTACAGAGATAGCAGAATTAGAAGAGATACATAAAAGGTAAATGAAATGATGAAGGGGATGGAACAACTTTTCTTTGAGGAAAAGCTAAAGACACTAGGCTTTTTCGGCTTGGATAAGAGATCAAATGGGTCACCCTGCCCTCCATCCCCTTTCCCCCCCCCCACCAAAATATAGTCTGAACCCAAGGTAAATTTTCCACTAGGAGAAGTTTATTGTAGGCTGCAGCATGGTTACATAACATCAAGCAATACAGTAATTATCACTAGCATGCAACTCAATATCTCTAATAAGTATAACAAATTATATACTAGCAATAACTACTGTATCTATCACTGAATTGTACTCCATCTACTAGCTATCCTAATCTTGACCTGGGAGGCCACACTATCACCTGAAAATGGTGGAAAACTGTGGCCACTGCCATTTGCATTAGTCATTTCAAAACGTGTAACTGGTTGCATATGAGTAGGCACCGCCGTTCAAACCGTGCTCTACTCCCACTTGGCCCGAGTCGCCATCCAAGCTTCTCGGGCCCCTCTGACTGCTCCTGCCCACTTGCGCCATTCAAGCGAGTGGGTATTGCAGGTAACTTCTCGGGCGTGCCCCTTCATCCAAGAGGGGTTAGCCAATTAGCCATCGAGGGGTAGGAGCCCTCACTTTAGAGTGGCATCAATCCTAGTCCCCTTCCTCCTACATAGATCCCCCTCCGCTCATCTCGTGGCCCCCCTTGGTCACCAATCCTGCCATAACTCGAGGCAGTGACTCCTCATTTGCCGAGAATCCCCACTCTAGGTATGCATGCTTTGGCCTCCTGCAGAAGCGACCATTCCGGTGCGTCCTGAATGTCCCTAATGAAAATCTTTGCCTATGCATGAGATATGGACAGATGTACCCCCTGTGTGTGTGGTACCTGTGGAATCCTAGTATCATATATGAAGTCAATGTAATCCTTGATTGGGGATGCCTCTGGGCCAGTGAGATAATCTCAGATGACCAGAAAATTTTTAAGGTGATTGAAAGAATATATGGAAAGCTATGCCAGAGGCAACCGGACTGATGGAAGAGCTACCCATGTTATCGAATAAATCAAGAAATAACATTTAAGAAATGAAACTGGAAGGCAAGGACAAATACAGTATATTAATCAAACATCTTAGAGCTTGTTGCCAAACCAGCCATCTAGTGTGGAGTGTCAACTGATTTAGGAAGAAAACATGGCCAGCTGACTGCTGGAAATCACTGTACATACCTATGCCAAAGAAATTGTGACCCCAGGACTTAACAACCACAGAATTATCGCATTAATTCCACACACCAACAAGTGCCGCTAACCTATTGTGAAGAGTCTACAACCAGATGTTGAGCAAGGAATACCCGAAGTCGGGCTAGTTTCAGATAAAGGGGCAGTGAACCAAAACATTCTTCCCATGGTAGAGGGCTATCGCAAAGCTTTTGACTGTATGGATCACCGACTGAGTAGAACTCTAGCACGCTTAGAACCTCTATGACAATCAAGCCAATGCATTGAAAATGGACTATGGAAACCTAATGTGGCATCAGGTGAATCTGCATCTAGTCACCTTGTATGTGCCAGCTCACAGTGAGGCCATCTTCCGAAAGCAAATTGGGAAGGAGCGAGTTTTGGGTAATGATTGGTGGCTGGAATATAAACAACCTGTGCTATGCAATGTGGCCGGGCCCGTCCCCGAGTAGGTGGGAAACTCCGGCCCGGACCACAAGTAAGAATTTTAGTACGCCTTTTATATGGTGGTGAAAGGAAGACCCGGATACCGGATTCCTTGAAAAACAGTACCAGGTTTATTAGTGTCCCAAAGTACAGAGAAAAGAAAACAGAAGCAAAAAGAAAACATTCACCTTGATTGGTTAAAGTCCTTTGGGTGCATCCTGCACACTATTACATTACAGTCCAGGTGAGTCTCAGGTATTTTACTGAGGAGCTGGATTGCCCCTCCTTATCAAAAGGAAAAATACTATAACATCAAAATATTATCTCAGTTCAATGCCTTCCTTGGCTCGTATCCCCACTGGGATTTATTGATCTCTCTGGACCTTAACACCTTCTGGCTTTTATAGCTGAGCCCGGCTTGTGTCAAGCCTTTTCCCCTCTCAGCTCTCTTTATCTTCATGACATGTTTTTTCACCTAATTAGCTTTGCCAGCAATGCTCTGGCTTCCGTGTGAAACAAAGAAACACTGGGAGAACGTTCTTCAGGAGATTAGATGAGGACTTTCACATACTGTATTCCCCCAGGTCCATGTCCTCTTCACTTATAGTATCACTCAGGACACTGCACATTTCCCATTCACCCTCATGGGAACTCTGGCTTAACGTTTCCTCATTTCTCCCAGGCTGTGCTTCCCATCCCCCTCTCTGCAAGTCTGCCAAAATACCCTCAGCCTTTCCCTGGGGATAATTTTCCAGCCCTTCTCTCTGGGGTTTAAGCTGCCAGTCACTGTACCTCCCAGGTGCTGTACCACCTCTCCTTAGGTGTTGGCTTCCTGCCATACGCTTATGCTGGTATTTAGGCACCCTCTGTGACCTAGAAACTCCTTGAGTGATTTGGCTTCTCTCATCAGAGACAGCTGTGTCCTCCACTGCTTGCTCTCTCCTTCTCCCCCTGTCTGCAAACTTACTTTGCCTATAAGGCAAACTCCCGGGTCTGACTCCACCCCTCTCTAAATTGGTCTCAGGTTTCTCCCTGACCTCTGGAAAGGAGTGATAGGGGCAATTAGTGGTTTTCAGAGCCTTCACTAATTGGCTGTGCTGGGACCTGCCTTGGCTTGCATTCTTTTGGCTGAGCCAGCTGTCCTGACTCCATGCCGGGTTTTACAGAGCCCTGTGCTGCATTCTGGAGAGTTTTAGCAGTAGTTTTCACTGTGACAGGAGCTTCCCTGTCACAGCATATAATACAAGGCTGAGCACCAGCAGACCATAAGACATGGTCAAAACTGAGCATCATAAACAACGAAATGCCACTGAAACTGCATGCGACCGATAGAATTTTATTTCTTTATTTTAAATTTTTCTATACCGTTTACAACGGAACAGTTTACATCTATACATAGTTTGACCACTCAATGGTGCAATGCCGGACACCTCCCAATCAGGCCAAATATCATCGACTCACGTGAGCCGACTGTCCCATGTTGTTTGCACCGTCCAAAAGGCCATTGGTGAAGGACTCGCTGCCAGCCCTTACCGCGTACGTTGTTTTTTGCTAGCGTATCTATGGACAAGATATTAATGAAGAGGATACAATTATGAAAAACAATTATGATGTGGAAAAGGCTTTCTATATAAATATATGCTCCCACCTGAATCGCAAATGTGGAACTCCACAGGAAATCTCCCATACCAATTGACATACATAATTAGAAAAATTATGGCAGATAAAAGCCAAATAGCCCATCCACGGTAACCATTATCTGTTTCTTTCTCTGAGAGATCCCATGTGCTTAACAGAAACAAAGAGCCTAATAAAAACCTGACTATGGGCCATGTGCTCTTACACGCACTGCCAACTACCTCACACCTTTGTGTTTGGCTCTGCCACCCACTGCTTAGCGTTTGGACGCCGCAGGAGGAATAGACTCTCTGGTGCTGGAGCTGGTCCGATCTTCCTTGCGCAGCTCTCCCAAATGAGTGACAGCCCTGCCATCCCTCCTTTGAGACACCCAGACCTCGAGCAGTCTGCCTGATTCCCCTCCCCCCCCCAAAGCCAGCAATGTCTGACTGACTCTGCAGCAACGGCACCACCCAACAGTGCCATGCAGTGTGTTCGGCCCCTGAAAGGACTCCCCCTCCCTCTCTCTCCCTCTGCTGTGTCCCTGGCCCTGCCTCATGCTCACCCTCCGGCGGTGCCAATCTCTCTCCCGGAGCACTGCACCGCCCTGGCACCCTTCTCTTCCCTTGGAAGCAAGAACAAACTGTCACATCATGCCCTCCCGACACCAAACCAGGTGAGCACGAACAGGCAGATCCTCAGAAACAGCAGCTATGGTTTGTAGCTCTAACCACTACACAACACTCTCCATGAGTATGGTGTAGTGTTTAGAGCTATAGCCTCAGCAACCTGAGGTGGTGGTTTCAAACCTCATGCTTCTCCTTGTGAGCCTGGGCAAGTCACTTCATTCTCCACTGGCCCCAGGTCTATTAGATAGATTGTGAGCTTACTGGGAAAGATAGGGAAAATGCTTGAAATACCTGTATGTAAACCATTTTGAGTGTGGTTGTAAAACTACAAAAAAAAAAAAGCGGTATACAAGTCCCAAACCCTTTCCCTTGGTTTTCTCTTTCCTACATGCATCACTTTGCACTTGTTCTGGCATTTGGATTCTGGTCTCCCAGTCTTGCAAGGTCGTTTTGCAAACATTCATAATCCTCTTGTGATTTAACAGCTTTGAATAACTTTGGGGTCCTTTTATTAAGGCACGCTAACCAATTTAGCGTGCTAAAGATTAGTGTGTGCTAAATGCTAAGGCATCCATTATATTCTATGGATGCTTAGCATTTAGCATGTGCTAAATCAGTTAGCGTGCCTTAATAGGATCCCTTTATGTTATCAGCAAATTTAATTACCTCATTAATTAGTCCCTTTTAAACCTTTTTCAGCTGCTCCTCTAATTTTTTTTTTTTTAATTATTATTAAAATGCTAAAGTATAGGATTTCCTATGTATATTTACTCCAGTTATTATATCAAATCTGATCATGTTATGATCACTGTTACCAAGTGCATCATTACAATCTACACTAGATCATGCTCTCCGGTAAGGCAAGGTCTAGAATTGCTTCCACTCTTAAGGGTTCCTGAGCCAGCTGCTCCATAAAGCCATCCTTGATTTCATCTGTACACTTTACATCCCTAATCTGTCCTGATGTCATGTATATCCAGTCAATATCAAGATAATTAAAATCACCCATTATAATTATGTTACCCAGGTTGTTAGTTTCCATGATTTCTGCTAACATTTCTGTACCCATCTGTTCTTTCTGGCTAGGTAGATGGTGGTATACTCCCATCACTATCCTTTTCCCATTTATATATGGAATTTCTATCCCTAAGGATTCCAAGGTATATTTTAGCCCAGATTCTGTAGCCAGGGCCGTTATCAGCGGCCGCCTTAAAAGTGGCCACCAATCACATGTCAATCATGCAATGGCACCGAGTACAGAATTGCGCCTCCGGCAAAGGTAAGAACATAAGAAGACCAATGGTCCATCAAGCCCAGTAGCCCATCCTCACGATGGCCAATTCTGGTCACCAGTACTTGGCAAAAACCCAAAGAGTAGCAATATTCCATGCTACCAATATAGGACAAGCAGTGGCTTCCCCCATGTCTGTCTCAATAATAGATAATGGACTTTTTCTCCAGGAAATTGTCCAAAATAAGAACATGAGAATAGCCTTACTGGGTCAGACCAATAGTAGGCATCAGAAATGTAGGCCAGGCAGTAAAATCCAATGGCCTAAAATACGGTAGATATGAAAAATCAATGGAAGAAATTGCATTGCAATTGGTACTATTATTATAGGGGTGGGGTCTGGGGGCAGAGCTTGTGTGGGGGTACTTGGTTGATATTTGTTAGACTTAGGGGGTACTTGGCTTGAATAAGTTAATAAACATTGACATAGCACAATCCCCCTCCAATTTGATCAACTTCTTTAACTGAGATTATTTGTACCCTGATAGCACAGTGTCTCATTGATTGTCCTCCTTCTACCAGGTCTCAGAGATACCTATTATATCTCCCTCTTCATTATGTGCTATATAATCTAACTTTCTCATTTTATTTCTTAGGCTTCTAACATTTTTATGCATATTCTTCAAACTGTGGGTTTTTTTTCTTCTGCATTTGCTATGAGTGTAATCATAGGCATCAAAATGGGGGGGCCACAGTGGCCATGGCCTCCCCAAAAATTGGCAATAGTTCGGCTCCCCTACCTTACCTCCTCTTCTGGCGGCTATAATTTTAAATCTTTGGTGTGTAGGGTATGTTCATTCGTTCTTTCCTTCCTTCCTCCATCCCCCCCAGCGGGACCCTGCAGCACAACCTCTTCAGCTCCGGTCTCCCTCACACCTGCCCCTCCCTAGGTCATTGTTAATTTAAATGTTTTGGCAGCCATGGCACAGCATCCATGAGATGAGCCTTCTGCAGTTCTAAGTATTCATTCAGCAGCGACTTCCTGTTCCCACCTACAGTAAGTAGGCTGCTGCTGAATGAAGGGTTCCGGATTAGGCTGACAGCAGAAGGCTCATCTCGTGGATGCTGCACTGTGGCTGCCAGTACATTTAAAATAACAGTGGCCCAGGGGAGGGCAGGTGTGTGGGTGTCCAGATCTGAAGAGGTCATGCCGTAGGGTCCCGCTGGGAGGAAGGAAGGAAGGATGGAAGGAAAGAGGAACATATGCTACATTGCACGGGCTGGGGATAGGCAGGACAGAATTAATTCTTCGAGGGCCCCTAGGCACACAAGTACACTGGGCCTCCTAGCCCCGCCCCCATCCCACCCACAAACTAAACCCCTTTTTATACAAAAGCACGGAAGAGGTTTTTAGCGCTGGCTGGAGGGCTGAATGTTCTGCGCTGTTCTGACGATCATAAGAATTCTATGACCATCAGAGCAGTGCAGAACATTCAGCATGCTGGCTTGTGCTTCAAACTGAAGGAACGGTATAGTTCAGGGGGTGAAGAAACAGTGGTGCATATCCCCCAGTACTGAACAAAATATGAAGCTAGCAGATGTAAATTTGAAAACAGAAAAATAACAAATCACTTTACAAATTAACAAATAAAGATAAAACAAAAAATGGAAAACAAGTGATACCATTTTATTGAACTAATACATTTTTAAAATTAGCTTTCAGAGGTCAAAACCTCTTTTCTTAGGTCAGTAAAGTATACTGCTGTTACAGTATCCTGTCCTGACCTGAGGAAGAATTTGGTCTCTGAAAGTTAATCAAAAATGTATAAAAATTAGTCTAATAAAAGGATCACTATTTCTATATCTAAACATTTATCAACATAGCTACAATACTACTTTATCCTACAGCAAACAAATTAAAAAATATAATTTTTTTCTACCTTTGTCATGTGGTTTCTGCTTTCCTCATATTCTTGTCATTCTCTTCCTTCCATCCATTGCCTGCCCCTTCCAGAAAATGTCTCTTTCCTTCCATCTCTCCTTCCCTCCCCCACTGTGTTTTTAGCATCTCTCTCTCTTCTCATTTCCTTCACTTGGATCTGATATCTCTGAGTCCTTCCCAGTTATTTGGCATCTCTCTCCTCTCTCTTCCCTTTCCTTTTCTTCTCTGGTCTTCCTTCTCTATTTTCTGCTTCTGTCTAAATTAAATTCTTTCTTATTATTCAGCCCTCAGTTTCCCTCTTTTCACTGTGTCTACTCACAGCTTGTCACCCTTTCCTTCACCCCTCCACTATTTCACTATCTTCTCCACCACCCCCCCATCCAGCATGTGGGAAAGCAGAAGCAATGGTGAAGAGGTGAGGGCTGGGCACAAGTTCTCCCCACTTCCATCATCTGCCCTGCTCCCTTCTGTTGACCTTATTCCCACTTCCATCATCTGACTTGACCTGCCCCTTTCTTTCCACATCCATCATTTGCCCTGCCCTCTTCTCTCTCTCCCTCCACTCCAGGCCCATCTCACCACTCACCTTTCACTCTGATTTTTTTTTAGAATGGCGACGCCCCCCAAGCATCGATCGGCAATGTGGGCCCTCCCATCGATGGACCGATTGGTGACAGACCTCCACCCCATCAACAGAAAGTATGACAAGCAAGCAACGCGGGTAAGAAAGGCAACAGGAACTGTAATTTTGCAAGTGGTGCTGCTTGCCCAAAGCTTCTCTCTGACGTGCACAGGTGGAAACAGGAAGCTGCGTCAGAGGGAAGCTTTGGGCAAGCAGCACCACTTGCAAAATTACAGTTCCCATTGCCTTTCTTACCCGCGTTGCTTGCTTGTCATATTTTGTCGATGGGGAGGCCGCGTTGCCGATCGGAGGGGACGTTGCCGATCTGTGCTAGAGGGGCCCATCACCGTTGGGAAAAAAACAATGTTGATGCCCTCCTTCATCTGGCCCCCCTGACCATTTCGGACCCTAGGCATGTGCCTACTGGGCTTATTGGTTAATACGACCCTACGGATAGGGGTTTGGGGGTTAGGAAGACAGGGAGGACAGATGCTGCATGGGCTGGGGATGGGTGGGAAATCAGGGAAGAACAGATGCTGCACAAGCTGGGAGGGGGTTGGGGAAGACATGCTGCATGGTATGGAGGTGGGTGGGAAGGCAGGGAAGATCATACATTGCACGGGCTTGGAGGGGTTGGGAAGGACAGATGCTGCATGGGATGGGGGATTGGAAAGGACAGATGCTGCATGGGATGGGGTGCTGGGAAGGGAGGGAAATAGAGATTCTGCCAGTGATGGAGGAAAAAGAAAAAGAAAATTGTTGTACTTAGGTGCATGGAGTGAGAGGGAAAGGGAGATGGAATACATGGGGAAAGGAAGAAAGAGGGAGCATTGTTGGGCATGATATTGATGGAGAGGAGGGAAGGAGAAATATTACACTGGGAGGGAGGACAGATGATTCAAAGAAGGGAGAGATATCACATTCTGGAGATGGATGATGGAAGGAGAGAGAGAGTTGTCAGACCACTGGAAGGTGAAAGAGAGATGCCAGACCAGAGAAAGGAAAGAGTGGAAAAAGAACCTCTGCTTGCCCTGGATCGGTAGCATGGAATGTTGCTACTCTTTGGGTTTTGACCATGTACTAGTGACTTGGATTGGACAACGTGAGACTGGCTACTGGACTTGATGGACCATTGGTCTGACCCAGTAAGGGTATTCTTATGTTATTATGATATACCAGACTGTGGGAAGGAGAGGAGAGAGATGTTAGACCATGGGAAGAGGGAGAGAAGGAGAGAGGGATGCTAGACCATGGGAGAGGAGAAAGATGCTAGACCATATGAAGGGGTGAGGGGGAAGACAGAGATGTTAGACAATGGGAGAGAGAGGGAGGAGATGGTACACAGTGATGGAGGGGAAGGGGAAAAAGAGGGAGGAGATGGTGTACAGCAGTGGGTGTGGCAGGAAAGAGAGATAGAAAAAATGCTTCTTATGGGATAGATGGGAATAGGGGGAGAAGAAAGAGAGGGAAGATGGTACACATGGATAGATAAGAAGGGAAGGTAAGACAAAGAATAAAGCAGAAAAATGTATGAAAGTTGAATATTAAAAGTTAATGCCAAAGATTAATGTAGGGTAGAAAGTGAAGAAGGAGAGAAAAACAGCAAATGGATAAGAAGGCCATGGAAACACAAGAGCACAAACAGAAGGAAGTGCAACCAGAGACTGGGAAAAGATGATTAGATCACCATACAACAAAGGTTGGAAATATGATTTTATTTTATATTTAGTGATTGAAATGTGTCAGTTTTGAGAATTAATGTCTGTTGTATATATTTTGCACTGTTCAGGAAGAAATTCATTTATTTCAATTTCTCTGGTATTATACTGCATGTAGAGCCTGGCATCTTAGGGTTTCATTTGTATAAATTAGTACTTTTTAGTTTGTGGTCCTGTATTTGCATATCATTTATCTGTGTTCTACATGTGTGACCAAGGCCAGGTGTTCTGGTAGGAATGAATGCTGAAAAGCATACAGTGTGCTATGTGTAGTTCAATTTTGTGGTTAACAATTATGTGTTGTTAATACGATTATATTGTGTGTATAAATGGAAAATGAATTTTAATAAAATGGTATTACAATTAATGCTAGATAAACACAATAAAGTCCAACAGGACAAAAAAAAAACAAAACACGGGTACAAGAGCACAAAGAAAAAAAGTAGAAATGGACAATGAACACTCCACTGAAGATCACTGATGTTAAAAGATCATGTTTAATGCAATAAAGGACACATACACAAGCTGTGAACCCAACACAGCGCTGTGTTTCGGCAACAAAATGCCTGCATCTGGAGTCACGAAATGTAGAAAATACAAATAAACACATGTTAAAACTCCAGTACAAATATGAATAAAAAATAATATATGTATATAAAAATGTATATGAATAATTAGTATAAATAAAACATAGATACCAAGAAGAAAATCAAAAGCATGATAAATGATCCAACTGTGCAAAATATTCAAAACACATGCAACATCAACAATGGACAGCCAGAAATAATGCTATCATTATAGGGGTGGGGGTCAGGGGTGGAGCTTGGGTGGATATTGGGTAGAGTCTGGGTGGAGCTTTTGGGCTCTCCCAAACAAAAAAGTGTTCCGCTGCCTATGAGTGTAATAAATCCCTCTGTAAACACCATTTAGGAACATGTACAGTAGAACATGTACCATGGGTGAGTAAATATGCCCCTCAATGAGAATAAAAATATGTACACATTAAGGGGGATAATTTTCACAAGGCTGATTTACTTATGCAAATTACTATTTACACACTTAAATTGTTTTGAAAATTGTGCTCCTTATGAATACACATTTTTCTTTCTGTATGTGAGTAAGAGACATGCTTTCAATTGTTTTACCACATCAGTCTTGTTTTCAGATGAGGGTATTATGTGTTATTCCCTCTGTTTCTCTTTTGGGTGATGAATCAGATTTCATTCATATTTGATCCTTATTTTGATTCAAAAATGTATTAGAGACTTGACAGTAATAAATTATTTTGTCTGCTAACTAATGAACTTAATTGATGAATGAATATAGAGGAGACAATATACCTAGGATTGTATGTACAGTATCTAATCTTCTATTGCAGAAGTCAAGACACCCAGGTTTGAAAATCCTTTTAAATCTTTAATCCTAAAGCTATAACTGAAATCTGATTAGCGTGGCTCTAACATTTTATTTTAATTTGGAATTGTCAAAATTGTCTCTGCGATTATGCAAATGAAATATAGATATCACATTGAAATTGTCATTACTTTAGGATTACAGAACTTATATTAATTGTACACATTAATTCTGCTGTAAAAGCTATTCACATTGGGATCATTATAACAAATAATCCATTATAAAATTAATTTTACTATCAAAGAACACTAATAAAAATCTAGTGGTTATAGAACTTTTGGTAGCAGTTGGGAACTTTTGGGTTAGAATTTTGACTCTGTATATTATGTAGTTCTTTTAAAATTTAATAAAAACATTTTAAGGAAAAAATAAAAATGAATTTTGATTTTGCCACTGACTTGCTTTGTGATATTTTCATATATCTGGTTCTATTCCCTGTGGCCTATCTAAATACTGGTTTTCAGATGTCCAAAAAAGACAGAGATTCTAAAATAACTACCATATGCAGGAATGTCACTGAAGGAGGAATTGATGTTCTGGTATTGACTGATCCTTTAGATCTGACAGCTTTTTTTGAATCATCTTCAGATAAATCTCTGTGGGGGTACTCTCCTTGCTACCCATCTCAATGACAATGACAAGTTTAACCTCTTGAGAGGCACAGTAATCAATGTGGGCTGCCATTAAGACATGTTATTTTACCACTAACTAGTGCTATCCTCTGGTGGACACTGTTATGAGGTCTTTTGGCCTTTCATTTTATTAGTACTTTTCTGTATAGGTGCTATTAATTAAAGGTTTTTGTTTTACTACCTTGAATGAATCTTTGTGGAAAGGTTTTGTTCCAACCCTACTCTGAAGGACTTCAGTGTGCACCTCAGTGTAAGGTTTTTGCTCTCCTGCTTTTGTTTTTAGAAGTCAATGTAGGAGCACCCATTTACATCTATCATAGACCTGGTATATAACTAGGTGTGCCTGCACTGAATTCTTTGAGCATCGGAGCATTTACTGTGCCAGCTCATGCTTAAAATCTCTAGAGCAGCTTGATAAAAGGGGCCCAATGTCTACGCAACCAAGAAAAGAAAGCAAAGTATAAAAACAATATTAATATAATATTTTATGAATTCTAATGACATAACAGATATATTTCAATAATTTTTCATCCATTTTTATCAATTAACAATTCTTATCAAGAGGAAAAAAAACATCAAGGCCATGATTCTGGAAAGTGCACCCACAGTTAGGCACAATTTGGGCATCCAAGATAGGCACCTTTGTAGAATCACGCTCAGCACTATTTAGACGTCCAATTTTTGAGACGTCCATTAGAATCGGGTTTTACACGAGAGTTAGACGTCCAAACAATGTTATAATATTTTATTATGATGTTATTAGAAAGGTGATTTTCATTATAATTGTGATACTGGGAGTTGGATCTATTTAATGCTTTCATTTATTTTTCTTCCATCAGAGAGAGTGACTGGGATTTGAACCAGCAACATTAGGGTAGATGGCTGTAGGTTTAACCAGTGTGCTACATAGTGAGCTAACAAGTTACATAGCAATTGTAAAACTAGGTCCTATAGGCATTATAAAGGAGGTCTACTTTTCAGCATAGTTTGGGCTTCAGATAGACCTGAGTTCTATGGATGAAACCTAGACACAATTTGGACGTCTTTAATGTGATCCTCTAAATAGCTTTCTGGGTTTTTATTTTTGCTTTATTAAGCTCAAAATACATTTAATAAGAACCACTTAAACAGATATATTGCTTGCAAAACCTTCTATTTTTGTGGACAAACAGCAATACTATTTGTTAATTAACTGAAGCATAGCACATGAAAAACACAGCTTTATGTTTCTTGCTAAAAAGATACTCTTTTTTTCTGACTAAACAGTGCTCCAAAAATATATATATAGATTGAATACATAACTTCATTTGTAAAAGGTTAAAACTGAAAAAAAAAAACAGATACAGTCCGTAGAATGGCTTCTACTTCATTGTGAGATCATTAAGGTGCACCTGCAAGGTAGAATGCCACAATTAAAATATATGCTGGGATTTGAACCCATAACCTTTGGAAGATAAGCACAGGGGTTTCACCTGATGAGCCACAGCTGCTTTGTTTCTATCATGGGGGTTCCTACTATGAGAGCTTAGTGATCCTAGCCATGTGAAGGTGAAAATACCTGACAAGATCATAGCTTAGCAGATCCCTAAGCAATCATATCAAATGTGAGGAAGAACGACATAAGTGGAAGCCTCTGCGGCTCAATGGAAAAAGCCCTGTTACCTTTAAAACATTATGATGTACAATTAATAGTGGCATTCATTCAAGTAAGCTATTATTATTGTCATGAATACAAATTGTGTGTACAAATTCTTATCAATTCTGTAATATATAAATACAAAAATGTGGATAAAACTATAGAATTGGATGATGTTGCTTTACAAGAACAATCTTTGAATTTTTTTTCATTAAAATAATACTAATAAGGTCTGAGATATAATTCAGAAACTTTAAGGTTTCTTTAAAAAATATAATTTATATTCTGCATATCCTACAATTCTATGTGGATTACAAATTATTCAAGTACTCAAACATTATTCCCTAATTGTCCCAGTGGGATCCCACTCGAGCTAATTTATCTGGAGCAATGGAGATTAACGGCCTCTTTTTCAAAGACGCGCAGCAACAGCCCCAAAGCCCTTTAAATTTCTATGGGCTTCAGGGCTATTAGCGCAGCACAGCCGCTAGCACGACTTTGTAAAAGAGGCTGTGATTTGCCCAGGGTTACAAAGAGTAGTGTGGGATTTGAACCCACAACCTCAGGGTGCCAAGGTGGTAGCTCTAACCACTGCACCCCACTCCCTCTATTAACACACTCTGTTAATAGCTAATACATGCTAATGTCATTCATGCATTATTTGCTGCAGGGATTTTATGCAGTGGATCCTGCATCAAATAACATTGTTTAACGATTTAGCGTGCACTAACGATTAGCACGTGCTAAATGCTAACGCATCCATAGAATAAACATTACATTACATTAGTGATTTCTATTCTGCCAATACCTTGCGGTTCAAGGCAGATTACATAAACGTTTTCAGAAATTACATAAAAGTTTACAGGAATAGCATAAGAGATGTCATAAGAGTTACATAAGAATTACCCAAGAGTTGTCGAGATCTTAAGGTGATAAATGTTGGGTAATAAGAATTACCAAAGAGTTGTCGAGATCTTAAGGTGGTAAGTGTTGGGTAAATAAAGGTATTTTAGCATTGGTTGGGTAGATAGAAGCATATTAGAATATGCTATTAAGGGTATAGAGTGGATATAAAGTGAGTAGGTGGGGTTTGGGTAGGAACTGGTATTGTTAGATAGATTTTATGTATTTTTTGATGAGTAGGGTTTTAGTATCTTTCTTGAAGGTTTTGTAGTCTGTGGTCAATGACAACAGAATGGTGATTTGTCTGTCCAGTTTAGTTGCTTTGGTGGCTATTAGGTTGTCATATAGTTTTTTTCGTTTGACATTTTTGGATGGTGGGTGTGTGAAAAGAGAGTGGGTTCTCCTGTGCCTGGATGAGGAGGATTGAGTTAGTCAGTTATTCCAGTAGGTTGGGCTTTCTCCGTTAATAGCTTTGAATAGTAGGCAGCAGAATTTGAAGTGTACTCTGGCTCCCAATACAAGCAAGAGTACACTTCAAATTCTACTGCCTATTATTCAAAGCTATTAACGGAAAAAGCCCAGCCTAACTCAATCCTCCTCATCCAGGCACAGGAGAACCCACTCTCTTTTTCACACACTCACCATCCAAAAATGTCAAACGAAAAAAACTATACTAGGTGCATTAGCATTTAGCACATGCTAATCCTTAGTGCACGCTAAATCGATTAGCACATGCCCTTACTCAAAAAGGGGGATTATGTATTAGAAATTTATTTTTTTTCTTTACTATTCAAATAGAGTTCTTTTCATTACTTTGATTGAATTATGTTATTAACTGTTTTGATTCTTTTTTGGCTAGTTAAGTGGTATATAAAGATCGTTAATAAACATACACATAATTGGCATTAGCAAATGCTGTTAAAAAATGATCCACTGAAAGTTCCTGATTAAAAATGATTCTAATAATGTAATCCCAAATTACACACACATGCAACAAAGTGTCAACAGGCAATGAATTTTAATTTCCAAAGTAAAAAACAAGGCATTATTGTATCACAGAAATTATAATAATCTCCTGAGGTAATGAAATACAGTCAATATTTGGTTCATTCCACAGCACAATGAAGCTCTCATTCAATCTCCCCATGGACTGAAATCTTAAGGTACAACATCTCCAGAAGAACACTTGCAATAGAGAGAAGAATCTGAAGGATGAAAGAATGAAAGTTCAAAAAAGGAAACCAATCACGGTAGGATACCAGTGGTATCACCCATTTTTTATTCCTCATTTGATATCTAATCAAGCAGACCCTGGACTTAGGTTTTATAAGACATTTGACACAAAAAGAAAAGATTGATTTTTTTTTTTGAGTGATGCTATCTGATGAATGCCTGATTAATTCTTGAGCTTCTCTATTTGAACAGAATAGACATATTTCAGAGTAGCAGGTGCATTACAATACTGCCAGCAATCTGAAATATTCTATTGGAAAAGATACTGCTCGATGGAAGGCTCAAGTAGCACAACCTTTTTTTGCAAGCAGCCAGATGGTGTTCTTCTGCTGCCAGTACACAGCAGAAGGACACTGGCCTAGAAGCTTCTTTTTCTGCAGAGGTTGCCCTTCATCACTGCAGTAGAATGTCCTTTATCAGTGCAGTTATCAACAATGTTTTTTTCCTTTGCCATGTCATTTGACCACATATCGAGCTCGTATATCATATTCAGATCTAAATAAAACAGTGCTTGTATTATTGTTATATGACACCTAAGAGTCTATCCACTAAAGCAGTGTCTCTCAAACTGTGTGCCATAGAACAGTGGTGAGCCCTGAAGAGATTCTGGTTGTGCCATGAGAGATTCCGGAATTTTTATTTTTATTTATTTTTTAATTCTTTATTTATTGATTCATAAACATACATGAAACATTATGTATTAGAATAAGAGCTCAGCCACCTAATTACTCCAAAGGAAATAGAAAACACAGGCCTAAAAGAACCCTGAAAAATTATTATTTACTCAAAACTCTTATAATAGCCCACATATGGGAGGGAGACAATTCACATCTTAGAGAGAATTATGAAAATAGAAATTAATGAAAATCAAATTTGTAGTGTTATTTCTTCAAATTTCTTGGGGTCAATTAGGATTGCCTCACACCGAGGCACTAAGCATTGATACCCTCTTTCCTTCAAGAAAAAATTGCAGCTGAGAGGGTTTAAAAAATACGTAAGAATTCTGATCCAAAAGGATCATACATTTGCAAGGATATCTAAATTGAAATTTTGCTCCCAGTGTAATCACATATTGCTTTAATTCAAGGAACCTCTTTCTCCTGGTCTGAGTTGTTTTCGAAGCATCTGGGAACATGGATATCTTGCTTCATAAGAAGGACACTTCTCTAAGCCTAAAAAATAGTCTTAGGAAGGCCTCCTTATCTTGATGGAAAACGAATGTCACCAGAAGAGTCACACGACTAATGACCTCATCCTCTGAGGTTTCCAGAATATTTGTGATATTCATAGCTAACTGATTTTGTGCACGATAAATGTGCACCTTAATAAAAGGACTCCTAAGTGACTAAGGCTTAGTCTTAGCAGACATATAGGGTTACAACATCTCCAACGGCTCTGTGGTGTAAAAATAATAAATATTGTAATCACAAAACAGAAAATAAAATTATTTTTTCTACGTTTTGTTGGTCCCAGGCTCTGGTTGTCTTCTGATAACTCGCTTACCAGGGTCTCCTGCCCATTTGTCATTTTCTTCTTTCTCCGTGCTAATCATCCATCTTCCATCTCTGTCCTCCTCTTCCGTTTCCCTTCCCTCCCTCGGAAGTCTGGCATCTTTCCTTTTTTTCATGTCCATATCCGCAGCTTCGGCAATGGACCCCACCATCCCCAGATCCACCATCTGTCCTTTTTCAACTACCCTTTCATCCAGCATCTCTCCCTCCTTCCCCACCACCCCAGGGTCTATCATCTCTCCGTTTCTATTCCCAATTACCCTGTCCTATGCCACTTCCAGAAACTATATGCATCCCCCTTCCATCTTTCCCTTCACCGCCATTGGTCTGGCATCCATCTTCTTCCATTCCCTCTTCCAATGATCTGGCATCTCTCTCCTCTGCTCCTTCTTCCATTCCCTCTCCCACACCCACACCCCCATGGTCTGGCATTTCACTCTCTCCTCTCTCTTCCCCCCCCCCACTTCCACCAGTATCCTTCCCCCTTATGTCTCCCCACTTTCCCTGCACACCAATTCCATCAACATTAGCCCCCTTTCTTTCCCTCCAGCCTAAATCCATCCAGTATCCTTCCTCCTTGTTTTCCCCCTTTCCCTACACACCAATTCCATCAGCATATGCCCCCTTTCTCTCCCTACACCACCCTTTCCACACAGCAACAGCAATGAGCACCCCCCTATGGCAACGGGCCCCCACCTGGCATCAACGATGACAACAACACCGTCCACCCCGGCATTCATGGAAACCAATGCAGCCAACCGCCAACATCAACGGCAATGTAGCCATTATTTTTTATATGGCAACGGGCCTCCTCTTCCCTCCCTGCACGGCAACGGGCCCCCACCTGACGACAACGCCCCCCCCCAGCAATGGGCCCCCACCCAACGACAAAGCTGGCCGCCCGGCATCGATGGACAGCAATGCAGCCAACGCAGCTCCAAGAAGGACCCACGATGACTGCATCTGCCAGAAGAAGTAAGTGACGTCGGAGGGGGATGGACCGGCAGATGCAGTCATCACGGGACCTTCTTGGAGCTGCATTGGCTGCATTGGCATCCATCGATGCCGGGGGGTGGCGTTATTGTCATCTGGTGGGGGCCCGTTGCTGGGGGGGCGGCGTTGTTGTCATCGGGTGGGGGCCCATTGCCATGCAGGGAGGGAAGAGGGGGGCCTGTTGCCATATGAAAAATAATGGCATGGTAAGTCGTCCTTCAGTGGGCCCCCCTGACTATTTCAGGCCCTAGGCACATGCCTACTGGGTCTATTGGTTAATCTGGCCCTGCTAACTTGAGCAATAAAGCAATCAAGGCTTTGTTACCATTTGAATCTTCTTATCTTTGCGAACTTGGATTTCCAACTCTGACAGAAATTAAACCGGAAAATAAAGAGAATGATAGCAGATAGTGGATGATGGAATGCGTGTTTGCTTGTCAACTATCAAGCCACTTTTTGAGTTAATCACTCAAAAACAAGCACATCCGTTGCATTGATTAATAATTCTATTCTATTTACTTTAGTTTCACCATTGTTACAATTATCGATACATAGCTTAAAGAATTGTAAATAAATAACTCTCAAATTTATTTATTTTTGTTGATTTTTCAATTTTATAATTTCAATGACAATGTGCCGTGAGAAACATTTGCTCCGTTTAAGTGTGCCGGAGCTAAAAAGGTTTGAGAGACACTGCACTAAAGCATAATCCGACTAATATTCGCTGTCAGCAGTCTGCATTTTTATGCCTACTGCTGGCTATATTTCTGATATGTATTGAATATTCAGTTGTATGTTGGCTGCTAAAATGTATGCAGTTAAGTGCAATATTTAACCCTGCTAAAACTGAAGTGCTTCAGGATAGGACTGATATTTATGTAGCCCAATTTAAGAGGTTATCTTATACACTTACCTGTATAAATGCCAACTCTGTCCCTGGAACACCCATGCGGATGGTTAAGTGCTGCTGAAGATTCATGATTAGCCATGGACAAGTGATTTAAATTGCCAGCAGCCTCTCTGGGCCGGTTAAATTGCTTTCAATATTGGGCAGATTATTTCTAACACATACTCTATGACCATGCCATTCACTAACAATTTGGTGCATAAGTTAAACTGAATGATTACAGTCATGCTATAATTGAGCAATGCAGCATATTTCAACTGTTCAAATAAAGGAGCGATGTCCATTTATTCACAAAACTGAGCTACTCTTCAGGACTGCTTTACACACAGTTATGTTTCCCCAAGTAGGAGCATGATGTAAAAATGTTAGTAGAGTGGTTATATTAGCTTCTTACCCACCCTATTATTTTCAAAGACACTGATCCAGTCCACTATCCACAATTGCTCCTACATTCTTGATTTCCTGTGATACAGGGGCACAGTCCCATCCCAATCAGAACTTAACCTCAGCACTACCTTACAAGACTAATGACTGGGGACACTAATAATTCCCTTACAGACAATATAACTCCCATTCTACTGGAAAGTGGAAAAGTTCAGAATGAGATGGAAAAAGGGAATTGGGGACATTTCCTGGATTTGCCTGTAGACTCAGTAGGAACACTAACTGCCTCTTCCTCTCTGCCAATATTTTCAATAAGAACCAACTGGGGGCTTAAAAAGGAGGACCTAGTGTACATGTATGTGCATCATGCTTTGTCCTTTAGTCTCTCTTATCTGTACCCTTCTCTACTACCAACTCCAGACTCCATCCCTTCTACAGTATCTTGCTACACTGTATGCTTGGAACAGCCTGCCTGAATCAGTATGTCAAGCTCCATCTCTGGCAGTATTCAAATCTAGGCTAAAAGCCCACTTTTTCAAGGCAGCTTTTAACTCCTTACTCCAACTCACTTGTAAAGTACCCATTCCCTCTGTGAGTAATTCCATAACTCCTATTTGTCCTGTTGTCTGTTTCAATTAGATTGTAAGCTCTATTGTGCAGGGATTGTCTCTTACATGTTTAATGCACAGCACTGTGAACATCTAGCAGTGATGTAAAAAAGTAGTTGTAGTGACAGAGTTGAGAGTTGGGTTCTTGACAACCTTCCAGGGGCTGTACCTGCAGACTGATTTGTGGGGACATTGATTGTCTTACCCTCTCATGCGTCACACCATCACTGCCCATCGTCAAAAGCCACCTGGAGTCTTGAAAAAGAGGGCCCCTATGCCATGGGTCCTGGTAAATGTGCATGGCTAAGGAGGTGCTCCTTGAATGCCAATTTTGGCCCTTATGCTGGGTATGCTATAGTAGGTTCCCATACATGCAAGCATAAATGACTTATGTAGGCTGCCACAAGTATGGTGGTTTCCATGGCAGGCCTTGGGTGAGTTGGGTTTCCAGAGCATCCCCAGCAATCCAGGGCAATGGAGGGTAAGATGGCTTGCCTAAGGTCACAAGGGGCTGCTATAAAATGGAACCTAGACTCTTATGGGTCCTTGCCTGCTGCTTTAAACATTAAACATAGTAACATAGTAAATGACGGCAGATAAACACCCATGTGGTCTATTTTTTTTTTTCTTTTATATTTCTGCTGCAGAAGTCTGCCTGGAACTGTCATTAGGCTCCAACTACAGTACTGGAATTTCTGTCCAAGCTCATCCAGTCTTTCTAAACCATCACGAAGTGTTGTAGTTCCCGTCAAAGCCTTCCCCATCCAATCCCAATCATACAGTTATGTACAGTAATTACACTGATCATGCAAGTCTGTTCAGTTCCGGACCTAATTCTTCAATTTATACCCTTCACTTTCTGATTAGAAATCCTCTGTGTTTGTCCTGTGCTTTTTTAAAAAATTATGTCACTGTTTTGTTCTCTACCACCTCCCTTGGCAGGGCATTAGACTACACTTCTACCCCTTTATTGGGAGTAAAGGGGTAAATTAATTGTTAGTCTACTGTATAGTATGGCAAGCACAGGTAAAGGAGGAAAAATGTATACACATTTACAGGAAGGTCAGCATATACCTGTGCAAATGCATCAATATGCCTGTTACGTGCAGTGCCAGGAGTTTGAGGGTAAGGGAGAATTTGATTACTATGATGGCTTCTCAAAATTTAAATCTTCAAATGTCATATTTAAAAACATAACTGCAGATAAAGGCCAAATGGCCTATCCAGTCTGCCTATCTGAAGCATCCGCTCTCCTCCTCTCCGTTGATTTAGGTATGGTTTGAAATGCCAAAAGTTCAATTGTTGGATGACTGTATTCGAGACTACTGTATACTGTAGTTTTCACTTTCTTTTTATTACTGAACATGGACTAGAAAGGGGGTTGTGATAGACTCTGTAAACATTATGACTGATATCCGACCGGCAGTGGTCAGCATTTGTCACTAGCTAAATTGATCCAGGATATTCAGTGCCAGACCATGTCTGGGAACCAGCTCTAAATATCCAGGGCTTATTTCACAGTGCTCTAACTACTGGAACTTATGTCTGCATAAGACATTATTATCCAGATTCCCTACCCCTGTCTTCCAAAAAATGGAAATGGTTCCTCTACACCCCACCCCAAAGAACAAGGTAAACTGAAGCTCCCAAATCTACCAGCCCCCTTCTTCTTTGGACCTATATTGAAGTATTCCAAGACTAATTTTAGTGGTGATGGCAACCATTGTGTAGCTGCATCACTCCTGCCCATTTACCATTAAACCACCGGGGGTTCTTCAAGATAATCCCAGGAGAGAAGGGTGCCAGAGGGGATAGGGGTCTGGGTTTACATTATATCTTCATGTGTATAGGTTGGGGGGGAGGGACTGGATTGGTGGAGGACAATTTTTATTCTGAGAGTATGGGAGGGGGCTACTGAAGTCGCTACTCAACTGGTTCCTGGTTACTTTCACTACATAAAATTAGAAGAGCCTTTGACCAAACTTTATGTAGGTTCCTAACCAGTTAGAAGGCTGAATATTGCCACTTACTGGCTAGGTGGCCTTTCTGTCCAAATTCCGCTCAAGCCTGACCCTAACCTCACGTGTTCGGGGACAAGCAATTTAAATGACTAGGAGCCTCTCCAGGCCATTTAAATATTTTTGTATATCAATCTCATTATTTTTAAATGGGTTATATCTGTTTGCATGCTTCATGAAAAAACTGAAAGGAAAGTAGGGTAGATTGCATATATGCAATATGATGCAACACTCCTTGTACTTAGTATATATGATGTTGAAAGCTCTATTTGATACTGAACACAGAGATCAGAATTTCAGATCAGGAGATTATAGCTTATACAGAATACTCAGTAAAAATGCATCTTGATATTAAAAAAAAAAAAAAATAATAATAATAATGAAGTTACTCTTTTCTTGATTGAGGAAATTAGCTTCCAAATCTCCTATTGCCTGCTATTAAAGATCCTCTGCATTGCTCATCAGATTTTCTATGCAGGACTACCTCCATTTCTTTACAGCTCCCTAATCTTTGCAGCATTATCTTATAATTGTTCCATTTCAATTGCATATCTGTCTGGATTTCACAAAACGTACCGGTTTTAGCATAGTGGCCCCTTTACTTTAAACCAGTGTTTCTCAATTCGGTCCTGGAGTACCACCTTGCCAGTCAGGTTTTCAGGGTATCCGCAATGAATATGCATGAAATAAATGTGCATTTAATGGAAGCAATGTATGTAAATCAAGTTGATGCATATTCATTGAGGATATCTTGAAAACTTGACAGGCAAGGGGGTACTCCAGGACCGAATTGAGAAACACTGCTTTAAAACAATCTGTTCCCAGATATATGCTTGGCGACCCCATTTCAGTTTTGAAGACATTTATTATATTTATTTATTTACTTACTTGGGGTCCTTTTACTAAGGTATGCTAGCCGTTTTAATGCGTACTAAACGTTAACACGTCCATAGACTATAATGGACATGTTAGCGTTTAGCGTGCAATAATATTTAGCATGCGCTAAATCAGCTAGCATGCCCTAGTAAAAGGACCCCTTACTTACTTACAAAATGTATATTCCACACTATCTTTACCATTCTAGGCAGATCATAGATTAACATACATATTTCTAAACAAAGTACAAAATTAAAAATATATTTATTTATTTAAAAAAAAATGTATATTCCACTCAACATTTCTTTTTAAAAAATTCTTTATTGATTTTTAATCAAAAACAGTGTCATACAAATGAAAGAACAAAAGATATCAACATTTCTAGGCAGATCACAACAAACATAATAGGCAAATACATTAAAACAGCAATTACTTAATAAACTTCAAAACAAATTTGTAAAAAATCTAGAAAATCAGCATTGATATACCTCCCTAAACAAAACTGTTTTCAGCAAAATCTTGAAACAGTCGACATCACCAAGCCCTCGCAGTTACGCAGGTAATTGGTTCCATAACTGTGGTCCACACACATAGAATATAGATTTCCTATATTCTTTGCAGTGAATTTCACGAACAGATGGGACCACCAGGGCATTACTGTTCAAGCAGCGTAAATTATGTGTTGGTCGATAAATATAAAGGGAGTCTAACAAAACTGGAAATTTCCTGCCAGCCAATGTTTTAAAAACAAGTAGCCCAAAATGAAGAAGGACACAGTATAAATCAACAAGAAGAAGAAAATAGCACAGAGGGTTTTCAGATAATGGGCAAAAAAGTTGTGTGCTTATTATAAGACCCGACATGGGACATGTTTCGGAGTGTCCACCTGCGTCAGGGATCTATTTGCTTCTGTCTGATAAATGTTGATTTGCCACAAACAGCCAGAGAAATACTAATAAAAGACACTCCTTGTACAAACAGAGATCACTGATGTACTGATGTTAAATGCCTCTGCAAATAAAAAAGCTGTAATGACTGATCCAGTCAGGTTTACAAAAAGACGATGTCCACTTTGTTCCTGCTTCTGCCTCAGCACAAGCTCTCACCTTCCTCCCTCCCCCACACACCATGTATCTTTTAAACTCTTCATTTCTTCACTGGAAGCAAGCAGCTCTACACCAGCCCTAGACCCTTCCCTCTGACTCAACTTCTTGTTTTCACATATATGGTATGACCAAAGACTACATCAGAGAGAATGCTCCGATGTCAGTGCATCTGCCTCTATGAGTTATTGAAGCATTGAAGTGTTTAAAAGGAACATGGTGATTGTGGTGTTGGTGGAGTTGAGATATGCCAAATTACCTGCAAGGGAGTGGAGTGGAGAGAAGGGAAAGATACCAGGAGTCTTCAGCTGGTAGGATTTAGGTATCCCTGTCAGCTACATCACAGGTGAGCTATTGTTGGGCAGGTCTGTGCTCACTTGGGCCTACTTATGGCTCTGCCACTGAGCTAAATAGCAACTCCAAGATGTCAGAGCACGTCTCCAGATTTTTAAAAGAATGCTTTTCTAAATATGGCTAGCTTTCTAGCAGTGCTTTCTAGTTGTGCTCCTAAATACATATATAATATACTGTAGAATGCAATTGAAGCAAGGGAAGTGCAATCATCTCTGCTGTCATGAATTTCTAGCTATTCATACACAAAGGCCTAGATTCTGTAAGGTGCACCTAACTTTAGGCATGGTTTAGACATCCTCAAAGCGCAAGTGCCAATCAGCGTCACTTAGGCGCTACTTAGGCATCGTATAGACATCCGTATTGCATCCAGCACGTATTAGGCGCAGCTTCCTAAAACCTCATATAGACGCCCTCATATAGACGGCCCTACGATGTTATATATAAAAAGGTGTTTTTTTACTGATTTTACTGATCATTATTTCAGGACTGTAAGCTTTAACACAATTAACCCAAAGTATACCATCATTAAAAGGATAATAAAAACACAGTATACCAAGCTTAAAAGGATATTTATAATATATTAGTTTCAGTGGAAGTTGATCTGGGAATATCAGTGTGCATATTGAAAAAAATGTGACATGCTAACCTTCACGCTAATCCGCTATGCTAGACAATGAATCATACAATAACAGCAATTCTGATTTGATTAGACTACTCCTTATAGATAGTGAATGGCAGTTAATTCTGCTAGGAGACAGAACACTGCCCCGTTATTTCTTTTATGATTTCAGAATTGTATACTTCTAACAGTATAAAAATCAAAAAAGTAACAAAATATGCCATGTTTAAAAGGATACACTTCCTAGTATATTATGATGAATATTACTTTCATGCTCAGAACATAATATACTTCTTCCACAAACAACTGAGCAATAGTGATTCTCTTTTATATTGTTAAAACAATATTTTATGAGTCTCAGCCCCACCACTCCACTGCATCAATAGACTTTCATTGCGGCAAGCTTTACGTGGTATATCATCCTCGGCTCTTCACTTTGCTTTTTCCTTCTTAAAAGTGTACAGTGCTATTGCTACCACTCTCTTATATAAAGTGCTTAGTGCCTTATGTCTTCATTCGATATCTATAATTCATTATTTTCATTCATGATTTCATTTCTGATTTCATAAGTATATAAATATATAAATAATTTCAAAAACTTAGCTTTGCTTCAATTCATGCCTAGCAAAATTGCTTCTTTTGGTTTAGGAGGATTGGACCCAACATGTTTCGCCCATTGGCTTTTTCAAGGGTCTACCCTGAAAAACAAAATTTTAGTTAGAATTGCTTCATTCCTTAAGCAAAAAACACCTTTCCTTTTATATAAAGTCTTATTTATCTCGAAGTTATATTTACCAAACCGCCAGCAACGAGCCTCCTCGGCAGTATTTTTAATCCAAAGATGGCCACGGCATCTTTCAAGTGACGTTTTATACACAGCCTATACCCGCCTCCTACTTCCTATTGGAAGGTTTAAATGCTGAAATCGAATGGGGTTCTGTGATGGACTGAATTCTGTCCAATAGGAAGTAGGAGGCAGGTATAGGCTGTGTATAAAACGTCACTTGAAAGACGCCGTGGCCATCTTTAGATTAAAAATACTGCCGAGGAGGCTCGTTGCTGGCCTGCAAACTGCAGAATACGGATGAAAAACAGCAAAGTTCACCACTTATGAGAGCTGTTAGGATGCTGTTAAAATGAGTGAAGGTGGGATTTGAACCAGGGAACTTCAGAAGATGGACACGGTGCAATAAGGCACATTAACCTGGTGAGCCACAATTGGCATCTCTCAGGCAGAAGAGAAGTTTCCTCCCATGACAGCTTAGGATGTCCTAGCCAAGGGAAGGAGAAAATAAGTTTTCCTGGAAAGGGAAATGTGCTGATAAAAACAGCAAAGTCCACCATCTAGACCAGGGGTCCCCAAAGTCCCTCCTTGAGAGCTGAATCCAGTCAGGTTTTCAGGATTTCCCCAATGAATATGCATTGAAAGCAGTGCATGCACATAGATCTCATGCTTATTCATTGGGAAATCCTGAAAACCCGACTGGATTTGGCCCTCAAGGAGGGACTTTGGGGACCCCTGATCTAGACCCTCTTATGACAGCTAATAGGAAGCTGTTAGGAAGTTGTTAAAATGAGAAGATAGACAAGGCGCATTAACCTGGTGAGCCACAAATGCTTTCTTTGTGGTGATTGTGATATGATAGCTAATCAGATGATATGAAATGATATGAAAGGGCAATGAGATCCACTTAAGTAGAAGTTGATGTAGCTTTATGGGTTAAAGTTCTGTGATGTCATTCAGAGGTTGTGAATTCAACACCCCCAGTGCATCTTTTAATTGTGGCATACTACCTTGAGGGTGCAGCTTTATGATCTCACAATGAGGTCAGCTTTGTGAAGCTGAAGAGCTCCATTTTGGAATGAGGGAAAATGCATATTAAGGTCTGTATCTGGTTTTTCTCTTTTTAAGCGCTGAGAAATGAAGTAATGTGTGCAATAACGATATGTTTTTCATGTTCTTTCTTTGCTCTCAAGAAAAAGCTGATTGCAGCACTGTTTGTTGAAAAAAAAGGGGGTTCTTTTTAAGCAGGAAAGCCAAAGGTGGTGTAATGAATAAATCATATTACTGTATGGGCAGAAAATTACTATGCTTTGCATGCAATATGTTTATATTGTTGTGCTCTATTGATATGGTGGCTTATTAAATCTATTAGGAGGGAAAAATAAGAAAAAAAACCATATTCAAACTCACTATAGGAAATATCGTTGCGGAAGCGGAAAACACGCCTAACTTGTGTCTATAGGAAGTCTCCCGCTACGAAAGCTGAAACTGCATTGAAATGAAGCAAAAACTACACTTAGACCAGCTTTTTCTTTACCTACATTTTAGACGCGGTCTGCCACCTAAGTAGCATCTTTATGATGCCTATCCTTAACCACGCCCACGTTACGCCCATGTCTACAAACTTAGACGCGAGTTTTCCCTAAACTCACGTCTATGTTCTGAGAATGCCTATCTGACGCCTACCTCTGTCTAAGTCCAAATTAACACTTGTTAAGACCCTTAAATGGTTCATTATCCACTTAAATCAGACATCTAAACCACACCTAAAGTTATGCGCAGATTACAGAATCTAGGCCAAAATCTGTATGCAAGACTGAGCAGCTTGTTTAGCAGGGAAATCACTTGACTCATAAATATCTTCAACCTATCACTGATAGAGAGATGAGAGAGCAAAAAATACATTTCTTTGTGCATTATTTTAAACCTTGTTTTTTTGTTTCTTAGCATAAAGGATAGGGAACATTTATAATGTTTTAGAATGGCAGTATTTACCTAAAGGAGCAATTACTGTCCTGGCAGGTATAGCATTATGAAAGTGGCTTTCAGCAGACCACACTGAATGCACAGTCGACTCTGGTAGACTGGTGGTAATCAGATTGTTGCATGCGTTCTGCTCCACATTACAAACCTGACTGAGTGGAAGACTGAATAGATAGGGGTTTTTTTTTTCCTTCCTATTTCACAATTTTCCATTTTCACTTGTTCAGTGTTAATGTAGCAGAGAGAAAGCATAATAGAGTGAGAGACAGAGATAAATAGATCCTACACATAGACGAGCACTTTAGAAGAACAAGTAAAAAGGCCAAACTTAAAAAAAAAAAGAAATTGAAGGAGTGCCTCTATTCTTATTATTCTTAGATTCCTTCTTTTGTAATTAAAACATGGTGTTGAAAAAGAAACAGAGTAAATCTACTTTCAAGCATCTACAGCTGTTAAGAATTAGACTATAATATAATCTTGAAAGAATTTCATTCACTATGACTATTTATTAACAACCCCCCCTCGCCTTTATGAAACCGTGCTAGCACTTTTTATCGCCATCCGTAGCAATAAATGTTCTGATGTTCATAGGAATTCTTTGAGCGTTTGAGATTTTACCCCAGTGGCAGGCGATAGAAAATGCTAATGTGACTTCATAAGGGGGGGGGGGCTATAAATTACCCACCCACCCCTTTTACAAAACTACAGTAGTGGCAGCCGCATGGCAAATAATCTAATGCCCATTAAATCCCTATGGGCATCAGAGCAATTACCATAGCAGCAACCACCACTACAGCTTTGTAAAAGGGGCCCTAAAGGATTTATACTTCTAACTTTGGGACTCTTTTATGAAAGAGCTTTGAAAACCAGTATACCTTTTGAGCCTGATTATGTATAGGATGCCCAGTTTCAGCAGCTGCCTAAGCAGCATTTGAGAATCGCACATTGGTTGTTCTTTACAGAATTGCATCTGTCCTAATGGACAGATACCTAATCCTGCATAACCACCCCAATTCTCTAACCGGCAACCATGTCAAAGGCACCATTTAGAGAATCACGTTGCCACTGAGCTGATCATGAAAAGGAAGTCTCCCTGCCATGATCAGCTAAGCGGCAGCTGCAGGGAACCCCCAAACCCCACTGCAAGTTGGCCAACAGGTGGGATGTCCACTCCCTCCTGCCACCACCCATGAACCCCCCCCCACACTGTCTGTGGCAGGAGGGATGCTCAATCCCTCCTGTCTCAAACCCCAAAACAATCCCCAGCAGGAGGGATGCCCAAGCCCTCATGTTGCAAACACCAAAATAATCTCCAGCAGGAGTGATGCCCACTCCATCCTGCTGACACCCCCCTTAAACCCCATTCCCCTAACCCCCAAAGTCCACCTGCATCTCCCCCTCTTTTTCTGCAAGGCTGGCTGGAGGGATGCCTATTCCCTCTGGCTGGCAGGCCCACCTCTTCAGAATGGTGGGCCTTCCACTTCCCGGTGCATCCTGGGATGCAACAAAGAGGAGCCTAAGGCCCTTATTGGCCTAGGCACCTAAGGTCCCACCCATAGGAAGGGCCATATGCAATTGGGTCAACTGGAGTCTTTGGCCTCCTTCCCATTGCAGTGCATGGGAGTGGCTTTAGATAACTGGCTAATTGGAGTCATAGGCTACTCCCAGTGAATCTCAGAATGCACTGGGAAGGAGGCCTAAGACTCTGCTTGACCTAGCATGATCAGTTTAGCGGCTGTGTCTATTTGAAATGTAGGCCAATATTTTGCTGGCCTACATTTCAAGTGCCTATCATGGCCCTAGGGAGATGCCTAGGGCCCCTTAAGCTCGCCTAAGGTCATTTCTGGTTGAAACCACACCCACGCCCAGCCTTGGGTAAGCTTAAGTTTCCCTAGGCGCCTCCCTGTACCCGTGACGGATGCCTATAGTGTAGGTGGCCTGCCTTGTTTTATTTCTTTTAGAATACATGCATCCCTATCGGCTAGTTAGACAGTGGTAAAATGCCTACCTCTGCCTACAATCAGGAATTTGGCCCTTTGTGCATACCTATCACACAGATTTGGAAGCTCATTATAAATTTATCCTAACAATGAAGTAAGCAACCAAAAGAAAATCAAGATGAATAAAACAAAACTAAGAGTAATTCTATGAGTACATGATCAGAGTTAAACATCTATTACACACCTAAGTCATTAGAATAATGGCATGCACCATACCATACCATACATTTTTTTTTTCTATATCACAAATTTCAGCTAGGATTCAATGCAGTTTACAACAAGATTAAGAACTGAGGACATGAACATTGTATGAATGATATGACATAGGTTCCTGAGATTTCGCCATAGGTCCAATAAGAAAAGGTGGGTCTTAAGTTTCTTCTGAAGATGTAATACTGGCATGGTTGTCATAGGTGGAGAGGAAGACCATTCTATAACTTGGATGAACGTCGATGATGACTTGAAGAACAGAGTCTGAAATGGAACTGATATCTTCGGTACCACTCTGATGAAACACTCCCTCAAACAGCAACTGATGCTCTGTCAAGAGTAAATAGATCATAGTCGATGAAAACAATGTGAAGCAATGTGCATAAATTCATCAACCCTGGAACCAATAACCTGACTGATACCTGAAACTGAGCGGATATCAATGGTGTTGCAGGGTGTCAAGGGGTAGAAGACCTCAAAGAGGGTGCACAACCAATAGAAGACACAACCTGCACAGAAGGAGACACTGGTGTCAATGTGGAGTTATTCCTTGAGGATATATCCCAGACAGGTATCATCGATATAGTTGCCACATTATTGAAGAAACACTGTTTAAAGGTTCAATGATCACCGATGCTTTGATGTAAGAAGAACCTGGAGAAAGTACCAGCATTGAATATGCTACACTTAGCATGTATCGGTACTGATGCAGGACGATATATGAAGAGGAGGCATTGCACTTCAAAACAATAACCTGTCCCAATGTTCATCGATGAAGAGGAGGCACAAAGGCCGAATTAACCAATAGGCCAAGTAGGCACGTGCCTAGGGCCCAAAATGGTCAGGGAGGCCCGATGAAGGAGGGCATCAACATCGTTTTTTCCAAACGGCGATGGGCCCCTCCAGCATCGATCGGCAATGCAGCCCCCCCATCGACGGAAAGTAAGACAAGCAAGCAACACGGGTAAGAAAGGCAACAGGAACTGTAATTGTGCAAGCGGTGCTGCTTGCCCAAAGCTTCCCTCTGACACAGCTTCCTGTTTCTGCCTGGGCACATGGTGGGGTGGGGCGGGGCAGGGGGCCCAGTGTACTTGTGTGCCTAGGGGCCCTCGATGAATTAATCCTGCCCTGGAGGCACCAAGACCATATAACATCAAATGGTATAGAAGATGTCACAGGTGTCGAAGCATAAGTGTTTGAAAAGGCAAAGCACTTCAGAAATGACAACCTGTATCACCCAGAAAGCCATGCATCAAATGGACTTGATGCTTAATTGGCAGGGCACTGTCCACTGCGATGCATCTGCATCAATGTGGTAGAAGCATCAGTTACAGAAAGGCAAGCATTAACTAGACTCGATGCTAATATGCCACTAATGCAAGTAGATTGAGGTATCGATGTATACTGGCACTGGCAAGTCCCAGTCATTGAAAGTCTGACTCCAGACCTATAGTATATGTTGAAATAGAGAAGTAAAAGGCAAACATTTTTTACATTAATGAATAGTATTTATCTTTTACTAATTTATAGCTCCAGAGTCAGATACAATTGGAGAATGTGAGCCTTGTTAGAGTAGAAACAAGGCTGAAAATCCATTGATGAGCACGGTATGAAATAAGGATGGAGGTTTTTTTTAAAAGAAAGTCCAAAATTTCTTTCTACTATACTTCTTTACTGATTTTCAAAAGAAAAATAAAGAACAGAAAGAAAAAATTTGAAATACTTGATCAAGTTTGTTTAAAAAATTTAAACGGCAGGCAACTCAATGGAGAAACAAGCGATACATTTTCTTCACTGCATGGAAAATGAAAGACTGATGACCTCGTGAGCTGGCATCAGGCGGGAAGGCACTTGCATATGCACGGTGTGGGCAGTCTTATAGTTTTGAATTCTTAAAGTGCCGGTACACTTTTTCACTGTCCCTACTGGGGTTCCATGGATAACATCATCCCACATGTGAGAATATGCTGCCTACTTGTGCTAGGATAAAGTTTCTTTCTCATTTTTTTTACTAGGATATTCTTTGAGCTGAAGTTAAAATATTTTAAACTTCATGAATGATCTCAGTCTCACCTGTTCCATATTTTGTGTTAAAATTATAGTTCTGAGCCACCCCTTAGAACAATTGCTGTCTTATATTTGCCTATAATTTTTACATCAACCAGTTTCAGCATTTTTTCCCCCAGATAATAAGACTTTTTAAATCCACTTTAGGCATCGAGGTAGTGAAAAAAAAAAGATTAAAATATGTACTTTCATCTCTTTCTCTTTTTATATTACTTATCGGAGCCTTCCATGCTAATTTTTTCCTAGTTCAGCTTTAATCACTCACACAGTTTAATGAAGCTATTGATGTTTTTGTGCTCTCTGCATAAAAAGGGAGGGGGAGGGGATCACAATTTTAATTTGACTGCATGACTGGTGTGTTCTTTGTTATTGCTCTCCTACCTCATAACAGCACTGGAGTAAATTAAAGAATGAACTAGAAACTTCTCTATAGCCAGGCTATATAATTCATATTACTCAGAAACTTCAAGCTCCCCCATCTGTTATCCCCTACAACTCAAATGCATGCTTGTTAATGAGATCCATAGAACTTGTTATCAGACCAGAAAAGTACAGTGTTTTATTGAAAATCATGGACAAGCTAATTTTTCATATCCTTGAAGAAGCTCATTTTATAACAGGACACCAAAGCCTCCTTTTACTAAGCCATGGTAGAAGTTTCTACTGCAGCCCTGGGCACAAAGGCTCTGATTCTGCAAAGTGCGTCCCGATTTTAGGCAGCTGTAGGCATCCTACAGATGTCTAATCAGCCAATCAGGATGCACGTTTTTTTAAAAAAATGCTCCCCAGGCAGGTTACCTATATTGAATGCGCCTCCGGGAGCCTATGGAGGCCCGCAAGATGCCTAAACTCGCCTAAGGGCCTTAGGCGAACCTAGGCGGCCCTACGCATCTTCCTAGTAGAGGAAGAGATGCTTACAATGTAGGCCAGCAAAATGCTGGCCTACATTGTAAGTAGAAGTGGCCGCTATACTTATTGCAGCAAGGGATCTCCCTGCTGCAATAAGTATAGCGGCAGCAGCCGCCTGTCCGTTCACCGGCAGGAGGGTGCCCATCCCCTCCTGCCGGAATGCCACCCCCCCCAAAAATCTTGATTTCCGGCAGGAGGGTGCCGAACCCCTCCTGCTGGAACACCCCCCAAACTCCCGATCGCCGGCAGGAGGATGCATAACCCCTCCTGCCGGAATGCCACCCCCCAAAACTCTTGATCGCTGGCAGGAGGGTGCCCAACCCCTCCTGCCGGAAAGCCGCACCCCCTCCAGACCTCCCACGCTAACGACCCCCCCATGCTACCACACCCCGATGATCCCCCTAAACTCCCCCCAACTAACTTCCCTCCCAACTAACCTCTAAATTGTTGGCCGGCCAGATGGGTCTTGCTGCCGTCCAGCCGGCAGGCCTGCCTCATCGAAATGAGGTGGGCCCACCCCTTCCCAGTCCATCCCCGCTATGTCTAAGGCCTGATTGGCCCAGGCTCTAGAAGCCTGGACCAATCAGGCCTTAGGCATAGCGGGTCTGCCCTTCCCCACTAACCCTAAGGCTTGATTGGCCCAAGCTCTAGAAACCCCACTAACCCTAAGGCTTGATTGGCCCAGGCTCTAGAAGCCTCACTAACCCTAAGGCTTGATTTGCCCAGGCTCTAGAAGCCTAGGCCAATCAAGCCTTAGGGTTAGTGGGATGGGCAGACCTGATTGGGCCTGGCTTCTAGAGCCTGGGCCAATCAGGCCTTAGACTTAGTGGGGATGATCTGGGAAGGGGCGGGCCCGCCTCATTTAGATGAGGTGGGCCTGCCATCTGGATGGCAGCAAGACCTGTCCATCTGGCCAACAATTTAGAGGTTAGTTGGGGGGAGGTTTGTTGGGGAGGTTAGGGTGGTCATCGGAGGGGTAGCGTGGGAGGGTCGTTAGCATGGGAGGTCTGGAAGGGGGTGCGGCTTTCCAGCAGTAGGGGTTGGGCACCCTCCTGCCGGCGATCAAAAGTTTTGGGATGGGGGCAGCGTTCCGGCAGAAGAGGTTGGGCATCCTCCTGCCAACGATCGGGAGTTTGGGGGGGTTTCCGGCATGAGGGGTTGGGCACCCTCCTGCCAGCGATCGGGAGTTTGGGGGGTTCCGACAGGAGAGGTGGGTACCCTCCTGCCAGCGATCGGGAGTTTCAGGAGGGGCGGCATTCCGGTAGGAGGGGTTGGGCACCCTCCTGCCGGCGATCGGGAGTTTCGGGAGGGGCGGCCTTCTGGAAGGAGAGGTTCGGCACCCTCCTGCCAGCGATCAGACAGGCGGCCGCTATACTTATCGCGGCAGGGAGATCCCTTGCACGATATGTATAGCAGCCGTGTCTATTCTAACCCGATTCTCTAACCGGCATCTGTAACATGGACGCTGGTTACAGAATCGGGGTTAGTGTAGGCCCGATTCTGTATAGGATGCCCCTCCCGGGTGTCCTATACAGAATCAGGGCCAGACTGTAGAAGTCTGCATGGCATTGACCTTGTTCCATTCATTCCATACAGGATTCCTTTGTGTTGATCTCATGCATTTGTAATCTCTACCACCTTCCGCGGGAGGCTATTCCATGTATCTACTAACATCTCTGTGAAAAAGAACTTCCTGACATTATTCCTGAGTCAGCTCCCCTGCATCCTAAATTCATGTCCTCTATTTCTACAGACTTCCTGTCTCTGCAAAAAGGCTTGCATATTAATGCATTTCAAATACTTGAATGTCTGTATCACATCACCTCTGTCCCTTTTTCTCTCCAGGGTATATAAAAGGTCAAGTACAGTCTGACCAGAGCATGGAGTTATTGTATTTTTTTTTCTGCATACCTGAGACTAGAGAATGACACGGGGACAAATTATTCCCCATCTCCGCAGGAACTCATTTTCCCGTCACATCCCCGCAAGTTCTTTTTGTCTTCGTGTCATTCTCTACCTGAGACTTACTAGCAGTGCAAACACCATCCCATTAGCATTTGCCTGTTTGTATTACAAATATCACCTTCAGATGTAGGGTTACTGTATCATTTAATCAAATGTACTTTGCTATTATTTTTAATAAATGTCAGCAGGGCAGAGCTGAATTCAGTAGGAAATGTTCAGTAATACAAATGCACTGGCATTCATTCATGCAAATATGCACTGCTAAGTGAATTAACCATAAGGTGGTCTCTGCAACTCATTTCTATGACTGTCTTGATATGTTTTGATTCTTTATATTAATATGAGCTGAGAAATACAAGGAAAAATCAATCAGGTTTGCATAATGATGAGAAATATAAGGAGAAAAAAGACTCAAATAGGAGATTTACACTGGGGTAGTTATCAAAGTGGGGGTAAAGGTGATTCACCACAGGAGTTAACTACTTGAGTATAACTTGTGCCAATGTGTCTCAGAATTCTGCAAAGAAATCTCTTCATTAGACTAAAATCCTCGCAGCCTCAGGGGGAAAAACACAAACAAACAAAAATTAACCTTAGGGAATGTGGTGAGTGAGGGTTGGGTGAAAGGAAGTATCATTTTAGGAGGGGCTTGAAGGGGCCAGTCTTGCATTGCAAAAGTTAGAGGGAGGTGCTATGGGATGTTGAGAAGGAGGGAAGGAGATTGGACAGGTAAGTAAGAGTAAGAGGGAATGAGAGTGATCAACAGGATTTTCTTTTTTCTAATCATTTATATTCCGCATATCCTAAAATTCAATGCCGATTACAAATTATTCAGGTACTCCAACATTTTTCCCTATCTGTCCCAGTGGGCTAACTAATGTACCTGGGACAATGGGGATTAAGTAACTTGCCCACGGTCATAAAGAGCAGTGTGGGATTCAAACCCACAACCTCAGGGTGCCAAGGCTATAGAAGGGGGAGTAGAAGGGAGGGGAGATTGGCACCCTTAAACTGGGACCCAGAAGTTATGCATGTGTCAGCCTATATTCATGCAGCAGTTACTGAAACTGAAAATTGCTGGCACCCGTATCACTGCCACCCAACGCCACCTGACCACCTCACTTTGGACATGACTGGTCAGGGCTGATATTCAAAAGTACTGCCTGGTTAAGTGCTACTGAGTATCAGTGGCTGGGCAGTCTCAAATGATTTAATGAGGCAGGAGTTTCTGATGCCTGCTTAAAGCACTTTGAATATATGGTGGATAATATATGATACCATTGGAAGAAAATGTGGCGTACAGTTAAAAAAAAGAAAGAAGGAAATTCCATTTTTGTTGATTTGAAAAGTTCAATAAATATACATTTTTTAAAAAAGTTAATTTCATTACATTTATTGTCTGTATATTATTTATTTTATATTAACATTTAACTATTTGGTATCTTTATGAAAATGTTTCCTCACTCGATAACATAACTGAATAAGAAGCTTTTCATAATTTTTTATTTTTATGAAACCTACTATATTTTATTATCTTTCAGCTGAAGGGTCAGATCCATCTTGGTCCTCCAAATGTGTCCTAAATGAAATGTGACCCACTTTTGACAGTGGCTTTCCACTAGAAACTTTGCTGTTCTTTGTTCTTTCAACTTCTTATGATTGGTGAATAGTCACTGCAGAACTCTCATATCGAAGAATAAAGAGGTTATGATCACGTGGGACATCTCCATTCTGACAGCTAAAACGTTGGCTAGGAAACCATTCATAATGGTAAAAGAGAAAAGCACCAGAAAAGAATATAGTTGTAGAGGTGAAAGCCCCAAACAATTATGTAGAGAAAGAATAGATCTTCAAGTATCAAGAAATGCAATCTGAGACCAAGACAATGTGGCAGAAGGATACAAAAATATTGCCCATGGTTTTTGAATGACATAGGTCTAATTCAAAAGAATTTCCAAGTGCACCTGGATAAATTGCCTATACATGCAACATCGTATGAACACAAGAAGGAAGCTCTCTTTGACACAGTGCAAGAACTATGCTGAATTTCAGCTGTAAATCTGAGAGCCTGAGATCATACTTCACATGCTCTGGTTTAGCAGTAGAGGTTCATTATGGTTATGGTATATGCAAAAAAAAAAAATATATATCCTTATGGAAACATTTTATTTATTTATTTATTTAGATTTTTATCCCATCCTCCCAGTAGCTCAGAACGGCCTACAAGCAAACATTTACAATGGAGTACATTTGGACAATACAAAGACTATACAGTAGTTTAAGTACAAGGACTATACAGCAATTTAAGTATAGGTTAAGAATGGACTATAAAGCAATTTAAGTAAAAGTTCAGAATGGAGAAGAGAGGGTAGAAGGGAGGGGGAGTTTAGGGGGGTTGAGGGGTAGACTGCGGTTGTAATTTTAGTTGAAGAGGAGGGTCTTTACCGCTTTCCGGAAGGTCATCAATGAGTTCTGTAATCTGATTTGCAGGGAGAGTTGATTCCAGAATTGGGGCATGAAGTGGCTGTAGGAGCATTTGTGGGTGGTTTCTAATAGGAGAGACCTTCCTGGGGGGATGCCTAGGCGTTTCTCCATTTCCGAATGAAGGGGACTGTTGGATTCTATGTAGGCAGGGGTGGTGGCATAAATTCTTTTATGTGCTATTACCAGGGCCTTGAATGTGCAGCGTTATTATGGCTGCACAATTAGTTACATGTAATGCAAGAGGGCTTAACAATCCCATCTAAATCATGTTATAAAAGAAAACTCTAATATTCTCTTCCTTCAAGACACTCATGTTTCATGAAGTGAACGTATAATGTTAAAAAGGATGGGCAGATTAGGTATTTTTCTTCTCACATAGAGGATCAAAAAGAGGAGTTGTTATCCTATTCTCTAGCCAAGTATGTTTTCATAGCAAATACTGTATATATATCTATAGATATAGAAATAGGTATTCAGATAAAAAAAGGAATATTTTATTTTAAATCTGAAGTCTAATAAATGGCATTAAAACAACTCTTGCAAAAATGCATATATCCCACTTGAACATTTATCATACTCTCTAACACAATTCTGTTCATAAATTAAAAGTGAATCCCAGGGTGACTCATAGTTGGAGGAGATTTAAACTGTGTTTTATATTTAATGGATAGATCACACGGTTCACTGAATCTCACCAAAGCTTCTAGACAATTTAAAAAATGATTTCTATGAATGTGACCTTTTTGATGTTTAGTGTCAACTACATGGATGTGAAAGAGGCTATTCTTATTATTCTACATTTCATAATTCATATTCTCATATTGATTTATATTTTCTTTCAATGTCACCTATGAAAATGTTACTAAGGAGGGGGAGATATCAACATAGGATACTCAGGTTATTTTGCCACAAGTCAGATTATTTTAGTACAGGGTCTCTGTGAGGAAGTGGGTGGTACAAGGCAGATTTTCCTTAGGAGCACTCCCCACTGAAACAGAGCCACCTTAAAAATATGGTATGTTAGCCTACTTATCCAGAAGGGTGGGGCTCAAGCAGAGTACAGAACAGAGGAGGGAGGCCCCAAGCAAGGATCCTCCCAGGGTGTTCTGGCTTGACTGCAGTACCTGAGGTGAGTTCCAGGGAAGAAGAGTGGCCCCTTACTGAGACACATGTACCCTATAGTGTAAGAAACCTCAAGTCTATGCTCCTGTGGATTGTATGACTGTCTAAGAGGTAACTGAAGACTGCTGAGATAGGCCAATTATCCCTTGGCTGTTGGAACTGTAATTATGCTAGAGAAAGTTATTTGAGGATGACATACCATGGGAGATCCTAGTTGAGGTTCACTATTGAGGAGGTTGCAGCATGGGCTTTTTATTGGGGATTTGTAGGATACTACTAATTCTTAAAGGGGCCATCACCTTTAAAAGATGGTCCAGAAGTATCAGGCTGCAGCTTGAAGCTCCGATACTCACAAGCTGATGGGTTAACACTGTTTGTAATGTGACTCACAAACAGTGATAGTCTTTAACCATTACAGGAAGTAACTTATGGTATAGGTTAGTGAGTCTCATAGCAAATCAAGATAGAGTAAAACTTGCATTTTACATGACCTTGATAATTTCCACTGCCCCAGGTACATTAGATAGATTGTGATCCTACCGGGACAGATTGAGAAAATGCTTGAGTACATAATTTGTAACCCATTCTGAACTCCATGGGGAGGATGGGCTAAAAAAATGAATAACAATATCAAAGCTTTCATATATTTTTATAAATGGAACTTTCAGAATGATATTATTGCCAAAGGCAAACCTGTTATAAGCCATCTTGCTGTGTTATGCCATCATGTCTATTGTTACATGTGGTGTAGCATATACCACCTGTGCTTTCATTAAACTGACACTTTACAATTATGGTACATATGTTTCTCTTTAAAATTGCCTGGAAGCCAGGTGGATAAAGTCAATTACTTCAGCAACACTGAGTAATTCTTTACAACATTTCAAAATTTCTATGTTGTATTTTGCTTACCCACACTGTTAATGTTAAGCTGATTACCAATATGTCCTTTTGTTCAAAGCTGCAAATGTCTCGCTAATTCTCCGAAAAAATGTTGGCTGCAAAGCATGTTATTTACGTGGCAGATGTCTGCAATATGCCTATTAAAAGTTTAATTGTAGAAGATCCTGCAACAAAAATAATCTTTTTAAAAAAAGAAGAAATGATTGTAACACATAAACAAAGCATGGCTTCTTCTGCTGTTTTTGGTCTCTTGATTTGTCATGTCTTTTCTTATATAGAATCTAGTCTTTCTGCACATATCTTCTTTCTATAGGTGAAGTTCTACATATTTTGTCTGTTTTAGAACACTCACAATTTCCACCACAAATGTTCTTTTTTTTTTTTTTTTTTTTTTTATTTATGCAATTTTATAAAAATTCCAAGCATAAACATCTTGTACAGAAAAGTATGATCAAGACATCTCTGTTAAAATTAATTTTTCAATTCTGAAAAAATAATTCGCTCAAATTATAATAGGAAAAGAAAAGAACAGCTTCCCTTGATCACACACAAGTCCTCTAAATTAAACTAGATCCAAGATTTAAAGAGTATCTTAATTAAATGCAAACAAATATAAAGAAGCACTTTAACTACTACTAATAACGAGAACTAATTTTCAATAGGAGCTGTTGTTACTTCATTCTCAAGGCGTTTCATTGAGATAAATCTTATCAGATGAGAAGGATCTACAAATACATATTTCAATGAACCATATCTAATGACACATTTACATGGGTATCTTAAAAAGAAAAAAAACCCAATTTGAGTCACTCCAGGCTTCAAATTTAGGAATTCTCTTCTTCTTTTTTGAGTCTCTCTTGAGACATCTGGAAAAATTTGAATATGGAGACCCAGGAAATCCTTGGATCTATTTTTGAAGTAAAGATTCATGATCCAGTCCTTGTCTGGAGCCAAAGCCACAGTCAGCAGAAAAGTGGCTGGCGTGGCCTCCACCAAAAATGTTCTAGTTAGCGTGGGATTTGGACCTGGTTCCCTTTCCCTACAGTCCACTGCACTGACCACTAGCCTGCTTCTATTGCAAGCCTATTGCCCTAATAGGAATGATCATAATATATAAACTATCACAGAGCCTGGTATGTACCATCACATCTTTTGAGGGGCAGAGGTCAGTGACCACTGGGGGATTAAAACAAATCCCACGCACTAGACTGGCATATTCACTCATTAATGGGGTAGGAAAAACCTACAACCAGCTCCAACTCCAATCGTTTGCATAAAAACATCCCCCAGTCCTCTTTCTTTATTGAACCAATTAAAAAACTTTACTCTTCCACTGATCAAAACAATATCACATAAAGGACCAGCACCAGAGCCTTATGCTCCACCCCCGTGTATCCCAGGATGTATCAGGAAGGGGAATGCCCACATTTTTGAAGAGATGGGCCTACCGGCTGGAAAGAGTAGGCATCACTCTGTCCGGCATTTGTCATAGAGGTTTGGGGAGGGGGCAGGGGCATGTTGGGGTGGTTGTTGGGGGGGGGGACTTGGGATCCTAGCAAGAAGGGAATAGACATTCCTCCTTCTAAGGGTGTTAGGGGGCTGTCAGGGGTGGCAGGGGTTTATTGGGGTGGCAGGGAACCCTAGCAGTTGGAGAGAGTGGGCATTCCTCCTGCCAGGAGTGTCAGGAAGTGTTGGGGGTGGAGGGGACCCTGGCAGCAAGAGGGAGTGGGCATATTTCCTGCCGGGGATGTCAGGGAGTTGTTGGGGATGCCAGAGAGGTTCACGAGTGCCAGGGGTGGTCAGGAAGATGGGAGTCCCTGGTAGCAGGATAAAGTAGGCTTCCTTCTTGCCGATCTCGTTCAGGGTGTTGGGGGACCAGGCAGCAGCAGACAAAGGAGGAACATTTCCCTCTGCTGCTCTCCCTGCCGGTCAATCAGCTGAGCTGGAAGGACTCGGGGAGACCTGAGGCTCAGTTAATCAGGGCAGGGAAAGAAGCTTTGACAGAAGGGAGGAGCTGTGCTTAGTTATTGTTCTTCTGAGCAAGATTCAGGTACAGTTCCTCCCACTCTTTATCGTTGATTGTCCACACAAATAGCATACATATAATTTAAATGCTATTAAGCTGAGAATCACCCATAAAATAAAAATGGCTCCCACTAAGGCCACTGCATTAACTCACTGGATTTTACTAGCTAATTTTGAGAATCTGACCCTGAATCTTCTGTGAGGAACCATATCAAAGGTTTTGTTAAAATCCAATTAGATTACGTCTAGCACGTGTCCTTTACACTGTTCCCCCTAAACTAAGCAGGAGTCCTCCAATTGCATCACAGCCACTGGGGAGTGCTACTCCAATATTGTGTATTCAATGACTAGGACAGGTAGAGTTCCTGGAGTCCTGCAAAGCTTGCATATGCCTCACTATTGAAAATGTAATAGTGAAACAGCACAGTATTAATAGTGTTCTTATTATATAGATTATTGTAAAAAGTCAAGAAAAGCATTAATTATATTATATATAATAACCCCCTCTCCCCAGGCTCTTTAATATGAGACAAAAGCTTTAGCCTCTCGAATGCTGACCAAATTTGCTAACAGTTTTCCTGTCTTGCTTTCTTGTCTTGTTACCCCATTGATAAAGTAGATACTGATAAAGCTTGATAGCCTTCTCTGTTCTTGACTGATGTAGAGTATTCAATTTTCGATAAGCTTGTTTGCTAGCATCATCATTGTACATTACATTACATTACATTACGGATTTCTATTCCGCCTATACCTTGCAGTTCAAGGCGGATTACAAAAGATTTGACTGGACATTTTCCAGTGAAGATACAATTTTTTTTTTTTTTTCAGAGGAGAGATAGCTGGATAGATTCCTAAGGGGATTTAGGGGTTGGATAGTAAAATGATAGTGCCAAACTGTGTGATATAGACAAAGAGAATATAGTTAGAGTAGGTAAGATTACCATCTATTTTAGGGGTCTGTTTGCTTGGAAGGTGTTTAGGTGGGTTATTTGGGGAAGTGATATCTTGAGGTAGGTGAAGAAGGGTTAAGATATTTGGATGAATTTTTTGAAAAGCAGGGTTTTGATTTCTTTTCGGAATGTTTTGAAGTCGTCCGATGTTGTCAGCAGATTGGAGCTGGAATGGTTGAGTTTTGCTGCTTGTGTTGCCAGAAGGTTGTCAAACATTTTCTTGCGTAGTGTGCCTTTGAGTGGGGGAAAGGCAAAAGGGTTCGGGGTTCTTCGGGGTACCTAACAAAGTCCCTCCTAGCATCAAATAAACCCTTTGCCAATGTTATAATCCCTGCCTCCCTACTCCTCCTCAGCCGCATAAAGTAGGCGACTATGTTCCCCCATACAACAACTTTTGCAGCCGCTCAGTATGTCATGGAATTGACATTTGTGGTGTCATTTTCTAATCTAATCTAATTTTCCATTTGTGCGTCGCACATACTTATACAGGCTCAAGGCGACAGATCAAGGAGGAAGGGGGAAAGTAGAGGGGAGGAGATAGGATAAGGGACACAGAAGTAGGGAGATATCTACATAAACTAAGACTGTTAATTGTCAAGAGGTTGGTCTTCAGGTTTTTTCTGAATGTAGTGTAGTTTGTCTTTGTCCTGATAACTTCTGGTAGGTCATGCCAGGTTTTTACATCCAGATAAGTTAACATAGAGTGGAAAATTTGCTTGTAGTGGAAGTTTTTTGTGGATGGTAGATTTAGTTGTATTCTGTTAAGGATTCTTTTTTCTGTCAACCAAACATTAGAGAATAATTGGATGAGAGGGGCTGCTGAGCTTCCTTACAAGATCTGGTGTAGGATACAAGATGATTTGAAAATTATTCAGGATGATATTGGCAGCCAATTTAGTTGCCTGCTGAAGGTTGTGATTGAGTCAAATTTCTTTAATTTGTAGATTAGTCTAACTGCTGTGTTCTGCTTTACCTATACCTTGCACAAATAAACATGAAAATCCTTGTCAAGCTGTAACGTATGATTCATTCTCCATATTGTAATTCTCTTACTTTCTCCCAACTGCAGATCTACATGAAAAGGGGCATTGTTTGAAACTGTTTTTTCTCTTTTAGCAGTGCATGTAATGATATTAAGGAGGCTCCTGGAGAAAAGTATATAATCTAATCCTGTGTAAACTCCATGCAGGTACAACAAGAAGAACATATAATCTGCCTCATTAGGGTGTTGGTGAATCCAAATATCCGCCAAGGAAAATGCCTCTATCAGACTGTTGATCCCTGTATGATCAATATCATGTGGAGCCTTCCGAGGCGTCTCCTGCCAATAGCAAGATCACTAGTAATCCTTAAATCCTGTCACCACTACCTGCTAACTATCAAATTCCACTAGTTTAGCAATCAATTGAGAAAAGAATTTGTGAGAATACAAATTGGAAGCATATATATTGCAACAAGCTGTTTTTCTTACCCATAACTTTCACGGTACAATCAAAAAGCAACCCTCAGAGCCTCAGGATCTTGAAAAACAGTATGAGATATGAAGGTCAGTTTTTTATGGACAAGAATGACCACACCCCTTTGCCTACCACTATATATTGCAGCAAAAACATCACCACACAATTCTTTTTTAACTGGATATGCACACCTCCCAGAAGGTGTGTCTCCTGTTGATATGCTATATCAGCACCTTACTTGTGCAAGAACTGTAACACTTTGGTTCACTTTTTCAGTGAGTGCAACTCATCTACATTGAATAAAACTAGCCAATTTCTCATCTAGGAAAGAATACAGTACATAAAATGTTTGTCAATGTCTGTGCCACCCCATGTACCACCCAGCAAAGCACCCAGGGGGTACAGGTTGGCATGGAGCTTTGAAACTGAACACAAGGATCCCAGACATCAGAAGTGCTACCTTCCTCCCTACCTTAAAAAAGTCTCTTCTGAAACAATCAGGTCCCAATTTGTATTAGCCTCGTTCTGCTGTCCTGACTACAGATGCATCCGGGGACACCTCTTTAGAAAGAAATCACACACACACACAAACGCACATGCAAATAGGCAAAAAGATGTCTCTCTCTTCTTTATTCAGGGTACTGCATACACCTTTTATAGCATTTCACATGGGTCAGTTTTTTTAGCATATGACTGTAGGAAAGAGCATATTTGGTAACAAGATACATAAAAGCAACTAGAAAAAGGTAGCAAACATAAGGTGGGGGGAATAGTGGGAAGTTTCCATTATAGCATATAATACTGTCTTGTCTAATGTCTAGCAATGTTTCTTTTGTAACAATTGTTTCTTATCAAAACACGTCAACTACAGAACAAAATGGGGACACAGAGCTCAGAACACAAAAAGAAAAGACCTTGTGGGTTCTTGGAAAAATGATGTTTCAGCTGTTCCTTTTACACAAGCAGGAATAGAAAAACTTACAAAGAATATATGTGCCCTTTCAATCCCTTCTTACATCATAAAAATGACGTCATAAGTGCACAGCATGAGCTTGGAGGGAGAGATATTCCAGATATGTCCTATGATATATATTTCAATAAGAAGATGTTTAACCCCTCTTGGGACACCAAGAGCAGCAATATAGACATGGGGGGTCAAAGCTTCCAGGAAGGTTTGGGGTCTGTGGTAGGGACCGGTAGGTACTAGCCAGGGCTACAGTAGAGCGGTGAACAGCAGAGTTGACTATATCATGGAATCACAGGGACCAGGCAAAACAGGCAGCCAAGAGCGAAAGAGTCAGTCAGCAGGGAGGCCAAGCCAGGTTCGGAGAGGAACATGAGCCAGTGTGGTAATGCGGTCCACATCTTCCTTGAGCATGGTACCATCATCAAGGTCAAGGCAGTAGTTAGAGAGGTGGAACTTGCCACAGACGCCACCTTCCACAGCCAGCAAGTAATCTAGAGACAGGCGATTCTGGTACATGGCAGTGCAAAAGTTCAAGAACAGCCTGCAAGTGAAGTATGCAGTTGAGCAGGTATATTGGGATCCGACAACCCCAGGAGCCATCTTTGGCCCATGTAGAAGGTCCATAAGCAGAAATGATCTGTTAAGCAGTCCAGTTGTCACCCCATTTTCCAATCTGTATGGGGTGGAGAGTGCTAACCGCTTTTTGCGACCCCTAGTGTCGAACACAGGGGCTCCATAATTACACAAATAAAGATTGCATTGTATTGTATTGTCTTCTGCAATCCTGCTATAACTGGCAGGGCTGAGATGTTACATCTCAAGATTAAAGGCGGTACTCCCCCCTCTCTTTTAAAAAGAAAAAGAGGGACAGCCAAAAAATGCTGGGGTGGAGGGAAAACAGAAAATCCCCTACAAATACGGTGTGCATACCATAGTTAGAATAAAGGAACATAAGAACAGGTCCTCTAAATATAAATTGTTAAAATAAGGACTGGCAAATTTGCATTGTGCCACTGCATCAAAGCAGCGTTTGCTAATAATTCCCAGTTCCTTTTTGCTAGGCACAACACAAACAAAGAAAAAAATTGACAATCACCTTTCAAATATGCAAAATAGGTCCTAAGCACTGGTCTTCCTTGCTTTAAGAAAGTCTGTTCGCATTAGCTCAACTACTAAAGCTCTCTTTCTTCCTGAGTCTTATCTATATCAGCTTACTGCTCCCCCTTCCTATTCTGAATTTGAGAAAGTTTAATAAGTTTCAACTCTAGGCAGAAGTGCTGTATAGATTCCAACTTTTAACATATAAATGAGGAAATGTTTTCTCTCCCCCTGACTCGTTCAGTTCCTCCCATCTCTGTTTAAGACACCGTCTCAAATTATTTTCTCCTAATTTCCCCTCTCCCCCGAGGGTTTTACAGGGAGGAGATAAATAGTTTAAGGGGTCTCATGGGCAGATTTTTTACCTCTTTGCAATCCCCTTTGTTTTTGACATAGCCAATTTTTCCTCCACACTAAACTTTGTCCAGAAGCTAGGTGGAATCTAAATACATCATTTTCTTCTTATCTTTCCGCTTAATACTGGACGCACTGTCAGTATCACTGCAGGATCCTCTCTAAGGGCTTTTCCAAAGGACTGCTGTCTGGGGAGATCTCTCACTTCTGCTTTGCTCCCCATTTTGGCCCCTTGAGCCACCCTGCATTCAACAGAAATATTTTGCTTTGTCCATCTCTGGCCGTGCCCTTCTCAGGACAATGGAAATGCAAATAAGGACTCCCTCTTGCTTCGTGCCCCTGGCACGTCTCACACACAAGATACCGTAATATACATAGTAACATAGTAACATAGTAACATAGTAGATGACGGCAGATAAAGACCCGAATGGTCCATCCAGTCTGCCCAACCTGATTCAATTTAAATTTTTTTTTTTTTTCTTCTTAGCTATTTCTGGGCAAGAATCCAAAGATTTACCCGGTACTATGCTTGGGTTCCAACTGCCGAAATCTCTGTTAAGACTTACTCCAGCCCATCTACACCCTCCCAGCCATTGAAGCCCTCCCCTGCCCATCCTCCACCAAACGGCCATACACAGACACAGACCGTGCAAGTCTGCCCAGTAACTGGCCTAGTTCAATATTTAATATTATTTTCTGATTCTAAATCTTCTGTGTTCATCCCACGCTTCTTTGAACTCAGTCACAGTTTTACTCTCCACCACCTCTCTCGGGAGCGCATTCCAGGCATCCACTACCCTCTCCGTAAAGTAGAATTTCCTAACATTGCCCCTGAATCTACCACCCCTCAACCTCAAATTATGTCCTCTGGTTTTACCATTTTCCTTTCTCTGGAAAAGATTTTGTTCTACGTTAATACCCTTTAAGTATTTGAACGTCTGAATCATATCTCCCCTGTCTCTCCTTTCCTCTAGGGTATACATATTCAGGGCTTCCAGTCTCTCCTCATACGTCTTCTGGCGCAAGCCTCCTATCATTTTCGTCGCCCTCCTCTGGACCGCCTCAAGTCTTCTTACGTCTTTCGCCAGATACGGTCTCCAAAACTGAACACAATACTCCAAGTGGGGCCTCACCAATGACCTGTACAGGGGCATCAACACCTTCTTCCTTCTACTGACTACGCCTCCCTTTATATAGCCCAGAATCCTTCTGGCAGCAGCCACTGCCTTGTCACACTGTTTTTTCGCCTTTAGATCTTCGGACACTATCACCCCAAGGTCCCTCTCCCCGTCCGTGCATATCAGCTTCTCTCCTCCCAGCATATACGGTTCCTTCCTATTATTAATCCCCAAATGCATTACTCTGCATTTCTTTGCATTGAATTTTAGTTGCCAGGCATTAGACCATTCCTCTAACTTTTGCAGATCCTTTTTCATATTCTCCACTCCCTCTTCGGTGTCTACTCTGTTACAAATCTTGGTATCATCTGCAAAAAGGCACACTTTTCCTTCTAACCCTTCAGCAATGTCACTTACATACATATTGAACAGGATTGGCCCCAGCACCGAACCCTGAGGGACTCCACTAGTCACCTTTCCTTCCTTCGAGCAACTTCCATTAACCACCACCCTCTGGCGTCTGTCCGACAGCCAGTTTCTGACCCAGTTCACCACTTTGGGTCCTAACTTCAGCCCTTCAAGTTTGTTCAACAGCCTCCTATGAGGAACTGTATCAAAGGCTTTGCTGAAATCCAAGTAAATTACATCTAGCATATGTCCTCGATCCAGCTCTCTGGTCACCCAATCAAAAAATTCAATCAAGTTCGTTTGGCACGATTTACCTTTTGTAAAGCCATGTTGCCTCGGATCCTGTAACCCATTAGATTCAAGGAAATACACTATCCTTTCTTTCAGCAACACTTCCATTATTTTTCCAACAACTGAAGTGAGGCTCACCGGCCTGTAGTTTCCTGCTTCATCCCTGTGACCACTTTTATGAATAGGGACCACATCCGCTCTCCTCCAATCCCCAGGAATCACTCCCGTCTCCAGAGATTTGTTGAACAAGTCTTTAATAGGACTCGCCAGAACCTCTCTGAGCTCCCTTAGTATCCTGGGATGGATCCCGTCTGGTCCCATCACTTTGTCCACCTTCAGTTTTTCAAGTTGCTCATAAACACCCTCCTCCATGAACGGCGCAGAATCTACTCCATTTTCTCGTGTAACTTTGCCAGACAATCTCGGTCCTTCTCCAGGATTTTCTTCAGTGAACACAGAACAGAAGTATTTGTTTAGCACATTTGCTTTCTCCTCATCACTCTCCACATATTTGTTCCCAGCATCTTTTAGCCTAGCAATTCCATTTTTTATCTTCCTCCTTTCACTAATATATCTGAAAAAATTTTTATCTCCCTTTTTTACATTTTTAGCCATTTGTTCTTCCGCCTGTGCCTTCGCCAAACGTATCTCTCTCTTGGCTTCTTTCAGTTTCACCCTGTAGTCCTTTCTGCTCTCCTCTTCTTGGGTTTTTTTATATTTCATTAACGCCAACTCTTTCGCCTTTATTTTCTCAGCCACTAGGTTGGAGAACCATATTGGCTTCCTTTTTCTCTTGTTTTTATTGATTTTCTTCACATAAAGGTCCGTAGCCATTTTTATCGCTCCTTTCAGCTTAGACCACTGTCTTTCCACTTCTCTTATGTCCTCCCATCCTAACAGCTCTTTCTTCAGGTACTTTCCCATTGCATTAAAGTCCGTACGTTTGAAATCTAGGACTTTAAATATCGTGCGGCCGCTCTCCACTTTAGCCGTTATATCAAACCAAACCGTTTGATGATCGCTACCACCCAGGTGAGCACCCACTCGAACATTAGAGATACTCTCTCCATTTGTGAGGACCAGATCCAATATCGCTTTTTCCCTTGTGGGTTCCGTCACCATTTGTCTGAGCAGAGCCTCTTGAAAGGCATCTACAATCTCCCTACTTCTTTCCGATTCCGCAGACGGAACATTCCATTCCGCATCCGGCAGGTTGAAATCTCCCAACAGCAGAACCTCCTCTTTCCTTCCAAACTTTTGGATATCCACAATCAGATCCTTATCAATTTGCTGCGATTGAGTCGGAGGTCTGTAGACTACACCCACGTAGATAAAAGTTCCATCTTCTCTTTTCAGAGCAATCCATATCGCTTCTTCCTCTCCCCAGGTCCCTTGCATTTCAGTCGCTTGGATATTGATCTTTACATAGAGAGCTACTCCTCCACCTTTATGACCATCTCTGTCCTTCCTAAAAAGATTATATCCCGGTATGTTTGCATCCCATCCATGTGATTCACTGAACCATGTCTCTGTGATAGCAACAATATCTAGATCTGCCTCTAATATCAGGGCTTGCAGATCATGAACTTTGTTGCTTAGACTGCGAGCATTTGTGGTCATCGCTTTCCAGCTATTTTTCAGCGATAATCTCCTTTTTCGTATGGATTTTTGTGTCGTTTTACTTTCCGTTGCAATACTAAGAAATGAGTTGCTGATATTGCTTATGTTGCAGCCTTTACTACTATCACATCTTTTCTTTTGCCGGGGGTGGTCTCTATAATTGTCCTTCGTACATACACCACCCCCACCTTCTAGTTTAAATGCCTAGAAAAATATTGTTTAAATTTCTCTGCAAGGTTTCTTTTTCCTGCTGTAGTAATATGTAGCCCATCAGTGCAATATAGCTTCTTGTCCTTCCATGTATTTCCCCATCCTCCTATGTACCTGAAGCCTTCTTGATGACACCAGGCTCTGAGCCATCTATTAAAGTCCTCTGTGTTTTTCACTCTTTGCTCTCCTTTTCCATATGCAGGCAGTATTTCAGAAAAAGCTAAAGTCTTTACAAAAGGTTTCACGCCCTCAACAAGCTCCCGAAAAGCTTTCTGTGCTGCAAGTGTGGAGTTGTTGGCCAGGTCATTTGTTCCCAGATGGATAACAACATCAGTGTTAAAATCCTTAGTTTCTTCCTTAATTATAGTCAGTATTTGCCTGGAACTCCTGGTAGCTGAGGATCCTGGAAAACATTTCACTATTTTGGTCTCCTCGTCTTGTGTTCCAAAGTTAATGCCTCTGATGATGGAATCCCCCAACAGTAATAGTTTTCTGTTTTTGGCTTTTTTATTTGTACTTAGGGTGCGCTTGTTCTCTTGAGTTACCTTCATTGGTTCCAGTCCCACCTCCCTTCTGTTTTCCTGAGTATCGCAGTGCACTAGTGGAGCGAAGGAATTCTGTACAGGTAATATTAGTGAAGGTGGATGTTTCTGTGTTACATGTTGCAGTCTTCCTGAGCCTACTGTGACCCATTTATTCCTGGGCTGTTTTATTCTTTGAGGTAGAGGTGGTAAGTTGGTATGATTTTGTGGAGTGATGGAAGCTGCTTTAATTGTATTCAATTCCTGTTTAAGTTTGCAGAGCTCCTCCTTAATACTGGCAAGTTGAAGACAGATGGGGCAAGCCTTAAGCCTCCAAATAGTATGTCTTGGAATTAAAGCACCACAGTGATTGCATAGAATAAAGGTCATCTTGATTGGTTGTGAAGTGACTTGATTTGAGTAGTCCTGATTATATGGGTCTCTATATATGAATAATGGTCCCTGTGGTTGGTGGGACTATAAGTAAGACTACTAGTAAGGCAGAAATATAGGCTCTATACCACCTAAACACAGTATTTTAAACAAAACTGCAGGTTCTATCAGTGCTACCCTAAAACACAGGATTTATAACAGGATTTTCCCTACTTTAGTCACCCTGAGCCACAGGCACCAGAAATATAGGCTCTATACCACCTAAAACACAGTATTTTAAACAAAACTGCAGGAAGAGGAAATAAGATTTAACAGAGGAAAGAGAAGGATTTATTTTTTTGTGCTTTTTTATATTTTTTTTAGTAAGAAACAGGGAGGAGAAGAGAAATTAAGCAGATATAATGCTGAAAACCAGTCAAAAGAGCAGAATATGAAATGCTGAGTAACTTAGCTTTTAGAAGTTCACAGGGCAGCCTTGCACAGCAATGTCCCCATTGGGACAATGATGCACATTGGGAAGAATAACCCAAATTACAGTTACCAGATGCTACAGTCCAACTTGAGGGTTAGCAGAATCTAAAACCGAATATGGCTAAAACAGAGCTGCTCATCTTCCCTCCTAAATCCACCTCTCCGCTTCCCTCATTCTCCATCTCTGTGGACAACACTCGTATCCTTCTTGTTTTGTAATCTCGGGGTCTTCTTTGACTCCTTCACCGCCCAGACACAACATAGCACTTAAACCTGCAGCTTCTTCTTCTATGATATTATCAAAATCCAACCCTTTTTCTCTGTGCACACTACCAAAACACTTATTCATGCTCTCATCACTTCACGCTTAGACTATTGCAACTTGCTACTGTCATGCCTTCCGCTTAGCCATCTTGCTCCCCTGCAATCCATCCAGAATTCAGCTGTACAACTTATTTTCCAGGAGAGCCGCTATACTCATGTTGCCCCTCTCCTAAGGTCACTTCATTGGCTTCCCATCCATTTCCGAATACAATTCAAACTCCTTACTGACCTACAAATGTACTCATTTAGCTTTTAGAAGTTCACAGGGCAGCCTTGCACAGCAATGCGATAGAAAGAAAAAGCACATGCAAGAACAGCATAACAGGCGAGTCTGAATGAGATTTTAATTAGTTAGATCAGTCCTTCCCAAAAGGACAGGTAATTAATTAAATCGGTCCTTCCCAAAAGGACAGGTAATCTGTGGGGTTGCCAAAACCACCACTATGGACTTTCCAAAAGCCCAATATAAACTCACAAAGAGTCAAAACCTCAAGAGACTTGCCAAAAGCCTCAATAATCACATAAGGGCGTGGAAGAGGGCAGAGACCAGTGAGCACTAGAAAATAGATACTCACTGGACCCGGCACCAATCTCCACTCCCGAGCGAGCCCCCAGCTGAAACGATCAGGTCCCAATTTGTATTAGCCTCGTTCTGCTGTCCTGACTACAGATGCATCTGGGGACACCTCTTTAGAAAGAAATCACACACACACACAAACGCACATGCAAATAGGCAAAAAGATGTCTCTCTCTTCTTTATTCAGAGTACTGCAAACACCTTTTATAGCATTTTACATGGGTCAGTTTTTTTAGCATATGACTGTAGGAAAGACCATATATGGTAGCAACTAGAAAAAGCAACTAGAAAAAGGTAGCAAACTTAAGGGGGGAATAGTGGGAAGTTTCCATTATAGCATATAACACTGTCTTGTCTAAGGTCTAGCAATGTTTCTTTTGTAACAATTGTTTCTTATCAAAACACATCAACTACAGAACAAAATGGGGACACAGAGCTCGGAATACAAAAAGAAAAGACCTTGTGGGTTCTTGGAAAAATGATGTTTCAGCAGTTCCTTTTACACAAGCAGGAATAGAAAAACTTACAAAGAATATATGTGCCCTTTCATCTTTAAACCCCACTCTACTACCCCCAGCAGCCACACACACATACAAAAACCCACCATGTATTCATCTTCCCCACACCCACACACAAACATTCCCACCCTAGCGTGACTGCCATGCATATCAGCCTCTCACCTCCCTGCACATACGGCTCCCTCAGATTTCTACTCCCCTAATGCATCACTCTGCCAGTTGTTAAACCATTCTTCTAACTTTGCAGGACCTTTTTCATGTTTTCTACACCCTCCGAAGTGTCTACTCTGTTACAAATTTTGGTATCATCCTCAAAAAGAAAAATCTTACCTTATAACCCTTCAGAAATGTCTCTCGCAAATATAGGGGTCCTTTTATTAGGTGCGCTAACTGATTTAGTGCATGCTAAATGCTAAGGCATCCACTATATTTTTATGGGCACCTTAGCATTTAGCACACGCTAATATTTAGCACACCTTAATAAAAGGACCACATATTAAATAGAATTGGTCCCAACACAGATCCTTTTTGGCATTCCACTATTCATGTTTCCTTCCTATGACCAAATTCTATTAACCACCACCCTCTGGCGTCTGACCATTAACTAATCCAGTTCACCACTTTAGGTGCTAAATTCGGCCTATCAAGTTTATTCAGGTGCCTCCAATAAAGAATCGTGTCAAAGGCTTTGCTGAAATCTAAGTATATTACATCAAGCACATATCCTCAATCTAGTTCTCTAGTTGCCCAGTCAAAGAATTTGATCAGATTCTTTTCGCACAGTTTACCTTTAGTATAACCATGTTGCCTCGGATCTTGTAACCCATTAGATTCTAGGAAATTCACTATCCTTTCTTTCAGCAATGCTTCCATTATTTTTGCAATTACTGAAGTGAAGCCTATCAGCCTGTAGTTTCCCACTTCATCTCTTTGACCACTTTTGTGAATACGGACCTCATCCACTCTTCTCCATTCCCATGGAACCTCTCCTATCTCCACGGATTTATTGAATAAATATTTAAGAGGACCCACCAGAACCTCTCTGAGCTCTCTCAGTAACCTGAAATAGATCCCATGGCTTTGTCCACCTTTAATTTTTAAAGTTGTTCATAAGCACTTTCTTCCATTAACAGTACAGTATCCACTCCATTCTCATGTGTATCTTTGCCAGCCAATAGTGGTCCTTCTCCAGGATTTTCTTCTGTGAATACAGAAGTATTTGTTTAGCATACTTGCATTTTCCTCATCACTTTTCAGAGAGTCTACAAGACATACTGATATAGAGAAATATATTTAAAAATCTACTCTAGGACCAATCTCAATCTCTCTCTCTGTGCTGATTCTTGTGAAGCTCATTTATTGATGTTTCTGAACCCGCCATTGGATCTTGCAACCTGTAATTGCAGTTAGTCTTCATGCTGGATCACAGCGAGAGGAAGAACTTCATATATTTCACCATAGCAGATGAGGAAGACGTGTCTGTGAGAGTACACCAGAGGTGTGTGATTGAATTTTGTGTTAAAGTTGGAAAGAGCAGTAATGAAACTCTTGAAATGTTATGGCCCTGATAAAACAACTGCGTGGAAAGAAGTTCTCTTCAGGTGATAAAGTGAAAAACACCACAGCCGCAGTGCTAAAAGTGATATAGCAAAACAGTCTACTCATGAATTGTTTTTTAAATGCTGCAAAAATATATTGAATGTAATGGACACTACTTTGAAAAAGAAAAATGTTCAGATCATGTGGAGTCATTTGATTCTGAAAAAAAAAAAAATCCCAAACCCCAAACCTCAGTCTCATTACTTTTTAATCAGCCCTCATACTTTACATCACTTGTGAATATCTCAGGCCTTATTGCTGTCTCCATATTTCTAACTTAGATTTATTTTTAAATATAGAGTATAGGTTTGCAATCAACCATCTATGTTATTGGCAATATATATTCTTTTAATTTTTTCACATATTTATAGAACCTACTTGCAAACTGGAGTCCAGAAAATGATAGTGATTTTTATCTTAGTTGAAGATAATAAATCAGCTTTACTTAGAGTGAATGATATTTTACCTTGAAATAGACAGTCTAAAACTCATTAACACCTAATGCCATTATAATTGGATTATACTGACTAGACTGGAAACCTATCAATATGTATTGAACAGTGGCTATAAATAAACTAATCGTGATAATTAGATTTGCCAATTAAAAATAAGCCAACTAAATTTTTATGACTGTTCTATAAAAGTAGAATCAATGTGAAGCAAAATGTTTTTCTAATTAACATGATGAATTCAAGAGGTCTTGGCTATAAAGATGAATAAAATAATAAGCTTGAGGCCTGGGTAAATGACGTTATGTCCCAGATTTTTATGATTCCCTTGACTGTGATTCTCTGCTGGGTCCCACACCATATGATGTTATTCCTTTCCTATAGTGATGGGACCAGGCAGTGAAGGATAGAACATATCAGGAATTTCATTAAGTAAGCCCATGTCCTGAATCCTCTGCCATGTTGCCCTGTTCTGCCCCCTATGTGTCCTTTTTTATTCCCTTAACATTAAAATTGGATCTGGAGTAGGATCTTACTTTAATCATAAGGGGATAAAAAGAAGATGCAGGGGCAGAACAGGGCAACCTAACAGAAGTGTCCTGTTCTTTTTTGACTGCTGTTGCTGTTGTAGTCATAAAACTCCAGAAAATAAGATTTGGGTCATCCAGAATCCACAGATGTTCCAGATCTTTCCGGATTTTTATGATTACAGCAGCTAAAAAGAAGAGGACACCATTTTAGGAGGGGGTGTCCAAAATCTGCCATTAGTCCCACAGATTTCTATGCTTTCTAATAGAGATGTGGGATCTGCTCTTTATTCCAGAAGTTTGTTTTGCTGAATTACATTGCTAGAATCAACATGTTCTTTCAAATGTTATATAGAGATGAAGGGTCTCAATGGTATGTTTAGTAGTTTGGGTGACTAGATTACCCATTCCAAAAGGGAGACTTATTGACCAGACCTGGATTTCTGCCAACCTCATCCTAGTGCCTTATGGGACCTACAGCACTGATTTCAATGGATAGAATCAGCTTGTATAGAACAGTTCACCATAGATTCCCTCAGTTTTGTACTGAAAATCTAGGACTCCTCTGAATGGCCAAGCACTATTCAACTCACTTTTAAGCCAATCAGGGCCTTAGGCCCCTCTCACTACATCCCAAGATGCATTGGGATGGAGAAGGCACATCATTCGCAGCAAGTGGTTCTGTAGGCAGGAGGGAATGGGCTTCCCTCCTGCCGATTTTGCATTGGAAGGTACGGGGGTGTCGGGTGATGTGTGTGTGGAGGGGTGGTGCCTGATGTTGGGTGTGTCGAGTAATAGGGGATCAAGAAATGTTGGGGGATGTGGGAGGGATGTTGGGGGGGTCGGGTTCCAGCTAATCCTGGCAGAGGGAATCTCCTTCAGCTGAGCCGGCAGGAATTCCCGGAACTGGTTCAGCTGATGGTTATTTCTCTGCCATGATAAGACAAGGTAGTTGGGTACATTAAGAAAACTTGCTTTTGTGCATTTTTCATGTGGACGTTTTTATTTTTTAAATGGCCAAAAAACCTAGACATCCTAAGGACCAAGACTTATACCTAGGTAATTTTCAAAAATAAAAGATAGATGTCTGGCAGCTTTGAGAATGGAAATTTTTTCTCCTGGGTTTGTGGACGTCCTGCCCAAAATGTCCAACTTTAGATTTATATATCCTGTTGAAAATGCCCCTCTATGTGTATAAAATATAGCAGATTATTTCTAATGTGACTTTGTAGAAAAGTACGTTGGATATTGTATAACACATTATGATTATTTAAAACCATACAAAACTGCAATAAAGTTATGTGCTACTGTTTTTCATGGTGTGATACACAGGCCTCCTTCACAGATAGAAGACAGATATTTAATTCATGACATTTAAAATATAGCTGTAAAAGGGGAAGTTTTACTAATAGAAATCTTTAATAATCCAGATGTCAATTGGGATATGCCTATTGCAGTGTATCCTAGAAGTAGGGATATCCTGGATTTCAAAACCACTAGAGTCTAGACATCCTTTTTTTCCCTTTGAAAATTACCTTTTTGGGCATCTTGGCTGTCAGGACGTCCACACACCCCCCTCCCTTTTTTTTTTTTTTTCTACTAAGCCACAGTAGAGGTTTCTGCCACGGCCCAGGGTGCTAAATTCTCAGTTGCTGCTCCAACACTCATAGGAATTCTATGAGTGTTGGAGCATTTACTGCTTCGGACCACACTTTTTGGCCGGGTGTTTGTAGTTTGCGTGTGTTTATTTGGGGGTATTTAGGCTAATTAAAATGTCAATTGTGTTGGCCATTCAGCCGCAGAGTTTCTGTACTATGACTCATCTGTTGTCCTGTTTTTTCACTTGTTGATTTCCCTGGCTGTTATGCTTTTATCTGCTTTCCCCACTTCTGGTTGTATGTTCCCTTTGCAATTGCAATTATATTAGTAGGCTCTAATAATTGTAGCCACACACTTAAATATGACCATTTTTTAGATATTTGAGAGGTTAGAGGAGAGGAATGTGCAATGACTTATTGTTCATTTTTAAACAAAATGACAAAACCCCATGAAATCTACCAAAGAAGGGAGGGGGGTAGAGGAGGAATTTTATAACAGATTTTAAATATATACAATATACAGTAAGACCCCTTATGAAAGTACTCCATGGGTTACTCACATTCATGTGCTGGCAAAAAGGCTTATAATTTTGCATGACCTGTTTGTAGTCGCGTTCATGGATGTAGTTTGTGCTGTTATGAAGTACTGTACATTTTTTTTCATTCAGTTTTCTATACCTTCTCCCAGGAGAGCTCAAAACAGTTTACATTAATTTATTCAGGTACTCAAGCATTTTTTCCTGTCTGTCCTGGTGGGCTCACAATCTATCTAATGTACCTGAGGCAATGGAGGGATTAAGTGACTTGCCAGAGTCACAACCCACAACCCCAGGGTGCTGAAGATGTAGCTTTAACCCAGTGGCGTACCTAGGGTATGTTGCACCCGGGGCCCATTATTTTTTGACAACCCCCCCATGTAAAAAAATATTTTTTGTAATGACCATGAAATGGAATAAATGGTCAGAATAGAAACAGGCGGTGAAAATTTTCTTTTATTGAACCTCATATATGTAATCATTATTCCAAACATAACATAAATTATGTCTGAATTGTCATGACATCAGAAGTACATATGGAGTAGCTGCAGGTGATGCTTGGGACAGTTCTGATTGTGTTAGTTCAGTTTTATGTGTTTTTTGAATAGAAGGGTTTTTATTTCTTTTTTGAAGGTTTTGTAGTCTGTGGTTGAGGTCAATAGGTTGTAGAGTTGGAGGTCGAGTGTTGCAGCTCGAATGGCTAGGAGGTTGTCGAACAGTTTTTTTCTTTTGACATTTTTGGTTGGAGGATGTGTGAATGGTGCGTGAGTTCTCCTATGTCTGGTTGAGGTGGATTGAATTATGTAGCTGAAGAAATTAGTTACCCCCCCATTCCACACACATTAATTCTCTTCCATTTTTGTTCCCATTATAAAAAAACACTGATAAGTTCCCAGAAAAAAAATACATTAAAATAAGAAGTGAAAATAAAGGCCACTACAGATGAGAACATAACATAACAATAGCCTAACTTGGTCAGACCAATGGTCCATCATGCCCAGTAGCCCATTCTCATGGTAGCCAATCCAGGTTAATAGTACCTGGTCAAAACCCAAAGAGTAGCAACATTCCATGCTACCGATCCAGGGCAAGCAGACATTTCCCCCATGTCTTAATAACAGACTATGGACTTTTCCTCTAGGAATTTGTCCAAATCTTTCTTAAAACCAGCTACGCTATCTGCTTTTACCATAACTTCTGGCCACCTCATTTTTAAGCTTAGATCTTTCCTTCCAAACAGAGACCTTGCTAGCACAAGGTAACTTCACACGGACTTAGCTGTGCAGGAAATGTGAATCTCCTCATACACCCACCATATAGTGCAAAAATGTGCAAAGGTCTGGTTTTTTTCTTTCGATTACTACATAGCCTAATGCCACACATGCAGCGCTGTTACAAACATATTCTGAAGGTCAATGCTAAGGTTAACAAAGTTTCCTTCCTTGGACCACAAGGAGATACTGACAAACCACTGGAAGAGATCCCAAAACAACTATCCAGGCACAACACGCAAAGACCCACTCAGTGTGTGAACCAGTTGAGTGGAATGGACTAACTGGGGGATGGAAATGGACCCAGAGTTTGCTCAGCAGAATTTCCAAGACCACCTCTTCCTCTCAACACATTGACACGCTGCCACCACCACCACTACTAGGAACACCTCACCGGGTAGGCAAGCAATGCTTATAAACTTTATAAAACACATTATTATAAGAACATAAGAAACGCCTTCGCCGGATCAGACCTAGGTCCATCTAGTCCGGCGATCCACACACGCGGAGGCCCAGTTAGGTGCTCCTTATTGAAGACCTGGATTTCCCGTATCCCCCGATGTGATTTGCAAGAAGGTGTGAATCCAACTTGTGCTTGAAACCCAGAACAGTAGTCTCTGCCACAACCTCCTCCGGGAGAGCATTCCAAGCACCCACCACTCGTTGTGTGAAACAGAACTTTCCTACATTTGTCCTGAACCTGCTGCCGCTCAGTTTCAGGCTATGACCTCTTGTCCGTGTCACATCTGAAAATGTCAATAAAGCTGCTTCCTGGTCAATTTTATCAAATCCTTTTAATATTTTAAAAGTCTCTATCAAATCTCCTCACAGTCTTCTCTTTTCGAGGGTGAACAGTCCCAGTTTTCTGAGGCGTTCTTTGTAGCTCAAATTCTCCATACCTCTGACAAGTTTTGTGGCTCGCCTCTGCACATTCTCCAGCAGAGTTATATCCTTCTTAAGATATGGAGACCAGTGTTGGACACAGCATTCTAAGTGTGGTCTGACCATTGCTCTGTAAAGTGGCATTATGACGTCTTCTGATCTACTCATGATCCCCTTCTTAATCATGCCCAACATCCTGTTTGCTTTCCTCGCCGCTGCCGCGCATTGAGCCGATGGTTTTTGGGTTCTGTCTATCAGTACCCCCAAATCCCTTTCTTGTTCGCATTTGGCTAATGTCACACCCAATATCCTATATTCATGTTCTTTATTTTTCTTTCCCAGATGCATTACCTTGCATTTGTCAGCGTTAAAATTCATATGCCACTTTATCGCCCACTTTTCCAGCTGGTTCAGATCCTTCTGAAGATCCTCGCAGTCCCTTTGAGAGCCAACCACCCGACATAGTTTTGTATCATCTGCAAACTTGATTATATTGCATGTTGTCTCCTCTTCCAGGTCATTTATAAAAATATTGAACAAGATGGGCCCAAGAACAGAGCCCTGGGGCACGCCGCTAGTCACCTTCTCCCAGTCCGAGAATATTTTCTTATAAAGCACATATTTTAACTGAATTCTCTGACATCCTCAGCCTTTCCATTCACAAAAATAGAAGGAAGAAAAGTTCCCATTTCCTGCTGTCTCATGTCTCCGGCCTATACAATAATTTTCTTCTGCAGACCCTTCAAAAGTCTTACCAAATCCTTGTTTCACTTGCATTATAAAGTACTGAGGATGGCATCTCTCCCCAATCCCAGGTCCTAAAGTCTAAGACAGTAGCGCAAACCAGTGCTGCCCGATTCAGGAAAAAAATTTTTTGATTCGATTCAGCCTATTGAATTGGTTTTTCGATTCGATTTTCCTGTCCAATTGGGTGTTTTTTTAAACATCCTGGTGGGTTTATTTTATAGCTGTTTCACCCCCCTTTGGCTTCTCCTAACCATACTGGCGCTGTGGTGTAAATAAAATAAAGAAACAAAAAGGACTTTTCCTACCCATACTGGCGCTGTGGTGTAAATAAAATAAAAAAACAAAAAGGACTTTTCCTGTCTCTGTTAAATCCTAGCTCACGTTTACAGTCTAACACCATCTCTGGCAGGATACACATTTCAAATCTGACATATTGTAATCACAAAACAGAAAATAAAATTAGTTTTTCTATCTTTTGTTGTCTGGTTATTTTTCAAATCTTGTTGCTCTAAGGCTCTGCTTGCCAGTGTTTCCTTCTTTCTCCGTGCTAACTATCCATCTGCCATCTCTGTTCTCCCCTTCCATTTCCCTTCCCTCCCCCAGATGTCTGGCATCTTTCCTTTTTTTCATCTCCCTCCACAGATTCACCTTTTCTTAACTACCCTTTCATCCAGCATCTCTCCCTCCTTCCCCACCACCCCAGAGATACTGCATATTAAAGATAAGTAAAGAAAAGACTTTGTTGTTTTTGACTTTATTTTGAAGAAATATTAAATTAGAAAACAACAGCCAGCAAAAAGCTACATTAAACAAGGGTGCTTCCACCCTACCCCACCCCACCACATCCCCAAAAGACCCCACCCCCTCCCGAGGCCACTGGCACGCTTCCACCCCACCCCACCCCCGGGAACCGGCTTCGCCCCCTCCCCCTGCGGCCCATCCCCAAACCCTTACCTCGAGCGGACACCAGCACGCAACACCAACACACAGGATGTGTTGGTGCCAGTGCTGAAAGCCTGCCGCTGATCTCTGCTGGGCTGCTGTGGGGCCTTCAGCATCTGGAGAGAGTGGGAGCCAGAAGGCCTTGTGCTGCGTGCCGGTGTCCGCTCGAGGTAAGGATTGGGGGGGGGGGGCAGGTAAGGGAGCGAGGCCGGTTCTCGGGGGTGGGGCAAACATATCGATTCAACGCTTGGTTTGCGAGTCAAAGTTTGCAGGAGTGTTTTGCTCATCTTGCAAAACACTCGCAAACTGCGTTACTCGCAAACTGAGGTTTGACTGTTTGATGTTCTTATATTTCAAATTTAATCATTTGGCCTTCTTTTGTATTTTGTACAGTCATCTGTCAACAAGGAATCTTTGTTCCTCTTCTCAGCATTTGTTAACTGTACCATCATTTTGGCAAATGTTCCTAGATGCTAACCACAAGTCGTTTCTCAGTGATGGCCCCGAGCCTTTGGAACTCGTTACCACTTTATCTGAGATCAGAAAAATCTCTTAAAGTCTTCAAGTCCCAGCTGAAGGCTTGTTATTTCAGAAAGTGTTTTGACTGTGAATTCCTACAGTGTGAATCCCTATAGACGCCTCCTATCCTGGAATAAACAAAAGCAACTTTATCCCTTTAACCTCTTGTGTTTTTCCTTTGTTTTATTAATTTCCCCTTTCCCTTATAAATATTGTAACTCATCCCTTCCTTGAATATCCTTTTGTCCCAGTTTGTTTACAGTATCAGTCTTTTCCCTGTCTAGATTTTTTTTTAAAAAAAATCTTGTACCCGTGGAGGGGCATAATCAAAAATAACGTCTAGGTCCCCTATTGGCCTAAGTCCTTAAACGTTCAAAGCAGGAGCAGGGAAAGTGTCCATAACCAAAACAAAAGTCCTTGTTTTGATTATGGCCTGCCTCTACTAAACGCCCAGATCACCACTACATCTAAAAGTACACCCCCAAGACGTCTACACTTTTTGGCCATAATGAACCCAAAAAACGCCTAAGCCCCAAACGTCCAACAGAAGGGCTTTTAGGCAAAGACGGATCCAGTCCTTTGCCTAAAAGCTGGATTTTGTAACCGGTGTCTATCAAAAACAACACCGGTTACAGAACCCCCCCCCAACGATCCAGGCAGAAGGGTGCCCAAGCCCTCCTGCCATGTCGAACTGCGACCCCCCCTTCCCCCCGACAACATCGGGGCAAGAGAGAGCTCAACCCTCTTGCCCCGTCCAACCGCAACCCCCCCCGACAACATCGGGGCAAGAGGGAGCCCAAGCCCTCTTGCCCCGCCGACTCCCCGACTCCTCGACGATATCAGGGCAAGAGGGAGCCCAAACCCTCTTGCACCGGCGATCGTGCCCCCCCCCCCGACTCGATCTGGCCAGGAGGGAGCCAAGCCCTCCTGGCCCCGGCGACCCCCCCTCCGATTTAACGGGCCAGGAGAGAGCCGGGGAGTCGGCGGGGCAAGAGGGCTTGGGCTCTTTCCTGCCCTTATTTTGTTGGGGGGGCTCGCGGTTGGACAGGGCAAGAAGGCTTGAGCTCCCTCTTGCCCCGATGTTGTGTGTGTGTGGGGGGGGTGATGCATCACGGCAGGAGAGATGCCTCATCTCCCCTACCGCAATGACATCACTCCTCTACCTGAGCTGCCGTGACCCGCGGCAGGAGAGATAGAGCATCTCTCCTGCCGTGGGTCGCGGCAGTTCGGGTAGAGGAGTGATTGCTTTGCAGTAGGGGAGATGAGGTATCTCTTCTGCCATGATGCTTGCGGTGGGTAGGTTGCCGGGCTGCTGAACTGATGGCGCCAGCGGCCATCAGCTTTGCGGCCCTTTTTTCGGCTCTTAGACCTGGTTTGACTTTGTCTAAGTCAAAAAGGTCTAAGTGCCAACTAGGCAACCTGTAAATGTTTTGGTTATACCTGTTGTACGCTTAGGTGTAGGTCAGCCCACCTCCCACCCACTGCCCGCCCTTTCCCCTCCTCTAAACACGCCTCTTTTCTCTCTGTGCGTCTAGAGGCAGGGGAAAGGCCTAAGCTGTTTTTAGATACGTCTAAAAACCAGCTTTGGTTATGGGTACTTGGACGATCAGGCTTTTTGATCATCCAAGTAGCCATTTAGGACACTTTTTAGATGTTTTTTTTTTTGTTTTTAACAATTTGATTTGACTACAATTGTTAAGAAATGCAGGTATATCAAATAAATTAAATCTTGCCCGATGCTCATCCCCGAAGTGCCGCGGTTCGGAGGGGGGGAAAGCGATCATCATCGCGGCAGGAAAGATGAGCCATCTCTCCTGCAGTGATAGGCAGGTTGCTGGGGCCGCTGAACTACAGCGATCAGCTCAGCGGCCCCTTTTTCGGCACTTATACCTGTTTTGACTTTGTCTAAGTCAAAACATATAAGTGACAACTAGGCAACCTGTCAAAATCTTTGGTTATACCGGTTGTAAGCCTAGGTCTAGGTCAGCCCACCTCCCGCCCTTTCCCCGCCTCTAAAAATGCCTCTTTTCTCTCTGTGCATTTAGAGGCAGGGGAAAGGCCTAAGCTGGTTTTAGATACGTCTAAAACCAGCTTTGATTATGGGTACTTGGACAAACAGGCTTTTTGATCGTCCAAGTACTCATTTAGGCCACTTTTTAGACATTTGTTTTTTATATTATGAGCCCCTTATCATTCAGCCAAATGTAAATCTGTCCATCTTCTGCTTAGTTTGAGGAAAGTATTGAGAGTCTGTGGAGCGGTGTTGAGAAAATGGGGGCATGCAGGGTGTTTAAAGCTTGCTGGTTATAGGAAGAAGACTTTGGAATGGCTGCCACATACTTTCAAATTGCCTGTATATGTTTTAAAATTTTATCTCTGGAAAGGAATTGGGCATCTTTTATAAATTCAAATTCAGGGGGGAGGGGGGTGAATCAGGAGTCAGTATGGCATTTTGATCACTGGCATGTTTTATTTTATTTTAATACCAGAAAGCACTATGGAAAAGGATTTGTAGTGCTTGATCCTTTTTGTTTTTACTTATTTTAATCAGGAACTGAGGCCTAATTTTGTTTTTTTTTCCAAAAGCAGTAGAGCTCTCTATTTCTTAATAATACATGCAATTTCTACAATATAACCCAGAAGGAATAATGAATTCAGTAATCAGCATGCACTTGGTGAAACCCCTTCTTCCCTGTGGGATATAATGTGACTGCTTCGAAAGGGAGTTCTTACCCCCCACCATATTCATTTGTAACTTAAATCAATAGCATACTGAGGAAAAATAATTGATTCCTACTCAAATCACTGCATGTATATTATTTTTAATTATGTTTGCTCACAGTCCAAACTGATAAGGAGGCCTCCGAGGAGAAACTGAGTCACATGTAGTGGACTGAGTCACACAGACTGGACATTACATATGCCATAAGGCTATTGATCAGGGTATTGCTAGAAGCCCTATAACTAAGATCCCTACTTTTAGGATGGATCATTGCAAACCTGCTGTTGGTCAGCTATCATGAGTCCACTTGAATTCACAGAAATAAAGTTTTGCAAACTTTGGGGCTAAAGAATGACAAGGGGACAAAATTTTCCCCGTCCCATCTCTGAGAGTTCTTCTCCTGGTCCTGCCCCATCCCTGAAAGCTCCTTCTAGTCCCTGCAAGCTCCATCCATTATCAGCACAAGCCTCAAACACTTTAAAATCATGTGTCGGAGGCTGGTGCGGCTAAGGCAGAGCTTACAGGAATGGGACAGGGACTGCGACAAAACTCATGGGGACGGGATGTGGAAATGGAGTTCCTGCTGGGACGGGGAAAAATTTGTCCACGTGTCATTCTCTAATTGGGGGCACTTTTACTAAGCTGCTCTAAAAAATGTCCTGTGCTATGACAAGCTTATGGGTTTCCTGTACTCTGAAGCCACTTTTAGCATTGCTGTAAAATGGCTGCATTTTCAATTTCCTTAATGACCACGCGCAAATTTACCTATTGGCACGTGACCATTATTGCAGGAGTCCTTACCGCCATTTAGGGCTCCTTTTACAAAGGTGCGTTAGGGCCTTAACACGCGGAATAGCGCACGCTTAAATGCCCCGCGCGCTAGCTGCTACCGCTTCATCTTGAGCAGGTGGTAGTTTTTCAGGTAGTGCGCACTAAAAACATTAGCGCACTTTTGTAAAAGGAGCCCTTATTTTCTAGGTTAGTGTGCAGCGATGTAGCTATGATAACCAATTATCGTTAGGCACGCCTATTCTCCACCCCTAAACATGCCCAGTGCTAAAAATGAACAAGCACTGTGGAATGCCCGAGTGCAGTGGATTTTAACCGGCAATGCTTTCCTCAACTTATTAAATACCTTTTTTTGGGTGGGGGTGGGGTGGGGGGGTGAAATACATTTCTTGACTAGTTCCAATACTTTTGAAGTTAAAATGATCAAGCACTGTTGAACTGATTTCTACAGTACTTAGGTTAATCTGAATTCTGTGCATGCTAACAACAAGTAAAGCAGACATCTCTAGAAACCTACAGGAAAAATACAGGATTATTTTTAGTAAATTCACATGCACTCATAGTAACATAGTAACATAGTAGATGACGGCAAATAAAGACCCGAATGGTCCATCCAGTCTGCCCAACCTGATTCAATTAAAATTTTTTATTTTTTTTCTTCTTAGCTATTTCTGGGCAAGAATCCAAAGCTTTACCCGGTACTGTGCTTGGGTTCCAACTGCCGAAATCTCTGTTAAGACTTACTTCAGCCCATCTACACCCTCCCAGCCATTGAAGCCCTCCCCTGCCCATCCTCCACCAAACGGCCATACACAGACACAGACCGTGCAAGTCTGCCCAGTAACTGGCCTAGTTCAATATTTAATATTATTTTCTGATTCTAAATCTTCTGTGTTCGTCCCACGCTTCTTTGAACTCAGTCACAGTTTTACTCTCCACCACCTCTCTCGGGAGCGCATTCCAGGCATCCACTACCCTCTCTGTAAAGTAGAATTTCCTAACATTGCCCCTGAATCTACCACCCCTCAACCTCAAATTATGTCCTCTGGTTTTACCATTTTCCTTTCTCTGGAAAAGATTTTGTTCTACGTTAATACCCTTCAAGTTTTTGAACGTCTGAATCATATCTCCCCTGTCTCTCCTTTCCTCTAGGGTATACATATTCAGGGCTTCCAGTCTCCCCTCATACGTCTTCTGGCGCAAGCCTCTTATCATTTTCGTCGCCCTCCTCTGGACCGCCTCAAGTCTTCTTACGTCTTTCGCCAGATAAGGTCTCCAAAACTGAACACAATACTCCAATGGGGCCTCACCAATGACCTGTACAGGGGCGTCAACACTTTCTTCCTTCTACTGACTATGCCTCTCTTTATACAGCCCAGCATCCTTCTGGCAGCAGCCACTGCCTTGTCACACTGTTTTTTCGCCTTTAGATCTTCGGACACTATAACCTTATTCTCAGGACATGAAAAGGACAGTTTTTATTCTGTGTATAGGATAGCAGGAAGTTTTTAAGCCTCTAAAAAAGCACAGTAAACCCTTTGTTCATATTATAGACAGTCATGGAAGGCTCCAGGAAACAGGTAGGAAAATAATCTGCTAGTCCCTAAAGCATAGTATTTGTAGAAGCAGAAATGGTTAAGGAAGGGTAATAGATATTTTATTGATGAATCAAATATATAATCAAGTCTGACACAGCCGTGTTTCTCCCTGCAAGGGCTGCTTCAGGAGCTAACAATAATGTTTTAGCACCCAAAGCATCCTTAGCCAGGTGAAACACTGCCATGTCATGATTTTATAAGTGATTCTTCAATAAAATATATATTTATCTTCTATCATACATGTCTGCTTCTATAGTTACCATCCTACATACGAGGAGCCACTGAAATGTTCTCAACCCAACCAAGAAGAGAATGATGTGGAGCCATGAAACTTACAAGTTATTCTGCACTTTTCTTGACACTTTTCAATGATATGAAATTAAACGGAAAGTGTCAAGAAAAGTGTGGTATAACTTGTAAGTTTCATCGCTCCACATCATTCTCTTCATAGGCTGATCAGCAGCCCCTCATAGAGAAATATGACAGAAACTTACCTTTTCTTTAATTGACAGAATTTTAGTCACTTATATTCCATATTGGGGGAGCTTTTGTAACTGGGCCACAATTATACAATGCACTAGATACAATGCCCTGAGTACAAATTCTTTAATGGCATTTGAGCACCAAGGCTATGTTATAAACCAGTGGTTCCCAACCCTCTCCTGGAGGACCACAAGCCAGTTGGGTTTTTGGGATAGCCCTAATGAATATGCATGAGAGAGATTTGCATATAATGGAGGTGACAGGCATGCAAATCTGCTCCCTGCCTTTTCATTAGAGCTACCCTGAAAACCTGACTGGCTGGTGGTCCTCCAGGACAGGGCTGGGAACCACTGTTATAAACTACTAGAGTAAACCAGCATCACTTAGGGGTATCTATTTATGTCAATAATAATTTAGCAAATAACTTATAGAAGTCTATAAGTTATTTTACACTAGTACAATGGTACCTCGGAATCCGAATGCCCCTGAACTCAAACATTTTAGAATCCAAACTTTTTTATGTAGTATATTTTGTCTTGGAATCCGAACTCTGCTTTGGAATCCGTACACCCTGCACAGTGTATATGTGTGTTTGTGCCCCAGAATCCAAACTTTGCTTTGGAATCTGAACGCCCTGCACATTGTATGTGTGTGTTTGTGCCCCAGAATCTGAATGCTGCTTAATATTTCACCTTAAAATCCAGGGTATTTCCTGTTAAAATTTGAGTTTGTGGGACCCAGGAATGGATTAATCCAGTTTCTGTTATTTTCAACGGGAAAAATTGTTTTGGAACTCGAACGCTTTGGAACCTAAGACTTTATAATTTATCTGTATTATGTTTCAATCTGTATTGTCTTTTGTTCCTTCCTAATGTGTTTTTATTTCGGTTTTAACAGGCCCTCTTGCTCCTTAAGGGGACTGCCACCGCAAAGCGGCAGCGCTGACGACTCTGCCCACAAACCTTCTCTGGTAGCCTCCCCTTTAAATTCATCACCTTTGCGGCGCACGCCACAAGTTCTGTTCCTTTATGCGCTCCTTCATGCAGCTACTTCAGACCTCAGTTTCCAACTCCTCCAACATCACTTCCAATAACAAATTTACAGGTAAATTCTCATTTCTGCTGCTAATTATCTTCTTTATCTACTGCCTCTCAATCCTGGACTCTTTATATCTTACTACTCTTTCATCTTCTTCCCTTCCAAATTACAACACTATATCTATGGCTTTCATCCTGGTTATATGGGGCCGCCGACCCCTTTTTCGAACCCTTCCTCGAATCTTTACAGAATATTGACCCAGATGTTATACTACTATCCCTATTTCCTCACTTCTTACCACCACAATATTCAACCAATATTAATATAGGGCTTGTTAACGTGCGTTCCATCAAAAATAAACATCATCTAATTCATGATCTAATTCTTCAACACAACTTCCACATTTTATGCTGAACTGAGATAACTCAGGGTGAAGAGGCCTATTTGACCCAAGCCTGCTCCAATAATTATAAAGTGAAATTCCAACTACGCTTAAATAAAAAAGGAGGAGGCCTTGCAGTGAACTATCATACTGCTATTCCCTTTCATTCTGACTCTTCCACTTTATGTTATAACCACCTGGTTGAAACTCTTCAATTCTCTATAAAAAATAACTCCTCATCTTTTAATTTTCTACTGACTTATCTTCCACCCCCCCCAATTACAAAATCTTCCTTAACGGCCCTAAATTCTACTATTTCGGACTTCAACATTTCCTACCCCAATTCCATTATTCTTGGAGACTTCAATATATACTTTAACCTCCCTAATCACCATAATACAGCAGAATTCCTGACTCTTATTTCTGATCTATCTTTAACTCCATTATTCTCCATGCCCACCCATTCTGCTGGACATACCATTGACATGATCTTTAGTTCAACTACCATTAGCCATCTTTTTCAAAATTTTCAAACTCATCCTCTCCCTTGGTCTGATCACGTTCTCATTAACTGTCAATTAAACTCCCTCACACAATCAATCTCTTGTCAACAGAACTCCTATACTACCAGAAATACTAACAAAATTACACACTCTGCTATTCAGAATTCTTTCAAACTGAAATTACAAGATTTCACTAACCTCACAATAGAAGAACAATTCTCCCTCTGGAACACTTCAACCAAATCCCTAATGGACCTTCTTGCCCCCCCCCCCCCCCAAGAAAGATCTTCAAAACTAGAACCAAAAAAGAAACCATGGTATAACGACAAACTCATCCTCCTCCATCGACAATTTCATTCCATCGAGCATAAATGGCGCAAAACTCGATCAAATAATTCTCTTCTCTTATTTAAGGAAAAGGGTACTCATTACAAAACTATTATACAACAAGCCAAAAAAGAATACTATTCAAAATATATTACTACAACTCACAACTCCTCAGCACTTTTCAGTATAGTTCAATCACTATCTCCTTACTCCAACAAGAAACCTCCGCATCTATCCATACAGCCACCTGCTTCTGAATTTGCACTCGTTTTCGACAAGAAAATTAAGGACATTAGATCTCACTTTGGACCACCTACTTGTGCATCACCTCAAGATGCCTCCGATGATACCACCCATCTACCATTTAGCATTTGTTCCAACTTCAAGCCCCCATCTCTACCTAATCTTCTCAAAGTCTTTCAATCTATAAACACACCTAACAATCTAACAGAGAGTATTCCCCCTTTGATTCTCAAAAAATTATTCTCTTTTTTTGGACCATTTCTCCTGGAAATGGTAACTAAAAGTCTTTCCGACAGTCTTGTCCCTAAAGCTTGGAAATCTGCTCTTGTTTTCCCAAAATTTAAAAATCAGAACTTAGATTCAACCATGCCAGCAAATTTCCGTCCTATCGCCAATCTCCCACTTTCCAAACTGACAGAGAAAATCATCCATAACCAACTTGCTGAATTCATTGACAAAACTCATGCCCTACATCCTCATCAAACTGGCTTCCGTTCTTCTTACTCCACTGAATTATCATTGCTATGTCTTATTTCAACTATATATTATTTTCTTGACCACCAAAAATCTGTTCTTCTTATTTCTCTAGACCTGTCTGCAGCATTCGATACAGTAGACCACCCTCTCCTTATCGACCGACTCAAAGACTGCGGCCTTACAGGTTCAGGTCTTTTATGGTTTATTTCATACTTTACTGAACGTAGTTTCAAAGTTTACTCGTAGGAGAAAACCTCTCTGCCCATAGCTCAAACTTACGGCGTCCCTCAAGGTTCCATACTATCTCCCTTGCTATTTAACATCATCATGTCGCCTCTCCTCACTCTAACCCAGTCAATTGGTTTCACAATCTTCGTTTACTCGGATGACATTCAATTACTTCACCCTGTTGATACTTCAAATATCTTGGAAATACAAGAAATCAATAATAAATTATACAAAATAAGTGACTGGCTTCATGTAAATAAACTTTCTCTTAATCTCAATAAATCATGTGGCCTACTTTTTCCAACCAAAAAGAACGAAACGATAATAGGAAAGATCTTCATCAAATCTCACCCCATAAAAATAGAAACAAAAATAAAATTACTCGGGGTAATCATAGATACAGATTTAACATTTTATGATCAAATCAGTGCAGTGGTAAAAACCTGCTTTTATAAGCTTCGGCTTAGACGTTCTCTAACTTCCATTTTTGACACTGAAGCTATCACAACTCTAGTTCACTCTCTAGTTATTTCTCATCTTGACTATTGTAATTCTCTCTTTAACAGAATTCCTCAAAAAGAATTGCGACGTCTACAGCTCATTCAAAACACGGCAATAAAACTTATATATAAGTTAGGGAAATATGATCATGTCACCCCTCTTCTAAAAGAATCTCACTGGTTACCCATTACACATCGCATTACCTACAAAACTGTGATGCTGATCTTCAAAATTAAACATTTCCATCAACCTTCTTTTCTCGATAAGCTTCTCACCCCTTTTCACCCTTCACGGACTCTTAGATCAGCTGATCAGAACTTACTTTCTATTCCTTCTATAAAGGAATTTTTCTATACCAGAAAATCTAATTTCTCAGTAGTAGCTCCAACCTTATGGAATGCTCTGCCATCTTAACTTTGCCATGAAAAATTAATCGATAAATTCAAGACAAATTTAAAAACTTTCTTATTTCAAGATGCATTCTACTGCTCTTGATCCTTCTCATCTTCATATCAGCCAACCGCTTTTAAGAAGCGATCCCATCCCCAATGTTTTATCCCTTTCCCTTCCATTTCCTTTCAATCCTTTTTTTTTTAACCTCTAATAATGTAACTTTACCCCCTCTCCCTTTCTTCTCTTTATCATCACTTTCCAGTTCGTCTTGTCAACGTCTTCAATGTACACTTCCCTTCCTCTCTTTAAACACTTTCCCACAAGTATTATTTTTATTCTTATTTTAACAATTTATTGTAAACCGGCTAGATTCCCGTAAATGGTCGGTATATTAAAAATTAATAAACTTGAAACTTGAAACCGAACTGAGTTCTGGAATGGATTAAGTTTAGATTCCAAGATATCATTGTATTCTATATATATATATAGTATTCTGAGTAGATTTGTCAGCTACAGAATACTGTATACAGAATTTTAAAAAGATTGCTCAAATGATACCTTTTTTTGCCAGATGAAATACAGATTATGAGATTGTCTGTTTAATGAAGTCGCCTGTGCATTTTATTGTTTGTATTTCTGTTTTTTCTGTTCTGTTTTTGGGTAGGTGTGTTTGATGTCGATCTGGTTTGTGTTTTGTATGTAATTTTATATTTTTGTATATAAATTTGTAACCTGCCCTGGATAAGGGCAGGATATAAATAAATTAAATAAACCAAACCAAACCTATAGTTTCTTTGAAATTGCACATATATTTAGATGCTAAAGTTAGAGAATGATGGGAATATGGATCTGTCCAGGAGTAGGAATGAATGCCCCTACTCTCTCCTCCTCCAATTTTCCTCCTCTACTCCTTTTCTATCTGATCATGGTATTCCTTTCTTAATTTTATAATACTTTATATTCATATTTGTAAACCACTTTGATATATGCACACAGATGGCAGTATATTATGCCAAATAAAATATGCATCATTATCCCGACAGAAAAGACTTTCTGTTTCGCCCGGCAAGGGCTACTTCAGGGGAAAAAGCCATCTTCTACTGTCTCCATGTTTCTTGCAACTTGTTGGTAGTGAAGCCGACTCATCTCAGGAAGGTACTGGGACTGTGAGACGTGCCCGGCTCGAATAAAAAACGAACCGGGCGTCATGACGTCATCCACTACGTGATGCGTGATAAGCTAAACACAAGCACTACTATTAACCTCACAAACGGTCAAAAAAAGCTTCAAAGAAAATTCTTAACTTCAGAGAGAATTCATAAGAATGGCTGCCATTCAAAAGTGGTATTCAGGCCCAACGGCTCCAAAGTTAGTAGACTGGAGACAGTAGAGATGGCTTTTTCCCCTGAAGTAGCCCTTGCCGGGCGAAACAGAAAGTCTTTTCTGTCGGGATTATGAGTTGGAAGCCTTTGGTGAAAATCTCCTTTTTCCAGATGAGTGTATTTTGTCCACATTGTTTTTGACTGTGTGCTTCATATCTCCAAGAGCTCTTGCACTAATTTAATCAAGCTGTAGCCCTTGCTAACTAATTGAGTTAAGTTTGGGATTCTGGCCTGTATTGCTATATACTGACGCTTATACATAAAAAAGATTTTGAAAAAAAGTGACCAAAACATGATTTTGTATGTATGAAAACGAATGAAATAGTGACTCATATATATGTTCACGGAGTTTTTTTATAAACCCGTGATGATGAGTGGAGGGCTGGGTACTTGTGTAGTCCCAACCCCCCTCAATTGAGGTTTATTTTTTCTCCGTTTCAATTTTTGGTTTATGTGCTGTCAGCTTTGTTTCTGGTATACATGGCCTGTATGTTTCCCTGCTAATAACTGGATTTTACAAACACGTATTTTTCATATATTTATTAATTATTTGGACGTTTTGACCTTAATAAATTGCTAGTTGTACAACTGTATTTATGGGTTAGCAGTGCCATTTTGACACCAAGAGCAAGATGTAACAGTACTGGAGGAGGAAATGTACCTGCCCCATTTCATTATACCAGAAGTGGTTGGACAGTGTGGGAGGTAGAGAGAGATTGGCTTTAGATACATGGGATGAAATTTGCATTGAGAGGAAAGGCTTGAGGGTGATTGGGGAATGCCTGCTCAGGGGATAGTGGAATCTGAATGGAGTATGGGGGCTTGATCAAGAGAGATCAGATCAGCAGATAGAGGGATCAGGGAATGCCTGATTGGGGGGATAGAAGCAGTGGCGTACCTAGGGTATGTGCCACCTGGGGCCCATCATTTTTTGACACCCCCCCCATCTATATGAAAAATATGATTTTTAGTACCAATCTACATATCGCACCACAAGAGTGTACCTAGGAAAAGGCTGCATCTTAAACACTGCAGTGGGCACTAGAACACCAACACATACATTGTAAAACTAAACAAGCCAGATCCCGCGCAGTCAATTGGTCCTGTAGTCAATGCCAACTGAAAACTATGTCTTTTTCATACACACAGAACAGAGATACACCCTCGCCCAAAATGGAATAATCACAAACTAAAAATAGAAATATGTAGACAAAAGTTAAACTGATCCGCCAAGAAACCAGACCCTGGATACAATGCAACACCACAAAAAACAGTAACACATGTCCTCTAATACAGTGCAAAATATAAAGACAGTAGATGTAAATTTGAAAAAACTGATACATAACAATCACCACTTTATAAATTAACAAATAAAAATAAAACAAATAATGAGAAATAAAAAAATACCATTTTATTGGACTAATCCCCGTAAGCTCGGTCCCCAACCCCGCAAACCACCTGATTCCATCCACACAAGCCTTGAATTGTTTATATTAAAGTATAAAAAGAAACAATATTCTGTACAATTGTCAATTTATAAATCAGCGTCTTCTCCCCACTCTCTTCCCCATTTCCCTTCAGCATCCTCAGCCCACTCTCTCTCCACTTTCCTTCAGCGCACGCACATAAAAACAAGCAAGTAATTTTATATCATTTTCATTCTATTCATTCATAGAAATTAAAGTCTAGATAATGCCAGTCACATAACAAAACATGATTTTACAAAAATAATTCCCTGCAGTCAAGCCTGCAAGGATTACTAGATGTCTTTCAGCAGCTCCCCTTCCTCCCTCCCCCTTACCTTTGTGGCCAAGTCAAAATGATCTACCAACAATAAAATTTTAAAAACACAAAGCACGCTGTACGCAGAGAAAATGTTAATTATCATTTATATTCCACGGGTTTTCAAAGAGGTCAAGGCAGATGACTTTATGCAATGTCACCTCAGTAACAACTATACAAAAATAGACAAATATTCCCCCTCCCTTTTTACTAAACTGCGATAGCAGTTTTTAGCGTAGGGAGCTGCGCTGAATGCCCCACGCTGCTCTCGACGCTCATAGGCTCCCTGCGCTAAAAAACTCTATTGCGGTTTAGTAAAAGGGGGCCATAGTGCAAAATATAGACAGCAGATATAAATTTTCAAAACGGACACATTTTGATCACTAAGTTGAAAATAAAATCATTTTTCCTACTTTTTTGTCTGGTGATTTCATGAGTCTCTGGTCCTTCTTCTGGTCCTTCTTCTTTCTCTCTCCCCCTGGCTCCCCTCTTTATTTCTGCCTTTCTTTCTCTCTCCTCCTGGCCCCCCTCTTTATTTCTGCCTTTCTTTCTCTCTCCCCCCTGGCCCCCCTCTTTATTTCTGCCTTTCTTTCTCTCTTCCCCTGGCCTCCCTCTTTATTTCTCTCTCCCCCTGGCCCTTCTCTTTCTTTCTGCCTTTCTTTCTCTCCCCCTTGACCCCCCTCTTTATTTCTGCCTTTCTTTCTCTCCCCTTGGTCCCCCTCTTTCTTTCTGCCTTTCTTTCTCTCTCCCCCTGGCCCTCCTCTTTCTTTCTGCCTTTCTTTCTCTCCCCTTGGTCCCCCTCTTTCTTTCTGCCTTTCTTTCTCTCTCCCCCTGACCCCTCTTTATTTCTGCCTTTCTTTCTCTCTCCCCCTGGCCCCCCCTCTTTATTTTTTCCTTTCTTTCTCTCTCCCCCTAGCCCGCACAAAGCCATCGTGCCAATTTCTCCACTTCCACGATTCTTTCCCTACCCTCACCCCCAAGCTAGCAGCCGATTTCTCCCTGCTCCTTCCCCAATGTCCTGAACTTCATCGGGCAGCAGCAGCATTCACAATTCACTGATGTTGCCCGCTTCAGGCCTTCCTCTCTGTCGGGTCCTGTCTTCATGAAAACAGGAAGTAGGCAGGACCCGGCAGAGAACAAGGCCTGAAGCCGGCAACAGCAGCGAATTGTAAACGCTGCTGCTGCCCGAAGAAGGTAATGGAGCACCGAGGCAGTCCGCTTCTCCCCCCTCCCAGCCGAACCCCCGCTGAACCTCCTATCTCCCCCCGTGAACCTTTCTGACCTTCCCAGCGAGAGCAGCAAACCTCCTTCGTGGCTTTCTCCTCCCTCTGCCGCGTTACTGATGATGTCATCAGTGATGCGGCAGAGGGAGGATAAAGCTGACGCTACTGGAGGGAGGTTTGCTGCTTTCGCTGGGAGGGTCACTTGGGGGGGGGAGAGATAGGATGGTCAGCGGGGTTTCGGCTGGGAGGGGGGAGAAGCGGTCTGCCTTGGTGCTCCAAGGCCTGGCGCCATTACCTTTTTCGGTAATGGCGCCGATGCTGCTTTCGCTGGGAGATTAGGAGCGCGATAGGGACCAGGCCAGCTGTGCAACCCCCCCCCTAAGGTGGCACCCGGGACGGACCTCCCCCCCGCCCCCCTTGGTACGCTACTGCCCTGGGGAAACAGCCTGCAACAAGATCGCGCGATGCCAGCGATCTTTGCTTGCTTTGGCTGTTTCCTCCGCCGCGGTCCCGCCCCTCCTCTGACGTCAGAGGAGGGGGCAGGACCGTGGCGGAGGAAACAGTCGAAGCAGGCAAAGATCTCTGGCATCGCGATCTTGCTGCAGGCTGTTTCCAGACGCGACACCCAGTGCAGGGGGGGGGAGAACTGGACCGGAACGGGAGCACCCCCTCAGGGCTTGGCACCCGGGGCGGACCTCCCCCCCACACCCCCTTGGTACGCCACTGGGTAGAAGCCTGATGTGTGAAGATCTGGTCAAGGATGGGATGGATAGAGTTGTGGATGTGGATGCTTCCCCATATGAACCTGTACAAGACCTGAAAAGTCTATGTTGCAAGATGTTTGCCACTGAAGTTGTAGGTGTGTTTATTTCTAAAATCTGATCTCCCACCAGACATAGCCACCATATAAATGTTTAGTCCAGTGTGCATTTTAGAAAAGGATCTAAATTGGCAAAACCTTTAAAATACATGAGAGATTGTAGACATCCTGACCTGGATGTCACACTTTTGGTTTATCCATCCTTTCTAATGCCACTGGTAAATTATCTAATGCATAGCTAGCAAATTTTAATAAATGATTTTAAAAAGTGTGAGCACAGGTGAGAAAGTTATTTTGACATGACTTGAAGGAGCATGGGAAAATTAATTTCATGCTGAAAAGATTTTCTTGTGCAGTACTAAGTGTCATTTTTGGATGCTGTTCTCATCTGTCATCACTTTTCCAAATTGCATCTTGGCATTTCAGAAATCATTGACATCACTTTGATTCCACAGTAGCAAACAATCAAATGGGTGTTATTACAGAAGGATTTTGAAAGGAAACACTAGTTCTACAAAGGCAGCGTATCATTATAAATGCATGCAATGTTGAATACTACATGGTGCATAATAAATCAAACCTTTGTTTTGTTTTTTTCTTTGTAATTCCAGTGAATAATATTTAATGCAACTCTGTATGTGTAATTTTAAAGTGGATATATCTGTGAATACAATAGCAAAAGGAATTAAATGGGTGAGGGCAAGATACAAACCATATATTTTAACAGCATTGTTAATACAATACTCCTGTGTAAACAAAGGAAATACTGCTGACCTGTTCAGTGAAGGTAGTAATACATAAAAAAGCCTGGTTACATATAAAATAATACCATACCATAATCTGATCACATAGTGGTTAGCTAATGACAGACGTGTTAGCAAGGAAGTGAAGCAGAACATGTATGTGCCAACCCAAAATGTTTATTTTGTTCAGTCTTTCAACATTTCACTGACTTTTCATTTTGAATGTTTTTAGGGTGGTTTTTTTTTTCAATTTGAGGTACATTGTCATCAGTACCACATGCTATCACCCAGTAATGTGCATTACTGATTAATAGCATGCCATTTATTAATAAGCATGCTATTCTTCAGCTGTGTTCCTTTTGTGTGTGGCATAGAGTGTGTGGTTGTGGGTTCAAACCCATACTGCTCCTTGTGACCCTGGGCAAGTCACTTAATCCCTCCATTGCCCCAGATATATTACATAGATTGTGAGCTCACCAGGACAGACGGAAAAATGTTTGAGTACCTGAATAAGTTCATAAAAAAACATTCTGAGCTCCATTGGGAGAACGGTATAGAAAATTAAATAAATAAATAGTCCACTTTGTTGTGCAATAGTGCATTACTGAGTAACTATGCATAAAACGAGGACAAAGGTGTCTGATAGGATAATGGTAAAAAAGGGTGTGCCACAGGGGTCTGTACCAACAGCATTGTTGTTTAATATTTACATGGCAACTCTGGAAAAGGTATTTTGATGCTTGGGGGTCGAATATAGATTATATGTGGATTACATTCTATTTTTTTTTCCTGATAGGGGAAAAATACACGAGGTCGAGAGAATACTAAATCTTTGTATGAAGGAGGTATGCACGTGGATGTTGGCTTATTGGCTACAATTGAATTTTAACAAGACTGAGGTAAAAATTGTGGATAAGGGTCATGATCAGTGTTCCCTCTAATCTGCGCTGGCGTGCGCTGGCGCACAAAATATTACATCGCAGCGCACAAGTTTCTCGTCACAGCGCACGGCGTACGGCAGATGGCAGGGCGGCGAGAGGAGAATCGGGCGAGTTGGCTCATAACTTGCTGGCGCCCGATATTTTTAGCTCACAGCGAAAAAAAGTTTGCTCACAACACCCGCCCGCTTAGAGGGAGCACTGGTCATGATGGACATCACGTAGACCATCTAAATGTGTTAGGGGTCCAATTAGAAGTGAATAAAGAGATTACAATCTTGGGGATTTGTCTGGACTCCGCATTAACAATGGGATGACAAATCTTGAAAACTATTCAAGGGCGGTATGCACAAATGTATATTTTATATACTATAGATTGAAACTGATGTTAACACCTTATATTTTTAGGTCAGTGGTACAAGGTCAAATTTTGTCTAGATTAGACTATTGCAACTCACTCGACCTTGGTTTGACAAAAACGAAATGTAAAGCATTGTAATTATTGATAAACTCAGCCGCTAGACTGACTACTGGCATTCCAAGGATGACTCATATTACTCCTGTATTGAAACAACTACATTGACTTCCTCTGAAACAGAGTGCTTTATAAAGTAATATTAATAGTGCACCAAGTTTTGTATGGACTTGCCCCTAGCTGTTTTCACACATTATTGGAGATTCATCGACCGGGAAGGGTGCTGAGGTTGAAAGGAGGAATGAAGTTGACATCAACAAGTGAGGTAGGAGTGCATTATGCAGTGACGAAGGCTAGAATGTTCTCGATTGCAGGTGTGAATTTGTGGAATGCCATCCCTGGGAACTTAAGACTCTATGCTGACTATGTAACTTTTAATAAATTATTATAAACACATCTATTTGTTGATGCTTAAGTTGAAAGGGGATATTTCCGTACAAATGTAAGGAAGTTCTTCTTCACCCAGAGAGTGGTAGAAAACTGAAACGCTCTTCGGAGGCTGTTATAGGGGGGAAAACCCTCCAGGGATTCAAGACAAAGTTAGACAAGTTTCCGCTGAACCAGAACATATGCAGGTAAGGCTAGTCTCAGTTAGGGCACTGGTCTTTGACCTAAGGGCCGTCGCAGGAGCGGACTGCTGGGCACAATGGACTACAGGTCTGACCCAGCAGCGGCAATTCTTATGTTCTTATGTGATATATAGCAGGCAGAGAATACAATGTTGCATCTGGTACTCATGTGGTATCTCTTAAGTAATAACTAGGCAGATAAATATCATACAGTATTCATGCATTATGTGTTGATGTATGTTTTATAATATGTATGCTTATCTCTGAAAACTGCTTAGATTTATGCGGTATATACATTTTTTAAAATAAATATTGACATCATGGGAAAACCCAAAACTTTGTTTTTCCTGTTGCTTCCCGTTAAAAGATGATGTTTCAAAAGAGTGCACACCGTCAATAAAATACTGAGTAGAGTGGAACAGGTAAACATAAATTGCTTATTTACTTTTTCCTAAAAATTGCAAGGGATAATATGAAATCAAGAAAGAGAGAGAGAACAAAGAAAAAGGAAAGACTCAGGAGAAGAGAGAGAGAGAAAAAAAAAAGGAAAATACCCTCACTATTCGGGCAATGACAAAACAACTCAAATGGAAAACAAAATTAAAGAACAGAAACAGAGACAGAGAGAGAAGAAAAATACAGGCAGAAAGAACTAAAATGGGGATTGAATAAAGATAAGTAGAAAAGACCAGAGACATTGAAGTCTATAAAACTATTTTCTTTCCTGAAAGAGAATGTTAGCCAATATAAAGAATACTGGAAACAAATGTACATTATATTACATTGATGTCTTCTATCCCACCAATACCTTTCAATTCTAGGTGGTTTACAACAAGAAATTAGCCTGGGCATTCCCAGCGAGATTACAAGGTTGATAGCTGTACTATGTGTTGGGATCTGGGAATGGTCGATACGGTTTGGTTAGATCATTTGAAACATTTCTTGAATAGTTTGGTTTTTAAGTTCTTTCCTGAATGTTTTGCAGTTGGGCGTCATGGCCAGCAGATTATTATAGTCTGTGGGCCAAATTCTATAAACGGTGTCTCGACTATAGGCAGTGGTAGGCATCCTACCGCTGTCTAAACAGCCAATCGAGATGTATGTTTTCTTAAAACAACAACCAGAGGCAGGCTGCCTACGCTGTAGACTCTGTTGTGGTTGCAGGGAGGCACCTATGGATGCTTAAGCTTGCCCAAGGCTGGGCATGGGCTCACCAAGAAGTGGCCTTAGGTGAGTTTAAGCAGCCCTAGGTGTCTCCATAGGGCCACGATAGACTCCTGAAATGTAGGCCAGCAAAATGCTGGCCTACATGTCAAATAAACACGGCTGCTAAACTGATTGTGGCAATCTCCTTGCCATGATCAGTTGAGCGGCTGTGGTAGAGAACCCCCAAACCCCATCACAGGTCGGCCAGTGGGAAGGATGCCCGCTCCCTCCCACCACTAGCCCTGAACTCATCCCTCCCACTGTCCATGGCAGGAGGGATGCCCACTCCTTTCTGCTGGCACCCTCCCCCCAACAACCCCAGCAGGAGGGATGCCCACTAACTCCTGCCAGCACCCCCAAACTTGACTCCTCCTACCCTCCTACCCCCAATCCTCCACCCCTCAAAAGCCCCCCCCACCCGGGACCTTTATAAGCAAAGCCAGCTGGAGGGATTCCTAATCAGAATGGTGGGCCTTCCCCTTTCCAGAGCATCCTGGGATGCACCAGGGAGGGGACAAAAGGCCCAAATTGGACCAGGCACCCAAGGCCTCATCCATAGGAGAGACTTTAGGTACCTGGGTCAACCAGAGTCTTAGGCCTCCTTCCCAGTGCATTCTGGGATGCTCTTGGAATGGCCTAAGACTCCGATTGGCCACATAAAGCCACTACAGAAACCAGCAGTTGCTTCAGTTGTTGAGGCATCACCAAATGTTGCCCTATAGCATCCAGTAGGACACAATTAATTAGCAATGCCAAACGTATGCAAAATTGCACCCAGAGATGCCCTTGATAAGTTTTTTAACTTGTTTAAAATGATAGCTTCCACAGCAGGCTGGCCACCTGAACAGTGGGATGTATGTTTATTGCCTTGCTTGGCTTGAGAGATTTTGACAGCATTCCAGACCCTGAGTCCTGAGCAAGCAGGGAATTACAAGCTAGTGAAGGCCCACATTTTGGATTACCTAGGGTTTACTCATAAACACTGGCAGAAATTCAGGGCTGCCAAAATGTTGGAAAAAGAGAGGCCCAATGATCTGTTGCTAAGACTGACTAAGTTGGCTGAAAGATGATTACAACCCCACCTTGATGATCCAAGGGGTCTTTGCACTGAAATTGTACAGGAATAGCTATTCGAGGCAATTACAAAGAATTTATGAGGGTGGATCAGATGGTTGTCAGAACCTAACCCAGGGTTTGGAGGTTTCAGAAGCATACGTAGACATCCAGGGTTCTGAGGGGGTGAAAAATCTGAATCCTCATTCAAAGGAGAGTCAGCAAAAGGACAGCCTAAGGGGGACAGGAACCCCAATTTTAGGGACTCTACATACAAGGTAGCCCAAACACTAGGCGGACACTGCAGGAAGTGGGACCCCAGTGTTTCAGATACAGTAGGAGGGGACATACCTAGGGATACTGCAAAGAGAAATTTTTTTTCTAGTATCCCAGGGCCTAGATGGTGTTACTGCAAGGGCATTCATAACATTGGTCTCTGTAGGAGGTCAAGTGATGCTGGCCCTGATTGATACTGGGGCAGAGCAATCTATGATGGCTACCTGGTTTGGGGAAAAAGTTTTTCTCCTGGAGAGAAGAAATGGAGATAGTGCCATGGTATGCCCTCACCTGGAATACTGAGTCCAGCACTGGTTGCCGTACATGAAGAAGGACAAGGTACTACTCGAAAGGGTCCAAAGAAGAGCGACTAAAATGGTTATGGGGTTGGAGGAGTTGCCGTACAGTGAGAGATTGGAGAAACTGCGCCTCTTCTCCCTTGAAAAGAGGAGACTGAGAGGGGACTTGATCGAAACGTTCAAAATACTGAAGGGAATAGACTTAGTAGAGAAACACAGACTGTTCACCCTTTCCAAGGTAGGGAGAACAAGAGGGCACTCTCTAAAGTTGAAAGGGGATAGATTCCGTACAAACGTAAGGAATTTTTTCTTCACCCAGAGAGTGGTGGAAAACTGGAACGTTCTTCTGGAGTCTGTTATAGGGGAAAACACCCTCCAGGGTTTCAAGACAAAGTTGGACAAGTTCCTGCTAAACTGGAACGTACACAGGTGAGGCTGGACTCATTTAGAGCACTGGTCTTTGACCTAAGGGCTGCCGCATGAGCGGACAGCTGGGCAGGATGGACCACTGGTCTGACCCAGCAGCGGCATTTCTTATGTTCTTATGGTAATTGTTAGGTGCATACATGGGGATAGCATCCAGTACCCCCTTTGGCCCATGATCATTTTGCACCAGGACAAAGTGTATCAGCTTTCCCTAGCTATTGTACCCAAGAGTCCCTTTGAGCTAATACTGGGTAGAGATTGGACTTGGTTGGGAGAGTACTTAGAGTCAAAGCAGGGCTTAGTTAATACATGCTCACAGATCTGTTCTGTTAGAACCCGAGAAGGAGCTAGGTAGAATCTTCCCATTTAGTGGGGAAACTCTTCAGCAGTACACTCAGAAGAAGGCTCACTGCCCAAAGGTGAGAACAGCAGCAGCGGAGAGGTCAGGCCCTGAAACAAGTGGCTTAGTCTCAGGAGGTGCCCTGGTTGCCCCAGGAGGTGATGAAAATGTTCCCAACTTTCCAAGTGAAGCAAAGGTTGGACAATTCATTACAGGAGTACTGGCATCAAGCTTCTTAGCCCCAAAGCAGAAAAGTTGTATTGAAAATTAAGAATGAATTGTTATATTGGGAAAGCCCAGGAGAGAGTTCCAGTGGGAAAAAGAAACAGTTGATAGTTCCACAGGGGTTCAGAAAGGTGATCCTGCAAGCAGCCCATGACCATTCCCTTTTGGGTCATAAAGGGGCTGACGGTACCCAAATTCAAATATTGTGCAGGTTCTTTTGGTCAGGGGTGGAACAGGATGTAATTAACTTTTGCCATTCCTGTCCCACATGCCAAACATTACCTTTAAGCAAGCCTCCTCCAGCAGCCCTCATTCCTCTACTGAGTATAGAGGAACCATTAACAAGATTGGCCAACCTCCATGATCATGAGGGAATTAATGAGCCAGTTTTGCACAGTAAGGTTCCCATGCGAGGTCTTAACAGATCAAGGGAGCAACTTGTCAGACATGGAGAAATTTTGGCAGGGGTTTGGGATAAGGCATATCAAAACATTGGCCTTCTATCTTTAAGTGAATGGGTTGGTAGAATGCTTTAACCAAATTGTAAAGCAAATGTTAAAGAAAGTGCTGCAGAGTGAAATTAAAGACTGGGACTTTTTTATTCCAGCTGTTCTATTTGCAGCCAGAGAAAGAGAGAGTCTAGGACTCATTGGGAGTTAGCCCCTTTGAACTGCTGTACAGGAGGAGACCCAGGGGAATCCTATATATGGTATGGGAAAATGGGATTGTCCAGAAGAAAGGGGAAACAATATTATCTCATACCTTGACCAGCTGGGTATAGGCTGCAGGTGGACAAGCTAGGTAAGGAAAACCTAGAATGGAACCAGCGGAGGCAGAAGGCTTATTATGACCACAAGGCTAAGAATAGGCTTTTACAAGTGGGTGATTGGGTATTAATTCCTGTGCCTTCCAACCTGCATAAATTCCTTGCCCAGTGCAAGGAACATATCACAGTAATTGAGAAATTAGGCAAAGTTAACTATAGAGTGAGAGATGACAAAGGTAGGATGCAGATTTACCATGTGAACCTCCTAAAGCCCTGGAAGGAGCGTTAGGTGCTAGCTCTGATGGCACAGAGGTGCCAGGAAGATGACTTAGGGCCCCAGGTAGCAGACCTGACACAGAAAGAGGAAGTTAACATTAGTACAGAACTAAGTTCTAGTCAAATACATCAATGGAAATCTTTAGTTAGTAGTTTTGACGATGTATTAGTATTGGTGTTCAAACTCATTTACCAAGGGATTCATTGATATTTATCACAGGCTATGGCATCTGCCAGTTGCTTAGAACTCTGCTGGTATCTTATGCAAAGAGAAAAATCCTCTCAGATAACCCTTCAGCAATATCACTTACAAAAATGTTTAAAAAAAGAACAGGCCCAAGAACTAAGCTTTGAACATCACTGGTAATATCCCTTTCCTTGGAGTGAATTCCATTTACCACTACCCTATGTTGCATTCCACTCAACCAGTTCCTAACCCAGTCCATCACTTTAGGGCCTATGCCAAAGGCACTCAGTTTATTTATTGGATGACTATATGGAACTGTTTCAAAGGTTTTGCTAAATTCTAAACATACCACATCTACCACTCTCCCTCTATCCAACTCTCTAATCACCCAGTCAAAGAGTTGATCAGATTTGTGTGACAAGACCTTCCTCTAGTTAAACCATATTTCTTCATGTCCTGTAAACCACTGGGCTCCAGAAACTTCACTTTTTGCTGCTTTAAAAGCAATTCCATTAATTTACTTATTATCAAAGTTAGACTTACTGGTCTGTAGTTCCATACCTCTTCCTTACTTTCACTTTTGTGGAGAGATCCAAATCCACCCATCCCCAGTCTTCCGGTGCTAATAGTGTGAGGTACCATAACGTCCCTTCCTTCAATACACTCAGATGTATGCCATCCAGTGCCATTGTTTTGCCTACCTTAAATTCATCTAGCTCCTCACAAACACATTCCTCTGAAAATCATTCAGAATTTACCACATCTCCATTTCTATTTGTGTTTATCTTTTGTGGTCTTGCTCCAGGCCTGTCAGCTGTGAACACAGAACAGAAATATTTGTTAAGCAATCCAGCCTAATCTTTATCAGCTACTACATAGGAGTTCATCCCCTTCACCTCCGAGTCTCACAATGCCACTTTTGCACTTCCTTTTATCACTAAAATATATTTTAAAAAAAAGTTTTGTTTTACTGTGTTAGCTATTTTTTCTTCCATTTGCATCTTTGCTTTCCTGACTTCTCTACCAGCTTGTCTTAACTTTTCTAGATATTTTTGCCTGTCTTTCTCTTTCTGCAAAATTTTGTAGTTTAGGAAAGTTAACCTGTTTTTCCTTACTTATTCAGCTACTACTTTTGAGAACCAAAGGGACCTTCTTCTTCTGTTACTTGTTGCCCATTTCTTTCCTACTTATTCCAAATGTTCCTATCCATTTGATCTATGTTGGTAGGATTAGATGTTTCAATGTCAGCTTGTTCAACCAAGATTAAAGCTTTTGCTATCAGGTTAGATGTTTAAGGAAAGATAGCAATTTTTAAGAATTATATAAATGAGGTTAAGACTTTTGGTAATGCCTAATGAAAGATAAGATCTTTTGTAAATGAAGATTGGAATAATTTGAAAAATATAATAGATGTTTAAATCTTAGGATTTTGAATTGACTTAAGATTAAAGTTATGGGAACATAAGAGGTGTTTAAGAGAAATTTGTGTGAGGTGGTTAAGCTATTATCAGATCTGCTTCTTTCATTTGCCAAGGTTTGTTTACATTCTACAAGAGATTATACTGGGAAATCTAATAATGAATGGAGTATTGACATCATTGTTCCCAAATTTAAATGCTTTTTTTTTTTAGTCTTCAGAGCCAGTTTTACAAGGGGAAAGTTAACTTGGTGGTTACATTGGTCTTCGAGCAAAATGTAAAAATGATAATGCAGAATTCTTAAACTTTATTTTGGGGACATAGTCTCTGGAGTTATTCAGATTTTGTTACAGCTTCACAGAAACATTGTAATTATTTGTAGCCATGTGTGAAGAAATGTTTAGCATGGGTACTTCAATTTTTTTTAGATATCCTTGTAAATAATTCATCAAGCATCTGGAGGTTAGTTGTATTTTCCATGTTCCTGAGCAGTTAAGAAACTTTCTTGATACAAAGAAACTGCTTAATCCTTTTATTCCACTCACATTTGAAATGTAGATGATAATGGATAAGCTGTATTTTGGATAAAACCTGTCTTTTGTCATGTTTAAATATTGTCCCCTAAAGTATTTCCTTTGCTTTTGCCTTATTTTCTGACACTCTCCTCTCAATGTATTGTGATCTAATAAAACATTTAACATCAACTCTTTGGATTAAGCATTATGGTTTCAAATTGTTCTACTCATTTTGCTGTAACAAGTGCTAATTTGCTTGTGAGAAATTTACATTTCAATAATTATCTAAATTTAAACAATATTCTGAAGCATTATCTAGCAAAAAAATAATAATTTTGTGATTCATAACCTTTTGAGGTCACATACTATATGTTTACTCAAATGTTAAGGGGTCTATGTGATTTTAAGTGCTCACATATTACAGCATTTCTTTGGTTAACCCCTCTTTCTTCCTCATTGTCAACCTTAACTGAAATTCTGAGAGAATTCTGCCAGTGCCATTTTGAACCCAGCATGGGAACGAGCAGGAGTGAGTGAGGATTTCTCCAGCTTCAATCCCATTACAAGCCACAAAATTAACCAGGCAGGTCCAAGGGAGTATTTTGTGTGTTTTTGTGTGGGAGGGAGAGATGGTAGAGGGGGGAACAAGGGTAAGGGTAGTTGAGGGGACTCAGAACAGAGGGGGCAATCAGGGGTCCAGAGCTGGGGACCATCAGGCAGTTGTAGACAAATGACAATGGGTGACATCTGGGGGGTGGATACTACTGCCAATCTTTTTAAGAAGTAGCCAGAGAGCATCAATAGGAAACAAAATCCACTACCTTTATGCTGACAGTATGTTTCCAGGAATAACAAGACTTTTGTTCACTGCAAGATGTATTATAGGATTAGGGCAGGGATCTCAAAGTCCCTCCTCGAGGGCCGCAATCCAGTCGGGTTTTCAGGATTTCCCCAATGAATATGCATTGAAAGCAGTGCATGCACATAGATCGCATGCATATTCAATGAGGAAATCCTGAAAACCCGACTGGATTATGGCCCTCAAGGAGGGACTTTGAGACCTCTGGATTAGGATTTGCATGTCTGTATATATCTAGAGGTATGCAAATCCTATGTATGTGCTGTGAGATTGAAGTGAAAGATTGTATAACCTGTCTGGGAATTATAATTGACAGTAATGGGCTCATTAAAAAAAAAAAAAAAAAAAGATAGATGTCCAAAAGACAGCATACTAGTCAAAATGTCCAAATGGTCATTCTCAAAACTGTCTTTCTAGACATCTTTGTTGTTGTTTTGTCTCCAGCGCAACTAAATCTTAAGAGGGCATGTTAGAGGTGTGTTTGGGCCAGCTTGGGAAGGACTTAGGACTTGGACGCTCGTCAGGCATAATCAAACCTTTAATAAAAAGGTCCAGTTTTGTTTTTTAATGTTTGGAGCTAGACCTGTTTTAAAAGCATCTAAATGCTAAAAAGGTGCTCAATCTGACTAGATGACCACTGGAGGGATTAATGCATGACCCCCTCCCTCCCTTTACTTCCCCAGTGGTTACCAAACCCCTCCCACCACCCAAAGATATTAAAAAAGGTACATTCTAGCCTGTATTAGGAGGGGGTGCTGAAACATTCTCAGCCCAAGCAACTTCAGGTGTTAACACAGATATTTGCGCACTCTTAAAGGTTACTGCAGTGAATGTCACATTAAAAATTCCAAGTAGAGATGTCACCATATCTTGCTTATATTGTATGGTGAGCCCTTCAAAACCTACTGCACCTACAGTACATTAAGATGACACCTACAGGCATAAGGGCTATTGTTGCGGTGTACAGGTGGGTACAATAAATTTTGGATCGATTTTAGAGAGCTCACCATACACTGTAAACAGTTTATAGTGGCATGTGTGCCTGGGACTTTGAAATGTGACAGTCACTGAAGAAACCCCTAGATTGCCCCTCTGCTGTGCTCAGCTCTCTGTAAACAGTTTGCTAAGAATGCAGGGTGCTATGAGGTCTGAAAAACTTTCTTTTGTGTGTTTTTCATGTGGACATATTTATATTTGAGAATGGCCAAAAAAGATAGACATACTAAGGAACAAAACGTCTACATAGGTCATTAAAAAAAAAAGAAGAAGAAGATAGATGTCTTGCTGTTTTGAGAATGAACATTTTCTCTACTATTATATGGCAGCGTCTTTCGTCACATCCGAGAATTATCTACCGGATGCTGTGAAGTTTTAAGCGAGGTTAAAGAGTTCGGAGTCTCTGAACCTGCCATATAATAGTGTTTTATAAATAGTGCTGATAAAACCAACTATAGTGCTCCTGAAGAAGCTCTGTTGCAGATTGAGAGAGCAAAATGGAGATCTTCCGTCGTTTCCAGATGGCTGTGTAGTAATATACTCATAAACTAAGTACTATTACAATAATGAAATAGGATACTTATAATAAACAGCCATAGTAAACAGCTACAGCAAAAGTAAAAGTAAAATTCAAAGAGAACAATAAAAGAGATAGCTCATATTATACGCCGAGACGTGTTCTAATGGCAGTATAACTGTGAGCGCTTGAGTTCCATAATAAAACTCTATTATAAAAGTTTTTTATAATTTTTCCGAATGAGATATAAAGCTCGAGCAATAGCCTACATGTATTTGGATGATTGAGTGCGGTACACAAAACATTTTGAAGGAGTTCTTTTGTTCTTACATATTAGGGTTGTATTACATCTTAACAAATGAAACAAGAGCCATAGAAAAAAGAAATTGAAGTATTAGTCTTCAGATGCTATATGTATCTGTATTTTTGCAACCTTACCAGTCAGAAAATCTACCATTACTTCATATTCAGCCAAAGAAAAAAGTTCTCCTAAAGGTCTCAATTAAGCATTTTAACAATCTTAAACAATTCATATGAATAGTTACCGTAGGTGAGCAGTTATCTGGAAAATTAAGTGTTATTTTCTTTTAGACAAGCGTCTCTTTATCCTTCACTGAAAGAACATTGCTTTATGTATAAACAGATTTATGCTTCATTTATGCTTTGCTCACAATCTTTTGTTTAGCATAAAACTAACATCTACAAAATAAAAATCTTGATTTTTATTTTCCCCCTTAAAAATATAATAGTGTTTTTACCAGATCAACTTAATCTAAGGGGGTCTTTTTGCTAAGCTCTGTATGGTGCCAATGTTTGCACTTAATGCAACTAAAAAGAAAGTACCCATGCTCAGGCATTCTGGGTAACTTCAAAATGTGTGTGCTAAACACAAGTTAAAAATTGTTTTCTATTTTTTTGAGCGGGGTTTACTGTGGGGGGGGGGAGGGGAGTGAGCATTCCTGTGTTAATAAATTACTGCAACTGTATGGCCGCATTTTAACTGAGTAGTACAGGGATACTGCATGAGCTCTTAAGGTCCAGATTCTATAAACAATGCCTAACTTGGTAGGCACCTAGGAAAACAGCACCTACCACATATCAATTGAAGTTGGGTGCCATTGTTAGAACTGTGTCTAGCAGAACCTAAATTGACTTATGCATCGGTAGGCACATATACTATAGGTGCCGGTATATTAAGCCAGGGTTTTCTTGGCCTAAGCTAGGTACTTATCCATAGCCTGGCAGCCCTGGGTAGCTTTCCTCTTGCTATTGGAAGCTAAGCAGGGTCAGGCCTGGCTAGTACCTGGATTGGGGATCACTGGGGAATACCAGGTGCTATAGGCTGCAGGGCCCTATGTTGGGCAGCAGCAACATAGTGGAACCACACACTATGCAGGAGAAGGCAATGGAAAACTACTCCTGTACTCTGCCTTGAGTCACAAGGAAGATCACAAGGATTCCTCACTGCATGCAGCCATGGGTCAATGTATTTCAGGATCTCTAGCTATAACTCAGTCTGCTTACTTATTTGGACTTTTTATATTAATTACCATGATTGCATCTGACACTTATCCTGTCTTGCCTCTAGGCTGTTTATATTTATACTCTACCTGATTATGTACGGTCTTTAGACGCCAGCAGATTAGGCCTGGTCTAATGTAACTGTGCTTACCACAAGGATGCCTAGCGACACCTAAGCCTGCTTAGATACCGCTAGGTGTAATTCTATAAATGGCACCATGCTGTTGATTGACAATGGCACCATTAGGCATCATTTATAGAACCAGGCTCTATAGGGCTGCATTCTTGAAAAGCCGCCAAAAATTAGTTACCAGCTGGTGCCTAGATCATACTTACTGGTGACTAACTTAAGGGTTTTAATTGGCTTTAAATGGCATGCTCATTGGTCATACAATTAAAAACCAATTAAAGCCTCATCAAAACAAAAAATTAGATGATGCTAGGCAGCCTCCAGGGCTGGTGTCTAGGTCCACTGCGCATTGTCTAGTGATATCAAAAGCCGGAAGTGGGTATGTTTAGGGGCAACACAGGACTTCAGCATCACTAGCCGTGATTCTGGAAGAACCCTTGGTGTCGGAAATGTAGGCGTGTAAAACCCTCAGTCCTTGCTAGGCGCCAGTAACCCCGAGTTTGAAAGCAATGCCTGGCTGTGATTGACACACGACAGGTGCCACTTTCAGAATCAGCCCCTTACTGTCTTCAAAATAGATGTTGGAAAGTACAGTAAAGAAGAACACCAGATTCATCTGGTGTGATATAACATTAGCTGAGCTGATGTCACCGGCTGGTAATATTTATTGAATGATGGTGTGGGTAAAATGGAAGGGGGGACAGAGGGTGAGGGGAATATATGAGGTGTTATCAAGGGTCTGTAGAATAAGGATTGACAATTTTATAAGAGGAGGTAAGAAAGGGTTAATAGACAGAGCTTGGGAGGTTGCTAAGGTGATGGGGTGGAGCAGTCACGTGATTGGTTGGATGTTGTGGCAGGCTGGAGTGAACTCTGTGAGGAAAGGGGAACAGTAGAGTTGTCTCTTCAGGAAAAGATTATCCCACCCTCCCTCCCATCCATTTGTGCTGGTGTTATGTTTTGTGTCAGTGTTGTGGGGTGGGGTGGGGGGTTTACATGTTATATGTCAACTTGGGTGGGTTTAGGGGAGCTTATGGGGTTGGGGGGAGGTGGTCGCAGCTTTGGGTGGGGCGGAAAATGGGGTTTGGCCCAGTTGGATCTGGAAAATGAGCAGTTAATAAATAAATAAATGTGACACTCGTAGGCAATACCGCTGCGAGGGGAAGCATGACCTTGCGTCACCATGGATCATGTTTGGGGGGAGGGGAAGCATGACCTTGTGTCACCGTGGGTCATGTTTGGGGGGAGGGGAGGGGAAGCATGGCCTTGCGTCACCGTGGGCCATGTTTGGGGGAATGTTATAAATTTAAAGACTTAACGGGAGCTAGTTTCGACACCGAATAGCTCCCTTGGGGTGTGTGAAATATGCATTGGGGGTTTGTTGGTTTTTGGACATAGATTGTATTGTAAGTGAAGATAATATTCAGATAGATAATAAAGCTGCGGCCAATATTTATTCCAATAAAACTGAGTTGTGTGATTATTGATTGATGGTGATTAGCTTTCAGTTGCAGGTGACGGGAATGCGAATGCTAATGTTATTTGTTTTAGTGGCCGCACACTAATGGCAACATTAGCACATGGCCATTAATGGAAAAAAAATAGAAAATCAGCCATTACAGTAAAAATGGCTTTAGTGCGTAGGAAAAAAATAATGCAAGGGTGCTCTTTTTACCACACCTTAGTAAAAGGACCCCTTAATTAGCTAGCAATGCTTCTGTCCCTCACTTTCTTGAATGTGTTTCCATCACAAACATTTATAAGTCCTGAATTTGACTGCCAGCACAATTGAAATAAATCCCTGTTCGGTCTATAAATTGAAATATACATATATCTTATTACAATTTTCATGGCCTCTCTCAGCCTCTGTTTCCCCGGATCGCCGTCTGGAAAAGGGTGACCTCCCTTCTGTTTCCCACTCTTCTCCTACCCCCCCCCCAACCCCGCTTCCATCGTTGATTGGTCTTTCCTTCTCCTCCCTTCCCCCTCCCCCTCCCATCTTTTCCGCTCCGGCTTCGGCCGATTTGGCCGCCCTCCTCCCTAGGAAGAATCTTCTAGAGATACATCCTCGGTGTAAGAGAACATTTCATCCCCTGGTAGGCAGTTCCTGGCTACAGGATTGCCTCCTAATTCACTAGGGTGGTGCTCTCCTTTAAGAAGACCTCCCTCCTTTGAGGCAGCACAGAGGCTGCCAGACTGAAGGTGGGAATTTTCTATAATGTCCCTGCAGGTCTCTTCTCTCTTTCTCCCTTAGCTCCTTCAAGTCTGCTACTCTAGCCTCAAGAGATTGGACCTGTTCCCCTAGTACTAGAAGCTCTTTGCATCGAGCACACACATAAGACCTCTCACCAACTGGGAGATAATCAAATGTGGCATTCTTTGCAAAAGACTAGATAGCCCCCGTCTTGCTGGACTGCTGCCCACATCTTAATATTGGTGAGTTCTTTGTTAAATTACTACTGGAGTTGGAAAATGTACACCAAGGTCTCCTAAGATTGCTAGTTAGGCTATGGTACTGTTTAATTTTATTATTATTTTGTAATGTTGTAAGTGGTAGGTTACTCTCCCATGATTTCTTAGACTATTTCTTAAGAGTTAATTACTAGCTAATAGAGATTAGCTAATTACTTTTTTAGCCTTTTAATTGGTCCAAGGGACAATATCAGATATCAGGGCAGGGATGGATGGGTGGGAGCTAAGGAGGATTGGAGGGAATTAACCACTAAGCAAAGACTTTCCTCTATTACTATCTGTGCTCTAATCTGATTTTATGGTTTGAAATGCAACCTAAAATACTAATTTACTGTAGACCAAACACTTCTTGTATAAAAACCCTAACAGAGACTCTAAAGGCTACACTATTGATTAACTTACTTTGCTGAAAAAGCAGAATACTGAACTAAAAAGTAAAAGAGAAGGACAATGGAATAACCTACTGAATTTTTGCTTTTTCCCAAATTTGAATGCCAGCAGGTAAGATATTCCAATGAAGTTTGTCTTCCCCTTAGAAGATCCTCACTCAGTACTTCTTCGGGCAACATTAGCACGTGTCCATTAATAAAACACAGAAATAGACCATTATACAGCTGCAGTAAAAGTATCCTTAGCATGAGGGAAACCCCCTTATAAAGTCATACTAAGGCCATTTTATATCAAACCTGTTCAACAGGACCCCAGAAGTCTTAATTAATGACTAATTTTAATTAGTTGCCATAGTTGCAATAGCTATATATGAATACTGGATTGTGACATCAACCATTCTCTCTGAAATTCCTCTACATTTGTAGAGTTTTTTCTGCTCTTAAACTGAGATTGTATATTGTAAAAATGATTGACATCTTTTTTTAAAATAAAATCTAAGGAAATAAAAAATGATCAGTCAAGGGCAGCACACAAGTTTTAAGGTTAGCTACAAACTCTAACCTAATCAAGATATGTTCTATAAAATACAAAATCTAAGATGCTGCTTGTCTCAAAATCTATAGCAGATATAACAGAAAAAAATACAAAACCCCAAAACACCTTGTTTTATGCATATGTTCTTATCAATCAAATTAAAATCACCAATAATTTTTTAAAAATCTGAATATTCAATTACAACCCTATAAACCATTTTAACAAAAACATAGGGTCCATTACCATATTCCCAAGGTATCACTATCCATCTCCAGTGGCGTACCAAGGGCGGGGGGTGCTGACTGCCCCGGGTGCCAGCCCTAAGGGGGTGCACAGCCACCTGGCCAGCTGGGTCCGGAACCTCCCACGCTGCTCTAAATAGCACCTGCACCTCAGCGCGGCTGCCATACTTATTCTGAAGCAGAGTCGGCAGCTGCGCTGAAGTGCAGGAAGGTCCTGCGATGACTACCATCTGCCGCCTCTATTCCGGAAGAGGTAAGTGATGTCGGAGGGGGTGGACTGGCAACCACAGTCATTGCGGGTCCTTGCCGCAACTCCCTGCATCTGCTGGCCCACCCCCTCCGGTTTCACTTACCTCTTCCAGAGCAGAGGCAACAGAAACAGTCATTGCGGGACCTTGTTGGCTTGGAGGGAGAAAGCAGCATAGGCGGGTGGTGGAGAGAGAGAAAAGGGGTCAGAGTGCTATGGAAGGGTGGTAGAGGGAGAGAAAAGGGCAGGGTGATATGGAAGGGTGGTGGAAGGAGAGAAAGGGGGCAGATGCTGATGAATTGGTGTGCAGAGAAAGGGGAGAGAGAGACATAAGGGGGAAGGATACTGGCTGGAATTGGGTTGGAGGAAAAGAAAGGGGTCAGATGTTGATGGAAGTGGGGGGAAGGGAAATAAGAGAGTGAAATGCCATACTATAGGGGTGTGGGGGAGAGAAGGGAAGAAGAGGAGAAGAGAGAGATGCCAGACCATTAGAGGAGGGAAGGGAAGAAGATGAATGCCAGACCAATGGGGTGAAGGGAGAGATGGAAGGGGAAGCCAAAATTTCTGGAAGGGGAATAGAAGGAGAGAAGGGAAAATTATGTCCTACCTGTTAATTTTCTTTCCTTTAGTCACAGCAAATGAATCCAGAGACTAGTGGGATAACAGCCATCAACCAGCAGGTGGAGATAGAGCATATTGAGTTGTTCTCAAGGTATATCTTGGATGCACAAGAACAAACACCTAAAGAAGGCCTGAGCCAACAGAAAGAACACTCAACTGAAGCCTGAGCCACTGGAAAATCGCTCAACGGAGGCCTTAGCCACTGGAAAGAACATGCAACGGAGTCCTGAGCCACCGGAAAGAAAATGTAACGGAGGCCTGAGCCACTGGAAAGAACACTTAGCGGAAAACAGAGGTACAGGAAATAAATCTCCACTGAGGCTGGAGCCATAGGAAAGCCTTCTCAACTGAGGCCTGAGCCATGAGAAAGAACTCTCAACTGAGGCCAAGCCCCAGGAACAGTCACAACTGAGGCCTAAGCCACAGGAATACCACTCACCTGAGACCTAAGTCCCAAGAACACTCCTTGCCTGAGGCCGAAGCCCCAGGAACACTCTGTCTGAGGCTGAAGCTCCAGGAATACTCCTTGTCTGAGGCTGAAGCCACAGGACCACCCCCTGTTTGCGGCTTAAGCCCCAGGAACCTACCTCATGTGAGGCCTACACTCTTCGTCTGAGGCCCAAGCCACAGGAATACTTCTGCACTGAGGTCAAAGCCTTCCCACTGTGTCCCCCAAGGGCAGTCCTGGATCAACAAAGAACTGCCTACCACTCCCTGTTGGAAGGTATCTCCGGGCAGAAAGAAATACAACCATGGTCCCGTCAGCGGCCATGAACCGCCCTGACCAAAGCCACCTCCAGGGAATCAGCCGCTCTCTCTCGGAGGCCCTGATAATCAAAGGGAACTATCGCCCACAAACTGCTGGTGACCGACCAGCAGACAGAGTGTAGGCCACCGGAGACCATGCTCCTACCTACTCTTGCAACCAGAAGCAAGTAAAAAAATAAAACGTGCACTCGCACCGCGCTGAAAAGCGCCTGGGACCTCATGACATATGGGCCCTAAGGCATCCTACAGCCTCGCAGACCCAAGCCTATCTCACAAACCGTACCAAAGTAGCAACCCATTCACCCACAGGCAAACTCACCTGCCACTGCTGCAAGCAGCGTACCCCTGGCCACTACCAGAAAAGAACAAAACTAAATGTGCCATGAGGCAGTGAAGAAACAAACAGCCCCGGCTCATCTGCGGGAAGGCGTCGGAAATCCTCGCCGCTGGCGCCCCCTCTCCCCACGGAGGCCTAAGCCACCCGAGGGGGAAGAATACTGCCAGGCATCCCGAGCTAGGCTATCACATCTCCAGGAAAGGCCATGCAGCAAGCCCTTGCAACCCTGAACTGCGACACACCCAGAATCCCCGACTAAAAAAAGAAAATATCACCTTACCTTTTCCTCTTCAGGTACCCCTCGTGGGTAAGCAGAAAACTCACCGAAGGCACTCTGTCGGTTCGGGTAAGGGATGTTGGGGGGACCCAGGTGTTCCCCTGAAGAGTGTGAGATAGGAACACTGGGAGGACCCAGCTGGCATAATATGCTAGAACACCCCTCCATTCCACAAACCTGACCTGACTTGAATGCTCTGTATCCCCAGGTCCCATAGAATCCAGGAGCTGTTAGAAACACATCCACAACCAGCTGGAGATAACTGTTTGGCCAGGAGGCTGTGCGTCCAAGATATACCCTGAGAACAACTCAGTACGCTCTATCTCCACCTGCTGGTTGATGGCTGTTATCCCACTATTCTCTGGATTCATCTGCCGCTGATGACAAGGAAGATACCATATAGAAGGGGCAGAGAGAGGGTAGACAGTGGATGAAAGGAAGATGAGGAAAGCAGAAACCAAAGAATACAAGGTAGAAAAAAAAAAATATATATATATTTTTTTTTTTTTGCTTTAGGGGAGATTCATCGCTGATTCTGTGGTATTGCATTGTATGCAGAGTTCAGCTTCTTGGCGGTTCAATATAACCTTTATCTACGTATTTCTACTTTATCCCTCCTTTTACAAAACTGTACAACATTTTTTAGCTCCGGCCATGGTGGTAACAGCTCTGATGCTCAGAATTCATGGCTAAAAACCACATTACAGTTTTGTAAAATGAGAAGGGGTTGGTTTGTGATTACATATTCCATACTAGGTGAAGGTGTTTTCTGTGTTCTGTGTGTTCGAAAGACACGGTTTTCTGTTAGGATTGACTGTGCAGGATTCATCTGTACTACTCTGGCTTGTTTACCGTATTTTCACGCATATAACGCGCGCGTTATACGCGTTTTTACCTACCGCGCATACCCCTCGCGCGTTATATGCGTGAGCGCGGTATACAAAAGTTTTAAAACATAGTTCCCACCCCGCCCGACACCCGATTCACCCTCCCAGCAGGACCACTCGCACCCCCACCCCGAACGACCACTCGCACGCGCTCCCACCCGCACCCGCATCCACGATCGGAGCAAGAGGGAGCCCAAGCCCTCTTGCCCGGCCGACTCCCCGACGTCCGATACATCCCCCCCCCGGCAGGACCACTCGCACCCCCACCCCGAACGACCGCTCGCACGCGCTCCCACCCGCACCCACGATCGGAGCAAGAGGGAGCCCAAGCCCTCTTGCCCGGCCGACTCCCCGACGTCCGATACATCCCCCCCCCGGCAGGACCACTCGCACCCCCACCCCGAAGGACCGCCGACTTCCCGACAATATCGGGCCAGAAGGGAGCCCAAACCCTCCTGGCCACGGCGACCCCCTACCCCCACCCCGCACTACATTACGGGCAGGAGGGATCCCAGGCCCTCCTGCCCTCGACGCAACCCCCCCTCCCCCCCAACGACCGTCCCCCCCCAAGAACCTCCGACCGCCCCCCAGCCGACCCGCGATCCCCCTGGCGACCCCCACGACCCCCCCACCCCCCTTCCCCGTACCTTTGGTAGTTGGCCGGACAGACGGGAGCCAAACCCGCCTGTCCGGCAGGCAGCCAACGAAGGAATGAGGCCGGATTGGCCCATCCATCCTAAAGCTCCGCCTACTGGTGGGGCCTAAGGCGCGTGGGCCAATCAGAATAGGCCCTGGAGCCTTAGGTCCCACCTGGGGGCGCGGCCTGAGGCACATGGGCCCAACCCGACCATGTGCCTCAGGCCGCGCCCCCAGGTGGGACCTAAGGCTCCAGGGCCTATTCTGATTGGCCCACGCGCCTTAGGCCCCACCAGTAGGCGGAGCTTTAGGATGGATGGGCCAATCCGGCCTCATTCCTTCGTTGGCTGCCTGCCGGACAGGCGGGTTTGGCTCCCGTCTGTCCGGCCAACTACCAAAGGTACGGGGAAGGGGGGTGGGGGGGGTCGTGGGGGTCGCCAGGGGGGTCGCGGGTCGGCTGGGGGGGCGGTCGGAGGTTCTTGGGGGGGGCGGTCGTTGGGGGGGAGGGGGGTTTGCGTCGAGGGCAGGAGGGCCTGGGATCCCTCCTGCCCGTAATGTAGTGCGGGGTGGGGTTAGGGGGTCGCCGTGGCCAGGAGGGTTTGGGCTCCCTTCTGGCCCAACTACCAAAGGTACGGGGAAGGGGGGTGGGGGGGTCGTGGGGGTCGCCAGGGTGGTCGCGGGTCGGCTGGGGGGGCGGTCGTTGGGGGGAGGGGGGTTTGCGTCGAGGGCAGGAGGGCCTGGGATCCCTCCTGCCCGTAATGTAGTGCGGGGTGGGGTTAGGGGGTCGCCGTGGCCAGGAGGATTTGGGCTCCCTCCTGGCCCGATATTGTTGGGGAATCGGCGGTCCTTCGGGGGGAGGGATGTATCGGACGTCGGGGGGGGGCATCAGGCTTTCAGGATGGGGACAGACCTTCAAGGGGGGACAGTGCACGGAAGTCAGGGGGGGTGAACGGAGAGTCGGGACAGCGCACGGAAAGTCGGGGCAGTGCACGAAAGTCAGGGGGGGTGAACGGAGAGTCGGGACAGCGCACGGAGAGGCGGGGCAGTGCACGGAAGTCAGGGGGGTGAACGGAGAGTCGGGCAGCATGCGCGGTATAATCGTGAGCGCGTTATACCAAAGTTTTTGTGCTTATCATCGTGATTTCTGCGCGCTATACACGTGTGCGCGTTTTATACGGGTGCGTGTTATTTGCGTGAAAATACGGTAATTTTATAAAAGGTGTATTGATGTTGTACTGCTCACTGCAGTATGTAAGATGCTGCCTTTTCCTAGGTACACTCTTGTATGACACGTGGATTGTTACTAAAGATCATGTTTTTCCTACAGATGGGGATGGGGCTGGGGTGGAGTGGGGGTGTCAAAAAATGATGGGCCCCGGGTGTCACATAGGCTAGGTACGCCACTACCCATCTCCACCTAATTTGCCATTCTCAATGAGAACAGATGGTAATCCATAATCTATTTTTACACCCCTCCATATTTGCAGCCATGGCATCCCTAGACAGAAATATTTGGGGTGCCAGTGGGGGGGGGGGGGTTCAAGCTAGGTAAGGGTAGGAGCAAATCAAAGCAAAATTTCTGTACATAATAGCCTTCTTTCTTTCACTTTTAAATTAGCAGTCTTCTATACATTAAAGAAACCCTTTAGCCAGTACCAAGAACCTGATAAAATCAACACTATAACTGATAGCAACCTTCAACAAATTCTTCTATGTGGGCATGGAATTTGGATTCCCTATATGATTAATCAGAATCTCAATATAAACCTTGACACTCCTGTTTTATTTATTTATTAATTTATTTACAAATTTTAATACCACTTAAACTTAGGAGATTTCCAAAAAGCATACAAGATATAAAAAAGCAATACTTCTTACAAGCAAAATTAAGTTGTCTTAACGTCTACACTTCTGTCAAACTTGCAGTCCTTTGTATCACAATCTCCTTATTCCCCAGCAATGAAACTATCCCCCTTACAACCAGGGCAGGATTAATTTGTCGAGGGCCCCTAGGCACTGGGCCCCCTGCCCCACCCCGCCCCACCATGCGCCCAGGCAGAAACAGGAAGCTGCGTCAGAGGGAAGCTTTGGGCAAGCAGCACCGCTTGCACAATTACAGTTCCCATTGCCTTTCTTGCGTTGCTTGCTTGTCTTACTTCCGTTGATAGGGGAGGGCTGCGTTGCCGATTGGGGTGGGGCCCGCGTTGCCGATCGATACTGGAGGGGCCCATCACCGTTGGAAAACACAATGTTGATGCCCTCCTTCATCGGGCCCCCCTGACCATTTTGGGCCCTAGGCACGTGCCTACTTGGCCTATTGGTTAATCCTGCCCTGCTACAACTCACCACACAAAAAAATATTCAAAATCACTTCAGAACCGCACACACTCCTTCCACTGCCAGATATGTTGTTTAAAGCAGATGAGATTTATGGTGTGGTAACTCTACTGTACTACTTCTTAACTTAGGGCTCCTTTTACAAAGGTGTGTTAGGGCCTTAATGCGCGGAATAGTGCGTGCTAAAATGCCACGCGCGCTAGCCGCTACTGCCTCCTCTTGAGCAGGCAGTAGTTTTCGGCTAGCGCACGCTAATCCAGTGCGTGCACTAAAAACGCTGGCGCACCTTTGTAAAAGGAGCCCTTAGTCTTTGGGGCACATAAGATATGCATAAGATAGCTTTACATACACTGCCTCCTTGGTATACAGACCTATCTTGTGCATATTCATTGGGGATATCCTGAAAATCCAACTGGCTGGGTGTGCTCCAAGGACTGAGTTGCGGTGTACTGCTCTACCGGATGTGGAAACCCCACCAGTACTGAGCCTTTTTTAGTTTTCTAACAGGCCAGAAACATTGCAAAAGCACACCCTGCAAGACAGACACTAAAATCCTCTATAAGAAACTTATCAAATCATAATAGGTCTAACCCACCTATGGAAAGACAGGCTCTAGAGCACCGATATACCTGTCACTGGACTCTTATAGATTCCTATACTGTATATACCACATGCCAATAGAATCCTTCACTCCAGTTGCAGATACAGAACATGACTCTCACCTGATACAAAAATAGGGGGACTACAAAAAAAAAAAAAAACAACCCATGCAGACAAAAAACTGAAACCAGAAATACAAAAGAAATAAAAAGAAATGCATATTATTTATTTTTTAAAAATTTCTAACCTGCTTAGACCTAAATGATTTACAAAAATACAAACATAATCATCATGTAACCAACATGCAAATAAGTAAACAAAAATCTGAAACATCTTCAATCCAGAACCTAGGTCCTCTAAAGTGCAAAATAAAGCTGACAGATATAAATTCTGAACATAATTCAATCACTAAACAAAAAATAAAATTTAATTATTATAATCATGTTCCCAGTTTCTGGTTCTACTTTCCTTTGCCTGTGCTCTTAACTCTTTTTCCAGGACTTTCTTACCATTTGCAATTTTTTCTCACCTCCTCTGTTCTTCACTTCCTGACCTATGTCTGTTTGGCACTGATCTTTCAGGTTTATCTTTCTTTAATTTATCTGCCTCCTCAAATCTAGCTTTCCGTCTCCCTTTCCCCTTCATGTGCAGAAATTCTTCCCTCTTCCTTTTAGGGACATTTCTCCCCGCCCCGTAACTTCATGGGCAGCATGTCTCTCCTCTTCCCTTCATGGGTAGCATTTCACTCACTTTCCCTCTGTGGTATTGTCTCTCCTCCTCCCAACCTCCATTCTCTCCCATTGGTCCAATATTTTTCCCTATCTTCCTCCTTCCTTCCCTCGTCAAGTCTCTCTTTCTTCTGCTGTGAGTCTATAAACTTTGTTATGGCTGCCAGCAGCTATTAGATCAGGCATTCCTTTGGCCACCTTGGGCAATAAAGGAATTTTTCAAAGAGGGAAGGATTCTGGGACAGGCCAAAAGAAGGCCTGATCTAATTGCTGTCAGCGACTGCAACAAGTTTGCAGACTCACAGTGGAGGAAAAAGACCGGACTAGAGAACGGGGCGGGGGCTGAGGAAGGTAGGAAGCCTAAGCCATTACCAAAGGGGAAGCATGCTGATTCTGTTTGAGGTAGACAATGGGTAACAAGGTGATTTTTTGAAATGGCATTCACCACCCTATGACACCTTGTAATGATGCCTATTTACAATCTGTTTAATAATAATAATAATTTTATTCTTATATACTGCCATACCGAAAAAGTTCTAGGCAGTTCACAACAAGGTGAGCTAATACATGGGAAAATTTTTGTAACGACATGCATTTGCTGAAGGAAAATAAACCCAACCAGATCTGCGAATATTTTTCTTAGAAATAAAAAAACTAAAATAATAATAATAATTTTATTCTTATATACCGCCATACCAAAAAAGTTCTAGGCGGTTCACAACAAGGTGAGCTAATACATGGGATACAGATAAAATACAAATTAGAATAATGGACTTAAAAACAGATAAAGACAGAAAGCATTTACAATATAATGCAGAAAATACCAGCAAGGCAGGGAAAGAAGTAATACAAGTTGAATATAAGGAACTTGATTGAAAAAATAAAGCAGAATGCATTAAGATACCAGCCTATCAAAGAGTTGAGTTTTTAACAATTTTCTAAAATCATGATAGGAAGAGACCTCTAACATAATTTTTCCAAGCCATACATTCAATTAGAGGCTTGAAATGAGAGGGTTCTCTCAAGGAACTTCTTATAATGACAGGATTTTATAGAGGGATATGAAAACAAGTGCACTCTACGTGTGGTCTTTTTGGCCTGACTCAAAGAAAAATGAGACACAAGATAACCTGGTAACAAACCTGAAACTGATTTATAACAAATACAGGGAAATTTGAACAGAATTCTTAACTCTATCAGCAACCAATGGAGTTTCAAATAGAAAGGAGTGATATGCTCCCATTTCTTTAACCAAAAATGAGGCAAACGGCAGTATTCTGAATCACTCTCAATTTTTTGAAAATTTTCTTGTAAGCACCTAGATATATAATGTTACAATAATCGAGAATACTTAAGATAGAAGACTGTACCAGTAAATGAAAGGAAGTTTCGTTGAAATACTTCTTAATGGTATGAAGCTTCCAAAGCACAGAGATCCAAGTCATTCTGCTTACACAGCCTTTGGTATAGTGCTGACAAACACATTTTCTATTCCTCAAAACATAGTACAAACTCTTCACAGCTCTTATATAGATTGGCTAAAGAAAATATAAAGAGCATAACAACATAAGAACTTTACTGGGTCAGACCAATGGTCCATCTATCCCAGTATCCACAAAATATCAGCTTTAAACTAATAGCTGAATTAAAGAAGCCTTTCCGAATTAAACATGGCTACTCTAGCCTCAAGAGGCAAGCATATATTAGTACCCCTTACCCCTCTACACACTCTCCAGTATCATAATCATATGGACAGGGCTTAGCAGGAATTTAATGTTAACCAGCCAAATCAACTAAAGATATAGCAGTTGTAAGATAAATATGTTTATTTATTGATTTAAAAAATGTATAGACTACTTTAGATCAAAGCAGTGTACACAATGAACAAATATAATGAATAACAACCAACACACACAATATAAAAATAATATCAACATGGCAGAATTATCTAGATGTTATGGGGCTCATAATCGAAAGAGAAAAACATCCAAAAACTGGCCTAAGTCGGCACTTGGACGAACATTTCTCAAATATGTCCAAGTGCCGATAATAAAAACGGGTTTTGGACGTATTTCTAAACGACCTAGGCCTACATAATGCCACTGAACGACCAAAGCTAAATGGGCGTTTCGGGAGGAATATCGAGGGCGGGAGTTGGGCGGGACTTGATCCGGCTTAGACTTATTCGTACAGCATGTATAACCGAAAGTTATAATAATAATAATAATAATAATTTATTTCTTATATACCGTAAAGATACATTTTACAGTACATGGGATACAAACGGTTTACAATAAAGATACATTTTGTCAGGACGTGTTATGCAAGGGGAGAGAGGGTAAGAGTTAGTCTCAAATCTAGAATTGGGGAGGCGAGGTAGAGAGGAGTGCCGTAGCGAGGAAGAGGAGGTTGGGCATTTAGAATTTGTTAAACAATCAAGTTTTCAGGGATTTTCTAAAGCCTGTGTATGTAGTGGCCTCAAGTATGGGTTTTCCAAGCCAAGTGTTCAGCCTAGCTGCCTGGAAAGATAACATTCTATCTAAAAACTTTTTGTATTGGTAAGATTTCAGGGAGGGGTAATTAAATAGGCTTGTTCTGCCCATAGGAGGGGCCTCAGGCAACTGGGCCAGTTCCAGTTGGCCCAGTTGCCTAAGGCCTCTCCTATGGGCGGGCCATAGGTACCTGGGCCAATCAGGCCCTAGACCCCTCCCCGGTGCATCTCATCTCACCGAAGATGGCAGGCCTGCCGGCTGGAATGATCAGGGACCTGGCTATCTGGCCAATGTTAAGTTTAGTGGTGGGGTCCGGGGTGGTGGTAGGGTTGTTTGAGGGGGCGTTTGGGGGTTCACCGGGGTTCATGGGGGTGGGGGGCCATCTTTGGGAGGAGGGTTTGGGATCCCTCCTGTCGGTATTCGTGGGGGAGTTCGAGGGGTTCACGGGGACAGCGTTTTCAGCAGGAGGGCTAGGGATCACTCCTGTCGGTATTCATGGGGGGGGTAGGGGTTTGAGGGGTTCATTGGGGGCTGTGTCTTTGGCAGGAAGGCCTGGGCTCCCTCCTGCTGGTATTGTTGGGGGTTTGGGGTATCAGCAGGAGGTCTTGGAATCCCTCCTGCTGGTATTGTTTGGGGTTTGGGCATGCCAGCAGGAGGGCTTGGGATCCCTCCTGCCGGTTTGTGGCCGTTTGGAAGGTTCACGGCCATTTGGGATCGCTATTGCAGCAGGAGAGATTAGGAATCTCTCCTGCCGCAATCATTGCGGTGCAGGAGGGGAATTCTGTAACCGGTATTGTTTTTGACAGATGCCGGTTATAGACTCTAGCTTTTAGGTGAAGGACTGGCCCCTCTTTCGCCTAAAAGCTCTTGTTTTGGTTGTTTGGGACTTGTGCGATTTTTTTGTTTTGCAATGTGTTTTAAAGTTAGACATTGTGGTGGTCTGGGCAATTAAACTGCTGAACGTAGAGGTAGGCTATTCTAAAAAAAGACAAAAAAACCCCCTCATTTTGGATGTTTTGTTTTTTTTTAGAATGGAAATTTCCCTGCTGCTTCTTTCAGCATTTAGAGACTTAGGCCAAAATGGGATTTAGACATTTGTTTTTATATTATGCCCCTCCACTTGGTTATTTTTATTTCACTATATTCAAATAGCTAAACTTATCTGGATCTCTCTGAGAATCCAGTTATTTAACTATCTTTAACCAAACACCAAGGGCTCCTCTTACAAAGCCACGCTAGGTCCCTAACGCACAGAATATCGCACGTTAAATTGCCCGCGCGCTAGCCGCTACCGCCTCCTTTTGAGTAGGCGGTAGATTTTCGGCTAACGCGCACTAATCCGGTGTGTGCGTTAAAACCACTAGCGCGGCTTGGTAAAAGGAGCCCCAGGTTACTGAATATCTTGTTCACTAAATATGACATATATTCTCCATTTTTATCTGCATGAAATTAAATGAGTTTTTTTTATAAAAGTTTTTTTCCCCCCTTTCTGAAATAGCAACAACATATATTCAGGTGAAAAAGATAGCATGGATTAAAAGAGTACAAGAAAACTGAATTTTTCATTGCTTTTCTATTTGAGACTTAAATCTTAAGCCCAGCGTTTTCATATAAAAAGAACCCCTAAAACGAATGTTCTTTATTGCATACTGCTCTCTTATTATGAAATATGCAAACCTTGAAGTTTTAAATAGAATCTCTGATAGGAGAAAGAAGTAAAAGAGCCCATTGTTCTTTAGATATCTCTAGAATTGCATACAATATTGTCTCAGAAAAACGAGCTCTTGTTTGAACTGAACAGTGTTCAGTCAGATTGGAATAATTATAAAAAGTTAGTGCAAATAATATATCTCAGATGAAAAGAAGAAACTAAATTATATTTTCCAAAATAATCATTGCTATAATCTTAATGACCTTCATAAATTTTGTTGCTCGTTAAAATATTTAAATTTATCAAGTATTTCCATTATTCCCAACTGAAGAGTCTTGATGCTGACAAATGAAACATCTGAGACTTTGAGCAGACTAACCCCCCTCTTTTACTAAGGTGTGCTAACTGATTAGCATGCGCTAAAGGCTAACACGTCCATAGACTGACATGCACGTGTCAGCGTTTAGCGCACGCTAATCGGTTAGCGCACCTTAGTAAAAGAGGGCCTAAGCCTCTGCAGGTAAGTGAACATTGCTCTGCTGGAAAATTTGGTGACTGTAAGCTTGGATCGAAGGAACTAGGTAAAGAGGGCAACCTGCAATCAGATGACTGGTCATGTTGAAAACAATCATGGGAATGACACTGGAGGACCTTACTGGATTAGTACAAAAAGGATCTCTTTTTAGATTGTAATTCATCAAGTTGATAGGACTTGAAAGCGAGTCAATGGCACCTAACAAGCTTGGGAGACATCAGAGCAATTGTGGGTTTATTGGTAAATCTAGAGGGCAATTCAGTAATAAGGTACCTCTATTTAGTAGCTCCAACGTTGCACTGGGAGTACCTATGAGGGGCTACTGAAATGTTCTCCACCCAAAATGATATGGAGCCATGAAACTTGCAAGTTATTTCACACTTTTCTTGACACAGCAGCTTCAGGAGAGTCCTGCCGGCTCAGCTGATGGGGGATTCCCCTGATGCAATCAACTCAGTTGGCAGGGAGAGCTCCCAATTCCTCTCTCCCACCCTGAACCCTCTGAATAACCTCAACACCATGCCCAGCCCTTGAATCCCCCCCCCCCAGGACTAGCCCCCCCAAAAAAACTTTCCAATAGCCCTCTACTTTTACATTGAATAGGCAGGAGAGATGCCCACTCCCTCCTGCCTCAGGCCCCTCTCCCATCTGGCTGCATGACCCCCAACCCATCCTCCTGTGACTTGGCAGGAGGGATGCCCACTCTTCCTGCTGGCAAACCCGCCTCTTTAAAGTGGTGGGCCTTCCTCTTCCTGGTGCATCCTAGGATACACTGGGAGGGGCCTAAACTTCTAAGTCCCCTCCTCTTGGAGGGGACTTAAGCACTTCAAACAATCAGGGCCTTAGGCCAATGCTTAGTGCACCCTGGGATGAACTGGAAGGGCCTTAGGTGTCTGAGCCAATCAGGGCATTATGCCCCTCCCATTGAATCCCAGAATGCACTGGGAAGGGGAAGGCCCACCATTTTGAAGAGGTGGGCCTGTCAGCAGGATGTAGTAAACATCCCTTCTGCCAGGTCTTCTAAAAAAGGTACTTGGAAGTTGGGGGCAATGTGTCCAGGTTGGAGGGGGGACTGGAATATAACAGAAAGGAGTGTGCATTCCACCTGCTGTTTTTTTTTTTTTAAGTATGTGGGGTATCAGCATTGTGGGGTGCTGGCTGGCTCCCGGGGGATGGTTGTCCATGAGGGGGGGGGGGGCTCATCGGAAGGGGGATTTATTTTTGCTCCAGCTTTTATTTGTATGTTGTGTGAGCACACAACACAATAGCTGAGCCTATTCAAATAAAAACAAAAAAGTCCCAGCTCAGCTACAAAGGACCTTTTGGGATTTATTTTATATGGGCTCAGCTGTTGTGCTTGTGCTGTGTGCATGCATAGCACATGGACAACAGCTGCTGTGCTGGTGATCCTCTTGAATTTTAAACAGTGAGCACAGGGAGCCTTGGACCATATGGAAGGAAGAGGAGAAGAACACCCTCCCCCCTGGAGCTGCCCTGCTTGATCCCCCACCACGTTATTGGAAGGAGGAGAATGGGGAAGGGAGAGATTCTAGATGGGAGGGTATTTGGGAAGAGGAAGGCAGAGCAGGTAGACCTGGGGTGGTGGGACGGGAGGGAAGGAGGAGGAGGAAATGAGATCTGCTGGTTGGGAGGGCATTTGGGAAGAAAAGGGAAAGATGGTAGATATGGGGATAGTGGAAAGGAGGAGGAAGAAAGGAGAAATGCTGGATGAGAGGGCAGATGGGAAAAAAAGGGAGAGATGGTGGATTTGGGGATAGTGGGAGGGAGTGAAGGAGAAGGAAAAAGGGAGAGATGCTGGATAGGAGAGCAGTTGGAAAGAGAAAGATGATGGGCAAGGAGGTGGCAAGGGGTGGCAAGGAGGGAGAGAGCAATACTGGATAGAAGGGTTTTGGTGGGTGAGGAAACTGGGGAGGAGCCAGAAGGAGAGGAATTTAGGGTCCCTATCAATTTCTGCCCTGGGCACCAGCAGGTCCAACACCAGTTCTGCTTAACAGTCCTCCTCCCCCTGATCATCTTCTACCTAGGAACAGCTGGTCTCCTTCGCCCCGGAGAGCTGCTAGAACTGCTGTGATTCTGCTGCACCCAACCCCCCAGTGAGCTGCTGGTGCCACTGCTTCCATCTCCCCAGCAAGTTGTTGCCCCCCATCCCCTCGACAATCTGCGAGTGATGCACAGAACTGTGCTGAGAGCACAGGGAAGCAGAAGCAGAGTCAGGAAATAAGATTAGAAAGAAAATCACAAGATAACATAGGTAAGATTAATTATTTTATTGAAATATGTCAATTTTGAGAGTTTACATCTGCTATCTCTATATTACACTGTACAGGAGAAAGCTTTATGTGATTAATCATGCAATTAAAAATTATAATTTATGTGCAGCCCTAATTTATATATATTTATATATAAATTAGGGCTGGTGTGCGAGCATAATTCATTCCAAAAGCATGCTTGTTATCCAAAGTGTTCGTATATCAGAGCAAAGATCCCCATAAAAAAATAATGGCAACTTGGATGATTCGTTCCACTGACAATGCATCTCTCCTTCTCCCTCCCCCCCAACCCATATCTCTTCCAACGCTTCTCCCACTGCTGTCCTCCACTTTGACCCCCCCCTTCCCCAAGGCCACCCCAAGAACCAGCTTTGCTTCTCCCCCGAGGCCACCGGCACTGCTCCCTCCCTTTGCGACTATCAATACTGCTGTCCACCTCCTCCCCCACTGACCATCCCTGTGCTTACCCGTGTGCCAGTGCTGAAAGTGCCTGCCGCTGGTTCCATGCTGGGCTGCTGCGGGACCTTGAGCATCTGCGCATGCTCAAGGCCTTCTGGCTCTCACCTTCTCTGAAATTCTCTTAATAAGATGTCAGTGATCAAACAACCAAATACTCAAATACAGTACTCCCCCAAAATTTGTGGGGGTTCTATTTTAGGAACCCCCGCAAATTTTGAAAAACTGTGAATGCAGTTTTTTTGCCTGTCAAAAGGCAGGGGAGGCAGGAGAAGGCAGCTGGAGCGCTGGTGGGTGAAGAAAATCACTTGCGGTATTCTCTGACTGCATTTTCTGTAGTAAAGTTGGGCTACACTAATCAGGATCTGCTTTGACCTGCGACTCCTGATTTGTGTAGCCTGACTTTACTATAGGAAGAGGCAGTCAGAGCAGACCACGAATGAGCGAGTCTGCAATTCGCAAACCACAAATTTGCAGAAGAACACTGTATACAAATACCCACTATAAAAGTATTGTGAAGTATTATAAAATAATTTTAACTTAGGCTAGGAAAAGCTTCAGACTTGGAGGTCTTGAAGTAAAAGGTTTTTAAAAAAATATTTTGTACCCCCTCCCTTATTGATCCTAGGCTAAAAAGCATTCCTATTTTATATTTTTTCTATTCAAGTGCTCCTTCAAATAATTTATTCCTCAAATACCCAACAATACTCAAGAACACAAGAAAAAAGCGCTCACATATAGGGATGCTTCCTCTGTCCATCTGGCAGGCCCACCTTCATCTGAATGGTGGGCCTGCCCCTTCCTGGTGCATTGTGGGATACACTAGGGAGGGGCCTAAGGGCCTGATTGGCACAGTCAATGCTAACAGAGAACCATGTCTTTCATACACACAGTTTTACTAATCAACTTTGTTTTACTTCAAGCACTAATTTCAACACAAGGCTGATTTGGTTAAGTGAACACTCAGACCCACAGCTGAGGTCCGGTGAAACAAGTTCACGGGGCAGCTGTTAAGGAGACCATCATAGTTGTTCACAGTCTCCTCCACCAAACAAAGACTAAATAACAGAAAATAAAACTTAAATAAAAATAAAATCATAAATTTCACAACAACTTAACTTTGAATGGTGTAGATGGTACACATAACTGCTCCGGGCTCCTCCGTTTATTCACAATACCGACCCCCCAACCTAGGTTTCACCCGCTGGCTTCTTCAGGAGGGGTACTACAATTACAAGATAACTCAAATCAACACTGCACCACACAGCTTGCTAACTTAATAAACACTACATTTGAAATACTCAATGTACACACTCTCTCTACAACTTACCGGCACAAACACTCCATACTGCTCATACACGCACTACTGACAAGAAGAACTTCCCAGCAGGCCACGCTTTAAATACACTCCCCTTTTACTACCTACTATATCATCACTTCTGACATCATGATTGATTATAATTGAAACCATTCAATATCATTGTTTAATCCTGTGGGGGCCAAGGTATGCCATTGGAATATAAACTTCTGCTCCAAATAAAGAAGATGTTGAGTGATATTTCCAGATTCTTTATAAGCACACATAAGAACAGTATATTGTAATTCCTCAATAGAGTATTGTTGCTCAATCCACTGGCTCACCAGGGGGGCAGTTACACGTTTGCATCTTATATTGCTCAAGTGTTCGGCAATGCGGATTTTAATAGCACGCCGGGTATGTCCTATGTAATACAGCCTACAAGAGCAAATAATGCAATATATTACTGCAGATGACAAACAATTAGTGCCTGTTCTTAAATAAAATTTCTTACCCCCTGTTTGAGGAATTACCACTTGGTCAGTGTTGAGGACATGAGGGCAATACACACACTGATGACAACGTACATGAGGACCCTCTCTGTTCTGTTGGACAGGGTCACGATGTTTCAAAATCTGACCTAAATTCCGGCCCCTAGTATGGGCAAATAAAGGGCTGTCGTTCAAGCTCTCATGTACCTGCAGCACTGGCCAGTGTTTCAAAATGATTTTTCTAATTTGTTGACTTCGATTGGAATAAGGCAATACACATACCACGGCTCCACTATTCTCCCTTTGTTGGGGACGAAATAGCCACTCCCGCTGACAGTTACGGGCTCTCTTCCATGCCCATTTAACTACCCGGGGAGGATAACCTCTCTCCATAAACTTTGTGTATAAAAGCATGGCCTGCTGCTGAAAATCCCACTCGTCAGAGCAGATCCTCCGCAACCTTAAAAATTGTCCCATCGGGATACTATCCCTAAGGGGTTTTGGATGATAACTGTGATAATGTAGGAGAGTGTTCCGATCGGACGGTTTCCTATAAAGGGTAGTATCGTAACACACTTGAGAGTTGATCTGAGATTTTACTAGTTGGATATCCAAAAAGGATACCTTATCACTACTTACTTCATGAGTAAGAGTTATGTTGTGATCTGCCTGATTCAACTCATTTAGGAATTCCCCCAGTTCGTCACACTCCCCATTCCACAAAAAGAAGATATCGTCTATATACCTTCTCCATAGACCAACTTTACTAAACCATCTAGAAGTATAGACATGTTTATCTTCGTATTCAGACATGTAGAGGCAGGCGACGGACGGGGCCACCGTGGCCCCCATGACCACCCCCTTAGTCTGAAAGAAGAACCTATTTGCGAATTGAAAATAATTTTGACACACCACGAATTCAGCTAAAGTTCCTACTAACTCCTTCTTTTGAACTGAAATATTGGATTTACTGACTACCTGCTTGATAATTGCCAGGGCCGCCGATTGTGGCACGTTGGTATACAGGGCGGAAACGTCTGCAGTTACTAACAGTTTACAATCTTGACCCTCACATCTCTGCAAACATTGCAGGAAGTGAGAAGAGTCCCTTACATAGGACTGAACAGTACCAACATGTTTATAGATAAAACTATCTATAAACCTTGACAGAGGTTCCAGCACTGAACCAATTCCAGCCACAATCGGATGGCCCGGAGGGCACGTGAGAGACTTATGGATTTTGGGGATGAAGTATATATATGGGATTTCAGGGAATTCCACATTCAAACATTTAAACTCTTTAACTGTGATAACCTCAGCTTGACGTGCTGTATTTAGTATGATATCAATTGCATTCTTGATATCCTTAGTGGGATCAATATCAACTTCCCTATAGAAGCTTACATCTAATAATTGCCTTAAAGCTTCCATACAGTATTGGTCATGGTCCTGTATCACTATCCCACCGCCTTTATCGGCGCGTTGGATAATGATAGTAGGATCCTGCTGTAATGACCGTAGCATGCTGAACTGCTGCAAAGATAAATTAGAACCACATTTTAATTGTGATTTTTCAGCAAGATCAACGTCCCTCAATACTGCTTTCTCGAAGGCTGCTACAGAGACATCAGGCACTCCTGGAGGAGTCCACTTAGATTTTAATTTCATTCCTCTTGCTTCTATAGGGTCTGTTGTGGATGACTTGTCTGCAAAAAAAGTTTTTAACCTTAATACCCGGAAGAATCGATATAGGGATGCTCGGGTCTGAAAAGCATCATACTTGTTGACAGGTACAAACAATAGTCCTTTAGTTAACAAGTCCTCCTCCGCCGTAGTAAGGACTCTCGAAGACAAATTAAACATGCCTGTGTTTACTTGCGTGTTGATTTCTTCTCTTTGGGTCGAATGACCTTGGGTCTCACTGCTGGGTCCACTATCTCCGTCACCTCTGTTGGTGGTTGAGTGGGTAATCGTAAAAAAGAATCCGATAGTGTAGGTTGGAATTCTACTGATTTAACTGGGATCTTTCCTTTAGATGTTACATGCTCATCTGTATCTATAGAGGACCCACTAGTGGACAATTTGAACAGCACCTTCTTTCCCATCTGTCGGCTCTTCTGTGTATTGACTTTTTTATTCATCCAAGGATATACATATCCACGTGTGTAGTCTAAGTGATCTCGATGATATTTTTTGACCTTTATAGCTCTTTGCTCACTGGTATAGTTCTTCATCTGTGCTTCCAATTCTTGTACATTTTGTACAAACACTTCCTCAGAGTGTTCTAATTTATCAGCCAACTCACTCCTTTGTTCTTGAATAATAGGAGCTAGAGCATCAACAGTGAGCAGCATCAGGTCTATAGAACAGCGTGTTAGAGTTAAATTCCAATTTTGAACATACTGTGTGTTATCCATAAATCTAGGTTCTTTCCGAATCCTAAGTCCTCGGGGTACCCTCTGGGCATGGCAGTATTCTACCAATGTCGCTGAATGCAATTCAGCCCTAATCAAAGCTTTATTCAACGATTTAACTTCTTCCCAGGAGCAGATAGGATCTGAATTAACTTCATCAAATAGCCTAGAGCTGGCCATTAAAGCAGAGATCCGATCGTCTGTGAGCCCCGATTTGGAGGTCCATCCCAGGGCTGTCATTATCCCAATGTTAGAATATAATCAAAAAACAGCAAGGGAATATATTTATCCAAGGTGATGCTTATAAATCACTGTTGTACTAATCACCTTTGTTTTACTTCAAGCACTAATTTCAACACAAGGCTGATGTGGTTAAGTGAACACTCAGACCCACAGCTGAGGTCCGGTGAAACAAGTTCACGGGGCAGCTGTTAAGGAGACCATCATAGTTGTTCACAGTCTCCTCCACCAAACAAAGACTAAATAACAGAAAATAAAACTTAAATAAAAATAAAATCATAAATTTCACAACAACTTAACTTTGAATGGTGTAGATGGTACACATAACTGCTCCGGGCTCCTCCGTTTATTCACAATACCGACCCCCCAACCTAGGTTTCACCCGCTGGCTTCTTCAGGAGGGGTACTACAATTACAAGATAACTCAAATCAACACTGCACCACACAGCTTGCTAACTTAATAAACACTACATTTGAAATACTCAATGTACACACTCTCTCTACAACTTACCGGCACAAACACTCCATACTGCTCACACACGCACTACTGACAAGAAGAACTTCCCAGCAGGCCACGCTTTAAATACACACCCCTTTTACTACCTTCTACATCATCACTTCTGACATCATGATTGATTATAATTGAAACCATTCAATATCATTGTTTAATCCTGTGGGGGCCAAGGTATGCCATTGGAATATAAACTTCTGCTCCAAATAAAGAAGATGTTGAGTGATATTTCCAGATTCTTTATAAGCACACATAAGAACAGTATATTGTAATTCCTCAATAGAGTGTTGTTGCTCAATCCAATGGCTCACCAGGGGGGCAGTTACACGTTTGCATCTTATATTGCTCAAGTGTTCGGCAATGCGGATTTTAATAGCACGCCGGGTATGTCCTATGTAATACAGCCTACAAGGGCAAATAATGCAATATATTACTGCAGATGACAAACAATTAGTGCCTGTTCTTAAATAAAATTTCTTACCCCCTGTTTGAGGAATTACCACTTGGTCAGTGCTGAGGACATGAGGGCAATACACACACTGATGACAACGTACGTGAGGACCCTCTCTGTTCTGTTGGACAGGGTCACGATGTTTCAAAATCTGACCTAAATTCCGGCCCCTAGTATGGGCAAATAAAGGGCTGTCGTTCAAGCTCTCATGTACCTGCAGCACTGGCCAGTGTTTCAAAATGATTTTTCTAATTTGTTGACTTCGATTGGAATAAGGCAATACACATACCACGGCTCCACTATTCTCCCTTTGTTGGGGACGAACTGTCAGCGGGAGTGGCTATGTCAGAAGTGATGATGTAGAAGGTAGTAAAAGGGGTGTGTATTTAAAGCGTGGCCTGCTGGGAAGTTCTTCTTGTCAGTAGTGCGTGTGTGAGCAGTATGGAGTGTTTGTGCCGGTAAGTTGTAGAGAGAGTGTGTACATTGAGTATTTCAAATGTAGTGTTTATTAAGTTAGCAAGCTGTGTGGTGCAGTGTTGATTTGAGTTATCTTGTAATTGTAGTACCCCTCCTGAAGAAGCCAGCGGGTGAAACCTAGGTTGGGGGGTCGGTATTGTGAATAAACGGAGGAGCCCGGAGCAGTTATGTGTACCATCTACACCATTCAAAGTTAAGTTGTTGTGAAATTTATGATTTTATTTTTATTTAAGTTTTATTTTCTGTTATTTAGTCTTTGTTTGGTGGAGGAGACTGTGAACAACTATGATGGTCTCCTTAACAGCTGCCCCGTGAACTTGTTTCACCGGACCTCAGCTGTGGATCTGAGTGTTCACTTAACCACATCAGCCTTGTGTTGAAATTAGTGCTTGAAGTAAAACAAAGGTGATTAGTACAACAGTGATTTATAAGCATCACCTTGGATAAATATATTCCCTTGCTGTTTTTTGATTTTTTTTTTTTCATACACACAGAAAACACCTTCGCCCAGTATGGAATATGTAATCACAAACTACACCCCCCCCCCCCCCTTTTACAAAACCTTGGTGTGATTTTTAGCACCGGCCATGGTGGTAACTGCTTCGACGCTTATAGAATTTCTGTGAGTGTCGGAACGGTTTCAACTGCGGCTGACATTAAAAAATGCACTATGGTTTTGTAAAAGGGGGGAGGGGTAAAATAGAAATATGTAGACAAAAATTAAACTGAACCACCATGAAGATGGACTCTGCATACAATGCAAAATTACAGAAACAGAAACAGTGATGCATGTCCCCCAATATTGTGCAAAATATAAAGATAGCAGATGTAAATTTGGAAAATAGAGAAATAGTGATCATCACTTTATAAATTAAAAAATACCCCTCCCCCCTTTTTTATGAAGTTGTGTTAGGGTGTTTTTATTGCTGGCACTCATAGAATTCCTATAAGCTTCAGAGCTAATATCGCTGCGGCTGACGATAAAAAACCTTAATGCAGTTTCATAAGAGGGCCAAAAGGGAGGGAAAATAAAACAAAAATGGAAAATAAGATAATACCATTTTATTGGACTAATACATTTTTCAATTAGCTTTCAGAGGCTAAAATCTCTTTTCTCAGATCAGTAAAGTATACTGCTGTTAGGTATCCTGTCCTGAACTGAGAAAGGAGGTTTTGGTCTCTGAATTAGTCAAAAATGTATTGCAATTAGTCCAATAAATGGATCACCTTATTTCCATTTTCTATATGTAAATATTTATCAACACAGCAACAATTTATCTTAATGCACAAAAATATATATATAATTTTTTTCTACCTTTGTCTTCTCTGGTTTCAGCTTTCCTCATCTTCTCATCACTCTTTCCATCCACTGACTGCCCCTTCTATATGGCATCTCTCCTTCTATGCCCCTTCCAGAAACTGTCTGCCTCCCCCTTCCATTTCTCCCTCCACCTCCATTGGTCTGCTATCCTCTCCTTCTCTTCCCTTCTCTCTCCCACCCCCAACATCCCCATCATCTGACATTTCACTCTCTCCTCTCCCTTACCTTTCTTTTCTTCCCTTGTCTTCCTTAGTTTATTTTCTGCATCTGTCTAGATTAAATTCGTACAATTTCCCTTTTCACTGTGTCTATCTACAGATTGCCACCTATTTCCCTCACCCTTAGGCCCCTCCCCAGTGACGGTGGAGGGGGTGGACTGGCAGCCACAGTGGATGATGACTGAATTTAAAGTTTATTGCCACTACTACTGGTTCAGGAAAGCAGCAGCGGCAGAGTATGGCAGGAGGCTCTGGACCCAGTGTGCCAGCTATGCATCCCCTTAAAGCATTCACCCGGGGTGGACTACTCCTCCCCCCCCTTGGTACACCACTGCATGGGGGTTAGGTAAAGACATCAGCATTTACATATGCCTCTTCCAGGAGACACTTCATGTCTTGGGGCAGCGATAAATGCCCGTGACTGTGTTTTTCTATACAGATGTAGATTTCCTTTATGAAATGCACAATGCACATCTGAATTGCAAGCCTACCCAGGATATACCATCTCGTTTCCCTTCCTATGCCCCCATGATATTTAGATATAGTAATTGGGCCCTGTTCTGAAATGCCATTTACACATGTAAATGTTACAACTTACACTGTTAGGATGGGAGGACATAAGAGAAATGGAAAGACAGTGGTCTAAGCTGAAAGGAACGATAAAAATGGCGAAAGAAAGAAATAAAAACAAGAGAAAAAGGAAGCCAATATGCTTCTTCAAACTAGTGACGGAGAAAATAAAGGCGAAAGAGTTGGCGTTCGTGAAATATTAAAAAAACCCAAGAAGAGGAGTGCAGAAAGGACGACAGGGTGAAACTGAAAGAAGCCAAGAGAGAGATACGTCTGGTGAAAGCACAGGCAGAAGAACAAATGGCTAAAAATGTAAAAAAGGAAGACAAAAATTTTTTGCGGATATATTAGTGAAAGGAGGAAGATGAAAAATGGAATTGCTAAACTAAAAGATGCTGGGAACCAATATGTGAAGAGTGATGAGGAAAAAGCAAATGTGCTAAACAGAAGAAAATCCTGGAGAAGGACCGAGATTGCCTGCCAAAAATATACGAGAAAATGGAGTAGATTCTGCGCTTTTCACAGAGGAGAGTGTTTATGATCAACTTGAAAAACTGAAGGTGGACAAAGAGATGTGACCAAACGAGATCCATCCCAGGATACTAAGGGAGCTCAGAGAGGTTCTGGTGAGTCCTATTAAAGACTTGTTCAACAAATCTCTGGAGACGAGAGTGGTTCCCTGGGATAGGAGGAGAGCGGATGTGGTCCCTATTCACAAAAGTGGTCACAGGGATGAAGCGGGAAACTACAGGCCAGTGAGCCTCTCTTCGGTTGTTGGAAAAATAATGGAAGTTTTGCTGAAAGAAAGGATAGTGTACTTCCTTGAATCTAATGGGTTACAGGATCCGAGGCAACATGGCTTTACAAAAGGTAAATCGTGCCAAACGAACCTGATTGAATTTTTTGATTGGGTGACCAGAGAGCTGGATCGAGGACATATGCTAGATGTAATTTACTTAGATTTCAGCAAAGCCTTCAATACGGTTCCTCATAGGAGGCTGTTGAACAAACTTGAAGGGCTGAAGTTAGGACCCAAAGTGGTGAACTGGGTTAGAAACTGGCTGTCGGATAGACGCCAGAGGGTGGTGGTTAATGGAAGTCACTCGGAGGAAGGAAAGGTGAGTAGTCGATTCCCTCATGGTTCGGTGCTGGGGCTGATCCTGTTCAATATGTCTGTGAGTGACATTGCTAAAGGGTTAGAAGAAAAAGTGTGCCTTTTTGCAGATGATACCAGAGTAGACACCGAAGAGGGAGTGGAAAATATGAAAAAGGATCTGCAAAAGTTAGAGAAATGGTCTAATGCCTGTCAACTAAAATTCAATGCAAAGAAATGCAGAGTAATGCATTTGGGGATTAATAATCAGAAGGAACCATATATGCTGGGAGGTGAGAAGCTGATATGCATGGACGGGGAGAGGGACCTTGGGGTGATAGTGTCCAAAGATCTAAAGATGAAAAAACAGTGTGACAAGGCAGTGGCTGCTGCCAAAAGGATGATGGGCTGTATAAAGAGAGGTGTAGCTAGTAGAAGGAAGAAGGTGTTGATGCCCTTGTACAGGTCATTGGTAAGGCCCCACTTGGAGTATTGTGTTCAGTTTTGGAGACCGTATCTGGCGAAGGACGTAAGAAGATTTGAAGCGGTCCAGAGGATGGCGACGAAAATGATAGGAGGCTTGCGCCAGAAGACGTAAGAGGAGAGACTGGAAGCCCTAAATATGTATACCCTAGAGGAAAGGAGGGACAGGGGAGATATGATTCAGACATTCAAATACTTGAAGGGTATTAACGTAGAACAAAATCTTTTCCAGAGAAAGGAAAATGGTGAAACCAGAGAACATAATTTGAGGTTAAGGGGTTGTAGATTCAAGAGCAATGTTAGGAAATTCTACTTTACAGAGAGGGTGGTGGATGCCTGGAATGCGCTCCCGAGAGAGGTGGTGGAAAGGAAAACGGTGACTGAGTTCAAAGAAGTGTGGGATGAACACAGAGGATCTAGAATCAGAAAATAATATTAAATATTGAACTAAGGCCAGTACTGGGCAGACTTGCACAGTCTGGCCCTGATTCTGTATAGGACATCCAGGAGAGATGTCCTATACAGAATCGGTCCTACACTAAACCCCGATTCTGTAACTGGCGTCCATGGTACAGACGCCGGTTAGAGAATTTGGTTAAATTAGACACAGTCACTACACTTATCGCTGCAAGGGATCTCTCCCTGCTGCAATAAGTATAGCGGTCGCGGCCGCCTGTCCCATCGCCGGCAGGAGGATGCCCAACTCCTCCTGTCGGAACCCCGAACCCCCCTCCTCCCCAAACTGGTAATCGCCGACTGGAGGATGCCCAACTCCTCCTGTCGGAACCCCGAACCCCCTCCTCCCCCCCAAACTGGTAATCGCCGACAGGCCCGCCCGCCCCTGGCCAAGGCACCTGGGCCAGGCACCTGGGCCAATCAGGCCTTAGGATTAGTGGGGATGGGCGGACCCGCTATGCCTAAGGCCTGATTGGTCCAGGCTTCTAGAGCCTGGGCCAATCAGATTTAGCGGGGATGGGCCGGGAAGGGGCGGGCCCGCCTCATTTCCATGAGGCGGGCCTTTCGGCTGGACGGCAGCAAGACCCATCCAGCCAACCAACATTTAAAGGTTAGTTGGGGGAGGGAGATTAGTTGGGGCGGGGGGGTCGTCGGGCTTTCCGGCAGGAGGAGTTGGGCATTCTCCTGTCGTCGATTATGAGTTTGGGGTGGAGGGGGTTCTGGGGTTCGGGGTTCCGACAGGAGGAGTTGGGCATCCTCCTGTCGGCGATTACCAGTTTGGGGGGAGGGGGGGTTCGGGGTTCCTACAGGAGGAGTTGGGCATCCTCCTGCCGGCGATGGGACAGGCGCCCGCGGCCGCTATACTTATTGCAGCAGGGAGATCCCTTGCCACGATCAGTATAGCGGCCGCGTCTACTTACAATGTAGACCAGCATTTTGCTGGCCTACATTTTAAACGTCTCTTCCTCTACTAGGGAGATGCGTAGGGCCGCCTAGGTTCGCCTAAGGCCCGCCTAAGGCCTTTAGGCGAGCTTAGGCATCTTGCGGGCCTCCCTAGGCTCCCGGAGGCGCCTTCAATATAGGCGGCCTGCCTGGGGAGTATTTTTTTTTAAAACGTGCATCCCGATTGGCTGATTAGACAGCTGTAGGACACCTACAGCTGCCTAAAATCGGGACGCACTTTGTAGAATCAGGGCCTCTGTGTCTGTATATGACCGTTTGGGGGAGGATGGGCTGGGCTTCAATGGCTGGGAGGGTTTAGATAGGATGGAGTAGCTTTTAACTGAGATTTTGGCAGTTGGAACCCAAGCACAGTACCAGGTAGAGCTTTGGATTATTGCCCAGAAATAGCTAAGAAGAAAAAATTTAAAAAATTTAAATTGAATCAGGTTGGGCAGACTGGATGGACCATTTGGGTCTTTATCTGCCGTCATCTACTATGTTACTAGGGAATGCTTCTAAAATAAGGACCTTATTGCCATATTAAAGTTAATATTTTTTTCTGAATAAACAAACATTTGTAAGTTTGCAAACTACAGCTATGATTAGAACTGCTATCATTTTTTCCTATGCTACTATGATGATAAATGCTCTTGCCCAGTATGTGAACTCTCTGCCAGTATGACAAATTTGATTTGGTGCTGAATGACAGCTGCCGAAATATCAAAATCTGCCTTTAACTAATTTCAACAGATTGTATATCCATGTTGGAATAACACTATGAGACATCCAGGACAAGGGCCAAGCAGATAGTTAAAAGTAAACAGTTTCAAAAAAAAGTACCCAAAGTTGTACAGAAATATCCTCATGATATCAGAAGTAATTAAACTGCAGAAATAATTAAAACTGCATCTGTGCCTACTTAGGAAAGGACGTGACAGACATGATTTAGGGAGTTTGCTGATGGGCTAACATGCTTCCAGAAGAAGTAGGACAAGAATGGACTATGTGGAAGCTTCTCAAACACCTGCATACAAAAGCAGACAATAAGACATCTTTTAATATGCCCATTGCTTAAAGACAGCCATGTACAGTGCAAGATCATGCTGAGGCCAACTCACTAGCATGTAAAAGAACTTATCAAAGGAAAGAAATATGACCTTTGTAGTTGGACATAAGAAGATGTATACTTTGACAGAAAGATGTAGTGGGGTGGCCATGTCACCTGATCACCCATCAATCTTCCTTCTTCACCTTTCCTATTCAGTCTATCATGGGAAATATTTGTATGACTTGTTTTAGCTTTTCTGATAAATGTCATATTTGCTTCATTCCATTCTGACCTAACAGCTATATATACTTCTCCCTCCGTATTTGCTGTGATAGGGGATTAACAGACTCGCCAATACAGAAAAACCGCAAATAACTTTTTCATATGTTATATTCTCTGTTTTCTATTAAAAACCATTGTGAATATGGTGAAAACCATGAATAATATGGTGGGAGACCTGGCCTGTTCCTGAAGGAGAGGCAAAACACGGTGAAGAAAGTGCTGGGAATCAACGATTTTCTCTGTAAACACTTGGAATCAGCGATTTCTCTATGCAAGCTGATGTAATTTGGGGGGAGGAGCCAGCAAGCTAAAACTGGCAAATAATTGAAACCGCGATTGCGGAAACCATGAATACGGAGGGAAAAGTGTACCTACTCCAATTCAAAGGTATCACCTTACATATTTTATTATTTTTTCAGGTAGTAGATCAGGTTTATGCCAAGATTGCAAAAAAAAAGAGTGTAGTAAGGCCACCAGAGGCTAAAAATGTCAATACCATTGACTGAATTGTGCTAGCATTGAATTGCTTGTATGCCTTATATATAGGATTAACTACTCAAGCACAGCAAAAAGGCTACCAGTAGACTTAGAAAAATATAAATCGCTCATGCATAGAGACGAAGACTAAATATCTCAAGTGCCCAGAGATGGTGACCAGAGCCAATCATAATCACTCGGCTTATATCAGGGCTATCATTGATACAGCGTCTTATTTTCTCAATGAGCAATAATTCTGTAAGATAGTAGAATTGTGTACTTATATAGGCATTAATTTATGCTGTATGGTACTTAGCTCGGATCATAAATCACGCCCGGCTTGCATCTCGGGATTTATGACCCGAGCTAAGTACCATACAGCATAAATTAATGCCTATATAAGTACACAATTCTACTATCTTACACAATTATTGCTCATTGAGAAAATAAGACGCTGTATCAATGATAGCCCTGATATAAGCCGAGTGACTATGATTGGCTCTGGTCACCATCTCCGGGCACTTGAGATATTTAGTCTTCGTCTCTATGCATGAGCGATTTATATTTTTCTAAGTCTACTGGTGGCCTTTTTGCTGTGTTTGAGTAGTTATACTTTTGATTAATTTGAGATTATACATAGGGTTACCATATGGATCCAGAAAAGGGAGGATGGGTTTCATTTCCTTTGAAAGCAATGGAAGCAATGAGGACAGATTGAGACATCTGGGTTTTACTTGCACTGACAGCAATGGAAATAAAACCCGGATGTCTCAAACCGTCCTCCTTTTTCTGAAGCCATATGGTAACCCTACTTATATGTAATATACAAGAAGCATTCACTGTATGAAACCACCATATGATCCCCTAATGCAGGTATTGAGCCATGTTGGGTCCTTCAATAAAATCTGCTGCCTCCATTTTTAGTTCTATGCACCTTTATCTTTTATTGTTCCACCGGTGACCCTACTGCACTCTCCTTTGATGCTTTATGATTTATGTTGATGATTCCCTCGGCCTGTTTGTTATGCCCTGTTATGTTTGCTATGTTGCTTGCCCTATTGAAAAAAAATAATACATTACTTTTTAGAGCTGTTTTTGTTTAGAGCTGTTGTGCAGGCTGTGATTTTTAGCTCCATAGACTATTGTATCAGTTTATATGTACTCTTGTCTGACTAATTAAGAGATGACAGATGGCTCTGAATATTAGTTCAGTATTTGACAGGACATAGTAATAAGGACCGTGGGGCTCTTCTAAGAGAAATCCATTGGTTGCCAATTAAGGAGCGCTGTATAATTAAGATACTGGTTCAACCTTTAACCTTTTACTATCATAATAAATTTTACATTATGCTGGTTCCAATCGTAATTATTTTAGCAAAGTTTTGTATTATTCACCGTTATCATTTACGGCTATTGTAAACATAATGTAAATAAGTCATACGTCTGTAAATTCAAATATTTTGTGCTCCTGGCTCTTTATTAGTATGGGACATACGATGGCAATGACATTTTTGGAATGTCCCGTCATCCAGGACACACGATAGGAAAAGGTTAAAGTAGTAAAAAAAAACAACCAAACACCAGAAATCCTGTATGAACTTGTGTACGAGCACCTTCCTAATTGTTCCTTAAGCTCAACACAGAAGAGTAGACTGATACATCTTGGTAACATAGTAACATAGTAGATGACGGCAGATAGAGACCTGAATGGTCCATCCAGTCTGCCCAACCTGATTCAATTTAAATTTATTTTTTTTTTTCTTCTTAGCTATTTCTGGGTAATAATCCAAAGCTTTACCCGGTACTGTGCTTGGGTTCCAACTGCCGAAATCTCTGTTAAGACTTACTCCAGCCCATCTACACCCTCCCAGCCACTGAAGCCCTCCCCTACCCATCCTCCACCAAACGGCCATTCACAGACACAGACCGTGCAAGTCTGGCCAGTAACTGGCCTAGTTCAATATTTAATATTATTTTCTGATTCTAAATCTTCTGTGTTCATCCCACGCTTCTTTGAACTCAGTCACAGTTTTACTCTCCACCACCTCTCTCGGGAGCGCATTCCAGGCATCCACTACCCTCTCCGTAAAGTAGAATTTCCTAACATTGCCCCTGAATCTACCACCCCTCAACCTCAAATTATGTCCTCTGGTTTTACCATTTTCCTTTCTCTGGAAAAGATTTTGTTCTACGTTAATACCCTTCAAGTATTTGAACGTATTTGGTAAAGATGTAATGAAAAAGACTTGGAGGAGGAAGACCTTTAGGATGCTTGCATCAGTTTGATGGTATAAGCCAGGGGTGTCCAATGTCGGTCCTCGAGGGCCGCAATCCAGTCGGGTTTTCAGGATTTCCCCAGTAAATATGCATGAGATCTATATACATGCACTGCTTTCAATGCATATTCATTGGGGAAATCCTAAAAACCCGACTGGATTGCGGTCCTCAAGGACCGACATTGGACACCCCTGGTATAAGCTCTCTAAGAGCGGAGGAGTGGCCTAGAGGTTAGAGCTGCTGCCTCAGCACCCTGAAGTTGTAGGTTCAATCCCATTGCTGATCCCTGTGAATTGGGTATCCCAGGGTCCCAAAGAGCAGCCCCAGGTACCATAACAATATTGTGAACCTGCCAGGACATATAGGGAAAAAACACTTACCTCCCTCTTTTATAAAGGTGTGCTAAGCTTTTTAGTGTGCATGTTATCCTATGGACGTGTTAGCGGTTAGCGCATGTGTTGATTTAGCGTGCTAAATCCGCACTAAAACGCTTAGCGAGCCTTTGTAAAAGAGAGCCTAAGGCATACTTAATTACTATTTAATGTAGTGTAAACCACCTTGAGTAAATCTCTTCATGAAAAGATGGTCAATAAATAAATAAAAATGAATGTGTCCTTATTGTTATATAGACAGGGCTTGAAGTGTTGTGTTGTTTTTTCCCTTCTGATTGTTAGGATGTTTGATATGATTTTGTGTTTTTAGTATTTTATAAATTTATGTGCAGCATCTTTACTGGGATTTCCAAAGGAGAAGGTATATAAAGATTTTAAATAAATAACTAAAATATTTGACCAGTATTCAAAATGTATAAGTGACTTTTGAATTTTAAGCAGTATTTTATCCATAGTGCTGCTGAAAATGTTTGTATACCAGAATGCGCATCCAGAGGAGAAGCAAGATGACTTCCTGATCAGACACCCGATTATGCAGCTCTCTTACCCTTGTACGATTGGAGGATTATAGTAACTCTCCTCGGTATTGTTATGGGGAAGAGAAGAGGGGAATCCTCCAGTGTCTACTTCCACTCTAGCAATGAGGCAAACCACGCTTCAGGGGCTATGGATGCCGACTGGATCAAGACCTGTCTTTACCTCAGCTGTGCAGAATGGCAATTCCAGCAGTAGTGCAAGTGAAGGCTTGCAAAGTCTCGCTATGTTCTGCGGAGGCTGCGAGGCCTAAGCAACCAGGAAATATATCCCCATTGCATGGGGTTGATTTATCTGGACTGGGTAAAGTGTTCAGAAAAATCTGGATAGAGGTACTTTTAGGGAGACAAAGAGAATCGGGTCAGATTTTCTAGGATTTTCATATTATGTATAATGATTGGAATGACACCAATAAAGTGCAAATAGTTGTTTCTATTACACTTGCTAATAAATAGTTAAAATGTTAAAATTAGGTTTTTAAAAAAAGGGTTGAAACCATTTCTATTCTTTAAAAAAACAAAACAAAAACAACCTGGATCCAGTTACCCTAATTACTATCTGAATCCTTAACTGTGTTCACAGATCAATAAAATTCCTGACAGTTTCAGGTATTTTCTAAACAGAATTAACTTTATATTTTATTTCAATTTACGGTTTCTTTGTAAATTACTTTTCTCTTTGTTCACTCAGTGAAACCAATGTCCCAATTGCTTCAGGCTCATATATGCAAATGTAAGTGTTTCATTCTCTCTGTGGTATCTAAAATGTCCTTTTCTTCTTCTTCTTAACTTATATTTAGTTCAAGCTCTTTTGGTTCTTTGCTTCATCTTTCTTGTAATCTTCATCTGTATTTTCTTCTCCCTGTTAGCTATCTTAAAGCAAAATAAATGGAGGCTACCTTCCTGTATGTGTACTTTTAGTATCAGCCTGCCTTATCAGGATACCTTGTACTGCATCAGCAAACTACAGAATACAAATAAATGTATTTCTCTGACTGAAGTCCTGTCTGTTTACTTTGCTTCCTGAATTAACTAACAGAAAAACAGGGTCCTCTTCTGAAGTTTTTCAATTACTTCAGTTGTCTCACACAGCTCAATAATTTCCACTCAAACCACATTCATTCCAACCTTTCAAAAAAATAAAATTAAGTATTCCTGATAATACATCAGATTAAGAACTGTTTCTCCTCAAAGGATCATTCAAATGAATTATCAGCTGTAACCACTATGGTAAAAGTAGTCAGCTTTTCTATTTTAACCTTCTGGGAAAGGGGGGAGCCTGTTCTGAAAGGATGGACTCAATTGGGATGGATCCAGGCTGCTGGCAATAATGTTTAAAAAGGAGATAGAGCATCTTTTAAACTAAGATGGATGAGGGGATCCGATAGTTGCCCAGGAGTACATGGTTCAGTGTGGAGAATCCTTGAAGGATGCTATTGAAACAGGATATTTATGGAGCCCCAGTAGAGAGGTTTCAGTACTCGTGAAAGAAAGTCAGGAGTGTTTAAGAGGAAGGCAGAGTAAAGAATGCAAATTATCCCCATCATCTTCTCAGCAGGAAAAAAACACAATTTGAAGTGTCTATATACGAATGCTAGAAGCCTACAAAATTAAGATTAGAGAGTTAGGGTATACAGCTACAGTAGGGTTTCAGGAGATTCAGTGAATCCCCAGCTCTACAGCCCTGCTTTTTGTTGATGTTGTTTACTTTTTGCTTGATGCATTTTAATTTGTTGTGCAGGCAGCCTCTGAACCAGTCAAATTCTATAAACGGTGCCAAACTTAATTGTATTAATCAGCTTTAATTGGTATGATAATTGAACGCACCATTTAAAACTGATTAAAAACACATTAAAAAAAAAAGTGGGGACCTATCAGGGTAGGCTCCAGAATCATACCTACAACATGGTGCCTAGGAGCACCAAAGGTCAAAGTAGGCACATTTAGAGGCAGAGATGACCTTGGCGAGAATAGACAGGAGGAAGATCGTGTCAAGATAGGACAACAGGATAGGATAAGCAGCATAGAGTCTGTTTTACTTCTTGGGATCTAGCTGGGTACTTGGGACCTAGGTTGGCTACTATTGGAAACAGGATACTGGGCTTGATGGACCTTCAGTCTGTCCCAGTATGGCAATTCTTATGTTCTTATGTTAAGTGTGATTGACACATGGCTGGCATCATTTTCTAGGTGCCAGCTGACTTAGGTGCCTTTTACAGAATCCGGGCCTTACTGCATTTAGGTTCCTGCTGTCAATCCTGCTCTTTGGCTGTAAAATTGGACACTTAAATATAAGAGGCACCAATACTGAGCTATGCTAGAATTCTATAAATGAATCTGGATACCATGATCAGCTCAACCTAGGGTACCAGTGATAAAGGGCAGTATAAACCCAGTCTGATCTACCTTCAAACTCAAAGATGTCAGACTGGAATTTTGGCATCCTTTATCATCATTGCTCCGAGCCAGTGCCTCACCTGGTCCACCGGGAAGGGGAAGGCCCGCCATTCTGCAGAGGTGAACCTGCTGGCTGGAGGGATTAGGCATTCCTTTGGCTTGCCTTGCTGTTAAAGGTCCGGGGGAGTCCAGGTGGGCTTTGGGGGGGGGGGAAGTATCGGCAGGAGGGAGTAGGCATCCCTCCTGCCGGGGATTGTTTTGTGTTTTTAAAAAAAATTAGGTAGATACGTCAGAATAAAATATTAAGCTTATTTTTTAAATATTTGGGTAATTTTAAATTTTCTCCACTCTTCTATCAGACCAAAATTTGCTTTTAGTTTAGCTTCCAGAGGGAGTAATAGGGCAGAGTACAGTACAGGGGTTTAAGAAAGGATTGGACAATTTCCTGCTGGAAAAGGGGATAGAGGGGTATAAATAGAGGATTACTGCACAGGTCCTGGACCTGTTGGGCCGCCGCGTGAGCGGACTGCTGGGCATGATGGACCTCAGGTCTGACCCAGCAGAGGCATTGCTTATGTTCTTATGTTCTTTAATCCTTGTATGTCTCTTATTCTATGAATCCATAAAATATAAGCATTAATTGGTCTCTGGACTGCTCAGAGACGGGCTTTAGTTTATGAAGAAGGGTAATGCATTCAGAGGTGGAAGGAAAGTTGGTGAAAAGAAGTCTAATTAAGCAACGGGCACCTTTTCTAGCACACTGAAAGATTGAAATTCTGATTGCTCAAGGAGAACTTGTTGCATATTAAGTAGATGTTTCACACAGGATGCACAATGCTTGCTGTAACAGTGTCATTAGCCTCAAGGTGACACAATTTCTTACCTCAAGAAGTGAATGTGTTCCAAATTCAATTCTTTACACTTGTGTTAGAGTGGCAAATATGGATTGAAATTCTTATACCATCAATTTCTTTAAAAGTAGTATAGAAATGGTCACTCAATATGGATCTTCAGCTATGTCAGGAATGGTAACAAGCTATAGATCAGCCTTCTAGAAACATCTATTATAAGGTGCATATTGATCTATAATTAGGAACTCTGAAGCCTAATGCAAAAGAAACCTTGGAAATTCATTAAAAGTAGTGTGGAAATTTTGCATATACTACATAGTTAGGATTTAAACATTTCTTCTGAATTCTTAAACCCACCAGCACGCTAATGTTTTGAATCTTCTTTTTATCTATTCCCCAATGTTTCTAAAGAATATATGCTAGCTACTGCAGTTACAGTATGATATTTCTGATTTTTTTATATACTGAATTACCATTTTAAAATACAATATCTCACACAGAAATTCATGTGTGAAGTGGGAAATATGAAACCTTTCTTTAAAGTATAAACCAACACTGTGAAAATAATGCATTCAAAGTCTTATTCACTAGCCTTGTATTGTTTTCCAGTGTAATCGCCTAACACTCCATAAACCAATACAATAAAAAAAAACCATGTTTACTAAAGCACATTAAAATGCATATTGATATGTATTTTTAAGCATATGTTAGTACACAGAGATTGATATCCAAAAATCTGCTTTTCCAAGAGCTAGCTGAGGCTTGTGGCCAGTCATTGTGAGTCTGCTGGACTTTTATCTTAACTGTCTGCAGCCTCCATTTCAGATGGTCCATTTTTGCAGGACCCAGTTTAAATGGCAGTGCTCGAACTGACAGAGATAGGTGGAATCTTATAGACTTACCAATTTATCGAGGCACAAGCTTTCTATGATCAAAGTCCACTTCATCAGATGCATCTGCTCAATAAAGTATTAGTGATGAAATCTGCAGTTTTTTGCATTGCCCGCCTGGAGTATTAGTTCATGATAGTTCTGCTCTATTGAATCTGCTACAGATGTTGCAGATGGATATAACCAGAACAATAATTCTGGGAGATTTTAATGCACCGCCACAATTGCAGTCAACAGCAGGATTTTCTGCTTGATGCTTGGACTCGCTTGGATTTTCACAATGGGTGCAGCTGCAGATTCACCAGGCAGGGAATACACTGGACTTGTTCTATACAGAACATCAACAGAAAATATGAAAGTCATAAATATGCAGGTCAGTTTTCAACCTTGGGTAGATCATGCCTTGATAGTTGGGAAAGTGAGGGTGGGAGGATGTAGAATCCCTACCAAAAGGAAGACAGAAGTGAGATTGTTGCGGCCAAAAATTGATTTGACCATACTCTGGAAAGAATGGGGGCTGTGTTTAGAAGCTATTGACCTGGGATCAGGAGAAATAACAGTTATGGGGTGGAAAGTATCATTAAGTGCAATGTTAGACCATGTAGCTCCGTGTAATGATTGAACAATGAAATAGAATGGCAGGTGTTTTTGTAATCCCCGCCTCTGACAGCTTGTTTTTTTCTGGCAGCGAATCACTGCTCATGTTGTCAGTTTAAACCAGCGAATGTTCGTTCTGTCAATTGAGTGACCACGATAGGCAAAGAACAAGTAAACTGACAGGTAGCATCCCCTTATGCCTCTATGCATTTTAAGTTTGCTTTTTTTATATACAAACCTTTTTCAATGGGTAATTTAACACATGCTTCTCCTTTACAGTTATTGCGATGGCATTTTGATTAGGACTTACCATCTTGTCTTGCATTGAAAGCTGTTTTCAACACTACAATTTGGCTTCCTTGAGACAGATAAATGAAAGGTGGTCTGCGTCGGGACCCTCAGGAATCTTTTTCAGTTAAGTTGAATTGTTTATAGTTCTCTGAATATAGGAATCACACCAGTTTGAAAGTTTTTTTTATTTATCACTTTCTCACTATGGTACATATGCAATGATTGGGTGGTGGGTCTTGCTATATGGACTTTGTCTTTGGCAGGGCTACACATCTCTTAAGCACATGTTACAACTCAAATACTTACTTAATCAAGTTTTGAAGTAATGAGATCATTATTTCACATTCGGATTTACCCAGACATGTCTTCTTTTAGAGGACATGTCCGGGTGTCCAGACGGCTTTTCTAAACCCGGCTCTTTATCCGGGTTTTGAAAAGCTTCCAGCTCAGGACTGTGTCAGGAGGTCATCTGCATGTGGTGATGTCATGTGCATGCGCATACGTGTGTGATGTCATTGCATCACACCTGCACATGTGCAGATGCCCTCCTGATGTAATGTAATGTAATGTAATTTATTTCTTATATACCGCTACATCCGTTAGGTTCTAAGCGGTTTACAGAAAATATACATTAAGATTAGAAATAAGAAAGGTACTTGAAAAATTCCCTTACTGTCCCGAAGGCTCACAATCTAACTAAAGTACCTGGAGGGTAATAGAGAAGTGAAAAGTAGAGTTAGAGGAAAAATAAAAATAAAATAAACATTTTAACAAGACAGCATTGATCTAAATACTTTGGAAGGTAGAAGAGAGGAGAGAAAGGAATAGAAGCAGAAGGGGGAGCCGTTGAACAGTAGAATTCTGGAGAAATTTAAATGATAGAAATAGAACAAAACAAAGACAAAAGGCAAAACAATAGATAAGATTAAAGATAAATCATAAGCTGGAAAGAAAAATAAAATAAAACTTTGTCTTCAATCCACGGTTTCAGCGTCAGTGATGAAGTGGAGCAAGTAAGTTTAGGAGGAGCGATTGACGTTTCCAGAAAGGGCTTCTTCAGGGAAGAGACTTGGCAGACAGTCCCAGGATGCCTATGTCTCCTCCCCTGCGATGTTCTCCCATCCATGCATTCCCTCCCAGACACACTGCCCGTGCCCCAGCTGCTCCAAGGAGGCTGCCCCAGATGAGGCCCACGGTGAATGCAGGATTCTCTCCTCTGCGGGAAAGCCGCCCGGAGCCGACAGTCGATCTTCTTAGCGGATTGCATGGGGGGAAGAGTTCACACTCTTGGTAGGATCGGGTCTGTGTGCTCTCGGTGGTTGTGGCTGGTCTCGTTGCTGCTTAGGTGTAAAAGCAGTTGATCTCCACTGCTGCTGATATTTAAAAGCAGGCAGATTGATCTCTCCAATGGACTGCAGGGGGAGGAGTTCACACTCCTGGCAGGATCGGTTCTGTGGGCTCTTGGTGGTTGCGGTAGGTCTCGCTGCTGCTTGTATGTAAAAGCAGTTGTTTTTCTACTGCTGCTGATATTTAAAGCAGGTAGATTGATCTCTTAAACGGGATATAGGGGGAGGAGCTCACATGCCTGGTTGGATCGGGGCAAGGGCTCCTATTATAGGCAGCTGGTCTTGCTGCTACTTAGGTGTTAAACAGTTGATCTTCCTAGCGGACTGCAGGAGGTGTGGAGCTCACACTCCTGTCATGATCTGGTCTATGGGCTCTTGGTAGTTGCGGTTGGTCCCAATGCTGCTTAGGTGTAAAAGCAGTTGCTCTCCCACTGCTGCTGATATTTAAAAGCAGGTAGATTGATCTATCCAATGGAATGCTGGGGAAGATCTTATATGTCTGGCTGGATCGTGGCAAAGGTTCCCGGTAGTGGCGGCTGGTCCTATTGCTGCTTAGGTGTAAAAACAGTTGATCTTCTTATCGAATTGTAGGGGGGGCGGATCTCACATTCCTGGCAGGATCGGGTCTGTGGGTTCTTGGTGGTTGCGGATGGACCCGCTGCTGCTTAGGTGTAAAAGCAGTTGTTTTCCCAATGCTGCTGATATTTAAAAGCAGGCAGATTGATCTCTCCAACAAATTGTATAGTGAAGAGCATACACGTCTGGCTGGATTGGGACAAAAGCTCTCGATAGTGGCGGCTGGTCTTGGTGCTGCTTAGGTGTAAAAGCAGTTGATTTCCTACTTCTGATAATATTTAAAAGCAAGCATATTGATTTTTCCAACGGAATGCTGGGGGAAGAGCTTACTTGTTTGGCTGGATCAGGGCAAAGGGCTCTCGGTAGTGGTGGCTGGTCCTGTTGCTGCTTAGGTGTAAAAAACAGTTGATCTTCCTAGTGGACTGCAGGGGGAGGTGGAGCTCACACTCTTGGTTGGATCGGGTCTGTGTGCTCTTGGTAGTTGCGGATAGTTCCACTGCTGCTGAGGTGTAAAAGCAGTTGATTTCCCACTGTTGCTGATATTTAAAAGCAGGTAGATTGATTTCTCCAATGGACTGCAGAGGGAGGAGCTCACATGCCTGGCTGGATCGGGGCAAAGGGCTCTTGGTAGTGGTGGCTGGTCCTGCTGCTGCTTAGGTGTAAAAGCAGTTGATTTTCCTAGCGAACTGCAGGGAGCGTGGAGCTCATATTTTTGCAGGACCGGGACTGTGGGTTTTTGGTGGGTTGGTCCCGTTGCTGCTTAGGTGTAAAAGCAATTGATCTCCCATTGCTGCTGATATTTAAAAGCAGGCAGATTGTCCAGGGAGAGGAGCTCTGCACTCAAACTGCCATCCTCCTCGCCTCCAAGTTCCAAGTTTCTTCTTCTGATGCGGCTCCGAGCACGATAACAGGTTGAGGAGGGTGGAGCTGGAGGGCGAGGCTGAGGCAGAATGGTGCATGACTTGGGCGGAACAGGGCAGGGCTGGGTGGAACTGGGTGAGCCTGGGGGGGGGGCGGGGTCATGGGTCCAGATTTTACAATAGTAAAATCTGGCAACCCTAAGAAGGTGGCATGTGTGTACAGTGTTGGGAGCCAGAGATCGGGGAAATCCGGATGTCTGGTAACCATGACATGTCCTCCTTTTTGAGGACATGTCTAGGGGTCCGGATGGCTTTTCAAAATCCGGCACTTTGTCCCAGTTTTGAAAAGCTTCCTGTGAAAAATCACATTGGGAGGGGGGGCATCTGCACATGCACGAATACTGTCTAGGTGCAGGGTGGGGGCAGAACTGAGTGGGCCTGGGGGCATGGTCATGGGTCTGGATTTTCCTTAGGGAGGAAGGAGAAGAGACAGGAGGAAGATCTTGTCAAGGTAGGATAAAAGTTTTTGGTTTTCCTCTGTAGGTTTTTTGGGTCAGGGGCCTGTGGGAAGGACATCAGCTGTGTTTTGTAGCACAAGCTGTGCAGGGAGTTTGTAACTCACCAAGTTAGTCACTTGAAGAGGCTCCTTTGAGTGAGAAGTAGAGAATGACACGGTGAAAAAATTGGTCCCCTTCACCGCCCCGTCCCCGTCTCACCATCCTCTGCACCGCCCCGTCACCGCCATTCCCTTCACCGCCCCGTCACCGCCACTGCCACCCCATTCACCGCCCCGTCACCGCCACTGCAACCCCATTCACCGCCCCGTCACCGTCACCGCTGCATACATAAAAGCCTCAAACGGGTACGATTTTATATACTTTTCTTTATTTACGTATAAAGGAAACATTCTTTAAAACTTTAAAACTTTAAAACTTAGTTAAATATTAGTTAATAACTATACAAAAACAAACACGACATGTACTTTTAATGCTTACAATGTTAGCCTACATGGTAAGTAGACGCGGCCGCTGTACCTAATCGTGGCAAAGATCTCCCTGCCGTGATTAGCATAGTGACCGCGGCTACGGCTGCAAGTCTCCCCTCCCCCCAGCGATCACGACAGGAGGGCACCCAACCCCTCCTGTATGCTTCTCCTCTGATCCTCCTTCCCTCAACCAAGCATCTCTCTCTCTCCCTCCATGAGTCCAACTTTTCACTCTCTGCGCTCTCCCCCTTCCCCAGTGTAACATTTCTCCTTCCCTCCTTTCTGTCCTCCCCATCCATCTTGCCCTCTCCATGAGGTCAACACTTTCTGCCTCCTGCACACTTTCTCTCTCTGTCCTTGCCTCTTCCCTCAGTGGTATCCCTCCTTCGCACCCCACAACCCAACATGCTCTCTCCCCATGCACCATCTCACCTTCCCCTCCAGTGTGTAGCACCTTTCCTTTCCCTCCTTTTCTGCCAGGTTCAGCAGTACCTCTTCTCCCTTCCTTTTACTTCCCCCTTGTCCAGCAGTACCCCTTCTCCCTTCCCTGTTCCCATTGTCCAGCAGTACCCCTTCCCTCCTGTCCAACAGTATCCTTTCTCCCTTCCTTCTTCCCCTCCTCCCCTTGTCCAGCAGTACCTGGTGTACACTGGGAAGGAAGAGAAGCTCCGGCATCAGCGTCAGCTGACTAGCAACTTCCTGCAGCTGCATCTTTTGCTGGGACTCCTGTCTTCGTGTATCCGGCAGATATGCGAAGGCAGGTGTCCCATACGATGGGGGGTTGCTAGTCAGCTGACGCCGGAGATTCTCTTCTTTCCCAGTGTGCAAGATTGCGCCAGCGTCAGCTGATTTGCAACTGCCTGCTGCCATCGCGTATGCCGGGACTTCTGCCTTCGCGTATCCGGCAGATACACGAAGGCAGGAGTCCCAGCATACGCGACGGCAGCAGGCAGTTGCTCAGATTTCGGGATCAGGTTGCCCAGTTGCAGTTGCCCAGATTGCGAGTTCGGGTACTAGACTGTGTATTCCTGTAGACCCCCCCCAACGGCCCTCCCGACAATCGCAGCAGAAGGGTACCCAACCCCTCCTGCCGGTCCTCCCAATGGCCTCCCCTAAGATCGCCGGCAGGAGGGTACCCAACCCCTCCTGCTGGACCCCCCCCCCCAACGAACCCTCCCACCCCGGAACCCCCTTAGTCTTACTTTCCAAGTTGGACCGGACGGCTCCTCACACGTATGGCCAGCAGGCTTGCCTCCGTCCAAATGAGGCGGGCCCGCCCCTACCCTGCCCAACCCACAGGATCCTAGGGCCTGATTGGTCTAGGCACCTAAAGCCACTCCCGCTATAGGAGGGGCCTTAGGTGCTTGGGCCAATCAGGCCCTAGGATCCTGTGGGTTAGGCAGGGGAGGGGAGGGGCGGGCCTGCCTCATTTGGACGGAGGCAGGCCTGCTGGCCAGACGAGCGAGGAGCTGTCCGGTCCAACTTGGAAAGTAAGACTAAGGGTGGTGTTTCGGGATGGCGGGGTTTGTTGGGGGAGGGTCCGGCAGGAGGGGTTGGGCACCCTCCTATTGGCGATATAGGGGGCCGTTGGGGGGGCCGGCAGGAGGGGTTGGGCACCCTCCTATCAGTGATCATAGGGGGGCTGTTGGGGAGCTGGCAGGAGGGGTTGGATATCCTCCTGCCGCGATCGTTGGGGAGGGCTGGTTCTGTCGGCATGAAGGGCTGAGCACCTTCCTGCCGGCGATCGTCGGGGGGGGGCGGGTTCTATTGGCAGGAAGGGTTGATCTGACAAATGCAAGTTGGATCGAGAGTAAATGCGGCAACGTGCGAGTTGGATCGAAAGTTGGAGGAGACAGACAACATGGCGGAGACATCTAACACCCGGTCACGAACACGGTGAAACACAGGTAAATAGCGGTTCCTAGAAGGGGGGACATTGGCCTGCGGGGACAAATCTATTCACCGTTTTTGCGGGCGGTGAAAGGATTTGTCCCCGCGTCTGCGGTGATTTGCTAATGAGGTCACCATAACCCGCAGCCACGCAGCGGTTCGCTGCGGGGATCGCTCCCCGTGTCATTCTCTAGTGAGAAGGACCTGAACTGTGTATTGGTAGCTCTAGTGAATTTTAAAAGGATGATTTTGACAGGTTTGAGTTTCTGTCAGTATGTTTGAATGAGCACTGGCTCTGCTAATTCATATGTGAAGCCTGTGAAATGTTGGCTACAAGTTTGTGTGAGTGAGGGTGAGTGGGGTTGGCAAACCGTTTCAATTTTTGTCCTGCCTTAAGATAACTGAGCAGTCAGTGAACAGTCATAAGTTTGCCATTCATCGGAAAAAGTTACAGTCGGTGAAGTTGAGGTTTATTACCTGTGACAGCTCTTCTGTACCCGAGGATTTGAAATTGTGTCATTGGGGGAAGTCAAAATAATTTTTAAAATCTAAGCTGGCATTCTGTGACTGAATCTTTTGACAGAGGTTTAAAAAAAAACCTCAAAAAACTCTGTGGGTTTTTTTTATTTTTTTAAAAAAAAGAAAAGAGTAACTTAATTTTAAAGGTGATGTAAAAATATACTGGAAAACCTGATGTAATGTTTTAATAATAATAATAATAATAATCAGTTTATATACCACAAGGCCGTAAAGTTCTATGCAGGTAGCTAAGGGGTAAAAAATATTGTTCTCATTCCATTTCTAAACATAAGAAGATAAGAATAGCCTTACTGGGTCAGACCAAGCTTAGTAGCCCATTCTCATGGTAGCCAATCCAGGTCCCTAGTACCTGGCCAAAACCCAAGGAGTAATAGCATTCAATACTACCAATCCAGGGCAAGGAGTGGCTTCCCCCAGGTAAAGATTTTAGAAGATATTTTTCTTGAGAAGTGAGTATGTGACAGGGAAATCATTTTTATGGGAGGACTTTAGAAGGGACTAATTATCCATTCATTTAATTAGTTAGTGAGGGCAGTGGTTCCCAACCCTGTCCTGGAGGACCACCAGGCCAATCTGGTTTTCAGGCTAGCCCTAATGAATATGCATGAGAGAGTTTTGCATATAATGGATATGACAGGCATGCAAATCTGCTCCATGCATATTCATTAGGGCTATCCTGAAAACCCAACTGGCCTGGTGGTCCTCCAGGACAGGGTTGGGAACCACAGAGTTAGGGAATTGGGATTTAGACACTTTAATTTCAGATCATCATGAATTATCCTAATCACAGTTGTCTGGCTTATTCCTGCTTCTCTGCTATTTGGCGAGTTGTTCGGTGTGTTTGTGGCACGTCCGCCTGGCTCAGTACAAGATCAAGTACAATGTTATTGTGCTCGTGTGCAAATCGAGCACAGTAGTCCGCTGCCTGGCTTACGATCCACAGTGCCCGTTGCTCAGATCTTGTATAACATCACATCAAGGCCATTTTTGTTCCAACCCTTCTGCAGTAAAAACCATTTTGATACAGAAACTATTTACCAAACTATCATCTGCTTCTGCGCGTATACCATAGCAGCTTTTTATTTTCACAAGGTAGTGTTGTGGTGCAGAGGGAAATATTTAAAACACTTTACATCAACTTCATTCAGGACACAAAGCACTAACTTTCATAAGAATTTGCCAAGTTCTGTGAAGATATGACAAAAAACATTTTGGTGTGTTTTTTTTCTTTGGTTCACAGTATGTATAGTCATGTGCTACACCCCCTGTTTGGGTCAACAAGTGGCACTAGCCGCAACTTTCTTTGATCTGGGCTTGTTCCCTTCGAACTGGGGAACCTTTCAGGTAAGTTCAACTTAGACAACAGCCTAGTGTTACTGTGAAAATGGTGTAGTGCATAAAAATGACCCCAATGAAAAAAATAACATCAAAATAGCAACTAGCAGGTTTTATTCCAACCATTAACTGGTCATAGCTCAGGATAGCCAATTTCAGAAAGCACACACACACAAAAAAACCCCAAAACATTTTGTTTCTATTTGTCCCAAAATAAGGAATTCAGAACCTTTTTTAAATTGCACTAGGGCTTAAAGGCTCTAGCAGGTACGTCCTCTTAACCTGGGCACAGAAGCATGTGTCCTCTCTGGTCCATAAATAAAATCTTTTCACAAAGAGAAGGGAACAAAAAAGGAAAAACTTCCACCACTGTGGGCACATGTTTCAAGCACTGCCTGCACTGCAGCTGGTTGTGAGCTGAGCCCAGAGTTGGAGAAACTCCAGAACCTGTTCAAAACCCTCAGAATCATAATTCCTGCTCTGATAATCAAAAAATACAGGCTCTTTCCCCAAAAAGAGTTTTCACAAACTAACGCACTTTAGCTTTCTCACATACTTGTGGTAGGACAGTTCACTCTGGGTAGATATCAGAAAACAAACTTCATGAAAGTAATATCCAAGCACTGCAAACATGAGCAAACTTGGCTTCACAGTTCTAGTCCTTCTGCCCTAGCACACCTGGGCATTTTTCCTGCTGATTGACTCTCAGCACTGCTTCATAGCAAACATTCACAAGCAAAAAGGGAAAAGGAAAAAAAAAAAAAATCAATGCCCAAAATACAGTTCATGCCTTTTTATAGGGCTGTTGATTATATTGAACCACAGCTCAGAAAGGAGTATAGTCTTTCAGAGGCTAAAGCCTAAAAAATAATCCTCTCTCTCAGTCTTAACTGAACACAGCTGCCTTTTAAAGCACAGCAAAATTAACTTCTCCACACAAATGGTTACAGTTTAAGCACTCATAGAAACATAGAAATAGACGGCAGATAAGGGCCATGGCCCATCTAGTCTGCCCACCTTAATGTCCCTCCCCTACCTTTGCCCTGTGAATAGATCCCATGTGCCAATTCCATTTGGCCTTAAAATCAGGCATGCTGCTGGCCTCAATCACCTGTAGTGGGAGACTATTCCAGCGATCAACCACTCTTTCAGTGAAAAAGAATTTCCTGGTGTCACCTCGTAGTTTCCCGCCCCTGATTTTCCACGGATGCCCTCTTGTTGTCGTTGGACCCCTGAAAAAGAAGATATCTTCCTCCGCCTCGATGCGGCCCGTAAGATAACTTGAACGTCTCGATCATGTCTTCCCTCTCTCTGCGCTCCTCGAGCGAGTATAGCTGTAATTTGTCAAGCCGTTCTTCGTATGGAAGATCCTTGAGTCCCGAGACCATCCGGGTGGCCATTCTCTGCACCGACTCCAGTCTCAGCACATCCTTGCAATAATGCGGCCTCCAGAATTGCACACAGTATTCCAGGTGGGGCCTCACCATGGATCTATACAATGGCATAATGACTTCCGCCTTACGACTGACATTATCATGGTCCCACCTCCATGAACCCTTGAGCCACACCTGGCTCTGATGGCAATTCCACTATATCCATTGCTTCAAAAGGTTCTGGGATCACAGAGGCTTGAAGAAAAGACCGTTCCTCTCCTCTTGACATTTCCACCTCCTGGTCCAGCCATAGCACAGGTAATGTGTTCCACTCCTCACATGTCTGCCTCCAATCCCTATTCTGAGCTCTCTCCTTAAACTTCTCCCAGCTACACCTCCTATGAATGTAGGGGGATAGAAGTGAGCTCTTTTCTCCTTCTTCCCTGTTCTGGGGCTGCCTTAAAGGGACAGAATTCCTTTTGGCAACAGAATACTTGTTAGGCTTTATAACAGATTTATTCTGATACCTAGCTTCAGAGCTGTTGTTACTATGCAAGTCCCTATCCTGCTCCATCTCAGAATCTGAGGGGTAGTCAGTTGTCTCTGGGGCTTTGGTATTAATATGATCAGCTCTTCTGACCAGGGACCTGGTTTTTTCTACCTTTCTCTGGGACAAAGCCAGGTTTAGCAGTGGGTTTGCCACAATATAAATAACAAATGTTTAAAGCATCATAGCAACAATGATACCACTAACATTGAACATGTATCCGTAGAAGTTTCGTCAGCCGTAAGCCCGAGGTCATAATGCCGTTGTACAGATCCATGGTGAGACCCCCATCTGGAATACTGTGTACAATTCTGGAGACTGCATTATCAAAAAGATGTGCGGAGATTTGAGTCGGTTCAGCGCATGGCCACCAGGATGGTCTCAGGACTCAAGGATCTCCCGTATGAGGAACGACTGGGTAAGTTGCAGCTGTACTCACTCGAGGAACGCAGAGAGAGGGGAGACATGATCGAGACGTTCAAATATGTCACAGGCCATATCGAGGTGGAAGAGGATTTCTTTTTCCTTAAAGGACCCACGGCAACAAGAGGGCATCCATTGAAAATCAGGGGTGGGAAATTTCATGGCGACACCAGAAAATATTTCTTCATCGAAAGGGTGGTTGATCGCTGGAATAATCTTTCACAATAGGTAATTGAGGCAAGCAGCATGCCAGATTTTAAGAAAAGATGGGATTGGCATGTGGGATCTCTTCATGGAGGTAGTTAGGGGGTTGGCCATTAGTGTGGGCAGACTAGATGGGCCGTGGCCCTTTTCTACCATCATGTTCTATGTTTACAGTTCTAGGGAAGGAAGCTTGTTGATTAAACCTTCTTGTGAGTCACTCCCAGGCCCTTCAGTAGCTCCTTTTCAGGCCTGAGAGGACAAAATAATGGTATTCTATGTGGAGGAACAGGGTGGCTAGTAACCTGGAGTCAGCAAACCCCAAATTCAATTGCTTTCTTGCAGTTATGGGGCTGGATATATCCCTGTGCTGATGACATCATGACATTGATATGTGCTTATTTCATAGTATGCCTATAAGGGCACCTATATTGGCTCAATTCTCTGAATGGCACATCTACTGTATATGGCACAATTCTATACATTTTTCTTAACTATGTACCCAAACACCTACAATGTTTCCCTCTAATGCTAGGGTTATCAACAACTTCAAAACAACCACTAGTAGTATTTTTGTAGAATAAGGCCTCAGACACACCTCCTCCACCTTAGATAATGATTATATCTGGCAGGAATACTGATGTCAAGCACGGATCCTCTTTTACATCTTTAATGTACAGCACTGTGCATGTTTTTTTAAAAATTATTATTTATTTATTTTAGGTATTTATATATCGCCTTATTCTACAAAAATACTACTAGTGGTTAGAAATATAGAATATGACGGCAGAAAAGGGCCATCATCCCAACAAGTCTGCCCATTTGAAGAACCCTCCCTTCTAAGCACTTCCTCGAAGTGAACCCACATATTTATCCCATTTTTTCTTAAAATTGAGCACGTTGCTGGCCTCAATTACCTGAAGTGGAAGATCATTCCAGCAATCAACCACCCTTTCAGTAAAGAAATACTTCCTAATGTCTCCATGGAATCTCCCACCCTTGATTTTTAACGGATGCCCTCTTGTTGCTGTAGGTCCTGTAAGGAAAAAGATGTCTTCTTCCACCTCAATACGGCCAGTAACATATTTGAACCTCTCTATCATGTCTCCCCCTCTCTCTGCGTTCTTCAAGAGAGTATAGCTGCAACTTACCTGGACATTCTTCATATGGGAGATCCTTGAGTCCTGAGACCATCCTGGTGGCCATTCGCTGAACCGACTCCATTCTCAGCATATCCTTTTGATAATGTGGCCTCCAAAATTGAACACAATATTCCAGATGAGGTCTCACCATAGCCCTGTACAACGGCATTACAACTTCAGGCTTTTGGCTGACAAAACTTTTTCGGATGCAACCCAGCATTTGTCTAGCCTTGGATGAAGCCTTCTCCGCTTGATTGGCAGTCTTCATATCTTCACTAATGATTACTCCTAGGTCCCGTTCTGCCATAGTTCTTGTTAAGGTCTCACCATTCAGGGTGTAAGTTCTGCATGGGTTTCTACTGCCAAGGTGCATAACCTTACACTTTTTGGCATTAAAACTCTGAATGGTGAAACCTTGACTAGGACTGCAGCAGAGTGGGGGTGATCATTAGTGGAGACATGAAATCAGCCAATCAAGTGGAGAAGACTTCATCCAAGGCTAGACAAATGCTGTGCTGTATCCATAGAAGCTTTGTTAGCCGGAAGCCAGACGTCATAATGCCATTGTACAGAAGCATGGTGAGACCTCATCTGGAGTACTGTGTGCAATTCTGGAGGCCACACTACCGTAAGGATGTGCTGAGAGATAAGTCGGTTCAGCGAATGGCCACCAGGATGATCCTGGGACTCAAGGATTTCTCGTACGAAGACAGGTTGCACAAGTTGCGGCTATACTCTCTCGAAGAACGCAGGGAGAGGGGAGATATGATAGAGACATTTAAGTACATCACTGGTCGCATAGAGGTGGAAGACGATGTTTTCCTTCTAAAAGAACCCTCGTCCACAAGGGGACATCTACTGAGAATCAGGGGAGGGAAATTTCATGGGGATACCAGGAAGTACTTCTTCACAGAAAGAGTGGTAGACCATTGGAACGAACTCCCGGAACAGGTGATCGTAGCCAGCAGCATACAAGATTTTAAGAATAAATGGGATGCCCATGTCGGATCCCTACGAGGATAGCATAGAGGGTCGGATCCCTATGAGGGTAGCGTAGAGGAGGGCAGCTTGGGGAGGATTGATAGAGTGGGCAGACTTGATGGGCTATGGCCCTTTTCTGCCATCATTTTCTATATTTCTATGTTTCTATGTAAAAGTAGGTCCTGCGACATAGTGTCGGGCACGGTGCCTTTGCCCACTACGTTGCACAGTTTAGCGTCATCGGCAAATAATGCAATTTTACCTCGAAGTCCCTGAGGTAGGTCCCCTACAAAGATGTTAAATAGGATTGGACCCAAGACAAATTGCATTATTTGCCGATGACGCTAAACTGTGCAACGTAGTGGGCAAAGGCACCGTGCCCGACACTATGTCGCAGGACCTACTTTTACATAGAAACATAGAAATATAGAAAATGATGGCAGAAAAGGGCCATAGCCCATCAAGTCTGCCCACTCTATCAATCCTCCCCAAGCTGCCCTCCTCTACGCTATCCTCATAGGGATCTGACCCTCTATGCTATCCCTGTGGCACTCCACTGATCACTTCCAATGTTTCGGAGGGAGTACCATTTACCACTACCCTCTGATGTCTGCCACTGAGCCAGTCTCCAACCCATGCAGTCAATGTCTCGCCTAGTCCCAATGAACTCATCTTTTTCAATAACCTACGGTGTGGGACACTATCAAAAGCCTTACTGAAGTCCAAATACACGACATCCAGGGATTCTCCCATATCTAGCTTTTTGTTACCCAGTCAAAGAAGCTGATTAGATTGGATTGGCAGGACCTTCCTTTTGTAAATCCATGCTGGTGGGGATACTTCAGCCTCTCTTCGTTCAGAATCTTATCTAGTTTGTGTTTAATCAATGTTTCCATAAGTTTTGAAATTGTTGATAATGCGCGCTAAAAAGGTGCGTGCGATAAAGCCGCTAACGCGGCTTCATAAAAGGAGCTCTTAGAGTGAAGGTGCTGTGATAAATAGATGTGAATAGTGATGATGATGATGCCTATTGGAGAATTTGTGATGAAAATATTGTGATAAACAGACAAAACGTATGTTGTTTTATTACATTTACATAATGATTTAAAAGCTGTAAGACCAGTTAGTATACAGCAAGCTTTAAATAGATAAGTAAATTATGTACCCATTGAGAAAGACTTGGTGAAAACATCCTCATTTAATTTTGCTTATAAAATGGAAATCAGAACTCTGGTTATTAAAGCTTGTCATAGTAGTTGTATTTTAATGTATTATTTATTTTTAATAGTTGCTATATTCTTGTATACAGTAGGTGAACATATCAAATCAAAAGAGACAGAAATAAAAAGAAAAGAATGCCATTATACAAAATGAAGAGCACATATTCATTCAGACCCTTATAATTTAATATAAGAAAGCATAGAAGTTTTATTTCATAAAGCCCTTGACCCATCAATTAGTCATTGTAAAGTGGTATTTTCCTATTAAAGGACAAGGGGCAGTAATGAAATCAAGATTAAATGAATAAAAGTCCAGCTTAGATAGAAAATTATCATTCCTGTTTAGGGGGAAATTAAAAGAGAAAGCTGCATTTGTCAATTACCTCAGGTTCTAGTGGAAGAGATTTCCTTGATCCATGTCAGTCAGGCTTTCATCCTGGCTACTGCATAGGAGCCTAGATAGAGGCTGCAATTGTATTGCCATTCTTTCAGGTCTATTCTGTGTATTTGACACTGAGAGATATTAATCAATCCCTTAGAAGTTGCTGATATTGAAGGAGTAATGTGACAATTATGTGTTTTGTGTTTACAGAATAGAGGGCAGAAAGTGCTAATGGGAATTACAATATTATCACGACGACTAGGTAATATTTATGTCCAGCTCCTGGAAAACCTATTAGATAGGTAGATTTAAGATATCAAATTTATACAAATAGAACACCGCTATACAGTGACCTGTGTAATAGGTGATAATTTAAACAAGCTGATACTATATGTTTGAAGGAAATCCAAGTGGGATGGTGGTAAATAAAATGAAATTTAACACATTCAAGACAACTTCTTTGCACTATGAAAACAGTACTGGATTTCTTTCCCCTGAAAGCTATCATGAGAAATCAAGATTAGGGTGTAATAGTTGATTTACAGTTTACAGTCTATTAAATTTGATATACCATCAGGTTAAATTAGAACATAGCAGTTTACAATAAACTAATCAAATGACAGAACAGGAACTCCATTAAATGATGGGACTTTCATTCTTACTTTTTTTGTATTGTGGCAAGGGATATATTTCTTTCAACCTGTGTAAAACTCTTCCTCCCCATTCTGAGCCTCCCTTTCTGCTTCTCCTCTAGGGATTTTAACTTCCTCTCTGCCTGAACCCCATCTTCCTGACTAGGCAGGCTAGCTGTGTCTCCCTTAAGGTGGCCCAGTGAAAGACTGCAGTTAAGGAAACTCTGTTTACTCCAGGCTCTCTATCATATGTTTATTCACATTTGAAATCACTGAATCTTACTCAGAGTTCTCAGCATAAACACTAAGGGCCGGATTCTGTATAGGATGCCCGGTCTCAGAAGCCACTGGGTGTCCTATATAGAATCGGGCCTAAGGCCGCCTAAAATAACCAATTCTCTAACCGGCGTCTGTAACATGGATCAAGTTTTAAGTTTTATTATTTTTAATATACCGACCATCAACATGTATCTGGCCAGTTTACAAAGCTAAAAAGAAATAAAATAAAATAGTAATTGTATATATACGGGGGAGGAGTGAACATTAAAAGATGATAAACAAGAACTTACATAAATTTGAGGGTAATATGGGAGAGGAAAGGTCAATAAGTACATTGTTAAAAACAAAATTTAAAAGAAAGGGAGGAGGGGTGATATAACATCAAGGATAGGGTCGCTTCGTAAAAGCGGTTGAGAAGATTTTACTGGCTTTAGGAAAGGAGGTATTTAGATGTTATGATATGCATCTTGAAATAAGGATGTCGGTTACAGAATCGAAGTCCAAGTTACAGACGTCCATGTTACAGATGCCAGTTAGAGAATTGGGTTATTATAGACCCGACCACTAAACTTATCATGATAAGGGATTGGGCACCCTCTTGCCAGAACACCCCCAATACCCCCTCTTAGGCACATGGGCCAACCTAAGATTCCGGTTGGCCCATATGTCTAAGGCCCCACCCATAGGCAGGGCCTTAGGTGCCTGGGCCAATCAGGCCTTAGGCCCCTCCCGGTGCATCCCACAATGCACCGGGAAGGGGCAGGCCCACCTCATTTCGACGGAGGCAGGCCTACTGGTCGGCCGGTGAAAAGACCTGTCCAGCTGGCCATCATTAAAGGTTAGCGGGGGGGGGTCTGGGATGGGAGGGTTTAGGAGGGGCATGGGTCCAGATGTGGGGGTGGGGGTGGCATCACAGTATCTAGGAGGGGTTCCGGCAGGAGGGATTAGGCAAGTTTTATTAAAATTTTGATTCAATCGCAATATCATAGTTTCACAGTGATTTACAATTAAAAGCAGGGGTCCAAATTATTTAAAATACAATAGAGGCAAAGACATTACAAACTTGCACATAATGGATACGGGAAGAACTACAATAAGTATATGAAAGAGAACATAAAAGGTCAAAACAAAGGGAGGGTAAGACTTTGTTAGAAAGATGCATACAGAAATCTCGTATAGGTCTAAACAATGGGAGAATAAAAGATTCTTTGTTTTCTAAAAAGAAAGAAAACAAGAAATTATCATGCTTATATCAGATCTCAAAGGCATCCTTATACAACCAGCATTTTAACATTTTTAAAAAATTTATTAAGTGATTTTTCTTCTTTAATATAGGCTACTAACACATTCCATATTTTAGGAGCTGTGACAGAAAAGATTTATCATTTATAATTCTTAGCGATGGAACCACGAGTAGATTTTTATCCTCTGATCTTAAGCTTCTAGTAGAGATGTATGGGATAAGGTACGTTTCCAAAAATGTTGGGGCTTTGACTGTTAATATTTTGAAAGTTAATAAAGCTATTTTAAAGGAAATTCTATGGGCTGTGGGTAGCCAGTGAGCTTTTTTAAGGAGAGGGGTTACATGATCAAATTTTTTGCTGTTCATGATAATTTTGATAGTGGTATTCTTTCTGTAATATTTGTAACCGTCGGAGTCCTTTTAAAGTGATTCCTTTGTACAACGAGTTGCAATAATCCAGTTTTGATATGACTAATGAATATATGAGGACATTAAGAGAAGTTGAATCCAGAAAGGAAGCTATTGATCGTTTGGAGGGGGGGGTGTTCCCGCAGGAAGGATTGAGCACCCTCCTGCAGGTGATCTTCAGGGGGGATGGGGGTGTTCCAGCAGAAGGAATTGGGCTCCCTCCTGCTGGCAATCTTCAGGAGGAGGGGGAGGGTTTCCAGGCAGGAAGGATTGGGCATCCCTCCTGCCACGTTCATTCTGGGTGGGTGGGAGTTGTTCCAAGCAGGAAGGATAGGGCATCCCCCCTGCCACATTCGTTCGGGGCGGGTGGGGGGTGTTCCTGGCAGCAGGTATTGGGTATCCCTCCTGCCATGTTCATTTGGGGGGGGGGGGGACTGGTGGGTGTAGCTGCAGCTGCTAAACTTATCACAGCAGGGAGATCCCTTGCTGCGATAAGCTTTGCGGCCATGTCTACTTACAATGCAGGCTGCTGGACTAGGGAGATGCATACGGCCGCCTAGGTTCACCAAAGGCTATTTCCGGGGCAAACCGATTGGCTGGTTAGACAGCGATAGTACGCCTACCGCTGCCTACAATTGAGACGCCGTTTGCAGAATCCGGGTCTAAGTATCTATGTGAAAATAAAAAAGGAACACCAGTTACAATAGGAAAGCACACAGATAACAAAAAAAGACCAAATTCCACCTTCAAAATTTAAAATACATTGTGGTTTTTTCAGGATGATTTGCTGAACGTCTTCAATAGATATGATCCATTACTAAAGCATCTGCCCTGAATGTTCATCCATCCCAAGGTGAATGTCTGCTACTACCTGAACTACCTGAGCAAGGAATAGAGAACAATCTAATAGGCAACTAAGGGTCCTCCCTATCAGCCAAGGCACAAGGAACTGCACTCTGGTACAGTCTACCCAGACTGGAAATCCCTCTAGTACCAAAATCTAAACTTAGCAGACCAACAGTAGTAACCAGAATCTCACTGCTCTCCCCCATCTGGGAACTACATAGCGTCTATGCATGTGTAGATCAATTATTGTCTTGCATCTAGACTCGGGCATCTTCCAGTGGTTACCCGAAAATTATGTACATCCCTTATATGGCAGGTGCAGGCATGTCTTGTCAAGGGGGAGGGAGCAAAGGGTAGTGTTATGGGACCCTGATTATTTACTAGACTTGAAGTCTGCAAAAGAAATTATGTTTTCCTTTTCAGGTGTGACAAGTACATGACGTGCCATAGTGAGAAATGGTGTTTTACATTTAAGAAAAGAAAAGAGGGTGAAAGTACAAATCCCAAAAAGCCATGCAGGATTCTCTAACTGGCATCCATGTCGGAGGCTGCCGATTGTGTGTCAATCACGCGACAGCACCGGTTAGAGAATCACACCTGCAGCAGTGCCAGTTAAAGAATTGCACCTGATTGCGGAGGAGCCCTGTTGATGTTGTGGATCCCCTGCCGTAGCCGCTCAGCTGATTACAGCAAGGGTATTCTCCCCCACCCCCCCCACTCGCCCGATCAGCATCGGTAGGGTCAAGAACTAGTTGAGTGGAAGGCAAGAGAGGGTAGTGATCAATGGAGATCACTCTGAGGAAAGGGAAGTTACCAGTGTTGTGCCTCAAGGTTCTGTTCTTGGGCCTGTTCTTTTTAACATTTTTATAAACGATATTGCTGCAAGCCTCTCGGGTAAGATTTGCCTCTTTGCAGATGATACCAAAATCTGCAATAGAATAGACACCCAGGATGGTATGAATAACATGAAGAAAGACCTGGAGCCTGAAGAATGGTTTGAAATTTGGCAGCTAAAAATGCTAAGAAATGCAAGGTCATGCATTTGGGCTGCAAATACCCGAGGGAACGGTATAGCTTAGGGGGTGAAGAACTTATGTGCACGACAGAAGAGCGGGACCTGGGTGTGATTGTATGTGTTGATCTTATGATGGCCAAAGAGGTTGAAAAGGTGAAGGCGAAAGCTAGAAGGATGCCAGGGTGCATAAGGAGAGGTATGGCCAGTAGGAAAAAGGAAGTATTGATGCCCCTGTATATCACACAGTACCATAAGTCTGACTATATTCCATACAGTCTAGAACGATCAGAGCTTGCATTCTAATGTGTCGCACACAGCTCTTATATTATGTAATTCCATAGTTTGACATCTTGATGGAGAGCAATGAAACTCAGATTCTGTAAATGATGCCTAAAGTTGGGGGCCTAGATTGGCACGCCTAGTCGATCTAGGCGCCTAACTTAATTTTTAAATTACATTACATTACATTACATTAATGGCTTATATTCCGCCTGTACCTTGCAGTTCTAAGCGGATTGCATCAAAAAGATAACAACATTTCCAGGAAGAGAAATACAATTAAAGAAGTTGGACCTAGTACAACAAAAAAGATAGCTGAACTTTTCCAGTAAGAGGAATACAATTAAAGGCGTAAGGTCTAAAACAATTTTGATGTGAGGATTCTAAGAGGGGGCAAGAGGGGAAAAGGAAGGGGTTAGGACGTTTGGGTGAATTTCTTGAATAGTAGGGTCTTGATTTCTTTGCGGAAAGCCTTGAGGTCAGTTGAAGCTGTCAGTAGGTTGGTGATGGTGGGATCCAATTTAGCTGCATGTGTTGCTAGTAAGTTGTCATACATCTTTTTGCGTTTAGTTCCTTTAAAAGGGGGGTAGGAGAAAGGGGATTGGGTTCTCCTCTGTCTGGTTGAGAAGTTCCTGTTTAGACGGTTGTTTAGGTGGGTAGATGCCGTTCCGTTTAATGTTTTGAATAACATGCAGTATAGTTTGAATTGGATGTGGGCTTGTATTGGAAGCCAGTGTGAGTCTAGGAAGGCGTTGGTGATGTGGTCAAATTTTCCAAGGGAATAGATCATTCTGAGGGCAGTGTTCTGCACGGTCTGTAATTGTTTTATTAGGTAGGTGGGACAGGAAAGGTAGAGGATATTGCAATAATCCAATAGACTTAGGACTAGGTATTGGACTATGAGTCTGAATTGTTCTTTTTCAAAGAATTTTCTGATTTTGCAAAGGTTGCGCATGGTGAAGAATGCTTTTTGTGTGATTTTGTTGATTTGCACCTGAAGAATGCAACCTCTGTCTACTGTTACTCCAAGGAGTTTGAGAGTGGGTTGTATGGGATATTTGGTGGTTTTTATTTCTAGTTCAGTTATAGAAGGGGTTTTGTCCTTTTCAAGCAGTAGAAATTTAGTTTTATCTGGGTTGAGCTTCAGTTTGTGTTCTGTCATCCATTTTTCCACTGCTTCTAGTGTTTTTTCCAAGATGTCTGATATGGTGGGGTCTTGTGTGTCAAAGGGGAGGAGTATGGTGATATCGTCTGCATAGCTGAATGAAGTTACTTTGAGTTTGTGTAACAGGGTACCAAGGGAGGAAATGAAAAGATTGAAGAGCATGGATGACAGTGGGGAACCTTGGGGTACTCCGCAGGGATTGGTCCAAGGTTCCGATATAAGATCCTTTGTTTTTACTCTGTATGTTCTTGTTTTAAGGAATCCTTGAAACCAGTTGTATACTTCGCCTGAGATCCCTATTGCTTCTAATATCTGAAGAAGTATAGTGTGGTCGACCAGGACAAATGCGGCAGAGAGGTCGAGTTGAATTATCAGCATCCTTCTTCCTTTGCTAAGGTGCTGTCTGGCTATATCTAGAAGGGAAACTAGCAGTGTCTCGGTGCTGTGGTTAGATCAGAACCCCGATTGAGTTGGGTGGAGTAGGTTGATAAGAACATTAGCTTAATCGGTGCCATTAATGAGCGCGCCTACCAGAAATTTGGCATGTTAATGAATGAATCATGGACTGGTCATGAGTGTGTTTTGTGGCTAGGCACCTAAATAGGGGGTGCCTAAGATTTTGATGCCTACTGGCACCTAAGTCCAATTAAGGCACTGCTAGATGCAGTTCTGAAGATTGACAAGTGCTATGTTCCACATTTCTTGGCACCTATCTTTTAGACTCTTTTTATAGAATCAGGGCCTGAATGCCAATTCTATCAAAACATTTTTGAGCTCAAGCCCATGCCCTGCTCATAGTTCACCAATGTGCACACACTTGAATGCTTAAGTGCCACTTTTTGGTGGATTGGCATTCATTGATGCATTTACAGTATGCACACACCCAGTTATAGAGTTTCCTTAATAATGAAGAGTGTAGGGAAAGATGTCACACAATGGTTACACAGTGGTTATAGAATTTAAAAAAAACAGCATATACAGGTTTCATTCCTTAAAAAAAAAATCAAACAGATTTGCACTGCAGCTGAAAAAGATATATATGCTTTGTTTGGGGTTTTTTTTTGTACATATCTCATACATTTGGAAGAATGGTGTAGCAGTGCAATATTTTATGAGATATCATGAAATGAGTATGCTGCAGTTCCTGATGTTCTTATCAATAGCTCAGGTTTGTATGAAAGGAAAGGAATAATGAATCTCTTCTATAAGGTAATGAAGCTATCAATGTACTTGCTGAGAACAGAGGCAGGTCCAGAAACTCAAATGGAATTTAATTAAGGTTGTTGAGATGCACAGAGCCTCTTGCCAGCATTTTTATTTATTCCAAATTTAGGATATGATTGATTTTACTCACATAAGACAATGATTAAATGTTTGCCAGAAATTTTCCGTAGTCCTAAATAGGATTGAATAGATGTCAGAAATAAAGCAGAAACTTAATTTACCTAAAAAAATTCAAAATATAAAGAACAATTTGGAAACATTGAATCAGTGTACAAACATTACAGGTTTTGTAGGTTCAAATTGACTGCAGATAGGTTGATTTAAATTATATCTGTGCTTACCATTTCTAAAGCACTACTACCATGTTTCCCCGAAAACAAGACAGTGTCGTATATTCATTTGGGGCCCAAAAAAATGCACTAGGTCTTTATTTTCGGGTAGGGCTTATTTTTTCATGTATATGATCATCTCTCCCTTCCTCTCCTTCACCCTTATTCTTCCTCTTTCCTTTCTCTCCCCCACATGCGCAACATCTTTCCTCCCCTCTCACCCATCCCTTCGTGCCTTCCCTCTGCAGCATCTTCCTATCCCTCCAGCCCTCCGATCCCCCTGTACAGCAGAACCCTTGCCCAGCTTCCCTCCCCCTCATCCCTTGTGCAGCAGAACCCTTGAGCACCTGCCCCCGCCGCGCAGCCAAACCGCTGAATCTCTGCTGGTCCTCCATCCTTCTCTCCCATCCGAACCCCGCCAAGTACGAGCCATAAATACCTTCCTCCAAAGCAGTGTCGGGCCAGCCGCACTCTAAACAGGCTGCTTCGTGGCCTTCTCACCAGGGCCTTCTGTGTGCTGCGTTACTGATGACATCATCAGTGATGCAGGAGAGGGAATTCCCCAGCGAAAAGGCTGCAAAGCAGCCTGTTTAGAGTGCTGCTGGCCCGACGTTGCTCTGGAGGAAGGTATTTATGGCTCGCAGTCGGCGGGGTTCGGATGGGAGGGAAGGATGGAGGGTTAGCGGGGTTTCGGAGGTTCGGCTGCATGGCAGGGGCGGTGGGGGGAAGCATGGCTGCTGGCAACTAGGGCTTATTTTCGGGGTAAGTCTTATTTTTGGGGAAGCACTTTACACATATCCATAAGAGATGCTAACTGAGTTTATTTTTTATTTTTTGCAAATCATTTTTATTAAAATCAACCAGAAGAACACACAGGATACAGGATAAGCAGATACAAAACATAAGCGGCTGTAACTGCTGTAACTGAGTTTATAATCTGTTCAAGACAGGCAAATGGAAGAAATAAAAGCATGATGAAGTTTAATTTAAATGGGAGAAATAAAAGCATGATAAAGTTTCATTTATTATGAGAAAAGGTTAGAGGCAGCATGAGTATTTAACAGAAAATAAAGTATTAAAATTTAAAAGTGGAGTCTACGTGATGTATTGAGCAAGAAGGACATGTGAAGAGCTGCTCTGGAAGCTCCGTGGTTCCCTTCTTCTCATTTAATGGATTATAGCGACATTTTTTTTTGCAATCAGAAGAGAACTTTATGCATCCGACACTTTTTGGACAGATACCTTTCCAAGACCAGTGGAGTTATGTCTGGTAAGAGAGGGAAAAAAATATAAGGAGAAGGTGAAGGGCTTGGAAGACAAAATGGCGGAGCCCTTACCTGCTGTAGCACCAGAGTTTACAGACACACGACTGCTGCAGCTATCCAACACCATGAGTTCTACCCTAGAGCCGCAATTTAAGAAAATATCAGAGCAGCTATCATAGATGGGGAATAAACAAGCAAATACTACTCAGTATATGAGAGAATTGGAGGCCAGAGCATCATCAATTGAGGATGCTGTGCAGGGAGTGATGGTGATAGTCAGCAAGCTAGAGAAGAATTTCCAAGATCACGCAGCCAAACTAGAGGACCTTGAGAACAGGTCTAGAAGGAATAATATACACATAGTTGGACTCCTAGACATTCTCCCAGAACATCAAACACCCTCATTATTGGAGACTTGGTTGATGAAAGAGCTCCCCTTACTGGAAGGCATAGGGCCACTGTGCTTAGAACAAGCCCACAAAATGGGTTTACCGCATAATGATTGCCAGCATCTGAGGGTGGTGATTGCCAAGATTCATAATATGTGCATAAAGTTGAGCTACTTAAAAGCTACAAATTAAAACGGGCTTTGTTAAAATATGATGACTATGGGGCTCATAATCGAAATAGTAAAACGTCCAAAAACCGGCCTAAGTCGGCACTTGGATGAACATTTCTCAAAAACGTCCAAGCACCGAAAATAAAAATGGGTTTTGGACGTATTTCTAAATGACCTAAGCCTTCATAGTGCCGCTCAACATCCAAAGCTAAACGGGGCGTTTCGGGAGGCATGTCGAGGGCGGGAGTTGGGCGGGACTTGGGCTAGCTTAGACTTAGTCGTACAGCATGTATAACCGAAATGTAAAACATGGTCTAAGTCACAAAAACCCACCTAAACTCACCAGATAAGCATTGCAAACACATAACACAGACCCCCACACACTATCCCCAATGATCATCAACCCCCCACCCCCATAAAAATTTTATTCACAACTTTAAATTTTCGAAAGTAAAAAAAAGTTGGACGTACCTTTCGAAAATGTGTCTTAGGCTCTTTTTAACTTTGAACAACTTGCAAGATGGACGCAAACGGACTTAGATGTCCCTTTCAATTATGCCCCTCCATGCTATCAAGATCTTCTATGATTTCTCGCCAGCTTTCCAAAAATGATAAAGGCAATTTCATGGCATCTGTTCACTTTTATGGGTGAAGAAATTTAGATTTATGCTTCTTTACCCAGTGTTGCTGAAAGAGTTCTTGGATGGCCGATGGAAAATGTTTGCAATAGTGGAAAAAGCCAAATAAGGACTATAGCTGTCCAATATTTGTCAAGCCTCAAAAGAACATTAGCCAGAGTGACTTTGGTTTTCTTGTGAATTTCAGCAAGTATGTATTCTGTTATGTGTACTTACCTGCTTGTTAGGTATTGATTTGATATGACTTTTTGAATTGTTTGATGGGATGGGAGGATGCAAGGCATCTTGTGTCTCAGCATGGTGTGATTTTCCACAGGCTGATATGATGAAGGAGTGGGTTGTTTACCAAACGGGATTGAATTGAAGAGATTACCTTGGAGGTAGAGAGGATGGTGAGGGGGGACAGTTGTTAGGAAGTTTGTTAGTTAGCCACTTGATAGCCTAAGTGGCTTACAATAAAACATACATAATCATAAAAAGACAAAAATCAACTATCTAAACAGAACCAATGAGGTTAGCATATGAAAATCATCTCTTAATCTGATTTTTTTTTTAACATTCTTATTTCACATTCATCTAAATGCCAAAGGCCACCATCTCACCCAAATGCTTAAACAAAAAATTGTGTTTTAAGCAGTTTCTTAAATTTTAGCACATTTTTACACAATCATATTGTTCCAGAAATCTCATTTTGGTACATGAATGTCAGAAGCATTGGTTGGGTGTTATGTCTTGGCATAACAAATGGTATATCTTAATCAATCTATTCTTAAAATTATTTGGTAACATTGAATTCTGAGTGTTGAAGCTGTTACCGTGACGGCCAGTGTTAAAAATACTAGTGCGGCTTTGTAAAAGAGGGGTTATTTTCCTTTAAAAAATCCTGAAATAAACTTTAAAATTGTTTCACAATCATTCCTTTAACAAACACTCTTCAATTTATTAATTTCACATTCAGATATTACCATTTTCCTTTCAACACACTCATTCTCATACAGAGCAAACATAAACAGCTCCTTCTGCCTTGATATCTTCCGTTGCTCTCCTCTAACTGTCACACCTGCAAAGTCCATTTCTGAGTTGTGCAGCCAATCAGAAAGCTCCTTTCATAAGACACAGAACTTCTTCACATGCCAACTACAGTTTTAAATTAATTTTAAAACATTTGTTTTTGGAAATTAATTGAAGAATTCAATTGTGTTAACATTCAGAATTATTATTCTGTCAAAATATTTTGAACTCTAACTTAAAAGGAATTTTATTTTTTGACTCTAAGCAACTTTTACTGCTCATTGGATCTCCAGCGCTTTAGCTTGACACTTGAATTATTTAAAACTTTGAATTTTACATTTTTATACATTTAGTTTAGGAGCTGGTCTCCTTGCCAGTCTCCTTTGTGCTTACTGGTCATGCTCCAAATTTCGACACCAAAAATGCCATTTCTGGGCTTTTTTCAGTACTCCTCTCTTCAGCTCTTCCTGTAGCTAACTATTAATTATTATGCCATTTACGCATGTGCGAATGCACGATTGTGCAATTCACATTTTCATCCAGGGGCCCCTCACTTTCACTGTATTGCAGGCGTCTGGACTCCCCCTCCCCCCTTCACCACTTTAAATTATTGAATGTTGGTGTTATAGTGTTTTATTTAGCTCTGAGAATCTCCCAGTTAGCCTTTGAGCCTGCTGTCCCATTGATGCGCATGCAGGTGATATCACCAATGATGTCAGCGTACATACGCATCACCATGTATGTGTGTGGCAACATCACTGACTTAGCCCAGGCCTCAACAAAGAACCCTTCTTTCCTGCTCTTCCTGGCCCCTCTCTCATTTTCGGTGGCCAGGAATGGCTGTGATACTCCAGATCCAGTGATCATGCCAGATCCACATTTTAACCCACGATTCAGGTCCCAATGGGTTCTAGGGACATACTAACCCCCCACCCTACACACACACACAACGATTAGTACAGGGACACTTGCCAGTTTTCCTTTACCCTCTTAGAGTTGCAGCTGACTGGGGGAGTTCATTTCAACTGTTACCTTCACTCCATTGAAATACTGATCCCTGCAATTTTGAAAATTACACACTTGATGACAACTATCAAAGTTGTGTGGGAGTGGGTTAATAAAAGACAATTCTTTTCTACAACAACTTCACCTTATTTAGTGATATGCCATAATCTTGCTTTTCCTTCAGGCTGTTAGTTTGGAAATTTTCATTTGTGGGCCCATCGAAGTATTAAATATGGGTATATAGCACAGATGATCACTTCTGAGGGCAAAATGAAGTCATTAAAAGAAGTCCAGAAAGAGTTCTTTTTATATCTTTTTGATTGCTTTGCATACCTTCAGATATCAGTTCGTACTTTATACACAGGCTCTATATCAGTGTCTCTCAAACTTTCTCGAGTCGGGGCACACTATAGGTAGTGTCATGGCTTGAGGCACCCAGAAGTGTGCAGATGTCGCCATGATGGCATCATGCAAATGTGTGACATCATCACATCGACGTCTGCACATGTGCAGAGGCCCTCCAGTAGGGGGTGCCAGCAGGGAAGAGGGCCAGAGAGAAGGAGAGGCACTGGTGCCAGCTGATTGCCTACAGCAGTGTTTCTCAAATACTTCAAGCTAGGTACCCCCTAAGTCAAACAAATATCAACTGAGTACCCCAACCACATACCTCCCTAGGCCCACTGCCCCAGATCCCATCCCATTTACTAATTGTAATGCAATTTTTTCCATTCATTTTTCATATACACGCAGTATACAAAGCAGATATAAATTCTCAAAACTGACACATTTCAATCATCACTATATTGAAAATAAAATCATTTTACCTACCATCGATCCTCTGCAGGCTGCTGTAATTAGCTTTAAAGGTGAGACCGGGAGGCCAGGGGGGAAGCTGGAGGACACTAGAGAGAAGGGGGAACCATGCAGGCCTTTGGCGAATCGGACAGCGCTGGCACTGTACCACATAGGGAAGTCAGCTGGAAGACGCCTCTCTTCCTCTTCAATGTGCCTCGGCACACACTTTGAGATACACTGCTCTATATATTCAGCCTTTACTTTCAACAATCAAACAATTTTTAGTGATAAGAGAGCTGTGCTCAAATCCGTAAACCTCAGTGCTTTAATAAAATTATAAGCAGAGGTTACTGGCTGGGACCATTTTAGCAGCAATGCAGTCCCAGTGTGCATATGTCTATTTGTTGGCAAAAACAGATAAACTTGTTACTTACCTGAAGATGAGGGTGTTTTCTCCAAAGCAAAAACAAAAAAACTGCAGACTCCTATATACGAGATGCAGGCAATGTTTATTATACCAAATATTTTATGCAGTTGAAAATACCACCTTATAACAAACCAAGAGACCTGACACGGTCCGTGTTTCAGAAAACACTCCTTCCTCAGAGGTCCTAATGAAAATAAATATGAAAACTAAATAAATATGTATGATACGTAAATCAATATAAATTGGTGTGCAAAAAATAATAAATCAAATAAAGATCCACGTGAACAAATATGAGATCGTATAGACTTATGAGATAAAGAAATGAAGATAATGTGCAAACAGAGTGGAGAAAAATAGTGTTATTTATAATTCATGCATGTAACCACCGTGGTGAACATAATAATTTCACATAAGTATTACAGATACAAAAAATGATAATTTGCTTATGTTTATAAGTGTAAACGTGAAACTGAAACCCAGAAAAGATAGATTATTGGAAATGCTCACAAACCTGTGAAAGGTGCAACAATGTGTTTAAATGTTATGCGACAAAAACACATGATGTGAAAGTGACTGGCAACAATGCGTATACATATACTGAACTTAGGTGAAAACAGAGACCACAAGCAGGTGAGTGAACACAAACTAAAGAAATCTATAAAAAAACAAATCCTAAATGGAATACCAATAAATAAGTGAAAAGATAAAAGGAGACCTACCATGGTTGCTAAGGTATAAAATAAACCGCAATGAAAGGTATAAAACTGAAGTAAAAGAAAAGAACCGAATGAGTAAATTACAGGTCATGACTTTAATCAGTATAAAAAGTTAAAAAAAATATATAATTAAAACATATGTAAAAGGTATAAAACATTTAATAAAAACGAATTAAGTTATAAAAGTTTAGTTAAAAAACGGGGGGGGAGATGGGGGGGAAGGAAAACATAACTCATCACGTGAGCCCAAACATGTTCCTTACTGAACACAAAGGGGGAGAGAAATAATGAGCACCGATTATCGGTCTAGGCCCCATTAGAGGATACCTGTCGCTGCATCCCATCGTTGTTATAAGATCCCTCCTATGGGTCACGTATACCATTTATATTGCTATAAATATGCATAAAAGCCTGCCGGGGCTTGCCCTGCCCCCAATCTAAAAAGGCTTATTGAAGATACATGAGGCTGAACTTAGCAACGCTCAATGGCAGGATTAAAGTAAAAATGCAGACTTACCAACCGCCTGTATGATATCCTTCTCCACTTAAAATGTGCGACGCAAAACTAGTAAAGCAAAAGCAAAAACGCTGCAAAAAACTTGCTGATGATAAAGGGGCAGTCTGAAAGTGTTGAACACTGCGATTGGCTGAAAATTGCAGAAACACTGCAGATAACTGACAAATCAGAAAAGAGGGCGGGCTTAGAGGATGGATAGCTGCGATTGGCTAAACAACGTGTCCTAAGATGTTTGAGTAACAAGAAGTTATTGTATCTCTTAAAGAAAAAATATCTCACTTATGAAAAACTGTATGGTTACCTAAAAGGAAAATTAAATGTCACAAAAACATATGTGTTAAGGAAACTGAAAAGAAGCAAAGGCCACCGTGTGAGTGAAAACCAAAAAGGTATAGAGCTGAAGTAAGAAAACAAAAAACGGAAAGTAAACCAATCTCATATGGATACTATCTAAAGAAGGATATATATAATGGCTACCAGCATTCCAAATTGTCACATTGTGAAGATTTACTTCAAACTGGAAATAACACTATTTTTCTCCACTCTGTTTGCACATTATACTCATTTCTTTATCTCATAAGTCTATTCGATCTCATATATTTGTTCACGTGGATCTTTATTTGATTTATTATTTTTGCACACCAATTTATATTCATTTATGTATATACATATCTACTTAGTTTTCATATTTATTTTCATTAGGACCTCTGAGGAAGGAGTGTTTTCTGAAACATGGACCGTGTCAGGTCCCTTAGTTTGTTATAAGGTGGTATTTTCAACTGCATAAATATTTGGTATAATAAACATTGCCTGCATCTCGTACATAGGAGTCTGCAGTTTGATTTTTGCTTTGGCTTTGGCTGGCAATACTGCAGTTTTCATTGGATTCCTTTGTGTTGGCAGTGTTTTCTCCATATAGTTTCCTACTGTTTAATTGTAAGGAATCAATTGTGAACACCCAAAAGTAACCAAAACCCGGTCTCTCAATTCAAGTTTCGCTAATGCATCATCAGGAGGGAACTTTAAGCCAAATCCCGAAGCAGCAGTCCAAATTACTCCCTTCCTCGTCTCTCCTGAAATTACTCTTTTTGCTTGCCAAATTCTCCTCACAATTGCCCTTTTGACTTCCCCTTTTCTTATATTCTCTGACCACTCCCATCTTCTCCTCACCTAATCCACAACCTGTATCCCTCAAATCCCTTCCACCCTCCTTTCCTGCCCCTATCCAGTTCCTTATTAAAACTCCTTTTCTGGCTGACTTTGCCCAATGTTATGTGCCACCCATTCAAGCCTGGGTGGCTCCCATATTTCTCTTTTGACCAAAACTTAAAAAAAAACCCTGTTTCAGTTGACCTCTAAAATGACCATTTCTCATGGTGTTCCAAACAACAGCATATTTCTTCTGTATACACTGTTATAGAATTACTTCCAATTTTTGCAGTAAAGTAGATGTACTGTATATCTCAGTGGGTAATTTTTCTCTGAACGATTTTAAAGCAATTTTGTCCTTTAAGAGTTTGTGCAAAGTTCACGGGGAAATATACCTGTGGACTTTGCAACTGCCTACATATTTTGGAAATTGCCATTGTAATGAAGAAGGCTCCGTAACTATGAATTAGATGTATGCTAAAAACCATGGTATATATATATTGTGTGTGTGGGCGGTGGGGGGGGGATCATGTTGATCATTATAATCTCAAGCTTATATGCTGAACTGTGGAAGATATTACTTTCAGCAGCAGCATTTGGTACTTTGGAAAACCTGTAAGCAATTTTATTTTATGGTTTAAACTTGTTGCTGGGTCTATTACATGGTGAATCTGATGAGCTGTCTTCCTGCCTTGTTCTCCTAGATGCCATATGTCTTCAGTTCAGCTCTGATTCTGAAAGATTAGTCTGTTTTTATTCACATCTGATAAGTAATATACTTGTACTATATCCTTAAGTCGTAAATACTGTCCTTTTTCATATACACATTTTTTCATAAAAACATGTGATTCCTTGATGTGAGAAAAGGCAGAATAATTCTGTACTATTAATTGCAATATTTTTTATTGAAAACTTTTAAAAATATATATTGCCTTACTAAAAACTCATATCTGCATTCTGAATAGAAAAAAAAAATAGAATTAAAAGAAAAACACTAAGGACTCCTTTTACAAAACCGTGATAGCAATGCTGCTGCAGTAAACCCCCCTCCCCCTTTTACAAAAGCGTAGCATGGTTTTTAGTGCTGGCCGTGGCAGTAACAGCTTTGACGCTTATAGGAATTCTATGAGCATCGGAGCTGTTACCACTTAGGCCAGCACTAAAAACCGTGCTACGCTTTTGTTAAAGGGGGGTAAACGCACTGAATCATATATGAATTGAATTGGCTTTGGTGCATTTATTACAGCAGCATTGCTAATGCAATTTTGTAAAAGACCCCCCTAACATACATCTCAAAAGATATAAATTTCTATATTAGAGATGTGATCTCATTTTCAGACAAACGGTAACAGGTAACAAATGTGATCATTTATGGTTCATATGCCTTTATTTATATTTTCAAATACTAATTACAGAAACATAATTCCAGAAAATGAGAGAACATTCCAAATATCATACACTCTGACATGATTGGCATGATTTTCAACATGATTGCATATAAAAAAGAAAATAATCTTGCGCATAAAGAAAAAAAGTAAGGGCCCCTTTTGCAAAGCCACAGTAGTGATTCCTATTGTGGCAAATGTGATGCAGCCCATTCAATTTCTATGGGCTATGTTGCATTTGCTGTGCCAGGAATCGCTGCTGCGGCTTTGTAAAAAGGACCCTAAACCATTAAATCCACATTTCAGGATTGCACTAGAAAACCAAATTTGAGATTAAGAAGAATCAAGGAAGGTTCAAAAAGAACTGAATCACACAGGGTAAAAATATATTAAACAAACAAATGAAGCTTCTCATATATTCACTTTTATCAATGCTTTATTACGGGGGTGTCCAACCTGTGGCACGAGGGCCGCATGTAGCCCTGTGAAGTATTTTGTGCGGCCCCGGTCGAGGACGATGCAGTGTTTTCTTCTACTGCCCCTGGGTGTTTACCGTCTTGCCAGCTCCCTCCTCTGTCTTTCTGCAACTTTTGCGCGGCCCCAGAAAAATTTTTTCAGCCAATGCGGCCCAGGGAAGCCAAAAGGTTGGACATCCCTGCTTTATTATCAATCAATGAAATCACTACAAAATGGCTAAAAATTACTATTCCTTTACCACCATTCATCCTTCATTCATTCGCATCACAACATAACTCGTCTATATGCATAACTATCAGAATCCATTTTACAAGGGTTAATTATAACATAACATAAATCTTTATTTATATATTGCAAAAGCCTTTCGGTTTGAGGCAGTTTACAAAAGAGGCAGGCAGAGTAGCGGCAATGATTTACTTGAGCATGCAGACCGATGAAAGAGTTTCACAATGAGATAAGAAAAACAATCTTTTCAAGAAGGAGGTAGACAGATAGGACAGTCATTGTTCGAGAACTTACAACATGGGACTGAAGGAACAGAGGTAGTGGAAGACTTATCCTGGGGGGTTTAGGGTGGATTGCTGAGTTTGGAGAAGAGGTGTGTTTTTAGGAGCTTTCTGAAGTGCATGTAGGAAGTGGGTTCCATTCAGGGTCTTTGGTGGCAGCTTGGTAGGGCAGGAGTCTGTTGATGAATCTTCTTTGAGTGCATCCTGTGACTAAAAAGAAGGTGAAGATTGATCAAATATGAATTGATTTGTGGGCAGTAGACCATGTAATGCTTTGTAAAAGAGACAGCCAAATTTGAAAAGCACTCAGTTCTCTATTGTCAGCCAATGTAGTTTTTGGTAGAATGGTGTAATGTGATTAAATTTTTTCAGGTTAAATATGAGCATCACAGTAGTGTTTTGGACGATGCTGAGTCTCCAGAAGTATTTCCGTAGTCCTGCTAAATAGATGATGTTGCAATAGTCTAGGATACTTAAGACTAGTGTTTGGACTAGGAGTTTGAATGGTGTTTGTTCAAAGTATTTTCTTATGGATCTGAGTTTCCACAGTGTGTTGAAGTCTTTGCATGTGACATGGTTCACTTGGGCAGAGATGGTCACTTGTCTATCTAAGTATATACCTAAGATTCTGATTGTGGGGGTGATGGGAAAGTTGATTTATGGGATTGATTGATGGGAAAGTTGATTTAGACAAAACTCTAGCCTTTCAAGCGGGGAGAATGAACTCTTGGATTTGTTCTCTGATTGCCCACTCCAAATCTTCTTTGAGTTTAGAAAATCACTGAAAACCTATCTGTTTGGTACATTTATGCGATGACTTCACTTTCCTTCACTCTACATTGTATCATGTTGTGTTTTATTGTATTGTATAGCATTGAATCCAACCAATTCCCACTGTATCTTGCATCTTCACTGATATGCTTCAGTTCTCTTGCTGTGAACCACCCAGATCTTCTGGTTAGGCGGTATACAAGAAATAAAATTATTATTATTATTCATCTTAGGACTAGGGAGTTTACTGAAAAGTTAGTGGCTGTAGCTAAGAAGAATTTTGTTTTCTCGGTGTTTAGTTTTAGTTTGGAGTTGGCCATCCAGTCTTTTATGGTGGACAGGGTAGTGTCTATTATTTGACCCAATTCACATTAAAAATCAAAAAATGATCCAAATCTTTGTAAACAACAAATATATAATCTTGTTGAGGAAGAAATTACGTTCTATATATCATTTGAATACAATAATTCTAACAGGACATAATAAGGAGGTAGAATGGATGTCAATTTGAATTTAAATAGGCCAATCAAATTTGAGACTTCTTCGAGCATCAGTGTAAGGATATGTTATAGCCAATCTGAGTGGTTTGAAAAAGTAAGAAATAAAGCCCTCGAGGATTGTTTTTCCAAAGTTTTTGGGCCAGGAATCGTTTATGATGAATAATTAAGATATGTTTCCAGATATTAAAAAAAAAAATCTTTTTAGGATTATTGTAATTTGAAGGAGAGTAGTAGATATATGGAGGGTCATAATCAAAAGAAACATCTAAGTCTGATATGGCGCTAGGCACCCAAAGTTGGCAGTAGAAAAATGTCCTTTCTTGAAAATATGTCTAGAATTAAAACAAAAACAAAAAACATCTGGATGTCATAAGAACATATGAATTGCCGCTGCTGGGTCAGACCAGTGGTCCATCATGCCCAGCAGTGCACTCACGCGGCAGCCTTCTGGTCAAAGACCAGCACCATAACTGAGGACCGCCGCGTGAGCGGACTGCTGGGCATGATGGACCACTGGTCTGACCCAGCAGCGGCAATTCTTAAGTTCTTATGACATCCAGATGTTTTTTAAAAAAAAAATTCCAGACCACAAATAGGTCTATCTGTATACCACATTTTTGACCAAAAATTTGTCTATGTCTCAAACGCACAGAACAAGACCACTTGGACGTGGGAGGAGCCAGTATTGTGATAGACTGGCCATCCAGACATGGCAACAGAGCAGTGGGGCACCTTATAAGACACTGCTGTGAACTTTACAAAAAGGGTGCCACATAAACATCTCAGCAGAACTCCCTTAAAGTATATGGTGAGCCCCCCTCCCCCCAAAAAAATATATACTATACCCACCTGTCTACAACTCCAATAGCCTTATAGCTGCAGTAGAGTAGGGTTTTGGGTTTTTTTGGTGGCCTCACATTTTCTACCATAAATGTAATGGTAAGAGTTACTTATGGTCCTGGGTCTTCCTCTCACTCCTCCCCTTGCCGTGCACGCGCCCCTTCCCCTTCCCTTTTTAACTTTGGCGCGATCAGCCACCAACTTTCTGCCTGCGTCAGCATTGACGCTTTCTCTAATGTCACTTCTGGGACCCACGCCTAGGAAGTGATCTCAGATAGAGTTGCTGCTTGCACTGAAGTTAAAAAAGGTACAGGAAAAGGGAGAATGGGGAGGACACCACTGACCCGGGCACCGCTCACCCTTGCTATGCCATTAGTTAAGTGCAAGGTATTTTTTTTTTTTTTGTAAATCTTTATTAAATTTCCAAACTACCATAGTGCAAACAAACAATTTCAATATACATAAGTTTATACAAAATGCACATTAAACTTATAGACATTAATGTACAACTATTCCCCCCCCTCCATCAAATAATCAGAAAAAGTACATACCTACAGGAAACCCTCCATATATTCCCTGAATTAAATTACTCTGGCTGTGTATGCTTAAGAGTCGATAAAATAAAATCAGTTATCATTCCTTACAGAACTTAGTCAACGTTTCCCAAACATCCATAAATTTCTTATACCGTCCCTGTTGTACAGTCATTGAACGTTCCATTTTAAAAGTATAACAGAGATTCCCACCAGAAAGTGTAATTTAATCTTCTTCGAGAGGGCTTCCTTTAATTTAACTTTTAGATATCTGTGAGCACACATGAGAGATTCTGAAGATTAGTTTTTTTTGTAAAAGAAAAGAAAAGAAAAACATACAAACATACATATAGTAGATTCATAGCACTGTGGATCGATAATGATTAATAGCAAGCAACAAGCTATAACATTAAACTACTTATTTGAAATATGCCACCAGAGAGTGGTAGAAAATTGGAATGCTCTTCCGGAGGCTGTTATAGGGAAAACACCCTCCAGGGATTCAAGACGAAGTTAGACAAGTTCTTGCTGAACCAGAACATACACAGGTAAGGCTAGACTCAGTTAGGGCACTGGTCTTTGACCTAAGGGCCGCCACGGGAGCGGACTGCTGGGCACGATGGACCACTGGTCTGACCCAGCAGCGGCAATTCTTATGTTCCTATGATGTTCCTTATTGTGAATTGGCAAGGTTGGTTAATCAGTTGTTATTTATGATTAAAGACTGATATATAATGGCTCCTTTTATTAAGCCACGGTAGAGGTTTCTACTGCAGTCCATTGAGGTAACTGCTCAGATGCTCATAGGAATTCTATTAGCGTCAGAGCAGTTACCTCACTGGGGTGCGGAAGAAACCTCTATCACAGCTTAGTAAAACCCGGCGTAAGTTTGATGGATGCTGGGATATGTGCTATTCAATGTTATAAAGTCCACGCAGTTATTTGTTAATACATTTTTGTAGGAACTGATCTTTGCGATTGTTCTTTTGATGTGTACTTTATGTGATTTTCTGATGATTATATGCTAATGCTTGTTTGATTTTATTTGTCTTACTGAATTATGTATGTAATGATATGTAAACCGTTTAGGTTTAAACGGTATATAAATTTTTAAAATAAATAAATAAGTGAATTCCTGATAAAGCTGGTTCTATAAAGAACAGCAGACACCTACTTTCCTTCATAGAATAGACTTCATATAGGGCAGACAACCCTTTATAGAACTGTCCTATTAATGTAACATAAAGTTACAGTCTAGCAAATAGTTTCTCAATACAGGTATTAACTTTGGTACTTTTATTTTACAAATGGAGGTTTTTGAATCCAATAATCTTACAATTTTTCCCATATTTAGAAATGTTCAGATTTCTTTGCTCTACAACCTTTTAAGTTTGAACTTAGATTTTAGTTTGACTTTAATGTAATGGAAAAAACATGTCCTCTTCTATATCAAATTTTTCAACACAGGAATCAAAACAGATCCACTGAGAATTATGTTACATATATGACATTTACTTTATATCAATTAAGCAGGAGAATGTTCATGGCTCATAATCAGATGTCACACCACTTTAAAAAAAATACATTATTTCTGATTATTGGTATTTAAGATATAATAATCTAGATTTAACAAAGTATTATTTTCGTAGTTTCATATTCTATGAGCTAAAGCTAGGATTATTTAAATGCATTACCATCTTAAATCTGTAGAGCATTCTCATTATATTTCATATTTAATTATTTATATAAAACAAAAGAACATCTGTTACTAGTTATAGTGCTGTTTTAGTAACTACAGTAACCTACTGAATGGACCTGTACTGTACTGTACAAAGCCGCGCTAGCGGCTACACTGCGCTAACAGCCCTGAAGCCCATAGAGATTTAAAGGGCTTCGGGGCTGTTGTCGCGCGGCTTTGTATAAGAAGCCGATAGACTAGTATAGTAGTTAAAGCATCTTACTTTCAAAATGTAGATCAGTGTTCTTCAACCACCGGTCCAAAGAAATTTCCTGCCGGTCCACCTGTCCTGCAGCAGCCCTTCTCCCTTCCTTTTACCTCCCCACTGTCCAGAAGCACCCCTTCCCTGCTCCCCCTGTCCAGCAGCAGCTCTTCTCCCTTCCTTTTACCTTCCCCCTGTACAGCAGCAACCTTCCTGCTCCCCCTGTGCAGCAGTAGCCTCGGACCTTTTGCTAGGCTGGCCCAACTCACAATATCGAAGTGGGCCAGCCTAGTAAATGTTCCGTGGCTGCTTGAGGAGACCATGGCTGCTGCCGCTGCTGGTCCGAGAGTGAGAAGAAGAGGCATCCCGGCAGCGGCAGGAAGTCAGCCGGCGTCGGAGATGTAAGAAGAGGCATCCCGGCAGCCTGGAGGAAGGTGAGGAAAGCGCCGCACGCGCTGCAAACTGCCACAGGCTGCCCGCGGGCACGCACTGCACACGCTACATGCTGTAGTACTATACCGTGTCTCTGTCACAGAGCACGGATTACGGAGGCAGGGATCACGGCGTGTCAACTGCGCATGTGCGGTAAGGGTTTTATTTTTATTGATATATCAACTTTTTAATGGACCTCAGTAGCTACCCTCGGAGGACTGATTTTGGCCTAACCAAGCTTTAGCATGCTAAACTCATCATTAGTCCATATTTTGCTGCTATATTCTCTAGAGCACAGGTGTCAAAGTCGGTTCTCGAGGGCCGGAATCCAGTCGGGTTTTCAGGATTTCCCCAATGAATATGCATGAGATCTATGTGCATGCACTGCTTTCAATGCATATTCATTGGGGAAATCCTGAAAACCCGACTGGATTACGGCCCTCGAGGAGGGACTTTGACACCCCTGCTCTAGAGCTACGTATATACAACTGAATTTATTATTTTTAATTTATATATTTTAAATACTCATCTTCAGTTTCTTCAATCACATTGGTTCAATGGAGACTTCACCAACATGATTGGTTGTTATGATACGCTTGTTTAAAGGTATACCCCCTAAATTTTACATGCCTGCCATCTTAGGAGAGCACTAACTGAGATGGCAGGTAAGCAAAATGAAGGGGGTGTACCTTGAAACAGCTGTAGGTAAAACAAGATATCATGTAGGTAAGTCCCCATTGAACCAATGTGATTGAAGAAACTAAAGATGAGTATTTAAAATATATAAATTAAATAGAATAAACTAAAGCTCGGTTAGGACAAAATCAGTCCTCCAAGGGTAGCCACTGTGGTCCATTAAAAAGTCGATATACAGTATACAGTATATTTATAAGAAGGGTCTTTTTGTTTTATATTGTTAGTGATTATACTTAGGCATGTCAAATTTGTTCCTTCCACATATAAATGTTGGTAAGTATGCATATAAGAGTCATGTTCTAGACTGTGTAAGTTCATCTAATCAAAGGGATTAGTTGTCAAGTTTAATAATAATTAAAAAGTTTCAAGTTTAATAAAAATTTGTATACCACCTATCAGTCTTCTAAGCGGTTTGTACGTAATAAAATAGGGTAACATACATTAAAACATACCGGACCTACTGGAACGATAGGATTAAGGTATAGATTCCTCTATAATAAAACCCTAAGCGCGCATGTGCACTTATGATGCCGTGATCCCTGCCGCTGTGATGTGTGCTTCTGTGCCATACATGTGCTCTGCCTGCCTTATGCCCCAATCTCCGATGCTGGCTGACTTCCTGCACTGCCGCTGCCGGGATGCCTCTTCTCACCCCTGGACTAACAAACGCAGCAGCCGCGGTTTCAGCTTGTAGCCATGGGCCATTTGCTAGGCTGGCCCACTTCGATAATATGAGGTGAGCCGGCCTAGCAAAAGCCCTGAGGCTGCCCGGGCTAGCGGATTCTGGACAAGGGGAGCAGGGAAGGGATGCTGCTGGACGTGGGGGTGGGGGTGGTAAAATGAAGGGAGAAGGCCTGCTGCTGGAAAGGGAGGAGGTAAAACGAAGGGAGAAGGGCTGCTGCAGGATAGGGGGAGCAGTGAAAGGGTGCTGCTGGACAGGTATTGTTGGACAGGGGGAGCAGGGAAGAGGTGCTGCTTGAAAAGGATTTAGGTCCCAATTCCTGCCCCATACTTTCTCTGTCTCTGTCATTTGAAAGTCAGGTACCTGGGGACACATCTTAAAGACCAGAAATCGTCTTCCAAAACATGTCCAAAGTTTATTATGAGTTTCACATCTTTTATACGAATCAGGTTTGCCAGCATGTGTCAGCATGTGACGTAAATACAAACCATATATGGATACAGGTCACATGAAACTTTAAACACATCAGCATTTTTCCTATCTGGAGATTGAAGTCCACAGAGGGTCAGAAAAAGCCTTAACCAGCAGAGCTTCTAATCTAAATCTGTCTGTAAATACGGCTTAACAAAACAATTGAATTCACTTTACAACATCTCTGTTTAAACATTCCTGTCCTTATACCGTCTTCAAAGAAGGGAAAGATAAACAGGGCCTACCTTTGCATCTTTAAACAACATATGCCTAAGGACACTTACTAAAGTTCTGATACGTGTCCGTTCAATTCCCCTCTTACGTCATGTAAATGACGTCATAAATACACAGCATGAGCTGGAAGGGAGTGATACTCTAGATATGTCTCTCAAGGAGGGGGTTTTTTAGGAGCTGTAATACGAATAACACAGTACATGAGCAGTCAAGACAAGAGTGCAAATAATAAGAGATTATAACAATAAAAAGGTTTTTTTTACCCAACACTGCATTCAACTAAAGTGCTGATCCCAAGAATTAGATAAATCAGAGTTACATTTGAACTCAGCAAAGAGGTCTGCTAATTTCTGAATGTCCATAGGAGGACCTATATTGTCAGAAAGAAAAGTACAACAGCATAAAATACTGAGGAGAATTTAACAGAATTCTCAGCTAGAATCATATCTAGGGCCATATGATTTTGAGAACCATCTGAGAAGTGGAGCCTAATTGATCAGTAATACCTTGCAAGGCGTCCCTAGAATAGTTCACAAAGCGTTGCTGATTATAATAATTTTAATTAATCCGATCAACATTCTTATTAATAGTAATAAAGGGAATAAGGAACTCAAACCCAGCCTTAACCTGAGCTCGGGCCTTAAAGTCATCTGGGACCCCTCTTGGGACCCCTATAGCATCTTATGTATACATGTGATCAGATTTATATCAAGACAAATAAAAGGAAAAACCATGTGAATAGGAAGGATGCCTTTCAGAAAGATATGCAGGAGCATGGTAACCTTAACTAAAGTGCACTGGCCTATCCACTGGCTGGGTAGCTTAACAGGGAGCCAAAAGTCTCCATAAAGCCAGTAAATATCAAATCTGATGCAGCAAAAATGGGGCATACCTATGAGCCAAGACAGAACAATAACCTGGGGGTAAATTACCTACAAAACTACCCTGTGTCAGATTAGAAACATGACATGTGTAATTGCCCTTATAGATGGTAACGGCAATATCAAGCTTTTGCTGTCCTGGCAACAAAGGGTATTTAGAACACTGCAGTGCACAAAGAGGATAGGTAAAATTAGAGGAGATACTGGTAAATAACCCAAAAAGGCATGGTTGGATACCAGGAGGGAGGTCCAGAGGTACGGTTCCTAGATGGGGTCTAGCTTGAGCACATATGTAACAATTACTCTTATTATGTTGATCAGCAGTGAATTTCATCCATTCTAACCAAAGGTTAGGTTCTGAAAACCCTACCTTAACAGCCACAATATCTTCAAAAGTGGGATTGGCAATAGCCATCATGTCAGTAAGTTTATTGAATGTAGGGGCCAGTGGATTAGTATTTTTTGGGGCCCCCACAAAATGGCGGGAGAAGATGAGTGGAGGTAGATAGATCCCATAAGAAAACTGATGGGTCGGATAGCTAGACCCACCCTTAAACCACATGTCCATAATGTACATACCTTCATCAGTAGGTCTAGGGTTGTCAATAGTAAGAGAAAGCTTAATAATTTGTGCAGGAACACTTTTCCTATAACAGTGTCCAACCTTATGAAAGGTCATACAAGTAAGCAGTGATTTACCATTTTGTTCCACTGTTTTTCAGGGTATTTTCTAGTTTATAAGCCCAGTCAGTATTAACATTCCACCCTACCACTCCCCAGAATGCACACTTAACCCCCCAACGTGAGTCAGTAACATATATATATATGTCTTTAGTTTTAGGAATTTCTGAGGACCAATGGCACAGCCTTGGGATATCAATTGATGAACAGTCCACAATGTCACAATACTCAAAGGAGAAGGTGGCAACTTGCACACTGCTGGAATTATACCATAAGGTAGCATACTGTCTGTCTTTCTGGATTCCAATTGAAGGACAGCCTTTGCGAGGGAGTAGTCCAGCTTGACGTCGTGTTCGCAAAGAGGTGTCGGGGGTGCTGTTTACAGCAGGAGTGTCATTTACAGATGGGTATGGGCAGAAAGTGTCGTGGACCCAGAACACATCATCCCTGTAGACCCAGTTAGAAATGATCCATACAGGGAGAAAAACTAGCAGCAGCGTTGCCAGTAAGAGAATGATAAAGTTGGTAGAATGCTGCAATGAAATCATCATGTTGTTACACTGGAGGAGGTGAAATCTGCGCAGGGAAGACTTGCTTCTGGGGTTTTAGGTTAACCCTCTTCAAGCGACTTGCGTGGATCCAAACAGGAAACTCCTCAGTGAGTGCAGCGGGCCTGGTCACAGCGATCACAGTAGTGGGAAGGCCAAAGGGGAAATCCGTCTGCTTCCGAACCTTGGAAAGCTGCTGGATAATCACCAGGCTGGAAAAAATGGGTAGGAATCTGTGGAGAGAAAGGAGAAGTGCAAGACACGTTTCTTTGAACAAGCCCTAATATTTCAATTAGCTTTTGGACGTATTCCTCCTGTATCAAGGGAAAATCTACCCATGGGGCGGGGAAAGGTCATCCCGTGAGAACCTCAAAGGGAGAGCAGCCAGATGTCTGTGCATACAGAAAGAGATACTTGAAAAGAAATGCTTGGAAAGCATTCCAAATATCATTCAGCAGCTGTACTCCAATGTGATCCAAATAAGAGATAGAAAACAAGAGAAACCATGTTGCCTGCACTGAACGTGGCAACATGCAACAATACCAATTCATTTACTTAACATAGCTATTGCAAAAGAGAGACAATACTCACTTACTTAAGGTTCTTAATTGAACAATCCAAAAGGATATGTTTTTGTGTGCTGCATATAACTATTATGCACTTCAGAGAGACCATACTGATGTACTGAATGTATTCAGAAATGTATGGATCATATGTAGGGAACACCACGAAATAAATGCTGTATAAAATAAAGCTTTTTCTTATAACCCCTAACTAAACTATATTCAGAATATAAAAGCTAAAAGTAAAAGAACATTGCGCAGTTAGGCTAGTAAGAAGTGGAAAAAGAGCTCTAAAAATGGCCAATATTATGTATCCTGGGGTACCCACTAAACTAAAACAAGTAGACATGACACAGACAAAACATAAAGTTTTAAGCGTGGAGCTATTACTCCATCTGTCAAGTGTGCAGGGCTGAATTTAACTCTGCAAATAAACACATTGATATAAAAAAACCAAAACTACAAATAATGTATATCATAACCATCTCATATTTGAAAAAAGGCATAAAGCTAATGTCTCTTTGGAGTGTCTCTATCTCTGCAGTGATAAAGAGGACCCGTGGAAAACACTAGAAATATCTGTGCCAAAACGGATCTGGGATGGCTATGTATAAATCCGGAAAAAACATTTTAAATTAGCAACATCCTAATTTCAGCTAAAACAATAGAAAGGAATTGTATTTTCCAATTTATTTTCAATTCACAACCGTGCCAGCTGTAATTATTGAGCTATATATATCTGTATCAAGGAGCAAAAGGTCAAGAATGAAAATATCACTAGCAAGAAGTTAAAATGTCGAGCGAGCACTACGATAACCAATACCATGATATTGGGCAATGAATAAGGGAGAGCTAGCAGCTGGTATCCAGGGTTTCCCCTCTTTGCACCAAAGTCCGTCCAAAAGGGCGGCTTTGGGCACCTGCCAAACGCCAGGCATCAAATTCAGAGGAAGCTGTGAAAAAAGAGAGGAAGAGAATCCTGTTCACCCGTGAGACCCAAAAGCCCATTTAAAAGAAGGGCTTGAACATCGTGAAGAGTGTGAAGGGTAATGAGGTGACCTAGGGTCAGAGAAGTAACCATCTCTACCACCATAGCACAAGCAGCCAGGGCTTTCTTGAACAGGAGTGACTATAAAAAAAAGGCAACAGAGCGTAACTTACCGCCATGTTCTCCCTTCATGGTGTTACAATAGTCCCAAACAAAGAGATAAAACATGTGGGCATAAGCAGGAAAACCCAAACTTGAGCTAGAAACCAAAGCACATCTTAAATGTCCAACATTTTATAAGTCCATCTGATAAGAGCAGTCATTTCAGAAACCAGGGTCTGTCTCAAATCTGGTCATAGAAGGAACAAGCAGAGATCCATTGGCGGCAGTGACCAATCATAGCAAGAAAAGTAAGCATGTCTTTCTTGGTAGCTGGGCGGGGCAGACCCAGAACAGCAGCAATGCAGAAAGTGTAGATTTTCCTCTGACCATGAGACAGGACAAAACCCAGGTATTTCACTTCAGATGTACACCAGTGCAGTTTATTTCATGACACCTTGTGACCACACACAGACAACCATTATAAAAGGTGCAAACTATCAGCCTGACAGGTCTCCTGAATTATGGAACACAAAAAGTTGTACAAAATGAGAATATGACCATGAAGGGCAGTGCATGACTTTGTAGAATAGCCTGAAGGGCAATTCTACACTAGGTATACTGTTGCTTAAAGGTGAAGGCAGCCTCACCAAAGGGACTAAAAATAAAACATTCTTTAGGACAATGACAGAAAAAAATCATTGGCTGCCGGTGGAATGGTGGAAGAAACATAAGTGCAATGAGAATTACCAAAACACGAAACGGGGAATGCCATCAGCTTTGACAACAAGAGCGATGGGCGTATTATAAGAAGAGATGGTGGTTTTGATAATGCCGGAGAAAAGTCAAGAGACAAGCAGTGGAATCTCACCTTACTGCTTGATAAAACCAAGAATGAGTAACTTCAAAGAAGCACTATAGGGGGTCAGTGGAAGCCCAAACAGAGAAGTCTGGGGGAAGGGACAAAAACATTCATGCACAGACCCTGATAATGAAAGCAAAGAACAGATTAGCTTTGCTCTGCACAAGAAAGAAAACCTCTAAAACGGAATTTTTTCTTTTTCTTGTTTCTTTTTGTTTATGATCCAGCACAGAACACAAAGGAAGCATCCGTAGAAGAAAAACGCACAAAATTAGTCAGGATCAAAAGGAAGACAAGAAATAGTGCTTGTGTACAAACTACAAGGGAAAGATCTTAGACTGATTCAAACAGCGCTTTCAATTCATTCCACATAACAGCATGTCCTACCTCAGTATTAAACATTGTTAATGTGAGCTGAAGGAAAAATGTCATACATACACACAGCCGTACAAGTCTCATTTGTCTAGGAGTAAGTGCCTTTTTGACTCATTACAAAACCCAATATAACAATGCAAAAATATTCGCTTATCTTACCTTATAAGCGAGGTACAGTAATAAGAGACAATAAAATCTTATACTCTATAAAAGTTTTAACCTTACAAATGACAGAGTGGGCAGGGGGGTTCTATAAATAATTTCATTCTTCCCGAAAGAATGGCAGCTGCTTATATTTACGAGGGGTGCTTACCGAAAGTACCCCTAGATTTTTCCCAAAAAAACTCCATAATAGAACCCAAAGCTTGAACTTAAAATAAAGGGTGGGTACAGGTCACCACTACCCAGTGAGTATTAAAGAACAGAAAAAATTCAGAAATACTCACAAAATATTGGTGATATCATCTGCCCATCGCGGACGTGCCCCCAACTGAAAAGGATTTAGGTCCCAATTCCTGCCCCATACTTTCTCTGTCTCTGTCATTTGAAAGTCAGGTACCTGGGGACACATCTTAAAGACCAGAAATCGTCTTCCAAAACATGTCCAAAGTTTATTATGAGTTTCACATCTTTTATACGAATCAGGTTTGCCAGCATGTGTCAGCATGTGACGTAAATACAAACCATATATGGATACAGGTCACATGAAACTTTAAACACATCAGCATTTTTCCTATCTGGAGATTGAAGTCCACAGAGGGTCAGAAAAAGCCTTAACCAGCAGAGCTTCTAATCTAAATCTGTCTGTAAATACGGCTTAACAAAACAATTGAATTCACTTTACAACATCTCTGTTTAAACATTCCTGTCCTTATACCGTCTTCAAAGAAGGGAAAGATAAACAGGGCCTACCTTTGCATCTTTAAACAACATATGCCTAAGGACACTTACTAAAGTTCTGATACGTGTCCGTTCACTGCTGGATAGGGAGGAGGTAAAAGGAAGGGAGTAGGGCTACTGCTGGACAGTGGGAGCAGAGAAGAGGTGCTGCTGGACACAGGGGAGGTAAAAGGAAGGGAGAAGGGCTACTGCTGGACAGGGGGAGCAGGCAAGGGGTGGTGGTGGACAGCCGAGGAAAGAGAGAGACAGAAAGAAAGAAAAAGAGACACACACATCTATTCTAGCACCCGTTAATGTAACGGGCTTAAAGACTAGTTACATTATAAAATAGGAAAGAGAGCCATATAGGGGAAATACAAAAGTAAGGGAGATCCCATCTGATAACCAAAGCAGAAATGAAGATGTTTCATAAGGTAAATGCATTAGAGCTGTGCTTTCGCTATAATGCAGGTTATTTTCCTCTTAATGTGTGTTAAAGGGCATGAAAGCAAGTTACATTACCATAAAACATAGTACATAAAGTTACCAAGGGTTTTATAATAATGAGGTGCAAAACATGCAAATGCATTCAAAACAGCTCATTTGTATGTATTTTTAATAACACAGCAAGACACATTATTAAAGGGCAAATACAATCAGCAATAAGATGGGATTATTTTTCCATCCTGCAAGCATTGGGCTGCAAAGGTATGGCCTGATCATCCCAGGCACATCTTAAAGAGGCCATCCAGTCATAGTTTGCTGCCCTCCAATACTCCCAATAATAGCACTCCTTTTCAAAGTCCCCCATATGAACTCATAAACCAAAGAACCCCTAATCCAAGACCTTCTAACCTACCCAAACAATACCCAATTCAAGATCCCCGCCCATAAGACCTCCATCACAGTTCTTCCACCAAGTACAACCACAAAAATAAACACTCACCATCCAGAAGATTCCCCCTGGCCTATCTTGAAGTATTTCTATTTAATTTTTTAGTATTTGTTATAACTCTCTGACCTTCCTTATTACTGTCTTACATCTAAGTTGCTGATGCTTGTGCTTATCTTTCTCCTTCATTAGTGTCTGCATTAACAAAGGGCTCCTTTTACTAAGGTGCACTAGCGTTTTTAGCGCACGCATGAAATTACTGCTCACTACACCATGCAGTACGCTTCTAGAATACCACCAGTTCAATGCTGGCGTTAAGGTCTAGCGTGCACGGCAATTTAGCATGCGCTATTCCGCGCGTTAAGGCCCTAAAACACCTTAGTAAAAGGAGCCCAAAGAGAAGAACAAAACTCCTGTAGATCAAATCCAAAAGAAAAACAACAGCAGAGTAGACGGAGAACCAGAAATGCTGATGGTGATCACAGAACAAATTTATTGCTTCAAGAGTATAAAACTCTGTATATGACTCAACACAAGTCTTGTTTCAGCCAACAGGTCTGCCTTAGGAGTCTAACCTATATAAAACAAATAAAAATACTAAAATCAATATTAACATTGAATAACAAAAATAATTACATAATTTGTCTTATTGTAGTAATTTGGTAAGGGGGGAGAAAATGATTGTTCTAAGTATAAATTGTATGTTTAATAATGCGTTTTATGAAATATTTATGTTCAGATAATTGTATTGCATTGTCAAAGTTTAAAAATCAATAAAGATTTATAAAAAAAAAAATCATAATACATATTAAACATCAAATAATAAAAGCAGGAGATGATAATGGAAAAAAGTAATCAAACAAATCGTTCCTTGGTACGTTCTCTGTACTCATGATGTATCATCATGCGGTTTTATTCATGAGTTCTTTTTTCCAGGAGTGAAATTTTGCTATTGGATTCGGGTCTACATTTAGGGCTCCTTTTACAAAGCCGCGTTAGCGGCTTTATCGCACGTGACTTTTTATCACGCACTAACACCCGCGCTAGCCTGCTCAAGAGGAGGTGGTAGCGGCTAGCGCGGCCAAAAGTTTAGCGCACGCTATTACGCGCATTAAACCGCTAATGCAGCTTCATAAAAGGAGCTCTTATTAACTCATTGGTCTCATTTGCATAATTGGTTCAGTGCCTTAATATTTTGCATATTGTACTCATTTTATTGTATCACTTTTATATAAACACGTGCCGAGGGGTAAAATAAAAAAAAACATCTAAGTCCTCTTTTGGCCTAAGTCCCTAAACGTTCAACCCAGAAGCAGGGAAAGTGTCCATAACCAAAACATACGTCCATGTTTTGATTATGGCCTTCCTCTGCCTAAACGCCCAATCTCCACTACGTCTAAAAGTACCCCCACAGCACGTCTACACTTTTTAACCATAATGAAACAAAAACACGCCTAAGCCAAAAACGTCCAACAGAAGAGCTTTTAGGCGAAGGAGGAGCCAGTCCTTCGCCTAAAAGCTGGATTCTGTAACCGGTGTCTGTCAAAAACAACACCGGTTACAGAATCCTCCCCCCCCCAACAACGATCCAGGCAGGAGGGTGCCCAAGCCCTCCTGCCATGTCAAACCGTGACCCCCCCTCCCGACGATATCGGGGCAAGAGGGAGCCCAAGCCCTCTTGCCCCAGGCACCCGCGGCACCCCCAACTCGTTCAAAGAATGGGGCTGGATTGGCCCAGGGGCACCAAAGCCCCGCCTCCTATTCTGATTGGCCCAGGTGCCTTAGGCCCCCACCAGGAGGTGGGGCTTTGTGCCCCTGGGCCAATCCAGCCCCATTCTTCGTTGAGCTGCATGCCAGATGGACGGGTTTGGCACCCGTCTGTCCAGCCAACCTAAAATAGGTACGGGGAAGGGTGAGTGGGGTGGGGGGTCGTGGGGCCGGCCGGCGGGAGTCGCTGGTCGGCTAGGGGGGCTGATCGGGGGTGCTTGGGGGGGTGGACATTGGGGGGGATGGGGGTGTGTTGAGGGCAGGAGGGCCTGGGATCCCTCCTGCCCGTACTGTAATGGGGGTGGGGGTAGGGGGGTCACCTGTGCCAGGAGGGCTTGGGCTCTCTCCTGGCCCGAACGAGTCGGGGGTGCCGCGGGTGCCTGGGGCAAGAGGGCTTGGTCTCCCTCTTGCCCCGATATCGTCGGGAGGGGGGGGTTGTGGCTGCCGCAGGGCAAGAGGGCTTGGGCTCCCTCTTGCCCCGATATTGTGTTTGGGGGGGAGTGATTCATCGCGGCAGGAGAGATGCCTCATCTCCCCTACCGCGATGCCATCACTCCTCTACCCGAACTGCCGCGGGTCGTGGCAGTTCGGGTAGAAGAGTGATGGCATCGCGGTAGGGGAGATGAGGCATCTCTCCTGCCGCGATGGTTAGGTTGCTGGGCCGCTGAACTGATGGCGCCAACGGCCATCAGCTCAGCGGCCCGTTTTTCGGCACTTAGACCTGGTTTTATTTCGTCTAAGTGAAAAAGGTCTAAGTGCTGACTAAACTGTATTCGTTATACCTGTTGTATGGCTAGGTGTAGGTCGGCCCACCTGCCGCCCACTGCCCGCCCTTTCCCCTCCTCTAAACACGCCTCTTTTCTCTCTGTGCGTTTAGAGGCAGGGGAAAGGCCTAAGTTGGTTTTAGATACGTCTAAAAAACAGCTTTGGTTATGGGTACTTGGACAAACAGGCTTTTTGATCGTCCAAGTAGCCACTTAGGACACTTTTTAGACATTTTTTTTTTTTATTATGAACCCCATATATTATTCACTAATTAATTTTTGTGATAATATAGTGCATGTATCACATCATCTGCACCATTAGAGTTCTTTCTTCTTAAGATCAGCGTCATAATAATACTTTTAACTACAATAGGTTTATAGTCCATTTTGCCATGCTAAGCATTTGCTTTTGTCTTGGTTGATTTTTATTGCAATTCCACACTGTATTTCTCATTAATATTTGCAGTTTACACATACTTTCAGTAATATTATAAGGATTTGTGGCAGACTGGGTAGGATTTCCAAGAGAGGTTCTGCGTACACACACCCAGGGGAAATTTTCAGCTGAACAAAAGAGGCTTATTTTCACCTTGGTCTGATCCTGTTAATTTACAGGACCAGGAACAAGTTATGCTTTAGAACCAAAGGTAGAAATTCTGTATAGGACATCAGTCTCAGCAGCCACCTAAGAAGCAGCCAAGAATCGCACATCAGCGTCCTATACAGAATCGTGTCTGCCCTAAGGGACAGACGCTTAACCACCCCAATTCTCTAACCAGTGCCCAAATCATAGACACCAGTTAGAGAATCGTGCCTTATCACTTGCCATTAGCTATGGCAGGAATCCCCCCCTCCTCCCTCACGAAGTCCCCTGGCAGAAGGGATACCTACTCCCTCCTGCTGCCACCCCACGGAAGTTCCCAATACTCCCAACCCAGCAACACCCCCCAGACCTCCCCTACTCCCCCATATCTATGGCTTCCCTGGCACTCCTAAGTCCCACTGACACCTCCCACTCACCTGGGCCAATCGAAGTTTTAGGTCTCTCCCAATACATCTCAGGATTTGGCAGCACCTATATTGGATGCCTAACTTAACCATGCCTATTCTTTGCCCCTAACTACACCTTTTGGAGATAGGCATCATTTTGGAGAAAGGCATCCTTAGGCATGGAAGGATGCCTCCACTTAGGTATCACTAGGTGTTCTAAGAGTTCCAAAAGCTTAAATTGTTAAATTAGGTTTTTCTTTTTATTGGCTAAAAACCAGCATGGTCAATTACTATGCTGATTAAGCCAATTAAAAAATAAAATTTAGGCATAGATTCCAAACTTAGGCATCACTAGGTGGCCGCAATTAGGGCACCTAGCAGCGCCTAATGTATTTACTGTTTATAGAATATGGTCCTAAGGGCCAGATATTACAAACAGTGGCGGTATTGGCGGCCGCCTAAAAGACAGCACTGATCGTGTGTCAATCATGTAACGGTGCCATTTGTAGAATCACGGCTACCTCAAACATTGGTGTCAGAAATATAGGCCAGAGTTTTTGAGGCCTACATTTCTGGCACTTATGTGTGATGTGAATTGCGTCTACGGGGGTGACTAAGAAAAGCTAAGGTTATTCCTAGCACTAGCCATGCCTACTTCAACCTAAGACAACCTTAGGTGCTGCTGTAAATGTGATCTAAGTGTCAAGGTTTTAAACAACTTTAAAGTGGCTTTTAAACAGCTTTACTGCTTAAGTTAGGTGCCGGTAAAGTTTGTAGAATATGGGCCTAAAATAATACTTTTTGAGTAAAAAGTAAAAATAGCACAACTATAATGGCTTTTCATCAAGAATTGCTAGCAACTTCATTTCCACTTTAAAGTGACCCAACTCATCTAACTATTTCAAACACAGGCAACTTCACTTCTTATAGGTTATATTCACCAAACAGCAAAATTTAAGCTGAAATGATCTGCTATTTGCGTGACAAGGTTTACAATAGAAAAATCCTGTTCCCAGTTTTGCTGTTTCATTTGGTTTACTGAGAAATTGTCATTTACACCTCCCTTCCACTTTTACTTTTTACATTTAATTGCAAGCATCAAATTTTAGAAGTCTTTTACTAAGGCGCTTGCCGATTTAGCATACTCTAAATATTAGCACCCACTAAATGCTAATGCGTCCATAGAATATAAAGTTTGGACAAGTTCCGGAAGGAAATGTCCATAGTCTGCTATTGAGACAGACATGGGGGAAGCCATTGCTTGCATTGGGATTGGTCGCATGGAATATTGCTATTTGGTTTCTGTCAGGTTTTTGTGACCTGGATTGGACATTGTTGAGAACAGGATACCAGGCTAGATGAACCATTGGTCTGACCCAGTATGGTCAAAAATTAAACTTTCATAATCAAATTAGTGCCATAGTCAAAAGTTGTTTTTATAGGCTGCGGATGATAAGATCACTAGCCAATTTTCTTGGCACTTCTTTAAATGCTCTAATTCACTCCCTGATAATAACAAAACTCAACTACTGTAATGCATTATATAAGGGAATCATGCTCAGAGAATTAAGACACCTTCAAATTATCCAAAATACCACAATAAAAATTATCACCCAAAAGAGGAAATTCGATCACGTACAAAAGAGCTCTAACTTTTAAAGTCCAAATGACAAAAAACCCTTTATTTTTGGAAAGAATACTTAAGGGCAAATTCTATAAGAAGCGCCTAAAAGTTAGGCGCCTATATAGGCACTGTTCAGCGTGATTCAATTAAAATTGGGTGCTGCTTAGTGAATCACACTGAGCGGCACCTATTTTGGAGACACCCATTAAATAGGCCAGCTCAAGGCACAACTAAAAATTAGGCGCCCATGCGAGCGCTTAACCACGCTTAAGAGCAGTGACTCTGTAAGAAGGCGGCCAACATGTAGCCATGCCCACACCTAACATGCATAGTGCCTATTTTTTTGAAGTCCACCTAAATTTTTAGAGGCACCTTGTTACAGAATCGCGCTTTCTTGATAGGTGCCTAAGTTTCAATTATTGTTGATTAAAAAGCTTAATTGAGCTTGTTATTCAATTTAGATAGGCGCATATCTAGTTTGGCGCCTCTGAAATAGGTGCCTAACTTTAGATGCTGGTTTAAGAATTTGGGCCTTATTCCCTATGCTCCCTCTAGAACACAAAGATCAGAGGATAAACATCTTCTCTCAGTTCCCTCCTTAATAATACTCATTAATACTCGGTAGACTACGATCTTTTCTGTGATGGCCCCCCAAATAAGGAATTTGTTGTTATTTAAGAGAAGAAACTAACTTAGATAGATTTAAATGCAACCTAAAATGCTTTCTCTTTAAGGACACATTTGAACCATAAAAGACACAAGACCACTAAATTAGATATGTCTCAACCTATTGTTATTCCCTTTTATGTTCTACTTTTCTTTACTCATTGTAGTTCCTCCCACTGCCCTTATGTTTTTGACATTGTCTATTTGGCCGTGTCCAAGTTTTTTAATTCCCCAAAACTCACTGTCTGTCATTCCTTTTTTTCGCATTGAACCTGTAATAATAATGTAATATAATCAAAATTGTGTTAAACTTGAAACTTGAAACTTGACTATACTTATATTTAGATCGGTTTTAGGTTCAGTGGGTAGCTCCCTAAATTATCCAGTAACACGCCTCTCAGTTCTGGCTTCAAAAGCCTGGACTGTACAGGCAATATAATGATACATATAAATATGATTACTATTTTATCTGTACAACAAGTCTAGTTTATTGAAGCCAGACCTGAGAGTTAAACCAAGGCATGTTGCCTGGTAATTCTGGGTACTAACCACAAAACCAGAAAGCTAGCTATAGCAACAGCTCTTTCATACTGCATACTCTACAGTATATCTCAATATACACGTATTACTTTCATTAGAATACTCAGCTAAACTAGGTGAATTTCTGCAAATCTCATGCAATATTGTTTGTTTCATTAATGTTATAACGCGTCTTCCAGTAAAATGGCATTTTATTTGACAGCTTGACTCACAGCCTTGCAATCAATTTCAACTCATCAAGCCTAAATTGACCATCCATCTGGTCTAGCTGGCTTAAGAAATAATCATATTTGCTTGAAATTTCATTCAGTCTGCCAATAGCATCTAATATTTGAAATATTAACTTTATATTCAACTTGATCTTTTCTTATATATTGTCTTTTTCCTGTGGACTTTTTATTTTGAAATCATGCAATATAAAAATGAATACTTTTACCAGAGGCATCATTCCATGTACATCCTTGTTGTGGGTCCGACAAACCATTCTTCTGTTTGTTGGCAGTCTATTACATCAAGTCCAGACAATTATTTCTTAATTTTAAAAGGTAGCCACCTTTTCAAACTGTAGAGGTCATTTTAGAAGGGTTTGAATTCCATTTGCATGAAAATTTGAATGGCCCTGTCCGTGGAAGCAGCAGTATTTGGAAAGTCCATACATACAATTGTATGTTAGCAGATGGCACAGTTTTCACAGTTTTCTGGGTGCGGTTTGTGTTGGCTGAAAATTAAGATGGCAAGTCTATAAAGTTGCACCAAAATATAGGCATCACTTTGCACCAATTCCATAACAGTGTTAGGGGGTGCCTAGAATTATAGCATAAAGTAACCTTGGTGTGCCAATATCTACCCCCTCTTCTACGAAACCGCTCTAGAGGTTTTTAGTGCAGAGAGCCGTGTTGAATGGCCTGCGCTGCTCCCAACGCTCATAGGAACTCAATGAGTGTTGGAAGAAGTGTGGGCCATTCAGCACGGCTCTCTGTGCTAAAAAACGCTAGCGCGGTTTTGTAGAAGAGGGGGCTAGACACAGCTGCTGCAAACATAAGTTGCCGTATTTAAGTGCATCTTGAAGTGTGCACATCTCATAGTAGTCTATAAGTTGTGAGCATCACTAGGCAGAATGCCCATGACACACCCATACTCTGCTTATAGATATGGTACACTTGAAGGGTTTTAGGACAATTTATTGTGGCCCTTTAACAGCCACCAGTTCAACACAGCTCTTCCATCACCGCTGATTGAGCCACCAATTCTGCATGGCTCTTTCATTGCAAGACTATTCAGGGCAGCTCTTTCATCATGGGACAAGTTCAGCGTGGCCCTCCCACACCTCCTGATCGGCAATCCATTTCGATCTACACCCCCCTCCGATCAGCACTCCTTGATCCACACCCCACCTTGATCCAGCATGTCATGTTACAGTTACAATTAGTTTATTTAATATACCACAATTTTTAGCAAAAAAAAAAGTCAAAACAATGGGTTAAAAATAATACTAAAACGAACAAGGTAAAAAGGCCAAAACAATAGACAGACAAAAACAGATGGGTTTACAGGGAAGGGATAAGTTACAATATTTGTTAGGGAGGAAAAAAAACAAAAGGGAAAGAACAAAAAGTTAATAGGTAAAAGAACAAAAGAGCATAAAAGTTCACATTTTTACAAGATGAATAGATGTATTATGACCCACAATCAAATGCCTTTCTGAAATAACAAGCTTTGAGTTGTGACTTGAAAATTTTAAGGGATTTTTCCGATCTTAAATAAAGTGGTAGTGAATTCCAGAGGATTGGAGCCATCACTGAAAAGCTGGAATCACGATTAGTATCTAGAGACATTTGTCGAAAGGAAGGCACAGATAGCAAATGCTGTGAAGAAGAACAAAGGTCCCTTGTAAGCGTTTATGGAATTAAATAATTAAACAGAAATAAGGGAAGCCTGATGGACTGAATTTGAAATGTAAGTACATTATATTTGACTGGGATCCTTTAGGCTAAAGGAAGCCTATGTTCAGTTTTGAGTAACGGGGTTATATGATCAAATTTTGAACTACAGTAAAGAAGCCGGAGTGTCGAATTTTGAACGAGTGGAGACGACAACGTTAATACTGGGGAAGTCCAATTAACAAAAAATTACAATAATCCAGCCTTGATATAACCAGAGAGTGAAAAAAAGTTTCGACTTAACATAGATCTTACATAACGAATCTGGTGAAGTCTAAAGAAGGATGAGGAAACAACACTAGAAATGTGCGAGTGAAAAGATAATGTGTTGTCTATTACACCAATAATTTTAATTGATGTAGCGAACAACAAGGTAGTACCTTTCAAACTGTGGGATGCCTGATTGAAGCTGACGAGAGCTTGAAAGAGAACCAGAATAAGAAACAGAGTAGGTCCAATCGGTTAAGAATTGAACCATTATAGGGTTTTGTCAGTAATGTGCAGGTCTTCCAAGCAAATCAAATGCTGCAGACATATCTAAAGAAAAGAGGACAACGTTGTGGTTATCATCCAGAATTGATCTTACATAATCAATCCTAAAAGAGAATGTTCAGTTGAGTGATGTTGTCGAAAATGCATATGGTGGTGGAACAATACCCCCTGATCTGCAATCTACCTTGATCTACACTCCCACCTCTTTCTAGCATGTCATGTGGCAAATGTGGTGATGGGGCAATGCCCCCATACCCCCCAGTGAGCACTCCAGCTCAATCCACACATACCCTGATCAGCACGCCACCTCAATCCACACCACCACCTTGAGCCAGCATGTGATATGGCACATGCTGGCTCAAGTCCACACCCTCACCTCGATCCAGTGTGTCATATGGATCGGATCCAGCGTGTCATGTGGCACATGTACCTCGATCCAGCATGTCAAAATGCCACACTAAACTTGGCCCGCAATGATAGGGCCACACTGAATAGTCTCACAATGAAAGGACTGCGCTGAACTGGTGTCTCTTAATCGGCGGTGATGGAAGGACTGCACTGAAGTGGCAGCTCTTAAAGGGCTGCAATGAAGCATCCCATTCCGCCCTTGCAGTTGCATGCCATATTTATTCAATAGAGTCTAGCACTTACATGCATATTTTCCAATTAAGGGCACATATCCCATGCATAAATCCTAGTGTTCTGTAAACATTGGTGCATAATCAGCACTTTGATTTAGTCATGCCTTATACAGTTGCCTTATCTGTATATATTTCCTATATTGCTATGGAAATACATGTATATTCAAAAGGTTTGCCTGTTAGCATTTGCAACTATTCCGGATTACAAGTAACTGTACATTATTGATGCATTTAGAACTGAAGTAAAATCTGTTTTACTACTTGGGATCTAGCTAGGTACTTGGAACCTGTGTTGGCCACTGTTAGAAACAGGATGCTGGGCTTGATGGGCCTTCGTCTGTCTCAGTATGGTAATTCTTATGTTCTAATCATAACCTGTTAACTGTATATTATGTAAGTATAACCTGTAACCCGTTCTGAGCTCTTTGGGGAAAACGTAATAGAAAATGAGTTAAATAAATAAATCAATAAATCTTACCTAGGCTTTGGAAACATGAGAGGCTAATTGTGCTTAGCTTTCTGACTTTTAAAGCCACTTCAAAAATCCAAAAATTTGAGTTTTGTAGTTAGGATCCTTAATTCGTTTCCTTTCGACATCCAACTTTGTGAAAGTTGATGCTTGTGCGTGTAAGTGGTAGCACATGTTTTAAATAGCAAAATCTGATACTTCCAACTTTCAGTAAAATGTTTCTTACATGTTCCTTAGCCCCAAGTGAGGCTATTTATTTTGAATATGTATTTTTACAACTTGGCTATTCCCAGTCTATGTGCCACTGAAAACATGTTTATTTTCTGCAGTTTCTAGGTTAGTTAGCCTTTTGTAAAATATCTTGCACATTTTTTTTTGCATGTCAGTTTAGATGCCCCTTTTCCTATCCCGATGACATATGCAAAAACTACATTAGGTAATTCTATATGGAGCTGCATAGATTTAAGCAGCAAATGAGCATGTAAAATGCTGTATTCTGGTCATTTACACACATAATTGGTAATAATCCTGCTATGCACTGTTATGTAAGTACAGTAAAACCTTGGATTGCAAGTAACTTGGTGTACGTTTTGCAAGACAAGCAAAATATTTTATTAAATTTGAACCTTATAAACAAGCAATGTCTTGCAATACAAGTACATATAGTTTACACACGTGACATCATCACAACTGAGCCGATGATTCTTCTCTCTCTAACGCTGCGGGAGTAGTGACTGTTCTAAATGAGCGAGGCCTTGCAGTATGAGTAAATACAGTATTTTGTATTAAAGTTTTTGGGTTGTGAAACGAATCGTCTGAGTTTCCATTATTTCTTATGGGGAAATTTGCTTTGATATACGAGTGTTTTAGATTACAAGCATGGTTTCAGAACAAATTATGCTCGTAAACCAAGGTTTTACTGTACATGTCTATCTTCAATGGTGCATACTTTACAGGTGGGTCAAAAATTGGCTGGCGGACAGAAAGGAGAGGGTAGGAGTAAAGGGACACTACTCTGACTGGAAAGGGGTCACGAGTAGTGTCCCACAGGGGTCAGTGCTGGGACTGTTGCTGTTCAATATATTCATTAATGACATGGAAATAGGGACAAAGTGTGAAGTTATAAAATTTGCGGACGACACAAAACTCTCCAGTAGGGTCAGAACTGTTGAGGAATGCAAAGATCTACAAAGTGACCTGAACAAGCCGGGTGAGTGGGTAAAAAGATGGCAGATGAGCTTCAATGTAGAGAAATGTAAAGTATTGCACATAGGGAAAGGGAACCCGATGTACAGCTATACGATGGGAGGGAGGGTATTGGGGGAAGGCAACCTTGAAAAAGACTTGGGGGTACTGGTGGATGCAACAATGAAGCCAGCGGCACAATGTGCAGCGCCTTCAAAAAAGGCGAACAGAATGTTGGGTATTATCCAAAAAGGTATCACTACCAGAATGAAGGAAGTTATCCTGCCGCTGTATAGAGCAATGTTGCGCCCGCATCTGGAGTACTGCGTCCAATACTGGTCGCCGCACCTTAAGAAGGATATGGTGATGCTCGAAAGGGTTCAGAGAAGAGCAACAAAAATGATTAAGGGCATGGAAAACCTTGCATATACCTAAAGGCTGGAGAAGCTGGGGCTCTTTACCCTGGAAAAGCGGAGACTTAGAGGGGACATGATAGAGACCTATAAAATCATGAAAGGTATAGAGAAGGTGGAGAGGGACAGATTCTTCAGGCTAGCGGGGACATCAAAAACAAGAGGGCATTCAGAAAAACTGAAAGGAGACAGATTCAAGACGAATGCTAGGAAGTACTTCTTCACTCAGAGGGTGGTGGACACCTGGAATACGCTTCCAGGAGAGGTGATAGGACAGAGTACAATAATGGGTTTCAAAAAGGGCCTGGATGACTTCTTGAAGGAGAAAAGGATTACAGGGTATAGATAGAGAGGTACTATACAGAGTACTTCAGGATTAGGGCATAAACAATTCAGGTGTTGGGAACTTACAGGTCAAGGACCTGGAGGGCCACCGCAGGAGCGGGCTGCTGGGCACGATGGACCCCTGGTCTGACCCGGCAGAGGCAATACTTATGTTCTTATGATAAAGACCAAGTGGCCCATCCACATCATCCGCTATCTCATCCTCTCCCTAAGAGATCCCACATGCCTGTCCCATGCTATCTTGAATTCAGATACAGTCTTCGTCTCTACCACCTCCACCAGAGACTATTCCATGGATCTACCACCCTTTCTGGGTGAAGTGTAGATTACTATATGTTATGTGCTTGTGTTCATAGTCTAGAATCTCAGGGGTGTAAAACTCAATCACATAAAACACAGGCTAAGTCGCAGGTCAAATGTTTTGTTAAGATACTTAGTCTTAGTAGAAGTATAGATCCTTCCTCACCCTGAGACACCATATCACAGGCCATCCTCATGCATTAATCATGTTCTGAAAATAATAAGAAGCACAAAATATACTGTAAGCAAAACAGTTATATTACAAACTCAACAGGTTTTTAAAAATACATTTGTCTATAATTCTATATTTGAAAATTAGGTTTTAAAATTGCTCACCTATTTATTTTCTGGCCAGATGTCTGAGACTGTTTTCCCCTGGTCAGTGAGTCAATATCTGGTTTTATGTCTTGTGCTATAGCAATCCGCAAAACAGCGTGGAGGTTGTCATCGGTGATGCATGATCTGTGCTTGTTCTTTGTTTAGATTCATTATTGAGAACATCTGTTCACACAGAAAGGTGCTCCCAAACATGGACAGAACACGGGAAGCATGAAGTCGGAGCTGTGGCATCAAGTCAGGGGGCAGTAGACGGTAAAAGTCCTTTAGCGCGACATCCTGGAACTTTGCTCTCAGGCCACTGTCGGATTGAAGCTCTAGAACTCCATCTGAAGATGATAGGGTGCACTGTCGATGTCGGCTGTGAAAGGACTGGCAAAGATGTCAAAGCCAGAGTGCTGTGCTCTGAAGTCAGAGAAGCGCCGATCAAACTCATTAATTAACTGGCTCACTTTGGTAGCCAACCGAGCACAAAGGAGGCTAAGGTGCTCTGACAAACAGGAAAGTGGGCAAGATGGTCCTGATCCAGTTGGGACTTCCAGACATCTTCGTGAAGACTTGTTTGTATCCCTGCAGCCTCTGACTCGGTTGGACGAGATGCTCGGTTACATCACACATCATAGCAAAATCACAAAGCCAGGTTGGATCTGACAGTTCAGGCAAGGGCTTTCCTTTACTTTGCATGAAAAAAACGATTTGTTCCCTGAGCTCAAAAAATCATTTGACTATGCTCCTGCTCAGCCACCCTACTTCTATGTGGTATGGCACATCTCCATGCTCTACACCCATCTCCTATAAAAACAGCTGGAACTGGCAGTGATTCAGGCCATGCGCCCATATAAAGTTTACTGTTTTCATGACCGTGGTCATTATATCATCCATTTCCAGAATCTTACCATACATAGCTTCTTGATGGATAATGCAGTGATAGATAATCAGATGTGTATGGCAGTCACTTTTTAGCATTTTCTCCTTCATTAGTCCCACCAAGCCTTTTTTTTTCTCCATACATTGCTGGTGCACCATTGGTAGTTAGCCCCACCAACTTTTTCCGGGGTAATTTAATATTATTTATGGACTTCTCCACCAGCTCAAAAATGTCCTTCCCCATTGTCGTCCCATGCATGGCAGCTGCATCCAAACGTTTCTCAGTGACAGAGAGGTCTGTCTTCACAACTTGTATAAATATGGACAACTGTGCTGTATCAGTATGTGTTTGTGCTTTCATCAACAGCTAATGAAAAAGTCTGATAACTGCATGCCTTTTCAGCCAGCTGTGTTGTTCAATTTCCCGCAAAATCCCAAACTCAGTCTGCAATGGTATTTCTTGACAACTGGCATTTTGAAAAGTCGGTATCTGGTTGGGGCACACCTGCTCACACACTTTTAGCATGCATTGCTTCAAAAAGGCACCCTCTAAAAAACACCTGGAAGCTCGGGTGATTTCTTCAGCCACAATAAAGCTAGCTTTCACTTCTGCATTATTTTTGTCTGTAGTATTAGTAAACATTTTCTGCTGCGATTGCAGACTGCCTTTTAATTCTTGGACAATTTGATGTCTTTCTTGAAGGGTATATTTAGCGCACTTAGCTCCATGTTTGGTGTCAAAATGCCGATGTATATTGTACTCCATCACTGACACTGCCTCATAACACAACATACACAAAGGTTTGTCTTTGTGAAGCATGATCGTATATTTGCTTTCCCATCTTTCATTAAATTGTCTCCCTTCTGCATCAACTTTTCTCTTGTTGGACATTTTGGGAGTGATTGCTTTCTTGTTCTTAGCAGCTTTTTCTGAGGTAGGTGTACCCGTTCTATCCTGGCCTGTCTTGGTCTGTCTATGTGAGGGGAATGGAGCCACTGACTGTGCTGAGGTGGAGGCCTGTGTCTCTGAGTCTGAGTCTGAGTCTGGAGTAGAGAGTTGCGCGGGGACAGAAATCCCACCCATCCCTGCCCATCCCCGCCAGGATCCTCTCTGTCCCCACCCGTCCCCACCAGGATCCTCTCCATCTCCACCCATCCCCGCAAGGAATTACCTCCTTCCCTGCCCGTCCCCATAAAAAGCAGCAATTACTTCTGACAGGATCATCAATTCCACAGTTCCTTTTGCTGTTTTCCTTGTGGAATCTCTTTGGTGGAACCCTTTTTATGTTTTCTGTTCAGGTAATTAACTTATAAACCCCCTCTTTTACTAAGGCTGACGTGTCCATTATATTATATGGACGAACCCTGCTTCCAAAGCCTTCCATCCCCATGGGAGTCCCGTGGGCCAGAGGGGGGTCCCCGTGGGAGTCCCGTGGGTTAGGGGGGACTCCCATGATCCCCGTTCCCGTGCAGACCTCTAGTCTGGAGACATTGCTCTTTTATACTTTTTTCTTGTGAATTTCAACCAATATCATGCATTAATATTAAAACACATGCTTCATGCTTAATATCAAAAAGATCAAACTGCATTTATCTTAATGATTGCAGACAGCTGTGGCCCAACGGGACCTGTTTTGTCGGAAATACCAGCTTTTTCAAGGGTTCTCAAGGGCTGCTGCTTGAACCTGTAGTAAGTACATAATGTTATCTCTTTACTTAAAAATACTTTTCCATACTCCTACTATGCTTATCATACCTAAATATTGCCTTGCATTCCAGCGATCCACCTGGCCACATAAAATGGCCAGGCGGGCTAGATTCGGCTCGCAGGCCCTGTGGTTTGACACATGTGCACTAGTAGATGGTATGGATGGGCAGTATGCATATATCATATGGTTTTTTTCTGCCATCATTTTTCTATGTTAGTGGCCAAGTACACTGGTAATCTCAAAACCTGGAAGGTACATGTTCATTAAGAGCTAACAGACTTGTAAGGTTGTGCCTTTGAAAGCCAGTCAAAAAAAAAATAAGTATTAGGATAATTCAATAAAAGAGGGGATGTTTTATTTCTCGATATTATCTTTTTAACATGGACTAAAATGGCAATCACTTTATTGTAGAGGGCCTAATTTCAGCCACGTGTGCACAACACTTAAAATTAAACAAGCAAAACCATTCAACACAACGGGTCCTTTGTCTTAACCATGGCAGAACATACTCGTATTCCACGGATTTAAAAAAATGAAATATATATTTTGAAAATCCTATAATCTATAACCTGCAAAAAAAAGAATAAATGCCTTATATATTATAAACCACCAACTTGCTGAGGACTTTGTTTGTGTGTGTGTATCAGCAGAGAAAAACCCAGACTGCAAACACAGAGAAGTTTCAACACTCCGCTCCAGCTCCCGGGACATCTCTTGGGCCAGATGAGCATTCTGGGCCTTACATATCGAGCGAGGGAGTGCTATCCCTCAGCTTCCAGTTGATTATTTCCTTCATAGTACTTATTCTGCTGAACTGTGGCACTCTTAGGGGCTGACGCTCTCTCCCTCATCAGACTGAAAGGCTGGACCCACAGAGCCGGGACTGGGGAAGGGAAAGAACGGAACAGGGCAGCTATTCCCAACATCATGCAGCAAAGGGAGACAGGAAAGCAGCCTGAACTTGCACTTGTAATACTACTCCTCCTCCAAAGTGGCAAAGTGACAACTCCAGCTACCTTCCCTTTCTACCTCCCCCCCCATCTGCCCAGAATCAGCCTTACCCTTCCCTACTCCCCTTTCCCTCCCTGTAGCACAGCATCAGCTTAGCCCTACCTTTCTTTACCCTTTCTCCATAGCATCTCCCTCCCCATGGTATCAGCACCTCCCAACAGAATCATACCAGCATAAAACATTTAAAAAAAAAAACATTTAAAAAAAAAATTAAAACCATCCCAGAAACCCAGCAACATAAATATATAAAACTTTCTTTTTCAATTAAAACCATCCTGGGTATAGTAAATTCTCCTTTTCTTGGATATTGTATTACGATGCTGTACTCTGTTTCGTATATTTCTAGCTAAAACAATAAAATTTATTGAACTTAAAAAAAAAAACCATCCTGGGTATCGTAGAGCCCATCCCCACCCAAAATCCCACCAACACTAAATATACAACTTTTAAAAAAATGATTATTAAGACTATCCTGGGCACTGTAGAGCCCACCACTACCCTGAAACCCACTAACATTAAATATAAAACATTATTTTAGAATCTTTTCAGTCAGACTCTGAGCCCATCCCCACCAAAGCCCATCTGCATTACATTTTCTTATCTGATATGGCCTGTGGCCCACCCTGGAAGAAAGTGATAAGGGTAGGCTCCTGCTGCAGCTAAACTGTGCTGTCAGAAATTAAGGCTCCAGCTCTGGTCCAGCCTGATACCTGACTCTCACTGCAGTACCTCATGGCTCCATGTTGCCTCAAGCCCACCTAATCTCTTTCACTACTGGAGCTGTGCAGAATATTACAGAGGTGGGAGCAGTACTCATGAGGACAAGCCCAGTTGAAGCGGTCATAATCAGTGCCTCCCCCCCCCCCCACACACACACACACACTTGCTACCTCCAATCTTCTCTCCTGGTCTGGCTTCCTCCTCCCTTCGGTGGTAATTTAACTGTGCCGGCCCCAGCAACATATCCCAGGGACAGTAATGAATTTAGCATCAGAAATGAATTTAACTCTGCCGGCCCCAGCAACACATCCCAGTGTGAGTTACTGGTGCTGGGATGTGTCCCTGGGGCCAGCACAGTTAAATTAATTTCTCTTGTGCTGCCAGCATGCACAAGCTGACGACCACCATCGCCCATAGTTGCTGTTGTTGCCGTCAGGGGAGGGCCCACAACAGAAGGCAAGGGGGCCCCTTGAAGCCATGGGGCCTGGAGCGGCTGCCCTGTTTGTTCCCCCCCTAACACCGGTCCTGGACCGTGGGCCACATAAAATGGTCAGGCGGGCTGGATTCGACTCATGGGCCTTCTATTTAACACATGTGATCTAGATGAAAGCATTTATAACAGCTCCATGGCTTGCATAAGGGCTTATGCCTAAACACATATATATACCCAGTTAAACAAATTCTTTAAAGGAAAGTAGGCTTCTGTTTCCCTTATAGAATGAGCCCCATATTGATACCTTGTAGGTCCTAAATATAGGTACCCTCAGAGTCTATGGGGCCCTTTTACTAAGCTGCACTAAAAAGTGGCCTGCACAAATGTTAGTGTGGGTTATCCACATACTGAGGCCACATTTTAGTGTGTCTCTAAAATGGCTGCAATATGACTTTCTCTATTAATGGTCACACAGTAATTTCAAAATTAACCCCCTTTTACTAAACCAAAATAGCAGTTATTAGCACAGGGAGCCACACCGAATGCTCTGCACTGTTCCCAATGCTCATAGAGTTCCTTTAAGCGTCGGGAGCAGCGCAGAGCATTCAGCGCATCTCCCTGTGCTAATAGCTGCTATTACAGTTTAGTAAAAAGGGGACTTAGTGCGTGACCATTAGCATACAAGCCCTTACCATCACTTATTTTGTAAGTACTTATCCTGCTTTATTTGCTCAGTGTAGACCAATGCCCACCTGCAAACCAATTAGTGCAAGGCATGCCTGCTCTTTACTCCCAAACATGCTCCTTGCACTAAAAAATAAAATGTATTTTTTAGCACAAGATTCATGTGTGTCAAACCTGTAATTAGCATGTGGCTCCTGAATGCAGCTCGCTAGCGCCATTTTTAAGCAGTGGTTATCACGCATTAGCGTGTATTGCCTCTTAGTAAAAGGCTCCCCATGTCGTTAGCAATTTCTAATAGATAAAAATAGAAGAAACCTGTTGCAAAAGTCTCTTCGTGTAAAAGTTGTTTTCATTTCTGTCGAAGCATTCTACAGGATAGTGATTTTTTTTCTATATTGCAGAACCAGGTGGAGGCTTGGAGGTCATTTCTGTATAGCAGCATGCGTTTCATAGATCAATGAGAAGCCCATGGTGGTGGCCTCCTCTGTGACCAGATGGGCCAAGTCCTGCAGAACATTCCATTGCTATTACTCTGTGCATCAGGCTGTGCAATTGATTTCAAGATAACAGACAAGAAGGAAAGAGTTGTCAAGCATGACTGCCTCCTGTCAATGCAGAACTCTTGGAACAGAGTAATTCAGCAAATTGTTGTCAATTTGGGTGGGAGATCCTGACAGGGTGATTCTTTACTTGCCATGCAACACAGAGAGAAATCTGTTCACTGACTTCTGAGCTGTAACTTGTCTGGCTGTAGCAGGATGTCATGATGCATGGTTCAATTTGTCTAGCTTCTCTGTCCGTGAGTTTTAGTTTACTGAAGGGAAGTAGCAGAGAAATATAAGGGAGTGTTTGTCAAAGCTCATGTAAGTATCTCCATCATCCTTTCCAACTTATAATTTGAATTGCAATGTTTAATTACATTTGTTTTGCAAATGAATGTCAGCCTGTTCTGTGCCAAATTAATGAATTATAAATAGCAGTGAGAACCATTCCACAAATATGAGACAGGATATTGGATACAGTATATGTTCTTTAAAAGAGAATTATAATTATTAGTGACATTTTTGAACAAATGAAATAGACACATAAGGAAAAAGTAATATTTGTTAGGTAATCATAGGACATCTTTCTGAGAAAAAGTTGAAATATAGGATATTGTCTGAGTCATCTGTGTAGCAATTTTGGCAGAGAAAGAGAGAGAGAGAGATTCTTCAGGTAGCTTGGGGGGTCACAACTGAATCCCATGTTCTATCAGCTGTTTTCTGAAAAGGGTAAAGTAGAAGTCTTTCAAGGCCCTTGTCTTTTACCACCCAGGTACAATACACTGCCACATTGTGAGCATTATTTCAAAGTAAATAACTTGTGACAGATTAAGGAGTTTTCTCTCCCCATGCAAATATTATACCCCTAGGCAGCAGGGGACACTAATCAGAAAGAGAATAGACTACATGTCCCAGAATACCTTGAACTTTGGGACTCAGTGCTGAATCAGAGGGGCAGGACTTAGGGAGGAGTATTTCTGCCCAGACTTTAATCAAGGAGGAGGAGTTCCCAAGGGAAGAGGTCCCTGGAAGAGAAAAGAACTCCCTAGTTTTTCCTAGATGCGGACTGGTTCAGTTACACAGTGTGTCTTGGCTATATGTGTAAACGAGGTATGTTACATAACTTTATTGGTGTACTTGAAGTAAGTAAAAAAGCTGAATGTCTTGATTGTTCTTTTGGAAATGCCCCTCCACATTCTAAAGGCACAGTTAGTTAGTTTTTTAGCCTGTCCTCCCCAGGAGGCTGGAATGGGTTACAGTGATACATTCACAATGTTTCTGAGGCATACGAATATGGGTACATTCACATTATATTGGCATAGGTCTAAGGGTAGTGTAGCTGGTTTAAGAAAGGTTTGGACAATTTCCTGGAGGAAAAGTCCATAATCTGTTAATGAGAAGGACATGGAGGAAACCACTGCTTGCCCTGGATTGGTAGCATGGAATGTTGCTACTTCTTGGGTTTTTGCCCAGGTACTAAGGACGTGGATTGGCCACTGTGAGAACAGGCTACTGGGCTTGATGGACCATTGGTCTTACCCAGTAAGGCTATTCTTATGTTCTTATGTTCACCTTATACTGGAGAATTAGGTAAGGGATATAGCGGCATATTCACAATATATTGGAAGCAGAGGAATGGGGTACATTCACAGTATGTTGGGAACTTGGGGAAGGGTCACAACTACGTAGGTAATCATAGGGTTAACAAGGTGGTGATAAGTTTTGGAGTACATGTTATAGTAGTGTTTTTGAATGATTTGGAGGCATAGGAGGATACATTCACAATGTATTATACTCATCATATACTCAAGTTTAGACATATAGAAATGCAATCATAGTGTATTGGAGGCATTTGATTAGGGTACTTTCTCCACATACTCTAGTCAAGGATTAGGGTAACAATGGTATATTCTCAGCCGAACTGGAGATATGAGGCTAGTGGGACCTTGAGGTGTTAGAAAGGTACCCTTAGAGAACAGTGTCTCGCAATCAGCAATGTGTCTTAGGTGAACAGTTTTAGTTGAATACTGCTAAAGCCTGGTCATTAATTCAAGAACAATAGGGGAGGAGGGGGGGGTCACTTTCCGGAAGGGTAGCAGACTATCTATAGCTCTAATGTCTGGGGGAGTTGGCTTCACAGTTTTGTCATTCTATGTGAGAAGGATCATTTCCCGGGTGGTTTCAAGTTGGAACTGGTGAGCCGGTGAGATGCTAAGTCAGCATTCCTGCTGTGATCTGAGTGGTCTGGTTGGGTGATAGATGGGAAGTTTTTCAGCTATGTAGTGGGAAGCCATGTTGTGGAAGTGTTTAAAGGCAATAGTCAGTTGTTTGAAGATGGCCCGTTTTACTATGGACATCTGCATTGCCTTTATAAAATAATATCATCCAAAAGTATTCAGTATAGCAAAATTATAATTACAGTAGAATCTCAGCTATCTGGCACCCATGGGGTTTGGTGGATACCAGATAACTGTTTTTCTGGTTAACTGAGAATGTGTTAGAAACTTTATCTAACACAGTCTCAATTCCCCCCCACCCCCTCCCTCTCACTCCAAAACACCAGCATGGCAGTGGTCCTGAGCTGGAAAGCCCTCCTCCCTCCCTCCCTCAAGCCTCGAAGTGGCAGAAGCAGGCAGTGGTCCTGAGCTGCTTCCCTCCTCACTTCCCTCCTCTCCCTTCCTTCCCTGAAGCACAGCAGTTAGCAGGAGGCAGCTTCAAAACAGGCTGCTCGCAGCCATCCTCTGATGCCACTAAAGGGCTTGAGGGAGGGAGGGAGGAGGGTTTTGCGGAACAGGACCACTGTTGCGCTGATGCTTCGGGTTGGGAGAGAGGGAGATTCATCTCTCAGCTGCTTGAGAGAGGGAGGGAGGTGATTTGTGGTTCAAGATGCTGCCGTGCTGGTGCTTTGGGTCGGGTTGGAGGTGGGATTTATGACTCAGGACTGCCACCACTTGTAGTTCTTCAGGGCTTGAGAGACGGAGGTGGGTTTGCTGCTCAGGGCTGCTGCCTCTGGCGCTTCAAGGGAATTCTTTTTTTCACCAGTGATTTTTTTTAATTGGTTGGGTGCGAATCCCAGTTAACTGAGACCCAGTTAACTGAGATTCTACTGTATTAGCGGACCTTCAGCAGATATGGTTTTTGCTGCAATGAAAGTTTTTAATGTTTTGAAATTTTTTTTCTTTTTACTTGTATAAGGCTTTTTTTATTACCATAGTAATTTGTCTAGGCCTTTGTAAAATAGGCATAAAATTGGCACCATTTTCAACTTTTCATCTACACGCCACCTTATAAAATTACCAACCACTCTCTTGCCAAGGCACGCTGTGGAGATAATCCTTGGTTCTTCTCGACACCTGGTTCCAGATACAAAATCCCTATAATCATACATATGAGATTGCCAAATAAGTGAGAGGTAAAAATGAACTGCTGCTAATTCTGAAAGCAATCTATCTCAACAGTAGTATTCCAAAACTGACAGTCCTTCAGCTGACTCTAGCAGTAACCAGGGCCAGCCTTAAGCAAGGTCAACAAAGGTAGCTACACAGGGCTCCATGCTCCTAGGAGCCTTGTACTTAATTGAGTCAGTTTTACAACTGGACATTGAACAGAAGTTAAATTTCTTTTGCCTTTCCATTTCCCTCTCCTTCACCCCCTCCCCCTTCACAATCATGCTCCTTAGCACTTATCAATTTCTCCATGGACATGCAGAGTCAGACAAAAATAGAGTAGCTCATTTAAAGCTCAGAAGCACCTTTTTCAGGCCCTTCTGAGCATGTGAGGACCACCCCCAATCACCGTTCCTATCCATTTCATCTCCAGGCTGTTCCATCTGCATGGCCATGCAGACAGATCTTTTTGCTCTCTTTAATCCTATTCTATCTTTGCTTAAAGTTTACCTCCTTTTCTACATTTTTCCCACTTTACCTGCAACGACAAGCTCACATACTGCCCTCCTACATTGCCTAACCACCATTCCTAGGAGCTGTTGAGTTGTAGCTGGATGGGACCCTTCATAGTATGGAGAGATCCCTTCCCTCCATCACTTGAATCTCTACCTTGGCATGCTCAAGCTTGGAAAGCGACAAGGGGTCAGAATCTCTGTTGGAGACATCTCCCTGTAGATCAACTTGGTGCTAGTCAGCCTTGTAAGCAGGGTAGAGAATATGAATCTATGGTGCTCCTGGTGGCATTCTTATCAGTAGGCCCCTGTGTTGGTCTATGGATTGGGCTGCACATGACACCAGCACAGTGTCAGGAACATGCAGGCCTTGCTGGCTCCACATCCCTGATCTGCTGTTGACGATGGTAAAAGACTGATACTGCTTCTGAGCACTGCCTTTTTTGAAAAAGAGTGAGTATCCTACTCTGTGCACCCCAGACATTAAGATTGTACTGCCTAAATGATGTAAGCCTTCATGGTCCTATATAAGGAGTACTTGGTAGCAATTCCTGCACCAAATTAGGAATAGGTGAGAGTGGAATATATTGGTAATACTTTGCAACCTTTGGTGTATGCTCTGACCTTACTCTATACACGTATCTTTTACTTTACCATTCCTCTCTTGCCTATACTACCTGTACTGTCCTTTATTCCCTCTCCATAACCCTCTTCCCAGAGCAGCCCCTGTGATCAATGATGTACATTCCCAACATACTTATTTTTTATATAGGCAAATAACCTTCTGAGATATAGTCATTTATTTAGCAAATAGCCATCTCCTAAAGGAGCATATCAACTTCTTCATTAGGTCGATATTTACTTTGAGTAGGTCTCTTTTGTAATACAAAACTTCAATTTAAATACACTTAACTTTTACGTTCATCTTCAATTAGTTCAAATTTTAGCTGGAGACATTTTTACCCGACATGAATTCATGTTTTGCTAAAACAGCAGAGTCATGAGGTCTCCTGTAGAAAACCAAAAAATCTTTGTCAACAAATTGTTAATTTTGTAATTGTCCTAAAACAAACTCCAGTATCACCACATTCAAAAAACATATATATTGTGACAACCCTACAGCAATCCCAAGGTTTATCACAGAGAAGTATAGTAAATCATACAAACCCCAGTACAGAAGGGCAGGACAGTAATTTAGCTGACTACCCTATGTGCAGTGAAGATGGGACTGAGACAGAACAGGAAAGGTTTTCCTTACCTAAGGCAGTGCCAAAGCAAAGTAGGAATCCCTGCCCTACTATTATCCAGTTCCTGTAAGGCAGAAAACAGACAGACATTTTTCCCTCAGAGAAATGTCCCAGGCTGAGGAAGGAAAGCCCTTCCCCCACTGAAGCCAAGGGTGTGTGTTTTTTTCCCTCAACTTAAAGCGAGGCTTATCAGAGAGCAGAGGACAGAATGGGAGGAGAGACAGGAAGCTCAGAACGGGACTGAGTTTACCCCAGACCAGGCAGGCAGCCCTGACTGGGAAATGAGAGAGGAGCCAGTTGAAGGAAACCTTCCTTCAGGATTCTTGTCCTCAGAGCTGGGTGAGGCTATGATAGTGGAGGACAACAGTGATGCAGCTGAGAGTTGGCCAGAGCAAATGGAATTGGCTTGAAACAAACGTGACTCTATTGGATGTTTTCCATGACAGGTTTTTTTTTCTGGTAAGCAGACTGTATGGGTTACCAGAGAGGGTAATTTTGGACTGTAAAGTTTTCTACATTTTTCCTCTGTGCTTTAAGCAAAGAGACAGTATCCTTTACTGTATAAAACAGTGATTAAATTGAGCCAAACGCTGAGCAGGAAATTCAGCCTATTGGTTACTTTGACTCATTGTTCACAGAACTCCGCATAAGGATACCAGCTGTTAGCTGTTACTATAGCAGCCTGTTAATTTCATTTTGCCTGCATGCTTCTCAGAAACGTATTGAAAATCTCTGAGTGTAAAACTGCTATGTTTCCTCTGTTAAACACCAGCCTAGTTTTGGATTGTGTTCATCTCTGAGAACCAGTATTTTCTGTCTCCTGCCTAATGCTGCAAAACTGTCTGTATGTCTTGCTAAAGAACTTGCTTCACAGCAGTGTAAATGATTCTGTCTCTTTCTCATGACTACCTGTATCAGCCGCCCAGTAGTGCTGGCTCATTAATTGCTGCCATAAACTCCTATCCTGCATCTCAGGAATAGGGAGCTGCTTATTTCAGCTGTTGTACAACAGTGAAGCATTTAAGCTAAAGGATTGTATTCTTTTTCATGCATAAAGTATGCTTAACCTTAAGACTGGTGAAGAGGACTGTATATAATTTGCCTACTAAAGTCCGGAGCTGGCAATAGGGTTAAAGTTTATTTTGAGGAATCTTTTCTTTTGGTTATATTTTCATGCTCACATTGAAACCTGTGATGAATTATGATTTTGAGGCCAGTGGCCAAATAAAGTATATATTTCTTCATTAAGGCCATTCTGACTAAATGGCAGTCTTTGAAAGACCTTTAAAAGCGCAATGCTAGGCTGTTGCCTAGGAGTAAAAATCCTGAGAGGCTCCCCTAGTTCCAAGAGGACCACGCCAGATTGGAGCAATGTGTCACTACCTGACCGCCCATTACGTTCTTTGGGGGCACAGGTGTGCCAAAATATATATATATATATATAAAACCTACCCCCTTTTACAAAACCGTAGCATTGTTTTTAGTGCCAGTTGCAGTGGTAACAGCTCTGATACTCCTAGAATTCCTAGGAGCATCGGAGTTGTTACCGCTTGCGGCCGATTATAAAAACTGCACTATGGTTCTGTAAAAGAGGGGCAGGGTAAATTAGGCTATCTTCTAGTAATGTGAAGTACTAACCTTTAGTGAAATCCTGAATGTTTCTTCCATGGTTCAGTTTTAAAATGTTATTCGCTCAAAATCATGGGAGTTTCTAAACAATCAACTCGTTTAATACCAATATAATTTTAAATATTTTTAAATATAAAGTGAAGTGCTCAGACCACCAGCTCAATTAAAAATGAGCACAGGCCAGCAAAGGGTCCATTATCACACTATTATTGAGTTAATACTTCCACATTACTTATCTTTGTGAATTTTTCATCCTGATGTACTTGTCATTACCGCAATCTGCCTGTGATCGACAAAAAACTCCTCAATCCCCAAAACAGTGCATTGAGCCGGCCCCCCGATTTGAGTTTCACAATGATAATTTCCTCAGGCGTGGATGCTCTTTTTCCTGGCCCATAGTATCAGGGAGACTCCCAAACACCTGCCTGCTTCTCGCAACCTCTCGCAGTTTTAAAATGGCCACAGTGTCTTTATAAGTCTTCCGTAGTAACACACGTGGGAACCTGCAACCTATCCCAGAGCCCTATTTATACTAACATTATCTAGTCTATCTCCCGGTTAAGTCCCTTTGGAGTTACTGAGTTCAACAAGAAAATCCAGTATTGTTCCTTATAATTTAACATTTCTTCAAGATACTGTAGATTGCAGGTTCACACGTCAGTTACTACGGAAAACTTAAGAATACGCTGTGGCCGTTTTAAAACTGAATCGTGGAAGTAACATTACTGATTTCACTAAAGATTAGTACTTCACATTGCTAGAAGATAGCATATGCCAGAGTTTTCTTGGTCTAAACACTTGCACATATTGGCCCATGACCTTTTGTTGTGCAGGAGTAAAATAGTGGAACTCACTTGTGGGCAGTTATGGAAATGTGGTAATAGAGGTGCATTTAGGAAACTACTCAAAACACAATTGTTTGCAAAAGCCTTTTTCTAGGCATTGATTTTCCCTGATTGCTGATTTTCTGAGGATCTGATTATTTATGTTTATTTGGTTTTTTTTATTTTGCTTTAAAACTTATGTATGTAAGATTTTGTAAACCGTTTAGGCTATAGATGGTATAGAAAATTTTAAAATAAATAATAATAAATATTCCTTAATCATGCACATAACTCAAAGAAACAGCAATGATCTGCTCTTAACCACTCCCACTTTTAGATAGGCACTTTGGATAAAGCGCCTAATTTTATAGAATCACACCTACCAAATTAACACCCCCTTTTACGAAGCCATGTTAGGCTTTTTTATTGACGACCATGGTGATATTAGCTCTGATGCTCATAGAATTTCTATGAACGTTGGAGATAATACCGCCGTGGCTAGCGATACAATTGTCAATTAATTCCAATTAAGATCAGTTAAGAGGTATCATATGACAATTATCGGCACCGATTAAGCTTATTACTTCAGTTAGGCATCTAAATTGGCTAGCTGCACTGATGTAGGTGCTTAACTGTAGGTGGACTTTATAGAATTTGCCCCTAAGTTATCTTTTTTTCTCTATTTGTTTTGAAAGAACTAGTTTGTAACCACTAGTCTTTGCATGTTTTGAAAGAATAAACAATTTCTGTTTATCCATTCCATCTCTATTATATCTCCTCTCAGCAGTATCTTCTCCCCAACCTCCCTAGCCTTTCCTTATATTAGGGTTGTTCTATCTCCTTTGTAACTGAGAAAATCATACTTTGTTATCAAAATAAGAAGAGTTTTCAATTGAAAAATCTTTGCAAATATATGGTCATGTTACCAGTAATCTCTCTGTAACTGTAACATGTGGAAAACAATGTTTTTCAGTAATAATGCTCTAGTTCAAAGCGATTTAAAAATAGCATAACTGTGTAGGGGGAAAATCATTGTATATCCTTGAAACCCTCATTTTGGCTAGTTTTAAGAAAATATAACCTGTGACAGAATGTCTTATTGCACAGACTCTGTCTTCAGAGGAGAAATAAGCAGTGGTTCACAGATAGTCTTGATGCAACCTATTACCCATCATCTTTCTGCGAGATCAGTATATGAACATTACGCTTTCTGAGCATAACCTATACTTTCTGAAACTAGATAAAATACAGATTTTAAAATAAATGAAACATTTTTTTTTTTTTTGTAAAGTTTCTTTATCAATGATTCTTGAATGGTAAAAATAAAGTATGGAACTACACAACTTTTCTCAGCAGTGATACTCCAGGTTAAATGAGTTATGGGGTTAAAAGGCATAGGTATGGTTATGTTTGAGAGCTAAATGTACTCAAGAAAGGAAAATGTCTGCATAATACTGGATAATAATATATAGAGAAACTTATCCTTTGTGCTAAATGGGAAGACAGAAATAAATCCTAAAACCAAAAAATAACAATCATAAAGAGTACAGCTGATTTATTGGTTTGTTATTTCTTTTCTTTTTTTTTTACTTAAATATGCGCTTCCAGAGGACGTAATAGGGCAGAGTACGGTACTGGGGTTCAAGAAAGGATTGGACAATTTCCTGCTGGAAAAGGTGATAGAAGGGTATATATAGAAGGGTATAGATAGAAGATTATGTGAAGGTTCTAAACCTGTTGGGCCGCCGCGTGAGCGGGCTGCTGGGTGCGATGGACCTCAGGTCTGACCCAGCAGAGGCATTGCTTATGTTCTTATGTTCTTAAATATGATGGCCTGCTTGAGCTCTTAAATGTCTGTAAGGCAGTATTTGAAACAAGGCTCTTATCAGACATTACAAGTGGCAAGCAGCCAGATAAGCTTTGGGTTTTCAAATATTGCACTTAATCAGCACGCTTGTTTAGAAGATTTTACTCTGAACTAGTGACTGGGCACAGAACTTGACTATACAGACTATACTCTTCAAGAAATCCCTGAAAAAGTCTTAACACCACAAATACCTTCCTCTTCCCATCTTCTTCCCGACTCACCGATACTACCTGATCTACTCTTTACCGCTACTAGAAATGACCAGTGTTCTTCTTTTGTAACCCACCCTCTTTAACTCTTTTGTAATCTGCCTTGAACCGCAAGGTAATGGTGAAATAAAAATCTCTAATGTAATATAATGGAAAAACACTGATTTATTTTTACTATTTGGACATTTGTATCCTATATTTGAATGGAAAAGAGATTATTTGTGATGTAACAAGAGCATATATTATTCACTATCTCCATGATGCAGTTGAGCGGCTTTGGCTGCCATTTTTGCTGAATGGTTTTCTCTCACGCTTTACAATTATTTGTTATTTTTTTAGTTTTAGGATTTGTTTCAGTGTCTTTCCATATAGCACATAGGAGGAGTTTCACTGTATATTATAATTCAGCATTTACTCCTAAGGGAATTATTTTATATTGCATAATACTGGAAGCATAGCAGTTCTGATTATGGCATAGTACATTCCCCGTGGCCTGTCTAATGGCTTGGCAGTAAGAGACATCTCTCATACAGGTCAGGCAGTGCTATAACTGGTAATGCATACCTTGATTTCTATAATAGTGTCTATGAGCGTGTATTGACTCCGAAAGAGCTGGCTATTAACTAAACTAGCTTTAATTTACTGAGCTGCCAATTCATGCCTCAGGCACAGTGGTAGTGTCAATTTCCTCCCCTCACCTTACTGAACTTGCCTTTAAGGAGTTCCAGTCCCTTATGTGTTATAGTCTTCTTCTAATCAATAGATCATGGAGTGTGAAGCAGACATGATTTTGACTAGACATTAAATATCATTTCTCCATATCTTCATTCTAGCAGTGCATATCTATTCTTGCAGGGTCTTGAATAGATGCTAGGTTTGTGATGTCACATCCCAGTTAGCCTTTATGTAAGTCTTCTAATTTTCTTTCTTTTTTTTATTTGAAAGATTATTTTTCAATATGCATAAAAAGTGATTGAAAAAGAAACATCACAAAGCCCACATCAATGGGAAGAAGGTGAGAAAAACAAACATGATGATTTAAGGAAACCCAAAATAATGGTAATATTCTCATCAAACCTGGATTATTATGACAACCCCCCTCCCTCCCCCCCCCCCCACCCACCGAATAAACTATACCATCTACTGACAGTAATACTTCACTTCTTTTTCAACAAGAAATCTAATTGTGCTGGAAAGTCTTCTTATTTTCACAAAGAGGAAAAGCCTAATTGTTAGAGTACTGGGCTGAGAACAAGGGAAATAGAAGAGGATGCAATATGTTCACCTTTCATGGTCTCCTCTCCCCAAACTCAAAAATTCATCTAAATGTGAGTATGCATTTTACTATGTAATAATGTCACATATCCTGTGAGTGACATTGCATTGTTGTATAATAATGCCTGCAAACCTATAGCCTGGCTACCCTGGATAGGCCCACCCTTACTCTTGGAAGCTAAGCAGGGTCAGGCCTGGCTAGTATAATACCAGGCTGAAAGGGCCCTATGTTAGGCAGCAGCAATATAGTGGAGCTGCACACTGCATGAGAGAAGGCAATGGCAAACCACTCCTATACTCTGCCTGGATCAGTAGCATGGCATGTTGCTACTCTTTGGGGTTTGGCCAGGTACTAGTGACCTGGATTGGCCACCGTGGGAACGAGCTACTGGGCTTGATGGACAATTGGTCTGACCCAGTAAGGCTGTTCTTATGAGGGTGGATTCCTCACTATGCATGTTGCAATTTTGCAGCATAATCCAAAGCCCGTGTAGTCGAGAATGACACATGGACAAATTTTTCCCCATACCCGCAGGAAGTCAATTTCTCCATCCCGTCCCCATGAGTTTTGTCGCTGTCCCTTTCCCTGCCCCATTCCTGTAAGATCTGCCTTAACTGCACAAGCCTCGGACACTTATGATTTTAAAGTGTTTGAGGCTTGTGCAGATGAGGACAGAGCTTGCAGGAATAGGGCTGGGACAGGAAAAGAATTTGCCGAGACGGGATGGGAAAATGAGTTCCCGCGGGGATGGGGAAAATTTTGTCCCCGTGTCATTCTCTACTGTGTAGACTGAAAGCACTAACAACCATGGGGCAGACAGTTAGATCACAGAACATAGGGAAAGAAGAATAGAGATACAGGAGGAAGTGCTGGAAGCAGAAAACAATAGGCAAGGTGCTTTTGGGAAGAGAAAGTTTTTTGACTGTGGACAGGGTGAATCAGTTGATTTGAGAGAGTGGATGAATGAGTTTGAAGAGACAAGACATGGAGGGTGATCATCAATGGAAAGAAAAGAGATGAACCTTAGCAGGTAAAAGATAACAGTAAATATAACATAAAAATCCATTTCTAGACTGTAAATATCGAAAAGTTCTATGCGGTTTACAAAAGTTTAGCTAATAATACAAATTATTTAAAAAATCGAGTCATCAAGGACCATGACACTTCAAAAAATAAAAAGGTTTTCAAGTGTATCCTAAACTGTAAATAAAAGGCAGACGTGAGATAACAACCGTTTTAAATCTTTATCCCAAAATGCTGCAAGGAAGGAGAGAGTTCTATTATGATATCTTTTTTAAATCTACAACCCTTGACTGTGGAAAAATTAAAAAAGCTTTAGTACTTTAAGGGCAGTGTTGAGGAGAGTGACAAAACAGTTTTATCAAATAGGATTGAGTTTGGCCTAATGCTAGTTTATAATAAATGCAAGCCAGCTTAAATATGATCCGTGTCTCTACAGGCAATCAATGAGGTCCTCGATAGTAGTGAGTTATATGACCATACTTTTTCAGGCCATAAATAAGTCTCACTGCAGTGTTCTGTATTATTTGTAACTTTGCATAATTTTCTTAACACCTGCAAGGTAAGTTATGTTGCAATAATCCAGGTAACTTAACACCAAAGATAGAACCAGTCTTAAAAGCCGAAAAATCGAAGCAAGCTCTAAGAGTTCAAAGTTTCTATAAAATATGGAAACCTTTATGGACAAGCAAAAACCAGGAGATAAACCTCCACATACACAATCAGAACCAACAAATTCACAATCACAATTTCTCATATAATTAAGAAATTGAAGATTCACAGTCACTTGGGAAATAAATCGTAGTGTGTTTTTGTACTTCTTCAATTGATTTCCTGAGTGACTGTGAACCTTCAGTTTCTTAATTATATGAGAAATTGTGATCATGAGTTACAAAGGCTCCTGAAGCAGGCCATATAGGCCGACACATGTGCATATTGAGCCACCGCACAAGACTATGATTTGTTGAATAAAATTGCACACCATCGTTTTCGAACCTTTACGGACAACCATATCAACTTTGTTTTGTTTAACAAGATTCTTCTCAAGAATAACTCCCAGAATCTTGACAGTAGATTGAATTGGATAATCTGGATGAGCATAGTTGGGAGGAAAGGGATTGAATAGTTGAGTCTGGGGGAAGATGACCTGGGGTGCTATGAATGAATTAGTCTAGGATGAAGATACTAAAAAAATGAGGAACGAGCCTGTTGTGATAGTTGAGGGATTGGATGAATTTGGGAAGGCAAGTCTGAAGGATTAACCTGGAAGGATGAGAAAGAGGATGTGAGTGGGGTTGGGTGGGGGAGAATGGAAGGGAGTCTGAAGGAAGGGGAAGACTGGGGGAAGAGTTCAGTCTAGAGAGAAGACAAGCTATCAAGTAGGCTATACAGCAGGCTGAAAGAAGGGAAGAAATATTGGATGCACAGTCAGAAGAATAAAGTGCAACCAGACTCATGAAATCACCAGACAACAAAGGTAGGAAAAATGATTTTATTTTCAATTTAGTGATCAAAATGTGTCTATTTTGAGAATTTATATCTGCTGTCTATATTTTGCACTTTGTCCCCTTTTACTAAACTGCAATAGCGTTTTTTAGTGCAGGGAGCCTATGAGCATTGAAAGCAGCACAGAGCATTCAGTGCAGCTCCCTGCGCTAAAAAATTGCTATCGCGGTTTAGTAAAAAGGGAGGGGGTAAATTTTCTATTTTTGTATAGTTGTTCCTGAGGTGACATTGCATAAAGTCATCTGCCTTGACCTCTTTGAAAACCCGCAGAATATAAATGATAATTAACATTTTCTCTGCGTACAGTGTGCTTTGTGTTTTTTAAAATTTTATTGTTGGTAGATCATTTTGACTGGGTCATTTTAAAAGTAGCTCGCAAGCCCAAAAAGTGTGGGCACCCCTGATATAGACTATGTAGACTGCAGACAAGCCAGCAGTGGGGGTTATTGGGGAATCTACAACTAGGCACCTGCAATTAGAATGCCTAAGGCCATTTGATAGCAATTATATAATGCTATTATAAACAGGCAAACAATTTCAAGGAAAACTGCTGTCAGTTCAAATACTTGGAGTCACAATGCAGTATATCATTAACCTAACACTCAGCCTTCTACTTAGATCTTCATAAGTGCTCCTTATGGATTTTGTTTTACTTTTCCACATAGCACTAACTGCACTAACTTTGTCATGCAATCTCAAGCTTTTATATATATACATACACTCAATGTCTTCACTCTTGCTTCCTTTTTCTCTTTTTATTTATTTTCCTCACATAAAGATCAGTAGCCATTTTTATTGCTCCTTTCAGCTGTTTTTCTACTTCCCTTATATCTTCCCATCCTAACAGCTCTTTCTTCAGGTAAGCTCCCATTTTACTAAAATCCATGAGTTTGAAATTTAGGAATTTGAGTTTTGTGTGGCCACCCTCCATTTTAGCTCTTATATCAAACAGACCCATTTGATGATCACTATTTCCCAGATGGGCACCCACTTGACATTAGATATACTCTCCCTATTTGTGAGGACCATATCTAGTATTGCTTTTTCCCCTCATGGGTTCTGTCACCATTTGTCTGAGCAAAGCCTCTTGAAAGGCATCCACAATCTCCCTACTTCTTTCTGATTCTGCAGATAGAATCTTCCAATCTGCATCCAGCAGATTGAAATCACCCAACAGCAGCATTTTCTTTCCGAACTTTAGGATAACTGCAATCAGATCTTTATCAATTTGCTGTGATTGAGTTTTAGGTCTTTGGACTACACCTATGTAAATAGAAGTTTCATCTTCTCTTTTCAGAGTGATCCATATTGCTTCTTCCTCTGCTCAGGTCCCCTGCATTTTAGTTGCTTGGATAGCGATCTTTACATAGAGAGCTACTCCTCCACTTTTTTGACCATCTCTGTCCTTCCTAAAAAGATTATATCCTGGTATGTTTGCATCCCATACATGGGAGTCACTGAACCATATCTCTGTAATAGCAACAATATCTAGGTCTGCCTCTAACATCAGGACTTGCAGATTATGAACTTTATTGTTTAGACTGTGAATGTTTGTGGTCATTGCTTTCCAGCTATCTTTCAGTGGTAAACTCATTTTTTGAATAGGTTTATGTTTAGTTTCACTTCCTGTTACATTGCTAAAAGAGAGTTGCTAATATTATTTACATTGTTATCTTTACTACCATCACATCTTGTCTTTTGTTGGGAGTGGCCCCCATAATTGTAGTTTATATATACACCAGTTTACAATTTGGATTATATTAGTCTGAGGAGCCACCATGTTGAATCTTGGAGCCTTATTGAGAGATTGACCACTTTTTACATCCTGAGGCAGCTTACAATTAACGAAACACTGGCCATCGTCGATGTGTGGTGTGCTTTTGTTTCTATCTTTGTGAGACATCGCTCTTCAGTGTTGCTATAGGCACTAGTAGCTAACCCGAATTTTTGGTATTTTGAACGTTAAGCGGATATTTACTCACTTGCATTGCAAAGGGCTTTTTCTTATCGTGAAATATTATATGAGGAGGCTTTTTATGCCAATGACTTAAATGCACCCCGGTTAGCCTCCACTTATTTACAACCTGAATTATTGGTTTGGTGGAGGGGGATCTGAGGCTTTTTCCTACCTCATGATAATTTTCAGAGAAAAAGCGTTTTGAGGTGCTGGTTGAGGATTGTCCATTTTTGGTTTCAATATCTAGTGCTTATAGCAACAATAAGTATCTCCTTTACGGCCCCATTGGTTTTTCATGTTTATGGTTACTGTGCTATGAACCAGGTCGAGAGTGTAGTTGGATAATATTATATTAGTTTGGAACATCTTCAATTTACCCCACATTTTTGACTCCTGACGTAGGACTCATACCGAAACACAAATCATGTCAAGTGATTTTGTATCTATAATAAATTGATCCAACCACCATCTATTGCTTTTCATCTCCTTTGCTGTGACATTGTGTGTTTTATGTAGCACCATCTCTGGAATTCCCTCCCAAAACAACTTAATCTACAATCTACCTACCCAAGATTGAAGGCTGATTTGAAGACTAACCTGTTAGCTACATTTGACTAATGACTAAGCCAGCCACTTAATTCCCTAGTTACTACTTCTTTTTACCTGGAGTAACAGTGCTAATGGTTTTTTCTTTTCCACTACTTACTTTCCTGACACTATTGCTTTCTCCTTTTTTCATGCCTTGCATTTTAGTTCCTTTCAAATTTCTGTGTGCATTACTTATTTATTTCAGTTTCTATCCCGTCCTCTCGGAAGGTCAGAACAGGTTACAAATAACATTCACAGTAAGTTAAACATTCAACAGTAAGTCAAGGACATGACTGGACATGAGACATAGCGTACATAAGAGAAGTGATATAATGAGGTATCTCTGCTGGCATCTCTTTAGTTGAAGAGGAGGGTCTTCACTGCTCTTCGGAATGTCATCAGTGAGTTCTGTGATCTTATCTGTTCAGACAGATGGTTCCATAGTCGAGGGATAAAGTGGCTATAGGAGCTCTTACGAGCTGTTTCCATCTGGAGGGACCTTCCTGGGGCATGCATAGTTGTCTCTCTGCTTCGGAGTGGAGCAGACAGTTGGGGGTGTACTGGTGTAGCTTGGATGTAATGCAGGTGGGGGTTATGTTTTGGAATCTTTTGTGAGCTATTACCAAGGCCTTGTGAATGGAACATTGTTTGACAGCCAGTGATCCACATTGAGAGCCGATGTGGTGGGGGGCACAGTAGTTGAGGCCATACAGGAGGCGGATCACGTTTTGGTCTCGTTGGAGATGTTTGAGGTCCCTTGTGGTTATCCCATTAAATAGGGAGTTGAACTAGTCCATTTTAGAGAGTATAGAGGCGTAGATGAGCTGAGGAATATGTGGCGCTGTGGTTGAACCTACAGCCTCAGCACCTTGGGGTTATGGGTTCAAACCCTGTGCTGCTCCTTGTGACCCTGGGCAAATCACTTAATCCTCCATAGATTGTGAGCCCACTGGGACAGGCAGGGAAAATGCTTGAGTACCTGATTGTAAAACCTCTTAGATAAACTTGATAGGTGGTATATAAAATCCTAATAAACTTGAAACTTGAGCTAGGTCGGGTTTATAGAGGTATGGCTTGATTCTTCGTAGTTGGCGCAGGTAATAGAAGGAAGTGGAGACCACCTGTGAGATGTGGGCGGAGAGGGACAGGTGGCCGTCCAAATGGATTCCAAGGCTGCACACTTGTTCCTTTGCAGTTAGGGAGGTTTTTCTTTCTGATTCAGAGGAGTTCAGTCTTAGTGGCGTTCAGCTGGAGCTTGTTGGTTGTCATCTGGTTCATCATGTCTGAGAGGCAGTGTTAGAGATTGGTGAGCTGGGCAGATCGGTTCTCACCTAATGGGAATAGCAATTGCAGGTTATCAGCATGGGAGTGAATTTTAATGATGTATTTATGGTCAATGTCAATAACTGGTCTGATGTACAGGTTGAATAGGTGTGGGGACAGCAAGGCACCCTGGGGGAACTCCGTATTTGATGGGTTTGGGTTCAGATATGTTAGGGCCTAGTAGGACAGTTTGTGTTCTCTGGTAAAGGAAGGAAGTGAACCATTGGAGAACGGAGTTATTGATTCTGAGGTCTGTGAGTCAGTTCAATAGGAGCCATACTGGGTCAGACCAATGGCCCATCAAGCCCAATATACTGTTTCCACCATAGCCAATCTAGGTCACAAGTACCTGGCAAGAACCCATAGAGTAACAATATTCCATGCTATTGATTCCAGGGCAAAGATTGGCTTCTCCTATGTCTGTCTCAATCCTTTTTTAAACCTAGCTATGTTAATTCCTCTAACAATGCATTCCAGAGCTTAACTATTCTCTGAGTGAATAAGTATTTCCTCCTATTTGTTTTAAAATTATTTCCCTGTAACTTCATTGGCTGACTCCTAGCCTTTGTAGTTTATAGTGGAGTAAAAAATTGATGCACTTGTACCCATTCTACAGCACTCAGGATTTTGTAGCCTTCAATCATATCTCCCCTCAGCTAACTCTTTTTCAAGCTGAAGAGCCCTAACCTCTTCATTTTCTCCTCATACCAGAGGATTTCCATCTACTTTATCATTTTGGTTGCTTTTGTTTGAACCGTTTCTAATTCTGCTATATCTTTTTTGAGATAAGGTAAACATAATTGAATGCAATACTCAAGGTGAGATCACATCATGGAGCGATACAGAGGCATTATAACATTCTTAGTTTTGTTAACCACCCCTTTTCTAATAATTTCTAGCATCTTGTTTGCTTTTTTAGCTGCCATCTCACATTGGGTGGAGGGTTTCAGTGTATTGTGTACAATGGCACCCAGATCTTTTTATTATGCTTTTCTTATGTACTTTAGTTTTTAATTAGTTCTTCCTTCTCCTATGTTTTCTGCTATGTACTCTAGTCTTAATTATATGTAAACTGAGTCGAGGTCCACTGGGAGATGACCCAGTATATAAACCAAAGATTAGATTAGATTAGACTCTAGAATCTGGTAACTATGAATTAGGTGCTGTCAAATGCATACAGCATTTCCATAGGTCATCATGAATCGCTTTGTAATCTGGCTGATGATTTTCAACCTACTCAAGAAATTCAATGACAGGTGAAGAGAAAGCAATTTTGGAAGACTAGAAAACAGAAAAAGAGAGTGAAAAAGAAAACAAGACAGTCAAAAGCGCCCAAGTTGTAGAGGTGAAAGATTAAAGGGCTAGATCAATAATTATGAGGTTTATGGGCCTTATAAAAATGACATTTCGACTTTGTGTGCTAAAGTATATAAAAAATCTTAATTGAATATGGCCTTCTGAGTACCGTAAAAGTCATTTCAGACCCTTGTGCTACAGCAGTCATCTATAAAAGCTGTACCAACAGTGTTGGCTTTCAACATTGTATATAGTTTTTTTTTTCATGTCTGAGAATCTGTAACTAGCCTTATTTCATTTTCTTTTGTATGGAACATCTTTTTTTTTTAAGCTATAGATCACGTTCGTAGAAGAAGTACAGAGTTTGGAATCATTGCAGTAATAACCCCAGCATGGTGAGTGCATCATTTCAGAGAAATACTTCACCTATTGCACCCCTGAGAATTGTGTGATTATGCACATGCATAATTTATTAGCATGCACGTCATCATACTAAATCATACAACTCCCCTAATACAAGCAGTTTCTGCTCATGCAGATGCAGCAATCAAAATAAACAACAGGGAAATGTGGCCAGGCACGGATGGAGTAGGCTGAAGTTATTGTCAATCAGCCAGTACCGATCAGCATGCCACATGCTCTCACCTGTACTGAAAACGTGGGCCATGCAGCAAGCAGAACGAAGCAAAATGTGCTGCTTATTTGACTCTGAGCAAACAATAGAAGCAGCCACCGCAGAGAGAAACACACTTATCAGCAGAGGACAAAGGAAATCTATTGTAGCCTCATATCCACATCATTCTCTTCTTGGCTGGCCTGAGAACTTTTCAGCAGCCCCTCATAGTGTGAAAGATTTCAGTCTCTGGTAACCAGAGCTAAGTTTTTGATCTCATAATGCCTCATTCCACCAATAAGAGCTAACCTCATCAGGGATGTCACAATGGCTTGATTGTCCTATACTTGGCTCATTTTTATTAAAGACCAGGGGGTGCTGAAAAGTTCTCAGCCCAACCAACCAACTTCCTAAATTCTGAGCGTTATTTTGCATTGTAGCGGAAATATTATGTCATTAACCCCCCCTTTTACTAGTCCATGTTGAATGTTTTGTGCTGTTCCCGGTGTTCATAGAGTTCCTATGAGCGTCAGGATCAGCGCGGAGCATTCAGCGCAGCTCCATGCACTAATAACCACTATTGTGGTTTAGTAAAAAAGGGTGGGGTGGGGAGTGCCAATTTCCAGAAACAAAATTCTACGTTTTGACATTGTTTCTGATCATTGATTGAACCATATCCATGTCATTCTGTTCTTGGTTGGACTGAGAATTTTTCAGCACCCCGTTGTATAGTCCATCAAGTACTTCATTCGGGTTTGCTGGCATTCTTATCAGATCTTTTAATTCCTTATTCTCCATGTCAAACTCTTCATTCCTCTCAACCTATTTTCTTACCATTCCTTTGCATTATCAGATCTGGTATCTTCAGGAATACTTGTTTTAATGCAGTAGCACCAACACTCTGAAATAATCTTTCTTTTTCCATTAGGATAGATTCAAAAGTTTTATAAAATCTCACTTTTTCTCCTAATCCTTCCCACAATGCAGATTCCTAGTTTGTATGCATTCTTTTTCTTTTTAATACAACCCCTCCCCCCCCCCCAATTCCTTTAAATCCCATTCTGATGCTATTGTAATTTTATTTATTTTCATTCTCTTTTTGTTTCCATCTCACTTATTTGGGTTTTGTTATGGGTGTTTTTGTTGGGGTTTTTTTTGCTTCCTGTGTTTCTGGTTATTTCAGAAACTACTTAAATATTTTCCAATGACATTGTACTGGAACTGGGGGTGAGGGGTACCTGGTATCTTTCTATATAGTCATTCACAAGATAATAGCAGTAATACTATAACCAGTCAGCTAATATCAGGGTGCATGGCCAACAAAGTTGCACCCATCAGCACTGTGAGTGAGAGGGACTAACATTGGATTGTTATGGATTAGACATGGAAGTTTAGATTTTGGCTTTTCACATATTGATATCATCATTGATGCCTAAGAGCTACTTACTTCAGTGGAAAAAGAGACAGCTGAGGGGAGATATGTTTGAAGTCTACAAAATCCTGGGTAGTGTAGAACGGGAGAGTTGCAGTACCGTGGGGAGGGGCAGGGGAGAGATGACAGAGAAATTGGTCCTGGGGTGGGGTACAAGAAAAAGGGTAAAAAAGGAAGAGAAGCCTGGTGGGAGTGGAATATAGGGACAGGAAGAATGGCCTTGGAGGCAATGGAAGGAAGGATAGATAGGAATGGAGCTGGGACTGAAAGGGTGATAAATGCAGTGGAGGATCTATAAGGGCTAAAAGGGTACAGGGGACTAAGGAAATGGTGACGGATAGTGCCGGGAGCCAATAGAAGAAAGACATAGAGACAGACAGGGGGCAGGGAAAGAGACAGAAAGAAAGACAGAAAGAAGGACATTACAAGTGGATCAATTTTTGACTCCATCAATAATCACAAAGACTAGGGGACACTCGATGAAGTTACAGGGAAATACTTTCAAAACCAATAGGAAGAAATTTCTTTTCACTCAGAGAATAGTTCAGCTCTGGTCTGGAGCACATTGCCAGTTGTGGTAAGAGCAGATAGCATATCTGGTTTTAAGAAAAGTTTGGACACGTTCCTGGAAGAAAAGTCCATAGTCTGTTATTGAGAAAGACAATGGGGAAGCCATTGCTAGCCCTGGATCGGTAGCATGGAATATTGCTACTCCTTGGGTTTTGGTCAAATACTAGTGACCTGGATTGGCCAGCATGAGAACAGGCTACTGGGCTTGATGGACCATTGGTCTGACCCAGTAAGGTTATTCTTATGCTCTTAGCATATACTGTATGGCCCTGATTCTGTATAGGACGCCCGGGAGAGGTGTCCTATACAGAATCGGGCCTACACTAACCCCGATTTTGTAACCGGCGTCCATGTTACAGACGCCGGTTAGAGAATCGGGTTAGAGTAGACGCAGCTTCTACACTTATTGCGGCAAGGGATAAGTATAGCGGCCACCTGTCCGATTGCCTGCAGGAGGGTGCCAAACCCCTCCTGCCGGAACGCCGCCCCCTAAACTTGCAATCGCCGGCAGGAGGGTGCCGAACCCCTCCTGCCAGAACGCCGCCCCCGAAACTCACAATGGCCGGTAGGAGGGTGCCAAACCCCTACTGCCGGAACGCCACTCCTCAAAACTCGCCGGCAGGAGGGTGCCCAACCCCTCCTGCCAGAAAGCTGGACCCCCTCCGGACCCCAATGCTAACAACCTCCCCCCCATGACTCCCCTAACCTCCCCCCCAACTAACCTTTAAATGTTGGTCGGCTGGACGGGTCTTACTGCCATCCAGCCGACAGGCCCGCCTCTTCAAAATGAGACATGCCCGCCCCTTCCCGGCCCATCCCCGCTAAGTCTAAGGCCTGATTGGCCCAGGCTCTAGAAGCCTGGACCAATCAGGCCTTAGGCATAGCGGGTCCGCCCATCCCCACTAACCCTAAAGGTGTGATTGGCCCAGGCTCGTAGGCACCTGGGCCAATCAGGCCTTAGGATTAGTGGGGATGGGCGGACCCGCTATGCCTAAGGCCTAATTGGTCCAGGTTTCTAGAGCCTGGACCAATCAGGCCTTAGACTTAGCGGGGATAGGCCGAGAAGGGGCGGGCCCGTCTCATTTCGATGAGGCGGGCCTTTAGGCTGGACGGCAGCAAGACCCGTCCAGCCGACCAAAATTTAAAGGTTAGTTGGGGGGGGAGGTTAGGGGAGTCATGGGGGGAGGTTGCTAGCATTGGGGTCCGGAGGGGGTCCGCCTTTCCAGCAGGAGGGGTTGGACACCCTCCTGCCGGTGATTGTGAGTTTGGGGGGGCGGTGTTCAGGCAGGAGGGGTTCGGCACCTCCTTCCAGCGATTGGGAGTTTCGGGGGGCGGTGTTCCGGCAGGAGGGGTTCGGCACCCTCCTGCCGGTGATCGGACAGGCGGCCGCGACTGCTATACTTATTGCGGCAGGGAGATCCCTTGCCGCGATAAGTATAGCGGCCGCGTCTACTTACAATGTAGGCCAGCATTTTGCAAATATTTTAAATGCTATACTGAATTTGAAAAGTTGGCCTTGGAAAACCAAATAGACGTGAATAAACTGATAATAAACATATAATGAGGCATTTGGGGGTCATCCCAACTCCCAGGTGCAGAATGTGTCATGCTTTTCACTAAAATATGCATAAGCCTTAATACTATTTTTACACATACAAAGCTGACATGAGTTTATTACAGAAAAAAAAATGGAAAAAACACACAGAGAATGCTTTATCTGTAAAATCAGCACGAAGGAAGGATAAAGAATCAAAAGCACTTGCTCACATTTTCAATCTCCAAACCTTTCTCACTTGCATACTATTTTAAATACTGTTTACCCTGGCTGTTTAAGAATCAGTGAAGGGAAGCACTGGTAACATACACATAACAGCTTGCTTATTACAATTTCCAAAATATCCTGCCAATAGCTTAACAAGCTATAAGGCATGAACAGTTTCTGGCATATAAAGTTGCTATGTACTGTATTATAGAAATATTCCTTTTCCTTATTTACATACATAAGAAGGGGGAATTTCTCTGTTCACTAAATCTTTCAAAGGTTTCAAGGTGCAGGGAGAGGGTAACCAGATGTCTGGATTTCACCAGACATGTCCTCCTTTTGAGGCCATATCCGGGGGTCCGGACGGCTTTTCAAAACCCGGCAATTTGTCCAGGTTTTGAAAAGCTTCCCGACATAATCGCATCGGGAAGAGGCATCCGTACATGCACGGATGCAACGTGGTGGCATCCCGTGTAAGTGTGTGTGTACGTGATGTCATTGCATCGTGTCTGCGCATGCCATCTGGTGGCGGGGCTGGGGGCAGAACAGGGCGGGACAGAGGTAGAACTGGATGGTCCTGGGGACGTGGCCATGGGTCCGGATTTTCCCCAAGGAAAATCTGTTAACCCTATGCAGGGAGCTGCTATTGCCTTTGATATTATGGCAATGGGGAGGCTTTCATGCACACTGTGTCGACTCCTCCCACTGCCAAAAATAGAGAGCTACTACTGGCTCTTTGAAAGATTCAGGTTTTTTTTTTCAGCCTGAGAACAGTGTAGAGCAGGGATGTACAACCTTTTGGCTTCCCTGGGCTGCATTGGCCGAATGTTTCTGGGGGCGCAGAAACGCGCAAACGCTACAGCAAGACAGAGGAGGGAGCTGGCAAGATGGTAAACATCCAGGAGCAGCAGAGGAAAACACTGCATCACCCACGACCGCGGCTGCATAAAATATTTCACGAATGACACCCCTTCTTGCAAGAAAAAAATAAAAAGTGTTTTTTAGGACATGCCGCTTTGGTAATTACCACAGAATGCTTGAGTATATCCTTTGGTACACTAGTTTAAATTGCGATAAGCACACATTAATGTTTACCACACCTTAGTTAAAGGGGCTCTAAAAGATTTAGGGTTACATCCTATAGGAACTCCTATTACAGTACTGTGTAGTCTCTCTCCCCTATACATAAGACATTACTCATGCATTTCTTTTCTCCTCCCCTCCACAAAAAGTATACATACTGTATATAACAGGTTTAATTATTGAAAGTGGTAACAGTAAGAGATTTGTATGTCAGGAAAAATTCTGAAGTAATTACTTATTTTAGATTAATTTGCAATAATTATATTGCGTTATCATAAAATGTAAAGACCCAATGCAAATGATCGAGGCTACAGGATATGTTCTGCAGAAATGGATTTTAATTGTTTGCCAGATAAAATCAGATCAATGAATTAATTTCAGTAGTTTCCTATGAGTGCATTCTCAAGGTTATAGTGCTTTGAACAGGATTTTGAGATGTTTTACATTAATTAGTTCATTTATTGTATCAAGAAATAAAATAGTTTCCAAACTTTGCTATTTCTGGCTCTGCAAATGCCTCTCCTTTTTTTATTCTCTCTTTCTCTCTGTATCTCTCTTTGGTTTCTTCCCTTCATTTTTCTTTTCTATTTTGAATTTGTCTTTTCATCTCTCTGCTTCTTTTGTGTATTTTCTTTGTCCTCTTGTGTGTCCTTCCTTTTGCTCTCTCCAGTATCCTTTTGCTCTCTCCAGTATCCTCTTGCCAATGTCTCCCTTCTCTCGTTTACCTCGGCAGCACTTTCAGCGTGTCACTTTTTACAGCCTTCCCGCTAAGCTGCGCTGGGGTGCGCTGGTGCTCAAAATATTACCTCGCAGCGCACAAGTTTCTCGTCACAGCGCACACAGTGAGAGCACAGTTCTTCAACCGCCGGTCCGCAAACAAAATCTTGCCGGTCCGCGAAGGATTCGGTCCCCGCCGCAACGAAAGGCCGGCGTCAGCTGACTTGCAACTTCCTGTTGTAGTCGCTGTGCCGGGACTCCTGCCTTCCACCGCGTTTGCCTCCTGCCTTGTCTCCGCACCTCCAGACCAGCAGCGGCAGCTGTGTATGCTTTTAACTTCGGCACAGAGCTGCCCCTAATCAATAGTTTAGCGCGGTTTCATAAGGCAGCCTCGGGGCCTTTGCTAGGCCGGCCCACATCGCATCATCGAAGCGGGCCGGCTATCAAAGGCCCCGAGGCTGCCTCATGAAACCGCGCTAAACTATTGATTAGGGGCAGCTCTGTGCCGAAGTTAAAAGCATACAGAGCTGCCGCTGCTGGTCTGAACTCTTGGGCCGCTGAAGGAGGGCAAAAAGCAGCTGTCCTGGAGGTTTCCCTTCCTCTCGCCTTTACAGGTTCCTTTTTTCCACCTTTTTTTTTTTCCTTCAAACGGCAACGGGCCCCAGCATCGACATCAATCAAGTAAGTTCCACTGTCAATCAAGCGGTTCTGCTCGGCCAAAGCTTCCCCTGTGACATGAGCCACCCTCAGGGGAAAGAAAGTGACCCACAAAGGTGAGGGGAAGGGGGGCAGATGATGGAAGTTGGGGGGGGAGAGAGAGAGAGAGAGAGAGAGAAGGGGCAGATGATGGAATGGAGGAGATGAGAGAGAGAGAGAAGGGGACAGATGATGGAAGTGAGAAGAAGGGAGAGAGAGCAGAAGGCAGATGGATGTCAGTTGAGAAGGGAGAGCAGATGCTGAATGGAAGTGGGGAAAGAACACATACTGGATGGAAGGAGGAGATAAATAAAGGGGGAAGAAAATAGTAAGATAATGGAGGGGTGAGGGAAAGGGGTGACAAGCTGTGTGTAGACACAGTGAAAAGAGGGAAATGGGACTAAATAGTAAGAAAGAATTTAATTTAGATGGAGGCAGAAAATAGAGAAGGAAGACCAGAGAAGAAAAGGGAAGAGAGAGCAGAGAATGATCAGATCTGAGTGGAGGAAATGAGAAGAGAGATATGCTAAAAACCACAGGGGGGAGGGAAGGATAGAGATGCCAGACCATGAGGGGAACAGAAGGAAGATGATGGATGCTAGACCAAATTGGGGGGTGGGGGGGGGCAGGAGGAGAGATGGCAGGGAAAGACAGACAGTGAATGGAAGGGGCAGATGCTGGACTGAAGAGACAGAGAAGGTTATCATGCTGCTGTACCGGGCCATGGTACGCCCTCACCTGGAGTACTGCGTCCAGCACTGGTACTTTAAGAAGGACACGGTACTACTCGAAAGGATCCAGAGAAGAGCAACTAAAATGGTTAAGGGGCTGGAGGAGTTGCCGTACAGCGAAAGATTAGAGAAACTGGGCCTCTTCTCCCTTGAGCAGAGGAGATTGAGAGGGGACATGATAGAAACATTCAAGGTACTGAAGGGAATAGACTTAGTAGCTAAGGCAGGGAGAACGAGAGGGCACTCTCTAAAGTTGAAAGGGGATAGATTCCATACAAACGTAAGGAAGTTCTGTGGTAGAAAGCAACATATTTATTTGGCTCATAACTTGCTGGCGCCCGATATTTTTAGCTCACAGTGAAAAAAGTTTGCTCACAACACCCGCCCGCTTAGAGGGAACACTGCCCAGCGCTTTGAAATTCTTCAGTGTGTCACTCACTGCTATTTGCCCAAGGCTATTTTTTAGATTGATTTCTTTCTTTTTACCAAAAAGGACCCCTGATGAAGACTATACGAAACACGGACCGTGTTGGGTCCCTTGCCTGGTAAAAGGTTTTTAACTCATGTTTTACTTGATATAAATAAAGTCTGCCTGCATCGTGTACTTAGCCTGCAGTTTTTTGTTTTGTTTTCTCCTGGATATTAACATGTACTCAGCTTCCTCTAGCATACTTTCCTTTCCTGTTGTCACTCACAAACCTATTGTCCTGTATCCATCTTGCCTCCAAAGTTCTCTCTACTTCTGCTACACATGTATGCATATTAATTTATTTGTGATTCACCCAAAGTGGTGTACAGAAACTACAGCTTGACAACAAGCTTGCAATTTTTTAATAGTATAACAATGGAATCATGTTACAAAAATGTGTTAGAATTTGGAGTTAACACATTTTAACATGGGATTGTACTGTGTGATAACTAGAAATTTTATGCAACACTTTTTGAGGGCTCTCCCCCTTTTTGTTACAGGTTGTACATTAATGTCACCATTAGTACACAATAAATGCAAAGAGTTACCGTATTTTCGCGGATATAACGCGCGCGTTATACGCGATTTTACCTACCGCGCATACCCCTCGCGCGTTATATGCCTGAGCGCGGTATAGAAAAGTTTTTAAACATAGTTCCCACCCCGCCCGACGCCCGATTCACCCCCCCAGCAGGACCGCTCGCACCCCCACCCCGAACGACCGCTCGCACGCGCTCCCAACCGCACCCGCATCCACGATCGGAGCAAGAGGGAGCCCAAGCCCTCTTGCCCGGCCGACTCCCCGACGTCCGATACATCCCCCCCCCCCGAAGGACCGCCGACTTCCCGACAATATCGGGCCAGGAGGGAGCCCAAACCCTCCTGGCCACGGCGACCCCCTACCCCCACCCCGCACTACATTACGGGCAGGAGGGATCCCAGGCCCTCCTGCCCTCGACGCAAACCCCCCTCCCTCCAACGACCGCCCCCCCCCAGAACCTCCGACCGCCCCCCCAGCCGACCTGCGACCCCCCTGGCCGACCCCCACGACCCCCCCACCCCCCTTCCCCGTACCTTTGGAAGTTGGCCGGACAGACGGGAGCCAAACCCGCCTGTCCGGCAGGCAGCCAACGAAGGAATGAGGCCGGATTGGCCCATCCGTCCTAAAGCTCCGCCTACTGGTGGGGCCTAAGGCGCGTGGGCCAATCAGAATAGGCCCTGGAGCCTTAGGTCCCACCTGGGGGCGCGGCCTGAGACACATGGTCGGGTTTGGCCCATGTGCCTCAGGCCGCGCCCCCAGGTGGGACCTAAGGCTCCAGGGCCTATTCTGATTGGCCCACGCGCCTTAGGCCCCACCAGTAGGCGGAGCTTTAGGACGGATGGGCCAATCCGGCCTCATTCCTTCGTTGGCTGCCTGCCGGACAGGCGGGTTTGGCTCCCGTCTGTCCGGCCAACTTCCAAAGGTACGGGGAAGGGGGGGGGGGGGGGCGTGGGGGTCGGCCAGGGGGGTCGCGGGTCGGCTGGGGGACGGGCGGAGGTTCTTGGGGGGGGGCGGTCGTTGGGGGGGGAGGGGGTTTTGCGTCGAGGGCAGGAGGGCCTGGGATCCCTCCTGCCCGTAATGTAGTGCGGGGTGGGGTTAGGGGGTCGCCGTGGCCAGGAGGGTTTGGGCTCCCTCCTGGCCCGATATTGTTGGGGAGTCGGCGGTCCTTCGGGGTGAGGGTGCGAGTGGTCCTGCCGGGGGGGGGGATGTATCGGACGTCGGGGGGGGGCATCAGGCTTTCAGGATGGGGACAGACCTTCAAGGGGGGACAGGACTTCAAGGGGGGACAGTGCACGGAAGTCAGGGGGGGTGAACGGAGAGTCGGGACAGCGCACGGAAAGTCAGGGCGGGCGAAAGGAGCGTCGGGCATCATGCGCGTTATATGCCTGAGCGCGGTATAGAAAAGTTTTGGTACATATCATCGTGATTTCTGCGCGCTATACCCCTGTGCGCGTTTTACACAGGTGCGCGTTATATCCGCGAAAATACGGTAATATGGAAGCCCTTAGTGCTAGGGTGGCCAGGTTATCCATTCCAAAAGGAAGACCTTTTGGCCAGTCCTGTATTTCTGCCAACCTCATTCTGGTGCATTATGGGACCTGAAGCACTGATTTCAATGGATAGAATCATGGACTACAAATACTACACTGTTTTGGGATGTAATTTTAAAACCAGGACTGGCCCAAAAGTCTCCCTTCTGGAATGAGTAACCTGGTCACACTACTTAGGGCCAAATTCTATAAATGACACCTACATTAGGCATCACTAAAATCTGTGTGCAAGTCATATTATGTTAATTAGCTTAAATAGCATGGTAATTGATCACATCATTGAAGTTAATTGATAGTTATTTTTTAATTAACCAATTAAGAGTTCCATGCTGAATGCAGAGCAGCGCCTAGCAAAGCCTAAGTCAATTTGCCCTCTGACACCTAACAATGCCTAACTGAAAACTAGGTGTGTTTAGGTACAATTAATAGGCATGGTTGACTTAGGTAACATTAGGCATCCAAGTTAGGCGCAGGTAAATTAGGCCTAGCAAAACCTGTACTAATGTACCAGTGCCTACCTCAGTGGTGCCTAGTAATGCCTAAGTCTACTTAGGCATTTCTAGGCATGATTCTACAAATGGTTGACTGCCTAGCAGTTGACTGACAACCGTGTTGAGCAGCGCCTACAATGTAGGCATGCTTAGGCACTGTTTATAGAATCTGGCCCTTAATGCCTCCTATTTAGGGTCACTAACTGCTCCCATATTAACTCTGCATTAGTCAGTTATCATGCACTAGCTAACTAATACTTCCATCTGCCCATATGCCACCTCAGAGAAAAACTAAGAAAAATGCAATAGTGTGCTAATGGACTACCTCCTCCTAGCTCCCCTTCCTTTCTCCTCTCTCCTCCTTCTCTCCTCCCTCTCCTGTTCCCTGCTCCCCTTCCTCTGACGTTTTGCTCCCTTACTTTCCCCCCATCTCTGCCCTCCCTTTCCTCTTCCCTTCTCTTGCTCCCCCTCCCCTTCTCTCTCTACGTCCCCTCACCTGCCTCTTCTTCGAAAGCCTATAATTTTATTGTCCTGTAACTTCACTGTGAATGTCAATTGTAACCCATTCTGAGCTCCTAGGAGAACGGGATAGAAATCTAAATAAATAAATAAATAAACATTCAAAACTACCCCAAAAGGTTTTAATGTATTTGTGCAGTGGACTGTTATTGCATGCTAGCTGTGAATTAAGGACTTAATGCCCTTTAGTAAAGGGCCCCAATATATGGCTCTGAATAATGGGTCAAAAATAACTGATCACTAAACCACACAGTAAAATCAATGATGTCATTAACAACTTACAGCAGAATTTTATGAGGGGCTTGAGTTTGTAGAATACAGTTTTATGTTCAAAATTGACATGGGTACATATGCATCAGAATTAGGTACTCAGATGCATAGGGCCATATTCTACTATACTATAATTCTATATATGGCACCTTAAATTTCTGCACTGACTGGAATGGTGCTTAGAGCAATTCTACAAGGTATGTGTACTTTTTATAGATTCATGCCTAGCACCTGTGTGTGTCTCATAACTTTGATGCACCCATTTAGGTCAGCTATTTTTTAGGAATGCCCACAATTTGTCCCTGGCTATGCCTTCTTGTCAAATTCACACACTGTATCTGGTGCATATTTTTTAACTTTTAATGTCTGCCAATTAGCATCAAATCTGAGGTGTTAATTGGCAATTATTGGCACCAATTAGGCCAATTTATCAATTAAGTTGTATGCACACATTAGTTACGTTCACCGTATAGCTATGTGTGTGTTTCCCCTTGCTGTTAAAATCATTCCTCAAAATCAAATGAAACAGTAAGGGCTCCTTTTATTAAGCTGCGCTAGTGGTTTTAGCGCGCGCTGCATTGCACGTGCGCTATATGCTAACGCCTCCATAGAGCTGGCGTTAGTATTTCTGCGTAGCGCAGGGGTTAACGTGTGCTAATCTACAGCGCACGCTAAAAACGTTAGCGCACCTTAGTAAAAGGAGCCCTAAGTGTAGCCCTATCAGGGCCTTCAGATAATGAGTCCTCCAATATTTTGTGTCAAATCTTGAAATATATTATTGTTTATCTGAGTTCCAATTTCCGAAGGTACCCTTGATTTCGGGGGGGTCAGTTGAACAGGCGAAGATGTTAATGAAGAAGTTAGCGATGGCCTCACCTTCACAGTGCCTTTCTACTTGGTATGAGGCATTATTTCAAGAAGAAAACCTTCAATTAATGAAACAAACCTTCAACCTTCAACAGCAGGTCAGTCCGACGTCTTGAATCCCCTCCTATCCATCCGCAGCTGTCATTTTTACATATCTTTCTATGAATTGGGCATGTGATGGCCAGTCTAGAACCAACATGGGCTTGCTCAGACATATCTTGATCTCTGCTGTCGCCATGGTACAGGTAAGAGGAGACTCAGTCTCCAGCGCTCCAATTGAGTAATTTTTCTGGGTCTCACCCTTCTGTCTCCAGATGTGTCTTCTCATCTCCTTCACCTCTGATCTTTAATAATTTTTCCACTGCATCTCTTCTCTCCTGTTCCATTTCATTGCACAACATAGCTTGCAGAGCAGACTAGCTGTAACTATACCAAGTTGACTTTCTCACTGTAGGCATGTCTGTGCTTTCAACAATTGCAGCTGAAAGAGGAAATACGTGGGACCTTCTTACCGATTGCTATTTATTTTTATACTGCACCAGTTTAGAGAATGACACGGGGAGCGATCCCCGCAGGCAGCTACGGCGTGGCTGCGGTTTGGCTGTGGGTTATGGAGACTCCAAAGCCAAATCACCGCAGACACGGGGACAAAAGTTTTCACCGCCCGCAAAAACGGTGAAAAGATTTGTCCCCGCAGGCCAATGTACCCCCTTCTAGGAACCGCTATTTACCTGTGTTTCACCGTGTTCGTGACCGGGTGTTCGATGTCTCCGCCATGTTGTCTGTCTCCTCCAACTCTCGATCCAACTTGCACGTTGCCGCATTGACTCCGCCCCCCAATATACTGGCTCCTCATTTGTCAGATCAACCCTTCCTGCCAATAGAACCCGCCCCCCCCCCCCACGATCGCCGGCAGGAAGGTGCTCAGCCCTTCATGCCGACAGAACCAGCCCTCCCCAACGATCGCGGCAGGAGGGTACCCATCCCCTCCTGCCTACCCCAACAGCCCCCCCGACGATCGCAGCAGGAGGATATCCAACCCCTCCTGCCAGCTCCCCAACAGCCCCCCTATGATCACTGGTAGGAGGGTGCCCAACCCCTCCTGCCGGCCCCCCCAACGGCCCCCTATATCGCCAATAGGAGGGTGCCCAACCCCTCCTGCTGGACCCCCCCCCCCAACGAACCCTCCCACCCCGGAACCCCCTTAGTCTTACTTTCCAAGTTGGACCGGACAGCTCCTCGCTCGTCTGGCCAGCAGGCCTGCCTCCATCCAAATGAGGCGGGCCCGCCCCTCCCCTCCCCTGCCTAACCCACAGGATCCTAGGGCCTGATTGGCCCAAGCACCTAAGGCCCCTCCTATAGCGGGAGTGGCTTTAGGTGCCTAGACCAATCAGGCCCTAGGATCCTGTGGGTTGGGCAGGGTAGGGGCGGGCCCGCCTCATTTGGACGGAGGCAAGCCTGCTGGCCATACGTGTGAGGAGCCGTCCGGTCCAACTTGGAAAGTAAGACTAAGGGGGTTCCGGGGTGGGAGGGTTCGTTGGGGGGGGGTCCAGCAGGAGGGGTTGGGTACCCTCCTATTGGCGATATAGGGGGCCGTTTGGGGGGCCGGCAGGAGGGGTTGGGCACCCTCCTACCAGTGATCATAGGGGGGCTGTTGGGGAGCTGGCAGGAGGGGTTGGATATCCTCCTGCTGCGATCGTCGGGGGGGGCTCCAGCAGGAGGGGTTGGGTACCCTCCTGCCGGCGATCTTAGGGGAGGCCATTGGGAGGACCGGCAGGAGGGGTTGGGTACCCTTCTGCTGCGATTGTCGGGAGGGCCGTTGGGGGGGGTCTACAGGAGGGGTTGGGTGCCCTCCTGCCGTGATCGCTGGGGGAGGGGAGACTTGCAGCCGTAGCCGCGGTCACTATGCTAATCACGGCAGGGAGATCTTTGCCGCGATTAGGTACAGCGGCCGCGTCTACTTACCATGTAGGCTAACATTGTAAGCATTAAAAGTACATGTCGTGTTTGTTTTTGTATAGTTATTAACTAATATTTAACTAAGTTTTAAAGTTTTAAAGAATGTTTCCTTTATACGTAAATAAAGAAAAGTATTTAAAATCGTACCCGTTTGAGGCTTTTATATATGCAGCGGTGACGGTGACGGGGCGGTGAATGGGGTGGCAGTGGCGGTGACGGGGCCGTGAAGGGAATGGCGGGTGACGGGGCGGTGCAGAGGATGGTGAGACGGGGACGGGGCGGTGACGGGGACCAATTTTTTCACCGTGTCATTCTCTACACCAGTTCACCATGTAAACCCCAACATAGAACTCTGCAATCATTCTTGAGGGTTTTTTTTCCCCCAGATTTTTTCTTTCCAGATTATGCATAAAAGGCATTAATATGCAATGCAAATACATAAAAACTATTATGAGAGCGCACGAACATATTTTAGTAATTTGCTTATTTTTTGCACAATTTCCTAGCAATTTCAAGTAGGTAAATAAGATATACAAAATTTAAAGCGAGTTGTTGATTTTCCACATTTTTTTATTAGTACTTTTTTTAAATTATGACATCTCCAAAATTAACACACCCTACTATATATAAAGGACATACAAAACCAGAGCCAAAAAACCCCATAAAACGCTATTCTTTAAATGGTGCTCAAAGTTACATGTCATGTATAGAATAGCACTTAGCACCAGGAACTATGCTTAACTTTAAATTTGACAGTCAATTCAATGATCCTCAGAAACACCACCTCGAACTCCTGTCAATTCATGGTCCCAGGCTTTATGTGCTAAATCCTCATTGGATCAACAATTCTTTAATAATAATTTAGTTAAATAGCTATAAATAGTTTGATGAGGTTAATAGTGTGACTTATCTTAAATGTGATCTTCAAAAATGGGATAGCTTAGCCAACATGTTTCAGAACCAAGGGCTCCTTTTACGAAGGTGCGCTAGGGGCTTAACGCGCAGAATAGCGCGTGCTAAATTGCCGCACACGCTAGCTGCTACTGCCTCCTTTTGAGCAGGCGGTAGATTTTCAGCTAGCGCGCGCTATAGCACGCGATAATCCGATGCGTGCGATAAAACCGCTAGTGCACCTTCGTAAAAGGAGCCTCAAGTTTTCTCAAGGTCATAAGTCCCTTTGAAGCTCAGTGCTACTCCACTCGACCACAAGTGTAGTAGCGCTGAGCTTCGAAGGGATTTATGGCCTTGAGAAAACTTGGTTGTGAAACATGTTGTCTAAGCTATCCCATTTTTGAAGATCACGTTTAAGATAAGTCACACTATTAACCTCATTAAATTATTTATAGCTATTTAACTAAATTATTATTAAAGAATTGTTGATCCATTGAGGATTTAGCACATAAAGCCTGGGACCATGAATTAACAGGAGTGCGAGGTGGTGTTTCTGAGGATCATTGAATTAACTGACAAATTAATGAATGCGAGCCACTGGTGGATCAATTAAAAGTTGCTTCATCATTTGAGTTACTTAGAATGAGGTGAATTATTGAAGAAAAGTGCTAAAGATAACTTTAGATTTGGCCATTTATACCAATGGAAACATGGTACAAATCTCTACAGATCCACCATTATTCTATAACTATGGCCCAGATTCTGAAAGTGGTGCTATAATCGTCAGGCCCCTGAAAAAGCAGCGCCAGTCACATGTCACTCAGATTACATCATCATTTTCATACTTGCGGCCTGCATCGAAGGTAGTCCGCCAGATGTGTAGGCCAGGGTTTTACAGGTCGACATTTCCAGCACCTACATTTGAAGTAGAATCATGTTTAGTAGTGCCGAATGTCAATCCATAACCATGCTTCTTTTGATGTTGGGTGCCACTAAGCATCTGCGTAGATGCGATTCCAGTGCCATGGTTTGCAGGTGCCTCATGGCGCCTACTTATTTTAAAAAATTTTTAATGGCGTGGTCAATTACCATGCTGTTAATAGCCAATTAAAACAATGAACTTAGGTGCCGGTTGAGTGCCTAACAGCACCGCTTTTAGAATCTGGACCTATGTGCAAAATTTGGAGGAATGCCCCGTTCTGCTCATAACCCTCCTATTTTCTGCACCCCTTTATTGGACCCATGTGTGAAATATAGGTGCGGATCCATTTCCTAAACTTATGCATGTAAATTTTAATTAAAACTAATTAGCCCCAATAATTGCTTGCTAAGATCCCAATTATTGGTGCTAATTTGCTTATTATTCACTGAAATTGTATGTACTATTTTTAGTGCTGTTTAATAGAATTTGAGGGGTTTCTGTACAATAAAGGCAAAAATTGCTGAAAACTAAACAGTTTCTTTTGTAACAGTAAAGAGAAATGCACAGTGTATAGCTGTGTGTGTGTTTCCCCTTGCTGTTTTTAACAGCACATCAGTGTCTACGTCTGGCTTGTGCCTAGCAGCCAGTAAGAATGAGTCATTGTCCAAACGGATTTTCTTTTCCAGCATTTGTTTTTCATTTAGCTATCTGCAAATTTAGGATCTCTAGGCTGCACTTTTGACCTGTTGTGTTTCCTGTGTGCTTTCTGCGCCTGCTCTAGTCCAGGAGGTACTCAGACCTTCTGACACCTGCCAGAGGATTAGAGTTGTTTCTGCTCATTTCTGGAAGAGGAAATTATAAACAGGGGAGAATTGGACTAGAGAATGACACAGGGAAAAAATATGTCCCCGTCACTGCCCCGTCATAGGACCACCATTCCCTTCACTGCCTTGTCCCCGCCATCCCCTTCACCTCCCCGTCCCCGCTGTCCCCTCCACCGCCCCATTCCCACAGCATCCACCCTTCCCTCTCGGCACCTAACTGCCCTTCGGCACCCCTCGCGCGGTCCGTGCATCTCTCTCCCTCCCCCTTACCTTTACGGCGCATTTTAAGGTTTCAGTCTTGTTGAAAGCCGCCGGAGTGTTCGTGCAGTTGTGTGCGTGGGTGGGCGGAAGCTTCTTCTCTGACGCAACCGGAAGTTGCGTCAGAGGAGAAGCTTCTGCCCACACACACACGACTGCACATACTTTCCGGTGACTTTCAACAAGACTGAAACCTTAAAACATGCCGCAAAGGTAAGGGGGAGGGAGGGAGATAGATTTGGATGGGTAGGTAGGAAGGAGGGAGGGGGCTGCACATGATCAGCGACCACGCACGTTCCCTCCCTTAACTGCAGGGACAAGGACATTCACCACTCCACGGGGTGGCGGATGGCCTTGTCCCCGTACCTGCGGTGAGCACTTTTCCCTCCTCCACCATTTCGGCAGGTTACCCACGGCTACTCGCGGCTAGCCGCAGGTAACATCCACTATGTCATTCTCTAAATTGGACCTTCTGAAGGGACGTGATTAATGGAAGTAGTGTACTCCCCTGAAGAAGATTTAAACTCTGATTTTGCCACCAAAAATTTGTCTTTGGAATATTAGTACGATATAAGAATATTAGAATACACCATACTAGGTTCGGTTGAAATATTTCATGATTTCTTACCACGTTTGTAATCAACACACCATCTCTTATGTAACCACACGATCCACAAATTTATTTGATAACTACACTATTGACCACTCATCACCATTTATTGCTCACTATTATTTATTACACTTTAATAGTTACCAATAACACAAAGCATACACAGACATGCAACAGTTAAATTCATCTTATTTTACAAATAGGACCCCTGAGAAAGATGTGTTAATCGAAACACGAACCGTGTCGGGTCCTGGTTTCTAACCAATCCTTTCGGAAACATTTTATTGATTTTAACAAAGTTCCTGTATCCTGTACATCATCTCTGCAGCTTTTCTATTGGATTTTGTTGTTTGACATTTACTGCAGACTTGTTGGATTCTTCTCTTTTTGTCTTTGGAACCTGTCCCACCATTGACCATATCTGAGAAGAAAGATCCGCTTCTGCCAGCACCTGCAGCTGACTCCTGAGAGGGAAAGAATCAGCGAGTCTATACCCAACTAGTTAGACACTCGTGGCACGTGCAAATGCAGGGATTCAGAGATTGGGACAAGTAACAGATTTATTTATTTATTTTAAAACATTTATATTCTGCATATCACACAAATCTATGCAGATTACAAAATACATACAAATACACTAAAACAGTCAAACATTAAAATTACAATCAAAATTACAATACGATACTACAGATATACTTATCTCCTTTCATAAATTACCAAAAGCTTCCCAGAAAAAATTAGCCTTCAAAGCTTTTCGAAAAGAAAGAAACAGAGGCATCTGATGTATCACATCTGGAAGTGCATTCCACAGTCCTGGGTTCTGGCTCCTTTTACTAAGGTGCGCTAGCGGTTTAAGCGCGTGCTTAGCACGCACTACAATGCCACACACACTAGATGCTAATGCCTCCATAGAGCTTACGTTAGTATTTTTCATTGAGCATAGGGTTTGCGCATGCTAATCTTCAGCGCGCGCTAAAAACACTAGCGCACCTTAGTAAAAGAAGCCCTAAATACCCTGGAGTAAATTGTAGCTTTTGTAATCGGAAGAGGTTGCTGGCTTGCTATAGTGAAAGATGTGGGGAGCCTTTTTGACTCATTTAGTCTCTTAAGGGAAGGAGCAAGGGGTATCTCAGAGTTTAGCTATATCAATCTGGTAGCCCATATACTACTTCAAAAGGATACTGTGTCTATGGCAGACTGGAGGAAAGAGATGAATAAAGGCAAAAGAAAAATCAAATGTCACTGTTCTGGGCTATATAGCAGCTAAAGATCATGAGTGAGGTAACTATCTACTTGGTAAATAACAATTGCTGACTTGTACTAAATCGCAGTAGAGCTTTTTGCCATGGGCCAGAGAGGTAAAAGCTCCAATGCTCATAAGAATTGAATGAGTATTGGAGTATGTACCTCGTCGGCCAGCGGTAAAAAAAACTCTACTGTGGTTTAGTAAAATGATCTCAATATCTATTAAACTGAAATTATCATTTGATTGAACATCATCAGCCTACCCTGTATAACTGTTAGATTTAAGAACTGTGAGTAGGAGGAATGGATATTCTTTGTATACAGTATATGATGACATTCTAACAGTTGTCAAATGTTTTTGTGTTTCATCAATTGACAGCACGGTGAAGTTCTAGTTTCAAGTTTTCCTATGTCTGGATTTTTGTACATGGAAATATAATCTGCCAGCCCACCATCTTTTATGCTGACCCCAGCTTTAGTCCCACCAAATAAATGACCTATGTGCTTTTCCCATCTTGCAGGTTCTGTCTAGGTGTTTGCCTAGGTACCTCAAGAAGGAGGCTTACCCTCTGATTTTCAGTAAAATGTGTGTTTTGGTGAAAGTGGGGTTAATATAGCTCATTTGAAGAGTCACCGTTAATATAGAAAATTGAAAATTCGGCCATTTTACCACAGCAGTAAAAATGGCCTTAGCATGTGGAAAAGACTTGTGTAAGGACATGATAAGGCCACTTTGTACCACCGTTTGGTAGCCTCTTAAATGAGGAAATCTTCCTACTGTTAAGGAACTAAATCTCTTTGTGACATTTTCTGTCACTGTAGACTTCACTTCCTATTAAGGCAGGCATTTCCAAATCCAAGATTTCACATAAGATCAAATTCAGGGGTCCTTTCATTAAGGTGCGCTAAAGATTAGTGTGCATTAAATGCTAAGACATCCATTATATTCCTATGGGCCTCTTAGTATTTAGCGCATGCTAATCTTTAGCATGCATTAAATCGGTTAGCACACCTTAATAAAAGAACCACTCAGTCTCCTTAGAAATGTCTAATATATTGAATTAATATGAGGGGGGTACTGAAAAGTTCTCAGTCCAACCAACTTCCTAAATTCTGAGTGTTATTTTGTCACTGTAGCTGAAAAGAGTGTCATTTTATTTTGCAGAATCATAATGCTATGTTTTTACACTGTTTCAGATCATTGATTGAACCATATCAGTGAAAAGTGTGGAATTTTAAAATGTGGAACTCCGAGCTCTCATGAAGTTCCTATTCCTGCAGCAGAAAACTCCAAAGGAAATCCATGAATGTATGATACAAACATTGAGTGACAAATGCCCATCATACTCCACAATGAAGAAGTGGTGTACAAACTTTCAGAAAGGATATTTTGAGACCAAAGATGCAGCAAGGTCTGGGAAACTTCAAACAGTGTCAAATCCTGAATTTGTTGACCATGTCCATGACCTGATTTTGGAAGATTGGCAAATATTGGCTAAAACAATTGTGGAGATACTACAGAGATCCAGGGAATGTGTAGGGTGCATAATCCATATGCAGCTGGTTATGCAGAAGCTGTCAGCAAAGTGGGTGCCCAAATATTTGAATGCTGATGAGAAACCGCATCGAGTGGACACTTCCAAGTTGATTTTGCAGCATTTTCAGCAAGCTGGTGCCAACTTTTTGGAATGGCTTACTGCTGTTGATGAAACATGGTTACACCACAAAACAACAGTCCATGCAATGGCGGCACTCAAGTTCTCCAAGGCCAAGGAACTTCAAGACCCAAAAGTCAACAGGAAAAGTCATGGCCATAATGTCTTGGGATCAGGAGGTGTTGTAATGACTATCTTCCTAGGACCCAAACAGTTAATACATAATACAGTGGTACCTTGGATTACAAGCATAATCCGTTCCAGAAGCATGCTCGTAATCCAAAATGCTCATTTATCAAAGCGAGTTTCCCCATAGGAAATAATGGAAACTCGCTTTGATGCGTTCCCCCCCCCCCGAGAACCGGCATTGCTCCCCTCAAAGGCCCCCCTCCCGCGATCAGGCACGCACCCTGCAATCCGGCACCCCCCTGCCTCGAACCGGCACCCCCCCCTGCCACAATCCGACCCCCTCCGACATGATCAGGCACCCCCCGACACGATCTGACATCCCCCCCAACACAATTGGGCACACCCCCCCGCCGCTTCTTACCCTCAGCATGCTCAGATGCTCAAGGCCCAGCAGAGGAGAAGGCCGATTTTCAAGAGTGCCTAGATGAGGGTAAGAAGCGGCGGGGGGGGGGTGCCCAATTGTGTCGGGGGAGGGTCGGATCGTGGCGGGGGGTGCCCAATCGTGTCAGGGGGGTCGGATCATGGCGGGGGGGTCGGATCGTGGCGGGGGGTGCCGGTTCGAGGCAGGGGGGGTGCCGGATCGCAGGGGGAGTGCCGGATTGCCGGGGGGGGGGGAGGGTGCTCGTATATCGAGCCATGCTCGGTTTCCGAGGCACCGATTTTGCAAATGTTTTGCTCGTCTTGCAAAACACTTGCAAACCAGTGCACTCGTAAACCGAGGTACCACTGTACTTGCTGTGCTGATTAAAGGAGGCATTTAAAGAGAAAAAGAAGGAACCTGTGGAAAGGAGTTCTCTATTTGCAAGACAATGCACCTGTTCACACGACTGGCAAAACGGACATTTTGACACAAATGGAGTCTCAGTGCATAGACAATCCACCCTGTTCACCAGATCTTGCTCCATCTGGTTATTTTCTGTTTCCAAACCTTAAAAAGAGTTTGAGACTGACAATTTTTTAGTGATTCGGAGGTGATTGCAGCAGCAGAGCAGTATTTCAGTGACCAGAGATCATAGAATTTTTTGGAAGAGTTGCAGAAACTTCAGACATGATGTGTCAAGTGAATATGGGTGAATATGTGGAATAGCTTGTAAGTTTCATGTTTCCACATTATTAACTTTTTGGTTGGACTGAAGATCTGGATTCTTTCTTTGAAGGAGACCCCTATATAGCTATGGATTTGGATCCCATAATGAAAATAGTCTTCTTGCTGTGACAAATCATATCTACTTATCTATCGATCTATCTATCTATCTACTCATTTCACTCCATTGATAGCTAAGTTCTAAAACTCATTGCTAAAGGATCTGGCAAAAGCAGCATAGCTAAGTTTAAAATAAGATCTTGACAAAGTCCTGAAAGTCCATAAACTATTATGAATATACTATAGGCCTGGGGAAAGCCACACTGCTTATTCATGGGGATAAGATGCGAGGAATCCTGCCATTATGGGGGATCTTGCCAGTCATCCGTTGCCTGTCACTGTTGGAGACAAGATACTGGGCTAGATGGACCTTTGTTTCAACCCAATGGGGCAATTCTTATGTTCTTATATTTCCAGTAGCAACGGCTGCAGGTTTGGAGAAAAGTGAGTCCGTCAGGTTTTGGAAACTAACTTTTACTCTAAGCTGCACATGGCTTGCTGTCAGAGCTCTGAAGGGTGAATCCCCTTGAGGGAGCCTGGATACTGTGGGACTTGGCATTTTGTTTTTATTTCATTCCAATTTACAAATGATGTAGGATTTAAAAGTGGAGTGCTGTTTTGGTGCTGAAGTTGATTGTCAACTTTTTTTGAATGCATAAGAATCAGGATGCTTCTGTTGTAAAGCTTCAGATACAGCATGACAATGAAGGTCTTCAAATCCAGTGGGTGTAATATCTGTCCCTTTAAAAATATAGCTGGTAAGGTTTCTTGTTAGGTAGGACTTTAAAATTGTTCATTCTGTAAAGTCTAACATAGTAACATAGTAGATGACGGCAGATAGAGACCCGAATGGTCCATCCAGTCTGCCCAACCTGATTCAATTTAAATTTTTTTTTTTTTTTTTTCTTCTTCTTAGCTATTTCTGGGCGAGAATCCAAAGCTTTACCCGGTACTGTGCTTGGGTTCCAACTGCCGAAATCTCTGTTAAGACTTACTCCAGCCCATCTACACCCTCCCAGCCATTGAAGCCCTCCCCAGCCCATCCTCCACCAAACGGCCATACACAGACACAGACCATACAAGTCTGCCCAGTAATTGGCCTAGTTCAATCTTTAATCTTATTTTCTGATTCTAGATCCTTTGTGTTCATCCCACGCTTCTTTGAACTCAGTCACAGTTTTACTCTCCACCACCTCTCTCGGGAGCGCATTCCAGGCATCCACCACCCTCTCCGTAAAGTAGAATTTCCTAACATTGCCCCTGAATCTACCACCCCTCAACCTCAAATTGTGTCCTCTGGTTTTACCATTTCCCTTTCTCTGGAAAAGATTTTGTTCTACGTTAATACCCTTTAAGTATTTGAACGTCTGAATCATATCTCCCCTGTCTCTCCTTTCCTCTAGGGTATACATATTCAGGGCTTCCAGTCTCTCCTCATACGTCTTCTGGCGCAAGCCTCCTATCATTTTCGTCGCCCTCCTCTGGACCGCCTCAAGTCTTCTTACGTCTTTCGCCAGATACGGTCTCCAAATTATGTAATATTTATTATTTCATTTTGGAATATAATTTAGATATTTCATGAATTTTTTTAGACTTGTGTGATCTTGTCTCTTTTTGCCTTTTTCCAAAATTAGGCTAATGGGGTGGGGGTGGGGAGAGGAGCGTTAATCATTATAACAGCTTCTTTAGACCCTAAGTTATGGCCTTGTGATGTTGTAAAGGACTGTGATATTTTGTTGTTAGAAAGTGAGACTATATTGAAATTATATTTACTACTGTGTTGTCAGCCTCCTAGGCCTCATGTTGCAGCAGGTTGGCAAATTAATTCAATTAATTGCCTCACTGAAGTTGAAATATTCCTTGCTGCTTGTGTTAAATGATTTTAATCTTCACTTAGATGCAGTAAAGAATTTGAGCTTTTTTTCTATAAATCCTTACTTCTATGGGGTTGCTACAGATGATAGATGAATTTGCTCATGTAGAGGGACACATTCTTGATTTGGTATTTGTTATACAGCTGTGCATTCATTTGAAATGACACTGAAAATGTCAACAACATTTACCACGTCTTTTCATATGTTTTTTTTGAACAAAATGATAAGAAAACCACTGGAATTGCAAGTTCTTCCTGTTGTTAATAATGCACACTTATTTTGTCATATGCACTTTTTGCTCAAAAACACATATTATTAAAGAATACTATGTTCTTTTGAAGGTACACACAATAGTGTGCTATTAATGATATTAATCGCTGAAATGAAAATTTAAAAAACAATAAACAAATCTGCAATTAATATAGGAAACTAAACAAACACTTGTTTTCCATTAATGATCTTAGTGGCCCTTTTCCTAAACTGTGTTAACCACTGACCCCTTCATTCTACAGTATAAACTTGTGTACTAAACTCGATAGCACCCAAATATAAGTGACAAAATGATGCCTGTTAAGTGAGTATTTTGTAAAGGGCACTCTTTTACAGAATACTCACTTAGCACATACTTTAGGTAAAATTCTGTATAGGATGCCAGTTTCTGCAGTTGCCTAAGAAGTAGCTGAGAATGCCACACCGACATCTTATACAGAATTGTGTCTGCCCTGAGGGACAGTCACCTAACCCTGCCTAAGACAGCGGCCACCTTGGCACTATCTGCGGCAGGAGGGATGCCAAATTCCTCCTGCCATCACCCCCAAATCTCCCCTCATCTTCAAGCAGGAAGGATGTACTAGGTTGGGGTCTAAGGCCCTGCCTTCCCAGGCACCCAAGGCCCCTCCCATAGGAGGGACCTTGGGTGCCTGGGCCAACCGGAGCCTTAGGCCTCCTTCCCAGTGCATTCTGGGATGCACTGGGAGTGGCCTAAAACTTTGATTGTCCAGATTGGCCCATGGCCTTCGGAATCTAGCCAGTTGGAGTCTTAGGTCCCTCTCCAATGCATCCAGGATGCACTGAGAATGGGAAGGCCTGCCATTCTGAAGAGGCAGGCTTGGCAGCTGGAGGAAGTAGGCATCCCTCTGGCCTGCCGTACTATAGAAGGTATGGGGGGTGGGGGGAGCTAGGGTGAAAGGTTTGGGTCTGGGGGTCATAGATTAGGGGGTGCCTGCTGGCAGGAGGTAGTGGGCATCCCTCCTGCCTATCATGGTTGGGGGTTGTTTTGAGTGTTCTGGTAGGAGGAATTGGGCATCCCTCCTGCCATGGAAAGGGGCAGGGGGTTCGGAGGTGGTGACAGGAAGGAGTGAGCATCCCTCCTGCTGGCCGACTTCCAGTGGGGCTCAAGGGTTCCCTGCCATGGCCGTTCAGCTGAAAAATTGGGACACTGTTTATAGAGTTTTCCCCTTTGTATCTAACTACATGTAAGTATTTATACCTGCATACAAGTATTTATACCTGCCAATTGATGGCAGTTGGTGTACAAACACAGGTATTCTATAACATTGGGCCTAATTTCTGGGAATGCCCTTAACCTGCCCGGGTTCATAGTCAGTCGCGCGCAAGACACCAGCGCGCCAACAACGGAGGATAGACAATTCGGCATAAGACACAAGCGCGCCACGGGAAAACTTAGTTTTAAAGAGCTCCGAAGCAGAGTGTGAGTGGGGAACTCCCCCATTTTACTGTATAGTGTTCGCGCTGCTGTTGGTGGGAGGGGTTTTGGGGGTTGGAACCCTCCGTTATAGAGAAAATGGAACTTTTTCTGATTTGGGGGAGAAAAGTTCCATTTTATGTATAATGTGGGGGGTTGTACCCCCTACACACACCCCAACAGCAGCACGAACAGTATGCAGTAAAGTGGAGGGTTCCCCCCCACACCCCCCTGTCGGAGCTCTTTAAAATGAAGTTTTCCCACGGCGCGCTTGTGTCTTGCGCCGAATTGTCAGTGCTTGATTGTCAGCGCACTGGTGTCTGGCACGCGATTGTCCCGTCACCCCTGCCCATGCTGTTCCCATGGTGTTGCATGCTATGACATTTTCAACTCACATGCTATAAAATAAGGCAGGGCTGCTCAATTCCTGCCCTTGAGGTCCACAGGCAGGTCAGATTTTCAGGTTATCCACAATGAATATTCATGAGAGAGATCTTGGTCTAAAAATCTCTCTCAGTCAAATTAATTGTGGATAGCCTGAAAACCTGACTTGCTGTGGACCTCGAGGACCAGAATTGAGAAGACCTGGAATAAGGCATAGGGTAGATCCATGTGTAACTTCTGATTGGCTGGGTTGCCTCCAAGACCAGGTATGGGAACCACTGAGATAGACCCTGAGCTAAAAACAGCATAACCTGTAGTTATTTTACTTAGGCTTAGGCTAGAAGCAGTGTATAAATACTAAATAAAATAAATGTACTTGCCCTTATATAGCAGCTTGACCCTTAGCAATATAAAACCTATTGTATAGTTAACAGCACAGTTATGTGGATGATTTCTAATAATCTATGAATTGGGTATGCAGAGATTTGTTCAAGTGTCTCAACTACTTCACTGTTTGCTTTCTTTGCAGAAATGGATAAAGGATAATAATCTTTTGGAATTGGTGAAATTTAGTGAAGACAGAGATGGAAGGAATACAGATCTGTGCAAAAAGGAGCTAATCTATAAAAGTCCCTCTTTTGCACTTTTTTGGGAAGAAGCAACTACTTTTTAAAAAAATTATCTCACTATAAGAACATAGGATAAATGAAGTTGTATTTGGTATGCTACCTTGCGTTCCTTTGCACCCTCCTGTAGGGTTTGATAAGAAGCAAACCTTAAGAAGATATAATATCTCTTTCAATAAACCTGTGTGTTTTACTTGCTTTATGTATGACATTTAAAAACAAACACATGGTGCTTATCTATAAAATGTTTCTTCATGCAATACTTAGTTTAGTATCTAGTCCGAAGAAAAGAAGTGATGTTTTGCCTTAACATTCATTTAAGATTATTTGTAAAAATGTGTTTCTTTCACTGATACCGTCTTTAAATTTATTTGTAGAATAAGTACATAAGAACATACTGAATTGTACCAAAGGTCCATCACACCCAGTATCCTGTTTCTAACAGTGGCCTATTCCCGAACTTTTAATATTACCTCACTCTCAGCAATGTTAAACATGATTCCTTCCCCCCCCCCCTTTTCTCTTTAGGCTTTCTTCCCTCTCTCCTCTCGTTCTGCCCTTTTTATGTTTCTTTCCCATACAAATTGTAGTTCTCCCTTTTTCCTATCGTTCCAGTTCATCAATTGAAGTCTTTGTCTCTCGTCATGTTCTATATGATTACTTGTTCCCCCCATTTGAATTGTAAATCGCTTAGAATTTTATGTAAAGCGATTAATCTAATTTTAATAAACTTGAAACTTGATCACAGGTTCCTGGTAGGATCTCAAAGAGCTGATAAGTTCCATGTTGCTTATCCTAGGAATGAGCAGTGGATTTCCCCAAGTATATTTAATTTTGATAAATTCTCTTTTTTTATGCCCAGCTACAATAACTAATACTCTGAAAACAAATTCATTACCTTAATCATGCAGTGAGAAAAAATATCTTCTCCAAATTGATTCTGGAGGTTAATTTTATAATAAGGCTGTCTAGACAGGGAGGGCAAGTAGACACCTATTTGAGCCTATTTCATAATCATATATAGGCATCTGTAGCTGTATAATGTGCTCCACAACGACTGAAACTGTGGACATTTGCACCCACTCAAGAACAGATGCAAACGTCCTCAAGAAAATTGTGTAGAAAACATGCATGTAAATTGTACCTCTGCATGGGCTCCATTCCCAACATTTTCATATAAAGCTAGAGGGGTAATTTCATAAGCAGTATTTTTCATAAATATATTTGTGATGTAAAGCTTTTTCAAAAGTACCCTTATGGGGCCTGTTTTCTAAAATGTGTTGTGCTGTGAGCTTTTTGCATGTTAGGGGGAATGGGTTTTGACCTATGATGAGTTATCTAGAAAGGGTTTGGCAAAGGATAAGTCTGAGGCATGGGGTTTTAGCAATGGCGTACCAAGGGGGAGGCGGTCCGCCCCGGGTGCACGCCTTGGGGGGGGTGCACAGTCAGCCAGGTCCGGGTCCTCCTGCCCTATTGTACAACTGGACCTGCACCTCAGCACCTCCTTCCTTTCCCCCGGTCCGTGCCACTGCAGTCGTACCTCCCCGCTGCTGCTGATAATCGCCGACAAGAAGTCTTCTTTTGGATGTCAATTCTGACGTCGGAGAAGACATTCCGGGTCAGCCAATCACTGCCTGGCTGGCCCAGAACGTCCTCTCTGACGTCAGAATTGATGTCGGAAAGAAGACTTCTTGTCGGTGATTAGCAGCAGCAGCAGGGAGGTAAGACTGCAGCAGCGCGGACCTGGGGAAAGGAAGGAGAGAGGCTTTTTTTTTTTCTGTGGCAGGGAGGGAAGGATGTAGGCAGGCAAACTGGCTGGCTTTAGCGCGGCAGGGAGGGAGGGAGATAGGTAGGCAGGCAGGCAGGCAGGCTGGCTTTGGGGGTGGACAAAATCTGGAAGGCAGTGGGGGGACATTAGAAGGAGGCATTGGGGGCACTAAGGACACGGGAAGAAGGCACTGGGGGCACTAAGGACATGGGAAGGAAGGAGGGAGGGAATAGAAAGGGACAATTGTTGGGCCTGAGTGCAGAAAGAAAGAAATGAAAGAAAGGATACACAGTCAATTAATAGATGTCCCCTTTTGATGAAAAAAATAAATGGTCATGTTACCTCTGACTTACTTTCTCTGCAGCAGAGTCGGCAGCCACGCTGAGGTGCAGGAAGGTCCCATGATGAATCGTCTGCCGGCTCTGCTCCAGAAGAAGTAAGTTACATCAGAGGGGGTGGACCCAGCAGACGCAGTCATTGCGGGACTTTGCCACAACTCCCTGAGTCTGCCGACGTAACTTACTTCTTCTGGAGCAGAGCCAACAGACGAGTCATCGCGGGACCTTCCAACATGCGGCTGCCGAGTCCGCTCCAGAGCAAGTATGTCGGAATTGGGTGGACTGGCAGCTGGCAGCTACAGTCATCGCGGGACCTTGCTGCATGAAGGGAGAGAAAGGAGCAGGACTGCTGGAATGGAAGAGTGGTGGAGGGAAAGAAAGGGGGCATGGTGATATGGAAGGGTGGTGCTGATGGAATTGATGTACAAAGAAAGGGGAAAGACATAAGGGCAGTGGCGTACCTAGCATATGTAAAAGGATAAATGCTTTCAATAATTATTATTATGATGTCCAATGATATAAAAGGAGAACAGCATAGGCTATAGACATTCAAAAATGAGGAAAAAGCCTCAGAAAGGGCCCTCCCACCTCCACCAAAATGGTTTTTAAAGAAGTGGTCGAGCGGTCACCTCATTGGCAAAAAACCTTCAATATGTGTTAAAGCCTTATGCTGTGCTTCTCTGATGAAAAATAAATGATAGGAGAAAATTTTCAACTTATCTTCGCTGATCGGTACACCAACAGTGGCCAGCGTTTCACAAATATATGCTGCCTCAGGGTGTATCCCGACCGATCAGACTTCTAAAAACACAATAGAAAACAGTATAAGTGAAAATCTTTCTTTCTTTCTGATGTGTTCTAGACAACTTAAAAATCATATAGCATAAATGAAATCAAAAGGACATACCTTTCAAAAGGAGACGCCAAATCGTCTCACGCATCTGAAATGACACCCACAAAGTGGCTCTGAATTTGAATAATCCCGGTGGTGAAACGTCAGCACCGGAAGTGCGTCATCAGAGACGCTATTTGCTGAGACAGAAGAATGATGCTGTCGATATGTCATTGGGGGTGGGGGGGGGCGGGACGAGCGTAATGATCCTTGAAAACTGTGTGAGATAACAATACAGTGCCAGAAAAACCTCAAATCAATAAATGATACACATATATATAAAAAACAAAGTAGTAAAAGTGTGAAACAAAAAATTCCAATGTGCAATTCCGTGAGCAAAATGTACAGTTCATAACTTTTAAAAATTTTTAGTGTAGAATCCCTTTAACTGAATCATATCATTCAGTTGCATTGAAACATGATGTTACAATGAAACAAAAGCTTCAGTGTTAATAAAACGCGCTCCAATCCAGTCTCTGATTCAAGCCCACAGGCTCCTCACTGTTCAAAAGGTGGATCCAAAACTGTTCAGCTTGTAACAAATGGAGAGATCTATTGTTGACATCTTCTCTGATATGATCAATGACACAGCAACTTAACTCACTGAAGATATGATTATGTTCTAAACTGTGGACAACAAGTGGAGCTTGAATTTTATTATTATGTAAACAGTTTTTGTGTTCCGTGATGCGTCTTCTAAAGGAACGTGTGGTCTGTCCAACATAAATCTTTAAACAGGGGCAAATGACTACATAAACAACAAAAGTAGACAAGACATCAAATGTTTAAGACCAAAAATTTGACCCGTGCCAGGATGTGTAAAATTGTTGATTAACTCAATAGTTACTTCACAGGTCATACATGCTCCACATTTAAAGTGCCCAGTTGATGGATTAGTAATCTCAGGAGAACTTGCTTGTGTATAGCTGACATCAGAAGGACTTAGTAACTCCTTGAAATTTTTTTGTCGTGTGAATGCAATCCTAAAATGTGTTTTCAGTGAACAAAGGATGCAGCTCCATGATCTCCCAGTGTTTCTGTAAAATCCTCGTAATTGCATTTATTCTAGGAGAATATTGTAAAATACATGTGACCACATCATCATTAGTATCTTTGTCCCTTGGAGTGAATAGGAGGTCCCTATTGAGAAACTTTGCCCTCCTATAGGCCTTTCTAAGTATCGGGCCCGGGTATCCTCTCATCTTTAATCTTGCATATAAGTGCTTGCTCTTAGATTTGTAATCAGTGAAATCTGAACATAAGCGGCGATATATGAAAAACTGCATTTCAAAGATTGCTGGAGAAATCAAGAAACGTGTTCCTATCCGTGGTCTTTCTGAATACAGTGGTCTCAATCACCCCTTTCTTCTTGGTGACTAATACATCCAAAAAGGAAATCTGACAGGGATGACAGGTCATGTTAAACTCGACCTTCGGATGTCTAGAATTCAACCATATATGAAATGACTCAAGATCTTTGCTTGTGCCCATCCAAATGACAAATATATCGTCTATGAAACGTAGCCACATTAAAACCCGATCAGAAAAAGGGTTATTAATAATTCACTCGTTTTCAAATTTTTGCATAAACAAATTTGCTATTGAGGGGGCCATGGTGGCCCCCGTGGCCACTCCCAAAGTCCGTTGAAAAAATTGGTTCAGAAATCTGAAATAGTTCTTCCTCATTGCAAGAGACATCAATTCAATCAAAAAATCAATGGGGATCCTGGGATTGACAATCCACACGTTACACATGAGTACCTAGAAAAAGGCAGCATCTTACATACTGCAATGAGCAGTACAACATCAATAAACCCATTGTAAAACTAAACAAGCCAGACTAGTACAGATCAATCCTACACAGTCAATCCTAACAGAAAACCATGTCTTTTCGAACACACAGAACACAGAAAACACCTTTGCCTAGTATGTAATCACAAACTAACTCCTCCCCCTTTTTGTCACTCTCTTCCTTTCATCCACTGTCTACCCTCTCTCTGCCTCTTCTATATGGCATCTTCTCTCTTTCTATTCCCGTTCTAGAAACTTTATGCATCCCCCTTCCATTTCTCCCTTCACCCCCATTAGTCTGGCATCCATCTTTCTCCCTTCCCTCCTCCAATGGTCTAGCATCTCTCCTCTCCTCTTTTTCCCTTCCCTCTCCCACACCCACATGGTCTGGCATTTCACTCTCTCTTCTCCATTCCCCCCACTTCCATCAGCATCTGCCCACTTTCTCTCCCTCGAACCCAATTCCATGCAGTATCCTTCCCCCTTATGTCTCTTTCTCTGCAATTCCATCAGCATCTGCCCCTTTCTCTCCCTCCACCAGGCTTCCATACCACTCTGACCCCCTTTCTCACCCTTCACCATGTTTCCATACCACCCTGACCCCCCTTGTAACCCTTAACACCCATCCATACCACCCTGACCCCCTTTCTCACCCTTCACCATGTTTCCATACCACCTTGACCCCATTTCTTACCACCATGATTCCATACCATCCTTTGTCACCCTTCACCATGATTCCATACCACCCTGACCCCCCTTTGTCACCCTCCACACCCTTCCATAGCACCCTGACCCCCTTTGTCACCCTTCACCATAATTCCATAGTACCCTGACCCCCCTTTGTCACCCTTCACCATGATTCCATACCACCCTGAATCACTTTCTCACCCTCCACACCCTTCCATGCCATCCTGACCTCCTTTCACCACCCTACTATGCTCCTTTCTTTCTCCATCCCAAAGGTACCGCGATGACTTCTTTTGCTCCGGATGGAAGAGGTAAGTGACATCAGAGGGAGCTGGGTCAGCAGACTCAGTTAGTTGCGGCAAGATCCTCTGCGATGACTGGAGCTGCCGGTTCAAACCCCCCCCCCCCTCCTTGACGTCACTTACCTCTTCCAAACAGAGGCGGTACATGGCGCAGTCATTGCGGGACCTTCATTCACTACAGCGCGGCTGCCGACTCTGCTCTAAGTACGGCAGCTGCTCTGAGGTTCCGTTTGGATCAGCGCGGGAGGTTACAGATCCGGCTGGCTGTGCACCCCTTTGGACCGTACACCCGGGGCGGACTGCCCCCCCCCGCCCCCCTTGGTACGCCACTGCATAAGGGGGAAGCATATTGGAGGGAAAGAAAGGGGGCAGATGCTGATTGAAGAGGGGTGAATGGAGAGAGAAAGAGCAGACATTGGATGGTAGTGGGAGCCCATGCTGGATGGACGTGCAGATGGGAGAGATAAGGGAGCAAATGCAGGAAGTAAATGGGAGGAGAGAAAGAGAGGAACAGACGCTGGATGGAAATAGACAGAGAGAAGAGAAGGTACTAGATGGAAGGGATGGAGAAAGAGGGTACATGATGGAATGAGGGGATAAATAAAAGGAGTGCACATGATGGGGAGAAAAGGATTGAGTTAGGGAAACACTGGAGGGGTGAGGGAAAGAGGTGGCAAGCTGTAGGTAGACAGTAAAAGAGGACATTGATGAGAAGGTAGTAAGAACGTAATCTAGACAGATGCAGAAAATAAATTGAAAAGGAAAATGAGGGAAAAAAGGAAAAGGGATTGCAGAGGAGAGGTGTGGGAGAGGGAAGGAGAGGAGAGAGATGCCAGACCAATGGGGGTGAAAGGAGAGATGGAAGGGGGAGGCATACAGTTTCTGGAAGGGGCATAGAAGGAGAGAAGATGCCATATAGGGGAAGAGAGACGGCAGACAGTAGATGGAAGGAAGAGAGTTACAAGAAGATGAGGAAAGCAGAAACCACAGAAGACAAAGGTAGAAAAAAATTTTCTATTTATTTATTGCTTTAGGAGACATGTGTCACTGTTTCTGTGGTGCATTGTATGCAGAGTCCAGCTTCTTGCTGGTTCAATTTAACCTTGGATCCAATAATTGGATCCAATAATTGGATCCTATTTATTTCTATTTTATCCCCCCTTTTACAAAACTGTGGAGCATTTTTTAGCGCTAGCCGTGGTGGTAGCAGCTCTGATGCTCAGAATTCTATGAGCATCAAAGCTGTTACCTCCGTGGCTAAAATCCACACTACAGTTTTGTAAAAGAGGGAGGGGTTAGTTTGTGATTACATATTCCATACTAGGCGAAGGTGTTTTCTGTGTTCTGTGTGTTTGAATGACATGATTTTTTGTTAGGACTGTCTGCAGGATTGATCTGTAATAGTCTGGCTTGTTTAGTTTTACAATGGGTGTATTGATGTTGTACTGCTCATTGCAGTATGTAAGATGCTGCCTTTTCCTAGGTACTCATGTGTGACATGTGGATTGTTACTAAAAATCATGTTTTCATACAGATGAGGGGGGTGTCAAAAAAATGATGGGCCCCGGGTATCACATATGCTAGGTACGCCACTGGGTTTTAGTAATGTTGATATATGACTGGCAAGTATGACTCCCTGCGGTGGGCCGTTTTGGACCGGTATCTCTCTCAGACTGGTTGGAGCAGTTTCCTGGTACCATTGGAGGATATCCAAATATGCCCAGTATCTCTGGGAGTTGGGGGGTCTCCCAGGTTTCCAGTTGGCTACTGGAGGTTAACCTCGGATAGAGTGTGCTTCCAGTATGGCCAACAAGGCTGTCAATGTGCAGTCAATATCATGGGAGCCATCTGGCCTTCCGTTGTGCAGCTAGGGGTGTGTGGGATTGGGCAGAGCTGATCGGGGATTTATCTCCAGTGTTCCAGGCAGCTTTTGTTAAGGCCCCATCTCCTATATGACTGCCAGCCAGCTTCTATGGGAGGGATTTGCTTCAGGTTTTAGGATTCCTTTTCCAGGTCCCCCTTTTGCTGTTCCAGGCGCTGGGCATGGGGCCCAAGTAGGCATGTTTCAGGGTGGCATGTTTTTTCTTTTATATTTGTTTGTTTGTTTTTTTTATTTTTTTTTTGTTTGTTTTTATTTTTTATTTTATTATTATTTTTTTATTATTTATTTATCATTTTACAAAAAAAATTATCAAGCATTATATCTTGTACAGTAAGATTGTATTCTTAACATATATAATAATAAGAAAACATATAACATATTCTCTTACACTTAAGCAATCTATAGTCCCCAATTATTGGATCCAAGATTTTCAAAGAGTGACTTTACAAATTAAAAAGAAAATAATAAGCAAGACAAAGTGGCTGAAATCGAAGGCTGCCTGGCTGGCCCAGAACATCCTCTCCGACGTCAGAATTGACGTTGGAAAGAAGACTTCCTATCGGGTTTAGCAGCTGTAGCGGCAGGGCAGTAAGAGCAGCAAACAGGGAGAAAGATGGGGAGGCTTTTTTTTTTTTTTACGGCAAGGAGGGAAGGACATAGGTAGGCAGGCAAGCAGTCTGGCTTTGGCCAGGGAGGGAGGGAGAAAGGTAGACAGGCAGGCAGCCTGGCTTTGGCCAGGGAGGGAGGGAGAGAGGTAGACAGGCAGGCAGTCTGGTTTGGGGGGTGGGGGTGGGACAAAGTGTGGAAGGCAGTGAGAGGGACATAGGAAGGAAGCACTGGGGGCACTAAAGACATGGGAAGGAGGCACTGGGGGCACTAAAGACATGGGAAGGGGCACTAAGGACTTGGGAAGGAGGCACTGGAGGCACTAAAGACATGGGAAGGAGGCACTGGGGGCACTAAAGACATGGGAAGGGGCACTAAGGACTTGGGAAGGAGGCACTGGGGGCACTAAAGACATGGGAAGGAGGCTCTGGGGGCACTAAGGACCTGGGAAGGAAGGAGGGAGGGAATAGAAAGGGACAATTGTTGGGCCTGAGTGCAGAAAGAAAGAAACAAAAGAAAGGATACATAGACAGAAGGATACATAGACTCATGAAATCACAAGACAACAAAGGTAGGAAAAATGATTTTATTTTTAATTTAGTGATCAAAATGTGTCAGTTTTGAGAATTTATATCTGCTGTCTATATTTTGCACTATATTTGTCTATTTTTCTTTAGTTTACTGAGGTGACATTACATATTTGAAAGTAATTTGCCTTGACATCTTTGAAAACCCCCCAAATATAAATGATAATTAACATTTTCTCTGCGTATAGTGTGCTTTGTAGTTTTTAAAAATTTTATGGTTACCATTATGAATTAATAAGATATGTGTACATGAAAAATGAATGGAAGAAATTGGGGGAGGGATTGGGGATGGGGCTAGGGTGGGATTGGGGGCAGGACTGACAATTAATAGATGTCCCCTTTTGATGACGTTAATCAAAGCCAAAAGCCAGCGGCAGAGCAAATTAGACAAAGATAAACTTAGTTTTCCCTGTCCTTGATAAAGTTAAGCGAAACATGTCGGCAAGGGGACAAATCTGCTTAAAAGCTAAGTGGCTCATAATCAAAAGAGAAAAACGTCCAAAAACCAGACTAAGTCAGCACTTGGACGATCATAAACGAAAGACGTCCAAGTGCCGTTAATCAAACCTGGTTTTAGACGTATTTCTAAATGACCTAGGCCTTCATAGTGCCGCTGAACGACCATAGCTAAATGGGGTGTGTCAGGAGGAGTGTCGAGAGTGGGATTTGGGCGGGATGTAGGCAGGCTTAGACTTAGTCCTACTGCATGTATAACCGAAAGTTACACAGCACAGGATCGACAGAACTTGGATGTTGTGACTTAGACCATTTAAAACATGGTCTAAGTCACAAAAACCCACCTAAAGTCACCAGATAAGCACTGCAAACACATAATACAGACTCCCCCCCACACTACCCCAGTGATCACCGACCCCCCCAACCCCATAAAAATCATAATCACACCTTGAAAATTCAGCCTCCAGAACATCATCACCTGGCAGCCTGGCATAGGAAAGCCTAGTCGTCCTGCACAGAGGCAGCTTAAGTCATCTTCGGGGTGGGTTAGGGACCCATGGAGAGGAGGTCCCATGCCCATAAGCCCCTGTAATCATTGCATTGTTACTGAAACATGTGCACTTCCCTATACACCCTCAAAACCCTGTTGTACTGGCATATGTGGCTCCTGCAGTCATAAGGGCTATTAGGGTGGTAAATAAGTGGGTCTAGGGGATTCTGGAGGTGGTTTGGGGGGCTCACCATAACCTATAAGGGAGCTGTAGTGAGATGATGACATAGCACCCTTTTTGTGAAGATCACAGCAGTGCCCTGTAAGGTACACCACTATTTAGGTGCCATATCTGGGTATTCAGTCCATCACTTTGCAGACCCCTCCCATGTCCAACAGGGTTTGTTCTAGGCATTTTTGACTTGGACGAAAAATGTGGTATAAAGATGGACGATTTAGCGACTTGGACGATCAGATTGGCAGGATGTATACTTAGACGATTTTCGAAAGGGAAAAAATTTGGACGTATTTTTCAAAAATGTGTCCTAAGCTGTTTTAAGTTGTGACTTAGATGAAAATGGACTTAGACATTCCTTTCGATTATGCCCCTCTAAGTTATTTAGTTTACTCAATTTTGCACTGAAAATTTAATATAATATATAAAACAAAATAATTTAGAAGATAAACATGATATTAGGAGTAATGCTATGCCGGGAATAATGAAGAACTTTAGAATGGCAAGTTATGCTACTTGGGTGGAGGTCTGAAATCCCTTAAGGCATTTGCAGGATTGTCTTTCAGCGTGTGACAGCTGTGTCTAATGGCTAGTGATTTCAACGCCATTGGAAGTGGAAATCCAAAAGAAAAGCAGCGGTATCCTACAGTCAGAATTTATAACTCCCAAATCTACTGTAGTGCTTAGTCTACAGTCCATGTTGGTGTTTAAACATGTAATAATAATAATAATAAAAAAGTTAGTGCACATCAGAAATGAAAAGAATAAATATCCTGTGATCAGGTGCTCTCATTGTCAGTATCTGCTTTTAGCATCCAGGTACTTGGGACCAGGATTGGCCACTGTTATGAAAACCCCTGAAGCGCTCTCTGGGTTTCAGCGCTACTCTGACCCAATTCAGCAGCAAACTAGCTGATGGTCACAGCACCGGGTGGTAAGTAAAAAGTAAGTAAAAATTTTCCCAGGGTCAGAGCACACTTCTTCCCGTATATGCTGCATTGTTTAAAACTTTGCAAACTCTCTGGATGTGCGTGTCCTTTAGTGTATACCATATATACTTGAATATAAACCGAGATTTGGGGGCCAAAAATATGGCCCAAAAATGGGGGTCTCAGTTTATATTCGGGTCAGCGCTGACCCGCCCCCTCCCAAATTTGTTGCAGGCCTCTGTTGGGCCTGTTCTGAGACCTGGTGGTCCAGTGGTAGCCGGGACAGGAGGGATCCCTCCCGCCTCCTGTCCCAGCCCGATTCTAATTATTTTTATCTCCTTCCTGCCTCCCCCATGTATCTTAAATATCCCTAGTGGTCCAGTGGTGGCCAGGACAGGAGGGATCCCTCCCGCCTCCTGTCCCAGATGATTCTAAAAATTTTTACCTCCCTTCTGCCTCCCCCACATACCTTTAGCATCCCTGGTTGTCCAGTGGTGAATCACGGCAGGATAGACCTTTCTTCACTCCTGCCGTGCAGAGCCACTAGCTGATTGGTTGCCACAAGTTCTTGCAGTCCCACATCCTGACCAGGTTCCCAGCAGGTCATCACAAACAGGCCTCCCCGGGCCCTTGACTTTCTCCTCCCAGCCCGGGATCTTCGGGCATATGATCAATCATCGACGTTGTGCGTGATCATACGGAACATGCAGGTGGGATGGCACACGGCTGCGTGGGCTCAGATAGAGGCTCTCCAACATGTGGAAGGCACCTGGAATGGAAGGCAGGCCGGCAGATGGAAGAGGAATCCCCCTGAAGCGGCGCTGTGTGAGCTCAAGGGTTCTTTAGCGGCTGGCGGACAGAAGAGGCAAACCCCTGAAGCGGCACTGCGGGGTTCTTCAGCGGCTGGTGGACGGAGGAGGCGTTACAAGAGACCCGGCAACTGACACCCGGCACCTGGCACCCAACAGGTACAGACCCCTGGGCCACCCCTCGCCACTTCCTTGGCACCTTTTGGGTTCTGGAACGAATTGTCAGCATTGCCATTATGGCCTATGGGGAAAGTAGCTTTGATATATGAGTACTTTGTATTACGAGCATGCTTCTGGAACAAATTATGCTCATAAACCAAGGTACCACTGTACTGTCCTTAGCTTTCAACTACTGGAGTTGCCATTGAAGCTCACTCCAGCCTATTCAAACCATCTCCTTTGCTGAATTTGGACTGTGAAAGTTTTCTCATTTATATTCTAATTAGTGATCCTCTGTGCTCATCCCACATTTTTTTTTTTTTAATTCCTTCACAATTTTCCTTTCCACCACCTCCCTTTGGAGGGCATTTCAGGCATCTACCACCCTCTCTTCCCCTCACTATGACACAGTAGAAATAATTTTAATAAAATACTCGTGACCTAGATGACTTGCCAATCTACTAAGTCATATTATAACTTCCAATAATAATGCAAATGTATGTCAAATAGATAAAATTTGTGGCTCAAGTATAATAAAGTTTAAACCAGCTACTACACAGGAGATAAAAAGTGTGCCATAAATTTAGCAGGGCAGCTGATTAAAATTTAAAACATAATTATTTCATTATGGACTTTGGCATTTAATGTACATATGATAGAAGTAAGGTTAATTATGTTTAGATATGAAGGCTTCAAATTAATTTAATGTATATTCTAGAAGTTATTTGTTGTGAATTAAGAAATACAGAATTAAACTACCGTGTTTAAAGTCTGAATATAAGATCTTAGCATCTGAAATGTTTATATCCTAGTGCATGTGACAATCATTGTTTTGTTTAGCTTTAAGCATTTTCTCAGCTTCAAGGAAATTTACTGTAGAAGTTATTTGTGATAAAGAGGGTAGATTACTGAAAAACATGGGCACAGACTTCTTTTACAAATTAATAACATGAAGTAAATCATTTTCTCTGGCACTTCTCATGTTCTGCCAGCCTCTACAGATGACCTAACTGGCATCATAAACAGCCTGCAGGAAGTAACACAAATTATATTTCTTCTCACACTTCAAAAATTATTGTTTGCTAGATGGCCATCCATAGAAGCTAATACATGCCACTGTGCTGAATCAGCATGGTAGACAATTTAACTTTAAGACCTTCTGGAAGTTGACCGTTTTCCCATGGATTGTCTGACACAACTTATAGCATAGCCTGCTAAAAGTACTTCTATAAATTGGGTTTATTTTTTGTAGACTCTATGGGGTTAATAATCAAAACAAGTGTCTAAGTCCTCTTTTGGCCTAAGTCCTTAAACGTTCAAAGCAGAAGCAGGGAAAGTGTCCATAACCAAAACAAACGTCCATGTTTTGATTATGGCCTGCCTCTACTAAACGCCCAGATCACCACTATGTCTAAAAGTACACCCCCATGACATCTACACTTTTTGGCCACAATGAACCAAAAAAACGCCTAAGCCCCAAACGTCCAACAGAAGGGCTTTTAGGCAAAGGAGGAGCCAGTCCTTCGCCTAAAAGCTGGATTCTGTAACCGGTGGCTGTCAAAAACAACACCGGTTACAGACCCCCCCCCCCCGCTCCCCACAACGATCCAGACAGGAGGGTGCCCAAGCCCTCCTGCCATGTCAAACCACGACCCCCCCCCCCCCCGACAACATCAGGGCAACAGGGAGCCCAAGCCCTCTTGCCCCGCCGACTCCCCGATGATATCGGGCCAAGAGGGAGCCCAAACCCTCCTGGCCCGGGCGACCCCCCCCGAGACTGGAATGGGCCAGGAGGGAGGCCAAGCCCTCCTGGCCCCGGTGACCCCCTACCCCCACTACATTACGGGCAGGAGGGATCCCAGGCCCTCCTGCCCTCAATGCAACCCCCCTCCCCCCAACAATCACCCCCCAGAACCCCCAATTGCCCCTCCACCGACCCGCGACCCCCCCGGCCGACCTCACGACTCCCCCACCCCCACTCCCCTTCCCCGTACCTCTTAAAGTTGGCCGGACGGACGGGTGCCAAACTCGCCTGTCCGGCAGGCAGCCGACTCCAGAATGGGCCCGGATTGGCCCAGCCGTCCCAAAGCCCCGCCCACAGGTGGGGCCTAAGATGCCTGGGCCAATCAGAATAGGCCCGGGAGCCTTAGGCCCCTCCAGTGGGCTTTTAAGAAGTGATCCCCTTTCCTGATGTTATATCCTCCCCCTCTCTTCCTAATTTGTTCTTTAATGATGTAATTATTAACTTTCCCTTCCCCCTTCATCCTCAAGCTCATGTTCGTATTTGTAATTTGTCCATTTAATGTTCACATTTCCCCTCCCCTTATAATAATTTATTTTAACCTTTAATTTTTAACATTGTAAACCAGCCAAGAACTCGGCGATGGTCGGTATATTAAAATTAATAAACTTGAACTTGAGGGCCCAGCAGGAGGTACCCAGGATGACAGTGTCCAGGCCTCACTTCTGCTTCCTGGATATCACACACCAGGAATGCAGAGATACCACTTTGACAGGGTTGCCATATAAGATATATGTTAGCAGATCAAACACCTTCTCCAGGCCTGAACCCACAGGAACAATTCCCATACCCATTCACCTCAAAATCGTTGTGTCCCTCGCATTCCTAAGCACCGGGATCTTCCAGTGTGTCTTAGCAGCCAACACAGGCCTCACCCAGCCCACCATCTCCAACTGCCTCACCCTGTTCCTCCAAGACATCCTCACCCACACTCCAGACTACTTTACCTGGGCCCTACAGAACAACACCATAACCTACTTTTCCTCAGTCATAAGCATCATTGACTGCATAAAACATCAAACTCAGACCCCCTCACCGGATAGATGAGGCCATATACCACAATAAGAAAGGATTCTACTCAATAAATATGCAGGGTGTGTGAAACACCCAGGGATAGATAGTAAACATGTGTGCCTGATACCCAGGTTCCACCCATGATGCCTACATATTCTAGCACTCAGGAATTTACAGGAAACTATACCAAGGGGAGAACACCATCAGCTGGCTGCTAGCTAAGCACCACAGAGACACACCAACCCCAGACCCCTGTCTTCCTTACCTTCCCCAACACATTCCCTCCCTGCCAGATGGGACCAACCTCCCCCCTCCCCAGGGTAACCCTAACTGGTAATACTCCCTGTCTTTCATTCTGCTTCTTCCCCAGATGACAGAGGCTATACCCCAGTAAGCCTGTAGACACGGCCCAGAGCTCAGGGAAGGAAACATGGGATTCATGTGGGGGGGGGGGGGGGATGGGGATGGAGCAGATTGAGTCTGGGCTGGGGGTAGAACAGGGTGGGGATGGGAGCGAAACTTTATGAGGCCAGGGGCAAAACAAGGCAGGTCCAAGTGTCATCTTTTTTAAAAGAGGAATTCTGGTAACCCTAATTGTGAAGCTCAAAGGTGAACAGGATAAAAATGTATAAATTGGTAAAGATAAGGCTGAATTGCTTAACAAATACTTCTGCTCTTAACAAATACTTCTGCACCTAAATAGTTCACAGCTGAAAAGCTGGGAGTGGGACCATAGAAGACAATTCAAATAGGGATGGAGGTGTGGTAGACTGATCGATTTTCAGATGATTGTGCTCGTGAGGAAATAGTTAAACTAAAGCGATGGAGCCAGATGGTGTGCATCCAAGGGTACTGAAGGAACTTAGGGAAGTGCTGGTGGCTCTGTTGGCTGACCTTTTCAATGCTTTTTGAGAGTCGGGAGTGGTACCAGAGGACTGGAGAAGGGTCGATGAGGTCCCTCTCCACAAAAGTAAGGAAGAAGTAGGGGGCTACAGGCCATTAAGTCTGATTTCTGTGGTAAGTAAATTAATGGAAACATTTTTTAAAACAGAGAATAGTGAAGTTTCTGGAATCCAGTGGATTACAGGAACTGAGGCAGGTCTTCTCAAACAAATCTGATCAATATCTTTGACTGAGTGTTCAGAGAATTGGATAGAGGGAAAGCGCTAGATGTGGTGTATTTAGATTTTTAGCTAAGCCTTTGACAGTGTAACACACAAGTATCTAATAAATAATCTGAGTACCCTGGGTATGGGCCCCAAAGTTATGGACTGGGTGAGGAACTGGTTGAGTGGAAGGCGATAGAGGGTAGTGGTCAATGGAGATTGCTCTCAGCAAAGGGATGTTACCAGTGGCGTCCCTCAAGGTTCAGTTCTTGGGCCTGTTCTTTTAACATTTTTGTGAGCAATATTGCTGAAGGGCTGTCAAGTAAGATTTGCCTCTTTGTGGATGATACCAAAATCTGCAATAGAGTAGACACCCCTGATGGTGTGAATAACATGAGGAAGGTCCTAGCCAAGCTTGAAGAATGGTCTGAAATTTGGCAGTTAAAATTTAATGCTATGAAATGCAAGGCCATCATTTCAATTTACTTGATTTGAAATCATACTTATCACTGCCATTCACTACAAGTTCAGAACAAGAGGCAAGAATTGCTAGAGAAAAGCACAAGAACCAATAGTGCATAGTGTTTTATTTATTCAGTTTTCTATACTGTTCTCCCAGGGGAGCTCAGGATGGTTTACATGAATTTATTCAGGTACTCAAGCATTTTCCCCCTGTCTATCCTGGTGGGCTCACAATCTATCCAATGGACTTGGGGCAATGGAAGGAATTAAGTGACTTGCCCAGGGTCAGAAGGGGCAGTGTGGTTTTGAACCTCCAACCTCAGAGTGCTGAGGCTGTAGTTTTAACCACTGCACCACACTCTCCCTGCCGTTCCAATCCTGTCGGAAAGAATAGAATTCTATGTTACATATATCTCCCACATCAGTATACAGTAGTTTGAATAGTTAGGTCTGCCTGTCTTCCTGTTCTACCAACAGAATGTTGAGATGGGAAAGCACGAGCGTATAGATCAATGATTCTACTTGAGCAAATTGGTTAAAGCTCAGATGGAAAAAGTCCTAATTCTTCATCAGAATGAGGAAAAGAATTACAAATAAACTTTGCAGATAACAGTATAATTACTTGCTTTAAGGTTAATTGAAGCAGTAGAGATATTAAATTTACCCATTGCTCCTATTAATTTGGTACACACTTCTTAGCAACTAGTTGCCATTAGACCAAAAGATTCAATTTACCCTAGGTTGAAATTCTAATGTAATTGCAATTGATCACTAAGTCGCATTGTCTCCGTTGAATGATTAACCAGTGAAGAAAATGTTCTATTTCTATGGCAGTTGCCTGTAAATTATCAAGTTGAGTGTTTTGCACCTTAATTATTTTAGCAAATTAAAATAATGGGATTATAGTATTTCCTCTTAAATTTCCTGATACTCTCAGAATAGAATACTAAAATTCAAATATGTAAAACGCATTAAACATAAAAGAAAAATAAAAGCATTGGAATATTTTGCAGACAAAAAAGTGTTTGTAGTTGCAAATAAATTTTGTCTCCAAACTGTTAATCCAACCCATAAACCTGCAAAGCTACTGATTAATCAAGCTGGTAGAAGTCAGGCTTGTTAGATAGACACCTTATTAAAATCATATACGCCAGTAACCGAGGCATGAAATCAGATCAAATATAAATAATAAATGAAACCACCATGTAAACAGCCATTAGCTTGTCCCCCAAAAAAGGATGGTGTTTCTTTAAGAGCTCTGTGTTTCTCTCGTCTAATCTTGCAGATGATCGTGAGGCATCGTATTCACCCAAAATGGGAACGTAATACAGAATATACTGCCTCAATCTAAGTTGTATTCAAGTCATTTAGAACTCAATATGTCATAAAACAGAAATCTTGTGGCTTTTTTAAAGAGCGATGTTGGAGTAAATTTGCATTCTATTATTTCCATATTATGTCCCCTAGGCTTTGGTAATGACTACAGAAAGCAATTCCAGATGAGTTATGCTTGTGAAAACATGCATACACTACTGAAGCTCAAAGCAGAAATGTCTTATACCTGTCCAGCTAAACTACTGTGACACAAACCAAAGTGCTTCAGCATGCTAATAGATTTGGTGTGTCTTAACAGATGTCAGAAAATGAACAATACCAGGCTAAGGCACCGGACTTTTCCCCTTGTAATGACTCAATACAAAAAACAGTAACACATTCTAATTATACTCCTCTGTCATAGTAAAGCTTGCATTGAATCTTGGCTACCAGCATTGGAAATAAAATCAGTTCTTGCAAAGTACCATGTAGCTTTGCTGCCCCCTTAAGACAAGGACTGCATTATAAGAACTAATTTCTTCCCTAGTTTCCTGAGAAACCCATATAAAAGCTTCACATGCTCCACATCAGTGAACTAAATAACAAGATAAATAGAAGATGCAGTTTGCTTAGTAAAATGTAGCATAATCTTACAGTCAGTGCTTTTATAGCGTCCTTTCTGTTACCTAGTAGAAATGAAAAATTAAAGCTTAATATTTAGTTAAGGGATCTTGAAGAACAATTGTTTTTAGTTCATCAATCAATCAGTTTCAGAATATTGCACACAAAGTTCATGGGCATGTGGAGGATATATTTATAACAGAATGCCTCAATGATATGCTCAAAAAGGCACTCAAACTCCCTTCCCCCTCCCTATTATACTGTATATACACACATTTACACCTGCTGCAATAAGTTGTAAATATGTGTAATTTGTGCGCATACACAGGCAATTTATAAAATATGTGCAAATCCACCCTACACACAGAGTGTGTGTATGTGTGCGGGGGGAGGGGAGGGGAGGATTCTACAAATGGCACCCAAAGTGAGGCTCCAAGATTATCTGTGTTAAGCTAGTGTTCTCTGCATGCGGCATACAAGGCACAACAAAGGAGTTGTGAGGATGACACGCCAAAAATTCAGCCACAGATGAAAAGTTCAAAGTTCACTTTCTTGATAGTAGCAGCGCGAGGACTCGAAGACTCGACACTGCCAGTGCTTCAGCATCTATGCCTTTGTCAAGCGTCGCAACGGCTGGCAGTTCTATCACATAAATACAGCATTCAATACAGGGCAAATTTAGCAGCGAGCAGGAAAATAGCTGGTACCCAAAGCACCCTCAGCTTCGCTTTGGATACCAGATATTTCCTGTTTGCTTCTAAAGTGAACTTTGAATTTTACACCCTTGGCTGAATTATTAGAAACATAGAAAGATGACGGCAGAAAAGGGCCACAGCCCATCAAGTCTGCCCACTCCTCTGACCCACCCCATCAAGTCTGAGTGCTAATGACCCAGTTCCCTAGCTCGACCCCCGTAAGGATCCCACGTGGATGTCCCATTTGTTTTTAAAGTCAAGTACACTGGTGGCCTTGACCACTTGCACCGGAAGTTTGTTCCACTGATCCACCACCCTTTCTGTAAAGAAATACTTCCTGGTGTCACCATTAAATTTCCCTCCTCTGAGTTTGAGCGGGTGCCCCCTTGTGACCGAGGGACCCTTAGGGAAGAATATATCGCTTTTCGCCTCGACACGACCTGTGATGTACTTAAATGTCTCAATCATGTCTCCCTTTCTCTACGCTCCTCAAGAGTGTAGAGCTGCAGTTTATCCAGTCTTTCCTCGTATGGGAGACTCTTGAGTCCGGAGACCATTCTAGTGGCCATTCGCTGGACCGATTCATCCTCACAAATCCTTTGTTGTGCCTTGATTATCTGGTCGTTGAGACCTCCTTGGGCTCCCTTTTTGGTGACTCTGCATGCAGCATCATTTATATAATACAGTCAAACCTGGGTTTACGAGTACCGCGGTTTATGAGTGTTTTGCAAGATGACTAAAATCTGTGACTCGTAAACCGAGCTTGACTCGCTATACAAGCGTGTCCCAAAGTAAAGCATCCCGCATCACCTTCTCCATACCTTGCAATGCAAACACACCGACTGCAGATTTTCTTTCTGATTCTCTTCCACTTCAGTTTTGATCTGTTGCGCCGTGTGGCCTGCTCGAGGACAATGCTTTTGTTCCCTCTGCCGCCCCTAGATGATTGCCTTCTTGCCGGCTCTCTCCTCCTTGCTGTGTTCGCTCGGGACCACGGGCGGCAGCTCCTGCATGCCTCCTGCGGCTGGCCCAGAGACGATCCCTCTGACGTTGCGACATCAGAGGGAGGGCTTCAGGGTTGGCCGCGGGGGGCACGTGGGAACCGCTGCCCGCAGCTTTGAACGAGCACTGCAGCAAGAAAGAGGAGAAAGCCGGCATGAAGGTAGGCACCCATGGCACAAAATGAACAAAAAAGAAGTTAAAGCTGCAAGGCCACAGTGAGGTTGGTTCGGCTGTGGAAAGAGCCCCAGAGCCCCAGTTCTGTTATGTTTATGTCGGTCGCTGGCAGCAGTAGCAACGAATTGTCCGAGTCTCCATTATATCCTATGGGGAACTTTGCTTTGATAAACGAGCATTTTGGATTACAAGCATGTGCCTGGAACAGATCATGCTCGTAAACCAAGGTACCACTGTATTAGCTTATTGCAGATCTTGGATCTAAATTTTGGCATGGCACATATGCCTGCTTATACTCGATGTAAATGCTGGCATATACAGTAACTAATGGCAGTTGGGTGCATAAGTGACCCAATTCTATAACATTGCATCTAATTTCTGGGAACACCACTGTTCCACCCAAGCCTTTCTCATGGCCACGCACCCTTTTGAGTTATGTGTTATAAAATTTAGGGCCTGTTTTACAAAGCCATGCTAGCAGCTGCCGTGCGGCAACAGCCCCAAAGCCCTTTAAATCTCTATGGGCTTCGGGGCCGTTACCGCGCTGCAGCCGCTAGCGTGGCTTTGTAAAATGGGCCCTTAGATGCACATTTTACAGATCTGTGTGAAAACCCAAATTACTGCCAATGAACCCCAATTATTGATTAAGAGCTCGTTGACTAATTAGTTTTAGTGACCTATATATGCCATATGCCTAGAACAACCTGCCTGACTCGATACATGCCAAAAGCCCTCTTTTTTGAAGCTGTGTTTAAGTCCTAACCCAACCCACTTGAAAAGCACCCATTTCTGTTTGTCATTCCCTCAATAGTCCCCTACTCTATCCGCCTCATCTTTCCTTTAATAATTCTCTACCTGAGCAGCGTGTATAGATTCACCCTTCTTGTCCTGTCTGTCATAATTTAGATTGTAAGCTCTTTCAAGCAGGGACTGTCCCTTGTGTGTTTAATGTACAGTGCTGTATGCGTCTGGTAGCACTATAGAAATAATAAATACTAATAGTAGTAGTTGTTGTTATAAAATTTACAAAATTACTCCCAAATGAAATGAACCGCAAGGTGTAGTTATTAATGTGGGCTGCTGTTAAGACCTGTTGTTTGTTTGTTTGTTTTTACCATGATCTTGTGCTATTTTATCCCAGGTTCCATTTTATACAATGAAATCTAGTTCCTAATAATTGGTGTTAACAGTACAATAATTGGTCTTAACAGTAGCTGATATTGATAACTATACCTCTGCCTTTCTTAGCAACCCTTTTACTAAAGCTTAAGGAGAACAAAACATAATTAGCATGGGCTAAATGCTGTATGTCCTATTTTATAGCTGTGGGCCACATGGCACTTCTCATACACTAATGTCCATTAGCCCATGCTAAGCTTTAGTAAAAGGGTCCCTTATTTCACTTTGGAAAACATAATTACTTTAGGAAGAAGAATATATAAAGATTAACATTGAGGAAAGGTACTGACTAGGGGCTCGGGATATAACTTCCTGATAGACTAAAATTAAGGCTAGGGGCTGTGATATGCAGAGACAGATGAGCTAAGAGCTGTAAGTGAGATGCTGATTGGGGAAGTCAGTTGGGATAGTGTGATAAATCAAGATACATAAACATCCAATGAGGTGAGAATTGCAATCAGAACAAGTTTTATTAGTTGTACCACCACATCCTTCCCCTTTATGCTTTGAATAATGCTTTGCAATTTATTTTTGTATCACAAATCTTAAGAGTTCACATTCAGGTTATTTTTAACAGATGTTCTTTTTATCACTTCTAGCTAAATTAATGAGACTGCAGCAGAGGCATGTATGAAATTGAATGACAACTGAAAATAATACCAAACAACCTAACATTTCATGACATGCAAGTGTATACTGTATATATCATTTATGGATTCCTTCCCCCTTTGGAGAGTCCTGGATGAATGCCCTCTTTGGCGTCAGGCACGCTTCACCTTTGGACACCTTACCACCTGGATCTGTAGACTTCAGTTTTGGGTTAAGACAATGGTTGTTTACATCAGAGACCTTTCCCCAACTAATTTCAGTCTTTTCTAAGTTCTTTTCTCCAGAAGTTGAGGGTTTAATTTTCCTCTGAGTGGGTCTCCTGAGCCTCTTTTTAGTTTTTGCCTTTGAGGCTACTGTAACTATTGCACTAGGTTCAGTAGCTGTTAAGTCCATATTAGCCCTAAAGTTAATTTTTTCCAGTGGCATCCACTTAGTACAGTCAAACTTATACCTTGCTGGTAAGAAATCCATAAGCACAATATTACTCTGACAAACTACATCTTCTACCCTGGTATTCATTCTTTTGAGGGGAATGTCACTTTCCTTCATCTAGGGAGGATATTTAGGCTGGGATTCCTTTCCATCCGCTGCCAATGTACTGGTGTCCTGGTGCCTAGGTACAGGATAATAGTAAACAGCAAACCCCAGGGGGTATCCACTTCTGGAGAATGCCACTGTGGCACTCTTCACTCTCTTTCCATTACCAGGGGTGTATGCCTGCAGTAACTCTTTCTAGTATTCAGTAGAAGATGCCAAGTCCCCCTCTTTAGTGTCATCCAGGTACCCATCTTCTGGCTGGCCTCCCTTAGCCTCACTAGGGCATCATGAAGCTCTTTCTCTGGGGTTTGGTCCTCTTCCATTTGCAAGACATCTCTCTGCACCAGTTGCTCCCAAACACTTTTTCCCTGTAGTTTCTTTTTACATGCCCTTAAATCAGATTCCAAAGCAATAATCTTGATTTCCGGGAGAGAGAGGCCAAGATGGCGTCGAGTGCAGATGCCTGAGAGAGAGGCTTCGTGCAGACGGCTCCCTACTCGCGTCATTGTCAGTGGCCTTTCCCATATGTTATGGGAAAGAGGAAGGGAACCCCGCGCTCCAATCCTCCTGCGGCGGTGGTGGTCCCGCAGCGTTTGAGGCAGACTACTCTGCCGGCAGCTTTTTCTCCCTCTGGCGAAACTGTTTGCCCTACTTCAGGGGAGAGCCTGATGTCATTGGGGTATCCTGGCTTCCACTCTGACCAGGCTTTGGCAGGTAGGAAGCAGCAGCAGGGGCCGGTCCGGAGAGACCCAGGCTTTGGCGCTGGAGGGAGGGAGACAGACAGACAGGCTGGCTTTAGCGCGGCAGGGAGGGAAGGAGGTAGGTTGGCTGGCTTCGGGGAGGGGGTGGGACAAAGACTGGAAGGCAATGAGGGGGGACATAGGAAGGAGGGAAGAAGGGAGGGAGGAAGGAGAGAAAGAGGCAGAGAAAGGGGGGTTGTAAGTAGAAGAAAGACTAGAGAGAGAAAGGCCTGGACCAAAGGGGAAAGACAGGAGGCAGATGCAGGACTATGGGAGGTGCAGACAGAGGGGGAGAGACCTTGAGGAAGAGCAGAGAGATGAAAGATCATAACAGAGGGGGGACAGAGAGGGAGACCGGGAACAAAGTTACAAAGAAGAACTGACACTGGATCTGGGGAGGGTAACAGAGGAAAAAGAGAGAGAGACCTGGACCCAAAGGGGATGGGGCTGGAGAAAGAAAGAGACCTGGACCCAAAGTGGATGAGGCTGGTGAAAGAGAGAAACCTGGACCCAAAGGGGATGGGGCTGGCGAAAGAAAGAGAAGACCTGGACCCAAAGGGGATGGGGCTGTAGAAAGAAAGAGAGAGACCTGGACCCAAAGGGGAAGGGGCTGTAGAAAGGAAGAGAGAGACCTGGCCATAAAGGGGATTGGCCTGGCGAAAGAAAGAAAGAGACCAGGATAAAAATGGGATGGGGCTGGCAAAAGAAAGAGAGAGACCTGGACCCAAAGGGGATGGGATGGGGCTAGGAAAGAAAGAGAGACCTGGACCCAAAGGGGATGGGGCTGGAGAAAGAAAGAAAGAAAGGATGCACAGTCAGAAGGAAGTGCAACTAGAGACTCATGAAATTGCCAGACAACAAAGGTAGGAAAAATAATTTTATTTTCAATTTAGTGATCAAAATGTGTGAGTTTTGAGAATTTATATCTGCTGCCTATATTTTGCACTGTATTTGTCTATTTTTCTATAGTTAATGAGGTGACACTGCATATTTTAAAGTCATCTGCCTTGACATCTTTGAAACCCCCCCCCCATCAATAATTAACATTTTTTCTTCATACTCTATAGTGTGTTTTGTGGGCTTTTTTTATTTTATGGTTACCATTGTAAATTAATAAGATATTATGTATACATGAAAAATGAATGGAAGAAATTATGGGCGGGATTGGGGGCAGGGCTAGGTTGGAGCTAGGGCGGGATTGGGGGTGGGACTGAAAATTAATAGATGTCCCTTTATGATGAAAAAAATAAATGGTCACGTTAGCCATACCTCAGTTGTAGTTCAGGGAAAAGCCTAATCCTCCCCAAAGCTAGGTCACAAAACTAACCTGCAAATACCAAACGCTTAGATTCCCACACTTCAAAGACCCTCCCGCTATGCCCAGGGCAAATTTGGGATTGTAATGAAAAGAAGCAACCAGGAGTACTTTTGACCCTCTAACAAAAATTTCTGTACCCTGCACCATACCCGCAAAGCTGTTGTCATAGATGAGAGTGCTCCCAAAACCCTGTGCCCCGAAGGAACCCATGGGAGATGCAGCAAGGGGATCTCTCCCACTGAGGCCTGCTCAAGCACCACCCAGAGCTTGGGATCCTGAGCTTGCCATTCAATGAGGGCCCTTAACTGAGCAGTACGATAGTACATAGTTTCATAGTTTATCAAAAATTTGATTACATGCCTATCGTAAATTCTAGGCGACAATACAATATTAAAAACGGGGAATACTGAAAATTAAAACAGAAACATATGCCACTAACTACATAAACAAGACTAACTAGACAGGTTCACAAGAGGAAAGAGAGAGGAACTACAATATAGTCAGGAAAAGGAAACATTAATGGGCTGAATGAAATGGAAGGGTACATATACTGTGCTGCATTAGTTAATTAGAAAAGAGGATCAGTAGAGTTTGGAGCTAGATGGATAATAGTGTTATTAGAGAGAGAGCTTAAGGATCAAAAGCATTCTTATACAGGAAGCATTTTAATACACCTTTATGAGACAGGGAACAGCCAACCCGACCTCTCGCCGACTGAGATAAAAACATGTCACCCCACCTGAGGACATCGCTCAGCCCACATAATGCAAAAAATACTCCTCTGCAAACCTTCCAAGATGGGGCAGCTGACCGGTGAGCCTATTTCAATTGAAAGGAAACACAAGAGTGAGAGGGCATAGGAAGGGTGGTAGATATGTGGAATAATCTTCTTGTAGAAGTGGTGAAGACTAAAACTATGTCTGAATTCAAGAAAGCATGGGACAGACACATGGGATCTCTTAGGGAGAGGAGGAGATAATTAATGCTGTGGATGGACAGACTGGATTGGCCAATTGACCATTATGTTTCTATATTTACCACCCCATGCCCATATACTACACCCTCCTCAGTCAGTCTAGAACACTTTTTTTTTTTCTCTCTCTCTCTCTCAGGGTCAAGTTGGTCTCTCTCACTCTCTCCCCTTTACTTACTCTGGAGTCTAGAATCCCTTCCCCTTCCCTTTCTGATCTCTCTATCTCTTCCATCCACTTAATATCTTGAGTCCAGCATCATCTCACACCTTTTTTCCCCAGGTCTCTCTCTTTCCTCTGTAGATCTGGTACGCTTCTCTTCCTCTGCTCTCATCTCTTTCTAACCCCTCCTCCCTCCCCCAGCCACCTGCCATAGGTCCAATATCTCCCATTTCCATCTCCCCTCCCCCCATGGGTTCTGCCATTGCTCTAACTCCCTCTCTTCCCCCCTCCCCCTCCCCCCCACAACCCTTGGGACCTGGCAGTGTAAAGGCCCTGGCAGCGAAAGTAGACAATCTGAATATGTTGCTGCCTCCACTGGCTGGCCATCTACCCACCATGGAGGGGGGGGGCAGAGGAAATAAAAAAAGAGAGGGGAGAAATGCTGGAACTAGTAGAGGAGAGAAATCAGCACAGGTAAAGGAAGGATATCAGGCAGCCTCTATCATTTGGCTTTCCTGGGCATTTTGGCAGGCTCATCCAATGGTAGCTATGCTCCTAACAAGCACCTAAATATATATTTAACAAAAGGGCACACTTTCAGCAGAGCCCTTTGAAAAAAAAAAAAAAATCAGGACAAATTGTACATGTCCTGACTTGGACATCTTAATTCTGATCTCAGCAACCTATCTAAAATGAGCATCTATATGTCTTTATAAATTAGGCTACAAATAAATGCCTTTTTGCCCTTCACAGAAAGTGTTTGATTGTTGTTGTTTTTTTTACAAAATTACTTTCTATTCCCTAAGAGCCTGATTCTATATATAGTGCCCAAAAAATTGGTGCTGACTAGAACAGTGTTTAGCATGATTCTACAAGGTGTATATACCTTTTATAGAATCGCACTAAGCGCTACAGGGCATCATAACTTTTTAGCACACACGTTTAAGCCAAGGAAAACCAAACCTAAATACCTATGCCTAACTTGTGTGCAAATCAGATATATTCTAAAACGGTACGCCTGACTTTTAGAAATGCTCACGATCTGCCCATGCTTTTCCCTTGACCACACCCCCTTTTCAGATTCACGCACTAGAATTGGCATGTACCTTTTATAGAATTGCGCGAAGTTGTGCGCGTAACTTCTATTTAGTGCCAATTGGCATCAATTATGAGGTGTTAATTGCCAGTTGCCAATGCTGATTAGGCTTGTTAAACAATTAAGTTGTGTGTGCAAATCGGCTGTGTTCATACACCATAAGGCACCATAAACGGAATTTGGGGATAATGCTTTAAACTTGCATGCACCATTTTTTGCTTAGAGTGCAACTTTGTGCATGCAAGTCATGGAACAGTATTGTATCTTAATTTAATTATTAGCTTCTAATTGGCATTAACAACTAATTATTGGCTAGAATTGGTGTTAATGGCACTAATTATCAGCATAGGTGTCAAAATGCGGGGGACCATAGGGGCCATGGCCTTCCTAAAAATTGCCACTTGCTTTTATTCCTGGTGGTTCAGAGGTGCAGCGGGCAGGAGTGAGCTTTCTTTGCTCCTGCCCCGCTGCTAACCCAGTTGATCGCGGCTGGTTTCTTTTTCTACTGCTGAGCGGCAATCAGCAGGAGCACGCTTTGGCACTCTTGCTCGGCGCTCAGTGGCTTCTTCGACTGGCTCCCATGAATTCTCGTGAATCGCGACCATATGAGGGGGGAAGAGGGATGACAGAGCTGTCTGACCATGGGAGAGGGATGAGATGTGCATAAGGATGGAGGGGAAGGGGAGACAGAGGGAGGAGATGGTGCACAGCAATGGGTATATCAGGGAAGAGATAAGAAGAAATGTTTCTTATGGATAGATGGGAGTAGGGGAGAAGAAAGAGGGAGGAGATGGTACACATGGATAGATGGAACAGCCTCTCATCCCCGCTCAGAAATTCTAGCTCCTTCCAATCCTTCCGTAAACGCTTGAAAACTTGGCTCTTCTCAAAAATCTAATCTCCTCCCGTTCTCTGGTTCCCTGCCCCTCTCTATCTTCTCAGTCCCTCTCCTATATCCCTTCTTTGTAATTTCCTTTCATCCTAACCTCTGTAAACCGCGCCGAGCTCTGCGCATGCGGAGATGGTGCGGTATACAAACCTAATGTTTAGTTTAGTTAGGAAAGGGAAGGCATGGAAAAGTAAATTTAGAGAAGAAAGCAAAAAAAATGGAAGAAAGTTGAATGTTAAAAGTTAATGCTACAGATGGATGTATCACTTCGTTATAGCAAATTACAGGGACTGTCTATAAACAATAGTCAGTAAAGGGCTATGTATATAATGGGAAACTGACTGTATAATAAAGAAATTACCAGTGTGGAGAAAATGAATGACTCATTAGCTGTACGCTCAGAGAAATGAAACTCTGAAGAGGGGATGAGAACCTCCTCTTGGGGTAAGAGTTTACCTTCCAATCATTGCATATGTTTCATGAAAAAACACTCTCTGAACACTGGTAAAATATGTATTGATAATTAGACTTGCTTGTAAGGTTGGCGTGAATATTCAAATTTCTTATGCCACAAATCTCACTGGATTGCTAGTTTGGAACACTTATCTTGTAAGTATAGCTCTCAGGGGTCTCAACGCGGCCCCGTTTCGTGTTCTGCTTCAGGAGACCCAGAAACACTTAATTGAACGATGTACTCATTGAGACTCTGTACAACAGTAACAGCCATCAGTTGCTTGGAACTTTGGAAGTTTGCAATTGATTTTCTCATGGAAAGCTGTTACTGTTGTACAGAGTCTCAATGAGTACATCATTCAATTAAGTGTTTCTGGGTCTCCTGAAGCAGAACACGAAACGGGGCCGCGTTGAGACCCCTGAGAGCTATACTTACAAGATAAGTGTTCCAAACTAGCAATCCAGTGAGATTTGTGGCATAAGAAATTTGAATATTCACGCCAGCCTTACAAGCAAGTCTAATTATCAATACATATTTTACCAGTGTTCAGAGAGTGTTTTTTCATGAAACATATGCAATGATTGGAAGGTAAACTCTTACCCCAAGAGGAGGTTCTCATCCCCTCTTCAGAGTTTCATTTCTCTGAGCGTACAGCTAATGAGTCATTCATTTTCTCCACACTGGTAATTTCTTTATTCTACAGTCAGTTTCCCATTATATACAGATGGATGTATGGCAGAAAGTAAAGGAGAGAAAAACAGCAAATGAATAAGGTGGCCCTCGATACACAGTAAAGAGCACAGACAGAAGGAAGTGCAGCCAGAGACTGGGAAAGATGATTTGAAAACCAAAATCACCAGACAACAAAGGTAGGGGAACATTACATTACATTAACAATGTACTTGTTAACTACGTTACCAAAAGTTCTATGCGGTTTACAAAAAATTATTAATTATAACATATTACATAGAAGGAATGGATTAATTAGTCAAATATTTAAGGAAAAAATAGGTTTTCAACTTCTTCCTGAAATGTTTGTAAGAATCAGCGGAAAGCAGCAATGAATGAAATTCTTTTTCATGAAAAGCCTCCTGGAATGCTAGGATATTATTAAGGAATCTCTTACTTTTACAACCTTTCAGTGATTGAATTGTGCCAGTTTTCAGAAATTACATCTGCTGTCTATATTTTGCACTGTTCCGGAAGAAATGCATATTTCTATTTCTCTGGGGATTGTACTGCAGGTAGAGTCTTGCATCTTAGGGTTTTGTTTGTATATATTAGTACTTTTAGTTTGTGGTCCTGTATTTGCATAGGGGTTATCTGTGTTCTACATATGTGACCAAGGCCAGGTGTTCTGGTAGGAATAAATGTTGAGAAACATACAATGTGCTTTGTGTAGTTTAATTTTGTGGTTAGCCATTATGTATTGCTAATAAGATTATATTGTGTGTATATATGAAAAATGAATGCAAATTTGTATTACAATTATTACTATTATGGGGTGGGGTCTGGGGCAGAGCTTGCGGCCCCCCCCCCCCAAACAAAAAAGCATTCTGCTGCCTATGATCAGTTATGTTAGTTATTCTTAGTCTGGATTCTGCAAATTACATGTACAAAATCCATGGCACATGAGTGCAAGAGGGGCACCATGGATCCAAGAGGGGCATGGGTGGATATCTCACATCAATAAACCCAGCAGCATAAATTGTCTGAATAAGTTTTGTCTTTTGAGCTTGTTGTTCCCCTAAGAATGGCCAGTTGTCAGTTCTCCCCCTGTGACCTCATTCAGATTCAGTTCCCCTTCCGTGATGCTGTCAGATCACTGAGGGAAGAGAAGGAGATATACTGCTGGAGCAAAGCATAACATTGAGATCATCAAATGTTAATGACTCTTATCACAAGGCTGTTACAGAATTTATTTATTTAAAATATTTATATCCCACATATCCAAAAATCTATGCAGGTTACAGAAAAAACCCACATAAAATATGTAAACAAACACACCCTAACATTAAAACACTAAACACACCACACTTAAACTTTTTCAAAATAATCAATCTTACAAGCTAAAAAATAAACCCTAAATAATAGGTAATCAGATTTTTCAATGGTGTCCCAGTGCTAGTTCATGGGCATCCATCATCTCCTGGATGACCGGTACATTTGTAAACTTTGTCATCTTTTTACCCATAGCATAGAAAAGAAAATGGTGCCCTATGAAGACTATTTATATTGTGAATCTTCACTGTCTTAGTCTTATATTTGATATGACACCATAGAAAATTCACTCAGACTTCTCAATATAGTTATTGTGGTACCACATCCTATTTTATGTCTAAAATTGCATACTTTGTTATAATTGACAAAATTATAACACTTATAAGCAAGCATGTTTTGTTTCAAATGCCACTGGCTATATATTCCCAGAGGCCTGACAAAATTCCAGTAAATACCTGTCATTCTACCACTAATCCCCATCTGTTTCACTGCAGATCAGCAGATACCCCTGTAATCAGGAAACCATCAGTCATTGTTAAAACTGTGTTTTACTTTGAAGTGGCATTTCACTTATATAGTAATCCAGTGAAGAATGAATTTGCTTTAAGGTAATTTTTGACAGAAGTGACTTTAAATCCCTGAAAGGGCACTTTAGCACAGAACAGAAAACTATTCAGCCCAAAATGTCATGGAAGAGTTTGTGGTCATTGATTGTAAATGTCAGAAATAATATTTCGACAGTCTGGCAGTACAATATGCTTTGTTCTACCATATGTGAACCCTGATGACCTCTCAGTTTCTATACCCCAAGCCTGCAAAGCTCTGGTGTACTATAGAGGTGACATGCATGATCTCTGGAGCTAAGATATCAAAAACAGAGCTCTTAAGGTACCTTTGATAGCACAGTTGCTTCATAGTTTGCTGTATATCAGTTTGCAAGATTCACAACTGAGTGTATAACAAGCATGATGGTAAGAGAGAGCAGAATAGGGCACGTAGTAACTCCAGAACAAAGGAATTGTTATCTGCCTCTTCTGAACGATCTGAAGAGGTCTTCTTCTAACAAAAGAAAACAGGATAATATAAAAGCTTTTTTCTTCTGTATTCAGTGAATACGTGACTCAGCAGTCAGGATTTTATTTACTGTTCATTGTCCAACACAAAATGGGAAAAGAAGAGTCCATAAGAATGAATACATCTCATTCAACCCAGTTCAAACCTACTGTAAGTTCAAGTCTTACAATATTTGAATCACATGTACTCAGATAATAGAAATAAGGTTCTATATACAGTACTCATAATTCTACTGTTTCTTTAAGCTCAGATTTACATCAAACTAGCCTAGTTCACTGGTCAACTTCAGACTATTTTCAGATAGCATAAATATTCAAACACTTTGAAAATAAATACAAATTTGAAAATGTGTGGCTCAGATATAGCCAAAACAATCAGAACTAAACAAATATGAGCCTTCAGATCAAGTAGTAAATAGCCTACTTTTAATGAATCAAGCTGGTTGGCAATGCTAGATGTATAGTCTCTTTATGCATCTATTCTCTTGGAGGAGGCATATATTACTGTACAATATGCTTTGGAAATGTATCCACGACCAGTGATGGTTCTGACTGATTTCGTGATGCAATTGGTATAATTATTCTCATAATAATTATTTCATTTTTGATGATAAACTATATCTACAATTGAGAGGTGTGGTGATGGAAGCATCCTTTGCCCCCTCTGTGGCAAATATTTTTATGACAGATTTTGAGCAAAGATATGTCTATACAAGAAAAGGTTTTTAGTTTGTCCGATGTTGGTAAAGATACATTGACGATGTTTTTGTCATTTAGAGAGGTAATGAAAGGGAATTGGATGAGTTTGTGCAAGATCTCAACTCTCAACATTCTACTATAAAATTTGAGTATACAGTAAGAACAGCATTACTTTTTTGGATGTTAAAATTGATTTACAGATGGGACAATTTGTAACCTCAGTTTTTATGCCAATTGATTGCAATACTGTACTTGCATTTGGCAGCATGCATCCATGTCATGTTAAATCAAGCGTACCTTTCTCTCAGTTTATTAGATTATTGTTGAATCTGTGATTCAACCCAGGTATATAAAGATGTCTCTAGTGGGCTGGTACAAAAATTTTTGGACAGAGGTTACCCTAAGAGAATAGTTCATAATGCTTATATGTGTGCTTTGCACAATAAACATGACTTACTATTGCAAAACAAGACTAGCAGGGTTAGCGGGTCGGACATTTCATTACGCGCTAACCCCTGCAGCTGGCTAAAAAACTAATGCCTGCTCAATGCAGGTGTTAGCGGCTAGCGCAGCAGGCAGTTTAACGTGCGGTATTACGCACGGTAAACCCCTACCACAGCTTGATAAAAGGACCCCTAAGACAACTTCTGTTGCTACGGCATAGTGTGTATTGAAATACAATAGTTCTTCTAAGGCGGTTGCAGTCATGATTCGGAGACAACTTCAAGGGCTTGAAGTGCATCCAGCTCTATCTCAAATCCAATGTATGCTGTCCTGCGGATGCAAGGTCTTCAACAAGTAATCAGGTAGGGGGACACAAAAGGTGTAACCACTGTTCAATCTATGCAATTATGGTGGAAAGTCATATATTTCAATGTGATAATCTAAATTTTAAAATGACGTTACAGCATAATACCACATATGAATCTGTGGGAGTGATTTATGAAGCGAGATGCCCTTGTGATCGAATTTATGTGCAATAAACCCTATAAATAAGAGACTGGATGCCCACTCTCTCTTGCCATGTTGACCTCCCCCTCCCATGGCAGCGAAATGGCAGTAGGGATGCCTACTCCCTCCTGCCACCAAAGGCCTACCCCCGTACCAGGCACCCCCCAAACACCTCTACCCTTTCCCTTTCTCTCCTGAAACAAAGGTAGGAAGGATGCCCACTCTCTCCTGCCACCAGAGGTCCCCGAAACCCCACCCCCATCCTCAGAAACCCCCGTACCTTTTTAGAGAAGTTGGAGCTCATAGGCCCATCATTTCAAAATGATGGGCTTTTCTCTCCCTGGTGCATCATGTGAATCATGAGAAGATGCCTAAGGACCTCATTGGCTCAGACTAAGCCACTCATGGCCTTGACTCCTCACTCTGTATTCCGGGATACAAGGGGGGAGGAGTCTAAAGCCCTGATTGGGAAGGGCCTTAGGTGTCTGAGCTAATCAGGGCCTTAGGCCCCCTCTCCATGCATCACATGATGCACTGAGGAGGGAAAGGCCCACCATTTTTAACTAGCGGACCTATGAATGGGATGAATTAAGCTTTCCTCCCACTCCAACTTCTCTAAAAAAGGTCTGGGTGGTTTGGAAGATGAGGGTGGGGTTTTGGAGGACCTCTGGTGGCAGAAAGGACTGGGCATCCCTCCTGTCAATTTTCTTTTGCAGGGGCTAGGTTCGGCATGACAGATGGAAGTGGGCATTCCTCTTACTGTTTTGCTGCCATGGGTGAAGGGGGGGGGGGGGCGCAGTTTGTGGTGCTGGTTCGTGGTGCTAACTTGTGTGTGCTTTCATTTGGGTTATAAGACAGTTCTTTTAGGGGCATGTTTGGATAAGGAGAGTAAAGTGTTACATCACTCTCCATGACCAATTGCTCAAAAGTTCAGGTTCAAAGTATGTGAGCAGTTTTAGCATGTAATTCTTTATGTTAATTTTTAATGAGAAATAACATGGATAGTTTAATTTCTCAATGTAACCTAATACACATATGCTAATAGCAACTTCAGGAGTGATTTCGATTTTGCCTGAATTTATAAAGAACATTTTGCGGTGCCTAACTTATAGGCACTGCTTCACTTAATTGTCAATCAACCGTACAACACAGTTTATAGAATCATGTCTAGCAGTGCCTAAGTGGACTAAGGCATCCAAAGGCATTCTAAAGATAGGTGCCAGTATATTAAGCCAGGTTTTACCTAGCCTAATTTACTAGCATCTACCTCTAATGCATAACCATGTCCACTTTTCAGGTAGACATTGGAATGCGTCTCAACTTAGGTGTTGCTAGATGCCACATGGATATCTGCACATAACCTTAACAATTAAAATAATTTTTTAAAAGTTTTTTTAATGGTGTAATCAATTATCATGCCATTTAACCCATTAAAAACCAATCAAACAATGCACAAATTATACCCCTCTCCTATGAGAATCAGAGCTGTTACCACCATGGTCAGTGATAAAAACCATACTACGGTTTTGTAAAAAGGGAGGGGGGAGGGTCAGTTAGGTGTCACTAGCCATCCATGATTAGGGTACCTAGTAGTGACTAATGTAAGTGCCATTTATAGAATCAGGCCCTCTGCCCCTATAGAAGTACCTTATTTTATTTTACGGTGTATTACATTAGATGGAAATCTTGTTAGTTCTTAATGTGAACAGCTCCTATGTTTTCAGTACAAAAAAACATTATCAAGTTTTTCTTTTGACTTGACATGCAACAAATTCCAGTTTAATTCTCACCCTCTGTTTCCATTCTGCATTTTTCTGTGTGATCTGTTAAATACCAAAAAGGTTCTCCAATCTATGCTGGTCCTGTGGAAAATTTGAAGGCATACTGCCGCACATGTTATACCAATGCTCACATATTAAATTGTATTGGGATAAAGTCTGGAGCACCATATCCATCATTCTAAATATTAATGAACCCTTACAACTTAAAATTATTATTCTTGGACAACATGGTCTCACATATTCTATGCCCGAACCCAATGCTCGTTTACTTAACATCTTATTATTCTTGGCTATTAAAAACATCTTGCACTGTTGGAAGGACTTATCCAAGGTAGACTAAATTGTATGGTGGAACACTGTATGCATAACCAACAAATCTGAAAGTGTAATAGCTGAAAAACATCATTCTTTTAGTTCTTTTCTCAAAGTATGGAGACCTGTTCAACTTTATTGTGACTTAGACCGTTGACATAAAATTATCTCAATGTAATACCAATGTAATATTTATAAAATATATTTAGAGTCACTTCTTGTCAGTTAATTAAGTCGCTAGGGATGCTCAGTATGATGCTTATTGGGAACTCTCTTCTATTCTTTTCATATATACTCTCAGCTGAAATTATATGTACTGGCCCTGCTGGATTTGGTTGACATGAGACACTGGTTTTATTGACTTATAAATAATGCTATCTTCTTGCTTATTAACTGTGATAGGTACAGCTAGTCTGTTTCATGTTTAAGTTATCTTTTGTATATTTGCATATATGTATATTTGCATATTTATAATAATTATTTGTATACTTTGTGTATTTATTGTGAAAAATAAAATTTAAATTAAAAAAAAAAATACCAAAAAGGTTGATATTTACTATTTTGGTTACTAAGATCAACGTTTCTAAATCCTTTTTATATCATGTTCCCTTTTGATGAAGACATCAGTGCACAGCTGCAGATTAATAGCCTTTATATATTATAATATGCTTTACACTGCTGTCTACCGAGGAGGGTAGTGTATGATTATGAGGGGTTCTGAAAAGTTCTTATCCCAACCAACCAACTTCCTAAATTCTGAACATTGTAGCTGAAAAGAGTGCTCTCTTATTTTGTTAACTGCCAGTTTGCAGAAACAAAATTCTAAGTTTTGACATTGTTTTAGTTAAGCTATGGAAAGCGTAGCTGGTTTTAAGAAAGGTTTGGACAATTTCCTAGAGGAAAAGTCCATAGTTGGTTACTGAGAAAGACATGGGGGAAGTCACTGCTTGCCCTGGATCGGTAGCAAGGAATATTGCTACTCTTTGGGTTTTGGCCAGGTACTAGTGACCTCGGTTGGCCACCATAAGAACGGGATACTGGGCTTGATGGACCATTGGTCTGACCCAGTAAGCCTATTATGTTCTTATGTAGATCGTTGATTGAACAATATCCACGTCTTTCTTTTCTCGGTTGGGCTCAGAACTTTTCAGCATCCCTTCATAAAGCGTGGTCTACTTCTCATTACTGGTAACATGATGCAGATTGGGGTTTCAGCGCTGAAGTCAACTAATGCAATAAACACCAGTAAAATTATAGTTGGAAGGCTTTTAATTAATTCTTAGTAATGCAGATAAGTTTTAAAGCTGTATGTTGATATCTACAGGGGCATTACAATGCAAAAACTATATCAACAGGTCTGAGGTGGCATAGAAGGGTAAGGAAAGTACTCCACCTTGAACCTCTTGCCCTTGACATAGCTATTGGCATTCATTCCTACTTTTCTTATAGTCTTGAAGCCCTCTTCTTTCCCCACTATCCTACCTAACCCCATATTTCCAACTTAAAAATAATATCCTGGTGCCCATCAGCATTCTGCACCTTCACCCTATGACTTAGAAAATATCCCTGGTGTCTAGCAGCACCCTTACCCTCTGACCCCCTCCCCCCCCAAGTTCCTCCATACTGGTTCCCCTGGATGTTCCTTCAAAAGGTAGGAGCAAAGCAAATAAGGATAAAGGGGGAGGGGCAGAAGGGTGTGGCTATCACTACTGCCTCCTGAAGTAATTTCTGGTGAGATAGGAAGGGCCCAGGGAGGTTTTGGGGGCACAGAATGGTGCTTGATATTGGAAAACTCTTTTTAATGTTGGGCAGAAAGGTCAAGGAATGGAAGGGGGCAAGACTACCTGGGTTGTTTTTTAATTTATGAGTAAGGGGCTGAGTCAGAGGAGAGAGGAGCAGCTAACTAGTTTTGGGGTCAGGGGTGGGAGATGCCACTATTTATTTATTATAAAAGTTTCTATACCATCTAATTCCTAGGCGGTTTACAAATATGCATATACATAATAGCTAAAACAGCACAAGAAAGGAACAAATCATCTAAAATTTAAATGCATAGCAATTCCTTAAACAGGACAAATCAGACCCTATAAAAAAAGCATTGGTGGTAAAAGGGGCCAAAAACTACGAGGAAAAAATAGCCAAGGAGGCGAAAAGCTTCAAGCCGTTCTTTCGATTTATTAAAGGGAAACGAACCGCGAAGGAAGCGGTGGGACCGTTGGATGACCATGGAATAAAGGGAGTGCTAAAGGAGGACAAAGCAATCGCTGACAAACTGAACACATTTTTTGCGTCTGTATTTACTGAAGAGGCTATACACAGCATACCGGAACCCATCAGGCTATATGCTGGAAACGAAGACGGGAAACTGACATGGTTGATGGTCAGTTTAGAAGAGGTATGCAGGCAGATTGATAGGCTTAAGAGTGATAAATCCCCAAGACATGCAAGGGACATCCGAGGGTCATCAAGGAACTGAAAAGGACTATAGCTGAACTGCTTCAACTAATAGCCAATCTGTCGATCAAATCGGGAAAGATTCCGGAAGACTAGAAGGTGGCGAATTTTATGCCGATCTTCAAAAAAGGTTCGAGGGGAGATCTGGGAAACTACAGACCGGTGAGTCTGACCTCGGTACTGGGAAAGATGGTAGAGGCGCTGATAAAGGACCGCATCATTGATCACCTTGACGGACATGGTCTGATGAGGACCAGCCAGTATGGATTCAGCAAAGGCAGATCTTGTTTGACGAACTTGCTGTACTTCTTTGAGGGAGTAAACAGGCAGAAAGACAAGGGTGACCCAGTCAACATTGTATATCTGGATTTTCAGAAGGCGTTCGACAAGATTCCACATGAACGACTACTTCAGAAAATTGCGAGCCATGGAATCGAGGGTGAAATACTCACGTGGATTAAAAACTGGCTGGAGCATAGGAAACAGAGAGTGGGGGTAAATGAACAATACTCGGCATAAAGGGTGAACAGAATGCTAGGAATGATAAAGAAGAGGATCACGAACAGATCGGAGAAGGTTATAATGCCGCTGTACCGGGCCTGGTGCGCCCTCACCTGGAGTACTACATCCAGCACTAGTCGCCATACATGAAGAAGGACATGGTACTACTCGAAAGGGTTCAGAGAAGAGCGACTAAAATGGTTAAGGGGCTGGAGGAGTTGCCATACAGTGAGAGATTGGAGAAACTGGGCCTCTTCTACCTTGAAAAGAGGAGGCCTCTTCTGCCTTGAAAAGAAGAGACTAAGAGGGGACATGATCGAAACATTCAAAATACTGAAGGGAATAGACTTAGCTGATAAAGACCCTCTCCAAGGTAGGGAGAACAAGAGGGCACTCTCTAAAGTTGAAAGGGGGATAGATTCCGTACAAACGTAAGGAAATTCTTTTTTACCCAGAGAGTGGTAAAAAACTGGAACGCTCTTCCGGAGTCTGTTATAGGGGAAAACACCCTCCAGGGATTCAGGACAAAGTTGGACAAGTTCCTGCTAAACTGGAATGTACACTGGTGAGGCTGGACTCATTTCGAGCACTGGTCTTTGACCTGGGGGCTGCCGCGTGATTAGACTGCTGGGCACAATGGACCACTGGTCTGACCCAGTAGCGGCAATTCTTATGTTCTTATGGTAAACAATTGTGTTTTGAGGAGCTTCCTAAAAGTTCCTTTATCAGCACATTTTCTCAACTGCCCTACCAGTGAATTCCATAATGTCACTCCAGCACAACAGAAGGTCATTGCACAAGTGTTGACATATTTTGGATTAACATTAGCCTTTAACAAAGCAGAATTTTCAGAACGTAGCAATCTTTTAGGCTGATAAGTAATCATCTTAGTCTTAAAATACTCTGGGATTGTACCAAAGAAAAATTGATGACAAATCATTGCAGCCTTGTACTATACTCTAAATGCTACTGGCAACCAGTGCAATTTCTGAAGCCAAGGTATAATATGTGCATATTTTGGTATTCCTGCAATCAATTTGGCAGCTGCATTTTGCACTATTTGCAATGCCAGGGCTAGTTTTGGGGGGATGGGAATCAGAGGATGGGTGATCAGGGTTCATCTCAGGGTTATCATGGTGGGGGGGGGGTCTGTAGGAGGGGCAATTTGTTTTTATGCTATGGTGCAGATGGCAAACTAACCCTTCTATGCCATCTGGATCCAAGGCCACTAGAAAGCAAAAGGTAGTAGTGGCTGGTGATTCCCTTCTGAAGAGTGCAGAGGCATCCATCTGCAGATCAGACATGATGTCCCGGGAGGTGTGATGTCTGTCTGCTGCCAAAATTCAAGATGTTATGAAGAACTTTTCAAAACTCAAGCCCAGTGACCATTATCTGATGTGCTCATCCTTTTTGGCACAAACAATACTGCTAGGTACCCCTCCAAACACATTAAAAGTGACTTCATGGCTCTGAGAGAGAAGGTTAAGCGTGTAGATAAACAGGTAGTATTCTCACTGATGCTCCCTGTCGAGGGTAAAAACTTTACCAGCGCTGGAGTCTCAATAAGACAAACAAGAAAAGTGTTGACTGGGTGGGGGGGACAAAAATACAAGGAGAGACACAAGACAGGAGATATACAGATAGAGGAAGGTGGCCGATGAATGGAAGGATGGGGAACGAAAGAGAGGAGATTCTGAATGGAAAGGGGTGAGAGACAGAGGGGAGATGCTGGATAAAAGGGTGAGGGAGAGAGATGGGAGGTACTAGGTGTAAGGATGTGGAGAGAGAGAGAGAAAGGAGATGCTGGATAGAAGGATGAGGAGAGAAAGATGGAAAATGCTGAATGAAAAGATGAGGAGAGAGAGGGAGGAAGACTCTGGATAGAAGGGGATAGAAAATGTTGAAACTCTGGATAGAAGGGGGAAAAGAAATAGGTAGACACTGGATGGATGAAAAGGAAAGGGAGAGAGAGAGAGAAAGAGGAGATGGATTGAAGGGGAGAGAAACAGGAGAGATGCTAGTTGTGAGGGTAGGGATAGAAGAAGGGGAAATACTGAATTGAAGTGTCAAGAGAGAAAGAGAGGAGATGCTGAATGGAAAGGGAAGAGCATAGAGCTAGTGAAGTACTGGAGAAAAAAGAGGAATGGGAATAGGAGAGTCAGGGTGAGGGAAAACATATGGAAAGCTGTAGGTAGACACAAGAGAAGGAGGTACATTGAATACTAGATAGTAAGAATGAATTAGATATAGACAGAGAATCAGATAAATAAATTGAAGAAAGCTAAAAGGAAAAGGAGAGAGAAAAAATGATGAGAAGATAGAGAAAAACAGAAAGCAAAATTCAGACCAACACAATTAAGAAACTAAAAATGACCAGATAACAAATGTAGAAATTGTAAATTTTATTTTCTATTTTGTGATTAGAATATGTCAGTTTTTAGAATGTCCATTTCAAAAGTTTTGCTGATCAAAACTCAGAGGTACTCAGTTGAAATTCATTTGACTTAGGGTGTACTTGACTTGAAGTTGAAAAACACTGTTTTAGACCACCAGTAGTCTATTGGTGAGTCTTTGGACCTACCCAATGGTGGGCTAGTAAAGTAATCTAATTGATAAATTAATAAAGATTGCCTTAATCTTCTAAAGATCCCCCCCCCAAAAAAAAATCCCAACATGCAAGCTCTTAAATAGATTAACCACCTAGGAGATTTTATCATCAAGCTCCCAACTATCATTTATTTTTTCCTCAGAATTTTTCAAAACTTATCTATTGCTGTCTATGTTTTAGAGGTCTGTTTTCATGTTCAAAGTGCTACTGCTGGCAAGGCTTTGTTATGAAAGGTAAGATGTGAAATCTTTGCCCAGAAGTCAGATATATAAGCTATAGCTATGAGTTTTAATAAAGTAGTGTCAGAGAAACCAAAGGCATAGTTTTCCATGAAATCTTTTGCAAACCCTCTCATGTTTGCAGTGTGATTGACTAGTTGCCATGGCCATGAAATCATGATGAGATGGCATAGCTAGTACTTTATTTTTCTCTGACTTTTCTAAAAAGATAAACTTTTTCTACTAAAAAGACATCTGGTTTGAGCTATAAACATCTCTGACAATTCACAAAGGCTCGGATTCTCTATTGGGTGCCAATATCAGCAGCCCCCTAAAAAGCATCTGCCAATTGTGTGTCAATCATATGACGGCACCCTATAGAGAATCACGCCTCTGCGAAAGATAGGTGCCGGAAATGTTGGCCAGGGTTTTACAAGCCTTCATTGCCAGTGCCTATCTATGCCATGAATTGCACCTAAGTAGGCATTTTAATGCCACTTCAGGCATTAGCCATACCTATAGTGGCATTAAACACCATAAAGTGCCTACATAGGTGCGGTTCTGGCACCTTGTATTTAGGCACCAGTAGGTGCTTTATTTTTACTGTTTTTACCATTTCTCAATTAATTTTGGCACTGGTAGGGCTGAGCCAGAGCCTTTCCAAATGCTCCGCCCCACCAAGAACAAGCCTATTGCAGTTCAGGAAATGGGCCTCTGTCCCAGGATTCACCTGCACCCATGGTAGGAATGCTGGCACCACAACTCTCACCCATAGGCAACTCTGGACCTTCTCCATACCTCGGATCCCTCTTGAGTTAAAATTATATATATATATATATATATATATATATATATATATATATATATATATATATATATATATATATATATTAACCATTGGTTACAGTTGTCACTTGAGAAGGTCTATTAGACTTTGGTAAAATCAAGTATTAAGCTGCAATGTATGCAAATTTTCTTGTGGTTTAATAAAAGGGACCCTTAGTTCATTCTCTTTACTTCCCTTGTTCTATCTCTGGCCTACCACCCATTTCTTGTGTATCTCTAAACCTTTCCCTCATATCTTTCCCCCTTCTTTTTCACCTTTCACTTTTCCTTTCTTTCTTACATTGCTTTATTTGCTTTGCTTCACAGTCTCTTTTTTCAGGCAATACTGTGCTAGCAGGAAGACTGCACTGTCCTAAAATTAAAGACAACTTGTAGAGCAATTAATAGAATGTAAGTTAAATTGCTCACTGAAAATAACTATCAGTTTTCATATGTATGCACAAAAAATCTTAGAATTCAAAATTTCAACCTGAAATGAGCAAATGAGGTTTACAAGGCAAAAAACGAAATATCTTGGATCACTGTTTTTCACAGATTTGTGTGATAATTATGGAAAGACACTGACAACCCACAAAATAATGAACTTTAAAAATGCAGTCTTTTAAGTGCCTATGTCTCCTGCATCACATTTTACCTTCTCATCCCAGACAGATAGACTGTAGTTTGGTTATAAGTTTTACGGCATTGCTATTCATTTCACAATGGAAGCTAATTGATATTGATTTCTTTGCTGTTGTTTATTGCCATTGTCTAGAAAGGAAGTTATTGTAGGGGTGGTATATATGAAGTAAATTGTGATATTAGAGGTAAAATCGATACACCATGGCATAAAAGGAAAGAGGTTATATCTGTGCCTTATTGTTATTTAAAGAGGTTGTGTTGGAAGACCCAGAAGTTGGATGTCTATGTCAAAATTATAGATTTTATGGAAGAGGCTAATAAAAAATACCATATTTGAAAAACTAGGCATTGTACAGGAGCAAATAGGTTATGAAATGCATAACTTGTCTTACTGAGCATTAATCATATCTCAGAGTCACTTGTATCTATATTAGGCAATAATAAGATGAATATGTTGATAAGTTTACTGTAATTTAAGGTCCTTAAATACATTTAGAAGGAAATTCATTGAGGGGCACTAACCGATTTAGTGTGCGCTAAACACCCATTATATTCCTATGGACATTTTAGCGTTTAGTGTATGCTTATTGTTAGCATGTGCTAAATCGATTAGTACCCCTTGATGAATTCCCCTCTTAGTGTACTCATTCAGCAATACCCCTCCTATTGATTTATTAATACTGTATAAATGACATTAAAAGTTTAATACATCATACAATTAATTATAGTGTGCAAACAGTAAAAGATTTCCCAATATGCTATTAACATGCAATTTAGGGGGATGGATTAGGAGATTGCACATTTTATTTCATTTTTTATAGGGGGTTTTCCCCCTTTTAAAAATTTAGCTTCATTTTGAAGTATTGCATCTTAGACATCTTCTTCATTATTAATGTATGCTATTCTTAACTAGCAAATAGCACTTTCCTTTATTAGTGCCAACTCAAAGTAACCTCTCAGCCACATCCACCTTCCAGACTTTACAATCTACATGCAGACTCCTCCCATTACTCTCCAAGGTAATCCCTGACCTACCTCGATCAGTCACACCAGGTATCATTTCCATCCTCTAATTTATGTCTCCATTACACCTTCTTTTAATACTGACCTTACCCAATCTCCCTCTCTACCCCAAATCACTGCATTCCTCAAGTCCACCTTGTCCTCTTCACCACCTCCCCATCCTTTCTATCACCCACTTTCTTTACAGCTATAAGGCTTCAACAGCTTCTCCCCCTCATTCATCCCTCCTCATCCTATCTGATGGCACCTCACCTGCATCGCTATCGTCACACCTTCCCTACTCTTCTCCATACTCTTCTGCTCCTCCCTTTGCTCACTGCTGGGGACATCAACCCCAATCCCAGTCCTCCTTAAGTCTCATCTTACTCATGCAGATCACACTGCAATTTCTCCAATCTTATATATGTTCCTCTCCCCTTCTTCTCTACCATTCTCATGTGCCCGGTGGAATGCCCGCTCTTTCTCCAACAAACTTGCTTACATCCATGACCTCCTTATCTCTTATTCTTTCCACATACTTGCACTAAATGAAACCTGGATCACCCCTGCTTCAGTCACTGCCATAGGGCCATGTCATAGAGGCTACCACTTCTCCCATACGCTTCGCCCAGCAGGTCTCAGAGAAGGGATTAGGCTGCTACTCTTACCCTCCTGTAAATTTCAACTTCTTTGCCTACCTGAATCCCACTGCTTCTCCTTTGAAGTCCACTCCATCTGTCTATATTCCTATCTGAATAATATTTATTGACCTCCTGACAAATTCCTATCTTCATTTCTCACTAATCTTGACTCCTGACTCTCCGCCTTGTTCAAACCTTCGTCTCCTTCCCTCATCCTTGGTGATTTTAACATTCATGCTGAGGATCCCTCTGACGCCTACACCTCAAAGTTTCTTGCCCTAATATCCTCCTTCAATCTTCAGCTGTGCTCCAGTATCTCAAGCACCAGAATGGTCACTGCCTTGATCTTGTCCTCTTTTTGAACTGCTCTACTACCAAATTTTCCACTTGAATTCTTCCCCTCTCTGGCCTCTCTGGCCATCACAACTCAACATCCTCCCCCTCCCCAGACACCAATACATTCAGGAATCTTTAAGCTATGGACCCGTGCACTCTCTGCCACTGTCTCCCCCCTCTTCTCAAACACTACACTATGTAAATCTGTCAATGCAGCAGTCATTTCCTATAATACTATTCTCACCTCTGCTCTTGATATCCTTACTCCTCCCATGTCACGTTCTGTAGGTCAAACCAAACCCCAGCCCTGGCTGACCTCTAAGATCCACTACTCCTGTGCCCAATCTGTGGAATGTCATGAACTGAAATCCTGCACTCATGCTGATTCTGTGCACTTCAAATTTCTGCTGACCTCTTTCCAATCCGCTCTTTTGCTTGCAAAATCAGACTACTACATCTGCTTCACTGATTCTCTTTGATCCATCCCTCTCTGTCGCTCAACTTTCTATTCAAAGTGCCCTCACTTTCATCATGCTGACACTCCATTGACCCCCCTACTGCCTTTTCTTCCTTCTCTGAAATCACTGAAGAGGAAACTGTACATTTTCTCTCCTCCTCCAAACTCACTACATGTTTCTCTGATCCCATCCCCACCTGTCTACTGATCACTGTCTCTCCTACTATCATCCCCTATATCTGCCATATCTGCAACCAATTGCTTTCCAATGTGACTGTACCCGATGCCTTCAAACATGCCATAGTTATGCTACTCCTCAAAAATTCTTCATTGAACCCTAACTGCCCCTTCAATTATCACACTGTCTTCCTCCTTCCTTCTTATTTGAGCTACTTGAATGTGCTATTCACTGCCATTTTCTTGACTTTCTTTCATTTTGAGTTATCCTCAATCCACTGCAATCCAGCTTTCACCCTCTTCATTCTACAGAAACATCTCTTGTTAGAGTCTCCAATGAACTGCTCCTGGCCAAATCCAAAGACCTCTACACCATCCTTATCCTCCTTAATCTATCTACGGTGATTTGACACTGTAGATCTTAAGAACATAAGAATTGCCATACTGGAACAGACTGAAGGTCCATCAAGCCCAGTATCCTGTTTCTAACAGTGGCCAATCCAGATCCCAAGTACCTAGCTGGATTCTGGGTAGTAAAACAGATTGTATGCTGCTTATCCTAGAAGAAGCAATGGATTTCCCCATGCCATCTTAATTATGGCCTATGGACTTCTCTTTTAGGAAATTATCCAAACCTTTTTTAAATCCCGCTAAGCTAACTGATTTCATCATATTCTCTGGCAACAAATTCCAGGGTTTAATTAAAAGTTGTGTGAAGAAATATTTTATCTAGAATGAACAAGTGATTCATATCTACCCTTTCCACATCACTCAGTATTTATAGACCTCTATCATATCAGCCCTGAGATATCTCTTTTCCATGCTGAAGAGCCCTAGCAACTTTAGCCTTTCCTCATAGGGATATTGTCCCATTCCTTTTATCATTTTCATCGCTCTGCTCTGTGCCTTTTCAATTCCACTATATATTTTTTGAGATACGGTAACCAGAATTGCACACAGTATTTGAGGTGTGGCCATACACATGGAGTGATACAAGGGCATTATAACATTTTCATCTTTGTTTTCCATTCCTTTCTCGATAATTCCTAACATAGAAATATTGAAACATAGAAACATGATGGCAGATAAAGGCCAAATGACCCATCCGGTCTGCCCATCTGCAATAACCATTATCTCTTTCTCTATCTAAGAGATCTCAAGTGCCTATCTCTGTCTCCACCACCTTTTCCGGAAGACTATTTCATGCATCTACCATCCTTTCTGTAAAAAAAGTATTTTCTTAGAATACTCCTGAGCCTATCACCTCTTAACTTCATCTTTTGCCCTCTCATTCCAGAGCTTCATCTCAAATGAAAGAGACTCGACTCGTGCACATTTATGCCATGTAGATATTTAAATGTCTCTATCATATCTCCCCACTCCCGCCTTTCCTCCAAAGTATGCATATTGAGATCTTTAAGTTTGTCCCGATATGTCTTATGATAAGAACATAAGAACATAAGAAATGCCATCTCCGGATCAGACCTTCGGTCCATCAAGTCCGGCGATCCGCACACGCGGAGGCCCTGCCAGGTGTACACCTGTTGTAATTTATAGTCCACCATATCTTTATATGCCTCTCTTAAGGAGATATGCATCTAGTTTGCTCTTGAAGCCTAGGACGGTCGATTCCGCAATAATCTCATCTGGGAGGGCATTCCAGGTGTCAACCACTCTCTGAGTGAAGCAGAACTTCCTGACATTAGTCCTGAACCTGTCCCCCCTTAGCTTCATTACATGTCCTCTAGTCCGTGTCAAATTTGACAATGTAAATAATCTTCTCTGCTCTATCAAGCACCATTTTAGTAGCCTTCTTATGGACCAATTCCATTCTTTTTATATCTTTTTGAAGGTGCTGTCTCCAGAATTGTACACAATATTCTAAATGAGGTCTCACCAGAGTCTTATACAGGGGTATCAATACCTCCTTTTCCCTACTGGCCATTCCTCTTCCTATGTACCCTAGCATTCTTTTAGCTTTCACTGTCACATTTTCAACCTGTTTAGTGACCTTAAGATCATCACATCCAATCACACCCAAGTCCTGCTCTTCTGTCATGCACAAAGGTTTTTCACCCCCTAAACTGTACTGTTTCTTCAGGTTTTTGCAGCCCAAATACTTGACCTTGCATGTCTTAGCATTAAATTTTAGCTACCAAATTTCAGCCCATTCTTCAAGCTTTGCTTGGTCTTTCTTCGTGTCTTTCTGGGGTGTCTATTCTATTGCAGATTTTGGTATCATCTGCAAAGAAGCAAATCTTAACTGACAGCCTTTCAGCAATATCACATATAAAAATTTTAAAAAGAGCATGTCCAAGAACAAAACCCTGAGGCACACCACCAGTAACATTCCATTCATCAGTGCAATCTCCAGTGACCACTACCCTTTGTCATCTTCAACTCAACCAGTTCCTGATGCAGTCCATCACTTTGGGGCCTATCCTGAGGGCACTCAGTTTATTTATTAGACGTCTGTGTGGAACACTGTCAAAGGCTTTGCTAAAATCTAAATACACCACATCTCGCACACTCCCTCTATCAAATTCTCTGGTGACTCAGTCAAAAAAATTGTCTGACAAGACCTATCTCTAGTGAATCCATGTTGCTTCTGTCTTATAATCCACTGGATTCTAGAAACTTCACCATTCTCTGTTTTAAAAGTGTTTCCATTAATTTGCTTACTACAGAAGTCAAACTTATTGGCCTGTAATTCCCTATTTCTTCCTTACTTCCATTTTTGTGTAAAGGGACCACATCTACCCAGGGCCAGATTAAAGGGTAGGCCCAGGAGGCACGTGCCTAGGGCTCAAAATTGTCAGGGGGCGCCAGGGCCGGCGTTAGGAGGGAGCAGACATGGCAGCTGTCCTGGGCCCAACAGATCCAGGGGGCCCTGCAGTCCAAATTTCTTTGTTAAATTCCTATATTGTCCTTTTCAGAGGGGCCCCGACATGGCAGCTGTTCTGAAGCTTTCCCTTTGCCACGATCTGCCCTGTTGGAAACGGGAAGTTTCGGCAGAGGTAAAACTTTGGGGCAGCCGCCGGCAGCTTGTGAGAACAGCTGCCATGTCGAGGCCCCTCTGAAAAGGATAATTTTGACTTTGGGGGAGAAGCGATCTCTTGCCTTGCCTCCTCCCCCATATTCTTCAGGTTTCCCTCCCCTGTTGGCCAGAACTCCTGATCTTTCCCCCTTCTTTGGGGGAGCAAGGAGAACAGCTGCCCTGGGCCATTGCCTTCTGTTTTGGGCTGCAATGGTTGGCTGCTTTCTCCCTGCTTCCCCGACGCAGTGGCCCACAAACCTTCCCCTCCCCCTGACGTCAATTCTGATATCAGAGAGGAAGTTCCAGGCCAGCTCCGGAACTTCCTCTCCGATGTCAGAATTGACTTCGGGCGGGAAGGCATGTGGGCCCATCGCATCAGGAAAGCAGGGAGAAATCATGGCGGTGGCTTGGCGAAATCAGCAGCAGTGGTGATGGCCACGGGGGTGGGTGGGGGCAGGGCAGAGAGAGAGAAAGAAAGAAAGGGGAAGGGGCAGGAAGAAAGAAAGAAAGCCTGAAAGAAAGAAAGGGGCGGGAAGAGAGAATGAAAGAAAGAAAGAGAGGGCAGGGAAAGAAAGAAAGAAAGAAAGGGAGGGGGCAGAGAGAGAGAAAAAAAGAAAGGGAAGGGACAGGGAGAGAGGAAGAAAAAGTTTAAAGTTGGAGGAGGGAATTGAGTGTGTTAGGTGGCAGGGGGTAGGCAGGGAGAGAGGAAGAAAAAGTTGGATTCATGGAGGAACAGAAAGAGAGATGTTGGTTGGGATGAGGTCTGTAGGAGAAGAAGCATGCAGGAGGAAGACAGAAAGGATGCACAGTCAGAAGGAAGTTCAACCAGAGACTCATGAAATCACCAGACAACAAAGGTAGGAAAAATAATTTTATTTTCAATAGTGATCAAAATGTGTCAGTTTCTTCAAATTTACATCTGCTATATTTATATTTTGCAGCGTATTAGGGGGTTATGTGTTATTGTTTCTGTGGTGTTTCACTGTATGCAGTTTGGCTTCTAGGCGGTTCAATTTAACCTTTATCTACATATTTCTATTTTTAGTTTGTGATTACTTATTCCATACTGGGTGAGGATGTATCTGTGTTCCATGTGTATGAATGACATGGTTTCTGTTAGCGTTGACTAGACTTATTTGGCAAAATGCATCAGGCATGGTTCTTGGGAGCACCTTAAATAAAGTTGATTTGAATCTCCTTATTGTCTGCTAATCTTCTTTTGTTTCATGTTGGATTCTTTGGTGGACTGCTTGGCTTGTTGTTTCGTTACAAGTTAACATACATGGAGCGGAACGTACTAGAGGAGTTACAGATTTGGTTGTTTATACATACATATGTGTTATAGTTGGTCGACATAGAGTGAGGCAGTTGAGAGGCCTTGTAAACTTGGTTATTAATATAGACTTATATTTCGGATAGTATTACTGCTTTACAATATATTTGACCACTTTTATATACATACTAGTTTTTAAGCCCATTACATTAACGGGTGCTAGAGTAGATAAATGTCTGTCTATCTTTTTTTTTTTCTTTGTCTCTCTCTCCTTAGATGCTGTCTGTCATTCTTTCTGTCTGTGTCTCTCCCTGGCCCCCTGTCTGTCTTTCTTTCTGTCTCTGTCTCCCTGGTCCCCTGCCTGCCTGTATTTTTCTGTTATGCCATGCCATGCCTGCCTGTCTCTCTGTGACCCCCTTCCTATGTCCTTAGTGTCCCATCTTATGTCCTTAGTGCCCCCAGTGCCACCTTCCTATCTCCTTAGTGCCCTCAGTGCCTCCTTCCTAAGTCCTTAGTGCCCTCAGTGCCTCCTTCCTATGTTCTTAGTACCCCTTCCTATGTCCTTAGTGCCCTCAGTGTCTCCTATGTCCTTAGTGCCCCCAGTGCCACCTTCCTATGTCCTTAGTGCCCTCAGTGCCTCCTATGTCCTTAGTACCCCCAGTGCCACCTTCCTATGTCCTTAGTGCCCCCAGTGCCTCCTTCCTATGTCCTTAGTGCCCTCAGTGCCTCCTATGTCCTTAGTACCCCCAGTGCCACCTTCCTATGTCCTTAGTGCCCCCAGTGCCTCCTTCCTATGTCCTTAGTGCCCTCAGTGCCTCCAATGTTTTTGGTGCCCTCAGTGCCTCCTATGTACTTGGTGCCCTCAGTGCCTCCTTCCTATGTCCTTAGTGCCCCACCTATGTCTTTAGTGCCCTCAGTGCCTCCTATGACCTTAGTGCCCCCAGTGCCTTCCTATGTCCCCCTCACTGCCTTCCAGACTTTGTCCCACCCCCAAAGCCAGCCTGCCTGCCAACCTCCCTCCCTCCCATCCCCCCATACAGTAGAACCTGGAATTTTTCTATCCCTCCCATCCCCCTGTGCAGTAGAACCCTTGAGCAGCATGTTTCCATCTCTCCCCCCCGCCACTACAGCCGCCGTAAAGCCGACCCCACTGACCCTCCCATCCGAGCCTCCCACCGTGAGATGACCGACAAATCTCCCGACTCCAGCAGCGTCTAAATACGCTGCTTCGCTGCCTTCTACTGCCTGTGATTTCCTCTGCCGCATCTCTGATGATGTCATCAGGGATGCAGCAGAGGAAATCAGGGCAGTAGAAGGCCGCGAAGCAGCGTATTTAGAGTGTTGCAGACACTGCTGGAGCCGGGAGGCTTGTCGGTCGTCTCGCAGTGGGATGGACGGATGGGAGGGTCAACGGGGGTTCAGGTACGGCGGAGAGGGGTGCACCGGGTGGGGGGGGGCGTTGACAATGAACAGCGGGCCTTACAGTGAGTCAGGGTGGGAGTGGGGAGTCGCCGGCGTGTTCCCTAGCGCTGTGCTCCAAAATGGAATACGGCCACGTAACAGAAAACAAGGCGGCAGGGATTATGAAACCCTATGTGTGCATGTGCGCTTAGCGTTATATTATATAGGATGGAAAGGGTTCAGAGTTAAAGTCCCTGGGTAAGTAGGTGGGAAGGGAAGGAAGGGGAATTTGTTCAGAGATGTTTGGGGTGGCATAGAAGAAAAACTGTGCACTGGTATGCTAATCTTTGTTTGTTTTGAATTTTAAAAAAAGAAATATAAGTGGAAATAAAGAAGTAAATAAGAAAACAGATAAATGGGGGGGATGGTGGATCACGCGGGGGGGGGGCTTCATTAGCGGGGGGGGAGAAATGCCGGTTCTTGGGGGGGGGTAGAGCAGTGCCACTGGCCTTGGGGGGAGGGGGGAACGAATCAAGCGAGTTTCCCTTACTTTCTATGGGGAAACTTGCTTTGATATACAAGTAATTTGGTTTACGAGCATGCTTCTGTAACAAATTATGCTAGTAAACCAAGGTACCACTGTATTTCCTTCTTTGATAGATGCATGGTAGCCCTGCTCATCAGCCCATGGAAAATCATCCCATGTTCTGCTTCACCTTCTCTTCTAGAACCACAAAGTCACCTTTAATATGTTTGCAGGGATACCTAGCAGTACCATTAGTGCCAACATGGATGAGCAGCATCAGATAATAATCATCAGGCTTGGAGTCTCAGCAAGCTCTCTGTAACTTCTTGGCACCAGACAGACAACATACCTCCTGGGGCATCATGTCTGGTCTGCAGATGAATTCTTCTGTACCCCTCAGAAGGGAATCACTAACCACCACTACCTTATGCCACTAGTGGTCATGGATCCAGTAATTTGGGGGATTTCAAGCTTTGGTATTTCCTCTTCCCTGGAATGCTTTCATTTCCTTGATTTCCAAGGCAGCATACCGGTCCTTCAGTTAAAGGGCAGGTAGAGTCACAGTACCAATCTTGCAGGGTTCTGTAATCTGAGTCCAGCTGTCTTCCCTCAGCACGGCCTCTTCTTCCCCAGTGCTGGAAATCTTTGACACCTCATGAACCATTTCATCGATGTCTTGCCACCTCATCTCTCAGAACCTGTAACCTGAGCAGCAGCTTTGGTGACACAATGTTTCTCAAACATACTGTGGTTGCAGAAGTACTTGCAGAAACAGGAAGAAAAAAAGAAAGAGCAGAAAAATTATACCCAAGCAATGCCCAGTTCCTGGATGACTGAAGAGCCTATAAATCTATTTGCTTTCTTAGCTGCCACTACACATTGAGCTAAGGGTTTCAATCTATCCTCAACAATGACACCTAGATCCTTTTCCTGAGCAGTAAATCCTTACATAGAACCCAGAAATAAGTAGTTATAGTTCAGGTTACTCTTTCCCACATGCATTACTTTGCACTTACTCACATTAAATGTAATTTGCCATTTTTATGTCCATTCTCATTGCTTGGGTTTCAGGGTTCATGGTTTCCTTCTTATTTTTCCCATCACACTTTAGCAAATGTTCTGGAGGAGCCTCCTCTGCTTCTGTTCCACTATCAGTTGGCATACCTCAGGGCTCTGTTCTGGAACCTCTTCTTTTCTCTATCTATACTTCTTCCCTTGGCACTCTAATCTCCTCCCATGGTTTCCAGTATCTTATCTATGCTGACGACTCACAAATCTACCTCTCTATGCCTGAAACTTTTACAGCAATCCAGTCTCGAGTCTTGGCCTGTCTAATATTGCTACTTGGATGTTTTGCTGCCCTCTAAAATTAAACATGGCCAAGACTGAAAACTCCTTATCTTTCCTCCGAAACCCTCCTTTCCCCTTCCTTCTTTCTCTATTTTGGTGGATAACGCTCTCATCCTTCTTCTCTCGCAACCTTGGGGCCATCTTTGACTCATCTCTTTCCTTCTCTTTGCATATCCACTGCAAAACTTTTGCCTCTTTCTATACAACATCGCCACAATCTGGGCTTTCCTCTTTTAGTACACTAAGACCCTCATCCACTCTCTCGTCAATTCTCGCCTGGGTTATTGCAACTTGCTTCTCGCAGGTCTTCCGCTAAGCCATCTCTCTCCCCTTCAATCTGTTCAAAATTCTGCTGCACAGCTTGAATTCTGCCAGTGTCGTTATGCTCACATTACCCCTCTCCTCAAGTCACTTCACTGGCTTCCTGTCCATTTCTGCATACAGTTGAAACTCCTCTTACTGACCTACAAGTGTATTTACTCTGGAGCTCTCTTAACTCTCCCTATACCTTACTCCAGGAACTCCGTTCATCAGGTAAATCTCTCTTGCCGGTACCCTTCTCCTCTGCTGCTGACTCCCAACTCCGTCTCTTCTGCCTTGCTTTGCCACATGCCTGGAACAACCTGCCTGACTCAATAAGTCAGGTTCCATCTCTGGCAGCATTGAAATCCAGGCTGAAAGCCTACTTTTTCAAAGCTGCGTTTAACTCCTAACCCTACCAACTTGTAAAGCATAAAAATCTGTTTGTCATTCCCTCTGAAGTCCCCTACCCTCTCTACCTCATCCCTCTCTCTGTAATTCCATACCTAAACAATATACTGTATATAGATTCACCTTTTTGTCCTGTATGTCTGTCATAATTAGGTTGTAAGCTCTTTCAAGCAGGGACTGTCTCTAGCGTGTTTAATGTACAGCACTGTAGAAATAATAGTAGTAATAATAGTAGTAAATTTATAAAAACAGAACACACTATTGAAGATGCAGCAAAAAACAGATATGTTGGTTTTTGTTAGTTTTTTTTTAATTGTTGAAAACTCCTCTGCTGTGTCAAATGACTGGATATTGCTAAAGCACATTAGCACAAATTGCAGTTGCTAAACAGCTTGAAAATGTGACATACTGTAACACTGGGATAGGCTAATTGCATGTGAAAGCTAAACTGAACAAGCTTAAAATCTTTTTCAGACCTTAAACTGCTAACTTCAAAAACTGCACGAAATTATGTTTAATTTGAAACAACAACAAAAAAAGTATTGCTGTCAAAGCTGAGGGGAGAAATGGGAGAGCTACTGGAGCTTAAGAGAGGAGTTAAAAGAGAGCAGAAAGTTCTAGGAAAAGAACAGACCAGACAAGAATCAATGATGCTTGTGCCCAGTTGTTCCTTAGCAGTGTTTTTCAAGGAACATAAGAATAGCCTTACTGGATCAGACCAATGGTCCATCAAGTCCCTAACCCTCCAAGTGGGCAGAAACCTCTCCTGCCCAATTAAATCATGCTGGATTTCAATGCCTTATTTTATATATGGACAACATAGCCACAGCAAATAAATGCAAGAGATCCAGATCCAATTTCCTATTTAACATAGAACTAAACATTACATTACATTACATTAGGGACTTCTATTCCGCCTATACCTTGCTGTTCAAGGCGGATTACAAAAGAGCTAACTGGACATTTCCAGTGAAGTTACAACAGGTTTTTGTTTTTTTTTGGTTACAAGGGAGGAGAAGTAGCAGGATTAATTCCGGAAGAACTTGCAAATTGGATATTAAATTGACTGTATGTTACTGTGTGATATAACAAATAGATTACAGTTAGAGTACAAATAAGATTACGTTACATATCAAGGATCTGAATACTTGGTTGGTGTTTTGGGGAGGAAGAGATTTTTTAAGTGGAGGTTTTGGGGGGGAATTTATCTAGGAGGAGGGGGAAGGGTTGGGTTAAGATATCTGGATAAACACAGACATTTCTTAAATTGGAGGCCACTCTCCTGCACCCCAGATCACGAATGGGTTACTTTTACTTGCTTACATGCTTAGTAACAAGTGACTCAAACAAAGACTTTTGAAATTCCTGTGTTGTAGCCTTGTTTTCACAGAACTTGTGTAAAGTTATCCAGAAACCTCTGCACCTCATGAAATAGGGGCATTAACTCCCTCCTTCACAAAGCCACGCCAGCGTTTCTAGCACCGGCAGCGGTGGTAACAGCTCGGATGCTCATAGGAATTCTATGAGCGTCGGAGCTGTTACCGTGGCGGCCGGCGCTAAAAGCACTAGCGCGGCTTTGTAAAGAAGGGGGTAAGTCTCAGTATTGAAACATTACCTGAAGTCCAGTTACTGCAAACACAAATCTCCTGACCCCTCTAAACAGATTTAGTTGAAACCTCATGAGCTGTTCAATAATCCTATACAATGAAAGGAAGTTAGATACTGGCCTGTGATTCTCACAGCAAATAAAGTTTCTTCAAAATATAATTCATAAATGAATGTTCCAGTTTGACAGGCAAACCAGGAGAAAGATCTCCACAATCCAAAGAGAGACAAACAAACTAAAGTGGAGATATGCAGTAATGCTGGTGTGTAATTTATTCAGCGGTTATGAAAAGCTATGTGATGCGCGTGTTTCAGCCAATGTGGTCTGCCTCAGGAGCTTTATTGAAAATGTTCAATTACTTGCATGGTGTAGCCTACATTGAATGAAACACCTCATCCAAGTGTTATGAATTCTAACTAATGAAGATACCATACTAGTCTCTACACACACAATCAGCTAAAAGCCTAAATCAGTGCCTAAATCAACAGGCGCCTTGAAAAAAAGGCGCAGGCCGCATGTCAATCACACTTAGATGCCATTTACAGAACTGTGTTCAATGGTGCCTATCACAGAACCTAGGTGCTGGTAATGTAGGCCAGGGTTTTACTGGCCTACATTGCAGGCACTTGCTTAAGTTATTTTGAGAATCACATCTAATAGTGCCTATCTATATCTCTACCCCCAAACACTCCCATATAGGTGTTAGGTGTCGCTAGGTGCCATGCAACAGGCACCTACCTTTTATAGAATCAAGTAGGCTCCTATCATCCAATTAATTTTTTTTCCCAATGATGAGCTTGTTAAAGCTTGTTTAGGTAATTAATGTAGGTGCCTCGTAGGCACCTTTTACAGAATATGGCACAAAATGGCATTACTATAGGCTATCCCTGGGGGCTGAACATGCCAGATTTTCAGGATAGCCCTAAAGAATAAGCATTAAAGAGATTTCCATGCCTACTACCTCAGATACTGTAGGAATGAGATTGCAAAACAATTTGGCCTGTTCCAAGTTTCCAAGTTTTATTTAAAATTTGCTAAAAATGTTTTTATAGTAAATTAAAAGCGATGTACATTAAAATTAAATCACATAGAAACATATAATGGACAAACTATAGATGTCATACGTGAAAGGGAGGAGGAAGAGGGTAGAACTACAATTTCAAAGAGAAGAGAACAATTAAGGAGAGAACATTAAGGAAGGGCGACCCTGTTGGATAAACATGCTTATTCTTTCAAGATTACAGCATTAATGACGGGATAAGAGAAGTCAAAGGTTTATGCTGAACTAGTTTCCGAAAGCATAAACAAAAAGGAAACTTTTTAGTGAAATTTTAAATCATTCTAATATTGTTTCTTCCCATAGGTGAATAAGTAGAAGATTCCATTGCTGGGGTGCTATGATCGAAAATATTTTATTTCTCCTTGTATTAATTACCTTTAAAGAAGGGATTGTGAGAAGATGTTGATTTGTTGATCTTAGGGTTCTTGATGTGGAATATGGAATAAGGAGTTTTTCTAGGAAAGCGGGCAATTTTGATTGTCTGATTTTGAATGTTAAGAGAGCTAATTTATAGGAAATTCTGGGTTGAATTGGAAGCCAATGTGCCATTTTTAGTAGTGGAGTAACGTGGTCGTAGTTTTTTGAGTTGATAATGATTTTTATTGCAGTGTTTTGTATTATTTGTAACCGCCTTATTTCCTTTTGAGCAATGCCTTTGTAGCCCTCAAGGACTGAACTTGGACAAGCCTGGCATAGGAGGCAATTTCATTTTAAAAAAACACCTATTTCTATAGGTAATACACTATTTTACTAACAGAAGTGGTTTTTAAAATTGTCTTACACTTTGGTGGTCTCCAGGTACAATAGCTATATAAACCTGCCAACTGTTAATGATTTGTTCTGTATATGTAACAAAGAATTCTCCTAGAACAGCACTCCCATTATGCTTCCTGGGAAGGAAAAAGAAGGCAGAGGCATCACCAGAACTACCTTGTTTCTCATTTCTGATAGGCTGGCATCTTAATGCATTCTGCTTCATTTTTTCAATCAAGTTCCTTATATTTAACTTGATGTATTTTATCTGTTCTATGTATTACTTCTTTCCTGCCATGCCGGTATTTTCTGCATTATATTGTAAATGCTTTCTGTCTTTATCTGTTTTTAAGTCCATTATTCTAATTTGTATTTTATCTGTATCCCATGTATTAGCTCACCTTGTTTTGAACCGTCTAGAACTTTTTTGGTATGGCGGTATATAAGAATAAAATTATTATTATTATTTTAGTTTTTTTATTTCTAAGAAAAATATTCATAGATCTGGTTGGGTTTATTTTCCTTCAGCAAATGCATGTCGTTACAAAAATTTTTTAGACAGGACCTTAGCATTCCAAGCGGGATTAATGGATTCATGTTTGAATCTTCTTGTTTCTCCATTTCTTACTTACTATCAATTTCGAAAAGATCTTAAAACCCACTTATTTAAACAATATAATATACATTATTGATTTTATATTATCATGTAGTTATAATGTACTTTTAATCTTTTTATCTATACTTATTTTAGCATATATTGTGTTTTCCTTATTCATTAGTTTTAATGCTTGTATTAGTTACTTAGAATTGTATTATGTATGATATTATTATATTGTATGCTGAGTACCTATTGTGTAAACTGCTATGAACTGCTGGTTAGGCGGTATATAAAAATAAATTATTATTATTATTATTAACCGTGAAGAACAACTCAGGAGCATAGATGCCTCCATGAATCATGAAATAGAACTCTAGATCTGTGACACTGCTGAGGCAGGTGATGATAATAGAAAACAGGACTGAAATTCCAGAAGCAAGAACAGAGACAGTCTTAGGGCTTCTTTTACGAAGCCACGTTAGCGGCTTTATCACATGTGACTTTTTATCACGCGCTAACCCTTGTGCTAGCCGAAAAACTACCACCTACTCAAGAGGGGGTGGTAGTGGCTAGCGTGGCTGGCAATTTAGCGCACGCTATTACGCGCGTTAAATCGCTAACGCGGCTTCGTAAAAGGAGCCCTTAATGTTTTGGCTTAAAAATTTCAAAAGTTCAGAAAAGATTGCCTTCTGCAAAACACCAGACAGACCATGCAATCTGCCAATAGAAATAAGCTGTCAGCCAAATATGTGGACTGTATCATTGGACAAATATTTATTTAGTTCACAAAGACACACACCATATTATAAAAGGAATTTATATTTATCTTTCTTTGTCATTGGAGTATTCTGTATTCTGAATAGTGAAAATATGTTATCTACAGGAATTGCTCACTCAGTTAATGATTTGTAGGTTATATGTGCAAGTCTGTAGTGTCGATGACTTTCATTGCACCAAATATAAAGTCAACAATATTGTTCAAAAGCTCTCTTTTGATACGCCTCTATTTATCTTCCACACAGGCATAATAGTTCTATCACAAAACGGAGGATGTACATCTGTTAGCAAGCATTGTTGCTGTGCCTTAGAAAATTGTAGTGCACAAAAAAATTGATTTAATGAACATTATTCTATGAGTCAAAACATATACAAGTGGTTTGTATGCATTAAAAAGCATTAGCACACTGCTGTTAAAGAAAAATCTTGTGGGAGCACTTACTGCTTCCTATTTAGGATGCACTAAGTTGGTGTGTCACATATACAAAATGGAGAAAATATTGGCATTACAACAAGGAAATATAAAAAATTTTAAGAAAATATGGGATCCATTGACAAAATATTCTAAAGATCAGATATCTTAACACATTGATAATAATAATATAGGGTTAGGGAGGGAAATATAGAAATTAATATGAGGAAAAATGAAAAAACAAATAACAGGGGAAAGGGATTCAATATATATGATATGATATTGTACATACAACTATAATTATTATAAACTAAATATGATATTCATTTATTGTAAGAATGAAAATTTTATAAATAAAAATTAAAAAAAAAAAAAAAAAAAAAGGATGCACTAAGTGCTCTGGTTTAATGGACATGTTAACCAGTTAGCGTGATGGTAAATGTCAGTGTGCTAGCTGATTAGCACATTCCCATGTTTTTCTCCATTAGATATAGGGCCTGTATGCAAATCCTGGGAATAGGTTCAGTTCAGAGACCATGAAATGGTAGTTCCAATAATGACAATCTTACTCTACTGAAAGTTTTGATGGCTTGAACAGTTCTGCGGTAAAGATAAACCTCTTTCTAAACAAAATTCAGTCTGTGGCAAATCCAGCACGGTTTCCGGTGTGCGAAGCTCAGATTTAATACAACACTTTGGGCTCCTTTCGCTAGCGTTTTGGTGCACGCAGCGGATTAGCGCATGCTATAGCGCGCGCTACCTGAAAAACTACCGTCTGCTCAAGAGGAGGCGGTAGTGGCTAGCGCGCACAGCATTTTAGCGTGCACTTTTCCGCGCGTTAAGGCCTTAACGCACCTCTGTAAAAGGAGCCCTTTGTTAAGGATTTAAACCAAAAAAAAAAATATTTGCTGGACTTGCACAAAGGTTCCCATTAGCATGTGATATCTGCAAGATAATAATGATAATGCTGGATCATTTAGGCCCTGATTCTATATATGACCCTTAAAGTTAGGTACCTAGATTGGCCCACCTAGCCAATCTAGGTGCCTCATTTAATTATTTAAAAGCCTTAATTGACGCTGTTAATTGAAAATTGCAATTAATTAGATGGTAGGTACCTTACTTGGTAGGCGCTTATCACTTCAAGGCCCTACCAGAAAATAAGTATGTTTAGGGGCAGATTGTGGACAGATCTTGGCTGTGTTTTGACTTAAGCGCCAGAATATGCCTAACTTAGGTGCCCTCATTTAGGCCAAGAAAACCTTGGCATTAGGTGCACCTAGGGTTTCAGTGCCTTCCAGCACCTAAGACCGCTTTAGGCCCGGCTAGGTGCAGTTCTATAAATGGCATCTAACTTAAGAGTGACACTTGCGTTTCTCGGTGTCTATATGTTAGGTACTGTTTATAGAATCACAGTCTTACTGCTTTCTATTTTTCTGGTAATAGGTGCTCCTGTGTTACCTCTGCATTATCTATTTACCCCCAATTCTGTATTTAGTGACTTAAACTGTGCATGCAAATCAGTGCGCCTAGCCAGTTTGTACATGCAACTTAACAAACCAATACGAGCTAATTGGCACTAATTAGAAGCTACGCACACAACTTTCTATAAAGTGGTGTGTGTCACTTCTAGTATGCGAATCTCAAAATGGGGTTTGGCAATTGGGAGCATGGACAGATCATGGGTGTTTCTAAAAATTAGGTGCGCTGTTATAGAACGAATCCAATCCATGCACAACTTAGGCACAGGTATTTAGACCTGGTTTCCATTGGCCTAAATGGGTGGGCCTAAATATTAGTCATGTGTACGGACATTAAGCATGATTCTATATATGGTAAGTGCCTTCTAAAAAATTGCATTAAGAGCCATTCTGGCCCTTAGTGTGTGCTAATCATAACTCACTCTCTGGATAATTCATGAATGCCCACTCTCTACCCCTTCCCCACAAATATTTTTAAAAACTAAACAACGCACAGTTTATCAAATACCGGAAAATGCTTAACAAATTTTGCAATGGCCTGCTCTCACATGCTAACCCTATGTTAGATATTATTGACATTGTCTTGCGATGGTTCAAATCCTACTTATCTGACTGTCATTACTCTATCCACTTTAATAATGAACACTCTTAAATCCTACGCTCTACCTTGTGGAGTCCCTCAGGGGTCTATCTTGCTGCCTTTTCTTTTTAATATTTTTATGGCACCTCTTCTTTTCTTGGTACAATCTATTGGTTTCACTTGCAATGTCTATGCAGACAATATTCAACTACTTTACCCTCTGAATCCCAAAGATATTAATTATATCAAGGAAATAAATCTAGGACTCAAAAGAAATCACACAATAGTTAGATAACAATCAGTTATAACTCAATCCTGAAAAAGAACACTTCATTTTTCTCTCCATGGCTCCCAGGATATCGTCTCCCCGATATTTCTTCTAAATAAAACAATTCAGCCATCACCAACTTTGAAGCTCTTTGGTATAATATTCAACTGTAAACTTACTTTTCTGAACCAGTTTTCTTTCATTGTTCAGTGAACATTTAACAAATTGTACATGATTCAATCTATTTCACGCCTTTTAAGTCCACCTGCCCTTAACATCCTAGTTCATTCATTAGCCATTTTGCATATAGATTGCTGTAATTCTCTTCACCATGGTATCTGTGCAAAAGACCTTCAACAATTAAAAATAATTCAAAACACAGTCATCAAACTGATTACTGGAAAATGAAATTTGATCACATCACTCCCCTATTGAAATCAGCTCATTGGCTTCCAGTCAAACATTGCTTAACCTTTAAGATCTCTTACTTGAATTCAAAACTCATCAAAAAAGATCTCCAGCCAACTTGAACCTACTATTAATCTTGTACTCACCTGGAAGAAATCTCTGCCCACAAAGCCAAAACCTACTACCGTATTTTCTCGCATATAACGCGCGCGTTATACGTGGTTTTTACGTACCGCGCATACCCTTGCACGTTATACGCGTGAGCGCGTTGTACAAATTTTTTTTTACATAGTTCCCCCCCCGACGTCCGATTCACCCCCCCGCAGGACCGCTCGCACCCCTACCCCGAAGGACCGCTCGCACGCACCCGCACCCCCACCCCGAAGGACCGCTCGCACGCACTCCCACCCGCATCCGCATCCGCACACCCACCCTGAAGGACCGCTCGCACCTCCACAGCCTCCCGACCCCCCCCCCCATCATGTAGAAGCTCCTACCGGTGTCCTGCTGCTTCCTCTTGGCGGTCCCGACACCCGACACGATCGGGGCAAGAGGGAGCTCAAGCCCTCTTGCCCCAGCCAACCGCGGCACCCCTGACACGATCGGGGCAAGAGAGAGCTCAAGCCCTCTTGCCCCAGCCAACTGCGGCACCCCCGACACGATCGGGGCAAGAGGGAGCACAAGCCCTCTTGCCCCCCCGACTCCCCGACACGATCGTGGCAAAAGGGAGCCCAAGCCCTCTTGCCCCGCCGACTCCCCAACTCCCCGACAATATCGGGCCAGGAGGGAGCCCAAGTCCTCCTGGCCCTGGCGACCCCCCCCTAGTTGTTCGGGCCAGGAGGGAGCCCAAACCCTCCTGGCCACGACGACCCCCTACCCCCACCCCGCACTACATTATGGGCAGGAGGGATCCCAGGCCCTCCTGCCCTCAATGCAAACCCCCCTCCCCCCAACGACCGCCCCCCCAAGAACCCCCGACTGCCCCCCCAGCCGACCCGCGACCCCCCTGGCCGACCCCCACGACACCCCCACCCCCCTTCCCCGTACCTTTGTGTAGTTGGCCGGACAGACGGGAGTCAAACTCGCCTGTCCGGCAGGCAGCCAACGATGGAATGAGGCCGGATTGGCCCATCCGTCCCAAAGCTCCACCTACTGGTGGGGCCTAAGGCGCCTGGGCCAATCAGAATAGGCCCGGGAGCCTTAGGTCCCACCTGGGGGCGGAACCTGAGGCACATGGGCCCAACCCGACCATGTTCCCAGGCGCCTTAGGCCCCACCAGTAGGCGGAGCTTTGGGACGGATGGGCCAATCCGGCCTCATTCCGTCGTTGGCTGCCTGCCGGACAGGCGGGTTTGGCTCCCGTCTGTCCGGCCAACTACACAAAGGTACGGGGAAGGGGGGTGGGGGTGTCGTGGGGGTCGGCCAGGGGGGTCGCGGGTCGGCTGGGGGGGCGGTCAGAGGTTCTTGGGGGGGCGGTCATTGGGGGGGAGTGGGGTTTGCGTCGAGGGCAGGAGGGCCTGGGATCCCTCCTGCTAGTGCGGGGTGGGGGTAGGGGGTCGCCGTGGCCAGTAGGGTTTGGGCTCCCTCCTGGCCCGAACAACTAGCGGGGGGGGGTCGCCAGGGCCAGGAGGACTTGGGCTCCCTCCTGGCCCGATATTGTCGGGGAGTTGGGGAGTCAGCGGGAAAAGAGGGCTTGGGCTCCCTTTTGCCACGATCGTGTCGGGGGTGCCGAGGTTGGCTGGGGCAAGAGGGCTTGAGCTCCCTCTTGCCCCGATCATGTCGGGGGTGCCGCGGTTGGCTGGGGCAAGAGGGCTTGAGCTCCCTCTTGCCCCGATCATGTCGGGGGTGCCGCGGTTGGCTGGGGCAAGAGGGCTTGAGCTCCCTCTTGCCCCGATCGTGTCGGGGGTGCCGTGGTTGGCTGGGGCAAGAGGACTTGAGCTCCCTCTTGCCCCAATTGTGTCGGGGAGTCGGGACGGCCAAGAGGAAGCAGCAGGACATCGGTAGGAGCTTCTACATGATGGGGGGGGTCGGGAGGCTGTGGGGGTGCGAGCGGTCCTTCAGGGTGGGGGTGCGAGTGCGGTTGGGAGTGCGTGCGAGCGGTCCTTCGGGGTGGGGGTGCGGGTGCGTGCGAGCGGTCCTTCGGGGTGTGGGTGCGTGCGGTCCTGCGGGGGGGGTGAATCGGATGTCAGGGGAGCATCAGGCTTTCAGGGTGGGGACAGGACTTCAAGGGAGAGAGGAGAGTCAGGCGAAAGGAGAGTCGGGCAGCATGCACGGTATACGGGTGCGCGCGGTATATAAAAATTTCTGTACATAAATTTGTGTTTTTCGCGTGCTATACCTGTGTGCGCGTTTTACACGTTTGCGTGTTATCTACGTGAAAATACGGTAATTCTCAGTTCTAGACATATCACATATGAAGGAATTTGTGAAAGTATCTTCTCTTTAATAGGATTCAAACTTTGGAATGCACTACCTACTAAACTCAGACAGGAATTATCACTTGAAAAATTCAGAACTACATTAAGAACTTCCTGTATAAAAAACCTTTTTCTTTTGATATCATTTGATATTGTTAAGCATTAAATTCATAATAAAAAAAAAGAACTTCCTGTTCAAAGATGCCATTGAATAAAAATTAAATGATCTTCCTATTCCTCATATCTTAATGGGAAGTCATCTGAGGAACAGTGCAGAGCTACATTTACTCTTACTTTTCTTCTTTATCTTTTCCTCAAACAATTGTATTTCTTCCCCTCTTTTATTTTCTTCACCATTTTCCTTCGCCTCTTTCCTGCTTTGATATTATTTTGTAAACTTTTGTTATTTTTGAATTACAGTATATCAAGAAATAAATTAACTTGAATTGAACTAGTAACTTTTTTGTGGCTAAAAGAAATGAGTTTCCAAAAATGTTTCTTATCACATTATTGAAAGAGCTAATCTCTTCTTAAACATATTCTAACACTTCTTGTACAATAGAAATGGTTTGGATATAGAAACATAGAAACATAGAAAATGACAGCAGAAAAGGGCCACGGCCCATTCAGTCTGCCCACACTAATGGCCCACCCCCTAACTTCCTCCATGAAGAGATCCCACATGCCAATCCCATCTTTTCTTAAAATCTGGCACGCTGCTGGCCTCAATTACCTGTTGTGGAAGATTATTTCAGCGGTCAACCACCCTTTCGGTGAAGAAATATTTTCTGGTGTCGTCATAAAATTTCCCACCCCTGATTTTCAACGGATGCCCTCTTGTTGCCGTGGGTCCTTTAAGGAAAAAGAGATCCACGTGCCACCTGCTGCATTATCCTATGTTGGGTACCACATAGGGACAGTAGTTGAAGAGATAACGGATTCAGAATGCCGCGGCCAAGCTCATCTTCGCTAAAAGTAAATTTGACCATGTCTCCCCGCTCCTGGCCAAGCTCCACTGGCTTCCAATAATCGCCAGGGTCCACTATAAATGTGCCTGTTTAACTTTCAAAATCCTATATGGTATCCTCCCTCCCTTTATCCCTCTTTCTTGGAATTCCTCAAACCCTAATACCACCAGATCCTCCCACAAATTAAAACTATCCTTCCCCTCGCTAAAAGGCATTTCCCACACAGGAAAGCTAGGGACCTCCCTCCACTTCAAAATCACTGAGCTCTGGAACAACCTTACCTCCCCTCTTCGGAACTTGAGCTCTCTCCAAGTTTTCCGCAAACATCTGAAAACCTGGCTTTTCTCAAAAAATGTAAGTCTCCCTTCAATTTAGGAATCAAGGAAACTCTTATATCTTGGCATCCCAAGTCTTCTAAATTTTCTTCACACTTCTACCTTTAACCCTCTGTTGTAGTTCCTTCGTATTTCTCCTACTGTAAACCGCGTCGAGCTCTACGAACGTGGAGATGATGCGGTATACAAACCTAAGGATTAGATTAGATTAGATTAGATTAGATAAAGGCTTTCAGTCTGACATGGAACACCATCTGGTCATAGATTGATAACAGCTACACCATGCCCTATGGGGCTTATAATCAAAACTTTAAAATGTCCAAAAAACAGCCCAAGTCGCTACTTGGATGTCCTAATAACAGGGATGTCCAAGTGCCGATAATTAAAAACAACTTTCTGGACATGCAGTAGCCTTCTAAGCTGCTAAGCATTCAGAGAGCAAAGGGGCATGTTGGGAGGTGTGTTATGGGTGGGAATCGGGTGGGCTTCAACCTGAACTTACCCCATCCATAATCTAAGCTTTCCTAGAGAGAACTTAGGTGCTGGTGTTAGACCTGTTTGAGTTGCATCTGAGTTCCACAAAGGTATCCAAATTGACAAGAAGACCACTGGAGGATTTAAGGCATAATCACCCCCCCCCCCCAATACTCCTCCAGTGGTCATGACCCCATCCCACCACCTAAAGAGTGAGAAAACCCCCCAAAACCCATAAGCTTCCCATCAGCTGATTGCACCAGAAATAATCCACATCAGCTGAGCTGGTTTCGGAGATTCCTGGTGGCTCAGCTGATGGGGATTCCCCCTGCCAGGATAAGCTGAGCCACAGAGCCTTACACCCCTCCCCCTGACATCCCCCTGACATAGCTATGACATCTACCCTCACATCTCAACATTGTTCTGATATCCCCCACATTCCCCTCACATCTTGATATCCCCCTGATATCCCATACCTCCCCAACATCCACTGATATCTCCGATTACCCACATCCCCCCAACATCTGTAGGGCCTCCTCCCATACCCCCCCCCCCCCCGTACCTTAGGAAGAGCAAACATCAGGCAATTTTGAGCCAATCAAATGGTGATTTTGAGCCAATCAGAGCCAAGATGCATTGGGAGGGGAAACCCCATCATTTGCAGCACGCAGCCCTGTAGACATAAGAACATAAGAATTGCCACTGCTGAGTCAGACCAGTGGTCCATCATGCCCTGCAGTCTGCTCACGCGGCGGCCCTTTGGTCCAAGACCAGCACCCTAACTGAGACTAGCCCCACCAGCGCACGTTCCTGTTCAGCAGAAACTTGTCTAACTTTGTCTTGAATTCTTGGAGGGTGTTTTCCCCTATAACAGCCTCTGGAAAAGCGTTCCAGCTTTCTACCACTCTCTGGGTGAAGAAGAACTTCCTTACATTTGTACGGAATCTATCCCCTTTCAACTTTAGAGAGTGCCCTTTTGTTCTCCCTACCTTGGAGAGGGTGAACAACCAGGAGGGAGTGAGCTTCTCTACTACCGATTGTTCTTCCAAAGGTACGGGGAGGTTCTGTGGATGTCGGAGGGGTGTCAAGGAATGTTGGGGGGATGTGGGGGGGACAGAGATGTCAGGGGATGTCAGGGGAGGTACAGGATATCAGAAGGATGTCGGGATGTGGGGGAAATCAAGGCGATGTTGGTATGTGAGGGGGAATGTGGTGGATATCATAGCGATGTTGGGATGTGAGGGGGGAGGAGTGTAGGGCTCCACAGCTCAGCTGATTCTTTCAGGGGAAATCTCCATCAGCTGAATCACCAGGAATCATGAAACTGGCTCAGCTGATGGGGATTCCTTCTGGTGCGATCAGACAAGGTAGTTGGTGGGTATAATTATAAAACTTGCTTTTGTACGCTTTTCATGTGGACATTTTTATTTTTTTTTAATGGGCAAAAAAGGTAGACGCCCTAAGGAACAAAACTTATACCTAGATCATTTTCAAAAATAAAAGATAAGACGTTTGGCCGCTTTGAAAATGGACATTTTTCCTGCTAGGTTTGTGGACGTCTTGCACAAAACATCCAACCTCAGTCTTTGGTACATTTTTGATTATGCCCCTCCACATGTCATTTAGGAGATGAAGATGATTCAATTAATGTAAATATTTTAATCCTGAACTACAGGAATGTTTATTTATTTAGTTTTCTATACCGTTTTCCCAGGAGAGCTCAGAACGGTTTACATGAGTTTATTCAGATACTCAAGCATTTTCCCCTGTCTGTCCTGGCAGGCTCACAATCTATCTAATGTACCTGGGGCAATGGGGGATTAAGTGACTTGCCCAGGGTCACAAGGAGCAGCGTGGGTTTGAACCCACAACCCCAGGGTGCTGAGGCTGTAGCTTTAACTCCCCTCTCTTTTATTGTCAATGTGTCTTTGAGTCATAGTATCATAGTAGGTGATGACAGATAAAGACCTTTATGGGCCATCAAGTCTACCCAACAAGATAAACTCATAGCAAAAGGTAAAAACTAGAGAATTCTATCCAGCTTTATGGATTGCTTAGTAAATACCTCGGATTCTTCTGCAAACTACATAAATTATTGAAATCATTTATAAATCATTTGGTGATAAAGTGGTTGCAACAATATTTTCTAAGCAGCACATTTTAAAATAAACTTAAAATGTTCCAAAATCATAAAATGAAATGGTTACCCTGTGAATACGACAGAGGAACACAAGACAATGAACAATTTCTAAAGTAGACTATTCTAACGCACCCAACTCCATATGGTTACAATTGATTCATTTCTGATTATAGCCACAACTTGAGAATCACAATATTGAATTAATTTCAGAGACAGTGATAGATTCCTCATAGGAAAATATAAGCCCCCCTCCAATTCTTCTCTCCTTTTAGGCAGCTTCCCTGAGCATCCCATGGTTCACTACCATCCATCTTACCTAACGTCTCTCTGTGACAAGCAGTAAAGGTTGCAGATGTGTATTGCAAGTAAGTGATGACTTTTATTAGACTCACTTAAAGTATTTTTAGTCTAGATTTCTAAAGTTATATACTTAATCAGGTCAGTAGCAACTCCATCAGATCAATAGCAAATTAGGTTTCCATTGACTAGATGAAGAGAGTAGAAAACACCAAACAATTCAGCTACTTCAATACAAACTTGCTTATGCTTATACTTACATACTCTACACATTTTCCACATATATGTTCACTTATTACATCCAAAATATCTGGAGAACTCTAACAAAATTAAGTAATATATATTTCATAGAACGGTAAGAATACATTTGAGTTATGTGCACTTTGTTATATAGCACAAGATTTTTTTTTTCCCTGAGCCCTAAGATAATCTAATTTCCCCTCTATATGGATGAAATTGTCAAAAAGTAGCTTTCAGCTAGAAAAGCAATTCTTTCATTTTTGTTTTTGTTTGAAATATTTATCGAAAATATATGACGCTAGTTTCAGTGACTTGCCTCATAGCAATACAGAATGACATGGTGGTCCCTGGAAAAAAAAAATAACTTGAGACACCTAAACATAAATGTCAGTCATCATTTGGGGAAAAAGGAAGGAAGTTTGCTAAGAAGATATACTGTAAGTTATAGTGTTCTGGAATTTCTGTTTCTGCTTCTCATTTACTGGAAGTACAGTTTTCATCCAAATGAAAACAATTTCTCAGATAATTAATGCATGAAGTGACCTTTAAATATAGTTAATTTTCAGTAAGAGACAACTTTTGGAAGCATGGTAATCTCATTTGATAATGGAGTTGATTAGTATAATCAAAGGAAACTCCTCTATAGAAAGTAATGAGTGAAATAGAAAGCAAAGCCACATATTTGCTGTGCTGTAAAATAATATTTTCTAATAACATTCATTCTGAAGTATTGCCAAGTCTTTTTAAAGAAGCAATGGAAGTGCAATGTCAGTATGAATAAAGAGAGATGATTTGCTCTTGCAATAAATGAATGATAGAATTCTTTATTACTGTTGCCAGAAAATTTATACTGACAAGTATACCCATATAATTCATTGCATGGCAAAGAAATTGTACTGTCTTGTCAAAAAGAAAGCATTTCAATTTAAGACAAATTGTGCCTTCCTAGCTGGTACAGGCTTCATAGATCACAGATCTGAGTAACGAGACTGAATTATATAAAAACAGTTAAGACATGATTTTATAAATTATCTGATTAGGAAAATTAGAGAATTAGTCATCTCTTGGCCCAGCTGAACCAAATTCTTTATGGTCTCCAATGTGTGGATTGCAGATGATCTGTTATTGACACGACACATTTCAACAGTCATAAAAAGGATATGCTGATCCTAGAAATATGTTTCCTATAGCCTCAAAAAAATATGCATGACACATCATACGATGGACCGCAATTTATACTACTAATCATTTCTAAAGTACTACTAGACATATGAAGCACTGTACATCAAAACACAGAAGAGACATCCCTGCTCAAAAGAGCTTATAATCTAGTCAAGACAGAAAAACGGGACAAGAAGTTGCATCAGATCACAGTGCTTGGTTGGGGGAATTACAGAGGGAATAAGGCAAGCCAATATTGGTGCTTAGAAGGTGGGTTAGAGTTTGGAATTGAAAGCATCTTCACAGAAGTGGGCTTTCAGTCTGGATTTTAATACATATTGAGTCAGGCAGTTTGGTCCAGGAATACAGTGCAGGAAGGTAGTAGGGATGGAGTATAGAGTTCGCTGTAGAGAAGGGTACAGATGAGAGACTTATTTGATGAGTGGTGTACCCGTAAAGGGGGGGGGGATAAGAGAGATTATCCGAGGAGAGATACTGAGGAGCTGCAGAGTGAATATTCTTATAGGTCAGTAAGAGGAGTTTGAACTGTATGCAGAAATGGATAGAGAGCCAATGAAGGAACTTGAGGAGAGGGGTAATGTGAACATAGCAACACTGACGAAATATGAGACGTTTAGCAGAGTTCTGAACAGATTGAAGGGGAGAGAGATTGTTTAGCGGAAGACCAGTGAGAAGCAGGGAGGTGGGAGATGGGGTTTTGTGGACCTACATCAATATTGGGTGCTTTAGACCTTGGGGTGCTAGGGGATGCCCACCCATGGTGACCTTCCCTGCCAGGGTGCCCTTCATGGAGTTCTTGATGCTGTTGGGAGACGTCTTGTTGTCAGCAGGAGAGTTCAGAATGTTGACATCAGTATAAGGATATGGAGGAGCTGACCTCATGGAGACTGGTAACATTAGGATTTATATCTGGTCTTACCTCAGAGAAGGTACAGATTCTGACATCCAGGTTTCCCCATGCAGACAGTTATTTATTTATTTATTTATTTATACATACATCCTTATATCTGCCCATATACAAATCTGAGCACTGAACAATCATAGATAAATTAAACAAATATGAAAGTAAAGTCCAGACTTCATATCAACATCTGTATTGTTCTACCCAGACTTTTCCCCACCCTCTCCCTGCCCCCTCGCCAGTTAGATGTAGTGAACTTCCACATGTCTTAATGGCTCCTGTTATGAATTGACTTTTAAATGTCTGGGCCTTTCCAGGTGTTTAAGTGCTGCTAGATAGACCTGGGGATGCTCATTAAAATTCAAGCCCAAGTTAGAAAACCATTATTTTTTGCTTCATACTAAACCTTAATGTTTACTGTTATTGAAATATGTTTACTGCTGTGATTGTCTATTGCCTATTTCCAGCTTATTGTTGCTGTACACTACCAAGGATGAATTTCTTCAAAAAGACAGCAGATAAATCCTAATAAATAGATAATTAATTAATTAATTAGTATGCCTTGGAGATTCCAAAATGGTGACTGAAATGTAGCAGAGAAAACAGAAGAACAAATCTCTCCATAAATAAGACACCAGCAACAGAAAAGACGGAGTAGACAGCAAACCAATGGAAGCAATCACCAGTCTGGTTTTATTGGTATGATAAAAGTTCAAATGACTTGACACGAGTCATGTTTTAGCCTACAGGCCTGCATCAGGAGTCAATCTAAAGAAAAGCAACAGAATAAAAACATAAAAATACATACATCAATAATATATGCTTGTAGAAACTGCTAATGAAAACATATACTGTAATAAAAATTTCTGATATAAAACAATGTATAGAGAAAAATCTAAACATAATAAAAACGGATAATCAGATAAAATAAGGACTATGATAATCTACTTACCAAAAATGTATATTAAACATGCGGATAAAGAAATATAGTAGACATACAAAGACTAATCTGATGTATCAATACACAAAGATGAATGTGTTGAAGATCATGTGATACAAATGGCAGCTCCAAATAAATGAATTGAAATAAAATATAGGGTGATATGAATATATGACAATATGGAAATGAAACAATAAAGAATGCTAAGAAAATAATTAATTAATGAATATGCAACAAGATTTATAGCTGCAAAGTAAAACAAGTAAAATTGTATCAAAATAAAACATGACAGAGAAACTTGAAAAAAAACCTGGGGAGAACACTTGCCCCCTCTTTTACTAAGATGCACTAACTGATTAGCTTGCGCTAATCGAATTAGCATGCGCTAAACACTAATGCATCCATAGACTAACACTAAAAAGGTGGAAGCGAATTGAATAAATATCAATAAATAAAGCTATTCCGCTTATATAATGTAAGGGCACTATCCCCAATGGAAGAAAAAGAATCAGGTAATATTATGGCAGAGCATGAAAATGCTCAAACCTCCTCCACCTACATCACAGGTGTCAAAGTCGGTCCTCGAGGGCCGGAATCCAGTCGGGTTTTCAGAATTTCCCCAATGAATATGCATGAGATCTATGTGCATGCACTGCTTTCAATGCATATTCATTGGGGAAATCCTGAAAACCCGACTGGATTACGGCCCTCGAGGAGGGACTTTGACACCCCTGACCTACATCATCAACAAAAAAACTTCCGAGGGGAATGTGCTATGACCACTACCTTATGCAGGGCAAAATGCGTAAGCTGCCTTCAAAAATTGTGAAGTTATGACTATGAGTGATGCTGTATATAGGCCAACATTTCATGGTGTGTAGCTGTTTCTTCAGAGCTTATTCACTCCTCCATTCGCATTCATTGCGTGAATTGCTTCTTAGCTCTTACCGATGACTAACATGCATGCCTAGTGTTTAGCGTGCGCTAATTGGTTAGCACACCTTAGTAAAAGAGGGCCTTGATCTAAAAGTGTGTGGATAGCGACTGAAGTGTAGCCACAGCACTTTGAGTTTAAAAAAAAAAATGTGGAAGCAGTTTGAAAGTCTGGAAGCAAGTTCAATGGCATCTTTTTATGCTGAGCTTTTCTGAGATAGTGTTGGTGCACAAACTTTGAATTTATATCCCCTGAAGCATCCAAAGAAGTTGGCGAAACAAGGTCCTTGATGGGTTGGGATTTATGAGCTGGAAATTTGAGACTTATTTTTGCATTTTGAAAATCTGTTTTGAGGTTTTCCTGTGAAGGCAGTGTTTGTGAAAAAAGATGATGTGGATTGTGCTGGTTCCAGGATTGTTAAGATACCGGTAAGTAATGTTTTAGTGTGGTCCAACAATTTGTTTCACTTAGAGCAGGGGTACCCACACTTTTTTTGGGCTTGCGAGCTACTTTTAAAATGACCCAATCAAAATGATCTACCAACAATAAAATTTTAAAAAACACAAAGCACACTGTACGCAGAGAAAATGTTAATTATCATTTATATTCTGGGGTTTCAAAGAGGTCAAGGCAGATGACTTTATGCAATGTCACCTCAGTAACAACTATACAAAAATAGAAAAATATACCCCCTCCCTTTTTACTAAAACACAATAGTGGTTTTTAGCACAGGGAACTACGCTGAATGCCCTGTGCTGCTCTCGATGCTCATAGGCTCCCTGCGCTAAAAAACGCTATTGCGGTTTAGTAAAAGGGGGCCATAGTGCAAAATATAAATTCTCAAAATGGCCACATTTTGATCACTAAATTGAAAATAAAATCATTTTTCCTACCTTTGGTGTCTGGTGATTTCATGAGTCTCTGGTTGCACTTTCTTCTTCTGACTGTGCATCCAATATTTCTTCCCTTCTTTCAACCTGCTGTATGCTTCCAGACCTCATTCCCTCTGCCATCTTTTTCTTCCTCACTCCCTGCCCCCTTCCCTTTCTTTCTTTCTTTCTTTCGCCCTGCTCCCTTCTTTCTTTCTGTTTGTCTTTCTTTCTGTCTCCCTGCCCCTTTCGTTCTGTCTTTCTCTTTCCATGTCCCCTTTATTTCTTTCTGTTTCCCTTCTTTCTCTCCCCCTGTCCTCCCTTTCTTTCTTTCTGTTTCCCTTCTTTCTTTCTGTCTCCCTGCTCCGTTTCTTTCTGTTTTTCTCTCTCCATGCCACCTTTCTTTGTTTTTGTTTCCCCTTTATTTATTTCTGTTTCCCTGTCCCCCCTTTCTTTCTTTCTTTCTGTTTCCCTTTTTCTTTATGTCTCCCTGTGCCCCCTTTTCTTTCTTTCTGTTTCCCTTCTTTCTATCTCCCTGCCTGCCCCCTTTCTTTCTTTCCCCCTGCCTTCGCCCAAGCCACCGCCGCCACAATCAGGGAACAGACCCCCAAGCCGCCCGCCGCCAAGTTGTGAGCTGTCCCTGCTTCCCAATGCGGTAAACAGAAGTGCCAGGCAAACCAACCTTCCATCCAACATCAATTCTGATGTCGGAGAGGAAGTTCCAGGCCAGCCAGGCAGCAATTGGCTGGCCCAGAACTTCCTCTCTGATGTCAGATTTGACGTTGGGGGGGGGGGGGGGGCGCTTCTGTTTACCGCGTCGGGAAAGCAAATGTTGTCCATGGAGAAGCAGGTGGAATGCAAAGGATGGGCTCCACGATCAACTTGCATTGCCTTCGCGATCTACTGGTCGATCGCGATCGACCTTTTGGGCACCTCTGACCTAGAAACTGAATTAAGAAAATGCAGAGGTGGAATTTTTTAATGCCAATGACAGAATCTATGACAGCCTTTAAGGCTCAGATTCTCAAATTGGCACTGTTCTAAGTGACCACATTACAAGCGGCCACCAATCGTGTGTCAACTATGTGATAGTAGTGGTTAGAGGATCCTGCCTCCAGCACAGGTAGGCACTAGAAATATAAGCCATGGTTTTCCAGGCCTACATTTCCAGCGTCTACTTTTGATGTGAATCGTGCTTCCATAGGCACTTTACAGCACCTAACTCCACTTCCGGCATTAGCCACACCTACAGTGGAAGCGATATTTTTAGCCACCAGTAAGAACCTTGAAAATCAGTTTAAAATGTCATTTAAATGGTGTTTTTCATTGAACTTGTACACTTAATGACGCCTAAATAACCTGCGCTGTTTAGAGAATCCAGGCCTAAATGCTTTGGGGTTTATAAAAAAAACAAAAAACAAATGTCTAAAAAGTGTCCTAAATGGCTACTTGGACAATCAAAAAGCCTGATCGTCCAAGTATCCATAACCAAAACTGGTTTTTAGACATATCTAAAACCAGCTTAGGCCTTTCCCCTGCCTCTAAACGCACAGAGAGAAAAGAAGAGTGTTTAGAGGAGGGGAAAGGGCGGGCGGTGGGCGGGAGGTGGGCCGACCTACACCTAGGTGTGCAGCAGGTATAACCAAAACCTTAGGCAGGTTGCCTAGTCGGCAACAGGTCTAAGTGCCGAAAAAGGGGCCACTGAGCTGATGGCCGCTGGCGCGATCAGTTCAGCGGCACGGCAATCTACCCACCCACCCACCCACCACAACCATCGCAGCAGGAGAGATGCCTCATCTCCCCTACCGTGATGCAATCATCCCTCTACCCGAACTGCCCATGTGCTTGAGGCCCCGCCCACAGGAGGAGCCTAAGGCTCCTGGGCCTATTCTGGACCCGGCTGGCCTGCCGGATGGGTGGGCTTGGCACCCATCTGTCCGGCCAACGATTTCAGGTACGGAGAAGGGGGGTAGGGTTGGGGGGGGTCGTTGGGTCAGCGGGGAGTCACGGGTCGGCGGGGGGGCCAATTGGGGGTTTGGGGGGTGGACGTTGGGGGGAGGGGGGTTGTATTGAGTGCAGGAGGGCCTGGGATCCCTCAGGCCCGTATTGTAGTGGGGGGTGGGGTATAGGGGGTCCACCTGGGCAGGAGGAGTTGGGCTTCCTCCTGCCCGATCGTGTAGGGGGGTAGGGGGTGAGAGGTCAGGAGGGCTTGGGCTCCCTCCTGCCCCGAACGTAATCGGGGGGGGGGGGGGTCGGCGATCGCTGGGGCCAGGAGGGCTTGGGCTCCCTCCTGCCCGATGTCATTGGGGAGGTCGGGGTGCCTGGGGCAGGAGGCTTGGGCTCCCTCCTGCCCCGATGTCGTCGTGGAGGTCTGGGGTGCCGCGGGGCAGGAGGGCTTGAGCTCCCTTCTGCCCTGAACATAATCGGCGGGGGGGATCGCCGATCGCTGGGGCAAGGAGGGCTTGGGCTCCCTCCTGCCCCGATGTTGTCACGGGGTGCCGCGGGTGCCTGGGGCAGGAGGGCTTGGGCTCCCTCCTGCCCCGATGTTGTCACGGGGTGCCATGGGTGCCTGGGGCAGGAGAGCTTGGGCTCCCTCCTGCCCCGATGTTTTTGCGGGGTGCCGTGAGTGCCTGGGGCAGGAGGGCTTGGGTTCTTTCCTGCCCGGATGTCGTGGGGGGGGGGTTAGGGTGGATTCTGTAACCAGTGTTGTTTTTGACAGACACCGGTTACAGACTCCAGCTTTTAGGTGAAGGACTGGCTTCTCCTTCGACTAAAAGCCCTTGTGTTGGACGTTTTGGGCTTAGGTGTTTTTTTGGTTCATTATGGGGTATAAGTGTAGACATCGTTTGGGTACAAGTGTAGACGTAGTGGTGGTCTAGGCGTTTAAACAGCTGAATGTAGAGGCAGGCCATTATCAAAACAAGGACGTTTGTTTTGGTTATGGACACTTTCCCTGCTTCTGCTTTCAACGTTTAAGGCCTTAGGCCAAAAAGGGACTTAGATGTTTTTTTTTATTATGCCCCTCTTTGTGTGTATTGGCTGTTACTTAAGCTTGAGACTTTTTTTCTCCACTGTATTTTATTTTGGGACTCCATTGTAACAATTGTTTGCAAAATGCTTTTGTAACAATTATAATGCTTAAGCACCTGAATAAATTAATGTAAACCATTCTGAGCTCCCCTGGGAGAGCATCCAGAATAAATAAATAAATAAAATAAAGCTGTGTACATTAATTTTATGCTTACCATGACAGAAGGGGAAAAGGAAATGGGACTTGTATATTGTCTTTTTGTGGTTACACATTCAAAGTGGTGGGCAATGGAGGATTAACCCCCTCTTATCAAGCTGCATTGCCAAGCAGCGCATGCTAAATGCCGAGCCACCCATTCTATTCCCATGGGCGACTCAGCATTTTAATTGCACTGCTCGGCAGTGCACCCTCCAATCAAAAACGCCAAATGAAAAAAAATATGCAGTGACCTCCTAGCCACCCAAGCAGCAAAACTAGACCACCAACTCTCCAATTTACTGATCTCGACCGCAGACTACAAAACCTTCAAAAAAGAAATAAAAATCCTGCTATTCAAAAACTACATAAAGCCAAACTAACACAGCAAGATCCATCTCAAGCCCCATTTGCAATCCACTTCACCCTTTAGCACCTCCAAAAATGTCCAGACAACTCCTAATGTATTCCTAAATGTCCTGACAACTCATATGTAATCCGCCTTGAGCCACAAGGTAATGGCGGAATAGAAATCACTAATGTAATGTAATAAAAGGGCTGAGGGGTAAGTGACGTGTCCAGGGTCACAAGGAGCAGTGGTGGGATTTGATCCCCCTACCACAGGGTGCTGGGGCAGCAACTCTATCACTAGGTCGCACATCACCTCAGAAATGATGCTTATACATGTGCACATGTGTATATGTTCCTCTTTACTCTGAAAATATCATTTAACTCTCCAGTGTCCCCAGACCAAAATAAATACCTGTATAAAATATGTAAACATTTTTAACCACAGAAAGGCACCATATCTAGTCCTATCCCTTTTCCCAGAATGTCTTTAACTGGGAGTTCCTATGTGGTACGACTGCGTAGCTCTAGTCAATTCTAACATTTGTTCTGCCAAGCAATATTTTCCTTATCATAGGATTACTATCATATGAGGGAATTGATTGGAAATTTAACAAGATACTCATGAGTATAATGTTCTTCTGCATTATGAACTGTACCGGATTAAAGGAAAAATAATGAATTTGAATTTTAAAAAAATAGACATATTCCATAAAGAATTTTAATCATATGGTCTCCTCAAAAGCATGTTATTAATAAAAATAACTCTGTGGATGGTCCTGCTCCATTAAATTCAATAGGGCTGAGTAAGGCGGGTGCACATTAGTATAATGACTTGTCGAGAAAAGAAAGATTTGAACGTCTCACTGACAAAAATATGGAATGAGTTCCAAGCAGGATGAACACCTCAGAAATTGCTCATTTTGGCATATAATGTAAATCTTTCTAAGGATCACTCCATTATAGCCATACTATGATGAATTGAGGAGGGAAAATGAACAAACTAATACAATGGCTGCTATAAATTTCTGGAAGGATTCTGCTGTTTCTTTTTCAATTCCTACTATACTTAATAATTGAAAGGTGACTTTCACTCAGTTGCAAAGAGCATGAAAAACTGAGTCTACTTAAACCGCTTCATGATTCTAGCTTAACACATATAAAAAGGAGGAAAATATTTTTTTTATGTATGACCTTAGGGGCTTATTCTATAAAGTTAAGCGCCTCCTAGGTGCCTAACTTAGGGTCCTTTTATTAAGGTGCGCTAACTGATTTAGCACGCGTTAAATGCTAAGATGCCCTTAGGAATATAATGGATGTCAGTATTTAGCGTGCACTAATCTTTAGCACTAATCTTTAGGATCCCTTAATTGGCAAGATACACTTAATAGCCTCAATTGGTAAAAAAATAATAATTGGGCGATAGGCACCTATCCGATTCTATAAAAGATAGGTGCCTATTGCATAGCGCTTAGCAGCACCTAAGTAGGTGTTTCTTTGGGCGGACTGTGACTTAGGCACTACTAAGCCTGATTCTCCAAAAACTTAGGGCTCCTTTTACTAAGCTGCACTAGCAGTTTTAGCATGTGCTTAGTGCGCGCTGCAATGCCGCATGCACTAGACGCTAATGCCTCCATTGAGCTGGTGTTAGTTTTTGGCGCGTAGCGTGGGGTTAGCGCGTGCGGCAATGTAGCGTGTGCTAAAAACGCTAGTGCACCTTAGTAAAAGGAGCCCTTAGATGCCTAAAATGTAGGCCTTTAAAACCCTGGCCTACATTTCAGGTGCCTAAGTTTTTACGTAGGCGCCGCTAGCTGCAATTCCATTAAAAAAACACCTAAGTGTGATTGGCACACGGTCGGTGCCATTTTTCTAGGTGCTGGCCGAGTTAAGCGCCGTTTATAGAATCAGCCCCTAAAGCTCTTAGATCATGCCATGTGAATCTGGCACCCAAACCTGATACAATGATACAACCTGATAAAGTGAAAATATGCATGTGGTAGCATAAGTATAATTTTCTGCACCTTTTCAGTGTAAAACAAAATAAGAAATTCAATGTATTGTTAATTTTAAAATTTCTACAATCATGTTCAGCCTTATTTCTATTAACTTTAATGGGGCATATCATTTATTTATTTAGGGGCCCTTTTACTAATCTGCCCTAGTAAATGGGCTTAGTGCATCCTCTTACAGACCATTCCCATGCACCCAGCCATCAGAAAGGGCTTTTTCTATTTGTTTTATTTCTGGCTGTGCGCTAACAATTTCTATGCTGCTTTTGGCTCTTAGGGCATTAGGTCTGAGAACCTCCCTAGCTGTGAGGGTCCTGGCAGAAGGGAAAACCAAGAGACAAAAGGTTTGAAATTTGTTCCAGGCTTTATAGCCCTGTAAAACTCCTTCCAAGATGAACTCCTCCTTTCATTATAATAATTGTCTCGTTTATTCCTCCCTCATAATGTTTTATTCAGTGACCAGTGATATCACTGAATACATAATTCAGGCTTCTACTGGTAGAGGCTCTGGCAATTTACTAGCACACAATAGAATCAATGTGAAAATCCCACAGACTCTACAGTAGAAAGAGAAGAACCCTGGGGCGCTCCTGCAGAAATTGGTTTAGGGAAAAGAAAGTTATCTCCTATCCTAACCACTTGTGTTCTGCCTATCAAAAAAAAAAAGATCAAACCATTCTAGAACTGTACATGTGAACCTTAAAATGGCTCAATAAAATCTGCTGATCAGGGAATAAAATCAGGGAAGAAGCTATCTAATGATGGGCTAATCTATGTGCCTTTCATCAGAAAGTGTACAATGTGGAGCAATTCTTTTGGCTTACTAACCTCCCTTTTTACAAAACCGTACAAGAGGAATTTTATCACCAGCCAGTGTGCTGAATACTCTGCACTGTTCTGATGGTCATAGAGTTCCTATGAGCATCAAAGCAGCGCAGAGCATTCAGCGCACTGGCTGACGCTAAAAACCTCTTGTGCAACTTTGTAAAAGGTTTTCCCTTGAAAGTAAGTACATTTTTTTGAAATATGTATTGTATACCGCTTGGATCCTCATTGGCTTCTATATGCGGTATATAAAGTTTTTAATAAACATTAGCTACTTATTACAGTGGGATAGATATTCAAAGTGATTTAACTGGGCAGGGGAGGTGCTGACCTGTTTAAGGCACTTATGTTGGGCTATCTAGGAATCTTTGTCGGTACTCAACCAAATGGTGCCACTCATTTCCCTTCTAACTGCCTAAGCCCAAACTGGCTATGTTGTGTGTGTGTGCATGTGTGTGTGTGTGGGGGGGGGGGTCAGGAGTTGGTACTTACATAGTTAAGTGTTAATATTCAACACTTAACTGGATAAATTAGCCAGACAAATTGGACTGCATAAAACACAGTGCTATCTTTGTCTAGTGTAACTTATCCAGCTAAGGGTTAAATATTGCCCCTAAATCAGATAAGTGCCAGTCATCCTCGGATACATGATTCCTCAATGAATATTCATTGAATAGTCATTAGTGGCAAAAAAAAACACTGACCACCATAGAGGAATATTTATTACATTCATCTAATTTGATAAAGTAAGATTGTTTAATGTCATTGTCTAGGTTTTTTCTCAATTTTCTTTCTTCTGCTCTACATAACTTTACTGAGGGGAGTGTTGAAGGCCATGGGATATAGAAATAACCTTCACAGGAGGAACCACATCAAGGATTATCTAATGGAAGGTATCTCATGAGAAACATATAGTGGAATCCATTCCTGAAGAAGCAGTGAGGTACCAATAGAGGTGCTAGTGGAGCATCCCTAGGCTTCAGTGCTGCCCCGGTTCGGTGGCATTAGCAAAAGTCACTGCCATGTCACAGTAGTAGGAGAGTTGGCTTCCCCTGAACCAGAGCACACGTCTACATATGTGCTGCAGTATTTTAAATACATCTGATAATACCCCAGTGTGAGTGGTAACCCTCCCCCCCTCCAGCTGTTACAAGGCATTAAAGGAATTCACATGGACTTATAGCATAGAAAATCTAAAAATAAATAAAATAAAATAATCTTACAAATACCCTAAAATGCACCAATGGTAAAAAGTGCCAACAAAGATAGCTTTAGCAATCTAATTAAAAAACACAACTATAAACATTATGCCAAACTAAGGCCCTCTTTTATTAAGCCACGATAGAGTTTCTACTGTGGCTCTGGATGCTACATGCTCCCACGCTCATAGGAATTCTAGGAGCATCAGAGCAGTGTCGGAGCATTTAGTGCTCTGGGCTGCAGTAGAAATCTCTATCGCAGTTTAGTAAAAAAAAAATAAGGGGGGTGGTAAGTGTTCCTTGCATTAATCCCGCTTTACAGGTAAACTTGGCCAAACCTACAGATAAGTATATCCCAAAACCCAGCTTGAGTGTTCAGCTGGAAAAAAAAAAAAAAAAAGAAAAGTTCAAGGTCCCCAAAACAAATCTTATTTAAAAAAAAGTGTGCACACAACAGGAAAAAATACATCTCCTCTTCCATTGCCACTCTCTTGCGTGGGCAGGCCTCCTCCCACCAGGACCAAGAATCAGAATCACTGGATCAGGATCGGAATCAAGATCTCCAATTGCAGATGAGAACCTACGCATTGTTTCTATTAATATGCAAATAAAGGAAATCTCTCTCCCTGTGTGGTGTTTTGTTGTGTCCTGACTTCTTCTGCAACCTAGGTTTTCTAACTAATCCCAGCAAAAAATTTTTAAAAAATAAGCAGGTATCTCCTAACTAGAGACTTCCCTGCTGCAGCTAGGTGACAGTTTCGCCTGAGCAGAATAAAGGTTTATTCCTGCCCTTTACTTCTGCAACCTGGACTCCCAGGCAGAGATGTCTTCAGTCAGGGTCAGGATTTTACTCTCTCACAGGTTTGATCATTTTATTCAACAGCATTAACCAACAGGTTTTTCAATACAGTTTCCAAATTCAGAACCTTGCTCCAGTCAGCTTTGCCTAGACTCAACATAGCAGCAGACAATACAACACAGCCCTACCCTTCTTTTCTTCTTTTTGCTAACTACTGGGAACATCAACCACAATCCTGGCCCTTCTAATCAAGTCTCACCCTACGCATGCAGATCATACCGCAACATCTCCAATCTTATTTCTGTTCCTCTCCTTTCCTCTTCATCTTTACATTTTTCATGTGCTCTGTGAAATGTCTGTTCTATCTTTGACAAGCTAACTTACGTCCACGTCTATTCTTTCCACCTTCTTGCACTAACTGAAACCTGGCTCTGCCCTGAAGACTCTGTTTCAGTCGCTGCCCTATATCAAAGAGGTTACCTTTTCTCTAATATAACTTACCCAGTTGGTTGTAGAGGAGAGGTTGGACTGTTACTCTCACCTTTCTGTAGATTTCAACCTCTTCTCCTATCTCATTCTTCGAAGTCCACTCCATCTGTCTATTTGTTCACCTATCTCTCTGAATAGCTGTAATCTATTGACCCCCTGACAACTCCCTATTTTCATTTCTCTCTAACATTGAAACATGATGGAAGATAAAAGTCAAATGGCCCATCCAGTCTGCCCATCCTCTCTCTAAAAGATCCCATTTGCCTTTCCCACACTATCTTGAATTCAAACATAGTCTCTATCTCTACCCCCTCATCCAGGAGAATGTTCCACACATCTACCACCCTTTCTGTACAAAAGTATTTCCTTAGATTACTCATAAGAACATAACAATAGCCTTACTGGGTCAGACCAATGGTACATCAAGCCCAGTAGCCTGTTCTCATGGTGGCCAATCCAGGTCACTAGTACCTGGCCAAAACCCAAGGTGTAGCAATATTCCATGCTACCAATACAGTGGCTTCCCCTATGTTTTTCTCAATAACAGACTATGAACTTTTCCTCCAGGAAATTGTCCAAACTTTTCTTAAAACCAGCTACGCTATCTGCTCTTGCCACATCCTCTGGCAATGTGTTCCAAAGCTGAACTATTCTCTGAGTGAAAAAATATTTCCTTCTATTGGTTTTAAAAGTATTTCCCTGTAACTTCATCTAGTGTCACCTAGTCTTTGTAATTTTTGACAGAGTGAAAAATCGATCCACTTGTACCCGTTCTACTCCACTCAAGATTTTGTAGATTTCAATCATATCTCCCCTCAGCTGTTTCTTTTCCAAGCTGAAGAGCCCTAACCGTTTTAGTCTTTCCTCATACGAGAGGAGTTCCATCCCATTTATCATCTTGGTCGCTCTTCTTTGAACCTTTTCTAGCGCCACTCTATCTTTTTTGAGATAAGGAGACCAGAATTTATTGTCTGTCTTCCTTCTGTTTTATATCTAGCAATTGATCAATCATAAGAACAAAAGAATATAAGAATATCTATACTGGGAAAGACTAATGATTCATGTAGCCCAGTAGCCCAAAAAGTAACAGCATTTCATGATACCAATCCAGGACAAGCAGTGGCTTCCCATATCTATCTCAACAGCAGACTATGAAATTTTCCTCCAGGAACGTGAACAAACCTTTTTTTAAACCAGCTACATTAACTGCTACCACATCCTCTGGCAATGCGTTCTAGAGCTTAACTATTTTCTAAGTGAAAAAATGATTCCTCCTAATCGTTTTAAAAGTATCTCCCTGTAACTTCAACTGTCCCCTAATCTTTGTAATTTTTGATGGAATAAAAAAAGATCCACATGTACCCATTCTATATCATTCAGGATTTTGTTGATTTTAATCAATCATATCTCCCCTTCTATGGACTTGTTCCACTGGTCTTTTTTTAAAGCTGTGCTTTACACACTTGACAATTCTATGGTTTCCAAATATTAAAACTAATACAGATCACTACTGTATTAGTTTTAATATTTGGAAATCACAGAATTGTCAAGTGTGTAAAGCACAGCTTTAAAAAAGGCTAGTGTAACATGGAAAAATAATTTGTTAAAATTTACCAGAAGGTTGAGTGCGGAGAAAGCCTAGAAAAGACTGACTGAAAGGGTTGATCAGCGGCTGGGAAGGTATGTGAGCAATGGCTAGAGGGCTGACTAGGAAAATATTTGGAGCTTTGTGGAGATATTGCTTGGAAAAACTTTCTGGAGAATCTGGAGTTAGGCTGATGACACAATGTCCATGGAAGCAAACTGCTGAATGGTGGTGTTAGCAGGAATGAGATGCTGTGGAGTTAAAATGCAGAGGGAAGGATTCTTTTGAACTGAGTTAGGTGAAAGTGGCTGATAGGAGAGTAAGGACTGCTTTAGTTGTGTTTAGGGAGCTTAGAGAAAAGGGAGTTAAATGTTTTTGAGCACTTTCCTACTGTTTGCTCAGATGGGCTATGCTTACAGAAGCCTGTTGGGAAAGAAGAAGGGGTAGGAAAAAAAAAGGAGTCAATTGGATTGATTCCAGTGACAGAGGCTGTCCTTAGCAAGTCTGGAGAGACTTTAAGGCAGTTTAGGCTTTATGAGGAAAAGCCTGCTTATTTGGCTTCCCTCCCCCCCCCCCCCCCGAGTTTTAGTCCCAGAAGCAGAAGTTTAAACTAGGCTAGCTAGAGCTAAATTCTACTGCTGAGAAGGGTTTCCTTTCTCTGTTTTTGTCTGAATTTCACTGAAAGGAACTTTAGAATTCCTGCTTGCTACTACTATTACGGTACTACTTATTATTTCTATAGCTCTACACTATAGCGCTGTACACTAAACATGCAAGAGACAGTCCCTGTTTGAAAGGGCATACAATCCAATTATGACAGACAAAAAGTAAATCTATACACACTGCTCAAGTAGGGACTTACAAAGAGTATGATAAGGCAGAGAGAGGGGTTATAGAGGGAATGACAAGCGGATATGGGTGCTTTATAAGTTGGTTGGGTTAGGATTTAAATGTAATTTCAAAAAAGTGGGCTTTCAGTTTGGATTTGAATACCTCCAGAAATAGAGCCCGACATTCCATGTCAGGCAGGTTGCTCCAGGCATGTGGCTTAGCAAGGTAGAAGGGACAGAATCAGGAGTCGGCAGGAGAAGAGAAGGGCACTGACAAGAGAGACTTACCCGATGAAAGGAGTTCCCAGGACAGAGTGAATACACTTGTTGGCCAATAAGAGGAGTTTGAACTGAAATGGACAAGGAGCTGATGAAATGATTTGAGGGGAGGGGTAATATGAGCATAATGACACTGGTGAAATATGAGGCATGTAGCAGAATTCTGAATAGAATGAAAGAGAGAGAGATGGTTTAGTGGAAGACCTGTGAGAAGTAGTAGTCTAGGCAAATGAAGGACTTAGCAGTGCACTCAGAAAAGAAAGGCCAGAGTTTAGTGATGTTGTAGAGAAAAAAATGACAGGTTTTGGTGGTCTATTGGATATATGAAGAGAAGGAAAGAAATGAGTCAAAGCTGAGGTTGTGAGCTGATGAGACAGGGAGGATGAGACCTTTATTCATAGAAATAGAGAATGGAGGAAGGAATGAGGAGGGTTTTGGTGGAAAGATAAGGAGTTCAGACTTGGCCATGTTTAATTTTACATGGTGGTGAGACATCCAGGTAGCAATGTAAGACATGCAGGCTGAGACTCAGGCCTGGATTCCTGTAGAAATTTCAGGTGTAGAGGGGTAGATTTGCAAGTCATCAGCATAGAGGTGATACTGGAAGCTGTGAGAGATTAAAACACCAAGGGAAGAAGTGTAGATGGAGAAAAAAAGATGTCGCAGGACAGAGTCCTGAGGTACACTGACTGACAGCAGAATGACGGTAGAGGAGGATCCTCCAGAGCTTACACTAAAAGTGCAATGGGAAAGATAGGAAGAAAACCATGAGATAACGGAGCCCTGAAACCCAAGCGAGGACAGCATATCGATGAGTGGGCAGTGATCTACAGTGTCATATACCACAGATAGATTGAGGAAGATGAGGACGGAGTAGAGGCCTTTGGATTTGGCCTGGAGTAGGTCATTGGAGACTCTAGCAAGGGCAGTTTCCATAGAATGAAGAGGGAAAAAGCCCAATTGAAGTGGGTTGAGGATAGCTTAAGACAAAAGAAAGTCAAGACAATGGTGGTGAACAGCACGTTCAAGTAGCTTGGATAAAAAAGGGAGATACAGTGGCGCTAGAAAAGGTTCAAAGAAGAGCGACCAAAATGGTAAAGGGAATGGAACTCTTCTCGTATGAGGAAAGACTAAAATGGTTAGGGCTCTTCAGCTTGGAAAGAGACGTCTGAGGGGAGATAAAAAAATAAGCAGGTAACTCCTAACTAGAGAATAGTTAAGCTCTGGAACACATTGCCAGAGGTTGTGGTAAGAGCAGATAGCGTAGCTGGTTTTAAGAAAGGTTTGGACAATTATCTGGAGGAAAAGTTCATAGTCTGTTACTGCAAAAGACACGGGGGAAGCCACTGCTTGCCCTGGATCGGTAGCATGGAATGTTGCTACTCCTTGGGTTTTAGCCAGGTACTAGTGACCTGGATTGGCCACCGTGAGGACGGGCTATTGGTCTTGATGGACCATTGGTCTGGCCCAGTAAGGCTATTCTTATGTTCTTATGACTAACTACATAAGTTGTAGACCTCACTATTCTTCTTAAACCTAGATACAGAAGCTTGCAGCTTCCAAGTCCTTACACTATAAGACAAACAGTTATAGTGCCCTTGGCCAGTCACCATAGGAATTTCATATAGTGGAGGATTAAAAAGATTTTATCTGAGCAAAAAAACGACACACTCATCTGCTACAAGAATGGTCCTTCGGACAAGCCAGACAAAGTCTGCCTAAAGGAACTTTTTAGTCGTTTTCCATTATTAGCGTGAACCTGTTGGTATACACCTCCTCCACTGCACAGTGCCTCTAGCATACTATACCTATTTTTAGACATTTGTGTCCCAATGGCAACACCAGGGGCGAGGCTAGCATGTTTTAATCATGGGATTTAGCAGCCAGGTTTTCTCAGGAAAGGATGATAGTAATACTGGAGGCCTCCAGATGCAATATGAGCAAGAAATGAAGATGGATAAGCAAAGAGCCCAGAGATTAATAATGTCAAGATGTCATGTTATTATGATGAGAAGAGTCATAGTTCAAAGTAAAAAGAAATAGTTCTGTATATATATATATATATATATTTATTTATTTTTTTTTTAGAAATAAAGTTTAGTGTCTCTTTTACGAAGCCGTTTAGCATGGGCCAATGCAGTAACTGCCATGAAGGCCATTGGGATTTGCAGGCTTTGGGGCTATTGCCGCAGGACAGTCTCTAGCTTTGCTTTGTTAAAGTATGTGTGTGTGTGTGTGTGTGTGTGTGGTAGTGTTGGGGGGTTGTTTAATAAATAACAAAGTAAAAAAAATGAATATAACATTATACATTTTCATTGCACTAATAAAGCATTTTTTGACTAGCTTTTGGGAATTAATTGTAATTACAGCACCAGAGAAAATGCAAATAATTCAGGTGGTAATTAAAAAAAATGAGTGCAAATATATACTTTCAGTTATGTTTTCTCAATATCTGAGGTTAAAAGTGTTAACATTCTTGAAAGCGCCTCTTTTGGAGCTATTCACATCAATATGAACCAAAATTGAACAGAGTGCCACTATGTTAATCCTTATCAGAACTTCAAGCAAGCATCACACTCATAAAACTGGAATGAAAAAAAAAAGAACAAAAAGACGAGGGAAGAAGATAAATAAAAAGGCCTTTATTCATTCCAAAAAGCACTAAGCTATAAGTAATAAAATATGTTTTGACAGTGTAACAAAAAAGAGAAAACAGCAAGCTCAAGATACAGAAATACAAGAAGTCCTTCTACTAAGCCATGTTAAGCAGCTAAAACAGGGTTTTCAGCGAGGTAGACAATAGCTCAGGCCAATATTGCTGTCTACTGTATTAAGAAAGAAGTCTTTGTGTTAAAAACCCAACATTAGCTGCCTAATGCAGGAATGCACTGGGCCAAAGCATGACAGATGAAGAGTTGTGGCTGGCTGTGACAGCTACGCCATGCACTCAACTTCCAATGCTGCAGCTGAGTTTACCACCACTTCAAGAGGAAATGGTAAGTAAAGCTACAGTATTGGTAGTCCATTGGTGCAGCTGTTGACAGGTGCCACATTCCTTCTGATTCCCTCCCAAAAAGCCACTCATTGCTCAATCTCCTCCTCAAAGTGCCATTTCGCGCAATGCACGGCAACGGCAAAAAAGTTAACAGAATACTAGGAATGATTAAGAAGGGGATTACAAACAGATCTGAAAAGGTTATCATGCCTTTATACCGGGCCACGATACGCCCCCACCTGGAATACTGCATCCAACACTGGTCCCCGTACATGAAAAAGGACATACTACTACTGAGAAAGGGTCCAGAGAAGAGCAACAAAAATGGTTAAGGGACTGGTTGCCATACAATGAGGCTAGAGAAACTGGACCTCTTCTCTCTTGAGAAGAGAAGACTGAGAGGGGACATGATCGAAACATTCAAGATATTGAAGGGAATTGACTTAGTAGAGAAAGGGAGACTGTTTACCCTCTCCAAGGTGAAGAGAACGAGAGGGCACTCTCTGAAATTAGAAGGGAAAAAATTCCATACAAACGTAAGGAAGTTTTTCTTCACCCAGAGTGTGTAGAAACCTGGAATGCTCTTCCAGAGGCTGATATGGGGGAAAACACCCTTCAGGGATTCAAGATAAGGTTGGATAAGTTCCTACTGGAACAGAACATATGCAAGTAAGGCTAGACTCTAATAGGGCACTGGTCTTTGATCTAAGGGCCACCGTGTGAGCAGACTGCTGGGCACGATGGACCACTGGTCTGACCCAGCAGTGGTAATTCTTATGTTTTTATGTTCTTATGTACCCAGGGTCAGCATTGATGGGGCAGAGGTCCAGAGCAGTCTACCTAGTTGGCCCCAGGATTCAAAATAGCACTGATGACCCCTAGTAGCAGTTTTGCGGTACTACCACTAGAGGGCCTTTTTCCATATAAGAAGGACAGAATTTACCAATGGAGAAATGGAGCCTAATGTCAGGGAGTAGATTGGAAGGAGTGTGGTACTTCAAGGAGAGGATCAGTAAGAGATTCAGCCTGGGGAGTGGTGGTGCAGGAAGAGAGCCAGCTTTTGGTGGTGAGGAGGTCAAAGAAGGGAGATTGAATAGAAGTAGGGTGCATCAGCTATATGTCAAGTCAATATATCAAATTTGAGATTTGATGATAATAAATAGTTTTGACAATTGGTGTTTGGAAGCCATTAAATCTGACTCCTACTTCAGCACTTTTTCCTGGTGACTTACAAGGGGGTATCCCCTTTGCCCTTCTGGCTTTCTCTGTTGCCCTGGGACTGTGGTACACCACTGTGGCATGTCTGGATATACTTTTTTTTTCATTTTATAGACTTGGCTCTCACTACATTACTTATGAAATGCAGGACAGATGTTTACTGCAGCCCCTGCATTTACCACAGAGGTTCTGCAGTTACCACATGTTAATTTTCACATTATGCATGTGATAATGGCAAATCATACTGCACTTTAATTTAAAAAAAAAAAAGCTCTTAAGTCTTTAAGAATCTAGCTTGATCAGAGATAGAGGGGTTAAAATAAGGCTTCAAAATAGCAATGAGGACAATGTAATCAATCAGACAGATCAACTTCAATCAATTCTCCTCCAGCACCATAAACGTCAGGTCCCAAAAGAGAAAACTGGTGTGCATTTGTACATTATTTATATCAGGTACAAACAACAGTATTCAAAGTTACTGCACTGCATATCCTTAGTTTTTCTGTGAGATATCCCAAGGATGTGTAAAGATCTTTTAGATATTAAAGTTTATTTCCCAAATTAGACCAATTTAAAAAATTATTTATTTGATAGGTGATTTAGACCTACAATACTTCCTCATTTAGGGGTCCTTTTATTAAAGTGCAGCAAAATCTGGACTTAATGCATTTTAACATAGGAATTTCTTGCACAATAAGCCCAAATTTAACATGGTATGTTGCTTTTTCTTTTCTTTTTCTAATTTACAGCTCATGTGCTAATATTCACATTGGCATGTGGTGCATGCAAAAAATTAATCTATGGGGTATTTACCGTACTACTTCATATTTAGGTAGTACCGTGTTTCTCCAAAAATAAGATACTGTCATATTAATTTTAGGCCCAAAAAACGCACTAGGTCTTATTTTCAGGGTATGTACATGATCATCTCTCCCCTCCCTTCCTCTCCTTCACTCCAATTCTTCCTCTTTCCTTTTTCTCCCCCACATGTGCATTCCTTGTGCAGCAGGACCCTTGCCCAGCTTCCCTTCCCTCTCTCCCATCCCTCGTGCATCAGGACCCTTACCCAGCTTCTATCCTTCCCTCCCATCTTTTGTGCATCAGAACCCTTTAACAAGTACCCTCCCCCCTGGGCACCCGAAACCCACAGCCGAAACCCCATCCTTCCCTCCCTCCCATCCGAACCCCACTTACCGCGAGCGAGCCCTACAAACCTCACTAAGCAGCATCGGGCCGGCAGCACTCTAAACAGGCTGCTTCGGCCTTGTCCACCTGTGAATTCACTCTGTTGCAATACTGATGACATCATCAGTAACACAGCAGAGTGAATTCATAGGCAGACAAGGCCAAAGCAGCCTGTTTAGAGTGCTGCTGGCCCGACACTGTACTAGGGCTTGCTCATATTCGGTGGGGTTCGGATAGGGGTTCAGCTGCGCGGCAGGGACAGGTGCTCTGGAGGTGGGGTGCTCGCTCAAGGGTTCTGCGGCCCAAGGGATGGGAGGGAAGGGGAACTGCTGGTGAATTCTGGGAATAGGGCTTATTTTTGGTGTAGAGCTTATTTTCAGGAAACACGGTACCTCATAGTTATTACTTCATACTAATCCCTAAATTCTATAAAGTTCACCTAAAGTTAGGCGCCTACATCGGCGTACCTAGCTGATTTAGGTGCTTAACTTACCTCCCCTTTTACAAAACTACGCAAGAGATTTTTACCCGGCTTGCTGAATGCTCTACGCTGCTCCAACATCATAGAGTTCCTAGGAGCATCGAAGCAGCACTGAGCATTCAGTGCACCAGCTGGTGCTAAAAACCTCTTGGGCGGTTTTGTAAAAGGGGGGATTCATTGATAAGCTTCATCGATGCCAATAATTGGCAATTAACAACTCATAATTTACATTAATTGCACTTAATTGAAAAGTGCATAACTTGGTAGGCATATAGCAAGTTTCAAGTTTATTAGTTTCTTGATATACTGTCAATCAAACATATCTAAATGGTTTACAATAAAATTAAATATATAAATAAATTAAAACCATGTTAAAAAATTATTTAGGGTTTTTCACAGATAGTACTTAACTGACATGAAGCAAAGAGGATGAAGGGGAAGGGAATATATTGTTACATTAAGAAAAAATTAAAAATGAAGGGAAAAGGGGGGAAACACAATAAGTTAGAACATGTACCTAGTCCAAAGTGCCTATCTAAAAGTGGGCATTGTTAGGGGCGTATCTTGGGTGCATTTTTTGGGTTATGTACCTCTTTTTGATTTAGACATTGTACACACAACTTAGGTGCATGCATTTATGTCAAGAAAACCCTAGCATACATTATTGTATTTATTTATTTTAAGAATTTATATTCCACATTGTCACACCCATACTCTATGTGGACGCCCTGATTTGGTTTAAAATGAAAAGGAAATGGGATTTTGTAATTGTGGTTGAGCTTCTTTTATTTAGCATATACTAACAATTAGCATATGCTAAATGCTGAAAAGCCCATAGGAGTAATAAATATTTTAACTTGTAGAGATGTATAAGGGAATTTACAGAAGTAAAATAGCGGACCAGGCACAAATTGTCAGTAAGGCTCAGATTCTCAAAACAATGCTGCGATCGGTCAGTGCCTGAAGAAACGGTGCCAATCACACATCACTCAAACTCTGACACCATTTTGAAAATTGCAGTCTGCTTAATGGCGCTGAACATCAACTTCGCCCATAACCACGCCTCTTTTGATGTTCAGCGCTGGTAAGAATCTGCATAGATGTGATTCAGGTGCCTTTTTTTTGTAGATGCCTCGTGGCACCTACTTTTTTTTTCCTAATTAGTTTTTAATTTGGTCAATTACCCAACATTAATGGACAATTAAAACAATTAACTTAGGTGCCATTTGGGCAGATCTAAATAAATGTGTTAGATTACTACAACACATGGAAGGATTAAAAAGCCCAATATGGTCATGGACTTCTTCTATAACACTCATTAATCAAGAAGAGAAAAATGGTCTTGTGATGAATCTGTTTTGAGATACCATTTAGGTTTTTTTGTGCCCTACGCAGCTATAGTGGAGGACAAAACATCCCTACAAGTCTTTATAAAATAGGTGTCTAAATGCCATCCCAAGCTAGGTGACCTGTTATAAACTTACTCTCCTAATGCTGAAAATCCATGCTAAGCTATTAACTTTATTCCCACCTTAAATCCACTACAGCCTACCGTAAATGCAGGAATCTTCAAGGCTGAATCAGAAAATTTCATATAAAGTAGCAATTGAACTGATTTGTAATGTTTTCAATTGCTGCAACTGTGATATTAGACTAGATAGGTCACTCTGAACTATTGTTGTCATAGCTAGAGTACCAAAATATTAATTCCTTAGGCACTTCACAACTTCCTATCTTTCAAGGGCAGAAGCAACAGATGTTTTCCATCAAAGGGAAAGTATTTTCAGACTACTTTCATTAAATTGTCATTTTAAAAAGCGTTTCAATTTCAGCCCACTTTCTGGTTTGTTAGGTCTAAGGCAAGTGTGAGATGACTGAAAATGTAGCCATTGTTCTTGATTCATGTGCCTTGCCAAAGTCTCCTATAGGTCCTATGTTGTTTTCAGTATGAGAGTTTTATGTGATCATATACGTAATTTTCTTAGTGTAAATATAGCCATAAAGGTCCCCATTTGTCTTTATTTCCAAATTAAAACCTAATGTGCACAAGCACTAAAATGCATTAAAAATGAAACATGGATTGTTGTCAATGAATCAATAACTTTTATATGTTAATATTGCAGGACACGCAGAATATGTAAAAGAAAATAGATTTCTAAGTGTTACCATGGCAGGCAATAAATAACAAATTTGAAAGTAACACTGATATGACATGCACAGTAAATAGCAAACATATAATTGAACTACAGTAAATGAGCCTTAAAGACAGAATCATTCTTTTCTCCTTAATATTAGAAGATGAAGTTGTAAGTTTCTCTTTGGTGCCTTCATTCTTTAGTAAAACCAAACAATGTTTTTTTTTCATTCTAGTAAAGCATAATATTACAGACAGGTAAACAGTAAAACTGAATAATCTGTCATGCAAATGCTTATCCTTAAGTCTGATGGAAGAAAAATGCATTAAATTACATGACTAATGTTCGATAGTTAGGAACACAGGAAGTTCTGGACATGGAGGTTGTAGGGTGAAGGGAAAAAAACAGACATGATGTGAGTAGAAAGACAGGTGGGAGATGTTGGACACGGGGTGGATGCAATAAGAAGAAAAAGGAGGTTCTGGATATTGGAGTAATAGGTAGATAGGGGGCATGCTGACACAGAAGGAGGGAGAAGGATAAGGGAGAGGAACAAGAGATGCCAAGTCCATGGGAGGGAAGTAAAGGAAAGGAGATACCAGACCATGGAGGGGGAAGGAGAGATGCCAGGGCATGGAGGGGGGGAAGAAGACAGATGCCAGACCATGGGAAAGGAAGGAAGGAGGGAGGGAGAGAAAGGAAGGAGAGGAGATGCCAGATAATGGAGGGGGAGGGGGTTGTTGGAAGGAGAGGAGAAATATGCCAGGGCATGGGGGAGAGACAGGAAATAAATGCCAGACCAGAGGGAGAAAAGGTGCCAGAGCATGGAGGGAAAGAGATGCCAGGGCATGGGGGAGGGAAGGAGATAGAGATGCCAGACCATGGGGTAGAGTGGGAAGGAAGGAAAGGAGAAGAGAGAGATTCCAGAGCATAGGGAGACAGAAAAATGGAGAGGGAGTAAAGCTGAAATGAATCATGTACAAAAGACAGTTTATGGAAGGAGCATAAAAAGAGGGAAGATACCATATGGAAGAGAGAGTGGGCAGGGACACTGGATGGAAAGGGCAGAAAGGGTAGAGAATGGAAGGGGCGAGACAGAGGATGAACAGTAGATGGAAGGGGTAGAGAGAGGGAGACAGACACTGAATGGAAGTGTGGAAGAGAGGAGGGACAGACACTGAATGAAAGTGTGGGGGATAGGAGGGACAGACGCTGAATGGAAGGTAGGAGGAGAGGAGGGACAAACACTGAATGGAAGTGGGGAGGAGAGGAGGGACAGACACTGAATGAAAGTGTGGGGGAGAGGGGGGCAGACTGAATGGAAGTGGAGGGAGAGGGGGGAGCAGATGCTGGAAGTGGGAAGGAGAAAGAAAAAAGGGCACATGCTGGATTGAGGAAAGAGAATAGAGTTAGATACTGGAAGGGTTGAGGGAAAGAGGTGGCGAGCTGTAGGTAGACAGTAAAAAAGGAAATTGATGAGAGGGTAGTAAGAACGTAATCTAGATGGATGCAGAAAATAAATTGTAAAGTAAAATGAGGGAAGAAAGGGATTGCAGAAGAGAGGTGTGGGAGAGGGAAGGAGAGGAGAGAGATGCCAGACCAATGGAGGTGAAAGGAGAGATAGAAGGGGGAGGCATACAGTTTCTGGAAGGGGCATAGAAGGAGAGAAGATGCCATATAGGGGCAGAGAAATGGCACAGTGGATGGAAGGAAGAGAGTAACAAGAAGATGAGGAAAGCAGAAACCAGAGAAGACAAAGGTAGAACAAAAATTTTCTATTTATTTATTGCTTTAGGAGACATGTGTCACTGTTTCTGTGGTGTTGCAATGTATGCAGAGTCCAGTTTCTTGCTGGTTCAATTTAACCTTTGTCTATGTATTTCTATTTTATCCCCCCTTTTACAAAACTGTGGAGCGTTTTTTAGCGCCAGCCGTGGTGGTAGCAGCTCTGATGCTCAGAATTCCATGAGCATCAGAGCTGTTACCACCATGGCTAAAATCCACACTACAGTTTTGTAAAAGGTGGAGGGGTTAGTTTGTGATGACATTCCATACTAGGCGAAGGTGTTTTCTGTGTTCTGTGTGTTCGAAAGACATGGTTTCCTGTTAGGATTGATGGTGTAGGATTGATCTGTACTAGTCTGGCTTGTTTAGTTTTACAATGGGTTTATTGATGTTGTACTGCTCACTGCAGTATGTAAGATGCTGCCTTTTCCTAGGTACTCATGTGTGATGTGTGGCTTGTTGCTAAAAATCATGCTTTTCGTACAGATGGGGGAAGGGGGGTGCCAAAAACTGATGGGCCCCAGGTGTCACATACGCTAAGTACGCCACTGCTTAACAACTCTCTCTTCTATTCTAATTATCCCCCTTTTTCATTATTATTTACCTAAGAACGCCGTTCAGTCCACTTCTCAACGCCAGTGGTGTAAGAATACCATTGAGGGAGAAAACTGGGTAGTCCCTAAAAGAGATATAATAATCAAAGTAAGAGCTAATACAATGCTCTCCTGCGAATTTGCGGTCCACGATTTGCAGTCCAGGTCATTTGTGATATTTTCCGACCGCTGGAGAGGCAGGAGAGGGCAGCCAGAGTGAAAGTGAGTGAAGGAAATCACTCGCGGTATGCTCCAATCGCCTCTTCCTGTGCTAAAGTCGGGCCTCACCAATCAGGAGCTGCGTGTTCTGTGTTCCTCAACTGTCATGATTTTAGGGTGGTGTGTCCTATGTGTTTTTTATTTATTTATATATATATATATATATATATATATATATATATATATATATATTCTTTTTTGGGGGGTAGTTGGAGAAATAGTATGGATGATATGGATGAATGCGGTATGTGTTTGGGAGGAGGATGGAGTGTTGGGTTTAGAGGGAACTGTTGGCATATCTGCCTGCAAGTGTTTGTGCTATAAGGCCTTTCATGGGACTTTGTGTATCACTTAATGAGTTTTGATTGCTGGCTTAAAAGTTCTAACTTACAATGTCAAAGGCCTTAATTCTCCTTATAAGTGACATTCATTGCTTCAAGAATTATTATGGGTTCAGTCTCATATAGTGTTGTTGCAAGAAACTCACTTGTTAATGAGATCTGAATGGTTATTAGTACACTCCCCTATCCTGTGCAATATTTTGCTTCAAAAACTGATGACACTAAGCAACGAGGTGTGGCCATATTATTTCACTCTTCTCTACAAATAAAGCTTCAATATATTAAGAGAGATTTGGCATGTCTCTACATCTTGCTACATTTATTGGTTAATCAGGAGGAAGTGACCATAGCTTCAATATATGCACTCAATGAACATCAAGATCAGTTTTTCTTTTCTATCACACAAGTTTTGAAGGGTTTTGTTAAAGATCATCTAATATAGGGCAGAGATTTTAATGCTACTCTGCAAACTTCACTAGATCAAGCTGCACCACCCTTGGGAGTAGATGCTAAAATGTTCAAGTCATTGAATCAATTGGGGGTGTTTGATGCTTTGCATTTTGGCTATTCTCAACAGAGGGATTATACTTTTTTCTCTGATTATCACACTTCTCCCAATTACAAAAGTGAGCAGTCTACACAAATCAGAGTTCAGACCACTGCCAAGAGTTGAACCCATCAGCTAAGTACAGCTCTTTGTCCCAGGGTCAGTATCACCAAATGGATTATTTTTTGCACATACCCCAACAATAATGAATCTGACTTTTAAGCCAGGGAATGTGGCATATGATCTCAGCCTCTAAATTTCTTGCTACTTCTCACCATTTGCATTGTTCCAAAGAGACCTTCTCTCTGGAGTCGATCATAGATTTTTATTTTATTTTTTTCTGTATCTTTTTGCCACATTTTACTGACCTTACACTGCATTTTTTAGTACTTGAAGATCTCCTCTTTCTCTCTCCCCATAATTCACAGAGTAATCGCTTGGACTGATGTTTTCTAAGATCAATACTGTTCTGATACTTTTCTCTTTTACCAAAAAGTTCGGCTTTCTCACATCTAACTTTTATCAATCAGAATGGGAATGTCCCAGGTAAACATAACCTCTTCATTCTCCATATTTCTTTTAGGTTTATCACCCCCAGTGCTTTTCTAGTACAACAATGCTGTAATGTTTACAGAGCTGCAAATGGATGAGATGTGCCACCTTATTCTGCCTTTCAGTACTGAAATATTCTGCCATTAGAATTTTGTAGCCTAGTACAAGATGAGTGATTTTTGCCACCTCTTTCTTACAAAATCTACAAATGTCTGTTGTAGCAGACTTTTTTCTTTTATGCTTGCTGGAAACCATCTTGTCAGTAATCTGTTGTTCTGTTCTTCAGCTATCAATTGCTCATCCTTAGGTTTCAATTCACCTCTCCTTAACCATTCAACTGCGCAGTTTTTATCAATGAATGGATCCTAGAGTAGCAATTTATATTTCTTGCTCTACTTGGTTTTCGTCAGGTGTTGACCTAATTCCTTGAAGAGATTTTCTTCTTCCTTTACAAATTCTGTTGCTTCCTTTCTTTTTGGTACCAGTGGATACTCACTTATTCATTCTACTCTTTAGAAAGCTTGTCCAAGTTTAATGATGGAGATGGATTCTGGACATTTACTTTCATCTTTCAATATATTTTGTGCATTTTGGTCTGATGAGGCTATAAGTAAGTTTGGAGGCCTATAATAGTGCTCATTTCAGTGTTCAGGTTTTTTTTTCCAGACTTTTCTGTGCACGTGGGGTCTCTGGCATCTCAGCTTTTTAACTGAGGTATTACCTCAATATACAATATACTGTATAATAGTGTTCCTTTTTCATCTGCTTTTATGTGAACTGGGTCCTTCTTTATTTTTATGATAAGGTTTATATTTCATGAGTACACCTCCTAAATTTAGGGCTTCTTTTACAAAGCCACAATAGCGATGCTGCCTCAGTAAACGCACTGAAGCCCATTCAATTCCTGTGGACTTTGGTTCATTTCCACAGCAGCATCGCTACTGCAGCTTTGTAAAAGTATAATCCACTCAGGTACTTTTTTTGCATTTTACCTAGGAACATAGGGACTGATTCTGTAAGTAGTGCCTGCCGTGTGTCACGGATAGGAGCTGCTTTCAGAATTGGGGATGCCAGTACCTAGCAAAGACCCTGGGCGCCGGAAATATAGGCCAGGGTTTTACAGCCCTACATTTCTGGGATCCTTGCATAATCACAGCTAGCAACACCTAGTGATGCTGAACTCTGGTGCCATCCCTAAACACGCACACTTCCGGTCTTTGATGTCACTAGGCAACAGTAGGTACCATGGACCTAGGTGCTGGTCCAGGAGGCCGCCTAGCATTGCCTACATTTTTGTGTTGACAAGGTTTTAATTGATTTTAATGGTATGACCAATTATCATGCCACTTAGAACCAACTAAAATCCTTAAGTTAGTCGCCGGTAGGCACAACGGTAGGCTTTTCGAGAAACCGGCCCATAGTGCCATCACAAACTTGTCCATGTACATAGACATGTAGAAAAATGATGGCAGATAAAGGCCAAATGGCCCATCCAATCTGCCCATCTGTAGCATCCACTACCTCCTCCTCTCCCTAAGAGATCCCACATGCCTGTTCCATGCTTTCTTGAATCTTTGTCTCTACCACCTCTATTAGGAGACTATTCCACGCATCTACCACCCTTTCTGTAAAAAAAAGTATTTCCTTAGATTACTGAGTCTATCACTTCTAATTTCATCCCATTCCCTCTCACTCTAGTTTCCTTTCAAATGAAAGAGACTCACTTCATGTTTTTTTATGCCATGTAGGTATTTAAAAATCTCTATCATATCTCCCCTCTCCTGCCTTTCCTCCAAAGTATACATATTGAGATATTTAAGCCTGTCTCTGTACGCCTTATGATATTTAGCCATTAGATTGATGGTGTCCCTAAGGAAAATCCCAAAGGTATTCCTATTGTTAGTGGTGCTGCCCTCTTTATGGCCTAGAGCACAGGTGTCAAAGTCGGTCCTCGAGGGCCGGAATCCAGTCGGGTTTTCAGGATTTCCCCAATGAATATGCATGAGATCTATGTGCATTCACTGCTTTCAATGCATATTCATTGGGGAAATCCTGAAAACCCGACTGGATTACGGACCTCGAGGAGGGACTTTGACACCCCTGGCTTAGAGAATAATTTTGAGTCCCACTGAAATGGCAAAGATCAAGTCACCCAACGCCCTAGTTTTATTTAGAATAGATATCATAATAAGCTCAATAGTCACTTAAAAAGCAACAACATGGTAATAAATTGCATTATTAAATCAAATATATTAGGATCTTCATAAAGAAAAAGAGAAGCAGCAGCTTTGAATTGTAATTCCTCCATACTTTTAATCATATCTAGATCCAGAGAATATAAATATACAAATTCATAAAATGTCCAAAAACAACATTTGCATAAAGTGAGTGTGTAGCAATAACTTTAAAAATGTATAAATTCACTTATCTTCAATACTGTATTTGCATAACTGTTATTTGCAAATCAGCTGCTATTATTACAGGCAGCTGAATTGGAATAACAGTTGCTTTCAAGTCCTAACTCTAGCCTACTTATAAAGTACCCATATCTGTTTGTCATTCCCACTTTATTCCCCTACCCTACCCAGTGGAGGCCTTCAGGACATCAGGAGAGGGGGAACAGGGTACAGGGCGGGGAGGGGGGCTGGGTGCAGAGCCTGGTAGGGAGTGAGGCGGGCTGAGTGCAGAGCCTGGAAGGGAAGGGAGGGAGGGAAGAGCATAGATCCTGGGAGGGTACATGAATATTAACCCTCCCTACCTCCATCTTATATTCAAGTCAACCTTTTCCCTCCTTTTTTGGGGAAAAGGGTACTTTGTCTTATACTCAGACTGACTTATATTCGAGTATAAATGGTAACTTGCCAACCTGCACTAAAAACCTCCAATACAGATTGATAAAACAGCGGAGAAGGTGAATAGTGCAATGATCTGTTCTAGGATCAGTATTTTATAACATATTTATAAATGATCTGGAAATTGGAACAAGTGAGCCGATTACGAGGGGGTGCTGAAAAATCGTACATTTGCAGATGGCACAAAACTATGAAATCACACCTGGACAGCATGAAATTGCAGGAGGATTTTACGTTTTATTTATTTTTATTTAAAATATTTATAACCCTTATACCAAAACATCTATGTGGCTAACAGTAAAACATACATAATCCAATACATAAAAACATTTAAATCATTTTTAAAACAAATTTTTTTAAAAAACTTATTTTGAGCAACTCCTATATTTTAGGTAGAATATCAATACAATTTGAGAAATCATGGTATGTACATAAATATTCAAAAGGAGTTAAGGGTCCATATTCAACTCAGATAATGAACCAGGTACTCAAATAACGAACCAGGCTTATTTAGGACTACATTATTGGGTCTAAATGCTACGAAGCCCATTTTATACCTGACAAGAGTCTCTACTGTCCAATTAAATCACTATGAATGTGAACCAGGTAGTTCCTACATTGGATGTAGGCCACATCTTTCATTCTGATCCTGTCTCTGTCTGAGGTTTGACTCAGTATTTGAGCATGTAATGCATTGTTAACAAAAATAGTCACACCTGCTCAGAATATATTCTTGGGGACCCATTTTGATCTGAATTTAGAGGATGCTGTGATAGACAAAAAGGTTTCTTGTAGCATCTTCTAATGTTATGCATTTAGAAGTTTTGCTGATTTTGTATGATGATTAGAGCCTGTTGACATTAAGGGCTCCTTTTACAAAGCTGTGGGCTTGGTGCATTTGCCACGGGAGAATCACTACCGTGATTTTGTAAAAGGTTCCTAAGGGAGAGAACATTAAATCTGGATCATCAGGATGCCATTATAGTATAAAATTACATTTACAGATAGGTGGATCTCATACATCTAAATTATACTGTATCTCTTATAATCTGTAGTTTACTTCCCTGTGGAACAATAAGTGCATAATGATAACAAACAGATGAAACAATCTGTGCTGAAAGAACCACAAAACTCACTCCTGGAGCTTCCCTCATTTATTTAGCACAAATCAAGCATGCAGCAATTGATGTCTATGCATTCCCAAAATCTCACCCACTCACCTCCTGCCATATTTATTCAAGTATACATATCCTTTGATTGCTTTCTAATCATACAAATCTCAAACATGTTACTTACCATTCATACCTCACTCTCACAAAGTTCACTCACACTTTCACCTGACCACCGAGCCAAACTCATTCCCCTTCTTCAGTTCATCACTCATGCTGAAACATACACAGCAAATCTATACCCCCCTCAAAAAAAAAAAAAAGTATGCCCTAACAGAACCTTTCCTCCATGCATTGAATGAAAAGTTTCAGAGTACATCTAATATATGACAAAAGACATTAGATGATAGAGATTAACCTCCCCACACCCCACCCCCACTCAATGGGGGAGGGTGGGCAGGCAGGGATTCCAGGTATACAACTTAATTTTGGGACAAAGGCTGGAAGGCAGGAAGGGGGCACAAACTCGACACAGAAGGAAGGGAGGAAAGGGGCACTAACTTGGGACTTAGGAAGGAGGGAATAGAAAGGGAGAATTGTTGGGCATGAATGTATGAGTGAGAGATGGTGCACATGGGGAAAGGAAGAAAGAAAAATTGGACATAAAGACAGAGAGGAGTGAGGTAGAGATGCATGAGAAATAGAAGGATGAGAGGGAGAAATGTCGAATACAGTGGTGCCTCGCATAACGGACGCCTCGCACAGCGAACGCTGCGCATAACGAACTTTTTGTCTTGCTCCCTATAACGAACTTCGTTTCACACAACGAAGTCGCCCGAGGGGCCCGGGGGGGGCGGAACTACTCTCGCCGCTTCCTAATGTGAGCCGGGAACAGCAGCACCCTCCTGTCTGAATGCAGTGTTCCATCATCTCCCTCCACCTTACCTTAGATGCCGAGTTTTCCGGCTTTCTTTTTCGGCCAGCCACACACTTTCAAAGAGCAGCACATGCGCGCATGCTCTGTTGTTCAATCTTCTCCTCTGACGCAACCGGAAACCGGAAGTTGCAGGAGAGGAGAACATTGATCAACTTCAGCAGCTGCGCGTGCACAGCTTTTTGAAAGCGTGCGGCTGGGTGAAAAAGAAAGCTGGCAAACTCTGCATATAAGGTGAGGTGGAGGGAGGGAAATGTAGGGCTGCAGAACGAATTATTTTGTTTTACATGTTTTCTTATGGGAAAACAGGGCTGCAGAATGAATTATTTTGTTTTACATGTATTCTTATGGGAAAACGCGTTTCACACAACGAACGTTTCACATAACAAACTTGCTCCTGGAACGGATTAAGTTCGTTGTGTGAGGCACCACTGTATAGTGGTAGAGACGGACTTAGGGACAGATTGAAGGGGATGCAAGGGGGATGAATGTTGGACATAGTTATGGAGGGAAAGATGTGGCATTGTGCTGGAGAGGGGTGATAGAAAGAAAAATGGGCATGGGGCTGGTAGGCAGTGATAAAAAAAAAGCTGCACATGATCTGGGGGATGAGAGAGTTAGAAATGTTGGATGTGACAGTAGAGGGGGTGGGAGAGATGCCTGGATCTCGCAAGACAGATGGACAGTGAGAGAGAGAGAGAGAGAGAGAGGGAGCCTTGTTGCTAATAGAGTTGGAGGAGAGAGGAAGAAAAGTTGGACTCATGGTGGGACAGAGAGAGATGTTGGTTGGGGAAGGAAAAGAGGTCCGGAGGAGAGGAAGCATGCAGGAGGCAGAAAGTGTTGGACTCATAGAGAGAGAGAGAGAGATGGATGGGGAGGGAAGAAAGGAAGGAAGGAGAAATGTCACACTCAGGAGAAGGGGGAGAGGACAGAGAGTTAAAAAGTTGGACTCATGGAGGGACAGAGAGAGATGTTGGTTGGGGAAGGAAATGAGCTCCGGAGGAGAGGAAGCAAGCAGGAGGCAGAAAGAGATGGACTGGTGGAAAGGAGGGAGAAATGTTGGATGTGGCAATAGAAGGAGTGGGAGAGATGCACCCTGGATCTCTCTCTCTCTCGCGCGCTCTCTCTCTCATTCTCTCTCTCTCTCTCTCTCTCTTTTCCCACTCCCTTTGCAGCAAGGGAACAATTCTATACCTGAGCATCAAAGTTAGGTATGAAAAGTAGATGGGTAATGCACTTAGGTCAAAATTCTATACTGTATATGGCACCTAAAAAATCAGTGCTAATCAGAATATTTTATTTTTATTTTATTTATTGATTTTGAAAAACATACAGACAGTGCAATCAAATACAATAAACTAATTTCATTAAAGCACTTATGTATAACAAATATATATTAAAATAAATCCTCTATCTTATAATCCCTCCCGCCCATCCTCTCTCCCTTTACTGGAAGTGTATTTAGCTTGTAACATCAGATCTAGTAAAATAGATTAATTTATGACAACTTCAGTTACCTTGAATGTGTGTTACAAAATCATCTAATGGACCCCAGATTTCTTTAAATTTCCAGGTGATCAGAATAGCAGTTAGAGCGATTCTATAAAAAGCACTCGCTCTATATATAGAATTGTACTTAATGGCCAAATGTGGTATAACATTTAGGAACCCCCCATTTAAACCAAGAAAAACCAGATCTAAACACCTGTGCCTAAGTTGTGCATTGATTGGGATTGTTCTTTAACAGTGCCCCTAACTTTTAGGAATGTCTTTAATCTGCCTATGGCCCCAGCCATGCCCCTTTCAAGATTCATGCACTAGAAGTGATGCACACCACTTTACAGAATGTGCCTACAAAGCTGTGCACTTAACTTCTAATGAGTGCCAATTATCATCAATTATTAGGTATTAATTGCTAATTTTTGGCCCCAAAATCTCAGTTTATATTTGAGTAACACTGGGCCACAGACTTAAATACAGGACCTAAGCTGTATTAGGCTAACAGAAATAAAGGATGAAAACTTGGTGAGGAGACAACACTTGTTTTTGTGCAGCCATATGGTCTCACAAAATGGCAACGGTTCTCTAACAGAAGCTAAAGAAGTACGGGCTAAAGCCCTCTTGCTGCAGCTTAGCTCTATGGGAATTTGAGTCCACAGAGCATACACTGATTTACATATCTAAGATCACACACTCTATATACAAGAAACTGCGCATATGAAATGGGGGGCAAAACAACATATTTTTAAAGATCCATTGAAAGGAATGTTACTACAATAGCAGTGTTAGTAGAGTTAAAATTATTCATGCCTGCACCGGAATTAAATATGATCATCCCTGAGGGTTCATAAAAGAGTATAAAGGCACATATGTACTTGACTGAATCAGTGCTAAGTGGAATGGATAGTATTAGTGAAGTGTTTATGGAGACTCGTCTTCAGAAAAAGAAAGGCTGCATGTTTTTTTCAGGCTGTGGTAAAAATCTTTTTTTTTTCCGTAGTCCACATCTGTTAATATTATTATTGTTATTATTTTATAATGATAAGTACTGAGCAAAACCTGGATATTGCTCCTTAATGTATTCCCCCTGTCGAAAATATATTCTGTGACACATTTCCAAAAACCTTACCACTATAAATCCAAACAGTTTAAAAAGAGACTGAACACTGCACACTGTATGCAACAAGAATTCATTTGGAAAAGAGCTGAAAAAGTGAAAGTATGCTGACACATATAATTTGGTTTCAGATGTATAATGCTGATAGTCAAAACCAACTTTGCAACCACTGCACTTTTCCCAAATGTTTGCTACAAAAAGCAGCTTATCTACAGTTTTATAGACTTCATCTGTAATTGTCCTGTGCTATATACTTTCTATTTTCCCAAGTCCTTTCTTTTACTTTCCCTCCTTTCTAGGCAGGTAAGTTCATTGCAAATTGTTGAGGGTTGTATTCCACAAATATTTATTATTATTAAAAGATGTCTCCTGCCTATCTGTACATTGATGAATGATGGGGGCAGTAGGAGCTCAGTGTTTCTGTTTTCTAGTGCCTAATTTGGTAAGGAGATCCCATTACTTCAGTTCTACTCCTACAGAACTTGGGGCAAAATCAACCTACACCACCTATCCATAGGGCATCCCCCACCCCTCTTTTACAAAGTCACATGACAAAAGCCCCAAAGCCCTTTAAATCCCTATGGGCTTTGGGGCAGTTAACACAGTGGCAACAGCTAGCACAGCTTTGTAAAAGGGGGTGTTTATTTGCTAGTGGCAATCAAAAAAAATAGCTGAGGAACAGTTTCAGCTTCCACAGATTCAGGCAGACAGTTTGCATTTAATATAATTTTTTGAGAGATCAGATTTTGGTGGCCTTATGCTGACAGCAATTGTTTTAATTACACTTGCATTGGAGGTGGATAAAGATTGGCTCTTAAGGATGTTCATTAAAACCAAGGGCTTTATTTTTATGAACTCTGGAATACATTTATTTACTGCTGCTTCTAAATCTACTCAGGAGAAACCCAGCAATTTTTTTTTTTTTTTTTTTTTACTTTGTCCTTCAATTTGGAGGTCTTTTCTTTCTCTATTTTTCATGTAAATTGATTTATAAAGCTAGGAAGATCTAGTTATATTCTTTTGAGTCTCAACAATTGTCTATGTTCCTAGCTAACAAAACTGTTGTTAGAATAGCAGTGGTTCTACAGAGTTTTATTTTTCAAGCTGGGTGTAGGCCAAGGCTGGGCTAAATTCCAGTAGGCTGAAGGGTACTCTTTCCTGGGCACATTTTGCTTCACTCTTATCAAATAAGCAGTCACCAGTCTCAGTGGTTAACTTCAATTTGCGTGACCAACAGGAACTCAATAATCACAGCTCATAAAAGCCAACTTCATATTTACAGTTCAAATATATCAAGAAGAGCAGTTTGTCCACAAAACTCTTATCTTCAATATCACAGTTCAAACAGAGGAAAATAATACTCCAGTCCAGTTCAAATGCAGCCTGCTAGTGTCAGGAGATAGTATGTGGTAATTGCCACCCTATTCCCTTACATTCCTAAGTCTGGTCCTTACAATGTCCTTAATGTTTCTGTCCCATCCCAGAACAGGGGATTTCCAATGGCACAATGAAAGTCCTTCCAGAAGTGAGGCACTTGCACTCCCATTTCTTCTACCTGGGGCGTCTTTTCCTCCAAAGCACTCCTTCTTGTTTCCAAGCTAGGAACACGCCACAGGCACCCTCTGCTGTGTGACAAGGGTTTCAGAAACAATGCCAATTTCTCTTGGCTCCCAGGACTTCTCCCTCAACTCTAGGGTCTCGGTGAAGGTGTGTGTGTGTGTGATTGGGGGGGGGGGGGGCAACCAGACCTATGAGCTAGCTTTTTCCAAAACCACCCACCAGGCTGAAAATCCCAGTCTTGAAAATCCTTCCTCCCACCACTCAAGGTAGACACATATTCGGAGGGGAGGGGAGTCACAACTACTTAAGGGACTCAGGTAGAAACATCAACATTAACAAAATAATAATAATAATAAAATTTCCTTTGCTGCAAATTCTGCTGAACATTATTCTGCTCCAAAACTTCATAGTCTGTAACAAGCGCTGTCCAAACCTTATCAAAATGGTACATCAGCTTTACAATTACTGATGTTGTTCAAAGACCTCCTGGAAATTACATATACAAAAAACTTTATTGAATAAAAACAATGACCCGAAATAAGCAAATTTATTATACTTCTTTACAATATAATATCAACTGTAAAAATGTACTTATGCAGCTTCTTAATAAAAGCATCATTATTGCCTAAGGGCTCCTTTTACTAAAGTATGCTAGCGTTTATAGTGTGCGCCAAAGATTAGCGCGCGCTAACCACTAAATGAACTTGCTAAATGAAAAATACTAATGCAAGCTGTATGGAGGCATTAGTGTTTAGCGTGTGCGGTATTGTAGCGTGCGCTAGGCACACGCTAAAACCGCTAGGGCACCTTATTAAAAGGAGCCCTAAGTGTCTTCATAAAAAAAAGATCCAGGAGCTGCCCTAGTAGTACACAAATGTGATGCCTGAAATTTATACCTAGACCAACATTTCTTCATATGAGGCTTGTTTGCTAATGACTACTATATGTTTATACTAGCCAGTGTAATAAAAATCCCACATTAGCTGATTTGTACAGGTTCGGGCAATATCAGGGTGGGTTATGGGTAGAAATAGAGTGTAACTGGTATTGAGAGTCAGCATATCGCATATGGTATGTTACCACACTGCAACTGCAAGAACTGTTCATATCATGGCTGCAATTAATACCAAGCTATGGAGATCTCAAGCTATGGAGATCAATCAGCCATAATAGGATCAATTGCTTATGCTTATAAAAAAAAAAAATTGATAACCCTCCATTAATGTGCACAGGTCAAAGTGGCTCACAATTAAAATTTTATCAATAGAATGCTAGAGAAAAGAATGCCATTGGTCAATAGGATAGCGAAACTCATGTGAATTAAGAACATTCATACCAAAACACAAGTCCAAATTAAAAGTTAAAAATGGAAGAGCCCTTACCTTGAGAGACTGGCACATGCCACAGATCAGCCTCAGATATCCCACTAAACCTGGCAAAAGAGGAGAGTCCTAATGAAGTGTAACTGAGGTACCAAAAGCTAATTCAATGTACGGTAATAAGATTTTAATAACGCCTTACATTTATGACGATAGAATGACAGACTATTCCAAAGACCTGGAGTAATAGGCCGCAGAGCAAGTATATTCATAATGTTCTAGTTTTATATTTACATACATTTTTTGAAGACATTTTGGATGGGTAAGATACACTGAATAATTGTGGACACTGAATTTAGAACAGACTTTTGATTAAGTTCATTAATTTGTTTATTGGATGTGGGCAGATGATTACACAGATGAACCACAAGATGGGGATCTGGAATAACTGTATCCTATATAAGATCCTATGATCTGATACACTTTATTGTATGATCTCCATCCCCTAGGAGGTATAAATGATGAATGTTAATGTTCATTATTATATTACTTTTGATGAGAAGGAGGTTGCTTTTACCCCATGTGATCTTATTTTACTAGGGCTAAATGATTAGCATTAATAGACCACAAGGCCCAAGAAGGTATTTAAGGGATAGTAATGAAGGAAAGGTATGAAGGAATAGCAAGATGTAGTGCTTTATATGCCAAAGTATTTTAAACTGACATCTGAATTTAATTGGAAGCCAATGAAGACTGAAGAGGAGAGGTATCACATGATCACACTTATTTGCTTTGCATGGCAACCTGGCTGAACAATTGTGAAGTGTTTCAGATGACAAAGAAGGGCAGATGAAAGTCCACAATAAACTATATTATAGTAGTCAGTGCATGAAATTATGAATGCATGAAGTAGAATGTGTATGGAATCAAAATCAAGAAAATGACTTAAGGCACGCATTCGCCTCAGCCAAAGAAAACCTGCTTTTACAACATAAGATACTTGATCAGAAAAGTTAAGTTTGGATTCAAAGTTGATGCCAGATGTAACTTGCACAGAACTTGAGGATGGCACAAGTAATACATTTTTAAATAAAATAAATGAATAAATAACAGAGTATTGCAAGGGTCCATAGCTGTCATTTTTACACCCTATATCTATGGAGCAGAAAAGTGACATTGTTTCAGCCCTGGACCCCTAGGCTGGATCACACTGATGCGATCTTCATGACAGACACAAATTGAAAGCAGCTGCACTGGCTGGAGGAGCCTTTCCTCTTTCACATTCCACCCACAGGAAATTACATCAGAGAGGAGGGACATGGCAGCGGAAAGGCCCCACCAGCCAGTGCAGCTGCTTTCAAATTGCCTCTGATGTGAATATTATGGCAAATGTAATGACGTAAGCGTCAGCTCATTGGGACTGGTGGGTGTGTATAAGAGAGAGAAAGACACCACAGCTATTTTGAATCATTTTCAGTGTTCTGGTAAGATGGGGTAAAATCTGATAAGGTAAGAAAGAGTTGTTTTTTTAATATATACCATGGATTTTCTTAATACCACTAGTATGGTGAATGATTAAAATGATAGATTATGGTGTATTAAATAATTTAAAACCGATTTAAAATAAAATAGAAACGGTTTGTTTCTTTTTTTTTTTAAATCATTTTTATTAGAAAGGGTACAACCAGGTAATAGGAACAACAGAGATACCAAAAGCGCAAATACAAAGAAGCAGTAGAGATACAAGAAGATAGGGATGATAAGCCTTGAAAAAACCTTTCTTGGGTGAAACATGTTGGTTCCTATGTCCCTCAAAGGAAGACAACAATAAAAAGCTAAGTACTCTTAAAAATTAAGTACACCAAAAGGGGTATTAGAGAAAATAATAAAGTGAAAAATTAAAGTTTGCTAGATGAATTAAATATTGGCTCCAGTGAGGAGGTAGTACATAAAGCCTAGGGCAGTGAAAACTTTTTAAGCCCAGGTGGTACTTCTGAGGAGTTGGGGAATTTGGTACGCATAATTTGTGCATAATTTGGTATACATCTTGGTAAGATATAACATGTAGAGGTCTGGCATAAGCGGAAGAGAGGGCGCAAAGGGAATAGAAAGATACCACATTGTCTGGGAGAGAGGCAGAGGAGGAGAGATGCTAGACTTGAGGGGGAATAGGAGAAAAAGAGAGTGGGAGGGAGGAGATGCAGAACTGGAGTGGAGCAGAGAGAGAGACAAGACCAAGGGAGAGAGGACGGACAGATGATGGATCAATGGAGGGAGGGGTCAGGAGTGGGGTGCAGGAGGAAGGGAAGAGAGAAGCTGAACATGGGGACAGACAGGGACAGATAAAAGATAGTGGCCATGAAGGGAACAGAGACAAGGACACAGAGGGGCGAAACTGGAAACAAAGAGAGGAAAAGGGACACAGAGAAAAGATGCTGAACATTGGGGGAAGATAGGGGCAGAGACACAGAGGGCAGATATTGAACATGACAAATAGGGACACAAAGGTGAATGCTGGACATGGAGAGAGAGAAAACATCAAAAGGTCAGGAGAATATCAGAACAGAGACAGCAGGACCAAAGTATCAGTAATGCACAGACAAAAAAGGTAGAAAAACTTATTTTTTCTGATATATTAATTGTAATATGTCTATTTTGGGAGCAATAGTGTTATAAAGTAAGGGGTCCTTCTCAATTTTGACATCCAGGTCCTATTCAGTTCTAGTTGTGCCATTGCCAGGGGTGGTCCTATAATGAGGCCAACTGAGGCAGCAGCCTCAGGTAACACTCTTGAGGGAGTGGCATCTTGCTGCCAGCCAACCTACCTGCTGGTAGGCTATCTCTGTCACTCCTCTTCCTGGCATCTAATCTTTTCACCCTCTGCCCCCCGACCAGCATTTTTTCTCCACCCCCACCCTACCTTTAGATATGTCAGCGGCAGCAGTGATAGAGAGGTCCTGCTGACCCCCAGCGCTTCTCTCCCCTGCAGTCCCCCCTTCCTGTTCTGCTGGGGCAGGCCTCAGTGGAGAGAAGTGCTGGGGTCAGCAGGGCCGCTCAGTGAATCACTGCTTCTGCTGATAAATCTAAAGGTAGACATGGGGGAGGAGATGGAAAAAATGCAGATCGAGGGCAGCAAGTAAAAAGATTAGATGCTGGGAAGGGGAGCGGCAGAGAGTGTTGACCAGCAGATAGTCTGGCTGGCAGGAAGATGCTGGTCCCTCAACAGTGCTTGATATTGGATTCAGAGGTAGTGGCATACCAAGGGCTGGGCAATGGGTGGGGGGAATGGTCCATCCAGGGTGCAGCCCATAAAAGGCTACTCCGAGGACCAGCATCGTGATCTTCTTCCAGCAGTGACAGCATTCACAATTCACTGTTCTGCTGGTGTCAGGCATTCTTCTCTGCCAAGTCCTGCAAGGCCCGAAGCCAGCAAAAGTCACAAGTTGTGAAGGCTACACTGCTGACATTGGGGAAGGGGGTGACAAAGAGAGAGAGAGAGAGAGAGAGAGAGGGAAGGAGGAATGAGGGGAGAGAAACGCTGCACCCAATTAGAGAGAAAGAGAGAGGGAGGGAGAAGGAAGACCATGGAAGGGAGAGAAAAGGAAAGAGATGCCAGAAAATGGGGAAGGGAGAGAGGGAAAGAAAGGGGATACCAGACCTTGGAGGGGGAGGGAGAGATGGAACAAAAAAAGAGTGGGGAAGGGATACAAAATCAAACTACAGTGAGGACAATAAATTTATGAAAACATCATATATTAACATAATACATATATCATGTGCATAAAAAGAGGCAGACATAAAATAATCCTTCAAAATATATCAGTACAAAATATGGAGACTCTTCAGGTTTTGTATTTCACAATGTGCCTGGTAGTGGAGAGCTTTGTGTTGCTATTGCACAGATAACATGAAAATCAGAATTTTTTTTGTATGGTGACTTCTAAAGAGAAATGTTCTGATCTGCACATTGTGGAGAGGTAGAATATCAGCTTCCATATAATTAACTTTATTATTATAATTAACTTTCTCATTTTGTTCCTTGTTGTTACATAATATATATCACCTTTGTGTTTCTTGCTGAAAAGCAGGCTAAAGTATGTGTGGCAAAAAATGTGGTTCTTTGAGTTTGTCTGGCAGGATCTATTGTTTTGCTTTAAACATGGGTGACCTGGGCCTAAAAGGAGTAGTGTGCGAGGCTCTGCTGTCATTTACTATGTTACTGAAGTTACTATCCTCTAAGAAGCTGCTGTTATAGGCAGCTGACCAGTCTTGTCTAATAATTGGGGCAGCCTTTGCCCCACCCCTATTTTGGTTGCTTGGGGGAGGGGGCAGGTCATTTGCCTTTAGCCATCCCTGGCCACTGCCTAGAGCAGGGATCTCAAAGTCCCTCCTTGAGGGCCGCAATCCAGTTGGGTTTTCAGGATTTCCCTAATGAATATGCATTGAAAGCAGTGCATGCACATAGATCTCATGCATATTCATTGGGGAAATCCTGAAAACCCGACTGGATTGCGGCCCTCAAGGAGGGACTTTGAGACCCCTGGCCTAGAGCATATATTCAGTGGCACTTAACAGCTCTATCCCAACAATCAGGGCAATCAGGCCTGAGTCATAACTGGGGGTTATCTGGGAATCACAGATATTCAGTGTCAGTACCCAGATAGTCAACTGGACATGTTAGACCAGTCCTAACTACGACTGGTTAGCTGTCCAGGTATAATAGTGAATATTGACTGTAGCTGGATAACATTTAGGCACCACTGATCTCCCAAATATTCAGTGTCAGTACCCTGATGGGGCCAGCACTTAATATTTGGGTCCAATTTATACAGAGTCAGTCCGTGTTTAAAGAAATGTCCATCTTTGGAAGCCTAAGAACATAAGAATAGGCTTACTGGGTAAGACCAGTGGTCCATCTAGCCCAGTAGCCTGTCATCACAGTAGCCAATCCAGGTCACTAGTACCTGGCAAAAACCTAAATAGTAGCAATATTCCATGCTACTGATCCAGGGCAAGCAGTGGCTTCCCCATTGTCTGTCTCAATAACAGACTGGACTTTTCCTCCAGGAACTTGTCCAAACCTTTTTTAAGATCCAAACCTTTCTTAAGGGGGAAGGGAACTATGTGGTGGGCACATGCCCACAAATTGGGAGAGCAGGCTTCCTTTGAAGGAGGAGGATTTTTTACGAACAACTTTTAGGCAGGGCTACCATTTGGGAAGATATTGAATAATTAAGCCAACTGAGAGATAGCAAAGGGGATGTTCAGGGGGGGCTGAGGATGGGGATGGATTGTTTTGGGGACCCAGACATGAGGCCCTAGAGTAGCACTTAAATGTGCCTTGAAGCAGGGATAAATTCCAACATCCAGGTTTCTCAATGCAGATGTGGATTCCTTATGTGACATAGAGAATACACATCTCTATTGTTATCTTTCCCAGACTTCTTCCTCTCCCTGTCTTCCCAATGTCCCCTTGTCATCTAGACATTCAGCTTCAACAGGTCTGAATGGCCCCTGCCCTGAAATGGCATTTAAACATCTGAGCCTCTCCAGATGTTAAAATGCTTCCATTTACACACAGAGATGCATCTAATGTAAGAGCTATTACTAGCCAATACTGTATAATTCAGTGGAAGCAAATTCTCTTTCTGCACTCAGTAGTTGAACATAGAGCCAGTATTAAATTGCAGAATACTACCTCCTAGACATAAATTAAACTATTATCACAAAACTTTCACCATTTTAAAATTGCACTTTTGAATAAGAAAAATGGGGTTTAAAGGTTTTGTTAAAAATATATGTTCATATTTTAATACTGCGATACAGAGTTAATATACTGGCACTCACTGAAAAGTTAACATCTGTAGACTTCAAAGCAATAAAACACAAGTTAACTGATGTCTCTAATTTATCATAAATGTAATTAGAATTCTGCTTTCAGACATGTGGTTATAGGTCTGTTCCACAATCACTCACTTGCTCTCATTATTTAAACTTAAATATGTCCAATAATGAAATTCAATAATTAATCAGACTGAAAAGCCTAGATTTTAAAGTTACAAGAGACAGATAAAACTTTCTGTGCCTCATTGCTCAGTACTAGGGATAGATTGTGGATATATCTTCCAGTACTGATATAACAGTCTGATAGTTGGTCCCATATTGAAATATCAGGATGAAGCACACCCTCTCTCCTCTCATCTTCTCTCGCTCTCGTTATAGGGCAGAGTACGGTACTGGGGTTTAAGAAAAGATTGGACAAATTCCTGCTGGAAAAGGGGATAGAGGGGTATAGATAGAAATTTACTGCACAGGCATCGAAAAGGTTGACAAAGACAGATTTTTCAATTTGAAAGAAACCACAAGAACAAGGGGTCACTCGATGAAATTGAAGGGGGACAGGTTTAAAACAAACGCAAGGAAGTACTTTTTCACACAGAGGGTGGTGGACACATGGAACACCCTTCCGGAGGCCGTGATAAGAAATAGCACAGTACAGGGTTTCAAGGATGACCTGGATAGGTTCCTGGAAGACAAAGGGATTGAGGGGTACAGATAAGAGCAGTGGAAGGTTTAGAGATAAGTGTAGAGGTAGGCAATAAAATTAGTCAGGGACCGCTGACCAGGCAATATGCCTGATGGGCCGCCGTGTGAGCGGACCGCTGGGCTGGATGGACCTCTGGTCTGCCCCGGCGGAGGCGACTACTTATGTACTTATGTACTTAATTGAGGAGTTTCACAATCTAGGAGTCATGTCTCTTCCCTAAAGGAAGGTATAGTTGGATGTCATCGGTGAAAAAGTGGATCCAAATTTGATGTTTGTGTGCTATATCCATGATGGGTTTAAGGTAGAGGTTAAATAAGAGAGGGGGCAGTAGGCCTCCCTGTGGCACCCTGTATTTGATTGGTTTCAGTTTTGATAGAGTTGAGCCCATTTGTACACTTTGGATTCTGTTACTTAAGAAGGAAGTGAACCAGCACAGTGTAACATCTTGGATACCAATTTCAGCGAGTCGCATAATGAGGAGGTGATGGTCAATGATCTTGAAGGCTACACTGAGATCAAGAAGGCTACACTGAGATCAAGTAGCACCAGAAGGACATTGTTTCCCTAGTTCATGAGTTTCCAGCAGTCGTCAATAATGTCAAGTAGGACAATTTCCGTGCTGTGACATTTCCTGAATCCTGACTGGTAGATGGATAGGAATTGGTTAAGTACATTTTTTTTTTTTATAGGATCTTAGATATAAATGGTAGGTTAGAGACAGGCCTAAAGTTGCTGGGAACACTCGGGTCGAATGTAGGTTTAAAAAAAAAAAAAAATTGGTTTGATGATGACTGATTTACACAATTCTAGACTTTATATACTTTGTTCCCCTTCCTTTTGTCTTGATCCCTTTTCCCCTCTCTTTCTCTTCATACAAATTGTTTTTCTGCCTTTCTCCATCTTGTATCAGTAAGTTTATGTTCATCAGTGCATTTGATTGTTTGTAGCAATGTTTGTAATTTGTTTTTAATGTACATTTTTTATTATACTCTGTTTTTATATTATGTAAAACCACTTTGAATTTTTAATAAGGTGGTATATCAAATTTTTAAATAAACCTGAAACCCTTTCCAGTTTAAAGGGACTGAGCCTGATTGTAAGGAGGAACTGATAAAAGGAAGGATTGAGCTTAGAAAGGCATTGACTCCTAACTTACCTTCTGGGACATCACCAACCACCACTACCTTATGCCTCCTAATGGTCAAGGATCCAGCAAATTTGGGGATTTCAATATTTGGTCCTTCCTCACCCTGACATGCTCTCATCTTCACCAATTCCACACCTGCAGAACCCATTACTCCAGCACTCTGTGCAGCTCACTGGTTACCAGTCAAAAAGTGATGCATCTTCAAAGCCCTTGTCATGACTCACAAGAGATTCCACCAAAAAAACCCAGCCTACATAGCATCTAAGCTATGCCTATATACCCCTAACTGCCCCCTCTGCTCCAAAGCAGAACAAAGACTCAGCATTCCTGCAGGAAGATCCCTCCAAATGAGTATGGCGTATAAACGATCTTACAGCCATTTTCTACCTCAGCTATGGAACCAACTACCCACATAGATCAGGTTGCTAGACTCACTAATGACTTTCCACAGAGCAGTAAAGACCTTCCTCTTCTGCCAATCTGGCCATTAAAGACTGCTTCCTCAATATACTTCTAGTACTCTTCGCTATGACCAGTCTGGTCTCTAGAATAAGCTCTGTTATTGTCTACTGTAACCTATTTATTGTCATGACTAGTCTGTCTTCAAACGATTGTGAATGTCAACTTGTAACCCGTTCTGAGCTTCTGGGAAAACGGGATATAAATCAAAATAAATAAATTAGCAGCAACAAAGAGGTGTGATGGCCAGGGATCCAGAATGGAGCTAGAAGGGTTGATGGAGTTTAGTATCTTAGTTAGGTCTTCAAATGAGACAGTTTCAAAATTATTTAAGATTTCAGATGAAGAGTGGGTATTTTGATTGGGTTGTGGGGAGCTGGTGTTTGTTGCATGGTAGCATCCAGATAGGAACATATTTTGTCTATTTTGTCAGCAAAGAAGACTAAAGCCACTAAATCCAACTCAGCTTCTTCCATCATAGCCTCTAGATCCAGAACCTTGTTTGCCATACTTTGAACATTAATATATACAGCTTTCCAGACACTTCCCTTTCCCTTTTTTTTTCTTTTCTTTCCCCGGTGATTCTAGTTTAAAACACTTCTCAGCAGGTTAGCCAGTCTGCTGCTGAAGACTCTTCTTCCCTTCTTTGATAGATGCATACCATCCCTGCTCAGCAGCCCTTAAAAAATCATCTCTTGGTCTAGGAAACCAAAACATGCTTGACAACACCATCCAAGCAGCCACACATTCATCTCCAGGGTGTAAGCTTCTCTGCCTTGGCCTTTACCCTCAACAGGGAGGATCAAGAATACTACCTGCACACCTAATTGCTTCACCTTCTCTCCTAGAGCTACAAAGTCACTTATGATACATTCAGAGGGGTACCTAGCAGTATCATTAATGTCAAGGATGAGCAGCAATGGATAAGTCATCAGGGCTTGATGTGTCTCGACAAGCTCTCTATAACATCTTAAATTTTGGCACCAGGCAGACAGCATACCTCCCGGGACATCACCAACCACCACTACCTTATGCCTCCTAGTGGTCAAGAATCTAGCAAATTTGGGGATTTCAATATTTGGTCCTTCCTCACCCTGACATGCTCTCATCTTCATCAATTCCACACCTGCATACCGGTTCTTCAGTTCAATGGCAGGTGGAATCACAGTATCAGTCCTGCAGGGTCCTATAATCCAGCTTTCCTCCCTCAGCATGGCCTCTTCTTCCCCACTGCTGGAAATATTTGATGCATCATGGAGCATTTTATCAATGTACCTCTCATTCTCATGGATATTTCTCAGTCTTGTCACCTCCTCTCTCAGTTCATTTACTTCCTTCATGAGGGATTCAAGCTGAAGACAGCTTGCACATGGAACCACTCCCTCTGCTTGGGTAACATTTTCTGTCTGCACAAAGACAGAAACTGTAACCTGAACAGCAGCTTTGGTCACACAATGCTTCTCATTGTAGAAGTACTTGCAACTTTTCCCAAGTTTGAATGCTAGCAATATATTCCAATGGAGTTTTTCTTCCTCTTAGCAGATCCTCACTCAGCACCTATCTATGTGATACATGAGATATGCCACCTTCACACCAGGCAGGCAAGTGACCAGGTAATCCTCATGCCTATCAGCCACCAATATAGTTACATTCCTAATGATTGAATCACCAACTGCAACAGCTGTACTAACCCTTAAGCCCCTGGAGCCATATCCTCATTGTAAAAGGAAATTGCATTCCCTGGTAGGCAGGTCCTGGCTACAAGATTATTTCCTTCCTCACCAAGGTGATGCTTTCCTTTTAAGAGAACAACTTTCTCCAAGTGTTTGATTCTTAGCAAGTAATGAAATGTAATTAGTCTGCAATAAACACTCTTTCTGTTATCCTAATTAGAACTGACTATAAGCTAACTTATGTATGTATGCGAATATTGTAATCCACTTAGTTGATAAGCAAAAGAGAAATTTTAAAATAAATAAATAACTGCCCCTTTTATCAAGCTGCGCTAGAGGTTTTTATTGTAGGTTGTCATGGTAAATGCTCTGATGTTCTTAGAATTCCTATGAGTGTTGGAGCACTTACCTCGCCGGCCCGTGCTATAAACCAGCTTAATAAAAGAGGGGGTAAGATTATAACTGAAGAAATATGCTAGGGGTAGTTAGGAAAGACATTTGAGCTAGGCCAGGGATTTCAAAGTCCCTCCTTGAGGGCCACAATCCAGTCGGGTTTTCAGGATTTCCCCAATGAATATGCATTGAAAGCAGTGCATGCACATAGATCTCAGGCATATTCATTGGGGAAATCCTGAAAACCCAACTGGATTGCGGCCCTCAAGGAGGGACTTTGAGATCCCTGAGCTAGGCCCTGCTATGCTTTCCAGAGGCTATCTGTTAATGCTGTAGGCCAGGGGTGTCAAAGTCCCTCCTCAAGGGCCGCAATCCAGTTGGGTTTTCAGGATTTCCCCAATGAATATGCATGAGATCTATTTGCATGCACTGCTTTCATTGTATGCTAATAGATCTCATGCGAATTCATTGGGGAAATCCTGAATACCCGACTGGATTGCAGCCCTCGATGAGGGACTTTGACACCCCTGCTCTAGCAGGAAGTTCAAGTGTAAAAACTATGGGGGAAAGGCGTCAATACAATGGAAACTAGCTAATAAGTAAAGTTTGCTCTTTTAAGATTTAAACTGTCTTTATAAAGGAACCTACAATGTATAATTTCATCCCAAAATTATCAAAGCATTAAGTAAAGTAGTGTTCTTACCCAGAGAAATGTCCTCTTCTCCTTTTAGTTACAGGAGTTTCAAAGGTTTCTATGAATTTAACTGCTTTACAGATTGGCTACGCACTCACCAGATGATACGTGTTGATAAAACAATGGCTTGTTGGGTTTATGCTGGTAATTTTAAGCCATGCTATTCTGTTGATTTATTTGGCCATGGTTTCCAACTGTGGAATCCTTATGCTATCTGGGGTTGATTATAGTTGAGAAGTTATCCATTTCAGCCCATGTTGCTTTGATGGTGCATTCTGGATATACGTTGTTATGAAAATTGTGGTGTGAGAGAGGATTGATTGATAAGCAAGCATTTTTAATATTGGTCTTTGTAGTGTTTATAGCATGTTTGGATTATGTGAATGCACTTTTGGCATGTTTGTCTTCTGTGAATTTGAAGAAGCTCCAAAAGTTACAAAATTTCACTTCAAGACTTTTGGGTGACGTTGATACATTCCATCATATAACACCATTATTTATCTCTTATCATTGCTTGCCTATCCATTTTAGGACACAGTTTAAGATCTTGCTTTTAGTTTATAAAGTGATATGATCTGGAGTTTTGCTACCATTGTGTAAGTTGATGAAGTCCTGCATGCCTGGTAGGGCTTTAAGATCTGGTACTCAAAACTTACCGCATATACTCAAATATAAGACCCAAAATGGGGGTCTCGCCTTATATTCGAGTCACTGCCCAGTGCCCACCCATCTCTCTCCCAGATGTTTTTCAGGCCTCTGCCAGCCTAACAGTAGGCTGGGACAGGAGGGATCCCTCCCATCTTCTGTCCCGGCTGACTCAACAATTGTTTTACCCCTCGTCCCTTTTGCGTCTTTTTGAATCCCTGGTGGTCCAGCGGTGTCTAGGGCAGGAGCGAGCTGTCCACGCTCCTGCCCCGCGCTGAGCTCCTCCCTCCCTGAATGGTGCCTGAGATCTAGTGGTGCTGTCCAGCCCTGCGCCTCTCTCTGAATAGCTGCCACTAGCATAACCAGGAATGCAGACAGTTGCAGGAGCTTACGCTGGCATTAATTCTCATGCCTAGATGCTGGAGTCACAACAATGTACTGCCCAGACTCCGCCCATGTGTATGATAACCTAAACAAATGTGTATTTCCAGAATATCACATAAGTGGTTTTGCAGTATTTATGCTTGCATGTGCACACATACACACATACAGTATATGCCAGTATTCTAGTCATTTACACATATATATCTGTGTGTTAGCACTTTATTTATAGAATTACCCCAAATGGAATAAATTCTACATCTGGGCACCTGTATTTAGGCACCTTGAGGATACACGGCAGGAACCCATTCTATACAGTGACCTATTCCTGACCTGGTATTGGAACATCTAACATTTAATCACTTACACCAAACATAGGGCTGATATAAGTAAAGGTCCCTAAATATGGCAGGGACAAGTGTAACATAGAGTATTCTGTAAGTTACATATTTAAATAGAAGCCCTACCCATATTCTGCCTATGTTTCTCCCATGTATTTGGCCTCCTTGCATTTGTGCATGATGGTACTTTATGCATGCCTTACAGAATAGCACTTAGGTGTCCTGTTGGAACTTTCAGGAGTAAGTGTACATTTATAAATGCAACTGCTAGTATTCTATGCATTTATACATACAAAGGCACAATTCTAGATTATAGAATTGTCTTTCTAATGCATATTTTAAACAAACCCTTGTGTCAGTGTTTCATTAAAAAAACATTCTCATATAAAGCTTCTTTTTGAAGCAGTTTATATTCAGGTAACCTAAGGCCATGTTTTACTAAGGTACGCTAACTGATTAGAGCGCGGTAAACGCTAACTCGTGCATGTTAGTCTATGGACACGTTAGCGTTTAGCGTGTGCTAATTCGATTAGCTCACCTTAGTAAAACAGGAGGTAAGTATTTCTCCCCATCTGTTCAGGCGGGCTCACAATCTAAGTACATTACATGGGCCAAATGAGTGATAAGTGACTTGCCCAGGGTCAGAAGGAATAACACGGGCATTGAACCCACAACATCAGGGTGCTAACCACTATGCCACTCCTCCACGCCAAAGATTTTGTTTTATAAGCACAATATTTGCTATTTACATTTCTTAAAGCAATAAATAAAAGTATTTCCAGTGAAATATTCCATGTTATTAAATATTTGAAATCGGAATATCTTTTACAATATTTTTCTTAAACAACACTAAGGTGTTTCAACTAATAATGAATATACAAGCAATAAAAAGTATCCAAACTGATCATATATTTGGTTCCTCTGTATAATGTCATCTGACTTTCTTTTTTTATAGGGTGTTCTGGATCTCTAGAAAAAAAAAAAAAAAAGTAGCAACCAGGAAAATGATGAGATTTATGTGTAGATAAATTCTCCCGAATGTTTACAATTTGAGGGAGAGAAAAAATACAAAGTAATGTTTTATTGATAAGTAGGGCATTCAAAAATTCTAGCTCTATAAATTACTGTACTTGCTGATCTACCACCTAAAAATGTGCTACTTCTTGGAATGGAAGCCAAGAATGCCATCTGTCATCAGCATCATAAATTTCAGGGTAAATCAATAAATAACTCAGGCAAACACAAAAATCTCATGATAGAAGTACTAAATTACTGATATAGTAAACTGCCAAATTTGCTTATCATAAATTTCTATCCACTATACCCATCAAATAATATGTCATATGAATAGTTCCACTAAAGAGAATTGTATTATGGATTACAAAAGAATGTTTCTAAATATTGTTGCAGCTATATATATATATATATATATATATATATATACAGAAATGCAAATCACAAATTAAAGGCAAATGTTAAATTACGCGATAACCAGAGCTAGCAAAATGCAACATATGTACTCATATATTGTCTGTTGGATTGTTCATTCACGTATAGTGCAGCGCTTGGCCTTTTGTCGTGTGGCTGCCACAAGGTCAGAAACGTGGATGCTCCATTGCAAGATTGCATTATCAAAGAACATGATGCAGTAGTATGTTTTCTGTGAGCAGAGGGAGTGAAACCTGTGGAAATTCGCCCTTGGATAATGACTCAGTATGGACATCGCACCATGAATCAACAAAAGGTTTATGAGTGGGTAAAAAGTTTTAAAGTAGGAAGAACAAGTGTAACTGATGAAGGTTGTTCTGGTCACTTTTTAACATTGCACAAACCAGAGCACATTGATAGGGTGAATGCTTTGATTAGAGAAGACCGACGGATAACAGTGTCTCAACTGGCTGCAAATTTGGATATCAGCTATGGATCTGCATTTGCCATAATGCATGATGACTTGGGCTACAGGAAAGTCTGTGCACGATGGGTTCCCAAGCAGCTTACTGATTTGTACAAGCAACAGCATATGGAGGTTGAATCCAGTTCCCGAGACGGTATGAAGAAGATCTAAGTATTCTGGAGAGAATTATCACCAGTGATGAGACATGAGTGCATCACTTCGACCTGGGGAGCAAAAGAGAAATCATGATGAAGTAAAGGAAGCAGTGATCACCTGGCTTCGGGAGCAGCCAAAAAAGCTCTGCATGAACACTGAAGCTAGTTGGACGATACAAATGTGTCATCTTGCATGGAGACTATGTGGAAAAGTGATATGTTCAGTTGCTCACATTTACTTCTAATAAAGCCATTAAATGTATTTTGTCTTTACTTTTTGATTTACCCTGGACACTTAGGATAAGTTTCAGCTCTCATTTAAAGCACTTTGACCTTGGTTAGCTGCACCAATTGCAGTCCCTGCTTGGATATTTTCTGTCTGATAAAGTTTGAATTTTTCCGAATGATGTCATTGCAGGGGGTGTGGCTTTGAGCTTTGCTGGGAACATGGCCATGCTACTGTGTCATTGCTGATATTTAGAACATTAATGAGCTGACAATATGAAGTGCCTTACCAATGAATAGTTGGCAAGGAATTCAGTAATTTTACATATATAGCTACGTATTTATTGAATTTATAGCTTGCTTCTATCTAAGCGATTCACAGTAAAAACAAAACCTTCATATATTCACTCATACCCCCTCATCAGGTCCAGCAGCACCTCTCACTCACACCCCATCCCTAGGGCCTTCAGCACCCTCATCCCTCCTCCCCCTCCCCCAGGTTCAGCCACAGCCTTTACTCTCACTCTCCAGGCCCAGTGGCACTCCTTCTTCTCACCCCACCCCAACTCTTGCAGCACTCCTCTTCCTCATGCCCCTCCCCCAAGTCCAGCATCTTTCCTTGCAGTCCATTCTAACTTACTTGAATCATTAGTGGCAGCTCAGTGATTCATACACGCAGCCTTGGGACCTTCACAAAGCCACACCCCACCTCTTCAATGCAATCTCCTGTTTCCTCACAGGTGGGGTACAGCCTAGCAAAGACTTTTGAGGCTGTTTGTATGAAATGATGAGCAATACCCGACAGTGATTCAGGTAAGTTAGGAGAGATGGTGCTGGACCTGGGGTGAAGAAGCAAGGAGAAGGAAGAAAGATGGGAGAGATGTAGGACTAGGTTTTAGTATGCTGCTGGGTGTTGCGTACCCCTTGGGGTACATGTTTTGGAAATCTCTGGTCTAAATCATTATTCACAGTTCACACTTTAATGGAGAGCACCAGTTATTAGAAATGAGTTCTAGCAGTGGAAAAATGGGGATTAGATGCTGATAATAAATGCCCACCTATCTTTCTTAATATAAGCTAGATGGTCATGCCTCAACTGTTAATAATATGCTATTCATAAGAACATAAGAATTGCTGCTGCTGGGTCAGACCAGTGGTCCATCATGCCCAGCAGTCTGCTCACACGGCGGCCCTCTGGTCAAAGACCGGCGCCGTAACTGAGACTAGCCCTACCTGCGTATGCTCATGTTCAGCAGGAACTTGTCTAACTTTGTCTTGAATCCCTGGAGGGTGTTTTCCCCTATAACAGACTCTGGAAGAGCGTTCCAGTTTTTCACCACTCTCTGGGTAAAGAAGAACTTCCTTACGTTTGTACGGAATCTATCCCCTTTCAACTTTAGAAAGTGCCCTCTCGTTCTCCCTACCTTGGAGAGGGTGAACAACCTGTCCTTATCTACTAAGTCTATCCCCTTCAGTACTCTGAATGTTTTGATCATGTCCCCTCTCAATCTCCTCTGTTTGAGGGAGAAGAGGCCCAGTTTCTCTAATCTTTCGCTGTACGGCAGCTCCTTCAACCCCTTAACCATCTTTGTTGCCCTTCTCTGGACCCTTTCGAGTAGTACCATGTCCTTCTTTATGTACGGCTTTAAAAGGGCTAAGGAGCAAGATCCCTCCCCCCAAAAAAAAAAAAAAAATATTATATATGATCCTCTGCTTTGGGTGAGGGAAAACTTGATCAATTATAAATCAGGAGTTCAATGGAGCTGTAATTGTAGTTAGGCAGCTCTTGTGCTCAATAAGATGAGATGACTTAGGTTGTGTTGTTGACCAGTGGAAATATTTTGAGAAGCACATTGGATCACATAAATAACAATTGAAGAAGTACAATCAGTTGAAACTTGTATATTATATCATTTAGCATCAGGTTGGTCAAATTTGTGTGTTTTTCCATTGATGCACAAAAGTTGCACAATGTCCAGTTGCATGGTAGTAAGTGTGAAATGCACTCATTTATCCTTTAAGTTACTATCCCTATTAAAAGCAACACAAAGTCTTGACTGAAAGATTGAATGGATAGTCAAATATTTTCAGTGATCCCAGATAACGTTCGATACTTGAGGACTCCAACTGCTGTTGAGACAGACATGGGAGAAGCCACTGCTTGCCTTGGATCGGTGGCATAGAATGCTGCTACTATTTGGGTTTTTGCCAGGTACCTGTGACTTGGATTGGTCTCTGTGAAGATGGAAATAGAGTTTTATGATCTCTATGGGAGATATCAAAAGTGGCAACAAATTTGGAGCAAAGGGCACTAACAGTGGCATGAAGACTCACAAGGGGCATTTGTATAACTGGGAGCTACAGTTTAGGTATTCACTTTGTGCTGGCTGTGATCCTATTCTACAATGTCAATTAATGCCACTTGTATAATACTAGCTTAACGTATCGGTATTAACACTTCTACATTTATTCCAGGACTATTGCTAGGTGCTATGTTTAGATTCATAATTTACAGTATTCTATAAGTTAAGCATGTCACTATCAGCCCCATCCAGGGCTGGATTAAAGGGTAGGCCCAGTAGGCAAGTGCCTCGGACCCATAAATATCAGAGGGGCCCCTGGGCCGGCGTTAGGGGGGAGAAACAAATAAAGCAGGGGGCCCACAACTGCTTGGTGAGGTCAGCTTCCCTCCCTTCCACTCCCTTGCTGCCCTCTCACCCGCAAACAAATTGAGCCCAGGCCGCAGGTCTCTAACACTGCACGCGCTGGCTTCCCTATTCCTCTGAAACAGGAAGTTACATCATTCCTGTTTCAGAGGAGCATTGAAGCCGGCGTGCACTGTTAGAGCGAACTGAGCTGCAGCTCGAGCTCCTGGGCCTCTAGCGCCAAGCTGTTGGATGCTACTTGGGGAAAGATGGCGGCAGCGCGAGCGCTAGGCAGTGGCATGAGGAGCTGCTTGAGCAGGTGGTGCGTTGCTGCTGCAGCTATGGCCACTGCTCTCATGCCGCTCCCTATTTACCGGCTGTCGTGGTGGATATGTATTTTTCATACAGTTCTTCACTGTCAGTTTAATTTCCATCCTATAAATTCACATAGAATTTTTCTTTTTTCAACCATCTTTATTTTCTCTTCTTTATTAATTTCCAGGTACTTTAGTTAGATTGTGAGCCTTCGGGACAGTAAGGGAATTTTTTAAGTACCTTCTTACTTCTCATTTATAATCTTAATGTATATTTTCTTCAAACCGCTTAGAACCTAACGGATGTAGCGGTATATAAGAAATAAATTACATTACATTACATTACATATGCAGCACCCGCACGCTCCGCACAGGCTCTTCGCTCCTCTCAGATGAGTCTTCGTCAAGCAGTGGAGAAGGGGGCAGGAAGCGCGTGCGCTCAGTGGCAGTAGTAACAGAAGTGTCAGGGTTCAACTATCTTGGGTGGGAGAAAGAGGAGAGTTGTCTAACTTCTTTCTGGTTCTCTCCCTTATGGAAAGTTGGGGTCCACAGTGATTTCCCTGAATTGTAGTCCCTGCTGTTGTGCAATAGGCACGACCAAATAAATAAACTTGCAAAAAAGCAAGGACATTGTGTTTCGGTCCCCTTTCCAGTAAGAAGCTTTGAACTTGTGCCTGCTATCAGACGGGTACTCCAAAATATGATGCCTTGTCCACCCCCTCAAAAAAAAAAAAAATAATAATAATAATTTTTAGACATTGTTGCTTGGCTCCAGGTCCTATTGAAGTGAGGCATTTGTGTTTGTAAGCTTGTGGTAAATTCTACCTGTTTGACAAAAGCTTTAACATCTTAATATACATGGTGGTCTTATAATACTGTGTGAAACTACAGGTGCCAGGGATGAAGAACACTTTAAATGAGGTTTTTTTTTCCAGCTCTCCTGACATTTATAGCCCTTTTTGTATTCACAAAATAGATAAATTCCAGGATGTAGTGGGGTAGGGGTGGGAGAGGGGCGGGACAGTGGGAGGGGCAGGGGCCCCAATGGATTTGTGTGCCTACGGGCCCTTGACAAATTAATCCTGCCCTGGCCCCACCCTTGCCCTTTCCTCATGAATCCCCCTTGCAATTACACACTAAACAATTTTTGCTTGCAAATATAGAATAATGGCTAAGCATGCCTGCCATTTATGCATGTGGCTAAATTTGCATGCACAACTTCAGTCGCCATATATAAAATTTGGAGTAATATGCATTAGCCAAGTCTCAATCAATTTTTTCATCAATGCTGCATATTGGATTACCTGTTTACATACCCAGATATTTTAGTTTCCAGCAACATCTGAAGAAACAATGTTTTATCTAGAAGAGTCTGCTGATAATAGACAATTTGTCATAATCATAGAATGTTAACTTGATAAAGTGAACCATGTTTGTGAAGAAAGACTGTTGAAATAATAGATTCTCACAAAAGAGAACAATAAGACAATAGACAAGATTTTTTTTTACATGTGCCACAAAATTGCTCCGAAGTACTTAAAAGTCTTCTCTATCTGCTACTGTCATCCAAAATGCATCATGAAGATAGAATGTGTTTGTGAGACAAATCAATAGCCGCCTATCTGTAATGAGCCTGCACTGCAGTAGCACCCTACAATTGCAATGAGGATGTGCTGTATTATAGAGCAATATGTTATTTTTATTTTTTACCCATTTGGAACAGGCTAATTGAACTGAAAAATACTTTTCATTGCTGCACGATGATATTCACTTAAAGACAGTTCAATTCCATTGACAGAAAATTCAGCGATGAATTTGATTCATTCAGAAAGTGTTTCTGCTATGCCTTCTATAATGTTCAGAGCATTGCCCCGAGAACCTCCTGAATGTTACAATTCTTTGGGCTAATTGACCTGAACCGAAGCAATTGCATTCCTATTCTGATCTCTTCATTTATCAACAACGCGCTTGCTACAGTGCTAAATTCAGAGGCATCTTGATTAGTATATTTCCTGATGTGGTCTATTGAAATCCGTTGATGAGCTGCAAATATCAGGCAAGCAGAAAAAATAGACAACTAAACTCACTGCAGTAACACTCTGCATTGGATATTGATAATGGACCCTTTAAAAATATAATACTTATTGTAGAAACACACACGGAGGCCCTGGTATCAAATTTTATAAGATATTGGGCAAAAATGTACTGCCTTTTCCAAAGCTGTGGGTCAGTGAGGGAAATGCTCTGACGCTCATAGAATTCTTATGAGTGTCGGAGAATTTACCTCACTGGCCCACTGAAGAAACCTCTGCCGCGGCTTAATGAAAGGAGCCCTTAATGAGGGTAATTTTATAAGAGGGCACCAAATTTAAGAAGTCAATTAAGCCCTGATTCTATAAATGGCACCTAACTTGTAGATGCTATTGAGCGCAATTGTCAGTCATTGCACCTACCAGCCTCTAAGTAGTCTTAGGCGCTGGTAGGCACTGAAACCTTAGGCAAACTGCCGTTTATGCCAGGGTTTTCTTGGCTTAAATGAATGCTTAAGTTAGGCATCCACTGGTGCCTGAGTCAAACCATGCCCCAAATTCACCCAGAATCCCCCCTTAATCATGCCTACTTTCATGTAGGCACCGCAGAGTAGACATCTACTTCAAAATGGTAGGTAACTGCTAAGTTAGGCATCTATCAGATAATTATTTTTTAAATTGTTCTAATTTCATTTTAATGACACTTTTTGAATTATTATCAGCACCGATTAAGCCTAAATGAAAAATTGAGTTAGGTGCCAGATCAGCAAGGCATACCAATCTAGGTTAAAAAAAAAAAAAAAAAAAAGATCAGATAGAGCAACTCTGCTTTTGCAGAGTCTTCATTGGCAATGTTTTCAATTTAAATTGTGCACTTTGATTCACAAGATGTTATATGGTTATTCTGCAGAATATACAGTGTGATTATATTAACTAAGTCTTCTAACTGTTCAAACAGATCCAAAGATTCTTGTGTTTTACAGAATCCATCCTTTAAGGGTGTAAGATTTAAATCTATTCATTCAGCTAGTTTTGTTTTTCAATCAGTACAATGCTGGAATTCTTTTCCAGTGGAACAAAGAAGGATCTCCTTTTATTTGAAATGTCACACACTTATAAAGGCATATTTGATTCAAGACAGGATGGGCCATTCAAGTCTTTATCTGATGTCATTTACTATGTTATTATGCTATTTAATGTAATTATTGTTATTTTCAATTATTATGTAAATTTGCTGGCATCTAACTAGCTTGAAATTGTTAATCCACCAATAATTTTTGGTATGTAGTAGAATACAAATGCTGTTGCAATTGTAATTGTAATATAAGTGTGTATGTTTGCATTACTGTACGTAAAAGCCAAAATTCTGTCTAAGTGCTATTCAGTAAATAATACGTGATAGCATATATTTTACAGATAGGTATACACGGGTAAATTATGAATGGATCATGGTTAGGATTCATGCTTAAACACTTAAGTTACAGAAAACTATGGCCCTCTTTTACAAAGGCACGCTAAGAGGCTCATAATATATTTTAAAAAAAACATCTAAAAAGTGGCCTAATGGGTACTTGGATGATCAAAAAGCCTGATCGTCCAAGTACCTATAACCAAAGCTGGTTTTAGACATATCTAAAATCAGCTTAGGCTTTTCACTTACCTCTAAATGCATAGAGCGAAAAGAGGTGTTTTTAGAGGAGGGGAAAGAGCGGGAGGTGGGCCGACCTAGACATAGGCGTACAGCAGGTATAACCAAACCTTTTGACAGGTTGCCTAGTCGGCACTTATACGTTTTGACATAGACCAAGTCAAAACAGGTATAAGTGCCAAAAAAGGGCCCACTGAGCTGATAACAGCTGGCGCGATCAGCTCAGCGGCCTGGCAACCTACCACCCTCCACCACAACCATCATGGCAGGAGAAATGCCTCATCTCCCCTGCCGCAATAGCGATACCACCAAGTGCCGCCAAACGCGGCACTTGGGATCGCTAAAGCGGCAGGAGAGATCAAGCATCTCTCCTGCAGCGATCCACCCCTCCCCCAACAAGATCCATGCAGGAAGGAGCTCAACCCCTCCTGCCCCACGACACCCCCCACCCCCAACAACAATCCGGGCAGAAAGGAGTCCAAGCTCTCCTGCTCAAGCAACCCCCACCCCGCCGACTACAATCGAGCCAGGAAGGAGCCCAACCTCTCCTGCCCAGGCGACCCCCCTACCCCCCACCCCCACTAAGATACGGGCAAGAGGGATCCCAGGCCTTTTATATTAGATAGATAGTGAGCTTGCCGGTACAGACAGGGAAAGCTGCTTGAGTACCTGAATAAATGCATGTAAAACCGTTCTGAGCTCCCCTGGGAGAACGGTATAGAAATTGAATAAATAAATAAACATAGTTGTCTTTGTTTAAATTTTTTGTTTATTTTTATACATATCCAGGATGGGGTGGGCGGGTGGTGGGGATATCTGTCTGGTTTATTTCTTGATTAAATTGTTGGATGGAAGGGGAGGGATAGTTTTCTTCTGCTTTTGTTATTGATGGAATTTAAGTGCTTACGTTGATTATTAATGTCTGTATAATTCTTGGCACTTTGTATTAGTTTTGAAAATTAACAAAGATTAAAAAAAAATAACCCATTAAACAATTCAAGAGTTTGGGGCTGATCTATCAGAACTCCTAGTGACACCTAAGTGGAGATGCCCTCCCATGCTTATGGATGCCTATCTCAAACAGTAGGCATGGTTAGAGGCAGAGAATAGGCATGGTTGACTTAGGTGTCATTAACTAGTTCCCACTTTAATGCAATAGAGTATGAATATCCCTATATAATATCAGTATAATATGTTGCAGATCTTCAGACCACCACTCGTGTAGTTTAACATCGAGTGGTTTAGTTCCATAAGCACATAAGCATTGCCTCCGCTGGGTCAGACCAAAGGTCCATCATGCCCAGCAGTCCGCACACGCGGAGGCCCATCAGCTTCAGGACCTGTGCAGTAGTCCTCTATCCATACTCTTCTATCCCCTTTTCTTCAGAAAGTTGCCCAATCCTTTCTTGAACCCCAATACTAACTAGAAACGCCTTCACCGGATCAGACTTTAGGTCCATCTATTTTGGCGACCTGCACACGCAGAGGCCAAGCCAGGTGCTCCCAGATGGAGACCCTGATTACCCATATCCCTCAATGTGCAAGGAGGTGTGCATCCAACTCACGCTTGAAACCCAGAATGGTAGTCTCCGTCACCACCTCCTCTGGAAGAGCATTCCAAGCGTTCACTACTCGCTGTGTGAAATAGAATTTCCTGACATTTGTCCTGAGCCTGCTGCCCCTCAGCCTCAGTCCATGACCTCTTGTCTGTGTCACTTTTGACAATGTGAACAACGGTGTTTCTTGCTCAATTTTATCGAATCCATTCAGTATTTTATAAGTCGCAATCATATCTCCTCGCAGCCTCCTCCTCCCGAGGGTGAACAGTCCCAGTCCTTCGAGTCGTTCTTTGTAGCTCAAATTTTCCATACCTTTTACTAGCTTCGTGGCTCGCCTCTGCACCCTTTCCAGCAGGGTTATATCCTTTTTTAGGTATGGAGACCAGTGTTGGACACAGTACTCCAAGTGTGGTCTGACCATTGCTCTGTAAAGCGGCATTATAACGGCCGCCGATCTACTCGTGATCCCCTTCTTTATCATACCTAACATTCTGTTTGCTTTCTTTGCCGCCGCCGCACATTGAGCCGAAGGCTTCAGGTTCCTGTCTATCAGTACCCCCAGGTCCCTTTCTTGATCGGATTTGGCCAATGTTACACCTAACATTTTATATTCATGTTCCTTATTTTTCCTACCCAGGTGCATCACCTTGCATTTGTCAATGTTAAACCTCATTTGCCACTTTTCCGCCCATTCCTCCAGCTGATTTAGATCCTTCTGGAGATCTTCACTTTCTTTTTGTGACCCAACTGCCCGACATAGTTTTGTATCATCTGCAAACTTCATTATAATACTTGTTGTTTCCTCTTCAAGGTCATTTATGAAGACATTGAATAAGATGGGCCCAAGAACCGATCCCTGGGGCACGCCGCTAGTCACCTTCTCCCAGTCCGAGAATTTCCCATTTATGCTTACCCTCTGCAATCTATTCTCTAGCCATTTGCCTATCCATCTAAGTACGTTCCTCATTGATCCCGATACTGGCCTGATGAATTTTTCTTTTTATCTTTTTTAATAGTTTTTATAATTATATCTTGTATTTTTTTTAATAGGTATTCAAATTAATTCTCTCATTTTCCATAGAATATATGCGAAGATTTTACTTAGCTTAGTATTCAGGCTTCCACTCACCTTCTGAGGTGGGTTGGTTCAGAGAAAACATGAAATGCTGACTGGTATTTAATCACATGTTTACACAGGAACTTTAAAAAGAATAACACAAAGTTTAAAATGAGAAACTCTTTCTTCCGTTTAAGAACATGAGAATTGCTGTACTGAGACAGACCAAAGTTTCATCAAGCCCAGCATCCTGTTTCCAACAGCGGCCAACCCAGGTCCCAAGTACCTAGCTAGATCCCAAGTAGCAAAACAGATTCTATGCTTCTTATCCTAGGAATAAGCACTGGATTTCCACAAGCCATCTCAATAATGGCCTATGGACTTCTCTTTTAGGAAACCTTTTAAAAACCCCGCTTAGTTAACTGATTTTACCACATTCTCCGGCAACGAATTCCAATGACCAAAATTGCATACAGTATTCAAGGTGCGCCGTAGCATAGAGCGATACAAGATTATTATAACATTTTTGTCTTTGTTTTCCATTCCTTTCCTGATAATTCCTAACATTCTATTTGCATTATTAGCAGCCATCACACATTGAGCTGAGGGTTTCAACGGATCCTCATTTCCCTTGCAATATCAGGAAATATATCAATTTTTAATGTAAAAAGAAATTTACAATGACATCTTTTAGAACAATTTTAAAACAATTATTTCTTTTCATACCCTATTTTAAGATCCACAAAGGGGCATGACTTCACACTTTTGAGACAAACACAAAAATTGGAGTGCTAAACATCCGATTTGTAACCTTGTTAAAGTATCTCAAAGGGACCAATTAATCCTGTATCCCTTAAAACCTTAAGATGGCTTTAATTAGAGCAACCTCAATGCTATATTCAGCTCTCATTAGAATTTTCAAATTGTTTTGAGAATTGATTAATTTTGTTCGCATTTCTATCTTTATTGTAGTCATTTAGGAAAATGGATTCATTTGATGACATTTTCTTCTCTCATTATAAACTGTACAATGCGAATAATAATAATGAAAAGGAGACTCATCAAGAATAAAAGGTCTGTACTAACTAGTGACAAATGCTGCAACAAGAGAACATGGCACAGTATATTCTTACAACAACTTTAAGCTTTAAAGAACTCTTAAAATCTATAAAGCCACTCCAAAAGCCACTTTGAAGAAAGTGATAATAAACCTAAAGTTTATTTTACTATGAAGCATTTATGGTCAACTTTAGATATGAATCTGTCCTTAAAGCTATATACACTAATACTTTCATAGTGCCTTTTATGTCTAATTTTGAAGACAAACTCTATTTTCTCTATATTCTTATTGAACTTTTGACCAAGACTGCTACTTGGTTGTAATTTATCTGTTACCCTTAGCAATTTTTGGCATTTGGGGGGAAATTCTAGAAATGGCACCTATGTAAATTAATAAACTGTTTAAAAAGGCAAAAAACAGCATCATTAAAACTCTTACCAAAATCCATAGTTTAATTGCATTTTGAATTAAGAAATATTTTCTCTAGTTCGTTTTAAATTTATCACTTAGTAGCTTTGGAAAAAGTAAACAATCAATTAATGTCTACCTGTTCCACTCCACTCAGTATTTTATGGACATCTATTATATTTATTTATTTATTTCACTAGTGCGTCACACCAGTGGCGTACCAAGGGGGGGGCGGGAGAGGCGGTCCGCCCCGGGTGCCAGCCCTGAGGGGTGCTCCCGGCCTTGCCGTTCAGTCCCCCCCACGCCCGAAGGACCGCTCGCCCCACTGACCTTCCTGAACCACCTGTGAAGCAGCCTGCAGCAGGATCACGACGTCAGCTATCCCTGAACTGCTTGGGCGCTGCTTCCTGCGCCACGGTCCCGCCCCTCCTCTGACGTCAGAGGAGGGGCGGGACCGCGGCGCAGGAAGCAGCGCCTAAGCAGTGCAGGAATAGCTGACATCGCGATCCTGCTGCGGCTGCTTCATAGGTGGTGCAGGAAGGTCAGTGGGGCGAGCGGTCCTTCGGGGGTGGTAGTAGGGGGACTGAACGGCAAGGCCGGGAGCATAGGTAGTGCTGCTTCATAGGTGGTGCGGGGAGGCCAGGGGGGGCGAGCGGTCCTCGGGGTGGGGCGGGTGGGCAGGCAGGCAGGCTTTCAAGGGGGAAGGGGGGTGACAGGCAGGCAGGCCTTCAAGGGGGGGCAGGCAGGCCTTCAAGGGGGGGGACAGGCCTTCGAGGGGGGTGCAGACCTTCAAGGGGGAGGGACAGGCCTTCAAGGGGGGGGCAGGCAGGCCTTCAAGGGCGGGACAGGCAGGCAGGCCTTCAAGGGGGGGATAGGCCTACAAGGGGGGGACAGGCTTACAAGGAGGTGGGACAGGCCTTCAAGGGGGGACAGGCCTTCGGGGGGGTGCAGGCCTTCAGGGGGGTGCAGGCCTTCAGGGAGGGTGCAGGCCTTGTCACACCCCTAGCCTTAAAGCTCGGTTTGTGCCAGGCTGGGGTTTGTCTAAACCTATCCCAGCTGTCAGAAGAGCTGATCAATGTGACAAGCCAGAGGGAAAGAATAGGGAAGGTGGTTCATTTCCCTTTAAATCTCAGTTAGCTGAGCTCCAGGGAGTGGAGGATGCTGAGCGTAACAGCCTGGAACAGCCTGAGATCACTCCCACTTCACCTACTAACTCTCAGCTGCAGAAGCTGATTGCTGCTCCTAAGAGAGTTAGGCAAAAGCTGCAGGCTGGCCCTCCCCCTCAGAGAACTGGGCGTGCCTGGCTAAACGTAATAGAAGCTGCTCTGAGGGGAAGGAAGGCAGTCTGCCCTGAGCCAGCTCAGGAAGGAGGTGTCCAGGACAATGCTCCTGATCCTCACTGCTCTACTGATGTTGAGATGTTAGATTTTGACCCTGACCCTGTGGCTAACCAGTCAGCAGAGCTAGAACCTATGGATTGCCAGGAAACTGTTGATATTCCTGAAGGTATGCCTATGGAAGAACATTAGGTTACATATTTGTGGGACTTTTTGTCTTCCTGCTCAGGTGAGCAAATTGTTTAGACTGCTTCTCAGCAGCTGTTTGCAGTTGAGGGAAGAAGGAGAGCAGTGCTGAACTTTTCCCTTTAAGGGAGCCTGAAGAAAAAAAAAAAAACTTTTTTTTTTTTTTTGAAGAGAACTGCACTGTTAAGTTTATATTTTGTGTTTTGAATGCTGAAGAATGAGGAAGTAAGTTTGGGGAGAATCCACTGTACAACTGGATGGGTTTGTGGGGCCATTTGGGCATTCTGTTATAACAGAAATATTTTTGTGGATTCGCTTACTCCCCTCCCCCACCAACTCCTTTGGAGCTGGCTGGGGCCAAGCCTACTTACCTCTCAGGCTTGGGCACAGCACTACAGGCAGTGCTAGTAGCAGTCTTAGCTAACTGTTTGACTTTAAAGATAACAACATTGTTTTGGAGAGTTATCTCTCGGCATCTGACGGCAATTATTTTGCAAAGTGTTTTTATGTTACTTACCTGTATAAAGGTGCGAGCTGAGACTTAATTATTTTTTATCAGCTCTGTTTTTGTTTTGGGAACTTATGTTGGTTACTTGGAGTCTGGACTGACTGGAAGTTGGCTCCCAATATAAGTTGGCATGAACTATGAACTGACTCTTTTGGATTTTGTTTCATGCCTTATGACTGAACATTGAGACCAGCAGGACTTCCAACTTTATGGAAGCACGTCAGAGGTGAGCTATAGTGTGCACTGGCCGGAGCCTAACATATCCACAGGCGCCGGCTTCGCCACAGTTGGTATCAGGAGTGGGATAGAGCGCCTCCTGCTGGACATTCTGAGAATTGTTGGAAAAAAAAAAAAAAGTTTTTGGACTTTAGCTAATTTGTTGTGTTAGCTTGTTATTTTAGTTTGTTATATTGGTTCCTGTCCTGTGGGAATCCGGTGTCCGGTCGTTCCTGTTGAAGGAGACCAGAGGGATCCTACCGGATCGTGGTGAATCGAAGGCTGAAGAATGGTACCGGTCCCAGGAGATGTCTCGCAGACAGCATGATGAGATGGTACTGGCAATGGGGGAGCAAACCAAGGTACTTTCTCAAATTTTGCAGAGACCCCCGCCAGCTACGGGTAGTGACTCAGGACTGAGTGCCATTCAGCAAACCACAGGAGCAGCTACCCCCCTCTCGTTGTTAAACCTGTGTAAAATAACTCCAGCAGATGCGCCGGATGAATTTCTGGTCGCATTTGAGAGGGTAGCTACTGCTGCTGGTTGGCCCCAGGGTCAGTGGGCAGTACGGTTGCTTCCCTGCCTTGCGGGGGAGACCTTATCAGCCTTCCAGACGCTAGCGCCGGAGATGGCGAATGACTACCAGGCAGTAAAAAACCATATATTAGAATATCTGGGGTATACGCCTGAACATTACAGTCAGCGTTTTAGGGCGACGGTAATGCAGGATAAAGAAAGGCCCAAAGCTCTAGCACAGAAATTAACCAAATTGGCGGAGCGGTGGCTTGGCCCATGGTTGGGGAACCCCAGAGCATTAGTGTTGGAGGTGATACGTGAGCAATTTCTGCAGTCCGCCCCGAAGAACCTGCGAGGGTGGGTGCAGAGACAGGGCTGTAAAACTCTAGGCCAAACCCTCGAGGTGGCAGAGGCCTATATTGACGCTCAGGGTGCCTATGAGGAGGAACGTATTACTGTGCCTCTGATGCGGGGAAAGGGGAAGGTTGACAGGGGACAAGGCTTCCAAGGTAGGACCACAGAACTCCCTAAGGCCAAGGAGCCCCAGCAGAAGGAAGCACTTAAATGTTATCGCTGCGGGAAAGCAGGTCACACACAAAGGTACTGTAGGGTTACCAGGGATCTGATGATAACCCGGGGACGGGCTGCTAGGATTCCTAAAGAGTACCGGGTAAAGGTCTTAGTAGCGAACAAACAGATAGCAGCACTGGTGGATACAGGGGCCGAGCAATCGGTGGTGTCAGAACAATTGTGGAAACAGTTAGGAGGAAGCCCAAGCCCAGGAGTGGAGAAGGTACCCATAACATGTGTCCATGGGAAGTCCCATGAATACCCTCTCAAACAGTTGAACCTTCAGTATAAGGGAAAAAAAATTGAGTTGCCTGTGGCCGTGGTAGAAGCAGTACCCTATTCATTGATATTGGGTCGGGACTGGCTTGTACAGACTCAGACAGGGGGGTTCAAGGGCTGTGAGAGACAGGGAGGATATGTGTGGGGAACTCAAGGGGATAGAGGAAGGGTGGTGGGAACAGCCCAGGCACGTGAATCACGAGCGCCGAAACCAAAACGGTGGAAGCCTACGATTAGGTGGGCCCCACTGACGGACCAGGCCAGGGCACCCACAAGGGCGTACCCTAAGGCTGCGGGTTATGACCTGTATGCTGCACACGACCAAGTTATCCCAGCTATGGGAAGGGCCCTGGTAAAAACTGACATCCAAGTGTCTCCCCCACCAGGTGCCTATCTGAGGGTAGCACCAAGATCCGGATTAGCATTAAAACAGCTAATCGATGTAGCCGCCGGGGTCATTGACCCAGATTTTAGGGGTAATGTAGCGGTGCTACTAGTCAATCATGGTGATAGAGAATACAGAGTGCAAGTCGGGGAACGAATTGCCCAGCTAATCTGTGAACGGATTTGGCATCCCAACCTAGCACAGTGGTCTCGCCTCCCGGAGACAGACAGGGGGGAACAGGGATTTGGATCCACAGGGGTAGGGACTCCGGAAAAGGGAGCTCGCGCTGACTTAGGTCCCCTCCTGAGGGAAGAGAGTGAGGCTGCTAAGCTAGCCGACTTGGACACGGAGATATTGAAATTAAGGGATGAGCTGACATCTACACGAAGGGATTGGGAGGCCAAGCTAAAATTACAGGTAGAAGCCAAGTCTCAGGCATGGGAGAGTCAGTTAATGAGGAATAGGCAGCAGGCTAGGGATGAAAGCACTGCCCAATGCCAGAGAGAAGCGGAAAAACTGGCTGATCTCATGGCGCAGGTGACCACCCAACTGGAATTAGTCCTTGGTCAAGTAAAGGAAAGTCAGGCTCAACAGCAGGCGATCCAGAATAGTGTCAGGGAAATGGAGAACACTTGCGGTGAGCTAACCACCAGAACTGGCACGACAAAAGGTTGGGTGGCAAGGCAGAGATTGCAAGAAGAACAAATAGAGGAACACACTCAACACTTTGAGAAGGTCCTAGATACGTTCAAAGGAATGGAACAGGACCTTGAGGCAGTGAGGCAGCAAATTGAAAATATGCAGGAAAAAGAGTTAGGAGATATGACTCAGGTTATATCAGCATTGGCTCAGAGGGTGGATGGTTTGGAAGGGGCCAAGAGTCAGGTTGATGGGGCTTTAGGAAAACCATACCAGCCACCGATCTTGAGATGGCCTGAGGACTTTGAGGACCCTGATCCGCCAACCTTAGAGCTAGCAAAAAAATTTAATAAACCAAGGAGACGCTACTAACGTGATGTCCTGTTTGCTCAGAGGGTATTGTCAGACTTAGTGACAATGTAAGAAGGGACCCCCTTTTCTTTAAATTAAAGGACGGTCATCATTTTAGGGTGAGGGTATGTCACACCCCTAGCCTTAAAGCTCGGTTTGTGCCAGGCTGGGGTTTGTCTAAACCTATCCCAGCTGTCAGAAGAGCTGATCAATGTGACAAGCCAGAGGGAAAGAATAGGGAAGGTGGTTCATTTCCCTTTAAATCTCAGTTAGCTGAGCTCCAGGGAGTGGAGGATGCTGAGCGTAACAGCCTGGAACAGCCTGAGATCACTCCCACTTCACCTACTAACTCTCAGCTGCAGAAGCTGATTGCTGCTCCTAAGAGAGTTAGGCAAAAGCTGCAGGCTGGCCCTCCCCCTCAGAGAACTGGGCGTGCCCGGCTAAACGTAATAGAAGCTGCTCTGAGGGGAAGGAAGGCAGTCTGCCCTGAGCCAGCTCAGGAAGGAGGTGTCCAGGACAATGCTCCTGATCCTCACTGCTCTACTGATGTTGAGATGTTAGATTTTGACCCTGACCCTGTGGCTAACCAGTCAGCAGAGCTAGAACCTATGGATTGCCAGGAAACTGTTGATATTCCTGAAGGTATGCCTATGGAAGAACATTAGGTTACATATTTGTGGGACTTTTTGTCTTCCTGCTCAGGTGAGCAAATTGTTTAGACTGCTTCTCAGCAGCTGTTTGCAGTTGAGGGAAGAAGGAGAGCAGTGCTGAACTTTTCCCTTTAAGGGAGCCTGAAGAAAAAAAAAAAACTTTTTTTTTTTTTTTGAAGAGAACTGCACTGTTAAGTTTATATTTTGTGTTTTGAATGCTGAAGAATGAGGAAGTAAGTTTGGGGAGAATCCACTGTACAACTGGATGGGTTTGTGGGGCCATTTGGGCATTCTGTTATAACAGAAATATTTTTGTGGATTCGCTTACTCCCCTCCCCCACCAACTCCTTTGGAGCTGGCTGGGGCCAAGCCTACTTACCTCTCAGGCTTGGGCACAGCACTACAGGCAGTGCTAGTAGCAGTCTTAGCTAACTGTTTGACTTTAAAGATAACAACATTGTTTTGGAGAGTTATCTCTCGGCATCTGACGGCAATTATTTTGCAAAGTGTTTTTATGTTACTTACCTGTATAAAGGTGCGAGCTGAGACTTAATTATTTTTTATCAGCTCTGTTTTTGTTTTGGGAACTTATGTTGGTTACTTGGAGTCTGGACTGACTGGAAGTTGGCTCCCAATATAAGCCCACAATAAAGTGATTGTTGGCATGAACTATGAACTGACTCTTTTGGATTTTGTTTCATGCCTTATGACTGAACATTGAGACCAGCAGGACTTCCAACTTTATGGAAGCACGTCAGAGGTGAGCTATAGTGTGCACTGGCCGGAGCCTAACATATCCACAGGCGCCGGCTTCGCCACAGCCTTCAGGGGGGGTGCAGGACTTCGGGGGGTGCAGACCTTCAAGGGGGGACAGGCCTTCAAGGGGGTGCAGGCCTTCGGGGGGGTGCAGGCCTTCAGGGGGTGCAGGCCTTCAGGGGGGGTGCAGGCCTTCGGGGGGGGCAGGACTTCGGGGGGTGCAGACCTTCAAGGGGGGGGACAGGCCTTCAAGGGGGGGACAGGCCTACAAGGGGGGGGACAGGCCTTCAAGGGGGGTGCAGGCTTTCAGGGGGTGCAGGCCTTCAAGGGGGGGACAGGCCTTCGGGGGGGTGCAGGCCTTCGGGGGGGTGCAGACCTTCAAGGGGGGAACAGGCCTTCAAGGAGGGGACAGGCAGGCAGGCCTTCAAGGGGGGGACAGGCCTACAAGGGGGTGGGACAGGCCTTCAAGGGGGGGTGCAGGCCTTCAAGGGGGGACAGGCAGACCTTTAAGGGGGGACAGGCCTTTGGGGGGGACCCTGGTTTAGAAGTACATGGAGGGAAGGGGGTGTTCAAAGAGACGTGCATATGCCAAACTTTGGGGGGGAGGAAGAAATAATGGGTCTGAAAATAGAGGAGAGGGAGAGAGATGATGGACCATGGGATTTAGGGAGGGAAGGAACAGAAAGGGAGAGAAATTGTACACAAGGGATGGTGTGGAGGAGGGATAGAGATACTGGATAGGAGGGTAATTGGGAAAAGAAAGGGAGAGATGGTGGACTCTGGGGTGGTGGGGAAGGAGGGAGAGATGCCGGATGAAAGGGTAGTTAAGAAAAGGTGGATCTGTGGAGGGAGATGAAAAAAAGGAAAGATACCAGACTTCCTGGGGAGGGAAGGGAAATGGAAAGGGAGGACAGAGTTGGCAGATGGATGGTTAGCACGCAGAAAGAAGAAAGAAGGAGACCCTGGCAAGCAAGTTATCAGAAGAAAACCAGAGCCTTGGACCAACAAGATTTGAAATATAACCAGACAACAAAAGGTAGAAAAATTAATTTTATTTTCTGTTTTGTGATTATAATATGTCAGATTTGAAATGTGTATCCTGCCAGAGCTGATGTTGGACTGCAAACGTGAGCTAGGATTTAACAGAGAGAGGAAAAAGTCCTTTTTGTTTCTTTATTTTATTTACACCACAGCGCCAGTGTGGTTAGGAGAAGCCAAAGGGGGTGAAAAAGCTATAAAACCCACCAGGAGTTTTGAAAAAAATCACCCAACTGGGCAGGAAAATCGAATTGAAAAACCAATTCAATAGGCTGAATCGAATCAAAATTTTTTTTCCTGAATCTGGCAGCATTAGTTTGCGCTACTGTCTTAGACTTTAGGACCTTGGATTGGGGAGAGATGGCATCCTCAGTACTTTATAATGCAAGTGAAACGAGGATTTGGTCAGACTTTTGAAGGGTCTGCAAAAAAAAATATTGTATAGGCCAGGGACATGAGACAGCAGGAAATGGGAACTTTTTTCCCTTCTATTTTTGTGAATGGAAAGGCTGAGGATGTCAGAGAGTTCAGTTAAAATATGTGCTTTATAAGAAAATATAATAATGTGTTTTATAAAGTTTATAACATAGCTGGCCTACCCAGTGAGGTGTTCCTAGTGGTGCTGGTGGCAGCGTGTCAATGTGTTGAGAGGAAGAGGTGGTCTGGGAAATTCTGCTGAGCAAACTCCGGGCCCATTTCCACCCCCCAGTTAGTCCACTCCACTCAACTGGTTCACACACTGAGTGGGTCTTTGGGTGTTGTTTTGGGATCTCTTCCAGTGGTTTATCAGTATCTCCTTCTGGTCCAAAGAAGGAAATTTTGTTATCCTTAGCATTGACCTACAGAATATGTTTGTAACAGCGCTGCTTGTGTGGCATTAGGCTATGTAGTGATCGAAAGAAAAAAACAGACCTTTGCACATTTTTGCACTATATGGTGGATGTATGAGGAGATTCACATTTCCTGCACAGCTAAGTCCATATGAAGTTACCTTGTGCTGTATTTGACATCTAGCAAGGTCTCTGTTTGAAAGGAAAGATCTAAACTTAAAAATGAAGTGGCCAGAAGTTATGGTAAAAGCAGATAGTGTAGCTGGTTTTAAGAAAGATTTGGACAAATTCCTGGAGGAAAAGTCCATAATCTGTTATTAAGACATGGGGGAAGTATCTGCTTGCCCTGGATCGGTAGCATGGAATGTTGCTACTCTTTGGGTTTTGACCAGGTATTAGTGTCCTGGATTGGCTACCATGAAATGCCACTCTGGATCTAATCCTAAATGGGTTAAGGGGACCTGCAAAGGAAGTAGAAATAGTGGGACCGTTGGGAAGCAGTGATCATAATATGATCAAGTTCAAGGTTGAAGTAGGAATACCGAAAGGGAAGAGAACCATAGCGACAACTTTAAACTTCAGGAAAGGAAACTACGAGGCAATGAGGGAAATGGTAAGAAAGAAACTTAGGAACACTTCCAAAAAATGGCAAACGGTACAACAAGCCTGGTCTTTTTTCAAGGGCATGGTGAGCGAGGCGCAAAATACATATATCCCCAGGTTCAGAAAGGGGTGCACAAAGAGTCGAACAAAAGACCCGGCATGGATAACCAAAATAGTGAAGGAAGCAATAGGCAATAAGAAAAATTCATTCAGGAAGTGGAAAAAGGACAAAACTGAGGAGAATTGGAAAGAGCACAGGAAAAATCAAAAAGAATGTCACCGTGTGGTTCGAAAAGCCAAAAGAGAGTACGAAGAGAGGCTAGCTAAGGAAGCACGAAACTTCAAACCATTCTTTAAATATGTTAAAGGGAAGGAGCCGGCTAGGGAGGAGGTAGGACCGCTGGATGACGAAGACAGGAAGGGAGTTGTGAAAGAGGAGAAAGAAGTGGCAGAAAGGCTAAACATGTTTTTTTCGTCTGTATTTACAAATGAGGACACTTCAAACATACCGTAACCTGAGCAATTCTTTCATGGAAGTCAAACAGAAAAATTAACATACATAGAAGTGAGCCTTGAAGACGTACGCAGGCAGATAGGAAAACTAAAACCTGACAAATCCCCGGGTCCGGACGGAATACATCCAAGGGTTCTGAAAGAATTAAAGGAGGAGATAGCGGAACTACTACAGCAAATTTGCAACCTGTCCCTAAAAACAGGCGTGATCCCGGAGGATTGGAAGATAGCCAACGTTACGCCCATCTTTAAAAAGGGATCAAGAGGAGACCCTGGAAATTACAGACCAGTGAGTCTGACCTCGGTTCCGGGAAAAATGGCAGAAGCTCTGATAAAAGAAAACATCGATGAACATTTCGAAAGGAACGAACTACTGATAACCAGTCAACATGGTTTCTGCAAGGGTAGATCGTGCCTAACGAACTTATTGCACTTCTTCGAGGGAGTTAACAAACAAATGGACAGAGGAGACCCCATAGACATCATATATCTAGATTTCCAAAAAGCCTTTGACAAGGTGCCCCATGAACGTCTACTCCAGAAGCTGAAGAACCATGGGGTGGAAGGAGATGTACATAGATGGATCAGAAACTGGTTGGAAGGTAGAAAGCAAAGGGTAGGAGTGAAAGGCCACTACTCTGACTGGAGGAGGGTCACGAGTGGTGTACCGCAGGGCTCGGTGCTCGGGCCACTGCTATTTAATATATTCATAAATGATCTAGAAACAGGGACAAAGTGTGAGATAATAAAATTTGCAGACGACACCAAACTTTTTAGTGGTGCTCGGACTATAGAAGACTGCGAAGAATTGCAAAGGGACTTGAACAAGCTAGGGGAATGGGCGACGAGGATAATTCTACATGCAAAATGACACCAGCGCAAGGTTTTAAAATTATAACCAGGATTTATTGAATTATTGGTTCTATTTTCCCATTATTAGATCAAAAGAATAGCATAATTGCTTACGTTGCGCTCATGGGAGATCATCATCGTGGCCAAAGGCTGGCCTTCTCACAATGGTCTCGTTTTTCTATCTCATTACAGTCTATTATATAACTTTTGGTTTAGTGACATCATCAAGTTTGACGACCAATAACATTTCTATGGGTGGTCTTAAAGTTTAGACAAAGAAACATTCCTCCATGTTTAAAAGTTATACAAAGTTTCAGATGATTTCTGAATTAACATTAACATTCAAAAGAATTCACAATTATTAACATGGTAAATTCTCAGTCCTTCCATGCTGACAAGTTCTGAGCCTTAAAGGAAAAAAACTCCTAAGCTGACAGATTCAAATTGCACAGCCTTACACAGAAATCTTACTCAGGAGAAAAAGGGGGGGTTAAATCCCCCTCTCCTCTTCCTGAAGCATGGGCTTTCAATGCCCCCCTTTTCCCTATTCTTGAGACTGACTCTAATTACTTCCAGATGTTATGCTTAAGATTTTTTCTTAATGTTTCTGCTTATAAACATAAACCATTTATATTTCCACAATCATATCATCACATATTACATCCATGGGCCCCAAACATTCATAATTTCATTCATATCTTGGCCATTCATACTTCATACATTTTATATCTCAGTTTGGAATATGGAATCTAATATGCTTTTTTCTAACTAGCCTGAGCACATCTGTTTTCAATTAGAACCACGAGGCTAAAGGCGGGAAGCTGAACAAAGAACAGAAACTATTCACTGGCACAAGATGCTGGCCTAAGACAGGACAGTTATAGTAAAGAACCTAAGCTGGACTCCATGTCTCATGTAGTCATGATTTCCACTATGATTTAGCTCAACAGCAAAATACACAAAAAAAACACCATTCTTTTCCTTATATTAATCTTTAGTGTGTTTTTTCTTCTGGCCTTAGCTACATTATATTTAAATGTTTTATTCACCTGTTTTTCGTACGCTTCTATTTGGGCGTGGTCCTTAACTGACACAGAATTGTCTCTAACTAGAATTACCCAGAACCATATGAAAAACTGGCGCTACAAAAATACTGCACTATCATGCTTCTGACATCCATTGCATCGTACCATAAACAGCACGCTAGCCACCACGAGCCACGCGCCACGCGCCATGCGCCACGACTCAGGTGGCAGATGAAGTTCAACGTTGAGAAATGTAAAGTATTACATATGGGAAGCAGAAACTTGAGGTACAACTATACGATGGGAGGGATATTATTGAAGGAGAGTACACAGGAAAGGGACTTGGGGGTAATGGTGGACACAACAATGAAGCCGATGGCACAGTGTGCAGCGGCCGCCAAGAAAGCGAATAGAATGCTTGGTATAATCAAGAAAGGTATTGCGACCAGAACGAAAGAAGTTATTCTGCCGTTGTATCGGGCGATGGTGCGCCCGCATCTGGAGTACTGCGTCCAATTTTGGTCACCATATCTTAAGAAGGATATGGCGTTACTCGAGAGGGTCCAGAGGAGAGCGACACGTCTGATAAAAGGTATGGAAAACCTTTCATACGCTGAGAGATTGGAGAAATTGGGTCTCTTTTCTCTGGAGAAGAGGAGACTTAGAGGGGATTTGATAGAAACTTACAAGATCATAAAGGGCATAGAGAAAGTAGAGAGAGACAGATTCTTCAAACTTTCAAAAAATAAAAGAACAAGAGGGCACTCGGAAAAGATAGAAGGGGACAGATTCAAAACGAATGCTAGGAAGTTCTTCTTTACCCAACGTGTGGTGGACACCTGGAATGCGCTTCCAGAGGACGTGATAGGGCAGAGTACAGTAATGGGGTTTAAGAAAGGATTAGACAATTACCTACTGGAAAAGGGGATAGAGGGGTATAGATAGAGGATTACTGCACAGGTACTGGACCTGTTGGGCCGCCGCGAGAGCGGACTGCTGGGCACGATGGACCTCTGGTCTGACCCAGCAGAGGCACTGCTTATGTTCTTATGTTCTTATGAGAATGGGCTACTGGGCATGATGGACTATTGGTCTGACCCAGTTAGGCTATTCTTATGTTATGTTCTCATCTGTAGGGGCCTTTGTTTTCACTTCTTATTTTAATGTATTTTTTTTCTGGGAACTTATCAGTGTTTTTTATAATGGGAACAAAAATGGAAGAGAATTAATGTGTGTGGGATGAGGGGGTAACTAATTTCTTCAGCTAAATAATTCAATCCACTTCAAACAGACATAGGAGAACTCACGCACCATTCACACACCCTCCAACCAAAAACGTCAAAAGAAAAAAACTGTTTGACAACCTCCTAACCATTCGAGCTGCAACACTCGACCCCCAACTCTACAACCAATTGACATCGACCACAGACTGCAAAACCTTCAAAAAGAAATAAAAACCCTTCTATTCAAAAAACACATAAAACTGAACTAACACAATCAGAACTGTCCCAAGCATCACCTGCAACTACTCCATATGTACTTCTGATGTCATGACAATTCAGACATAATTTATGTTATGTTATGTTTGGAATATAAGAAAATTTTCACTGCTTGTTTCTATTCTGACCATTTATTCCGTTTCATGGTCATTACAAAAAATATTTTTTACATGGGGGGGGTGTCAAAAAATGATGGGCCCCGGGTGCCACATACCCTAGGTACGCCACTGCGTCACACATACCTATACAAGCTTTTGGCGACATTACAGAGGAAGGGGTTAGAAGAGGGTAGGAGGACAATGGAGGGCAGGAAGATACAGGAGGAGAAGAGGATATAAGTGATTAGGTGTCAAATAGATGAGTTTCAGTTTCTTCCAGAATTTGGTGTGGTTAGGTTCCGTCCTGGTCATTTCAGTAAGGTCATTCCAAGTTTTTACACCTAGAAAGGTGAGCATGGATTGGAAAACACGTTTGTATTGCAGATTTTTTTGTGGAAGGGAGATTTAGAAGTATTCTGTTAAGGGTTCTGCGGGAAGTAAACCATGCCTTGGAGAAGAGCTGGATGAGAGGAGCCGCGGAGGTTCTGTAAAGTATACAGTGAATGATGCATGAAGTTTTGAAGGTTATTTGTGACGGGATGGGTAGCCAGTGCAGTTGCCTGATCTCCCCTGAGCTGACTCTTCTCCAGGCTGAAGAGCCCTAGCTGCTTTAGCCTTTCCTCATATGGAAGTTGTCCCATTCCCTTCATTATTTTTGTAACCCTTTTCTAAACCAGTGTTTCTCAGCTTGGTCCTGGAGTATCCTCTTGCTAGTCAGGTTTTCAGGATATCCACAATGAATATGCAAATTTCTTTCATGCATATTCATTGTGGAAGACCTGAAAACCTGACTGGTAAGGGGGTACTGCAGGACCGAAATGAGAGACACTGCTCTATGCCTTTAGCTCTACTTTATCTGATTTCACTCCCTGATGAGAGTGTAGGTTTGAATTTAGCTGGATAGTACAGTGTTTTCTGAATTATATTTAATATGTTTCATTAAAATTTGTATATATTTTATAATGTATTTGTTTTATTATATGACTTGTATTTAATATATTGTATTTGCATTCATTGTATTGTGTTAATTTTGATTCATTGTATTGTGTTAATTTTGATTGCATTAGCATGAGTAGTAGCAGTCCATACAAAAAAATAGCACCAAAAACATATTTAAGGATACCTACAGATTTGTTACTTGGAAACATTTATTTTTACTGAGGCACATAGCTATGAGATCAAAGGAGAAATGTTGCATTAACTTTGCTTTAAGTGATAGAATAAGTAATAAAACCAAGAGCACAAAAGATTCTGGATTGGCTTCACTGGATTTAGGTAAAATTCTCTGGATCGAGATCTTTTTTTCTTAAAAATTAATAATTTCATCTGAGCTTCTTAGGTATAAGGAACTAATTTGTTGGGAAGGTGGCAGGTGATGATTAGGGTTGATATATGCACGCTTTGCTGAAATGGCATGGTTTTATTGTATTTTATAATAAAATATATCTTGTCATTTTTGTGTTATTATATTGTGCTTTGATTCATTGCTATTTATTTTAAATTGTGATTGTTATCTACTATGATGTATGTTTTGCCCCACCTTATGCGGGCATTTACTCAATTTCTTGTATAAGAACTAGTTTAAGTGTTTATGCTAAGATGTATGAGTAAAGTGTGCTCTGTAAACTTAAATCCCCAGAAGGCTTTGCTTCTCCTTGAAAACTAGGCTGCTACCACAGAGCTTAAGACACCCCCTTCTTGTTTAGTCTGAGAGAACAGTTACCATATTTTGAAAGACCACATTGATCCCTCACCATGTTTTCACCCTTTATTTCTAACAATCTAATACAACTTAGTTTTATATCTACTGTATTTTCACGCATATAACGCACGCGTTAAACACGATTTTACAAACTGAGCATAACCATGCGCGTTATATGTGTGAGCGCGTTATACAATTTTTTTCTTCATTGCGATCCGGCATCCCCCTGCGAACCGGCATCCTCTCCCCCCCCCCCCCGCTCGCGTCACCCCCCCTCACCCGCGATCCTACATCCCCCCCAGCACCGCAAAGACATCGCTTACCCTGATTGGGCACCGGCACCAGCACCAATGCACAGGACGTGCCAGTGCCAGTGCCCGAAGATCCTCCCTTGCCTGGGCTGGGCTGGGCTGGGCTGGGCGGTGCGAGGGAGATCCTCCCTCTTCCCTGTGCTGGGCTGGACTGGGCTTTGAGCATTTGTACATGCTCAAACCTTCTGGTCTCACTCTAGTTGCTTTTTAATAAGAGCAAGTTCAGTTGTAAACCATGGATTCAAAATTTTTCGTGCAGAAATGAATTTAGATTGCAATGGTGCAAGTTCATCTAATAATGAGTTTGTAGATATGTTCCACTGAGTTAGCAAATCATCCAAAGGAGTAGTTTAAGAGTCAGAAAAATCCAATTCAAAAGTTGAGCGAATTAAATCTAAAGAAAGGTTATTAAAGTCTCTAGATTTGATCGTCTGATGCGCTATATGAGGTAAACTATGAGAAACAGAATGTGTTATAGAAATTAAGAAGTGGTCTGACCAAGGGACAGGTAAACAGTAGTTTACAAAATAATTGGTAATTGTTGAGGTAGATGTTAGAGTCATATCTATTGTATGGCCTGCTTGATGGGTTGGCATTGTTAGTAAAGGATATAAATCTAAATGGTTAATGTGAGATAAGATTGCTTTAGTATAATTATTGTTGGGATCATCAAAATGTATACTGAAGTCACCCAGAATCAATGAGTTTAAAGTGGAGGAACCAAAGTCAAAAAGAAGAGATTGCAGTTGAGTAAAATTTTCGGAGTTAATGGGAGGCGGTAAATAAAGTAGAAGTACATCTGTTCTAGGTCTAGTTTGAAGACAAAATTGTAGGAATTCAATGGAAGAATTTGCTGGGAAGTCGTCGATACCTAGCAGTAGGGAATCACGAAAGATAGTTGCTAATCCTCCTCCTCGCTTATGGCGTCGATGGTTAAAGAGGAACGAGAATCCAGGGGGACAAGCATAAGACAGGTAGGCTTCTTTGCCTTCAGTGAGCCAAGCTTCAGTTAAACATAAAACATCAAAGGAGCGTTGAATAATAAGGTCTTTAAGTAAGTGATATTTAGTTTTAATGGAACGGATGTTAATTAAACCTATATTAAGTTGAATAGTCTTTAAATCTGGGGAAGATGAAATTAGTGTAGGAGAGGCTATCTGATGAGAAAGTAGTGGAATATCTAAACGTTCAGGGGAACGTAAAAAGACAAGGTTATTGTCTAATTTTTTTGGCTGGTGTCCCCAAATAACTGGGATGGAAAAGGAGGAATTATCCATAATGGGAATGTGGTAGATAGAAGTAGAAATTGCGGCATGTTCCTGAAGAACATGAATTGGTTGATTGGTTAGAAACAGAAATAAAAATGAGCAAAGTAGTGATATCTTGGTTAAACAAAGGTTTTCTAAAAACTTACAAGTCAAAGTAGCTAGGTTTTTCCAAGCGCACAATAGTAGTGCACAAAGGAGCGCATTAAGGAGCATGACATGCTCCTTTGGTGTGCGCCGCAAAGAGACAGAATTTAAATGGCATGTACCGGTGTAAGGGGGCGGAGTCTGGGACGTGCGGGCAGAGAAGCCTTGAAGAGATCTGTTGGAAGAAATAATAAGAGCAAGGTAAAAAACAGTAAAACTAAAACAATTAAACTTAAAATTGGTAATAAAATAACAGTAAAATCAACTCTAGTAAAAGGTGCCGTGCAGTGAGGAACAATGTCTCCAGTGAGCAACCGCAGAATAAATCTATTTAATTACTCCTCCCTGAAATCATGTCAATACAAGAAGTTTTTCGATAGAATGTTATCATTCCAGGCAGCTAAATTGAACACATGGCTTGGAAAACCCATACTTGAGGCCACTTCATACGTTGACTTCAGAAAATCACTGAAGACGTATCTGTTTAACAAGTTCTAAATCCTAAATCATACCCTACCTATCCCTATCTCTATCAATTCCTATCAGCTGTCCTCATCTTAATTACGCCACTGTTCTAACTTTTTATGCCACTGTTCCAGCTTTTAGATTTTAGATTACTTACGTACTCCTTCAACTGTAATTGTATTCCAGATCGAATGCTTATTACCTGTATCTCAATCACTGACTGTATGTATCTTTGTAGTAAACCGCTTTGAACTTATGGTATAGTGGTATATAAGAAAAAAAATATTATTATTATTATTGATAAGCCATGCTGAGCAGAAATTTCTATGACCACTGCTGATATATTCAAGTCTCTTTCCACTCCTATTAAGAAAGCAAGTGACCCTTCAAAAAGGTTCCTTTGATTACCATGGAAATGCAACACATACAAATTTCCTTTAACCTCAAAAGTCAAAGAAAAACCCCACACACATTTGAATTACCAAACCCTGAGCTCATTTCTTAAACCTGCCAGGAACCCAATAACTCACAGATAGTTACAGTATCTCACGAAAGGAAAGACAATTTGGGCAGAATTCTCTATTCACTGTTCTTGTTTTCAAGTCTCCTTCCTGCTCCCATAAAGGGAGAGAAACACCATTCTCATCCTCAATTAGCTCTTTGAAAAGGTCCCCTTTGATTAATATTTAATGAAGCTATTAGCATAGCGTTTACTGCTAATCAACTCATTTGTCTTCCTGTTATGAATGAGTGGTATAGTGTGCACACAAATAACACACCTTAAAGACAGGTGTTAATTTAACCCTATTGACCTTTAGTTAACAGACCTCTCTGATAATGTAGAGGTTTTGAGACATTTCTAAATGAGAACTAGCTCTCTTTCGATGCGTACTAGAAATGAACACATTTTTTTCACAGTAGAAGCAAATTAGACATGTTACAACAAAATTATGTGCAGATTTTCCTTACATTCATAAAATATTTAGTGAACACCAAACTATGCTGCAACACAGTTCAATAAATATAAACTAAAGCCAACATTTTCAGTTATTTTAACTTTTTTTTACTGAATTCTAGACTGCAAGGGGTTTCGCAGGCAGGGGGGATTGCCAGTTCTTGGGGGAGGGCTCGCAAATCGAGTCAACGTTCGGTTTGTGAGGCACGATTAAATTAAAAGTATTTTTTTTAGTGTGTGAGAAGTGCATGTCACTCCAAAAGCTACCGTGAGTTGCCTGAGTGCAGCCTGTGGAAGTGCTTTTTAACCTGCAGTAAGCATGTGTTAATGTTTAACACAGCTTAGTAAAAGGGGCCTTAAGGTTATTTTTTTAAAGCCACACTAATGCAAATCTCTAGTGGTCAAAAAATAAAATTTTCACCAGATATAGTCACAGATTTCCCCCTGTCTGTGGTGTTGTTTCCATGGCAACATTTGCTACAACCTTTGGCAGTTTCAAAACATTTCTGCAACCCACACAGCAAGAATGGACAAAATCTACTGATCTGTAAATTTTACAGAAAATCTACCATCTGACTTGTAAACTTATTATTTTTAATTATTATTATTATTTGATGCATAAGGCAAAAAACTATATTGTAAATTGTGAAAAATGAGTGACTATCCTATAGTACTGTTGGTTCTTCTAAGCCTCAGCAAAAATCAACAGGTACCTGTTCAAACATCAGCATTAAAGCACACTGAGAAAAATATAAACTCTTCAAAAGCATCCTCTTAAGTAATCCTCTTAGAATTGTATTATCCTTTTTTAGTCTCTGAGACACATCTGTAAAGGAAGAATGTCTAAGTAGATAAAGACTATTTACAGCTCATTCATGGAGGGTGTTGCATGCTCTCTTGCTATGAAGGCTTGGGATTGTAGCCTAGTGGTTCAAATAGAAAACAGAGACCCGTAGAAATCTTGGTGACCTCACACATTGATTTGGCTATCCAAATATAAAATGAAAGCTTGCAGAATCTATTCAAACATCAAAAGAACACTAATTTTTCTTTGTAGCAGACTTGTATACATTTTTTCTTATGACAATCTTATGTGTATATAATATGCTTAGTTATCTCATGTGCATAATATACGCGTTTTTCTCACAGGGATCCTAAGATTGCCATATGAGTAATGTAACTCAAATGGCCACAATCTTCATTGATCCTCCATCCTCATTTTTCAGAATATGTCATTTCTTTTTTATGTGAATAGCATTCTTATTATTGCCACATTCTTATTATTATAACTTTAACTTAGTTTTTCTTGTAGCAAAAACATCCCAACACATTTCAACCACTTCCTCAGGGTTGAGGATCCCTAAATTTCAGGTTAATGAAATTGTGTCTTTGACCAAGACTGTAGAGGAATGGCATTCTTCCTTGCAGTCATTATTGGATGGCTTGGCGCCCCTTCAAACTGTGAGGAGTACCAATGGGAAATATGTTCCTTTTTACCCAGCAGAGTTGAGAGAAGCAAAAAGAGAATTGTGGAAATTAGAACATCAGTGGCGGAAATACCCAGGTTTTGTTACACAGGAGGTGTATGTTACAGCAATTATTAATTATAAAGCGTCTATGTTAAATACTAAAAAACAATATTTTGACATGCAGATTGCATCTGCTCCCTCAGGTTCAAAGGAATTGTTTTCAATTGTACATTCACTGATAACACCAATAGTTATCAAGTGTAGATATCCAACATGTATTCAGCTTGCTGATTATTTTTTGTCAAAGCAAAAACAATTATGCTTGCTTTGAAGGCTTATCAGATCAATCAGGCTGTTGTCAAAGTATGGAGTGAATTCTTGCCAATAGGAGTTGGGGATATGGTTCAAGCTATAGAGACAGTTAATTCATCGACTTGCCTTTTGAACCTATGTGCTACATTGGTGTTTAAGGCTCAGAAAGCTGAGATAGCACCATCAATGGAACATATCATTACTCAATTATTGAGTTCTGAATGTGTTCTGGATATGTTGAAAGAAGCCATAGTTTGCCCTCTTTTGAAGGGTGCTTTGTTAGATATTACTAAAGTAAATAGTTTTCATCCTATCTCAAATCTGATATGTCTAAAGTATTGGAGAAGATTGTTTTGCAACAATTTGATAATTTTGTAACTTCCCATGAGTGTATAGGCAATTTCCAATTTGGATTTCGTAAATACCACAATATTGAGTTACTGTTATTATCTCTTTGTGAGGAAATTTGGTTGGATTTTGATAAGGGGAAATGATTTTTAATAGTATCTTTGGATGTGGCAGCAGCATGTGATACTGTGAAATATTAAGTTCTTTTGGATAGATTGCTCACTTTTGGGATTTCAGGGACTGTTTATAAATAGTTTCAATCATTTTTTAGTAACAGGAGTTTTTGTGTAAGCAATGGCAGTGAGCAAACTAACTTTTTTGTTACAAATTGTGGAGTTCCTCAAGGCTCCTCTTGTTCAGCCATGTTATTTAATTTGTTCATGGCTAAAATTAGCAAACTGTTTTTGCAACTTGGGGTCTGGTATCGGATTTATGCTGATGATTTACAGGTTGTTGGATTTTTTTTTTTAAGTTTCCTGTTGATTCTACTCAAGGTTTTTGCTTGTTGTCAACTCATCTGGATTCAATTATGCAATGGATGGCCATGAATGGCCTCCGTCTGAATGTTGCTAAAACTACACTTTTGTAGCTTTCACCAACTGGAATGGATGGAGCTCTATCAGGATTTGCATATGATGGAGTATTAATTCCAATACAGCAAGAGATTAAGAATTTAGGTGTCTTATTAGACTCCTCCTTACAATTTCATAGACATATTTTGTTGATAGTGAAGACAGAGTTTTTTAAGATCTATATGGTGTTGAAACTGCGAAACTTACTTTCTCCATCTTATTTTAGTCAAATTATGCCTCATTTGGATTGCTGCAATTCCTTTTTGTATGGGCTCCTAAAGAAATCTCTGAGAACCTTGCAAGTGGCTAAGAATGCCGGAGCAAGGGTGACGAAAATGATAGTAGGCTTGCGCCAGAAGACTTATGAGGAGAGACTGGAAGCCCTGAATATGTATACCCTAGAGGAAAGGAGAGACAGGGGAGATATGATTCAGACGTTCAAATACTTGAAGGGTATTAACGCAGAACAAAATCTTTTCCAGAGAAAGGAAAATGGTAAAACCAGAGGACATAATTTGAGGTTGAGGGGTGGTAGATTCAGGGGCAATGTTAGGAAATTCTACTTTACGGAGAGGGTAGTGGATGCCTAGAATGCGCTCCCGAGAGGTGGTGGAGAGTAAAACTGTTACTGAGTTCAAAGAAGCGTGGGATGAACACAGAGGATTTAGAATCAGGAAATAATATTAAATATTGAACTAAGGCCAGTACTGGGCAGACTTGCATGGTCTGTGTCTGTATATGGCCGTTTGGTGGAGGATGGGCTGGGGAGGGCTTCAATGGCTGGGAGGATGTAGATGGGCTGGAGTAAGTCTTATCAGAGATTTCAGCAATTGGAACCCAAGCACAGTACCGGGTAAAGCTTTGGATTCTTGCCCAAAAATAGCTAAGAAGAAAAAAAAATTAAATTGAATCAGGTTGGGCAGACTGGATGGACCATTCGGGTCTTTTTCTGCCGTCATCTACTATGTTACTATGTCACTATGTTACAGTACTGGACAGGCTTGCATGGCCTGTGTCCCATATATGGACATTCAGTTGAGGACGGGCTGGGGAGGGTTTCAATGGCTGGGATGGCTAAGATGGGCTGGAGTGAGCTTTGATGGAGACTCCAGTAGATGGAACCTAAGCACACTACCGGGCAGGGCTCTGGGTTTCTGGCCCAGAAAAATCTAAGTAAAAAGACCATTTAAATTAAATTAATTTATGGAGCATGTATGGTTGGGCAGACTGGATGCACCACTCGGGTCTTTATCTGCCGTCATTTACTATGTTACTACTATGTTAAATCTTAAATCGTTGTAATGTAATTCTCTCGGTAATGTCCTGATCTCTTTTAATTGTAATCCGCTTAGAACCGCAAGGCACAGGCAGAATAGAAATCACAAATGTAATGTAATGTATGTTACTATGATTGGTGATTTATCTTTGAGATCTCAATTTAGGAATTTGCTAGAGGTTCCTTTATATTCAACTCATAGTCATGGCAGTTAGTTTTTTCCTGTGTCTTTGATGTAGCGGGTCCTCAATTGTGGAATTCTCTTCCTACTACAGTTTGTATGATTCCTACTTTTTTAGCTTTTCAAAAAAAGTTTGAAAGCTTACATTTTTAGTAAGGTTTTTTATGCTGTGTGATAGACAGTTTTGCTGTTTGTTTTAAATGTATCAAGGGTAGTAGAAACAATGTACAATCTATAAATTTTTGTTTATTTGTTTTATGAATGTCAGTTTTCTAACCCGCATAGATTTTTGGATAAGTGTGATATAAATGTTTTAAATAAAATAAAAAAATATTTACAGAGATGGAGAATGGAGGGAGCAGAGCTCCATATTTACATACTAAATAACACTACCACAAAAAGACCAGTCAGCCCAGTTGTGATTCTTCCACTTTAGACTGCTGAACATATAAATTACCATACTCAGCCAAAGGTCAGCTCTCTTGTCCTTTACCTGAAGTTTCTGACAGTTGGTCCTTCATCAGTTCCAGTGTTGCACAGAATATAGATACAATCAGTCTCAGAGTTTAAACAACAACAATAAAACACCCTAAAGACAAAAATAGAAAATCACGTATTTACTGGACAAAAAAGCAAGAAAACACTACTTCTCCTGTTGCCTGCTCAGAATCCTCCTTTTTGCTTTTTTGCTGCACTGAAAACTCCCCAGCTATCTAAATGTATGCACTAGATTCAGCTGGAAAAGGTACCCTGCAAAAGTGCATGCACTACAAAAACACTGAGGCCTCCTTTTATGAGCGTCGGGAGCAGTGCGGGCCATTCAGCGCAGCTCCCCGCACTACAAACTGCTATTGTAGTTTCATATACGAGGGGGTGAATTACCATTTTTGTACCCTCCAAGAATCCTAGTTACCTGGAAAATAAAAATCTAAGTGTATAAATACCTAAAAATAGAAGCCCTAATCATAGGCCTATTTGGAATCTTCCTCTCCTCATTAAAAAGATAACTATGTAATTTTTACACAGTGTGAGGACTGTACTTACAATAAACCACTGCAAAGAATAGAAGTGTATAATTAGATGCCAGCTTGATTTGAGATAAGAATAGTCTGCAAAGAAGTATCAGATGAATCATAGCTTCTATGCAAAGATGTAATTATTAAAATGACATTGCACTGACCTGAAGGAAGTATAATTCTTGAAAGCTAGTCGGAAATATTTTACGCTAGTTCACAAAACATATCTCATGCAAGTTGTTCCTGAACATCCATCATTATCATTATCAAGTGCTAACTTGAACGGGAGGGTGTGCTGTCTCGTACATCCAGATCTTGTATAGTATTTAGGTGGTCTTCGCTGTGGCAAGAGTGTTTATTAGAGGGGGGTCCATTTGTCCATCCATTCATTTGTATACATAGATAAACCTATCTGTAAAACAGAATAACAACTATGAGAAACTGATAAGCATCCCAGGGCGAGGTAAAGATGTAGATTAAAGAGGCATGCCAAGAGAAGCCCGTCTTTATGTATGCTAAATGATCCTATGTGCTAAAAGAAAAAGCAAAGATGTACTAAATTAAACCTTAAGTTTATACACCGCATTATCTCCATAAAGATAGAGCTTGGCACGGTTTACAGGTAAATTCAGTAAATGAGGGAAAGACATAAGAAATTAGAGGTTATGAAGAGGATAGCTAGCTTTACATTTTAAATAGATAGCTTTACATTTTGTAGATAAGCCAGGTTTTCAGATGCTTTCAGAATAATTGGAATGAGCCTAGGTTCAGCAGCGGGGCAGGGAGGTTATTCCAAATCTCAGTGAATTTGAAGAAAAAGGATTTCCCTAATTTACCTGCATACATGACGCCTTTTAACGAGGGGAAAGATAGTTTGAGTTTGTGGGCGGATCTGGTAGTGTCAGGTCTCGAAGAATTCCAGGCTAGTGGGATTAGGGGAAGAAAAATGCCATGTAGGATCTTGAATATTAGGCAGGTACATTTCAAGTGAATCTTAGAAATCACCGGAAGTCAGTGAAGTTTTGTCAGAAGCGGGGAAACATGATCGAATTTGCTTTTTGTGAAGATCATCCTAGCCGCAGTGTTCTCGATCCGCTGAAGTCTTTGAAGATTTTTCTTGGTTAGACTTAGATAGATGGAATTACAATAGTCCAGTCTGGAAAGAATGATTGATTGTACAAGGACAGCAAAATGTTGGCGGAAGCAGGATCTCACTTTCCTCAACATGTGAAGACTAAAAAAACATTTTTTTACCAGAGATTTGAGATGATCATTAAAGGAAAGTGTAGAGTCAATAATGATGCCCAAAACTTTGCTTGAGAATTCGATCTGCAATGTGGGACCAGAAGGTAGTGGAATAAGCGTGGGTAACTGATCTAATTTTGGGCCAAGCCAGAGTAGTAGATGTAGATTAAAGAAGAACGCTATGGTGAGACCAAAGGCCCATGAATGGGAGGTCTGATGCTGCTGCTATTTCAGAGATTGAAGGGAAGTGCCACAGGGAGTCCAGATTCTATGGCACAAGAATAGGAGGCCTGATGCTGTTGCTAAAGCAGATTGAAAGAGATTGTTGCCAGGAGCCTAAACTCAGCAGCTCAAGGATAGTAAGACTTCCCTGATAAGGATCTGAAAAGTGTATGCCAACAGAGACTGATTGTTAACTGCACAAAAGACTGTGCTACCGGGATACAAACTATACCGCAGACAGAGTGGCTCATAAAGGTGGGGGCGTTGCCATATACGTCAAAGAGGAAATTGAATCTGCTGGAGAGAACACGCCACAACTGACGGATAAGTTAGAGTCTCTATGGGTCAAAACTCCAGGAACAAATGGCCTGGAAACGAAGATCGGCATCTACTACCGACCCCCAGGGCAGTCCAAAGAAATTGATGGAGAAATGACAGACGAGATTAAACGCAACTGCAAGGGAGGCAACAGTTATCATGGGTGACTTCAACTATCCGGGAATAGACTGGAACCTAGGCATCTCCGGCTGCATTAGAGAGACCAAATTCTTGGATGCTGTAGGCGATTGCTTCCTGGAACAACTTGTCAAGGAAAATACTAGAGGAAATGCAATTCTGGACTTAATTCTAAATGGCCTGCGAGGACCAGCACAAGATGTAGAAGTAGAAGGGGCGCTGGGAAGAAGTGATCACAGTATGATCCGCTTTGATCTGGACGCAGGGGAGAAACATCGGTCCAAAACGACAGCCATGGCACTGAACTTCCAAAAAGGGAATTACGAATGGATGAGACTCATGTAATGTAATGTAATGTAATGTAATTTATTTCTTATATACCGCTACAGATTAAGAAGAGGATAAGCACTGTAAAAACGCTAGAGCAAGCTTGGTCCCTTTTTAAGGACACAGTCACCGAGGCGCAAAATATGTATATACCGCATATCAACAAGGGATCCAAGAGGAAAAAGAACAAAGAACCGGCATGGCTCACTGTAGAGGTGAAAGAAGCGATCAGAGACAAGAAAACTTCATTTAAGGAATGGAAAAGGTCAAAAACGGATGAAAACTGGAACAAGCACAAACAACATCAACGCAGGTGCCATAAGGCGGTAAAAGGGGCCAAAAGAGACTACGAGGAAAAAATAGCCAAGGAGGCGAAGAACTTCAAGCTGCACTTTCAAAATATTAAGGAGAAAAAACCCACAAAGGAAGTGGTGGGACCGTTGGATGACCATGGAATAAAGGGAGCACTAAAGGAGGACAAAGCAATCGCTGACAAACTGAACACATTTTTTTGCATCTGTATTTACAGAAGAAGATGTACACAGCATACCGGAACCCATCAGGCTAAATGCTGGAAACGAAGACGGAAAGCTGACAGGATTGACGGTCAGTCTAGAGGAGGTATGTAGGCAGATTGATAGGCTTAAGAGCGATAAATCCCCGGGACCGGATGGCATCCATCCGAGGGTCATCAAGGAACTGAAAGGGACCATAGCTGAACTGCTTCAACTAATAGCCAATCTGTCGATCAAATCGGGAAATATTCCGGAAGACTGGAAGGTAGCGAATGTTACACCAATCTTCAAGAAAGGTTCGAAGGGAGATCCGGGGAACTACAGACCGGTGAGTCTGACCTCTGTACTGGGAAAGATGGTAGAGTCACTGATAAAGGACAGCATCATTGATCACCTTGATGGAAACGGGCTGATGAGGACCAGTCAGCCCGATTTTAGCAAAGGCAGATCGTGTTTGACGAACTTGCTGCACTTCTTTGAGGGAGTAAACAGGCAGATAGACAAGGGCGATCCAATTGACATTGTATATCTGGATTTTCAGAAGGCGTTCGACAAGGTTCCGCATGAACGACTACTTCGGAAAATTGTAAGCCATGGAACTGAGGGTGAAATACTCACATGGATTAAAACAGAGAGTGGGGGTAAATGGACAATACTCGGACTGGAAGAGCGTCACCAGTGGGGTGCCACAGGGCTCGGTGCTTGGACCCATGCTCTTTAACATCTTTATAAATGATCTGGACATAGGTACGACGAGCGAGGTGATTAAATTTTCGGATGATACAAAGTTATTCAGAGTAGTAAAGACGCAGGGGGATTGCGAAGATCTGCAACGTGACATAATCAAGCTCAAGGAATGGGCATCGACATGGCAGATGAGGTTCAGGAACAGGCAAGAGACGAACAACAGAAGCTGTTGACCAACAAAAAGGGCAAACAGATAAAATTAGAGGAACAGGAGAGATCAGGAAATCAGGTTGCAGACGAAAAAGATACACCAAAAAATGAGGAAGAAAGGAACAGAAAAGATACACCAAAAAATGAGGAAGAAAGGAACAGAAATGAGGGACTGGCAGCCCAAATAGGGGATGGTAAGAGGAGCAAAACACATGTAAAACCAGCAGAGAAAAGAAAAGACCAGGACTTAAATTGCTTGTATGCTAATGCAAGGAGCCTAAAGACCAAAATGGGAGAATTAGAAGCCATAGCCAAAAAAGAAAACCTAGACATCATTGGAATCATGGAAACATGGTGGAATGAGGATAACCAATGGGACGTAGTGCTGCCAGGGTACAAACTCTATAGAAGAGACAGGACCCACAAGAAGGGTGGAGGAATAGCACTATACATAAAAGACACCATTCCCTCGTCCGGAGTGGATATAGAACCAAAGGCGGAAGGACTGGAGTCATTATGGGTCAAATTACCAGGAAAAAGTGGCCTTGACATAAGATTGGGTCTATACTATCGTCCACCTGGACAAACGGAAGCAAACGACAAAGATCTGGCAGCAGAATTGAGGCGGGAAGGCAACAACAGGAATGTGACAGTAATGGGAGATTTTAACTACCCCGGGATAAACTGGAATATTGGAAACTCAAACTGTGCGAGGGAAACAGAATTCTTAGAGGCTGTGAGGGACTGCTTTATGGATCAGCTTGTCAAGGAACCAACAAGAGGATATGCCACTCTTGACCTAATCCTCAACAAAAGAAGTGGAAGTAGTAGGACCACTAGGAAACAGCGATCACAACATGATCCAGTACAAATTAGGAGTAAGTACAGCAAAAGGGAAGAGAACCACAGTGACAACGTTCAACTTCAAGAAAGGGAACTATGATGCTATGAGAGCAATGGTAAGAAAAAAACTTAGAAACAGCTCAAGGAAAACAGAAACTGTAGAGCAAGCCTGGTCTCTATTCAAGGGCACAGTGCAAGAAGCACAACATATGTACATCCCCAGATTTAAAAAAGGGTGCAAAAAAAACCGAACAAAAAACCCTGCATGGATAAACAATGAGGTGAAGAAAGCGATAGGAGACAAGAAAAAATCATTCCGGAAATGGAAAAAGGACCAAACTGGGGAAAACTGGAATGAACACAGGAAACGCCAAAGAGAATGTCATCAAGTGGTTAGGAGAGCGAAAAGAGAATACGAAGAGAGACTGGCCAGGGAGGCAAAAAACTTCAAATCATTCTTCAGATATGTTAAGGGGAAGAAACCAGCGAGGGAGGAAGTAGGACCGTTGGATGATGGAGACAAAAAGGGAGTGATAAAGGAGCAAAAAGAGGTAGCCGACAGGTTAAACAAATTCTTCTCGTCAGTCTTCACAAGCGAGGACACATCCAGTATACCGGAACCCGACATGATCTTCCATGGTGACCAAGAAGAAAAACTGTCAGCAATAGAGGTGAGCCATGAGGATGTCCTCCAACAGATAGATAGATTGAAAAGCGACAAATCACTAGGCCTGGACGGAATCCACCCTAGGGTACTAAAAGAACTAAGAACCCACCCCCTGGAGCAATTCCTCCGAACTTGTTTACGAGACCATATCTAACGCATTCCTTAAGTTCCAAAGACTACTGATCATCGGAGATATCAATCTCCACCTTGATGACACCTCCAGCAAAGATGCATCCGATTTCAATAATTTCCTCATCTCTCTCGGCCTCTCCCTCCCTGCCCCCTCTCCAACCCATGAAAAAGGCCACACACTAGACCTCATCAGCTTCCTCGATCTCACGGATTACAAAACTTCAACCGATGACATCCGTTGGGACCACGTTCCCTGGTCCGACCACTACCTAGGAACCTTCTGTCTCCCCATCTTCATGTCTCACCTTGGAACCTCTCCTCAGCCCTCTAAGTCCATTACTTTCCGCAAGAAAATTTCAAGTGATCAGTTCTGGTCCAAATTTCTTGACACTCTCTCATCCAATCCTAAGCCATCAGATTCTGCAACCAACTGGCACAACTGGACCACTCTCTCAGAATCCACCTACCAATCTCTCGCCCCGCTGTCCACCAAAACCATCTCCTACTCCCGTAAGGCCCCCTGGTACCTCCCACAACACAGGATGCTAAAACAAAAATGTCGATCCCTGGAACGCATCTGGAAAAAATCTAAATCCCCCGCAGATAAACAAATCTGGAGAGTCAACATTAAACTCTACAACAATACACTCAAAAGAGCTAGGAAAAATTTCTATGGTGACAAGATCTCCAGTTCAAAAAACCAGAACAGTATGCTGTTCAATATCTGGCGCTCCTTAACTCCCAACACCAACCCTTCTATACCTCCCTCCTCCCCATCAGTGGACCTACTAGCAAACTTTTTCAATGAAAAGGTCACCGCCTTGAGAAGCTCCTTCCCTCCCGTAGTCTCCTACAATCCTCTGGTGCCCGCCTCCCCCGATCCTACTACAAAGGTCCCCACCCCCGTCCCAGTCAACAGATCCTGGACTACCTTTGAGCAAGTATCCGATTCGCAGGTCCTCAAACTCTGCCTGAAACTGAAATCCTGTAACTGCACCTTGGATCCATTCCCATCCTATCTATTTGAGAAAATACCCACACAGGCCATCTCTTCTCTCACCATACTCATAAATTCTGCCCTATCATCGGGCCTCTTCTCCCCTGAAATGGGACGCATTGCACTGACCCCTCTACTGAAGAAAGCTGACCTAGACCCCTCCTCCCCATCCAATTATCGCCCAATAGCAAACATTCCGCTCCTAACCAAATTGCTAGAGTCCATCGTCTCCTCCCAACTCTCAGCCTACCTGGAAAGATTCTCTGTCCTCCTACCCTATCAATACGGCTTCAGACCCAACTTCAGTACCGAAACCCTCCTGGCCTCCCTAATCTCGAAGATTCAACAATTTCACTCTCACAAAAAATTTGCCGTTCTCCTTCAATTCGACCTCTCTGCTGCCTTTGACGTTGTCCACCATGACATTCTAATCTTCCTACTCTCCGAGATAGGCATTAGTTCTACAGTCCTTGACTGGTTCTCGAACTTCTTACGTTCTCGCTCTTACACCGTCACCAAACATGGTTCCTCTTCCTCCCCATGGAAACCGACTTGTGGAGTCCCACAAGGCTCCCCCCTTTCTCCCATCCTCTTCAACATTTATATGTCCTCCCTGAATCTTCTCCACCTATCCCCCCTAGAAACACTCTACACTTACGCCGACGATATCCTGGTCCTCATCGAGACCGACGCGAACCTCACCAATCTCGCAGCTAACATTTCTTCTTGCATAACCAAACTTCAATCCTGGGCTCACACTGTACAAATGAAATTGAACGAGTCCAAAACTAAACTACTTTGGCTCGGCCCTAAACTTGATCAATTACCCACTTCCATCCCACTGCCCACAGGCTCCTCTCTACAGCTGGAATTCTCTAGCAAAGTTCTGGGCATCACCATAGATTCATCATTATCCTTCAACGACCACCTCAACTCCCTGATAAAAAAATGCTTTTGCAGCCTTCACATGCTGAGGAAAGTGAGATCCTGCTTCCACCAAAAACACTTTGCCGTCCTCGTACAATCCATTATCCTCTCCAGATTGGATTATTGCAATTCCATTTACCTAAGCTTAACAAAGAAAAGCCTCCACAGACTCCAACTAATCCAGAACACCGCGGCCAAACTTATCTTCTCAAAAAGTAAATTTGACCATGTCACACCGCTCCTATCCAAACTCCACTGGCTTCCCGTTATTTCCAGGGTCTACTTTAAATGTGCCTGCCTAACCTTCAAGATCCTCCACGGTATCCTTCCTCCTTTTATCCCTCTATCCTGGAATTCCTCAAATCCAACCTCCACTAGATCCACTCAAAAATTAAAACTATCCTACCCCTCCTTAAAAGGCATCTCCCTTGTTGGTAAACTTGGCTCTTCCCTCCCTTTCAGAATCACTCAGCTCTGGAACAGTCTCCCTTCCCCTCTCCGCAATTTGAGCCCCCTTCTACCATTCCGTAAGCATCTGAAGACTTGGCTCTTCTCCAGAACGTAACCCCGTCCCGCTCCTGGCACTCTCACACCAACCTCTCTTCTCTCATACTTATATAATTCCACTGGAGTTCCGTTCCTTCCCTAACCATGTAAACCGTGTCGAGCTCCATCTGCGGAGATGATGCGGTATATAAACCCAAGATTTAGATTAGATTAGATTAGATTAGATTAGAAATGAGATAGCGGGAATACTCCAACGAGTTTGCAACCTATCCTTGATAACTGGAGAGATTCCGGAGGACTGGAAGATAGCAAATGTTACATCTATCTTTAAAAAGGGGTCAAGAGGAGACCCGGGAAACTATAGGCCGGTAAGTTTGACATCAGTTCCAGGCAAGATGGTAGAAGCACTGATAAAGGACAGCATCTGTGAGCACATCGAAAAAAATGGGCTGATGAAAGCGAGCCAACATGGCTTCTGCAAGGGAAGATCATGCCAAACAAACTTACTGCACTTCTTTGAGGGGGTAAATAGCCAGTTGGACAAAGGGGAACCCGTAGACATCATTTACCTTGACTTCCAAAAGGCCTTTGACAAGGTACCCATGAGCGGCTACTTAGGAAGCTGTGGAACCACGGGGTGGAAGGGGACGTACACAGATGGATCAAACACTGGTTGGCAGGCAGGAGACAGAGGGTTGGAGTGAAGGGTCACTACTCGGGCTGGAGGAAAGTCACGAGCGGAGTTCCGCAGGGGTCTGTACTTGGACAGCTGCTGTTCAATATATTTATTAATGACCTGGAAACGGGGACGAAATGTGAAGTTATAAAATTTGCGGACGACACTAAACTCTGTAGAAGGGTTAGAACTACGGAAGAGTGTGAGGACCTACAAAGGGACCTAAACAAACTGGAGGAGTGGGCGAATAAATGGCAGATGAAATTCAATGTAGGGAAATGCAAGGTCATGCATATAGGGAGAAAGAACCCGATGTTCAGCTACCAAATGGGGGGATTAGTATTAGAGGGAAGTAACCTTGAAAGAGATTTGGGTGTACTGGTGGATACAACAATGAAGTCAACGGCGCAATGCGCAGCAGCCGCGAAGAAGGCAAACAGAATGTTGGGTATTATTAAAAATGGTATTACGACCAGAACAAAAGAAGTCATCCTGCCTTTGTATCGGGCAATGGTGCGCCCGCACCTGGAGTACTGTGTTCAGTATTGGTCACCGTACCTTAAGAAGGATATGGCAATACTTGAGAGGGTCCAGAGGAGAGCGACACGAATGATTAAGGGCATGGAAAACCTTTCATACACTGAAAGATTGGAGAGGCTGGAGCTCTTCTCCCTGGAAAAGCGGAGACTCAGAGGAGACATGATAGAAACCTACAAGATCATGAAGGGCATAGAGAAAGTAGAGAGAGATAGATTCTTCAAATTTTCAAAACATAAAAGAACAAGAGGGCTTTCGGAAAATTGGAAGGGGATAGATTCAAAACAAATGCTAGGAAGTTTTTCTTTACTCAGCGGGTGGTGGACACCTGGAATGCGCTTCCAGAGGACGTAATAGGGCAGAGTACGGTACTGGGGTTTAAGAAAGGATTGGACAATTTCCTGTTGGAAAAGGGGATAGAGGGGTATAGATAGAGGATTACTGCACAGGTCCTGGACCTGTTGGGCCGCCGCGTGAGCGGACTGCTGGGCACGATAGACCTCAGGTCTGACCCGGCAGAGGCATTGCTTATGTTCTTATGTTCAACGTGGATAAGTGTAAAGTGATGCATGTCGGTAACAAAAATCTCATGCACGAATACAGGATGTCCGGGGCGGTACTTGGAGAGACTTCCCAGGAAAGGACTTGGGAGTTCTGATCGACAAGTCTATGAAGCCGTCCACACAATGTGCGGCGGCAGCAAAAAGGGCAAACAGAATGCTAGGAATGATAAAGAAGGGGATCATAAACAGATCAGAGAAGGTTATCATGCCGCTGTACCGGGCCATGGTACGCCCTCACTTGGAGTACTGCATCCAGCACTGGTCGCCGTACCTGAAGAAGGACACGGTACTACTCAAAAGGGTCCAGAGAAGAGCAACTAAGATGGTTAAGGGGCTGGAGGAGCTGCCGTACAGCGAAAGATTAGAGAAACTGGGCCTCTTCTCTCTCGAACAGAGGAGATTGAGAGGGGACATGATCGAAACATTCAAGGTACTGAAGGGGATAGACTTATTAGATAAGGACAGGTTGTTCACCCTCTCCAAGGTAGGGAGAACAAGAGGGCACACTCTAAAGTTGAAAGGGGATAGATTCCGTACAAACGTAAGGAAGTTCTTCTTCACCCAGAGAGTGGTAGAAAGCTGGAACGTCCTTCCAGAGGCTGTTATAGGAGAAAACACCCTCCCAGGATTCAAGATAAAGTTAGACAAGTTTCTGTTGAACAAGAATGTGTGCTGGTAGGGCTAGTCCCAGTTAGGGTGCTGGTCTTAGACCAGAGGGCCTCCGCGTGAGTGGATTGCTGGGCATGATAGACCACTGGTCTGACTCAGCAGTGGCAATTCTTATGTTATTATGTTCTAAAAGTTGCAGGTCTGCCACGTAGAAGGTAAAAGGAAGTTTGGGGGTGGAAAGGGGAGTGTATGGAAATGGCAGGAGAGGAGGAAGGAGTGAGAGTGAGTGGAGGGTAAATAGGGGAATAGGGGATAGTGCAAAGGGAAGGTATGAAAGAATATGGAAAGATGGACAAGGATTGAAAATAACCCAAAATATACCCCCTAAACCTGTAGATCATAATTGACTTTCCCTTACACATTTCAACATCCCACCACATACCCTAAAACTCCTCATAGAGAGTAATCCTATAAACCACCCTCACTTACATAGAAGCTGACACACATATTGTCTCACCCTCCTCCCACCCCTCTCCAGCCACTATTCTATTTTATCACATACAGCTCCTCATTCTCAGCATCTCATACACATCTCTTATGCCTGCTCAACATTACCATGGACACACACACCACACACAGACATAAAAGATTCATATGCTGCACCAATGAAAATTTATAGGACCCGATATTCAGAGCAACATAAGCAGGCCAGAGAGGTTCTGACCTACTTAAATTGCTGAATAGTGGCTAAACACTGATATTCAGTGGCACTAAGCTGGGAAGTACCACTGAATATCAGCTCTGAGTGGCCTATAAAAAAGTTGGCTGCTCAGGGGATGGCCAGAGGGGTGGTGATGGGGAGGAGGAGGTGCTTATGCAGGTTCCAGCAATATTCAGCTGGGGCCTACATAAGATAAGCAGGTCTACCTACATAACTAGTAATCCAGTGGGGGGGGGGGGTTTCGGGGACAGGAACACAGCCACTTTGCTCCTGCCCCCTCATGGAGCCTTTTCAAAATGGTTGTTGTGAACTTGTGACCTCTTGCAACAGTTCAGGGCACTTTCTGTAGTACCATGAGCTGCCTCAAGAGGTCACAGCAGCCATTTTGAAAATCTGCCACAAGGAAGCAGAAGCAATGGGACTGTGGCTCTTCTGCCTGACTACCAGGTATGTAGGTAGGCCCAGAGGAGGCCTACCTACATATTGGTTGGAGGTGGGCAGGTCTTTGATGTGGGCAGGGAGAAGAGGGAAGTAGGATAGAGGATACAGTGCTAGAGGAACGGAAGGAGGCATGTGAGTAACTTTTATACAGGCACGGCCCCAGCTGAATATCAGCTGGAGTCACATAATCTCCCCTGGAATTATGCCCCAGTATTCAGTGCCGGTGCCCAGACATGGTCTGGCACTCCAAATCTGGGCATAATTTAGCCAGTGATAATCAGTGTTTAAAAAACAACGCTGACTGCTACCAGCTGAATATTGGGGGAATGGACTATACTTGTATATACTTCTTCCCATTTACCCACACAGCCTATGTCACTCTACTGAGAAACAGAGATACACTTTACCATGCATTTCTTCATTGAGCCCCCCCTCCCCAACATGCCTGAGTCTTGAATGGAGGAAGGAGAATCACTAGATCGTGCCAAACTGTCTGCGTACCTTTCAACTTTATATTGTTGGTACTAGCTGTTTTCTGTGTCTCTTTTGCTTACTATTATGCTCTATGGTATTAGATTAGCTATTTGCCACAAAATCTTATAATTACATTTTTTTATTTGTATTTTGGCCACCATCTACCATATTAATAGACATTCTTCCTCTCTGATTTTATAGTGATTTCAGCCCCCTCCCCCTCCCTAAAGAATATTTTCGGACAAACCTACGGTATCTGTCTATTTTCTAAGAGAAAACTGTCACCAGCCCTATATCTGAGGCATTGGAAGGATAAAATCACACCTAAAATCTATCCCATTAATATTGGTTCACTGCAGAGGACCTGAAGGGGTCCACAGAATTGTATCTGGCACTCTGCACAGGTTCCACTTCTTTAGGATTAAACAATGACATACCCAGTGGCGTAACAAGGGTGAGAGGCTCCCAGGGCAGTGGCATTCCTCTCTTGCTCTATTCTCTGCTCCCCCCCCCCCCAACTCCACACACTCTTTCCCCACCCCTCCTGCTGTGCACGCACCGCTTCCCTTCCTCTATACCTCTGTAACATTCCTGGTGTGAGCAGCAATCCCCAAGCTGCTGTGCTACAAACAGATTGGGGAGGAATGAACCAGAGAGGCAAAATTGGCACATCAAATAAAGACAATCAATGAGGAGTGCTTGTCAGTTCCAATGGTACAAGAAAAAAGCCATTAAGAAGGCACATCTGAAGGATTGGCTTTAAGATTATATATAGCAGTGAAAATAAATAAAAATAATGTAACACACTTCAAGATTTTATATCATACATTTGCACACACATCTTTTTTTTAATAGGAACTAAAAGATGTTCAAGTAAATCCAAATTATTGGCAATAACTGATTGCTAGAATCCAATTATTGGTGCTAATTGTCTCAGTACTCAATTAAATTGGATGTACAAATTGGGTGCATGCATGGCAGGATTAATTCATCGAGGGCCCCTAGACACACAAGTACACTGGGCCCGCTGCCCCGCCCCGCCCCACCCCACCATGTGCCCAAGCGGAAACAGGAAGCTGCGTCAGAGGGAAGCTTTGGGCATGCAGCATCGCTTGCACAATTACAGTTGCCCTTGCCTTTCTTACCCGCCTTGCTTGCTTGTCTTACTTTCAGTCGATGGGGGGCCATGTTGCCGATCAGGGCGGGGCCCATGTTGCCAGGGTGGGAACTCGCGTTGCCAATCGATGCTGGAAGGGCCATCACAGTTTGGAATAAACAATGTTGATGCCCTCCTTCATCGGGCCCCCCTGACCATTTCGGGCCATAGGCACGTGACTACTTGGCCTATTGGTTAATCCTGCCCTGGGTGCATGTCCAAATTTTTCCACCATATATGCCCTCCTTTACAAATCAAAAAAAATAACTCCTAAAAAATAAACTGCAAAATATACTAAACTAGCTGATGCCCCGGCGTTGCACGGGTATTTAATTATAGCAATAACACTGTAAATGGATTCAAATAAAGATACTTTATAGTGGTGAATGAAATTATTTTTTTACAGCTTAATAAAAAGTACAATATTCAAATTATAATGTGAAATATTTGACAACTAACGCAAAACGTGATTATAAACAACAATTTTAGTTTCACCTCCTGGAGCAAGAACATATAAATTCTTGGGTGAACCCACCCTTGAGCAAGAAACATAGAGTTGTAGGCCGCGAGACCCCCAGAACATATCACCCCAGGTAGTGAGGGATCTGCATACCAAGTTTCGTTCAAATCGGTCAAGCCGTTTTTGAATTACAGTGAGAATGGCAGCTTTTTACATTTTTTCCATTGACATGAATGGGTGAAATCTGATTTTCTGTTTGTAGCTCCGCCCACGTGTGCAGGTGGGCCGCGAGATCCCCAGAACATATCACCCCAGGTAGTGAGGGATCTGCATACCAAGTTTCGTTCAAATCGGTCAAGCCGTTTTTGAATTACAGTGAGAATGGCAGCTTTTTACATTTTTTCCATTGACATGAATGGGTGAAATCTGATTTTCTGTTTGTAGCTCCGCCCACGTGTGCAGGTGGGCCGCGAGACCCCCAGAACATATCACCCCAGGTAGTGAGGGATCTGCATACCAAGTTTCGTTCAAATCGGTCAAGCCGTTTTTGCGTGATCGCGGCACATACACACACACATACATACATACCTCCGATTTTATATATATAGATAGCAACCACAAAGAGCAATAAAAAAGTCTAATGGACTGTCTGAGTAACCCAGTCTGTCTAAAGCACTCATAAATACTTATAACAATCAATGTGCCGAGCTCCACATCCGTGGAGATGATGTGGTATATAAACTTAAGGTTTAGTTTAGTTTAGTTTAATTTAGTATAGAAGGGATTCTCAGTGTGAAGGCACAGCGAAGGGAGAATCTTCTCCAGCGCTGACACATACTAGTGAAGATATAATAACCTCCACCAGCACACCATCACTGAATCCCTCTTGTATGCTCAACTCAATAATAAGTGAAAAACTAATACAGTGATAAAGTAAATCACAAGTTTAAAGTGCTAAAATAAAGACAGAGTGGGATGCTCTGATAGTCCCCCAGCCGACTCCAGATCAAAAAAGGCAGACTTAGCTTTTAAACATAGTCCGACGGATTGAAGACAGGGGCAGGGCTACAACACCAGCTGCCACTGAGCAGGAAGGAAACGTCACAAAGATACAGCCAATCACGGCATCAAAAAAATGGCCAATCAGCTAAACAATGGTGTTCCATTCATTAAGTCCGTGGGGATGAACCGCATTAAGTTCAAAAATACAGAACTGTTCTCGCAACTGGATGCATGCGAGTCTATCCCCTTTAAAGTCCACAGGAAGTTGTTCAATAATAAACCAGGTGAGATCCGCAAACCCATGGCCCTTATCTAAACAATGGGGAACCATAGGGGCAGAGATGGTAGAAGTATTGAGCCGGCTCTTGTGCTCTAATATTCTAGTTTTTACTTTATGGCTAGTACGTCCCACGTGATTGGCTGTATCTTTGTGACATTTCCTTCCTGCTCAGTTTTTAAGTTCAGTTTGCTTGCCGCTCTGTTAGCTCCTCCCTCTTCTGCCGGCTGACTTGCTTCCTGTGCCGTTCCTGTGACTGGTGTCCGCTTTATGCTACAGGTTCCTGATGAAGGGACCCAGAGTCTCCGAAACCGGGCTTGGTAGAACCTGATGTGGCAGCTGGTGTTGTAGCCCTGCCCCTGTCTTCAATCTGTCAGACTATGTTTAAAAGCTAAGTCTGCCTTTTTTCATCTGGAGTCGGCTGGGGGACTATCAGAGCGTCTCACTGTCTTTATTTTAGCACTTTAAACTTGTGATTTACTTTATCACTGTATTAGTTTTTCACTTATTATTGAATTGAGCACTAGAGAGCTGCACGGGAACGGGGATGACGGGAATCCCACGGATTCCCCCTTCAGGTCACGGGGATCCCATGGGGACGTCCCCTAGGGTCGCAGGGATCCCGTGGGGATGCCCCCTAGGGTCACGAGGATCCTGCGGGGTTCGATGCACTTGAGCCTGCGAGGCTCATCTTTTTTTCCCTACCTGCCCTACTGCAGCACACAGCTGACCGGAATTCTTCCACAATGTCAGTGCTGACGTCGGAGGGAGGGCTTAAGCAAAGCCCTCCCTTCCTCCGACGTCAGCGCTGACATCGGGAAGACTTCCCATCAGCTGTGTGCTGCGGCAGGGCAGGTAGGGAAAAGAAGACGAGCCTCGCGGCTCGAGCTCCATTTTGCTTGCAGATGAGGGCTGGGAGGCAGAACACAAAAGGAGGGAGGGAGTGCGTTTTTGGCACACGGCATGAACTTGGGAGAGAAGATGGAGGAAGGGAGGGAAAGAGGTGGGGGAGGGAGTGCATTTTGGACACAAGGCATGAACTTGGGAAAGAGGATGGAGGAAGGGAGGGAAAGAGATGCTGAGGTGGGGGAGGGAGTGCATTTTTGGAAACAAAGCATGAACTTGGGAAAGAGATGTTGAGGTGGGGGAGGGAATGCATTTTTGGACACAGAAGGCATGAACTTGGGAGAGAGGAAGGGAGGGAAAGAGATGGTTGTGTACACAGGAATGGAAGAAAGGAAAAATTTTGGTCATAGGGAGGGAGGTACAGATGAGAGGGGGAAATATTGTGGTGGACAGGGAACAGTGGGACAGATTGAAATGGATGCAAGAGGGAGGAATGTTGGACATAGTGGTGAAGGGAATGGAGGGAGAGATATGGCATGGTGCTGGAGAGGGATGATAGAAGGAGAAATGTTGGGCATGGGGCTGTGGGTAGGCACGAAAGATGAGAAAGGGATAAATGCTGGACCATGGTAGGAGGAACCAATAGACAGCAACAGAAGAATTTACAGAAGATGGGAAAGCGTAAAAAAGAAACTGGGACCAACTTTATGGAAAAATAAGTCTCCAGACAACAAAGGTAAAAATCGAAATTTATTGACATTTATTGGGAAATGTATATAGCAGATGTATATAGCAGATTGGGAAATGTATTTAGCATTGTGTTCAAAAGAAAAGGAAATGCATTTCTGGTTTTATTTCTACAGTGTTGAAGTACTTGCTGACCCTTACTTTGGCTGGTTGGGATCCCCAAGCACCGCTAGCAGAGGACCTCCTCTAGAGACGGCCAGAACTCCCCTCCACCAAGCACAACAGTCGCAGGCAACATCCATGAGCCACTGAGGTGCAGCATCTGTGACTCAGGGACGCTACTGCTGCCTGCCAAGCTTGGCAAAAGGGACCCCTGACCAACTGCAAAGGAAGTCCTCAGCTGACAGCTTGGGGTTTCTCATCAGCTGAGTATTTATATTTTATATTTACATTAGAGGCTCTGGTAGAAACCCGTTTACAAAGTATGTATTCTTCCCAATTAATATTTCCAAATTAATAAAGTCTCTTTGCTTATTTGTAAATGGGTTTCTACCAGAGCCTTTAATTCAGTAGCATAATTAAATGAAATAACTATTTCTGAAGTTTATAGGGACGGGCGGGGACGGAGGGTATTCCTCGCGGGGGCGGGTGGGGACGGAGGGGATTCCTCGCGGGGGCGGGTGGGGATGGAGGGATTCCTCATGGGGACGGGTGGGGACAGATGTAATTTTGGCGGTGATGAGTGGGATTTCTGTCCCCGCGCAACTCTATTGAGCACACAAGAGGGATTCAGTGATGGTGTGCAGTTGGAGGTTATTATATCTTCACTAGTATGTGTCAGCACTGGAGAAGATTCTCCCTTCGCTGTGCCTTCACACTGAGAATCCCTTCTATACATTTATTGTTGTAAGTATTTATGAGTGCTTTAGACAGACTGGGTCACTCGGACAGTCCATTAGACTTTTTTATTCCTTTACAAATCTGCACTAGCATTTTTTGTGCTGGCTGTGGCGGTAAGACCTCCGATACTCATAAGCGCTGGCGGTCTTATCACCGCAGCTGGTGCTAAAAATGCTAGCACAGCTTTGTAAAGGAGGGGGATATAAAATTAGAGGGATAATGTATTCTTTCCTTCCCAAAATGAGAATGTTTATAATTCTAATTGCAAAAGGTTTGTTGGATATTCTTTGCTCATATTTTAAATTTGTTATTATATTGAGGAATATGAATAATATAATAAATAGTGGGAAAAAAAGAAAAAGGATCCTCTTTCCATAAATAATTTTCCACCCCTTTTACAAAACCATCCATGTGGTTTTTAGCACTGGTCGGTATGCTGACTGCTCTGTGTTGCTCTGATGCAGCTTGATAAAAGGAGCCCTTAGTAAAAGGACCCCTTTGTGTATTTGTCTATAATGCTGCTTTTAATGTTTCCCAAAACCTTGCTTGAGTCGCCTTTTCTTTTGTAGAAATATAAACAGTGCAGATCCATAGTACTGATACTTCTCTTTCTAGGTCATTGTGAATAATAGGCATTGCGGGTTGTTTTAGAAGCCTTATTCACCATTTTCTCATGGAAATGTCAGCATTTACATGTAGAAATGACATCGACCTGTAAATGGTGATTTTAGAATGGGTTAATTCACACAAGGATGTTCACAATACACAGAAATTGCAAGAAGGCATGTTGAAGGTGTGCTGAAGGCCAGGGTGGGTCAAAAATCTACGCATAAGTTTCCCCATTTCATAAAGGGAATACTCCTTTATGAAGGGCCACTGAAAAGTTCTCAGCCCAACCAACATAGTTGGGGAAGTTTTACAATGGTGCGTTAGCCATTTTTGCTAAATGCTAATGCGTCCCTAGACTTATAATGGGCGTGTTAGCGTTTAGCGTGCACTAAAATGCATAGTGCACCTAAGTAAAATGAGCCCTTAGCCAAGCAATTTTTCACTTTTTTTGTTCTGTATTTTTCTAACAGAATGCAAAAAGTGGAAGAATCACTGGACTGCTCCAACTTTGTTGGTTGGACTGAGAACTTTTCAGCGGTCCTTCACATAACTTAATATTTCCATGCTGGTATTTAAAGCTACTACCTGATATGTATTTTTTTTTTTAAGTGTTCATTTTGGACAGCCCTTTATGGAAGGGATTAAAGGAGGTCTCTTTCTGAATCCCCTGTTGTTCATTTCCCCCTTCCAAAGTAACAATGAATGAATGTGGCCACGGTAATTCATTAGCAGCATTTATAAATATAGGGATGTACAAGTGATGGGCATACATGTGGAAGTGGATGAGTTTACTCCATTAATTTTCACGCATGCATCTTTGTGAAATAGCTGCTCCTAATGTATATGTTAGCAAATACACTTATACACTCCTGCAGGCATTAAGAAAGAGCTCTCTGTTGGATCATCTGTTGTATTATTGTCCAATGATACCTAATTTCTGGAAGTCAGTTTGGGAACAAATAAATATTATTCTTGAGCCATCAATCCTGTTAACCTACGAAGCCATAATTTGTGGTACAATACTGCATATTAAGCCTTCTTTAGATAGATATAAAAGCTGGCTCTTCTTGATTATGACCGGAATAGCCATCCAGATGATTACACGTAACTGGAAGAGTAACGACAGACTGAATTACACATTTTGGTGGGCAAATATTTGTTCCACGTATAAATATGAGAAAATGAATGCGGAGTGTTTGGGGTCTAGTATTATATTCAATAAGGTGTGGAACCCATTGACTGCGTACGTTGAATTGCAATGAATGTCAGGTATCTCCCTTTTTACAGATTCCTTACACATCCAGAGGGGGTGGGGGGAGGGAAGGTATTTGGGATTGCTAAAGGTATTTATCTATAATATTGCAATAATATATGCATATGCAGTGTAATAGTTATGTGAGGAAGGGAGGGAGAAAAGGATTGGTAATGTATTAATTTTGTGTATTTTAAGTGCATTACGTATAATGCTCATGTTTAATATAGTTGTATTGCACTGTCAAAATTTTGAAAATCAATAAAGAATTAAACAAAAAAAAGAAAGAGCTCTCTGTTGGCAGATCCTTTTCTAAAGTATCATCAGAATTTACTATGGCCCAAATTAACCCCCCTTTTACAAAACTACAAAAGCGTTATTTAAGTGCTGGCTGGCGCGCTGAATGCTGCGCGCTGCTCTGATGCTCATAGAGTTACTATGAGCGTCGGAGCAGTGCACAGCATTTAGTGTGCTTTGTAAAAGGGTTGGGGGGGTGATTAAATGCCTGCATGCCAGTCTCCACACTCTGGCCTGGATTCTCTAAACAGTGCTGATTTTTTAGATGCCAGTAGGTGCCCATGCTCAACAAAAAAAGTCATTTAAATATCAGTTTTTAATTGAATTTCAAGGCACCTACTGGTGCCTAAAATTTCAGCACAGGAATCACGCCTTCATAGGCATCTACATAAGCGCTTTAGGCCACTTAATATGATTGTGAGCATGGCTAACGCTAGAAGTGGTATTAGGTATCCTAAATCACCTATGTATAGGACTACCAGATCTGGACCCATAGAAAGATATCTAATACCATACTCACCCATAAAATTTCTAAGATCTGAAGATAAAGCTCTACTTCACACTGCCCACAGGCCCTGCTCTGCACCTTGAATTCTCAAGCAAGGTCCTCGGCATCACTATTGATTCCTCCCTCTTCCTCAACGATCACCTGAATTCCTTGGCAAAATCATGTTTTTTCAGCCTCCACCTGCTGAGGAAATTAAGATCCTACTTTCACCAACAACATTTCACTGTCCTTGTACAATCCATCATCCTATCCAAACTCGATTACTGTAACGCCATTTATTTATGCCTAACAAAAAAAAGTCTTCGCAGACTCCAACTTATCGAGAATACTGCAGCCAAGCTGATTTTTGCTAAACGCAAATTTGATCACGTCTCCCCTCTACTTACCAATCTCCACTGGCTCCCAGTACTTTCCAGAATTCATTTCAAATGCTCCTGCCTGGCTTTCAAGATCATTCACGGCATCCTTCCGCCCCTAATCCCTCTATTCTTCCTCGCCCAGACGCCTGCTACCTCCAGATCCGCTTACAGATATAAACTATCCTTCCCCACTCTATACGGCATCCTCCATGCTGGCAAACTGGGAAGATCCCTTCTCTCCAAAATCACGGGCCTTTGGAACGATCTCACTATCCCGCTGCGGAACCTAGGCTCCCTCCAACTATTCCGAAAACAACTGAAAACCTGGCTTTTCTCTAACATCTAACATCTCCTCCCCTGTCCACATCCTCCTCTATTCATATGCTCTTATAAAGCTTTCACCTCTCTTTCCTATATTTATAAACTTTGTAAACCGTGTCGAGCTCCACTTCCGTGGAGGTGATGCGGTATATAAACTTAAGGCTTAGTTTAGTTTAGTTTAGTTTACTAGTAGTTCCTTCCTTAAAATTTATATATTCTAGGAGAGATATGATCTTTTCTACCCCAGCTCCTCAAATCTGGAATTCACTCCCATTTAATATAAGAGAAGAAAAATCACTGAGCAAGTTTAAAAGTCTCCTAAAGAGCTGGCTATTCAAGGACACTTTCCAATAGATTTGTTCTAGGAAGATGATCTAATAGAATTAAGCGGGTACCTTTCCCCAACCTTCTGTGTCTTTGGACCTTCCCCTTGTTTTATTTTTACTTTTATTTTTTTAGAATTGTATTTATGCCAATTGCTGTCAGCCGCCTCCCTCCGTACATGTATTTGTATTGAATGTTATGTTTGTCGGTTTTATTACTTTACCTAATTTTGAATTTATGTAAATCGCATTGGATTTGGATTATGCAAATTAATCAAAGAAATTAAATAAATTTGAAACTTGAAAACTCAGCCCCAAGGCCCACCCAGCTCCACCCAACCCTGCTCCTAAGCCCAAGTCATGCCCCATTACACCCCAATTTCACACCTCAGCCTCACTGCCCTCAACCTGTTCTTGTCCTCAGGACTATGTCGGGAGAGCATCAGAGTATGCACGTGACATCACCGCATTGCATGCACACATGCACAGATGCCTTCCTGATGCGATCCCGATGTGGAAACTTTTCAAAATCTGGACAAAAGGTTGGATTTGTCCAGACGCCTGGACCTGTCCTCTAAAACAGTGGTCTCAAACCCGTGGCTCAGGGGCCACATGTGGCCCGCCAGGTACTATTTTGAGGCCCTCGGTATGTTTATCATAATCACAAAAGTAAAATAAAACAGTTTCTTGATAATTTGTCTCTTTAGCTATAAATGGCAATATTATTATTATTACTTAGCCAAAAGGAAAGATTTATAAACCATAGTGTTTTACCTCATGCAGAATTGTCATTTCTTTAATAAGACATTAACTATTTTTTCTGAGGTCCTCCAAGTACCTACAAATCCAAAATGTGGCCCTGCAAAGGGTTTGAGTTTGAGACTACTGCTCTAAAAAGAGGACATGTCCAGGAAAATCCAGACCTACCTATTGTATGTAGGTGCAATTCACATCAAAGATAGGAACCAGAAATGTAGGCCTGAAAAACCCTGACCTGTATTTCTGGTGCCTATCTTTCCCAGAGGTCTGATTCTCTATAAGGTGCCACTGCATGATTGACACGAAATTGGTAGCTGCTTTTTAGGCGGCCACTGAGATCGGCACTGTGTAGAGAATTCAGGCCCCTGTATAAAATGGATCTTTACATCATCCTGCCTTACATTAAAATCAAAGCAAATGTTGACAGCAAAAGGCTGAAACTTATGCATGGCATAGCAATGAGGGTTTTTTTTTTTTCTATTCTCATAACCTTTCATTCCTGTTCAATAGAGGTTTTCTCTCATTTGGTGTCTATGGAAAAAATTTTGAATCAAATCAACCTCTTTCTATGTTCCGCACAGTGAAATCCATGAATATTTATATTTCTTTCATATTTTAAATGAACATTAATTTGTATCATGACCGCAATAAAGAATTCTAACTAGGAGTAATTTAGCTATAGAAATCATTTTAGAACCAACAATTTCCTGTGTCTTTAGCCAATATATGTCATATTAAGTGAGCATTAGTAATCATCGATATAAGAAGCAAGTCTATAAGATGTTTCCTAATGGTATTTAATGAAAAATCTGTCACTGTGATGGCAATTAAAGTTATGGTTTTCCTTTTCTGCGAAGAACCCAAAATGCCTCATTGCTGATATAGATTCAAAACAATTTTATTGGCCTTTCTGTTTTCTTTCCTATATATTATTGTATTTCCTTTCTTTTATTTAATGTTACTTGATGCAAACCACTTTAATAGATCGCTCACAGGAAATGGCTCGAGAGACTATGGGAGCTCAAGGCAGCCATTTCCTGTGAGCGATCTGCACGGGGCAGGAGCATGGGAAGATCGCTCCTGCCTGAAAACTCGCTAGACCACCAGATAAGGCTTAAGGGGGGGCTTTCAGTGCTTAAAATAGCTGGGGGAAGCGGGGGTTAAGGGCAGAACCGGCCCAAATATTATTCATGTTTTTTTAATATTCGTTGGCCGGCTCTGCCCCTAACCACCGCAAATACGGAGGGGGAAGTGCAGTGTAACCTGGTATTTATTCACTCGCAGTTACACCAGACATGTCATAGAGCTAACATAAGTATATCACCTAAATGTGGCAGAAACTTAATTTACAATATTCTGTAAATTAACCCCCTCTTCTACAAAGCCGCGTGGCAACAGCCCTGAGGCCATTTAAATATCTATGGGCTTCAAGGTCATTACCGTGTGGCAGCCGCTAGCGCGGCTTTGTAGAAGAGGGGGTAAGTGCACAATTGGGAGCCCAACACATATCCTGCCTTTGTCCCACTCATGTATATCACCTATTGCATTTATCCCCCTCTTCTATTAAACTGTGCTAGCAGTTTTTAGCGCAGGGAGCTGGCTGAATGGCCCGCGCTGCTCCCAATGCTCATTGAGTTCTTATGAGCATCGCAGGCCATTCAGCGCAGCTCCCCAAGCTAGAAACTGCTAGTGCAGTTTAATAGAAGAGGCCCTATATGTTTGGAAAATTAGGTACGCCATTATAGAATAGGACTTAGGTGACCTTACCACCGGTTAAGTGTATACTTAAGGATGTAAGTCAGGGGTGTCCAATGTCGGTCCTCGAGGGCCACAATCCAGTCGGGTTTTCAGGATTTCCTCAATGAATATGCATTGAAAGCAGTGCATGCAAATAGATCTCATGCATATTCATTGGGGAAATCCAGAAAACCCGACTTGACTGCGGCCCTCGAGGACCGACATTGGACACCCCTGATGTAAGTGCTAATATTCCAGATATTTATACATGCAAGGTGCATGTAAATGCAAAAGTGTCAATTATAGAATTGTTCTCTCAGGCTTCAGCAGCTGGTGGCATGATTAGTAAACGAACCCAAAAACCCATATTCATGGGAGCAGAATGCTTATATTGAAATATGTAAACAGAGTGTGTTTTTTAACTCAGTGTGCATTGCTGTATGCTTGGTGGACTGGAGCCCTGTCCCTGCCTGTGCAGAGAGTAGACTCTATTATTAGCTGCACATCTGGTTGCGCCTTTGAATCTGCTACCCTTTAAGTAATTTGGTATTGCTAAACTTTGAATCTGCTAGTCTAAATACAGTTTAGTTGGCTAAGTTTACAGCGCAGTATTATCCTCCAAAGAGTATGTGAAATACGCTCCTAGCTATGGAATGTACAGTAGAGTGTGGACTTTGTAGAAGAGTCATCCAGCTTGGTAATATTATAGGCTATAGGTAAAAACAGATTTGGACAATTTCCTAAAAGATAAGTCCATAAGTCATTATTGAGATGGCTTGGGGAATCCATTGCTTATTCCTAGGATAAACAGCATAAAATCTGTTTTACTACTTTGGATCTTGTTAGGTACTTAGTACCTGGGGTGGCCACTGTTGGAAACGGGTTTCTAAACTTAATAGAACTTCGGGCTGTCCCAGTATGGCAATTCTTATGTTTTGGGGTTCTTAAGTTTCTGACAATCCTCAGAGCCAGAGGTTTCAAATTCAAGCTTCAAGTTTATTATTACTTGATATACCATCTATCATAGATATCTAAATGGTTTACAATAAAATAATAGTAAAAAGAGTAAAAAAAACAACTCTATTAAAACTATGAGAATATCATAGACTCAACATAACTAACATGAAACCAGGAGGAAAAGGGGGAGAGGGTTACATAGTTGCATTGAGGGAAAAAAAATTAGAAAAGGAGAGGGGAGGGGAAAACACCATAGGATGGGAATAGATTGTGATAAATAATTTGTCATCCTCGGTTGAAATATTCAATGTCATGTATCAAAAGCATCTTTAAATAGGAATGTTTTAAGTTTAGATTTGAATTTTATTAGTCTAAGGCAGTGTATCTCAAACTGTGTGGCGTGGCACACTAATGTGCCTTCTGAGATTTCAGGTATGCTGTGACACACTGGGGAGGAGGAGAGGCACCGGCGAGAGGCATGTCCTATAGGCAATCAGCTGGTGCCTCTCCTCTCCGTGCCTCTTCCCTGCTGGCAACCCCCTACTGGCAACTCAAAGCCCATCTGGAGGGCCTTTGTGCATGTCGACATGATGATATCATGCATGCATGTGATAGCATCACAGTGACGTCCACATACTTACGGATGCCTTGAGCTGCAGCCACTATGTTTAATGTGTCGTGGCTCGACAAAGTTTGCGGGACACTGGTATAAGGTCTAGGGCATGGAAGGTCTAGGGCAGAGTGAATGGGCCATGACTGATAAGATTGTTTTACGAGTAGTATCATAGACAATTTCGCGGATTGAGGGGATTACTAATGTATAAGATGATGTATAAGAAGCTTATCAATAAAACCTGGGGTGTTTGCAAGTCAAGTTTTAAAGGTGAGAAAGAGTATTTTATAAGTTATACGATGTGGGAAGGGCAGCCAATGAGCGTCACAGAGTAAGGGAGTTGTGTGGTCAAATTTTTTAGCTTTGTAAAATAATTTTATTGTTGTGTTTTGAAGAATTTGTAGCCGACAGATTTTTTTCTGTGTTATTCCTTGGTAGAGGGTGTTACAATAATCAAGGTGAGAAACAACTAGAGAATGGATAAGAATGTTAAGAGAGGGAGGATCTAGAATTGAAGATATTGAACGTATTACTTTTAATTTGTAAAACATTTCTGAACAACAGCACTTCTCTGGTCATGGAAAGTGAGGTTTTTTTTTAAAATCAAGAATTAACCCCCAGTAGCTTGATCTTTGTGTCTATTTGTATTCGAGTGGATTCAATACAGATAGGCAGAGTTAAATCTTCCTTATCTGTACTAAGAAACAGAGCGCCTTTGTTTTTGGGATATTTAATACAAGCATGTTTTTATTTATGATTTGGGTAAGTTTGCAGTTTATTTCTTGAACATCATTTGATGCATTAGGATTCAAAGGATGTAAAAGCTGAATGTCATCTGCGTACGTGAAGACAGTAAAGCCTATAGATTGAGCGAGAGTCAACAGGTGAGTTAAGAATAAATTAAAGAGTATTGGAAAGAGGATAGAGCCCTGTGGTATTCCATATTTTTGAGTGAAAATGTCAGATGTAGAGTTCTCAAATTTTACTTGATATGAATGATTTTCAAAATAAGAGGAGAACCAATTTAGGACTGTGTTGGTGATGCCTGAGGTTTGAAGTCTCCTAAGCAGTAAGGTGTGATTAATCATGTCAAAGGCTGCTATAACATCGAGCGATACTAAGAGAATGGATTTGTGATGATCCAAAAAGTATTGGATTGATGTGTTTAAAGCAACCAGTGAGAGTTCTGTGGAATGGTGGGGTCGAAAGCCTGTTTGACTGGGGTGAAAGGCATTAGTTTTTTCCAGGAGAGAGGAAAGTTGATTAAATACTAGCTTCTCCATTAGCTTAGCAATGAGGGGGAGATTGGCTATTATTCGGTAGTTGGAACATTCCTCATATGAAGAGTTTGACTGTTTAATTTTCAAGAATATCGTTGACATTTTCCAAAGGTTGGGCATTGTTCCAAAGGAAAGGCTATTAATGATCATCTTATGAATAAAAGGGCCAAAAATGTTTAAATGTTTTTTGAGAATAAAGGGAGGTAATGATTTCAAGGAGTTGTTGGATGTGTTTATAGTCTGTAGAGTTTGATGAATATCGTAAAGAGAAGGTAAAAAGAATTCCGATAAAGATATAAATAAGAAACATTTGGAAGTATTGGGAGAACTTGGAGTTAGAGGAGTGGGCGATTGAGTAAGTTTGTTTCAAACAGCTTTTATTTTATTGTGGAAATAATTTGCTAGTTCTTGAGATGAGGGTGAGGATGAACAAGTCATCTTTGATTGTTTTGGGAAGTAAGTGATCATAGGATAGTGTGGACAGATATATTCCAGGCTTTTGCTATGTGTTTAGAGAAGTATTCTTTTTTTGCTTTTTGGATGGAGAAATTATAGAAGGAGGCTGTTGCTTTATAATGGTTTAAGGAGAAAAGAGAACATTGCCACCTCCATCGCTATTCTGAGGATCGAAGTTGGTGACGGATAAGTGATAAATCTTGAGAACCATTTTTTTTGATGATGAAAAGGAAACCTGCTGTTTGAGAGGAGCTATCTTATCCATCAAGATTTGTGTAGAGGAAATACAGAACTATGATTGTTCTTCTAGGTAGAGTTTAGAAAAATCCTCAAGATTAAGATCAAGTGAGTCATTGATTATAGTAGAATTAATTTTACTCAAATCCCTTGAAAAGTAAATTAAAGGAGGTGATTTAGTGCAATCAAGGGGAATATTAAAAGATAGTGTAATTAAAGATTTGTTGTATGGTGAACTGTGTAGAGAGAGCTTTTGGCATGAAGATCATATCAATCGTGTATCCAGCAGCTACTACACAGTACTTGCCCAAATAGTGGCGTAGCGAGGGTGAGAGGCACCTGGGGTAGTGGCGCCCCTTACTGCCCTCGTGTCCATCCCTCGATCCTTTCCCGATCACCCCTGCTGTGCACACGCCCCCCCCCCCTTCCCTTGTATCTCTCTAGTTGTTCACCACCGTGAGAAACAAGAACTTCAACGTTCTCCTCACAACCCATCGGCTTCATTGTTGTTTGCTCTGATTATTCTGTTACTACTTCTGCTCCTGAAATCATTTACAATGAATGTGGTTTTCTGAAAGTAGGCAAAGCCAAGGCACCCTTGGACTCAGAAAGGTTCAGGATGCAGATGGTGGCAGCATTCCAGGTCCACAGTAGGTCTGGCAGGCAACAAAAGGGAGGGAAAGGTATAGTGAATGGAGTATGCCTTTAGCACTGGCTAGAGCCATAGCAATTGCTACTGCCATGAGTGCATGTGTGTTTCTGGACATGCACAGAAGAAGGGAAACATGACCAGAGGAGGCTGAGAGATATGCCTCTGGAGTTTCGGATATGCTATGGGGCCAGTTCACCTTTAGCAGAACCATATGGAAAAAAACACAGTGCCAGAACAGTGAAAAAGAGAAAAAGAACCAAGTATATTTATTTATCCAGTCATGGTACATGGGCTTGTCTTGCCACTGGGGCTTGCGCGCATCTGTGAAACTGAAAGCTATACCGTCGGTAGTTTTACTAACAGCAGGGCTTCCCAAGGCGGACAGGTTTCAGCAGAGATGTCTGACTAATGATGTACCACCCATCTGGGGAGCAGCAGATGGGCAGTGTTGGAGGCGGAGGTTCATGTTTGATGTGACAACAGTGGCAGCATTGAATTTATGCTGCGCAGAAGAAAGACCCGGCAATCTATTTCTGTATTCAGCCACAAAAACGTGAAGATTTCCATCAAGTCGCTAGGACTCGAACCCGAGTCAATAGCGCTTAAGAAGAGAGGCTGAGATATTTATTTATTTAATTTGATTTATATCCCTTCCTCCCCAGAGAGCTTAGAATGGGTTATAAAGTGACATACAAGACACAGAAGGCTAAGGCAATATGAGCTACAGTGGAATTTGTCTAATTTGATTTTTCTGGATTAGTAGATGCATGAAGCATGAACTCTGCAAGGTATGTGTTTACTTGGTGTTTGTGTGAGGCACAGTTGGGTTGTGCTAATACGTGCCAAAAATTAGACATCCTAAAGATTCTAAATGGCCAGAGTCTGACATTTGGAGGGGATCCAAGACAAAAGTATTGATTGTGTAAGAAGAGGAATACTAGGTAGTATAACACAGGAGAGTCAAATCCACAATCACAAAACGCAGACGCAAAGGAGTGGAAAAGTCCAAAGAAGACTGGTAAACTCAAAGTATTTCACAAACACCCTTTATTTCTTCAATGAAACATTCAATGACTCGACATGTACATGTTTCGGCCCAAAAGGGCCTGTCTCAGGAGTCTCACGAGTCTGTCAAAAAGTCAAAAAGTTCACATCAGATGACCCATTCAATCTTGCATGGACGCCACCAATTTTTGTTTTTGTTTTTTTGATGTATGCATTTGTGAATGGTGGCGTGTTTTTTTTTACAGTGCAATCCATGCAAGATTGAATGGGTCATCTGATGTGAACTTTTTGACTCCAACACAGACTCGTGAGACTCCTGAGGCAGACCCTTTTGGGCCGAAACATGTACATGTCGAGTCGTTGAATGTTTCATTGAAGAAATAAAGGATGTTTGTGAAATACTTTGAGTTCACCAGTCTTCTTTGGACTTATCCACTCCTTTGCGTCTGCGAGAAGAGGAATACTAGCATATCTGATGAAAGAATGTATGTTTGGTAGAGCTATAGAAATGATTTATTTATTTAAGTATTTATACCACATATAGCCTAAGTGGTTTACATTCAGGTACTCAAGTATTTTTCCCTATCTGTTCTGGTGGGCTCACACTCTACTTAATGACTTGCCCAGGGTCACAAAGAGCAACATGGGATTTGAACCCACAACCTCATGGTACTGAAGCTGTAGCTCCAACCACTGCACCACACAGTACTAGTAGTAGTATATGTGCTTCAATGATTTCATAGATGGTAAATGTATGAAAGAGGCATTGATTAAGTCAAGTCTCATGACTGGAATCAAGAGAGGATGGATAAAATCTGTTGATAGCTTATTGATGATGTTGGAAATTAAAATTTAAAAAAACCCCAAAACAAAACAGGTAGCTGCCAGGTGTCATGTTCCTTATACAGTAGCTTGTGTATATTTTGTGAAAAAAAAAAAATAATTTATTCCACTTCACCAGTGAGAGACTCAGCCTTTTCTGCAGTGTCTGAATGCTGAATTTATTGTACCCAGACTGTAAACGGTAATTGTATTATTTGGCATGTATTAAAAGAACCGGCATTAGTACAAATTAGAGAACAGTTGCCATGTAATTGAAAGGGCGACAATGTTGGAGTCAGAAACATAAAGCTGAAAATCTTATTGAGTGTGAACGCAGCTGTGAGAATTTATTTGGGAAGGGATTGTTAGGAAAAACAACTAATTACGGTATCCTTTAATTTTTTAAGGGATAGATAGAAAAACGGAAATGTAAAAAAGGTCACACTATTAAAAAAAAAATGCACATACCAAGGAGTTAGGCTACCTTCTTTGTTTGGTAAAGGTAGGCAGTAGGATGTGAAAGAAAAAGAAAGAAAGACGGAAGATATCTACCTGGACAACACTCTATAGATCGTCAACCAGAATCCTGAGAAGAGAAAAGCATACAAAAGTCAAGTGATTACAGTGCTCCCCGCAAATTTACGTCTGCGATTCGTGGTCCCGGTCATTCGCGTGAATGACCAGGCAGGAGAGGGCAGCCGGAGCGTCGGCGAGTGAAGGAAATCACTCGCGGTATGCTCCGACCGCCCCTCTCTGTACTAAAGTCTGTCCTCACAAGTCAGGAGCTGTCTCCCCTGCAAAAACCATATTTGCGCCTTTATAAAAGAGGGCCTAAGGCTCCCCTTTACACAGCTGTGCAGGTGAGTGCCATGCTGCAAATGATCTGATGCTTATTCAGTTCCTATGGGCATCGGATCATTTAACGCACCAGCCTAGCTCTTGGGTTTTGTAAAATAGGGCCTAAGAGCAACTTTAATATGAGGGGCTGCCGAAAAGTTCTCAGCCCAACCAACACAACTGGGGCAGTTTCCATCGAGGGCTATACACTTATGCTAGCTTATACAAAGCTGCGTTAGAGGTTTCTACTGTGGGCTGGTGAGGTAAATGCTCCGACGCTCATAGGAATTCTATGAATGTCGGAGCATTTACCTTGCTGGCCCACAGTAGAAACCTCTACATTTGCTTTGTAAAAGGAGCTCTCAGTCCAGTGATTTTCCACTTTTTTCTTTCTGTTGGAAAAATATGGAACCAAAAAAGTGGAAAATCACTGGACTAACCCCGTCATTTACTAAGGCGCGCTAGACGATTTATCATGCGCTAATCGATTTAGTGAACGCTAATCGATTTAGCATGCGCCAATGATTAGTATGCACTAAGGTCCCGATTCTGCAAAGTGCGTCCCGATTGTAGGCACCTGTAGGCATCCTACAGATGTCTAAGCAGCCAATCGGGAGGCATGTTTTCTAAAAAAAAAAAATGCTCCCCAGCAGGTCGCCTATATTGAAGGCACCTCCAGGAGCCTAGGGAGGCCCGCAAGCCCACCTAAGCTCGCCTATGGCTAGGCAGTAGCCTTAGGAAAACCTAGGCGGCCCTACACATCTCCCTAGTAGAGCGGGAGATGCTTACAATGTAGGCCAGCAAAATGCCTACATGGTAAGTAGGCTACTTACAATGTAGGCCAGCAAAATGCTGGCCTACAAGGTAAGTAGATGCGGCCGCTATACTTAATTGCGGCAAGGGATTTCCCTGCCATGATTAGTATAGCGGCCGCAGCTATGGCCACCTGTCTCCCATCTCCCCCCCTGACGATCGCGGCAGAAGGGTGCCCATTCCCTCCTGCTCACAGAACCCACGATCACCAGCAGGAAGATTCTCAACCCTTCCTGCTGGTAGACTCCCCAACCCCACCCCGACGATCGTGGCAGGAGGGTGCCCAACCCCTCCTGCCCACAGAACCCACCATCACCGGCAGGAAGGTACTCAACCCTTCCTGCCAGTAGGTTCTCCCTCCCTCCCCCGAAGATCGCCAGCAGGATCCAGGCCTAAATGCTAACACGTCCATAGAATATAATGGGTGCATTAGCATTTACGGACTTTAATGCAATGGGAAAATACCTGAAGAAAGAGCTGATAGGATGGGAGGACATAAGAGAAGTGGAAAGACAGTGGTCTAAGCTGAAAGGAGCGATAAAAATGGCTACGGACCTTTATGTGAAGAAAATCAATAAAAACAAGAGAAAAAGGAAGCCGATATGGTTCTCCAACCTAGTGGCTGAGAAAATAAAGGAGAAAGAGTTGGCATTCATGAAATATAAAAAAACCCAAGAAGAGGAGAGCAGAAAGGACTACAGGGTGAAACTGAAAGAAGCCAAGAGAGAGATACGTTTGGCGAAGGCACAGAAGGAAGAACAAATGGCTAAAAATGTAAAAAAGGGAGATAAAATTTTTTTCAGATATATTAGTGAAAGGAGGAAGATAAAAAATGGAATTTCTAGGCTAAAAGATGCTGGGAACAAATATGTGGAGAGTGATGAGGAGAAAGCAAATGTGCTAAACAAATACTTCTGTTCTGTGTTCACAGAAGAAAATCCTGGAGAAGGACCGAGATTGTCTGGCAAAGTTACACGAGAAAATGGAGTAGATTCTGTGCCGTTCACGGAGGAGGGTGTTTATGAGCAACTTGAAAAACTGAAGGTGGACAAAGCGATGGGACCAGACGGGATCCATCCCAGGATACTAAGGGAGCTCAGAGAGGTTCTGGCGAGTCCTATTAAAGACTTGTTCAACAAATCTCTGGAGACGGGAGTGATTCCTGGGGATTGGAGGAGAGCGGATGTGGTCCCTATTCATAAAAGTGGTCACAGGGATGAAGCAGGAAACTACAGGCCGGTGAGCCTCACTTCAGTTGTTGGAAAAATAATGGAAGTGTTGCTGAAAGAAAGGATAGTGTACTACCTTGAATCTAATGGGTTACAGGATCAGAGGCAACATGGCTTTACAAAAGGTAAATCGTGCCAAACGAACCTGATTGAATTTTTTGATTGGGTGACCAGAGAGCTGGATCGAAGACATATGCTAGATGTAATTTACTTGGATTTCAGCAAAGCCTTAGATACAGTTCCTCATAGGAGGCTGTTGAATAAACTTGAAGGGCTGAAGTTAGGACCCAAAGTGGTGAACTGGGTCAGAAACTGGCTGTCGGACAGACGCCAGAGGGTGGTGGTTAATGGAAGTCGCTCGAAGGAAGGAAAGGTGACTAGTGGAGTCCCTCAGGGTTCGGTGCTGGGGCTGATCCTGTTCAATATGTCTGTGAGTGACATTGCTAAAGGGTTAGAAGAAAAAGTGTGCCTTTTTGCAGATGATACCAGAGTAGACACCGAAGAGGGAGTGGAAAATATGAAAAAGGATCTGCAAAAGTTAGAGAAATGGTCTAATGCCTGTCAACTAAAATTCAATGCAAAGAAATGCAAAGTAATGCATTTGGGGATTAATAATCAGAAGGAACCATATATACTGGGAGGTGAGAAGCTGATATGCATGGACGGGGAGAGGGACCTTGGGGTGATAGTGTCCAAAGATCTAAAGATGAAAAAACAGTGTGACAAGGCAGTGGCTGCTGCCAAAAGGATGATGGGCTGTATAAAGAGAGGCGTAGCTAGTAGAAGGAAGAAGGTGTTGATGCCCTTGTACAGGTCATTGGTAAGGCCCCACTTGGAGTATTGTGTTCAGTTTTGGAGACCGTATCTGGCGAAACACGTAAGAAGACTTGAGGCGGTCCAGAGGAGGGCGACGAAAATGATAGGAGGCTTGCGCCAGAAGACGTATGAGGAGAGACTGGAAGCCCTGAATATGTATACCCTAGAGGAAAGGAGAGACAGGGGAGATATGATTCAGACGTTCAAATACTTGAAGGGTATTAACGTAGAACAAAATCTTTTCCAGAGAAAGGAAAATGGTAAAACCAGAGGACATAATTTGAGGTTGAGGGGTGGTAGATTCAGGGGCAATGTTAGGAAATTCTACTTTACAGAGAGGGTAGTGGATGCCTGGAATGCACTCCCGAGAGAGGTGGTGGAGAGTAAAACTGTGACTGAGTTCAAAGAAGCGTGGGATGAACACAGAAGATTTAGAATCAGAAAATAATATTAAATATTGAACTAGGCCAGTTACTGGGCAGACTTGCATGATCTGTGTCTGTGTATGGCCGTTTGGTGGAGGATGGGCAGGGGAGGGCTTCAATGGCTGGGAGGGTGTAGATGGGCTGGAGTAAGTCTTAACAGAGATTTTGGCAGTTGGAACCCAAGCACAGTACCGGGTAAAGCTTTGGATTCTTGCCCAGAAATAGCTAAGAAGAAAAATTTAAAAAAAAAAAATTTAAATTGAATCAGGTTGGGCAGACTGGATGGACCATTCGGGTCATTATCTGCCGTCATCTACTATGTTACTATGTATTTAGCGTGCGCTAATCGTTAGCATGCGCTAAATTGATTAGTGCCTACTAAATCGGTTAGTGCATGCTAAATCAGCTAGCGCGCTTTAGTAAAAGGACCCCTAAGTGTATAGCCTTCGATGGAGACTGCCCCAGCTTTGTTGGTTGAGCTGAGAACTTTTCAGTGGCCTCTTATATTCCTAATTAATCTAATAATAAAAATATATTTAATGTTAAATTCCTTGCTAGTGTTGAGTAAATTAGGGAAACCCTACCATCATATATCATGACAAAATATCAATGATTTTATTATGTGCAATACCTTGCTCCACCATATGGGGTTTTCATTTTCATAGTCCTTAAGAAAGTAACTATTAATTTATTATGCACAAAATGGCAATTTTATGTTAGACTATATTTTAAATCTTTTTTTCATTATATTTAAGGCAGGAAAATCAAGACCGTTCAGAACTTTGGGCATTAATTCTAGGTGATCACTACTGTCTTAAATCCTCAACAGACAATTTTGAACAATTTTCTTATTGTGACTGCTAATATTTAAACTATATAATTTTTTTTCTTATATACCTGAAACCAAGTATTAGAATGGACAAGGAGTAGAGAATTGAGACATACATTAAATTACATTACATTAGGGATTTCTATTCTGCAATTACCTTGCAGTTCAAGGTGTGTTGGGATGTATACAGTTTCCATCATATTTTTAAAAAGATATGCCAAATGCAGTGCCTCTTGTGAAAATCATGTATGGACACGAAGGACTGCACACCCAAGTCTCACCACATCTCATGGGATCAATAATTCCATAAAACTGCATTTAGGCAAGAAAAACCCTGTTACCCTAACCTGCAGCACTAGGTCCTCTGATCCCCCTCCAAGACAGACAGGAAACCTCTTCCCCCATGCTCCTACCCATCAGGCAGTAACTGATCCCCCCTCCAAGGACCCTTTGACCTCTACCTCCCAATCCCTTCCCCAGCATTATTGTGGTCTCTGGTATCTAGCAGGAGCAGAAGCAATCCCAAGTCACTCCTACTTATCCTAGTCCTAGGTTCAAAATATCAGACATGACCCCTAGTGGTAGTACCATGAAAATAAATCTTCAGAAATAGTACATTTAGATTTTAGGAGGAAGGAAAAAGATTTTTGCAACTGGGAAACTGAAGGGGAAACAAAGAACTGAAAGAGGTGACAAACAGAAAGAAAACAAAAATGTATAGAAATAAAAATATTTTAAATAAGACAAAAACATAACAGGATAAAAATAATATGCAGCAAAAATGATGCACATACGTCTTTGTCCCAGGTGTATTAACACTAATGTCAAATTGTAGTTTACTGTTCTGGCCACATGATGTCAACAGTGTTATCAATATGCCCAGTCTATATTTGGCTTTCTTTTTTTGAATTCCCTCTCTAGTTATATTCACTGGGTCTCTATATTGAATGGGAATTTAACTAAGAGGAGGATGCAATCAGCCTACCGAATGGTATTGCAGCAGACACAGTAGGAGAATGGGAACATCTGTTTTTAGAACAATGCAGACAGATAATTTAATTAAATTTCAGGATGGGGAGCCAGCTGATGTGTGTATTCTGTAGTGGTTTGTTTATTCTATGGTGACAAATTAATCATGTAGCCTCTCCCATGGCTACAAAACCAGGCATATAACATATTTTCCAACAGTGTGCTACTGACTAAAATACCAAGAAATTATAAGACATACTCATTTATCAAAGCTGGCAAATACCCCCTCTTTTAGAAAGCCTGATAGCGCGGGCCAATACGATAAATGCTCCAAAGCCCATAAAGATTTAATGGGCACTGGAGCATTTGCTCACACGGCTTTGTAAAAGAGGCCCAAAAACAGGGAAATCTATCAATCATCTTATTTATGGAATATTTATCAAATATCCCAAGCTGCAGCCATGTAAACAGTATTAATTTATTTATATTTAGCTTTGGCCTTGTCACACCCGCGCTCCTGTAAGGCGCAGCGAGCCCATGGGGACGTGACCAAAACCTCAGATCGAGCGTGTCCCTTACTACCAAGGGATTCTTCAGGTCTTAATTTAGGCACCGTATTTGCCTCATGAGCCTGCAAGGTAAAGAGTCTAAGTCAGAAATGGCAAAACAAAATAGCTTTATTTCAGCCACTGGCCAAATAAACCAAAATACAGGCTTCAGCTTTGCAGTTCAGGCTAAACTTATGTTTCATGGAATTATAACAAAAAGGTTCAAACAACACACTCAGGATGTTCAAGTTTGGTCAGCACTGAATTGAGTACAGTCCCCTGCTTCTGGACTTTAACAAGATAAGTAACACAGTCCTCTTCACCAGAGCAGTTATACTTTGACTTTACAGATCATAGAAAAACAAGGTCAGCAGTACTTAGTTTCTCAATGCACAGAACAAACTTACAACAGACTGTGCAGTGCAGCCGATCAAAATTTCCCATGGTTTTATTGTGCTATACCATGCATACTTTCTCTTGGAAACGTTGCTGCAGTTACTATGCACAGCTGAGAGGAAAGGCAGGAAACCATGGTTTGCTGGTAACCCACACTTCACAGCTGTAAATGAAGCCTCCGAGTTTAACTTTCAAGGCGAGATCTTCAAAGAAAGATTATAGTTTAGCTGTCAGTTCAGAGATATATGCAGCAAATCCAACTCTTATGCTCACTGTACTTCCATGGCTATGGGATGGGTCTCAGTTCCTACCCAACTTTCCATCACCTCTATGGCTTCTTCCTTTGGCTGCTCCCAAGGATTCCAGGTAGGGGACAACTCCTCTGCCTCTACCATATGCCAGTCTGTATTATCAGACTCCTCTGGGTGGAGGGAGAATCTAATATAATAAAACGCTAGGCCGCGCATGCGCACTTCCTATGTGTGCGCCGGTTTTCCGTGAGCTGTAGCGACACATAGGAAGTGCGCATGTGCGGCTTACGCTCTATCCTGCTCCCTGTTGAAAGACGCAGCGTCTCCCTTACACTAACTTTGCCGTCGCCGCCTCTCCGCTCTCTCTCTCTTCCTCCCTCACCCCAAACCCCCGAGGAGGATGTCGGCCGCGGCGGCCCCAGTCGGATGTCTCAAATCAAATCAGAGGATGTGGGTAGCTGACAAGTGCTGTGTTCATCCATGGCCAGCGGCTTACGCGTATGCACTGGCTTGGCGTACGAGAGGGCAAGATGAAGGGGGTGCGGAGCAGCGCTGGCAGCGGCAGTGTCCGGTAGGGAACACGTCCACGAGTCCCCCCCTCCCGCATCAACTGCTGCTGCTCCTGTTTGAAGCGGCCTGCTGAGGTTTGCGGCCGGCTGTCGCGAACCTCGCAGGCCGCTCTCCACATGGAGCACGTTCCCTGTGACGCGATTGCGTCAGAGGGAACATGCTACCATATGGAGAGCGGCCTGTGAGGTTCACTATAGCCGTTCGTGAACCTAAGCAGGCCGCTTTGAACAGGTGCGGCAGCGGCGGCAGCAACCATGGGTGGATGGAGGGAGGGGAAGCAAAAAGAAGGGCTATAGAGCAGGCAGGAAAGAGGGCTGCTTTGGGGGGAGGGGTGTGCTGGGGCCAGACAGCAATCGGGGGGAGGAACAGAGGGTGGGCCATGAAGCAGGCAGGCATTGCACAACAGGGGGAAAGGGGGCTGCTTTGGGGGGAAAGTTGTGCTGGGGGCAGACAGCAATCGGGGGGAGGGAGGAACAGAAGGGGGGCCACGAAGCAGGCAGGCATTGCACAACAGGGGGAGAGGTGAAAGGGGGCTGCTTTGGCAAGCAGGGGGGGCCAGGGAGACAGACAGAAAGAAAGACGCACAAACAGGGGACCTGGGAGAGACACAGACACAAAGAATGACAGACAGACAGCGTCCAGGGAGAGAGACAAATGAAAAAAACAACAACACACCATACATACAGACATCTACTCTAGCGCCCGTTAATGTAACGGGCTTAAAGACTAGTGACTTATATTGCTGAAGGGCTGTCAGGTAAGATTTGCCTCTTTATGGATGATATCAAAATTTGCAATACAGTAGACATCCCGGATGGTGTGAATAACATGAGGAAGAACCAAGCAAAGCTTGAAGAATGGTCTAAAATCTGGCAGCTAAAATGTAATGCTAATAAATACAAAGTCAGTTTAGGGGGTGAAGAATTTATATGCATGACAAAAGAGCAGGACTTGGATGTGATTGAATGTGATGATCTTAAGGTGACCAAACAAGTTGAAAAGGTGACGGCGAAAGCTAGAAGGGTGCTTGGGTGCATAGGGAGAGGAATGGCCAGTAGGAAAAAGAAGGTATTGATGCCCCTGTATACAACTCTGGTGAAAGGGAACACTTCCAACGCAGCCGCAGATCGCAAGAGGAGCCGACACCCGCGGGTTTGAACAGGCAGCAAGGGAGCTGGCCAGAAACGAAGCACATGCCGGAGGGAGGCGCAGAAGAAAGGAAGGGAGAAGGCCGTGTTTCAGGGAGCACAAGCTGGGCCGCGGGTTGGATACTTGATTTAAATGTTTGCTGCCGCTGCTGCTGGTTAAGAAAAGCAGCAGCAGCAGAATAGGGAGGGTGGTTCCAGTGGCGGGCCTCCCTAACCATTTCGAGCCCTAGGCCCGTGCCTACTTGGCCTACCCTTTAATCCGGCCCTGGGGATGTGCAGCCAGAACAGTGTCATATTGCATCATTTCCTGTGTTGATTATGGAAATTTTCATTTTATTTAGGTTTTTCTCCCATTTTGACATTTGTCAGTTTCTGATAATAATGCACATTTTTAGAAATACTGTGCACTATGTAGAAAAAGGATGTACTATTTCAGAAATTGGATATACTCTTTTCCTATGTCTCTTCTGTAAAACTTAAAACGTTGTCCCAAGGTTTGAAGACCATAGTCGCTCTAGTAATATTAGTACAGTCTTTGCAAAACCATTTAACTGCTTGAGATCATTTAGGAAAATGTATTAGCAATGTGCATGTGCAAAATGTTATTGGTTCATTCTGAGATTTTTCTCTACTGTGCTTTCTTGGAGTTCATTTCAGAGACTGAAGTTTTAATAAACATTTCTTAACACACATTTGAACTTTTTTAATGTGCTAAGATCGATTGTATGCATGCTAATTTGTAGGTTAATATGTGTAAAATTGATTTTGCATGTATTAAGGGCCTTTTTCTAAGTAAGCTGAGATTTTCTGTAAAACATCTCTAATGCTTGTTAAGGTTGCAATGAGAAAAACAACAAGCAAACACCAGTCTCGGATGTCTGGCTTGAGAAACAGAATATACTATAGATCAAAGTAAGGGATATTATTGATATTCCAGGCATAAATAAACTGCACCAGAACCCAATATTTCTATCACTATGTCTCAGGAGTGTTTAATTGCTCTCAGATGGAAACAACACATCTAGCAAGAAAAATATAATGTGATTTCTGAATCTAAACTGAGTTTAAAAATGAAGAAAAAACAACAAACTGCAGAAAATGAGAACTATTAATATCCATTTTAAATGAAGAGTTGCAAGAGTATTATGGCAAAAAATATGTAATTCAGATTCAGAAATCATATTTTATAAAAGAGATCTGCTATTTTTTCCATAGATGGTTAATATTTTTAAAATGTACTTTGACCTTTTGATGGTGTTAAGGCCTATGCACTAACAATACACTACGAGCCATATTTTATAAACAGTGCCTGTAGGTGCCTTGATCGTGCCTAACTTAATTGCTTTAAGTGGCTTTAATCACTGCAGTAATTTACTGCATTGTTAAAAAACAATTAAAAGTTCATTTTAAAAAATGTAGGTGCCAGAATTGTACCTACAGCATGGTGGCTAGTGGCGCTTAAAGTCTGGTTAGGGGTTGAGATGACCTTAGGCTCTATTAGGCCCGATTCTCTAGAAAACTTAGGTGCCTTTAAAACCCTAGCCTGCATTACAAGCACCTAAGTTTTTTCTTAGGTGTCGCTAGCCGTAATTCTGTTAATGGTGCCTAAGAGTGATTTCTGAACACAATTGTCTCCAATATGTGTGTAATATAACACATAAAAAAGCTTTCAGACGCCTGCGCTAATTATTCACAGGGATTTAAATCAGCTTTTGGCAGGTAAATGATATCTTTCATTGAGCTTAATGTGTGGTATTTTTTCAATTAATTTTAGTTTTATAATAGCATCAATATTGACAGCGACAGAGACCAGCACTTATTTTAAAGCCTGTCAGCCGGTTCTTCTGTCATGTACGCAGCGCTAACCAATTAGAGCAGATCATACCTACACATTACCCCCAAATATGCTACATCACTAAAAAATAAAAAGTATTTTTTAACACAGGTAGTGGGTGCACTCAGCAAAATTACCACAAGATGCCTCAACACACCCTGAAAAACACCATTTTTTAAACTGTAGAAAGCATATTTATGTGATTACCCTGGCAGATTAGGTGCTGAATTTTAGCACTTAACTGGCCAAGTACTGACTCTACCTTGCAATCCTCTCAAAATAGCCAGTTTTCAGTTTGCTGCTAACTAGTTATTTTCAGTGGCGCCAACCATTTCTGGCCAACCCTTAATACATACAACCATTCAAATCGCTTTGAATTTCAACTTGCTAGTAACATAATAGTTGATAACAGAAAAAGGCCAATTAGATATTTGAGTGTATGTAGTTAAGCCCAACCCATGCTGCAGAGATATATCCCAGGAGCAGAAACTTTGCATCTTGAAGGCTATTATTGCTTTGACAGTCAGTATAATCTGCCTTCCCCATGTAAGTTCTCTGCGCCAAAATGTAGTATAGTTACTTTTTATTCCCTAATACAGGAATTCTCATTGGTAAAGAAAGTCCTGAAGGATACAAACACTTCTTTGACAGAATTAAGAACATAAGAATTGCCATAATGGGACAGACCGTAGGTCCATCAAGCCCAGTATCTTGTTTTCAACAGTGGCCAACCCAGATCTCAAGTACCTAGCTAGATCCCAAGTAGCAAAACAGATTCTATGCTGCTTATCCTAGGAATAAGCAGTAGATTTTCCCCAAACTATCTCAAATAATATAGGTCCATCAAGTCCAGTACACTGAAGGTAGAGGTTTTCAATATGAAAGCACAATTTTAAAATGTGTGGACTCATTAAAACAGCTTGAGTATTTAATGGAGGCCAACACACAATCAGTGCTCTCTATATAGTACCGAGCTAAGGTGATTTTTACACTGCAAAAAAAATGGAGGGAAATCTTCATCAAAGGAGCAAGTTTAGTAATGTCAGGATATTAGTCATCTCTGAAGGTGTAGAAGGAACGGACCCAGTAACATTTCTGGAGCATTCAAATGTTAGTTATTGATTTTGAACATACCTTCAAAATTGACAATGCTTACACTGGACAACAAAGTTTTTGCTTCTTCAAAACTTTTGGGTGTATCTTACAGATTTTTGGCTGCTGATCATGAAAATTGCATTTAAAATTACATATCACATACCATTTTAACAAAAAGGTACATTTTTACACTTTCTTGTTATACTTTCAGGCTAATGCAATTAATTAATAACTGACACCATGATTAAGGAAGGTATTTTTGTCAGTGATAAAAACAAAAAAACTGTGGATACAAATGTTCTGGAATTGATTTATTGTACGCTGTCATATAAAACCATAAAAATACAATGATAAAAATCCAAACGGACCCTACACGGTCCGTGTTTTGGTGAGCACACCTTCCTCAGGGGTCCAATGGTTTGCAAATGAACATATAAAGAATTGGACTGAAAACAGTCTATGATCATTAAATGTATGTGCAAAGAGCACCGTAGACAAGCTAAAGTAGCATTAAAAACTCTGTAGGGTCCGTTTGGATTTTTATCATTGTACAGTTTTTTGTTTTTATCGGTAGATTGTTTTCACTGTGGATCATTGGGTCTTCTTTTTCTTTGTTGTGAGGTACTTTTGTCAGTCCACAGATCAGACATGTCATCAATGATGAGAGATTTGAAGATCTGTTAGTAGGGCCAGAGAAAATTGCCTGGAAAGCATTCAAGGATGTTATTGAAAATTTTCTTGGCAGTTACAGAGCACCAAACTATATTCAACTGGTTGACAAACTTAGAGCATACAAAACTATGAAGTGCAACATGCCACTGAACATATGTGCCGGAATGGGGGGGCCACAAGGTCCATGGCCTCCCCCAAAATTTGATCCCTGGTGGTCCAGGGGAGCAGCGAGCAGGAGCGAGCGTTCTGGTTGGAGGTGGCTGGTTTCTTCTGCCACTGAGCGGCAACCAGCAGAAGCGCGCTTTGGCTCCTGTTCAGTGCTCAGTGGCTTCTTTGATTGGCTCCCGTGAATTCTCACTAATCATAAGAATTCACGGGAGCCAATCAAAGAAGTCACTGAGCAGGCAGCACCAAAGTGCATTACTGCTGGTTGCTGCTCAGTGGCAGAAGAAATCAGCTGCCACCGACTGAGATGAGGTAGGGATGGGGCAGGGTGGGACACCTTGAAGATCTATGAAGAAGATATACTGAACTGTGGGGTGATTGGGATGAGAGAGTGAGATATAGCCCCAGGATGGGGGTGGGAAGAAGGGAAGAGAAAGGGGAGGTACAGGGAGACAGTGAAAAGATGCTAGGTATGGCCGGAGAAGGGTTAGGGACATAGTGGGCCAACACTGGATGGGGGGGGCATAGGGAAGCAATACTGATCACAGGAGGGGATAGGGACTAAGAGGAAAATACAAGACAGGTCAAGACAAAGATAAAGATACTGATGAATATAACTGCTGGATCAGGACACTTTGAGGGCAGATGCTGAAACTGGAAGAAGGAAAGGGACAGATACACAGAGGGGATGCATAAGGATGTCGGAGGCAGCCAATCAGAGCTGCTGCCACAGGAAATGATTTTAATAGGCCTGGGTGGATGGGAGGGAGGGGGGCTGGGTGCAGAGTCTGACAGGGGAGGGAGGGAAGGAAGGAAGGGGGCTGGGTACAGAGTCTGACAGGGGAGAGAGGGAAAGATGTTAAGGGGGCTGGATAAAGAGCCTGACAGGGGCTGGGAGGGAAGGAAGGAAGGGGGCTGAGTGAAGAACCTGTCAGGGGGGGAGTGAGGGAAGGGGCTGGGTGCAGAGCTGGGAAAGGGGCTGGGTGCTGGGTACAGAGCCTGAGAGGGGGGAGAGAAGAGGGCTGGGTAAAGAGCCTGACAGGGAGGTAGAGAGGGAAGGGGGCTGGTGTAGAGCCTGACAGGGACAAATGCATAGGCGGGCAGGAGGGGGGAGGGTTAGGAAAGGAGGAAAAGAGAGATGCTACATAGATGGAGTAGGGGGGGAAGGGAGAGAAAGAAATGCTGCTGGTGGGAAAGGGAAAAGGAATGGACAATTGTTGAACATAGGTGTGTAGTGTGAGTAGAAAAGAGAGATGATGTATATGGGGAAAGGAAGAAAGAGGAAGAATTGTTGGACATGATAGTGGTGGAGAGGAGGGAGGGAGAAATGTTACACTGGGAAGGAGGAGAGATGACCCAAAGAAGGGAGAGATTTCAGACCACTGGAATGGGAAGGAGAGAGAGAGAGAGAGATGCCAGACCACAGAATGGATGGGAAGAAGAGGAGAGAGATGTTAGATCTTGGGAAGAGGGAGGAAGGAGAGAGAGATGCCATACCTTGGGAGAGGAGAGAGGTTCAAGGCTATGGGAAGGAGAGGAGAAAGATGCCAAACCTTATGAGGGGGGAAGACAGAGATGTCTGACCATGGGAGAGGGATGAGATGGTGCATAGGGATGGAGGGGAAGGGTAGACAGAGGGAGGAGATGGTGCACAGCAATGGGTACAGCAGGGAAGAGATAAGAAATGCTTCTTATGCATAGATGGGAGTAGGGGAGAAGAAAGAGGGAGGAGATGGTACACATGGATAGATGGAAAGGGAAGGCATGAAAAAATACATTTTGAGAAGAAAGCAGAAAAATGGAAGAAACTTGAATGTTAAAAGTTAATGCTAAAGATGGATGTATATATAGTGGAAAACTGACTGTGATAATAATAATTACCAGTGAGGAGAAAGCGAAAAGCTCTTCAGCGGAATGCTCAGAGAAGTGAAACTCTGAAGAAGGGGTGAAAACCTCCTCTTGAGAAAAGAGTTTACCGTCCAATCACTGCATATACTTCATGAATAATCACTCTCTGACCACTGGTAAATCATGAATTTTACTTGTTAAATTGTTTTGTAGAGTTGGCGTAAATTTTTCTAATGCCAAAATAATCACTGGAATATTAATGCTATGCACTTATCTTGTGAAAGGCAGTCTTAGGGGTCCCAACGCGGCCCCGTTTCGTATATCTGCTTCAGGAGACCCAGATACACTCTCTGAAACACACTATAACTGTGCAACTGTAGTAACTTTCCAGGAAAAATATATGAAATACAAAAAAAGTTCTTAGCAAGACCACACACACCGTAGGAGAATTCTCAAACAAACTACACTGTGGGGAAGCTTAACATCTTGTTGGCAATAGAGGAGAGGGGAGCGCTAAAAAATTACATACCATTTGCAATTCTCAGAAGTTCAAAACGACGGAGAACGCTGCCCGCCTCACCTGATTTAAACTGAGGGAGAGGGGGGAAGGGAACCTCCGTCAAAACGTGATGACATCAAAACGTCAAAGGTTACTGTAACAGATGAACAACTGTCACTGTAAATAAAGACAGTTGAAAAACAGTCGAAAAAAACAAAAACAAGAACAAGACTGAAAGACTAAGGCAGTGCTGTGGTAACTGCCCTGAATCACTGTGCAAACTGTAAAAATGAGCATAAAAATGCAGGTTAGAGAAAAGCAACCCATTCTATCTCATTATTCAGTCCGTGAGGATGTAACGTGTTCAATTCAAATATCCACTTTTGTTCTTTACGCCACAAGAGCTTAGCTATGTCACCCCCTCTGTTAGTAGCTACTGTATCCAATACTGAAAATTTCAATTTGGCTACATTGTGCTGGTGTTGGAGCCAATGTTGAACAAGAGGAGCTTCCTGTATGCCGGATTTAATTCTACTGATGTGCTCACCAATGCGAGTCTTGACACTCCGAATCGTGCACCCCACATACTGTAAACCACATGGGCACTGTATTATGTATACCACTTGTTTGGAATTACAATCTGAAACCATGGATGTAAATTTCTTCTTGGTAATGAGGCTCATCTCTTGTAATGCGACACTGTGCTGACATATTTTGCAGTGACCGCACGGCTTGTGACCACCCACCGTGGTGGCAGCTGGTTAGATGGAATTTATAAACTGAGAATGAACCAATCTTTGTTTCAGATTTAGGTTTTTAGAAAATGCAAAGCGTGGAAGATCTTGAAACTCTGGGTGGTATTGCATAATATGCCAGTGTTGTTTAATGGTTCGTTTGATTTGGAACGCTAAGTGTGAGTATGGTAAAACACATACTAAAGATTGTTCCTCAGATCTAGAATGGAATTCTAACAGCAGTGGGCGATTGGCATACAGTCCCCTCTTGTAGGCTTTGTGAATAACTGTGGTAGGATATCCTTTTGCCCGGAACCTCTCTTTCATAACATCTGATTTGGAGATATAGTCTTGCACTGAAGTGCAAAGCCGTCGGAGCTTTAAAAATTGCCCCGCTGGGATGTTATCCCTCAGATGTCTTGGATGAAAACTATCATATTGTAGGAGATTGTTCCGGTCCGTGGGCTTGCGATATATACTAGTTTGAAAACTGCCATTTGTCAAAAAGATACTAATGTCCAAAAATGGCACTTGGTGATAATCTTTAATCATGGTAAATTGCAGATTGACATCACAACTACTGAGCCATGCTAAAAACTGGTCTAATTCTTTTAAAGTCCCCGTCCACACTCCCAGAATATCATCGATATAACGCTTCCAAAACACAAGTTGTTTCCAATATGTAGAAGGATATAAAAAAGTGTTCTCAAATTTGGAAACATAAAGACAAGCTATGGACGGGGCCATTTTGGCTCCCATAGCTGTACCCTTAACCTGCTTGTAAAAAATATCTCCAAACTGGAAGTAGTTCATACCAAGTGCAATAGAGGCTAATTTTATTAAAAATTCAATCCTAGTGTCTGAAATAGCCAGTGCCTGTAATTCAACTTTGATAATGTCTATGGCTGCACACTGAGGTATGTTCGTATATAAAGCAGTGATATCCAAAGTGAAAAGTATAGCACTATTTAAAATATTGGTAAACGTAGCCAAAAATGTAATCATGCTGGCTGAATCCAGAACATATGAAGGCGTTAAGGGAACACAATCTTTGAGATAGGAGTCCAAAAAGGACGAAAGAGGTTCTAGCACTGACCCTATGCCTGAAACTATCGGTCTCCCCGGGGGGTTAGTAAGGGATTTATGAATTTTTGGAACAAAGTAAATAACTGGAATTTTGGGATGCTTACAAGACAAGAACCTATACTCCTTTTCAGTAATTATCCCCTTTTCCAAACCTTGAACCAAACAATGAGAAATGACGTCCTGAATATCCTCAGTTGGATCGTGGTGCAACACCTCATAATATGTGGTGTCTGTCAATTGGCGGTAAGCCTCTGCAACATATTGGTCAGAGTCTAAGATTACTACTCCTCCTCCCTTATCTGCTGGTCAAATGATAATACTGTTATCAGTGGCTAAAGAGTTTAAAGCCTTTTGCTGTGGACGAGAGAGATTGAAACGTAGAGGGGACCGCTGACTTTCTAAAACACCCACTTCCTTTAATATAAGATTTTCAAAGGCCTGTATGTGAGGATCCACGGTGCCTGGAGGGCACCAGGTAACTTGTAAATTCAATTGCATAGGGGCCTCTGAATCTGATGTTGCATCATCTTGACTTTGGAGCTCTTCTTTGTGAAAAAAATTTTTGAGTTTGCATTTCCTGATAAACTTAAATAAAGCTATCCTGGTGTCAAAGGGTTGATAGGTGCTTGATGGTACAAATGAGAGCCCCTTATCTAACAAGGACACTTCAATTGTGGTGAGGATTCTGTGAGAGAGATTGAAAATGTTAGATGTTAGGGTTGGTTTCTCGGTTGTCTTGATCTGACTGGTCTTTTTGTGTTGGATTTTGGTCCCCCTTGAAAATGGACATTAGGGCCTACTGTGGAAACTTTCTGCTGTCTCTTATCATCATCAGATGTATCAGATGATGTATGTGTGTAAGTGGGGCGATTGCCCCGCTTGGACGAGCGGGATTTATCCATCCAAGCATAAACGAACCCCTTAGTATAATCTAATTCATCACGGCGTAGTTTTTTGATCTTGGTTTTTCTAAGATCCTCTCTGAACCCTTCCATCTTGGTGTTAAATTCCAGTAAAGATTTGCTGTATTCATCTATGGCCAAACTGCTTTCTAGTCTCTCTTTGGCTGATTGAAACTCACTATTATACGATTGTAATTCTATTTTAGTGGTTTCTATAACTAGAATAATTAGATCAAGAGAGCATTTGTTTAAAATGGCGTTCCATTTATCCAAAAATGCTACATTGTCTAAAAATAATCTGGGTTCGGTCCGCATGCGGAGCCCCCGCGGAATTCTCTTCAAGTAGCAGTATTCTACCAAAGTGGCTGCATGTAATTCTGCCCACACTGTACCTTTCTGCAAAGATTCTAAATGGTCCCAGTCCAAGGGTATAGACACATTTTCACCCGGAGTGAATAATTGAAATGAAGAGCCTTTCGCTTTCTCCTCACTGGTAATTATTATTATCACAGTCAGTTTTCCACTATATATCATAGCTACTTTACTGACTATTGCTTATACTAAAATCCCTGTGTTTGGTCTTAACAAAGATGGATGTATGGCAGAAAGTGAAGGAGAGAAAACCAGCAAATGGATAAGGTGGCCCTGGATACAGACAGAAGGAAGTGCAGCCAGAGATTGGGAAAGATAGTTTGAAAATCAAAATCATCAGACTGCAAAAGTAGGGTAAATTATTTTATTTTCAATTTAGTGATTGAATTGTGTCAGTTTTGAGAAATTACATCTGCTGTCTATATTTTGCACTGTTAAGGAAGAAATGCATTTGTTTCTATTTCTCTGGGGTTGTACTGCATGCAGAGTCTTGAATCTTAGGGTTTCATTTATATATATTAGTACTTTTAGTTTGTGGTACCAAATTTGTATAGAGATTATCTGTGTTCTGGTAGGAATGAATGTTGAGAAGCATACGTACAGTGTGCTTTGTATAGTTTAATTTTGTGGTTAACCATTATGTATTGTTATCAAAATTATATTTTATGTACAGTATATATGAAAAATGAATGGAAAAAATGGTATTACAATTAGTACTATTATGGGGGCGGGGTCTGGGGCAGAGCTTGTGGGCTCCCCCAACATAAAAGCATTTTGCTGCTTATGCCACTGAAGATGCACATTCTACATTCTTCTCCGCAAATCGTGGTGCAGTAAGCGACGAACATGGAAAAAAATTTCACCAGGACATTGCCAATATGGAAAAAATATAGGGCAATTGGAATCCATCAATGCTGGCTGACTATTTCTGGACATTGCAACAAGATGCATCAGACACTGAGTACATACGAAAATCAACAGGAAAGCACTTTTAGCCATGGCAAACTATCATGTTGTATCAGAAATTTTGCACACTAAAACATGTTTCTCAAAATTCCTATGTGATACAGTCAGTAGGAAATTGCCATATTTTTCACTCCATAAGACGCACCCTAGATTTAGAGGGGGAAAACAAGAAAAAAAAATTCTGAACCAAATTCTCCCTGCCAGGCTCTGCACCCTGTCCCCCCTCCCTGCCAGGCTCTGTACCCTGTGCCCCCCTCTGGTGATCTAGAGGTAGGCCGGGACAGGGCACAGGGCAGGCAGGCCTAATGGCAGGCAGGCAGGCCTAGTGACCTAGTGACAGGCAAGCAGGCAGGCCTAGTGACAGCCAGGTAGGTCTAGTGACAGGCAGCCCCCATACACCCACATACCCCTCCAGTACTTTAAATCATCCCCCATATACCCCCAGTACCTTTTTTAATCATCCCCCTGTACCTTTAATGTAATGTAATGTAATGTAATGTAATTTATTTCATATATACCGCTACATCCGTTAGGTTCTAAGCGGTTTACAGAAAATATACATTAAGATTAGAAATAAGAAAGGTACTTGAAAAATTCCCTTACTGTCCCGAAGGCTCACAATCTAACTAAAGTACCTGGAGGGTAATAGAGAAGTGAAAAGTAGAGTTAGAGGAAAAATAAAAATAAAATAAACATTTTAACAAGACAGCATTGATCTAAATACTTTGGAAGGTAGAAGAGAGGAGAGAAAGGAATAGAAGCAGAATGGGGAGCCGTTGAACAGTAGAATTCTGGAGAAATTTAAATGATAGAAGTAGAACAAAACAAAGACAAAAGGCAAAACAATAGATAAGATTAAAGATAAATCATAAGCTGGAAAGAAAAATAAAATAAAATTTTGTCTTCAATCCACGGTTTCTTTCCAAATGGCTGACGGCAGTTCTCACGAGTCCCGCAAGAACAGCCAGCCATTCGGAAAGCGGTGCAGGCCCAAGTGGGAGCGTGTAAAGCTTAGCCCTGACCGCCCCACTCCTGACTCGTGTGCCTGCTGCCGGGAAATACAGAGCTGTATGCTGGACCACCAGGCTTGGAAAAAGGTTTGGCGACAGCAGCGGTGATGACAGCGGCGGGGGAGGGGGGGGGGTTGTTTTAAAAAAAGGTAGTGCAGCTGCGGCACGGGGGGTGTTTTGGAATTGTACTGGGGGGGTGGCAAGCGGTGCTAAAAGGTGGTGCTGCGTGGGAGGGTTGTTTTGCAATTGTACGGGGGGTGCCGGTGGGCGGTGTTTAACAAGGTGGTGAAGCTGATGCACTGAGGGGTGTTGCAGCTGTGCGGGGGATTCAAATTTTGCACCTTCGCTTCATAAGATGCACCGAGATTTCCATCCACTTTTGGGTGGAAAAAAAGTGTGTCTTATGGAGCAAAAAATACGGTATATTTGTGTTTATTTTGAAAGGGTCTATCATCACCAGTTTGTTTTAAGAAAGCAAAACTTTTGGAAAAACTTGTACAATGTCATCAGGCTTTGGACTCCATGCAATTTGGGCATCTAAATGCCAGTTTTCAGATATCCAAAACAAGAACAGAGCTTTTAAAAATAACCACCATCATCACCTAAGCCGTGTGCTAGTGCTAGCCCTGAGTGGTGGGAGCCAGGTATAAATTTACTGGTTGTTGGGACCTAGAGTAGGGTTGGAGTAATTCAGGAAGCCAAATTAGCCATTTGGATTTTTACTAAACTCAACTCAGTTGACTCCAAATATGGTGTTCTGAAGCAAAGATTTACTAGGTATTTAAATATAAGTTGTATTTACAAAGGGGTTATTATAGACAAGAGTGCAAGTCGTCATGTGCACACCTAAATTTAATATTGGCAAATATAATTCTCTAGTTCAATATAGATGAGGATATTTTATAAACACACACTCTAACAATTATATCCTCATTTCCTCGTACATCTAGAACATTTTTTTTTTCCAAAAAACGTGGTTCCATGTCGGAGTCCCGTTCAAGCATTAAGTTATTCACTAAGTTATTTAAAAATATTTAAAATGAAAAAAGGTATACCTAGAGAAAATATAGGGGATAAGACCAATGAGGAGGCTAGCTACACTGGAAATTCTGTATTTTAACAGATTTATTCTGTACAGAAGTAGCCACTGAGGTCATATCCCAGAGTAGGTATATGCAAAGCAAAAGAAAAGATGCATAAGATTTTGAATGCCCGGTAAAATGAAGAAGGAAAATTGATGTATATCAGAAGACTCTTTAAAAAAAAAAATGTTGTAGATGTACGAGGAAATGAGGATATAATTGTTAGAGTGTACACACCTAAATTTAGGCATGAACATTTAAGCCATGTCAAAGTCTGGTATAAATAGTAGCACCTAAAGTTGGCAGTTGCATATGCGATTCATAGTATTCTATAACTTACACATTTATTGGCCTCTTTGTAGCAGCACACTAACATTTAGGTGCTAAGTTTATAGAACAGCACCTAAGTGAAGTTGCACGTATAACTACAAATTAATACCAATTATTGCCACTTAAGGGCTATTATTGGTATTTAAGGCTAATTGGTGCCTACCTTAAGTTTAGCATGCAACTGGCATTGTTATATAACTTGCATGACCACATTTATGCCTATGGGAGGAGACAGCGGTGCAGTGGTTAAAGCTATGGCCTCAGCATTCTAAGTTTATGGGTTCAAGTTCACACTGCTCCTTGTGACCCTAGACAAGTCACCTAGGGCCACATCTTGTATTGGACGCCTGGTCTCAGCAGCTGCCTAACCTGCTTTTGAGAATCGCACCCAGGAGAACTATACAGAATCGTGTCTGGTAAATTTGCATAATATTGTATGGGCATTTTTGTAACTTTTTAAAAAATATGTTACTGAAGAATATGTAGATTTTGTTTTCACATGTGCTGATATTATTTTGAAGAATGTTTTTTATTGTTTTTGTTTTTGATCTATGTATGTTTATTTGGAAACCGCTGTGACTCCGGGCGGTATATTAAGTTTGTAAATAAATAAATAATAAGAGCATAACTCTAAAAGTTAGAAGCATAGACCCTTTTGAATATAGGGCCCATAATTGCTTTTGAATGGTAGTCCAAATTATTTTATGTTATGTTAATCAAGTTTTCTATTCCGCTTTTACCTATTCAGTTCAAGGTTAGATTACATTACAAGAGATTGGGTCAGTTACCCAGGAAGTTACAATGGACAGTTTAGTTTGACTCGGACATTCAATAGAGTTGCTAGTACAGGTAGATAGTAATAACTTTATTTTTGTATACCGCAATACCACAAGCAGTTCAGAGCGATTTACAGAGGAAGAGACTGTATACAGACAACGATGTTACAAAAAAAAAAAAAAGACTTTCAAATTACATTAGCATGCCAAGGATAGTCAGGATTTATCCGGAAGCATTTCAAAGATGCAGCAAGACAGGAAAGGAGTCAGAAAAATTTATCAAAGAGATAGGTTTTAATTGATTTCCTGAAGGTTTGGTAGGACGGTGCATTACAAATGAAGTTGATTAAACATTTATTCCATTTGCCTGCATGGAATGATAATCTATATATATATAAAATCGGAGGTATGTGTGTATGTATGTGTGCATGTGCCGCGATCACGCAAAAACGGCTTGACCGATTTGAACGAAACTTGGTATGCAGATCCCTCACTACCTGGGATGATATGTTCTGGGGGTCTCGCGGCCCACCTGCACACATGGGCGGAGCTACAAACAGAAAATCAGATATCACCCATTCATGTCAATGGAAAAAATGTAAAAAGCTGCCATTCTCACAGTAATTCAAAAACGGCTTGACCGATTTGAACGAAACTTGGTATGCAGATCCCTCACTACCTGGGATGATATGTTCTGGGGGTCTCGCGGCCCACCTGCACACATGGGCGGAGCTACAAACAGAAAATCAGATATCACCCATTCATGTCAATGGAAAAAATGTAAAAAGCTGCCATTCTCACAGTAATTCAAAAACAGCTTGACCGATTTGAACGAAACTTGGTATGCAGATCCCTCACTACCTGGGGTGATATGTTCTGGGGGTCTCTCGGCCCACAACTCTATGTTGCTTGCTCAAGGGTGGGTTCACCCAACAATTTATATGTTCTTGCTCCTGGAGGTGAAACTAAAAATATTGTTTATTATCACGTTTTGCGTTAGTTGTATTGTATTCATTTTGTCAAATATTTCACATTATAATTTGAATATTGTACTTTTTATTAAGCTGTAAAACAATAATTTCATTCACCACTATAAAGTATCTTTATTTGAATCCATTTACAGTGTTATTGCTATAATTAAATACCCGTGCAACGCCGGGTCATCAGCTAGTGATCTATCAAAGAATCTCTTGTAGATACAGCCCTTCAAGGATGGAAAAGCAAACAGGTAGGCACTACATGTGCAAGTGGTGCCTGGAAATTCAAAATGGTGCGACAGGTAGACTGGGGATGAACCTGTTATGGTTTTGAAGCAGAGGCAGGCAAACTTGAAAATGACCCTTGATTCCACCGACAGCCAGTATAGTTTTTTGTAATACGGGCTTACATAATCTGATTTTTTGAGACCATAAATGAGATGGACAGCAGCATTTTGAATGATTCTCAATCATTTTATGGTTTTCTTAAAGGATCCCAAGTATATAATATTGCAGTAATCTAAGTTGCTTAATATCAGAGATTGAACCAGCAGTTGAAAAGAGAGGAAGTCAAAATAGTGTTTAATGGTACGAAGTTTCCATAAGGTGAAAAAACATTTTTAACCTGAGCATTAGTGTGGTCTTCAAAAGTCAAGCATCTGTCCAGGATGACTCCAAGGATTTTGATAGTAGAATTAATTGGGTAATCTAACCAGTTTAATATCAAAGAGGTATTCATGATCTTGTAATTAGGAGTTGCCAATAAAATCTTGGTTTTTTCTGAGTTCAGTTTTAATTTAAATTGCATTGTTCTACCTTGGTGAAGACAGATGAGGTGAGTTGTTCTGTCTCTTGAGTCAGTGAGGTTATGGGAATGATAATTGTAATGTCATCTGCGTATATATACGATTTCAATTTTAAGTCAGATGGCTTATGTCCCAATGATGCCATGTAAACATTGAAAAGTGAAGGTGAGAGAGGGGAGCCCTGTGGTCAAAGGTACTGCTCAAATCAAACTGAAGTACCAGTGCGCTTTTTCCCAGGGAAAACAAATGGAAAAGGTAATCAGTCAGCGAAGCTGAGACTGTTTCCATACTGTAATTTGTAAGAAAACCAGACTGAAAGTCGTGTAGAATGCTGAACTTCTCTAAATATTTCATTAGAGCAATGTTAACCAGTCCTTCCATTAGTTTAAGAAAAAGTGGTATGTTGGCAATAGGTCTGTAGTTGGCAGCCAAAGAAACTGACTCCTTGGAGTTTTTAATAATAGGAGTCACCAGGATATGGCCAAGTTCCGCCGGAAAATAGCCAGTACACATACATAAAGAAACCCAGTTGAAAAATTCAGCTTTGAAGGGAAAGGGAGCTGATTTGATGATAGTTGGTGACAGTTGTCTAATAGGCAATTGGATTTTGCATATTTTGTGTAAAGCTTGAGAAATTGGTTCCAATCTGGGTTTTTTAAATGATTCCAAATCATATCAGCAGTTGAGCTTTCATTTTCCAAAGCAAATTGATTGATTGATAGATCTATGCTTGTACCTACAAGAGACAATCTCAAATTATGAATTTTTGTGGCAAAGTAGTTGGCTAAGTTTGCAACGGAGGGTGGGAGATCTGTGTTAGAACGTTTATGTAGATCAATATCAAACAGAGAATTGACTATTCTGAAAAGTTCTTTGCTATTCAATGTAGGAAAATTAATTGTTTGGGAATAATGTTTACAGCGCTTTTCTTTAATCATTCTTTTATACCCTTTAACCTTTAGTCGCCAAATAAGTCTGTCCTCATCTTTCCCTGATTTACACCATATTCTTTCCAATTTACGTACTTCTCGCTTTAGAACCATTAAATCAGTAGCATACCAACTGTCTAAGAAATGATGTCTTTTCCTACATAATTTCAATGGTGCAATATCGTTTAGAACCTGATCGCTAAAATTTTTCCATCCTAGGATGAAATTTGGATCTAAGTCTGAGTTAGATATTAAGCTATAGTGCGTCCAAAATTCTACTGGTTTCAGTTGTCCTCTTGTCCAAATAGTTTTCTCTTTGAGATTATTCCTTGGTTTAATTTTGGGTGGTTGTTTAATCCAGTATAATTCAAAATTACATAGAAGGTGGTCTGACCAAGGGGTGTTAGTCCAGGTTTCACCTTTAAAACTTACACTGGGGGTAGTTGAGACATTGGAAAGAAATGTAATTAAATCTAACTGGTGACCTTTCTGATGGGTTTTAGTCAGAGATGGTTTGGAAAAGCCTAGAGATGTAAGGAAGGAAAGTAGATCAGTTACTTTGGAATTCTCTCTCTGCTCGAGGTGTAAATTAACATCGCTGGCTAAAAAATTGTAGGCACCAGCTACCGAGTTTGTAAGGAGGAATTTGTAGAGTTCCTCTTTTGCTAGGTGCCATTTGTTAGGGGGCATATAAAATATTGTGACGATCAAATTGTTTTTACAGTCCTCTTTAGATATTTTGCAAGTGAGAATTTCCAGATCATTGGGTTAGTTTAAACTCTAGTACTTGAAACTCAAAATGATCTTGAAGAATTATTGCTAAACCACCTCCTCTTTTTGATTTTCTTGATAGAGGAATAATTTTGTAATCTAAAGGTAGTATATCACCTATGATAGTATCATGATCAGAAATTAGCCATGTTTCAGTTAAAAGTAAAATATCTAGGTGAGTTTCTTCCAGCCAGTCTTTGACTAATTGTGCTTTGTTCCTAAATGAACGAATGTTCAAATATGCTCCAAAAATATTGTACTGTTCCGAAGGAGCTGAGGGCTCAGAACATCATATGTTTTTTAGGAATCGTTTTCTTTTGTGCAATGGTCTTGAAGAATGGCGGGTGGAATTAACCACAGGGATTGGGAAAGGGCCTGTTTCCATGCAGTCATGAAGGACACGAGACGGGGCGAAGTGATTTTTCAGGCCTAGTAATTCTATCCCATATAAAGTAGGTTGGGATTGGTTCAAATGCTAAGGCTCTTGAAACCCAACTTCTCATACCTAGCAAGTAAACTTTCCTGTAAAGTCAGCCATGTTAGCCCTGAGATTAAAAAGAAAGACTTAAAGAATATGAAACTAAAAATCTACAGATTGGAATAATTGGCGTCCAAAATTCCTGAGTGTTGTTTCTTTACCAAATGGTATACCGGTTTCTGTAGAGGCTACGAAGAAAGATTGAGGCTGCTTCTGCAAGTGTTGCATACTGTCTTCTTGTGCTTATTCTGTGAGATAGCTGCAGCTAAGGATGGCCACACTCTGGGTCAGAGCCCTTCAAAGGGCTGGAAGAGAAGTTGGCTGCTCGAGGAAGAATGGGACGGGCTTCCTGCCAAAGAGAAGTGGAGCAGGTTGTTCTCTGTGCAGTGAGGGGGACGATTGGCTTCCCTTCCCCTCACTGTGCTGGAGAAAAAGATGACACATGCTGGATCAGAGCCCCTCCCCTCAGTACAGTTATTAATACTGTAAGATCACAGTTACAAATACATAGTTACAAGTTTAAGTAGGTCATCTATGGCTCATCGGTATGTCCCAGGAGTTGCATTGAACAGTTTAGAAATGGGCTTTGCAATTGTCATTTCAATTACTCATGAGTTGGCTCCCAGTCTTGGTAATAAAACACTTTAAAAAGTTTTCTGAACCTGACTAAGATAGTGATCACAAGATCATACTGTAAGTGGTAGTTGGTTCCAGCATTTTGCTAATTGATATTGGAAAGATACAGTAATTTATCTTGTAGAATTTATATTGTTGTATGCTGGGAATTGTAAGTGGAAAAGATTTCTGATGGAATATCTGTTGGAGGCACCCTGGAGTAGGGTGGCCAACTCTGTTAAGTAGCCGGGGGCATTTTCTGTCTGGATCTTAAAGGCACTGACTCCTAATTTAAACTTGATCATTGCGGTTATAGGCAGCTAGTGTAGTTTCATATAGTAGAACTATAGGTCTTCCAATTTCCATAGTCCATATACGAGCCTTACAATGAAGGAGCACTGAATCTCCTTAATTACAAATAATGTGATGGAAGTATTGCATGCATCATGCTGAATCTGTTTAACGGAAATAAAGTGCTAAATAACCGAGTTCATTAATTCTAATACTAAATCAGGGAAATTAAATAATTCAATGAATCATTTTATTAATAAAACAGGGAAGCCTTATTAAGGAACTATTGAACTGTTAAGCCGTGAGATCTCAGCATCAGCCTTTAATCAATGTTTCGATTAACACAGGTTGGCATAACATGCAGACAAAAGGAACATTTTAAAAAATTAACTGAAAACAGAGTGTCAGGCTAGCTTTTGGGGAGAACCGGATGAGAACTAGATTTTTCAGCAACATCATAACCACTGCAAATTGAATACAAAATACGGTCCTTAATTGGTATTTGAAGTATCTTTAATTCTTGCCTTTCGGGAACCATCAGAAAGACTGTGTGCTCCTTTTACGAAGCCGCGTTAGCGGTTTAACGCGTGTAATAGCGTGCGCTAATTAGCTGGCTGCGCTAGCCGCTACCGCCTCCTCTTCAGCAGGCGGTAGTTTTTCGGCTAGCACGGGGGTTAGCGTGCACTAAAAAGGTACGTGTGATAAGCCACTAACGCAGCTTTGTAAAAGGAGCCCTGTGTTCTAGCAACATACAGTATTATTTTACTATTGGTGTTAGAAGGCTGAAAAAAATGCAGATAAAGTAGAGTGCAGATAAAGTTGAGTGCACACAATATTTGGTATGTCAACGGGTTATCTCAACCCTCACTTCATTTTGAGTTATAACAATAAGAGCTCTCGAAGAATGCATTGTTTGCTTTTCCCTCATTAAAATTATGTCATTATAAAAGGTTCTTTGAAAGAACCTTTTCTTTTCAGGCGGCGAAACTAAATTCATGGTTCGCCAAAATTGTGCTTGATGCCTCTTCTTATATTGATTTTAGAAAGCAGATACTTAATATATTCTATTATTATAATCTTTTATTCTTTTAAGATTGTTGTACCCCTTTATATGGCATGCATGTATTTTTCTTGTATTATATGCATATAACTTGTTGATTTCAATGATTTGCATTGTTTGTATGTCAATTAATTGTTGTAAACCGCTTAGATCTTTTGGGGTATGGCGGTATATAATATAAAATTATTATTATTATTATTTAAAAAATTATTATTCAATTGTAAATGGCTTAGAACACAAATTATATTTATATCTACACTTATCTATGAGAGATACAAATATAGAGACAGAGACAGATAAACATTTAGGACTCAATGTTCAGCCTGTGGCAGTCAGTATTTTTGTGGCAGAGGAGAGTATGATGCAGTGGTTAAAGCTAAAACTTCAGCACCCTGCGGTTGTAGGTTCAAACCCCACGCTGCTCCCCCAGCAAGTCATTTGATCCTCCACTGCCCCACGTATATTAGATAGATTGTGAGCTCACCGGGATCGATAGGGAAAATGCTTGAAGTACCTTTATGTAAACTGCTTTGAGTGTGGTTGTATAACTACAAAAAGGCGGTGTCCCAGTCCCAATAACTATATTGACTCTTGACTCAGGGGGCATCCCCTTGACTCAGGGGCCATGTAAGCCCTGGCTGCCATAGGCTCAATAAAGACCAAACATTCAGTGCTGGCACCCATCCAGTTGCCAGAACTGAATTATCTGGATGCTTGGCATGCCCAGAAATTATCTGGGTACAGTCAATATCAGTGCTTTACATGGAGTGCTAACTGGATGTAACTGGTGTCAACTCATACCGAGTCACTGGAATCAACTGCCCTCACAGATTAGATCCCTTGAAGGACTCCTAAACTGTAGGAGAGCATACCTGTTCACCTAACTCCCCCATCCATGACCGATAGATTACAAAGAAATGTACATTGATATCCATACACAAAAAAAGGAATTAAAAAAAAAATAATTTACATATTTCAAAAACAGACTGCATATATATTAATTAGAAAACTAGATATTGTTAAAATCAATTTTAAAATCTTATTTGGTAATGAATCACTTAATTGTAACATGGATACTTATTTATAAATATACTAGAAGAATGTTATGCAAAATACTATTATATCATATTTAAAAAAAGAATCATTAGTTATAAAATGAGTTTAGCTTTCTATATTTCAAAATAATGAAGCCTATATTCTGAATTAAATGCATATCAATGTTATTTATAAGAGACTATTGGACGTCCAAAAACCCTCCTAAGTTGGTACGTGGACATCCTAATCAACAGGATGGCCAAGTGTCGATAATCAAAACCCTTTTCCTGGACGTCTAGCAAGACGATTCTCCCACTGTGCGTCCAGAGCTCAAAGGGGCATATTGGTAGGAGTGTTATGGGTGGCATTTGTGCAGGCTCTATGCGGGCTTAGACTTAGATGTCCTGCAGGGATAATGAAATATTTTGACAGATGTCCTGAAGGATCTTATATGTTTTAAGTTAGATCTGTTTTAAAAGGGTATAAGTGTTAAAAAGGCACCCAAAGTGACCGGATAACCACTACAGAGATAAAGTAAAGACCCACACACACTTCCCTGTTTTTTACAAGCTATGAAAACTTTTGGATTTGAACCTGTAATCTCTGTATCCTACCAAGATTAGTAAAATAGATTGGGCTATCTAGGTTTTTAATAAATAAGTAGCATAATTTACATTTTTTTCTTTCTTCAAATATTATTAACTATTTTTATAGTTTTTGATATTCAGATAGCCCTGTGACTTAAGTATTACATGAATGCTTTCCTCTAGGTTCCAACTTTTACAGAGAAAAGAAATATGGTAAGATTTATAATGGAAATATTTTTGCAGCTGTGGCAGGGGAAGAGGGTACATTTTTCATTTGATAATGTACATAAGTAGATTGTGGAAACCTGGTACTCATTGGTTATTGATATCCTATGTCAGTTTGTGCCACTAAAAGCTATGAAATTAAAAGTTGCATGCACTTCTCTGGTTCTCTGTTTATGGTAAGCATGTTGAGAAGGATAACACCCAGGAAAAGGACCTAGGTGTCATCGCTGAAGATACATTGAAACCATTAGCTCATTATACGACGGTGGCTAAGAGAGCAAATAGAATATTAGGAACTAGTGTTTAAGCCCGTTACATTAACAAGTGCTAGAATAGATGTGTAGACTTAGGCATTTCTTTCTTTCTTTCTCTCTCTTTCTTTCTGTATGTCTTTCTTTCTCTCTCCCTGCCCCCTTTCTTTCTTTCTGTCTGTCATTCTTTCTCTCTCTCTGCCCCCTTTCTTTTTGTCTATCTTTCTTTCTGTCTCTCTCCTTGGCCCCCTGTCTGTCTGTCTCTCTCCCTGGCTGCTGTCTGTCTGTCTCTCTCCTTGGCCACTGTCTGTCTGTCTTTCTGTCTGTCTCTCTCCCTGGCCGCTGTCTGTCTGTCTGTCTCCCTGGCCACTGTCTGTCTGTCTTTCTTTCTTTCTGTCTCTCTCCTTGGCCGATCTGTCTGAATGTCTTTCTTTCTGTCTCTCTCCCTGGCCGCTGTCTGTCTTTCTTTCTTTCTATCTCTCTCCTTGGCCGCTGTGTCTTTCTTTATTTCTGTCTCTCTCCTTGGCCACTGTCTGTTTGTCTTTTTTATGTTTCTCTCTCTCCTTGGCTGCTATTTGTCTGTCTCTCTTTATTTCTGTCTCTCTCCTTGGCCGCTATCTGTCTGTCTTTCTTTTTTCTCTCTCTCTCTCTCCTTGGCCGCTGTATGTGTCTGTCTGTCTTTTTTTCTGTCTCTCTCTCTGTTCTTTCTATCTCTCTCCCTGGCCCCCTGTCTTTCTGTGTGTCTATCTTTCTTTCTGTCTGTCTGTCTGTCTAGCTCCCTGCCCCCTGCTTGTCTGTTTCTCGTGCCCCTTCTCCCACCTACATTTTTGTTTATAACGTTGTATAGTTAAGGAAAAGTGTCCGATGCAGGCTCATTCTAGATAGTGCAACCGCTGCACACAAACCTCCGCAAGCTGCAGCTGGAGGAAGTTGAGGAAAGTGCTGCATGTGCTACAAACTGCCACAGGCTGCACCGGCGCACACATTTCACACTATACTGAGCCACATGCGCTTCTCGCTGTACTGCACGTCTGCCACGGAGCTATGGATCAGGGACACAGGGATCACGAAGTGTGAATTGCGCATGTGCAGTAAGAGTTTTATTATAGCAGATTATCGGGAAAGGAATGGAAAACAAAGATGAGAATGTTATAATGCCCTTGTATCACTCCATGGTGCAACTGCACCTTGAATTCTGATCGCCGCATCTCAAAAAAGATATACTAGAGTTAGAAAAGGTACAGGGAAAAGTGACAAAAATTGTAAAAGGGATGGGATCACTTCCCTATTTAAAAAAAGGCTAAAGTGGCTAAGGTTCTTCAGCCTGGAGAGGTGAAGACTCAAGGGAGATATGATAGAGGTTTATAAATACTGAGTGGAGTGGAACAGGTAGATGTGAATTGCTTGTTTACTCTTTCCAAAAATACTAGGACTAGAGGGTATGCAATGAAGCTACTAAGGAATCAATTTAAAGCAAACTTGAGAAAATATTTCTTCACTCAACATGTAATTAAACTCTGGAATTTGTTGCCAGAGAATGTGGTGAAAGCTGTTACTGTATATACTCGAATATAAACCTAAATTTTGGGGCCAAATAAATGGCCCCAAAACAGGGGTCTTGGTTTATATTCAAATCTTCCCATCACAGACCTATCGCAGGTCTCTCCCTGGGTCTACCTTAAGCCCTGCTGGACCAGTGGTGAATGAGAGAAAGTGTGATCCTCTTGCCCTGTACAGTTTCACTACTCAAAATGGCTGACATGAGTTCCCACAGTGATTACCCAAAGCAGTTAAAATACATGTAATAGTAATCAGGTACTCTTAAGTATTTTCCCTATCTGTTCCTACTGCTCACAATCTATCTGTGGTAACTGGGGCAATGGAGAGATTTAGGGCTCCTTTTACGAAGCTGTGTTAGTGGTTTAATGTGCATAATAATGTGTGCTAATTTGCCAGCCGCGCTATCCGCTACCGCCTCCTCTTGAGCAGGTGGTAGTTTTTCGGCTAGCATGGGGGTTAACGTGAGCTAAAAAGTTGCGTGCGACAAAGCCGCTAACGTGGCTTCGTAAAAGGAGCCCTAAGTGGCTTTTCCAGAGTCACAAGGAGTAGGCTGGGATTGAACTCACAACCTCAGGATACTGAGACAGCTGCTTTAGCCTCTAGGCCACTCACTCCCACAGTAATTTTGCAAGTCTGACGTGAGTTTGATTTATATTTGAGTCAACTTTTCCCACCCACCCTTTTTGGGGGGGAAATAGGTTACCTCAGTTTATATTTTGATGGGTTTATATTCAAGTATATACTGTAGCTTAGCAGGGTTTTAAAAAGGTTTGGATAATTTCCTACAAGAGACGTCCATAAGCCATTAATAAGATGGACTTGGGGAAATCCACTGCTTAATTCTAGGATCAGCAGCATAAAATCTGTTTTACTCCTTGGAATCTTGCCAGGTACTGGACTTGATGGATCTTCGGTTTGTTCCAGTATGGTGATTCTTATGTTCTCTTATGAGAGCTTAGTGAAAAGACATCATGGTTGATGAAGGGCAGGAATATGGGACCTTATCTAGGTATCATATAGTAGTAGAGTAACAACAATTTAAAAAAACACAAACAAATTTTGTAAAAACTGATCACTAGTATGAGACATTAATTTCTAAAAGAGTTTGACACACATCACGGGAGAGTGGGGGGGGGGTAGGAAGGGGGGTGAAATGTACTTATAGTATTATTTGATAGTTATAAGTGTTGTTTTATTGTACCAATTGTTTACATATTCTGTTGCACTTTGTACTTGCTTTAAATTAATAAAGAATTTAAAACAAAAAACAGTGTTTTACTAACAAGGAGGTCCTTTTACTAAGCTATGGTAAAATGTGGCCTTAGTTTACCCTTACAAGGGTCTTTCCCATACACTAATGGCAATATTCACTGTCGGCTGTAAAAAAAAATAATTTCTATATTTTGAATGAATGGCAATGCACTAACATTAATGTGTTAACAAATTATATGAGGACGTACAACATTTAATATGTTCATTTAATGATTCAAAATGTGTGTTCGTAGCATCAAGGTACCCCCCTCTTCAAACTCAGCATGTACCCAAAAAGAGGCAGAAAAAGCCTCAGCCTAATGTAGCAGTATAGAACCAAAAGGAACAAATCAAAACTGCTTTTGATACTTTCACTGGCAAAAAAACCTCCCTCACAGAACAGCTCAGGTTTAGAACAGGGCAAAGTCACCCAGAGACACGTTTATGGACTTAGCTGACAAAAGATGACTTGAGCTCCAACGCTATCACGTCTTCTTCAATCTCCCTCTTTTTGGGTGCATACTGGGTTTGAAGAGGGGGTACTTCGGTGCCACGATCACAAAACATTTTGAATCATTAAATACACTAACATTGCCATTAGCATAGAGCCATTTTTTTAATTTTACCATATGAATTCTTACTGACACCCATTTTTTAGGTGGTAAGGGTTCACGTGGAATCTGTGGAATAACCAGTTAGGACTAGATTCTATAACTGGAGCTAAAAATCAGTACTGAAAATAATAGCATTTAGTGCTATTCTGTAAGTGGCGCTCAAAGTTGGGTGCCATTTTTAGTATAGCTCCTGGAGCCGTGAACCATGCCTAACTTCAGGTTTATAGCAACTGAAACATCATATAAATCCTCACACCTAAATTATGTGAGGATTCCCCTTATTCTATAACTGCATGCATAAATTGCAGGAATGCCCCTGATCCTCCCATGACTCTCCTACGGTTGTGCCCTCTTTTTGGAACCATGCATAAAATTTGCATGCATAAATTTTAATTCTAATTAACACCAATAATTGCTTAAGATCCTAATTCGTATCAGCACTAATTGGCTCATTATTCAATTAAATTGTGTGGTCAAATTGGGTGCACACCCAAATCTGCACAATTTTTAGTGCCTTTTATAGAATTTGAGGGTTGCTGTGCAGCAATGTAGATATGCTAACCTAGGGATCCTTTTACAAAGCCGTGGTAGCAAAAAAATTTTTTCTGTGGCAAATGCACCAGTGCCAACAGGAACTGAATGGGCTTTGATGCATTTTCCAGGGGGGGAATTGCTACCAAGGCTTTGTAAAAGGACCCTTTAATGCAAGAATGTCTATGCTCCATCCATTTATGCATGAGAAGGAACAAGCTGAAAATCAAGTAAGAGCTAGGTAGTTTGCAAAAGAGTAGGTTATTTTTAACTAAACATGTAAATGTGTTCTGATGGGTGGTTGTTTATTGATTTTTTTTAGATAAACCCTGCTTTGATGCTGGCAGTAGTATGCTAGCATTGCGTTTATGAACGACAATACAAGATAAGTTGATTTGTTGCACTATTACTGTATATTTGAAAATTGCTAAAACAAAGTGAATGAATATTTAGATATGAAGTTATGTGAAATGATGAGGAGGCTAGTGGCTAACATGTTAATTTCAGTGGGTTAATTTTAACCCACTAAGATTAACATGTTAGCCACTAGCCTCCTCAACAGTTCACATAACTTCATATCTAAATAGTCATTCACTTTGTTTTAGCAATTTTCAAATATACAGTAATAGTGCAACAAATCAACTCATCTTGTATGATGTGCTAGCCACCAGCACTGATGTAGATGTAAGCCAATATTCAACCAGGGTTCATTATTGATATTATGTGGTTCCTGGATGAATATCAGCAAGGTTACACATAACAGGATCTCTAAGCCACTCCACTAATCAAGAACTAACCCCTCCAACAAATGCTGACTCCTTACTGAAACCCCCCAAATAAGAGCAGTACCCCTGCTGACCCCCCCTCCCCAGAAAAACTGACCCCACAAAAGGATATCTTCACCTTTGAAGGCCCCCACCACATCCCCTATAGGCCTAGTTTAACAGTCCCTCGTAATCTAGCAGAATAGCTTGGACAGCAGTGATCCCATTTCGTTTTTGCCAATGGCAGCTCCAAGTTCAAAATGGCTGCTGTGATCTCTTGCATATGGAATGGGAATATTTATGTTTTAGAAAAAAAAACAACACCTTTTACTGAAGTGTTTAATTAATATTAGTTTTTTGGGGTTTTTTGCTTACATATTTTTATGATATTGATATTTTTTTCCTTTAGAATATTATTTTTATTTTTAATGTATTTTGATATGTATTTAGTAATTGATTATTTTTTATGAATGCAGTCTGCTTATAAATAAAACATTAGGTGAACAAGCACATATAAATAAAATCCATAAATAAGGCCCTCTTTTATCAAGCCACGGTAGTGAGTTCCATGCAGAAAATTCACCGAAACTCATTCAATCCCTATGAGCTTCGGTACATTTACCATGCTGGCCTACCCTATTTGGCCCTAAATATTCCTTAGGGATATCTTGAAAAAGGAATCATTTGTGATCAGTAAAGAATGCAAATGATTAATTTTTCTTATAAGCTATCACAGTGGCAAAATAAATAAAACATCAAAAAAAAAAAAAAAACAGAAGGTGAAGCATAAGCTTCAAAGGAGAGGAGAAGGGTTATAAAGCAAACATCAATTATCAGAATAGGAAATGGAAAAAGTAGTAATCGTGATTGGAATCCATAGTTTCAGCAATCCCCAGCCCCCTTGGACAGAAAACATAGCTTCAATTCAAGGGAGAAGCTGTTTGGGACATATATTGCTCAACATTCTCTTTTTTTTCTCAGCCTTTCTGCTTTTCCAGTCTTTCACACAACTATAAGCACACGGAGCAAGATCCTTAGAGATGATACTACTGCCTGAATCGATCCCAGCCTCTCTAACCTGTAGGTACCCTCACAGACTGGTCTCGTTCCTGCTGAATCCTGTAGCATAAGAACATAAGAATTGCCGCTGCTGGGTCATATCAGTGGTCAATCGTGCCCAGCAGTCCGCTCACGTGGCGGCCCTTAGGTCAAAGACCAGTGCCCTATTTCAGTCTAGCCTTACCTGCGTACGTTCTGGTTCAGCAGGAACTTATCTAACCTTTTCTTGAATCCCTGGAGGGTGCTTTCCCCTTTAACTGCCTCTGGAAGAGCGTTCCAGATTTCTACCACTCTCTGGGCGAAGAAGAACCTCCTTACGTTTGTACGGAATCTATCCCCTTTTAACTTTAGAGAGTTCCCTCTCGTTCTCTCCACCTCGGAGAGGGTGAATAATCTCTCTTTCTCTACTAAGTCTATTCCCTTCAAAATCTTGAATGTTTCGATCATGTTCCCCCCCCCCCCCAGTCTCCTCTTTGCAAGAGAGAAGAGGCCCAGTTTATGTTGCAATGTTATCAAAATGTAAGAGCTTCATCAAGCAATGTGACTGCCGCCGAAGGTTGATGCCGAGACTCAGGCAGCAAGGCCTTTCCATGGCCCCATGATCTTCCCAGAAATTAGTAGGCATTTCTCTCTGGATGATTTGATTGTGCAGGAATCTTTGTTCTAAGTGGCAGCTTTCTCACGAGTTTTCCGAGAAGTCAGGAGGGTGAAAAAGTTAGAGCCTTTACCTGGCACCACATTGGTAAGAGCAGCTACAAACTTGGCTGGGCTGCCTCTTAATTTTAACATGCATCTTCTCCATCTACAAAAGTTAATTTCACGTAATGGAAGCTTACATTGGCTGGCTCAAGTCAAGATATATTGTTACATTTTATAGCTTTTACTCCAATAATTAAGCCCTTTTTGTGTGTGCTAGAATGAAATACAGTAAGTGAAATGCATGTAATATTTCAATGCAGAGGTGAAATATCATAATCAAGGGGGGGCGGGTTTGGTTTCTAATGTGCACCATTTCCTGGCGCCAGCCACATAGCTTGCTCTCATATGGCTGCGTTTATAAATCTAATTTAGAAATGAATCCCACCGGTCTCTCCTTTTGCCATTATTTCATAATGCTGCCATCCATCAGGACTGACTATTGCTGGCATTTACCATTTCTTTTTTAGACTGCTTAAACTGAGAATCAGCAAGGTTCATTTTTAAAATTAGCTTTGTCTTCTAAACTTATAATGCCAATATGAATGGCTCGGCCAACTAGGTCTAATTTTATCCATTTCATCTCAGGCTCTCATCATTGTTTTAGATAGGCCAGTAAATCTAGCAGAAAGATTAGCCCACTTATAATAGGGATATATTGTATTTCCAACATGCAATGGAATTCTAAATGAGAAACATTTGGTCATAATAGTATATTCAATAATAGAGCACAAACATGAAAAAAGAGAGTCTCTGAAATGACACAGGAGATGGAGAAAAAAAACCTAATGTGCAAAATTCTGGAGCATTATGCTCAATATCTGTCAGTTTCACTCCTACATTTTTTTTTTTATTTGAAATATTTTGTAGTGACTTAAGAAGCTTCTCTCTACAATATACTTGAATATTCTTGCAGAGAATATCAAAGACCATTGGCAAGAAGGTTGTTATACACACTGCCTTCTGTATTTTTTGCTACCAAGCAGAGATTAAAACATGCATTTATGTCAATAAAACTTACTGGGTGATTCATGTCTGCTGATGCATATTAAATATAAAAGCTAAACCCATTTTAAATAAGAGATAAAATTTAAAGAGGTTAGTTTTGAGTTTCATCACAGTCTGCACTCTCTGCAGAATTTCTCTTTAAAAATGCGCTGGCCAACAGTAGCCATCATGAACTCTTACACTGTTTATTAACTAGCGTGCCCCCTCTTAAATATATGGGAGCCATATCTGCTGTCCTTGTATCCAAAGGAACGCAGTGAGGTTTTAAGATGGGTGTCCTAATCTGGGCGCTCAGTTTGTAGAGATGAGAGAGCAATAGTGAGCAATGGTGGGACAGGGTGGAGAGTATCACTGGGGGGGGTGACGGGGGGACTTGGGGAAGGGGGGTGGGGAGTGTTATGAAAGGTTCCAGCTCTTAGTCATGGGTATGTTCTTTGGGGATAGGTGAGGGATGGGGGTTGTGTGGCTTCTTCGGGGCTCATAAGAGTCTAGGGCCTCGAAGTTAGAAAGCTGCACGGGAACGGGGATGACGGAAATCCCGCGGGACCCGCGGGGATTCCGCGGGTTCCCCCTTCGGGTCACGGGGATCCCGTGGGGACGCACCCTAGGGTCGCAGGGATTTTGTGGGGACGCCTCCTAGGGTCGCGGGGTTCCTGCGGGGTTGGATCATGGATGCACTCGAGCCGCGAGGCTCGTCTTCTTTTCCCTACCTGCCCTGCCGCAGCAGACAGCCGACCAGAAGTCTTCCACGATGTCAGCGCTGACGTCGGAGGGAGGCTCTCTCCCTCCGACATCAACGCTGACATCGGGAAGACTTCCGGTCCGCTGTGTGCTGCGGCAGGACAAGTAAGAAGAATTCAAGGCAGTGACGTACCAAGGGCGGGCGGGGGAGGTCGATCCGCCCTGGGTGCAGCCTTAGGGGGTGGGTGCACAGCCGGCCAAATCCCCTTACCTTCGTGGCGCTTTCCCCCCGACCGACAACAGGCCCGGTCCGATAGACCTCCCTGCCCTGTAGTCGCGAAATTACCTTCTTACAGCAATTGAAGTCAGAAGTTGAACCCGCTTAGGAATCGACAGAAGCAGACAGTAACATAAGGCCAGGCATTTTCGGCGGGCTTTAGCTACAGGTGCTGACCGTTTAGAGTTGAGAAACATCAGTGCCGGTAGTGGAAGGACGCATCTTCTCGTCGCCGTCCAGAACTCGAGCTCGGCTGTTGGGAGCCGCTCACAAGCTTCGGAATGGCAGCCCCGGACCAGAAGTCACCGAATGTTCTGTTGCAGACCCTTTGCTGCCGGATCTTGGGCAAAACCGAAGGTAAAAAGAGGAAGGCCCATACTCCATACCTGTGAAATGCACGAGCCTTTAACCTGAGGGTATAAAAATCACACTATATGCCCACTGTCAGTGGAAACAAGAGATGTAACTGCAGAGTTTACCGGGGGAGAGCTGCTCATTCCCAAATCCATTCGGGGTAGACGTCTGGCTTTGTAGATGGGGGAAAAGTTTTTCCAATTACATGTTTTACTAACTTACTCCCCTCCCCATTTGAATTTAGTACTACAGGTGCGCCAGGAGTGCTATCAAACTCAGGACAGACATCCAGGTGCTGTTTAGTTGAGAAAATTAGCTTGTCATATTCAAACGACTTATTTTATTACATAAGAAAAAAATATTTATGAAACATAGGGGACCTTTTACTAAGGCACGCTAGCCAACTCAGCTAGCGCTAAATGCTAATGCATGCATAGAATGCAAAGGTCATCTCTGATGCAACTGGGGTAAATAATTTAACACATTTTCAAGGGGGACATGTCACGAATGGAGCACATCCCTTAAACGTGGTCAAACAAATTGTAGCTGACTAAAGCATTCTCATTCATCACATACAACTAGCCAGTCACTGTAAAACGTATATATCAGAAAACGTATTTATCAGAATTCTTTCAATCTCAAGTATATTACTTTAGAAACTTGCTGCAAAATTTATAGATCCATTAGAAGCGACACTCAAGCGGGGCACTTTTTAACCCACTGAGATTAACATGTTAGCCACTAGCCTCCTCATCAGTTCACATAACTTCATATCTAAATAGTCATTCACTTTGTTTTAGCAATTTTCAAATATACAGTAATAGTGCAACAAATCAACTCATCTTGTATGATGTGCTAGCCACCAGCACTGATGTAGATGTAAGCCAAAATTCAACCAGGGTTCATTATTGATATTATGTGGTTCCTGGATGAATATCAGCAAGGATACACATAACAGGATCTCTAAGCCCCTCCACCAATCAAGAACTAACCCCTCCAACAAATGCTGACTCCTTACTGAAACCCCCCAAATAAGAGCAGTACCCCTGCTGAACCCCCTCCCCAGAAAAATTGACCCCCACAAAAGGATATCTTCACCTTTGAAGGCCCCACCACATCCCCTATAGGCCTAGTTTAACAGTCCCTCGTAATCTAGCAGAATAGCTTTGACAGAAGTGATCCCATTTCGTTTTTGCCAATGGCAGCTCCAAGTTCAAAGTGGCTGCTTTGATCTCTTGCAAATTATTCAGTTCCAGGTGTTCCTGACTATCTGAAGAAGACATTAAGGCCTGGATTCACAAAAAAGTTACCATAAATTCAGTGTCAGCATGCGCCTCGATTGTGCTTACGCTTCTAATGCAAGTGGTTTAATTGGGTTTAAGTGGCACGATAATTGGTCACACCATTAAAATACAATTAAACCCTCATTTAAAAAAAATAGCTGCCGCTACGTGGCCTCTGCACCTAGATCCCAGGTGGCTAGCAGCGCATACGTGATGCAGAAGCCCGGAAGTGGGTGTGTTTAGAGGTAGTGCCAGACTTTGGTGTCACTGTGCGTTACTGGCTGCTATTCTGACAGGACCTTAGCTGCCAGAAATGTAGGCCTGTTAAACCCTGGTCTACATTTCTGATGCTTCGGATCATTGCTTACTGTGATTCTGGAAATGGAACCTGTGTATGATTGGCATGCAATAGGCGCTCATAGGCACCACTTCGAAAGATTAGGCACCATAAGCACCATAGTGAAAGATTAGAGAAACTGGACCTCTTCTCCCTCGGACAGAGGAGATTGAGAGGAGACATGATCGAAACATTCAAGGTACTGAAGGGGATAGACTTAGTAGATAAGGACAGGTTGTTCACCCTCTCCAAGGTAGGGAGAACGAAAGGGCACTCTCTAAAGTTGAAAGGGGATAGATTCCGTACAAACCTAAGGAAGTTCTTTTTCACCCAGAGAGTGGTAGAAAGCTGGAACGCTGTTCCGGAGGCTGTTATAGGGAAAAACACCCTCTAGGGATTCAAGACAAAGTTGGACAAGTTCCTGCTGAACAAGAACATGCGCTGTTAGGGCTAGTCTTAGTTAGGGTGCTGCCGCGTGAGCGGACTGCTGGACATGATGGACCACTGGTCTGACCCAGCAGCGGCAATTCTTATGTTCTTATGTTTTTAATCAGACCCTGAATGCTTGAGGGTTTGGAATGCCATCGGTAGATGACTACACCAAAGTGTACATGTTTAGTTATTAGCAAAGAATGTTTATTTTCTGTTATTTTCCACAATAAAGTGCAGATATTGAAGATTCATTTACCCCCGCCTTTTACAAAATCATAACGCATTTTTAGTGCCGGTTGCGACGGTAACAAGTTCTACACTCATAGGAATTCTCTGAGCATCAGAGCTGTTACCACTGTGGCTAGTACTTAAAACTACATTACCCTTTTGTAAAAAAAATGGGGGGTTAATAAAATACTGCTAGATTTTTTGCATAAAATGTCTTTTTATTAATGTATCATTGTTGAGTGTGAAAACATAAAAGTTATAGCTATAATACCAATGAATTTGCTCCATTAAGTAAAAATAATAGCAAAATTTAAGAAGCACTGAGCTTTATATAATCAGTGGCTTTGAGGGACCCCAGGATGAGCTTTAAATTTTTAAAAAATATATATTTTCTGATCAAGCACAAATTCATGGGGAAAACTTCAATTTGCACAGTTTTTCCAACTTTAGGGGTTTTTTTCTGGACAACACTAGAGCCTGTCCATACTCTTCCCTTTTGTATACCCCCTCACATTTACATGTTATATAAGTTAGACTTTTAGACAGAATATTGGCATTTTCATGTGTATGTGCACACATGTGTGAATTAGTGCATGTACATATATGTTCCCAATTATAGAATTTCCTCTTATGAGAATTTCCTCCCTTTTACTAAGCCATGGTAGAGGTTTCTACCATGGTCCGGATCGCTAAAAGCTCCAATGCTCTTGGGAATTCTCTGAGTGTCGGAGCAGCATCGGAGCATTTAGCTCTCTAGGTCCTGGTAGAAACCTCTACCGTGGCCTACTAAAAGGGGGGAATAATTTGTTAAATCATGTCACATGCAGCCATAAGGCCCAACGTAATCAAGAGCATATCTATTTCAGAGCTTAAACATGTGTAATTTACTATGTCTAATGGTATTTTTTTTTAAGTAATATGCTATTTCTGAAAAGCAGACTAGGAAGCATGAAGCAGGCTATGATTCATTACATAAGTATTCTTTCTATTAATCTACTCAAAAAAAAAAAAGAAGTTTTCCTATCCGTTTATAATGCTTTACTTTCCCAGCATCTAAAATTAGAGCCCTTCAAAAGTAGATAGCCTCAAAGGTTTGCAATGACACTGTAAAATATCCCTTTGACAAAGAACTATTGACTGTATATCAAAGTAGATCACATCCTCTCACCTTAATCAGTTGAATCAAAATCAGTTAACAGGTCCAAAATCAGCTAACGCGTCCATTATATCCTATGAATGCATTAGCACACATTAGCATTTTGTGCACGCTAAATAGGCTACCGCACCTTAGTAAAAGGACTAGTCTTTTCCCAGATGAGGCCTATTCAAGGTGAATAGTGGAATACCACATTGCCGCAGTGATCTGTACTGGGACAGGTGCCATTTAAAATATTAATAAATGATGCGTTGGGAAGAGAAGGAAGAGGTTGAGGTTGAGGTTGAATTGGTACATTATTAAAGTGGTGAGTATTTCCTATGCACATCTGGGGCTCCTTTTATGAAGCCGCGTTAGCTTTTTAGCGCATGCTAAACCTATGCTACGTGGCTAGAACTAATGCCAGCTCAGTGCTGGCATTAGCATCTAGCACGGTCGGCAATTTAGCGCCCACTATTACGCGCGTTAAACCGCTAACGCGGCTTCGTAAAAGGAGCCCTTGGTCTTGTTTTTCCAGAAATGTGAGTTGCTGTATTTCTAACCTGATTTCAAAATAAATGATCTGGAAACTGGAATGACAAGTGAAATGATTAAATGAAGTGATTAAATTTGTAGATGACACAAAACTATTCAAAGCTGTTAAAACTTCATGGAGATCTAATGCAGTGGTTCCCAACCCTGTCCTGGAGGAACACCAGGCCAATTGGGTTTTCAGGCTAGCCCTAATGAATATGCATGCCTATCACTTCCATCATATGCAAATCTCTCTCATGCATATTCATTAGGGCTAGCCTGAAAACCCAATTGGCCTGGTGTTCCTCCAGGACAGGGTTGGGAATCACTGATCTAATGAACCTAGAAAACTAGACATCCAAATGGTAGATGAAATTTAATGTGGAGAAACGTAAAGTGAAGCACATTTGGGAAAAGTAGTCTGATGCTAGGGTTCATTTTAGGATCTAGGTGTCAATATAGACAGAATGCTGAAATATTCTGCCCAGTTTGCAGTGGTGGCCAAAAATCAAACAGGATACTAAGAATTATTAGGAAAGGAATGGTAAATAAGACCAAGAATATTCTAATGCCTCTGTATCACTCTATGATGCAGCCTCATCTTGAGTATTGCATTCAGTTCTGGTCACTATAGCTCTAAAAAGATATAACAGAATTCAAAAAAGGTTCAAAGAAAAGCAACCAAAATGATAAAGCATTTGGAACTCCTCTCATTTGAGGAAAGGCTGAAGAGATTAGGGCTCTTCAACTTGGAAAAGAGAAGGCTAAGAGGGAATATGATTGAGGTTTACAAAATCTTAAGTGGTATAGAACAGATAAAATTGAATCAATCTTTCACTCTTTCAGAAAGTACAAAGACTAATGGACTCTCAATGAAATTACTTGTAAATACTTTTTAAAACAAATAGGATGAAATATTATTTCACTCAATGAAGTGTTAAGCTTTGGAACTTGTAAGAGGATGTGGTAACATCAGCTAGTCTATTTGGGTTTTTAAAAGGTTTGGACAAGTTCCCAGAGGAATAGTCCATAGTCTGCGATTGAGATAGACATGGAATAAACTTCTGCTTGCCCTGGGACCGGTAGCATGGAATTTTGCTACTACTTAGGTTTCTGCCAGGTACTTGTGACCTGGATTGCTCACTGTTGGAAGCAGAATACTGGGCTAGATGGACTATTGGTCTGACCTAGAGGTCTGCATGGGAATGGGGATTGCGGGTATCCCACAGGTCCTGCGGGGACACCCCCCCTGGCCCACGGGACTCCAACGGGGACGGAAACAGGATTTGATTTACTGAGGCCTATCTAATTCTGGCGATGCAGCTGAGAGACAAGTCCGGCACCACGGCGGAAACAACCATGCTGAGCAATGAGCTCAGCACGTACACATCTGAAAGCCCTACTTGCTGATTAGTCCAGTGGCATGGCAGGGCAGGATCAGCAAGCAAGGCTCTCAGCTATGTACATACTGCCTGTTTGCTCTAAGGCTGCAGGTCTCCTTTCTCTAGGGCACCAGATCTCCCTCACACAAAGGCCGGGAATGCAGAGTTGGTTCCATTCTTAGTAGGGGATGCCTCAGTAGGCTGGACTGCATCATGGCACCGGCTCACCGCTCAGCCACTGGGAACCCAGATTTGGTCCTGTTCTGGGTGGTGGACACTTGGAGGGAGGGGGGGGGCTTGATTGCGCCATCGTGCTGGCTCACCACTCTGCTGGCAAAAGCACGGATTCTGTCCTAGGGGGAGAAAACCTAGCAGGGACCTGGCTGCACCACAATACTGGCTTCTAGAAGGCACAATGGACTGGGGGAGGGGTCTAGCCTCATGTGGCACCATTTGGACCCATGTAGACTTGAATGGCCATTAAGATGCTGACCTGAGGTCCCTTTGTTTCCACCATCTTCCCTCTCTCCATCTCCATCCAGCATCTGCCCCACCCCCTCTTTCCATCCAGCATCTGCCCCTCTCTCTCCTGCTTCTGCCCAGCAATTGATCTGTCTCCTCTCTTCCTCCTTTCTTCCCCCTCTGTCACCCCATCCATCATCAACCCTTCTCTCTCCGCCTTCCATCCAGCATCTGCCCATCTTTCTCTCCCCCCTTTCAGTCCAGCATCTGCTTCATTTCTCTTGCTCTCCCTTCTATTCAGTGTCTGCCCCATCTTTCTCTTTTCTCTCTTCCATCCGCATCCTCCCCCTCTCCTCCCTTCCATTCAATGTCTTCCTCCCCTCTCCTTTTCTTTACATCCATCATCTGTCTTTTTCTCTCTCCCCAGGCATTCTAGCTTGTCTGTTATCTTTCCCCTTTCATCCAGTGCATCTGATCCCTCCCCCTTTCTATCTACAGTCTGTCTTCTCTCACCTCCTACATCCAGTATCTACCCCCTCCCACCTGACACCTCAGCTGCCGCCAGACTGACTCGAAGCCTTCCCTCCAACGTCAGCTCTGACTTCGGGGGAAGACATCCTGTTCGGCTACATATGGCATGCTGCAGGCTGCCTCCAATCCCTGCTGTTATCTGGACTCGAATGAAGGGTTGGGAGGGAGTGCATTTTTGGACACAGAAGGCATGAACTTGAAAGAGAGGATGGAGGAAGGGAAGGAAAGAGATGCTGAGGTGGGGAGGGAATAGAAAGGAAGAATTGGGCGAGGGTGTGTCAGTGAACGGGAAAGAGAGATGGTTATGTACATACAGGGAATGGAAGAAAGAGGAGAATTTTTGGTCATAGTGAGGGAGTGAGGTACAGAATATGATAGGGAAGAGAAAGATGAGAGTGAGAAATGTGGGGGCAAGGGAACAGTGGGCCAGATTGAAAGAGTTGCAAGAGGGAGGAATGTTGGACAGTGGTGAAGGGAATGGAGGGAGAGATGTGGCATGGTGCTGGAGAGGGGTGATAGAACAGAATGAGAAATGTTGAGCATGGGCTGGTGGGCAGGCACGAAAGATGAGAAAGGGATAAATACTGGACCATGGTAGGAGGAACCAATGAACAGCAAGAGAAGAATTTACAGAAGATGGGAAAGCGGAAAAAAGAAACTGGGACCAACTTGATTGAAAAATAAGTTTCCAGACAACAAAGGTAAAAAACGGAATTTATTGACTAAAATATGTTAGCTTTGGGAAATGTATATAGCAGATGTTTTTGTATCGTGTTCAAAAGAAAAGGAAATGCATTTCTGGTTTTATTTCCACAGTGGTGAAGTACTTGCTGACCCTTGCTGTGGCTGGTGGTGATCCCCAAGCACTGCCAGCAGAGGACCTCCTCTAGAGATGGCCAGAACTCCCCTCCACCAAGCGCAGCAGTCGCTGGCAGCATCCATGAGCCACTGAGGTGCCAGCATCTGTGACTCGGACGCTACTGCTTCCTGCCAAGCTTGGCAAAAGGGACCCCTGGCCAACTGCAGAGGAAGTCCTCAGCTGAAAGCTTGGGGGTCCTCATCAGCTGAGTATTTCTATTTTATATTTACATTAGAGGCTCTGGTAGAAACCCGTTTACAAAGTATATATTCTTCCCAATTAATATTTTCAAATTAATAAAGTGTCTTTGCTTATTTGTAAATGGGTCTCTACCAGAGCCTTTAATTCAGTAGCATAATTAAATGAAATAACTATTTCTGAAGTTTATAGGGATGGGTGGGGACAGAGGGGATTCCTCACGGGGATGGAGGGATTCCTCACGGGGACGGGTGGGGACAGGTGGGATTTCTATCCCCGCGCAACTCTCTAGTCTGACCTAGTATGGCTCTTCTTACATTCTTATGTCTATATGCCAACAAAAAATGCAGATCACGTTTATCTGGTGACATTATGGGACATTTCTATAAATGGTTACTCTGTTATAGAGTCCCAATGCTGTATGGTGAGAACCTATTCTATAATGGCATCTAGGCACACAGATTCAGTTCTAAATTGCAAGTGTAACCTGGCATTGGCACACCTAAAGTCTAGACACCTGCACCTATACCATCAATAGATGCGGTGTAAATATGTGAGTCTGTAGCAAAGGCGCTTGTAACTTACAGTATTCTTTAGGAAATGCATGTTAATAGGAAGCATATCCATGTCCCATTCATCCTGCATCCATGTGAACACTACCCTTGCATTTACATTTTATGCTACTGCAGCAGCGTGGATGGGAAAGGGAAAAAAAAGACTCCCAAAAAAGCCAAGTATATAGTAGAAAACAGTTAATTTTTTCCAACTCCAGGCGGCTAATGGCCATAAGAACTGGAAGCCAGGCCACTCTATAGCCCGCACAGTGCACACAAACTAATCAGATTTCAACATTCCAAACTGAAACTGGAAAAGTAGGCAAAAGTCCAGTTAGCACAGGTTTGTGTGAGTGGGACTGAGGCCCAGCATAATGGGGGTGTTGAAAGAAGTTCCAGAAACTTTCCATGTTGAGGCATGTCATCTTTTGCCTACTTTTCCATAATGACACAAGGGAGGGGAAATCCCTGAACGAAATAGGAATACCCCTAAATGATACAGGAAATGACAAAGCACAAACGTTTTGCAGGTGCCCATCTCTTATACACTCCACACCCTTCTGTTATTCTACCACCTTAAAATTAACCTCACAATTTCCCTGGCAATAATGCCCACTCCATCTCTTAATGACCATCCTATTCATGATGTGATATATCATAACCAGCTGGACAACTTGTTGGAAGCATAAAAATATCCCTATCTTCAACCACGTTGCTTCAACAACAATACATTAAATTTGAACTTTAATAGCAGCTATTCTTTCTTGTGTTCAAATTTCATGTTCAACAAACCGACACAGTTGTTCTTTTTTCCTTTATTGCCAAGCCACAGTTCCTTCCCCACTCCTTCTCCTCCCCAGCTAGGATGAACATTCTACCAACATCAAAACCTGCCTTGAAAATTACATTAACTCCTTTCCCCATTTTGTCTGTTACCAGCTCCATTAAATAATTGCTATTGGCTACTGATCAGCCATGAGAAATGATGCAATTATCTTTTCAACATAGTTGGGATTCCTCTCTTTAAATTCTCATCCCTTCTCTTTCATTGTGATAAGGCTCCTGGGATGGGTCTATCATCAGAAAAGTGAGGATAAAAGAATGTTTGAGCTTTATGACTATATAACAATTTTTTTCTCTTCCGAGCTAATCTTCAATTTTGTGGTATATATATAAAAAAAAGATATTTTATGATTGTGAAAAACTCTGTTTAAATCTCTGAAGAGCTATTGGGCTGAAATGAGAGAAAAGCATTGGCTTTATTAAAAAAATATATTTTACTTCTCCAGTTTATCTGCCAACCTTAAAATGATTGACTTTTGTTTTATAGTTCAACCTCTTTATTAACAAAGAAAACATAAATAATATAACCCCCCAACGTGAGGTTATATACATTGTCCACACACTTTACCTAGGGACCAGGGTCAGTAAACTCAGATTTTCTACTCTAATCAGAACCCCATATGGAAACAGATACCCACTCTGCAACACTAAAAGGCCTTAATCAAACCCAGCAAACACTCACACAACATAAGACAGCAGGAAAAAAGAAAAAAGAAAAAAGAAGTGGAGAAAAAGCCTCAGTTCTGCTTCATCTGGCAAAAAACTCCACTTCTTCAAAATAAGCAAAAAATATAGAAAAAAGCACTGTGATTGCCTGCAGAGTGATATCAAACAGCACGCCAGGGCACACAGCCCCAAATCGTGATCTTGTGGGCAAATGAGCACTGCAGCATTACGGTCCAGGATATAGCATAGGAGGCAGACAAGAAAACCCCAACTTAGCTGCTACTGGCGTCCAGGAACTGCTTAGTCCAAAACTTCACCTCCTGGGCCTTGCAGCCAATAAACCCAACAGGGAACCCTCCATTTCGCTTCGTCTCGCAGCGTCAGGGTATCGGTTCCACTGCTTCGCATGCATACTTTCCAGACCCACCATGCTACTCAGGCTCTCATTCCACTTTACAAATCACTACAGGCTATCACAGTGCTTTTTTCTATATTTTTTTTGCTTATATGCAGGAGGGCTTATTTTGAAGAAGTGGAGTTTTTTGCCAGATGAAGCAGAGCTGAGGCTTTTTCTCCACTTCTTTTTTCTTTTTGTTTTTTTCCTGCTGTCTTATGTTGTTTGCTGTGTTTGATTAAGGCCTTTTAGTGTTGCAGAGTGGGTATCTGTTTCCATATGGGGTTCTGATTAGAGTAGAAAATTTTTAGTTATATACATTGTCCCATATTACAAATAAGCTAAGATTTTATTCAAAATCATATTTTAGCATTTTGGCAATTCAAATCTAAAGGAGCACAATCTTTTTTTAAACATTGAGAAGCTTCACATTTTAATTACAGCAACCCCTTTATTGACTTTTGTTTTAAATCTAGCTGTTGCTTTTGTACAGTTGAAGCCCAGAACCAAATGATACTCGGCTCATGGCTACTTATTACACCTGGAGAGGCATTTTTGATAGGACTTCTTAATCCAAGATTGGACTTTTTTTGCGGAACATATCCTAAAAAAAACCAGTAGCGAACATGACCATTTTGAAAATGGTCATTTCTTAGATGTGTTTGTGCACAGTGCATCTATCTTTTTGAACCATTTTTGCAAGAAAAAAAATGTCCAAAAGAAAAGCACACTAAACAAGGCATTGGAATGTAGGAGGGGGGTCAGCATTTTTAGTAGACTGGCCACGCAGACATCCCAGCAGAGCAGTAGGGCACCATATGGGACAACTGCAATGAACTTCACATAAAACTCCCAAGTACACATTTCATCATAACCTCCTTCTATTATATGGTGAGCCCTCCCCAAACTATCCAATACCTACTGTACTTAACTGTATATCACAACAGAAGCCCTTATGCCTGTAGGTTTTGGGTGGTTTTCAGAAGGCTCACATGTTCTAGTAGTTAGAGCTATTTGAATCCACCTTCAAATTCCAAGATCCCAAATTATGGAATGACTTACCACGCTGTCAGTGCTAGACCTCTTCTTATTACCATTTCTGTAAAATGCTAAAAACATATCTCTTCTTATAACCCTCAAGAACAGAATTCTTCTACTCTGTCATATTTATTTGTAAAATTTCTAACCCGCTTAAACCTAAGCGGTTTACAAAATACATACATGCCATCAAATAACATACCAACATACCAACAAAAACAGCATTCTATAAATTCATAATAACTATCACTTCCAATTTAATTAAAGCCTGAATATCAGAAAGGAATCTTAACGGTCCTGTCAAATTATTCCATAGTACTATGCCTGCTACTGAAATCACAGATGCTCATGTATTTTCATAATTGATATGTACAAACCCATCCATTGACAAATGCATCACTCCCTCAGACCTTAAGATCTAAGGGCTCCTTTTACTAAGGTGTGCTAACATTTATAGCGCACGCAGCAACTTAGCGCGTGCTAACCCCGTGCTACATGACTAGAACTAATGCCAGCTCAATGCTTTCATTAGCGTCTAGTGTGTGCGGCATTGTACCACTCGCTATTCCGCGTGTTAATGCCCTAATGCAGCTTAGTAAAAGGAGCCCTAAGTGGTTGATAAAAAATCATCACTTGTGTCAAATACCAAGGAATCTTATGATGAATGACTTTAAAGGTCAACGTGAGGACTTTATAAACAATGCAAATTTGACAGGTATCCAATGGAGTTTATTCAGCTATGGTATGGTATTACATGCTCAAATCTGCCTCCACCACATATCAGATGTGTTGCCATGTTCTGAATCCCTAGTAATCATGAGGATATTATTCCCAAATAAAGGTCAGCAAAAGTACAACAAGACGAGAACCACAGGTACCAAACATCAAAGAAGACTGTGGGGACGGTCAATGAGCATTTCACAAGAGCCAGTAAGATGAAGGAAAGTCTTGTTGGGATTTCCTGTTTAAAATAAGTGAGAAAGACGTTCTTGTGCTGAAAACATCCAAAATGAACAGCTATTTTCCAGATTGAAATGTACAAAATATGAACGCCAAAAAATCAAATATCTGTCTGATATCATTTGTCTATAGATGGCCACATAAACATCTCTGTAGAGCAGTAGACTTTAAACAACAGGATCCAGGTACAAATCCCACCTTAATTCATTTATATGCTATTGTGAGCTCTCCAGGAAAAGATAAAAACCTACTGTACCTAAAAAGGTATACCACTACAGTAGCCTTTATGTTTGCAGGTGTCTTAAAAATTCAGGCACAGTAGGTGTTTCTTGTGCCAAGAGGGCTCACATATTTCTACAGAAATATGAGTTAAAGTGGGAGTTTCACCCAGGTCCTATTGGTCAAAGTCCACTGCACTGACCACTAGGCTACTCCTTAGACTTGCTTGCTGCTCTGTTAGGAATAGCCATAATACTTGAAACTGTCATAGAACCTGGTATCTATTGTTAATGGGGGGGGGGGGGGGGGTTAGCAACCACTAGGAATGAAGGGCAGGTCATGCCTTCATCCCTCCAATTGTCAGCTGCTCAAGCAGGGCACTTGTTTGTACCCTGGACATGATTGAACCAGATCTAGATAAAAACATCCTTCTTTTTCAACTGGAATGCTTTTTCCTGTTCTGCTATTGCTGAAAGATGTCCTTATTTTGAGTCTGCTCTAGCCCCACCCAAAACATTCCCCCAGCATGCCCTCTTGCTATTTGGATGAACTGCGTTTTGAAAATTGTGATTTGAACATTCCCAGTAGTTGGATTTTGGGGGGGCCATTTTGAGAAGTCCATTTATGTACTTTCACGGTATTCTTCCTGCCTTGGTATAGAATCAGCATCATTGATCCTATCTTGGGTGAGCATGAACATCAATAAATTGTGTTGGTAGGTTACTTTTGGCAATTTCCCTATAAGAGTACTTTTCACCATCTTTACTTTTTCTGTTGATGAGGCTAATTAAATAAATACAGCATTTTCCTAATGTGAGCCCATTTGAAGTTTGACAAGTACGCAATTAGTAAGGGGATCAGGATGAAGCTAAGTGAAGCACAGCTCTGTTCGTTATAAACTTGCCAGTATTCACATAATTTAAATCCAAAGAATCCCTCAAGTCCATACACCGTTGTGTTTTTAAAGGCCTGGGAGAATCTTTCTCATCTTCAACAGACTGATATAGTGCCATAAAAATTTTCTTCCTAGCTGAGATACTTTAGTGAAGACTTCTTTCCAAGCTGGAAGAAAAAAGGATCTCTGAGGCTGGATCATAACTTTTTCACAGAGGGAAAAAAGGACTGTGGGACAGTCAAAGGGGAATAAAAAGGTAGGGGTGGGCAGCCACTGCCAGAAAAGTTTCATTTTGTGTCATTTCCCATGTTTATGGAAATTTTCATAATTCTTTTTCTTTTTTTTTAATTTGTTCATATGTGGCCATTTTGTTAGTTTCTGATAATAGTGCACACTTTAGAAATAGTATCAATTCAAAAGGCTGTCTGATGTATATCAAATAATTTATCTATTTTCTTATTCATTAGAATGACTTTATTGCTGGGTACAAGAGCACTCACTTCTTCATTAGTCTCCAAATGTTCAAATTCAATAGATTCTTCCCAATAATGAAAACTTCATTTTTAAACTTCAAAGCATAATCAACTTTCACTTAGCTTTTGTTGGTGGGGACACCATCCGACATGTTTCGCCATCAAGCTTTTTCAAAGAAACGTCACCTCATTTAACCTCCACATCTTGCTGACCCCATAATTTCTTTAGGTAAACATATGTTATTGTGAATTCTCCAGGAAAAGATTATGTTTGCAGTAGAGAGTTGCGCGGGGATAGAAATCCCCTACGTCCCTGTCGGAATCCCCTTCGTCCCCGCCCACACCCCATAAAAGTTACCTGCCCCCACAAAAAGCAGCAATTACTTCATAAAGTTTTGATTTTTTAAAAGTCTGTGGTTAAAGGAATTATCTTTCCAAAAGGAAGTATACACACAATTTTTCTTCTTACAAAAAAAACTCATAAATAGTCAATAATGCATAAATAAAGACAAGTTGATACCAAATGTCAGTACCGTCGTGATATGTATTGTGAGTGTACTGCAACAGGTTCAGGTGCCTTCGATAAAAACTAAGGGCTCCTTTTACAAAGGCGTGCTAGGGCCTTAATGCACGGAATAGCGCACGCTAAATTGCCACGTGCGCTAGCAGCTACCGCCTCCTTTTGAGCAGGCGGTAGATTTTCAGCTAGCCGCGCTAATCCAATGCATGCGCTAAAACAGCTAGCACACCTTCATAAAAGGAGCCCTTAGTCTTAAGGAATTTTGTGGGGTTTTTACCTTACAATTTTTCAGCCTAAATGTATAGAGTCTATACATTTAGGCTGAGAACGATGTGCAGATAGTACTTACATTGTAAGGTAAAAAAAAAAAAAATTCCTTAAGGCTTAGTTCTCTGCTGAAAAGAATAACTGAGGGACAAAGGTTAACCATTACCAGCATATGTATCAAATTTTCAATTGCAAGAGGTTCAGGTGCCTTCGATAAAATTTAATGGAAAGCCGAGGAGTCGCCTAAACTCTATCCTTGTGTGTTCTGATGTGCCAGGACATATTTCTCATACCTGATCTATCACAACGCGGTATGAAGTTTACTCCAGTCTCCTCTTCCTCCTCCTCTCTTAGTCGGAACCTTTGGGGGGGATCGGCTCAGGTGACAGTCTTCCTCGGCTCAGGTCTGTAAAGGCTTCAGGGTTCGTCTCCTCCTTGGGTCTGGTCTCCTCTTCTGAAGGCTTCGTCTCTTCCTCGGGTCTCTCTCTCAATCGGGGCCTTTGGGGGGATTGGGCGGCTCACTCAATTAATACAGGCTGTCTTTCCACTCTAGCCTTGCATGTGAAGCCTCCCGACCAATCAGCAGCATTTCTTCCCAGTGTGTGATGTGTGCTTACATGCTGAGCTTACTGCTCAGCATGGCTGTTCTCGCCGTGGCACACACCTGGACCGGTTTCTTCATTAAATGTAAAGTGGATAGACGGAGCATTAGGTAGGCCTCAGGAACCCCGGTTCCATCCCTGTGGGAGACCTGTGGGCCCATGGGAGTCCTGTGGACCCGTGGGGTTCCCGAGCAGACCTTTAGGTGCAGGTGTATTAAAAATTCAACGATTGCATATAGGGAGAGAGGAGAGAGGAGATATACCAAGGAGCTGCAGAGTGAATACATTTGCATGTCAGTAAGAGGAGTTTGAACTGTATGCATACTTGTATTTCATAAAGATGGTTCATTCGTTTTTTCAAGTTTGTTCATGGTTCACACATGCAGGGTAGTTCCACTGCCAGGAAATAGGGCACACTATTTCCAAGTAATGTGCTCTATTATCAGCAAATGATAAAATACAAAGGACTGAATTCTACAGTATATATGGCACCCTAAAAAATTAGTGCAGAAAAAAGTGCTATTCTATAAGCCATGCACGGTTCATAGAATAATGCTTATGCCTGGGAATCATGACTAAATTTAGGCATAATCCACTCCTCCTTCATATCCTGGTATATCATACATCAAAAACATATGTTTTATGTGCATATATGGACAGTCAGAAACTCACTTCTCACTACAACAAATTATTTTGAAAGTTCAAGCGTCATAAGTTCACTTCAAATTTTGACTATATAGTGGCTTGCAGATTAATCTGCAGGCTTATAACGCTGGATGAGCTAGCGAAGATTGGGTTGGGGGGGAAAAAGGGTTAATTAATATTAGCAGGAAGTTAGGAGAATAGGTAGTGGGTTGTTAGGCAAGTTAGAAAAAGGGAGGAGTATGGAAGTAAGAGATGCAAGGATAGGGTAGAGAGAGAAAGTGTGGATTGGCTGAGGAAGGGGCTCTGGGATTGGAGGGTTTGTTGTGAGGAGAATTGGCGGGCAAGGGAGAATTAAAGTGGGAGGGAGTGTAGGAAGGTTAGAGTTGTGAGGGAAATTTGTCCCGCCCTTCCCTTCCCTCTTTATGGGTCCTCTCTGGGTGGTTTGGTGTTTTTTGGCGGGTGGGGAGGGGAGGGTTGGTTTGTCGCAGTTTTGTTGGCGGAAAATTTCTATGTTGGGGAAACAATTTTGGATCAGTGTAGCTATGCAACAGATTGGGTGATTAAATTTTGTTAACTGCTCATGTGCGATACCGCCATGGGTGGCGGCTGGACTCTGCGCCACCGCGTGTCTTGCCGAAAGGGAAGTGGGGAATGGGGGTGAATTTTGGAAGAGGAGCTAGTTCGCCACCGAGTAGCTCCAGAATTTTGAGAATAAGCTACACTGTATTGGAAAGTTCTAAGTTTTTGTTAAAGTCTGATTTTATGACAATAAAGCTGCGGCCCATTTTTTGCCACTTTATATGTGTTGTGTATTTTATGATCAATCTGAGCGAGAAGCGAATTCCAGTGTTAATATTTTTAATTATGCTTCATCCTTTCAGTATTTAAAATTTTTGGAAACATTATAAACAGCACTGCTATCACAGAATATTTCAGACTTCTTATCGCTTATTACTTATTGTTACTTATCTTATATAGCATCTCAAAGGGGAACTTGCCAACACAAAGTCATGTTTCGCGGGCTGCTGTTTCAAGGCTTGTATCCCCTGAAAAAAAAAGAAAGAAGAATGTCAAAGACTAAGCTCCACAGTGAAAAAAATTGTTTCAAATGTCCATACCTATTGTATGAGATCTCTTCAGTTTCTCAAAAACTTAAACATGGCCGCGCTTTTTTAAACTTCTTTTGACGTTAGGGACATGTGATTTCAAGAAAACAAATAGAAACAGCTGAACTCAGACCAATGTCATCTACTCCACTTCCTTATTCAATCCCAGCGGCCCCACTGTTCATAATCTATAAATCCACTGCTGTTCTATAAATCTATAGAACAGCAGTTGATTTATATATATATGAATGAGTGGATTTATATATATATGAATGAATGAATTTAGGTGCAGCCATTTACACCAATGAAAATGTGGATCCAATGCCTGTGCCTAAATTTCTGTTATTATAGTTATAATTTAAAGGAGTGCCTCTGATCTGCCCATGACCTGCCCATTTCTATGCTCCCTTTTTTGACTTGTGCATAAAATTTAGGCTCAGATTCTGTGCCTAAATTTAGATGCATAACTCAGAACTGATTCTAATTAACACCAATAATGGCTTGTTAAAATGTCAGTTATCTGTGCTAATTAGTTCTGTTATCCAATTACATTGCACATACAATTTGGGTATGCAACCAAAATTAGGCATGCAATTTTGGGTGCTTTTTGTAGAATTAGGGAGAAATACCATGTCTTTTACTGTTCTTTTTCTTTTGATAATGATATAACAACATAAGAATTGCCATACTGGGACAAACCGAAGGTCCATCAAGCCCAGTATCCTGTTTCCAACAGTAGCCAAACCAGGTCCCAAGTACTTAACTAGATCCCAAGTAGTAAAACAGATTTTATGCTGCTTATCCTAGGAATAAGCAGTGGATTTCCCCAAACCATCTCAATAATGGCCTATGGACTTCTCTTTGAGGAAATTATCCAAGCCTTTTTTAAACCCCGCTAAGCTGATTTCACATTTTCCGGCAATGAATTCCAGAGTTTACTTACATGTTGTGTGAAGAAAATTTTCTCCGGTTTGTTTTAAATCTACTACTTAGAAGCTTCATTGCATGCCCCCTAGTCCTAGTATTTTTGGAAAGTGTAAACAAGCAATTCATATCTACCCTCCCCCCCTTAGTATTTTATAGACCTCTATCATTTCACCCCTGAGCCATCTCTTCTCCAAGCTGAAGAGCCCTTGCCGCCTTTAGTATTTCATTGACATTTCTTATGTTGTTGCAAATGGTAGTCCATCCCTATAAAAAAGGATTCTGATGATTTTCTCAAACATCATTATCCTTAGTGGTAGTAATGTCTGAAAGTTCTATAAATCAGACCTGGATAGCTGATATAATAATATTAAGGACAGTAAATTTCTCAATGGTTAATAACTAACTTAAGAGCATTAACAGTTTGTGACTTTTGTCTGCAGGCTGTTAACTTTAAAAATGGCCCTTCAGGTTGGATATGATTGATTTGAACAATGCTATTATATTAATATTTTCAATGTCACATTGTAGAGTTGCTGAAATAAAAAACCGAAGCTTATTGCAAAGGACTTGCTCAAGCCTTTAAAAGCATATTTAACTTTAGAAGGTTTGCAAGTATATATTAAATTACCCCATTAAAACACTACTAATCACCTAGTTAAAATGTTTTATGATCAATAAAAGGAAAAAAAGAATATACTATTTTCCATAACACAAAAGTGAGGGCCTATAATAAGGAAGAAATGTCAAGCCAGAGAGGGCAATTTTCAAGTCATTCACATGGTAAGTAATGAGTTATCTAGGTAAATCAGAAAATTGTTCTCCCTCAATACAACTAAAGGAATATGCCATTTTCTACAGTTTATGGACTCTTAGTCACTTCTGGAGTTACATTCCTAAATTTTTGTTTTTGGTAGAATCATAAAGTAACATGCATAGATCATATTTTCATTTCTATAGGGTGATTCCTATAGATAGAAATGGAGCTATGGGTTTCTGACCAATTGTGGCCTATATTTATTTTGTTAATTAGCAAAGGTTATTAGAGGAAATGAGGAATGTTGACTCAACTCTTTGTCAAGGGGCCAAAACAAAAATTAAGATCTGTCTAAATATACTTGGGAGTGGTACAAGATTCACTTACCTACCACTCTACTCTCATCGCCACTTTTTTGAGTTAAGTATATTAAGTACTGCCGCGTTTTTCTATTTAGTTTGCATAAAAGGGATAGGAGCATTGGATAACTGACCTGGAGGACTGATATTTGGAAAAGATTTCTGGAAAGCAATAACAGTAATCTCTTCAGGCTTCACCAAAAGGCAGTTGTTAGACTAACAGGCATAAAAAAAAGTGAGATTATTCTCTCCTAAGCAGTCCGAGCTTGAATAGAGGCACCTGCTTATATTGGATGGTGAGCCCTCCAAAACCTCCATTTATTTATTTTAATATTTATGCACTGCTTATAGCCTACGTGGTTTACTTTCAGATACTCAAGTATTTCTCCCTCTCTTTCCCAGTGGGATCACAATTTGACTAATGTACCTGGGGCAATGGAGTGTTAAGTGACTTGCCCAGGGTCACAAGGAGCAGTATTGGGCTTGAAACTGCAACTACTGGGTGTTGAGGCTGTAGGCCTAACCACTAGGCCACTCCTCCTATCCACCTGCTCTACACATGGATACCTAAAGTTGATGTTTATAGAATTTGAAGCCCTTTAAAAATATATGTATATCACTTTTCTGAGCCTCAGTGGATGGTTTCTCTTGTTATTGATAATTCCTATTCTGTTTCTTTAAGGTGAAGGAAAGTTATTAGCATCAGCTACTGTAAAGATGGATTATTTTACCACAGGTCATGCTAGTTTAGCACAGAATCTTATTGCGTAAATTGTTGCCTTGTGCTAAATTCGCACAACCTGTGTTAAAATAATCCATTTTAACAGTAGCCCACATTGTTAATGTCCCCCATAAATATACCTAGGCTTCCAGATTTTTGTTAAGTTGGAAGCAGTAGAAATATTCAGTCCTTTTTTCATTTGTGCACTTAAGGGACAATTCTATAACTCTATGTTCCATTTAGGCACCCAAGGTCATGTGCTAAGGTTCTTTTATCCATGATTGTTTTCTCTTAGAATTCCCATCTGTGAAAGAAGTGAGAGTTAACATGGTTCATGAAAAATCTTTTACTTATTTCTCTGAGAAAATATGGAACTCGTTACCATTATATGTTAACTATTACGGCCACCAGTGCAGCATTTACAATTTCATCTTGGGCAGGCAGCCCCCTCAGCAAACCGGGCGTCCAGCGCTATCAGAGGGGTCCTTAGAGGCCTCTATAAGAACAAGTGAAGCTATGGTACACAGCCCGCAGTCATGTATCCGAAGGGACATGGCCAAAGGGGCAGGACATGCCCCTTTTGAGCTCCTTCAGAGCCCATGAGGAATCAGGAGCAGTCTGCTATCAATTCCTACCGCCATGGGCAAAAGAAAGGCTAAAATTCATCTACTAGCCTCAGGTGTGGGCCCAATGGATGGTTTCCTCTTTCCACGTTTGGAAAAGCAGGTAATTTTAGGTATACAGTCAGCTTCCCTCTCTTCAGGAGAACCATCACCACCTCCCCAGCCATTCAATTTTGTTGGAAGAGTAGAGACACTCTCCAAGGTCGAGGATGTAACCTCTTCCTTACAATTGTTTAATATAACTGGACTTAGTGTTTCAGATCAACCTGGTAAGGTGGGAACTAAAGGCTTGACTCCTGTACAAATGGTTATGGAGACAAGCCTTAATGTTCTCCCTAAAGATAAAGTAGTCACTTTAAATGATGTATGGTTAACTGTTAATAGAATCGAGTCTTCATTGAAAAATACTGTTTTGAAATTGTGCCAGTTCTTCTCTGATACAGTAGTTAAAATGAATGAGCATAAAACTCAAATAACAGAGCTAAGAAATAAATTAGATAAATTATATAAATCAGTTAGTAATTTACAGAGTACTGCCTCTGCTAACATCAAAGATAGTATATTGGTTCATGCCAAGATGGAATAAAATGGAGAAATATATGTGGGCTAAAAATCTTTGTTTCTTAAATTTTCCCATCACACATTACCTATCTCCATTGGAGCTAGTAAGAATGTATATGAGGGAGATTTTGCAATATTCTAATGTGGATACCTTTGAGCCTGATAACCTCTTTTACTTCCTGAGGGCTTCTAAGGAGGTGGGAGTTGAGGGGAAATAGATAAACTGGTATCGCCAGACAGTTTGGATTTGTCTCACTTCCTTGAGTCATCTAAGGACACAATTACAAAATGTGCTACACTCTTTGTAGCTTTCAAAACAGAACTAGAGAAACAAGCTATTATGAAGTTATATTTTACTAAGAAACAAGCTCTGTTTTGTGGCTGAGTGTTAATATTTCCTGATGTCTCTAAGCAGACTCAGATAAAGAAGAAGTAATTTCTACTGCTTAGGCCTAAGGCCTTAGCGGTGGGTGTGACCTTCTTCTTAAAATTCCCTTGTAAATGCCTTATTTCATTTGCAAGTGACAAATATGTGTTTCTGGACCCAGCCCAGTTAGAAGATTTTCTTAGAGATAAACCTTTGCAGATAGTTTCTTAAAAACTTTTATTTGTTTGCTGGAGAGGGTAAATGATGATTTTAAAAATGTGCCATATCTTTCTTCCTGCCTAGATGTTAAAATTTTTTTCCCCTCTTTCTTTTTTAAGCTCTGGCACTTTTGGCCAATTAATGTGGACTTGATCATTGACAAATTATTGCCTTGGACATTTTGAGCATTTGTATGCTATATCTGAAGTTGATATTCTTGTATTTTTGTTATGTAATTGTAACAAATATATATATAAAAATAAATAAACTATTACTATTTATTATTTCTATAGTGCTACCATATTCATGCAGCGTTGTACTTTAAACATGCAAGAGACAGTCCCTACTCGATAGAGCTTACAATCTAATTATGACAGATACACAGGATAAAAGGATGAATCTATACACACTGTACAGATAGGGGATTACAAGGGAACTGATAAGGTGGATAGGGTGGGGGACTATAGAGTGAATGCCAAACAGATATGGGTGCTTTACAAGTTGGTAGGATTAGGACTTAAATACAGCTTCAAAAATGTGAGCTTTCAGCCTGGATTTTAATAACAACACAGATGGAAACTGAGTTGGGCAGGTTGTTCCAGGCATACTGTGCAGCAAGGGATAGAGACAGGAGGTAGTTGAAGGGTAGAAGGTTTCCAACAAGAGAGACTTACCCAGTGAACGGAGTTCTCGGGGTAGAGTATAAGGAGAGACAAGAGAGGAGAGATACTGAGGAGCTGCAAAGTGAATACATTTATAGGTCAATAAGAGGAGTTTGAACTGTATAAGGAAATGGACAGGGAGCCAGTGAAGCGACTTGAAGAGAGGGTCACATGAGCATAACAACACTGGTAGAATATGAGGCATGCAGAAGAATTCTGAACAAACTGAAGGGGAGAAAGATGGCTTAGAGGAAGACCTGTGAGAAGCAAGTTACAGTAATCCAGGCAAGAGGTGACAAGAGCATGGATGAGGGTCTTGGATGAGGAAAAGTTGGATTTTAGCAACATTGAAGAGAAAAAAAAAACAAGATTTTGTGATTTGTTGAATATGTGAAAGAGAAGGAAAGAGATGAGTCAAAGATGACCCCAAGTTTGTAAGCCAGCAAAACAGGGAAGATGAGAACATTATCCACTGAAATAGAGAATGGAGGAAGGGGAGAAGCAGGTTTAGGAGGAAAGATAAAGAGTTCAGCCTTGGCCATGTTTAATTTTAGATGGAAGCAAGACATCCAGGTAGCAATGTCAGACAGGCTGGCTGATACTTAGGTCTGGATTCCCATAGAAATTTCAGGCATAGAGAAGTAGTTATGTGAGTCTTCAGCATAAAGATGGTACTAGAAGCTATGGAAGATTAAAGCACCAAAGGAAGAAGTGTAGATGGAAAAAACAAAAGGCCCCAGGACAAAGCACTGGGGTATGCCAGCTGATAGTGGAATGGCAGCAGAGGAGGATCTTAAGAACATAAGAATAACCTTACTGGGTCAGACCAATGGTCCATCAAGCCCAGTAGCCTCTTCTCACGGTGGCCAATTCAGGTCACTAGTACCTGGCCAAAACCCAAGGTGTAGCAATATTCCATGATACCAATACAGGGCAAGCAGTGGTTTCATCAGCAACACGGCAGAGGAACGCCCTGACATGATAAAGCCACGATGGGGCCTGTGCTGCCGATGATGTGGTTTGTTATAAGGTACTGTATTTCGGTCTCGTGGTCAGGGTTCGGATGGATGGGAGAGATAGAAGGGTCGCGGGGGAGTGCTGCTGCCGTCGGTGACTAGCGCTTATTTTCAGGGGTAGGGCTTATATTAAGACCTTCTCTCAAAAATCATGCTAGGGCTTATTATCGGGGTAAGTCTTATTTCGGGGAAAGACGGTATTTGGCCTTACTGAGGATTATATGAAGTTGTGGAGTGTGTGTTCTGTGACATCCAAGTGGGAAATTCTTTTGTGGGACATTTTTTGGGCCATCAAAGAAAAAGTAATTTAAAGCAAACAGAGCAACTTTAGGCCCCGCAAGTAGCTCTGTGGAGCAAGCACCTGTTTTGTAAAAGGGGCCTTATGTGCCACAAGATCCATTTTATTCCTATGGGTCCTTTATCATATACCATATATACTCGAATAAATCCCATGGACCGGATGGCATCCATCTGAGGGTAATCAAAGAACTGAAAGGGGTTATAACTAAACTGCTTCAAGTAATAACCAATCTGTCGATCAAATCGGGAAGGATTCCGGAAGACTGGAAAGTGGTGAATGCTATGCCGATCTTCAAGAAAGGTTTGAGGGGCGATCCGGGAAACTACAGACCAGTGAGTCTGATCTCGGTACCGGGAAAGATGGTAGAGATGCTGATAAAAGACCGCATCATTGACCACCTTGATGGACACAATCTGATGAAGACCAGCCAGCACGGCTTCAGCAAAGGAAGATCTTGTTGACGAACTTGCTGCACTTCTTCGAGGGAGTTAACAGGCAGATAGATAAGGGTCGACATTGTATATCTGGATTTTCAGAAGGTGTTCGACAAGGTCTCGCATGAACGACTACTTCAAAAAATTGCGAGCCATGGAATCGAGGGTGAAATACTCACGTGGATTAAAAACTGGTTGGCGGATAGGAAACAGAGAGTGGGGGTAAATGGCCAATACTCAGACTGGAAAATCATCATGAGTGGAGTGCCGCAGGGTTCGGTGCTTGGACCTGTGCTATTAAACATATTTATAAATGACCTGGAAATTGGTATGATGAGCGAGGTGATAAAATTTGCAGACGAAACAAAGTTATTCAGAGTAGTGAAGATGCAGAAGGATTGCGAAGACCTGAAGCATGACATAAACACGCTCGAGAAATGGGCCATGACATGGCAAATGAGGTTTAACATAGATAAGTGTAAGGTGATGCATGCCTATAACAAAAATCTTATACTCCAAGAGACCCCCCTAGGAAAGAGACTTGGCAGTACTGGTTGACAAGTCAATGAAGCTGCACACGCAATGTGCGGTGGCGGTGAAAAGGGCAAACTGAATGCTAGGAATGATTAAGAATTAGATCATGAACAGATCGGAGAAGGTTATCATGCTGCTGTGCCGAGCCATTGTATGCCCCCACCTAGAATACTGTGTCCAGAACTGGTCACCATACTTGAAAAAGGATACAGTACTACTCAAAAGGGTCCAGAGAAGAGCGACTAAAATGGTTAAGGGGCTAGAGGAGTTGCCATACAGTGAGAGATTAGAGAAACTTGGCCTCTTCTCCCTTGAAAAGAGGAGACTGGGAGGGGACATGATCGAAACATTCAAGATAATGAAGGGAATAGACTTAGTAGATAAAGACAGGTTGTTCACCCTCTCCAAGGTAGGGAGAATGAGAGGGCACTCTCTAAAGTTAAAAGGGGATAGATTCCGTACAAATGTAAGGAAGTTCTTCTTCACCTAGAGAATGGTGGAAAACTGGAACGCTCTTCCAGAGGCTGTTATAGGGGGAAACACCTTCCAGGGATTCAAGACAAAGTTAGACAAGTTCTTGTTGAACCAGAACATACGCAGGTAAGGTTAGACTCAGTTAGGTCACTGGTCTTTGACCTAAGGGCCGCCGTGGGAGCAGACTGCTGGGCTTGATGGACAACTGGTCTGACCCAGCAGTGGCAATTCTTATGTTCTTATGAGATATTTGGGCCCCAAAATGGGGTCTCATCTTATATTCGGGTTAGCACCCACCTGCCCCCCCCTCCCAGACTTGGTGCAGGCCTCCACCGGTTCTACTGTATAACCTGGTGATCCAGTTGTGGACTAGGACAGGAGGGAACCCTCCCGTCTTTTGTCAGAGTCAACTCAGACAATTTTTTTACTTCCCTCCCGCTTCCCCCTGCATACCTTTTTGAATTCTTGGTGGTCCAGTGGTGTACTTGACATGAGTGAGCTTTATGCATTCCTGCCCCATGCTGAATCCCTCTGAATGGCTGCTGCGAGTTCTTGTGGCCCAGCAGTGTACTGGGCAGGAGTGAGCTTTCTGCGCTCCTGCCCAGCACTGAGTCGCTCGCTAAATGGCTGTCGCGAGTTCTCACGGGACTCATGAGAACTCGCAGCAGCCATTCATGGAGTGGCTCAGGGCCGGGCAGGAGCACAGAAAGCTCGATCCTGCCGCATACATCGCTGGAACACCAGGAATTCAAAAAGGTGCATGAGGGGAGGTGGGAGGGAGATAAAAAAAATTGTCAGAATCAGCCTGGACAAGAGATGGAAGGGATCCCTACTGTCCTGGCCCACAGCTGGCCTGGAGGAGGCCTGCAGAACATCGGGAGAGAGGGGGGACAGGGTGCAGAGACTGGCAGGGAGGGAAGGAGGGGGACAGGGTAGATATCCAGGCAAGGCAGGGAGGGAGGGATAGGGGACAGGGTGGAAAGCATGATAGGGCAGGGAGGCTGCGTGCAGATCCTTGCAGGGCACATGAATATTAAACGTACCCCTCACCCCTTATACTTGAGTCAACCTTTTTTCCTCCTTTTTGGGACTTATGTTCAGATCATCTTATATTCAAGTATATACAGTAATACACAATAAGTGTCAATGCAAGCTAACCATTAGTAAATGACCACTCAGACATTTCTTCAAACTGTTATAGTACATTTTTCTGACAGGAATGAAAGATCTGCACTTAAAAAAAAAAACCACCACATTTTATTTTCCAATAGAAAAGAGCCATGTGGTTTTATGCTTATTTAAACAATAAGTTTGATGATTGATGTGTGGGATATTACTTGTCTGCCTTGTCTTTCAAAATGAATTCTGGTTAAATGCAGCTGTGGAAAGCTACAGAGGCAACCTGTGGTACTTCCATTGCATGATATGTAAACAGTTGCTTGTGAAGAAACTTATATCAGAAAGAATAGCTAACAGAAATATATATTTTATTACTAGCAACCCCCCCAAAAAAAAAAAAAAAATGACTTGATTAATCTAATACAAGTACAGTAGTATTAAATGTAATGATTTTGAACTGTGGGAAAAATCACATATTAAAAAATATTCCTTTAGTAACTTTCTAGAAAGTAAACTGTAGGCATTGTATGTATTTGAAGGACATCCCAAGGTCATCAAAATTCTGCAGGCAGCAGAAAAAAAAATGATAGAAGATGCTGTAGATGTGTTTTAGGATAGCTTTGTTGCAGCAGTAAAGCGGAATGCTGGCTTAAAGATTTTCAAGTCATAAATAAACACTGAGGGTAAAGATGAAATGCTGTTGCACAGTCTTTGTATCAGAACATAAAACCTTTAAGCTAACATTTGGCTTTGATGTTCTACATAGTTTACTGCCAAGAAGTTAAAATTTAATGCTTTAATCTGTCTTTGCTTTTTGATTGAAGCCCATAGGTTCAGCAGATGATTCCACCTCATGATAAAATTCAATCAATTAAACAGCAACTGTTTAACTCTGACATTAGACAGGTCCTACTTAAAGAGAAAATTGTGTTAGTTTAGAACAAAGAACCATCTTATTTTTATTTGGTATTTTTCAAGTTTAGATGGGGTTTTTTTTTCTTTATTTTATAGCATTATTAAGTTGTAATCACATCAAAAAAGAATTACCAAGGAAATAATAATTAAATAACAAAAATACTTTTGAATTTGACCACAAATGATGGTCTTACAGATGTTTTTAATACCTGAGGTGGCTTGCCCAGATGTCCATGTAGTCAGTGAGGATAGCTTGTTCAATCATATGCAAAAATCTGTGAAATCCAATGACTTTTGTCATTTGTGCATAGGTAAATATTGATGTCTTGATGAACTAGATCCAAAAATTGGCTAAATAGCTCACTTGTCTGTAAGACTAACTTTAGAGGGTCAAAGAAAGCAAAGAAAATTTGCATATCTTAAAGAAACAGATTAACAGAAAGGGCTGCCCTACTATAGCCAGCCTTCTGCACAGGTTACTTCAAGGTTACCCACAACCATGATTCACAACTCCTCCTTTGCAGATAAAAATTCTATAGGTTGGGGTCAAAAAATAAAAATAAAGTAAGAAAACAAAATCCCTTCAAAGCTGTCAAAACAATTACAAGGATATTTCAAATTAAAGTTAGCTCCTAAAGCTAGGCTCTTGGTGTAAGTTCCCAAAAATCTCATTGATTATTCTGTGTAGACGAGTCAAGAAACAAACAAATCACAGATCCCTAAAACTGCTCATTCAGATATCTACAGTATTAACATAAGATCATATTTCAATCAACTTTGAAAGAAAAAGTTTCTATTAGGGTATTTCTTTGTGTGATCACATCTAAAGAAGACTCTAAAAATCCAATTTGATTCAAACTTGCTTGAACTTCTTCCTGTTGGTCTTGAACTCCTTCCTGTTGGACTTTTCTTTATTTGACCTGTTGTAATATTCATCTGATATTTTAATTATTGGTTGCTTTTGTATTTTGAGAGGGTGATAAGGAAGGGGGAGGAGAGAGCGAGAGTCCTGTACAGGTGTACAGGTGAAGATTTTAAGTCCTCTATGAAACTAGAGGTGAAGACATAGCCCCCTCTGAAAATCCCCCAGAATAATAGACCAATAAACACTACTAAAGGCCTAAGATGGCTGAGAATGCTCTGACTAAAGCTGTCAGCCTTTGCACAATCTATGCTTGCTGAAATCAGCAAGTCAAGCGAAACTTATGCTAAAATAAGCATGTAAAGCAAAACTTATTCTTTTACATGGCAACTGGTACCACAACTGCTGTAGTGCCATAAGAACAGGGAAGTGAACATAAGGATGAGGACATGTCCTGACCAAGATATAAAAATACCTCATTTGTAAGATACATCCTGGAATGGGTGGAGCCTTACTAGACCCTTTGCTCAAAATTGATGATTTGATATTAAAATGGGAATAGATAGTGATTTTAGTAAACAGGACATGCGTACAGTATGACACAGATAATGTTAACCAATTAATAAATTGACAAATGTAATGATGTTTGTAAGTAACCAATAAAAAAACTAGCAATGTAACATGCACCAAAGTGGGCAAGGGCTATCAGAAGCATATAACATTACATTACATTAGTGACTTCTATTCCGCCTGTACCTTGCTGTTCTAGGCAGATTACAACAGAAGATAACTGGACATTTTCAGGAATATTACAATTTAGGGAATTGTTTATATAATTGAGACTTTGAGGAGAAATTACAAGAGAGGTAGAAACTTTGAGGGGGGGAACTTTACAAGGGAAGGGATGGACAAGGGGGAGAGTTAAGATATCTGGATAAATTTTTTGAATAGCAGGGTTTTGATTTCTTTTCGAAATGATTTGAAGTCGCTATAAAAGATAGCTCTTTTGGCTATAAGGGAGGACAGACATCCAGGTATACTCAAGCACTTGAGGCATACTATCTGTCAGCTCCATATGCTGTAAGGATTTGTTCTTGTTATCTGTTATTGATTATTAATAAAATATATATTAATTATACCAGCATATTGGGCTTCCATGCAGTCAGTTATTGAAGGCCATAAATAGGCGGCTTTTCAAGTGTCCAGAGAAGAGTGACTAAGATGGTTAAGGGGTTGGAGGAGCTGCTGTACAGCGAAAGATTAGAGAAATTGGGCCTCTTTTCCCTCGAACAAAGGAGATTGAGAGGGGACATGATCGAAACATTCAAGGTACTAAAGGGGATAGACTTAGTAGATAAGGACAGGTTGTTCACCCTCTCCAAGGTAGGGAGAACGAGAGGGCACTCTTTAAAGTTGATAGATTCCGTACAAACATAAGGAAGTTCTTCTTCACCCAGAGAGTGGTGGAAAACTAGAATGCTCTCCCAGAGGCTGTCATAGGGGAAAACACCCTCCAGGGATTCAAGACAAAGTTAGACAAGTTCCTACTGAACAAGGACATATGCTGGTAGGGCTAGTCTCAGTTAGGGCGCTGGTCTTTGACCAAAAGGGCTGCTGTGTGAGCGGATTGTTGGGCATGATGGACCACTGGTCTGACCCAGCAGCAGCATTTCTTATGTTCTTAATAAATTGTGGATTAGATTAGATATTGTGCCCTTATATTTTGAGACTGGAGCCAGTTACAGGCAGGATCCAATCTTAAAACAGCTGACTTGATCTGCAGCAGCAATCTCATGAGACTGCTGTTAGACAGCCTTTTTATTATGTTTAAATCTCTTTGTTTTCCCTCCTACTACCACTGCTCAAGCCCTGTCAGCCAAAGAGTTTTTCTGATGGAGTCTCCATCTATGCTGCCTGAGCAGCAAGAAAGCCAGCAGGAAGTTTAGGGTGGGGGGGGTATTGGGAGGGTATTCTGTCAGGAGGGAGTGGGCATTCCTCCTGCCCATCACACTTGGGAGGGGAGGGGTGTTTCCGGGGGGTTCTGGCAGGAGGAATGGGGCACTCCTCCTATCGGGGGATGCTTTAGGGGGGGATGCTTCGGGGGTGGCAGGAGGGAGTAGGCATCCCTCATGCCACCCAACTTCATGGGGGGTCAGGGGTTCCCTTCTGCTGCAGTTGCTGCTGAGTTGATCACGTCAGAAAGATTCCCTTGCTGTGATCACATCAGCAGTAACATGATTCTCTAACCAACATTTTTGACATAGACACCAGTTAAAGAATCAGAGTGATTAGGCGGGATTAGACAGAGTTAGGCGTCTGTCCTTTAGAATAGACGCAATTCTGTATAGGAAGTCCATGTGCGATTCTCAAAAGCCACTTAGGCAGCTGCTGAGACTGGGCGTCCTATACAGAATCAGGCCCATTATATATATCAATCTATATATCTACGTATAGATCTTTTTCTGCCTCTTTATTTATAATCATAAAGAAAATACATTAAAAACTCATACATAAGAATATCATCAGTTACTGATAATGTCCCCTCATCTATAAACCAAATTTAGGGGCCCTTTTTACTATGCATTAATGTGTGTTTATTGCTGCCTAAAAATTGCAGTAGTGCCACCTGCTCATAAGCCATGCACTAATTGTGGGCTCAGTGTGTGCTCCTCGTGCTAGAAAATGCATTATATTCTAGTGCAGATGCATGTTTGAGAAGGAGGAGTAGGCATGTCCTGTCCTAATCGGTTAGAACATGAGCATTGGTGTGTGCTGACTGATTAGCACAGGAGCCCTTAACATCTACCAAATAATTGAGGATTGAGGGCTCATACACTAATAATCATGAACTAATTTCGCAATTAGCACGTGGCCATCAATAGGAAAATGGCAATGTCAGCCATTTTTGAGCTGTGCTAAAAAGTGGCCTTGGAACATGGGAAACAGGCACTAAAAACAGTGCCAGCCACTTTTTAGTGCAGCTTTGTAAAATGACCCCTAAGGGGGTAATTCATCAAAGGACACTATGGGCTAGATTCACAAAGCAAACCGATCGTGTACCAATCGGTTTGTGACCCCTTTGCGATCCGATTTTACTCCGGCCCAATTCACTTAACTCTCAACTCTGCTGATCCAATTCTGATCCACACATGCAAATGAGGGGAATGGCATGCAAAGTAGGCAGGGACGCGATTCACAAAACAAATTTTGCAAACCGACTGGGCAGGCCGATCAACCCAAGAAGCGACTGCTGGGGACCAGTCGCAAACGCCCTTTCCTCTCCAGCTTCATTGCCACCCTACTTTCTGCACGCCCTGCTCTCTGCTGCCCCGATCTCGCAGCGTTTACTCTGCAGAAGGCCTGGGGGGTGGGGGGAGAGCAGTGACTGTTGGCTGCATTATTTAGCTCCATGTGCCGGCCTGCTCTCTGCCCTTCTCCTGCCTTTCAGCCCCAACTTTGTTGCCCCAAACTCCCCCTGCTCTCTGCCGCTCAGACTGATCTTTGCTGCCCCGACTTTCCTACTCTGTGCCACCTTCCCTGCAGTTTGAGCTCTCATGTTTAAAGTGGGGCTGCACTATGCAGTGCAGCCCTGCTTTACACCTGCGGGCTTGCCTTCAGGGAAGGCAGCAGAGAGTAGGAGAGTCAGGGCCAGTGAGTTTATTGCCTTTTAAGAAGCTGCTGCTGCTGCCGCCGGGGATCACCCTTCAAGACAACTGATGATAGGTAGCAGGAGAGTCAGGCCTCCCCCCCAAAAAAACCCGCAGCAAATATGAACACGAACGCATGCGCAGACCATCTACAGGGAAAGCAGATGGTCTGCGCATGCATCTGGATCACACACTAGCGATCTGTGTCGGTGCATGGGGGCGTTCCTCCAATTGCATTAGAATATTATTGCTTGAAGAATCTATCAGACCTGCCCGGATCGGACACGGATCGGTCACGATCGGGCAGGTTAGTGAATCTAATCCTATGGACATCTTTAGCATTTAGCGTGCACTAATGCGATTAGCATGTGCTAACATGATAGCGCCTCTAATTGTTTAAACAATTGCAAAGTATTTTGAAACTATGTAAGTGATCCTATTTTTATGGCCACGTTATATAATCATTAAAAAAAGACATTAGAAGCTCATATACATGAAAAATCACCAGCAACAGATAATATCCACTCATCTATAAACCAAATTTAATTGAGTAAAGATTTATAGCAAGTGCTAAGCTTGTGATGTGATCCCTGTAAATGTCTATAGTTTTTGAACCAGCTGAGAATATGATATTGCTAAATCTCCACAAGTTTTTTTTTTTTAAAGGATTAATCAAAGTTCTAGACACAAACCAGGATTTAGTACTAAAACCTAATATGTAGACAAAGAAGGTCTTCCAGTGAACTGCAACAAATACTCAATTTAGTGTACACCTCATTACCTTATTTGGGAAGCCATAATTTCCAGATTATTAACCTAATCATTTAAAAAGAACTTTTCACAGCATTAATTTCATTTAAATTTAAAATGGCAACACTCAGTAGAAGAGAAGCTCTATTAGCTGCACAATGCGAGACAAATGAGAACGGGGTGGGGGGGGGAAGAGTGATGCTGTACCAAATACTGAGGAAAGTGGACATTTCTATAGGCATTAGTCAATAAAAGGATAATTTTTATAATTGTGTGCATGTTTAGATCATACATGTATACTTTTACCTGTATGCAGTTAATTTACATACTTCTATTTTGAAATTTGTCCCAGGGATTTTATGCATTTAACATTTACACCTGCTTTACATATACATTTCTTCTGGAGTTACTATCTGTGCTCACACACGTTTTCTAAATTATGGAGCTGATATTCAGCTAGAAGGGCTCTGCTTGTTTGTTTGTTTTTTGCTGTTTTTCCTCCGATCGCCCCCATCTACATATTGGAGTTTGCTGAATTCGTCGGACCTGCCCAGATCTACACGATAAAAAAAAGTCTGCTTAGTGAATCTAGCCCTATGTTTTCATTGGCTCCATATACCCAGAAATTCAATGCCAGAACCCAATATGGCCTGGCATTGAATTTCTGGTTATAAAACCAGTGGTTGTCAGTAAAACGCTGCTTGCCACAAGCTGAACATCAGCCCTTCCTGTTTTATCATTAATGGAAATGGTAAAAGAAATATTTTGAAGAAGTTTTGCATGTTCCTAAAGAGTCTATGCCTCACATTAAAAGGGCATTTTATATTGACTGGATTGCTTTGGGGACTCAGATGGTAGCATAGGAACAGATTAAAGATTCTTTTAACCTCTCTGTGTTTTTGGAGATGTTGGGTGCTGTGGTCACTTTTGCCTTAGAACCTGATAAGAATTGGATTCTTAGACACATACCCAATTTGCACTCACAATTTAATGGATTATCACCTAGCCTTTCATGGACATTTATTTTTTTCCTTTCTAGAATCTCTGGAATACTCCCTGAGGGAAGACACACCTCACCCCAGCATTACTTGGCGAGGTGGAGAATGGGTTACCTCTTTATGATCTGACCACTTCATGTTTAAGTTTAACTTACTGTGGCAAGAATCCACGTGACATAATCCCAGACCAATAAAACCTATATCTCCAGAAACTATATGGATGCTGCATCCTTCTGGTCTGAATTCAACAACTTTGACAAGTTTTCCAACCCAATGGAATTTTACCGGGGGCAGAATCAGTATGGATTTTTATGACAGACTTGCCCCAATGCAACTCAGTGAAAACGGTCAACAATCCAAATGTGCTCAATGGTAAATCTATAGTGGAGATGTTGCTATCAGTTATTTATTTTATTTATTTATTCAATTTTCTATACCGTTCTCCCAGGAGAGCTCAGAACTGTTTACATGAATTTATTCAGGTACTTAAGCATTTTTCCCTGTCTGTCCCAGTGGGCTCACAATCTATCTCAGGGGTCTCAAAGTCCCTCCTTGAGGGCTGCAATCCAGTTGGGTTTTCAAGATTTCCCCAATGAATATGCATGAGATCTATGTACATGCACTGCTTTCAATGCATATTCATTGGGGAAATACTGAAAACTCAACTGGATTGCGGCCCTCAAGGAGGGACTTTGAGATCCCTGATCTATCTAATGTATTTGAGGCAAGGGGGGGGGTATTAAGTGACTTGCCCAGGGTAACAAGGAGCAGCATGGGTTTGAACCCACAACCCCAGGGTGCTGAGGCTGTAGCTTTAACCACCGCACCACATTCTCCCCTGGTAGCTATTCCCGTTAACTCTATGTTATAGCATAAACTAGGAAAATACCTCAAATGCCCAAGTGTTTAAAAGATTCACTTTTGAAAAAAAAAACACTTGGGACTTGAACATCATCATTGGTTTAAAAACCCAGTAAATTTTTATTTTTCAAATGTGCTATTTCTCATCAAAATCATGTGTGTGCAGATAGTAATTACTGCAGTCATTAGATTGTATTTAGCAGTAGACAGACAGGAACCCTAGTCTGGACTGTACTTATGACAAGGCCTAGGAGACAATTATTATGTCTGTAGGAAGGACTCAGAGACTGATTACTGCTGACCTCATGAAATAGAATATTTATGTTTAGCATTAGAACCCTGCCAGGCTGAGAAAATGTATTCACCTGATAAAGAATATTTATGTTTGAATCCTTATTCTTAGCACTTATTAAAGAAACTGCATGTTCAAGATCAGGCTCCAGCATTTTGTCTCTCAGTGAAGTGTCCAAAGAGTGATAAAGCAGTCACAGGAAAGGGGGAGGCATTGTCCTTACAGTTAGAGGGGGTGCCCTGGCAGCAAAGCTGTGACAATATTCAGCTGCTAATTTTCAAGTAGAATCACCAACAAAAACACTATTTCTCAGAACATGGAATTAGAAACATGATGGCAGATAAAGGCCAAATGGCCCTTTTAGTCTGCCTACCCACAGCATCCACTATCTCCTCTCCCTATGAGATCCCGTGTGCCTGTCCCACACTTTCTTGAATTCAGACACATCCTTTGTCTCCATCACCTCTACCGGGAGACATTCCACACATCTACCACCATTTCTGTAAAAAAGTATTTCCTTAGATCACCTCTTAACTTCATCTTATGACCTCTCATTTTGGAGCTTCCTTTCAAATAAAAGACTCGCCTTATGTGTATTTATGCCACATAGATATTTAAATGTGTCTGTCATATCTCCCCATTCCCACCTTTCTTCCAAATTACCCGTACGTTTTGCTCCATAAGATGCACCTGACCATAAGACGCAACCTAGATTTAGAGGAGAAAAATAAGAAATAAAACCCATTCTGAACCATATTTTCCCTGCCAGGCTCTGCACTCAACCCCACACTCCTTGCCAAGCTCTGCACCCTGTCCCCCCCCTCCCAACTTTGTACCCTGTCCCCCCCTCTGGCGGTCTAGTGGCTGGCAGGCAGGTAGGGATAGGAGACCAGGCAGGCAGGCAGGCCTCCCACACCATGCCTCTCCCCAGGTAGGGACAGGGGATAGGGAGGGCAGTCAGGGACCCCCCCCCCCAAAGCCTCCCCCCAGGTAGGGACAAGGCAGGCAAGCCCCTTCAAGCCTCCCCCCAGGTAGGGACAGGGGACAAGGCAGGCCCCCCCAGCCTCCCCAAGGTAGGGATAGGGCAGGAGACACACCCCCCTTTACCTTATTTTAATTCTGGCACCCTCCCTTGCTGGACATGGCTGCCTCTCTAGTGGCAGAGCAGAGCACAAGGCAGCCTGCCTGGTCCCGGGACCAGACAGGCAGCCTTGTGTGCTGCTGTGCCCTGAGAAGAGACAGTGAGTTTGCAGCATCACTGAACTGCCAGGCAGCGTTTCATAGTGACACAGAGAGTAAGAGGAATTGTCGGAGCATCTGTCCAGCAATGGTGGAACCACATTTATTCAGTAGGCATCCAAGAACCAGGGAAAGCAAAAAGGCCTCCATTCATGAAGAATCAAAAAATTCAATAAATTAACTTGTAGCTATGTGGTGGAACAGCATCTGGTGCCTACCAGCCTGATTTACCGGTACTTCGGCTGAGCACACAGCATGCTATGATAAATGATCCAACATGCAGGGGCCCTTGGAGAGTGTAGGGCTGTGATAGATAGCGGTCATTTGGCATCCCACTGAAAAGATTCTCTAGTGACAGCAGGCTTACAAGGAAGCAATTCCTTGGAGGGCCTCCCTTTGAGGAGATTACTCTGATTTTTAATGCCTAATTTCAATAACGTGAAAGCCGATGAGAGTGGGTTTGGTTTTTCCAATACCGCTTCCCCCTGCTTCCTCTTCTCTTCTCCCACGGCAGAGCGGCGCACAAGGCTGCCTGCCTGGTCCCATGAGTGTTCTCGCGGGAAGCAGCACGAGACCAGGCAGGCAGCCTTGTGTGCCACTCTGCCGCTGGAGAAGAGAAAAGGAGTCTGCCGACCAGGCAGGCAGCCTTGTTCACTGTTCTGCTGCTAGAGAGGCAGCAACGTCCATCGAGGGAGGGAGCCAGAATTAAAATAAGGTAATCCGGGAGGGGGGGTTGGGGTTGGGTATTCACTTCATAAGACGCACCCTTATTTCCACCCACTTTTTTGGGGAAAAAGAGTGTGTCTTATGGAGCAAAAAATACGGTATACATATTGAGTGTCGACATGATAAACATACGATTTTATTCACCAAAGTTTAAACATTTTAGGGCCAATTCTACAAATGGCGTTTTAAGTTAGGCGGCGGTAGGCATAGTACTGCCACCTTACTTAAGTGTCCCACATTCTTAAAACTCACTTAACAACCCATTTAAATAAAAAATGTAACGGACTACCTGCGCCTCCTGAAGCAGCACCATAATCGCGGCCATGGAGGTGCCGTAGGCACCTATGGCTTAAATAGGCATGGCTAACACCAGAAATGTCAGTAGTCGGCACTGTAGACGCGATTCACGTAAAAGGTAGGTGCCAGAAAATGTAAGCCTTCAAAACCCTGGCCTCCATTTCTGGTGCCTACCTTTCACACAAGTCGCAGTTCTGCAAATAGCGCCATTGCGTGATTTATACAGGATTGGTAGGCGGCCACCGATAGTGGTGCCATTTGCTGAATCTGGCCCTTTCTGATTGTAAAACAGGGGTGAGTCCTAAAAATGAATGTCATACCTTTCACACGTCTAAAGAAATATGCAATAGATGTCATCCTTGGATCTCAGACTGTTGTCATGTGTTATCTACAGTAATTGTTGGTCCAGGGTAGGTGCTCACAGCTTGTGCTCATCTAATTGGCACTAGCAAAGGGTTCTGGATGTTAATGAGCTGCTTGTCTCAGCACTCCCACGCAATGGAACCCAAATCGGCATCATTTTCCCACACAACTGTGCTTGCTCTACTTGCTAAAGCATTTGCTCTCATCTTGGCAGAAACATCACAGGTTTTATTCACAGCTCATTGAGAACAAAAAAGGCCAATTACAAATGGGAATCAAACTTAGCAATAAAATCCCAACTTGTAGGGAGATAACAGGATCATGTGCTTTATCTTTATTATGGTAATATAAAAGCAATTTAATCTAATCACTCTGAATTACTGGGTACTTCCACAACAGTAAACAGAGAAGTGTATATTAACTAATCCAGTACTTTTCTGCAGTTTATTCCTTGGACTGCTGCAGTATTGTGTGGTTATTCTATTTATATTTATTTTTTTATCTATTTATTTAAAAACCTATACCCTGCTTAAATCTAAGCGGTTCACAAGATACATACACAGTTTTTAAAAACAATACGAGTATTTAAAAAACTCTCCAACAGTATTATTAAAGTAAACAGCTTTCATGAAAAGGCCTCTATAAATAAAGCCGTTTTTAACACCTTTTTAAATCTCTGAATGCATACTAAGGGCCTCGTCTATCAAACTGCGCTAGCAGTTTGTAGCAAAGTGAGCCGCGCTGAATGGCCCGTGCTGCTCTCGATGCTCACAGAGTTCCTATGAGCGTCAGGAGCAGCACAGGGCATTCAGCGCAGCTCTCTGCACTAAAATCTGCTAGCGCAGTTTGATTGAAGAGGCCCTAAGTGACCCTGTCAGATTATTCCATAGTAGCACCCCTGCCACTGAGATTACTGAAGCCCTTATTTTTGTGTATTGTACGCTTGTCAGCCCTTCACAAACTATCCATAATGTCCCCTCTGACATCAGGGCTCGACCTGGTTGATATACTTCCAGCACCTCAGATACCAGGGGATATAAATGTGTATCACTTTAAAAATCATCAACATAACTTTATAAACAATCCGATATTTCACTGGTAACCAATGAAGTCATTTCAGTAAAGGTGAGATATGATCGAATCTGTTCCCTACACAGATCAACCGAGCTGCTTTACATCTGGCAGCTGTAATCCCCATATACAACGCATTACAGTAATCTAATCATTAAATGCACAACAATCCTAAAATCATAATGTGGCAACATCACTTTTAATCTACTAAGCACTCACATCTGGAAGAAAGCAGACCTGATCATAGTAAACACCTGTGTCTGCATACTCAAGGTAATAATAATAATAACAGTTTATATACAGTAATACCGTTAAGTTCTATGCGGTTTACAATAGATTAAGCAAGGTACAAATTGATTGAATTTAAGAGGGGGGAAGAGGAGAGTTAATAGGACCGGAAATGCGTTGTTGAGGAGAAAGAGATTAATAGGACAGAGGAATCACTATGGAGGAGAAAGAAGATGAGTGGGTCAGTTGTCTAAATACTTTAGGAACAGTTGAGTTTTTAGACGTTTTCTGAATTCCTCATAAGTAGTGGGCTAAAGCAGTTGATCTAGGTCTTTACCCCACAATGCTGCTTGATGTGAAAGAAGGTGTTCATAGTGTTTTTTCAGTTTACAACCTCTAACTGGGGGGGAAACAAAGTAGGAATGAGAGCTTCTCTTGTGTCTGTTGGCAGAGAAGGAGAAAAGATCAATTATGTATTTAGGGGCAAGTCCGTTTAGCGCTTTAAAGCAGAAGCAGGCGAATTTAAACTTTATTCGTGCTTCCATCGGTAGCCAATGTAACTGCCGGTAGTAGGGTGATACATGATCAAATTTCTTTAGTCCGAAGATTAATCTGACCGCTGCATTTTGCATTAGTTGTACACGTCACATATTTTTTTGGGAAATGGCTAAGTAGGCGATGTTACAGCAGTCAAGTTGACTTAGTACGAGGGATTGGACCAGGATTCTGAATGCCGACGTATCGAAATAAGCTTTAATGGATCTGAGTTTCCAGTATCTAGCCAAACCTCCAGTATCTTAAGTTGCTTATGTACTGGAATTCTCATATTACTGGTTTCAATATATTGTGGCCATCTATAGACTTCTTCATTCCCAAATCAACATCACATCAGTCTTTGTAAGAATGAGTGCCGACTTGTGATCCATAATCCATGTATTGACAGCTTGTAAACACAATTGGAGGGGTATTTTCAATAAGACTTCTAAGTCCGACTTTCGACGTTTTGAGAAAAAGTCCAAAAATTGGGTGAAGAAAATGTCAATTTTCGAACCCGTAAGACATCTATCTTTTTTTTTTTTTTTTTTAAATGGCCCAGCTATTTGGAACCCATTAACAAAATTTTGTAAAAATTATTAGTTTTGCCCTTTGATTTTGCACATCCAGGATGGGTGGGTGTGATGGGGAGGGGAGATATGCAATTAATTTATTATTTGATTGCAAGGTTGTTTATCTTGATCATTATATTAAGCCACGTTAGGTCTTTAACGTGCGGAATAGCACATGCTACATTGCGCGTGCTAGACCTTAACGCCGGCATTGAGCTAGTGTTAGTTCTAGAAGCGTAGCGCACGGTGTAGCGCATGGTAATTTCCTGCGTGCGCTAAAAACGCTAGCATACCTTAGTAAAAGGAGCCCTAAGTGTTTTTACACTTTTAGGAAGGGTAGGTGTGGAGGGGGAGGGGGTTATGTATTTATTGTACCTTTTGAAGGAATTGAGTGCTGTCTATTGTGTTAATTGATTGATAATATGTTGCACTTTGTGCTGGTTTTAAAATGAATAAAGATTTAACAAAAAAAAGAAATAAATGGCCCAGCTAGATATTTTGTCTGACTAGGCATCTATTTTTTTTTTTATGCCATTATCAAAAAAAGTCTAAATTAAAAATGTCCAAAACATGCCATTTACATTTAGTAGGGGGCCACTGTAATTCTCCCCCTTTCCCTATTGGTTTCTGTATGGATTTTTCCCCTTTTTGTTTGGCTCTGTATTATCATGTATAGAATAGTGCTCGTTTTTTAATGTTTTTTGTTATATTGTTATATTATGAATTTTGTTATACCCCTTTGTTGTTTTAACTTTAATTATTAGATATACACCGCCTTGAAGCCCAATTTGGTACTATAACAAACTTTTAATAAATTTGAAACTTAATAGACTGGCCACACAGACATGCCAGCAGATCAGTGGGGTACCCTAGGGGGCACTGCTGTGAAGTTTACATTAAGGGAGCTAGGTACACATCTCACCATAACCTCCATATGTTATATGAAGAGCCCTCCAAAACTCACCTAAAACCTACTATACCAAACTGTCTACCACCCCAATAGTCCTTATGCCTTCAGGTGCCATTTATATGGCAGTACAGTGTTTTTTTGCTGGGTTTTGGTAGGCTCACAATTTCTACCACAAGTGTGCCAATTAGTTTGGCATATGGGCCTGGGTCATCTTTTCTGCAGTCTATTGTACTACCCACCAGGCTACTTCAGAGACCTGCTTGCAGCTCTATTAGGAGTGGCCATAGTATCTGCCGCTATCATAGAGACAGATATATACTATTTCATGCAGATATTTTGGGGGTGGGAGGGGGGGTCAGGGACCAATAGAGGAGTGTATGGGGGCCTTGTTTTTATCCCTGTAGTGGTCATCTGGTCAGCTTGGGTACCTTTTTTGGCCCTTATTCATTTTAAAAACAGATCTAACCCAAAACATCCAAATTGTGCCCAGGACATTTTGTAAAATGTTTGATAATTATCGCTGTAAAAAGTCCAAATGTTAAGCTCACCCAAATCCCAACCAAAACACTTCTCTAACACACCCCTTTAAGATTTTGATACACTGGAGACAAAACAACCAGAAAGGCAAGTGTCGGTTTATGCCATCTTTTGGACATCAATCTTTTTTGAAAATAAGCCCCCTATTGTTCTGGCACCTTCAAAAAGGAGGTCATTTTTACACATAGAAATAACCAGTGGTTGTAAATAGCTATTATAGAAAGCCACTGTGCACAGTTTTCAAAGCACTTACAGCAGGTATGTTCTGGACCATCTGGAAAAATATGCTTATGATTTTAGAACAATATATTCATACTTAAAAGCTGGACATCATCATTTTCACACCTGATTCAAAGCTTGAGGGGGCTTCCGGGGTGGGGGTTTCGTTGGGGGGTCTGGCAGGAGAGGTTGGGCACCCTCCTGCCGGTGATCTTTAGGGGTGCTTTGGGGGGGCCGGCAGGAGGGGTTGGGTACCCTCCTGCTGGCGATCTTCAGGGAGGCCATTGGGGGGGTCCGGGGAGGACGGTTAGGGCATTTTGTTTGGGGGGGTCATTGGGGGGGTCCAGCAGGAGGGGTTGGGTACCCTCCTGCCAGCAATCTTTGGGGGGGGTTCTTTCGGCAGGAGGGGTTGGGCACCCTATTGCCGCGAACGTCGGGCGGGTTGGGGAGACTGGCAGCCGTAGTTGTGGCCGCTATACTAATCGCGGCAGGGAAATCCATTGCTGCAATAAAGTATAGCGGCCATGTCTAAACTCTAAACAAAAACCCGATTCCGTAACTGGCATCTGCAACATGGACGTTGGTTATAGAATCGGGTTTACTTTGGGCGGGTTTTGTTCCGATTCTGTATAGGATGCCCGGGACAGACGTCCTATATAGAATCCGGGCCCTATTGCTTTAGGCCAAAAGGGGACTTAGACTTTGTTTTAGATTATGCCCCTCCAAGCTCTTAGCTCATTGGTTGTTGGATATTGTTCCATGATTAGTGGTGTCCCATCAGGGGGGTTTTGTTAAGGAGTGTAATGCTGTGGTGAATGTTTGCCAAATTCTAAGCACTATGACTTATGCCCAGACCCATCAAATGGAAACCATCTTAGTTAAATTTGATATTGAAAAGACATTTGATATGCTTTCTTAGAATTATGTGTGGAAAGTTTGTGAAGATTTTGTCTGAAGGAGCCTATTTTGGAGATGATACACCTTCTCTATTCTAATCATTGGGCACAGGTTTTAATTAATAATGCTTTATCTTTTTACCTTTTGAGATCTGGAGGGGTACAAGGCAGGGGTGTCCCTTGTCACCTGCCATTTTTGTACTATTTTGGAGCCCTTGGCACAAAATCTTGCAGGATGGTGATATAGCTGGATCCCAGTGGGATGTTCTGGCTTTAAAGTAGCTTTATTTGCAGATGACTTATTGACAGCATTTGCTAACCCTCAGCCATCTTTGTCTAGAGCTCTTGTGCTGGTGCAAGATTTTGGCCAGAAATTAGGGCTTTGGATAAATATGGATAAGTCAGAGGTGTTAGAACTGTCAGAGAACCTATATAAAAAATGGAAAGGAACCTTTCCTCTCTGAAGGGAGAGAACTTCTCTAAGATACTTGGGTTTGTAGATTCACAGATGGATGGATAAATTATACTATTGAATGATAGTAAAATGTTATGTGAACGTTGGCAAAATTTGTCTATTTCTCTGTGGGATAAAGTAAAATTTATTAAAGATGATTTTGTTACCAAAGTGAATGTACAGTTATTACACCTACCCCTGATTAATCAGAAAAAATTTTGCAGGGAACAAAAAGACCCAGAGCTTCCTTGAAACAATTACAACTGTCCAGAAGGAAAGGAGGTATGGGATTGCTGGACCTTAAAACTTTACATAGAAAAACACAAGTTGGGATGCTGTGGAGCAAAACAAAAGGAGGGACCCGTTCTTGAAAAAGCCTTTGGGCGAAACTGGTTGAACCTTAAGGTCCTTCCCGAGGTTTAAAAAAAGAATGAAGAAATAGCTAAAGCTAAGTACAAAAGTTTTAAAGTTATATAAGAAAAGTTTATTGATTTGCTCAAAACATAGAATATAGAGCACAAGCACTTTAAAAAAAACTAAGGTCTGATGACGAATAAAAGCCAGAAAGAGAAACAAGCCTTCAAATAATTTGGCTGGTGGTTGGCTGGAACTGAAGACCATAGAGGTACTTAGAAAGGTATTATCTGAAAAAAGATCACTTAGAAATTAGGCACTTTGAAGTTTATTATATGCCGTTGTGGAATGATGGTATATATTACATAGACAACGTCATAACATAATAACATAGTAGATGACGGCAGATAAAGACCCGAATGGTCCATCGAGTCTGCCCAACCTGATTCAATTTAAATTTTTTAAAAATTTTTTTCTTCTTAGCTATTTCTGGGCAAGAATCCAAAGCTCTACCCGGTACTGTGCTTACGTTCCAACTGCCGAAATCTCCATTAAAACCTACTCCAGCCCATCTACACTCTCCCAGCCATTGAAGCCCTCCCTAGCCCATCCTCCACCAAACGGCCATATACAGACACAGACTATGCAAGTCTGCCCAGTACTGGACTTAGTTCAATTTTTAATATTATTTTCTGATTCTAGATCCTCTGCGTTCATCCCACGCTTCTTTGAACATTGGGCTATTTTAATACATCAGTAGAAATGAGGTTTGTCATTAAAGGAAAAAGAGAGAAGGAGGGGCTCCGTAATGTATAATTTCAGGTCCATATTTTCCCTGAGCAATTAGAAGAAGTAATTCTGAACGGAAAACATCTGTTCTTTTATTTGCTGTATATTCCTCCAGATTGAGTGCCTTTAGATATATCAGCCATGGAATAGTTTATCTTGTTAGGGAAAAAGTTCTCCTGGCTTATTTTATTATTGATAGGTGATTTTAATTACATTTAGCAATTAAATTGCCCTGTGAAATGATTTTAAGACATTTTTGTCAGTTTGGGGGTATGTTCAAGTGATTAAAATTCTCATTGACATTAATGGGAATATTTTAGTTTTAATTTGTCAAGCTGGAGACTTGATAGATTGTAATTCCAGTTCTTTGATTTAACAGTCACTTATTATATGTTATGTATCGCATGATGGTGCGCCCGCATCTGGAGTACTGTGTCCAATATTGGTCACCGTACCTCAAGAAGGATATGGCGATACTTGAGATGGTTCAGAGAAGAGCGACAAAAATGATAAAAGGTATAGAAAACTTTTCATATGCAGACAGGTTAGAAAGGCTGGGGCTCTTCTCCCTGGAAAAGCGGAGACTCAGAGGAGACATGATAGAGACTTTCAAGATCATGAAAGGCATAGAGAAGGTAGAAGGGGACAGATTCTTCAGCCTATTGAGAACCACAAGAACAAGAGGGCACTCAGAGAAATTGAAAGGGGACAGGTTTAGAACCAATGCTAGAAAATTATTTTTCACTCAGAGGGTGGTGGACACCTGGAATGCGCTTCCGAAGGTTGTGATAGGACAGAGTACACTACTGGGTTTCAAAGAAGGATTGGATAAATTCCTGAAGAATACGGGGATCAAGGGATATAGATAGAGGTAGAGAAATGTTATGAAAGGATATAGATAGAAGGACAAGAGGGATTAAAGGATTTAGACAAGGATCACCTTACAGGTCATGGACCTGATGGGCCGCCGCGGGAGCGGACTGCTGGGCGCGATGGACCTCTGGTCTGACCCAGCGGAGGCAACTTCTTATGTTCTTATCTGAATTTTATATTCCTCTCTATCCCCTTTCAAGTTCAAAGAGGATTCCAGTATAAGAATTCAGTCAAATATTTGGGATCAAAAATTACTACTACTACTATTACTACTACTACCAGATATCATTTCTGTAGAGTTTACAAGCTAATCAAAACATACAAACAGGACAAGTAGAGGGTTAGGGAGTTTCTGTTATGGGTGCTTTACTAGCAAGTGGGGGTTAGCAGTTAAAAGTAATCTCAAAAAAGTGGGCAATAGCCTGGATTTGAGTACTGCCAGGGACAGAGCTTGATATACTGACTCAGGCAGTCTGTGCAACAAGAGAAAAAGAATGTAGTCTGGAGTTGGCAATAGAGGAGAAGGGTACAAAAGAGACGCCCAATGAATGGGAGGAATATAGGGAGAGATAAGAGAAGAGAGATATTGAGGAGTTGCAAAGTGAATGAGCTTGTAAGTCAATAGAAGAAATTTGAACTGTGTATGATAATGGATAGGGAACTAATGAAGTGAATTGAAGAGAGGAGGAGGTGATGTGAGCATAGCAACTCTGGTGGAATACAGCATAAGTCATGCAGCAGAATTTTGAATGGCTTGAAGGGGAGAGAGACAGTTGCATGGAAGACCTGTGAAAAGCAAGTTGCAGTAGTCTAGGTGAGAGGTGATAAGGGTGTGGATAAGATTTTTGGTAGTGTGCTCAGAGAGGATGGGTCAGATTTTGGAGATATTATAGAGATAGAAATGATAGGTTTGGGCAGTTTGTTGGATTTGTGCAGAGAAAGAGAGAGAGAGAGGAGTTGAAGATGACTCCAAGGTTGTGAGCTGATGAGGCAGGGAGGTTAAGAGTGATAACCACTGAGATAGAGTAGGGCAAGAGAAGAGTTAGGTTTAGGTAGAAAGATAAGTAGCTCAGTCTTGGGCATGTTCAATTTTAAGTGGCAGTGGGGCATCCAGGTAACAATGTCAGACAGGCAGGCTGAGACTTGGCCTTGAATTCCTGTAGAGATTTATGATGTACAGAGGTAGATCTGGGAGTCATAAGCATAGAACATAAGAACATAAGCAGTGCCTCTGCTGGGTCAGACCAGGGGTCCATCATGCCCAGCAGTCCGCTCAAGTGGCGGCCCATCAGGTCCAGGACCTGTATAGTAATCCTCTATCAATATCTTTCTATCCCCTTTTCCTTCAGAAAGTTATCTAATCCCTTCTTGAACTCCAATTCCGTACACTGTCCCTATTACACCCTCTGGAAGCGCATTCCAGCTGTCCACCACCCTTTAGGTGAAGAAGAACTTCCTAGCATAGGTTCTGAATCTGTCCCCTCTTAATTTTTCCGAATGCCCTCTCGTTCTTGTATTTATCGAAAGTTTGAAGAATCTGTCCCTCTCCACTTTCTCTATGCCCTTCATGATCTTGTCAGTCTCTATCATGTCTCCTCTAAGTCTCCTCTTTTCTAGGGAAAAGAGCCCCAGTTTCTCTAACCTTTCAGCATATGAAAGGTTTTCCATACCTTTTATCAAACATGTCAATCTTTTCTGAACCTTCTCGAGTATCGCCATATCCTTCTTAAGGTACAGCGACCAATATTGGACGCAGTACTCCAGATGCGGACGCACCATCGCCCGATACAATGGCAGGATAACTTCTTTCGTTCAGGTTGTAATAACTTTCTTGATAGTACCTAGCATTCTATTTGCCTTCTTAGAGGCCGCTGCGCACTGTGCCCACGGCTTCATTGTCTTGTCCACTATTACCCCCAAGTCCTTTTCTTGGGTACTTTTACCCATTACCAGCCCTCCCATCGTATAGCTGTACTTCGGGTTTCTGCTTCCTAGAGGTGATATTATCTAGTAGCACAATTATCAACCTTCAATCTATTCCTAAATATTTTTTGAAAAGATGAGATTTCCATTGTCTTTTAAAGAAACCAAAGTTTGACAAAGATATATATTTTTTGTAAATCTTTATTAAATTTCCAAACTTCCATAGTGCAAACAAACAATTTCAATATTCATAAGTTTACACAAAATGCACATTAAACTTATAGACATTGATGTACAACTATTCCCCCCCCCAAAAAAAAAATAATCAGAAAAACTACATATCTATCTGATGTAATTGGTAAGTAGTTACATTTATCAGATGCTATATAATTGAGTTATCCTTTAAAAATCCTTTTAAATCTAATTACCTTACTAGAAGGAAAGTTGATAGACAAATTACTCTGAGGCTGTAATAGCCTAATGTAAGCTGCTTCAAGGAAAAGCTTATGGCCTCTTTTACAAAGCTGCGTTAGCGGCTGCACTGTGCTAACGGCCCCGAAGCCCATAGAGATTTAAAGGGCTTAGGGGCTGTTGCAGCGCAGCTTTGTAAAAGAGGCCGTTAGTTTCACTTGCATATAGCAGACGCTATCTCTATGCCCCAACCTGTATTTTTCTTGCAAAATCTCAGAGGTTATAACTCATGGAAAGGAATCCACAATATAAAAGACGTAGAAAACAATGGACAAAAAAAATGGAGTGCCTGGATAGATAAAGGAAAAATAAAAGATCTCAACAATTTCCCAAAATTATATTGTTGGTATATTGTTATGGCAGTTTTGTGCACCGTCTAGAACAGAGGTAGGGAACTCCGGTCCTCGAGAGCCGTATTCCAGTCTGGTTTTCAGGATTTCCCCAATGAATATGCATTGAAAGCAGTGCAAGCAAATAGGTCTCATGCATATTCATTGCGGAAATCCTGAAAGCCCGACTGGAATACGGCCCTCGAGGACCGGAGTTCCCTACCTCTGGTCTAGAAGGCTCGAGTGGGCGGTACAATAAATTTTAAATAAACCTGAGACTTGATAAAAAGGTGTTTATTGAAAGCAATGCAAAATTTGTACCAAATGAATGGAAAGGACCCAACATGGTCCGTGTTTCAGCACTTGGCCTTCCTCAGGAGTCCTCAAAAAGAAATATAGAATGAACAAAATTACTAACAACGAATGCAATACAATAATATAGTCTATCTTGCAGGCAAATATAAACTTGGTTTATATACCGCCTTTCTGTTGAACAATAAAAAAGGTTTACATATTATAAATAGGTACTTTCTTGTCCATCTTAGGCTCACAATTTAAGTTTTTGGCTGGGCTCAGTGGCATAGTAATGTGGGAGCAAGGGGGGAGGGGAGAGCGGTCCACCCTGGGTGCCTTCTTGGTGGGAGCGCCAGTACCCTGTCTGCCTCCTCTGCTCCTTCCCACTCCTCACTCTCCACAGCGAGTGTGCCTTTGCTCTCCCACAATACCTCTAGCTCTTCGTCAGCGCGAGCAGCAACTCCAACCTGCTGCTCACATCAATGTTGGTTCTACCTCTGATGTCACTTCCAGATCCTGTGCCTAGTAAGTGACGTCAAAGGGAGAGCCCACGCTGACGCTGCTCACACCAGGAAATTTAAAGAGGTACGGGGAAGGGAAGGAGCTGCACGCACACGGCAGGGGGGAGGCAGGGAAGGAGCAGGAGACGGAGAAGAAAGCTAGGGAGGGGAGCTACCACCCCGGACTCCTCTTACCCTCACTATGCCACTGCCTGGGCTGATGGAGGATTAAATTACTTGCCCTGAGTCACAAGGAGCTGCAGTAGGAATCAAATCTAGTTCCCTAAATTCTCACCCTATTGCACTAGCCATTAGGCTATTCCTCTACTCCAGTATAAGTACACTAGGAATAATCCTAGGGTTTAAAATCTAGGGGTGACCTGTCAGATGTGCTCAAGACCCGGGAGGTTAGAATTGACAAGACTGACTTTTTTTGGTTCTGATTTTACTCTAGAATCTTTAGAAGCTGCAAGAATGACCATCATGTCTGGACATTTTCTAGAATTTAAAAACTATAAGCAGTTATTCAATCATCCTTTGTCTAAATAAGCTTGCCTGCCTGACTGCCTGATTCAAGGGTAAATTGCAGCAGACACCGTGCCTAGGATCTAGCCAATGGGAAGACTTTGGGGATAGAGGAATGGAAGGTTGCTCTAGTCACAGAAAGGAAGGTGGTGAACTACATTGATGCCAACTTTTCAAAATGATTGGGGAGTACTAAACACACCACAAATTATACCTCCCTGAACACAATAAAGAAACGTGTTCAGTAGTGTGGTGTTCAGCTCCTATTGCACCAACAGAGCTGGCACCCAAGGTGAACAGGAACAAATTAATGTACTGTAAAAAAATGAAGTGTCTGCATATTGTGAGAGATGGAAGAGAAATAAAGCCTTCCCCCCAATGGGACAAATAGTTCAAATAGCTGCAGCATATACATACTGACTCACAGTAACAAAGCAAGTACAGAATTGTACTATTCAGTTCTCCACTCTCAATTCTTTTCCCATTCACAGAAAGAGAGACAACCGATATGAATACATTTGCATAGCTGCTAACAAGTCCACTCAGATATAAACACATGCGCATATATTTGAACATATACTGATATACTAGCCTACAGAGATACACATATACAGATGTACTTTAAATAGAAATATACAAATACAAAACAAATATATAGTATAAGGGTATATGAGTCCCCCACCACAAATAACAGGTACATCACAGAGATTGGCAATATTGCCACATGCATGTTTGACTCCACAATTACCCTCCCTGTACCTAAACATTTTGCAGAGTCATGCTTGCATTGAACAAAGAGTGTTGCAGGCCATGTTCCTGTTAAGCAAAAGCTAACATAAGGCAGTGACATCTGGGCAAGAACTCCTGGTTATGTCAACCCAGTTTGCTTTGGAGCTGGGATTCCAGGAATGATAAAGTCATTCCTGCATTCTTCTCAGTCCAAACAGCAACCCAAGTATCTTTTCTTTGGAGATGATGTCAGTTGCAGAAATTCTATAAAAGAACACCTGCTGAGGTTAGAAAAAGGACTTTCTTCAACTTTTCATCTGGTATCATTGCATACTCTTTGGGCTCCTTTTATCAAGGTGCACTACGGGGATTAGCGCGTCGGACATTTCATCACGTGCTAACCCCCGCGGCACACCAAAAAACGAACGCCTCGTCAATGGAGGCGTAACGACTAGTGCGGCAGGTGGTTGAACGCGCGGTATTCCGTGTGTTAACCGCCTACCGCGGCTTGATAAAAGGAGCCCTATGTTTCTATCAAAAGTGTGGGGGTCACTTCGAGGGAGTGTTTAGGGGGAGGGTTATTCGACTGGGCAGACTTGTTGGGCCGATGGCCCTTTTATGCCGTCATACTCTATGTTTCTATCATTGGAACACACCTATGCCGGCACTGACTCCAACTGGGACCTGTAGTTCCTGTCAACCCTGGGCGGAAGAGACTTGTCTCGCTGCCCAGGTATAAGCCAATCACTGTGATCACTCTCATTGGGGTACTGATAGCTGATACTTATTTTAGCATGTCTCAAGGTAAAGTGTGTTTGTCACAATATTTGATTATTGATTATTCCTGTATTTAAAGTGCTTTGTTTCTATACATTGTTATCAATTGATCTTGTTTTGTATTTCATTTTTGTAAATAATCATCCTCCCCACCCTTTTACAAAACTGTGCAAGAGGTTTTTAGTGCCAGCTGGTGTGCTGAATGCTCTACACTGCTCTGACGCTTATAGGAACTCTATGACCATCAGAGCAGAGCATTCAGCACGCCGGCCAGTGCTAAAAACCTCTTGTGAAGTTTTATAAAAGGAGGGTCATATTTCTTGCTAATAATAAATTCAGACTATTCTTGTCCGATAGGTGTTTTAGTTTATAGTATAAACAGATTAAAAGAACAATGAATCTGAATTTTTTTCCATAAGAGGCATGATTGTTACAGTATGAATTCCAGAGTGCTACCATAAATTACCATAAATCTCTATCTGTACTGTCCAGTAGGTGCCAATGTAATTATTGATCTGTTCCTACACAGTAAGTTTTGCACTTACCACACTTTTAACATGAAACTTAATGTGGGATAAGTGTAAAGCAAGTATAATAAATGCATGTATAGGTCGCAACCTTCTTTACCTTCTCTTCTAGGCTTATCCATGCTTTCATGATTATTCTTTGTTACCCTCCAGATGTATTTTCCCTAAATGTTTCTTTATTTTCTTTAAAGATTGTAGTTCATCCCACTTTCCTTTTCTATCGGTAGTTATTTGTACATATATGCGGTATGTTTATTTGTATAAAACTGTCTTATTTTTTGTCTCCTATTTTTAAATTGTTATACGCATTGAAGTACTTGACATTGCGTGTACAACAAATTTTTAATAAACTTGAAACTTGCCTCTCCCTTCATCTCCCCCCCACACACACACACACACTAATTGGTCTGGCACTCATCTTCTTCCCTCCACTCCCCCCATAGTCTGGCATCTATGTCTTCTTCCCTTCCAGCGTCTTCTCCCCATTCTCTGTTCCCCATTTCCCTTCAGCGTCTTCTCCCCCATTTCCTTTCAGCATCTGTTCCTTTCCTCCACCACCCTTCTCTCTCGCCACCTCATCTCCCTTCGGCACCCCTCCCTCCTTCCTACCTACCCAAATCTATCTCCCTCCCTCCCCCATGGCACCTTTTAAGATTGAGTAACTTGTTCAAAGCTGTCGGAGCCTACGAGCAGTAGTGTGCATCTGTGGGCGTAAGCTTCTCCTCTGATGCAACCGGAAGTTACTCAATCTGAAAACGCGTCATGAAGGTGAGGGGAAGGGAGGGAGATAGATAGATTCAGGTAGGTAGGAAAGAGGGAGGGGGGCCGCATGCGATCAGTGACTGCACGTATTCCCTTCCTTAACTGCGGGGAAAAGGCCATTCACAGGACAGTGGATGGCCTTGTCCCTGAACCCGCAATGAGCACTTTTTCCCCCTACCATTTTGGTCATTCTCTACCTGGGACAATGGGGGGATTAAGTGACTTGCCGAGGGACACAAGGAGCAGTGTGGGTTTGAACCTCAGGGTGCTGAGGCTGTAGCTGTAACCACTGCGCCACACACAGCACTGTGGCTGAGTCCATCCTAATTAAGAAGTATCCCATCATTTTGGAATAGAATCTCCTTCTTTGTAAGATTGCTCAATTCCTAACAAATCTAAATCCATCATCCCTGCATCATTGTTTCATTCAAACATTGAGTCTCTGAAGCGTTACCTGACTCATAGGTCCAGTACATGGAACAGGGAGTTTATTTGAGAACACTGTGCCAGAGGCTCTAAATTTCATCTTGAAAGTTTCTACCTAAAAACCTAAATTTGGCTTCAATCACCTTCCTCCCACACTTTTGATCTTTGGACATCTGAAAACAGGCATTTAGACATTTATATATAATATTCGCAATAAGCACTTATAATCCATTAGTAACAAAATAGAAAGAATAACCCCCCTCCCCTCAAATATTTCAAACAGGGAATATAAGAGATTCCTCCCCTCCCTTTGATGTGTACTAAAACAACAGAAAATAAAGATAAAAGACAACTATAACAACTCCACAAAAGATATCAATGGACCCCAAACGAATTTGAATATCTTAGTATTTCCCAACATGTTAGCGTTCATTTTTTCAAACTTATAACATAAGCATACATTTGCCCACCAAAAAGTAAAATTAAGGCAATCCAAATTCTTCCAATTATGAGTGACCATCTGCATGGCTATCCCGGTCATAATTAGGAAAAGCCGGCATTTATAGCGGTACATGGGGGGCTTAATATGCAATGATGTTAATAATAACATTTTTTTAAAATAGGAACATCATGAAGAACTGCAGTGGGATTTGAACCAAGATCTTCTGGTTCTCTGTCTGGTTTTAAATAGGCTGTTCTGTTTATTAGGTTACTTCTCCAAATATATGTTTATGTGTCAGTTTTGTAATATGGATGTTCCTATACTGCTCCAATGATTTCTATGTCCCTTGTTTTGCTTTCTTCATAATTTAGACATTTCAGTTTGTAAAATGTTTGCTCATGCTAGATGTAACCAGCACTTGGATGTCCATTTCTGAAATATTTTAGAACAATTTATGTCATTGGTAGCCACATATACCAACACAGCTGGCTCCTCCCCAGTACTGTCTAAAATCTTAACGTGTTAGATTCTCCTTACTGAAACTGCATATATCTGTTCTGAATTCTGAATCCTTATTTATTAAAATTTTGGGCTTAGGCAGGAAGGGGCTGATTCTACAAACAGGCATCCCAAATGTAGAAATAGGTAGGCGTCCTACTGATGGTAGGCAGCCAATCGGGACGCTTATTTTTAGAAAAAAAAAACTTCCCGAGGCAGGATGCCTACAATGTAGGCATTTGACGCGGGTCTAGGGAGATGCATAGGGACGCCTAAGCTTGTCCAAAGCAGGGCATGGTTTCCCCAGAAATGGCCTTGGGTGAGTTTAAGTGACCCTAGACGTTTCCCTAGAGCAGGGGTGTCAAAGTCCCTCCTCGAGGGCCGGAATCCAGTCGGGTTTTCAGGATTTCCTCAATGAATATGTATTGAAAGCAGTGCATGCACATAGATCTCATGCATATTCATTGGGGAAATCCTGAAAACCCAACTGGATTCCGGCCCTCGAGGACCGACTTTGACACCTGTGCCCTAGAGCCATGACAGATGCCTGAAATGTAGGTCTGCAATATTCTGGCCTACATTTCAAATCTTAAATGTAAATGCAGCCAGCTGAGCTGATCTTGGCATGGTTAGAGAATAGGGGGGTTGGGCACCTCTTCGTTACATGATTCTCAGCCACTTCTTAAGCGGCCACCGAGACTGGCGTCCTATACAGAATCAGGCCTGAAAGTATATGAAATCCTGATTTGAAGCAGCCTGGTTTGTCCATCTCTAACTTAAACTAAGCAATAAGTGTAATGTTAATCTTTGGAATGTAATAGATGGGACATATCTGGCAACATTGAAAAAAAGATCTCTTACGGTGTGTCTATTCATGATTTAATTTGTCTAATTTTCCAGAATGTTGTAAATGCATAAACCATTATCCTTGTGGGGGTTTCATTTCAAATGTCATTTTTTATATTGTATTTTTGTTGAGAATGTAACAGAGTTACATTATAAATTATATATAAATGAGTGGCAAAAACTGAACAGATCTCAAGGATGAGCTCCTGCTGGTTAGTAACAAGTCCTTGAAACTCGTTGAATGCCTATACCCTGTAGGTAATGGAGCTGTTCATAATTAGTAGCAAAGGTTTAGCACACAGAGACAGCTTTCTGGTATGTTTATAAGAAACCACAACAAATTATAAGAGTTTATTTTTTTAACCAAGTTAGTTTGATGTTTTATAAACTGCATAATGTAGGAGGACTGAAGTAGTGCTGACTGACTATAGTCAAATGTTTTTTTCCATGTTTTCCTTTCTATGACTGAGCACAATACACAAAAATTTTTATTACTATTACAAACTATTTAATTGAAGGGTATTTAACAAAGTAACAAAAAAAAAATGCATTAGATTTAGGGCTCCTTTTACAAAGATGCATTAGGGCCTTAACTCCCTTAACGCTAAAATGCCATATGCGCTAGCCGCTACCGCCTCCTCTTGAGCAGCCGGTAGTTTTTCGGTTAGCGCACCCTATAGCGAGCTCTAATCTGGTGCGTGTGCTAAAAATGCTAGCGCACCTTTGTAAAAGGATCCCTTAGTAATAAGCATTTGAATGCCAAATTCATATGTTTTTTCCTAAACATTTTTTTGAGTTCCTTTCTATACTGCCATCTCTGTGTGAAGTCTTCTTTTATAATTTGGATGATTATAGCTTGAAAAGGATTGAATATTCTTTGCTGAATATAACAATTTTCAGTAGATCAATTAAATAGGTGTTTCTGAGAAGCAATAAAGGAGCTCTGAGTAAACGGTAATGAAGTTTATTAAATAACAAAATAATAGTTAATAAGGCCCCCACCCTTTTTTTTTTAACAAAGGTGTGGTAGTGGCTGTCGCACGGCAAATGCTTCGATACCCATTGAATCCCTAAGGACAATGGAGCAATTACCATGGCCCATCATAATAACCACCATTGTAAAAAGGGGTCAAAGACTTTAAAAAAAAAAAAAAAAACACTTAGATCCAACATTTCTTTATCTGTCATCACTGAGTTCTCTTACAAGGCATAATGAGTTTTGTTCTGCTTGTTCTATTTTGCTCTTTAATGGTTGTGAATCTGCTTTGTAATTTTTTTCATGTAATGCAACTTATATAACCAATAAAAATATTGAATTTAAAAAAAATAATGATAATAAAATAATAGATCTACTAGTTCTGTGAGAAAATATTTCCCTCTTACTGTTTTGGTAATATTTTTAAGTCTTTGCATTATAATAAACTCTTTTTGTTGAAAACACTTGCCTGTTTTCTATTATTGTTCATTATGACAGATTCCAGTTAGGGAATGGTGCTTTTAGGAGAAGGAGTAGTCCCTTCCATGCCTTAAAAGGTCTTGTTTTGGGCGTTTGGGACTTGGTCAATTTTTTTTTCAAGAATAGGGCTTAAAGGTGGATGTAGTGGCGGTCTGGGCGATTAAACTCCTGAACGTATAGGTAGGCAATTCTCGAAAAACACACATTTTGGACGTTTTTTTCGAGAATGGACATTTCCCTGCTTCCTACTTTGGGTAAGGGGACTTAGACTTTTTTTATTATTATACCCCTCCACATTATATATATATATATAAAATGTGGAGGGGTATAATAATAAATATATATATTATAAATAATAAATAAATATATATATATATATAATGTGGAGGAGTATATATATATTTAATGGCAGATCTGTCAGTAACACACTTGTGAATGGTCAAGACCTGTCAGTTTTTTGGGGTCGTTAGAAGTGTGCACTACATTTTGAGCATCACAAAGTAATTTTAGGGCATCAATCTGTTTTTAATGTTAATATTAATGACCTCATTTTAATACTAATGATGTTATCTGAATAGCAGAGTCGGAGAACACATAACTCATTTGCACAGTAGAATGCACGAATATGCATGAGGTGCGTCATTGTGTACACCAGTTGGTTAAATTACGCCAACACAAAACTGGCTCAACTAGTTTAGTGACGATCGCTAGATGCACGGAGAGTTTAGTGCATTTGGGTCTTAGATCAGTGCGCCTAGCCAATCTAGGTCCCTAACTTAATTATTTAAAAAGCTTAACTGGTGCTGATAAGAAGCAATTAGCACATCATAATTGGCTTAAATTAAAATTAATTGGATAGTAAGCACATACCACATTCAGGTAGGCACCTAGTCCAAGGTGAATACCAGAAAGTTGGCATAGTTAGAGGCAAATCATGAGTGTGTTTAGCATGTAGGCGCCTGTTTTGGACTTAAGCAGGTGCTTAACTTAGGTGCTGGTATTTAGGCCAAGAAAACAACTTGGTATGTGTCTAGGGGAGGCGCTGGTAGTCTCTGTGTGATTTTCATGGGGTTTTATGTATGTGTTATGATGTTTGATATTGTTGAAATGTATATGATTTTGATTATGTTTGTATCATATTGTGAGCCACTTTGGGAAAGGCAGGATATAAATAAATAAAAGAAAAAGAAAAACTTCCCACAGGTGGAAAGAAAAATGTCAGCAATTAGACCTGTCTTAGGATCAATTTATGAATTTACTAAATTGGAGAGTGGTGGAACTGGTTATAAGTAAGAAATAGTGGACAGCTGCTGAATGCTTTGTTACCTTTCTTTGTTTGCTCCAGTCTGAACTTTTTCACCCCTCACAGTTCCTGCCTTGCTTCCTGTGTCTCTCCTCCTCAAGTCATTGTTCACATTGACTAGCCTTCCTCAGCCACACTCAGCCCTTCATCTGTATCAGCCCCCCTTCCCACAACAAACCCTCACTGTCCCCAACCCCCCCCCCATAAACACACACACATACACATACATCCCATTATATCTCCCTACCCGCTTGTCCTCTGTCTCTCATTGTTGCTCTGTTTGTCCAGTCCCAATTTGTCACTGTGCTTTGTGCGTCAGGGCTCTTCGCTGGTGAAGGGAAAATGAGTGCCTTGTTCTGCAGTTGTGTGTATGAGAACTGTTTGCTGGTAGAAGGAGAGGGAGTATTTTGGGCAGCTGGTGGGTGCTGATGTGGGTGCTGGTACTGGGTCTCACAAGGTACAGTAGGTGGAAGTGTGTACAGCGGTGTTACTGGGGTCAATGGGTTGTAGCTGTGGTGGTGGGACACTTGCATGGCAGGCATGGTTGCACTAAGGCCCTGATTCTATAAACGGTATCTAACTTCTAGGTGCTGAGGAGCGCAATTGTCAATCACCGCTAGGCACCATTTATAGAATCATGCCTAGTGGTATCTAAGCAGTCTTAGGTATTGAAACCTTAGGCGCACTCCTATTTATGCCAGGGTTTTTTGTCCTAAACGAGTGTGGTAAAGTTAGGTGCCAAGTCAAACCATGCCCAAAAACCACCCCAATCACACCTATTTTCTAGTAAGCACCCAAAGTAGCAGCATACCTTGAAGTGATAAACACCTACCAAGTTAGGCACCTACCAGCTAATTCATTTAAATTGTTTTTTAATTGCTTTTTAATGGAGCTTTTCCATTAACGGCGTTGATTAAGCCAAATTCAATAACTAAGTTAGGTGTCAATCAAGGCGCCTAACTTCAGGTGCCATTTATAGAATTTGGACCTAAATGCCTATGTGTTTGATGCCTTGCTGGAGGTGGATGAGGGTTTGGAAAGGGTCCCTGAAAGAGATATTCCTATCAGAGACTGTTCAGGCCTCACACTCGCTTCTTGGACCTCACTGACCAGAAATGCCTTACTAGGTACTGGTTTGATAGGGCTGTAATACAGCACCTCAGTGACTAGCTACAACCCCTCCTCCAGGCCAGGACCTGAAGGAACGATCCATTGCCAGTCCACATGAAGGTTACTACCTCCCTAGCCTTTCTGGTCACTGGCACTTACCAGTGCTAGTAGTTAATGTAGGCCTCCCCAGCCCAAATACAAGAGTCGTGAAGAAAAGATGTCGAACATACAGCAGTGGATGATCCAAAGCTTTGGATCATCCACTGCTGTGTGTTTGACATATTTTCCTCAAGACTCTTGTATTTGGATTGCTCTCCCCATCGTAGAGGCCTGTCTGGCTATTTTCTTCAGCCTTCCCAGCCCACTATCTCCAAATGTCTTGCTCACTTCCTTGATGCCTTCCTCACCCACACATAGCTCAGTTTTATGTCATAGACCTCTTCCTCTCAGTCATAGTTATCATTGACTGAACATGCATCGCACTCAGACACCCCCCCCCCACACACACACACACATGAGGACACCTACCACAGTAGAAAATCATATCATTCCATGATGCTCAGGGGGAGATTTTGGATGTGTATGCTTGTTACCCAGGATCCAAGTATGATGCCTGCATCTTCCAGTATTTAGAAATCTACTGTAGGTTTGACCAAGGGGAGATCACTGGTGGCTGGCTCATAGATAAGCAGGACAGGGAGTCCCAAACCCCCAGACCCACTCATCCCCCTGTCCCCACATATTCTCCCTCCTTAGGCACAAATCAGATATATTTTTTAACAGTTCATATAAATCATTGGAATGCCCATAACATGCTCATGCCCCTACCACGGCCATGCTCTCTTTTAAGCGCCATGTACTAGAATTTTATATACCAAAAAAGATGAGCACGTAAATTCTAATTATTGACAATTAGTGCCAATAATTGGTTGTTACTGCCCAATTTTCAATGCTGTCTCATTAGTTGATTAAGTTGAATGGGCAAATTGGCACATGCCCAAATTTATGCACACAACTCAAAATGTCATATACAGAATCCAGGAGTGCATAAGTGTGTGCTTGGCCATATTCCAACCAAGTTCAGCCCATATGAATGCCAATCTACAAAATATACATAATTGAAGATTGACATACTTGCACAATAGCACGTATCTGGATTATTCACATAAATCCATTAATTATATCAGCATTTATACACATACTTACTACCAAAATTTAGGCAGCCCCTTATTGCATTACTACCATCTGATTAGAACAGCCCCAATTTTTCTGTATATAATTTTTTTTAATCAACAAATAAGTTTTAAATAGAAGCCTAGTGATGTCCAATTATGTATTTTCACTTGATTGATTTGGGAGAAGTTGGCAGGGATGACCATAGCTGTTGGGCTTCTTAATCAAAAACTCAGGCAGAAAAGCACAAGACAGAGGAATCACAAAGAGAGCCCAATAGCTTTATACCTGTCCTGTTCTTTGAAATGGTATTATATCAATCAAGGTTTCTACTAGCGTGGAAAATCTTTGAATATGATCCATTTTTGACTTAAAAAACTAAATCGATGTTGTTCATTTTAATAAGGTTTCAGCCACAGGGACAATTGAAGTTCTCAAGAATGGGGTCCAGAAAATGAGTGCCCATCTGTCAGAGGCATTTGGCAAGATCAGTTTTCAAGTTGTATAATCTGCCAAATGCATAAAAAGCAGGTCTGTCCATTCTGACATGCCTTTTGTGAATTGGAGCTTAGAGGTATGATTTCTTCATCCTTGTCCCTAGTAATATCTTTTCCATTGCATACACATAAAGCACCAAACTCTTCTCTGCTCTCAGTGGACTGAAGAGGGCCAAAATCAAACTTTCCATTTTCAGCCCCATTAACTCTGCCAAATTCACTAGTCCATGTGAAGCATGACTAGTAGACATGCAATTTACAGAGTTTATAGGGATGAAATCAGAAGTTTAATATTGACTCTGTTTACCCTTTTATTGGTTTGGAAAGAGTTGTTGTTTTGTTCTGCTTTTTTTTTTTTTTTTACTTCTTATTTCTTTTAAATCATTGAAAGAGTATATAAATACTTTTAAGGTCACTATATTGTTCCATGTCAAAATGGATAGGTTGCGATAAATCTGGTTTTGCTCTGCATCTATAAACTCATTATTTCAGTTTCTTTAAATCAGAAGCACACAGTTTCTATGGGAGTAAAATCAGAATTGGCTGAGCTTCTCTATCTTGAAATACTACTACAATCTAATTTAGACAGGACATTTCAGGGTTGGGGAGATTATAGTGGGTATGGATATCTGACAGCAGTGAGTGGGAGTTAAGAGTTGAAAGCAGTTTCAAAAAAGTGGGCCTTTAGCTTGGATTTGAACACTGCCAGAGATCCAAATCTTTGGGTGATATGATGTATTGATTCAGGCAGCCTGTTCCAGGCATACGGTGCCGCAAGAAGAAAGAGACAGAGTCCGGAGTTGGCAGTGGAAGAGAAGGGTACAGATAAGAGGGGCTTGCCCGATGAGCGGTAGTCAACCTAAATTCTTTATTTAAGAGTGCATTTCTTCAATTGTTATCAAAGATACAGAAATGTGATCTGTGCATGTGACATATATAGAACTAGTGATTCTTTTATACAAGCTTAAATGTAGCCATGCCAAAATGCCTATAGCAGATGGGCACATATTTTCTGGCATATGCTCTATAGAAGTGTTTCTCAACGGTCCTGGAGAACCTCCTTGCCAGTCAGGTTTTCAAGTTATCCACAATGAATATGCATGAAAAAAATTTGCATATAACGGAGACAGTGTATGCAAATCAAGTTTATGCAAATTCAGTGTGGATAGCCTGAAAACCTGACAGGCAAAGGGGTACTCCAGGACTGAGTTGAGAAACACTGCTCTATGGGACCTCTATTTACTCATAAATGAATTAATAGAAGGGGCAAATATCTTATTAAAATGAATGTTTTAAATGTATTACATGAATCCATTTTCAAAGTCAGAAAGGATCTGACTAGTTTACACCATAAGCAGCTTGATACCATCCCAAGAAAAATGTCCATCAATCAAAAAAATAGGGGGAAAAATTATAAAGTAGATGAGTAATTCCAGTAGATGTATTAGGAGATTCTTAGGCTTTATTCCTATTATTAACACTGGCTGTCACAAAACAGGGTTAGCTTTCCGACGAGGAGTAGACTATTCAGTATAATATTAAAAGGAACAATAAAGGTATTGCTGAATTTTGAAAATCTCAAGAATTAAGGAAAGTGAAAGATGGAAAGAACGTGACCAAGATCAAGGGCTTCTTTTACAAAGCCGCGCTAGTGGCTGCCCTGCGCTAATGGCCCAGAAGCCCATAGAGATTTAAAGGGCTTTGGGGCTGTTGCCGCGCAGCTTTGTAAAAGAGGCAGCAAGTAACAATGGTATATCTCTGAGCGTAGAATACTGGAATGGTAAAACATTTAGGCCCAGAGTTACTAAGCTGTGATAAAACCATATCTGGTAAGTAGTCACCCGGACAGTTCCTACCCACCAATTGCCATCCAGATAATTGCCACCACAGACTATTCCCACTGATGTCAGGTCCCCCTCCCATCCCACCCCCCCACCCCCCCAAAAAAAAAACAGTTCCTCTCCTGGTATTACCTTTTTTTGTAGGTTTGTTCTCCCCAGTTGCTGATTGGAGCTGTGTTATAACAGCTAATTGAACCTCGGAGAGTTCTCTCCGGTCGCTGACTAGAGCCGCATTGGAACAGACAGTCTCATCAGTTTTGCAAGAATACTATCTCTCCTACAACCCCAACCATGTGACATCTTCTAAAATTGCTTTTTACTGCCAGTGCAATGCTGCGGATGAATTCAAGATGTTCTTTTTGCTGAACTTCCACTAATGTGATGTATCTTATTTAAGTCCATGGTGATTGCTGTTTTTATTTCTTCTTAAGTTATATAAGTGATACTTTAGGCTCTAAGGGTCAAATTCTATAAACGGCATCACAATTGTAGGTGTTGGTAGGCATCCTAGCACTGTCTAACCAGCCAATCGGGACGCATGTTTAAAAAAAACCAACAAAAACACCCCGAGGCAGGCTGCCTATACCTTACGCATCTGTTGCTGTTGAGGAAGATGTGTAGAGACTCTTAAGCTTGCCCAAGGCTAGGTGTGGGCATGGTTTCACCTGGAAGAGGTCTTAGGTGAGCTTAGGCAGCCCTAGACATTTTCCTAGGGCCATGATAGGTGCCTGAAATGTAGGCCAGCAAAATGCTGGTCTACATTTCAAATAGATGATGCTGCTGAGCTGATTGCATCAAGGCAATCTCCCTTCTGCAATCAGTTTAGCGGCTGCAGCAGGGAACCCAGAACCCGCCCCTCCCCCCTGCGAAGTCAGCCGGCAGAAGGGATGCCCACTCCGATTGGCCAGATAACTAATGCCTCTCCCATAAGAGAGGCCTTAGGCATTTGAGCCAATCAGGGCCTTAGGCCCCTTCCCAGTACATCCCAGAATGCACCAGGAAGGGGAAGGCCTATCATTTTGCAGTGGCAGGCCTGCCACAGGATAGAGTGGGCATCCCTCTTGCTGGCCATCAGATAAAGGTATGGGATCATTTGGGGGGTTCAGGGGTGGCAGGAGGATCTTGGGGGTGTTGGGGAGTGTCAGGGTTGGAGTCGGGGAGTGTTTGGTGGGGTTTAGGGGATGATAAGCCTAGCAGCAGGAGGGAGTGGACATTCCCCCATCTGAACAAAGTTAGTTTTTTAAAAGTCTAGAACTTTTGCTTTTGAATGACCTTCTCTATACCCATCTTAATATTAAACTGTACCATGCAGTGATCACTGGATGCCAGATGTTCACCCAATGTAAAATCAGAAACACTTTCCCTGTTTATAAGCATTAAGTCCAGTGTGACCCCCATCCCGTTTGGGTTCCATTACCAACTGCTGGAACAGTTCTCCTTGTAGAGAACCAGGATCTCCCTACTTCTAGAAGACCCCACAATCAACATCCGGAATGTTAAAATCACCTATTTTTAAAACTTCCCCCTTTTTAGATATATTCTGAATGTCTACTATTAAATCTCTGTTTACTTCTTCTGTCTGTGAAGGAGGCCTATATATCACACCAAAGTAGATATATTCACCATTCCCTCTTTCCAAATTGATCCACGGTGCCTCTTCCATGCCCTGCAATTGTATGGCTTTAATATGATCTTTAACATATAACGTTACTCCCCCTCCTTTTCTTCCTACCCTGTCTTTCCTGAACAGATTATAGCCTGGTATAACTAAATTCCAGTCATGGTTCTCCATGAACCACATCTCTGTGATCGCCACTATATCCAACTCATCTTCTTCCAACACAACTTCTAGATCCAGAATCATGTTTCCCATACTTCGAGCATTAGTATATACTGCTTTCCAGACATTGCCCCCTTTTCCCATCTGTGTAGAGGTATTCAGTGATTTACTTACCTGAGGGCTTACAGTCGCCTAGGAGCTTTGATCACCCTGCCTCATCACTTCTAGTTTAAAGTCCTCTTCAATAGATTAGCCAGCCTACTGCTGAAGACATTTCTTTCCTTGATATATGCATACCATCCCTACTCAGCAGCCCTTGGAAAATCATCCCATGGTCCAGGTAGCCAAAATGCATTCGACATCATCTATGTAGCCATGCAGTCATCTCCAGGATGCGAGCTTCTCTGCCTTGGCCTTTACCCTCGATAGGGAGGATGAACGAGAATACCACCTGAGCACCTAACTACTTCACCTTCTCTCCAGGAGCCACAAAGTCACTTTTGATATGTTCACATGGGTACCTGGCAGTATCGTTAGTGCTAGTGTAGATGAACAGCATCGGATAACAGTCATCAGGCTTGATGAGTCTCGGCAAGCTCTCTGTAACATCTTGGATTTTGGGATCAGGTAGACAGCATACCTCTTGTGACATCATGTCTGGTCTGCAGATGGATGCTTCTATACCCCCTCAAAAAGGAATCATCAATTACCACTACCTTACGCCTCCTAGTGGTCATGAATTCAGTAATTTCGGGGATTCCAAGCTTTGGTCCTTCCTCTCCTTGGGATGCTCTCATCTCCTCCACTTCCAGGACACCATGACGGTTCTTCAGTTCAAGGGTGGAGGGAGTCACAGTACCAATCTTACAGTGTTCTGTAATCTGAGTCCAGCTGTCTTCCCTTAGCACAGCCTCTTCTTCTCCACTAATGGAAATCTGACACCTCATGAACTATTTCAATCGATGTACCTCTCATTCTCATACATGCTTCTCAGTCTTGCCACCTCCTCTCTCAGTTCCTTTCCTTCCTTCATGAGAGATTCAAGCTGAAGACAGCATGCACATGGAGCCACTCCCTCTGCCTGGTAACATTTTCTGTCTGCACAAAGACAGAAGTTCTAATCTGAGCAGCAACTTTGGTGATATGATGTTTCCCAGCCATACTGTGGTGCAAATGTACTTACATCTTGAAGAATAAAGAAAGGGCAGAAAATCCTATCAAAGTAATGCCCTATTCCTGGTTGACTGAAAAACCTATAAATCAAAAAGCTTTTCCTTGGGGTAGGCAAGAGGGAATTAAATTAACACCAGAGCCTTTCCTCAACAGCAAATATATGCAAATTATATATGTAGTTCACAGGTTGCTGTGGAAACTATCTATAATGCTAAGCCTCTACAACCTCTCTCTTAGAGCCAGAATTACTGAGGGTTAGGCACTAGGCCAGCATTCCTCCCCTCAAGGGTCACCTGTAGAGTCTAATCTCTTAAGAAAGTCCCTGAGTGTTAGGGTTAGGAGGAGAATCTGAATATGCGCAGTCCCCGAGTATTAGGGTTAGGGGGATACTCAGAGTGTTAAGGTAAGGTTTCTTTTTTTTTGAGTGGGTGGTTTTTGTATTATTGGGAATATGTCTGGTTATAGAAGGGAATTGTCCATTATGAGTAGGTGGGAACTGTCTGGTATGAATTGACCTAGGTGGTAATTTTCCAGGAGGGAATTGGTGGGTGGGAACTGTCTGGTGGGAATTGTCCGGGTGGCTACTAACCTAGAACAATAAAATACATAATTTTATAACAGCTAAATTTATCATAGAATTCACTGCCCACAGTTCATTTAAATTTGTGTTGCTGCAGCTAGAAATGATGCATGTTCCTGGCTGTAGGAACACAAAGATAAGAGGACCCAGGTTGGGTCCACTGTATTTTTAATGGTTCAAGCTGATGAATTACAGAAGAACCCCTACATCCACAAATCTCCTTTGCAATAACCCCATGCCCACCCATATCCCCTGTGAAAAAATTCCACTCCTTGACGCCCATGGCATTACAGGGGATCTTTTTCATGAGTAGTAGGGGTACAGAAATTATTCAAAAAAATCTCAGGAAGGACATACAAATTATGTCCTATTGGAAACTATTGGAGGGACCTACCTAGACACTACAAGGTCTACCCACTGCACTCATACACAGACCCACTCACTCACTCAAACAATAATACAACACACAAGAAAAAAGAAAAAAAGTGGAGAAAAAGCCTCAGTTCGTCTCATATGGTACTAAGTGGAGTTTTTTGCCATATGAAGATGAACTGAGGTTTTTTCTCCACTTTTTTTCTTTTTTCTTGTGTGTTGTGTTATTGTTTGAGTGAGTGAGTGGGTCTGTGTATGAGTGCAGTGGGTAAACCTTGTAGTGACTAGGTAGGTCCCTCCGATAGTTTCCAATACGACTTAATTTGTTAGTTCAAGGAGTACAGAAATGATTCCTAGGGACTCTTGCCTAACATCTCTCAGCAGGGAGGCAGGGAAGGTCCAGAATGCAGCTTTATTTAAAAAAAAATTGCGAACAACCGAATCTGCAGATACTGAAACCGTAGATTCGGAGGGCTCACTGTATTGATTCCATTGGCCATAAGCATTCATTCCCCTTCTGAAATGGAGAATACATGTGTATCTTTCCCATTATGTCCTATTCCCACCCAAAACTTACCCAGGCCATGTCCTGTTGCCATAAGCATTTATTTGTTTTTGGATGTGCGTATCCTGGCTTTCTGGAATTAAGATTTAGATACCAATTTATGCACATCTGAAATACAAATATTGGCTTCTAAAATGACCAACATATGTACTGTATTACTCGCCATGGTTTAAGAACAGTGAGATCCTTATACTAATAATACATTTGCTTTTGGAAGTAATAATTGTCCATTTCAAAGGAAATAATTCTACTGTAACAGAGAAAACTATACAGCCTCGAGAAATTGTGTTAACAATATTTACGGTTTGTAATAAATATTTCATAGAAGAAAATCTGCAGTTTCAGCCTCTCTGCTACACTATTTAAAGTAGTCATAAAAATATTTTATATTGTATAACACTAGGAAAAATATGTGTATGTTTTATATTCTGCATTAAAATCCATGTTTTTGTGTTATATAATTACATGCTTAATATAGCACATTTTTATCCAATAACAACTAGGTAGTAAAACAAATGGCATACACAGACTGTTCTCTGTAAGAACATTAAAAAACAATAGATAGAATATGCTGTAAAAAGGAAATTGTCTTTAAAAACTCAGTTTTGGTGAAAAAAATGTTTGTCTTTATTAACACTTCTACTTCTTTGCAGGTTATTATCATTTAGAGCAGTGGTTCCCAACCCTGTCCTGGAGGACCACCAGCCAGTCAGGTGTTCAGCATAGCCCTAATGAATATGCATGGAGCAGATTAGTATGCCTGACACCTCCATTATATGCAAATCTCTCTCATTCATATTCATTAGAGTTATGCCAAAAACCCAACTGGCTGGTGGTCCTCCAGGACAGGGTTGGGAACCACTGATTTAGAGCCTACAAGTATAGTCAAACATTGGATAAGAGGATGTTGTTTAATGTAGGTTCCCTGTTGATCCACCACATTTATGACACCAGTCTGTACATATTGGGGGAATTCAGTATAGATCACCCAAAGTTAGGGACTGGGATGATTCATAAGAACATAAGCAGTGCCTCTGCTGGGTCAGACCAGAGGTCCATCATACCCAGCAGTCCACTCACGCGGCGGCCCATCAGGTCCAGAAACCTGTATTTAACCCTCTATCTATACCCTTCTATCCTCTTTTCCTTCAGAAAATTGTCCTAACCCTTCTTGAACTCCAATACTGTACCCTGTCCTATCACGCCCTCTGGAAGCACATTCTAGGTGTCCACTACCCGTTAGGTGAAGAAGAACTTCCTATCATTGGTTCTGAATTTGTACCCTTTTAATTTTTACGAATGCCCTCTCATTCTTATAGTTTTTGAAAGTTTGAAGAATCTGTCCCTTTCCACTTTCTCTATGCCCTTCATGATCTTGTAAGTCTCTATCATATCCCCTCTAAGTCTCTGCTTCTCCAGGGAAAAGAGCCCCAGTTTCTCCAGTCTTTCAGCGTATGAAAGGTTTTCCATACCTTTTATCAAACGTGTCGCTCTCTTCTGAACCCTCTTGAGTATCGCCATATCCTTCTTTAGGTACGGTGACCAATATTGGACGCAGTACTCCAGATGCAGGCGCACCATTGCCCGATACAACAGCAGGATAACTTCTTTCGTTCTGTTTCAATACCCTTCTTGATTATACCTAGCATTCTATTTGCTTTCTTAGAGGTTGCTGCGCATTGTGCTGACGGCTTCATTGTCTTGTCCACTATTACCTCCAAGTCCCTTTTTTGGGTACTCTCACTCAATAACTGCCCTCCCATCATGTAGCTGTACCTCGGGTTTCTGTTTCCTACGTGGAAGACTTTACATTTCTATACATTGAACTTCATCTTCCATCTCGTCGCCCACTCCCCTAGTTTGTTCAGGTCCCTTTGTAAATCTTCGCAGTCCTTTTTAGTACTAGCCCCATTAAATAATTTGGTGTCGTCTGCGAATTTTATTACTTCGCACTTCGTCCCTGTTTCTAGATCATTTATAAATACATTGAATAGCAGTGATCCAAGCACCGACCCCTGTAGAACACCACTCGTTATCCTCCTCCAGTCCGAGTAGTGGCCCTTCACTCCTATCCTCTGCTTTCTACCTGCCAACCAATTTCTGATCCATCTGTGTACATCTCCTTCCATCTCATGGTTCTTCAGTTTCCGAAGTAGGCATTCATGGGGTACCTTGTCAAAGGCTTTTTGGAAGTCTAAGTATACGATGTCTATGGGGTCCCCTTTGTCCATCCGTTTGTTAATTCCTTCGAAGAAGTGCAATAAGTTCATCAGGCACGATCTTCCCTTGCAGAAGCCATGTTAGCTTATTATCATAAGTTTATTCCTTTGTAGATGCTCCTCGATGCTATCTTTTATCAGTGCTTCCGTCATTTTCCCCGGAACCGAGGTCAGACTTACCGGTCTGTAGTTCCCCGGGTCACCTCTTGATCCCTTTTTAAAGATGGGCGTAACATTGGCTATCTTCTAATCCTCCAGGATCATGCCTGTTTTCAGTGATAAATTATAGACTTGCTGTAATAGTTCCGCTATTTCCTCCTTTAGTTCTTTCAGTATCCTAGGATGGATTCCGTCTGGGCCCGATGATTTGTCAGTTTTTAATTTTTCTATCTGCCTGTGTACATCTTCAAGGCTTACTTCCACGGATGTTAACTTTTCTGCTTGGTCTCCTTTGAAGATTTGTTCAGGTTCCAGTATGTTGGATGTGTCCTCTTTTGTAAATACTGCCGAAAAGAACATGTTTAGTCTATCTGCCACTCCTTTTTCCTCCTTCACCACTCCTTTCCTGTCTCCGTCATCCAGCGGTCCCACCTCTTCCCTTGTCGGCTGTTTCCCTTTAACGTATCTGAAGAACGGTTTGAAATTTCGTGCTTCCCTGGCTAGCCTCTCTTCGTATTCTCTTTTCGCTCTTCTAACCATGAGGTGACATTCTTTTTGATGCTTCCTGTGCTCTTTCCAGTTCTCCTCGGTTTTGCCTTTTATCCATTTCTTGTATGAATTCTTCTTATCACCTATCACTTTCTTCACTTCTTTAGTTAATCATGCCTGGTCTTTTGTTCGGCTCTTTTTGCACCCTTTTCTGAATCTGGGGATGTACAGATTTTGCGCCTCGCTCACCGTGTCCTTGAATAAAGACCAGGCTTGCTCTACAGTCTGCCATTTCTTTGAGCTGTTCCTAAGTTTCTTCCTTACCATTACCCTCATCGCTTCGTAGTTTCCTTTCTTGAAGTTAAAAGTTGTTGCTGTGGTTCTCTTTCCCTTTGGTATTCCTACTTCAATTTTGAACTTGATAATATTGTGATCGCTGTTTCCCAATGGTCCAACTACCTCCACTACCTTTGCAAGTCCTCTTAGCCTATTAAGGATTAGATCCAGAGTGGCATTCGCTCTCGTCGGTTCTCTGACAAGCTGCTCCATGAAGCAGTCCTGTATAGCCTCCAGGAATCCAGTCTCCCTAGCGCATTTTGAGTTTCCAAGACTCCAGTCTATCCCGGGATAGTTGAAGTCTCCTATAATAATCGTGTTACCGTTTTTGCATTCTCATTTCATCTCGGCTTCCATTTCTTCATCGGTAGCTTCGATTTCCCCAGGTGGACGATAGTACAGGCCCATCTTTATCTCGGGCCCTTTCCTTCCCGGTATTTTAATTCATAGCGATTCCATTTTGTTGATCGTCACTGCTGTATCCACTCTGGTCGAGTGTATGCTTTCTTATATGTTGTCGCCGGCACGCTCCAGGCAGAAGGCCTTGGAATACTGGCCACAATTAAACTCTTGTGAGTCGCTGCATGCCTCACAAGGATAAGTTATTTCAGCGTTCAGTGAAAGGGACACCATCCAAACAATAAGTTTAATGTTAAATAAATAATTGCTTTTAATTGTTCAAAACCAAAAAAACACAGTAACTTGCTTGTCAGGATTGCAATGGCAAAGCCAACGGGCTTCCCATACAAGTTAAACAGAATGTTCAATAAACAGTCTCTGGTTGAGAAACCAGAAAGAGTCCAAACTTAAACAAAACTTTCTTCCTCAGAGGTAAGTTCTTATTTAAATCATAGTCCAGGTGGAGTTCATTACCAAGAGAAAAGGAAAAACTTTTCCACCAAAACAGAGCTACAAGACAGTGTAAAATACTGGCTTCTTCAGCGACTGCAGGCTGGAAAGACAGTGTGCACCGTGTGGTCTTGAATTGCCAGAAATTAGGCCCACTATCCCACCACGTAACACGGGGCTAACCCCCACTGTCTTAGCACATCAAGTATGCTTAACTCAAAAAGGAAAAGCACAATTAAGCTTTCCAAAAAATGGAAAAACAAAACTTCCAAAACAAACTTGCCATAAACTTCAGCAACACTCAAATAATACTTGCTTTTGTGAGGCAAACCTCCATAGGAACATTCTCAGGAGCCAGCCCCACACTAGCTTCAGGGCTTATTTCCATCTCCATGGCCAATGGTTCCTCACTCAGACTGGAAGGTGATTCTCCCCAGCCTCTGTAAACTCCATGTCCTCTGGAGCTTGACTGACATCAGGAGCTCTCAGCCCTGAGCCTTGTGACCTTCCCTGCTGCTGTTCCTCCCTCTTCTGATTCTCTAGGAGCCTAGTCTTCAGGGAGAACAGCTTGCAGCCCCACCCCCAACCCTCAGGTGGAAAGGATTTCCGGTGATTTACCTTGTGATCCAGAGGGGGATGGGAACCTAGCACTGCCGCTCTCTTACTCCTTCTACAGGCCCTAGAAGAAAATTCAGACTGAGAGGCAGAAAATGGGGAATAAGGCAGATTATGGACAGTGTCTGGATTTGCACTGGAATCTGTGCTAGGGACACTCCTAGCAGGCATAGTCTGCTTATCACAATGTATAGAGCTATTCCTCCTCCTTTCTGATCTGACCTGTCCTTGCGATAGAGTTTGTACCCCGGAAGTGCTATGTCCCATTTGTTTTCTTCATTCCACCATGTTTCGGAGACCCCAATGATGTCCAGGTTCTCAGTTTTGGCCATGACTTCTAATTCCCCCATTTTGTTCCTTAGGCTCCTCGCATTAGTATATATGCAATTTAAGTCCTGGTATTTTTTTTTACTTCGCTTCCTTTCCCTGTGCTTCGATCTTTATTTTCTTCTCATGTGCTACAATCCTCTTATCCTTCTCTTCTGGATCAGTCAACTCCTGTGTTTTGCCCGTTGTTTCTTCCCAGCATTTTTCCCACTTAGTATCTTCACGGGATATCTTCTTCCGAATCGTCGGAAGAAGTTTAAAGCCTGTTCTATTCCTCTCTTGACATTGTTTGCTAAAAGTCTAGTTCCCGCCATGCTCAAGTGCAGTCCATCTCTCCTGAAGGGCTTGCTCTTGCTCCAAAACATTGTCCAGTTCCTCACAAAGTGCAACCCCTGCATCCATGCATTTATTGATTGTAGTTTTGTCTGCCTCTTCATATCTGCCCTTGGTACTGATAGGATCTCTGAAAATGCAATCTTCTGAGTCCTCATCTTCAACTTCCTTCCCAGAATCTTGAACTGTTCTATCAGTGCACTTCTACTGTAGTCTCTCCTGCTGACATCATTTGTCCCGATGTGGATCATTGCTGTGGTCTCTTCTGTCTCCACTCCTTCTAGAATCCTTCCAATTTTGTCCACGATGTCCTTTGTTCTCGGTCCTGGGAGGCAGGTCACCAGTCGATCCTCTCTCCCACCTGCTATGTGGCTGTCTACTTGCCTAAGGATTGAGTCTCCCACTAGGATCGCAGACTTTCCCTTCTTTAGTTTTCACTCCGTTCATAGGTCTATGTCCTCGGAGTGCTTCATTGCTTCTTCTTCTTTGTCCTCGGTATGCTTAGCTGCTTCTTCTGGGCATCAACTAGACCATTCTTCCCCTTCCTGTGGGATTCCTCTGTGGGTTTCTTCCTTGGAGTCATCTTCCACTTGTTCTCCCTTCCATGTTGGTGTGTCTTCATCCTCCCTCTGATGTTTGTGTTCTTCCACCCTCCTCCTGTAGGCCTTCTCAATGAATTCCTCGAGTTCTCTGACTTCTTCCTCGATGTGTCTCCCTCTCATGAAGTCCTCCTCTGTCCTGAGTGGGTCTTCTTTGATGTAAAGTCCTTCCAGTTCATGTATCCTGTCCTTCAGTTGCCTGACTTCCAAGTTTCAAGTTTATTAAAATTTTGATATAAATGCAATATCAAATATTTTCAATGTGTATAACAATAAAAGTTGTGGGGGGTTTGGGGGGGGACAAAATAAAACAATTTATACAGGTAAACATACAATCGATGTACACAATTAATTAGTGAAACATAGGGAAAGAGGAGTGAACTACAATTGTTAAAGAAAGTAGAAGAACATTTAAGGAAAAACAACGTCAGGAGGGTAATTGAAAATGTTTTACAAATAAAACTAGTTCTAAAAGTGAAAGGGAGAAGTTGTGACCTATATATAGATCTGGTTAGGTTTAAGTATTTGAGCCTGAGATTGTTGATAAAAGAGTAATCCTGTTTATGACTCGAATGCATCTTTGTATAGGTGGCTTTTTAATGTGCTTTTAAATTTTTCTAAAGAAATTTCACCACGCAGATAAACTGGTAACTTCCATATGATTGAAAAAATTGTAGCTCTTCTGGTGCCTATTATTTTCAGAGACGGGATGGTCAGCAAATGCTGATCTGTTGATTTTAGAGATCTTCAAGCTTTTCAGCACCTCATACACCGACCTCATACATATGACCGCCTCCCCGAGGAGAGGTAGTCATACATATGGCAGACTGTGCAGAACACTGGAAAGCTCATCTTCTGGATTCCCTCTGCTTCCATTGCTGTCCACCTTTTTGGAGTACTCTCTTTTATTTCACTGGTTCCTTTTTACTTTTTGGGTATGTGTTCTCTTCTGTGCCTGCTGCTTGCTACTTCCCTATTTCCTAGTTATATATTTTTCCTAATGTGCCGTGTTTGTCTAGTGTTGACTAGTGTTGTGGTGTTCTGTATTGGTTGGTGTTCCTAAACTTAGGATAGCAGTTTGAGTGTTCCCTGCTGTTGTTACGTATGTATGTGCTCTCTGTCTTCTTTATTTTTGTGTATTTGTTTGGTTATTTAGCTGTGTTATTTGTTGGCTTCCTTACCTTGATTGCCCTTCCTTGGTGTCCTTTGGTGACTCTGCCCTTCTTGAGGCCCTTCGCAAAGGCGCTCGCCTTCGCCGCGCGCCGAACGGCTACGTGCCATTGGCTCCTCCCCTTTTATGGGGGAGTTTGGGCGGTGACTGCAGATGGGGGTGAGCAGAGCTTACTCTCTCCGCAGCCCCTAGCTTCCTGTTCCTCTCTGCCTGCTCTCTCTGCTCCCCGTTTGGTGTTTTTAGCTTTTTCTCTGCTTTTCTGTTCCCTTACTTCTCACTTTCTTCCTGCTCCTCTCTGCGCTCCCCGCTGATGCTGGGCACCGTGTGTGCCGTTGGCTCCTCCCCTTTTATGGGGGAGTTCGGGCAGTGACTTTCGACGCAGTGTGGGTGGGCGGAGCTTACTCTCGCACTTTGCAAAGTGGTCTCTACTGAATATTAGCTTATTACACATTTCACACCTAACTTTTGATGCAAGCTGATATAAATATGCAAGTCCAACTAATAGCATTTAGGAATGCAAATGCAGGTATTCTAAAAATTTATTTATTTAATTCAATTTATATCCCATCCTCCCCAAGGAGCCCAGGACAGATTACATGGTAACATACATAACAGTTATCAATAAGACAAATAATTAACAACAAGGAACAGAAGACTACGGGAATAGGGTACCATAAGATGCATCTAGTTCAGTTGTTCTGGATTAGCAAACACTTGGAGCCTGAAGCATGCACAGGGAGAGAGGCAGTGTGTGCACAGGAAGTCAGTTGAACATCTATTAAGAATACAGTGGTTTGGGAGTAACTATCTGAATGTTAGCTTGTCCTGAGGAGTCAGTAAAGAGGTGGGTTTTTATTGCTTTTCTAAAGCTCAAAAAAGTCCATTAAGGGATTTGATGTTAAGAAGGTAGTTGATTCCAATACTTTGGTAGGAAGTGAGAGTATGACCTTCGTCTGGCACTTTCTAGTTGGAGGTTCCAACCAGGGGGTATTTGAAGACGATTTCCTCCTAGGAGAGGAGAGGTCTGTTTGGGACATAAGGTGGTAGTTTGGCTGATATGTAGCTGGACACCATGTTGTAAAAGGACTTGAATGCAAGTACTAAGTCTTTGAAGATGCAGCATTTGGCTTCTAATTACTAGAAATGCCCCACCCATCCCTCTTAGATAGCCACGCATACTGTGAAAATTAGGCACATAACTCCTAATGAATGACAATTAAATCCTGATTGGAATTTCCTGGGAGCTGTTGGCATGCTAAAAGCCATAACAATGTTTTTGTTCATGCCAGGAGATTCTTGAAGCTGTTGAATTGTGCAGAGGGGTTTGATGAGTATTTTTATAAGTGAGGGAAAATTTGAGGGGTAAACCTTTTATGTGAGTAACTATATCAGCTAAGATGGGCTTTACCATCATTGCAGTATAACAACAGATTGTGAATACACGTGTTTCCATATTTGAACTGTTAGCTGGTAAAGAGCACACATTGTGAAGAGGCAGAAAGATATATGCACACAACCATCCCAGTACTGCAGTTACTAGAGCTCAATTCACAACTAGGTCCATCATCACAATAGAGATCTTCTAGATATGGTTCAAGAAAAATACTTTCTTCCACAGCAAAGGATCATCAATCTAGTGTTCATAGCAGTAGAAATCCAAGAGTCAGCATATAAATTACTCCCCCATTCCAGAAACTCCTGTGAATTTAAAAAAACTTGAATACGGTTTTTCACCTGCCAAAAGGCAAGAGAGGCAGGACCCGGTTTTTCGCCTGTCAAAAGGCAGGTGAGGCTGGACCCATTTGGAGCACTGGTCTTGGCCTAGGGGCCTTCGCGTGACTGGACTGCTGGGCAGGATGGACCACTGGTCTGACCCAGCAGCGGCAATTCTTATGTTCTTATGAGAGGGCAGCTGGAGCGCCAGCGAGTGAAGAAAATCACTTGCGGAATACTCCGACCGCCTCTTCCTGTTACTAAAGTAAGGCTACACCAATCAGGAGATGCTTTGACACGCAGCTCCTGATTGGTGTAGCCCGACATTAGTACAGGAAGAAGCGGTCGGAGAATACCGCGAATTAGTGAGTCTGCGAACCGCAAATTTGCAGGGGAACACTGTATCAGCATGGAACAAGTTGAGAATGTTAGGCAACATGGACTTCATAGTGCACTAACGCAGCTGACATTTTTCAAAATGAGACTTATGCATGCAATAGGCTCAGACCATGCACAGACTCTAAGACATTATTCACATCTGTCACAAGGCCTCTTCAGGACTTTCTGTTCTGGTGGACAATGCATTCCAGTCTAGAAAAAGATATTCTCTTCTAAATTTCCTAGTATCACAATAGATGCATTGAAATTGGAAAGAGAACTCATGTAGATAGGATCAATACTTAGAGTTCATGGTCCCACCAGAAGAAACTTCATCAGATAAATTTCCTGACATTGAGAACAGTATGGAACACTTTAATTGCTTTCATAGATTACTTGGCCAACAAAATTATATTGATAGAAATGTACAATCAGATGGTGATGTATTACATCAACAATCTGGAAGGGAACTGGAACATATCTCTTGTTTTGAAAACTATCAGGGTATGTAACTTCACTGTTTCTCGTGGAATGACCTTAAGTTCCACCTATCTGATAGGGAAGCATAATTCCTTAGTGAAGAAGTTAAGCTGTGCCTTATGTCCTCATGAAAGATAAGAATGTAGCCCATATGATATTTTGAAAGTGAGACGGGCTCTCAATAGATCTTGTGATGCCTGGGCCACTGCCTATGGGTATGCATGAGCTGGGAATTGTGGCTCAGGGTAGAGCAAGGAGAGAGACATCCCTTCTCTTTTCCAAGCCTCTTAATCATCAAAAGGAAAAATCCCCTTAAACAAAACTAGGCTGGGCAGAGTTCAAAACATACACAACAGTTCATATTTGTGCCAGGATTTTATTCCAGCCCTTCTATCCAGCAAACAAGACAGCCCAAGAAAATCAATGACCACAGGGATTTTCTCTGGCATTGTTGCTCAGGCAGTATGGCAAAACTCATAGAAATAGTTCTCCAAAATTCACTAAATTATTTTTACAAGCCAAGTGTTTAAACTTCAAAACATTGCAGTGCCTCTGTTATGCAGTTTTTCAACTTGTAAATTCCACTGCTATATAGTTTGATACTTGTTCCTTAGCAGACTTGCATTACCAGTGCTGCTATACTGTAGTTCCCAATTCCAGTTCATTGTTGGCATTTGCATCCAAAATACAGTTCAAATTGGTTCTCCATTTCCATAACCTTTGAAATGGCTGCTGCACCTTGCACTCCTCTGCTCCATTGGGGCCTGTTCCTGGAACAGAGGGGAAGGCTCCATCCATTTCCATTCACTTCCGGAAGTTTACCCATACCTGTGGGCAAGCAGCAAAACAAAACCAAAGCAAATCAACATGCAGAATTTCAATCTCATGGAGACTACTGGGGTAATAGTAGAGAGTGTGAGACCTGCATCTATTCAAGCTAGCTAGCTAGGGGTTTCACACAACTCTTCACAATAGTACAAAGTCAGTTGCATTCTGACATTTCCCTCTCCCTAGTGGTTTTACAGTAGAGAGTAACACGGTAACCATTACCACAGTAATGGGACCATGTCGGGGGTATTACCTGGTATTGCTTCAATACCAGTAGACCATTTTGTGGTACTGCCATGGGAACAGGAACCAATATCATGGTTATCCTGTAGTAATGAGGAACAGGTCTGCCCTTCCCAGACCTATCTTTAAACTCCTGGTGGAATAAACTCCAGACCTATCTTTAAACCAGGAGTTTAAAGATAGGTCTGGGAAGGGCAGACCTGTTCCTCATTACTACAGGATAACCATGATATTGGTTCCTGTTCCCATGGCAGTACCACAAAATGGTCTACTGGTATTGAAGCAATACCAGGTAATACCCCCGACATGGTCCCATTACTGTGGTAATGGTTACCGTGTTACTCTCTACTGTAAAACCACTAGGGAGAGGGAAATGTCAGAATGCAACTGACTTTGTACTATTGTGAAGAGTTGTGTGAGTGACAGTAGACTCACCAGTAATACAGTTTCAAAATGGCTGCCGAGATTTCATGCAGCAGCCTTACGATACTTCTGAATGAATTCTCGGCAGCCATTTTGAAACTATATTATTGATGAGTTTAGTTGTGGCAATGGATTTGTATTGATTGTGTGACAATTTGGGCAATCATGGTAGATGCAAAATGTGCCACACTGTAATAACAAGGCCCCATAAACTAACGTGTTTATTTTTTGTTGTGTTTGTCTATCTGTGCTGGTAATTTGTGTATGCTTCTCTACATGCTGTATACATTTATTTATTTAATTTTCTATACTGTTCTCCCAAGGGAGCTCAGAATGGTTTATATGAATTTATTCAGATACTCAAGCATTTTTTCCTATCTGTCCCAGCATGCTCACAATCTCTCTAATATACCTGGGGCAATGGGGGGATTAAGACTTACTCAGAGTCACATTACATTACATTAGTGATTTTTATTCCGCCATTACCTTGCGGTTCAAGGTAGATTACAGAAGAGGATTTCTGGACATGTCCAGAGGTGTTGCAGAGTAGAGCGGGTTGCTTCAGAGGATTGAAATGTTTCATACGGTGTTAGTTAGTTTTCATGGATTTCTTGAATAGCAGGATTTTTATTTCTTTTCTGAAAGTTTTGTAGTCTGGGGTCGCGAATAGTAGATTGGAGAGTTGGTGGTCTAGTTTTGCTGCCTGTGTGGCTAGAAGGCCATCGTACAGTTTTTTCCATTTGATGTCTCTGATTGGAGGATATGTGAATGGTGTCTGGGTACTCCTGTGTCTGGTTGTGGTAGTTTGGATTAGGCGGTTGTTCAAGTAGGGTGGGCTGTCACCATTTATGGATTTAAATAATAGACAGTAGAATTTAAATAGTATTCTTGCTTGAATTGGGAGCCAGAGTGAGTCGAGGTATGCCTCAGTGAAGTGGCCGTGTTTTCTTAGTGAATAGATTAGTCTCATCGTCACTCCAGAGTTTTTTTGGTTTTCTCTAGATTAATCTCAGGACTGTGTTTTGTACTGTTTGTAGTTGTTTTATCATTGTTGCGGGGCAGGGGAGATAGAGGATGTTGCAGTAGTCAAGGAGACCTAGGACAAGGGACTGGACCATGAGCTGCAATTGTTTTCTGTCAAAGAATTTTCAAACTTGCCTTAGGTTTCTTATGACCACAAATGATTTCTGCATTGTTTTGTTGATTTGTGGTTACATGGTGCATCTCCCTATCATCATTCCAAGAAGTTTTAGAGTGGGTTGAATGGGGTATGTGACTGAATTTATTACTAGGTTTGATATGGTTTGGGTTTTATTTTTTTTGAGAAGTATGAATTTTGTTGTGTCTGGGTTCAGTTTTAGTTGGTGGTCTTTTATCCATGTTGCCACTGTTTCTAAAGTTCTGTGTAGTGTGTCTGTCATGGTGGGCGTTGGCTGATCAAAAGGAAGGAAAATGGTGATGTCGTCTGCATAGCTATAGGAGGTTAAGCCTATTTTGTCTAGGCACAAGGAGCAGTGTGGGCTTGAACTCACAACCTCAGGGTACTGAGGCTGTAGTTCTAACCACTGTTCCACACTCACCCCTACTTTGATGAATGGGATATTAAAAGGACTAACAGTAACACAAAATGCCATACAAGCAAAATGCAAATCAACTCTAGCTGGAAAAAAAACAAAAACCTGGCTCAGTAAATTGCGTACTAAAGTACAAGTCCAAAAACCTGGACTGCTCAGGGATTGGGTCAGTCTGGATTTATGGATTTTCCTGAATCTCAGACAGTACTTTTAAAATTCACCGTCTCTCCACCATCCAATGTCTCTCTCTCCCTCTGTCTCTCTTCTCTATCATAGAAACATGATAACAGATAAAGGCCAAATGGCCCATCCAGTCTGCCCATCCGCAGCATCCAGTATCTCCTCCTCTTCAAAAGAGATCCCACGTGCCTGTCCCACGCTTTCTTGAATTCAGACACAGTCTTTGTCTCCACCACCTCTACCACCTTTTTTGTAAAAAAAAGTATTTCCTTAGATTACTCCTGAGCTTCCTTTCAAAGGAAAGAGACTTGTCTCATGCACATTTATGCCACATAGGTGTTTAAATATTTTTATCATATCTCCTCTCACCTGACTTTCCCCCCAAAGTATACCTATTGAGATCCTTAAGTCTGTCTCCATATGCCTTATGACAATGATCACCTTCCTCTGGACCAACTCATTCTGTTTATATCTTTTTGAAGCTGTGATCTCAAAAATTGTACCCAATATTCTAAATGAGATCACACCAGAGTCTTATATAGGGGCATCAATAACTCCTTTTTCCTACTGGCTATACCTCTTCCTATGCACCCTAACATTCTTATAGCTTTTGCCGTCACCTTTTCAACCAGTTTGGCAATCTTAAGATCATCACATACTCTCACACCCAAGTTCTTTTCATCTTTCATGCATAAACGTTCTTCACCCCTTAACTGTATTGTTTACTCAGGTTTTTGCAGCCCAAATGCATAACTTTGTATTTCTTAGTCTTCTCTCTCTCTCTCTCCCTTGCACCCTAGGTCTAACATTTCTCTCTCTCCTTCCCTTGCACCCTTGGTCCAACATCTCTCTTCACTCTTCTCTCTTGCAGTATTCTCTCCTTTTCTCTCTTTCACTGCCACATCCAACATCTCTGCCTCTTTTCTACTATCCACCATCCCTCTCCCCCTCCCTCAATTCTATCATAATTTCTAACATTTATCCCTCTCTCCCCATGCACCCCTATTCATAAGAACATAAGAATTCCCGCTGCTGGGTCAGACCAGTGATCCATCGTGCCCAGAAGTTCGCTCCTGTGGCGGCCCTAGGTCAAAGACCAGTGCCCTAACTAAGACCAGCCCTACCTGCGTACATTCCGGTTCAGCAGGAACTTGTCTAACTTTATCTTGAATCCCTGGAGGGTGTTTTCCCCTATAACAGACTCCGTAAGAGCTTTCCACCACTCTCTGGGTGAAGAAGAACTTCCTTACGTTTGTACTGAATCTATCCCCTTTTAACTTTAGAGAGTGCCCTCTCGTTCTCCCTACCTTGGAGAGGGTGAACAACCTGTTTTTATCTACTAAGTCTATTCCCTTCTGTATCTTGAATGTTTCGATCATATCCCCTCTCAGTCTCCTCTTTTCAAGGGAGAAGAGGCCCAGTTTCGCTAATCTCTCGCTGTACGGCAACCCCCCAACCCCTTAACCATTTTAGTTGCTCTTCTCTGGACCCTTTTGAGTAGTACCATGTCCTTCTTCATGTATAGCGACCAGTGCTGGATGCAGTATTCCAGGTGAGGGTGTACCATGGCCCGGTAAAGCAGCATGATAACCTTCTCCGATCTGTTTGTGATCCCCTTCTTAATCATTCCTAGCATTACACAGATGGCTTCGTCGACTTGTCGACCAGTACTCCCAAGTCTCTTTCCTGGGGGGTCTCTCCAAGTATCGCCCCGGACATCCTGTATTCATGTATAAGATTTTTGTTACCTACTTGTATCACCTTACATTTATTCACATTGAACCTCATTTGCCATGTTGCGGCCCATTTCTTGAGCATGTTTATGTCACGTTACAGGTCTTTGCAATCCTCCTGCATCTTCACTACTCTCTTGCCCCTCTCTTTGCAGTGTTTATTCCTCCCTTTTCCCTTTCTCACCTCTCTCCACCCATTTGTAGTATCACTCCTTTCCTCCCCTCCACCCCATGTCCTACAATCCTCCTTCTCTTGCCCTCTCAACTCTCGTGCAGCATCTTTACTTCCTTCCCTCCCTCCCCCACCATACCCACAACTAACTCTCTCTTTCTTGCCAGCATCTGGGGAGCAGGCTGGGATCCCACAGTCCCTGCACCTCCCTCGCTTCACTCTCTGACCTCAATGGGTCAGGGTCAGTGGCAGAAATTTGTACATGCTACCTACCACTACCCCGGAAGCTTCTCCTCTGCTGCATCCTGCCCTGGCAGAAACAGGAAGTTGTGACAGAGAGAGCAGGGCATAGCAGAGGAGAGACTTCCAGGTTAGTGGCAGGCAGGAATTGCTACCACTGACCCATTGAAGTCAGAGAGTGAAGGGAGGGAGATGCAGGTACCGCAAGAGCCCAGACTGTTCCCCCAATACTGGTGTGGAAAAGTCCTCTACTGCTGGGTAGGCATGCCTGAGCACAAACTGGTTGGACCAGGTCTGCCCATGGCATTAGCGTCTTCACAGCTGTGCTTCGGAAGTAGAGGACAACTAAAAGAAGAGGATAAGTGGGAGGGAATCAGGGAGACACTAGATAGTGAAGGAAGCCAGATGGACAGAGCGAGAGAGAGCAATGCACCTACATTTACAGTACAGAAAAACATTTTGAATTGGTGAGTCTGGATTCTCAGGTGGTCTGGATATCACAATTTTCAAGGGTCCAGATTCTTGGGTGATCTGGATTCCTGGCATCTGAATTTTTGGACTTGTTATTTAAATGAAACCAGTATAACCCTACTGCTCCTTTGTTAAAATGTATATAGCACTTGCCACTGGTGAACATGTACAAGGGAAACATTTCTGCCCTGTGTTTTTGGTGTTAAAGGACTTTGATAAAAAGCCTGAAATCACACACTTTGGTCTCCTCTTCAGCAAAGATAAGTCATTTTTTTCAATGTATCATCTGAGCAAGGATCACTTAACTCTTTCAAATTGTCCAGCTGACCTGTCACTGTCAGTTCTCAGACATATTTCCTGGGAGAAATCTTTTTTTTTCTTCCATTTTTAGATAGGAAATTGTTATTTGCCATCGGTGTCACTCTTGATTCATCTACAGAGTCTATGCCAAGAATAAGTGTCCTTTCTTCACCATTTCAAATTATAGCTGAGCCTCTGCAGCTTGAAAGTTTGTTTGAATAAAGATTAACTCCAAATGAGGCAACCTTCTTGATTCTGATCAACTTCTACTTCAATAGCAGAAAAGGTAGCTAAGCTTCTGGCTGAAAAATCTAATATTTTGCTTTCTCACAAATAATGAGCTCTTGATGTGTTTTAGAAAGCATCTATATGAGTGTTAGAATAAAAATAGGTTAAGGGAAGACAAAAGAGTCCATAGCTAGCAGAGGTGAACACCTGGGAAAACCTTGCCAATGGCATAAACTAGAGAAATAAATATTTTTTTGGTTTTGAAAATGTGTGATACTGACTTACATTAAGCTCTGTGAGTGATACATAACATCCACAATCTTGGCAAAGTAGGCCAAACAGTATTTTTTATTTACCTTTGAGCCCATTTAAGGATCATATTAGAAGTGCAGAGATTCTTATGCAGAGGAAGTGGGGAAGAGGCTGAATTGATAAGAACGATTTCCTCCCTGCTCTATCTTAGCATTCATTTGATAGTGTCAGTGACAATTTGGATGTGTCTATAGGGAAATGGAATTTATTGTTTGCTTCTGCCCTTGCAAAAGTTGTTGTACCTTTATGACTGGTTGGAACAGCACAGAACAAGATATAAAATTGGTTTACTGCTGTTCTTGGAAACTTGAAAAAAATATTACAGCAGTTTGAAGAAACTATGGAGGCAGTCAAGATGTCCAGCTGATAAACAGCTGTGAAGGGCAGAAAATAAAGGATAAAAGAAAAAAAAACAATAGCCACAAAATGGAAATATTTTTCTAATATAATTGTTTCCACTTTTAATGACACTCCCCCAAAAAAGTATGTCAATTGTAATGGATCAATTAATGCTGCACATCTACAGCCAGAGAACTACTCCCCGATTCCTGATGGTAGATCACTTACTGACTTTTAGTAGACCAAGATTAAAACCATAAAAGAGACTATTTGTCCTCTCAGGCTTCTGAATTAATAATTTCTTTCCTGGAGTCTGTCCCTTTAGTGCTCTGGATGATGCTTTATCCTCATAATCTGTTGTGCAATCTTTCACATTCTTTTCTTATGAGGAGTAGTTGGCTGAATATAAAATATCAAAATACCATTTGTTACAACATCTACTATCATAAGGCTATGCCTAATCAGTCACAAAAATATTAACTTCAAAGTCTCCAAATCTAAATCTTTTAGAAGTCTGATCCTTCAAGGGATCATAATTTCTAACAATGGCTTCTGAAAATCCCTTTTGCTATTATAGGGGTTCTTTTATTAAGGTGTGCTAACAGATTTAGCATATGCTAAATACTGGCAGCCCATTGTATACCTATGGACTGCATGGCACTTAGACTCAGATTCTCTAAATGGCACCATTGTTGGCGGTCGCCGATCACGCCATCTAGAGAGTCGTCTACAGTGGTGTTAGTTGCCATAAAGCGCCTCTAGAGGTACAATTCTGGCGCCTTTTTTTAGGCACCTTGAATTTTCTTTTAAGTCCACTTTTAAATGGCATTTTGGACTTAACTTAGGTGCAGGTAGAGCGCCTATCAGCATCTAAGTTTAGATGCCATTTTTAGAATATGGACCTTAATGCATACTAATTTTTTAGATTATGATAAATCTGTTAATGCACCTTAGTAAAAGGACAGAATGGTTAAAAAAAACAAACAAACCTCAATAATTCCAATACAACGGGGAAAAAAACACTGTTACAAAAACTCCATTCTAATCAACATTATTGAACAGAGCTAGAAATGTATGAGGGAGTTCAAAATTCAAAAAATCCTAACTGTGCCCAAAAAATTCACAATTAAAAATATTACAAAAGAACTTAGCATGCAATTGATGACAAATGCACTACTCATGCTTCAAGGTACTCCCCTTTCAAAGAAGCATAAATAGGACTGACATCAAATCTTGATCTCCCCAAGAAGTTGCCTTCAATCTTAGATCCTTCCAGCATGTTTAAAGCATATGTAATCATCACTCTTTATAGCACAGGGAAACAAAATCCTATAAAGGGTCACTTGTTTGACCTCCATCTGCTTCAGTGGGTAGAACTTAAATAAATGTACAGTATACAATATGGAGTGATAATTTATGCTTTAAATATGCTGGAAGGATCTAAAATTGAAGGCAACTTCTTGTAGGTATGGCAGCCATGTTTATGCATCTTTGAAAGTGGAGTGACGTGATTGTATATAGATACATTGTACTTAGGGCAATGGGGGTGGGGGGGATAAGTGACTTGTTCAGAGTCACAAGGAGCTGTGGTAGGAATTGAGTCCAGCTCCCAGAGTCTTAGGCTGCTGTACTAGCCATTAGGCTCCTCTTCCACTCACGCCTCCATTAATGTTCCTGCTTACTTAAACTGCACTGAACAGATAAGAGCAAAGCCAATGAATAACACCTCTGACTGTCTCAGCATTTCCCAGGTAGTACCAGGATAGTCCAGGAGCAAAGCCTGAGTAGAGTTGGGAGTTATGCAAATATTGGCAATATATTTAGTTACAGAGCTTGCATAGCTAACTGGGCAAATAGGGTGGTTCAAATAGCAGTCCTGACATTGCCTTATTAACTATTCAGAAACAGCACTGAATATTAGAGCACCAATAACTAACCCGATATTCACTTAGAGAGATTTAGAGAGGTACCAGATCCTATCCTGGTGAGAGGAGTACTTGTACCCTAAATGGCAGCCTACCTGAGACAGGTAGGTCCCAGCAGTTGTAGAGTTGAACCAGTGATTGAAGGCAGGCAGATACGCAGGTCCAGAAACAGGAGCAAACCAGGTGAAGGTAAGGAGCAAGCAAACACCAAAACAAGCAAGAGCTAGAACCAGAAGCAGTGATGAAGTGATCAGAAGCATGGAGGTTTTCCACTGCATCCTTGCCAGGACCAGCCATTTACAAGTCCATGTGAGATGACAAAGGAGAAGACTATAACTGAAAAGAAGAAACTTAGTGCCCCAGGTTATGAAAACAAAAAGGCAATGAAAGAAAACCTACTCAGGCTACAGGCATAAATTACTTCCTACATGGCCCTAATGTGGCCTCATCAGATGAGGTTGGGGGTTTGTAAGTGAGAAAACGGGGTTTGTAAGCTAGAAAGCAAATATCTGTAAAATAACAACCAAGAAACAGATTTGTCCAAGTAGAAGATGTATGACTTATTAGCAAATATCTGTGTCTGTGCCACACTCATGTAATTGAAAAAACACAGGCAGAAAGCGATTGCGAAAAAAAAAAAAAATAAAATATATATATATATATATATATATATATATATGTTTTACAAATTGACACTCAATGCTAAAAGATAAAGCAAAAAAACCATATACAGTTAAAAAATATACTCCCCCTTTTTTTTTTTTTAACTAAACCGCGATAGCGGTTATTAGCGCAGGGAACCGCTAAATGGTCAATTATTATTGCTGCAAGACAGCCAAGTCTAACCCACCCATATGCATGCCAAAAGCCTGCCCATAACATGTCTTCATCACACCCATCTTGAGCTCTGGACACTCAAAGGCTGGGACACCTCGCTAGATGTCCAGAAATGTAGTTTTGATTATCGGCACTTGGACATCATGATGATTAGGATGTCCAAGTACCGATTTAGGACACTTTTTGGATGTTTATATTTTTTGATTATGAGCCCCAGAGTATCTACTACACATCCCAAAAAGCAAGTAATAATAAGAATTGTCACAATATGGTTTTGACCATATTAAAGCATGTTTCCTATGGCATTCAAAAGCAGAGTGTATGTTCTTCTAACCAAAAGCACAAGTGGAGAGAGAGCATTAAAAATGTGTCTCGTTCTACAGTGGAACTGAATCTAATAACACCAGCACTTGCACTTCCACTACACTTTCAAACAAAATATTCTCCCACCCCAAATAAATAGACCTACATCTTAAATGATGGCAAAGCATTTGGCTGCAGCTTTATTGAACACGTTAACACAAATCCATCCATAACATAGAATATCAATTTTCCCCATTCACATGTTCCCACTCCCACCCTAAAGCTAGTCGGTGATGACCTAGCTTCTTTAACAATGAAACACAAATCTCCAATCACAATGGTACAGGATGGCCCGTGGCACTGCCAGCCCTCCGCTTTAATTCTCATAAACCCCTACTTCAAAGGCATCCGACCATCATGGTCCGCAGTGCCACCAAGCCATCACAACACTTGTGGTGGTATCGCCCACATGTGTCCCTCTCACATTCATTTTCTCCCCACTCCATCTGCCATCACTAAACACACGAATTTAGCTTCACTCCGCCACCCCCACAAATACCCACAACAGCTGTGCCTGCCTCCTCACCCCAATCTGCACTTCCCCAGCCCAAACACCCAAGAGCCCCCACAGGGAGGGGAATAGGAAGGGCAAAACTCCCACCACAAACACACACACACTTTAACCCTTCATGTTCCTCATCTACCCAACAATGCGTTCTTGCTCAAATTCCCTTCATAAATACCTCACAACAGCCGACTCCTTTCATGACCCTCCAACCTCACCCATCCCTGTCCAGCAACAGTCCTTCTCTTCCAACACCACCCTGATACCCACCCACACGCACACACACTCCCACCAATTCCCTTTCCTTCCATCCCCGCCAGTTCACTGGGGCTCAGCCGATATTATTATTCCCCAGCTAAATGCAGAGGGTCCTTTAAACACTGCAAAACCTTAACCGACTCATTATTCCATGCAAAATGTTCTTTGCTGTAAAAAAAAATGCTATACAAACTACACACTGATGGAACATTTAGAGAGTTTATATTTATTCCTAAAGAGAATGCAATCTCTTGGTGAATATTGCTCTCAATTAAAGAACATTAAAAACTTCGTAACTGGTGGTCTTTGCGCAGGAATGTTTAGCAGGAGCATTTAGAAAGCTCACATTTATTCCTGGGAGGAATGTAATCTCTTGGTAAACACCACTCTCATTTAATGAACATTAAAAACTTTGGAAACACCAATTTATGCTCAGCTAATAACAAACAACCTACAAGAAACTATACATTACCAAGAGTCAATTCCTGTCGTCAAACTTGCAAAAACTTTACAATTTCAGATAATAATGAAAATGGCACATAGTTCAGAACTGTGAAGCTCTAAAAACTGTCATACTGTATGCAAAGAACTCTTTAAGCACTGCACATACCCTGGTTAACAAGACTAAGAATGTTGTTATCATGCCCCTGTATCGCTCCATGGTGGGACCTCAACTGGGGTATTGTGTTCAATTCCTTATCTCAAGAAAAATATAGCGGCACTAGAAAAGATTCAAAGAAGAGCAACCAAGCTTGGAAAAAAGACAGCTGAGGGGAGATATGATTGAAGTCTACAAAATCCTGAGTGGAGTAGAACGGGTACAAGTGAATCGATTTTTCACTCCGGCAGAAATTACAAAGACTAGGGGACACTTGATGAAGTTACAGGGAAATACTTTTAAAACCAATAGGAGGGATTTTTTTTTTCACTTAGAGAATAGTTAAGCTCTGGAACTCGTTGCCAGAGGATGTGGTAAGAGCAGATAGCGTAGCTGGTTTTAAGAAAGGTTTGGACAAGTTCCTGGAGGAAAAGTCCATAGTGTGTTATTGAGAAAGACATGGAAGAAGCCACTGCTTGCCCTGGATTGGTAGCATGGAATGTTGCTATTCCTTGGGTTTTGGCCAGGTACTAGGGACCTGGATTGGCTACCGTGAGAAGGAGCTACTGGGCTTGATTGGTCTGACCCAGTAAGGCTTTTCATATGTTCTTATGTACGTGTGTGCCCAGCAACAATTTATTATTTCTATAGTGTTTGGGGACAGAGTAGTACTGAAACCTAGAGGGTACTATGGGGCATTTTTCACTAATATACCCCCGCCCCTTTTATCAAGCTGCACTGCTGAGCAGCGCAAGCTAAATGCCAAGCTGCCCATTCTATTCCTATGGGTGGCTCATCATTTAGCTTGCACTACTCAGAAGCGCAGCTTGATAAAAATAGGGGATAGAGTACCGTGACTAACATGTTTTGGGGTTTTTTTTATATTCTTTATTCATTTTCAAGATTACATTAAGTGTTAAAAATATTCCTTCACATTAACAATAAATTCATCACTTACAAACAATCACTGGTCACTGTTTTAAATTCTATTTTGCCACATATTCAGTGCAACTATACAGGTAGCAGCAACCCTAAATATATGTGGACAGCAGTGGCTACCTCAAGTGGTATGGAGAGTTGCAATATTCTGAAAAAGTGCCAAAGAAAGATCCTCTTTGACAGGCACAGTGAATCCAACACACAGAAAAGTCGCAGAGCAGAAAAGCCCACAGCCAAGTTCAGGATCGACAAAAGTAATCTTTATTCATGACAGCCAATGAATATCAATGACTATCTGTAAAGTTAATCAAAAAGCTCATACTCCATCATCACTTCACCCTGGCATTATTTAGATAGTGTGTAAGAATATTCAGCAGCACCATCCAGAAAGTCCCAATATAATAAATCTTTTAAAATATCCAACCCTGTGTTTTTAGAAATTTAGCTGAATTGAAAGGAAGCACTTCTGGTATATGTTTAAATCAAAAGAGGAAAAATGGCATGAAATATTGCATTTTCAAAAACTATGTGCTATTTTCTCTACCAAAGGATTTGCTGAAAAGGCAAGTGTAAAGGTCCACTTGGATATTTTACCTAACATGAGTTTCAAGGACAAAGCGACTATAGACTTTCAAAATCTGTGAAGCATTTGTAATACTCAGAGACTTTGGGCTCCTTTTACGAAGGTGCGCTAGCGGTTTTAGCACACGCGCTACTCGCTAACACCTTGCATTAGTATTTTTCGAGCAGCGCGGGCTTAGCGCGCACTAATCTTCAGCGTGCGCTAAATCCACTAGCGCACCTTCGTAAAAGGAGCCCTTTGTATTTATTGTGAACAGCTTGGAAATTGTCCCTTAAGTATGAAATGATCAGAGCCATCTTACCTACAATATGAAAGATTTTTGTAGTGTCATCCATGTTGAATAGCTATTACCATATCTAAATGTCACTGAATCATTTCAGATGTATCTCAGCATTATGTCTGACAACGTTATATATCAATTCAGTTAATGTCATATACTGTAGGGTTATATCGTGTCATACTGTGACACACAATAAGGAATGAGCCATTACAGTACTCTTACCACACATTAGTCATTGGCAGTCATCTAGTGTATCTTCCCAGGATGCATAATTCTCCCCCTGCATCCAAAAAAGAAAAAAATCTGCTTGACTTTAAAGTCTAGTGCTTCTGGGTCTAAATATACGGCACTGTCTGCATTCTAATGTGAAACTTGCTCTTTAGAAGAAGATATATGATATGTGGTATGGCAGTGAAAACAAAGTATTGTACAGTAGTGGAAATGACTTTTCAAGTCCATTTGTTTCCTCTTACTCGCTCTGCCACATTGGCAGTATCTCTTTGTGACAGTGACAGTTTTGCACTGGAATAATGAAAATGAAAGACATACTATACACGGCTAGCCTAATCAATTTTACTCTATACCACTGAATCTTACCTTCACGAGCCGCAGGGGTTTATCCTGCAAACGGATTACTTTGCTGATGGAGCTGGACAAAAAACATGTCCAGTCTCTTTTTATATTGCCATAGGCAAAAAAAAAAAAAAGGAGGGGGTTTGTTTACAGACTTTTAGTAAGTGTCTTATCTAAGAATGCAGAATGCACAGTGATAAACATGCTTTATGCATATACTCAACCTGTCTAGAGAAACTGGAACCAGAGAATCATATAGTAAATTTAGAATAGCAAAGGTGTTAGGGGGTATGAGTAAAGTGCATTGGCAAAGAAAACTGAACAAATAAAGAAAAAAAAAACCCTGAACACAGATCTAGCACTGAACATGCCATTATCTGGATGTGTTGGGAGAGAGGACAGGGGCATGACAAAGGCTGAGGAGAAGAACGACAAAAGAGGAAAATGGAAGGAAGGCAGAAGAAAGAGAGAGAATAAGGTAAAGAAGAAAAGAGATAGAAGGAAGAAGAAGAAAACAAAGGGAGGGAAGGAAGAGAAATAGAAAAAGTAAAGAAGATGGAGGATGGAAAGGAAGACCCAAAAAGTAACAGGGCAGCCTATTCACAAGCTCCAATGTGGAAAAAAAAAAAAAAAGAAAGAAAAGCAGATCAGATGAAAAAGTCCTTTCAAAAGATATTTATTAATAAACTACACTTAAATTAGACAGCAGCCCCACACGGCCATGTTTCACCCCTTCCAGGGGCTGAGTCAGGGCTATAAGAACTAGAGAATGACAGGGGACCGTTTACCGTGGTAAACCGTAGTCACCGCAGTAAATCCATAGGAATGGAGACAACTGATTTACCGCAGGAATGGGGACAAGACCTTTTAGCACCCTGTGGGAGTGGTGAAAAGTCTTGCTCCTGTGGTAAAAAAATTGTGCCCATGTCAGACTTGGCATCTCCTCCCCAGCTCTTCTTGCACCTATTTTACCTTCAGGAGCCAGCCATGCCACGATGAAGACAGAAGGAACCAAAAACCAAAGCCTGAGACCAATGTGATTTGAAGAATAAAATTACCAGACAACAAAAGGTAGAAAAAAATTAATTTATTTTATATTTTGTGATTAGAATATTTCAGATTTGAAATATGTATCCTGCTTGAACTGGTATTAGACATAACTGGGGACTGCAAAGCTCAGGCAGTGCTTCTTTAGCTTCCAGCTGGCTTAGGGCTCACTCTTTATGACTAGGGGGCAATTGCCCTCCCCTAACACTATTCCTGCCATGTATGACTGCAGTATTCTGTTAGCTTCATTTTTCTATGTAGCATTCTGTAGTAATTTGATTTGTTCAGTTTTCACAATAATGGAGGAGATATTTGTGAAAGGGAGGGGAGATAGGGGTTTTGTTGATCCTTGCTCTGTATTATTTGTGTTTATAAAATAACAATTGTACAGAATATTGTCTCTTTATATACTTTAATAAAATAAGTTCAGTATAAAATCATAACTATCCGAGGCTTGTGCAAATGGGATATGACAGTTTGCAGGATGGGGACAGAGCTTGAGGGGATGGGGCAGGGATAGGGATGAGCTTACAGGGATGGGGCCGGAACAGTGATAAATTTTTTCCCCGTGTCATTCTCTAATAAGAACCACTTGGTGTATGAATATGATGTCACCTAATTGGTGGATTTAAACTTCTGTATTGTAATAGCAGCAGTAGCATGTAGTCCTTGTTTCTCTGGATGGAAAGAAAGATGCAATAAGGGAAGGGAGATGAATAAGAGCCACAGGGAAAAAGAGATGAGAAAATAAGAGTTCTTTCTTTTAAACCCTAACCTTGTGTTGTGATTTTACAATACTATTTTGTTAATATCATTGTAGATTGCAAGCCACTCAGAAAGTTGTTTTACCCTTGGTGTGGGATAGTATGATTTGAATAAACTTGGAAATTTAGAAAGATGGAATAATGGGGAAAAGAACAAAGAAAAAAATGACAGAAGGAGAGGGAAGAGAATGTTAAGAAAGAGAACATGTTGAAAGTAGAAAAGAAAAGAGAAGAAATGGAAGAAGAAAAGAGAGAGAGAAAAAAAAAAAATAGAGCAGAATGACTGGGCAGGAAGAAGGTGAAAGAGAGGGAAAAGAGAGAGACAAATCTAGGGTATCAGAGGCGAGTTGTTAGACTGGTTCCGAGGTTTCCTTAAGTCCTGCACCTATCAAGTAGGTTTTAACTACAATCTCTCTGATACCTGGAGTAATCCATCTAGCATTCCGCAGGGGTCACCCCATTGCTTTTCAATGTTTACATGTCATCACTAGGTGCGCAATTGTCCCAACTGGGGATAAAATTATTTAGTTACGCAGATGACTTTACGATCATTATCCCATTCACTACCTCTCTCTCCGAAGTCACTCCTATGGCAACAGAAGTACTAAATATGATGGAACAATGGATAACTGAATTTAGACTGAAGCTAAATTCAGAAAAAACAAAATTGTTTGTAGCCTCGTCATACCCACTTGATACTAAAACATCATTGTGCATCAATAAACTTAGTTACCCTATCCAATCTACTATGAAGGTATTGGGTGTAATACTAGACCAGGGCCTAACCATGAAAGACCAAGTGGACTCTTTGGTTAGAAAGGTTTTTTTTACTCTCTGGTAGCTTCGGTCCATTAGAGCATATTTTGATGCTTCATCATTCAGAATTCTGGTATAATCCCTTATACTGAGCTAACTTGACTACTGTAATATCGCCTATCTGGCAATTTCCCAGAAGAATATGCAGCGATTAAAACTGGTGCAAAATGCAGCGGTCAGGCTGATTTTTGGGTTGAAGAAGTTGGATCATGTAACTCCTTCATACCGGCTCCTGCATTGGCTGCCGATGGAGGCACATGTGAAATTTAAGTTTGGATGTTTTTGCTTTAAGGTACTATTCGGCCTAGCCCCCAGATATATAACTGATCTTTTCTCTTTCTCAACCAATAGACATAAGAGAAGCTCAAACTTGAATTTTGTTTCTCCTCCGGTTAGTGGATGTAAATTTAAAAGACATCATCAACATCTTTTCTTATATCAGGCAGCATTATGGGGTAAAGATCTGAAACAATTACTCATGCTTGCGAATACGTATGGGGAATTTAGAAGACACCTAAAACCATATCTGTTCCTAAAGTACTTAGCAAGTTGCTCTGCACAATCTTTCCCCACAATATCTGACCGCTAAACTTTAACTCTGTTAGTTCTACTCAATCTGTAACATTTTTAATCATTGTAAATTGCATAAAACTTCATGGTCCTGCGGTATATAAACTGTTATTATTATTATTAAATGGCTCTAGAAAAATGAAGCTGGATTGAGACATCTGGGTTTTACTTCCATTGCTTTCAATTACCAGTAGATTATTGTTATTTTGGTTTATTTTGACCATTTTTTAGTCTGGTCTACATGGATGAGGGCTTTGAGTTTTATTTGCTGGTCTTTCCTATTTGACCATTAACAGTGGAGAGCCTCCAACTGCCTACCTGTTGTTGTCAGTGTTCGCCTACTTCCCGCCGACTCCCTGCTGTTGGTATCAGATGTGTTGAATGGGGTCGCGCAGGGTTGGAGTTTGTTTTGGGCAGTGACCCATGTTGGGGGATCCGGTGCTACGGAGGAGATCAACTGATGTTTAAAGTGGAAGAGAGAAGTCGAATTGGTGCATCGGCTTGAATGAGGAATGAGTTTTGAAGAGGTCGCCTCTATTTGCCAGTGCCTGGTGGTTCAGCCCAGTGCGGTGGGAGAGCTGATGGTGGCAGAGGATCACTGTTTCCATCTGGTGTGTTAAACTGAGATTTTCTTTTGCTCACGTTTTGTTCCTTATTGTTTGAGCAACTCCTTTGCATTTTTTCCAGAAAAGCAGGTGAAAGTATGTGCTGAAAGAAACAGAAAAAATGCATAATGGTTGTGGCAGCCTTGGCCCCAACCTCATTTTGGATTCTGGTGGGGAGGGGGGTACCAGCTCATCCTTTGCCTCAGGCACCTGATTGCTGTGAACTGCCCCTGGAGGCAAGACATTTATTAGATAGCCTATTATATAAATGAAGCAATAATTGTATATTTGTATGTATGTCTCTGAATTAGATGTTGAACATGGTCCTAAGGATTTTTGATAAAATGGGGTGAATCTATGGATTTCAGGTGCAAAAAAAGTGATTTAGCATGGTCTGGAGTTCATCAAAACTCATTTGGGGTAGCAAATGGGGTATTTTCACAGTGTACTCCTGCTGAAGAATGCACTAAGGCCGCGTCTCTGTAGCTATTACTTCTACACACCCTTGAAGCCCAAGGACACTGTTACCTGAGCACAAATTATATTGCAATGATAGAGTAGATCAAATTGGAAGGGGTTTGCGCAGCTTGCGCTATATGTTAAAGAGGGAATTGAATCAAACAGAATAAACATTCTGCACAACACAAATAGCAGTGCGAATCCATATGGATAGAAATTCTACGTGTGAATGGAAGGAATGTATGGATAGGGTTATTCTACTGTCCTCCGGGACAGAATTAACCGACAGATGAAGAAATGTTTTCAGAGATTAGGAAAGTTGACAAATTTGGCAAAAGTATAATAATGGGTTATTTCAACTATCTCTCAACATTGACTGGATAAATGTTACATTAGGGAGTGCTAGGGTTGCAGGGGAACTACAAGGAATTACAGACTGGTAAGCCTGACCTCAGTGCCAGGCAAAATAGTGGAAACAATTATATAAAATCGTGGAACATGTAGGCAAACATGATTTAATTAGACAGAATCAGCATGGGTTCAGCCAAAGGAGGTCTTGCCACACCAATTTGCTTGACTTCTGTGAAGGTGTGAATAAACATGTGGATAAAGGCAAGCTAGTTGATATAGTGTATTTAGATTTCCAGAAAACGTTTGACAAAGTTCCTCATGAGAGGCTCCTGAGAAAATTAGAGAGTCATGAGGCAATGTTGAATTGTGGATTAAGAATTGGTTATTGAACAGAAAACAAAGGGTAGGGTTAAATGGCCATTTTTCTCAATGGAGGAGGGCAAATAGTGGTGTGCCACAGGGATCTGTACTGGGACCGGTGCTATTTAACTTATTTTTTTTAATTTAACTTATTTGTAAATGATATGGAAATTGGAACTATGAGTGAGGTGATTAAATTTGCAGATGACATTAAATTGTTCAAAGTTGTTAAAATACATGCACATGAAAACTGCAGGAAGACCTTAGGAGACATAAAGAAAGAAAGACACATCTATTCTAGAACCCATTAATGTAACGGGCTTAAACACTGGTTTTATAATAGTATTATGCTGAAAACACTGGACTTGGTAAATAATGATGTACAAGAGTAAACTTATTTGTCTGAGAAGTATCCTCTTCCACCCAGCTAAAGTGCATGTTGACATGTTTTAGCTGGGTTAAATGGAATCATTCCTGAACAGCATTCATATATTTGATCTCCAAATATGAAGTGTGCTATTTATAAAACATACAAATAGTTTTTACATTTATATACTGTATTTTGGTTGCTTGTTTTAAAATGAAAATAATATGAGTGGTTTCTCTTTGGAAAGTAGCTATAGGCTAACAGTGGCATCATGCAATGCAAATGCTACAGGCTGTTCAAAATTGTCCCCATGTTACTTTTTACCCTTCTCTACAGCTACTCTACTGTTTTTACATGAGATCTTTAGCCATTTCAAGGGAAACCTTGAGAACATTTTATGTGCTGGAAACTCTGGAAATATCAGAAATTATTTACACTGACGGTTTGATGACACCCTGTACTATCATGCTCTATAGCTCTGCATTTCTATAGATACCATTAACCAGGGGAAGTAAGTGGCACTAGTAGAGCAGAATGTCTCATGGGCTCTGAGAAATACCAAAGAAAAGCTTCTGACAATTAGCAATCCTTGCAATGATACAATTTCTGCTATTTCTAAAAATGGGAATCTACTAACACTAATATAAGATGGTAGAGATGTGTGCAGGCTATAAAAGATTGTTTTCTTTTTTTTTTCTTAAATTTTCCTAATTTTCAGGCATCTTTTCTGGTTTATTTCACACATTCATTTCAATAAAAACTGTTATTTTTTACTAAACTGCAATTGCGGTTATTATCACAGGGAGTTGTGCTGAATGTTCCACGCTGCTCCTGATGCGCAGTTTTAGTGTGCGCACTAAACGCTAATGCCACCATTGAGCTGGCATTAGTTTTTGGCGTGTAGCACGGGGTTAGCACGCGCGGCAAGGTAGCGTGCACTAAAAATGCTAGCACACCTTAGTAAAAGGAGCCCTAAGTGTCAACTCCTTAAATGTACTTTTGTGTCCACGCCTTAAGTGTCAGTGAGCTCAAAGTGTGAGTTTATAGATTTAAATATAAGAGTATATATAAAGCACAAGCTGTTCAAGAGCTCAAGAGGAGGAAAAGCCTCAGAACCCAACCCTTGCCATCCAATGATTTGTTTAAAGGTTAAAAGAGTAGTGAACCTCACTGGCATAAAAAAAAACCTCCTCTGTTCATTTAAAAAAAAACTCTGTGTGGTGCAATTATTCACAACACAGTAAGATCAAAATTACTTATCTTACGAGGAGGATTAGCACACAAACGATGGCCAGCATTTCACAATTCTTGCTGACTCATGGTATAAAAGTTGTCATTGAAAAAGTATCTCCCTGCACTCAAAGCTTGTGCTTTCTACAGGCTCTTATATTTTCACACTTTGAGCTCACTGACAGGTAAGAAGTGGACTTTGAAAGTGCTTTTAACACACTTTAATACCTGTCATGCTTCAGTGGGTGTGTTGTGCATTGCTTATAGTGTACAGAATACTGTCGCTTTTGTGGCTAAGTGTAAACTTACACATGTAAGTGGCAGCAAAAGCTTATAGCACTAGTCCATTAGGTTGTGTGTAAGTGGCATGGGGGCATATTTTCAAAGGACTTACGACACACAAAGTGTAGGTGTATCTAAGTACTTTAAAAATGAGCCCCCCCCCCCTAGTGCATAAATGAAAAGGGGATCTCAAAAGGGTAAATCAAAGAAGGGGCTGCCATTACACATGCAACTTGCCACACTTGGGTATCTGCAGTTATACCAGGTCTATGGCTGGTATAATTTCTCCACCTAAAATGTAAATTGTGCCCAATCTAGGTTATACTAGGATTTTATAATGGAATCTAGGTGCCCAAATGCCACTATAGAATAGAATCTGAGTGCATGATCCTGGGGCACTTAAAAAAAAGGTGCCCACTTATAGAATTGCCCCTATGTGTGTTTCCCTTTTTATAATAGGAATGCATGTCTATTTAAATATATGAGTTTTTGCGCAAGCTCTGAGGTTTGCATAGGTTTTATAAAGAACCTTGTTTCAGTCAGTTCTGTAAACATGGGATCAAGAACATAATTACCTTTAATTCCCCCATTTTTTCTCACTCAAATAAAAATTAGTGGTTCCACCAGCTAATTGTCATCACTTGTATGTAAAGATTTGTGAAACTGGGGAACTATCACAAAAAAAAGAAAGAAAGAAGGAAACCTTAACATTAAAACAAAAAAAAAAATCTGTGCACACCCCAGTCAACCTTAATTGTTGTAGGTATTATGGATTAATTTTCTACTCCAAAAATATATCCATCTATTATAATATAAATGCATTTCAGTGAAAATTCATTGTTAGTACCAACCTGCTGACAACTGTCATGCTTTATTTTGTACTGGAGGGTGCTTTGTGAACAAAATTCCTACAGCTACAAAATTCCTACAGCTGGTCTGTGTTCCATATATGGTGATTCGGTGTAGGATGGGCTGGGATGGCATCATTGTGAACTCCACTAATATGGAACATGAGGATGTTACTGGCCAGACTTTACGGTAGATATCCTGCAAACAATGGGATAGTTGGATAGGCCGGAGTGAGCTTGGACAGCAACTTCAGCATTTGGAACCTAGGACAATACCAAACATTACAGTCTAGAAATATCAAAGAAGAGACAAATTAATCTAATCATGTATTTTTTTATGAGTATAACTTAAGGGCTATTTGCTGTTTAATGATCATCTGTTCTCATAAAAACACAAACAGAAAATCCTTGTGTACTTTGTCATGTAAAAACTTTTTATACAAAGGCTTTGGCCTTTAACCCAGAATAATCAGTGGTGGCAGTTGATGTGAGATATCTTTGTACCATTACTGATCAGATCTTTTCTAAGATTATATAGAAATACATACTTTTTTAGCCTCGGAAAATTTTGTTTCCACCCGGAACAAATGTTGGCAATGTCTGAACCTTCTTATAAAAGTGTCATAACAGGACTAAATTGAAATAATAGTGGCACTGTGTAGATTTCTGGAGACCACACCTTCAAAAAGATATAAACAGGATGGAGTCGGTCCAGAAGAAGGCTACTAAAATGGTCAATGGTTTTCATCATAAGGCGTATGGGGACAGACTCAAAGATCTCAGTATAAGAGAGGCTGGTCAAGTAGTCAGGAAAGCAAATAGCCAACAAAGTAAATGGGGGGGCAAGACATTTTTTAGGTATATTAGTGACAGGAAGAAGTGCAAAAGTGGCATTGTGAGACTCAAGGGTGAAGGGGAGAATTATGTAGAAACTGATAGATATGGCTGAATTTCTCAACAAATATTTCTGTTCTATGCTCACAGCTGAAGTGCTGGGAGTGGGATCAGCCCCAGTGGCATTTTTAGGATGCTTGAAAAGATAAAACTACATGAAAGGAGGACTAAGAGGAAGCAAAGATCTATATAGGAGGGTAGGAAAAGGGAGTAGAGACAGACAGACAATGAATGAAAATATGGAATCAGAGAGCATAGAGAAAAGGGAATAGTATATGTTTATTCACAGTGTAACGGGACTCCATTTATAAGAGCTGACCTTACCCTTCTATCTAGCAGATCTGAAATAATAAATGTCGAGAGATCTACCTCAGGTAAGGTGCCCTGGTATTTAAGGTTCTTACTAAAATAACCTTATCTTTTCCTTTCAAAGAAAGAAGGAAGAACATGTGAAATTTGTTTGTGACTGCAAATGATTTTAGTGCACACAGAGAATAGGTTTACCATTACACACTGTTAAATACTGATATCTGGAAAAGATGGTATGGTGAATAGTCAACAGATATTTTGATGGATTTAACTTTAAATTTTATTTAAATAAGATGCTATGAAAATTTAAGTTTCAATTAATTGTTTGAAATAAGAGGCCAGAGAGTGATGATTAATGAAATTCACTCGGATTAAGGAAAGATGAGTAGTGAAGTGCCCCAAGGATCAGTGCTGGGACCAATTTTATTCAATATATTTGTGAGCAACATTGCAAAGGATTAGAAGGTAAGGTTTGCATTTTTTTGTGTATGATACCAAGATTTGGAACAGATTAGACACCCTGAAGGGAGTGGAGAACATAAAAAGGGATCTGCAAAAGTTAGAATAGTTTAATGATTTGGCAGTTGAAATTTTAATCCAAAGAAGAGCAGAGTGATTCACTTGGGGGGTAGAAATCCAAGGGAGACATATACACTAGGAGAAGAGAGGCTGATGAACACAGACCGGGAGAAGGACCTTGAAGTGATTGTTTTGTTGCCTTCAGATTCTTGAACACTATGGCCCGGATTCTCCAAACAACATCCTGATTGTAGGCAGCGGTAGGCATCCTACCGCTGTCTAACCAGCCAGTCAGGATGCACGTTTGTTAAAAAAAAGCGCCAGAGGCAGGCCACCTAAATTGGCGGTGCCTCCGGGAGCCTAGGGAGGTCTTCATGCCCATCTAAGCTCACCTAAGGCTAGACGTGGGCATGGTTTTGCCCAGAAGTCACCTTAGGTGAACCTAGACGGCCGTACACATCTCCCTAGTCCAGTGGGAGACACGTACAATGTAGGCCAGCAAAATGGTGTGCAGTTGGCAATGAGTGGTAATCTCTGCTCAGTGTTTGCTGGCTTTGCTATTCTAAGTACTAGAGCTGCTCTTTGAGTCGCTCTTGAAAGGTTTCAAACTCACGCTGAAGGTGCTCCTTATCTTAAAAATTTAGATTTGAGGTTTTTATATTTTTGGTGGAGTCTAGGGAGTTAACTTTCCTGCAATGCTCTAGAGCATGCCCAACTTATATTTTGGTGTCTTTTAAAGATATTTTGTCTTCGGGTTTTTGCTATACTACATTGTAAGTAGACATGGTCGCTAAGCTTATCGTGGCAAGGGATCTCCCTGCTGCGATAAGTTTAGCAGCCGTGATTGCAGCTGCTAGTCATTTCTCTCCCTGAACAAACGCTGCAGGAAAGATGCCCAATCCCTCCTGCCTGGAACACCCCTCACCAGCCCCTTGAAGATCACCAGCAGGAGGGTGCCCAATCCTTCCTGCCAGAACACACCCCACCCCCCTGAAGATCACTGGCAGGAGGGTGCCCAATCCCTCCTGCCAGAACACCCCCCCCCCCAAACAGATATCACAATATCCACAAATGTTATGTTGACCTGTGTGGGGTTTGTCTCCTGAGGCTGCAGAAAAACCAGAGCGTACTACATAGTTATCTATATTTCTTGGCCATGAGAAAGCCACATAGGGCAACTCTTGAAATGTCTAATGCAAGTGCAGCACATGCCAATGACAGCGTATGCTGTTAGCAATCATTGACACTTGATCCGAAAATGTAAAAATGCATACCATTCTTTTTTCTTCTGAAGCATTGCTGGAGGTAAGTAAAAGGTCATGATTAGCATATAAGGCTCTAATAAATGCTTTTTGTACAACCTAATGGGAATAACCACGATGAATAAAATGGTTATATTGAACCTTAGCCTGAATGCGTCTAATGTGTAAAAATTGTCTAATAGGAAGAGATTGTTTAAGATGCTTAGGATGGCAGCTGTTATATCTGAGATAATTATTAGTATCAACTAGTTTCCTATATACCGACTTAGACAAAGTTGACCCTGTTTTGACAATTAAAATGTCCAAAAATGAAATCTGATGGCAATCGCAGGGCCTTAGGCGCCTGGGCCAATCAGGACCTAGGCCCCTCCCCAGTGGGAACACCAGATGTTACAATTGAGAGCTCCTTTTACAAACCTATGGGCTTCGGTGCATTTGCCACAGCAGAATTGCTACCACAGTTTGTAAAAGAGGTCCTGAGAGTTATAACTGAGGCAGTCAGGATAAATACTTTTCTGTGCCTCCCTCCCGCCACTTACCAAATAGCCATACAACTAAACAGACCAATGGTCCATCAAGTCCAGTAGAGTGTTCTCACGGTGGCCATCCAGGTCACTAGTACCTGGCCAAAACCCAAGGAGTAGCAACATTTCATGCTACCAAATCCATGGCAAGAAGTGATTTCCCCCATGTCTTTCTCAATAATAGACTATGGACTTTTCCTCCAGGAAATTGTCCAACCCTTTCTTAAAACCAGCTATGTTAACCACTCTTACCACAATCTTTGGCAATGCGTTCCAGAGCTTAACTATTCTCTGAGTGGAAAAAAATTTCCTCCCATTGGTTTTAAAAGTATTTCCCTGTAATTTCATCGAGTGTCTCCTAGTCATTTGACATAATGATCATGCTACGTGTAACGGCTGCATTAGCCAACACCCTTACCACTGTCAAAAAATGTATCCACATCATAGAAAACTAGACCTCAACCTACCACCTCAAACTAAATAAGAACAAAACCAAATTCCTTTAGCTAGCACCATCAACTGACCCATACTAAATTCCAAGGATTATAGTAGATGACACAGAATTTCTATTAGAACTATAATTCCGAATCTTTTAGTTCAATAAATTTTATTATATAATACTTATAGATACAACCAAGTCATAACAGATTTACATTATACATAGGAACCAACAATATCCTATACAATAACAGTTATATAATACATCAGAAAAAAAGTATTAATTAACACAATTAAAACAAAGCACAAATAAAGGTAGCTCACTAGCAACTACCAATAGATAATAACAATAATCAACATATAATTAACACCATGGATGTGCATTAATAAATTTCAACAAAATAAATCTGTTACGTCACTATATTTTATGAGAGGTTTCCATATCTTACAAATCTTAGGAGAAGAAATTGATAACCACCTATCCATGAAGAGCCAAGTACAATCAATAATAAAACAATATTTCCTTGTGATGAGAAAGCTAAGATCCATCAGAAAATACTTCGAAACAGAGGCTTTTTGAGTTTTAGTGCAATCCCTAATGCTGCCTCAACTAGACTAAAACTAGACTAAAACTAGACTAACTAGCTCTAAAGCATTGCTATTGTGCTTACAACTAGTTCAAAATGCAGCAGTAATAGTCATATGTATGGATTATGTAAATTGGAACACCTACAGCCCTACTATATGAAACTACATTGGCTGCCCATAACTGCAAGGATCAAGTTATAGTAGGCATCACTGCCTTTAATTTCCTGACAGGCAATGCCTCCAACTATCTAAAAGAGTTGTACTCCAGGGTGCCTCCAACAGATATTCTACCAGAAATCTTTTCCACTTAAAATTCCCAGCATGCAACAATATAAAGTCTACTAGGTAAATTACCTTATCCATCCAATATCAATTAGCAAAATGCTGGAACCAACTACCACTTACATTACAATCTTGTGACCACTATCTCAGGTTCAGAAAACTTTTAAAAACATGTCTATACCAAGGCAGGGAGCTAACTCTGAAGTAACTGAAATAGTAATCATAAAATCCCAATTCTAAACTGTCTAATGTAACTCCCGGGTCAAAACGATGAGCCAATGATGGTCTACTTGAACTTGTAACTATGTATTTGTAGCTATGACCTAACTGCAATAATAACTATACTGATATACCTGTATTAGCAGCTCTATTGAATGTCCTTATCAAAATGCACATTGTAACTTCCTGGGTAACTGACCTAACCTCTTGTAATATAATCTGACCTGGAACTGAATAGATAAAAGTGGAATAGAAAACCTGATTAAGATAATATAACATAATATAAGCAGTACAAAAGCCATTAGGTTAAACAGCTGCTACCAGGTATCACATGTGTACACCAAACTGACATATTACTAACTAATTTGTCCTACCAGCCAGGCCTCTATCCAATTTTATGTGGCCTACCACCCACAAAGCTGTATCCTATACCTGAAGGCACCCTAATCATTTGTTCCAAGATCTCCTGCAGAAAAAGATTTTGTCCAGCATAAGACAAGTTAATTTCATTCTCATGAAATAAAATTGTTCACTGAGGTCTGCCCACTTGAGCTGAATCTGCCTACTGTCCTTCTGTTTCCAATCTGCCTTTTCCTCTTCACTGCCCCCTGAGCTATCATTTCTGGCACCTAAAATGAATCAGAATCACATTGGACCAAACTAGGAAACAAATCCAAAATTATTGCAAAATCTAATCAACTGTTTACAGTTCCACAGCCATCAAAAGAGAGAGACATAAGAAAAACAATTAGTGGTCAATAAGGATGAAGAAAGATGATCACAAACTGCCAGTATGGCAAATGAAAGTTTATTGAATGTACATAAACCTGATGTGGCAACATTACAGCAGATGCCTGCATTCGGGGGTGTGGTGTTTTTTTTACCTTGATTTTATGCCCATAAAATGACTTGCAGTGTGCACGAAGTACTTGCATTTGTATCTCATTACTATGTAGCCACAGTGACCTTAAATATCACCACAGTAGAGCATGACAAATTGAGTTAGAGCCTAAGTTGCATTAAATGGCAAATAATGTGACTTAAGGTTCAAATGCAGCCTGATAACTTCCCTCCTCTTATCAGAGACATGGAGGAACATTTTTGATAGGATGTCTAAGTTTGACTTTGGACATTTCCCACAAGATGTCAAAAATCGGAAGCAGAGAAATGGCCATTTTTGAAACCGGCAAAACCCTTAGATATCCAAAAAGAATTTTTTTTTTTTCAAAAATTGCCTACTTAGACATCTTGGCCGCCAGGCTGTCCAAGCTTAGGACATCCAACTTTGTGCATTGTTTCAACCAGAAAAACCTCCAAATTCAAAAGTCCAAATACAGACCATTTGGACATGGGAGGAGCCAGCATTCTATTGACCACACAGACATACCAACAGAGTAGTGTGGCACCTTAGAGAGGTAGTGCTGTAAACTTCACATAAAAGGTGCCGGATGTACATCTCACTATATACCCCTTATAATTCATGCTGAGCCCTCCATAACTCCCCCCAAACTTACTATACCCACCTGTCTACCACCCCAATAGCCCTGTCTACCACCCCAATAGCAGTATAGTAGAGTTTTGGTGGCCTCTCATGTTCCACCAGAAATGTAGTGTTAGAGTGGCTTATGAGTCTGGGTCCTCCTCTTTATGGTTCGGTAGACCACCTACCAGGCTAAAGATACCTGTGTACAGCTCTTCCAGGCTTTCCCATGCCAGGTGCTGTTGTTCTAGAGACAGGTATATGCTATTTCATTCATATATTTCTGGGGTGGGAGGGGGTTAGTGACCACTGGGGGAGTGCAGAGGGTCATAACTTAATCCCTTCAGGGGTCATCTAGTCAGTTTGTTTATCTTTTTGGCACTTAAATGCATTTAAAACAGGTCTAGCTCAGAATGTCTAACTTTCATTCCAAGACATCTTGGGAAAGGTTTGATTATTACAGTAAGACGGCCAAGTCTAAACCTACCCAGATCATGCCTCCAACATGCCCCTTCACACTTTAGATGCACAGCAGCTAAAAGGTTTAGCTAGACATCCAGAATGTCGGCTCTGAAAATCGGTATTTGGATGTTTTGCCGGAAGAAATGTCCAAGTGCTAATTTATACCTTTTTTTTTAAGTCCTAGTGCTTTGAAAATACCCCTAAAAATCACTTCTCTTTTCCTTCTGGCTATTCCTCTCCCTATACACCCAAACATCCTTCTGGCTTTTGCCAGCACTTTTCCTCTATTTGGCCACCTCAAAATCATCACATGCATTGACCCCCAAGTCCTATTCCATTTTCATATACTTCACTCCCTACACTCTATCTTTCCCTCAGGTTTTTATAGCCCAAATGCATGACCTTCTATTTTTGACCTAGTCTTAGCTTCCAAATTCTGGACTATTCTTCAAGCTTTGTTAGATAGTCCTTCTATTAGAGAGTCTGGCCTGATAAACTCATTAAACCTATAGCTATTAATGTTATCTGTTTGGGACCTTCAGGGGCAAGTCAGTCACAATAACATAATCTAATGCTTGTGTACCAAAAAATACCTCAGAAGTAGTTCATACAAATGAGTGATTTATCTATGGAAATGGATTTTTAAATAATTACCCATCACATATGTGAGTAAAAGTAAACACACAGACCCATATTCTAAAATGGAGCCTTAAGTTAAAGTGGTACAGTGGTTAGAGCTACGGTTTATTTGATATACCGCATTTCTTAACAATTGTAGTCAAAGTAAGGCGGTTAACAAATTTTTTTTAAAAAAAAGCAATGGGTACAAGATTAAAAAAAAACAACAACAACAACCAGGGGAAAGACCAATACTGTAAACAAACTGGGACAAAAGGATAATCAGGGAAGGGATGATTACAATATTTATAAGGGAAAGGGGAATTTAATAAAACAAAGGAAAAACACAGGTTAAGGGGATAAAGTTCTTTTTGTCTTGTATATTCTGGGATAGGAGGCGTCTGTAGGGATTCACAGTCAAAAGCCTTTCTGAAATAATAGGCCTTCAGCTGTGACTTGAAGACTTGAAGAGATTTTTCCAATCTCAGATAAAGTGGTAATGAGTTCCGAAGCCTCAGAGCCATCACTGAGAAACTTGCCTCATGGTTAGCATCCAGGAACATTTGTTGAAATCCGGACGTCTGGTAACCCTAGTCAGGAAAAGTATCTCCACCAATTAATAGATATAATTGCGTGCTGGCGGAGAGAGAACACATCCACTTATACTTTGAAAAGCTTTCGAGTCCACATAGTGAAATACACCTGTATGCTTTTCACCACTGAGGGCCTTTCTCAATTTATTTATTTTTTTGTAAACATAAGATGGAATTATTTCTATTCACAAAATTTCATTCATTTTTCTAAATTCTGAACCTGAGTGAACCAAACCTCCTAAAAAAAGAACCTCGGAAGTATCAAAACAACTTCATTTTCAAAAATGGGTCCTTGAAAGGCATCAGAAGAGCAGAGATATATTTAGGAAAAGAAAATATGTGCATGGCAATTGAAAGGCCACCATCACTGCCTCAAAACCTTTGACATTTGTACAATCCTACTGGAAAACATATCATCATTCGCTTGAAGTGGTATGTTACCATGGAGAAAAAATAAATGATATATTTGTTCGTCACTGCTACAGAGCGCAATGCGTATGTCATTGAAAAACTGTGAAGTGGCAGTTATCATTGGCATTCAGTGGATAAATTGTCTAACTTTACACAGCAGTCTTTTTCACTTCTTTTTAACCCATGTATAATGTGAAAAAATGTTACACTAGCTTGGAGAAATACTTCCCATCTAATCCCGTTTCCTTCAGTAGCTCTATAGAAAAGGAAATCACAGCTTAATGGAGATTGGAGCCCACTGTTCCAGAGTGTATAGAACAGCTGTCCTGCAAAACATAAAAGAAAAGACAAAGAAAATGAAGCACAATTAAAAGTAATTTCAAGTGTGCCATTCAAAGCAGCATGTAGTTACAACCTACCTCCGACAAGGTTTTATCTTCATTCTTTCTTGTTTCACACAGTACATAGCACACTTTGGATGTCAGTACACATGTCTCAAAGCTTTTACAAGGCCCATGCCAGTATTTCATATTTTAATACAATTTTATGCTTGCTCATAAAGGTTTTTACATGAATTTTATATTATTGTCCTTGTGATTATACCTAGGAAATAGCTGGTGCCAAACTGTTGTGAAAATTCTCTTCTTCAATGTTCCAGCTCTATTGCTTCTATAGCCTGCCATATTAGTTCCAAGAGACTAGCCAAAGCAGCTTACCACAGTATAACAAAACTTTTCAGCAAATGCATTCCTCTGATTGCATCTAGATCCTGGCAATGCCCCCGATTCGCCCATGTCCTTCCATGGCCACACCCACTTTGAAATGGTTTACCATGAAATTTAAGTGCACTTGTTATAGAACAGTTTGTTAAAATATGCACCAACTATTAGTAAGGGTCCAAAATATATCCTGAAAACTAAATGGCGTATATTAGATCACCATCCCTAAGGACTCTTCTTGTTATAGAACAGGGCATAGGGCAAAATCAATGTGTATCTCTTAATTACTGCCTTTGATTTCTTTTTTTGTGTCATATACTAACACATTTATACTACATAATATTGTACAATTTGAGGGAGATTCTGCAAGGGCCACCTAATTTTGAGTGCTTGTAGGTGTCTAGATCAGAGGTGGGCAACTCCGGTCCTCGAGGGCCGGAATCCAGTCGGGTTTTCAGGATTTCCCCAATGAATATGCATTGAAAGCAGTGCATACAAATAGATTTCGTGCATTTTCTTTGGGGAAATCCTGAAAACCCGACTGGATTCCGGCCCTCGAGGACCAAAGTTGCCTACCCCTGGTCTAGATCATACCTGCTGGCACCTAACTTAATTGTTTTAATCAGTTTTAAGTGGCATGATAATTGATTATGCCATTAAAAGCCAATTAATAAACAATTTTTTAAAAACCCTAGGCACCTCTCAGGACCGACAGCTACCATCCAGGCACCTAGCGACACTTAGTGATGCTGCACACAGAGCTGGCCTTAGGCATCATTAAGCACCGCTAGAAACGATTCTACAATGAACCTAGGTATCGGAAATGAAGGTCTTTAAAACCCTAGCCTACATTACCAGTGCCTACGTTTGTCGTTTGGTGTCAGTAGCCACGATTCTCTAAGTCAGGGGTGTCAAAGTCTCTCCTCAAGGGCCGTAATCCAGTCAGGTTTTCAGGATTTCCCCAATGAATATGTGTGAGATCTATTTGCATGCACTGCTTTCATTGTATGCTAATAGATCTCGTGCATATTCATTGGGGAAATCCTGAAAACCCGACTGGATTGCGGCCCTCAAGGAGGGACTTTGACACCCCTGCTCCAAGCGGTACTTGAATGTGACTGACATGCGGCAGATGCCATTTTTCTAGGTGAATGCCATTCACTTATTGAATCAGGTCCTTTCTGACTTATTCATTAGTGTAGAAGGCAGATTTTACAATAATCATATTTTCTCCTACCCATCATGCCCCTTCAGTGATACATTTTCTATGACTCCATGACTCCATGACTACACCTGTGATTTTGCATTTTGTTTACACGGAATGTGTTTGCTTTGTGTATTACCTATTGTGTTTTATTATTGGGTGTGTGGTTTGTACTCTGCAATGAATAAAGTTGGGTTATAAATAATAAATGTATTTATATCCCGTCCTCCCCAACGAGCTCAGAATGGGTAAAATATGAATTATGAACTTTGGACCTGATATTCAGCAGGCATCAATTGGCATTTTGCTGACTGCCACTGATGCTAAAACCAGAAATTCAGTGCTGGGCTATGATTGGGCACCACATTTCCAGGTCTAAGGAGCCAGCTAACATATGGAGGGGCACTTTCGATAGGATATCTAAGCCTGATTCAAAATGTCCAGAGTTGGACATCCAAACTATCAGACTATAATTGAAAAGATGTTCAGGAAGATAGGACATTTCAAACATGAACTAGGTAAATGTTTACAAAATCACCTTATAAAACACGTTTGCCTGGATGTCCAAAGGTATCAATTATACCATCCCTAAAATGTCTAATTTAAATGTCCTCTAAGTTTCCATTATACAATTTGCAAGACATCCAAACTAGAAGTTCCTTTAAATCATTTCCGATGACGTCAAAACATTACTGCAGCAACTCAAGAGAGGCCATTGTGAGCAAGGATTCTTGAATTCACAATCCTCAACTCCAAGCAAACAGACAATCTGGAAATTCTATCATACCAAATCAATGGCAACACACTGAGAGATCAGCTCACATGCATCCAATTTAAGTTCCTCTTGGTAAGTGGGCCAAGGCCCAACATGACATCTTAGACTTTCTACTTTATGAACTCACTCTCCTTCTCCTACTGTCTTCAACTAGGAGACATTAATCTATACCTAGAACTCACTTACACCCAGACTGTCAAGGACCTCTTCAATTTTCTACAGTCCCTTGGGTACTCATTCCCTCACCTTCACCCACTCACCAGAAAAGGCACCATCTAGAGTGTTATCACCCTGGAACTGGACACAAAATACCTCAGTATAGCTCTGTAGGAAGGGGAATGGTCTCCCTCACTTTGGTCAGACCACTTTATGTTCCGATTTAACATACACTTCCCCCTTCGTATTCGCGGTGGTTAGGGGCAGAGCTGGCACGCGAATATTAAAAGACCGCAAATAATATTCAGGATGGTTCTGCCCCTAACCCCCGCTTCCCCTGGCTATTTTAAGCCTTGAAAGCACCCCCTTATCTGGTGGTTTAGTGGGTTTTCAGGCAGGAGCAATCTTCCCATGCTCCTGCCCCATGCAGATCGCTCACAGGAAATGGCTACCTTGAGCTCCTGTAGTCTCTCGAGCCATTTCCTGTGAGCGATCGGCATGGGGCAGGAGCATGGGAGATTGCTCCTGCTCCGAAAACCCACTAGACCACCAGGTATGGCTTAAGGGGGGGCTTACAGGGCTTAAAATAGCCAGAAAAAAGAAAAAGGAATTTTAGGTTTAAAATTGCGAATAAGTGAATCCATAAATACGGAAACCGCGAATACAGAGGGGGCAGGGTATTTTGGCAGGGAGCAAATCAACATGTACCCAAGCCAATAAAAATCTATATCACTAGAAGACACATTGAAGAACCCTTCTTCTATTGCAAATGCAAAAACTTTGAAGAATTCTCAGGCCCACTAGACTTCTATGTTACCTAGGAACAAGTCAGCAATGATGTCTATGATAGACTTGTCCCCAAATCCCTGCAAAAAAGATGGATCCGCGAGTCTGACAAATGGCGTGATGAAGAGCTCCATGACCTAAAACGCACAGTCTGCCACCTGGAAAGGACATGGCGCAAAGATCAAACCCAGGTCAACAAGGGACACTGGTGCGAACAAGTACATAAATATAAACTTCAAAATAGTGTCCAAACTAACAATCATCATCAAAATAGTCCTAGCCCCCCCAGGAAGAACCCCCTCCCATCAACAATCTCACTGACTACTTCTGTTTAAAGATCCATTTGCTCCATAATAAACTCAGCTCCACCAACGCACCAGAGAACTACCCATGTGCAATCTCTCCTCAGAACCACACAGCAGACCTAATCTGGGAAAAGTTTGCCCCTCTAGGCCAGAACCTGTTCCAGAAGCTCTCCGCCAAATATGTACACAGACAATGCCCATTAGACACCTACCCACTTGAGATCATTCGATTCGTTCCACCAATTTTTCAGGGCTTACTTTTCAACTAAACTCAGACAATGCTCAACAACAGCACATTCCCGAAGAACAAAGGAGATATCATTTAATGAACATTTAATGATCACTAACGATTTACCCTACCCTGCAGTTAAAGCTAAGTTTTTTCTGAACTGAAGAAAACTTCATTTGGTAGGGCAGGAGGGGGATAAAGAGCCGGTGAGGATTTATTCCCTTTCAATGTGTGTTTGTCAAAGTCTTGCAATGCACGGGGATCTGAGCCTGAGGCTCTCCCCTTAGGAGACAATTAATGTGGTTTAAAGTATTGACAGCAGACCAATGTTTTTCAATATTCTGTGCAAACTTTAATTACTTTAAAAACATTTTTGAGAAAGGTATTGGGGTTGGAATTTGATTGCTCTTTCTCATTCCTACTTACATTTTTGGTGATGCATATCATGATAACACCCATTTCTTCTGTCACTAATTACCAATCCATCGCCTCTATCCCTTTCTTTGTGAAACTACTAGAAGGATTAGTATACCAGCAACTTCTCAACTACTTAGAAGAGCACAATATAATTCATGACTCCCAGTCTGGCATTCAGCCACTGTTCAGCACAGAGACAGTTCTAGCCTCATTAATGAATGACATCTACCAATTTTTCAGCAGAGGACAGTGTTCTTATACTACAATTCAACCTAAGCAGCGCCTTTGACTTAGTAGACCACCACATACTTCTTTCATATCTGGATGCCATTGGCATCACAGGAATTGTCTTTAATTGGTTCAGGGGTTTCCTAACAAGTCACTCATACCAATTATTTCACAATGACGAGCTCTTCCCCATCTGGACCACTCTTTGTAGAGTTCCACAAGGTTGTCTACTGTCCATAATTCTGTTTAAGATATACTTATGTTTGCTGGGAAACCACCTAGCTTCATTGGGAGTTAAGAGCTATAGTTACACCAATGATGGTCCTCCTCCCAAAACCTATTCAGCCTTCAAAGGAATCAAAATAAATCATAGAAGTTATATGTACAATGGAAGACTGGATGATGAAACACAAACTGAAACTAAACCTTGAAAAAAACCAAGTTCTTCCTCAAACCTCAATAAGGAAAATATCATGATCAAGGGTAATACCCTACCACTTCAGTCCACTATCAAAATCCAACTTAGGCAATTCTTTTGGAAGTCTTAGTTTTTCTATTATGCCCCTAATAGCACTTAACTTGCTACAGGCTATATCTGTGGAGGGGCATAATCGAAACAAATGTCTAAGTCCGTTTTGTGCCTAATTTGCTAGTCGCCCAAAGTCAGCAGTGTCTAAAGTACATTCTCAAAAAATAGGTCCAAAATATTTTGTTTTCCGAGAGATCGCCAAGACCACTAAGTCGTCTATCTTATCTAAAAATTCTCATCTAAAAATTTGTCCAAGTCAAAAATGCCTAGCAAAGGACCTTTTGGATGTGGGAGGGGCCAGCAAAGTAATGGACTGGACACCTAGACATGGCTACAGAGTAGTGGGGCACCTTAGAGGGCACTGCTGCGAACTTTACAAAAAGGGTGCCACATAAACATCTCACTATAACTCCCTTATAGGTCATGGTGAGCCCCCCAAAACCTACTATACCCACCTGTCTACCACCCCAATAGTCCACACAGCTGCCGCTGGCACCTATATGGCAGGACAGTAGGGATTGGAGGTGCACATGTTCCACCATAAATGCAGTGGTTAGAGTGGCTTATGGGCCTGGGTCCTCCTCTCTATGGTTCACTAGCCCACTGCCCACACTACTTAAGCCACCTCTGTACTGCTCTACTAGGCTTTGCTATGCCTGGTGCTGATGTTCTGGAGGCAGGTATGTACATTTTTATTCCAATTTTTATGGTGTTGTGGGGGGTCAGTGATCACTGGGGCAGTGTGTGGGGGTCTGTACTTTGTGTCTGCAGTGGTTATCTTTTTGGCACTTAGACCTGGTTTTACATGGCCTAAGTCACAATGTACAAGTTCCGTCCAGGCAGCCTCATTAAACTTTCGGTTATACTTGAAGTACAACTAAGTTTAGATCAGCCGACGTCCCGCCCAAATCCTGCCCTCACCACTCCTCTTAAAACGCCCCTTTTAGCTCTGGTCATACAGCAGCACTGAAAAGGCCTAAGTCATTTTTAGATACTTCTAAAACCCAGTTTGATTATCGGCACTTGGATGACTTGTCTTACTGATTGTCCAAGTGCCGATTTAGGCCAGTTTTTAGATGCATTTCTGTTTCGATTATGAACCCCATAGGCTTTTATAAAGCCGCACAAGTGAGTGTCATGAGGCAAATGCTCCAACATATATTTAATCCCTATGGGCATCAGAGCCCTTACAGCATCTGCCCACACTATCAGTCTTTGTAAAAGAGGGGGGGAAATCAGTGGTGTACCTAGGGTATGTGGCACCCGGGGCCCATCATTTTTTGACACCCCCCCATGTAAAAAAATATTTTTTTGTAATGACCATGAAATGGAATAAATGGTCAGAATAGAAACAGGCAGTGAAAATTTTCTTATATTCCAAACATAACATAACATAAATTATGTCTGAATTGTCATGACATCAGAAGTACATATGGAGTAGTTGCAGGTGATGCTTGGGACAGTTCTGATTGTGTTAGTTCGGTTTTATGTGTTTTTTGAATAGAAGGGTTTTTATTTCTTTTTTGATGGTTTTGAAGTGTGTGGTCGAGGTCAATAGGTTGTAGAGTTGGGGGTCGAGTGTTGCAGCTCGATTGGCTAGGAGGTTGTCGAACAGTTTTTTTCTTTTGACGTTTTTGGTTGGAGGGTGTGTGAATGGTGCGTGAGTTCTCCTATGTCTGGTTGAGGTGGATTGAATTATTTAGCTGAAGAAATTAGTTACCCCTTCATCCCACACACATTAATTCTCTTCCATTTTTGTTCCCATTATAAAAAATACTGATAAGTTCCCAGAAAAAAAAATACATTAAAATAAGAAGTGAAAACAAAGGCCCCTACAGATGAGAACATAACATAATAATAGCCTAACTGGGTCAGACCAATGGTCCATCATGCCCAGTAGCCCATTCTCATGGTAGCCAATCCAGGACACTAATACCTGGTCAAAACCCAAAGAGTAGCAACATTCCATGCTACCGATCCAGGGCAAGCAGACACTTCCCCCATGTCTTAATAACAGATTATGAACTTTTCCTTCAGGAATTTGTCCAAATCTTTCTTAAAACCAGCTACACTATCTGCTTTTACCATAACTTCTGGCCACTTCATTTTTAAGTTTAGATCTTTCCTTTCAAACAGAGACCTTGCTAGATGTCAAATACAGCACAAGGTAACTTCACATGGACTTAGCTGTGCAGGAAATGTGAATCTCCTCATACACCCACCATATAGTGCAAAAATGTGCAAAGGTCTGTTTTTTTTCTTTCGATCACTAGATAGCCTAATGCCACACAAGCAGCGCTGTTACAAACATATTCTATAGGTCAATGCTAAGGATAACAAAGTTTCCTTCCTTGGACCAGAAGGAGATACTGATAAACCACTGGAAGAGATCCCAAAACAACACCCAAAGACCCACTCAGTGTGTGAACCAGTTGAGTGGAGTGGACTAACTGGGGGGTGGAAATGGGCCCGGAGTTTGCACAGCAGAATTTCCCAGACCACCTCTTCCTCTCAACACATTGACACGCTGCCACCACCACCACTAGGAACACCTCACTGGGTAGGCCAGCTATGCTATAAACTTTATAAAACACATTATTATATTTTCTTATAAAGCACATATTTTAACTGAACTCTCTGACATCCTCAGCCTTTCCATTCACAAAAATAGAAGGAAGAAAAGTTCCCATTTCCTGCTGTTTCATGTCCCCGGCCTATACAATATTTTTTTTCTGCAGACCCTTCAAAAGTCTGACCAAATCCTCGTTTCACTTGCATTATAAAGTACTGAGGATGCCATCTCTCCCCAATCCCAGGTCCTAAAGTCTAAGACAGTAGCGCAAACTAATGCTGCCAGATTCAGGAAAAAAAATTTTGATTCGATTCAGCCTATTGAATTGGTTTTTCAATTCGATTTTCCTGCCCAGTTGGGTGATTTTTTTCAAAACTCCTGGTGGGTTTTATAGCTTTTTCACCCCCTTTGGCTTCTCCTAATCACACTGGTGCTGTGGTGTAAATAAAATAAAGAAACAAAAAGGACTTTTCCTCTCTCTGTTAAATCCTAGCTCACGTTTGCAGTCCAACACCAGCTCTGGCAGGATACACATTTCAAATCTGACATATTATAATCACAAAACAGAAAATAAAATTAATTTTTCTACCTTTTGTTGTCTGGTTATATTTCAAATCTTGTTGGTCCAAGGCTCTGGTTTTCTTCTGATAACTTGGGGTCTCCTTCTTTCTTCTTTCTGCATGCTAACCATCCATCTGCCAACTCTGTCCTCCCTTTCCATTTCCCTTCCCTCCCCAGGAAGTCTGGTATCTTTCCTTTTTTTCATCTCCCTCCACAGATCCACCTTTTCTTAACTACCCTTTCATCTGGCATCTCTCCCTCCTTCCCCACCACCCGAGTCCACCATCTCTCCCTTTCTTTTCCCAATTACCCTCCTATCCAGTATCTCTATCCCTCCTCTACACCATCCCTTGTGTCCAATTTCTCTCCCTTTCTGTTCCTTCCCTCCCTAAATCCCATGGTCCATCATCTCTCTCCCTCTCCTCTATTTTCAGACCCATTATTTCTTCCTCCCCCCCAAAGTTTGGCATATGCACGTCTCTTTGAACACCCCCTTCCCTCCGTGTACTTCTAAACCAGGGTCCCCCCAAAGGCCTGTCCCCCCTTGAAGGCCTGCACCCCCCTTGAAGGCCTGTCCCACCTCCTTGAAGGCCTGTCCCCCCCTTGTAGGCCTGTCCCCCCCTTGAAGGCCTGCCTGCCTGTCCCCCCCTTGAAGGCCTGTCCCCCCCCTTGAAGGTCTGCACTTCCCCCGAAGGCCTGCACCCCCCCAAAGGCCTGTCCTCCCCCCTTGTAGGCCTGTCCCCCCCTTGTAAGCCTGCCTTCCTGTCCCCCCTTGAAGGCCTGTCCCCCCCCTTGAAGGTCTGTACCCCCCCCAAAGGCCTGCACCCCCCTGAAGGCCTGTCCCCCCTTGAAGGCCTGCACCCCCTTGAAGGCCTGAACCCCCCCGAAGGCCTGAACCCCCCCGAAGGCCTGCACCCCCCTTGAAGGCCTGTCCCACCCCCTTGTAGGCCTGTCCCCCCCTTGTAGGCCTGTCCCCCCCTTGAAGGCCTGTCCCCCCCTTGAAGGCCTGCACCCCCCCCTTGAAGGTCTGCACACAACTCCAAAGTCCTGTCCCCCCCTTGAAGGCCTGCCTGCCCCCCCCTTGAAGGCCTGTCCCCCCTTGAAGGCCTTCCTGCCTGTCTGTCACCCCCCTCCTCCTTGAAAGCCTGCCTGCCTGCCTGCCCCGCCCGCCCGCCCCACCTCGAAGGACCGCTCGCCCCTGGCCTCCCCGCACCACTATGAAGCAGCACTACCTATGCTCCCGGCCTTGCCATTCAGTCCCCCCCCACCACCCCCGAAGGACCGCTCGCCCCACTGACCTTCCTGCACCACCTATGAAGCAGCCGCAGCAGAATCCCGACGTCAGCGATCTCTGCGCTGCTTAGGCGCTGCTTCCTGCGCCGCGTTCCCGCTCCTCCTCTGATGTCAGAGGAGGGGCGGGACCGCGGCGCAGGAAGCAGCGCCCAAGCAGCTCAGGTATCGCTGAAGTCGCGATCCTGCTGCGGGCTGCTTCACAGGTGGTGCAGGAAGGTCAGTGGGGCGAGCGGACCTTCGGGGGTGGGGGGGAATGAACGGCAAGGCCGGGAACATCCCCTCATGGCTGGCACCCGGGGCGGACCGCCCCTCCCGGCCCCCCCTTAGTACGCCACTGGGGGAAATAGAGCTGACTTATATGCAGTGCTATTTATGCAGTTAACCTGGCCTGTTAGTTTTTGAATATCAGTACTTAACCTGCCAAATGCTGACTCAGCCCCATGAATGCCCCCCATAATAACTGGTTTTGAGTTTGGCACTAACTAGTTAATTGTTGCTGAAGATGACCAATTAGCTTGAAACAGATGATTTAACAAGCCAGAATCCATTAAATCAGTTAAATCAACCCTTATATGTCTCACACAATTATACAAGTGCATGTACTCTCCTTTCTGAAAGTGATATATTATATACACTAAATTTAATTCATATTCTGAAGTCCTAACTCATGCATTTCAAGACACCACTACCAGGAGGAGTAAGGGGGCTACTGATATAGTAATTTGTAAATTGGTCTAAAAAATATTCTTCAATCTCACAGTATTAGAGTAAGCCCCCTTTCCCATGGCTTTCTTTGTTAAGGGGCTGGTTTTGAGTGCTGCAGAGTACTGACAAACTCTTTGCATCCTGGGGTTAACAGAAGTGAGTACACAGCTATATATTTTGGGTAATAATTATTCCTGGTCCCTAAGCTCTATTATATCTCCAAACTGATAATAAAGATGGACGCTCAGAGATTCTGGAAAAATAATGGTTTGTTGTTCCTAGTAATATACTACATTAATCAAATTCCTATAGATAGTCCTGTTACAAATCCTATCACTGACTGTTATGTCTTAGATAAACTAAATAATGTCATATAGTGAAACTGAGACAAGCGTAATGAAACCAGATTATCTGATATCACTTATAACATGCGTTATATTTCAGTCTAAGCACAGCTGAATTAGCAATATTTCACAACAGTCCGCAGCAAGTTAGAAGTGAACTTGCGATGATATTCATAACCTAGTAAAAGCACCGTGGCTGTTTGGCTGTTTGAAGTTCACTATCTCACTCATAAGTGATATCAGATAATCTATTCTAGACTCACACATTACAGAAAAAGAAAGCACCCCTATCTATCCCAATGCCAGAAGAAAAAAAAAAAAAAAGCAATATGGGAAGAGATTCTGTAAATAGTGCCCAAACTTCAGTGCCGTAAAAAATGAGCGCTAAGTGATATTATAAACTGATCCAAGTTTGGCGCTTTTTATGGAATAGTGCTTAGTGCCAGGATCTGTGTCCAATTTTGGGTGCAAAGATTGACACCAACTGAAACCTTGTGCCTAAATTAAGGGCCTCTTTTACAAAGCTGTTTAACGTGGGCCGCTGCGGTAATGGCCCGAAGCCCATAGAGATTTAAAGGGCTTTGGGGCTGTTGTTGCGTGGCTTTGTAAAAGAGGGGGTAAGAATGAATCTTTTGAAAAACACAGTAGTAGCTATCTTGTTATAGGTTTTTGCTGCCTGATATCTACTCTCAGAACTTTTATTACATAGTTAAACTGTTCTGACTTCATATCTGTTATTATAATACGTCAGCCAAGTTCCTCACCAAACATCACTGGAGGAGGAGCAAGCCTAGATACAATACAATCAAATTCTGATGGAATCTAATTGTTCCCCTTTACAGCCAAATATCCCCAATAAAAGTAAATATTGCTCTGTTTCAAACCTAGAACTCTCCCTCTTCAAAAAAAAAAAAAATCTCTCTCCCATTTTGGCTAACTCTGATACTAGAGAGGATAGCCTTACCAACTCCAGTGTTTCATGCTGCTAATTTTTCTAAACTTTTTCCTAACTTGTTTTTTTGAACTGTAGACTAGCTCTGTAAGGATTATTTTCCATTGCCAGACCTAGATAGATAACAGATTTAGTCTTGCAGCTGGTTTATTGTGCAGAAACTTGCTATATTTACTTTTATTGGGGATATTTGGCTGTAAATGGGAACAATTAGATTCCAGCAGAATTTGATTGTATTGTATCTAGGCTTGCTCCTCCTCCAGTGCTGTTTGGTGAGGAACTTAGCTGACATATTATAATTTGTAATTCCTCCACCCTCCCCGCATCCCACCCATCCCAGGGTTTGCTACATATATATAGACAATCCAAGAATCAAAAATACTCATCAGTCAATACTCATTCCAACCAATCAAGATGACTTTTATTCAGTGTAATCATTGTGGTGCTTTAGTTCCAAGGCATGCCATCTGGTGGCTTAAGTTTTGCCCCATCTGTCTTCAGCTTGCAAGTATTAAACAGGAGCTCAATAAACTTAGGCAGGAATTGGATGCAGCTTCCATCACTCCACAGAATCATACTAATTTACCACCATTGCCTCCCCAGCAAAAACAAAATGTCACAGTAGTAAAGATAGCAATGTAAATAACAATCTTAGTAATTCACTTCTGGGCAATGTAGCAGGAAGTGAGACTGGGGAAAAAAAAAACTATGCAAAAATTATAGTACCATAAGAACATAAGAAGTTGCCTCCGCTGAGGCAGACCAGAGGTCCATCCTGCCCAGCGGTCCGCTCCCGCGGTGACCCATCAGGCCTAATTGCCTGAACAGTGTCCCTGACTAATTTTGTAACTGCCTCTAATCCTCTAATCCTATCCCTATTACCTACCTCTACTCCTATCTGTACCCCTCAATCCCTTTGTCCTCCAGGTACCTGTCCAGACCCTCTTTGAAGCACTGTAGCGTGCTTCTGCTTATCACATCCTCCAGTAGCGTGTTCCATGTATCCACCACCCTCTGAGTGAAAAAGAACTTCCTGGCATTTGTTCTAAACCTTTCCCCTTTCAATTTCTCTGAGTGCCCCCTTGTACTTGTGGTTCCTCGTAATTTGAAAAATCTGTCCCTGTCTACTCTTTCTATGCCCTTCATGATCTTGAAGGTTTCTATCATGTCTCCTCTAAGTCTCCGCTTTTCCAGGGAGAAAAGCCCCAACTTCTTCAGTCTGTCAGTATATGAGAGGTCTTCCATACCCTTTATTAGCTTAGTTGCTCTTCTCTGGACTCTCTCAAGTACCGCCATGTCCTTCTTGAGGTACGGCGACCAGTACTGGACACAGTACTCCAGGTGCGGGCGCACCATTGCATGATACAGTGGCAGGATGACTTCCTTCGTCCTGGTCGTGATACCCTTCTTAATGATGCCCAACATTCTGTTCGCCTTCCTTGAGGCTGTGGCGCACTGCGCCGACGCCTTCAATGATGTGTCTACCATCACTCCCAGGTCTCTTTCAAGGTTACTCACCCCTAGCGGTGATCCCCCCATTTTGTAAGTGAACATTGGAGTTTTTTTCCCTATATGCATGACCTTGCATTTCCCTATGTTGAAGCTCATTTGCCACTTTTTGGCCCACTCTTCCAGTGTCGTCAGATTCTTTTGTAGGTCTTCGCAGTCTTCCGTGGTTTTAACCCTGCTGTATAGTTTGGTGTCATTCGCAAATTTAATAACCACTGAAAGGTAGCTGAAAAGTAATGACCTCAAATTCTCACAATCTAAGCAACAAAGTTCATGATCTAGAGGCCCTGATGTTAGAGGCAGACTTAGATATTATTGCTATCACAGAGGCATGGTTCAGTGATTCCCATGGATGGGATGCTAATATACCAGGCTATAATCTTTTTAGGAAGGATAGGGTTGGCCAAAAAGGTGGAGGAGTAGCTCTCTATATGAAGAATAATGCAAAAAGATTCTATGCCAGGCTTGCATTATTCTTTGTATAAGTTTTAGCTATTTATGTTTTTAATAAACTGATTGTCCTTCAGGTTGATGTGCTGTGTCCCTTCCTCACTCTTTTTTCTGGTTGGAACTCTTTCATCGGTCATGGATAATGATGACTGCCTCAATGGAGGAGGGAGTTTACAGTAGTCAGGGCTCAAAAGTTGTCACATTTTATTAAAAATTTGTTGTGCATGCAATATCAAATATTTCAAAGTGTATTACAAGTTAAAAAAATTGGGGGAAAACCATGAGACATTTTGCTACAAAATAATAACTTACAAATTTAGTACCGATACAGAAGGAGAGGGGGATGAACTACAATCGTTAAAGAAAATAGAGAAACATTTATGCAGGGGGGACGACAAAAAATGAGAATAAATAAGGAGAGATAAAAGAAGAACAAATTTTTGAGTCCTATAAATAAGGACTAAATAAAACTTGGTATTAGGATATAAAATATAATATTTTAACTGTAAACTGGTTAACTTGTCTATGTCTCGCAGCCTTAATATCGCAGCTTTGATATCACAGCCTTTATGGCCCACCAATCACCCCTAACAGAAATTCATACATCTAACGGAGCATGGTCCAGATCCATCTGGTCAGAACACTACACTTACACCTTCAACATTAACTGAACCACAAAAAAACAAAAAAAAAAACAATACTCAATAAAGTAACATACACCTCACGTCAACACAATGAACCCTCTAAATTCTGGACTAAAATAAATGAAACAATTCAAGAAAACAACCCTGAGGACTTAATCTCACAATGGGAAAGATTATGCATCAACAACCTTGATGAACTAGCCCTATTGCAAACCAAAACCAGAACCAGCAGAAGATCTGATCAATGGTTTGACTCTGAACTGCTACAACTCAAAAGACAATGTAGACGGCTAGAAAGAAAATGGAGAAAATCGAACTTGGATCATATAAAATCCACCTGGAAAAAAATCAACAAACAATACAAATCACAATTAAAGGACAAGAGAAAAGCACACTACACCAACCTAATAGGCACTAAAACCAAGACACCAAAACACTATTCCAAATTCTAAAAAACCTAACTGACACCAAACCTTACCTGGCCACTAACAATACCACTCTCCCCTCAGCCACTCTATTAGCAGAACACTTCCAAAATAAAATTACAAATGCAAGAGCTACCCTCAATGACACCCCTACCCCTCTTATCGAAATCTCAATTCTCCCCACAGATAGAGATTCAACTGCAGCAGACAGAATATGGTCTCAATTCCCCAACATTCAATGACCCGAATTCAACAAATACTACAAAAAATGCAGCCATGCATCCTGTGACCTCAACAACTGTCCACCATATCTCCTAAAAACATCCAGCACAAAATTCCGTGCTTTTCTTCTAAAATGGATACAAATCATGCTCATAAGCGGCCACTACCCAACTAACCTCAGCGAAATCATCATCACCCCGATCCTCAAAGACCCTAAAGGACCAATAGACCAAACATCCAACTACAGACCCATTGCCTCTATTCCACTCTATGTCAAAATAATAGAAGGACTAGTTGCCAAATTCCTCACCAATTACCTAGAAAACCAAAACATACTCCATCCTATGCAATCCGGCTTCAGAACCAACTTTAGCACAGAAACACTACTAGGATCTCTCTTAGACACAGCCAGACATCTCAGCACAGGAAAAAAAATGATGCTCATGCAACTAGACCTGACCACTACTTTCGACCTGGTGGACCATAGCATCCTAGATACAATAGGTATCACAGATAAAGTATACTCGTGGTTTGAAGGATTCCTAAAATCAAGAACCTATAGAGTAAAATCAGACAAAGAAAAATCTGAACCTTGGTCAAACCTCTGCGGAGTTCCCCAGGGATCCCCTCTATCTCCTAAAACTCTTCAACCTCTATACAGCCTCATTCAGTTACCACCTGGACAAACAAGGCATAACCTCATACAGCTATGCAGATGACATCACCCTTCGATCAACCAAAACCCTCCATGACAGATACAATACACCAAACACTAAAATCAGTAGCGACCTGGATGAAAGATCACAAACTGAAATTGAACCCAGACAAAACTAAATTCATCCTCCTCGAAAACAACAAAATACCAACCATAACTAACATTGAAATCAATGCAATCAACTACCCAATACAACCCACTCTAAAATTACTAGTAATAACAATCGACAGATGCTACACCATGCAACCGCAAATCAATAAAACAATACAAAAATCATTCTCAATCATGAGAAACTTAAGACAAATTCAGAAATTCTTCAAAAAATCACAATTCCAGCTCATAGTACAGTCCCTAATACTAGGCCTCTATCTCCCCTGCCCTGCAACAATAACAAAACAACTACAAATAATCCAAAACACAGCACTAAGACTCATCTACTCATTGAAGAAACATGACCAAATTACAGAAGCATATCTCAAATCACACTGGCTTCCAATCCCAGCAAGAATACAATTTAAATTCTACTGTCTACTATTTAAGACTTTATAAGGAGACAGTCCAAACTACCTGAACAACCGCCTCATCCACAACACCTCAACCAGACATAGGAAAACTCACACCCCATTTTCATACCCCCCAATTAAGGAGATCAAATGGAAAAAAAACTATATGATGGCCTACTAGCCACTCAAGCAGCCAAATTAGACAACCAAATCGTCAATCTACTGACAGCATCCCTAGACTACAAAACTTTTAGAAAAGAAATAAAGACCATACTATTCAAGAAATCCCTAAAAAAGAAATAACACCGCAAGTATCAAGCACCGCCTCTCACTAAAGCCAACTACTCTAAAAAAATAACCATACTCATTTCTTACTCTGTTTGAAAATGACCAAATCTCTTTTTGGTAAGATCTTTTTGTAATACTTCCTTGATAATTCTTTTGTAAACCGTCTTGAACAGCAAGGTAATGGCGGAATAGAAATCCCTAATGTAATGTAATGTAATGTAATGTCTCAAATGTGTCCTTGTACAGGAAACTTTTTAAAAAACCTTTGAATTTTTCTAATGAGGTTTCACCACGTAAATAATTTGATAAATTATTCCAGAGTTGAGGAGCTATAACCGAAAAAATAGTAGATCTCCTAATGCCTATTACTTTTAAAGAGGATGCTGTTCTGTTGATCTGAGTGTCCTAGATGGGGTGTATGGTATCAGGAAGTGGTCTAAAAATATTGGTGCATTAGATTGTTGGATTTTAAAAGTTAGTAACGCAAGTTTGTAAGTAATTCTGTATGGGACTGGTAGCCAATGTGATTTTTGCAGAAGTGGTGTCACGTGGTCATATTTTTTTGAATTGGTGATAATTTTTATTGCTGAGTTTTGTATAATTTGCAATCTTCTCATTTCTTTCTGTGTTTTGCCTTAATACAACGAGTTACAGTAATCAAGTCGGGGAAGCATTTTTTCATCTGCCCTGACAGAAAGGGCTGTTCATGAGGAAGGTGCTGTGCTCAGCATTCTGACTAGCTGTGGAATAGTTGGCTTGTTCACAGGTAGGGGTTCACCAGGGAAAACCCATCCTTTCTTTCCTTTCTTTTCACCATGCTGCCACTGAAATAGTTAGAAAATACAGAACAACATACAAGCCAGTAGGAATATATCCAACAGCATTTTACCCTGCCATTGCCATCTTGGATCAAATTATCTGTGTTTTAACCTTATAATTATTTTGTTTTGTAAATTGAATTTATTGTTTCTCTAAAAAATAAAGAAAAAAAAATTATCATCCAGTCATGCATAAAAGGATCCCAAAAACATTTTCAAAAACCCAATATAGTACATTAATGTGAGGGATTTTAAAGGCTAGCCTTCAGCCTTAGAAATAAATTGCCTTCTGACACTATACAGTACTACTTTAAGACATAAATACTTTTTAAAGTTGTACTAAAGAAAGCTAAGTACTTTGGATTATTTTTAATAATATAGCTGGTAGATTAATGACATATTTTTTATATCAACTGCCAGAAAATGAGGCTTTGCATCCATGATTATAATTGTATTTTTCAATAACAATAGGTGCCGACTTTTTATTATTTATGACATTTAGATAAAAGGAAGATGTTTCTAATTAGATTTTAAAAAATAACACTTTAATGCAGGGATCTCAGTCCCTCCTTGAGGGCCGCAATCTAGGCCTATCCAGTCCAATGAATATGGATTGAAAGCAGTGCATACACATAGATCTCATGCATATTCATTGGGGAAATCCTGAAAACCCAACTGGATTGCGGCCCTCAAGGAGGGACTTTGAGACCCCTGTTTTAAAGCATTGCTCATTAAAGCTTGGACGAATCACAACTGTTTGGTGCATTCTAATATCAATAAATTAAGGCTACTTTGATAGCTGTTACTATAACTTAAAACACATAAAACCATATTTTGGTTAGATCTTCTAGGTCAGACAAGTGATGTCCAAGTTAAGACGTACACGATTTGCAGCATATTGTACAAAAGACACACTGAACCTTTCAAAAATATATAATAAGCAGAGGTAAAGATTCAGGCCCTTTTTTACTAAGGTGCGCTAACTGATTAGTGTGCGCTAAATGCTAGCGCATGCATGTTAGTCTATGGACATGTTAGCATTTAGCATGTGCAAATCGATTAGCGCACCTTAGTAAAACAGGGGGTCAGTCTTTCTGGCAGCACATATTATGGGAATAGCCATTTTCAACTTAGGACTTTGTACGTGCAATAATTGGATTTTACAAAACCTCATGTGTTACACTGGAGCTTCCCACAAGTACCAGTAGAGTGTAATAAATCACCATCAATAGACTGAACACATCAGTATGAGCAAGGAAAGGTCATCAAATGCTTCCTTTCTGTCTTGACACCAGGAAAAATCTAACACCGGGACTCAAAAATGATAGATTTCTTCTTTCCTAGTTCTTTACCTCTCCAGGTGGAATTCTCCAATCTTCTAGGCAAGGGAACAGAAGTATCTAGTAATCATTAACACAATATAGGACAACACCTTTCTTAGGAAATAGTCACTTTATATTATATCAACACCAAGAAGATGGTTTATTTTTAAGAACACAAGAACTGCCATACTGGGATAGAATGAAGGTCCATAAAACAAAGCATCCTGTTTCTAAGAGTAGCCAATCCAGGTCCCAAGTACCTAGCTAGATCCCATGTAGTAAAACAGATTTCATGCTGCTTATCCTAGGTGCAGATTTAATGATGCTTATCCAAGCCATCTCAATAATGGTCTATGGACTTCTCTTTTAGGAAATTATCTAAACCTTTTTTAAACTCTTCTAAGCTAACTGATTTCACCACATTCTCTGGCAACAAATTCCAGAGTTTAATTACTTGTTATGTGAAAAATATTTTATCCGGTTTGTTTTAAATCTACTACTTAGTAGCTTCATTGCATGCCCCCTTATCCTAGTATTTTTGGAAAGAGTAAACAAGCGACTCACATCTACCCTTTCCATTCCACTCAGTATTTTATAGACCTTTATCGTATTACCCCTGAGCTGTCTTTTTTCCAAGCTGAAGAGCCCTAGCCGCTTTAGCCTTTCCTTATAGGGAACTCATTTCATCCTTTTATCATTTTTGTCGCCCTTCTTTGTATCTTTTCTAATTCTGCTATATTTTTTTTAAGATACAGCAACTAGAATTGCACTCAGTATTTGAGGTGCAGCCATATCATACAGCAATACAAGGATAAAATGACATTTTCATCTTTGTTTTCCATTACTTTCCTGATAATTCCTAATATTCTATTTGCTTTCTTAGCCACTGCCGCAGATTGAGCTGAGGGTTTCAACATATCCTCAGGGATGACACCCAGATCTTCCTGGGCAGTGAGCTCTAACATGGAACCCTGCATCATGTACAGTAGCTATAGTTGGGTTCTTCTTTCCCACATGCATCACTTTGCCCTTGCTCACATTAAACGTCATCTGCCATTTTGATGCCCAGTCTCCGAGTCTCACAAGGTCCCATTGCAACTTTTCACAATCCTCTTGTGATTTAACAACTTTGATCAACTTTATGTCATCAGCAAATTTTCTCACTAGTTATTCCCATCTCTAGATCATTGATTAAAAAGTTTTAAAAAATATTCGTACCAGCACAGGCTCCTGGGGAACCCCATTATTTACACGTACTGACATAATAAAGCCTTCAGCTTGCAATCATACATTCAAACACTATTCCAAGAAGCTGAGTAAGCAGGCAGAGATATTGATATACTAGAGGAAAAAAGCCTCAGAACTCTGTTAGGGAGAAAACCTTCCTCACCTCTAGACAAGGCAATTACTTCATAGGCTAAAAAACATCCAGATTAAATGTCAAATGAATGTTCAGATTTAGAGTCTTTGTACTCCAATATTCCTCAAACAATGGTTTTAAGAATAGTTTCTGAAACTCTATGTTTAAGACCAGCTGAAGATCAAATGCCCACATATTTCTTGAACAAGTTAATTACTCTTCTACTATATAAAAATTATGTTAGATTCACAGTTTTATTTACAGGTCCAAGGGGGTGCCATGTCATTTCAGATGAAATCCATGATGTCAGGCATCAGGCAAGCTTAATTAAAGATTTGACATGACATCATATTGCAAGCAAGTTAATTCATTTCTAGTGTCCAGAGCATTATATTACTGGCAGATATGTTTCGTATTTATATTTACTTTTTGAATTCTTAATTTGGTACACTATTGAGTTGGAAGATGAAGAAACAATATAGCACAAAACCACAAGAAAAGTAGCACTTCTGGAGATTGACCAATGAAACAAGCTACATCATATTCCAATAGCAGTAACAAATGAGTACAGCTGTAATGGATCAAGTTTAAATCTGAGGGCTTCTCCACATATCACAATATTTACTATGGGGCTCATATTCAAAGAGAATAACATCCCCCCAAAAATGGCATAAGAGGCATTTGGACATTTTCTTGCTAAAATTAGTATTTTCAAAACCCATGTCTTTGATGTTTTCTTTCTGGGCTGTTTATTCCCTGTTCATTTAAATTCCAAGAGGGCATGTTGAAGGCACGTTTTGGGCAGGCTTAGGACTTGGCTGTTTTGCAGCGATATAATCTAACATTTAACAAACATTCAGGGCAGCATTTAGACACTTGGGGCTAGACTTTTCTAAAAACAAATAAGAGCCAAAAAGGTGCCCAAACTACCCAAATGACTACTGGAGCAGTTAAGGCTTGCCTCCCCCCCCCCCCCCCTCATTCTTTCAGTGGTCACCGATCTCCTCCCATCACCCAAAGATGTGAAAGAAAAGGTACATTCCAGCCTGTATGACAGCTTCAGATGGCCACACAAACATCTGAGCAGAACAGAGGGGCTCTCTGGGGGGTACTGAAGTGAATATCCCATTAAAAATTCCCAATATATATAAAAAAGAGAAGAAGCTACCCCACTATAATCACTTTATTCTTTCCTGTCCCTATTTCACAATAAATGTTCTTTACCTACTCCTACCACTAATACACATAGAACATTCCATAATAAAACATCATAATATAACTGGAGCTTACACCCCTACTGTGTAGAAAACCTAGAACATCAGTCCAATCTCTGAAATCCAAATCACCAACGATAAAACATACTGACATTCCTTTCGAGCGGGAGGAAAGGTTTGAGCCTTTGCTGCAGTTGGTTTGGGGTGGGTTTTGGAGTGCTCATCATATAATATAAGCAGGTTATTGTGAGATGTGCTCCTGGGACTTTTTAATGTGTCATTCACTGCAGTATCCCCTAAAATTCCCCTCTGTTCTGCTGAGATGTGTTTGTGTGGTCAGCTTGCTTGCTAAGAATTCTGGCTGCAAATACATCTCAATAGCTTGTTTTTGTGCATTTTTCTTTTTGGATGGTTTTATTTTTGAAAATGGTCCTAAAAGATAGATGCACTGAGCACAATAAACTTCTAGAAACGGTCATTTTTGAAACAAAAAGCTAGATATTTTTCTGATTTCAAAATAAGTCATTTTCTCTACAGGATTTTTAAAAATGTTTCCCAAAACAATCAGACTTAGATGTCCTATTGAAATGTCCCTTCACATGTACTACTTTGAGAGTAGTGATTGTTCATTCCTTGTTTGTCTTTAATATTAATTGTTAGATATTTTACCAGTGGAATTTGGGTTTCTTCTATGTAAAATAATACACATGCAGTTAAGATTTAAAAAAAAAGGTATTAGGTGAAGAATAACAGGAGAAAGGAAGGGGTGAAGGGAATAGAAAGAGGTCACTGGTTAGGAGACAATGCTCTAAAAAGCTGGAATAAGCCAAAAAGAGCTGTAAAGGGAAGAAAGGTTGGATGATGGGGATAAGAACTGATAGCAAAACTTTGAGAAAGGAGTAGGCACAGGCTGTGTGGGTAAGAGGAAAGGAGACATGATCGCTGAGAGAGAAAGAAGTACAGGCAGACACAAGCTACAGGCAAAAGAGGAGCAGAAACAGATGGAGAGCAGCTGTGTGGAACTGGGAAGAGTAGCTGAAGGAAAGGGGACCATGGTGGAGAAGAAAGACATGAAGGTAAGAAAAGGGTGAGAAGTGGAGGAGGAAATAAGATGAAAAGAAAGTGAGATGTGAGAAGCTGTAAAATGAAACCATGGAGAGACAAATATACCTGGATGAAAGAGAAATTATAATGACTTGGGGAAAATGGAAGAGAATCCTTAAAACAAGGAGCGAGGACAGAAACCCATGAATAAGTTGAGATAGAGGACTGAATTAAACTATAGATACAAAGGTTCGAAAATTAAATTTTTAGTAAAGATTTCTGTGTCAGCTTGGCTGGATCAAGAATAGACAATAGCTATATTTTGCCCTTCTCCCCCAGCCCTGTAGTCACCAGAATTAAAATGTTATTATACTAAAAGGACATGGGGAGCAGGAGGGGATTGTGCCAGTATCTGATGCCATTGTCTTAAAAATATCTTTAAAATTGCTTCTCTTTGGCAGCTCTGAAATTCAGAGATCTATGACTGAATCTAAAATTGAAAGGAAATAGAATAACATCAACTCCTTTTCACAAAAAAATAATTTATTCCTTGTTACATCACATGGAAGAAATTGGTGTTGGACCAGTTAGGCTCATTATGTTGTTTCATCCAAAAGAAATAGCATGGAAGCAGCAGAAAAAGATTAGAGGTGATAAGGCCAGTAGGAAAAAGGAGGTATGATGTCCCTGTATAAGACTCTGGTGAGACCTCATTTAGAATAATGTGTACAATTCTGGAGGCTGCACCTTCAAAAAGATATAAAAAGGATGGAGTTAGTCCAGAGGAAGGCTACTAAAATGGTGTGTTGTCTTTGTCATAAGGTGTATGGGGACAGACTTAAAGATCTCAATATGTATACTTTGGAGGAAAGGTGGGAGAGGGGAGATATGATAGCTATTTAAATACCTACGTGATGCAACTGCGCATGAGTTGAGTCTCTTTCATTTAAAAGAAAACTTTTCAATGACAGGGCATAGGATGAAGTTAAGAGGTGATAGGCTCCGGAGTAATCTGAGGAAATACTTTTGTACAGAAAGGGTGGTAGATGCATGGAACAGTCTCCCGGAAGTGGTGAATTTAAGAAAGCCTGGGATAGGCGCATGGGATATCTTAGAGAGGAAGAGATAATGGTTACTGCAGATGGGCAGACTGGATGGGTTATTTGGCCTTTATTTGCCATCATGTTTTTTTGAGTTTGGAAGGAGTTAAAGGGTTATTGGATCAGCTACCAAGTCCTGGCTTTCCATTTTCACTCCTAGTACAGCTAGCTTTTGGGGTGTGTGACCTGTGTGGTTCTGTAAGGCACTATGAATGAGGGGGTACTGCTATAGTGGTGTGCCACCCCATATACTTCCATATCATGTGTGCCAAGGAAAGAGGGGAGTGAAGGGATAATGGTCTTGGACAGAGAACTGAGGGCAAAGAAGGGGATGTTTGGTAAAAAGAAAGAGTAAGGCGGATGTTGTTATGGAATGACCACTAATAAAGGAGGGGGGGCATCATGTCAAAGTTGTTATTACCAAACGAGGTGCCAGTTTCTGTTTTTGTAGAAGGCATTAGAGTCAGTGTCAACTCAGCTCCCCAAACCAACCACTTACTCTGTAACCACTAGAGCCTTAGCATGTGGCCTTGCACAAAATGGATTGATATGAATGCATGCCCTTGGGTTCCCTGATTTCATGTTCAGCATGTGATCTCTGAGATTTTCAGTCTGAGGGCAGGAAGCACCATATGCACATATGGCCCTAGAGACTCTGGAACAATTGAGTCATAGGCAGCAGAACCCAGCTTTGTTTGGGGGGGCCCAGGAGCTCCGCCCTGGCACACAACTTTTACACAGCACCCGAGTTCCCCACCCACCTCTTCTTGGTGCTTTAGTTTTAAATCTTCAGCAGCCGCCATGCAGCATCCATGAGCAGGCCTCCCCCCGGAAGGAGAATGAAAAGTCCCGGGGCAGGCCTGCTGCTTGACGCTGCGCGGCAGCTGTGCAGTGGCTGCCCGAAGATTTAAGCAAACACCGGGAGGGCCAAAACCAGAGCGACCGAGAATTTTTGTGGAGGCCATAGCCCCCGTGGACTCCCTCATTCCGATGCCTATGAACTGAGTGTCCAAGGTTTATACATGCAAGTGGTGGAGCAGCTCATTGGGCCTTTCTGAATGTGGAACTGTTATTGTATTTCAGTCTGTGAGTTCTAGATATGAATGGTATCTTGGGAAACGGGAATTGGAATTTGATCCTTGCCAGGAAAAGTGGAGATAAAATATTTGAAATGTACGATGACTCTGCGTAGGACACTTCAACACATGACCCCTGATAACTTTGATTAGTAATCTTCAGCACATGGCACCTGAAGTCCTCCAATGCGGCCCTTAAACAGTTGGCTGAAATTCTCTTTGAATCTTGTAACGGCATTAATTTCAATCTTGCCCATCTGAATAGTGCATTAAGGGGGTCTTTTACTAAGGCAAGGTAGCCGATTTAGCGCACGCTAAGTGCTAACACGCCCATTATATTCCATGGACACATTAGCATTTAGCTCGCGCTAAATCGGCTAGCGAGCCTTAGTAAAAGACCCCCTAAATGTCTTAAAAAAGGGTTGCTGCAGTCTGGGTATATATATAGGTCACTGTACGGCAGGCATATGACCCACTATTCTTGTGCCATAAGTGCGTAAGTAAGGTTGTAGGACAGGTCAAAGGTCAGGATTAATATTTAGATGCATGTGCAGGAAAAGTTTCTTCCTTTTTTGATTCCATGTATCTGTATGAACAGACATTTTAAACTATGGATATATGAAACTCAAAATTGAGGAACAGACTAATTGGCAGTCTCTTAAGCCTGTTATGAATGTGCATGAAAAAATTATGATCCACGAATTTCTATGCTGCTAAACAATATGCAGACACAGGTATCTCATGATTGATATTTGCTACAGTTGACAAGCCACAGTTAAGCAAGTTTAAATATGTCCTATTTGTGTTGTAGAATCAATATTTCATGTTTAAAACAAACATGTTTCATAAGTGTGGTACACAGGTGCCTCATTTATGGAATTTGCTGTTGACAATCCAAAATAAAGTTAGTTTTTAAAATATATCCTTGAAGTAGTTTAGAATCAATATCAGAATTTATTTTTGTTTAATACCCAGCCTTAATAAGCAAGTCAAGGCAGTTAGTAGCATGTGTAGGCTTAAAATCTTTTGGCGGCCCCTGGAGCTTTCTCATATTCATACTGCACCCTTTATATGAACAAAGTTGAAGACAATTGACTTAAGAGGTATGAGTGACCTAGCCAGCAGGGGAGAGGCACAAAAGATGTGAGGAAACCTAAAGAGAAGAGGAATTAGTAGGGGACATGGCAGGCCAGTTCAGAAGGAAGCAAAGAGCAGAGAAGTATAGAATGGGGGAGTGGAGTAGGTACAGGGGGGGGGTATTAAGCACCCAATCACAAAACAAAAGTCAAACGGTATTGAGAGAAGAGATTAAGGCAGGGAGGGACTAAGAAAGAAGTGGGGGGTGATCTGAAAGGAAAGAACATACATAAGTAGGAAGGAGAAACTATTGAGGATTGGCTCGGAGGAGGAGAATGTGAGTTGTAAAGATGGGCCAGGGTGGACTAGAAGATATAGAGTGAGTGTGGTGTAACTGGCCTGGGTGTTGGGTGGTAAAGTGTGACAATGAGTTGGCATTGGGGAAGGCAGATAGATTGGTGGGGCTTGCACATGTCTTCCTTCTGTGTCCACCACCTTCATTTAAAGTCAGCCTGACCAGTTGTCCACCATGCTTTAATTTCCTTTACATAGACTTGTTAATTTGTGCTAAAATTTTGAAAAGCTGGTTCCTATGGATTTCATCATGAATTGATAATGAGTGTGATTGTTGGGCAGACTAGATAGTGTTAAAAAGTATTTTACTCAAAATTCACCTATGGCTTAAATATGTTCCCCCTAAATCTTCTGTTCTCATTCTATAAAACATTGGAATCCCATCTGACTCAATTATTTTGGAAACCAAAAACTCTGTATCACTCTTCATAACCTCAAATTACTTTTTCATCTTTCATACCTATCATACCACCTTTAAGCTACATTAAAGAATGTTGTTGTTCCAAGTTTACTGGCCTGGTCCCCAGCATGACTTTTCGGGACTAACCTGTGCTCTCTGTCACAATGTCATCTTTTCAGACACTTAACGTTGATGCTGATTTAGCCCTCAGTTTTCAGTGCCAGCCATGTTTGAGCATCAGCACTGAATATAGGGGGCTAAGTTTGGGTGGCCTCTTATTAACCTGCATGATCTTACCTACATGCCAGATATTTGATATTTATGCCCATTGCCATAAACATCAAATGATACGGCACCACATTTTTTCTTCCAAAGCCTATTATGCCAAAGGGGCATGAGCTAAAACATTCTGGGACCAATATTCAGAGAAATTTAAGTGGGCCAGAGATGCTCATGTAGTACTGCGAGAGATCATGACAGCCATTTTGAAAGGCCAACCTGAGGGGGGCAGAATCAAGAGGGCTGAGATCCTTCCCCTAAAAACCCCTTGTAGAACCACCAGGTATTTAAGTATTCCAGGGAGGGCCTACCTAGACATGGGGGTGGGAGAGGGCTTCCTTGGGAGGTTGGGAGGGGGAATGGGCACTTTATTTTTTATTTTAAAAAACCCCAAAACATATGTATGTGTAAAATGACCCAATATTCAGCTGGGCCAGCAAAAGAGTTATGTTAAATTCAGTTGCTTATCCTATGTGGATCAGTTCTGGAGCAGATGTAAGTATTCTTGCTTACATTCAAAGTGTGTTCTAAGCCATCTATGTGTGCATTTTATAAAAACAAGTAGATGGGGGGTTGGGAGCGGGATTGGGGAATCAGGGCACTGTAAAATAAACATACTTATGCGCTAAACCAGTGATTCCCAACCCTGTCCCGGAGGAACACCAGGCCAATCGGGTTTTCAGGCTAGCCCTAATGAATATGCATATGATGGAAGTGATAGGCATGCAAATTTGCTTCATGCATATTCATTAAGGCTAGCCTGAAAACCCAATTGGCCTGGTGTTCCTCCAGGACAGGGTTGGGAACCACTGCGCTAAACGACCCATATTCAGCTGGGTCAGCATAAGAGTTATGTTAAATTCAGCTGCTTATCTTATGTGGAGCAGTTCTGGAGCAGATGTAAGTATTCTTGCTTACATTCAAAGTGTGTTCTAAGCCATCTATGTGTGTATTTTATAAAAACAAGTAGGTTCTTCCATATTATGGTTGCACTGTTGGTATATCACCTATATGCATATTATGGCACCTTTCTAATCTTATATTTATGACAAATGTGTATTAGGTATACTGTTTTGTTTCCTAATAAAAATGATTTAAAGATTAAAATAAGTAGGCATATGTGTGACTTTATTAAATAGTGCCTCTGAAGGCACCTGTCCATGGCACTTTGTTAAAAAATTCCTTTCCATATGATCAACAGCCTACTGAAACTCTTCTGTTAGTTTTGTTGTAAAGAGTCTATCATTTTCTGCACCTGTAGCTAACTATAATGTATGACACAAAGCAAAGAAAATAAAAGCAATATTGTGCAGACCCACGTATGTAATAGCAAAAAGAAGGAAATTTGTGTTTTAACTGAAATGAGTGAATAAATGTTTGCTATTAAGATGTTAGCCTCGGAAATCACATATCTGATCACTATGAACAAGTGGACCAATCATACTATTTCACATTATTTTAGTGGAAGATGCTACGCCATAAATTATACTATATTGCCATCTAATGTAGGTATATTCTTCTTTGCTGGATTTAATATAACTGCTGGGTGTCATTGTAGACAATACGATGAAATCTTTCGCCCAATGTGTGGCAGCGACCAAAAAAGCAAACAAGATGCTAGGAATTATTTAAAAAGGGATGGTTAACAAGATTACAGATATTATAATGCCTCTGTATCGCTCCATGGTGCGACCTCACCTGGAGTATTGCATTCAATTCTGGTCTCCTTATCTCAAGAAAGATATAGTGGCACTAGAAAAGGTTCAAAGAAGAGCGAACAAGATGATAAAGGGGATGGAACTTCTCTTGAATGAGGAAAGACTAAAGAGGTTAGTGCTCTTCAGCTTTGAAAAGAAGCAAGCCACCAGAATTGCACTTAGGTAGGCAATTTAGACCACCGAACATCAAAGTAGGCATGGCCAATGCCGCAAGTGGTGTCAGGTGGCCTAAAGCAACTTTGTAGGTACGATTCACCCAAAGTTAGGCACCAGAAATGTAGGCCCGGAAAACTCAAGCCTACATTTCTGGTGCCTATCTTTGCTGGGGGATCCCAAAAATAGCACCCTTATATTCAATTTCCAAATTTTTAATTAGAAACAGTGATGAAGTTTTCTCATATCAGACTTATCTCCACTAATCACACATTTAAAGTTCTTTATAGAGGAAAAGCCTCAGATCCCCATGCGTTGCCAGTGATTAACTATACAACAGCACTAGATAGGGAACTAACCTCATCGGCACTCTCCCCTCCTGCCTAATTTTAAGATGATATATATTTTAAAAAACTCTCAAAAAACTGATAATGAACTTAGCTTCAATTAGGCAGGGAGTTCTTATGCCTAATTGAAGCTGCCTAATTGAAACTAAGTTCATTATCAGTTTTTTGATATACAGTGGTACCTTGGTTTACGAGCATAATTCGTTCCAGAAGCATGCTCGTAAACCAAATTACTCGTATATCAAAGCGAGTTTCCCCATAGAAAGTAAGGGAAACTCGCTTGATTCGTTCCCCCCCCAAGGCCAGTGGCACTGCTCTACCTCCCCCCCCGAGGCCAGTGGCACTGCTCTACCCCCCCCCCCCGTGAACCGGCATTGCTCCCCCCCGCTCACGAAGGCCCCCTCCCGCGTGATCCGCCATCCCCCGCGATCCAGAATCCTCCCCCGCTCGAATCGCCCCCCCCCTGCCGCGATCCGATATCCTCCCCGTACCCATCACCCACCCGAACGCATCATTTACCCCTCATTGGCACCCGGCACCAAGGCACAGGACATGCCGGTGCCCAAAGATCTCTCATCCTTTTTGCTGGGCCTTGAGCATCTGCGCTTGCTCAAGGCCTTAGTTCCTACTCTCTCCGAGATTCTCGGAGATCTCGAGAATCTCGGAGAGAGCAGGAACTAAGGCCTTGAGCATGCGCAGATGCTCAAGGCCCAGCAAAAAGGATGAGAGATCTTCGGGTACCGGCACCGGCATGTGCCGGATAGCAGGGGGGAGGTGCCCGTACATCGAGGTAAGCTCGGTTTGCAAGGCACCAATATTGCGAATGTTTTGCTCGTTTTGCAAAACACTAGCAAACTGGTGCACTCGTAAACCGAGGTACCACTGTATATCATCTTAAAATTAGGCAGGAGGGGGAGAGTGCCGATGAGGTTAGTTCCTTATCTAGTGCTGTTGTATAGTTAATCACTGGCAACGCACGGGGTTCTGAGGCTTCTCCTCTATAAAGAACTTTAAATGTGTGATTAGTGGAGATAAGTCTGATATGAGAAAACTTCATCACTGTTTCTAATTAAGAATTTAGAAATTGAATATAAGGGAGGTATTTTTGTGGATTCATAATTGATCTCTCTTCATCCTATATACATTGGTTTTGGATCCCCAAAATAGCCCAGTTTGCCATCAGCTGATTGTAGCAGAGGAATCCTCGATCAGCTGAGCTGGCAGGACTCTCCAATACCATGGCTTCAGCTGATTGGGGAGTCCCCTTCTGCGATCAGCTGAACCAGCAAGGAGATATCATTTTAGAAACCTATATGTCTATGTACTGCCACTTATAATAATAATAACAGCTTATATACCGCAATACCGTGAAGTTCTATGTGGTTTACAAAAGATTAAGCAAAGGTACAAATTGACTGACTTCAAGAGGGGAAGAAGAAAGAGAAGTAATAAGACAGGAAATTCATTGTTGAGGAGAAAAGTGATCAAAAGGACAGTAGGTCGCTATTGAGGGGAAAGAGATAAGTGGATCAGTTGTCAAGATGTTTTAGGAACAGGTGTGTTTATATAGTGAGTCTGCAATTTTTATTCTCCTCCACCTCCATCTCTGGAGGTAGAAATAAACAGATGATTAAGTAACATTGCTTCAATGAAGCCTTGTGTAAAGCCTTGCCTGAAACCTTATCATACCATACAGTTTCTTATACCCCCACAAAAATTCAACAAGGATTAATTGCAGTTTATAATAAGATTTTGAGATCAATCATTAAAGAAGAGGGATTATAAGGAGAAAAAATATGGCTTAAAATTTGTCAGAATTTGTAGTAAGAAGGAAATTCCAACCTTTGGGACACTAGAATTCAAACATAGATTCAAATACTGTAGTTTCTTCTGCTTGATTTGTTGAGGTGATAGAACCTTTAACTTAAGGCATTATATTATTCTTGAGTTAAGGAGCGCAGAACCCTAATGTTTCAGTTAGACAAAGCAAGAATTTTAAAATAATCATAAGAACATCAGAATAAGCCTTACTGAGTCAGACCAATGGTCCATCTAACCCAGTATCCCACCTTCATGGAGGCCAATCCAAGTCATAAGTACCTGGCAAAAACCCAAATAGTAGCAGTATTCCATGCTACCGATCCAGGGCAAGCAGTAGCTTCCCCCATGTCTGTCTCAACAGCAGACTATGAACTTTTCCTCTACGAATTTGTTCAAACCCTTTTTTAAAATTAGCTACATTAACTGCTCTTACCACATCCTCTGGCAACTCGTTCCAGAGCTTAACTATTCTCTGAGTATAAAAATATTTCCTGCTATTGGTTTAAAAGTATTACTCTGTAACTTCAAGTGTCCCCTAGTCTTTGTAAATTTTGATGTAGTAAAAAATTAATCCACTTGTACCTGTACCTGTTCTACACCACTCAGGATTTTGTAGACTTCAATCATTTCTCCCCTCAGCCATCTCTTTTCCAAGCTGAAGAGATCTAATCTCTTAAGTCTTTCTTCATAGTGCTGTTATATCTTTTTTGAGATGAGGAGATCAGAAATGAATGCGATATTCAAGGTGAGGTCACACCATTGAGCGATACAGAGACATTATAACATCCTTAGTCTTGTTTATCATCTCTTTTCAATAATTCCTAGCATCTTGGTTGTTTTTTGGCTGCCCCTAGCATACGGTAAGTATGATTTGGATTATTCTTCCCAAAGTGCATCACTTTGCATTTGTCCACATTAAATTTTATCTGCCATTTGGACGCCCAGACTTCCAATTTCCTAAGATCTTCCTGCAATTTTCATAGTCCACATGCATTTTAACAACTTTGAACAGTTTAGTGTCATCTCCAAATTTAATCACCTCACTTGTTTCAATTGCCAGATCATTTATAAATAAGTAAAATAGCACCAGTCCCAGTACAGATCCCTGCGGCACATGCCTTTGAGCTGGTGAAAACCCCAGCAGGGAAATAATTTTCATATACAGGTATCCCTTTGTAAAAAGGATGCACATTTAGATTTTTTTTTTCCTTTCTCCCCCAAGTCATGCCTAAACCATGTTTACAGGTTCACATGACAAATATGATGCCACTTCATTAAGTTTCCCTTTGAAGATCTGGCATTTCCTGTTATTGTATTCTTCTTGTTAGCTACTGGTGGATTGGTTGCAGGGATAACATATTATTAATAATAATAATAACTTTATTCTTTTATACCGCCATAACCAAATGTTCTAGGCAGTTTACACTAAAAAGAGCTGGACAATCAGCGAAATACAATAATACAGTAAAAAAAAACCCTAAATATTTGTAAAATAGAATTTCAATAATAAAACTCTCATTAAGTAATAAACTTATCAAACAAAGTGGTCTTAATTAATTTCCGAAAACAGCAATAGGATAACATAGCATGCTGAATACATTTACCTAACCAAGATTGTTGCCTACTAGCTTGAAATGCTAGGGTCCTATCTAAGAAGGTCTTATATCTACACCCATTCATTTTTGAATAAGCAAATAAGTAGAAGTTTCTAGTTTCTCTTATGGTCTATGCAACACAAAATAAGGAAAAAGGTAAGCTGAGACAATCCCGATAGCAGTTAAAGCAGATACAGGAAAATTTAAATAATACTCTTTTTAAGCGCTGAGAAATGAAGTAATGTGTGCAATAATGATATGTTTTTCATGTTCTTTCTTTGCTCTCAAGAAAGAGCTGATTGCAGCACTGTTTGTTGAGAAAAAAGGGGGTTTCATTTTAAGCAGGAAAGCCAAAGGTGGTGTAATGAGTAAATCATATTACTGTTTGGGCAGAAAAGTACTATGTTTTCCATGCAATATGTTTATATTGATGTGCTATATTGATATGGTGGCTTATTAAATCTATTAGGAGGGAGAAAGAAGGAAAAAAAACCCTCATATTCAAACTCACTATAGGAAATATCATTATGGAAGCGGAAAGCATGCCTAATCTGCGCCTATAGGAAGTCTGCGGCTAAGAAAGCTGAAACTGCATTGAAATAAGCATAAACTACACTTAGACCAGCTTTTCCTTTGCCTACATTTTCCACGCTGTTTAGGCGTGCTCTGTCACCTAACTAGCGTCTATGTGGTGCCTATCCTTAACCACTCCCACGTTATGCCCACATCTACAAACATAGACGCGACTATTCCCTAAATCACACCCTTAAATCGCTCATTATCCACTTAAATGGGACACCTAAAGCACGCCTAAAGTTAGGCGCAGTTTACAGAATCGGGGCCTAAGTCCCAAAGAGAATCTAAAGTGACTTCTGGGGGTTTAACAGGAAAAAAAGAAATTGCTTGTGCAATATGAGATTGTTCAATTGGCTGATTTACCTCCCTGGAGCCTTGATCCACCTTACCTGAAGTTGTCCCGGTCGCTGGTTCTTCCAAGAGGAGTGAATCCCTCTGAGCTGTTTCCAATAGCGAACCCTCCGATACACTGGCCTCTCGAGAAGAGAACACTTCCTCATTGGGCATGCTCTTCTCTCGCGGTGAGCTGGCTCCCAGCAGCAGCGGCTGAAGGGGAGGCGTCCTGATGTCGGGGCTCATAATAACGTCTAGCCCAAGGGTATTTGCCGCAGCACTATTCTCTGCCAATGCTCCCAGCGGGCGATTCCCCGACAAAACCTGCTCACTTTGAAGGTGTCTGAAAATGTCATCCACTGTGAGCAACGGGGCTCCCAAGCACCAGGAGGCACCACCAACGCTCTTGCCCCTTTTTTTGGCATTCTTCACAGAGGTAAGAAAGACAATCACAGATGTCCTCTCAGCAGTCAGATAGCGGCAGCCATATTGGATCAATTGTTATCTGTTTGTAGCTTTTTATGTTGGATCTCCAATTGTTCCGGTCTGATATTTTTCCTGTTTTTTGACAGATTTTTTTATTTTTAATAGTTCAATGTCAAACCATTTATTATATTTATTTGAGCAATTTTTACTATTTTGTTTAGGGGCAATTTTATCTAAAATGGATGTGCTTGTTTTCATCCAGTGATCCCAAAAATCAACCTCTTCTCCTATTTTTGTTCTTGCTTTGTATTGTGGCCAGTATTCCTCTGGATTGATATGACCTCTTGTGAGATGTTCTTTTTTTATCCTTGGGTGTGTTTTAGATTTTAGATGAGTCCAGATTAGATTAAAGTAATAAGTAAAGTGATCAGACCAGATATCATGAGGCCAAGTTCTGTCAGTTAGAGAGATAGTAGGATCCAAGATCTACTTTGTGGACATAGCTACCACATCTAAATGGTGGCCTTTTCATGTGTTTGTGTGAGTAAAGGGAAATTATAATTAAGCAAAGATAAGAAGTTTTTGAAATTTTTCACATCTGGATTGTCCTCGTCATCTAAATGTAAGTTAACATCTCCTGCAATAATATTATATGAAGGAATAATTGAATAATGTAGAACGAATTTGCAGAAGTCCTCTTTATCTTTTGTCCAACTTTTCGGTGGAATATAGAATAATATGCAAGAGAGGGATTCTTCTATTTCCTTATTGCAAATTTTACAGGCTAGTATATCTAATTGATTGGTTATTTTGGAATCCAATAATTCAAATTCGAGTCCTTCTTTAAAAATAACTGCTAATCCTCCCTTTCTTCTGTCCTCGCGATTTAGCGTGTGAATTTTAAAGTTATCTGGTAGGAGGTCATTTATTATTGGATCCTCTTCAGACAATAGCCATGTTTCCTTTAGAAAGAGACATGCTATTTGCTTGCTAATGATCTAATCTTTGATTAAGAAAGCTTTGTTCCTTACAGATCTAGTATTGAGGTAGGCACAGGGAACGGAAGTGGTTGTGATAGGTCTGGTAGGTGTGGTGGTTTTGATAGGTTTTACTTATCCTTTTTTTGAGTGTATGTTGGTGTCTTCCGTTACTTGTGATTATTTTAATCACAAGTAACGGATCATTGATTGCTTATAAACCTAATGGGAACATCAGGATAATGGACTGAGTGTAGTTGTGGATAGAGTGAATTAACATCCTTAATGCTACCACTTATTAAATAGATCAATAGAATCAATAGGATATTCATGTTTACAGATTATTATGACTCCTTCTTGTCACAGTAGTTATGTTGATTTCCCCTGTCTCTTCTAATTTCACTTTGATTCAATGCCTTAGAAAGTTGAATTATACTCGCCGGTGGGGAGGGCATCAGGAGGTGGAGCTGGTCTCCCTCACCGACCTGATCTCCCTCCTTTGCTGTCGAAGGTGAAGTTTCTGTTGGGGCAGCTCCAGATAGCAGTGGAACTGCCCTGAAGAGGTAGAGAGTTGAATTGGACGTATTGAGTTTCAGTTTGAAATTAATTGTCCACTATTCTATATGAGTCATAATAGAAGATATCTGGTTTAAAATTTCAGTGGTAAAGTTATTTAGAGGGATTAAAATAGAAATGTCATCTTTCTTTTTGTATGATAGCTTTATATTGTGGATGATGCTTTATGTTGTGGATGAATTCAAGAAGCATTTCTTGAACCATGTATTATTCATAGTAACTTTCAATACATTCTCAACTCTATTGATGGAAAAAAATAAGATTTATGTTTTGAATCATCTTACCTACTGTATTTTATAAAGACCAGTAGACTTTATAAAATACCTGTCTTTATAAAATGCTAAAGTAAATAACAGGTACAGGACTAGCCCTAGAGATGGTGTAAATGTCCATGCCAATATTTGTGAAGTGAAAAATGTTGAACTATAGTATTTTGTAAGCTATGGGCTCATAATAATAAATTTTAAAAAGTCTAAAAATATGCCTAAATCAGTACTTGAACATTCAAAAAGACAGGTCATCCAAGTGCCGATAATCGAAATGGGTTTTAGACGTATCTAAAAACAGCTTAGGCCTTTTTAATGCTGCTGTATGCCCAGAGCTGAAAGGGGCATTTTAGGAGGAATAATGAGGGTAGGATTTGGGCAGGATGTGGGCTGATCTAAAATGACCCCCTCTTTTACGAAACTGCGATAGCAGTTTCTAGCTCAGGGAGCCACGCTGAATGGGCCATGCTGCTCCCGACGCTCATAGGAGCTCAATGAGCGTCGGGAGCAAAGCAAGCCATTCAGCGCAGCTCCCCACACTAGAAACTGCTATCGCAATTTTGTAAAAGGCGGCCTTAGTCGTACTGCAAGTATAACCAACGAGGCTACCTGGACAGAACTTGTACATTGTGACTTAGGCCACGTAAAACCAGGTCTAAGTGCCAAAAAGGTATCCAAAGTAACCAGATAAGCATTCCAGACACAAAGTATGGACCCATACACACTACCCCAGTGATCACTGACCTCCCCACAACACCACAAAAATTGGAATAAAAACGTACATACCTGCCTCCAGAACATCAATACCTGGCATAGCAAAGCCTGGTAGAGCAGCACAGAGGTAGCTTAAGTAAGGTGTATGTGTGTGTGGGGGGGGGAGGGGGCAGTGAACCATAGAGAGGAGGACCCAGGCCCATAAACCACTCAAACCACTGCATTTATGGTGGAACATGTGCAGCCCCCAAATCCTACTGTACTGCCATATAAGTGCCACCTGCAGCCATGAGGACTATTGATAACCCAGTGGCTTTATCCTATGATACTGTCACTGTGTTATCTAATAAATTATTAATTTGGTCCCAAATTGATTTCCAAAAATTCATAATACATGGGCAATGAAACAATAAATGATCTAAAGTTCCTACTTCTAGATGACAATGCCAACATCTATTAGACAAAGAACTATCTAATTTTTGTAACCTAACAGGGGTCCACAACGCTCTATGCAACAGAAAAAAACAAGTTTGTCTCTTAGATGCTGACAACGTACATTTCATCCTCCAAACCAAATTCGTGGCCATTGAGATGCAGTAATTTCATGCTTAATCTCAATGCTCCAAATATCTTTTAAACCAGTTTTTAATTTATTTTTATTAAATCCACATAACATTTTGTACCACTGGGCGGCCTGGTGACCCAAGAAGTCTGTCTGAAAACACAGAAACTCCATACTATAATGATTATTAAGGTTTTTCCAATCAGGGAACCCCGCCTGAATGGCATTCTTCAGTACATATAATTGGAAGGACTGGAGGAGATTAAATTACAACTTCTGGTGGAATTCTTTATGCCATATCTATAAAATGGAAAGGTTTATTGCATTACAACGGGGATATTTTAAGAAGTTTCAGGATGTGTGGAAACCATTGACAAAGTATTGTAAAGATTAATTTGAATTTGTTTCCCTTATATTTATCAACTTAAGGTATAGGGAGGGGGGGAAGTTTATTATTATATGTTTTATATGATAATAGAATATATGGAAGGGAGGGATGGGAAAGGGGAAGGGATAAGAATTTATGAAATATATCAATGATTGTTTGTAAGTGATGTATTTATTGTTAATATGAATGAATATATTTAACACTTAATGTATTTTTGAAAATGAATAAAGAATTAATTAAAAAAAAAAGAATATCCCTTATAGTGTTTCCATGTGCATCTGCAAAAGGGGTGTGTCTATGGAAGGAATATTGTTGGGTTAGGGGCATTCCCTTAATATGTGTGCAGTTATAGAATTTGAGAGATCTGTGCTTGACTTGTATGCCAGGATTTATACCTGGTTTCAGGTCCCTATGCATGTAAATTAATTTACTGCATGTTGTGATCTTGTAGTCCCATTTTGCTGGAAAGGGCTGGAGAAGAGGTCTCCAGCTGGGGGAAGGGGGAAGAAGTTTCTGATTATCCCTTGTCATGAGAAGAAAAAAATGTACCCTTGCCACGATTGCTGGAAAGAACCTGGGTTTGTTCCTTTCCCAAAGCCATAAACTGAGATAGGGATAAAACTCTATAACCCATATAAATCCAAGGGATTTATGGGGATAAAACCATGTAACCCAAGAGACTTTAGGACCCTGGGGAAGCCAAAAGAATCGCAGGACTTTGTACCATTTCATGAAGGGCGGGAGGAATCTCTTTCCTTTAAAGGGTGACCAATGTTCTGAAGACCAAGACGGACTCATCCCTTCCTGGGAGCAAGCTGATGGGCAGCAAACTCCTCCAATAGATAGGAGGAGCCCATGGAATAGGTGGTGAAAAGGTAGAGAATAGAGAATGAGTCCAAGGGCAATATGTCCAGAAGAGAAGGGAAGTGTGAAAAGATTTTGAAAAGTCAGAACCCATGAGCATACACGAAACATAGGGAGCATTGCTGAGGAAGGTGAACTAGAGAACTTCTCTAAGGACTTTAAAGTAACAAAGGCTATCCTCAATAAGGTAAGTGCCTGTTTGGAAGTTTACTTGTGACCTGAGCTCCCCTGAAAGCCCCAGAAAGAAGGAGAAGTTTTATTTTGCCTTTTTTTTTTTTTTTTAACAAGTGCTTGAGGGGGAAGAGTGCCAAGACAATGGATTAAATTTTTCTTTTGAGATTTTTGAAACTATAAAAGGCTTCAGCTACCTGGGAGGATTTGGGAGGGCATGATGATTACAGGAGTTTGGGTGGAGTTCCCCCTCCCCTTTCCCACTCTGTACCTTGTTGGAAATAGGATGAAGTTTAGAGGTAGCTGAAAGGAATTTTATTTTTCTTGAACTGAGTGATGTATGGAAAATAAACTGCATTGTTTTGGGGACTGAAGCTAATGCAGTGGTACATCTTTGGAATAAGCTGCAGGAGATATGAAATGAAAGGAACTGGTTTTTATTTTTTTATTTTTGGGGGGGAGGGAACTGAAAGGAGTTTAGCGAGAATGAGACTGAATCTGGTATCCTCAAGGCCCTAGTTGCTCTGTCTGTTTTGGGAAGAGCTGGGATATAAAAGATTTTTCTTTGTATTGCCAAGGACTCTTTTGCATTGGATATAAAAAATGAGATATAGGCTCTCGGATTAACATTTAAAGGAGATACTAAAGAGAGAAGGGGGAGTGGGTAATAGGATGATTATGAAAATATCATAGTCTCATTATCTAGAAAGATTTAGGGCTCCTTTTACAAAGGTGCGTTAGGGCCTTAACACATGGAATAGTGCATGCTAAAATGCAGCGCACACTAGCCGCTACCGCCTCCTTTTAAGCAGGCAGTAATTTTTTGGCTAGCACGCACTAATCTTGTACGTGCACTAAAAACGCTAGCGCACCTTAGTAAAAGGAGCCCTTAATAGTTACCCAAATGAGTTTTGATTTCTTAGAATAGTCTTATCAAAAAATTTTTATCCTACTGTATCTTAATTTTTATAAAGATCTCTTTTTAAACACCAAATATTGCTAAGGGGGATGAGCACACACAGAAAAAATAAAAAAAAAATTAGTTTCAACATCACAGATGTAGTTTTAACAATATAGATAGCACATATAATTAATTTATGATGTAGGGTGGGAGGAGTGAGCATATATGGTTAAAAAAAGGGGATCGCAGGATGCGGACCTGGAATGGTATTTGATCATAGGCGGTCTTATGATTTGAGTTCCTAATTCTTATGATATGCTCATCCCCCTTAGCAATATTTGGTGTTTCAAAAGAGATCTTTATAAAAATTAAGATACAGTAGGATAAAAACTGTTTGATAAGACTATTCTAAGAAATCAAAACTCATTTGGGTAACATTAAATCTTTCTAGATAATGAGACTATGATATTTTCACAATCATCCTGTCACCTCCCTTCTCTCTTTAAGGACTCTTTTGCAGACAGGCTGCTTGTTTTGTTCTACTATCCTGGACTAAATAAAGTCGATTTTTGAGACATGATTAACTACAAGACTCTGTCATTTGAAGAATGTGAAGGGATCCTTGCCCTCATAGAATAGCAATCAAAGAAAAGAGCCAACCCTGGAGTCCATTTGAGGTGTGGCTAGATGACCACCTGGGACCTGCGGTGACAATGTTAACTTAAAAATTAATACCTGCACAATCGATTTTCATGCTTTAAAAATGTTATAATATGTATTTTGGAGAGGAAATTTATATATCAGCTCTAGGTTTTGTATCCTCTTCCATATTGCCTTGTTGCGTATTGTGTTTTTATTATCTCTATGCTGGATGTATATAATGACAAATGAAAAGATACATATCCAAGAAAATATAATATTATCACAATTAGGTAGCTAAAAATTTGGACCATAAAAAAAGACATATAATCTGAACATGCAAATATTTCAAAACTTTACCTCTCCTTAGTTAACCATTTTTTTTCAAATGGTTGAATGCATTTTTGGAGATTTGTTCAAGATGGAAACTTTCTTATAAACAGAAATTATTTAATCACTGGCTCTTAGTTAAATCAGGTGATGCAAAAAATAGAGTATATTTGTGTGTAGCACTTCAAATAACAATCTTACCTAATGGTAGGAAAAGCTTTTAATGGTACGTAATAATTAAAAAAGAAAGCCACACAGCAAATGGAGAGAGCTGTTTTCTTTTCTGTTTTTATACTTCACTCTTTTGTCTTGAAAAGGAAAATATGTCAGTGAAATAACAAAACAGCAATTTTGTAGGACTGTTTCTAAAAGCTATACTGAGTCTCTATTATTGTAGCACATAGATACAAGAAGAAGAGGTCATAAAGGATCGAGCAGCTGCTGATCTGTTGTACTGATCATACAAACGATGATGTTACAGCACCAGGACAGATGCTATCCTTTTACAGATGAAGGTTTAAAAATGGGGAAATAATTTTGAAACCACCTAAAACGGAAATTCAGACAGACCACATTGTTTACACTTTCTTGACCTACTTCTCTGATCACCTTACCAAAGAAATCCATCAAACATGGTATAAACTGGGAGTTTGTAGATATATAGGCAGATAAGGCGATGCAAGAAAAACAAAAGGTTGTACTGTAATAACGGTATTTGTGTCAGGGAAAAGGCCTAGAAATTCAGACAGTGCTTCGGCATATATTTGAACTAGATGATAGGGGTGGCACGTGGAGTGGACGAATTTGAACTGTTAGCCTGCCAGAAGCAAGACGACAATGGGGAAAAACAACAAAAGAAACCATCTAAGTAATTCTCTTCATCCACAAGAAACAGAAGAGAGAACCGGGCTTCAGGTTATACAGAGCATAAGCAAGCTAATGAAAAATAGCTGGAAAGCAACGAGCGCAGGAAAGAGAGCCATTGAGAGGGTCTGTGACAGGATCTAGGAAATACTTGCCAGGCAGTAATATTACCTGCTGATCCCTGTTCCTGGATATCAGATATTTAATTTTTTGATAATTAAAAAGCTGCCTGCTATGGTATTTTATTTATTTAATTTTCTATACTGTTCTCCCAAGGGAGCTCAGAATGGTTTACATGAATGTATTCAGGTACTCAAGCATTTTTCGCTGTCTATCCTGGCAGGCTCACAATCTGTCTAATGTACCTGGGTCAATGGGGGGGATTAAGTGACTTAATCCCCCCCCCCATTGCCCCAGGTACATTAGACAGATCGTGAGCCTGCCCAGGGTCACAATAAGCAATGTGGGTTTGAACCCATAACCCCAGGGTGCTGAGGCTGTAGCTTTAACCACTGTGCCACACACTGCCCTCTTTAGTCTTTCCTCATATGAGAGGAGTTCCATCTCCTTTATCATTTTGGTCGCTCTTCTTTGAACCTTTTCTAATTTCACTGAATCTTTTTTGAGATAAGTGATTAGAATTGAATACAATACTCAAGGTAAAGTTGTACCATGAGGTGATACAGCACCATTATAATATTCTTGGTGTTATTTATCACCCCTTTTCTAAAAATAGCCATAGTATATCAGACCAATGGTCTATTTAATCTATATAACCCAGTATCCAGCTTCCAGCAGTGATCAATCCAGAACAAAAGTATCTGGCAAAATCCCAAAGAGTAGCAAAATTCTATGTGACTGACCACAGGAATAAGTCGTGGCTTTCCCTATGTTTACCTTAATAGCAGTTTATGAACTTTTCCTCAAGAAACTTGCCCAAACCTTTTTAAAACCTATATATGCTAACTGCTGTTACCACATTCTCTAGCAATGAGTTACAGAGCTGAACTATTCATTGAGTGAAAAAAAATATTTGTTCCTCTTTATATTAAAATTGTTACCATTCAGCTTTATGGAGTGTCCTTTCATGTTTGTATTATTTGAAAGCGATAACAATTGATTTATGTCCAACTACTCTATTCCACTCAGGATTTTGTGGACCTCTATCAATTCCCCATCCCTTCAACCATCTCCAAGCTGAAGAGTCATGATGCTTACTGATAAGTTGAAAAAGATGGATAATACACAAAGAGCTAATAATTTATAATTTTTGAAATTTTCTTACTGTTATTTTATTGATATTTTTTACATTAGTACCTTGATTCTCTGCCTGGGATTGAAATAAATTTTAGAAACTTTTTTTGAATCATATTTTTCTATTTTTCTCTTCTTTTCTTTAGGTAGTGTAGAATGAATAATTATTGCTATCAGTACTGTTCAACTCAATTTGAATTTACAGTAGTTCAACTGGTAATATAATCATCAAATCTATATTTTTCAGTCCTCAGTATGTTTGTATTCCATCTCCCTTCTCCCACTGCCTGCAACCCATACCACTTACCATCCCCTCCCCCCATTCATCTCACCTCCTACTTCACATGGCCTGCTGTCATCGCTATGTCCTCAACCAGCATTTGGACCACTTTCATGGCTATCTCCTGGTCTGCCCAGGTGCCCTGGTACATTTTGCCGAAACCACCCATGCCAGTTATCTCCTTCAATTTCAGCTGACCAAAGTCGATCTGCACCAAGGAATCCAGGACACCACATGGTAAAATGAGGGGTGGGGAGGGAGGTTGGAGAGACAAGACATTTTATTTAGATATATTAGTGATAGGAGGAAGAGCAAAAGTGGCATTATGATACTCAAAGGTGAAGGGGAGGAATATGTAGAAGCTAATAAAGATAAGGCTAAGTTGCTTAACAAATATTTTTGTTCTGTGTTCACAGATAAAGTACCGGGAGTGGGACAAAGAAACCCCTCAAAAACAAATAGGATTGGAGGTGTGCTAAACCCTGATTGATTTTCAGAGGATAGTGTTTGTGAGGAGCTTGCTAAACTAAAGGTAGATAAAGTAATTTAGCTGGATGGAGTACATCTGAGTGTACTGAGGGAACTTAGGGATGTTCTGACGGCTCCACTGGTCCTCTATAGTTGAGAGTAGCACCAGAGGATTGGAAAAGGGAAGATGTGGTCCCTCTCCACAAAAGTGGAATTAAGGAAGAAGTAGAGAAATGCAGGCTGGTAAGCCTAACTTCTGTGGTAAGATTAATAGAAACTTTTAAAAAACAGAGAATAGTGACATTTCTGGAACCCAGTGGATTATAGGACCAAAGGCAACATGGATTTAGAGGCAGGTCTCGTCAGACAAATATGATAAATTTCTTTGACTGGATGACCAAAAAATTGGATAGAGGGGAAGTGCTAGATGTGGTGTATTTAGATTTTAGCAAAGCCTTTGACAGTGTTTCACATAGGTGTCTAATAAACTGAGTGCTCTTGGTATGGGCCCCAAGAGATGGACTGGATCAGGAAATGATTGAGTGGAAGGTGACAGAGGGTAATGGTCAATGGATATCACTCCATTGACCAGTGGTGTGTCTCAAGGTTCGGTTCTTGGGCCTGCTCTTTTTAACATTTTTGTAAGCAATATTGATAAAGGGCTGACTAGTATGATTTGCTCCTTGCAAATGATACCAAAATCTGCAATAGAGTAGACACCTTTGGTGGTATGGAAAACATGAGGAAGTATCTAGTGAAGCTTAAGGAATGGTCTGAAATTTGGAAACCAAGATTTAATGATAAGAAATGTAAGGTCATGCATTTGGGCTACTAAAACCAGAGACACAGCACAGGTACCACATAAAAGAAACAGACAAACAGATCTCCAGCATGCTTTCTTCCATCGGCAAGGATTCAGGGTTGAATTTAATCTGTAAATAAGCACACTATTAATATATTGAGTCATAAACAGATTTGGTATCCATTGGATTCCCAATATCAGGTCATAGTGCTGGTGGTATTTTAGAAATGGCACAGTGAAATTGGTTTGAATGGCCATGTCTGGATGCTAAGCTTCTAAAAGAAAGAGAGAGAAAGAGAAACAAGTTAATTGCTTTATACTTTTGCCGGTCTCCTTTCTATCTTCTTCCATTTCCAGGCTCTGTCACACAATCATAAGAGAATGAAAGCAGGGACGTTTTAATCTATAAAACATACAAGAGAGGTTTAAGTGAAGGTACAGTGGTTCACAATGTTAGGGTTTGAGGAAAAAGACACATTTTCAAAATCACTTGGAGTATAACTTCCTTATACTATCTAACAAAACTTTATACATTATATAGGTCACTTAGAAATATTTCTACTCTTTTATTGTCCAGTCTACACCATATGTCGCCCCAGATGTGGAATATGTTGCCTCCAGAATTCAAAAAGGCCAATAAAGGCCTGAGTTTGTTTTTTACTTTGGGGAGAAGGGAAGTTTACAATCTTCTGTTTAACTTTCTCTATCACCTCTCGGCATCATTTTGCCCATTTAATTAATGTCCCTGTATCTTTCCCATCTATTTCTTCCCTTTTTACTCCATCTTTTAATACGGCCAAAAGCATATCACTCTGAGACACTAGATTAGCCCTATTTGAATTGGATTGTCCTTCATTCTTTTTATCAAAAGTATTTCAAGGTCCCCAGACCCCCAGACCTCCTAACTGTTGGACCGCTTCCAAGACTTCCAAAATAGTCCTGTCTGTTTGATTGATAATTACTTGTTTGTATGCCGGTACAGCATACCTGATAATTTTATTTCTCATGGACTCTGTAAAAGATAATAACATATATGTGTCAGCATTACCTATTACTAAGGCTACCTTCATAGCCTCCTCCTTAATTTGCATTTGTGCATCTTTTAATGTATACCAAATTTTATCATTTGAGGGCCAATCAGATTCAAGTGTATATCGCCTCGTGACACCCTTACCAATTACCTCTAATAAAGACCATTGGTTGTAATTTGTAGGATCGGGATCCTCCCGTAACGCATCTTTTACTGCTACTTCTTAACTAATTCGAACAAATTTGGGGGCATCTGTGGCATCCAACATAATCCCTGCTGCGCCCAGCTCCTGCACCCGAATTACCCATTGTATCAGTGGTTCCCCTGGCCGCTGTGTAAAGCATTAATTATTTAATTACATTTACCAGCTTTTTGATTTCTGTTAATTTAACAAAAATAAGTTATTATATTGTTTGAACTGATTTGTTTGAACTTTGCTGTCCTCGTACAATCCATCATTCTTTCCAGGCTGGATTACTGTAACTCCATCTACTTAAACCTGACAAAGAAAAGCCTTCATAGACTCCAGCGGATCCAGAACACTGCGGCTAAACTAATCTTCGCAAAAAGTAAATTTGACCACGTCTCCCCGCTTCTGTCTAAGCTTCACTGGCTCCCAGTAATCCTTAGGGTTCATTACAAATGCGCCTGCCTAACCTTCAAGTCTCTACACGGTATCCTGCCTCTCCTTTTTCCACTATCTTGGAACTCCTCTAATCCCAACATCACCAGATCCACTCAAAAATTCAAATTATCCTTCCCCTCTTTAAAAGGCATATCCCATGCAGGAAAATTAGGAACTTCCCTCTTCTTCAGGATCACCGAACTCTGGAACAGTTTTACTACCCCACTTCGGAGTCTGACCTCCCTCCAACTCTTCCGAAAACATTTGAAAATTTAGCTTTTCTCCAAAATGCAATGACCTCCCCCTCATCGATATACTAAGTCCCTCTAAACTTCTCTTCTTAGTCCTTCTACTTTCATTGTAGTTCCTTTCTATACCAATTCCTGTAAACCATGCCGAGCTCTACTTCTGTGGAGATGATGCGGTATACAAACTTAAGGTTTAGTTTAGTTTAGTTTATATAAATAAATAAATAAATATGTGCAATCCATGCATTGGTGCAAATGTGCTAATTAGTAATTTTTGTGTATTCCCCAACTCAGTCCTGAGTTTTGCATCAAAAGCTTCTTCAGGAGGAGTCTTTTACTATAAATAAATAAATAAATTGAATAATAATTTAAAATATATATAAAACATGCATTCTCTTCATTCATGCACTTATACTCTAAGTTATTCTTCTTTATTTGTTTATTATGCATAATTTATAAGTTAGTTTGTATTGTCTCAATAAATGCTCATTATAATATAATGTAATGTTTCGGCGCCCTTGTGGTTGATGTGGAGAAGGTCCGGGGAGACCAGAGAGTTAAACCTTAGTCCTATTCTATCAATGAAAATTAGAGTGTTTGCTCCGTTGTTTGTTAACTCCAGTTTTTAAAGTGAAAACTATAAATCAGGTAACATTTACTTGAATTAAAACTAAAACTAAATCTTTACTATGTTATATTAACTGAAAAATCTTTTATCATTCTCAAATCGATCAACTTTTAGGAAATACAAATTGCAATACGGAAGCGGTAAATGTAATTAAATAATTAACAATACTAAAGTAACAGTTTTATATAATTTGGACTCCTAATAACATTAAATTCCACAACACCGTGTAAAGTGTGCCATAATATCCATGACTTCCTGTTGAGTAAAGTCCTCCATAACATCATTTCTAGTCAGATTTTCTTCTGTCTGCAGATTTCCCTGTAATCTTTGTTTCCTCACAGGCTTTGCTTCTAAACTTTTTGCCTGCTCTTTTTCAACACATCTATCCTCCTCACTGGTATTAGAATTTGAATTCCAAATATCCCCATCCCATTTGTCTGGATCCCAATCATCCGGCAGATGGGAAAGTAAGGTTCTAACTTTTCTGGCACTCACTTTCCCCCTCCATTTCTTGTATTTATATCGTACGCATTGCACAGCTGCCTTTTCTGCTACATTTTGATAGGTGTCCACCTTATCAATTAAAAATTTATTCTGACATTGTAGCATTGTAATGGCATTCTGTTGATTACACATTTTCTTTTCCAGCTTTCCTAATTTCAATTGTAACTCATGTTTAGCTTCATGCAACTTCCTCCATGCTGATAAAATCATCCATACTCATCTAGAAATTCCTTCTCACTCTCTTCCTTTTAAGATTTTCACCTTTTGTAAGGAGGCACATAATTCATGCGGATCCCCACTTCCAAAAATCCAGGATTCACATAATCCTGCTTCTACAGACCACTCTGTGGCCACTGATTTATATATACTGTCATCCCAACCTGGATTGGAGGGATTGGGAGCCTGCCCCTCAACCCCTTGTTTCTTCTGGTGCTTTTCTGACAATATGATCACCCCACTTCTGGTACCAATATGTTCCGCCACTTATTTCTGTCAGATGTGATGATCAGTGACACTCAGAAAAGCACACTGACAATATAAATGCATAGACAAAGACCCTGCGACACTACGAGTCTTGCTGGTGGAAATAGGGTTTGCTGGAATGTGATGAATTTGGTGAACTGGGCTAATTCAACACCGATTAGCATCAAAGAGTTTGATTTTGTGAGCTGAGCTAGTTCGACACCGAATAGCTCAAAAGGTTTATAGTTGTTAAGCTACACTGAATTATTTATGTAAGAAAATTTTATATATGTATGAATTTATTGATGGATAAGTTAATAAAGCTGCGGCCCATGCTTTGCCACTACTAAGAGGTATTGTGTATTTTATTGAGTTAATGAATATAGGAGGAGTTGTGCGAATGGCAGTGGTAGATAAAAGTGCTGTTTTATTGTACCATTTGTTTATATGTTCTACTGCACTTTGTATTTATTTAAAAATTAATAAAGGATTATAAAAAAAAAAAAAAGAAAGAAAATTTGTGGTGAAAAGCATACAGATCATCTAACTATAAGAAATTTTCATTATTTAGTCCACAATATTTCAGGGCCCAAGCAAAAACAAAAATACAAAGGTAAATTATATATATTAAGGAAGATAGCAATTGGAGGTACAATGTTGGCAGCCGGTTTGCATTAATTTGTAGAAGAGGCCATTGGTCTAATTATTACTCCTCCCCCTTCTCTCATCTGGACATTAGACATACCTTCTCCATTTGTAAGTACTATATCTAGAAGGGGGCTCCTTGGATCATCACCACTGTGCATAGTCTTAACAATGACACTCACATCTCTTCACCTTATCAGTCTCTAACAAACCAAAATAATGAGTCATTTGACATGCTTGTGGAAAAAAAGCAATGGCAGCTTTATTTTTTCTTGGCACTGAATAACATTTACAAATCCAAAAGCCACCAATTTGTAGTTACAAAGTAGTCAGTAGCGAATTAACAATCATTTGTAACATTTATTAATTAATTCTCCTTGTCAAGGATCTGCGGTAATGCAAGACCTTTCTTTCCATCTCAAAAGGTTCATGACGGAGCCGCACATGAATTATTTTCCAACTGGATTCCGAAATACTCATTACAGTACCCCAACTGAAGTCTACAAGATCACTGTTGAATAACAACCCCCCTCTCCCCTGCAAATCTAATCTAATCTAAGGCTTGGCTTTATATACTGAGACATCAGTCCTTTAGCCTCCCAAAGCCAACACCAAAAAAATTTCTCTCACCCTAAAAATTCCCTACAACCACATATCAATGAAGGGTGGGTGGTCAGGTTGATTCTTCTGTTCAGACTAAGTTCTCTGGGAGGTGCTTCCTACCCAAGCTCAGCTGCCACTTCTCCAAGCCTCACTCAAGCTGATTAGATCTCTTTTGCTCCAATCAGCCCTTTCACTCATCTCCAAGGTTCCTTCGCTACCTATCCTTTACCTCCTAACCAAGTCCCTTAATTTAACTCTTTCTTCCCCAAACTCAGGTACTTCCCCCAACTCCTCTTTTTAAAATATTCCAGAGGTGTCACACAGCCATGTCACACTCAGCCATGTCACTCCTTGTTATTTCAAGGTGCATCCCCCAAATCTCTGGAGTCTGCACTAGTAGAGAGAGCAGAAATAACACATGCTACCTACCTGAAACTCAACATTTTTCATCTGTGCAGGTCCATTCATCCCTGGAATACCAGGGGTGGGCTTTGTCCTCTCTTCTTCTCAAGCTTCTCTTAAGGGCCCCTTGGTAATCTCCCTGCACTCTCTAACAATTGCCTTCTATGTATAATATTTCTTAAATTTTTAAAACTTTCATGTGATAATGAAAATTGTGTTCATTCTTGTGAACACATGTATTATATTTTAAAATTAGTATATTAAAACACTCCTGGAGCATAAGCACATGCCATCTGCTGTGAACACTTTACTCATTTGGTGGATTAGACATTAATCGCTATGCTTGCAATGTAATTTAATGATATACATTATAGGTGAATGAAGCCCCAAAGGACACATTATTTGTTGATTATTGGAGCTTAAAGTTCTTTTACCACTACTTGAAATGTTAGTTGCCAAAGTAAATATCACATGCAAACAAAATATCTACAGTAACCAAAAGGATAGTTATCATGACCTTTCAATATAACATTTCTCTAAATAAAGAAACTAACACACACACTTTGAAATAATCCATTATAAAGTAAGAATGTCTGACTTTTAGAAATCATTACTCTGTTTATTATTAAATACCCACATGATTATCATTAGCTTGATATATATTTTTCAACATTAACTTGACATTTTTCCAGAGGTGCAATACATACCATCTGCTTATGACTCATTTTTATTAAAGGTTTCCATTTGAAGAACAATATTTTTGTGTGGAAAGGAAGATCTAGCCAGTTGTAAGAATATGGCAAAGGAGTAGGAGGAGGTACATTTTTCAATCTCTGAAGAATTTTATGAGAAACTAACTATACACCAAAACTTATATCACAGGTTTTGTTTCCAGAATTAAAAAAGAATAAAATTAGAAAGTGAAAACGCTGCAGTAAAATATGGCATTTTTGGACCAGATTCTATAAATGGTGCCCATCTGAATTCCACACGTAACTCTAAATTAATACAATTTAAATTCTACTGTATACTGTTTAAATCTATAAACGGAGACAGCTCAATCTACCTAAACAACCAGTTCATCCAAACTACCTCTACCAGACATAGAAAAACACATACCCCATTCACATACTGTTCCGCCACTAATTTCTGTCAAGTGGGATGATCAGAGATACTCAGAAAAACACACAGACAATATAAAGCATAAACAATAACACTTTAATATATATATATATATATAAGAATAAATTAGCATCACCGTATCTCACGTAAACCCTCCCTTCACCATTCGGAATCCCTCAATGGATAGGCGAGTAGGACACAGGAGTCTGCCCCTTTAGACCTGACGTCTTGGATAGCCGGCTAGGATTCTGGATTCTAGGAGCAGAATTCCGTCCTTATAAGCTGCTGAGTTAAACAGCTGGTCCTGCAGTAACAGCGTCCTTTGATTCAGGCACACCCCAGGTCGGTCCCTTTGAAGTTGTTTGGGCAACATTCAGGTCAAAGAGGTCAAAATGTCAGATAAACAGACTTGTGGATTCATATCGGTAGCATGCTGAATTTCAGTTACCCCCCTGGCCAGTTCCTTTGTTTGGATAACATTCGGGTCCCATCTGGCATTAATGAGGTGTTGCAGGGACTAGTAAATGGCTGGTCTTGCTCTTTTGTTCTCTGTTTTGGTAACACCCAGGTCTGTCCTTACTGATGTTATTTGAGTGGTACGCAGGCAACTGAATTTAGGGAAAAGCTGTTGGGTTCTTAGTAAAGCATTTGATGTTGTCAAGGTAACACTAAGGTTCAGGAGTTCAGGTAAGCAGACTTGAGTAGACATATAATATTCTGAACAAAATTATCAGTAATATGCTGGGGTATAACATTCCACTCCTGGATACTCAAGTTTGCTTCTCCAAATTTAGAAGTCCTCCGAATTAAGGGAGAGAGTGTCCGACAATTAAGAAAGGTTAAAAGATAGTTAAACAAATTTATAGAGTACAAAATGAAGAAACTCCTTTTATGCCATATCACTGCAGTGGTAGTTTCAATATGATCTGCCACAGAATGCAAGTTATTATTTCAAAATTCAGTTGCTCACTGCAACACATTAACATTCTGTAAACATACTGAAAAGGGAGCTTGACTAGCAGGAATCACAAGTTCAACAGTACTAAAGACACATTGTTTCATTTCAAAATTTACACCATTTTCTATCTAAGGGTACAGAATGTGATGTGGTTTTTAAATCAATGCGATAAAGTTAATTCTTTGTGATATCATTAACGACATGTAACATTAACTGATCATATCGTAGCGTTAGTTCATAATTATGTACAGTATTTGTCACCCATTCACCTTCCCTTCTAAATACATCTGCTACTCTGGAGTCAAAATATGCTTCTTTGCCAGCCAGTATTTCAGAAACAATAGTATCTATTCTACCTTTAAGCAAAGGTAAAATGGGAAAATTAATTTTCCCTTCATAATTTATTTCCTTATGTGCTAAACCTGTTGTTCTTGCATTCCCTAATATTTCTTGCTAATTAGGCCTTTCACTTGAAAGTATCACGTATTGGGAATCATGAAAATTAATAATCTTATTAATATTATATTTGTGCTCTTACTCATGGCATACATTTAGGGTAGCTTCATATTCACCATCGATCACCGCAGTTATCTGGTATCCCGTTTTTCTTAGCATCTTTGGTTAGGGTCTGGCTATGCTCCGGTTTCAATAGGCTTGCTATGCCACTCACATGCCTTCACTCATGTAATTTTCAGGCACCACCTCCAGAGACCAGCCCTAATGTGAAGTGGCAGGATATGGGCTCACTTCTATTCCCCAGTTGGTGCCACATAACAGCCTCATGGCACGGCACTGTATGTCTGGTTGCGTCTTCATCTTCTTGGTCTGGTGAAATTTTCTCTTAACCCAGCATGTTAGCCAAATTATCAGAATGAGAGAGCAGAGCTGACCAATTTTATCACAAAAGGATGAAAGTCTATGTGTAATAACATTTCCCAGTACGTGATTTTTCAAGGAAAATATTTCCTCATGATTGTTTATCTTCAATGCTTTAATTACATTAAACCCCCCTAGTGGTAAAAGAGAGTATAAGAGAAAAAGGAGAAAAACCACTTTATGTACAGAAGGTGATAACATGTGACACAATACTTGTGTGTAAGGTAGTATTTGTGTGAGATAAGAGAAACAACACTAATGCACTTAAAGGTATTCTGTAGGACATTCAGAAAATACATCTTTTTATGTTCTGGACATAATTATTATGTCATTTAAGAGAGACCATACACACGTACAGAATGTGATAACATTTGACACAATGTGTAAGGTAGTATTTGTGTGAGATAAGAGAAACAACACTAATGTACTTAAAGGTATTCTGTAGGACATTCAGAAAATATACCTTTTTATGTTCTGGACATAACTATTATGTCATTTAAGAGAGACCATACACACGTACAGAATGTACAGAATGTGATACCAAAATAACTTATGTCAGAGATGTGCACTGCACTGTTTATATCTGGTAAGTTAAATAAAGAGAGACCATTTTTTATTTTATTTAGCAAATATCAAATACCAATGAACACCATTTTACCAGGTATAAAGCTTTCTAATTATTTCTCTTCAGATATCCTTTTATAATATAACCCCTAACTAAATTATCATTGGGCTGTATAGAAACATAGAAAGATGACGGCAGAAAAGAGCCAAGGCCCATCAAGTCTGCCCACTCTATAGACCCTTTGCCCTTAAGATTAGCCAATGTTTTGCCCTGACCCACGTAGGGATCCCACATGGGCGTCCCATTTATTCCTAAAATCTGGCACGCTGCTGGCCTCGATTACCTTTGAGCCATAGCATAAAATCATTGTGAGCATGGTTTTCATAAGATGCTTTCTGGTATGTAGGGGAATCTTTTTTGGAAAGGGATATGGTACCATTTGGACTAATAGAAGGGGTGGAATAAACTCTGGAAATGGCCAATGTGCAATGTTGGGGTACCCCATAAGCTAAAACAGACAACACATAACAGAAACAGACAAACACAGAGCTCCGGCATGCTTTCTTCCATCAGTAATGATTCAGGGTTGAATTTAATCTGTAAATAAGCACACTATTAATCAAAAGAGTCACAAACAAATGTGGTATCCATTGGATTCCCACTATCAGGTCACATTGCTGGAAGCATTTTAAATGTGGCACAGTGAAATTGGTTCTCCGGACCATGTCTAGATAATAAGCTTCTAAAAGAAAGAGAGATAGAAATTTAAGTTAATTGCTCTATATAGTTTTACTGGTCTTCTTTTCTATTTTCTTCCATTTCAAAGTTCTGTCACACAATCATAAAAATTCAAGCAGGGCCGCTTTAATCTATAAAACATATAAGAGAGGTTTACGTGCAGGTACAGTGGTTCACAATGTTAGTGTTTGAGGTAAAAGACACATTTGCAAAATTACTTGGAGTGCAACTTCCTTATACTATCTAACAAAACTTTATACATTATAAAGGTCACTTAGCAATATTTCTACTTTTTTATTGTCCAACCAACCCCATATGTTACCCCAGATGTGAAATATGTTGCCTCCAAAAATCCAAAAAGGCCCAAGTCTGTTTTTAACTTTGGGGAGAAGGGAAGTTTAGCTTTCTCTATCACCTCTCGGCATCTGTAAGTATTTTTTGTGGTAGTTTGGTATATGTATATTGCCTCCCTTGCCAAGTGGATGTAAATTGTTCTGGACATTGCTCCACTATAGGGATAGTAAAAATGCATTGGTTCATGTTTCCATCGGAAAGCTGTCATGTTAACCCTTTTTGGATATCTGGCAAGGAATCCCATAGATTAATCCCAAATTGGTAATTGTCCAATTTTAAAATTTGTAAAATTTTTTCTTCCTTCTTGTATAATTTTCCCCCCAATCCTGATATTTATATTCCTACACCCCAGCGTCCACTACAGCTTGTACCTGTTGCTCCCCAGGTTTCTACTAAATATTTATCTCTACCTGCGGACACTGTTCTAATTTGGTTCAAGCTAACTGAGGCTTGGTATTCACATCATTGATCCTCCCACCACTTCCACCCTTTTAAATCAGGATAAAGAGTGGAAGCAGTTTCCTCAGGAGGAGCAGTTGGCACTGGCACATCCTCACTTTTGCTTACTTGGGTTTGAGACATAGATTTCTTTCCTAATCCTCTACTTTTGTACATTTTCCATAAAGTCCCGGTATCTTTCCCATCTATTTCTTCCCTCTTTACCCCATCTTTTATTAATGCCAAAAACATATCCCTTCGGGATACTCGATTAGCCCTGTTTGAATTGGATTGTCCTTCCTTCTTTTTATCAAAAGTAGTTTGAGGTCCCCAGTCTCCCAGATCTCCTAACTGTCGGACCGCTTCCAAGACTTCCAAAATAGACCTGTCTGTTTGATTGATCAACAGAGTCATAATTACCTGTTTGTATGCCGGTGCAGCATACCTGATAATTTTATTTCTCATGGATACAGTAAAAGGTAATGACATATATGTGTCAGCGTGACCTATTACTAAAGCTACCTTCATAGCCTCTTCCTTAATTCTCATTTGTGCATCTTTTTCATTGGAAGGCCAGTCAGATTCAAGGGGATATCGCCTCGTGACACCCCTACTAATTATCTCTAATAAAGACCTTTGGGCATTTTTTGTAGGATAAGGATCCTTCCGCAACGCATGTTGCACTGCTATTTCTTGACAAATTTGAACAAATTTAGGGGCATCTGTGGCATCTAACATAATCCCTGCTGCACCCAGCTCCTGTACCCGAACTACCCACTGTATTAGTGGTTCCCCAGGCTGCTGTGTAAAGCATGCCATCATATCCATGATTTCATGTGGAGTAACATCCTCCCTAACTAGATTTTCTCCTGTTTGCAGATTTCCCTGTAATCTTTGTTTCCTCACAGGCTTTGCTTCTAAACTTTCTGCCTGCTCTCCTTCAACACATATATCCTCCTCACTGTTATTAGAATTTGAATCCCAAATATTCCCATCCCGTTTGTTTGGATTCCAATCATTCGGCAGATGATAAATTAAGATTTTAACTTTTCTGTAACTCACTTTCCACCTCCGTTTCTTTTATTTATATCGTGCATATTGCATAGCTGACTGTTCTATTACATTTTGATAGGTTTCTACCTTATCCATTAACAACTTATTCTGACATTGTAGCATTGTAATGGCATGCTGTTGTTTATTCCTTTTCTTTTCCAGCTCTTCTAATTTCAATTGTAATTCCTGTTTAGCTTCATGCAAATTCCTCCAGTCTGACAAAATCATCCTTCCTTGTCTAGAAATTACTTCTTGCTCTTCTCCTTTAGAGATTTTCACCTTTTGTAAGGAGGCACATAATTCATGTGGATCCCCACTTCCAAAAGTACAGGATTCACACAATCCTGCTTTTACAGACCACTCAGTGGCCATTAATGTTCCCATAATTTCATTCTCATTTGGAATGGAGGGATTGGGAGCCTGCTCCTCAACCCCTTGTTGCCTAGTTAGTTTTTCTGACATCATTAGATCAACCCCGCTTCTGGTACCAATTTGTTCCGCCACTAATTTCTGTCAAGTGGGATGATCAGAGATACTCAGAAAAACACACAGACAATATAAAGCATAAACAATAACACTTTAATATATATATATATATATATATATAAGAATAAATTAGCATCACCGTATCTCACGTAAACCCTCCCTTCACCATTCGGAATCCCTCAATGGATAGGCGAGTAGGACACAGGAGTCTGCCCCTTTAGACCTGACGTCTTGGATAGCCGGCTAGGATTCTGGATTCTAGGAGCAGAATTCCGTCCTTATAAGCTGCTGAGTTAAACAGCTGGTCCTGCAGTAACAGTGTCCTTTGATTCAGGCACACCCCAGGTCGGTCCCTTTGAAGTTGTTTGGGCAACATTCAGGTCAAAGAGGTCAAAATGTCAGATAAACAGACTTGTGGATTCATATCGGTAGCATGCTGAATTTCAGTTACCCCCCTGGCCAGTTCCTTTGTTTGGATAACATTCAGGTCCCATCTGGCGTTAATGAGGTGTTGCAGGGACTAGTAAACGGCTGGTCTTGCTCTTTTGTTCTCTGTTTTGGTAACACCCAGGTCTGTCCTTACTGATGTTATTTGAGTGGTACGCAGGCAACTGAATTTAGGGAAAAGCTGTTGGGTTCTTAGTAAAGCATTTGATGTTGTCAAGGTAACACTAAGGTTCAGGAGTTCAGGTAAGCAGACTTGAGTAGACATATAATATTCTGAACAAAATTATCAGTAATATGCTGGGGTATAACACATACCCTCCAATCAAAGAAGTAAAACAGAAAAAACTATACGACGGCCTACTAGCCACTCAAGCAGCAAAACTAGATAACCAAATTTCCAACCTATTGATAACAACCCCAGACTACAAGATGTCCAGAAAGGAAATAAAAACTATACTCTTCAAGAAATCCCTGAATAAGGCTTAATACCACGAATACCGTCCTTTTTACCATCCTCTCTCTAACCCCTGATCTTACCTAACCCACTCTTGGAACTGATCTCTGATCTAACTTTGTAACTCTCCTTCCATAACTCTTTTAGTAATCTGCTTTGAACCGAAAGGTAATGGTGGAATAGAAATCGGTAATGTAATGTAATTTCAATTAAAATGTCAATTAAAGTCAAATATCCAATTACCTTAACATTAATTGAAGTTGCACATGGAATTCACTGCAGTGCCTACTGACACGCAAGTTGAGAAGCCCACTGGCGTCTAATGACATTTACCTGAAAAGCTAGCATAGTTAGGGGCAAAGAATAGGCATGATATGACTTAGGCACCAGTAAGAGCCTGTGTTAGGTGCTGGTAAATTAGGCAAGGAATATACTAGCACCTAACATTGGCCCTCTTTTACTAAGCCACTGTAGAGGTTTCTACCGTGGCTCGGGACACTAAGGCCCAGACTCTGTATAGGACACACAGTCTCAGAAGCCGCCTAAGTGGCTTTTGAGAATCGCACATGGGTGTCCTATAGAGAATCGCACCTACGCCCACCTAAGAACCCAACTCTCTAACCAATGTCCATGTTACAGACACCAGATAAAGAATTGGGTTTCTGCTGAGCTTATCACGGCATGGGATCTCCCTGCTGTGATAAGTTTAGTGGCAACCCATCCCCACCCCTGGCAAAGACTACCGGCAGGAGGGATGCCCAATCCCTCCTGCTGGACTCCTCCCCCCCCACCCTCCGAACGATCACGGTAGGAAGGATGCCCAGTACCCCCTTGCTTGATCCCCTAGGCCCCTCTAAGGGATCTGGCCAATCAGAATGTTAGGCCACTCCAAGTGCATCCCAGAATGCAATTGGAGATAGGTCTAACATTCTAGTTGAGATATGATGTAGATCTATGTGATTGGTTAAAGTAAAGGCAGTTGCTTTAAAACACAAGCCACCACCATTTTTTCCTGGTGCATTTACATCAGGAACACCGTCAACAATGAAAGCTTGTGAATAATCAGCAGTTGTATGCACAGTAAGATGTTTATTGTTAGACATTTTTGATAAGAACAAGCCAGCAAATAACTATGTAGTTACAGAGTGAGAAATGATTGAGCACAAATCATAAATCAAGTTGGCGTCTGTTGATACTGTAAACTGTTTAAACAAACAAAACAGTCAGACAAAACAAAAAGTTGAAACAATATGTCTGAGATATGATTGAGCACAAATCACTACAGAACTAGCTCGTGCAGATATTGAAAATTTATTTTTGTGTTTAAAGTTTAAAACAAAGGATAAAACAATAAAAAGTTGAGACAACAGGTTTATATCAGTGTAGTCAGTTCTGTGATGATATGTTGCCAGGAGATGAATAAAGTTTAAAGGCATCTGTTTTAAAATACAAGCCGCCATTATATATATAATTTTTTTCTGATGCCAACAATGAAAGTGCTTGAGTATTAGCATTTGTAGGTGTGGTAAGATATTTAATGAAAATAATGTAAAATTAATATAGTATACTTAATAAAGATGAGGATAACAAATGAAAATGTGGGTTTTAAGAAACAGTTTTTGATATTTTAAAGGTAATGCAAATGCATGAAGACTGTGATGGCTGTGAGAACAGTGAAACCCCAAACGAAGCTTTAATAGCGAAACGGCAGGAGCTCCCGTCGGGTGAAAGCTAAGTATCAGCTTATTTGAAACAAAGTTACAATTTGAAAAGTAAATGACACAGTCTGGGAGGCAATAATGAACCAATGACAATGCTCATTACCCCCAGTAAAAACACCAGTCGATTGCGGGCGTTTGAGGTTCATCCCCCCCCCCCATATCAGAGTGATAGCGATGTGATTGGTTTCATTCAAGTTGACTCAGATATGTGGGTGGTGACAATTCTGCAAATGACACCGAGCGGGTTGATTGACAACCGTGCCCAGCAGCACTATTTATAGAATCAAACCCTTTACATTTATGCATATGCGTGGCTACTTTGCATGGGATTTTAGCTTATTTACATGACTGGATCGGAAAATGGGCGATCCTCTTTTATTTTTTACTCTCTCCCCCTCCCTATTGTTCTTTCCATTCATATCTTCTCTTATATTCTAATAAATACAATTGTAGTTCTGCCCTTCTTACCTTATGTTTCTGTTAGTCTGTAAGTCTGTCAGTTAAACCCATTATATTTAATGACTAAATTGGGGTTCATAGTCTAAAGCGCGTGAGGACAAAGGCGTGCCGACAACCCAGCGCAGACAACTGAGCGCAGGGCTTGATCGTGCCGAAGAAAAAACGTAATCTAAAGGGCTCCGACAGTGGGTGTTGGTGGGGAAACCCCCCACTTTACTTAATAGAGATCGCGCTGGCATTGTGGGGGGTTTGGGGGGTTGTAACCCCCCTCGTTATACTGGAAACTTAACTTTTTCCCTGTTTTTTAGGGAAAAAGTTAAGTTTTCAGTATAACCCCCCACACCCCCCCAACATGGCAGCATGAGGCAGCGCGATCCCTATTAAGTAGAGTGGGGGGGTTCCCCCACACACACCCCGTCAGAGCCCTTTAAAATACGTTTTTTCTTCGGCGCGATCAAGCCCTGCGCTCAGTTGTCTGCGCTGGGTTGTCGGCGCGCCTTTGTCCTTGCACGCTTTTGACCCATCACCCTAAATTGGTATATGCTTATACCTTTTTTTTAAATTTGTAAATCGCTTAGTAAAGTAAATAAGCGATTCATCAAGACAAAATAAAACTTGAAACTTGATATACTGCCTGAGCTGTCGTGCAGATCACAGAGGGGTATATAATACAATAAAAGGAAGAAAGGAACTCTAAAGTAAAACAGGAAAACATCAGTCATACTCAAACAAGGCGCACACATAACTTTGTGCCGTGAGCTTTCAGAGACGCATTTTGACGTCAGAGCAACAGCCCCTGATACGCCATAGCACTATCTTGGCTCTCGAGTACTCACTCCACCAGATCCACTCAGAAATTCAAACTATCCTTCCCTTCTCTAAATGGCATTTCCCATACAGGAAAACTTGGAACATCCCTCCTCTTCAGGATCACCGAGCTGTGGAACAGCTTTACTGCCCATCTTCGGAGTTCGACCTCCCTCCAACACTTCAGAAAACATCTGAAAACCTGGCTTTTCTCCAAAATGTAACTACCCCCTCCCTCCCCCTCTCTCCTTCCTGTTTACCAAGCCCTCCTTCCTTCCATTGGAGTTCCTTTCTTTGTTTTTAATTCCTGTAAACCGTGTCGAGCTCCACTTCCGTGAAGATGACGCGGTATATAAACTTAAGGTTTAGTTTAGTTTAGTTTTTCAGCAAGGATTTGAATTTTCTTTAAGATTGCTTGCTGTGTAAGGAGGGTGGGAGATCAATACACAATCTCGGGGCTAGGATTTAGTAGTACACAGCAATGTGAGTTAGCAGAACTTAGAGAACGGAGAGGTGTGTAAGGTATGATCAAAGTTGATAGGATGGCAAGCCACAGTAATATGCCTTATGAGTAAGACACGGGACTTTGAAGGATGTTTGCTGTGAGCCTGCCAGGACAGATAGGGAAAAATGCTTAATACACCTTGTCCAAGCGGAATATAAAAACATCACATCCTTCCCTTCCCTTCTCTCCCTAATACAGCTGAGCTATAGTTTGGCGTGATCAGATCTACATGCTTTGAGAAGCAACCTAGCTGCTATGTTTTGCAACGTCTGCAGTCTTTTTAAGCTGTAATTTAGGTAGGCCTGAATAGATAGCATTGCAGAGTTTAGTTTACCATGGGAGTCATTAACTTGTTATAACTCAGTGCCATAGGTTAGTGACCCCTGCATTAGTACATCCTCACAAGCTACATTATTCAGCTCCCATGGGCTGCATAAAAATTAGATGAAAAGCATGCAGAGTACTTCATTATTATGCAAATTAAATAGCATAGCTTGCGCTGTACTCCACAAGATGTATTATTCGTGGATAAATAATGCCAGCTCAGGACCGACATTATTTTTCTCCTCAGGAGCATCAAGCCACTGACACAGTTTTCAGACAGCTATCCAGATAGCTAACCAGATAAACTGAGGACAGTCTTTCTGCTGTCCTAACTTTAACTGGATTGTTATCTGGTAAATGAACTGAACATTGCCACTACCTGGATAACACAAGGGACCACAGTTTTGTCTATAAACTATCCCAGTGCTATCCAAATAGTGGCAGGGCAGTTTGAAATGATTTTCAGCAGCATTATCTGGATAATGCTACCAAAGATCAATGACTGGCCCCAGTACGCAGCACTTAGGAGGGGAAGTTGATGATATTTTGTTTCTTATCCAGATTAATCATAGGGTTGACATAGCTTTAAAAAAAAAGTCTCTTTGCTTGGATACAATACAGTTTTGGATGAAGGGCAGTCAGTTAAAATTAAATGTGAATAAAGCACAGATATTTTTACTATAGAGTTATCTATCCAATATATTCCCAACTTTTTAAAATGGATGATTATCTATCCTGATTTTGAACAAATCAAGAATTTGGGAGTTATGTTGGATTCTCCTTTGAATATGAAATTCCAACTATTGAAAATTATTGAAGCTCTGTTTTATAAATTAAGCATTTACATTGAGAGAATTGCTCATATACTCCAAATTCCATATTGTCATTCAGGCCCTGATTTTGCAAAGTGCATCCCGATCAGACATATCTCAGACATATCTCAGCCAATTGGGATGTATGTTATTTTTTTTTAAAATGCTCCCCGGGAAGGCTGTCTATATTGAAGGCGCCTCCGGGAGCCTAGGGAGGCCCGCAAGACCGCCTAAGATCGCCTAAGGGCCTTAAGCGAACCTAGGCGGCCCTACGCGTCTCCCTAGTAGAGGAAGAGACGCTTACAATGTAGGCCAGCAAAATGCTGGTCTACATTGTAAGTAGACGCTGCTATACTTATCGTGGCAAGGGATCTCCCTGCCGCAATAAGTATAGCGGCCGCCTGTCCCCCCACCCCGATCGTCGGCAGGAGGGTGCCCAATCCCTCCTGCCAAAACGCCGCCCACCCGACACCCCCGATTGCCGGCAGGAGGGTGCTCAACCCCTCCTGCCATAATGCCACCCACCTGACACCCCCGATCACCTGCAAGAGAGTGCCCAACCCCTCCTGCCAGAGAATGCCTCCCCACAGACCCACCCTCACTAACGCCCCCCCTCCGCCACGCTAACACTCTCCGATGACTTCCCTAATCTCCCTCCCCCAAAAAACTAACCTCTTAATTGTTGGCTGGCTGGACATGTCTTGGTGCTGTCCAGCCGGCAGGCCCACCTTGTCGAAATAAGGCAGGCCCGCCCCTTCCCGGCCCATCCCCGCTCAGCCTAAGGCCTGATTGGCCCAGGCTCTAGAAGCCTGAACCAATCAGGCCTTAGGCATAATGGGTCCGGCCATCCCCACTAAGCCTAAGGCCTGATTGGCCCAGGCACCTAGAGCCTTGGCCAATCAGGCCTTAGGCTTAGGGGGATGGGCGGACCTGATAAGCCTAAGGCCTGATTGGTCCAGGCTCATAGAGCCTGGGCCAATCAGGCCTTAAGCTTAGCGGGGATGGGCTGGGAAGGGGTGGGCCAACAATTAAGACCCGTCCAGCCAGCCAACAATTAAGAAGTTAGTTTGGGGAGAGATTAGGGGGGTCATCGGGGAGTGCTAACGTGGCGGGGTGCATTAGTGCGAGGGTTCCGGGGGGAGGTGTTCTCTGGCAGGAGAGGTTGGGCACCCTCCTACCGGAGATCGGGGATATCGGGTGGGTGGCGTCTACTCTAACCCAATCAGGGCACTGGTGATAAAGGGTGCCAAAATCTCAGTCTGGCATTCATCCCTCTAAGAGTGTGAAGGTAAACTGAAGTGGGATTTTGGCATCCTTTATCACCGGAGCCTTGGGCCAGTGCCTTATCAGGTCCATAGGCTGAGCCAGCCCTGTATGCAGTGCAACTCTGTGATCTTCAATCAAGCTTTTAGTGGAAGAAGTAACTAACTTGCTAGTTACGTGCACAAACACACACACAACATATAAGGAGTAACACCGGCTATATTTACTATAGCAAGACATATTTATCCACTCCTTTTTAACCTCATTTGAAACTTTGAATTAGTCCCATTATTTTCTTACTTCTATTACTCTGTCTTATCTATCTATATGTTCCATCTTTACTTATACCCTATGCCAGGGGTAGGGAACTCCGATCCTCGAGAGCCGTATTCCAGTCAGGTTTTCAGGATTTCCCCAATTAATATGCATGAGATCTATTTGCATGCATTGCTTTCAATGCATATTCATTGCGGAAATCCTGAAAACCCGACTGGAATACGGCTCTCGAGGACCGGAGTACCCTACCCCTGCCCTATGCTGGGTATTAAAATGTTTTATTATGTACTGTGTTGACATTGTAAAGGTAGCATACTATGTCCTAGTTTGTATTGTTTAAATATTTTTATTGTTGTAATTGTCTATTGTTTATGTTTGACTTATTCTTGCTGTACACCACTTTGAGTGAATTCCTTCAAAAGGCAGTAAATAAATCAACTCGTGATTAAATAGCCTGATTTAACAGTAGCCGATGTTGATAACAGGTGCTTCTTCCTAGATAAGTGCTTTTATTTATTACCCACCTTTAAGTATCTTTCCTTAAGTATCTTTCCTCTCAGGCTCACAGCCTAACTGTGATGCCTGAGGCAATAGAGGGTTGAGCAATTTGCTCAGAGTCACAAGGAGCAGGCTAGGGTTGAGCATACAATCTCAGGGTGCTGAAGCATCAGCTCTACCACTAGGCCATGGGTAGGTAATTCCGGTCCTCGAGAGCCAGAGCCAGGTCAGGTTTTCAGGATATCCACAATAAATATGCATGAGATAATTTGCATCTCAAGGAGGCAGTGCATGCAAATCCATCTCATACATATTCATTGTGGATATCCTGAAAACCTGACCTGGCTCCGGCTCTCGAGGACCGGAATTGCCTACCCCTGCACTAGGCCACTCTGCCACTCTTGAATATTGGGCTGAAGGGTGGACAGCAATAAAAAAAAAGTCTAAAGCGGCTTCATAAAAGGGGGCCTAAACAACAGCAAATATGCTTAAAAGTAGGCTAGCATATTTTAATATATCCAGAGAGTGTGACAGAAGGCATATAAATTCATTCACGACCTGTTTGAAAACCAAAAACATTGAATTCACAAAACAACTTGATCGGTACTTAACATTTTCAAATACTTTCTAGCTAATGTCAACAGTCACATCTGGTGTTACAGCTGTGGTAAGCAATAAGCAACTCTTTTTTTTTCCAAAAGAAAATTGTCAAAATATCAGCAGAAAGAGTTTGTTTGTTTTTTTTACAACTGTCAGATCTCAGACAATCAAAAGCAGCTTTCTAGGATTCATAGCTTTAGAAATCTTGTTTGAATAATAAACCTTCTTTGTATCATCTGAGAGTACAATTTCATACTCTTCTACTGTATAGTATGAGGGTGGTTTGAAAAGTTTGGTAAAAAGACAAGTTAAACAATATAGTCTCCATTAAGGATTATACACTTAGTCCAGCGAGTTTCCGTTTTTTGTTTTTTGTATCATAGGAAAAATAGCTTAAGAAAAAACTGGGAACTAACTGGACTAAGCGTATCGCCTTCAATGGACTACGGGCTAGATTCACAAAGCAAACCGATTGTATACCGATCTGTTTGCAACCCCTTTGTGACCAGATTTCCCTCCAACCAGATTCACTAACCTCTCCTGTGATCCGCTTCCAGTCCGTGCATACAAATGAGGGGAAACGCCTGCAAAGTAGACAGGGACGCGATTCACCAACAAAATTTTTAAAAACTGACTGGGCTGGCCAATCAACCCAAGAAGCGACTGCTGGGGACCAGTCGCAAATGGTTTTCCGACTTTCCAGCTCCATTGACGACCTGGTCTCTGCACGCCCTTCTATCTGCTGCCCCGAATCTCTCCTGCCTGCTGCCCCGATGCTCTTCCCCGATCTCTCCTGCCTGCTGTGCCCCGAATCACCGCCCTGCTCATCCCCAAATCTCTCCTGCCCTTCCTCACTCTGCAAGCCCGTGGTTTTAACCTGCGGGTTTAAATCAGGTTAAAACCATGGGCTCGCTGGGCTAAAAAGTAAATGAAAGTGAAAAGTGAAAAAACCTATATTTTGCGCCAAGGTATGTACTGGGTCCTCCCAGAACTCATAGAAAAACTCCCTGACTGGTTGTGGTTAGAATGGCAACTCATGTCTCCGATTCGTCTGTGCCATGTACTCAGTATCAAAATGCCTAGCTATAGTAAAGATAATAGAATACTAGCAGATACATGGAAAACATTGCGATATGTAAGCAACTTAACAACTATTTCAATTTATAAATCTACAAAACAGTCTATATGGGTAAACTCCAAGATCCAAATTGGCGGTGAGAGACTAGTCTGGAAGCATTGGATGATAGCAGGAATAAGAATATTGGATGATATTATTGCTAATGGTACTATGCTTGAGTTTTCACTGTTACAACATAAATTTGGTCTTAAAAATTCAGAAAATTTCAGATGGTTGCAGCTGAAGCATGCCATTCAGGTGGGGTTCCCTGATTGGAAAAACCTTAATAATCATTATAGTTTGGAGTTTCTGTGTTTTCAGACAGACTTCTTGGGTCACCAAGCCACCCAGTGGTACAAAGTGTTAAGTGGATTTAATAAAAAGAAATTAAAAACTGGTTTAAGAGATATTTGGAGCATTGAGATTAAGCATGAAATTACTGCATCTCAATGGCCACGAATTTGGTCTTGGAGGATGAAGTGCACGATGTCAGCATCTATGAGATAAACTTGGTTTTTTCTGTTGCACAGAGCGTTATGGACCCCTGTTAGGTTACAAAAATTGGATAGTTCTTTGTCTAATAGATGTTGGCATTGTCATTTAAAAGCAGGAACTTTAGACCATTTATTGTTTCATTGCCCATTTATTATGAATTTTTGGAAATCAATTTGGGACCAAATTACTAGATAACCCAGTGGCATTATCCTATGATACTGTGATATTTGGTATGGAAATGAGAAAAAAAGTCAGATTTCTGCGAATAATAATAAATTACTACTAATAATGACTGGTGTTGCCATTCAGCAAATCACATTTAATTGGAAGGATTGGAAGAGATTAAATTATACCTTCTGGTGGAACTCTTTATGCCATATCTATAAAATTAACCATTAACAAAATATTGTAAAAATTAATTTTAAAAAATAAAATAAAATTTGTTTCCCTTACATTTTATTAATTTAAGGAGCAGGGAGGGGGGGATTTTATTGTTATATGTTTTATATGATAATGGAATATTTGGGAAGGAGGGTTGGGGTAGGGGAGGGGATAAAAATTTATGAAATGTGTTAATGATTGTTTATAAGTGATGTATTTATTGTTTATGTGAATGAATATATTTTAATACTTAATGTAATCTTGAAAATGAATAAAGAATTAAAAAAAAAAAAAAAAAGAAAAGTGAAAAAAAAAAGTCACAGCTCAGACGGGTCTTAGACGCATGCACAGACCATCTACAGATGGCCTGCGCATGTGTCGGAATTCCACACCAGCGATCCGTGCCGGCAGATGGGGGGGCGTTACTCTGATCGCCCCCATCTGCATTTTAGAGGTTGTTGAATCCATCGGACCTGCCCGGATCAGACACGGATCGGTCCCGATCGGGCAGGTTAGTGAATCTAGCCCTATGTTGTTTAACTTGCTTTTATACCAGATTTTTCCAGTCACTCTCGTATAGTCAGATAAAGTCTTCCTCCATTTCCTGCCCTTTTGTAATGCATGAAACATTTTACTTCATTCCTTTCGTATGTGAACCTAGGTTTTATTCCTCCTATTAAATCCCTAGACCATCTTGGCCCTCAGGACCTCTCCTGGAATTCTGGGCACTTCTTTCCTGAGCCCTGACCCATCGCAGAAAGGTTTTCAAAAGCATTTTTTTAAAAACTTCTTCAAACTATAAGGTTGTTTTCCTTTGAACCCTTGACTTCGTACCCAAGGATCATACTCCAGGGAGTTCAGAAGCTTACATCATCAGTTCTGTACCTATACAAGTCAAGGTAACCCTTCTTGAGTGCCAGATACTTTGTTAGACTAGCAGAAGACACAGAAAGGAAAGATAATAATTCTCGCCTAGTTCTAACAGGCATTTTTATATCAGATACTGACCTCACACATGAACTAGTATATCTTCTCTCATATTCCTAATGGAGAGCAAGACTTAGAAAAATGCTCCCATTTTGCAGCTTCAACATGGACAAATATTTCCCTGAAGCTTTCAACAATATAAAGGGCAAGCAGAGGTCAAATGTATCTCTAAGATACCAGTATAGGGTGTGAAGTATAGTAATAAGACAGAGACACAACCTCCGTGAGAGACCATGCTTTCATAAAGTGTAGAAAAGTCCAACAGGAACTGTGCTGCTGTGCTTTTTCCTGTCTTGCTGCTTATATTGCAATAAAATCCCCCCCTCCCTGCTCCTTAAATTAATAAAATGTAAGGGAAACAAATTTTATTTTATTTTTTAAAATTAATTTTTACAATATTTTGTTAATGGTTAATTTTATAGATATGGCATAAAGAGTTCCACCAGAAGGTATAATTTAATCTCTTCCAATCCTTCCAATTAAATGTGATTTGCTGAATGGCAACACCAGTCATTATTAGTAGTAATTTATTATTATTCGCAGAAATCTGACTTTTTTTCTCATTTCCATACCAAATATCACAGTATCATAGGATAATGCCACTGGGTTATCTAGTAATTTGGTCCCAAATTGATTTCCAAAAATTCATAATAAATGGGCAATGAAACAATAAATGGTCTAAAGTTCCTGCTTTTAAATGACAATGCCAACATCTATTGAGTTTCAGAATAATGAATTATAAGCACAACGTTTAGGATTAACAGTTCGCAGCTGTGAGCCCTAAGGCTCTAAGATGCCGTTTATAGAATTGTGTCTAGCGGCGCCTAAAATGGACTTATTTAGGCCAAGGTTTTCTTGGCCTAAACACTGGTGACCAAGATCCACCCATGATCCACCCTTAACCAGAAATCATATTTCACTTAGGAATAAATTTAATTCGTATTTCATTCAGTCTGTTCATTATCATTAGATAATCAAAAAAGGTAGAATAGTATTTATGGCTTATGATATATGTTTGAATTCTAATGGAGGGAAAAGACCTCAAAGTCCCCAGGTGTCCAATCAATGGAAAGACGCCAATCAGGGGTTAATGGGTACTATCACTGGTCAAAACCTCCAGGTATTTTCTTCATTTTTTCAAATTATTTCAGTGTTAATATCAAATAAATTAAGTATTAATTTGGGGCTCCTTTTACAAAGGTGCGCTAGCGGTTTTAGCATGCGCTTAGCGCGCGGTGAAATGCCCCATACGCTAGCCGCTACTGCCTCCTTTTAAGCAGGCGGTAATTTTTCAGCTAGCGCACGCTATAGCGCGCGCTAATCTTGTCCGTGCGCTAAAAACGCTAGCGCACCTTTGTAAAAGGAGCCCTTAGCGATTTAATTCTATTACTTTAAATAATCTTTCATTCAGATTCATATTACTCCTCTATTGGAGTGATGAATAGAGAGCAAGCAACCGGGTTCAAGATCGATCCATTAGGAAAGCTGTATTTGGCATAAAAATATATATAAAAAGCAAGCACTTAGGCCCTCTTTTACAAAGGTGCACTAAGGGGCTCATAATCGAAAGAGAAAAATGTCCAAAAACCAGCCTAAGTCGGCACTTGGAAGAACATTTCTCAAAAATGTCCAAGTGCCGATAATAAAAACAGGTTTTGGACGTATTTCTCAATGACCTAGGCCTTCATAGTGCTGCTGAAGGACCAAAGCTAAACGCGGTGTTTCGGGAGGTGTGTCGAGGGCGGGAGTTGGGCGGGACGTGGGCCGGCTTAGACTTAGTCGTACAGCATGTGTAACCGAAAGTTTTATAACAGAGCCCAGATGGAACTTGGACGTTGTGACTTAGACCATGTAAAACAAAAACCCACCTAAAGTCACCAGATAAGCACTGCAAACACATAAAACAGACCCCCACACACTACCCCAGTGATCACCAACCCCCCCTCCCATAAAAATTTTAATCATAACTTTAAAATTCAGCCTCCAGACCATCATCACCTGGCCATCTGGCATAGAAAAGCCTAGTCGTCCAGCCCAAAGCAGCTTAAGTCATTTTGTGGGTGGGTTAGGGACTCATGGAGAGGAGGATCCATGCCCATAAGCCCCTGTAATCACTGCATTGATACTTAAACATGTGCACTCCCCTATATACACCCAAAACCCTTTTGTACTGGCATATAAGTGGCTCCTGCAGCCATAAGGGCTATTGGGGTGGTATTTAAGTGGGTCTAGGGGATTCTGGAGGTGGTTTGGGGGGCTCACTGTAACCTATAGGGGAGGAGAAGCCATGGCACCCATTTTGTGAAGTTCACAGCAGTGCCCTGTAAGGTACCCCACTATTTAGGTGACATGTCTGGGTGTGCAGTCCATCACTTTGCAGACCCCTCCCACGTCCAACAGGGCTTGTTCTAGGCGTTTTGGACTTGGACGGAAAGTTGGACGAAAATGTGGTATAAAGATGGAAGATTTAATGACTTGGACGATCAGATCGGCAGGACGTAAGCTTAGACAATTTTCAAAACAAAAAAAAAATTGGATGTATCTTTCGAAAATGTGTCCTAAGCTGTTTTTTTACTTTGGACGACTTGCGAGATGGACGCAAACGGACTTAGACGTCCCTTTCGATTATGCCCCTCCATGCGTTTTAGCGCAGATTTAGTGCATACTGAATCAACATGTGCGCTAACCGCTAACGCGTCCACATTAGCGTTTAGCACATGTTTAACGTGCGGTAATATTTAGTGTGCGCTAAAAGGCATAGTGCACCTTTGTAAAAGAGGGGGTTAGCTTATAGTCCCGACGGAGGCCAAAACCGTTTCACTCTAACTGGCTTCTTCAGGGGAAGTGCTAGAATAAGTGCTGATCCCACCTAATGGACTGCTGCTCGATCTTATGTTACATGGTCGCCAAAAAGATTCCTCAATGGTTATTCATTGAAATACAATGTAACATGTTTTTTTTGGGGGGGGGGTTTTTTGAGTGCTCAGAAAAAAGTTTGTGAGAGACCAGACTTAGAGAGCGGAGTTCCAGCAGCAGGAAAATCTCTCCTTTTTCTATCATAGCACATAACACTGAGGACTCTTTGTGGTAGTTACATCGTATCACATTGTCCTTTGTGACACGTTTGGTTATTAAGTATCTCCACCCCAGGCCACCGTCACCCCAGAAAATTACTCACCCATAACAACCCCACTATTCTATACTCCCTCATGCCCCAACCTCCAAAAAATACCCCCAGAAATATTATACCACTCCTAAGCTGCATTCCCAGAAAGCACCCCCCCCAAATTGCCCCATCTTTATTACTACCGCTCTACAGCTTCTACACTGCCCTCCAGTACCCCCACTCCACCTCCTACTCACATTCCTTTTCTGGTGGAGATGCCTAAGCCTTTGCAGCTAAAGAGATTTGTTAGCTGAGTCCCTGCCTCTGCTGCTGGGATGCTTTGGCTATAGATGCTGGAATTTCTGCACATGCTCATTCCAGAGCTCAGTTCTTTCTTTTTTTTATTCTTTATTCATTTTTAAAACTTTCAATAAGTGTAACATAAGATACAATCACTTTACACTTTAACATCACTTAATATTCCATCAAAAACTAATACACATCAAATATTCCCTCCCTGTATACCATCAATTGAATGTAAACATAAGAGACATAACATATCCCTCCCCCCCTCCCCACCCTGGACGTGTATAAATAAAGGGAAAAAACAATATTCATTCTGTATTTTGCTCCTAAACATCCTTAAACTTCCTAAAATGCCCCCGCTGTATGGCAATTACTCGTTTCATTTTAAAGATGTGGCACAACGAACTCCACCAAAAATTATAGCTCAACCTATCCCAGTTTTTCCAATTTTTCATAATTTGTTGTATGGCAACCCCTGCCATAATAAGCAAAAGTTTATTATTATTAGAAGATATTTGGCTCTTAGCTCTCATTGATGTACCAAATAATACAGTATCACATGACAGTGTCACCGGATTTTCTAATAAATTATTTACTTGACCCCAAATGGATTTCCAAAAACTAAGTACCACTGGACAATAGAATAGCAAATGATCTAATGTCCCTGCTTCAAGATGGCAATGCCAGCATTTATTAGACTTAGAGCTATTTAATTTTTGTAAACGAACTGGAGTCCAAAATGCTCTATGTAATAAGAAAAAAACATGTTTGTCTCATAGATGCAGACACCGTACATCTTATCCTCCAAGCAGGATGAAAGGGTCAGCAGCCATGGTTAAAGCACCCCACTGGCTTCCTTATTGCTGAGGCAGCACGGAAGAGGGCTCAGCCAAGGAATCCTCACCAGCCGATTTGGTGCAGCAAGGTGGAAGGGAGGAGAGGCCAAGCCTCTGAGGCCTCTCCCGTTGCTACACTGCTGGACCCGACCCCACAAAATGATCACCTGCAAGTGCCTTACCAAACTACAAAGCTATCACTAGAAGTCACAGCGGCAATTTTGTAGTGGCAGGCACTAGATGTAGGAGTGAATGGGCTTCTCTCCTGCCCCACTGTCTCCACACGAACCACCAGGGATCCCATGTAGACATGGGGGTGGGAGAGGGGTTTTCTTTTCTTGCTGGGGAGAAAGGAATGAGGGATTGGGAGGAGGAAATAATGTATGGGGGCTTTGGAGGGGGAGATCAGAAAGGGTCTTTAAAAGTTATGTGAGTCTTGGTCAATATTCAGACATGGCCCGCATAGCTAACCAGATGAAATTAGGACAGTTCTGAAGCTGTCCTAAATTTGGCAGGTTAGCTATGTGGGTGCCAGCCCTGAATAAAGCTGGCACCTGCATAACTGTGGGCTCCTCTACAACTCCATCCCCTGCACCATCCCTGCCATGTCCACTATACACATGACTGGTCAGAGCTGATATTCAGCAGCACTGCATGGTTAAGGGTCACCGATTATCAGCAGTTGGGCGGCCCCAAGCAATTGATGCGGTTAATACACACTAAATCACTTAGCCCCCATCGATGAATTTCCCTCACTTTGAATACCAGCCTATTAGATGATTACTATGTAAGAAGCATTCAGAAAAATGAATAGAATCTATTGTTTTAAATCAGAGGCAAATTTCAGTGTCCTTTTACTAGGCGAAGGACGTGACAGATTTCTAACTTGTTGATCAGTCACTAAAGGCTCCTTTTAGTAAGGTGCGCTAGCGGTTTTAGCGCACGCGCTAAAACACTAATGCCTCCATAGAGCTTGCATTAGTATTTTTCATTTAGCGCGTGGTTTGCGCACGCTAAAACCGCTAGTGCACCTTAGTAAAAGGAGCCCTAAGTTCTGCAAAATGCCCTTAATTTTATTTTATTTAAAAGGATTGCAGAATAAATTGCTCTTCAACTGTTCTTAAGTGTCCCTGTTTCTTAGGAAACAATTACTTTTTTGAGTTCTAATATCTTCATTGATTTTAAAGAGAATTTATTCAATAAAACAGCAAAGAGAAGCAAGCAAGAGAAGCTTCCATGAAACTATGACTTTTCAACCAGTAGCAATAAAACACAAGGAACCTTTAACAGAAAACTGTGAAACTGCCATTTCAGTCTTTTTAAACTGATCAAGAAATGCATGGAAGTGAAGGTTTATGTTAATATCGCTTTGGTTTGGGTGTCGGAGATGTATCAGTTTGAGATTTCCAAATTTCCTTGCATATACGAGTACAGTGTTCCCCCGGTCATTCGCGGTTCGCTGTTCGCGGTCCCGGTTATTCGCAGAGTTTCCGACCGGGAATGACCGGGAAGGAGAGGGCAGCCGGAGCGGCAGGAAAGAGCAGCCGGAGTGCCGGCGAGTGAAGGAAATCACTTGCGGTATGCTCCGACTGCCTCTTCCTGCACTAAAGTCGTGTCAAAGCAGCTCCTGACTTTAGTGCAGGAAGAGCCGGTCGGAGCATACCGCGAGCGATTTCCTTCACGCGCTGGCGCTCCGGCTGCCCTCTCCTATCTCCCCCGCTAAAAAACGTATTCATGGTTTTTCAGCATTCGTGGGGGTTCCTGAAACGGAACCCCCCACGAATATTGGGGGAGTACTGTATAGCGTATCTTTAATAACACAGAAAAAAAAATCATAGTCCCATGCTTTCTAGCGTTTCCAAATGCACGGTTGACCTTTATACATCTGAGCACTTTAATCAGTGAAGGAAACAAATCAATTAATTTTTTTTTCCTCAGGTAGTGTACCCTTATGTCCTGTAGAAGCATTCTCATATGTTAATTATGCAAAATGAAAATTCATCAGCATGGACTAATCAACATGGGCGGCATGTGTGTGTGTAAATAAGAAAGGTGTTACAAGAGCAAAGTTCTAACAAATGCCAATGACATTTGAATAGTGATTGAGTTTGTAAGTGGATGCATGCCAAATATTTTATCACTGGCTTTTCATGCTGAGATATATTTCATCTGAATCTGTGAATAAATGATCCGTAGCGATTCCCACGTGGCAAATGCAACGCAGCCTGTTTAATTCCTATGGGTTGTTTCGAATTTGCCCCACCAGTACTCACTACTATGGCTTTGTAAAAGGGGCACTTTATTTGTGATTTCATAATCAGTTTATAAATCCACCAGTGGACCTCAAAATAGAGAATATGTATATACTCAAATATAAACCTAGACTTTTGGACCAAAATATGGCCCAAAAATGAGCTTATATTCGATTCTTCCCCCTCCACCATTGCCACACCTCCCTCCTACCCCCCCCCTCCAAACAGGCAGACTTTTGCTGCCGCAGTCAGCACATGCCTGCGCCCCCACCAACCCCACAAATCTCTGCAATAGCCTCACAAGTCTGCCGCTGGAAGTCATGAGGGTAATTTTTACTTCAGAAAAAGAATGAGCAGGAGTGAACTGGAATTGATCCTGCCCCAACGGGCTGCTAGACCACCAAGAAATCAGAGTAGGTCTGGGGGATTACTTTCACTTATGAGGGAAGGAATGCTAGCTCTGGTCCTGTGGGGGTGAGGGAGCGGGTGGGGATGTGGGCATGTGCTGACTGCAGCAGCCAGAGTCTGCCAGTTTTGGGGGGGGGGGATTTGCAGTGGAGGTGGAGGGGGAAGAGTGGAGGGGGAAGACTACCAGAAAAGGAGGGTGGTAGGATACCACAGGGAAGATAAGGGGAGGAATGTTGAAAATATAAACCCTCAGGTTATATTCAACTTACAACTGTTCCTCTGAAAAGGGGTGGGTAGGGGGAATGATATCTTGGTCTATGTTTAGATGAATATATACAGTAATCAAAGCTTCAAGAAATAGTGTTAAGAATATTTCTGCCTTAAATGTAATTTCAATGCTTTCTGCATTTTCTTTCAAGGAAATTATGATTTGACAATGTCAGTATTGATATTATGATTTGTTAATATTTGTTTCAAGATAGAATTCCCATCCCCCAAAGAAAAAAATACTATGGGGCTCATAATAATAAAAAAAAAATCTAAAAAGTGGCCTAAATGGCTATTTGGACGATCAAAAAGCCGCCCTGGAGGATCCCAGAAGAGTCCCAGCTTCATGAGCTCGTCCCCGCACCCTTCCCTGCCTCCCACCAATCCATTTTAAAATCCTAAATTGACAGGCCCACCACCCAATCCATACCTGATTACTTCCCCCCCAACCTAACAAACCCCGGCCGCTGGGTGACACGAGGGCTCTACCAGCCCGTGTTACATTCCGCCCATTGACCTGGAAGTCTCGGGCTCCCATAAACAGGCTGTCATGTACATTCTTTTTTTCAATCTTTAAATATTTTTTATTAGTTTTTGAGAAAATTTAATATACAATCACAAAATAACAACAAGATTATATCAACTATGCAATAAACAGCAATCTAAGACTGTCAAAATATAGCAACAATATACAACAAGTCCCCCAGACCTCATCACCCCCAAACACCAGAGATAATTCCCATGATCCCAGTCCATCCCATGCCCCCGCCCCCCAGCCCTCCTCCTCCCCCCTCCCCCATCAGATCAGCATGGTTAAAAAGCAATTGGGGACACTTAAAGATCATGCAATATGTCCCCCAATTTTTTCCAAGAAGAACTTTGAGACACATAAGTAAAGCAATGTTTAGTCACAGCCATCTCCATCTTCCCCAAGGACGACAAACGAATAAGCCATTCATCATGTGTTGGAGCTAAATTGCTTTTTCAATGGTTCGCAATTAAACATTTTGCCGCCGCCAGACCTAGGCGAAGGAGCTTAGTTTGCCACTGATATTCCCTATTTTTGTACAAACCCAACAAACAGCCCTGAGGTGTTTCTTCCACAGGACCGCCAATGGATTCGGTCAGGGTATGAACCACTCTCCTCCAAAATGGGTGCAGTACCAAATAGTCCCACAAGATATGTAAAAAGGATCCTACAGCATTACGATTAATCGTAATTAATCGTAATTAATCGTAATTAATCGAATTAATCGTAATTTGTAGAAACAGATTTTAATTATGTAATCGATGTGCTCACTCACATGACCAATTTATGTGCAAACACATTGTAAAATCAACCAGGATGATAATGGAGATGGAACTCTTCTTGTATGAGAAAAGGCTAAAAAGATTAGGACTCTAGGACAAGAGATGGCTGAAGGGGGATATGATTGAGGTTGACAAAATCCTGAGTGGTGTAGAATGGGTACAAGTGAACCTATTTTTTACTCTATCAAAAGTTACAAAGATTAAGGGGCACCCTATGAAGTTACATAGAAATACTTTTAAAACCAATAGGAGGAAATTATTTTTCACTCAAAGAATAGTTAAACTCCGGATCTCATTGTCAAAGGATGTGGTAACAGTGGTTAATGTAGCTGGATTAAAAAATGATTTGGACAAGTTCCTGGAGGAAAAGTTCATAGTTTGCTATTGAGACAGACATGGGAGGAAGCCAATGCTTACCCTGGGATCAGTAGCGTGGAATGTTACTACTATTTGATTTTTTTGTCAGATACTAGTGACCTGGATTGGCTACCATGAAGATGGGCTACTGGACTAGATGGACCATTGGTCTGAGCCAGAAAGACTATTCTTATATTCTAATTTAAAAAAATGTTTAGAAATTTAGCACTTACCCATGAAAGGGCCAGCAGGGCTCCTGAGTGGTATTCTATAATGTTATACCTAACTTACAAAGGAGTCCTTCAGGAGTAAAGTAATTCACAACAGCAATTGGTTCACGTAATAGCACAAAGCATTCATTTATAAATAGTTGATGCATGTTTGTTATAAATGAATGCTTTCTCCTATTACTTGAACTAATTGCTGTTGTTGTGAACTGTTGTGAATTATTCTCGTCCTGAAGTACTCCAATGTTTAAGAAGACTATACTGCACTTGTTGATGGATACTATTATGACTAATTTTTTGTGGAGTTTTTTGAGAGACCTAAGACTGTGCTTAATCCCACCTGTGCATGACTAAATACCATATTTTTCGGTTCATAGACAACGGCGCGAAAGACAAAAGCGCGCGCTGACAATTGAGCGCAGCGCGCGCCGCCGCACCACTCTAAATTATAGTTTTTAGGGGCTCCGATGTTGAGTTTTGTTGGGGAACCCCCCCAGTTTACTTAATAGACATCGCACCGGCGTTATGGGGGGTTTGGGGGGTTGTAACCCTCCACATTTTACTGTAAACTGAATTTTTTCCCTAAAAACAGGGAAAAAGTTAAGTTTTCAGTAAAATGTGGGGGGTTACAACCCCCACACCCTCCACAATGCCCCCACAACGCGGCGCGATGTCTATTAAGTAAAGTGGAGGGGTTCCCCCCCACGCCCCCCCCGTCGGAGTGCTAAAAACAGTAATTTAGAGCGGCGTGGTGGCGCGCACTGCGCTCAATTGTCTGGGCGCGCCTTTGTCCCGGCGCACTTTTGACCTGACACCTATTTTTCATTCCATAAGACGCACTTTGTTTCCACCCAAAAGTGGGTGGAAATGTTGGTGCATCTTATGCAGCAAAGTTAACTTTTTTAAACACCCCCACCCACCCCGTCGTACCTTTTTAAATGTCCCTTTAAATGTCCTGTTCATTGGGGGTACGCGGGCTGACTGCTGCCCACTTCCTGCCATTGCTCCCCGCCTGCCCGCCTGCCGCCGCCGCTGCGCTGCATCTCCAGGAATGTAAGAGGGGGCCAGCATGCAATAATTGCATGTCACCAGCCCACAAGCCTTCCCCTGACATCAGAACTGGATAAGGAGTTTCGCTAAACATTGTATAGTTTTAGAGGAGGCTTGGAGAGAGTCACTTCAGAATCAAGTGCATGGACGGGTAAGGTGAAAGGAAGGGGATACATGATATAGTCTGACCACATAAGTTCAACAAGTAATCTTCAATCCTAGAAGTAGTATGACAAATGATTTGGTCACCTTCAATGCATGAGTATAGTTTATACATAAAAGATTGGCATAGAATCGTTTTTCTTTGTTGAGTTGTAGAGTGAAATATCCCACTTCTGCTATCTACTCAATGTTGGGAGAGTTTTATTGGTTAGTTTCGGATTGTTCCATATGAATGAACAAGTTGCATGCCCAAATCTGTGACTAGAGGGCAAATTTCATATGCAAGTTATAGAACAAGGTCAATTACGCACATAATTTAATAATGAGCTGATAATTGCTATTAATGAGTAATAGTAGGCTATAACTGGCCTTAATTGGTGCCAACACCAGTTTACAATTGCAGATGTAATTGCCATTAGTTGCTATTATATTTGGGCCAGATTCGTAAATGGCGCCATTATCGGCGGCCACCTAAAAAATGGCTGCCGATCGCATGTCAATCATGCAAAGGCATTGTTTACAAAATTGTGGCTTTCATCAAAAGTAGGTGCCAGAAATGTAGGCCAGGGTTTTAAAGGCCTACTTTTCTAGCACCAGCCTTTCATGAGAATCGTGTCTACAAAGGCAGCTTAGAACACCTAAGGTCGTTTCCGATGTTAACCACGCCTACTTTGACCTTAGGCAGTCTATAGCGCCTCCGTAGATGTGATGAAGGTGCTGTTTTCCTAGGCACCAGTAGGCACCTATATTTTTTTTAAATGATCTTTAAATTGTTTTTAAATGGCTTACCAATTAAGGTAGTTGCCGATAGAGTGCCTACCAGCTCCTAACTTAAGGTGCCATTTATAGAATATGAACCTTTGTGCATTTAATTTCTGTGCATAAATGTGTACCCTTCTGCACTTTGTCTAGACTCAACTTATGTGTACACCCATCTTCAAACTATGCACCATCACTTTTAGGCAACATTTTATAGAAATGCATGTAGCTGGAATATTGGTATTTATGCATGTTTGTGCACACATACCAAAGTATATGCCAGCATTCCGATCATGTACATGAATTCAAAGGCAAACGATGTCATCTTCCTTGCAGCATTACCCCATGGTGCTGCTACATCTGTAGATAGTGGTGCTGAATTAAACATTAAACATAAATCAAAGATAGGCCAGAAATATCATCTCTTAATAATAAGTTTCCAAGTTTATTTCAGTTTTGATATTCTACCTATCAAAGTATGTCTAGGTGGTTTACAATTAAAAATAAGATAAAAAATAAAATAAGAATAGGCTTAAACAGATTTTTCTTTTAAATAGAGCCTTTAGAAACAGCACTCAAAAACATATTTACTCTTTTCAAGTTTTCGCTGCTAAGCTTCCTCATCGGCCCATTTTTTTTTTCTTATGTATTCTTCATATTGGTGATATGAAGAAAATGCTACAATGTTTCCCATGCCCCGACGCAGATTTTGTTGTGAAACATGCATGTTGGCTACAGGTCTGAATATCAGTTTGAAGATAAGAATATTTTTGGGAAAAATATACAAGAAAAACTGGGCTGATGAGGAAGCTTAATGGCGATAACTCAAAAAGACTAAATGTTTCTGAATGCCGCTTCTGAAAGTTCTGTTAAAAAAAAAACTGTTTCATCTGTTTAAGTTTATTCTTATTTCTAGAGATGATATTTTGGACTTATCTTAGATTTATGTTTAATGTTTAGCCAAAAGCCGGTTGTGAAGAACTGAGACCAGATTGAAATAATTCAATTAAACAGCAGTTACCGGTACTTGACTGTGCAGGCTGTAAATTTACCCCTATATGTGCATCTCAAGATTATCCCCAAGATGGAGGACACAAAAGCAAAAGTTGGCTCAGGGGACCACGACAGCTTGAAATGGACCTACTAGATGGGTCATTTGGCCTTTAGCTGCCATCATGTTTCTATGTTTCTAAGTTATTCCACATCTTTGCAACCTGATTTAATCCACATTTAAGAATATGATCAGTTATTGCAGGCTACAAAGAGAAGGCAACCTACCAAAATGGGGGCACTTAGATCCTTCTGGACCCTTCCTTCCTTACACTCACTGAAAGAATAAAGTGTAACCCTGGTTCCCATCCACCCCTAATTCTCTCCCAGACTCCATTTACCCTCAATCCTTACTACCTCCCCCCCCCCCTCCCCGTCTTTAATGGCGGAGGAGATTGTTGTCTTTTCTGCTAATGGTGACACCGTAATCAAACAGCACAGCGAACATTTCCAGGAAAGACATGGATGACTTTTGTTTGTTGGATATAGGACTTACCTCCTGAGACTTTGACCTGAAGCCAGTAACTGTGAGGAAGTGCTTTAATTGGACATGTACACTGTATTAGCATTTTCACTGCCACAACTACCGTGTTTCCCCGATGATAAGGCAGGGCCATCAAATAAGACAGCCCCCCCTTTTTAGAAAAAATTGTAAAATAAGGCACCCCCCCGCAAATAAGCCACCCACCGATACCTGCGCTTACCCGAATCGGATGGTATGGTGGGTGACTCCGTGTGGTCCCTCCGTCTACCGCGGGGGTCGGCAACCCGCGACTCCAGAGCCGCATGCGGCTCTTTTCCACCTTTGCCGTGGCTCCGGTAGTGTGTCACGCAGGCATGCAACTTACAAGTCCGGCGTCGTGGCGGGAAATAGCCATGCTGAGCAGTGAGCTCAGCACGTACACAGATGAAAGCCTTGCTTGCTGATTGGTCCAGTGGCCGTGCCACCGGACCAATCAGCAAGCAAGGCTTTCATCTGTGTACGTGCTGAGCTCACTGCTCAGCATGGCTATTTCCCGCCGCGACGCCGGACTTGTAAGATGCACGCCTGAAAAAGAAATCATCCTGGCCGGGGTCGGTGTCATGCTCCGGAGATCTACAGCCTTCCTATCTCCCTCTCCCTTCTACCTGCTTCCGGCCACATCCCCTGCTCCATGGCTTTCTTCGGCAACTCAGCAGCAGCGATCGACACAAGCTTCTGACGTCGGGGTCTACCCTCTGCGAGTCCCGCTTGTTTCAACTTCCTTTTTCCACAAAGGCGGGACTCGTAGAGGGAAGGCCTCGATGTCGGCAGCTTGTCTTGATCACTGCTGCTGACGAGTTGCTGAAGAGAGCCGCGGAGCAGGGGGGTGTTGCCAGGTGCAGGTAGAAGGGAGAGGGCCAGATGCAGGACTCGTGGGTGAGGGAGGAGAAGAGAGAGAGAAAGAGAGAGGGGAGGGAAACAAAAGGAAATATTTCATACTGGGCTGGGCCGGAGTGGAGGGAGGGTGGAAAGATTCTAGCTACAGGGTGCAGTAACAAAGGAAAAGGGGGGGGAAAGCTGAAAATGGAGATAGTGACACAAAGAAGAGAAAGGGTAAGCAGGACCTACTGAATAAGGATAGAGATACAGAGGGGACATGAAAGGGTAAATAAAGTATCCCCCCGAAAATAAGCCCTAGAGCATATTTTGGCCTTCCAAAAAAAATAAGACAGTGTCTTACCATCGGGGAAACACGGTAGTTGTGAATTCCAAATTGTGTATTATTTTACAATAATATTTTCAACACAACATAACATTCTTTCTGCAAATATACCTAGATAACCTGTATATCATTATTTTGGGCACACCTGTGGCTTTCCATCACTTCAAGGTCTGTTCATGTTTTCCCATAATTCTTCTCTAATGGAACCAAATGTATGGAAAGTATAATACTTTCCTCTAATAATGCTTCAGTCCAGAGAGGATTATTGGTAACATAACATTGCAGAGTGAAGAATTGTCATTCATCCCCCAAACCCTCATGTTTTCCAGTTTGAGAAATTATGACTGTGTCACAGTGTTTTATTACTCAGATACTGTTTTCATGCAGAAAAAAAAAGAAGCCACGAGTCACAAAAAAGCCTTGATGTGGTTTACAACCTATCCTCTCTTTTTTTTTTTTTTTGTGGGAACAAAATTTGAACAATACTAAATTATAAAAGCAGATTAATTCTTTGCGGCTGCACAAATGGCCTCTTTTACAAAGCCGCGCAGCAACAGCCCCGAAGCCCTTTAAATCTCTATGGGCTTCGGGGCCGTTACCGCAGGGCAGCCGCTAGCGCGGCTTTGTAAAAGAGGCCCAAAATTAAGGTTACAAAATACGGTAGATGAATCATTTTTCACTTCCAATAATTGATTACCTATAAACCCCCTCTCAAATTAACAGACAAATGTAGGGGTACCAAATGTTTAAAGTAACAAATAAGAGCCTCTTAAGGGCTCCTCTCTAACTGATATGTTACTTCCCCATATATTTGTTTATGTTTATTTTGATGATCTATTACATTTTCTGGCACTTCTCCCATTTTTTTTTTTTTTTTTTTTGAAAAGCTGTGACCGAATGCACTGATTGAGGATGTGTGTGGTAATGTCCAGGTGGCCCTGATACAGCGGATGTATGTAATTCCCGCGAAACGCTGGCCGCGTTGGCGAACGGACATGAATTGAGATTTTACTATTAAGACTCCGACAGTGAAGACTACTAAACAAATAAGATAAGTTTTTGTGGTCGAGTTTTTCAAATTTTGATATTACACACAGTATTTGATGCAGATTTTTTGAATAAGCATTACGTATTTAAAACCACATTTTAAATATTGAGTGGTGTAGGGTTTATAGTATAAAATAGCGACTAAAAAATAGCACTTAAAAAATAGTTTTAAAGGCCAATGATTGGAGCAGGAGTATTTCTACTACGCGGATTGTCTCAGTTTGTGACTGCATTATCGTGCGTAGGCTCCATTTCTGAGGCCGTATAGGATGCCTTGATAGATGAAGGCTTGACAATACTGTTGTGTATTGTTTGATATTGTGGTATTTTGCTATTATTTTTGTACTTCTCCCATATATCTCATCCTACTGATCAAGGCGGAGGTGTTGGGCTTCTTCTCTCTCCTTGCAGATTCCAACTGCTTCTCCCCCTATCCCATAGCCTTTCCTCATTTGAAGACCACTCTGTCCACCTATTCACTCCTTTACCTCTGTGGATAGCAGTCATTTATAGTGTGTGTCCCCCCCCCCCCCAACAAATTCCCTTCTTCCTTTCTCATTGAATTTGAATCCATTCCTGTCCAAGCTATTTGAGCATGCTGTTCTCCATCACTGCCTGGACTTCCTTTCAACTTGACAGATTATTGATCCTCTACAATCTCCCCCAACACTCTACAGAGACTGCCCTCAATAAAGTCTGTTAATGCCCATTATTTTAACATAGGTTCTATTTTATGCAATGAGGCCTAGATACCATAAGACATCTTAACGACAATATACAGCAGCACACAATGAGAACTCTAGCATAATTTTGAAAGCCATTTAAACCTATAAAACAGAGGTTTACTTATTTATTCTGTCAGGCACTTGTGATCTGGATTGGCCACTGTTGGAAGTAGGATACTGAGCAAGATAAATCATTGGTCTAACCCAGTATGGCTATTCTTATGTTCTATTTATTCCATATAGAAGTTGGCTAACGCTCTTTGTCCCTTGGGGGGGAATGTAAAGGTTAGGAACCAATCTATTGAATAATGGACATCAATATGAGCCCTTTGGAAGTAAACGAGGGATTATGGGCTCGGGCAATAACTCACAGGCGACCAACACCAACGTAACCAGTGTAATATAAGTATTATATAAATTCCTTATTAACATTCACATCAAGGGAGAAGGCAAAATGAAAAATAATAAAGAAAAAAATAGTAAAAATCATGAATAAACTCCCAAAATCGTCACAATATATGAAGTCCTTAAAGTGCAAGTGCTCTGAAAAAGTTCATGCTAAAGTGCTCTGGAAAAAAATTTATACTAAAAATTCATGCTAAAAGTCTTCGGTAAGCCATGCAATGCTAAAATAATATCGCTAAAATTTCATAATGTCTCTTAGTAAACTGAATGCATAGCTAAATGCATAAAAATAGTGAAAATTCATGCTGTAGTTGATAAAACAATGCTGGAGAAGATCTTAAATACTATGAAAGTTTACGATAGATAAATATACAGTTCATAAATTAATTTGAGATTAGTGCCTGTACTGAATTAACAGTTCCATCACACACTAACTATTCTCGATAGAGTCCAATCAAACATATGAGATATTAAAATCAGAAATAATGATATAAACTACAGTATATATACTATAAAACATATAAATATGGATATCACCTCTTTTAGCCCCTAAAATCTATATATATATGAGGGTGAATCAAAAATTAAAAGCAATCATTAAATTACATGATAACCGGATCTCAACATACTTAATATGTACACTTCTCCCACCATATTCATGGGGGATGAGGGTGGACCATGGCCACGAATATGAAAAAAAACGTGAATAACTTTTTATATGTTATTCGCTGTTTTTTTTAACACCCAGCATTTTTGCAACTGAAACCATGAATAACTAGAGCTGAAAGTACCTGGGAGTGTGCCAGATACCGAGTATGTGAGCAGCTCTCTCTCTCTCTCTCGATCTCTTTCAATCTCTCTGGTTGGGCTGGCTGGGCTTCATGCAGGCTCTGCTTCCACCCTGTGTCGCAATGAGAGGGGGGTGGGGCCTGCGTGAAGGACACGTCCATTGTCAAAGCGCTCGGCACTTATGTTTCCTGCGCTGTCTTCTTCAGTTCTGTGCTGTGAGAGGCGAGAGCGGCTGGCGGAGGAGATGATGCACTGGGTTGGTGGAGGAGATGATGCGCTGGGTTGGCGGAGGAGATGATGCACTGGGTTGGTGGAGGAGATGATGCACTGGGTTGGTGGAGGAGATGATGCACTGGGTTGGTGGAGGAGATGATGCGCTGGGTTGGTGGAGGAGATGATGCGCTGGGTTGGTGGAGGAGATGATGCGCTGGGTTGGTGGAGGAGATGATGCTCTGGGTTGGCGGAGGAGATGATGCGCTGGTTTGGTGGAGGAGATGATGCGCTGGGTTGGCGGAGGAGATGATGCACTGGGTTGGTGGAGGAGATGATGCGCTGGGTTGGCGGAGGAGATGATGCACTGGGTTGGTGGAGGAGATGATGCGCTGGGTTGGCAGAGGAGATGATGCGCTGTTTCTGAGTAGGAACTTTAATCATGATGTAATTTGGGGGGATGGAGTCAGCAGCCGAAAAATCATGAATAAGCGAATCCGCAGATACGGAAACCATGGATATGGAGGGAGAAGTGTATTCAAACATTGCCTGTTCGATAGTTTGTCCACACATATTGCAGCACTCAGCCATAAGTTGTGAGGCAGCCAAGAGGTCAGAAACATGAACACTCCATTGCAAGATTGTACCACTGAAGAACAACAAGCAGTAGTGTGCTTTCTATGGGCAGAGAGAGTGAAACCTGTGGAAATTCACCGTCTGATGTTGACTCAGTTTGGACCTAACACCATGAATCAATGAAAAGTTTAAGAGTGGGTAAAAAGGTTTAAACTGGGAAGAACAGGTGTAACCGACAAAGGTCGTTCTGGTTGCCCATCAACTTTGGGCACACAAAAGCACATTGACAGGGTGGATCAGTGGCGTACCTGGCATGTGTGACACCCGGGGCCAATCATTTATTGGCACCCCCCCATCTGTACGAAAAACATGATTTTTAGTAACAAGCCACACGTCACACATGAGTACTTAGGAAAAGGCAGCATCTTACATACTGCAGTGAGAAGTACAACAGCAATACACCCATTGTAAAACTAAACAAGCCAGACTAGTACAGATCAATCCTGCAGTCAATCCTAACAGAAAACCATGTCTTTCGAACACACAGAACACAGAAAACACCTTCGCCTAGTATGGAATGTCATCACAAACTTACCCCTCCCCCTTTTACAAAACTGTAGTGTGGATTTTAGCCACGGTGGTAACAGCTCTGACGCTCATAGAATTCTGAGCATCAAAGTTGCCACCACCACGGCTGGTGCTAAAAAACGCTCCACAGTTTTGTAAAAGGGTGGATAAAATAGAAATACATAGACAAAGGTTAAATTGAACCAGCAAGAAGCTGGACTCTGCATACAATGCAATATCACAGAAACAGTGATACATGTCTCCTAAAGCAATAAATAAATAGAAAATTTTTGTTCTACCTTTGTCTTCTCTGGTTTCTGCTTTCCTCATCTTCTTGTTACTCTCTTCCTTCCATTCACTGTCTGCCATCTCTCTGCCCCTATATGGCATCTTCTCTCCTTCTATGCCCCTTCCAGAAACTGTATGCCTCCCCCTTCCATCACTCCTTTTACCCCCATTGGTCTGGTATCTGTCTCCTCTCCTTCCCCCCTGCTCTGGCATCTCTCTTTCCGCTCCCTTCCTCCTGTTCTTCCTTCTCAGTTTATTTTCTTCCTCTGTCTAAATTCTTTTTTCCTATTCAGTCCTCAATTTCCATCTTTCACTGTGTCTACCTAGAGCTTGCCACCTCTTTCCCTCACCCCTTCCAGTAACTAACTCTATCCTCTTCCCTCAATCCTGCATGTGCCCTTTTTTTCTTTCTCCTCCCCCTTTCCCTCACACTTCCATTCAGCAGCTGTCCTTCCTCTCCCCCACACTTCTATTCAGAGTCTGTTTTCCTCTCCCTACCCCTTCCATCTACTGTTCACCCTCTATTTCGCCCCTTCCATTCACTGCCCTCTGTGCTCTTTCTATCCAGTGTGCACCCTCTCTCTCTCTTCCATATGGCATCTTCCTTCTTTCTATGCTCCTTCCATAAACTATCTATCTCGTGCCCCTTCTCTCCTTTGTACATGATTGATTTCAACTCTGTCACCTCAACGTTTTTCTCTCTCTGTCACCACCCCCTCCCCTATGCTCTGGCATCTCTCTCTTCTCCTTTCTTTCCTTCCCACCTCACGGTCTGGCATCATCCCTTTCCTGATTCCCGGCATCTCTCTCCTTTCCTTTTCTTCCATCTCCCCCTCCTCTTCCATGCTCTGACATCTCCTCCTTCCTTTCCCCCTTCCTTTTCCCTTGATCTGGCATACCTTCCTCCTTCCCTCCATGCCCTGGCGTCTCTTCTTCCCTCCAAGCCCTGGCATCTCCTTTCATTCCCTCCAGTTGGGTACAGCAACACTCTCCCCAATTCTCTCCCCCTCTGCTCCCTTTCTTCCTTCTGTCACCCAAGGCCTGGTGTCCTGAACTTCATTTGGCAGCAGCAGTAGCATTCACAATTCACTGCTTCAGGCCTTCCTCTCTTTCGGGTCCTGTCTTCATGAAAACAGGAAGTAGGAAGGACCCGGCAGAGAGGAAGGCCTGAAGTCGGCAACAGCAGCGAATTGTACAAGCCGGCAACAGCAGCAAATTGTAAAAGCAAATTGCCAGGCCTTGGAGCACTGAGGCAGACCGCTTCTCCACCCTCCCAGCCGAACCCCCGCTGACCCTCCTATCTCTCCCCCCCCCAAGTGAACCTTTCAGACCCTCCCAGCGACAGCAGCAAACCTCCCTCCAGTAGTGTTGGCTGCTTTGTGGCTTTCTCCTGCCGGTGAAGCGTCACTGATGATGTCATCAGTGACGCAGCAGAGGGAGGAGAAAGCCGTGAAGCAGCCGACACTACTGGAGGGAGGTTTGCTGCTCTCGCTGGGAGGGTGGGAGCGGGATAGGGACCAGGCTGGCTGTGCACCCCCCCTAAGGCTGCACCCGGGGCAGATGTCCCCCCCCCCCGTTCTCCCCCTTGGTACGCCACTGGGGTGGATGCCTTGATTAGAGAAGACTGACTGATAATGGTGTCTCAGTTGACTGCAGATTTGGATATCAGCTATGGATCTGTATTTGCCCTAATGCATGATGACTTGGGAAACAGGAAAGTCTGTGCACAATGGATTCCCAAACAGCTTACTGATCTGCACAAGCAACGGTGTATGGAGGATGCGACCCAGGTCCTGAGACGGTATGAAGAAGATCCGAGTAATCTGGAGAGAATTGTGACCGACAACAAGATATGGGTGCATAACTGTGACCCAGAGAACAAAAGACAAAGCATGATGAAGTATAGGAAGCGATGCTCACCTAGCTTCGGGAGCAGCTGAAAAACTTCTTCTCTGTAAGAATGCAGAAACTAGTTAAACAATACAACTGCCTCATCTTGCATGAGAACTATGTGGAAAAGTGATTTGTTCAATTGTTCATAGTTACTTCTATTAAAGCCATTAAATATATTTTGCCTTTACTTTTTGATTTATCCTCATATATTATACCCTGACCTCCAACTAGGGCCTGTCAGCATTATAATTTCATATTATTTCTAGGTACCAAACTAAAAAAAAAAACAACTTCTCATCTTAAAAGCAAAATCAAAATAAAAGTGGGCCAGTATTCAGTCAGTGGTGGTGTTTACAACTGACCACTGCCAATTAGTTTAGATCTGGATATTCAGTGCCAGGCCTTATCTGGGTACTAGTGCTGCCCGATTCGCGATTCGAATCGATTCACCGATTCACTTTGGGTGAATCGATTTGAATTGATTTGTTTTTGCATGCCCACAGTGGCATTCATCAGCCTAAAGAGCCTACATAGGCATGATTCTGGTGTGTATTATTTAGGCACCAGTAAGTGCTTTAACACTGCCATTTTTTGCCATTTTAAATGGCTTAACTTAGGAGCCGGTAGGGCACCTACTGGCACCTAAGTTTAGGTGCCATTCCTAGACTTTTCCCCAAAGTGTATAGTCCTCAGTGAAGACGCCCCAACTTTGTTGATTGAGCTGAGAAATTTTCAGCAGCCTCTCGTTTCTTCACATCAATACAGAAGTTGAAAGAAGAAGCAGCATATGTTTTAGGTGACCCTCAGAAAGAGACCAAGACATGACATCATTTAGCATAAACTGAGCACATTAACCTTGGTCAAGGGTATGTATTGCACTAATGTTTAGCACAGGAGTGTCCAACCTTGATCTTCGAGCGCCTCAATCTAGTCGGATTTTCAGAATTTCTACAATGAATATGCCTGAGGTTATTTGCATGCACTGTCTCCACTGTATGCAAATTGACCTTGTGCATGTTCATTGTGGAAATCCTGAAAGCCTGTCTTGGCATGGGCCAAGGTTGGTTACCCCTGGTTTAGCTCATCTACTGAATCTCCTGCCATAAATGTCACTGCATAGCACTGGCTCTAAGCCATACATACTGAACATCAGTAAATTAAGTGTTGTCAGCTCTGCAGCAAATGTTATTGGCTGGTCAGTTCCCATCAATGTTCATATGGGCAAAAACTGCTAACCAATGGTGAAAGACCTTTAAAATCCATTTCCCCCAAAGTATTTTGGTTAAAATAATTTATGTACTTCGCTTCTATTACAATGTACAATAATGCACTGATGAAAAATACACCGCATGTCACACGTAATAGATAACGTCTTTGTCAGTGAGTTGCTTGCTATTCCACTCTTAATTTAATAGAAATGATTTTTGTTTCTACAGAACAAAATGATTATATCTCCTTCTAACCCAGCTCTCCTGGACATGAAGAAGAATGTCTTGCAGACTTCTCATATGGTATGGATTTTTCCTCCGCACCCTTTCCATCTCCCTGCCCTGATGCTTCATTGACAAGTTGACCAATTGTTGTGACTCAGATTTTGTAAGACTTTACTTTGTTATTAATCAATATACTGACTTATGGTGCTGCCATCTAGAATAATGCTGTGCAGCAAGGCAATGTAGGATTGCACAGGATTAGAGGCCCAAACTGCACTTATCACTTGTCTATTGATAACTTATTTTTCAGGCAGTTTTTCACAATTCTCCTGGCTACCTTGCTGATCATATTTTTGAGATTTGCATGCCTATAGGGCTAGGTTATTGTGCCATTTCATATAGCATATCAGAATACTAGTACTTTGCATTATTTCATTTGTTTATTCAATTTTCTATACTGCTCTCCCAGGGAAGGTCAGAACGGTATACATGAATTTGTTCAAGTACTCAAACATTTTTTTCTGTCTGTCCTGGTGGACTTGCAATCTATCTACCGTATTTTTTGCTCCATAAGACGCACTTTTCCCCCCCAAAAGTGGATGGAAATAAGGGTGCGTCTTATGGAATGAATATACACAAACATCCCCCCCCCCCGGTGGTACCTTTAAATTGTGGTGGTCACTAGATGGCTGCCTCGGGGCCAGCGGCGCACATGCATGCTAATGCCTGGGCCCGCAACACTTCATCAGGCGAAGTGGGAGATCGGCATTCGGGACACTCTCATCAGACACAGCGGAGACTGCCACAGACATCTAAGAGGCACAGCACGGCAGGCCGGGGACTGCGGCAGAGAGGGGAGAAAGCTTATCAACACCAGCAATACCAGGGCAGACTCCACCCGAAGGTAGGCAGCATGTAACTGTCATTGTCTGAACGTAGCGGCCGCCAGTGTGGAAGAGAGCAGGGGAGAGGCCAGGGTTTTGTTGATGCCGAAGGGGGATTGATTGCTGATACAGCTGGGGTTGGCATCCCCCAGCAGGAAAACCAAAGCATTTTGGGCCTGGGTCGCAGTATGGAGAAATCCGATTTGATTTGCAGTCGACTGAATTTCCTTGGCTTTGCGCAAGTCTCGCCTAGTTCTTCATTAACTTTGGGTACCACGCTGCAGTATTTTACTTTATTGCTCCAGATCTTTGATCCTGTATGTGTTTGTCTTCTGTGTTCATGTTCTGTTTCACTTGAATTCTGATGGGTTCAGCATGCTCTATTAATTTACTTATTGCCTGGTACAGCCCATTTTCTCACTTCTGGTCGGCTGGGCTCTACTCTGTGTTTTAAGGAATCTGTTGTCTTGTGCTCTGATACTTTTATATATCTTCTTTTATATTTTAGTTCACATATGGTTGCTTAGTAAATATGTTTTGTTCCATTATTCCTGTGTTTGGTGATCTGACTTTATTCTATTGCAATCTAATTGATCCTTTGCTCTATGATATGCTTTGTGGTATGTTTTATTAATTTGCCCTTTTATTTTGCTGCTTTGGTTCTGTTGATATGCATTTTGATTTATCCTTTGCCTTGTAATATTTCTTTTATTGACGATTGCTCTGTAACATGCTCTGAGATATGCTTTGCCCACTTGCACCCTTGTTTTGTGCCATTTCTGATGTCCTTTTAGCATAGGAGCCCTGTCCCTGCCTGCCCTATGTCCTGTCCATGCCCGCCCTGTGCCCTGTCCCGGCTTACCACTAGACCACCAGAGGGGTGACAGGGTACTGAGCCTGGCAGGGAGGGGGGACAGGGTGCAGAGCCTGGCAATGAGTGTGGGGTTGGGTGCAGAGCCTGGCAGGGAGAATTTGGTTCAGAATGTTTTTTTTCTTGTTTTCCTCCTCTAAATCTAGGGTGCATCTTATGGTCAGGTGTGTCTTATGGAGAGAAAAATACGGTAATATACCTGGAGCAATGGGGGGATAGGTCACAAAGAGAAACATGGGTTTGAGCCCACAACCTCAGGATGCTGAGGCTATAGCTGTAACCACTGTGCCACACTCTGAGGTACTGGGAGATAGTGGTTTACTCAAAGTCACAAAGAGTGTCAATGACAGAATTAAACCCTAGCTTCCCCTGTTCTTAGCCCATTACTCTCACCACTAGGCCTTTTCTCCTTGTGATCTGTGAGGCTTAAAATGACATGCATTATCCCCCTCATTCTAATAGGTTGTCTAAAATTGGCACCAACGGGTGGATTCAAAAAGGATGCCAAAGTTAGACACTGAAACCATTATAGAATACTAGCATAAGTGGTTATTTAAAGTTTTCTGGATTTATGTTCATGATGTGGGCATTTATTTTATGATGAATTTCTTACTGTTTAGTGTTTCATTCAATATCTCACTCCCCCCCCCCCCCCGCCTGCCTTTTACGAAACCGTGTTAGGCTTTTTTATCACCGGCCACAGCAGTATTAGCTCTGACACTCATAGAATTCCTTTTCCGATGACCCTACTGCAGATCTTGTTCTCTATATGTGGACTGATTCTTTCTATGTGCATATATGCTACCTGATTGATTGCCCCTGTTCAGCTGCTATGTTGCTCCTGTGTTGAAGATAGGTTCTCCCACCATTTGTTTGAATCTACGTATGTTCTCTGTAACCTGTCCTGAGCTTTCTGGAAGGATAGAATATATATCGAAATAAATTAATAAATAATGAACATCAGTGCTAATACCACCATGGCCAGTGATTTAAATAGAGCCTAACGCTGCTTTATGTTTTTTCTCAATTTGTGGTGGATACATATTTACATTATCATTTATTTTTATGATTCATTTTATGATTATATTTATTGTGGCATATATTTTTATATTTACTTATTTGGATTTATTAACCACCTTTATGAAGAGATTTACACTTTACATCTTTTAAACTATCTTTTTTCTGCAAATAATTCTGATAATCGCTGTAGATATATTTTTATATTATCATCTCTTTTATGCTTTATTTTCTTACTGTTTATATTCTTGTTTACTTACATTTATAGTTGTTTTAAATACATTTCATTAAGTTTTATGTGTGTGTTTTATACTTTTATTTTATGTAACATACCCCCCTCCCCTTTTACTAAACCGCAATAGCATTTATTAGCGCAGGGAGCCACGCTGCATGCTCCGCGCTGCTCTCGACGCTCATAGGAAATCTATGAGCATTGGGAGCAGCATGGCTCCTTGCACTAATAACCGCTATCATGTTTATGTTTTTTTATACTCCTGATACACAGCTTGCTTCCGAAACACAAATTGTGTTAATTCAATAAATTCATCAGTTAAAACATCATAGAGGTTTGGGATTTTTTCATTTAAAAAAATATTTTTATTGAAATTTTAACATAAGAAATGTACACAAATAAATTAAAATCAAGGATATTTTACTGCATCTCAATGGCCACGAATTTGGACTTGGAGGATGAGATGTACAGCATCAGCATCTATGAGACAAACATGGTTTTTATAGTTACATATGGTACATGTGCATTACATGCGTAAATGTTTAGAATGTTAACATATAAGTATTCTGCAAATACCTGAATTTGCAAGTTTTATTCTGCAAATATCTGAATTTGCAAGGGGACATACATAGGGTCAAAGCAGGACCCTCATTTATCTGAAGAATTTACAGAATACTTTAAATGTTAAGGGCCTGGTTCTATACTATATATAACACCTAAAATAACTGTGCCTATCATAACAGCACTTCGTGCAATTCTGTGAAAGGAACGTGCCATGTATAGAATCGTGCTTAGCAGCCGTACGCTTCACTAATATTTAGACACACTTATTTAGGCTAAGGAAAATCAGGCCTAAATACCTGTGACTAAGTTGTGCACAGACCGGGCATATTCTGTAACAGTGCATAGAACTTTCAGGAGAAACCAAAAGAAACTCTGTGGAGTGACGATGTTCCTTAAATTGACTTTATTTGAAAATGTCAAAGTTCCAAAGGTACACTAAAATCATTCACATAAAATAAAATCATCCACATTAAAGTAATCCACATAAAAGCCTTAAAGGACCTAGTCCGCTAGGGATGCAGGATCAAACACGGTCCGCTTTTTGACAAAAAGTCTTCTTCAGGGGTCCCTGGGGGGTCCTATAATGGTGAATACGTGGAAAAGCTAATATGTGGTGAGCCAGGAGTGAGACTAGGTCCTTTAAGGCTTTTTTGTGGATTACTTTACTTTTATGTGGATGATTTTTTTTTATGTGGATGATTTTAGTGTACCTTTGGAACTTTGACAATTTCAAATAAAGTCCATTTAAGGAACATCATCACTCCGCAGAGTTTCTTTTGGTTTCTTCTGGATTTTCTTTTCTGTGGATATTTTGGGGTCATTTTCTTTGTTTTTTGCTTATAGAACTTTTAGGAAGATCCATGATCTACCAATGCTCCTCCCCTCCTAGCCACACCCCCTTTTGAGATTTGCATACTTCGAACTGATGCACACCGCTTTATAGAACGCACTGACCAAATTGTGCATGTAACTCTTTTATTTTAAATTCTTTATTCATTTTTATAACTTCCATCAAGTGTAACATAAATTAACATCATTTTAACTTTAAATATATCACTTGAAATTCTATAATTAATCATACTCAATATATTTTATTCCATTCCCTATCAACTCTTCAATATATCATAACACATATATCATATAATAAAGACTTTCCTTTCATTCAAAGCACCTAGTAAAAATTCAAAAAATTACCCCCCCTCCCCATTATTTCATTTGTACTAACCAGGGAAATGATATTTATTCATTGTAATAATTTGTTAATGGCCCCCACACATCTTGAAATTTAATAAAATTTCCTTTCTGAAGAGCTAATGTTCTTTCCATTTTATAAATATGACACACTGAATTCCACCAAAAACTATAGTTGAATCTACTCCAATTTTTCCAATTGCATGTTATTTGTTGTATGGTAACTCCTGTTAAAATAAGTAAGCGTTTATTATTTTTGGAAGATATTTGGCTCTTAGCCCTCATAGTCATACCAAATAATACTGTATCATGCGATAATGCCACATAATTTTCTAACAAACTATTAATTTGGCCCCAAACTGATTTCCAGAAAGCCATAATAAATGGACAATAGAATAATAAATGATCTAGATTAACAATTATGATGTGTTAATTGCCAATTATCAGCACTGAGTGGTCTTGTTAAACAAGTTGTGCATGCAAATATCTGTGTGTACCAATTTGTGTGTACAACTAATGGTGCAGCATACAGAATTTGGGCTTAAGCATGTTAATACGCAGTTGTGCTAGTATTCTACAAAGCAAAGGGAAATAAGTACACATTTTCCTCTATAGAATAGGCTCTTCTCATGTGTCCTCCTTGCTTCTAATTTGAAACAACCTGTTACAGAATTGCCTCTTAGTATTGTTTTTATTAATGCACTTACCGGGATGTAACATTTGGTTTTCTTTCTTAGCATTTCCACGGCACTAGAAATGCTTTGTAAATTAGAATTTATTACTACATATTCCTCTGGTACTGAATTATTCATGCTACTACATCACTGGGCAATTTTTGCCTAGTGCAAGCATTGTTACTGCTGGCATGATATATTAAGCACATTGTTTTCTGAGTTTCTACTCTTAGGGAAATTGCTTCACATGGCTAATCATCTTTACTTCCCTTGGTTTTTTTTTTTTTGTACCTGTTATAAGTGTGCTGTATACTTTTCAGATGCAGTGATGAAAACTGCTCACTAGAGTTAAAATGTCTGGACAACAGGGATCTGTATGCTACCTTAACAGACTTCTCCGAGTGTCATTTCTCTCTTGTTAACGTTGTCTTAGACCTTTTTGTTGTCTCTGTCGTTTAAGCTGCTTGTTTTAGAAAACTACCATAAAATTTTAATAAATTTCAGGAGGTTTGGGATCCATTAATGGAATTTTGTGATGAGTAGATATCATTTTTCCCATATTGGTACAATTGTAAAGTGAGGGGGGGGGGGAGGGATTTCGGATCTGTTATTAAACGTTTAGGCAAACAGAAAAGATTATATAATATGTTAAATATCTAATCACATTTGAAATAGTGGGGATGGGGGGGTGGGTTTAAATATTATAACTTAAGTTGTATAAAAGTTAATCAAGTGATATTGTATAAGTTTAAATGATATTGGCTGATACACTTGTTGTAAGATGTAAAATGAATAAAGAATTTTAAAAAAACCTAGCACAAATGACACTAAGGCTTCTTTCCTAAGTGGTAAGGACCACATTATAGTTCATTATTGTGCATGAGATGTTTGGTTTGATTTTTTTTCATATGTACTACAATGTATTTTTCTTACCTGTACTGAAACCCATCTAGATAAGGACTTAGCTACTCATGTGTAAGCGATCTACAAGCAGAGGTCATCTATAATGCTCCTGGTTTTCAAGAAACCAGTGCCTGGTGTAGCAGTATTATCTACAGCAGGGGTGCCCACACTTTTTTGGCTTGCGAGCTACTTTTAAAATGACCAAGTCAAAATGATCTACCAACAATAAATTTTTTAAAAACACAAAGCATACTGTACGCAGAGAAAATGTTAATTATCATTTGTATTCGGGGGGAGGGGGGATCAGAGGTCAAGGCAGATGACTTTATGCAATGTCACCTCAGTAACAACTATACAAAAATAGACAAATATACCCACTCCCCTTTTACTAAACCGTGATAGCATTTTTTAGCGCAGGGAGCTGCACTGAATGTCTCTCGCAGCTCCTGACGCTAAAAAACACTATCGCAGTTTAGTAAAAGGGGGGGCCATAGTGCAAAATATAGACAACAGATATAAATTCTCAAAATGGACACATTTTGATCACTAAATTGAAAATAGAATCATTTTTCCTACCTTTTTGTCTGGTGATTTAAGGAGTCTCTGGTTGTACTTCCTTCTGTAAATCCAATATTTCTTTCTTTCTGCCTTTCTTTCTTTCTGTCCCTTCCCCTTTTCTTTCTGTCTCTCTTTGTTTCTCTCTCCCCCTGCCTCCCTGTCTTTCTTTCTTTCTCCCCCCTGCCCCACCCTCTTTATTTCTACCTTTCTTTCTCTCTCCCCCTGCCTGCCTGTCTTTCTTTCCCTCTCCCTGTGCCCCCCAAGCCATCATGCCAATTTCTCTACTTCCCCATCAACTTTGTGCTCCTATGTAGCTGGAACTGCCATAGAAAGGAAACTCGAACTGGCCAGCTAGCAGGTAGTGCTAGCATACAAGGCAAAGTACTGCTAGCAGGGAAGGTAGGAGTATGTGAGGGGGACGTGGGGGGAAGGAAGAGAGACCAACCATGGGAATGCTGCAAGAATGGTTCCCTCGCCCTTGGCACTACCACAGAACAGTCCACTGTTCCCGTGGCATTCCCAGATAATTTTCTGAGTGTGTTCCCACTACCGCAGTAACTGTGGTATCACTATGATAGCGGTTCATCTGTCACTATCTATCTATATTGGCCTTCTTAGAAATCAGCTACAGAAGTTTCAGCATGCACAAAATACATATCTTGAGACTGAAGTCTGAGGGCCAGTGCTTAAAGCTTTGTATTGAACTCCCATTTTCTACTAGATTGAGGTCCTGATGCTCAAAAGCTTTCTGTGCCAGTAAGACTCATTAAAGCAGTCTTCCTGGCATGGAAGTTCTCCTGCCAATGTTCAAAAGGGTTCTCGGGGCTACCGATCCTCGTGGCAGCCACCAAGAACCCTAAGCAAATGCATGCAAAGGAGCTCATTTGTAATTAAATGAGCTTTCTTTGTGATGCTTAACAAGGAATGCCCCACCCCCACCTTTTATGGAGCAAAAATTTCTAGCAGGTCTGGACCTGCCAGTAGCTGCTGTGTGTGTGTTGTGTGGTCCTTTACATGAAAAGGTTGGATATCACTGCTTCACTGCTGTCCAATATATATGTGTTGATGTCTACACTGTATAATATTGTATAGTATTGTTGTTGACATCAACTAGGAATGGAGGAATAGGGTTACCAGATTTCCACTACAGCTTCTTGTGACACTAGGCTGGTCACCTAACCCTCCATTGCCACAGGTGAAAATAAGTACTTGTAAATAATATGTAAACCACTTTGACTGCAACCACAGAAAGGCAGTACACTTCCCCCTCACTATTCGCGGTTTCAATGTTCATGGTTTTGATTATTAGCGAATTTTTTTCCCAGCCCCCCCCCCTCCCCGAGAATCACTTGTTGGCAGCCCTCATTGAAAAAAAATGCCCCCGGAACTTGGATCAGGGCGAGGAGGGAGGCAATCGGAGGAGGAGGAGGCGGCGATCGGAGGCGGAGGGGGGCGATTGGAGGAGGAGGAGGAGGCGAGCAACCGCCCCGGGAACATGGACCTTACCTGGTGGTCTAGCAGTGACGCGGGGCAAGAGCGATCTTCCTACACTCCTGCCCTGTGCAGAGCCGTGGTGTGAGTTCCTGTGGTCTCACGAGACTACAACAGGGAGTTCCTGTTGTAGTCTCGTGAGACCACGGGTACAGACCGCCATGGCTGCCATTTTGGTAGGGATGCCAGCACCTCTCCTCCTCTCCGCTCCTTCCCACCCCTCCCCATGTGTGCTCTTCACTTCCCGCTTACCTCTAGCTCTTCACTGACATGAGCAGCAGCTCCAACTTGCGCTTTCACCAGCCTCACTCTCCATCTAATGTCACTTCCTTAATAAAAGGACCCCTTTAGTACAAGGGCCCTTAAAGTTAATCCCAAGCAGCTTCCAAAGATCCGGAATGGAGTGAACTGGTCCAATCTTCAACATCATACATGCATTTCCGGAAGCTCCTAAAAACACTCCTCTTCCCCAAACAGGATGACCCAATTTAAATTAACTATCATTTCTCATTGTTGATCTAAGTCTAGTCCACTCCATTATTTCAACCCTCATATACCTCTGCTGAATTCCCGCTAATATGTAATTGCAAAACTTGTATTATTCCCTTAAAAGTTGAAATTTGCTGTTTCTCCCTGTTTTTTCATCCTGTAAACCGCTTTGAACCAAAACGCGGTATGTAAATAAAAATTTATGTTATGTTATGTTATTCATAAACACCTAAGAATAAAAGCAATATCTAAAATGCATTCTCCTAGACTCTCTTGTTCATTATGTATGTTTGCTTTGACCACATTATAAGCTTTGTGGAGAAGGGACTGTCTCTGTTTGTATGTGATTGCTCTGCATTCACCTGGTAGCACTTTAGAAATGATAAATTAACAATAATAGCAATAGGTCAGAATCCTCTTGAGCTCCATGACATGTCCTGAAAATGTAATGCAGATGGATCACCAAACACAAAAGTGATAGTGGGAAGGAGACACATGGCACTGTACACACTCGGGCACATGCAAATTGAATTAATAGAATGATTTTCTTCTTTCAAAAAGCAGTTTAAAAACAGTGGGGATTCTATACAGATGGTTTTGATATATGGAATTTTCTGTTAGTCTTCCTTGTAAATTTTTGATAAAATAGCACAGGCCTTGCATTATCATTTCTATCCTGATAGGTTTTACTTTTGTTAAAGAATAATGTCAAGTCTGAGGCTGTGCACCCCTCCAGCAGTCTTGATCAGTACCCTAGGGATATTGATAACTCTATGTAACACAATTTTTGTTCCTCGGCAGTAAGTGTAATTTCCCAATTGCTTGCTCATGCCTAAAAAGTATAGAAAATGTCTGTTATTTCCATAAAACTTTGCTTTTTACCTATTTTACCTATTTAAAACGTGAAAACTCCGAATATTCATGTTTTCATTCTTATAAAACACAGTCTGTTTAGGCCTGGAATATTATATAAAAAAATATTTCTTCTGAGTGAAGCTTACATTATAGCTATAATAAATAGTTGCCTCACTATCCACATCAAAAATATCTTACTCAATTCATCGAAAAATATTCACTTATTCATGTTTCCACAAGTAGTACAGTTTATAGGATATAATTTATAATGACCTCAGCGGCTACACTCTAGCATCATATTTCATGTAAAGCTAGAGTTATACCGTAGCCAGCCTCCTCATCGGTCATAGATGTATTTCTTATACTTATTATTATATCAATTAAATTTTAAAGCCCAAAATGACATCTTATCTAAATTTGGGGATAGTGAGTGTGGCAACTATTCATTCTTATAAAGCCATAAAAAGCAACATATTGTGATACCTTTGGTGTCATTGATACCACTGGGAGTGGGGGGGCCTCGGGCTATAACTCAGGGTGTGCCAACTTAGCTTGGAGTCACAGGGGAACAGTGAACCTGAGTACTGCTAGGGAATATATAAATTTGTTTTGTTCCAGAAAGCATGAAAAGAGAAAGGCTGCCTTGGAAGTTTGTCATTTCCCTAATAATCCCCTGAAGGAATAAGGTAATGTAAAGAAATAAAACAAAATAAGGTGATACCTTTTTTATTAGACTAACTCAATGCATTTTATGATGAGATTTTGAAGGTAACCCTTTTTCTTCAGATCAGAAAAAAGCAAATGTTGACAACTATCAGTATATATAAGGAAAACATGAAAGCATTTCAGGGGTAAAAAGGGGTGGATGGGTGGGCAGAAGACAGAAAGGTGGCAGAGCAATTTTAAATGTCTTTATAGTTGGAAAGAAAGCCAAGATCTCTGTTAAATCTTGTCTGGTAGGTGTCAAAATACCTTATCATTTTGATTTCAAAGGTTTTACATTCTTGGATCGTTTTAATGTTCCCTTTTAGTATTCTCACCATAAAATCAATGGTGCAATGGTCAGTTTTTCCAAAGTGTTGTCCAATGGAGGTGACATTCTGGTTGGTATTGCAATTCTTAATATGATATCTACAGTATGTAGGTTGATTCTGGTCTTTAGCATTTGGCTTGTTTCAACGATGTAACATGCCGCTTTGTACTTTTTGCACTGAATGATGTATACCACATTAGAAGATGAACATATGAAGAATCCCTTTATGCTGAATGTTTTTTCCCGTATGAATGACCATGGGATCCTTTGAGATGTGCTTGCTCTGTTTAACATAGAAGCATGTTGGCAGATAAAGGCAAAATGGCCCATTGATAGTAACCATTATCTCTTCCTCTATCTAAGAGATGCCACTTGCCTATTCCAGGTTTTCTTGAATTCATACATAGTCTCTGTCTCCATCACCTCTTCTGGGAGACTATTCCATGCATTTACCATCCTTTCTGTAAAAAAAAGTATTTTGTTTGATTACTCTTGAGCCTATTACCTCTTAACTTCATCTATGCCCTCTCATTCCAGAGCTTCCTTTCAATTGGAAGAGACTCAACTCATGTTAATTTACATCATGTGGGTATTTGAATGTCCCTATTATATCTCACATCTCCCGCCTTTCCTCCAAAGTATACAGATTGAGATCTTTAAGTCTGTCCCCTTACATTTTATGATGAAGACCATGCACCATTTTAGTAGCCTTCTTCTGGGCCAACTCCATCTTTTTAATATCTTTTGAAGGTGCAGCCTCCAGAATTGTACACAATATTCTAAATTAGGTCTCACCAAAGTATTATACAGGGGCATCAATACCTCCTTTTTCCTACTGGCCATACCTCTCCCTATGCCCCTAGCATCCTTCTAGCTTTCACCATCACCTTTTCAACCTGTTTGGCCACCTTAAGATTATATACAAATACACCCAAAAAATTCTGTGACACACACAAGACTTACTTGAACTTATGGCTAAAGTACAAGTTCATATATCCATAGAGAACTACAACCGATCTCAAGTGCTCACAGGCTAAAAGTCCGATGTATATTTTGGACTAATAACCCAATCGTGAGCTATCATTGATCTTATTTGTTCTCTTTTTCTGAGTTCTTTCCTCAAGTTTTTTTATGTTTAGATTTTTAAATATATTAAATTCTTATCAGTCAGTTTAACTTTTTATTTCTTATTTCTTATAAACCAGTTTCAAGCGCTGGTCTTCGGTCTTCCTTTAAGTAATAACCAATGTATCCCTTTCAAGATTAAACTTTATGAAGAACATTAACTTCATGAAAATAGGGTACTTAGCTTCATAGCATAGCTTCACAAACTACGACGGAAGATCTCCGTTTCGCTCTTATATAGTTCTCTAAGAGCTTCGTCAGGAAACCACCAGCATTCATACTAAAAGAAGACAAAAAATACTATTTAAAACCTAAAAAATTTTTATTTTGGCTTGCACTCAAATACGAACGCACTATGGCGAAGCTACAGGCCCTAAAATTTAAGACCAGAAATTATTTAGGATGGAGACTGTGGGAAGCGCCTGGACCCTATTCAGGGACACCCTGCAGGAAGCACAAAGAATGTACGTCCCCAGTTTCAGGAAAGGCTGCAAGAACAAGCGATCAAAGGACCCGGTTTGAATGTGAACTGAAGTAAAGAGGGCAATAAATGACAAAAAAGTATCCTTCCGGAGATGGAAAAAGGACCCAACGGAGGAAAATCACCAGGCGCACAGGAAATGCCAAAAGGAATGCCACCAAGAGGTTAGAAAAGCGAAAGGGGAATACGAAGAGGGGCTGGCCAGGGAGGCGAAAAACTTCAAGGCATTCTTCAGTTACGTAAAGGGGAAGCGACCAGCGAGAGAGGAGGTGGGGCCGTTGGACGATGGGGATAGGAAGGGAGTGATTAAGGAGGATAAAGAGGTAGCTGAGAGGTTGAACACGTTCTTCTCGTCGGTTTTCATGAGCGAAGACACATCTAATATACCGGACTCAGAGGAGCTCATGAGTGGGGAACAGGCCGAAAAATTGGAGCACATAGAGGTAAGTAAGGAGGATGTCCTCAAACAGATAGACAGGTTAAAATGCGGTAAATCATCGGGCCCGGACGGGATCCACCCAAGGGTTCTGAAGGAACTAAGACAAGAAATAGCGGGCACAATCCAGCATGTTTGCAACCTATCCTTGAAAACTGGTGAGGTACCAGAGGACTGGAAATTGGCGAATGTCACACCTATCTTCAAGAAGGGATCGAGGGGTGACCCCGGGAACTACAGGCCGGTGAGCCTGACTTCAATTATAGGGAAGATGGTGGAAGCTATGATCAAGGACGGCATTTGCAAGCATATCGAGAGGAATGGCCTACTGAGAACAAGCCAGCACGGATTCTGTAAGGGAAGGTCGTGCCTAACGAACCTTCTGTACTTCTTTGAGGGAATAAGCAGTCGGGTGGACAATGGGAACCCATAGACATCATTTACCTCGATTTTCAAAAGGCTTTCGACAAGGTGCCACATGAAAGGCTGCTTAGGAAGCTGTGGAACCACGGGGTGGGAGGGGATGTGCACAGATGGATCAAGCACTGGTTGTTGGGTAGACTGCAGAGGGTCGGAGTGAAGGGCCAATATTATGACTGGCGGGGAGTCACGAGCGGTGTGCCACAGGGATCGGTGCTGGGGCCGTTACTCTTCAACATATTTATCAATGACCTGGAAAAGGAGGCAAAGTGCGAGGTTATAAAATTTGCAGACGATACCAAACTGTGTGGTAGAGTTAGGTCCAGGGAGGAGTGTGAGGACCTGCAAAGGGACCTGGACAAGCTGGAAGACTGGGCAAACAAATGGCAAATGCGCTTTAACGTGGAAAAATGCAAGGTCATGCATATAGGGAAAAAGAACCCGTTGTTCAACTACAAATTGGGGGGGGCATTGTTGGGAGACAGCAGACTTGAGAGAGACTTGGGTGTGCTGGTGGATGCATCACTGAAGCCATCTGCACAGTGCGCAGCAGCCTCGAAAAAAGCCAACAGGATGCTGGGCATCATAAAGAGGGGCATAACAACCAGGACGCGGGAAGTCATCATGCCATTGTATCGAGCGATGGTGCGTCCACATCTGGAATACTGCGTTCAGTATTGGTCGCCACACCTCAAGAAGGACATGGCGGTACTTGAGAGAGTCCAAAGGAGAGCAACGAAACTGGTAAAAGGGCTGGAACACTGCCCATACGCCGAGAGGTTGGATAGGCTGGGGCTCTTCTCTCTGGAAAAAAGGAGGCTCAGGGGAGATATGATAGAGACCTTCAAGATCATGAGGGGCATAGAGAGGGTGGATAGGGACAGATTCTTCAGACTGAAGGGGACAACAAGTACGAGGGGGCATTCGGAGAAACTGAAGGGAGATAGGTTCAAAACAAATGCAAGGAAGTTTTTTTTCACCCAAAGTGTCGTGGACACTTGGAATGCGCTACAGGAGGAAGTGATCAGGCAGAGTACGGTACAGGGATTCAAACAGGGATTGGACGGATTCCTGAGGGATAAAGGGATTGTGGGATACTGAGAGAGGTGCTGGGATGTAACACAGGTATAGAAAGCTAACCAGGTAATAAGTATAGAAACCCAACAGGTCGTGCATGTGCAAGACCGGAGGGTTAGGACTACGATGGGAAGATAGGACTTCAATGAGAAACCAAGGTGGCAAGGGAGCCCCTTCTGGTGATTCAGACAGGTCATGACCTGTTTGGGCCGCCGCGGGAGCGGACTGCCGGGCAGGATGGACCTATGGTCTGACCCGGCGGAGGCACTGCTTATGTTCTTATGTTCTTATGTTCTTATTAGGAAACAATTCACATTAGACCTACCATATCTTGGCACAAAAATTAGTACAAGACAAAGGCTGCTCTTTAAATCCTATATTGCAGCACACCGCAAGAAACACAGTATCTTAAATCTAAAGCCATTAATAAGGCATAGAAGCACTTAGTAAGTTACCTCTAGGATTATCACATACAATCACACACAAGTCCCACTCTTCTGTCGTGCATATAAGCTCTTTACCCTCTAAACCAGTGGTCTCAAACTCGCAGCCCGCCAGGTACTATTTTGAGGCCCTCAGTATGTTTATCATGTTTATCATAATCACAAAAGTAAAATAAAACAGTTTCTTGATCATATGTCTCTTTAGCTATAAATTACAATATTATTATTAAGGCTTAGCCAAAAGGAAAGATTTATAAATTATAAAGAGTTTTACCTCATGCAAAATTGTCATTTCTTTAATAAGACATTAACAATTTTTTTCTGAGGCCCTCCAAGTACCTACAAGTTAAAATTGTGGCCCTGCAAATGGGTTTGAGTTTGAGACCACTGCCTTAAACTGTACCTTTCCCTCATATTTTTGCAGCCCAAATGTATGACCTTGCATTTCTTAGCATTAGATTTTAGCTGCCAAATTTCAGAGCATTCTGAAAGCTCACTAGGTCATTCCTCATGTTAATTCACATTCACACCATCAGAGGGAAGGAGAGAGAGATACCATACTATGGGAGAGGAGAGAGATAGGAAGGGAAGGGAAGACATGGAAAAGTAGATTTTGAGAAGAAAGCAGAAAAATGGAAAAAAGTTGAATGTTAAAAGTTAATGCTAAAGATGGATGCAGGACAGAAAGTGAAGAAGGAGAGCAAAACAATCAATAGTTGCACAGTCAGAAGGAAGTGCAACCACAGACTGGGAAAAGATGATTAGAAAAATAAAATCACCTGACAACAAAGGAAGGAAAAATGATTTTATTTTCAATTTAGGGCTCCTTTTACAAAGCCATGCTAGGGCCTTAACGTGCGGAATAGCACACGCTAAATTGCCTCGCACTCTAGCCACTACTGCCTCCTTTTGAGCAGGCGGTAGATTTTCGGCTAGCACACGCTAATCTGGTGCGTGTGCTAAAACCGCTAGCACACCTTCGTAAAAGGAGCCCTTCGTGATAAAAATGTGTCATTTTTGAGAATTTATATCTGCTGTCAATATTTTGCGCTATATTTGTCTATTTTCCTGTAGCTGTTACTGAGGTGATATTACATATTTTAAAGTCATTTGCCTTGACCTCGTTGGAAAAAAAAAATCAGAATATAAATCAGTGTCTCTCAAACTATGTGCCACCTCAAAGTGGTGTGCCCCAAAAGAGATTCTGGGTATGCCACAAGAGATTCCAGAATTTCACTTTATTTTTTAAAATTCCCTTCATAAGTATACACTAGAATAGATGACATGCATGTTCATATGCAAGAGTCTGTCAATGTTATGAGTGTCTGCATTTGAAAGGATCCAACCACTCAGATAAGCATCATTCTTTGATGTAATTGGTCCTTAAAAACAAACAGCAAAAAATTTTGATACCATCTGGATCTTCTTATCTTTGCGAACTTAGATTTTCAGCTCTGACAGAAATTAACCCCCTCTTCTACGAAACTGTGCTAGTGGTTTTTAGCGCAGAGAGCCGTGCTGAATGGCCCGCGCTGCTCCCGACGCTCATTGAGTTCCTATGAGCATCGGGAGTAGCGTGAGCCATTAAGCGCAGCTCCCCACACTAGAAACTGCTAACGCGGTTTTGTAGAAGAGGGGGTAAATCAAAAAAGGAGAATGACTGCAGATGATAGATCATGAAATTCATGTTTTGTTGACTATTGAGCCATGGTTTGAGTTAATTTGCACTAAAAAACAAGCACATCCATCCCACTGATTAGTAATTTTATCTACTTTAGTTTTACCACTGTTACAATTACCCATACATAGCTTATAGAACTTTAAATAAATAACTCTCAAATTTAATTTTTTGTTGTTTCTGCAATTCTATAATTTCAATTATAATGTGCCACGAAAACATTTGCTCCATTTATTTATTTAAAAAATTTATATACCGCCTTTAAACAAAGCGGTTTCCATAAATTTAAACATATATAATCCCGACCAGCCCCACTCGTCCCCACACAGAATCTCCTCCATCCCTGCCCGTCCCTGTGAGGAATCCCTTCTATCCCAGCCCGTCCCCCATAAAAGTTACCTGTCCCCATAAAAAGCAACAATTACTTCTGACAGTTTTGATTTTTTTTTAAGGTCTTAGTTTATTTAAACCAACAATAAAATACAATATAAACAAATAACAGTGAACAGAAATAAGAGATGCATACATCACCGGAAAGAATTAGAATAGACATTAGGTCATGTGACAAAGTAAGACTGTAGGGTCCACCATTTCTTGTTAAAAGATTTTTTTGATTTTTTGGATTTTTTTTTTGATTTTTTGGCAATATAAAACTCATATCTGTAGAGCAAACAAATCTTGCGTAGGTAACTTGTGAGAGGTCCTTCCAAGATCCACAAATGATTTTTAATGCAGCAACAAGTAAAGAATCAAATACAGCATCAAAATCATTTAAAGCAGAAATGAAAGAGGCACTTTTCAAGACAATGGTTGCATAAGAAAAATGTGCAGTAAGTTTAAAGACTGAGCAGATCATATTCCAGATTTCAGTCCAAAATTTGAAGATGGTGGGGCACTCAAAAAGAAAGTGTTTAAGGGTACCAATATGGGTATTACAAGTCCAACAATTCTTGTAGTAAGAGGAATCAGTTACATAAGACCTCAAAGGAGTACAGCGGTTTAACCAGTAAAAGCTATTTTTATATCTGGTTGTTATCTCTAGTCACATCTGAAAATGCCCTATGTAGTCTCAAAGGTTATAAACATCATTACTGGATGAATATTATGTTAGTTCAATGCACGGTAGAACAGCCCCTGTCCACCCATTTTGGGCTCTAGCCCCTCCTCCCCCCCCAAAAAAAAAATTGTTGTGTGGTTATGCTACTGAATAGAATACAAGCTCTAGCTCTGTCCCCCCAACTGGTGGATGTATGGCAATCAGCAACTGGATCAACGGAACATTAGGTAGGCCTCAGGAACCCCGGTCCCATCCCTGTGGGAGTCCCGTGGGCCTGGGGGGGATACCTGCAGGGTTCCCATGGGACCCGCAGGATTCCTGAAATCCTTGTTCCCATGCAGACCTCTAGTTCTGAGCCACAAGTTCCAGTCTGGGGGCACCCTAGGTGGATGCCTGGGTGTAACAATATTAATCACAATTAACATGTATTTATACTGAAGTTACACAAAGATGACCACAGATTTAGAAGTGAGTAGTTTTTTGAGATTCGTGATTATACTGTAAGTCACTTTCACAAATCAGCCCTCCAGATGTAGTCTCCCATCATATTCTTATTATATTTTCCTTAGTAGCGGCATTTTGAAGACCAATATATCTTGGTAGAAGCACCCACCTTACTCCTCTGAGTGTGCTCCAATGGTCCCCTTGAATGTCTCAAGATCGTCAAGGATATGAACTTTGAAAGACATCCTACTGCCCATTTTACTGTAATTCTTCACCAGATTCTCAACCAAATCTATGCACATGGTCGAGTCATATTATTATGACCACCTGCTAATATCCAGAATAACCACCTCTGGCAGCACTGATGGCAGCCAGATGTCGTGGGAGAGACTCAATAAGATGATAGGTGGTTGCTAGAGGTATCTGGAGCCATGTAGATTCCAATGCATCTGACAGTTGTTGACAGCTGTGTGGTGGTGGATCCAGTTGTAAAACATGTCAATTGAGGTGGTCCCAAATGTGCTCGAGGTCTGAGGAATTCAGAGGCCAGAAAAGTACCGTATTTTTCGATCCAAAAGACACACCTGACCATAAGACGCAACCTAAATTTAGAGGAGGAAAACAAGAAAAAAAACATTCTGAACCAAATTCTCCCTGCCAGGCTCTGAACCCAACCCCACACTCATTGCCAGGCTCTGCACTCTGTCCCCCCTCCTTCCCAGGCTCTGCACACTGTCCCCCTTCTGGTGGTCTAGTGGTAGGCTGGGACAGGGTATAGGGCAGGCAGGGACAGGGCACAGATGCAATGTCACCTCAGTAACAACTATAGAAAAATAGACAAATATAGGGCAAAATATAGACAGCAGATATAAATTCTCCAAACTGACACATTTTGATTACTAAATTGCAAATAAAATCATTTTTCCTATCTTTGTTGTCTGGTGATTTCTTTCTTTCTTTCTTTTCTTCCTTCTATCCTTCCTTCCATCCTCAGGCCCAACAATTGTCCCTTCTTCCCTCCCTCCTATGTTCCCCTCACTGCCTTATAGCCTGTCCTCTTCCACACACACCCATGCCTGCCCGCCCACCCGCCTGCTGGTTTTAATTGCCTCCCGCTGCTGCCGCTGTGAGAACACATCCACAAAGCAGCAGCGGCAGGTGGGGACCCCTATCTAAAGCACCAAGAGCGCGGCACCAAGAGCGAGGGGTGAGCAGGGACCCAGCGGTGCTTCACTCCCTACAGCGGCTTTTCACCCCCTACAAAGAAACAAATTGCTGGGAAGGGCCAGGTGGGTGCAGCGATTGCACACCGCAGGCCCATAAGCCTTACCCCCGACGTCAATTCTGATGTCGGAGAGAAGGTCCAGGCCAGCCATTGGCCAGCCTGGACCTTCAGTCCAACGTCAGAATTGATGTCAGGTTAAGACTTCTGGGCTGGCAGCGTGCAATCGCTGCACCCGCCTTGCCTTTCCCTTTCTCTTTTTATGGAGGCCAGGAGCAGCGGCAGGAGCAGACAGCATCCCTTCCTCTACTTGCAGGAGCCACCAGCGGTGGCAACAGGCAAGGGGCGGGCGCCGATCTAAATAAGGGAGGGTTGGGTATTCGCTCCATAGGACACACCCTTTTTTCCATCCACTTTTTTTGAGGAAAAAAGTGCGTCTTATGGAGCGAAAAATTCGGTAGCTGGCAGTCTTAGTCTGCAAATCATTCATAAACAATTCTGGCGCTATGACATGTCGCATTGTTGAGTTGAAAGATCCCATCAGCCACAGGGAAGACTGTCAACGTATGGGTGTACTTGATCGGCATGGATGGAGAGATACCCATATCTGTTGAGTGCCTTTCAGAGGTATAAAGGGAATTGGACAATATCAAGAAAACATTCCCCAGACCATAACGCTGCTGCCACCAGTTTGTGTACATCCAACAGTGCTTGCTGGGCGTTCTCGGCGGTTTCACACCTCATATTCCAATGTCCAACTGTTCAATGGAACAGATGCCTCTATGTGCTTTCATTTTCAATTTTGTTTGAACATGGGCATAAGAAGCTTGCTTACAGTGAAACCTTTATGCACATGTCTCTGGCATGCTTCTCCCCATTAGCCACACATTTTCTGCACATATCGTTAGGTTTCTGCATAGCACTGTATTACACTTACGGTAAAAGGCATGTGCTCAGACATCTGCGTATGACTCTACTGTAAGTGTTTCTGCATCAGCCCTATGGTTAAATAGCACTGAATATTGGGTGGATTGTATCTGCACATAACTCACCTTGATACAATTGAAAAGAGGATGAGCTAAACCCAAATCCTTTTTATTTCTATATTGTTATGTGGTATCTTGAGCAGTGCATGAGTCTCTAACTGTGTTATAATCTCTTGCTTGTTCTCATATTCACCTCGTATATGAATTCATGACTATATGTAACCTTTACCCACTGTTATTAGCCTTGGAATGCACTAAGGCCCTCTTTTACTAAGGTGCACTAACCGATTAGTGCACGCTAAACGCTAACACGTCTATGGACGCGTTAGCATTTCGCGCGTGTTAATTCGATTAGCGTGCGCTACTCGGTTAGTGCACCTTTGTAAATGAGGGGGTAAATATCTTTCAATGACATTGTGCAAGCACACATTATAAAGAACTGTAATATTCTATAGAAAATGCTATCATCATTTCTAGTTTTCTTGAAGTGATTCTAAGTCAGTAAACTGTACTACCTCAAGGGCAGCTGATTCTTTCTCTAATGTGGTTCTGGTGTGGCATTATTAATTAAAATTTCTTTACAAAAAGTTTGACTTGCTATTCCACACCCATGCACCTACATTTGGAGAAATTACACAGTCTGAAACTAACTAGAAATGCTACAGTAGATGATGAATAAAATCATTAGTTGACATATGCTGTACACGTACAGATAAATCACCTGTATTGTGCAGGCTTTAATTTTGTACAACAGAGCACAAAGGTTCTAGAACAAGACCACTGAGAAGCAAGTAGCACCAGAAGGATATATAAAGAGGACCAGAGGCATAATTGTGTCTCTAATTCTCAAGTGATGTTATTAGCTGCTCACATTCTTATCACTCCATTCACATTAGAAATCTCAGTGGTAATTATAATTCATATGTAAAGAGATTCCATAAAGGTCACTTATCAGTTGTTGATGAGACAAAAACCATTAATATTATAATGCAATCAAATAGAAACACACATAGAGAGGGTAATTTTCAAAGTCATTTCCACTGGTAAAACAGCATATAACCAGTCCTCTGGGTGGACTTCAGGCAGTAGTTCCAGGAACCATAAGATGACATGGGTGTGGGGAGATGAATAGACCTTTGCTCATCTCCTGAGAGTGGGAAGAGATTTTTCTGCAAGATTTGTCTACTCATTTCCACTCTTTCAATCTTATTTTATGCACACTCACCCACTTTTGCAAATGCGACAAGTTGGTGCAAACAAAAATGTTAAAAATAAAAAAACCTAAAGTTCAATCAGATAGTTTCATAGATTAGAGAAACTCAAATCAAAGGTGTCATGCAAAAGAAGATGCAGCTGGTATCTGCTTTCTACCCTTCACTTCTACTCAATAGTGTAGATCAGAGGTATCCAACCTCTTGGTTTCCCTCCTTGGGCAGCAGGTTGGACACCCCTGGTGTAGATCCTTTTGAAAGGACTCTACTATCCTTCTTGAACAGTCACCTATCAGCAACGCTCTATCCTCCTTCATGCCCTATACATCCTCTTCTCTCAATCCTGAGAAAACAGCTTCATATTCTCTACATGTTAGGCAACAGTGGTCCTAGGAGAACTATTATTTGGTAGATATCTTAACTTCCAATTTAGGCAGACCTTAGATTATGTGGCAGATTCCCCTCCTTAAGCATAACAGATTGGTTATAACCATTAATCAAAATCAACTTCACCTTCAGTTTGTCCTCTTCCCTGACCTGTAACTTTTACCCTGCTGAGTCATTGTCTTCTGATCATTCTATAGTATACTCCCAGTTATCCAGCACCCATGGGGATTGGTGGATGCCGGATAAGTGTAGTTTTCTGGTTACTTGAGAATTTTCAAAAATAGGCATACCTACTGTTGCTGCTGTCCTCCCACTCCAAAATACCCCCTCCCCCGAAGCCATCGGCATGGCTACACAACACTCCAACCCCACCCCACCCCGAGGCCACCATCATTGCTATCCAACACTCCAGCCCTACCCCCACTCCACCCCTGAGGCAACTAGTGCTGCTCTCCTCCATTCACACTACTGTCCACTTCCTCCCCCCACTGACCAGCACTATTCTTACTACATGCCAGTGCTGAAACAGCCTGCCGCCAAAATTCTAAGTTCGGCTGCTATGGGGTGAGCATCTCCTCATGTTCAAGGCCTTCCGGCTCTTGTCCTTTCCGATAATCTCATGAGGATCTCGGAGAGGGCAGAAGCTGAAGGCCTTGATTATGTGCTAGACCCGCAGAAGCCCAGCTTAGAACTTCAGCGGCAGGCTGTTTCAGCACTGGCACGCAGAAAGCTTAAAGTGCCAGTCAGTGAGGGAGGAGGAGGACAGCAGCATGAAGGGTAGCAAACAGAGCAGGTGGCCTCAGGGGTGAATGGTGGTTAGTGTGTTGGGTAGCAGGGATGGTGGCTTCGAGAGGTGGGGGGGAATAAAGTGTTAGGTAGCAGGGATGGCCTCAGGAGGAGAGTTTGGAGTGTTGGGTATGAGCAAGGGGGAAAAGACTGTAACTACGTCCTATAACTTTCTCACCGCTATACTCAAAAGTGAATTAAATTACACCACAATTTCATTGAAAGTTTCATACACTTCAAAACTCATTGAAATAATAAATGATAAGGGGAGAGCCTCAGATCCCCGTGCGTAATTGTTAGTCGCTTTATATGTGGAACTACAATCAAAACTTATTTATGAGTTACAACTTATTCAGAATACAACAGCAAAATTTATTTTTGGATGTCATAAATTTGATCACACGATGCCATTGTTGAGAAATTTATATTGGTTGCCTATTCAGGAATAAGTTGACTTTAAGGATGTGTTTAAAATCTTACATAGCTTCTGTTCTTTTTTACATATTCAATTTTAATATCTTTTCTCAGTTTTTCCTAAAAGTTCTTGTTTTCATTCTTCAATGATGCTTGGATTTCCAACTATTAAGAAGGTTTGTTATAGAAGAATTTTAGATAGTTCTTTTATTTATCTTAAAAGTGTAAAACAGAAATATGCGGTTTGGTATTCTTCCATGAGTTTATATTGTCTAATCACAAAGTTCTTAAATAATACTATTCAATCAAGGATCCTTCTGGGATTCATAGTTTTGTCTGATTGAGTGAAGGAGTATAAGCAGTTCAGACCTTTGATGCAAGCAATCTGTGCCGAAATACAGTCCGTTTTCAGTCTTTTAATAAAGTGTACTTTATTATTCCCATCTCTGAGGCCCTTGGGTGCTTTTCTTCACTCACATGCTGCTTATCCTAGAAATAAGCAGTGGATTTTCCCAAGTCCATCTTAATAATGGCTTATAGACTTGTCTTTTAGGAAATTATCCCAAACTTTTTTAAACCCTACTATGCTAACTGCTTTAACCACATTCATTGACAATGCATTCCAGAGTTTACATATTGAGTGAAGAAATGTTTTATCTAACTTGTTTTAAATTTACTACTTAGTAGCTTAATTGAATGTTCCTAATCTGACTGCCATGAGCTGAATATTGCCCTGCAATATTTTATGAACAATTAAAAATATATATATAATAATAATAATTTTATTTCTTGTATACCGCTATACCGTGAGGTTCAAAGCGGTTTACAGTATAGATACCATAAATATGCAATAAAAATTGAAATAAATGAAAAAAGGTACTTAGAAATTCCCTAACTGTCCCGAAGGCTCACAATATAGCTAAAGTACCCAAGAAAAATAATTATTAGATAAAGCAGATAGAATAGATAAAGACATAGATACAATATATCAGAGATTGTTTCTGGATATGTTACATAGGAAATTATTTCTGATTACATTTCATAAGAAATAACATTACATAGGAATTTCATAACATAATAAATTACATTTCATGGGAAAATTAATTCTGGTTACATTGCATAAAAGCTTATCTGATTTTCATAAAATGTTAAGAAGAAGGTTATAGTGGAAGATAATATGGATTAAGTTGATTATCTGAAAAACCTGTTGCTTATTAGGATATAGAGAGGATGATACCAGGGAGTAGACTATACATGGGAATGTTATAAAGAGAGTAGGCGAAGGAGGAGTTTAAGGTTGAATATACTTTAAGAATAGGAAAGTTTTGATTTCTTTACGGAAAACTTTAATGTCAGATGTTGTAGATAACAATTTGGAAATAGAGGATTCTAGTTTTGCTGCATGTGTAGCTAGGAGGTTATCATATTGCTTTTTGCGCTGAGTGCCTTTTAGTGATGGATAGGAAAATATGTTCTGTGATCTTCTTATTCTTGTTGGAAGAAGACGATTTAGGCGATTGTAGAGATAGGTGGGTGCCGTACCATAAATTACTTTGAAGAATATACAGTATAGTTTGAATTGAATTCTGGCTCTAATCGGTAGCCAATGTGAGTCTAAGTATGCACTGGTGATGTGGTCAAATTTTCTGAGCGAGTAAATTAACCTGAGAGCTGTATTCTGAACTGTCTGTAACTGTTTGATCATATTAATGGGGCATGGTAGATAGAGAATATTGCAATAATCTAGAAGTCCTAATACAAGGGATTGAACTATAATCCTATATTGATCTTTATCAAATAATTTTTTAATTTTTCTTAGGTTGCGCATTGTGAAGAAGGCTTTTTGGGTAGTTTTATTTATATGAGTTTGCATTGTGCAGCATCTGTCAATCATTACTCCCAGGATTTTGAGTGAACTCTGAATTGGATACTTGGTTGCTTTAATTTTCAGGTCTGTTATGGATGGGTTTTTGTCTGATTCTAGCAAAAGGAATTTGGTTTTTTCTGCGTTCAGCTTCAATTTGTGGTTGGTCATCCAATTTTCAATTTCCTCCAGTATTGTTTCCAGGTGGCCTGAAGAGATATATGTAGAGATTTTGGCATCTCTGTGTAGTGTTTGTCTTCCTAGCAAATACAGTATATTAAAGGAATAGCTTAAATTAAATTACATTGGCATTAACTGTTTTTATTCATGTGATTCTTCCTTTCCCCATCTTTACTCCCTCTTAATAGGAACCAAATTGGTGGTGGGGGGCACATTTATTAAAACATGCTGTGTTAGATGTGATGAATGACAGACTGGTGGCACCTTATAGACTAACCCAGTTATTGCGGCACAAGCTTTCAAGGACAAGAGTCACTTTATCAAATGTGTTAGCTAGAAATACTCTAGAGTACTTAGGAGGCAATTTTCATTGATCTATTTCTACTCTTTCTCTCTACTATTGATCTGACCTCTCCTATATCTGATATTAGGATCTGAAATGAGAAACATGGACAATGTCTCAAACTCCATTAGAGAAATTAGAATCTGACCCTTGCATCTACCATCTACACGTGATTTGTTCTGATTAATGTTTGTATCTTGTATGGTGCTTTGGGCAACCCATTTAGGTTGGGGACGGGTTTATAACCTTTTATTAAAAAAAAAAATATATATATATATATATGAAACTGTAGATATTCTTCTGGGATCTTTGAAGTTATGAGCTCAAATCCCAAGTCTGGAAGAGTAAGAAATAACTTATTATCCGAGGAAGTTTCATAATTGATTCTTCTGGCAACTATTATTGAATTGTAATGCTCTATAGAATACAGTAGTTCCTCTGAAAATGCCGTCGTGGTTTGGGATGTCTCATTGAGAACAATAAGACTTCATGTACTCTCAAGGAAAATGTGTGTGATATTAGCACTGTCCTAGTTCATCAAACTTGCTTATTTACATAAAATAAAGATATTTAACTGGGTTTCTAGGATTTTCTTCATTATAGTTTATTGATTTATATCCTGCTTTATTCAAAGCAGGTTCCCAAACATATATGCATATTATCACATCACATACAATTAACAAATCAAACAAAACATTTCAGCGACCAGCGCCTACAAATATATTAAAGCTTCAATTCCCATATTTCATCTTACAAAACAAATGCTTTTTCAGTAATTTCTTAAAATTGCATAAATTTTCCTGCTCCTGGATGTATAGAGGGATCTCATTCCATGTCTATGGGCCTCTACACGAAAGCATACCTGCCTTCATTGCTTTCAGAGTGTTGTTTATACAGTACATACCTTTTTATAATAGCACTAGACTAGAGCTTGTATTATTAAGCGGAAAGAAGATAAGAAAAATGTGACTCTGGAAGGCACCATTTGCAGTGAAAAAGACAGAGTAACTCTGTAAAACCCTGTCCAAATGTGTGCAATTAAATCCACCATTAACAATAGAAAATTATGTACAAATGGGTAATGATTTGTTTCAAGGAATAAAATATAATTGTGTACAACAATAAGAATCACATTTGCCAAAAGTTTGCAGCAGTCTGCTTCTAAACCGTGCACCAATTTCCTCTTTATTTTTATTTAGTATTGCCCTGCAGGATAAAAAAATGTGGAAACAGTTCCATTCTGAATATAAATCTCCTTTCACTATAGTGATGAATTTCCCTTGCCGTACAACAATCACACAAATAAAGATTTATATTTGTATTTTGCAACTAGAATTTTGTTTTATGGAGGGCATTTTTTTCAGGACTAAGAAGGCAAAATGTTTGTTGCTTTGGCACTGCACATGTCCCTCACTATTTCATAAACCTTTTAATTTAATCTGGTTCTAAAACTTCATCTCACCAGGATAAGCCCAATGAGATTAAAAATACTGTATTGTACAGGCTGCCTAGGAGTCTAAGACACGTTGTACAATTGTTCATTACTCATTAAATAATTGGAAGCTGTTCCTGGAATGGGGAATATAATTCACCAGTGCCCCACAACTGCATTTATTAAGGCTCAGGCAGGAACAATTTGCTAGAGGAGCTATTTCACTGCTCAGCACTCGTAGGTAATTCTCTCACATATCTCATATTTAGTCAATATAAAATGATTCCAATTCTAAATTGCATCTTAAATCAGCATTTTGATAACAATTGAGCATTTAACTGTTCCCCTATGAAGGTACAGCATCATTATTTTATTTAGGGCTATGCGTATTTCAGAGATTCACAAAAATGTATATTCATGGAACTGTTATGATATTTTCTTCCATATTCTCAGGGTAAGACTTGTGTAACTGAATGACCTTCAATGCTGGGCTGTATAAAGAAAGGTGTAACAGTAGAAAAAAGAAGATGTTGATGCCCAGGTATAGGTCATTGGTGAGGCCCCACTTGTGTTCAGTTTTGGAGACCATATCTGGCGAAGGAAATAAGAAGACTTGAAGTGGTCCAGAGAAGGGCAACGAAAATGATAAGAGGTTTGCGCCAAAGACATATGAGGAGAGACTGGAAGCCCTGAATATGTATACTCTAGAGGAAAGGAGGGAAAGGGGAGATATGATTCAGGCATTCAAATACTTGAAAGGTATTAACGTAGAACAAAAAGGAAAATAGTAAAACCAGAGGACATAATTTGAGGTTGAGAGGTGGTAGACTCAAGAGCAATGTATGAGAATTATTCTTTACAGAGAGGGTGGTGGATTGGAGAGGAAAACAATGATGGAGTTCAAAAAAGCGTGGGATGAACACAGCGGACCTAGATTCAGAAAACAATAGTAAATAGTGAATAACTAAGGCCAGTACTGGACAGACTTGCACGGTCTGAGGGGCATAATCGAAAGGAACATCTAAGTCCATTTTCGTCTAAGTCGCAAGTCATCTAAAGTAAAAAAAACAGCTTAGGACACATTTTCAAAAAATACATCCAAATTTTTTTCCCTTTCAAAAATCGTCTAAGTATACGTTCTGTCGATCTGATCGTCCAAGTTGCTAAATCGTCCATCTTTATACCACATTTTCATCCAACTATTCGTCCAAGTCAAAAACACCTAGAACAAACTCTGTTGAATGTGGTAGGAGTCTGCAAAATGATGGACTGAACACCCAGACATGGCACCTAAATAGTGGGGTGCCTTACAGGGCACTGCTGTGAACTTCACAAAAAGGGTGCCATGTCATCAGCTCCAAAATAGGTTATGGTGAGCCCCCCAAACAACCTTCAGAATCCCCTAGACCCACTTATCTACCACCCTAATAGCCCTTATGGCTGCAGGAGCCACTTATATGCCAGTACAAAAGGGTTTTGGGGGTGTATAGGGGAGTGCATGTTTCAGTATCAATGCAGTGATTACATGGGCTTATAGACATGGGGCCTCCACTCTATGGGTCCCTAAGCCACCCCCAAGATGACTTAAGCTGCCTCTGTGCAGGACGACTAGGCTTTTCTATGCAAGGCTGCCAGGTGATGATGTTCTGGTGGCTGAATTTTACAGATGTGATTATGATTTTTATGGGGTTTGGGGAGGTCAGTGATCACTGGGGTAGTGTGTGGGGGTCTGTATTATGTGTTTGCAGTGCTTATCTGGTGACTTTAGGTTGGGTTTTGTGGCTTAGACCATGTTTTAAATGGTCTAAGTCACAACGTCCACGTTCCGTCTAGGCTCTGTTGTAAAACGTTTGGTTATACATGTTGTACGACTAAGTCTAAGCCTGCCCATGTCCTGGCGAAATCCCGCCCTCGACACTCCTCCTGAAACGCCCCATTTAGCTATGGTCGTTCAGCAGCACTATGAAGGCCTAGGTTGTTTAGAAATACATCCAAAACCCGGTTTGATTATCGACATTTGGACGTCTTTCGTTTATGATCATCCAAGTGCCGACTTAGGCCGGTTTTTGGATGTTTTTCTCTTTCGATTATGAGCCCCTCTGTGTCTGTATATGGCCGTTTGGTTGAGGATGGGCTGAGAAGGACGCCAATGGCTGGGATGGGCTGGAGTGAACTTTGACGGAGTCTTCAGTAGTTAGAACCTAATCACAGTACCGGGCAGAGCTTTGGATTCTTGCCCAGAAACAGCTAAGGAAAAAAAAAAATATATATATATATATATGTTTTAGATTGAATCAGGTTGGGCAGCCTGGATGGACTATTCGGGTCTTTATCTGCCGCAATCTACTATGTTACTATGATGTCATGCTAAGCCTTTTCAAACACCGGTTCAGGAACCATAAGCCTTGAATAGAGTTCTGAGAGTTACTCTTGAAGGAACAAAGAGCTCCTACTTCACAACACATACAAATGTGGAAAATTCACGTTTTCAAATTCATTATTTACAGAGATCCAGCTAGAGGAGGATATGGGTATGACTCCTGCTTAGGTATTTCACTCTTCTGGTCAGCTGTGGAGGAAGAGTCAGAACAACTGGGATATGGAAGTCATAATCATTATGCAACAAAATCAGCTGGTAGACAAATTACAAGTCTCTTGAATGAGGGCCTGGTTCATAGTCTCCAGCTGAGGACTATGAGGTACATAATCAAAACAAAAATACATTTGAAAACCCACCTAAATCGGCACTTGGACGACCTAAAAGGCAGGTCATCCAATTGCCGATAATCGAAACGGGTTTTAGGCATATCTAGCAGTATCTTAAGCCTCTTGACTATCGCTGTGCATCCAGAGCAAAAAGTGGCGTTCTTTGAGTGGTTAGGGCAGGAGATGGGCGGGATGTGGGATGACCAAACTTAGTCATCCTGCAGCAAAAATCGAAAGTTTGATGAGGTTGCCTGGACGGAACATATATTTTGACTTAGACAAAGTCAAAACAGGTATAATTTATCAAAGGAGCCCAGAACAGGTTACAAAGTACATCCACAATATAATCGAGATAGGACAGAGATGACATAATTTACATAAGTTACGATCAGATTGCCGCTGAGCCGATCGCGGCTGCCACGATCAGTTTAGCATCCCAGGCAACCCATCCCCCCACTCGCCCGCAAAGAATACTGACAGGAGGGATGCCGGACACCCCTGAAGCTGCCTGCAACAATCGCTGGCAGGAGAGATGCCCAATCTCTCCTGCTGGACACCCCACCCCCCCCCCGAACCTCCAAATGATCACCAGCAGGAGAGATGACTAATCTCTCCTGCTGGACACCCCCCCAAAAGTTCACCAGCAGGAGGGATGCCCTGTCAGACACCCCCCCCAAAGGTAGCCCACCTGAACCCCTCAAGCCCACCCCCACCGGACCCCCGCAAGCCCACCCAGACCCCCTAACCTTTTTTAGATGGACGGTCAGATGGGTCCTTTCTGCATCCGGCCAGCAAGCCCACCTTCAATGGAATGGGCAGCGGCCTAAGGGATCAGGCCAACTGGAATCTTAAGCAACTCCCAGCACATCCCAGAATGCACTGAGAGAAGGGCCTATGATTCTGGTTGGCCCAGGTGCCAAAGGCCCATCTTATGGGGGTAGTCTTGGGGGTCTGGTTGGGCTGCCTTTGGGGGGGTGGGGGAGTCCGGCAGGAGAGATTGGGCATCTCTCCTGCCAGCGATCATTGCAAGCGGCTTTGGGGATGTTCGGCAGGAGAGATTGGGCTCTCTCTTGCTGTAGTCTTCACGGGGAGGGGGAATGGGTTCCCTGATTCTCTAAGCGGTGCTTATGACAGATGCTGGTTAGAGAACGTGCTATTAAGCAAAGGAATGGCCCCTCCTAAGCCTAAAAGGTCTTGGTTTGGGACTTGGGCTAATTTTTGGACTTTTTTTCAAAAATGGACATTTCCCTGATGACGACTTTGGGTGCCTAGTGCCTTAGGCCAAAAAGGGACTTAGACTTTTTTAAAATTATGCCCCTCCACAGGTGCATTAACTGGGACATAGAACATTGGGATGGTATATAAACTAGGGGGGAAATTCTTAGAACATATCTGATACAGGCTCTTCCAAAATTGCTGGCATATTATTTAAATCAAATTTCTGATGTTCAACAAAAGATGTAATATTTTTTCCTTGTATATTCTTTTTGGGTACATTCAAGTAATTAACCTTGTTTAAAGGCGGAATCATATCAGAGGAAAAATGTAATATTTCAATCAAGTATTTCTTAAACATATCCAAAGGAGAAATAGCAAGATCATGTGGAAAATTTAAAATTCTAAGGTTCAATCTCCTGTTGTAATTTTCCATTTGTTCTATTTTTTTCACAAATTTATTTGATCTTTCACCACATGATTTTTAAAATCCTGTAGAGTTTGAACTTCAGCTGAAACTTGTTGCATTTTTATGGAAGTGTCTTGTCGAACTTCTTCCACTGTCTTATTCAAAGTATCAAATTTTTGAAGCAAAACAATTACCTCAGCTGATGATTTTTTGACCACATGTCAGATCAGCTATCACCTTCCACATAGACTCCAAAGTAACTGTGTGGGAGGGGATGGAAGCTCTGTTCCCCCTTCTTCGCTGATCTCAAGATCCCAGTGTCTCACACTCAGCATACTACCCTCAGCCAGGGCCTCAGCCGACTGTTCACTGATCGACTGCTGTTCCTGCGGGTACACCGTTCTTGATACTGGATACGGCAGAGGAGATGATTCCAGGGAGGAAAGGCTAGCATGAAAATTAATAGACCGAGTTGCTCCTTCCAACTGGTCTAACGCTTGAGTCTCTCTCTCGATCTCAATAAATACTATACTCATGGTGGTGTATTTCTCAATCTTTAACTGTACCATTGGGTTCATTTGGGCTGGTGCGGGTGTACCCCGAACAAGGCCTTTCCTCTTAATATGAGGCATAGCACCAACAGCAATCCGACAAGAAGAAAAAAGGATATTGAAGAACCTCAATGGCACAAAGAGGGAAAAACAAGTAACGCTCACCGAGAACGTGCTGCCATCTTAGTCAATTCCCCCATGAGTATATTGTCCTTTCACTGGTGGGCAGGATTTTCTTTCATTTACTTTTTTCACTTTATTTTGCTTTAGTGCACTATATTTTACAATAATGCAAATTAAAACCAAAACCCACAATTGTATTTTTAAAAGGTTCTCCAAGGCATACTCTGCTACATGATTCTACTGTCAGATACCTCATTCAGTTGTTTAAATACCTCAATTCTGAACCTTCCCTTTGATATTGTATATGAAGAAAGTTATTATACAATATATATCAAATATTTGGAGTCTGACTTCTTATGTTCAGTTTTGGTTTGAATTAGACAGTAGAATTTAGTACTATCAAAGAGCATAGGGAAAATTGTGATGAATCAGGCGAGGTTCCTTGCACACAGCATCCTAACTCCAAAAGTTGTCAGATCAAGTACATTGTGATCCCCAAAAGTAGATATAATTTCCCATAGCTCATTTCTACATACAGTATAAGCAATGGATCTCCCAAATCTACCTAATGCTTTTGAAATGACTTTTCCTCCAGGAACTTATTCAAACTTCTTTTGACCCCCCACCACAGTTTACCTGCTCTGTACATAGACCAATGAGGGCAGAAATAATCCCCAGTTATTCCACATGGTTCTAATTTAAGGCATCTCTGTTCTAAAAATAGCATTGGCCTGGGGTTGGGAGGATGGGGGAGGAAAGAGACCAAGGGCTCCTTTTACTAAGCCGCGTTAGGGCATTAACGCGTGGAATAGCGCGTACTAAATTGCCCTGCGCGCTAGACGCTAATGCCAGCATTAAGCTGGCGTTAGTTCTAGCTGCGTAGGCAAAAAACTCAGTTCTGATTTCCCCTGATAAAGCAATAGGACTTGCATTTGCTGCAGAAACATCAGGAACCACTTTTGTCTGGTCCTCCTCGCGGCTGCATAACTGACACTGCTTCCTCTCCTCCTGCTTCCTCTTGGCTCTGGCTCCCCCGCCCTGCCGGGCAAGCAAGACCTTACTCGGCATCGGCCGCTCCCTCCTACTCCTGCACCTTCCACTCCTGACGCCTCAGGACGAACAGAGTGGTCCAACTTTGCTTTCATCGACTACGTATGATTAAAACTCTAGCAAAACTATTAGAGCCCGCGTCTTTGAATATTCTAATCCATTCATTGGTCATCTCTTGCTTAGATTACTGCAATGCCCTTCTTAAGAAATAAACAGGCTTCAAATGGTTCAAAATACTGCAGTAAAAATTTTATTTAACGCAAAGAAATATGATCATGTTACACCTTTTTTGTCCAAAGCTCATTGGTTACCTATAAAGCAGGGGTGTCCAACCTTTTGGCTTCACCGGGCCGCATTGGCCAAAAAAATGTTTCTGGGGCTGCACAAACTTTCAAATGCTGCAGGAAGACACAGGAGGGAGCCAGCAAGATGGTAAACACCTGAAGGTAGCAGAGGAAAACACTGTATCGCCCTTGACTGGGGCAGCACAAAATAATGGAGCCGCATGTGGCCCTTGGGCCGCAAGTTAGACACCCCTGCTATAGAGCATAGGATCACTTATAAAATTCTACTTCTAATCTTTAAAACGAAAGCAAATAGTCAGCCAGAAATTTATAAACAATTTATTTATCCCTTATAATCAATCAAAGACCCTACGATCCACTCACATAATCTCCTCGCTGTTCCCTCATTGAAACATATTAGTACAATGAGGAGCACAATCTTTTCTGTAAGTGCTTCTTTTCTTTGGAACAGTATCCCCAACTACTTGCGGGAAAATACATCACTGGCCAAATTTAAGGAAATGCTAAAGACATTCTTATTCTGCAATGCCTTTGTAACCTAAACTGTCCTTTTAAGGACGACTTAGTTTTTAGAAAATATTTTTCGTATTACTTCCCCAACCTTCTGTTTTTCTCTTTAAGTGTTTTCTTTTCTTTCTATTAATTGGAGTTCCTATCCCTTCTTCCCTTTTGTTCCCGTTTGTTTTTGTCTTTGAATCGTTCTTTTCCCTTGGTCTGTTTTAGATTAAATTATACTTTTATTGGTATAGTGTTATGAAATGTTTGTACACCGCTTAGAAGTCTCGAGTAGGCGGTATAGTAAACTTTAAATAAACTTGAAACTTGAGTGGGAAAACATTAAAAAGGATCTGGCAACTAAAATTCAATGTGAAGAAGTGCAGAGTGATGCATTTGGGGGTAGAAAACTGAGGGAACTATATGTGCTGTGAGGTGAGAGACTGATGGAGAGAGGGACTTTGAAGTGATTATGCACAGATGGAGAGTGGAACCTTGAGGTGATTGTGTCTGAGGATCTAATGGCATCTAAACATTGTGATAAGGCGGTGGCTGTAGCCAGAGGGATGCTAGGCTTTATAGAAAGAGGAGTAACCAGCAGAAAAAGGGAGGTGTTGATGCCTCTATATAGGTCATTGGTGAGGCCACACTTGGAGTATTGTGTTTAGTTTTAGAGCCCATATCTGGTGAAGGATACAAAAAGACTTGAAGCAGTCCAGAGGAAGGCGACGAAAATGGTAAGGGTTCTGAACCAAAAGAAGTATGAGAAGAGACTGGAAAACCTAAATATGTATACTCTGGAGAAAAGGAGGGACAGGGGAGATATGATATAGACATTTAAATACTTGAAAGGTATTAATATAGAACCAAATCTTTTCCAGAGAAGAGAAAATGGTAAAACTAGACGGCATAATTTGAGGTTGCAGGGAGAAAGACTTAGGAGCAATGTTAGGAAATTCTTCTTCATGGAGAGGGTGGTAGATGCCAGGAATGCCCTTCCAAGGAAAGTGGTGGAGAGGAAAACGGTGATGGAATTCAAAAAAGCAGGGGATAAACATAGAGGATCTCTAATTAGAAAACAAAGGATGTAAATTAAAGAACTAAGGCCAGTATTGGACAGACTTGCATGGTCTGTGTCCCATATATGGTGATTTGGCTGGGGTGGGCATCAATGGGAACTCCATTAACTTGGAACATGAGAATGTTACTGGCCAGACTTTATGGTAGATATCCTGCAAACAACGGAATGGTTGGATAGGCTGGAGGAAGCTTGGATGGCAACTTCAGCATTTGGAACCTAGGACAATACCAGGTGAACTTTACAGTCCATGGCCCAGAAATAGCAAAGAAGAGACAAGTTAATTTAATCATGTATTTTAATGAGTATAGCTAATGGGCAGACTGGATGGACCATTCAGGTCTTTATCTGCCACCATTTACTACATTACTATATGTAGTCTTATGTATTTTTTTAGAATTATGGCAGGGTCTTTCAGCTGTACGTCTTTAAATTTAAAAATGTGTTTATTATTGTTGTTCACCAAAGTCCATAAATAATTGTCTGGAATTAATATTTTAAGTCTCAAAATTTGGTTCTTTCAACTGTAATGAATTAACACTTTGAGTCTATCTATTACAATTGAGATGTGGCCTAGTGGTAGAACTGCTGTCTAAGCACCTTGAGGTTATAAGCTCAAATCTCAGTGCTGCTCCTTATGACCCTGGGATTCCATTGTCCCAGGTATAAAATAAGTACCTGTAGATATATAAACCACTTTGAACATATAACCACAGAAAAGTATGCAAGCCGCATTCCCTTTCTTTTTTACCCTCCGGTTCTCTGCATATGAGGTAGGGGTAGAAATTAATTTATATTTAAATGGCATAAAAAAGGAAGTCTAACTGTATTATGACACAGTAATAGAAAAAGTGCTAACCACTAGTGAATGGTCTTGGCTGTACTCCCATTACTTGTCACTTTTGGAATATATAAGACCATAGTTTTCAGCTAATTACCAATATTCAGACCGTATCACCGTACATACATAAATAGACAGTTGGAAAGAATTGAAAAATTAAAGAGAACAGTAATTTATTCAAAGAGATACTGTAGCCAAAAAATAATACAACCAATCACACGAAAAGAGATGCTAGTGACAAGTAAATGAATACAGAGGATGATGCACTATATTTGAACTAACTATAGCTTTTTGGCTTCATAATTTATATAAAAAGTTCAGCCAATTTGCTACAGAGCATTTCAGTTTCCCAAAAGATGTTTTTCTGATCTAAAACTCTTTGCCACAGAATATAAACAAGAGAAATGAAGACGGAATGGAGCAAAGAAGGAGCAAACTCTGGAGTATACTCCAAGATGCTGATGCAGTAAGCACAGCAAATTTACTCCTCGTTTTCCCATACTAATATTATTACCAATGCCAGAACAATTAGCACAGGATAATCAGTAGGCATGAAAAATAAATGCAAATAACTGATTTAAAAAATTTTACACCTCTGCTGGTATACAGCATACCAGCTCTAAAAAGAGCTCTGTGTCAGCCAGCAACAGTTTCCCATTTAGTAAGCTACCTCCCAAATGTGTATAATGCACAGATATAATTCTATGCAGTTGAAACTCATAGATTCCAGACTTTTTAAAACCTATTTCCAACTCCCTGGGCTTGTCTCCCCACTATTCTCTCCCTCCTTTGAACTCATGGGGAGTGGATTTCCACTTCCCCTAATCTGGTTCAGCTCTGCTCAGTTCAAATCTCCACATTCATTTGAACCCATGAGTTTTATTCCCATTCATTAGATAAACTCTTAAAATGCATAACATTTCATCCAAGTGTTTGAGTGATCATCCTCAGACCATGATTTGCAAATGGAGGTACCCCCCACTCTGCACACTCAGCCATGTAACTTTCACAAATTGGATAAAATTCTCCTGTAGTCAGGTAAATGGTAGACAGAAACTCTTTTTCAGTTTTTAACACAAACAGATAATTGTTGGTTTCAAACCTACATTTCACAAACACTTCTTTTCTAAGCTCTGTCAGAAACCTTCTCCCATGGAGGATCCAAGATGGCCGACGGACCTGTTAGCTGAGTGGTTTGTTTCAGATTGCTCGCTCATTACTGTTTGTTCCACTTCTAAAAGACATTTACCTTCAAGTATGCCGAAACAGAAAGGCCACAGTGCAGCTAGAGCCTCACAGTGTTTTGGCCCTACCAATCTCGGCAACATCGAGGAGCTCCTGTGTCGAATGCAGGATATCGTGGGAGTGCTGGCACTCCATGGCGAGATGGAGGCGGTCTCCTTGGGCTTGGAGACCACCTTGAGCCCTGACGCCAGAGTATCTCCCCCTCAGACCACCAGCTCCCCGCAGGTGGAGGAGCTACCAGAAAGCGGTGTGCGCTTCTCCCCGGAGGCCACTGAAAACATGCAGGGGAGCATAGAGTTGGACTTCCTGTGTTTGCAGGGGAGTCCTGTGGAGTCTGGGGATTTGCCAACTTCGCATATGGACTGTGAGCAGGAGAGTCACAGACAGGAGGAGATGCCGGTTGGTGAGAATACTGACATAAAAAAACTTTCTTCTACACTAGAGAAACCGCGAGAGGTAACTCTTGAGGCTTTATGGGAACTCGTGGCAGATCTAGCTAAATCAATTAAGCCCCTGCTGGTTCAGCTGGAGCATAAAGTTAATACTCAAGAAACTGATATCAAGAATCTCAAAGCTGAATTACAAGATTTAAAAAATTCAACACTAAACTTTCCCCAGGAAATAAAAGTTTCTAAACAAATTCCAGAAACACTGGTGAGAGACAATATTAATTTGAGAAGAAAATTGGAGTCTCTAGAAAATGTTTCCCGCAATAACAATCTTAGATTGACTAATTTTCCTAGAGTTGCGGCAGTAACTCCTAGAGACATGCTGAAACGCTATATGATGGAGGTGCTAGAAATTTCAGAGGAACTGTTACCACCATTCACCCAAGTGTATTATGTACCTATCAAAAGAGAAGAACAATTAAAATTATGTTTTCTGTTTTGTTTTTCACTGATAAATACAATAAATTTTATTGAACTCAAAAAAAAAAAAAAAAAAAAAGAAAGAACTACTTAACATCTCAACGATGCTGGAACTTTCGGATAGAGAAGTAGCGACAGCGGCAACACTTCTTCTTAAAGTTGCCTTAGCACCAGATAAGAATTGGTTACTAAGACTTTTAAAAATAAACAAAAATAATTTGGGGGGTATAAAATACAAATGTTTCCAGATCTGACACAGAACACACAAAAATGTCAACATGAATTCTTGGTGTTACCGCTCTTGAGGTGACTTTTTCCTTCGTCACCCATGTAACTGCGTGATACAGTATCAAATGCAAAAATATGTTTTCTTTGACCCTAGCCAACTGACAACCTTCTTGTCACTTGGAAAGAGGGGAAATATGAGTACTCTTTGATTTGTTTGATATCCTCTCTCAGCTAATTGAATCACTTGTTTCTTCTATAATTTAGTGTTTCTTTATTAATAATGCTCGCTGATTCTACTTCTTGGATCCTTTTTTGAGGACTTGAGTTGACGTTAAGCTATATATAAAATCTCTTAAGATCCGTCTCTTCAACACCACCTAAGCTCTCCCCCCCTACCAGTTATAATCCCCCTCGAAAGTCCTTCCCCTTCCTTTTCCCCTCCCCCAATGCTTAATGCTGTACACCTCTCTTACGCACATTGTATATATCTAGCTGTAAACAGCATTGATCTCTTGTATACTGTTCATATTGTATCATCCTATATCTTAGTGTAACATCCTGTATCTTATTGTAAACATCCTGTACCTGTTCACTTGTTAATATCCTGTACCTTATTGTAAACACCCCCAGTACCTGCTCACTTTGTATTATCCTGTATCCTATTGTTAACACTGTACTCTCTCTAGACACGACCCTCATTGTAAACCGCTTCGAACTTAGGGTATAGCGGTATATAAGAAATAAAATTATTATTATTATTATTATTTTCTTATTATGGTAAATTATATCTTTATTATTTCTTATTATGGTAAATTATAATTTGTACTGTATTCCATTTTCTGCCTAACTTTACCTTTCTGTACAAGTGGATACTTGATATGTTATTGATAACTAAAAAAAGAAACCCTCTCCCATCGGGGGGGGGGGTTCAAATATCAGAACTTCGGGGATTAGAACCAGGTAGGGCCAGTATCCACCATCAATAAGTGAGCACTGTCATCTACTTCACAGCAAAGGCTCCATGAGACTCAACAAGAGCAAGGTTTGATTATATGCAGCTTCAAAAAATGTCAAATATAAAACACATCATGAGTGCACCTTTGATTATCTGGGAGCTAAAATCTGCAATGATCTACTGCCTGAAATTAGGTCCATACCTACTGCTCTTTTTGCAAATTGCTGAAAACCTACTTCTTTGAAAAATGGGCCTTGCGCAACACATGATTCTATATAATGCTGTCTTTAATTTCTAGTTTTTTGTCCTTATTCACTCTTTGTTCTTAATTTACTCTTTGTGAGATTTTTGTCATTTTTTTATAAACCGCTTTGAATCCAGTTGAAGATATAGCGGTATATAAGACACCATTAGCATTATCTTTTTTTCTACATACAAAATCAATAAGTAAAATAAAATCAATACAAAATAAAGTAGTACATACAAAATCAATAACAAAATAAAGTAGTGTCTTTTTAGCTAATTCACTCCTTTGGTATTTTCTACAGAAATCTGATCAGTCAACAGATCAGATTTGCTTTCTTCCTATGTTCCATGCATACTTCATATATATTTTGTGTATCTTCCCAGTAAGCCACAAAGCACCTAGTCCCTAGTTTTCTGCCTGATGTACTGTTTTGGGTCCATTTGTTCTCTTTGGGGAGGGGTTTGGGTCTTGGGTGTTCTCGTTTACCAAACATGAAAAATTTAGTATTGAGCATGTTTATTTTCTCTGCCAGTTCCTTTGCTAGGCTTCTTGTCTATTATTTCTCGCCTGTACGATTGGGGCGACTGTATTGGACATGCAGTTGTGTATATTCTTTAGTATTGCCTTGTATGCCGTTGACTTGCTCAATAAAGAAATATTATACAAAAAAAAAAAAGAATGAAACAATTTCCAGTCTAGGGCCTTAGAAAGTATCCAAGGTGGTAAAATGTACCATTTTTCTATAAAGCTGAGGGCAATTCTATTTAAGGCACATCCGCATTTAGGCGCTTCCGATATGCTAAATAAAGAGGTAAAGGGAAATTATATACTGCCTTTCTGTGGTACAACCAAAATGGTTTACATATTCTATGCAGGTATTTTCTCATCCCTACTGAACTCACAATCTAACCCCCCTTTAACGAAGTCACTCGGCAACTGCCCTGAAGCCCTTTAAATCCCTATGGGCTTTGGGGCAGTTACCGCAGTAGCCTGAGCTAAATGGATTCGTAAAAGAAGCCCTAAGGTTTTTGTACCTGGGATAATAAAGGGCTAAGTGACTTGCCTGGGGTCACAAGGAGATAACAGTGGGAATCAAAATCAGCTTCCCAGGTTTTCAGGCCACTGTACAAACCACTAGCCTGGAAATTAGCAGACTTAACCCAGTTTGAACTGGTCGGAACCAGTTTTTAACTGGTAAATACACAAGAGTAGGGTTACCAGATGTCTGGATTTACATATCCCCTTTTTAGGGAGGCATGTCTGGGCATCCGGACGGCTTTACATACACAAGAGGCACCACTAATGTGTGTGCTTACTAAGATACTATTCTAAAAGTTTGTGCCAATGGCATGGCATACAATTGAAAGGGGACATAACATGTGGAAGGAACATAGGCGAGTGGTGGGCATGTTACCCATAAATACATGTACTGGTACCACTTGTGCCTGCCATTGATTTGCCATAACTGGGCACACCTTCTTTTGGTGTATTAATGTGAGCTTGTGCTTGTATTCAGTAACATTATCAGAGCACCCTGGTGCCATTATAATAGTGCATTGCAAACTGTGTGCCCCGGAGGATTCCAGATGTGCCCTGAGATGCCGACGAGGAGGAGAGGTGCAGGTGTTGTCTGACTGCTTACAGGACATGCCTCTCGCGGCGAGAGGCGCATCCTGTAGTCAGTCAGCCAATGCCCGTGCCTCTCCTCCTTGCCGGTTCCTCTGCTTCTTCTCCTCGCCTCTCCTTCTGCAGCACCCCCCTCCGGCGTCGCGGCTGGAAGACATCTATGCATGCACGAACAATGACGTAATGACATCACGCATGCATGTGATGTCATTGCATCGAGCTCTGCGCATTTCCGGGTGCCCTCCAGCTGCAGCCCTGAGATTAGTGTGCTGCAGCTTAAAAGGTTTGCGACACACTGCATTATAAAATGTGTTCTCCACCCTGTATCAGGGTGTTATAGAGGAGGTGCCAGTTTACAGAATTGCTACCAGTGGGGTGTTTATATATATATATATTCTCTGCAATATCTACATGGGATTGGATTCAGTTCATTACTTTTGCAGTTGCAGATTGAGGAAAGTTACAGTATGTATTTTCCTATCCCCAATAGGTTTACAATCTAAGTTTGTCTCTCAGGCAGTAAGGGGTTAAGTACTTTGTCCAAGCCCATAGAACTGCAGTGGGATTTGAACTGGGCTTCCCTAGATCTCAGTCTACTACTCTAACCATTAGGCTACTCCTCCACTCTGTAGAAAGAAGCAAAGCAATTGATTGATATGTTAAATAATTGCTAAGATATTATACAGAAATGTATTATTGTCTGGTGTAGGTGTTTAAGTAGAAGAATTCTGGTACAGTGATAAGCTTCTAGTTATCATAGCAAGGAATATTTTTGCATAATCTGAGCATATTACAACATTAAGATAAAAAAATTAACATATTTCTACTCAGTTTATTTTTTCTATCAAGTATGGTCTTTTAAAGAATTCTGCTTCCATTAAAAAATGTTTTAAAAATGTGGAGTATTTCAAACTAAATATTCAAGTGTATATTAACAGAATGCCTTCATAACTTGATTCCCTGCCTCCCTTTCCCCCTAATCCTACTCACCAAAAAAGGGTACCCTCCATTTTCTCATGTCATGTGCAGTTACCTTCCAAAATGGTGGCACCTGACCCCTCACAGTACATCGGAATGTACCACTAGGGACCAGTCATTCTTGTCAGGGAATAATATGGTAATATGTCTGTTTCCGCCTAATGGTGTGAAAATCGCAAAATAAGCTGTCTATCTTCATCCATGCAATAGCAGTGCTATACCTCTTGCATTTGAATGAGAGAGTATGAAAAGTTCTCAGCCCAACCAACAAAGTTGTAACAGTCTCCATTGAGGTCTATACACTTTTTTTTGTTTCTTATTTTTCCGATGGAACGAAAAAAGCTGAAAATCATTTGACTAAGGGGGGATTTTCTATAAATGAAGCTGAAACTTAGACACTGATAAGCACCCTACCAGTGCCTAAATTATTGAGAAACATCATTTAAAATGGTAAAAATAAAGCACCTACCGACACCTAAATAAAAGGTGCCAGAATCCACACCTATGCAAGTGCTTATGGAGATTAATACCACTATAGGTGTGTCTAATGCCGGAAGTGGTGTTATATACAATTCATGGCATTGATAGATGCCAGAACATAAGAACATAAGCAATGCCTCTGCTTGGGTCAGACCTGAGGTCCATCTTGCCCAGCAGTCCGCTCACGCGGCGGCCCAACAGGTCCAGGACCTGAGTAGTAATCCTCTATTTATACCCTTCTATTCCCTTTTCCAGCAGGAAAATGTCCAATCCTCTCTTAAATCCCAGTACTGTATTCTGCCCTATAACGTCCTCTGGAAGCGCATTCCAAGTGTCCACCACACGTTGGGTAAAGAAGAACTTCCTGGCATTTGTATTGAATCTGTCCCCTTTCAATTTTTCCGAATGGCCTCTTGTTCTTTTATTTTTTGAAAGTTTGAAGAATCTGTCCCTCTCTACTCTCTCTATGCCCCTCATGATCTTATAAGTCTCTATCATATCCCCTCTAAGTCTCCTCTTCTCCAGGGAAAAGAGACCCAGTTTCTCCAATCTCTCAGCGTATGAAAGTTTTCCATCCCTTTTATCAGACATGTCGCTCTTCTCTGAACTCTCTCGAGTAACGCCATATCCTTCTTAAGGTATGGCGACCAAAACTGGACACAGTATTCCAGGTGTGGGCGCACCATCGCCCGATACAGCGGCAGGATAACTTCTTTCGTCCTGGCTATAATACCCTTCTTGATTATACCTAGCATTCTATTCGCTCTCTTAGCGGCCGCTGCGCACTGTGCAGTCGGCTTCAATGACCTGTCCACCATTACCCCCAAGTCCCTCTCTTGGGTACTCTCATTCAATGACATCCCTCCCATCGTATAGTTGTACCTCGGGTTTCTGCTTCCCACATGCAATACTTTACATTTCTCAACGTTGAACTTCATTTGCCATTCTGTCGCCCATTCTCCTAGTTTGTTCAAGTCCCTTTGCAATTCCTCACAGTCCTCTTTAGTCCGAGCTTCCCTAAATAGTTTGGTGTCATCTGCAAATTTTATTATCTCACACTTCGTCCCTGTTTCTAGATCATTTATGAATATATTAAATAACAGCGGCCCGAGCACCGAGCCCTGCGGAACACCACTCGTGACCCTCCTCCAGTCACAGTAGTGTCCCTTCAACCCTACCCTTTGTTTCTTACCTGCCAACCAGTTTCTGATCCATCTATGTGCGTCTCCGTCCACCCCATGGTTCTTCAGTTTCCGGAGTAATCGTTCATGGGGCACCTTGTCAAAGGCTTTTTGGAAATCAAGGTATATGATGTCTATGGGGTCACCTCTGTCCATCTGTTTGTTAATTCCTTCGAAGAAGTGTAGTAAGTTGGTTAGGCACGATCTCCCCCTGCAGAAACCATGTTGGCTGGTTATAAGAAGTTTGTTTCTTTCCAAGTGATCATCGATGCTTTCTTTTATCAGTGCTTCCGCCATTTTTCCGGGAACCGAGGTCAGACTCACTGGTCTGTAGTTTCCCGGGTCACCTCTTGATCCCTTTTTAAAGATGGGCGTGATGTTGGCCGTCTTCCAATCCTCCGGGATCACGCCTGTTTTCAGGGATAGATTGCATATTTGCTGCAGTAGTTCTGCTATCTCCTCCTTTAGTTCCTTCAGAACCCTTGATGGATTCCGTCCGGACCTGGAGATTTGTCTATTTTTAGTTTATCTATCTGCCTGCGCACATCTTCAAGGCTCACTTCCATGAATGTTAATTTTTCTGCTTGATTTCCATTGAAGAATTGCTCAGGTTCCGGTATGTTGGTTGTGTCTTCGTTTGTAAATACAGACGAAAAGAACATGTTCAGTCTTTCCGCGACTTCTTTCTCCTCCTTCACTACTCCCTTCCTGACTCCATCATTCAGCGGTCCCACCTCCTCCCTAGCTGGCTGTTTCCCTTTAACATATCTGAAGAACGGTTTGAAATTACGAGTCTCCCTGGCTAACTTCTCTTCATACTCTCTTTTAGCTTTTCGAACCACACGGTGACATTCTTTTTGATACTTCCTGTGCTCTATCCAGTTTCCTTCAGTTTTGTCCTTTTTCCATCTCCTGAATGAATTTTTCTTATTACTTATCGCTTCCTTCACTATTTTAGTCATCCATATCGGGTCCTTTATTCGACTCTTTTTGCTCCCCTTTCTGAATCTGGGGATGTAAAGATTTTGCGCCTCGCTCACCATGTCCTTGAAAAAAGACCAGGCCTGTTCTACCATCCTCCATTTCTTGGAAGTGTTCCTAAGTTTATTCCTTACCATTTTCCTCATTGCTTCATAGTTTCCTTTTCTGAAGTTGAAAGTTGTCGCCATGGTTCTCTTTCCTTTTGGTATTCCTGCTTCAACCTTGAACTTGATCATGTTATGGTCACTGTTTCCCAACGGTCCCACTACTTCCACTTCCTTTGCTGGTCCCATTAACCCATTTAGGATTAGATCCAAAGTGGCATTTCCTCTCGTCGGTTCTCTAACAAGCTGCTCCATGAAGCAATCTTGTGTAGCCTCCAGGAATTCTGTTTCCCTAGCGCATTTTGAGTTTCCAAGACTCCAGTCTATCCCTGGCCTACATTTCCAGCACCTATCTTTTGCAGAGATGCGATTCTCCATAGGGCACCATTGTATGATTGACACATGATCAGTGGCCGCTTTTTAGGCTGACAATGATATCGGTGCTCTATAGAGAATCTAGGCTTAAATGTATAGCCCTCAATGGAGACTTCCCCAACTATGTTGGTTGTGCTGAGAACTTTTCAGCAGCCCCTAGTATAGGTAAAGTGAATCTTAATATTTTGCAATATCCTTGCTTTGTGACTTGGACACTGGGTATTGATATGATACTGCCATATTTGCACACATGCTTGTCTATTTATCCTAAATAATAAAACGCTAGCCGCGCATGCGCACTCAGACCTGCGTAATCTGTAATCCCTGATCTGTGATCCGTAGGCCCGTGGCCACAGTGCGTATGCGGCAGCCAGATCAGGAAAGCACAGCCGGCGACTGCCCCCTCCCACCCTCATTCACCGCCAAAACCACCACCGCCAAAGCCTCCTCTTTCTCGCCTGCTCACCGGCGTTTAAATTGAGAAAAGCGTACACCGCACTAAAGTTGGCTTTGCTGTCTTCTGTCCACTGTGGCCCGCCCTCTCTGACTACTTCCTGTTTCCGCTAGGGTTGGCCGCAGTGGATAGAAGATGCCGAAGCCAGCGGCTGTAGCCGCCGATCTCCGTTCCTCCGGGGGGGGGGGTCTGGGAGGAGAGGGATCGCGGCTACTCAGCGCCCCCACCGAGGAGCCCAGCAACTTTCCATTGCCCGGGACCCGAGCTGCCCCCCTCTTCCCTTACCGCGGGCCCGACTGGTGATTTAAGCAGCGTGTGCAGCAGTCTTCACACACTGCTTCGTGCCCTTCTACTGCCCTGATTTGCTCCCGACGTGCCAGAGTAAATCAGGGCAGTAGAAGGACCCGAAGCAGCGTGTGAAGACTGCTACATACGCTGCTTGCATCGCCATGTGTAGTTGGGCCCGCGGGAAGGGAAGGGGGGGCGGCAAAGGACTCGGGCCCGCGTTTGTAGTCGCGACTGTGGGAAGGGAAAGAGGATAGAGGAAACGCTAATGCAGGCACAGGGAACTGGTGTGGGGGGAGGGAAATGGAAGGGGGAGGGAATGCTGCTTTGCACAGACAGACAGAGGGAGGAAGGAAGACAGAAAGAGAAGAAGAAAGACACAGGGGCAGGTGCACAGGGAACTGGTGTGAGGGGAGGGAAATGGAGGGGGAGGGGATGCTGCTTTGGACAGACAGATAGAGGGAGGAAGGGAGGCAGAAAGACAAGAAGAAACACAGGGGCAGGTGCACAGGGAACTGGTGTGGGGGGAGGGAATGCAGCTTTGGACAGACAGACAGAGGGAGGAAGGGAGATAGAAAGAAAAGAAGAAAGACACAGGGGCAGGGAGATATGCAGAAAGACAAACAGACAAAGGGGGCCAGGGACAGAGACAGACAGAAAGAAAGACAGCAGGAGTCACGTCAGGAGGGGTGCGGGATGCCGCAGAGGGAACTTTTCCAATGGGTGCAACTGGGCGGCTGTCGGGAGCCTCTGATCAGGGGCAGAGCAAGGTAAGTGTATCATAGGGATAAGAAGGAGGAGGGGGGGAGTAAAAGGAAGGGACGCCTACTGCTGGACAGGGGGAGAAGGAAAGAGGTGCTGATGGACAGGGGGGGTGAAGAAAAAGGAACGGAGGCCTAATGTTGGACAGGGGGAGAAGGAAGGTGCTGCTGGACAGGGGGGAGGTAAAACAAAGGGAGAAGGGCTGCTGCTGCATAAGGAGAGCTGTGAAGGGGTGGTGGTGGACACAGGGGAGGTAAAAGGAAGGGAGAATGGACAGGGGGAGCAAGCAAGGGGTGGTGATGGACAGCCAAGGAAAAAGAAAGAAAGAAAGCGGCTAAGGAGAGAGAGAGAGAGAGAGAAAGAAATAAAGAGACACATACACACATATATTCTAGCACCCGTTAATGTAACGGGCTATAAGACTAGTAATCTGAAAGAGATAGGGTCAAAATATTTTTAATGGTTCGCAATTTCCATAATGCAAAAAAAACATTTCTTAATAAGTATGTCAGTATGTTCCACCAGGGTTAAATGATAATCTAGTGCACGGCTGCCTAATCCGGTCCTCGAGATCTACTGGCAGGCCAGGTTTTCTGGATATCTGCAATAAATATGCATGAGAGAGATTTGCCTGCACTGCCTTCTTGGTATGCAAATCTCTCTCATGCATGTTCATTGTGGATATCCAGAAAACCTGGCCTGCCAGTAGATCTCGAGGACCGAACTTGGGCAGCCCTGATCTAGTGTGATTCCCAGAACTCTAAGAGAGGGAACTATTGGATATTCTTGTCCTCTTAAGTAAAGAGTTTTATCCATTATTTTATCATTAGGACTAGCAAGAAAAAATCTAGTTTTTTCGGTATTTAATTTCAACTTAAATTCAATAGTCCATTGTTCAATTCCTCATTAGCTGTTAAAGCATCAGTTACCATGCCTTATCTGCTAAGTCACTGCATCAGATATTAGCACATTCTACTTGCTCCAATAACAGTTAAAACAGCCGAGGAAACAGGCTCCATAATGAGCTTAAAAGCTTGAAAAACATGAAACTCAGCTGTCAGATGATAAATATAATTTTTATTTATTTTATTTATATACCACTTATATCCTAAGTGGTTTTACATTCAGATACTTTATCATATTTCCCTATCTGTCCCGGCGGGCTCAAACTCTATCTAATGTACCTAGGGCAATGGGGGGATTAAGTGACTTGCCCAGGGTCACAAGGCACAGCAAGAGATTTAAACCCATAACCTCAGGGTGCTGAGGCTGTAGCTCCAACAACTGCGACACACACTCCCCATCATTTACATTTTCTCCTATAATGTCATTATGATTGTCTGAATCATTGGCCAACTTCTGGCTCAGGAAAGAACAATGGAATGGTTCTGGCCTTAAAACTCTGGCTGTCCATTGCCTTTGTGACCTTCTCAGCATTGACACTGGATAAAACTTCTTGTCCTGTTTCCTTTGCTATTTCAGCACTCCTTTCCAGCTTTCTTTCCCTTCTTTCCTTTCTCTGTCTCTGCCCTGGAGCCAGAGCACAATAAGAAACTCCAAATTAATCCATCATTCCATCCGGTGTGGGCTTTTACAAATGACGCAGTTTGCACTTATTGCCATCATGTGAATGAGAAAGTTCCTTTTCCTATTTATTTATCACATGAGAAATACCATACAACTTATCACATGTTTATGCACACTGACAGAAAGTCTGATCGTCTTATTATTCTTCATCTGTAGTTTCAGCACCATAAACAAACGATAAATCCCTTGCCTGCTAAAAAAGAAAAAGGAAAAAAAGACCCAGATAGTCAATGCTGGGCTATATCATGGTACTGCCATTGAATATTCAGGTCTGTGATAATACCTTGAAGTTAAGCAGGTAAGGCCAATATGCAGTGCCATATGTGCCCTCCTAACCAAGCAGTTAGAACTGCTTTATTCACAGTCCACTTTACCTGATTAGGTATGCGGGCACTGGTATTGAATATTGCTGATGCCCACATAACTTCTCGCACCATGCCAAATCCACCTTGAGACTGCCCCAGCACTGGTTGGAGATAGCATTCAGCTGCACTGCCTGGTTAATTACAACTGAACATCAGCAGCTGCCAGCACAGTGTAATTAAAATGTTAAACTTAACACCTAATTTCAATGGTGCACAGCTTCTAGGAAGGTGTGGACATTGGAGGACGATGGGTGGATCGAGGGCATGCACAAATAGACTCATGTATGCAGAAGGAGTTGAAAGATGGTGGCCTTTTCCCTACCCGTGGTCTCTCCCGCCCTTTTTCCATCAGCTGAATGCAACCCAGTCCTCCTTCCTCTCCTTTAGCCATCACTCTCGACCCCTGATTTTCTCGCCTGCCTTCCCTACACCGGCCAGATATTTTTCAATTCTCCCTCCCTGATGTTCATCGACCTGATGCTCTCCAGCCTTCATTTCCCCTTCCCACCATGCTCTCTTCTACCTTCCTTCACCAACCTGATGTTCTCTAGCCTTCAATTCCCCCCCCCCCCAGTGCTCTCTCCTGCCTTCCTTTACCTGCCTGATTTTCTCTAGCTTTCATTCCTCCCTCTCCTCAATACTCTCTCCTGCCTTTTTTCAGTCCAATGATCTGCAGCCCTTCCCCCAATGCTTGCTCCTTCCCTTCTTTCACTGGCCTGATGTTCTCTAGCGCCACCCCTCCCCCCTCAAGTCCTCTCCTTCAAGTCCAGACTTCAACTCTTCATGCTCCCCCCTCCCCGGCACTAACCTAAAAAGCAGCAAGTTTCAGAGGCAGAATGGGAAAGTCCCAGTAGTCTGGCACTCTTGCAAAAGTGGTTCAGGTAATCAGCAGAGGTCTTAACTGCAGAAACAGCTCAACAATAGGTCATACATGTTTCAAAAAACTAAAAGAAGTGCTCAGTGTTATAGAAATTGAGGACCTAATTTACAGATGAGAATTTATACCGCACCAATTAGAGCCTTAGGTCCCTTCCCGGTGCATCTAGGGAGGAGCCTGGGGCTCTGATTATAGGAGGGGCTTTAAATAACCTGGGCCAATAAGGGTCCCCAAGCCCCTCTCTTGTGCATCCCAGGATAAATCTGGGAAAGACCCATTTTGGAAGAGGGGGGCCAGCTGGCCAGAAGGAGTAAGCATCCCTCTGGTCAGCCATCTAATTAAAGGTACGGAGAAGAGGGGTTGGAGGCAGGGGAGTGTTGTGATGCAGCAGGAGAGAATGGGCATCTCTCCTGCTGCTGGGAAGGGGGTTCGCTTGGCAGCAGGAGAGAGTGGGCATCTCTCCTGCTGCTTGGGTGAGGGTTCACTTGGCAGTGGAAGAGAGTAGGCATCTCTCCCACTGCAGGAGGGGGGGGGGTGTTGTTTGGCAGCGAGAGAGATTGAACATCTCTCCCACTTTTGTTGTGGTTTTTTTTTTGTTTTGTTTTTGCATTTTTTCTGCACATGTGCCCATCACTATCGCCAGTGATGGGCACATGAAATTTAGTGAGTCTTCACTACTCTCCACCAACCTCATTTACATGAGCATTTTTTGGAGAATTACTCACTTTTAGGGGAGAGTGTGGTGCAGTGGTTAAAGCTACAGCCTGAGCACCCTAAGATTGTGGGTTTAAACCCACACTGCTCCCTGTGACCCTGGGCAAGTCACCTAATCCCCCCATTGCCCTAGTACATTAGATAGATTGTGAGCCCACCAGGATAGACATGGAAAATTCTTGAGTACCTGAATACATTCATGTAAACCATTCTGAACTCCCTTGGGAGAACAGTATAGAAAAATAAATAGCAGCCCATCATTTTTTAACGCAGTTTTTTAAGAATCTAGGCCTAAATCCATAATATTTTCCCTTTCCTTCTCTTTGTTTTAGGCTGATTGGGTTAAAGTACTGGTTGAGATGAATTTTAGATATGTGGAGGGGCATAATCAAAAAAAGCATCTAAGTCCCCTTTTGGCCTAAGTCCCTAAACGTTCAACCCAGAAGCAGGGAAAGTGTCCATAACCAAAACAAACGTCCATGTTTTGATTATGGCCTTCCTCTGCCTAAACGCCCAATCTCCACTACGTCTAAAAGTACACCCACAGCACATCTACACTTTTTAGCCACAATGAAACAAAAAAAACACCTAAGCCCTTCGCCTAAAAGCTGGATTCTGTAACCGGTGTTGTTTTTGACAGACACCGGTTACAGAATCCCCCCAGGCAGGAGGGTGCCCAAGCCCTCCTGTCATATCAAACCACGACCCTCCCCCCCTCCCGACAACATCGGGGCAAGAGGGAGCTCAAGCCCTCTTGCCCCGGCCAACTGCGGCAACCCCGACGATATTGGGGCAAGAGGAAGCCCAAGCCCTCTTGCCCCGCCGATTAACATCGGGCCAGGAGAGAGCCCAAGCTCTCCTGGCCCCGGCGACGAACCCCCCCCCCCCCCCCCCCCATGACTCGATCGGACCAAGAGGGAGCCCAAACCCTCCTGGCCCCGGCGACCCCCCCTGCCGCTAAATGAATGGGCCAGGAGGGAGCCCAAACCCTCCTGGCCCCGGTGACCCCCTACCCCCACCCCCCACTAAAATACGGGCAGGAGAGACCCAGGCCCTCCTGCCCTCGACGGAACCCCCCTCCCCCCAACAATCGCCCCCCCCAGAACCCCCGATCGCCCCCCCCAGCCGACCTGTGACCCCCTGGCCGACCCCCCTTCCCCGTACCTTTAGTTAAGTTGGCCGGACAGACGGGTGCCAAACCGGTCCATCCGGCAGGCAGCCCTCAGAAGAATGGGGCTGGATTGGCCCAGCCTAACCAAAGCTACACCTACTGGTGGGGCCTAAGGCGCCTGGGCCAATCAGAATAGGCCCAGGAGCCTTAGGCCCCTCCTGATTGGCCCAGGCGCCTTAGGCCCCACCAGTAGGCGGGGCTTTGGTTAGGCTGGGCCAATCCGGCCCCATTCTTCTGAGGGCTGCCTGCCGGACGGACGGGTTTGGCACCCGTCTGTCCAGCCAACTTAACTAAAGTTACGGGGAAGGGGGGTGGGGTGGGGGGGTCGTGGGGTCGGCCAGGGGGTCACGGGTCGGCTGGAGGGGGCGATCGTTGGGGGAGGGGGGTTCCGTCGAGGGCAGGAAGGTTTGGGCTCCCTCCTGGCCCATTCATTTAGCAGCGGGGGGGTTGCTGGGGCCAGGAGGGTTTGGGCTCCCTCCTGGCCCATTCATTTAGGGTGGGGGGGTCATCCAAGTAGCCACTTAGGACACTTTTTAGACTTTTTTTTTATTATTATTACCCCCATAGCATTTGTTTTAATTTGTGTATGTCAAATTATGATTAAGTTTATAATTTGTAAACCGCTTAGGATTAAGCAGGTTAGAAATTTTTTAAATACATAAATAAACATAGTTTAAAAATTGCCCTCTCTAGGTCTCATTTATTAAGGATCATTGATGCAATACTTCCTGTAATATAGTGTATGTGTGTGTGAAAAAAAAAGTGTATTTTGGAATTTTCAATATTATGATCTGTTCTCCATTATTTACACATGCACATATATGGCAGAAACTGTTAATGCTGTAGGACTTTGTTCTCTATCACATTGCCACTTAGTCCTCAATTACAAGCATCAGGGAACACCAGTGGAATGAGAGGGCGATTTATTCTCCTTTACATGCAGCTTGGGTTTCTACTTTTGAAGCAGACTGCCAGCCCACAAATGCATGGTGTTTTTATAATGAAGGCTCCATGAGAAACCAAGCAGAGGTTTCCAGATGTATTTCACGTACAGCACCCTACAGCTATTTCTGTCTAATCAGAACCAGTTTTTACTACTGATAATTTGCAACAGAGTTTCAGGGGTAAAATAAAACAAATCCAAGTTGGCAGAAATATGAAATTCAAACTCTCCGAAGGAGAGGCCTTCCTTTGAAGAGTTGCACTGACGAGGGGGTGCTGAAATGTTCTCAGCCCAACCAAGAAGAGAATGACATGGATAGGGTTCAATCAACGATCTGAAACAATGTCAAAACATAGAATTTTGTTTTTGCAAATTGACACTTAGCGAAATAAGATAACTCTCTTTTCAGCTACAGTGGTAAAATAACGCTCAGAATTTAGGAAGTTGGTTGGGCTGAGAACTTTTCACACCCCTCATAGATAGCCTAAGATCCTATGCTATCAAGATATAGCAAATAAAATAACTGTAAATTTTGTGGGGTTTCAGGTTGACTCTGGTAAAAATAGTCTACAAGTGTATTTATAGTCACTTTTTACAGCAAATGCTTGCGATTAAACCTACATTTGTGTTTAACCATAATGGGCCAGGTGTACTAATTATTACCCATTCTGCATCCAGTAGAAGAGCGCTTAGTACATCTGGTCAATCACATTATGTATGCAAAGGGCACAGTAAAAGGCAATCCATTTTACAAGCCCTATGCAAAATACACTTGGAAAGAAGTAGATTTATTTATCTCTCAGCAGTTACGACCGCATAGTTTAGCTCTCTGTCTCTCACAACTCAAGTTACAGAGAGAGAAAAAAAAAACCCTCCTGGTTTTTGTGGATAATTTCTTACCAAAAACAGAAGTCACACTTGGGATTAAAAATGATAAAATAAATTGATCCTTCATTAGACTCGGGCTGCGATAATCTGAATAACAATAATTAAAGCGGCAAGTTTCCGAACCCTAGTATGCAGTGACGTGACATTTGGCAAGAAGCAGCCTTTCGAAAGTTCAGGCACTGCATTATAAGGAGAAGAATAAAGGGCATCATTAGAACTTCAGGAGAAAACTGGGACTCTGTATTTCAATTAATGAGCTATGGGAACAGCAGCAAAAAAAAAAAAATAATAATAATAATGGACACAAATTAGTACCGTAGTATTGACTCTTTCTAAATCTCTGCTTGGCTGCCAGAAGAAAGATTTGGACATGGAGCCTGTCATACATTTTGAAATGTTAGAATCAACTTATTTCCCGTGATGTTCTCAGTTTTCTTGAGGTGGTTCCACCTCCCATCCCCACTTCCACCCCCCCAAAAAAAGCAGAGATTTGGAAAAGCACCTTATTAACCTGCCTACAATCCTATTAGCAGGTCTTCAGACTTTTTCAGTGTGAAAGGCATAAATAATTTATTTTAAACTGACTTTCAATCCATCTGACAAAAAAGGGATGCTGCTTCCATGTAATTTGGTGCTTTAATTAGCCCACAGAGACTCTGGGTGCCATATATACAAGCATGCATAATGCTCTCTGTGTTTCAGTAAATTCACCTGTAATTCTTTTAGGGAAAGCAATAACCGTCAAATTTGTGGTAGTCTTATAAGGACTGTAGCTGCTGAGAAGAGGGCATGGATTTTACATTTCAAAAACACTCAGAAAATAATTTAACTTGTTTTTTTCTGTGCGTGCTAACGAATGTACTACTACTCTATTTATCATTTTTATAGTGCTACTACAGAGTGGGGTAGTAAGGAGAGGGCAGGGGGGCAGTCCATCCTGGATCCATCCTCCTCTCTGCCCCAACCCCGACTACCACGCCCACGCCCCCCCCCCTTCTCTTTAACATTTGTGGCTTGAGCAGCAACCCCCCAACCTGCTGCTCGCACCAGTGTCGGTTTTTCCTCTGACATCACTTCCTGGATCCGTGCCTAGGAAGAGAAGTCAGAGGAGGAGCCAATGCTGGTACGAGCAGCAGGTTGGGGGTTGCTGCTTACACCGCAAACATTACAGAAGTATGGGGAAGGGAAGGGGCAGGTGCAGTAGGTGGGGGCAGGGAAGTAGCAGTGGGCGCGGGGTGGAGAAGAGTTCTGGGGAGGGGCACCACCGCAACGGACACCTCCCGCCCTCGCTGCGCCACTGCTACTAGATGTACGACGGGATGCTGAAAAGTTGTCAGTCCAAGCCAAGAAGAGAATGATGTGAATATGGTTCAATCAAGGATCTGAAACAATTTCAGAAAATGGAATTTTATTTCTGCAAATTGGCACTTAATGAAATAAGAACACTTTTCAGCTAAATAATGCTCAGAATGGAAGTTAGTTGGTTGCAGTGGTGTACCTTCTATTGTTTCTGCAGACTGGACAACATTTTTTTTTCGGAGAGTTTTCCCTGTCTTTATATACCCTATTGTCTTCTAGCAACAAAAAGGAAGGAGGAGGTCCAACCTTGTCTGCAGAAAAAACCAACCAGGAACAAACAAAAACAAACTGCAGATATGTACAAGATGCAGGTGAAATTTATTGTGACAAATATAAATATATAAAAACCTTTTTACCAAACAATGGACCCGACACGGTCCGTGTTTCGGACAAACCTTTGTCGGGGGTCCAAAATGAAAAAGGTTTGAAAAATATGCCACAAAAAATTGTAGAGTAAAATATCATAAACCAAAAGGTCCAATGCGCCGAGAATCGCCAACTGCAGCAGTTGGCGATTCTCGGCGCATTGGACCTTTTGGTTTATGATATTTTATTCTACAATTTTTTGTGGCATATTTTTCAAACCTTTTTCATTTTGGACCCCCGACGAAGGTTTGTCCGAAACACCTATTGTCTTCTAGACCAGATTTAGAAATCAAAAGTCTACTGAACAAGTATTTTTTTTATTTATATACCACTTATATCCTAAGTGGTTTACATTCAGGCTTTATCATATTTCCCTATCTGTCCCAGTGGGCTCAAACTCTATCTAGTGTTCCTGGGGCAATGAGGGGATTAGGTGACTTGCCCAGGGTCACAAGGAGCAGCATGGGATTTGAATCCATAACCTCAAGGTGTTGAGACTGTAGCTCTAACCACCGTGCCACACATTCCCCAGTGTAGCGCTTCATAATATTCAATTCTCTTGTTTACTCATATGAGCTGATGAATGTGTAAATGGTTGACAGACAACAATTGATTTATGAGTATATGGGAGCAAAATGGAACCAATGAGAAACCACTAGAACAAACCTTCAGTTTATTTCTTTTCCTTTGCAGAAGGACTGGCTTGCCTTAATATATGTGAGAATAAGTTTGGCTTCATTTAGAATTAATGTAGTCTGAAATTGAAATGAGTCTTACTTCCTGCCTCCAGGAAGTCTGCTGACATTTCTACAGCTGCAAGTGAGCCTGAGAAGACAAAAAAGTAAATCTGAACAGGAAAATAAGATAAATTCGTCATAGTTTTGCACAATGAACACATGAACAACTTTGTGAGGTCAAAATGAATTAAATTTGGAAAATGTCATTTTGTTATGAGTAGCAAGTTATATTTTTATGTATTAATATCTATTAGCTAGCAATATGTTTGGTTGCTTAAGTAGAGATATCAACAGCAGTTAATATTGCCAGGTACAGGTCACTTGAAGGATTCTACTTTGAGAACCAAGTTCTAGAGGCTATGGGGCTCATAATTGAAAGAGAAAAACGTCCAAAAACCGGCCTAAGTCGGCACTTGGACGAACATTGTCCAAATACGTCCAAGTACTGATAATAAAAATGGGTTTTGCACGTATTTCTAAATGACCTAGGCCTTCATGGTGACGGGATTATCACCAGCACGCCGACAATCCAGAGCTTTTCCTGAAAAAAATCAGAAACTGTTCCGTTTCTGCACCCCCCACACGCCCCCCCCAACAGCAGCACGAACACCATGCATTAAAGTGTGTGTGGGGGGGGGGGGTTTCCCACACACACACACCCCATCAGAGCTCTTAAAAAATAAGTTTTTGGGCGGCTTTCGGCGGCACGCTTCTGTCTTGCGCTGAATTGTCAGTGCTGGATTGTCGGCACACTGGTGTCTTGCGTGCCACTGACTATGAACCGCCTTCATAGTACCGCTGAACGACCAAAGCTAAACAGGGCATTTCTGGAGGAGTGTCGAGGGTGGGAGTTGGGCGGGATGTGGGCCAGCTTAGACTTAGTCGTACAGCATGTATAACCTAAAGTTATACAGCCCAGGATCGATGGAACTTGGACGTTGTGACTTAGACCATGTAAAACATGGTCTAAGTCACAAAAACCCACCTAAAGTCACCAGATAAGCACTGCAAACACATAAAACAGACCTCTACACACTACTCCAGTGAACACCGACCCCCACCCCCCACCCCCATAAAAATATTAATCACACCTTTAAAATTCAGCCTCCAGATCATCATCACCTGGCAGCCTGGCATAGTTGTCCAGCACAAAGGCGGCTTAAGCCATCTTGAAGGTGGGTTAGGGACTCATGGAGAGGAGGACCCATGCCCATAAGCCCCTGTAATCACTGCATTGATACTTAAATATGTGCACTCCCCTATACATCCCCCCAAAACCCATTTTTACTGGCATATAAGTGGCTCCTGCAGCCATAAAGGCTATTAGGGTGGTAGATAAGTGGGTCTAAGGGATTCTGGAGGTGGTTTGGGGGGCTCACCATGTTATAAGGGAGCTGTAGTGAGATGATGACATGGCACCCTTTTTGTGAAGTTCACAGCAGTGCCCTGTAAGGTACCCCATTATTTAAGTGCCATGTCTGGGTGTTCAGTCCATCACTTTGCAGACCCCTCCCACGTCCAACAGGGCTTGTTCTAGGGGTTTTTGACTTGTACGAAAAGTTAGACAAAAATGTGGTGTAAAGATGGATGATTTAGTGACTTGAACGATCAGATCGGCAGGACTTATACTTAGACGATTTTCGAAACAAAAAAATTTTGGACGTATTTTTCGAAAATGTGTCCTAGGCTGTTTTTTACTTTGGACGACTTGCGACTTAGACGAAAACAGACTTAGACGTCCCTTTCGATTATGCCCCTCCACATCTTCAACCAGTATTAGGAGAATAAACAACAGGTATTAGGAGAATAAAAGTGATTCAGAAAATGTGTCCAAAATGATATAGGACCTGCAACATACATACAAGGAAGTGCGGAAAAGTTCTTAGCCCAACCAACCAGCTTCTGAAATTCTGATCGTTATTTTACCACTGTATCTGAAAAGAGTGTTATCTTATTTCATTAAGTATCAAGTTGCAGAAACTAAATTCTGTGTTTTGATATTGTTTCTGATCATTGATTGAACCATATGCATGTCATTCTCTTCTTGGTTGGGCTGAAAACTTTTCAGCACCCCTCTTAACCCCACAATGAAAAGTTTAAGAAGTTTCAAATATCCTCTCGGGAGGAAAGAAAGTAAAAGATAATATGAATTCACAGGAAGAGTGCTCATGTTATCATATTGAATGGGGGAGAACCTATTACTTTACTGAGAGGGTGATAGATGCCTGGAATAGCCTAACAATGAAGTGACAGGAACCAGAATTGAGATAGCATTCAAGACCACTTAGGACAGATAATAGCGAAAAGTGGTAGCAACCTTGCTGAGATGGTGCAGTATTGCAAACAACCTCCATTCTTTCTTCCAAGAGCAGAAGCAAAGGGAAGAGGTGCACGTAACTAGTTGCATAGTAAGGGGAACAGGGGGGGCGGTCCGCCCTGGGCACCATCTTTGTGAAGGCACAGGCACCCTTCCCTGCCCCTCCCACTGCCGCGCATGCACGCCACTGCCCTTCTCCGTACTTCTGTAACGTTCCTGGCACGAGCAGCGTCGGCTCTTCCTTTGATGTCACTTCCTTGAAAACCCTAGCCTTCTTTTCCGGCGCCTACCTTTCATAAAGCTGTGATTCCATAAATGGCGCTATTGCATGATTGAGATGCAATTGGCGGCCATTTATTAGGCAGCCTACAGCAACGGCACTGTTTATAGAATTGTACCTTTGTGAAAAGTAGGCGCCAGAAATTTAGGCCAGAGTTTTCAAGGCCTACATTTCCAGCACCTACCTTTCATGTGAATCGTGACTATGGAAGTGCCTACATTTTTCTTTTAAAACCACTTGTAATCGTTATTAAATGGCATTTTGCACTTTTAGTTAGATGCCATTAGGGTGCCTACCAGTGCCTAACTTACCCCACTTTTATGAAGCTGTGTTAGAATTCCTATGATGTCAGAGCTTTTACTGCTGCGGTCTGCAATTTTAAAAAAAACCCTAATATACCTTCATAAAAGGGGAGGGGGGTTTAATGTGCGCATGCTCAAAACCTTCTGGTCTCGCTCTCTCCGAGATTCTCAGATTCAGAAACTCGGAGAGAGCGAGACCAGAAGGCTTTGAGCATGCGCAAATGCTCAAAGCCCAGACCAGCACAGCACAGGGAAGAGGGAGGATCTCCCTCGCACCGCCCAGCCCAGCCCAGCCCAGGCGAGGGAGGATCTTCGGGCACTGGCACTGGCACGTCCTGTGCATTGGTGCTGGTGCCGGTGCCATATCCTGTAAGCGATGTCTTTGCGGTGCGGGGGGGATGTAGGATCGCGGGGGAGGGGGGTAAAGCGAGCGGGGGGGATAATGCCGGTTCGCAGGAGGGATGCCGGATCGCAATGAGAAAAAAAAAAATTGTATAACGCGCTCACACATATAACGCGCATGGTTATACTCGGTTTGTAAAATCGTGAAAATACGGTACTCACGAGGGATGTTGCACATTTAGAATCTTTAATAATTGGAGTAATTATTACATGTTCCAAATTCAGAAAAGTGCCAAGTTGCAGTTGTGAGTTAATTTAAGATAAAACTTCAGCTTTGAAATGTATAGGGGCATCTCTAAACTTTCCTACCAGACAATTGTCTAAAGGACAATAAAACTTTGCATATTTATTATAAAGTTTGTAAAAAATGTCCTAGTTCAGATGAGTAAATTCATGCCAATTTAGATCCGCTCAAACAGAATTAACTGTGAGCGGAAACAAGTCCAGATCTTCATAATCCCTTCCAGTCAGAGTGGATCGTAACAGTGGCGTACCAAGGGGGGGGCGTGGGGGGCGGTCCGCCCCGGGTGCCAAGCTCTGAGGGGGTGCTCCTGGTCCGGTCCGGTCCGGTTCCCCCCCCCCCCTGCGCCGGGTGTCGCATCTGGAAACAGCCTGCAGCAAGATCGCGATGCCAGCGATCTTTGCCTGCTTCAGCTGTTTCCTCCGCCACGATCCCGCCCCTCCTCTGACGTCAGAGGAGGGGCGGGACCACGGCGGAGGAAACAGCTGAAGCAAGCAAAGATCGCTGGCATCGCACGATCTTGCTGCAGGCTGTTTCCCCAGGGAAATGAAGCGGGGAAAGCAGTGCTTCGTGGTGGGGCCAAGCGGTCCTGCGAGGTAGTGGGGGGGGGGCAGCAGGCCTTCAGGGTGGGGCGGGCAGGCAGACCTTGTGGAGGGAGGGGGAGACAGGCCTTCAGGGATACAGGCCTTCATGGAGAACAGGCAGGCAAGCCTTCGGAGGGGTGCAGGCCTTCAGGGGGGGGTGACAGGCCGTCGGGGGGGGGGGGGTGCAGGCCTTAGGGGGGGACAGGTCTTCCAGGGAGGGAACAGGCCTTCAAGGGGGGGACAGGCCTTCAAGGGGGGGATAGGCCTTCGAGGGGGGGTGTAGGCCTTCGGGGGGGTGCAGGCCTTCAAGGGGGGGCAGGCCTTCAAGGGGGGTGTAGGCCTTCGGGGGGTGCAGGGCCTTCAAGGGGGGGGACAGGCCTTCAGGGGGGGGCAGGCCTTCAAGGGGAACAGGCAGGCAGGCCTTCAAGGGTGGGACAGGCCTTCGGGGGGGTGCAGGCCTTCAAGGGGAGCAGGCAGGCCTTCAAGGGGAGGGATGCAGACCTTTAAGGGGGGACAGGCCTTCAGGGGAGGGGGGGGCCCTGGTGTAGAAGTACACGGAGGGAAGGGGGAGGGGTTCAAAGAGACGTGCATATGCCGGACTTTGGGTGGGAAGAAATAATGGGTCTGAAAATAGAGGAGAGAGAGAGAGATGATGGACATGGGTTTTAGGGAAGGAAGGAACAGAAAGGGAGAGAAGTTGGACACAAGGGATGGTGTGGAGGGGGGGGATAGAGATACTGGTTAGGAGGGTAGTTGGGAAAAGAAAGGGAGAGATGGTGGACCCTGGGGTGGTGGGGAAGGAGGGAGAGCTGCTGGATGAAAGGGTAGTTAAGAAAAAGTGGATCTGTGGAGGAACACAAAAAAAGGAAAGATGCCAGACATCCGGGGGAGGGAAGGGAAACGGAAGGGGAGGACAGAGATGGTAGATGGATGGTTAGCACGGAGAAAGAAGAAAGAAGGAGACCCTGGCAAGCAAGTTATCAGAAGACAACCAGAGACTTGGACCAACAAGATTTGAAAAATAACCAGACAACAAAAAGGTAGAAAAACTAATTTTATTTTCTGTTTTGTGATTACAATATGTCAGATTTGAAATGTGTATCTTGCCAGAGCTGGTGTTAGACCGCAAATGTGAGCTAGGATTTAACAGAGAGAGGAAAAGTCCTTTTTGTTTCTTTATTTTATTTACACCACAGCGCCAGTGTGGTTAGGAGAAGCCAAAGGGGGGTGAAAAAGCTATAAAATAAACCCACCAGGATGTTTGAAAAAAACACCCAATTGGGCAGGAAAATCGAATCGATAAACCAATTCAATAGGCTGAATCGAATCGAAATTTTTTTTCCTGAATCTGGCAGCACTAGTTTGCGCTACTGTCTTAGACTTTAGGACCTGGGATTGGGGAGAGATGGCATCCTCAGTACTTTATAATGCAAGTGAAATGAGGATTTGGTCAGATTTTTGAAGGATCTGCACTCTGCAGAAGAAAAATATTATATAGGCCGGGGACATGAGACAGCAGGAAATGGTAACTTTTCTTCCTTCTATTTTTGTGAATGGAAAGGCTGAGAATGTCAGAGAGTTCAGTTAAAATATGTGCTTTATAAGAAAATATAATAATGTGTTTTATAAAGTTTATAGCATTGCTGGCCTACCCGGTGAGGTGTTCCTAGTGGTGGTGGCGGCAGCGTGTCAATGTGTTGAGAGGAAGAGGTGATCTGGGAAATTCTGCAGAGCAAACTCCAGGCCCATTTCCACCCCCCAGTTAGTCCACTCCACTCAACTGGTTCACACACTGAGTGGGTCTTTGGGTGTTGTTCCTGGGTAGTTGTTTTGGGATCTCTTCCAGTGGTTTGTCAGTATTTCCTTCAGGTCCAAGGAAGGAAACTTTGTTAACCTTAGCACTGACCTACAGAATATGTTTGTAACAGCGCTGCTTGTGTGGCATTAGTCTATGTAGTGATCGAAAGAAAAAACCAGATCTTTGCACATTTTTGCACTATATGGTGGGTGTATGAGGAGATTCACATTTCCTGCACAGCTAAGTCCGTGTGAAGTTACCTTGTGCTGTATTTGACATCTAGCAAAGTCTCTGTTTGGAAGGAAAGATCTCAGCTTAAAAATGAAGTGGCCAGAAGTTATGGTAAAAGCAGATAGCGTAGCTGGTTTTAAGAAAGGTTTGGACAAATTCCTGGAGGAAAAGTCCATAGTCTGTTATTAAGACATGGGGGAAACATCTGCTTGCCCTGGATCGGTAGCATGGAATGTTGCTACTCTTTGGGTTTTGACCAGGTACTAGTGACCTGGATTGGCTTCCATGAGAATGGGCTACTGGGCATGATGGACCATTGGTCTGACCCAGTTAGGCTATTCTTATGTTATGTTCTCATCTGTAGGGGCCTTTGTTTTCACTTCTTATTTTAATGTATTTTTTTTCTGAGAACTTATCAGTGTTTTTTATAATGGGAACAAAAATGGAAGAGAATTAATGTGTATGGAATGGGGGGGGGGTAACTAATTTCTTCAGCTAAATAATTCAATCCACCTCAACCAGACATAGGAGAACTCACGCACCATTCACACACCCTCCAACCAAAAACGTCAAAAGAAAAAAACAGTTCGACAACCTCCTAGCCATTCGAGCTGCAACACTCGACCCCCAACTCTACAATCTATTGACCTCGACCACAAACTACAAAACCTTCAAAAAAGAAATAAAAACCCTTCTATTCAAAAAACACATAAAACCGAACTAACACAATCAGAACTGTCCCAAGCATCACCTGCAACTACTCCATATGTACTTCTGATGTCATGACAATTCAGACATAATTTATGTTATGTTATGGTATGTTTGGAATAATGGTTACATATATGAGGTTCAATAAAAGAAAATTTTCACTGCCTGTTTCTATTATGACCATTTATTCAGTTTCATGGTTATTACAAAAAATATTTTTTTACATGGGGGGGGAGTGTCAAAAAATTATGGGCCCTGGGTGCCACATACCCTAGGTACGCCACTGGATCTTAACTTTTGAATTTTATTTAAAAAAAAACAGTGGTGGGCCAGATCTGTTGAAATGGGAGGATTATCCTGCGAAGCCTGTTTTAACTTAATAACATCAAAAAGTGTGTTAGCTACACTAAACAGTTCTTTAGTATCCAATTTATCTATACTTATTTTTTATGAATAATATATACGTCATTTTTCTTTGGCGCCATTGTCAGCAGCAGCCTTAAAAGTGGCTGCTGATCATGTGTCAATCAATGTGATGGCATTGTTTAGAGATTCACGCCTCCAGCAAAGGTAGGTGTCAGAAATGTAGGCCAGGATTTTCAAGGCTTACATTTCTAGCACCTACCTTTGATGTGAATCATGCCTAATGCCACTTCTGGCATTAGCCACACCTATGGTAGAGGTGCGATTCCAACACTGTATTTTTAGGCACCAGTAGGTGCCTGGAAATCTCTTTTAGAAAAAGTTTTAAACTGTGCTTCCCTCTTACCTAAGGCACCATTTGTAGAATATAGGCCAAAATGTATTTTCATCAATGTATCATTGCTGTGTGTAAAAACATAAAAATTATAATACATAGAAATTTGCTCCATTAAGCATAATGGGGTCCTTTTACTAAGGCGTGCTAGCTGATTTAGTGTTAAATGCTAATGCGTCCATTATATTCTATGGACGCATTAGCATTAAGCGTGCACTAACTTGGCTAGCGTGCCTTACTAAAAGGACCCCAATAATAGCTAATTTTAAGAAAAATTGAGCTTTATGTAATCAGTGGCTTTGAGTGACACCAGGATGGGCTTTAATTTTGTCTGGAAAAAGCACAATCAAATTCATGGGAAAAGCTTCAGTTCACAGTTTTTCCAAGTTTATGCATTTCTGGGCCATCCTAATGTCCTGCATATGAATCATTTAATTAAATAAATAAATAAATATGGTATATCTTGGAACCTCTAGTCACCTTATTGATATTCCTCCATGTAATTTGTCATTTTAATTGTCTAACATTTATTCAGAATACTAGAAAGCCAGATAGTCTGCATTGTATAAAGAGAATGAAATCTAATCACAGATAATACAAGTATAGGAGACAGTAAATTTCAGCTTCATATTCTCTCTTTCCTCTATGCTGAAATTTAAGTAATAAAATCTGACCTTCTTCCAGAGACAAATGAGGAGTGTGTGCTTTTATGGTTTTCTTCCTGCTTTGTGGCAACATTTCTTGGTTTGCTGTTTTTCCCTGTGGACCAGGTTTTAATTTCTGATAAAATGAAGGCAAATATGTTGGAAAGTTCACACTTACACAATCTCTTCCCTCTATTCACAGACTCAAGCATATCTGTGTAGGAAATTCATGGTAAAGTGTGTTTCAGTAGGGTACTGGGGATGTGTGATTGTGGATATAGTGGGCATAGTAACTGATGTGAGGAGTGTATTGTCTGTGAATAAATGTGCATATTTATCAATATCTATATATAATATATCTATATTTATCTATAGATCTATAGATAAAGATATATATAAAATCTGTATATATATGTGTGTTTGGGTAGGTAGACGCAAGTCTACACCCCGGACGGATGGAATCCCAAAAACACCACCTAATATACCAAACGGAATCTCACTAAAATTTGCATGCCACCGCATATATAACCTGAATTACTACCACATTCTCTGACAACAAAGATGCACCCACCTGCAAAGAAAACCTATTTCAATTCCTAGTATATCTACACTGAAAATGCTGCAATTTAAACCACCCTATGTCCACTAAGTCTATACTTGTAAGTCTAAATGTTATATCTATACTGTAATTGCTGTAATCTATACCCTTGTCCATGCTGTAAATGCTGTAGTTTATGGGCTCCTATTACTAAAGTGCGCCAGCGGTTTTAGCGCGCGCTAAACGTGAGCTATAATGTCGCACACGCTAAACGCTAACGCCTCCATAGAGCTTGTGTTAGTATTTTTCATTTGGCGCATGATTAGCACGCGCTAAAAACGCTAGCACACCTTAGCCCTATGTCTCACTAAAATTTGTCCTACCCATAATATGAACGTACTCCTTTAATCCGTTCTGGGCTCCTTTGGGAGGACGGGCTAAATAAATAAATAAATAGTCTGTCAGGGAGAGTGGTGTGCTCAATGTGTGGCCTCTCTCTTCCTTGCTTATTCTCCTTTTCTCATTCTCTTACTTATTGTATCTTCCCCTCTCTTCTACTATTCCCCTCTATAGCTCTAAATGCTTTACTAACTCTCTTTTGCACTTTCTCCTTACTTTCCAGCAACCCAAGCCCATTCACTCTCTCTTCCCCCCTTCCCTTGTTAAAAAAAATATTGGAAGGGGTTCTTTCCATTCCCTGCCACCAGGGCAGTCCTGAGGATTGTGTGGATGATGCAGTCACACAGGGTGCAAAATTTGCTCTCCATCCAATAGGAGATCACATAGTAAGTTTTTATATACATACATTATATTGAAATGTTTGATATATTTGTTTATTAGCTGGGAGGGGGGGAATTTCTTTGTGCAGTAATATTTGTAAGTTTGTTGTGTTTCAAAAATGTATACAAAAATGTAAATCATTTATTGTGCATTTGTAGTTTGAAAATCAATAAAGAATTTTAAAAAAAGAAAGAAATGTTTTAGGCCGCTGTACATTTCTGAGATTTTTTTTCTCCTCTGTTATTAACTGTTGAATGTATTGCATGAGTGGAGGCCACTGCTTCAGTCAATAGACAGTATAATGGAGGAGAAAAAGCGGTCTATAACATTTCAAGTTCAAATGCCACCATTCTCATATCATAGGCATAAAAAAACTCCACCAATTTCTATTAATAAACCAAAGCTAGCAGTGTGGAACAGGTCTCATACAACTTTGCATATCTATCGCACATTGGAGTAGAAATTCCTCTTCAATACTTATTCACATTCACAGCTGCAAAAAAGGGGAAAACCACAATCCAACTTGTGCACTGCTTGCACATAATGGCACCCAATCTTAAATACAATCCACAGGAAGGGATCAGTTTCCCATTACATACTTCAGAAAACAACATGTCAAATACATAAATTTTTTTAAAAACTGCTCCCCATTCATAGGCATGATTCACACAAAGTTAGGCACTGGAAATGTAGGCTTGGAAAACCCAGTAGCTATCTTTGCCAGTGGATTGTGAAAATAGTGCACAGCTTGCCGGTTCAGCTGATCACAGCAAGGGAATCCCTGATCAGCTGAGCTGGCAGGACTCCTCAAAACCACAGCTTTGGGGAGTCCTGTTGCTCAGATGATCGGGGATTCCCCTGCTCCGATCAGTTGAACAAGCAAGGAGATTCCCATTTCCTCTTTCCCTCCCTTCCACCCACTGATCCCTCCCAACCACCTCGAAAGAGATTCCCCTCCTGCCACCCCACATACCCCCTGCACACCCCAACATCCCCCCAGCTTACCTTCCAACATCCTCATACACACCCCTGTAGCTTCGATGAAACATCAGTAGGAGGAATGCCCACTCCATCCTGCTGATAGGGCCACTCTTCAAAACGTTGGTCCTGCCCCTCCCCATGCAACTTGGGATACACTGGGAGGGGGCCTAAGGCCACAATTCAATCAGGACCTTAGTCCACTCCCCGTGCATCCTGGGCAAGGCAAGATAAGTGATCAGACATTCAAAGGAATTCTATGAGCATCGGAGCATTTATAGCACCAGCTCACGCTAAAAACCTCTAACACAGCTTGATAAAAGGGGCCCTATTTTTTTTTTTAAAATCCATCTCATGTGGATCCATCTCATCTGACATACTGTAAATCTACTGTATCAAAAACATCATCACACAGATATTGTACTGTCATGCCGTTTTGTTCCCTTAATTTTTTTCTTGTCTTTATCTCCTCTTGGTAGGCCATTAATCAGAATATTTGATTTCCTGTCAGCTTTGTTTTTCCTATATTTGAATAATATGCATATTTGTTCTCTGATTAACTGTTTATTTCCATGCATGAACGTTGTCTTGAAAGAAAGCTTTGTAACATAAATAATAGTAACAATAAAATTAGGCCACTGAAGGCTGATTTCTTTCCTGTAGAATAATTTTATAACTGGTCACATTAATTGGACACAGCCAATAGAAGGGTAATTTTATAATTAGGCACTTGCAGTTATGTTCTTCATACACACATAAATGCAGAGCTAATTAGCACTTAAGCACATAAGCTGCATAAGAGTTATTCTATAAGGGTCATTTATGAGATATATAGAACATAACTGCTGGGGTTATACACATGGATGGACCATGGGTGAGGCATGGATGGGGCTTCCAGTTTTTTACCCTCTCTTTTACGAATGCATAGCATGGGTTTTGGCGCTCATATGAATGTCGGAGCAGTTACCAGCTGCTGGCACTAAAACCCGCATTCGTAAAAGAGGGGGTTATTTATTTAAAACCTTTTTATACCATTTACAAAAAACTAAACGGTTTACATCAATAAAAAGATGCATAAGCGGGGTTTATAATTTTCTGGCAATGTTCTTGCAGTCTTCGTTATATTTCGGAGGTTAATTTTCTGATACACCTTCTAGGACCCATTTTTGGAGGGGTTTTCCCTTTCTTCTAGACTGTTTCTGTATTTTTCTCCGGTGGGCGTTCTGTTTGCACTTCCTCTGTTGCATAGCATTTGTTCATGACTCTGTTCTATTCTTCTGCTGTACCAGTTCTTTTGTTTCCTGACTGGAGTTTATTGTTTGTATTGACTGCTTTTTCAATAAAAAATATTTGCAAAAAAAAAAAAAAATGCATAAAAAAGAGACAAACTAAAATCTTAATCTGCATAATTAAACAATTTCTTCTCTTCAAATATCAGTTAATAAATCACAAGAATACAGTAACGGACATAGTTAAACAGTTTCTTCTCTTCACATGCCAGCTAGCAATTCACAGAAATGCGGTAACAACTGAGTTTTTATCATTATTTATTTATTAACATTTCAAATTTTAAACAAGTAAACATTACTTGAATACAGATTAGAAATAAAAATTCCACTATAGTTGCACATAGAATTACAAGAAATAATAACTGAGTTTTTAATTGTTTCTTAAATTGAAACCAATTTACACACAGACACAATTGGCCCACCAGAGCATTCCACATCTTAAAACCAGCAGAATACTATAAATTACGCTTGTCCTTACTAATTTTATATACCTGCAGTTATGCTAGGTCTATGGCACACACAGATAGTATCCCATAGCCCACATGTCTTTATAGAAAATGTTCCTATTGCGATTTATCAGGGTACCTAACTGGAGGTGCTTTGTTATAGAATTGCCCCCATACGTGTAAATATTGGCAATTTTCAAAACTAAAAATACATGTATAGTTTTCCTCCTAAAACTAATTCTTACATGTATATCTAGTGGCAGCAAGCATGGGTGTATATTACGTCTGCTTCAGAACAGGTGTAAATGTTTGCATGTGCACCTGCCCGCTTATGAAAGTAAATGTGCATGCAGTGATCCTTTGTATGCATTAACATTTTTAAACTGGTAATTTCCAGTGTTGGAGCAGGGTGGAATTTGGAATTTATAAGTATGGCTTTCATATCTACAGCTAGACGTTATGATAGTCATTATTACTTCAGAGCTACTGGTGCAGGAGCAAATTGGGTTTCCTCCTGTCCCAATAGACCTGGCACGATAGGCCTGGAGGGAGAGCCAGTTTGAACTTAAAGTATGAGAGGGGGCCTTTTTCAGGGATTCGGGAGGGGAGTCAGGAATACAGGATGATCTTTTGGTGTTGAGGGGCATGGCGGATCAGAACTGGTGTGCGGGGAGGGCAGTAGCAGAGAAAGATGCTCAGCTGTAGTTTCAAGTTTTTATTACAATTTGATGATATCGCTTATACAACTTCTAAGCAATTTACAGATTAAAAAATGGGGAAAAATAAAAAAAAACACCAGGCTAAGACCTGGAAGTTATATATGAGGGTCATTTCATGAATAATGCACACTATTTATTTATTTTTTTTTTAATTTACATGTTTTATTTTTTTTCAAGTACCGTATTTTCACGCATATAACGCGCGCGTTATACGCGTTTTTACCTACCGCGCATACCCCTCGCGCGTTATATGCGTGAGCGCGGTATACGAAAGTTTTAAAACATAGTTCCCACCCCGCCCGACGCCCGATTCACCCCCCCAGCAGGACCACTCGCACCCCCACCCCGAACGACCACTCGCACGCGCTCCCACCCGCACCCGCATCCACGATCGGAGCAAGAGGGAGCCCAAGCCCTCTTGCCCGGCCGACTCCCCGACGTCCGATACATCCCCCCCCCCCGGCAGGACCACTCGCACCCCCACCCCGAAGGACCGCCGACTTCCCGACAATATCGGGCCAGAAGGGAGCCCAAAACCCTCCTGGCCACGGCGACCCCCTAACCCCACCCCGCACTACATTACGGGCAGGAGGGATCCCAGGCCCTCCTGCCCTCGACGCAAACCCCCCCCCCCCCCAACGACCGTCCCCCCCCCAAGAACCTCCGACCGCCCCCCCCAGCTGACCCGCGACCCCCCTGGCCGACCCCCACGACCCCCCACCCCCCTTCCCCGTACCTTTGGAAGTTGGCCGGACAGACGGGAGCCAAACCCGCCTGTCCGGCAGGCAGCCAACGAAGGAATGAGGCCGGATTGGCCCATCCGTCCTAAAGCTCCGCCTACTGGTGGGGCCTAAGGCGCGTGGGCCAATCAGAATAGGCCCTGGAGCCTTAGGTCCCACCTGGGGGCGCGGCCTGAGGCACATGGTCGGGTTGGGCCCATGTGCCTCAGGCCGCGCCCCCAGGTGGGACCTAAGGCTCCAGGGCCTATTCTGATTGGCCCACGCGCCTTAGGCCCCACCAGTAGGCGGAGCTTTAGGACGGATGGGCCAATCCGGCCTCATTCCTTCGTTGGCTGCCTGCCGGACAGGCGGGTTTGGCTCCCGTCTGTCCGGCCAACTACCAAAGGTACGGGGAAGGGGGGTGGGGGGGTCGTGGGGGTCGCCAGGGGGGGTCGCGGGTCGGCTGGGGGAGCGGTCGGAGGTTCTTGGGGGGGCGGTCGTTGGGGGGGAGGGGGGTTTGCGTCGAGGGCAGGAGGGCCTGGGATCCCTCCTGCCCGTAATGTAGTGCGGGGTGGGGGTAGGGGGTCGCCGTGGCCAGGAGGGTTTGGGCTCCCTCCTGGCCCGATATTGTCGGGGAGTCGGCGGTCCTTCGGGGTGGGGGTGCGAATGGTCCTGCCGGGGGGGGGATGAATCGGACGTCGGGGGGGGGGTGAACGGAGAGGCGGGACAGCGCACGGAGAGGCGGGGCAGTGCACGGAAGTCAGGGGGGTGAACGGAGAGTCGGGACAGCGCACGGAAAGTCAGGGCAGTGCACGGAAGTCAGGGGGGGTGAACGGAGAGTCGGGACAGCGCACGGAAAGTCAGGGCAGTGCATGGAAGTCAGGGGGGGGTGAACGGAGAGTCGGGACAGCGCACGGAGAGGCGGGGCAGTGCACGGAAGTCAGGGGGGGTGAACGGAGAGTCGGGACAGCGCACGGAGAGGCGGGGCAGTGCACGGAAGTCAGGGGGGTGAACGGAGAGTCGGGACAGCGCACGGAAAGTCAGGGCAGTGCACGGAAGTCAGGGGGGGTGAACGGAGAGTCGGGACAGCGCACGGAAAGTCAGGGCAGTGCATGGAAGTCAGGGGGGGGGTGAACGGAGAGTCGGGACAGCGCACGGAGAGGCGGGGCAGTGCACGGAAGTCAGGGGGGGTGAACGGAGAGTCGGGACAGCGCACGGAGAGGCGGGGCAGTGCACGGAAGTCAGGGGGGTGAACGGAGAGTCGGGCAGCATGCGCGGTATAATCGTGAGCGCGTTATACCAAAGTTTTTGTGCTTATCATCGTGATTTCTGCGCGTTATACACGTGTGCGCGTTTTATACGGGTGCGTGTTATTTGCGTGAAAATACGGTATTTCTTTACAATCCTTCAATATAGTCTCCCTGCTTTGCAATGACCAAGTCCCAACGTCCAGGAAGCTTCATTATTCCATCCAAGACACCATTTTTCAGTTGCCGAATGGCTCAGGTACCATCAGAAAAAAGCTCTTCCAGAGATGCAAAACGATGTCCACACATAGGTTGTTTCAACTTTGGAAAAAGGTCGAAGTCTGGTGGACTAATGTCTGGACTGTAGGGAGCATGAGATAACACCTCCCAGCCGAATTTGCATAGTTTTTCAATGATGAGTGGAGAGCTCCATTTTCCCCACGACCAAAAAAATTTCGACGAGCTCAATCAAAAATTAAAAAAATGATGATTTTTGCTTATAATCATGAAGGCATCATCATCACAAACAAAGTTCCACGTTGAAAAAGTGTCACAGCAGTGTATTATCATGATTTTTTTTGCAAAAAATGCACAGAAAAATGCACAAAACGACCTCAGTTGCTCTTGGCTGGGCCACTCATTCTTCACGACAATGCTCGCCTGCACATGAGTCCACCAGACTTCGACCTTTTTCCAAAGTTGAAACAACCTATGCGTGGACATCGTTTTGCATCTCTGGAAGAGCTTTCTTCTGCTGGTACCTGAGCCATTCGGCAACTGCACAAAAACGGTGTCTTGGATGGAATAGCGAAGCTTTCCAGACATTGGAAATGGGTCATTGCAAAGCAGGGAGACTATATTGAAGGATTGTAAAGAAATACTTGAAAAAAATAAAACATGTAAATTTAAAAAATTAGTGTGCATTATTTATGAAATGACCCTTGTATCTAATAATATATTCTTTAGTGTTCGTTTTAAAAGCATTGCTCCTTTTAACCTGCACTTTGAAAATATTGGGTCTTAGAGAATCAGGTTTCAAAATATTACCTAATAGGAGTTTTACAAGGAAGCTCCTTAGATCACACTTACATGTTGCCTAAAGGCAACTTTCATAGTTTCAACCTGCCTATGGATATTAAGGTTCTAACAATCCTTTCCTGCGTTATAATGGTTCCCACTGGAACAAATGCATTCAGAACTAATTCTCATAAAATTCACTTTCCTGTAGAAAGGTCTAAAGATTTCAATTGAGATTTCCCACTAAAGAGCTGAGCTCTAACTTCCACCCAAGGCAATTCTGTGCATGATACAATCATTTGAATCTTTGAGCAGCAAGGACTGTTAAGCACCGGGATACCTGTCAGTTTATACATCTAGTTATTGTTACTGCTGGGGTTATTTATTTGAATGGCACATCTAACAAATCACATTTAACATAACAGTACTCCAATTAATTTACACAATAGAAAAAGAAGGGCCAGATGAGCAGGAGCAGAGGTAGCCTCTGAGAGAGAGCATATTATATGACTGAGGAAAGAAAATTCAACTGACTGGGACTAGACGTGAAAAAGGTTCATTTGAACCTTTTGAACTAGACGTAAAAGGTTCATTTGAGCATTTTGAAGAGCAATAAGGCCTGACAATGTAGACATTTATTATCCCAATAAGGCTCTGTAGCAAACGAAGAGCCCAAGACATCAAGGGCATTTTGCAAGCAATTTTCAAACAGCCTACGTATTAGCAAGCTACACTTCTGGTTTAATGCCCTTGCCTTATACAGACCTATAGTAGAAAAGCATATCGGTATTGCCCCTTTGGAAAAGCTGCAAATGGTAATAATATATAACAACCTACATGATTTGCACCTGTTCTTTTATGCAGGTAGCCAAGAAGAAAGCCTCATGATGAGCAAATGGTCTAGTGGTTAGAGCAATAGATTGTGCACCAGTGAAAACAGGGTTCAGTTTCTGTTACTGGTACTCCTTGAGACCTTGGGTAAGTTACTTTACCTTGAGTACCCACTTAAATTGTAAGCTTCTTGGGACAGAGACATACCATATTTGAGCACTTATCCTCAGTGATGCTATAAAAATGATAAGAGCGTACTTTAATCACGTTAATTTCCTCTGCCAACATGCTTGAAGGAATTGATTATAGGGGGGCTGAAAGTAGATATTGATTGGGGAGTCTAGAGGGCAATTCTGATATGGAGATTCTAAAGGCAGATACTGATTTTGAAGGGGGGGCTCAGACATGGGGAGGAGATGCAGGAAGGATTGGATACAGAGACATAGGGCTCCTTTTACGAAGGTGCGCTAGGGCCTTAACGCGTGGAATAACACACGCTAAATTGCCGCGTGTGCTAGCTGCTGCCACCTCCTTTTGAGCAGGCAGTAGATTTTCAGCTAGTGCGCGCTAATCCGGTGCGTGCACTAAAACCACTAGCGCACCTTCGTAAAAGGAGCCCATAGTGAGGGTAGGAGGTGTCCCCCCTGCCTCCGCTCTAACCCCCCTTCTCTTTCCAAGCTCCCATGCCACACTCGTGCCCTCCCTTCCCACCCCGTACCTCTTTAAATCTTCGCCAGTATGAGCAGCTTCTCCAGCCTGCTGCTCGTGCTAGCTTTCCCTCTGATGTCACTTCCTGCTCCCGCAAACCAGAAGTCATTTCACAAGGAGCCAGGCCAGTGCAAGCAGCAGGCTAGAGTAGTTTGCTCGCCCTGGCGAAGATTTTAAAGAGGTACGGAGAAGGGAGGGCATGAGTATGACCTGGGTGGGTGGGGAAGGAGCAGGAGCATGGAAGGAGTGGGGGCGGAGAGGAGGGTGCCACCACCCCAGGCGCCTCTTACCCTTACTATCTCACTGATCGGCCCAATATTGAGACTGTGCGTGGCAGCCTGGCTCCCTCCCCCTCCCCGCATTGAATATCTGGGTCAAGATTCACTGCCACAGTTGGCCCACTAAGACCTAGCAGCCAAAGATAGGCTGCCTTTTAAGCAGGTCTATCTAACGGCTAGTCTTAGTCAGCCAGCCACTGAATATTGGCAATGACTAGTTATGTTGCACAACATAGCTGGCCACCAGCCAGTCTGGGGACCAGGGTATTCGGTGGGAGATAGCCGGCTATCTCCCACTGAATATCAGCAGCTAGCTAGTTATATGCTATTTGATTGGCCAGAAGCCATTCCTAGCCAGCCAAATAGCGCTGAATATTGGCCAGAATGCATTTTAGGAAAAGACCTCTCAAGAAGCTTGATATCTTCATCTTAAGCCTCAAAAGGGACAATGGTTTCTTGGCCTCTGTAGATATGAATGGATTTAACTATGCTCAGCTTGTTATGTCATTTCTTTCTCTCAACCACTACAAGTGTCAGTTAGCTTAATTATATTGATATTATCATGCCCTTTAATATAAAATTCTGCTCTTTAATCGCTGTAGCTTTCATCCTATGTCATTTTAAATGACTACACATTCTATCTCTTAACCTGTATTTAATGCATCTGACACAATGGACTTTCCTCAAAAGCTCATGTCTCAACTAATCAGTCTATAAATTCCACCATACTCTTTGTCATTTTCCTTAGTCAGCTGGTTTGGTCTCTTTAGAAACTGTCTGCTATATACCATTAGATTATTTATAGAAAATATAGCATAAGGCTGCCTGTGCCTATTCTATTGCTTTATTTTCTTTCTCTCTTTTGTTTTTTTCCTCAGTTCAATTCATTCTGTTGTTCATAAATAACCACCCAAATAAAGACCATTCATTCAAAGGATGAGTCGTGCAAAGATCAAGATAAGCAGTTACCTCGTGCTCTCAGCATTGGTAAAAACATGTCTCCAGGCAAGACAATTGCCATTTTGCAAAAAGACACAGAAAAGCTCACTGAGTTTCTTGTATGTTCCTCTTGCAGTGTAAGAAGTGAACTTGATCTGTCATAACCCATATGCTTTTGTAATTTCATAAAAAGAGAAGTCATGAAATAAAATTACCGAGAAGAAAAGGATATTGAGAAGGCAGGCAGCCTCTGAAGCGAGGTGTCAATCTGTCTCTAAACATGCTGCATTTCTAATCTCTCTGCAAACCTCACTTATATTGGAATGTGCAGAGATTACTCCATATTTACATGCACTTGGAAACAGAGTGAAGGATTAGCCTCATGGTTAGAACAGTGGGCTGCGAAAAAGAGAAGCCCTGTTCAAATCCTGCTGTGGGTTCAAATCCATTGGGGTCTCCACGCGCAGATTCATATCCTGCTGACTATAGGCCCGCTCATTACTCTTTTCAAGGGGAGAGTTTGGCACAGTGGTTATAGCTACAGCCCAAGCACCCCGAGGTTGTGGGTTCAAACCCATGCTGCTCCTTATGACCCTGGGCAAGACACTTATTCCCCCCCCCCCCCACTGCCCCAGGTACATGAGATAGATTGTGAGCCCACCAGGACAGACAGGTAAAAATGTTTGAGTACCTGAATAAATTAATATAAACCATTCTGAAATCCCTGGGGAGAACAGTATAGAAAACTAAATAAATAAATTGTGATCTTGGTACACTCTGGAGAATTATGCAATGTCAGAGAAAGGAGCAATTGCCCTTTCTTTTCAGCAGTGAACTATCACAAAGTTTTTGTTGGGGATAGCACAATGGGGCCGCCAGGGTGGTTTTTATTGAAAGGGGAAGAAAGAGGGTGCAAGGGAGCTAATGAGCCACCGTGGATATTTGGGGAGGTTGTGGGGAGAGGGTGGAAGGTACAAGGGGGCCACTTGGACCACCAAGTAGTTTTTGCAGGGAAGTAGGAGATGCACCATGGGTTGTTGTTTGGTTGGGTTTGTGGTTTTTTTTTAGGGGGGGGGAGGTTGATAGCGGTTGGAGAGGGAGGCAAAAGTACTGCACTGTTCTCAGGGGCAGTACTTACTCCTAGAGCATACTAAATACCATTATGTAATACATGCCACATAATTCCCTAAACTTCCATTTCCCCAGGTACAAACATGATAGGCAATTCTGTATATAGTGCCTATTATATATGTGGTGCACACACAAAGGCATGCACAAAGACACACATATACAGTAAGCTGTAAAGGGCTTGTAGCTGTAGACACTCCTTACCAAATTAGATTGTAAGCCCTCTAAGGACAAGAAAATACCCTAATACCTGAATGTAACTTTCCTTGAGCTACAACTGCAAAAAGTATGAGTTAACCCCCTTCCCTTGATCTTCTTCACCAAAAGGGAGAATGTGGTAATTTTAAAAACCTGAGCAAACATGGTAATTTGGACAACAGAGCAGCAGACCCCGATAACAAATGTTCTTTCTAGCAATGATAGAAAAAGAATAGAATTCAAGCAGCACCAAGAGATCACAATTTTGGCAACCACACCTTCAACAATATAAAAAGGATGGAGTCGGTCCAGAGGAAGGCTACTAAAATGGTGTGTGGTCTTCATCACAAGGCATATAGGGACAGACCTAAAGATCTCAATATGTATACTCTAGAGGAAAAGATAGAGATGTTTAAATACCTACATGGTGTAAATGTGCATGAGTCGAGTCTCTTTCATTGAAAGGAAGCTCTGGAATGAGAGGGCATAGGATGAAGTTAAGAGGTGATAGGCTCAGGAGTAATCTAAGGAAATACTTTTTTACAGAAAGGGTGGTAGATGCTTGGAACAGTCTCCCGGAAGAATTGGTGGAGAAAGAGACTGTGTCTGAATTCAATAAAGCCTGGGATAGGGATAGAGAGAGAAAGAGATAATGGTTACTGTGGATGGGCAGACTGGATGGGCCATTTGGATTTTATCTGCCATCATGTTTCTATGAATCTGGAGGATGTACTAAGCCAAATTGACAAGTTAAAAAGTAATAAATCACCTGGACAAGATGGTATACATCCCAGGGTACTAAAAGAAGTCAAACATGAAATTACTGACCTGCTGTTAGTGATCTGTAACCTGTCGCTAAAATCATCTATAGTACCTGAAGATTGGAGGGTGGCCAATATTATGCTGATTTTTAAAAAGTGTTCCAGAGGAGATCCAGGAAATTACAGTTTGGTAAGTCTGACTTCAGTGCTGGGCAAAATGGTGAAAACAATAAAAACCAAGCAAAAGAAAAAAGGCAGAGAGATGTCCTAATCAAACCAATAAAACAGCTTTATTAATTAAAACATCCAATAAAGCTATTTTATTGGTTTGATTAGGATATCTCTCTTGCCTTTTTTTTCTTTTTCTTTGTTTATCACAATAAGGCAAGTTTTTTTTTTTTATCTCTTTGCTTGTTTTGTTTGGAAACAATTATAAAACATAAAATTGTGGCACACGTAGACAAACATGATTTAACTAGTATTTTAGCCCATTACATTAATGGGTGATAGAATATATGTCTGTCTGTCTTTATTTCTATCTCTCTCTCTGTCCCGCTGTCTTTCTTTCTGTCTGTCTCTCTCCCTGGCCCCCTTTGTCTGTCTGTCTTTCTGTGTCTCTCCCTGTCCCTGTGTCTTTCTTCTTTTCTTTCTTTCTGTCTCCCTTCCTCCCGCTGGTGCTAGAATATATGTCTGCCTTTCTTTCTGTTTCTCTCCCTACCCCTGTCTTTTTCTTTCTGTCTCTCTTCCTCCCGCTGTCTTTCTTTCTATCTCTCTCCATCCCTGGCCCCCTTTGTCTGTCTGTCTTTCTGTCTATCTCCCTGCCCCTGTCCCTGTGTCTTTCTTCCTATCTCCCTCCCTACTTCCCTGTGCAGCAGCCGCAGCATTCCCTCTCCCTCCATTTCCTTGTGCATCAGCATTTTTTCCCTCAGTCTAGCTTCTCCTGCCCCTCCTACACTCACTACTTTTACTGACTGGCTATCCACTAAAACTCCCCATAGGCAGGCTCTTAAGTAAACGTCCCAGAAGAACATTTCTGAGACAGGCGTCAAAGGGGAGAATATTCACAGAGGCAGGCTCCTGAGTGAGGGAGCGTCAACTCACTGAGGCAGGCTTTCAGGATTGCCTCTGCTCCCTCAGTCTGCAGTTTCCTTCCTGCCTGGGCTTGTCTAAGTAAAAAAGAAACTTCGGGCCAGCCTGTAGGTCAGGGATTTCTCGGGCTGACCACCACCCGCTGCTGGTGGCTCCGTGCTCGCCCGCCGCGGCCTGAAGCCGCCGACAGCTGCCGCGGCCTGCAGCCACCGACAGCCGCTGCGGTCTGCAGCTGCCGACAGCCGCCGGCAGCCAACAGCCGCCACCAGCCACCACGGCCTACAGCCGGCGACAGAGTCAGCATGGGTTCATCCAAGGGAAATCTTGTCTCACCAATTTCCTTGACTTCTTTGAAGGTGTGAATAAACATGTGGATAAAGGTGAGCTGGTTGAGGTAGTGTATCTAGATTTTCAGAAAGCTTTTGACAAAGTTCCTCATGAGAGGCTCCTGAGAAAATTAAAGACTCATGGATTAGGTAACAAAGTTCAGTTGTGGATTAGAAATTGGTTATTAGATAGAAAACAGGGTAGGGTTAAATGGTCATTTTTCTCAATGGAGGAGAGTAAACAGTGGATCTGAACTGGGACCGGTGCTATTTAACTTATTTATAAATTATTTGGAAATTGGAATGATGAGTGAGGTGATTTAATTTGCAGATAACACTAAACTGTTCAAAGTTGTTAAATACCTGCAGATTGTGAAAAATTGCAGGCAGACCTTAGGAAATTGGAAGACTGGGCGTCCAAGTGGCAGATGAAATTGAATGTGGACAAATGCAAAGTGATGCACATTGGGAAGAATAACCCAAATCACAATTACCAGATACTAGGATCCACCTTGGGGTTAGCACCCTAGAAAAAGATCTGGGTATCATTGTAGACTATATGATGAAACCTTCTTCCCAATGTGTGGTGATGGGCAAAAATGCAAACAAGATGCTAGGAATTATTTAAAAAGGGATGGTTAACAAGACTAAGAATGTTATAATGCCCCTGTATCATTCCATGGTGCATTCAATTCTGGTCTCCTTATCTCACTAGAAAAGGTTCAAAGAAGAGCAACCAAGATGATAAAGGGGATGGAACACCTTGTATGAGGAAAGACTGAAAAGGTTAGGGCTCTTCAGCTTGGAAAAGAGACAGCTGATGAGAGATATGATTGAAGTCTACAAAAGCCTGAGTTGAGTAGAACAGGTACAAGTGGATCGAGTTTTCACTCTTTCAAAAATTCCAAAGACTAGGGGACACTCGATGAAGTCACAGCCCTCCGACTCAGCCCACTGTGACATGATAACACCTCTATCTTTGTCTCCTCTCTCCTTCTAGTCCAACATCTCCACATCTCTCTCTCTCCTTTCTCACTTCCATTCCTGCATCTCTATATCTTTGGCTTCACACTACCAAACATCTCCTCCTCTCTCTTCTCTCATGTCCCTTTCCAGGATCTGTTTTTCTCTCCTCATCACCACCAACCATCTCCACCTCTCTCTCTTCTATCTCCACCCTTCCAGTCCAGTATAGCAAGCATCTCTACCTCTCTCATTCCTCTCTTTTAGTGCCACATATTTACCTATCTCTCCAATGAACAGGGTACAATTTTGGTGCCCCCTACCTCCCTTGAACCCTGTGCAGCTGCACTTGTCACATACTAGGGGGGTGCTGAAAAGTTCTCAGCCCAACCAACCAGCTGCCTAAATTCTGAGAGTTTTTTTTAATTTTTATTTATTCAATTTTCTATACCGTTCTCCCAGGGGAGTTCAGAACGGTTAACATTAATTTATTCAGGTACTCAAGCATTTTTCCCTGTCTGTCCCGGCAGGCTCACAATCTACCTAATGCACCTGGGGCAATGGGGGATAAAGTGACTTGCCCAGGGTCACGAGGAGCAGCGTGGGTTTGAACCCACAACCCCATGATGCTGAGGCTGCAGCTTTAACCACTGCGCCACAAAATTCTATGTTTTGACATTGATCTGCGGCATTCTCTTCTTGGTTGGGCTGAGAACTTTTCAGCACCCCCTTGTATAGCTCACTATGGGCCTGGTGGATACCTGTAAAATAAAGAATAAATATGCTCCCGGAGAAAATAAGAATTCATTGGATCACAAAAATATTAGCCATCACTCACAAATGCGCAGAAAAACACAATCTCAAAATAAATTATTTGTCATAAAAATCATTTAAACAAAACAAAAAAAAAACCAATCATATTGTGAAGGTTTTCCCAAAAGGGACAAATGTTCTTAGAAACATAAAGCAATGATGATCATTTATCTGAAAAAGAAAGAAAAAAAAAAAAAGAACAGGAGGAAAAGGAAGCGTGGAAGCCAATGAGCTGTGAATAGCTTGTGACTGCTGCTTAGGGCAGTGCATCAGTGAGGCAGTTGAAGAGTGATGTTCCATTGACTTTTTTTCTGCAGACGTTCAATTCTTTTCTTTATCACCTAATTTGAACAGACAAGTGTTTGGCTCAGTTTAAAATAGTTTTCTCACAATATGCATGAGCATTGCTTTCCTTAGATTTCCTGATTTCCTATCAAAATAAAAGTCAATAAATGAAGCAAGGTTATATAGGACATGAAAATCTATAAATTAAAATAAAAATGTATGTCAGAAAAAAATGTGTAACCCTTTCTAAGCTTATTTGTAACTTACCAAAGGAAACAAACCATTTTCCCCAAAAATACAGTGGTTACCTTGGAATATAAATGCCCCAGAACTCGAACAACTTGGAATCTGAACTTTTTTTAAAATTAAATTTTGCCCTGGAAGCCGAACGCTACTTTGGAATCCAAATGTACAGGAACCTGCATGTGTTGCTCAGCCCAAAGCTTCCCCTCTGACACTGCTTCCTGTTTCTGCCTTGGAGGGAAGCTTTGGGCTGAGCAACACATGCAGTTGCCGTTGCCGATTTTGCTGCCTATTCCAGTGGGGGCCCGATCTTGGTATTTTTGTTATGTTCTCACCTTTCTATATTTTATGTATATAGAATATTATATCAATATGAGGTGTTTTTTAGACAGAGTTATTATGCTGTAGAGTGTATACCTTTAACAGCATAATCATTTCCTATTATTACTGTTTATAATTACAGGTAGGTTTAAAGGTTTACTTTGCAATGGGGATTCTGAAAATGGTTATAAATAGAAATTCTGATAAAAATTCAAAAAGAATAAAATTGAATGCAAAAGGAAGCCATGGAACAGAAAACTAAATACTAAAGTAATATAGTTATAAGACCAAACTAAATAAAAACAAATGGAGATAGAATGCAAATCATGGCTCATGGAATTCTTTCCAACCTATAAGAACATAAGAATAGCCTTACTGGGTCACATCAAAGGTCCATCTAGCCCAGTATCCTACTTTCCTTTGTAGAATACTAGTAATGTGTCCAATAGTGGCCAATCCAGATCAGAAGTACCTGTCAGAAACCCTAATAGTAGCAATATTTCATGCTACAGATCCCAGGGCAAGCAGTGGCTTCCCCCATGTCTATCTCAATAGCAGACTGTTTACTTTTCCTCCAGGAACTTGTCCAAACCCTTTTTAAATCCAGATATGCTAACTTCTGCTACCATATCCTCTGCCAACAATAATAATAATTATTATTTTATTTCTTATATACTGTCAAAGCCGTAGAAGTTCGTGGCGGTTTACAACAAAGAAGGGCTGGACAATCAGCGAATGGGTACAATCAGCGAATACAGATACAATAATATATGAAAGCAGGAAACAGATACAATGTAAGGGGTCAAATGTAAGGTGAGCAGGAAGCAGAGGTATGACAAAAGAGATCTTGGGGAACAAGTTCCAGAGCTTAACTATTCTGCATATCTTTTGTCTGTATTTTGTATATCTATCTATCACCCCAGTGGTTAGATCACCAAGCTTGACATCCAGGCATGCCTGGTTCAAATTTCACTGCTGCTCCTTACAATTTTGGGCAAGTCGTTTAACCCTCTACATTGTAAGCCTTCCAAGGACAGGGAAAAACCAAGTCACCTTAAGCTACTACTGAAAAATGTATGAGTAAAGCCACATATAAGTATCTGTCTTGTGTACGCATGTATATTTGTATTTTGCTTGTGTGTATGTGTGCTATAAGAGAGAACCCCCAGGAAAGAGACTTGGGAGTACTGGTAGACAAGTCAATAAAGGGCAATGTGCGACGGCGGCGAAAAGGGCAAACAGAATGCTAGGAATGATTAAGAAGGGGATCACAAACAGATCTAAAAAGGTTATCATGCCGTTATACCGGGCCATGGTACGCCCCCCACCTGGAATACTGTGTCCAACACTGGTCAGCGTACATGAAAAAGGACATAGTACTACTCAAAAGGGTCCAGAGAAGAGCAACAAAAATGGTTAAGGGACTGGGGGAGTTGCCATGCAACGAGAGGCTAGAGAAACTGGGCCTCTTCTCCCTTGAAAAGAGGAGACTGAGAGGGGACGTGATCGAAACATTCAAGATATTGAAGGGAATTGACTTAGTAGAGAAAGAGAGATTGTTCACCCTCTCCAAGGTGGAGAGAACGAGAGGGCACTTGCTAAAGTTAGAAGGGAAAAGATTCCGTACAAATGTAAGGAAGTTCTTCTTCACCCAGAGAGTGGTAGAAATCTGGAACGCTCTTCCAGAGGCTGTTATACGGGAAAGCACTCTTCATGGATTCAAAACAAGGTTGGATAAGTTCCTACTGGAACAGAACATACGCAGGTAAGGCTAGACCAGGGGTGGGCAACTCCGGTCCTCGAGGGCCGGAATCCAATTAGGTTTTCAGGATTTCCCCAATGAATATGCATTGAAAGCATATTCATTCTGGAGGAGTGTGTGGCGCAGTGGTTGGATCTACAGCCTCAGCACCCTGGGGTTGTGGGTTCAAACCCTGCGCTGCTCCTTGTGACCCTGGGCAAGTCACTCAGTCCTCTATAGCCCCAGGTACGTTAGATAGATTGTGAGCCCACCGGGACAGATAGGGAAAATGCTTGAGTACCTGATTGTAAAAACCGCTTAGATAACCTTGATAAGCGGTATATCAAATCCTAATAAACTTGAAACTTGAAAGCTGTGCATGCAAATAGATCTCATACATATTCATTGGGGAAATCCTGAAAACCTGAATGGATTCCGGCCCTCGAGGACTGGAGTTGCCCATGTCTGGGCTAGACTCAAATAGGGCACTGGTCTTTTTGACCTAAGGGCCACCGCGTGAGCAGACTGCTGGGCACGATGGACCACTGGTCTGACCCAGCAGCGGTAAATCTTATGTTCTTAGGTGTGTGTACTTTTGTGATATGTATGTCTATATGTGTTATGTATGCACATGTGTTTATGTTGGTATAGTTATGTTTATACTTGGTTGTGTGTGTGCCTATGAAAGATTTCTTGTGTCTCTGTAGCATATGTATGTATTTATATCTGTGTTGGTTCTCTGTATATCTGTGATTGGGAAATGAGCCAAGAGGGGAAGTCATTCTGAAATGTGCAATTCCATAATTGCTGTAATTCTATGAATCTTGTGTTTGTATGCTGCAGCTTTTGGAACTTTTCCCAATTTGGAAGGTGCCAGTGATAGCTCAAGGGACTGTAACATCCTGAGTCAACTGTTGTGAGGCTGCCTCTCCTCCATCTGCATCAACACATCCCTCCCCCACCCCTCAATGGCATCAGCTCTACCTTTTACAGTGGCAAGAGCATGTCAGCCATTGACTCTACCCCAGGTTTGGATGCCAAAACAGTTCTAATGTTTAAACCTAAGGCAATGGTAGAAGCCTTGCAGAGAAGAAAGCCAATGAGGCAGACTTTTGATGCCCATGAATTCTAGTGCCCTAAGCTGGTGACATACCTGGCGCACACTTCATTAATTTAGGGTTACCAGACATCTGGAAAAACCCAGACATGCTCCCAGATGGACTTTCCAAAACCTGGCATTTGTTTGGGTTTTGGAAAGCCCTGACCAGTTCCAGCCACATCAAAACCTTCCTGGATAGAACTTTTATGTACCAAGCTAACAAACAACAACACTGGTTAGACAGCTACATAAATGGGGCAAGACTGACATATAATGCCTTTAGAAAAGCCATAAAAACTGCCTTATTCAACAGAATTGTTACCTAAAAAAGTATCTACTCCTAACACTACATATGTCCACTCCGGCTTTCAAATCTGAAATGTCTAACATTATATTCTGCTGCCTTTTTAAGACTCTGTTTGCTGTATTTTCACTGCCTTTTGTAAGATTCCATATGCGGTATCTCTCTGCCTTTTTGTAAGACTCTATATGCTCTTTGTAAGATTCTATACGCTGTATCCTGGACCTTTTGTAAAATTCCATATGCTTTTTGTAAGCTTCTATATACTGTATCCCGGACTTCAACACATTGTACCTCGCTGATTGTCCAGCTCTCTTCGGTGTGAACCGCCTAGAAGTCTCACGATTATGGTGGTATAGAAGAATAAAGTTATTATTATTATTATTAAAGGGCCTCTGAGGATGTGTGAAAGTCACACACATCTGCGCATGCTCCAGGCCCTACAGATGTGGCTGGAGCTGGTTGTAGAAGAGAGGAGGTTTACCAGGGATGGGGCTGGGGGGCAGAATGGGGTGGGGCTGGGGGGTGGAACGGGAGGGGGGAGGAACCAGAGGTAGAACAGGGCGGGGTTGTGTGTCTGTGGTTTTCTTTTTCAAAATATGGCATCCCTACATAAACTTGTCCCATTCACCACCTCCCTTTTTGTGATTCTAGAGTTGCCTTCTAGTGTTCAACCCCACAGTCTTCCTGCTCTTCAACTGGCTGAACCTATCTACAGTCTGTACTGTTAGTTACCCTGAAATAAGATGGGGCAGGCTTATTCATGAGGGAGGTTTGGAGATCTACAGATACCTTTTAAACTCTTAAAAATATAATCTAAAAATGAATGCAAAATCATCAGAAATCTCAAACCTTTTTTCCAGTTTCAGGCCGATGAGAAGTCTTATGACTCTGGAAGGAAGGGTGTCCCCCCTTTTGGGTCTAGATTCTGCCAGTGAAACAAATTAAGGGTGGACACAGTTTATTATTTTTTGGTTGTACTTCGGGGTATATTGTCCCATTCCTCCTATTATATTGATAACGTGTATTCCAGGGGTGTCCAACCTGCGGCCCCGTGAAGTATTTTGTGCGGCCCCGGTCCAGGGCGATGCAGTGTTTTCCTCTGCTGCCCCCAGGTGTTTACCGTCTTGCCGGCTCCCTCCTCTGTCTTGCTGCAGCATTTGTGAGGCCTCAGAAACATTTTATTCGGCCAATGCGGCCCAGGGAAGCCAAAAGGTTGGACACCCCTGGTGTATACTATGTTTACCATGCTAAGTTTACATACATAAATATATATATATATATATATATATATATATATATATATATAATACTATGCTTTCATGTACTGTATAATACTACATCTGCCATGCTATGTTTGCCATGCTATGCTTATATATATAATATCTTTTGCATGCTATGCTAAGCTTGTAAATCTAAAACTATCCCCCTTTTTTACTAAGGTGCGCTAACTGATTAGTGTGCGCTAATCGAATTAGCACGCGCTAAACGCTAACGCATCCATAGACTAACATGCACACGTTAGCATTTACGGTTAGCGCACCTTAGTAAAAGAGGGCCTATGTTTGCTAAGCTGCCATCCTAGGTTTGGTCATACAATGCTCGTCATGCTATGTCACACCATAGCATGTTTGTCAGGTTATGCTTTACCATGCTTTGTTATGTATGTAAACTTATAACCCATTCTGAGCTCTCCTGGAAGGATAGGATATAAAACCAAATAAATAAATACATTTTTGCATATTTCAGATGCCTTCTTCATAGAATTACCCATAATGTGTCTTTTTACCATTTTTTTCCATGTACAAAGTTTCACTCCATTTTGTTAAATAGGAAGGCAAATCAAAAATTAAAGGCAATTGTTAAATTGTGCGATAACCAGAACAGAGCTAGCAAAATGCAACATATGTACTTGTGCATTGCCTGTTGGGTAGTTCATCCGCGCACAGTGCAGCACACAACTTTTAGTCGTGTGGCAGCCACGAGGTCAGAAACACGGATGCCCCACTGCAAGATTGCACCATCATAAAACAACATGCAGCAATGCACTTTCTTTGGGCAGAGAAAGTGAAACCTGTGGAATTTCACTATAGTATACTGACTCAGTATGAACATAGCATGATGAGTTAACGAAAGGTTTATAAATATTGGGAGTTACACTGAATCAGAATTGGACTATGCAGAAACAAGTTGATATGGAAATCCACAAGGCTTTCCATACTTTATGGAAATTGCAGACAGTTAGGGCTCATTTTGATATCACTGCATTTAAATTTCTGGTCCAATCGTCGGTACTGGGACACATGGATTACTGCATTATAGTCTATCTTGCAGGGGTAAAGAATATTTCCAGAGTACGACTCATACAGAACACAGCGGTGAGACTGATTTATATTCTGAAAAAATATGATCATGTATCTCCCTTTTATCGCAAATTACATTGGCTACCTATAGACGCCCGTATCATTTTCAAATTTGGTTGCATTTATTATAGAATTATAACTGGTCAGGCACCCTCATACCTGTTGGATGTATTCACAGTTTTTAATCCAAACAATTCCCGCAAAGCTCGTGCTCTTTTTGTTTACTCTTCAGCGAAGGGATGTAAGTTTAAAAGATATCACGAACGAACAAGGACACCCTCTGGGACAAAGATTTTAAGCAACTATTCTCTCTGTCCATGTCATACTTGGATTTTAGAAGACATTTGAAGACCTATTTTTTCTCTAGATTTCTGGGTAATTAATTACTTCTGAGTTTCATTTGCGACTTAGGTTAATTATTTGTAAACCGCATAGATCCTCACAGTTATGCGGTCTATAAGTTGTTTTATGTTATGTATGTTATGTTATGTGTTGGGCAGATGCCTTGATTAGAAAGGGGCGTTACATATGCAATACTTGTCTAGGTTGCTGTTTGTGACCTTCAGTTTTATTTTATATTTAAATTATAATGCATTCATATATAAGCTATTTTTATTTATTTCTGATCATTAAAAAGACTGTTTTAGCCCACTTTGGTTTGCACTTTTGGAAAGTGATATCGCCCCAGACTGATTAGCATGCAAGATAGTAAGAGTACTCATTTTGCACAAAACCACGCACTGCTCTCAAGTCTCAAATCCTTAAAGTTACCCACTCTACACACTTTCAGTTCCTCTCGGAGGAAACATGCTGGCAAATGTCAGTATTGATAGCACTCACTAGGTCCAAGATAGCAAGTGTCTCACCACATGAGGGAACGGAGGGAGCAGGATATCTAGAGAAAAAAAGGTGATTATGTGCTCAGGAAAGAAGAAATAAAAAAAAATTCTGAGAGCAGCCCAAGAGAATTCTAAAAGGTATAATCAAGCCCATGCAGTACTGAGGCCATCTTCTGATTGGAAGACAACACTGCATCCTCGACCTGGATTACATGCAATTGAAGTGAATTTTGCTGGACAGAAATGATGGCATGCCACACTGTGGAATAGTTTGTAAAAAGTGTTTTAGAAACAGAGAGAAGTTAAATGACTGTATGACATGGAGAGTGATACACTGCCATAGGTGTCAACATTTCAAAATGATTGAGGTGCCAAATGAAATACAAATTCCTCCTTTCAACACAAAAGAAGGAGCTGGCTCGATATATTGGGGTGTTGCATCCACTGCACCTGCATAGCTGGCTCCTACGCTGACAGTATAAGACATCCAAAGTCTTGCCAATGAGAAATTTGGGTCAATACTGGTGGATGGCACAGTAATTAACATTCAGTCTAACACAAGCCCTGTGTCAAGTTACAAGCAATTATCAAGGCACTTCAAGATTATATTTTGAGATGCAAACTATGGGCTCCTTTTACTAAGGTGCGCTAGTGTTTTTAGCACGTGCTGCAGATTAGCGCGTGCTGCCCCCGTGCTACGTATAAAAACTAATGCCAGCTCAATGGTGGCGTTAGCGTCTAGCGTGCGCGGCAATGCAGCACATGCTAAAACCGCTAGCGCAGCTTAGTAAAAGGAGCCCTATGACATAACTGAGATCAGAATGATTACAAGACCAAAACTTCAAGGACAGTAGTTCTGGCCAAAAAAGCACGAGTGATGACTGGCTCCATCAATCTATGGTATTATTTATTATTAATTTATGAAATAAGGAGAATCAGAAAGTGAGTGAGAGGAAAGCAGTGCTTCCATGAAAATAGAAGGTCATGCTCACTGAAATAATGTATGTTCCAGAACTGTTCTACAAATTGTTACCTCACATTGAAATCTATAAAATGAGAAATTCTACAGCAAGATAGATAGGTGCTTCTGGTTATAGGTTTTACAAGTAATCAATAAATATCGATAAAACACCCCATTGCAAAAAACACAGGAAAAACTGAAAAACTCTGTTTCATGCTTGTTTTGTATCCTCCATTCTGTTTTTGTGCTTTTCTTAGCTGACAACTCTCAAGTGACACAATTGTATATATCCAATTACACTGGAAAAGATACCCAGCAATAATAGTGTGAATGGTATGAAAATACCTATAAACACTGATTTTTTATTTTTTTTTTGTACTATCCAAACTTACAAATCTTTACAGCCAAAAATGCTCACCCCGTCAATTGAAAAAAAATAGTATATAGTTTCAAGTTCCAGTTTCAAGTTTATTAATTTTTGATATCCCGCAAATTGTATAGCAACTAAGCGGCATGGCATACAATAAAAATACTGTAAATACAAATAACTAGTAATGTTAAAAAATAAAACAATAAAATAATTATAAAAACAATGTGTGACACAAGAGGATAAAGGAAGAATTACAATATATAATAAGAAAGCAAGGGGGAGGGTAACACACGGGGTCTGGGAACAGTCTATATGCTTCGTCTGGGATGATTGGTATTACAGATTATAGAAACTGATGCGGTATTTGAAAAAAGGCTGGCAAGAAGCCACACACATCTGGGATAACTTGAAAGTGTTCTTTATTCATATTTTTAGATTGTCCTTAGCATGCAGATGTTATCAGGCCTATTGCAACATACATGAACCTTATCCCACTCTAGTCTGCCAGCATCAGCAATATCTGGAATGAAGCAAAGATATACTACACTCATGGCTAGACAGCAATAAAAATATGGCAGAGACTAAACATGGCTGTCCATGCTTCATACATCTGTCTGCTTCTATGTCAATAGCCTCTTTAGCATTTACATGTTTCCCCGAAAATAAGACCTATCCCAAAAATAAGCCCTAGCATGATTTTTAAAGATGCTCCTAATATAAGGCCTACTCCAAAAATAAGCCCTAGCTAAGATCGACCCCCCCCCCCGAACCCCCCTCCCTCCCGAATGTCTTCTACATTCCCTGATTCCATCCCTGACACTAGTGCTGCCTAATTTGCTGAAAAAAACGGACTCGTCAATTCAGCAACCCTCATCCCTGCTGCTTTAGGAGGCCTCGGAGCGGAGGCATGTTAGTCTCACGGTGGAAGAGTCAGTGGGGTTCTGCTGCACAAGGGAATGGGCGAGAAGGGAGGAAAAAGGAAAGAGGAAGAATAGGGGTAGAGGAAAGGGGGAGATGATTGGTGTAAATGAAAAAAATAAGACATCCCCCAAAATACGCTCTAGTGTGTTTTTTTGGACCAAAATTAATATGACACTGTCTTATTTTCAGGGAAACACAGTACATGACTTCTGTGTTAAGTAAATTAATGGAACATTTTTAAAACAGAAAATAGTGGTTTCTGGAATTTGATGGATTACATAACTCAAAGCAACATGCATTCACTAGAAGCAGGTCTTGTCAGACATATCTGATCTATTTCTTTGACTGGGTGACCAGAAAATTGCATAGTGGGAAAGCGCAAGATGTAGTGTATTTAGATTTTAGCAAAGCCTTTGACAGTGTTCCATACAGGTGTCTAAAAAATAAATTGAGTGCCCTTGGTATGGGTCCCAAAGTGATGGAATGGGTAAGATCCTAGTTGAGAGGAAGGCGACAGAGGATAGTAGTCAATGGAGATCACTCTGAGGAAAGGGATGTTATCAATGGTGTACCTCGAGGTTCACTTATAAGGCCTGTTTTGTTTTGTTTTTTTAACAATTTTGTAAGCGATATTGCTGAAGGGCTATCAGGTAAGATTTGCCTCATTGTGGATGATACTCAAATCTGCAATAAAGTAGACACCACTGATGGAGTGAATGTGAATTAATATGAGGAAGGACCTAGTGAACCTTCTAGAATGCTCTGAAAATTGACAGCTAAGATTCATTGCTAAGAAATGCAAGGTCATGCGTTTGGGCTGCAAAATCCTGAGGGAACAGTACAGTTTATGGGCTGAAGACCTTTTGTGTACAAATGAAGAGAGGGACTTGGGTGTGATAGTATGTGATCTTAAGGTGGCCAAACAGGTTGAAAAGGAGACAGCAAAAGCAAGAATAATGCTTGGGTGCATAGGGAGAGAAAAAAAGGAGGTATTGATGCTCCTGTATAAGACTCTGATGAGAACTCATTTAGAATATTGTGTACCATTCTGGAGACCACATCTTCACAAAGATATAAACCGGATTGAGTCAGTCCAGAGGAAGGATATTAAAATGGTCAGTTGTCTTCATCATAAGGCTTTTGGAGACAGATGTAAAGATCTCAATATATATATTTTAAAGGAAAGGTGAGAGAGAGGAGATATGAGACAGATGTTTAAATCACAAAATATGAAAAAATGTTATTAGCCAAGTGGTGGCGACATCCACTGAAAAGACATTTATTTAAAGTGGAGAAAAAGTCTCACTCATTTAATATTTAGATGACAACCAACTGGATTTCTAGCCGTTCAACATAGGTATCATAGGCAAAAAAAATTTCACAACTATCAAACTGCAATTTTCAAAATGGGATATACTCCAAGTTTCAAGTTTCAAGTTTAATAATAATTTGATTAATCGCTTAATCTAAATTCTAAGCGATGTACATACTGATAAAATTACAATATAAGGGGGATAATACAGTAACTAAGACTAACAAGACTATTGACGAATTTAACAAGACTAGAAACACAGGGAAGAGATGGGAAAAAGTTACAATTTGTGTAGAAGATGAAAAAACAAGTAAGGTGAACACATAAGGAAAGGGGAGTAAAAAAAAAAAAAAAAAAATTATTTCAATAAAATTGTAATAAGAAAAATAAAATTAGTTCATAGACTAAAAGGTTGGTGTGGAAAAGCCTCTTAAGATTAGTTTATGAAGGCATCTTTAAAGAGAAAAGTCTTCAGTTTACTTTTAAATTTTTCTATATTAGTTTCTTCCCTTAAATGGCTAGGGAGGGAATTCCAGGTTTGGGGAGCTGTGACTGAAAAGATCAACTGTCGTCGAGTATTTATAATTTTAAGGGAGGGGATAGTTAGCAAATGCTGTTCAGCGGATCTTAAAGTTCTTTTGGAGGTGTAAGGGATTAGTAACTTATAGATAAAAGCTGGGGTTTTAGAAAGAAGAAAATAGAGAAAAAGAACAAAAAACATTGTTGAACTTATCTTCACATCATGATGTCAATCTCCAAAGCGCTGTGCTCTGACCCAGCATGCTGATTTTTCTGCTAAAGCGTCCTCATCAGATTCACAGCGTTGTAGTGAAGAAAAGCAGTTCTACTTTCCAACAAGGCTCTTGTTTCGCCAACGAGTGGCTGTGTCAGGGAAACATTTCCAAAAAGTTCTCGCTGTCTCCAACTACGTACACTGTTTAACTCCAAAATGACGACCAGATTTTAGCCCCGCTACTCATGACGTCACTTCCGCTGTGACCATAAAAAGAAGAAAACACTAATAAAATGCACACCATTGAATTTTCTGATTCAGTCCGTGTCCAAGAAAAAAATAAATCGCTGTTCACTCTGGTATAACCTTAGCTTCACATCTCCTCTTCATTGTGTCACTAGTGTGTGAACAAGCACAAAACACCGGAACTCATTAAAGGAATGCTGAGTCAACACATCCTCCTGCGAGTAATGTTAGAACGATGCTCAAACAATCGGGTCTTCAAACTCTGTGCCGTATGACCTATGTAACACAGGTCACACAGACAAATAATAGCATATACCAAACCTATGGTCTCACAGGTGGCTGCAAATGTCATAGTCCATGTTTTTCTGCCTGGAATGTAGACCTGGCCACCTTCATTAATTAAAGAACAACAGCAAAGTAAACCCACCCTCCTCCCTTCAGTGTTAGACCATACATCAGATGGGCAAAGAAGAACCTTAAGGTTTCTGTTAGGGGAAAAAGCTATTTTACATTCCAAAGTCTGGACATTTATTCTTAGTTTATAACAAAGGCCAGAGACTTTTAATTTTTCTTCCCAATCGTGAGATTATAGAAAATCGCAAAACATCTGCGATTGAGTTAGTATCCTCTGTTTAGTCTTATATTGTAACAACTGATCCCGAGAACTATATCTATCCCGTTTATAAGCCTTTGAAATCACAGTTCTAGGATAGCCCCGCTCTCATATTTAGCGTTCAAAATTTTAGCTTGCTCAACATATTCTTCTATAGAATGAACGTCTATATCGGAAAAACTGGGATACTGGTAAGTTATTTTTCAATGTACTCGGATGCATACTTGTTTAAATACCTACATGGCATAAATGTGCATGAAGCAAGTCTCTTTCATTTGAAAGAAAGCTCCGGAATGAGAGGGCATAGGATGAAGTTAAGAGGGGATACTAATCTAAGGAAATACTTTTTTATAGAAAGGGTGGCAGATGTGTGGAATAGTCTCCCAATAGAGGTGGTGAAGACAAAAATTGTGTCTGAATTCAAGAAAGCATGTGAGATCTCTTAGGGAGAGAAGGAGCTGCGGATAGGCAGACTGAATGGACAATTTGGCCTTTATCTGCCATCATGTTTCTGTTTCTACTGTGCCAGGGAAAAGCCTGTCACTGGTTTAAACCCAGTAATTGTGAAAACTGTTCCTATTCCTAGGGAGAGGGAAAAGCCCAGCAAACCTGTCACCAGTCCTAAAGAATAGAGGGAGTGCAGCTAAGAGGGCTACTACCAGCCCCTATCATTTCTTTTATGAACAGAGTGCTGACTCTCACATTAGCCCCCAAGCAAAACTGGTTGACATAGAAAGGGTTAAGGAAAGGGATGGGACAAAGAGAAATGCAGTACTCATGGCATGATATGTGGCTGCCAGGAACTCCGAGGGGAGGAAGTTTCAGAGAAAGCTTAGAACACCCTATAGGAAGCCAAGTTCCAGTGCCTGTGCCTCATAGGAACTATGTTTAGGGAAATTACAAAGCTGATGGGGACATAGCTCCAAGGCAATACCTAGCCTGGAGGAAGGAGCAACTGGAACATATTTATCCAGAAACCACCCAAGAAAAGGGTATGTCCTCACGTTCAGAGGGGGAGGAAAGACTCTCTGGTGCAGATATCTCTATGGAAATAGAGAACAATTTCCCTGACATTCTAGAGCAGGGGTGTCAAAGTCCCTCCTCGAGGGCCGGAATCCAGTCGGGTTTTCTGGATTTCCCCAATGAATATGCATTGAAAGCAGTGCATGCAAATAGATCTCATGCAGATTCATTGGGGAAATCCTGAAAACCCGACTGGATTCTGGCCCTCGAGGACCGACTTTGACACCTGTGTTCTAGAGAGTGAAACTACAATGGATTGGAATTCAGGAGGAGATGAAGGAATGTATGAAGAATGTATGAGTGAGTAATGCACAATTTAGAAATTGGGAAATGAACTATACTGAAGTAGGTGGTGCTAAGGACTGTAATATGCAGTAGTGGTAGTATGTTTAAATGCTTAGGGAATGATTATGTGGTTTTGGTAGCAGGTGCTGAGAAGCCTATTCCCTTTAGCATTAAGTGCTGAGTGAATAGGGGGATGAGTTTAAAGCTGGTTTGGTACTAGAAGGGATTAGAGTCCTTATGCAAACTCAAAGCCCTGAGCTACTAAGAAACCATTATAGTGGGAACTTCGGGAGGGTATATGACCATCATATCATATTGGGTGGAACAGCTCCCCTCTCCACTGAACCAGGATTAGGATCAGATCAGTTAGGTGTACGTGGTTTTCAGGAAAGTCAGAAGAGAACTTCCCATGTGTTGCATAATAAGTGCGTAGCATTAGTAGTTTTCCAGAAGCACAAGAGAAGAAGAGAGTGAGGACAAGGCGGCCTCTGGGCCAACCCTGATGCCAAGCCAAAGAAACACTGGTTCTGTGGACGTTATGTTGCAAAGATTAAACCAGAGAAACAGCTGTACTATGTAAAGAGCACAGATATTTTTCTGATTGTTTTTGCATCCTGATGAATAGTTTTGTATGCTTCCAAACATGGACTGAACTATTAAGACATGTGGGCCAAATAAAGGACTGGCATATGGTGCCTAGAGGCCAACCTGTTGAATTATAAACTAAGGGAATACATGTTTTTGAACTGTTGCTTGGCTTATAGACAGAGTCTGTATCTCATCTGATGCCATTGCCTCATGGCCCTCCAATAAGAGCTGGATCTTGCACCTGTAGCAAGAACTGGGATCCCTGCCCCATAGGCAGACCCCAGCCCTGTCACACTATGCATCTGTGCAAATGTTTTAAATTTAAACAAGTATGCATATAACATCATGTCATGTTTTTAAGTTAAACAAATATGTGTTTAACATCAAGAATCTAGTTCACTGGTTTTTGTACAAGTAATTAGTAATTGCTGTCTAGCATCATCATCCATCCCCGCTAGAACTACTGGTGTTAACTTTCCATCTTCCTCTAAGTCCACCTCGTCTCTTGCCTCATCTGTTGTTAGCAGAGGGCCCTCATCACAAACCATCAACAAAGGATACAAATCCAAAAAAATGATATTGTTTCACATTTTTTAACAACTAAACCTCATGCATTTATTCATGTGATCTGCCAGGTACCTGTGGCTTGGACTGTACACTGTTGGAGACAGAATGCTGGACTCCATAAACCTTGGCATGACTCAACATGGCTTTCTTATGCTCTCATGCTTAATCTTGCCTGAAGTTCAGCTATAACTGGTTTGAAATCATTTGATGTCAAACTCATTTTGAGTCATTTTATTATTCAGTTCTTAAAGTTCACATAATGCTTTCTATTATGAAACTGTTAATAAGGAGGTATGATGTGACAGAGTGCAAATTGTGTGGAAAATCCTGAGTCCATAGAAGCTCTAAGTAAAATTCTTGCCTATATAACACTTAGCCATGAAGTGTCAGATGTCTTATATCAAAACCTTTTCCTCACTTTCTTCTTCACTAGCTTTATGCAGGATTAAATATGGTAACAGGCTGTTTACCCCCACAATACGAGATAAAAAGGAAATAAGGAGAAATAGAGTCCCAAAATATTTCCAAGTCATAATAGTACTGTGTTTAACATCTACGTGGAATAACTGGAAAAAAACAACAACCAAGAGGAAGTAAAGAAAATGAATGAGACATATGCGCCCTTATACAGAGGTGAATTGTTTTTTAATGCAGGTTATGCAAGTGTATCCTCAATCCAGTAGCTGCAATAGATAAAGGCTAAATAGGTCGATAGTTGAAACCACAAGATGACAATCACGTTCAGTCTTCCAGATAAACTTGCCATGTATGCAAGCGTTAACCCAGTGCACAGATTTGCAATATTGAATCGGGAAAGGTAGTAATATTGAGCACACTTTCACCGTACGCTACATTTTAAAAGAAAAAAAACAAAACAAAATAAAAGTCTGCTGAGGCAGGTTAAGCTTGACTTTCTAAATAAGATTAATGCACATGGTCTACACAAATTATACTGGTGTCAGTCACGGAGCTGCTTTCTAACTTGTACCCGAAACAATACTGGCATTGGCAAGCAATACAAACACATTTTCAAACTAATGCAGACAGTGGGTTCACTTTGTAACCCGAAGTCTCAGTGCAAAAGAAGGTGTGCATTAATTGCCAATGGTTACGTTTTGTTTGGCTTTGTTTCATTGTTAATTAAGATTAACGACGGCAGTTCACAGAGTTGTCGCCACAATAGTCATGGTGATGAAAATCATATTTCTACAAACTGTTTTTCTGAACTTCTTTAAAAAGTTAGAGATGGAGATGGGTGCTATGCTGTGTTATCATTTTAAAATATCAGCTCTGTGATTTAAGGGGGTCAAGAAATCGGACCTGGTGGCTCAGTGGACCAATCACTGGCCATTGTACACCAGAAGTATATAGGCTCAGTTTTCCTCAAATTACACCAAAGTGCTGTTAGTCCATTAGCATAGGCATAAGCAACCTACTGTCATACATTTTCATGGCCCTATTTAAGGGATCCTCCCTGCTGTGAATTAGGTGATATTAAAAATAATGGAGGTAAGAAACAGATTTGTCTGTATTTGTTGGATGAAGCTGTTGTTTAGGTCTGCTGGCATCTTGGGTTTTTTTTAAGGCTATGCCGGACTGTTGTATTTTGGCCCCTTGGAGCATTTGTTTAAGAAGTGTGTTTTGTTTATGTTTGCATATGTTATTATGTATGTTTTGGTGTTCTCGGTTTTGGATAAAGGTGGATTACAAATAATAATCTATAGATTATAACATTCAGCCCATGGTGGTCAGCGCTATTTTAAATGCTGACAGTTGCAGGATGAATTAGCCCCCAGGCCATATCTGAGAACTGACACTGAATATCTAGGACTAATTTAAGTAGGGCTGGCTGCCAGATTTTATGCAGGTCCTGGATAATATTCTGCCAGGGCCTGCATAAGACAGTTATGCAGCTGGGGCCTGCATATCGGCTGTGACCTGCATGTCAATGAAACATCATTTGAGAGCCCTGGGATCTCCCTTTTGTCCCCCAAAACAGCCCCCTTTTCTTCCCTTCCCCTCTCCCAGGCCGTGACAATAACAACCTTGCTACACCCCCCTCCCACACCCAACCCCCCCCCAAAAAAAAAAACCATTCTCCAACACTCAACCCCTTAGCCCCTGATCAGATTTTGCCCTGCCAGGCATACCTCCGCTCCCTGGTGGTTCAGTAAATTCAATGGGGGCAGGAGTGAAGCTCATTTCCTCCTGCCCCTTGTGGCAGCCTCAAGAAAATGGACGCTGTAACCTGTCATGGCGGCTTATATATTTGTGTAGTGCTGCAAGCTGCCATGACATTTCATGGCAGCCATTTTCTTGAGGCAGCCACAAGAGGTAGAAGCATGCTACATCGACCCCACTAGGCCATCTTGGAATGGAGATAGGCCTGGGGGAACCTAGCTAGATGGGAGGGGGGGAGACATTTGGGGGGAAGATTGTTAATTTTATGGTTTGGGGAGAGTAGGAAGGGAAGCAGGGGAGTTGTGAGGTATGGAAGAGGGCTTCCAGATCTCTCAAATGATGTTTTTCATAGTTATGTGGATCCTGGTCAATATTCAGTGCCAGGACCCACATAGCTAAGTGGGCTAAATTAGGACAGCTTTTAAGCTTACCTAAATTTGCCCACTTAGCTATATTGGTGCCTACACTAAATATTGTTGGCACCCCATAACTAAGAGCTCCTCTCCAAAAATCTTCCCTCTACCACTCCAGTTACGGTATATGAGTTTGTCGTGCCACTGGGGCTTGTGCACACCTGAAAAGCTGAAAACTATGTCGTCAGTAGTTTCACTACAGCAGGGCCTCCCAAGGCAGACAGGTTTCAGTGGAGACGTCAGACTAACAATTTACCGCCCAACTGGGCAGCAGCAGATGGGCAGTTTTGGAGGCAGAGGATCGCGACAAAAGCAACAACATCAAATTTATACTGAGCAGAAGAAAGGTCCGGCAATCTACTTCTGTAGCCTGCCACGAAAACTTGATGATGAGATCTGTAATTCATCAAGTTGCTAGAACTCAAACACAAGTCGATAGCACCTAACAACGATGACCACACCTTAGCTGCCCATTTTTTAATGGCCGGTCAGAGCCAATATTTAGCAGCACTGCCCAGTTAAATGTCACTGAATATCAGAGGCTGGGCAGACAGGAGCAATTTAAGTGGACCGAAGTCTCTCCAGCCCACTTAAATTGCTTTGACAATTGGACAGAATATAAATACACTGTATACTGTCCACATTGACCCTGACTGAAATAATGTATAAGCACCGCACCGTTGAAGCTTGTGTCTACCATCTGGAATTACTAAAGCATGAAAGCCATAAAATCATTGATGTATTGGAAGACTTACTGTCATGCCTCTGCGGGATAGATATCACGTTCCAAAGCGCTTGCTTTTTGACTGCTTTGGCTCTCCTGTCCGATACAGTATTCTGTCATTCGGAAAATGTCGCTCTCTGCATTATGTATACATTCAGAAAATGCATTTCTCCAAGGACTGATGGAAAGAAGCGACAATAAACAACAGTGGTATATTCTATTTTTCTCCCTAGTGGCTATGTTGTTTTTTGGACAACTGAATAAATTATGCTGAGGGTTTTTTCACACTTGGAGACACTTGTCTACAGGTACAGGTCACTCTGCTAAATGTGACTGTATGTATTTTTCTGGCTTAGTTTTAAGATTCCAAGAGCCAAAATATGTATGTTCTAACTACAAATAGAAGGGAGAAGGTTAGCAAAATAAATTTTAACAGAAAAAGTATCCAAGTAACCTAGTGTTACCGACCAAGCTGGGAGCTCTGTTAAAACTCTAGAAAAACCAATTATGGAATCACCATGAAAGACCCAGATGCACTAAAGTGTCTGATCTTCTAGCAATCATTGCTAAACCAGTTTGGCTGGTTAGCAACAACCCAATTACCCAACCCAATGTTCTAAATGTTTCACTGCATGTTTTTCCATGCGTTCATACATTCTCTGACTCTACCGTGCAGATGACCTCAATGCTATTAAAATGAGGTCATTAATATTAAAACAAGCCATCTGATCGATGGCCTAACATCACAAAGGCATGCACAAAATTTTGCAATGGCTAAGAACAACCTGAAAAAAATGACAGATCTGCCATATTCATTTTTTTTTATGGGCACAGATGTGTATGTATAACACATGCACAATAACTGCCCCATAAAAAAAAGTTGAGCCCCCCCCAACCCCTGGAGCAAAAATAGAGAGAGGCAGGAGGGATGCCCACTTTCTCTTGCTGCCAAAACCTCCCCATGCTGCAAACTGCCTCCACTTCCCCATCCCCAAACTTGAAAAAAAATCAGCAGGAGGGATTCCCACTCCCTCCTGCCACTGCGTATCCCCCCTCTGTGGATCTGACCCCCCTCCCTCCCCTTTCCTACTTCCCATATTTTGAATAAAATTTGGCAGGAGGAATGCCCATTCCCTCTTGCTTCAGTCCCCCGGTCATCACACCCCGGCCCACCCTGCATCTCTTTCCTGAAGAAGATGGCAGGAAGGATGCCCAGTTCCTCTTGCCCACAGGTAAAATGATGGGTCTTTCCAAAATCATGGGCCTTCCCTTTCTCGGTGCATCCTGGGATGTGTGAGGAGGGGCCTAAGGCCCTGATTGGCTCATGATAAAGTGGGAAGGGAAAGGCCCGCCATTTTGGAGAGGTGGGTCTGTGGGCAGGAGGGACTGTGCATTTCTCCTGCTGTCTTCATCAGAAAAGAGGTACAGGGGTGGGTCATTGGGTATGGGGGAGTCAAGGGGGCCAGAGGGTTGAGTCAGTAGAGCGTGGACATCCCTCCTGCTGACTTTTTATTAAAAATACGAGGAGTGGGCAAGAGGGGTCCTGGCATGAGGGGAGTTGGTTCTGCAGGAGGGGGTTGGTTCTGTGGAGGGGGGCACCTGGTAGCAGGAGGGAGTGGATATCCCTCCTGACAATTTTTTTTGAAAGTTCAGGGTTAAGGAAGGGGAGGCAGTTCATGGCATGGGTGGGGTTCATGGTGGCAGGAGGGAGTGCGCATCCCTCCTGCCTCTCTTTATTTTTGTTTTGGGGTCATAATTGGGGGGAGGGGCTTGAAATTTTTTTAATGGGGCAGATATTGTGAATGTGTAGCACATGCACATCTGTGCCATTTTAAAAAAGTTTTTAAAAAGTCTTCCTTTCCCAAACAGCTGAGTGGCAAGAGGTTGATTTGGGGCTTCCCCTGCTGCTAAGCTGTTCGGGCTTCCCCTGCCAGCTCTGTGCACGTGTGAGAGTCACCTTCTCTGCAGTCCACTGCACTGCCCATCAGGCTACTCCAGAGACCTGCTTTCAGCTCTACTAGGATTGGCCATAGTATCTGCAACTATAATAGAGACAGATATGTACTGTTTCATGCAGATATTTGGGGAGTGGGAGGGAGGCGGTGACCACTGGGGGAGTATGTGCTGGTCATATTTTCATCCCTCCAGTGGTCATCTGGTCAGTTTGGGTACCTTTTTTGACTCTAATTCCTTTTAAAAACAGGTCTAGCCCAAAACACCCAAATTGTGCCTTGGAAATTGTGTAAAATGTTTGATTATTGCTGTAAAACGTCCAAGTGCTAATCCCACCCAAAACGTGCATCTAATATACCCCCTTAAGATTTAGACGCACTAGAGAATAACAACCAGAAAGACATCTAAAAAGTCAGGTTTAAAAATGCCCACTTGGACATTTTGACTAGTAAGAGGTCTAAGGGCTCCTTTTACTAAGCCACGTTAGGACATTAACGCGCGGAATAGTACGCGCTAAATTGCCCTGCGCGCTAGACCTTAATGCCAGCATTGAGCTGGCGTTAGTTTTTCCACATAGCACGTGGTGTAGTGTGCGGTAATTTCCTGCGTGCGCTAAAACGCTAGCACACTTTAGTAAAAGGAGCCCTAAGTGCCGGTTTATGCCATCTTTTGGATGTCTATCTTTTTGAAAATGAGCCCCCATAGCCATTCAATTCTCATGTAAAATATTTTTTTTTTAAATTGAAACTTTAAATGCTGCCCAATTTTTTGGGGGGGTCATATTTCTCAGAACTGGATAGAGTATTTGCCAAATAAGTTTATAAAATAAAACCTTTAACTGCTAGGGAGGTTGTGGATGGTGCACAAATTAAAAAAAAAAATACTTTAATTGATATACGAATGCCAACATTATAAAAAAATATATATAATTGCATAATTAGAATATAAATCATTAAACAGAGGTGCAACTGCTCAGAAATCTGAAGGAAGGAAGGATTAAAAAAAATTGGATACTGTGATACCAGGGGACAAGTGAAAGTAAAATGAAAAAGTGAATCATATTGGTCGAAGGATACTCCTACCTGTTATTGATGAGATAGTATAAAACAGGATAAAATTTATAGAGGAAACAAAATAGAATGTGGAGTTTTTATTGATAAAAGTGCCATGTGTGATAGGGAACAGTATAGTGGTGAAAGAGAAATGCTGACAAAAATTAGGCAGTCTAACAAATTTGGAAACACAGAAATAGTGGGGATTTCAATTAAACTAGGATTGATCAGGTACATGTATCATCAGGACATACTAAAAAGATAAAATTTCTATATGCTATAAGGAGATAATTATGCAATTGTGTATCTGTAAATATGAATCCAGAGGTCACCTGGTAGACGCCTATTTTTCTTTGCAGACTATTAGAGTAGCAGCAAAACTACACGCCTATAATTTAGGTACAAACATTTACACAATCCATAGAGTTGGCATAAATGCTTATGCCAAATATCATAGATATGTACATAGCTTACTATATAGTATTCTATATGTTGCATGGGTAAATATGAATCCCTCGTTAAAAAGATGAAGTCAGATCAATAGAATAATTCAAACCAATGAGAACTACCGTAATCAACCACTAAATCATCCGGAACAGCAGTGATTGATAATTATGTGGCAGGACATATTGTTATGAGTCAGCCTGAACAACGACAATTAATAATGCAGTAGGATACATGTTTTACTCAAATCCCCTAAAGAAGCCAATCACAAGGACAAAACAGGCCCCGTTGGGATTTTGGCATAAAGAAGTGTCAACAATATGTTTATTTTGTTTAATTTTGAATTATTTGCACAGATTTTGCACTTAATTATAAAAAAAGGGGGGGTTTTTTGACCGATGAAAGATATTGTACCCCCTTTGCGCATCAGATATGAATTGATCATCTATGTGACTGGTCACTGAGGTCCTTTTCCCCTTGATTTAAAAAAAATATTAAGATTATGAAATGAAATAAAATTTTCAAAAAGTGGTATTTAGTGGTTGATTAGATCTCATTGGTTTAAATATGAGTCCCTCCCAGACTGCACCTATGTGTATGTCTTCCTGTAAAATATGCACTATGCAAATTATGCATGTATTTACAAATTAGCTGGCTTTTATGCACATATATAGAAACATTGCAATCAGATGGCTGGACACATTGAAAACAATCATGGGGATGATGCTGGAGGACTTTACCAGATTAGACAAAACTGATTTCTTTTTAGATCTGTAATTCATCAAGTCGTTAGGACTCGAGAGAGTGGTAGAAATCTGGAACGCTCTTCTGGAGGCTGTTATAGGAGAAAATGCCCTCCAGGGATTCAAGACAAAAGTTAGACAAGTTCCTGCTGAACCAGAACGTACGCAGGTAAGGCTAGACTCAATTAGGGAACTGGTCTTTGACCTAAGGGCTGCCGCGGGAGCTGACTGCTGGGCACGATGGACCACTATTCTGACCCAGCAGCGGCAATTCTTATGTTCTTATGTTGATGGCACCTAAGAGATAGAAACAGAGAAAAATGAAGGCAGCTAAAGACCATATGACCTATAAAAAGGATGGAGTCAGTCCAGAGGAAGGCTATTAAAATGGTGTGTGGTCTTCGTCATAAGACGTATGGGGACAAAGATCTCAATCTGTATACTCTGGAGGAAAGGTGGGAGAGGAGAGATATGATAGAGACGTTTAAATACCTACGTGATGTAAATGCGCAGGAGTTGAGTCTCTTTCATTTGAAAAGAAACTCTGGAATAAGAGAACATAGGATGAAGTTAAGAGGTGATAGGCTCAGGAGTAATCTAAGGAAATACTTTTTTACAGAAAGGGTGGTAGATGCATGGAACAGTCTCCCTGAAGAGGTGGTGGAGACAGAGTCTGTGGCTGAATTCAAGAAAGCCTGGGATAGGCACGTGAGATCTCTTAGAGAGAGGAAGAGATAATGATTACTACGGATGGGCAGACTGGATGGTCATTTGACCTTTATCTGCCATCATGTTTCTATGTTACAGAAATAACAGTCTGTTTACTGACACCCTTGAAACTCTCAGAAAATGAGTTGGGACTTAAAGTCTCCCAGCTAATGTGTTGTTTAAAAGTCATGTTTGGAGGGGATAAGAAAACAGTTTCCCTAGTATGTGGTAGCACTCTCTGCTGGATTAAGTATGAGCCAGATACTAGTAGTCATAGAAGCCTCATGAAAGTCTTAAAATTAAACTTACTTTTACAACTAAAGGAAAGTAAATTGAAAGTATAAAATGGAGACACAAGCCTATGAAGGTGAATAATAATGCTCCTTCTTTGCAGCAATTTCTAGTTTTCATTTACTGCTGCATTCTATGGTTATGAAACAGGAAATCAGATTTACTTGTAGTCATTATGTCAGTACCCGTGAGCTGAGACAGCATGTTGCAAAGCTATAAAAAGGGCTTCTTTTTGTATAAAAGTTATACAAGACAGAGAAAACACACCGAATGTGGCACAATATTTCAACCACATGTGATGCCTTTCATGGTAATGGATTCCCTGACTTGGGATTAAATTCCTTAAATATAGGCTGTGCAAGATTCATTCACAGTTGCTATGGCATTTAAGTTATTACATCATTTTTCTCGTAGATACAGACAAGATTTATAGGACCGTTAAATCATTTGCTGAGCTACAGGGACGCTCACTGAACAAAGATAGGACATCAACAAGATCAAACTTTTTAAGTGGTCTTCAAGCAAGTCACTTATGTGGAAACATATTCCTTTGGAATGCGTGCATATAGCTGTTCTATGACTTGCAAGCTGATAGCTGCTCAATGACCATAATCTTGCCTCCTACAAAGAACTCTGATATGAGGTATATATCTCTTTTCCATGAAATGGGCCCTTTAATATGAATCACATTACTAACGAATGGAATTACCTTTAAAAGACTAAGTCTTCAGAATCAGGAGTAAGCCCTTTCTAAACAAGGCTCTCTTAAAATTTGCTCAGAATGGGCTTACTTTTTGCCTGTAACCCTAAAAAACTATATTCATTTCCTCTATGGGCTCATTTTAGGCTATTTACTGTAATAGATTACATTTCTTCATTTCTTGTAAGGTTAGACACCCTCTTGCAGACTGCAGGGCTGTTACCTGTGAGAGGGAAAAAGAACAATAGATACACGTACAGTAGCTCTGCACTCTATTTTGAATTGGAATATTTAAATTGTCCAATCTGAAAGAGCTAATTTTCAAACTAAAGGGGAAATCATTTTAAATAGGGACCTAAATGAATATACAAGAAAGGAGCTAAATTTAATTTCTATCCAAGGGAACAAGCACACACCTTGGGGCATGGCAGCTTATTTTAGAAATCTAGAAAAGCAAGGAAATAACTATATGTTATGTTATGTTATGTTATTTATTTCTTATATACCGCTAAATCCGTTAAGTTCTAAGCGGTTTACATAGAAATATACATTTGAGGATACAATAAGATAAGATAAATAAATAAAGAATGGGTACTTTGAAATTCCCTTACTGTCCCGAAGGCTCATAATCTAACTAAAGTACCAAAGACAAATAAATTAGCAAATAGTAGATAGGAAAATAAAGATAGCGGAAATGAGATATAGAGCATCCTAACAAGAATACATAGAACTCTCAATAACATACTGTTAAAAATAAAACGAATATTCCAAAATAATAAAGTATTATAAAGAAACTAATTAAATATAAAATACTTTTAAGAATTAATCAAATATAGAAATATATAGAGAAAATAAACAGTGATGAAAAAAGAAAAAGGTAAAGGATGGCATATGAATAGAATGGAATGAGAGACAGTTAAACAATAGAATTCTGAGAAAATTTTAAATGAAAATTAAACAAAAGAAATAAAAAGAAATAGATATAATATGCTTAATAGAACAAAAATCAGGAAGGACTTGATTTCATTTCCATCAGTCATCAATATTATCATCCTTAGAGCTTTAGATGTTTCAGCCGGGTAACCGCCATCATCGACCTCTGCACATCAGCCATGGGAATTTAATTAACACCAGTTGAAAGATCTATGTAAACCTCTAGGCCATTTACAATGGCATATGTTCAGATTTCAGGCCCTGTCACAGCCCTACCGTGGGCTGGTGAGGTGGATGCTCCGACGCTCATAATGCATAGTTCATTATAAACTTTATGGAGATAATTCTGTATGTGCCAATTACACATGTAAATGTTTCAAATGATGGCATGTATGCATTTTGTGTGCACATGTACTTGTGTAACCACCAAAATTCCATCCAAAAACCATTCTGTAAATAACATTTTAATGGACATAGCATGTATTTATAAGGGGATATACACATGGGTGGAGCTTGGGCAGGGTTCAAACTTACATGCATAATTTATATAATATTGTAAGTTTCAGGCATATCTGTAGTAGAGAATGATACGGGGAAAACATTTATCACTGTTTCCGTCCCGTCCCCGCGAGCTCAGTACCCGTACCTACCCCACAAACTGTCAGATCCCATCCGCACAAGCCTCGAATAGTTATGATTTTATACTGAACTAATTTTATTAAAGTATAAAAAGAGACAATATTCTGTACAATTGTCATTTTATAAACACAAATAATACGGAGTAACAAGGATAAAAAAAAAACCCTGTCTCCCCTCCCTTTCACAAATACCCCCCCCCCCCCACTATTGTGAAAACTAAACAAACCAAATTACTACATCAAAAAATCAAGCTAACAGAATACTGCAGTCACACATGGCAGGAATAGTGTTAGGGGAGTGCAACTAGGGCAACTGCCCCCTGGTCAGAGAGAGAAAGCCCTAAGCCAGATGGAAGCTAAAGAAGCACAACCTGGGCTTTGCGGTCCCCAGTTATGTCTAATACCAGTTTTAGCAAGATACATATTTCAAATCTGAAATATTCTAATCACAAAATATAAAATAAATTTTTTTTTTTTACCTTTTGTTGCCTGGTAATTTTATTCTTCAAATTACATTGGTCTCGGGCTTTGATTTTGGGTTCTTCTGTCTTCATTGTGGCATGGCTGGCTCCTGAAAGTAAAATAGGCGCAAGAAGAACTGGGGAGGAGATGCCGAGTCTGACACAGGTGCAATTTTTTTAACACAGGAGCAAGACTTTTCACTGCTCCCACGGGGCGGTAAAAGGTCTCATCCCCATTCCCACGGGGCAGTGAAATGTCCCCATTCCTGTGGTAAACCAGTTGCAAATGTCTCCATTCTTGCGGATTTACTGCAGTGACCACGGTTTACCACGGTAGACAGTCCCTGTGTCAATCTCTAATCTGTAGCAATTAGGGGCTAACACTTGTTCTGCCATAAATGCTTACACCTAACATATACAGAGATAAAACTGCTTATTACATTACATTTCACTACATTAGTGATTTCTATTCCATCAATACCTTGCGGTTCAAGGCGGATTACAAAAGAAGTTAGCTGGCCATTTCCAGAGGAATTGAAGAGAAGAGCGAGTTGTTTCAGAGAATTAGGAAGAGTCTTGCGGTGTTAGTTTGTCTTCAAAGATTTCTTAAATAGCATGGTTTTTATTTCTTTTCTGAACAATTTATGGTCTGGGGTCATTATGAGAAAATTGGAGAGTTGGTGGTCCAGTTTTGCTGCTTATGTGGCTAGAAGGCTATCGTACAGTTTTTTTTCGTTTGATGTCTCTGATTGGGGGATGCGTGAACGGTTTGTGGGTTCTCCTATGTCTGGTTAAGGTAGTTTGGATTAGGCAGTTGTTAAGGTAGGCTGGGCTGTCTCCATTTATGGTTTTAAATAGTAGGCAGTAGAATTTGAATTGTATTCTTGCTTGCATTGGGAGCCAGTGTGAGTCGAGGTATGCCGCCGTGATGTGGTCGTGCTTCCTCAGTGAATAGTTAAGTCTTAGCGCTGTGTTTTGAACTGTTTGTAGTTGTTTTATCATGGTTGCCGGGCAGGGGAGATAAAGTATGTTGCAGTAGTCTAGAAGACCTAGGACTAGGGACTGGACCAAGAGCTGGAATTGTATTCTGTCGAAGAATTTTTCAACTTGCCTCATGTTTCTCATGTCCACGAATGACTTTTGTATTGTTTTGTTGATTTGTGGGTGCATAGTACAGCATCTGTCTATCGTCATTCCTAGAAGTTTTAGAGTGGGTTGTAAGGGATATGTGATTTTGTTTATTACTAGATTTATTATGGTTGGGGTTTTATTATTTTCGAGGAGAATGAATTTTGTCTTGTCTGGATTCAGTTTCAGTTTGTGATTTTTCATCCATGCTGCTACTGCTTCAAGTGTCCTGTGTAGTGTGTCTGTCATGGAGGACGTTGGTTGGTCAAAAGGAAGAAGAATGGTGATGTCGTCTGAAAAGCTATAGGAGGTTAATCCTAAATTGTCCAGGCAGGTGACGAAGGATGCGATGTAGAGATTGAAGAGAGTTGGGGATAGTGGAGATCCTTGGGGAACGCCGCAGGGGTTGGACCAAGGTTATGAATTTTCTTTGTTCAACTTTACTCTGTAAGTTCTGGATTATAGGAATCCTTGAAACCATGTGTGTACCTTGTCTATAATTCCTATTGTTTCTAGTATTTGTAGTAGAATGTTGTGGTCCACCAGGTCAAATGTTGCGGTGAGATCCAGTTGTATAATCAGCATTTTTTTTACCTGTGCTGAGGTGTTGTCTAGCTGTATCTATGAGGGAACCCAGAAGTGTCTCTGTGCTGTAGTTGGTTCTGAAACCAGATTGTATGGGGTGGAGTATGTTGTGCTCTTCTAGGTAGTTGGTGAGGAGTTTGGCTACCAGGCCTTCCATTAGTTCGACATAGAATGGTATTGAGGCTATGGGTCTGTAGTTGGATAGTTGATCATTTGCCCCTTTAGGGTCTTTTAGGATCGGGGTGATGATGATTTCACTGAGGTCCTGCAGGAGAAGGCCATCTGAGAGCATGGTTTGTATCCATTGTAAGAGGAGAGCGCGGAATTTGGTACGGGAGGATTTTAATAGGTATGGAGGACAGTGGTTGAGGTCGCAGGCTGCGTGGCTGTATAGTGGGGAAGTGGGATCAAGTTCTATCTGCCGCAGCTGATTCTTTTTCTGTGAGGAGCATTGTGATCTCTTCTAGGTGGGTTGGGGTTCCGGTGAGGGTAGTCCTGGCAGTTGTGATTTTGTTTTTAAAGTATTCAGCTAGAAGGGTGGCTGAGGGGGGAGGGGTGTCATTATTGGCCAGGTAGGGTTTGGTGTCTGTGAGTTCTTTTAGTGCTTGGAATAGTTTTTTTGTGTCTTGGGTTTCTTTGTCTATTAGGTTGGTGTAGTGTGTCTTTCTTTTTTTCTTTTAGTTTTATCTTGTATTGTCGGGTTAGTTTTCTCCATGCTGTTTTCGTGGTTTCTTGGTTGTTCTTTCTCCATTTTCTTTCTAGTCATCTGCATTGTCTTTTGAGTAAGAGTAGTTCATTATCGAACCATTTGTCTGAGCGTCTGCTAATTCTGGTTTTTGTTTGTTTGTGTTGGAGCTAGCTCATCTAGGGTAGCTGTGCTTAGCCTGAACCAGTGTGAGATGAAGTCTTTGGAGTTGCATTCTTGGATTGTTGCATCTGTTTTAGTCCAGAATTCAGAGGGGTCTATGTATTTACATGCATTCTTGAATTGTTGCATCTGTTTTAGTCCAGAATTCAGAGGGGTCTTTGTATTTACGTGAGTTGTAGGTTGATCTTTGGGGTTTTTGTTTGGTTTTGTCTTTGGCCCAGTTAATGTTGAAGGAGTATGTGTAGTGGTCTGACCAGAGGAAGCGAGACCACGTTCCATTTGATGTTTGAATCTCAGGCAGTAAGGGTTGTTGGGTCATGAAGGCTACGATGTCTAGTTGGTGACCTTTCTCATGTATGGTTTGTGGGTCTAAAATCTTGAATGTTAGGGCTTCGAGGAATGATAGTAGGTTTTCTATTTGATTGGAGGATTGGTCTTCGAGATGGAGGTTTAGGTCTCCTAGGATTAGGTTGTAAGTTGCCGTTAGTGAGTTTTGGTGTAAAAAGTCTTCAAATTCAGGTCTTGCTGTGTTCCAATTCCCTGGTGTTATGGTGCAGAGCATGCAGGTTATAGATCTTTTTAGTGTGGTGCATGAAAGTTGGCAGGCTAGTAGATCTATGTAAGGGGTGGACATTTTGTCTAGTAAATTCAGATTTAGGGAGTTTCTGATTAAGATGGATAGACCTCCTCCTCTTTTTTTTTCTCTGCAGACCACTGTTATTTTGTATCCCTTGGGGCAGACTTCCATTATTCTGGGATCTGAGTCTGATGTAAGCCACGTTTCTGTGAGGAAGAGGCAGTCAAGATTCTCCTTTTCTATGCAGTCTTTTATATGTTCTGTCTTTGGGCCTAGGGCTCTGATGTTTATGTAGGCACATGTAAGTGTGGTGTATTCTGTTTGTGCACTGTTTATTGTTTTTGGAAAGATGAGTGGTCTTGGGTGAGGGTGTAGTTTGGTCTTAGAGGGGTTTGTTGGTCTTTTTCCCATGTTGGTGTGATGGTGTGGTGTGTATAGGTCTGGCAGTTTATGTTCCTGTCCACTGTGGTTCTCCTAGCTGGGTGGTGAATTCTGTAAGTAGTTGAAATAATTGGAATTGGGGAGATGTTGTTTGCTGCTGTCTTCCAGTTGGTTAGGAGCAGGATGATCAGTAGGATAGTTTGCATTTGTTTTTGTGTTGTATGTTTCATTGTGAAAGATAGGAGGAAGTGGTTAGTGAGAGTGCGGTTATAGGTGGTCTTTTGGGGTGGAGAGGTTGGGTATTTTTGTTTTGTTTTGTTTTCCTTGGAGGTTGTTGGTTGTTTTTCTCTTGGCGGTTATAGGTTTGGGGGTTTTTTTCCCCTCTCTTGGAGGTTGTTGATGGCAGGTGGTTGGGGTTTTTGTGTGATTGTGCAGTCAGGCCGGATTAGGGTGGCTCACAATCCAAGCAGGGCTGCCCTGAAGAGGAAACTTTTTAAAAGAGAAGTATGGCAAGGGCTGTTCGGGGTGGTGCTGGTCTCCCACACCCGACCAACTCCTTCCCTTGTGGCGGCTGCAGTTAGGCCGGGTTGAGGCAGCTCCCGATTCAAGCGGAGCTGCCCTGTAGAGAAGTTTTGTAGCAAGAAGCGCCGCAAGGGCCGTTGGGGGTGGAGCTGGTCTCCCACACCCGACCAACTCCTTCTCTTGCGGCGGCTGCAGTCAGACCGAGTTGGGGCAGCTTCCGATTCAAGCGGAGCTGCTCTGAAGAGAAGTGCTATTTAACATATTTATAAATAATCTGGAAATTGGAACAAGTGAGGGGATTATATTTGCAGATAATACAAAACGTTTCAAAGCTGTTAAAATACTGGTCGCCATATCTCAAAAAAGATATAGTGAAATTAAAGGTACAGAGAAGTGCAACAAAAATGATAAAAGATTTTAGGACATCTTCCCTATGAAGAGAACCTAAAGCGGCTGAGGCTTTTCAGCTTGAAGAAGAGATAGCTTAGGGGTGATATGATAGAGGTCTATAAAATACTGAATGGAGTGGAAAGGGTAGATGTGAATCGCTTGTTCACTCTTTCCAAAAATACTAGGACTAAGGGGCATGCGATGAAGCTACTAAATAGTAGATTTAAAAGAAACCAGAGAAAATATTTCTTCACACAACATGTAATTAAACTCTGGAATTTATTGCTGGAGAATGTGGTGAAATCAGTTAGCTTAGCAGGGTTTAAAAGGGGCTTGGATGATTTCCTAAGGGAGAAATCCATGGGTCATTGTTGAGATTGTTGAGATCTGCTGCTTATTCCTAGGATGAGCAGCATAGGATATGTTTTGCTGCTTGGAATGTGGCTGGGTACTTGGGACCTAGGTTGGCCACTGTTGGAAGCAGGATACTGGGCTTGATGGATCTTCAGTCTGTCCCAGTATGCCTGTCCCTGTCCCAGGCAATTCTTATGTTCTTATGATCACACTTCTGGAAGTAGACAGTAATACTCGCCTATTGGGGCTCTCATGAAGTAGGCATGTTAGAATCGCTCCGCTGACAACGGGTTAGAAAATCACTGGCTCTGGAAAAGACTACTCAAAAAAAAAAAAAAAACCCTCCAAATACAATTGTAGCCAATTCAGCTTACACATTGAAAAGTTCCTAGTGGGGTTGCTTTCACTTTAAATGTTCTCAGGGACTGATGCAGCAAAGTGCATTTTATATACCAGTTTACTCAGGTTTAGCATGCAATCTTGTGGGCATCCTATGTATAATCACCCCACCCCCAAGTTAACCATGTGCTAAGAACACAGCACATTTTATATTATTTAGTGCTCATGCATTAAAGTACACAGAACACAAACATACATGCATTTGGGCCCCTTCTCCAGTTCACATGTTTAAGGAGCCCGATCTCATGCACTGACTTCCTCCCAGCTCCCCAGCAATCTGGCTCTCTTCACCACACACTTCCCCTCTATCCCCTTCCCTGTTGCTAATCTGGTGTTGCCTTCCCACATAACTTCTACCCCCTCCCCCCCCCCCCAATCCAACAAACCTGTGGTGTTTATCTGATGCTGCAGGAAGCGATTACAACAGGCTCTTTCTGGTCAGCCCCTGGCAGAAGAAAAGCCTCAGAGTGGCCAAAGGGAGCCTGTTGCAATCATTGCCTGGACAACTACCTGTATTTCTGATTTCTCAATAGCAATATATGCATACTTAATAAAATTAGTCTTTGACATTTGTGCATGTTTTGAGACAGACACTAAGGCTCATGGAGGAATATTTTCTACTAGTCTTATAGCTCGTTACATTAACGGGTGCTAGAATATATTTGTGTGCAGTGTTCCCTCTAAGCGGGCGGGTGTTGTGAGCAAACTTTTTTCACCGTGAGCCAAAAATATCGGGCGCCAGCAAGTTATGAGCCAACTCGCCCGATTCTCCTCTCGCCGCCCTGCCATCTGCCGTACGCCTCTTCCGATTGTGCGCTGTGACGAGAAACGTGTGCGCTGCGATGTAATATTTTGTGCGCCAGCGCAGCTTAGCGGGAACACTGGTTCAAATGGTTTTATTTATTTCCCCAAATTTATTTTTGTTATACGCATTGAAAATATTTGATATTGCGTTTAAATCAAAATCTCAATAAACTTGAAACGAGTGCCCGTGAGATTGTGGGAGGGTTAAATACTCAAAACTTAGAAGTTTTTGCTACGCCAGCTTTCTGGTATCTTTACATACAGTGGCGTACCTAGCATATGTAACATCCGGGGCCCATCATTTTTTGGCACCCCCCCCATCTGTAAGAAAAACATGATTTTTAGTAACAAACCACACGTCACACATGAGTACCTAGGAAAAGGCAGCATCTTACATATTGCAGTGAGCAGTACATCAATACACCCATTGTAAAACTAAACAAGCCAGACCAGCACAGATCAATCCTACACCGTCAATCCTAACAGAAAACACACAGAACACAGAAAACACCTTCGCCTAGTAAGGAATATGTAATCACAAACTAACCCCTCCCTCTTTTACAAAACTGTAGTGTGGATTTTAGCTACGGAGGTAACAGCTCTGATGCTCATAAAATTCTGAGCATCAGAGCTGCTACCACCAAGGCTGGTGCTAAAAACGCTTCACAGTTTTGTAAAAGGGGGGATAAAATAAAAATACATAGACAAAGGTTAAATTGAACCAGCAAGAAGCTGGACTCTGCATACAATGCTTCACAGAAACAGTGACACATGTCTCCTAAAGCAATAAATAAATAGAAATTTTTTTCTACCTTTGTCTTCTGTGGTTTCTCCTTTCCTCATCTTCTTGTAACTCTCTTCCTTCCATCTACTGTCTGCCGTCTCTCTTCCCCTATATGGCATCTTCTCTCCTTCTATGCCCCTTCCAGAAACTGTATGCCTCCCCCTTCCATCTCTCCTTTCACCCCATTGGTCTGGCATCTCTCTCCTCGCCTTCCCTCTCCCACACCTCTCCTCATAGTCTGGTATCTCCCCTTCCCTGATTCTCTGGCATCTCTCTCCTTTCCTTTTCTTCCATCTTTCGCTCCCCCTCCATGCTCTCACATCTCCCCCTTCCTTTTCCCTTAGACTGGCATACCTTCCTCCTACGCTCCAAGCCCTGGCATCTCCTTTAATTCCCTCCCTCATCTTCCTTCTCCCTCCAGCTGGGTACCGCAACACTCTTCCCTGCAGCTCTGCACTTCCCCACAATTGCCATGCTTCGGTTCCTCTTCTTCCTTCCTTCCTCCCCCCCCCCCCCCCCGCGGGACCCTGCGGCACCATCAACTCTTACTCCCTCTAATGTCGGCCCTGCAGCTCCAGACTTCCTCGCACCTTCTCCCCTCCCCCTTTGGATCGCTATTATTTTAAATGTTATAGCCGCGGAGCTGTATCCATCAGTGGAGATGTCTAACCTCGGCCTGCCCCGGAACTCTTACTGCAGCAGCCGCCCGTCTAGGCAGGAACAGGAAGTCACTGTTGCAGTAAGAGTTCCGGGGCAGGCCGAGGTTAGACATCTCCACTGATGGATACAGCTCCGCGGCTATAACATTTAAAATAATAGCGATCCAAAGGGGGAGGGGAGAAGGTGCGAGGAAGTCTGGAGCTGCAGGGCCGACATTAGAGGGAGTAAGAGTTGATGGTGCCGCAGGGTCCCGCGGGGGGGGAGGAAGGAAGGAAGAAGAGGAACCGAAGCATGGCAATTGTGGGGAAATTTGCGACGCGTGTGTGCGCTGTGAAGAGAAACTTGTGCGCTGCGATGTAATATTTTGTGCGTGAGCGCAGGCCAACGCAGCTTAGCGGGAACACTGTTTGTGTGTGTCTGTGTTTATTTATTTCTCTCTCTCTCTGTCCTTAGCCGCTTTCTGCATTTCTGTCTTTCTTTCTGTGTTTATTTTTCCTCGGCTATCCACCCATTCTCCCTTCCTTTTACCTTCCCTGTGTCCACCACAACCCCTTCACTGCTCCCCTTATCCAGCAGCAGCCCTTCTCCCTTTTTTTTATCTCCCCCCCTGTCCATCAGCACCTCTTTCATGTCCCCCTGTCCAGCAGTAGGCCTCCCTTCCTTTTTCTTCCCTCCCCCCCGTCTCTTCCCCTGTCCATCAGCACCTCTTTGTTGTCCCCCTGTTCAGCAGTAGGCCTCCCTTTCTTTCTCTTCCCCCCCTTGCCCAGGCCTCCCTTCCTTTTTCTCCCTCCCTTCCTCCCCCCCGTCTGTTATCCTGTCCAGCAGCACCCCTTACCTCGCATCTGGCCTCCGGACAGCCGCGGCGGCCGACAGTCTCCACCTGCATTGCCCCACCACGCCATCTTGAAGAGTGTCGAGCGGTGACGGAGGCGACGGTGGATTAGCCGCTGGAGGAGGAGACTGGTGGGGAACGGAGAACAGGTTCAGGGCTGCCAGGGGGGAGGGAAGAGGGGAGGAGTGAGCCCAGCTGAGACTGGCAAGAAGAGGAAGGTGGGGCAGGTGAGGCTATCAGGCAAGGGAGAGAGGGGATGCCAGGTATTTGGGGGTCATGGTTGAGAGTGGCAGGCAATGGGAGGAGAAAAAGCCACCGTGGCTGACATCCACCTCGGGGGAAAGAGAGACAGAGATTCGCGCGCATGCGCACTCCTACCTGCGGTACACTACAGCTCATAGAAAACGGGAGCACGCAGCTGGGAGTGCACATGCGCAGCTTAGGGTTTTATTATATTAGATAGTGTGTCCAAGTTTGATTTGGACATCTTGAGAAGTGCATCCAACCACTAGATGTCTTTTTTTATTTTATTTTTTTTAAATTGCCTATCTAGACATTTTGTCTAATTTTATGGCCTTTAAAAAAAAAAAAAAAAGTCCAAGTTAAAAACATCCAAACCCAAGCCATTTGGATGTAGGCGAGGCTACTATTTATAATACACTGGCCACATAGATATGCCAGCAGAGCAGTGGAGCACCTTAGAGTGCACTGCTGTGAACTTCACATAAAGGGTGCCAGGTGGTACATCTCACCATAACCCCCTTATCATATATGGTGAGCCCTCCAATTCTCCCCTCAAACCTACTATTCCCACCTGTTTATCACCCCAATAGCCCTTATGGCTGCAGGTATCACCTATATGACAGTATAGTAGGATTTTGATTGACTTGGTGGGCTCATACTTTCCACCATAAATGTAGTGGCTAGAGTGAGGTATGGATCTGGATCCCCCTCCCTATGGCTCACTACTCCGCTCACCAGGTAACTATACACTTGCTGCTCTACTAGGATTTCCCAAACTAGATTCTGCTGTTATAGAGACAGGTAAGTACTGTTTTTCATATCTTTGGGAGCGGGAGTAGATCAGTGACCACTGTGGAAGTTTGGAGGTCATGACTTAATCCCTCCAGTGGCCATTTGGTCAGTTTGGGTACCTTTTTGACCCTTAGATGCTTTTAAAACAGGTCTAGCTCTGGACATCTAATGTCCTGGACCCCTCGGTAAATATTTATCGCTGCAAGACATCCAATTGCTAAGCATGCTCTAAGCCTGCTCATAACACGCCTCCAACATGCCCCCTTGAATTTTGGACATGCTGCAGACAAAAGCCTAGCAAGATGTCTAGGAAGTAAGTTTCAAAAATTAGCAGTTGGACATTTTGGTCTCAATTGGCTGAAAATTTGGATATCAGCTATGGATCTGCATTTGTCATAATTCATGATGACTTGGAATACAGGAAATTCTGTGTATTATGGATTCCCAAAGAGTTTACTGATCTACACAAGCAACTGTGTATCGAGGTTGCAACCCAGTTCCTGAGATGGTACGAAGAAGATAGTATTCTGGAGAGAACTGTCACTGGTGATATGACATGGGTGCATCATTGCAACCCGGAGAACAAAAGACAAAGCATGATGAAGTAAAGGAAGCGGTGCTCACCTGGCTTTGGGAACAGTCGAAAAACTTCTTCTCTGCAGGAATGCATAAACTAGTTGAATGATACAACAAATGTGTCATCTTGCATGGGGACTATATGGAAAAGTGATATGTTCAATTGCTCACAGTTACTTCTATTAAAGCTTTTAAATGTATTTTGCCTTTACTTTTTGATTTACCCTCATACTGTACTTTCAACTCATTATGGGGCTGCTAGGTCACTGATTATCTAATCTAATCTATAGTTTATGAGTCACTCTATGCCTAACTAGGTGCAAGGTGACGTACAATTCAAGAGCTCTACAATTTGTATAGAAGAATACAGTAGTTAGAAGAAGACGGCATACTAGGTGGAGACAGAGGAAAATACACTGTAGACATCGTGCAAAATAATCATCTCGCTTGTGAGATTCCAGCGTTTCAGGCCACAGTCAATTCTATACGTCAAAAGATCAAAATAAATACTGGTATTCCAGTTCACTGCTACAATGTCTTCAAAGTACAACTATGAAGAAACAGGAGAAACTACCTTTTCAAGGTAGAACATCTAGAAAAACAGTGAAGACACTTAGGTGCACAATTTATTTATTGTATCTATTTAAACTCGACACGTACATGTTTTGGCCCTATGGCCTGCTTCAGGAGTCTGAATCGTTCTAATGTGAAAGAAATTGGAGATTATCAACTGATAATTGCCTTCTCAATGTCCTTGATAATGGGAAACTTAAAAGAAAAGAGCTTATTTTCGAAGTCTGGTATTCCAGTTCGCTACTACAATGTCTTCAAAGTACAACTATCATAACAAAATAAGGAAAACGACCAATAAACTTCTATCCTAAGAAAACCAGATTAACTTTCCTAATTTAAAAAAAACCCAAAAACAGTTCCATCAGGACACCAACTTCGTGATAAGAGATTGAAATAGGAAAATACATATGCATGTGAAGGGCAATTATAATAACTTGGCACCTCCATTAAGGCACCCTGAGGTCGTGTGGCAGGAGCCTATAACTAAAACTAGGTGTCTAGATTCTATTACAGAACACTAGTTTAATTTAACATGTAGGTGCTTGTACATACTGTATATCAGCTATAGAGCCGGTGTAAGTGCAAGCACTTAACTATAGCAGCAACACATATGCAAGATATGAGTGTATTTATAGAATTGTAATGTATAGGAGAGGGCTGCAATACAAAACTGCCAGACAAACACAAAAAAAGCACCAAGGGCCATCCAGAATCTAGCAAATACATGGTCCGTTTTTCAGCATAAAAAACCTGCCTCGGGGGTCTGCAAAGCTTGAAGAGCCAACCTGGAATACCATAAGGTCTCTAAAACCAACTCAAAATAACAAAAAGATATAAGGGTGGCGTCAAAAATGTCCACTTGCTCTGAGCAACAGCCATCTTCATATCTTGTTAACAGTTCAAAAGACTTTGCACAGTTGTATGAGGGTTCTCTGAGGCAGCATTTCAGCAAAACACTTCAGGATCCTGAAAGGGCACACAAGAAGAAATGAGTACAGCCATATACTGTAAAGATAAGTGCAGTTATATATATATATATATATATATATATATTGAAATTTGCTGAATGATCTATTCATTTACCATTAAGTGCTATGATTGAAAGAGGAGACACCTTATGCTGGTGAACTTTATTATTGTTTTGCAAGTGAATCCTTTTTGCACCAGTAATGGCTAATTTTGTTTTCCCTGAATTTGGGGGGGTATTATGCACTAATGTTGCCATTAGTATGTGGCCTTTATTATTTATTTATTTAAAATTTCAATTCTGCACTATGCAAAGATCTAGGTAGATTACAACATACAAAACATTAAATAAGACAGTAGACAATAAACAGTCTGTGACAAGTCAAAATTGATCTAGGATATTTAGAAGGAGGATACACTCATGAAAACCCCATAGACAAGGAGAAAAATAATAGTTTTAAGGATCTTCTTAAAAGAACCAAAGCTGGACAAAGTATGGAGAGTAGAAGGCAAGGAGTTCCAAAGTTTAAATCCCACAACGCTTAAGAGAGACTATCTATAAGTTTCCAGTTGGACTAATCAAAAGAAAGGAACTTCCAGAACAAGATCATCAAAGGAATGTAGTGCCACAGTAGGCTGGTAATGCTTCAACAAAGATGATATAGGTGGGGGGAGGGGCAGGGCAAATTATGAAGAACTTTGAAAGTCAAGCAAAGAAGCTAAAAGATAATTCTCTGTTCAATTAGAAATCAGTGGAGTGAGATTAGAACCGGGGAAATATATGAAAATTTACCTGCATTAGTGAGGGTTCTAGCAGTGGCATTCTAAGCAACCTGCAGGGCTCTCAAATGTATTTTGTAAGTTCCTACTAAAAGGCTATTATAGTAGTCAAACAAGGAAAAACAAAGCCCAAACTATTGAAAAAAGTTAGAAAAGGACAAGACCTCACTTAGGCTATAAGTGGCATATAAATACTAAAATAAGCAAATAACTTATGGAAATTCACAAAGACAACTCTCAAGATATGGTCTAAAATGACTTCAAGATTGCACAATTTATCCACTATTGCAATACTGAAATTGCCTATCTTAAGAGATTTTGGGATAGAAGCAGAATACAGATTGGAAACACGGAGCTTCATGAAGTTATCATGTAACCAATGTCCTATCAAGTTCAGGTGCAATTTTAATTCTGAAAGTGTTTCATCAATGTTGTATTTAACCTTAATCAAGAATTGGATGGCATCAGCATAGAGACGACAGACAACACCAAGGTTTTTAAACAGCTTACAAATGGGAAATAGAAAAATATTGAATAGGACAGGTGAAAGGATGGAACCCTGTGGAACACTACTGGTAATGAGAGTTTTATTGGATCTGTTTTGTGAAATAAATACAGAATAGGATCTGTTAGAAAGGAATTAAACTATTTCCACACAGTGCCTGATAATCCGATGGAAAATAGTCTATACCGCAGCACATGATGATAGATGGTGTCAAAGACGGCTGAAATATCAAGGTTGCCCAGGAGAAAATGTTTGCCTTGATAAAAACCTAGACAGACAAAGTCCACAAATGATAAAAGAAGGGTCTCAGTGTTATGACAAGAGTAGAAACCAAACTGAAAGGTGTCCAAGATAGAATTATTATGCAAAAAGCCTATTAGTTGATCAAAGACTACTTTTTCAAGAACTTTAGCTAGAAAAGGAAGAGAGGATATGGGTCTATAATTAACAACTAAGCTGGGATCTGAAGTTAAAAGTTTATTTAGATCTTAAGTGGTTTACAATTAAAAAATATATTTAATTAAAAACAATTGGGGTAACAAGACAAGGACAGACGAGGGAAGGTATGGAAAGCCCATATGGAAAATAGGGAAAGAAATACATTAGCATACTAGAAAAGTAAACAAAGATATATTACATGGGGGAAATGGGCTCAGAAAAAATAAATTAATTCTAAGCCTAATTTAAAAAACAATGATTTGTATACTGATTATTGTAATCAATCTGTTTTGCATTTCTGTGAACTGTTTGAGTCATGATTTGTTTATATTTGAAATTATTAATAAAAATCTATTGAACTTAAAAAAAAAACCCCAATGTTATAATTAAAGCCTCTTATTAAATATCATAAGCATCTTTAAAAAGAAAAGTTTTGAGGCCAGATTTGATTCTGGCTAAAGAGGTTTCATGCTGAAGATAGGCAAGAAGAGCATTCCATAAAGTAGGAGATATTACATAGAATATGGAATTATGAGTATTGACATAGGTGATGTGGTGTACTGAAGGAACAATGAGAAGATTTTGTGGACCAGAACAAAGTACTCGTGAAGGGCTATATGAAAATATTAATCTATCTATAAATGCTGGAGCATGTTCTTGTCTGGATTTGAATGTAATGAGAATAATTTTATAAGTCAGTTGATGTGAGATCAGCAACCAATGTGCAGTAATTAAAAGTAGAATTACATGATCCAATTTTTTAGGTATCTTGTATTATCTGCAACCATTGAAGCTCTTTTCACTTAATCCCTTGATAAAGGGCATTACAATTATTAAGATGCGCAGTGACCAGAGAATGGATTAAAATATTAATAGAGGAGGGCTGTAAAAGAGAAGAGATAGTATATTAAATGATGTTCAGATGCATCTGTGTACTTTAACCCGATTCTACATTCTCAGTCTTTCCCTGAGACTACCTTAGGCTAATTACACTGATACAACAATGTAGGAATACAACTAGTTCAAATAATTATAGAGGGATGTAGGTCAGCAGTAATATTAGTAAACAGTAGAGTAATAGAAATCCCTAGCAAACAGCAAAAACTTGCTCAAAAAGTCAGACTTATTCCCTCAGCACTAAACAAGGATATAAAAAGCACACGCACAGAAAAATTGGTTACATCTTTTATTGACCTTAGAAAAACACAATTCTATTTGCCATCCTGTTCCAGATCTTATCTAATAAATTGAATTCTGATGTGTCTTCCTCATGATCACTCCCATTTGGAGTGTCATAGAGCTCCATTCTGGCCCTAAACATATTTAACATCTTTATTGCCCCATCAGCAAAGTTAGTTGAAAGATGGAATGTTAGCTTATACTAGCATGCAGATGATATGCAAACTGTATATTGTCATGTCCCTTCAAATCTGCATCAATCTGTCTGCTAAACTGCTGCCTAACAAGTGTTTGAACAATAGTTAGAAAACAAAGTCCAACAAATCTACAGTGAAAATCAGTCAACCAAAGCAAAAAGGAGAATTGCAGAGTTGATGTACAAAGTACAGAATCTTTATTGGAATAAACAAATAGGGATAATCCAACCAGTGGTTCTCATAAGAACTTAAGAATTGCCGCTGCTGGGTCAGGCCCGTAGGTCAAAGACCAGTGTCCTGACTGAATCTAGCCTTACCTGTGTACTTTCTGGTTCAGCAGGAACTTGTCTAACTTTGTCTTGAATCCCTGGAGGGTGTTTTCCCCTATAACAGCCTCTGGAAGAGCGTTCCAGTTTTCCACCACTCTCTGGGTGAAGAACTTCCTTATGTTTGTACGGAATCTATCCCCTTTCAACTTTAGAGAGTGCCCTCTTATTCTCCCTACCTTGGAGAGGGTGAACAACCTGTCTTTATCTACTAAGTCTATTCCAACTGGTGGGTCTCATAAATGAGAAGACAGGACCCAACATGGTCTGTGTTTCAAAAAACACTCCTTCCTCAGGGCTCCGATGATGTCTATGTGTCTCAAAATAGAACCTTATGATGTAGAACAGAATGGCATAAAATTCAAGTAAAACGGGCGATGTGAACCTCCTGTAACGCCTGTTTTACATGAATTTTATGCCAATCCATTCTACATCATAAGGTTCTCTTTTGAGACACATAGAGATCATCGGACCCCTGAGGAAGGGGCATTTTTCAAAACACAGACTGTGTTGGGTCCTGTCATCCAGTTGGATTATCACTATTTGTTTATTCCAATAAAGTTTCTGTACTTTGTACATCATCTCTGCAGTTCTCCTTTTTGCTTTGGTTGAACAATGGTTAGAATCACACTGTCTGCAGTTTAAACCCCTCAAAATCTGAAGCTGTTGAACCCCCAGAATACCACGCCATCTCCATTTATTATTCTTTCCAACCCAACATGAGTTATATAAATTATATAAAAGGAATTGAGAATGCTTGTCTGTCAATCTGGGACAAAATAGCTCTCAGAAAATTTAATAGTGTAACCCAAGGTTTAAAATATTTTTAGCATATATCTTACGTGTTAAGGGAATTAGCACACATTAAACACTAAAAACATATAAGTATAAAATGGGTGTTAGAATTTAGCGCACGCTGATTCCCTTAATGCATGCTAAAGGTGCATTAAGCCATAACACTGCTTAATGAATTTACCCTTTACATTTTTTCACGAAATGAACTCCCCCCTTTATAAAAGCATAGCGCAGTTTTTAGCGCCGGTCATGACGGTAACATCTACGATGCTCATAGAATTCCTATGAGTGTAGGAGCTGTTACTGCCGTGGCCAGCGCTAAAAAACTGCAATACACTTTTGTAAAAGGGGCGGGGGGAAATAATAAATGTAGAAATCACTTTTAAGAAGCGACATCCTCCTTCCCTTCCTGTTTTATCCCTCCCCTCTCTCCTTCTTTTTATTTTTATTTTATACAATGTAATTAAAATCCTCCCTTCTCTCTCTCTCCTCTTGTTCTTCCACACGTCCAAATTACGGCCTTGTTTTGGCCACACTCCCCCTACTCTTATTTTAATTTTTATTCTTTTTAAGTAATTTTAAATATTTTAAAAATTTTCTTTTTTTAAAAAATTATTCCTATTATTGTAAACCGACCAGATACCTGTGATGGCCGGTATATCAAGCAACTTGAAACTTGAACTACTAAGCAAGGGTCACAATGCAATCATAATCCAATTTGACCTAAGCAGTGCATTTGACCTAGTAGACTTTTATCAGATGACCAAGATCTTTAGTGATTTCGGATTTAGCACTCCAGGCTTCTAAACCACTCAACCCTTTGCTGTACATAAGAATGGTGACTTTTTGGTAGCTAACATCATCCAAGTGGGGTCCCCTAAGGATTCCCATGCTCAACCTCCTAATGCAATATTTGGGAGCCAACCTAGATCTCACACAAATAAAATATTTCACCTATGCAGACAATAAAATGATCATACTACCTGTAATGACTGCATTAGTCAATACTCTCACCACAGTCAAAAAATGTGTCCACATCATAGAAAACTAGACCTCATCCCACTGCCTCAAACTAAATAAGATAAAAAAAATTTCCTTTGGCTAGGACCCTCAACTCACCCATGCTACACTCTAAAGATTACAGTAGATGACACAGACTTTCCATTAGAACTACAATCCTGAATCTTAGGAAGTTCTGATAACCACCTATCCATGAAAATCCACATATAATCAATAATAAAACAATCTTTCCTTGGGATGAGAAAACTAAGATCCATCAGAAAATAGTTCACAACAGAGGCTTTCCAAATTTTAGTGCAATCCCTAATCCTATCTCGACTAGACTACTGTAATGTAACACTAGTTCTTTACTCTAAAACACTACTATTGCATCTACAACTAGTTCAAAATGCAGTAGTAACGCTCATATACAGAATATGGAAATCGTAACACCTACAGCCCTACTATATGAAACTATATTGGCTGCCCATAACTTCAAGGGTCAAGTTTAAATTAGGCATCACTGCATCTAAGATCCTACGAGGGAAAGCCCCTGAGGAATGCCACCAAGGAAGTTGTGAGAGAGCTACCAGTGCCAGAAATGGTATTCAATCCTGATGAATCAGAGAAACTCAAACAAATCTCTGTAACATTGGATGATGTAATGGGTCAATTTGACAAACTGAACAGTAGCAAATCACCTGGACCAGATGATATACATCCCAGAGTACTGATAGAATTGAAAAATGAACTTGCAGAGCTATTGTTAGTAATTTGTAATTTTTCTTTAAAATCCAGCATAGTACTAGAAGACTGGAGGGTGGTCAACCACGCCCCTCAGTCACTTATTTTTGAAAAGCATTCCAGAGATGCATTCCAGAAAAGCATTCCAGAGAAGGAAGGAAGAACAGAGGATTCAGGCTACTACCTTGGTTTAAACCCTATGGAATAACGGACCTCTTCTGTCCTAAGTTATCCAGACAGCAGTTTGAATATTGCCACTAAGTTCTGGGAGTGTCAAAGCTCTTTTCCGGCAATGTTTGCATTTTGCTGAGGCGTTCAGTAAAGACATTCAGAGGCCCTATCCAGAAAGTGTTGCTGAACAACAAATATTCGGATGGTACTTTTGAATAAGTGAGTTTACAAATATGAGAATATGAGAATTTTTTATAGGTCTTATTTTACAGAAAGTAAACAAAAAAGTATTACCTTAAAGAAGTCTTGATATACACTGGCAATTTGAAGACTAGGTTGCTCTAAGTGTTCTGTGCAACATACTGAAAATATCACATAATAGTCCCTTTGTACTACTTTCTCCTATGAATCAGTATCTTAGCACTTATTTTACTGAATTTCTGAACAAAATCATACAGTAAATCTTTGGTGATGAAAAGAATTACAGTATTCTGTTTTTTAAGCCATTTAGAGCTACTTGCTGCAATTTCTTAAGAAGAACTCAGAACAGCTATTTGCAAAATGATAATAGACTCTCAAATGCCAATCATTTTGAGTGTTTTGTGTGCTCTTTAGTAATAAGAGCCCCAGGGTAACAAAAAAAAGGTTGCAAGTTGATTTGGCACATCAATAAAAAATAAAAAAAAAGCCAGCCAAGGCAACCTCTGTCATTATCATCAACACAATAATGTCAAAAAGTTCTGCCTTTTCATTTCCAAAAGCCATACACTTATGAAGGGATGCTGAAAAGTTCTCAGTCTAGCCAAGAAGAGAGTGGCGTGGATATGGTTCAATCAATGAGACAATCTGAAACAATGTCAAACATAGAATTTTGTTTCTGCAAAATGGCACTTAATGAAATAAGATAGCACTCTTTTCAGCTACAGTGGAAAAATAACGCTCAGAGTTTAGGAAGTTAGTTGGTTGGGCTGAGAACTTTTCAGTACCCCCTCGGATTTCAAGTTCTTTGACTTCCTAAGCATTGTCACAGACAGAATATTGAAGCCTGAGACTGCCATAAGAAGGCTAAGCTAGAAGTCTTTCATCGTTAGTGGGCTTATTTGTTGAATCACTGAACTAGTCTAGCCCTTTAATTTGAAATCCCTATAGCCTATCCATCTCCTCCTCCTCCCACCACAGTGTCTAAATAATACTGCTAGGTTGATTGAGAACTGAAGGAATAGCATCATTGTCTCTACCACAAAAATGCACACAAGATACCATGAACGGGCAGAAGACAAGAAATCACATATAAATGATGTCTCAATGCTGCCATTCACATTTGTAAAATCATTTTAATTCAACAATCCTAAGTAGAAAGGATATTTCCGGGCATATCAAAAACTCAAAGGTCATCATAGATAGTTTATCATGTCCATATTTTAATTTTTAATTAATGTTTTATTTAGCTCATGCCTTTCTCAGTAGTCTAATGTGAGCTACATCCTCTATAATAAAACCCTAAGCGCCCATGCGCACTTACGACGGCGTGATCCCTGCCACCGTGGTCTCTGGGTCCGTGCCAAATTCCATTTTCGAATACGGAGGCAGGGAACACGCCGGCGACTCCCCCTCCCACCCTCACTCACCAACCGCTGCTCCTCTTCAAAGCAGCCTGCTGAGGTTCGCGGCCGGCTGTAGTGAACCTCGTAGGCCACTCTGCACCTCGGTAGCATGTTCCCTCTGACGCACAGGATCGCGTCAGAGGGAATGTGCTACCGACATGCAGAGCGGCCTCCGAGGTTCGCTACAGCCGGCCGCGAACCTCAGCAGGCTGCTTTGAAGAGGAGGGCAGATGCGAACAACCAGGAAGCCGGATGCTGGACAGGGGGAGCAGGTAATGGGTGCTGCTGGACAGGAGAGCAGGGAAGAGGTGCTCCTGGATAGGGGGGGAGGTAACAGGAAGGGAGGTCTACTGCTGGACAGGGGGAGCAGGGAAGAGGTGCTTGACAGGGGGGGAGGTAAAAGGAAGGGAGAAAGCCCACTGCTGGACAGGGAGAGCAGGGAAGAGGTGCTGCTGGACAGGAGGGAAGTAAAACGAAGGGAGAAAGGCTGCTGCTGGACAGGGGGAGCAAGCAAGGGGTGGTGGGGGACAGCCAAGCAAAGAGAGAGACAGAAAGAAAGACAGACAGAAAGTGGACAAGGAGAAAGAAAGAAAGAAAGAAAGAAAGAAAGAAAGAAAGAAAGAAAGAAATGTATGTATGTATGTATGTATGTATGTAACGGGCTTAAAGACTAGTTTAACTATAATAAGGATTTCCCTGTCCCTGCAGGCTTACAATTTAAGGGACCCTTTTAGTAAAATGTGTTTTAAAAAATGGGCTTAGCACATTTAAGCATGGGACTTTCCACACGCTAACACCCCCACCCACCCCCTCCTTTTACTAAGCTGTGGTAGAGGTTTCTAATGTGTCCCAGGGCGCTAAATGCTCCGATGTTGCTCAGACGCTGATATAATTCCTGTGAGTGTTGAAGCAGCGTTGGAGCATTTAGTACCCTGGGCAACAGTAGAAACCTCTACCACAGCTTAGTAAAAGAGGGCCTAAACTTTTTGTTGGTTTTATCAGGTTTATTTATTTATTTTAAAAATTTATATACCGCCTAAGATCTAAGCAGTTTCCATAAAATAAACATACATAGTTTAAACACAAATCTTAAAATTAAAACTTCCATTCACTCCAAACTGAAATGATCACATCACTCACTCTCAACAAACAGCCAATTCACAACCTAGAAGTTCCTACAAATAGTTTATCTACAACATAGATGAACAAAACTAACTGCTTAAGGACTCCATAAACCAATACAGAAACTATTTTCCATAAGGAACAAACTTAACCTGAGCTGGAGTGGTTCTACAGATAAGCGTCCACAAACAGCTTAGTTTTTAACAGTTTCTTAAAACTATAACAGTACATAATTTTAGTACATAATCTTAGGTGTCCCAACAACTTATTCCACATTAATTTGTTCACTTGTGCATGAGACTTGCAAAAAAATTAATGAGGGAGCCTACAAATTAAGTTCCAAGGAACACAGCGCATAACAAATGTCACCCAAGAGTTAGGTACCATTTATATAACATGCAGGACAGGATTAATTCGTCGAGGACCCCAGGCACACAAGTACACTGGGACCCCCTGCCCCACCCCACCCCACCATGCGCCCAGGCGGAAACAGGAAGCTGCGTCAGAGGGAAGCTTTGGGCAAGCAGCACCGCTTGCACAATTACAGTTCCCATTGCTTGCTTGCCTTACTTTCCGTCGATGGGGTAGGCCCGCGTTGCCGATCGGGGGGGGCCCCGCATTGCCGATCGTTGTTGGAGGGGCCCATCACTGTTTGGAAAAAACAATGTTGATGCCCTCCTTCATCGGGCCCCCCTGACCATTTTGGGCCCTAGGCACGTGCCTACTTGGCCTATTGGTTAATCCTGCCCTGATAACATGCATAGCTAAATTGGACATAGGTGCCAGTAGGTGTCAAAACCTTAGGCGCCTCTTATCTCCTATTTATGCCAGGATTTTCTTGGCTTAAATACAGACCCTTAAGTCCAATTTAGGTGCCTAAATGGAAAACACACCCATGATATATCCAAGATCTGTCATAACCATGCCTACTTTCAGGTTAGTGCCTTGGGCTAAGCACCTACCTGAAAGCAGTAAGCACCTACTACTCAATGAATTTTAATTTTTGCCAGTTATGAGCTCATTATTGCTCATTATCAGAGCTGATTAAGCTTTTAAAATAATTAAGTTAGGCACCTAACTTCAGATGCCGTTTAAAGAATCTGGACCTAAGTGCTCCTGTATTATTAACTCAGTGTTAACCAGTTAGTGCGTGCTAATCCTAAAGCGTTAGCTGGTTAATGCTTCCACGCCCATTCTCTGCCCATGACACTCCCCTTCTAAAAGTATTTTTAAAAAAGAATGTGTGAGTTAGTGCACACAAATAGGTAAATTACTGCATAATGCTTTAATATGTTCTATAAATAGCCTGTTAGCGTGCACTAACCGTGTGATAAGGGCTCTATGTCCCCCACCTGGCATTGCTTTAGGTTCCAAATGCTGAAGTTGCCGTCCAAGCTCACTCCAGCCTATCCAACCATCCTGTTTGAATAAGGTGATCATATGTCCCGTTTTCAATGGGACCGTCCTGTTATTGGACCGACCATCCGGTTGTCCCGACCCACTGTTTCGGGACACCGAAATGTCCCGTTTTCAAGGACAGCGTCCTGAAGCTGTGCACGGGGACAACAGACCAGCGACCGCTTCCCCTCCCCGCCGCGCTAAAGCCTGCCTTCCTCCCTCCAGTGTAGATTCAAACCCCCACCCACCCCCGTCCGCTGCAGCCGCTGCTTCTTGAATTCCAGAATCCTTCTTCCCGATGTCAATTCTGATGTCGGAGAGGAAGTTCCAGGCCAGCCAGGCAGCGATTGGCTGGCCCGAAACTTCCTCTCTGACATCAGAAATGACGTCGGGAAGAAGGCTTCTGGACGGCAAGAAGCAGCGGCTGCGACGGACCTGGGGGGGTTTGAATCGGTGCGGCAGGGAGGAATGCAGGCTTTAGCGTGGCAGGGAGAGAGGGAGTTAAGCAGACAGGCTTTGGCATGGCAGGCAGGCAGGTAGGCTTAGGGGGAGGGGGTGGGTCAAAGACTGGAAGGCAGTGACGGGGACATAGGAAGGAGACACTGAGGGCACTAAGGACATGGGAAGGGGCACTAAGGACATAGGAAGGAGCACTGGGGGCACTAAGGACATGGGAAAGGGCACTAAAGACAAGGGAAGGAGGCACTGGGGGCACTAAGGACATAGGAAGGATGGAGGGAGGGAATAGAAAGGGACAATTGTTGGGCCTGAGTGCAGAAAGAAAGAAAGAAATGATGCATAGTCAGAAGGAAATGCAGCCAGAGACTCATGAAATTACCAGACAGCAAAGGTAGGAAAAATGATTTTATTTTCAATTTAGTGATCAAAATGTATCAGTTTTGAGAATTTATATCTGGTGTCTATATTTTGCACTATATTTGTCTATTTTTCTATAGTTACTGAGGAGACATTGCATATTTTAAAGTCATCTGCCTTGACATTTTTGAAAAACCCCTAAATATAAATGATAATTAACATTTTCTCTGCGTATAGTGTGCTTTGTGTTTTTCTTTAATTTTATGGTTACCATTATGTATTAATAAGATATTATGTGTACATGAAAAATGAATGGAAGAAATTGGGGGTGGGGCTAGGGTGGGATTGGGGCGGGACTGACAATTAATAGATGTCCCGTTTTGATGAAAAAAAAATAAATGGTCACATTATGTTTGCAGGATATCTACTGTAAAGTCTGGCCAGTAACATCTTCATGTTCCAAGTTAGTGAAGTTCCCATTGATGCCCTCCCCAGCCCAATCCTACACCAAGTCATCACATATGGGACACAGACCGTGCAAATTTGTCCAGTACTAGCCTTAGCTCTTTAATTTACATTCTTCGTTTTTTAATTAGAGATCCTCTATGTTTATGCCACATTTTTTTGAATTCCATCACCTTTTTCCTCTTCACCACTTCCCTCGGTAAAGCATTCCAGGCATCTACCACCCTCTCCATGAAAAAGAATTTCCTAACATTGCTCCTGAGTCCTCCTTTAAACAAAGGAGCTTAAAGCATGCATAACCTGACAAATTTATTATCCAGTCTGGGGCAGTGAAGGAAGTTTAAGACTCCTTTTACTAATCTGCGGTAGAGGTTTCTACCACAGGCCATCAAGGTAAATGCTCAGATGCTCATAGGAATTCTATGAGCATCGGGGCATTTTTCTTGCTGGCCCACAGTAGAAACCACTACCACAGCTTTGTAAAAGCCAGCGTTAGTTAAGATGATTTAATACCAGTTTCTTCTCTTTTTCTGTGACCTTAAAAAGTGCTTGCAACTTTAAAAAAGCAAAATGAGAGTTAGCTGCATATTTTTCTGCAATTTCTCTTGGCATAGAAAGGATTTAGAATTGTGTTGCATGGGGCTTACCTGATATAAAAAGTCATTAGGGAATGAATTGACACAGATAGATGGTTCCATAATGAGATGAAAGCCTATAGAAATTTAAAAGATATATTAGAAAAACCTAGATTGAAACATTGAAGTAATTATGAACTGTTTCAAGACAACAATTAGATAAGAAAAGAACTTAATTATGCGTTGATGAAGTTTCATCTTTAAAGAGAATGCATGAAGAAATAGCTTCAGATGATAATTAGGGAGCTTTCAAAGACCTGCTCTATCAATTTTAATAGAGAGAAAAACATTTTAATGATTCCTTTTCTTATCAAATCTGTGAAACTTAGAACAAGTCATACATTCTTCTGAAATACAGCTTTCAGGTTAGTCAGGCGATAAAGGTCACACATTAAAACAGGTAGCAGGATTGTAGAGTGGTTAAAAAAATGTAAACAAAGAAACAGATAAATTGTTAGCAGGTTAAAGCTACCAGGCCCCTTCAGTTTATTCTTCCTGTTTTACCCAACTACTGTAAAATCCCAGATCTGCCTTGAATCTGGTTCTACCCCCACCTTTTCACCACCATGTATGCCTCCTTTTCTGGTTCTACCCCCCACCTTTTCACCACCAAAAATGCCTCTGTTATAATCACATAACGTTGTAAATTTTGATACTAATTTTTCCTCTCCCCATCTTCACTAGAAAGCTTCTTCATAAATCACCAGAATCAAATGAAATAACATGCAATTTGCCTGAGAATGTAAAAGTGAAAGAGCAGATTATTGTCACTGTCTTATATATATAACTAGGCAGATATAGATCTACATTTCTATATGATATAGTTATATAGGTATAGAAAAAATCCTCTATGTCAACATTGAGATTTTTGTTTCCTTTCTAGGTTTTTTTTCCTCTCTGTCTTTCTCTATATCATGATTGTGAACTATTCTGGTTCAGCAATCCCATGTTCTGGCTAAAATCACATATGGCTAGGCTAGGATTGACCTCTCTCTAGTAGACTAGTGCTGCTGAGTCTACCTCAAAGATCTACATACCTGTGAAGAAACGACTAGGCTTAAATTGAAAGAATTAGTTCAGTGATTCCACTGTTATCCCAATCAATGAACATCTATAGTGAAGCTAAATTCATACATTAATGGAACTTATTTGTGATTATAACTGAAAAATATTGACTCTAATATCAATGGTTGTATCTTGATTAGCTGATATGCAAACATTCCACTTGATGAAGGGATTGTCGGGAATTTTCTTCAGAATGGATCTGGTGATGATCCCACTAGACCAGGGGTGTCCAGTGTCAGTCCTCGAGGGCCGCAGTCCAGTCGGGTTTTCAGGATTTCCCTAATGAATATGCATTGAAAGCAGTGCATGCAAAAAGATCTCATGCATATTCATTGAGGAAATCCTGAAAACCCGACTGGACTGCGGCCCTCGAGGACCGACATTGGACACCCCTGCACTAGACCTTTACTGCTACTGTATTTATTATTTCTATTGCGCTACCAGATATATGCAGCACTGTACTGCATATTAAATGCGCAAGAGAGAGTCCCTGTTCAAAAGAGCTTATAGAAACATGATGGCAAATAAAGGCCAAATGGCCCATCTAGTCTGCCCATCCACAGTAACCATTATCTTCCTCTCTCTAAGAGATCCCACATGCATATCCTACGCCTTCTTGAATTCAGACACAGTCTCTGTCTCCACCACTTCTTCCGGGAGACTGTTCCATGCATCACCACCCTTTCTGTAAAAAAGTATTTCCTTAGATCACTCCTGAGCCTATCACCTCTTAACTTCATCCTATGCTTTCTCATTCCAGAGCTTCCTTTCAAATGAAATAGATTAGACTCATGTGCATTTATGCCACACACAGGTATTTAAACCTCTCTATCATATCTCCCCTCTCTTGTCTTTCCTCTAAAGTATACATATTTGAGATCTTTAAGTTTATCCCCATACACCTTATGAGGAAGACCATGCACCATTTTAGTAGCCATCCTCTGGACTGATTTCATCCTTTTTATATCTTTTTGAAGATGGGTTCTCCAGAATTGTACACAATATTTTAAATGAGGTTTCACCAGTCTTATACAGAGGCATCAATACCTTCTTTTTCCTACTGGCCACCTTAATATCATCTCTTACAATCACACTAATGTCCCACTCTTCTGTCGTGCACATACGTTCTTCGTCCCCTAAAATGTACCATTCCTTCTGTTTTGCAGCCCAAATACATGACCTTACATTTCTTAGCATTAAATTTGAGCTGCCAAATTTCAGACCATTCTTCAAGCTTCACCAGGTCTTTCTTCATGTTATTCACATCATCCGGAGTGTCTACTCTATTGCAGATTTTAGTTTCATCCGCAAAGAGGCAAATCTTATCTGACAGCCCTTCAGCAATATCGCTTATAAAAATGTTAAAAAGAACAGGCCCATGAACAGAACCTTGAGACATACTACTGGTAACATCCCTTTTCTCAGAGCAATCTCCATTGACCACTACCCTCTGTCATCTTCCACTTAACCAGTTCTTGACCCAGCACTCAGTTTATTTATTAGATGTCTATGTGGAACACTGTCAAAGGCCTTGCTAAAATGTAAATACACCACATCTATTGTACATCCTCTATCCAATTCTCTGGTCACTCAGTCAAATAAATTGATCAAATTTGTCTGACAAGACCTACCTCTACTGAATCCATGTTGCCTCTGGTCCTGTAATCCACTGGATTCCAGAAATTTCACCATTCTCTGTTTTAAAAGCGTTTCCATTAATTTGTTTACCAGAGAAGTCAGACTTACTGGCCTGTAATTCCCTACTTCTTCCTTACTTCCACTTTTGTGGAGAGGGGCCACATCCACCCTTCTCCAGTCCTCTGGTACCACTCCTGACTCTAGAGAAGCATTGAAAAGGTCAGTCAGCGGAGCCACCTAAACTTTCCTAATTTCCTTCTGCATCTTCGGATGTACACCATCTGGCCCTATCGCTTTGTCTACCTTTAATTTAGCTAGCTCCTCACGAACACAAACCTCTGAAAATCAAGCAGGGCCTATCACTCCACAATCCCTATTCACATTCGTCTTCTGTGGTCCCACTCCTGGATCTTCAGCCCTGAACACAGAATAGAACTATTTGTTAAGCAATTCAGCCTTTTCTTTATCAGCTTCTACATATCTCTCTCCTTCACTTTTGAGTCTCACAATGTCACTTATGCACTTCTTCCTATCACTGATATACCTAAAAAATCTTGTCTCCCCCATTTGTATCTTTGCTTTCCTGACTTCTCAACTAGCCTCTCTTTACTCTTCCAGATATTTTTGCCTGTCTTCCTCTTTCTGCGATCTTTTGTAGTTTATGAATGCTAACCTGTTATTCCTTACCTTTTCAGTTACTACTTTTGAGAACCAAAGCGGCCTTCTTTTCCTCTTACTTTTACTTACTTGCCTCACAAAAAGATTTGTCGCCCTTACAATAACTCCTTTCAGCTTTGCCCACTGTATTTCTACTCCTTTCAGATGTTCTCTTCCAGACAACAATTCCTTGACGTAATCTCCCACCAGAAGAAAGTTAGTTTTTAAAAAGTCTAGAACCTTTATTTTTGAATGAGCCCTCTCTATACCGATCTTAATATTAAACTGTACCATGCAGTTATCACTAGCTGCTAGATGATCACCCACTGTAACATCAGAAACACTTTCCCCATTTGTAAGTACTAAGTCTAGTATGACTCCATCCCACTTGGGTTCTATTATCAAATGCTGGAACAGTTCTCATTGTAGAGAATCCATGATCTCCCTACTTCTAGAAGACCCTGCAATAGGGATTCCTCAATTAACATCCATCATGTTAAAATCACCTATTAGTAAAACTTCCCCTTTTTTTAGATATATACTATTAATTCTCTATCTACTTCTTTTGTTTGTGAAGGAGGCCTGTATATCACACCAATGTAAATATATTTACCATCCCCTCTTTCCAAATTGATCTTCCTTGCCCTGCAGATCCTGCAGTGGTGTGGCTTTAATATGATCTTCAACATATAACGCTACTCCCCCTCCTTTTCTTCCTACCCTGTCTTTCCTAAACAGATTATAGCCAGTCATGGTTTTCTGTGAACCTCGTGTCCGTGATCGCCACTATATCCAATTCATCTTCTTCCATCACTGCTTCTTGTTTCTCATACTTCGAGCATTAGTATATACTGCTTTCCAGACATTGCCCCCTTTCCCCATCCATGTAGAGATATTCACCTCAAGACACAGAAGAACCTCGAACCCTTTCGCCTTCCCCCCACTCAAAGGCACACATCGCAAGAAAATGTTTGACAACCTTCTGGCAACACAAGCAGCAAAAATCAACCATTCCATCTCCAATCTTATGACAATATCAGACAACTTCAAAACATTCAGAAAAGAAATCAAAACCCTGCTTTTCAAAAAATTCATCCAAATATCTTAACCCCTCCTCTTTTACCTCCAGAAGATTCACCTACCTTCAGATAACCTTCCCCCAAATTACCCACCTTAACACCGTCCAATTAAACAAATACCATAAATAGATTGTAACCTACCCTCTCTAACTGCATTCCATATGTATTTTTCATACAGTTCTTCACTGTCAGTTTAATTTCCATCCTATAAATTCACATAGAATTTTTCTTTTTTCAACCATCTTTATTTTCTCTTCTTTATTAATTTCCAGGTACTTTAGTTAGATTGTGAGCCTTCGGGACAGTAAGGGAATTTTTAAGTACCTTCTTACTTCTCATTTATAATCTTAATGTATATTTTCTTCAAACCGCTTAGAACCTAACGGATGTAGCGGTATATAAGAAATAAATTACATTACATTACATTACATTTATCTCAGGGCTTATACTCACCAGGGGGCTTAGATCACCCTGCCCCTTCACTTCTAGTTTAAAGTCCTCTTTAAACTAGAAGTGGAAGGCAGTATACAAGTGTTCTGTATTTTTCTCTACAGTGAAGCTAATATTGCCATTGAACTGGACAAATCAAACATAAACTGCAGACTGTGTACAAGATGCAGGTGAAATATCAAAGAAGAGACAAGTTAATTTAATCATGTATTTTTAATGGGTATAACTAATGGGCAGACTGGATGGACTGTTCAGGTCTTTATCTGCCGTCATTTACTATGTTACTTTGTTTACTTCTGTGCATTGCAGCGGAGGACCTAATGGACTCATTACTATGCATTTTACTGTAACCCATGGTTAAATAATTTTTAAAAGCCTGGACCAGATTTGGACTACAGATAGCTTCTGGGCCTTTTCTGGAAAGTAGCTAGGGAAAGCTAGTAGTGAAAATTACCATTTTAAAGTCTTTTTTTTTTTTTTTTACTTGACTGATTTGTAAATGTGGGCTGCTGCCTGAGTCAGAGTAACAGCTGCTGTATTTAAAAAAAGTTTTGTGAGTATGAGAATCAACTAAGAGGGATAACTTATTAAAAAAATTAAAAAGGAAGTAAATTTGACTGCTTACCTTAATGTGGTCAGGGTCTTCGAGGTCTGAAAAGGAGACTGACATTGGCAAGCTGAGTGTCAGTCTGTGAGTGTGTTATAAGCAGCTTGTAAAAAGAGTATCCTTCTCTAGGTTAGGAACAGTACAAAGAATAGGTACATTAAACAGGGACCTCTCTGGCCAATATTCAGCCAGCAACAGTCAACGTTTTGTTTTGTTTTTTTAAATACTGTTGCTGGCTAGATTAGCTTCTGATATATTCAGTGAAGGGCCATGACCAAGAGGTTGCAGCAGCCAATTTGCAAGTGCAGCCACATAGGTCAGAAATGAGAGGGCTTTGCTCTTGCCTCCAATGACCCCACTATGACCATCAGAGAGCTAGGTATGCCTGGAGGGAGTCTATCTATTCTAGACCTTGGGGGTTGGAGGATGGGAAGACTCATTTGGATGGGGGGAGGACGGGATGGATATTGATGCTTGCTGACTTGGCGGGGGGGGGGGAGAGAGAGAGTAGGAGGGGACTATTTTGGAGGCCAGGAAGGCTTTAAAACTCAAAAATAATTATGCAGATTCTGGATGGTATTGCCAGCATCTGTATATCTCCCTGGCTCCTCACCATTACTGTCCCAGCACTGTCCCTGACCTGCCCACTTTTTTGGTGATATTCAGTAGCACTGTCCACAGTTAAGTAAGTGATTTAAGCGAACAGGAGAGGCTCCTGTCTGCTTAAATTGCTTTGAACTCAGACATGGAGGCAGTCTTACTTATTTATTTATGTTAAAGTATAAGTTAGTAGGTTCAGTGCATCTACTCTAGCTAGGAGAAAAGAACCTGGGCCCGAACTGAGTCAAGAAAGGAGAAGAATCAGAAGAGCCAGGAGAGACTAAAACACATGAGCTAAGTGAACTGCATCCTAGAGAGGCAGAGAAAAGATTTTTTTAAAACTCATATTAGGAAAAATAGTAGTTCGGAGGTTGTGGTAAGAGCGGATAGCATAGCTGGTTTTAAGAAAGGTTTGGACAAGTTCCTGGAGGAAAAGTCCATAGTCTGTTATTGAGAAAGACACAGGGGAAGCCACTGCTTGCCCTGTATCAGTAGCATGGAATATTGCTACACCTTGGGTTTTGGCCAGGTACTAGTGACCTGGATTGGCCACCGTGAGAATGGGCTACTGGACTTGATGGACCATTGGTCTGACCCAGTAAGGCTATCCTGCTAGTCCAGGATCTGGTTATGGACCACTACCTGAAAGAGTGAAATTGAGAGCAAAGGCTTTGATTCTTTAAAAGATGCCTAAAGTTAGGGGCCTCGATTGGTGCATCTAGCCAATCTAGGTACCTAACTTACCCTCACTTTTACGAACACATAGCATGGGTTTTTGTGCCGGCAGCGGCGGTCACTGCTCCAATGCTCATAGGAATTCTATGAGCACTGGCGCAGTGACCACCGCTGCCGGTGCTAAAACATGCGCTATGCATTCATAAAAGAGGGGGTTAATTATTTTTAAAATGCCTGCCAGTGCCTAAGACCACTTTGCTAGGTGTGATTCTATAAATATCACCAAAAGTAATTGAGACTTGCGCTCTTCGGTGCCTAAATGTTTGGTGCCATTTATAGAATCAGCGCCAAAGAGTCATTTCTTATAAGTTACAGGGTAACATGTAAGACAGCAAGAGTTAATCCATTTGATAATATTTATTTGATGACAGTTGATGGGGAAACTTCGGGCTCCTTTTACTAAGCTGCACTAGCGGTTTTAGCGCGTGCTGCATTGCCACGCGCGCTAGACGCTAATGCCAGCATTGAGCTAGTGTTAGTTCTTGGCTCTTAGCGCGTGGTTAGCGCGCACGGCAATGCAGTGCACACTAAAAACACTAGCACACCTTAGTAAAAGGAGCCCTAACTGGTAAAGCTGTTGTAAGAACTGATTTCTAAACTAATTTACCCTGGAAAAAAATTGAACATATTCTTAAATATAAATTGTTTAAGAATTGTTTAATAATGTCACAATTTGAGAATTGTTTAATAATGTCACAATTATATAGCAAAAGTGAGGAAAAATAAAAGCCCTTTTTTTAAAAAAAAACTGTAACATCTGTCTGGTTTATGGTTTTAAAATCCTATTTAGTTTTTATTCCTTCTCATTGTTTAGAACAGTGAGAATGTGGTTAATTTAATTTTATACTGCTGTTCAGGAATAATCTTCTGGTTTGAGGTAATCAACTGAGTTAGGTAAATAGTAAAGCCATTAGTTCAAGCCTGAAACATGCTCAATGGCTGGGGATAGATATTGTGAGTTCACATGGTTCACAGGTAACACAGATCAGGCAGAAAAGCTGATGCTCCTAAAGACACATCTCCCTTTGGTTTTCCTCAATTTTTGTACAACTGGGAGCAGGACTGAGTGCACAGCTTAATTGACCAAGGCATGCATTGTCCACACTCTTTGCCCTCAATGTCTTGTTGCAGTTTTTCCAGTCGTCGTTCTAGTGACGGCTATTGGGAACTGAACATAATTCTGAATTATACCTAGAATTGCTTTAGCAGTGTCTGGGCATAATATAGAATTGCTACATGTTCAGCATGTGGTCAGTTCCAAATTGGGTGCTGCAGGAGCAGTTTTATGAGAAATAACAGCTTTCGTGAATTGAGGTTATGGGGGGGGGAATCAACATAAGAGTAATGTTAGGAAGCACTTTATCGTGGAATACCCTCCCACAGGAGACAATGGAGACAAAAAAAAATGGTAGCAGAATTCAAGAATGCTTGGAATAAGCATCGTAAATAACATAGAAACATAGAAATAGACGGCGGCCCATCCAGTCTGCCCACCCTAATGACCCTCCCCTACCTTTACCTTGTGAATAGATCCCACGTGTCGATCCCATTTGGCCTTAAAATCAGGCACGCTGCTGGCTTCAATCACCTGAAGTGGAAGACTATTCCAGTGATCAACCACCCTTTCAGTAAAAAAGAACTTCCTGGTGTCACCTCGCAGTTTCCCGCCCCTGATTTTCCACGGATGCCCTCTTGTTGCCGCGGGACCCTTGAAAAAGAAGACATTTTCCTCTGCCTCGATGCAGCCCGTGAGATATTTGAACGTCTCGATCATGTCTCCCCTCTCTCTGCGCTCCTCCAATATGGAAAGAGAATGGAATCGGAACAACCTAGCCATGCTTAAGTGGCAAATCCAGTAGTTGGGAAGTAAGCCTAGTGACTTCTATGGTCTGTGTCCGATCATGGTTAGATACATATGGTTGGACTGGAGTGAGCTTTAATGGCAGCTTGATTAGTTGAAAATTAAGCCAGTGCTGGGCAAAATTCCATGATCTATGCTTTGAAAATGGCAAGGACAGCTCAGGATCAAGCAAGCATATGTTATCATATACCAAGAGATTATCTTGGTGGGCAAGCTGGATGAACCATACAGGTTTTTATCTGCCGTCATCTATTATGTTATGTTGGGTGAGCTTAAGTAGCCCTACACGTCCCCCTAAGCTCACAAAAACGCCTACAGTATAAGCAACCTGCCTCGGGGTGTTGTTTGTTTGTTTTTTTTAACGTGCATCCCGATTGGCTGGTTAGATACCAATAGGATGCCTACCACTGCTTACAACGGGATGCCATTTATAGAAATTGGCCCTTTGGGACCCTGTTAACCAGAGCAGGGGATTGAACTGAGAATCCTGAGTCAAGCTCAGGCCCATTAGAAATTTGTTAGGGTTTTTTTCCTAAAGCAAATGGGACAATACGAGTGTATGCTGAAAACGGCTCGTGCCTTTTTGTTTTCTGTTTGTGTTTCGAAAATCCTGAGAATTGCCATCCTGAGGAAAGAATGGCGTGAAAGATTGTTGTTTTCTTAATTTACCAATAAACCAACCTTGTTTCCCTTTCCAAGAGACTCAGTGTGCGCTGGGATCTGGGGAAGGGAAATCCTTTGGAAGAGCAATTTAGCCCTCTTGCCTTGTGACCCTGCATAGGCACTTTTGTAGCCTATTGCAGGATCCTGTCAAGACACTGACTAGAGATGATGAAAACTAATGGTGTAGGATTAGACTGATAGATCACTTGGGTCATGTGTAAGCAATGTTAGGAAGAGGCTGTAGGTACAGTAACACTAGCAACAGTACAGAAGGGCACCAAATCAAGAGAGCAGAGTGGGAAATGGCAGGGGAGACAGTGATGGAGCAGTACACAGGAGCAAGGAAAGAAGAGATTTTTCTCTTTCTTTTTTAAATGTGGCCTTAGGCACCTGAGCCAACCTGAATCTTAGGCCTCTGTGCACTGGGAGTGGCCTAATACTCTGATTGACCAGATCCCTTAGGCCCTTGCCGCGATCAGATCAGCGGCAACATGATTCTCTAACTGGTGCCTGTGACACCGGTTAGAGAATCAGGGTGGTTAGGTGGGGTTAGGTGTCTGTCCATCAGGACAGACGCGATTCTATATAGGACGCCCATGTGCGATTTTCAAAAGCTGCTTAGGCGGCTGCTGAGACCGGGTATCCTATACAGAATCAGACCCAAAATGTCCTGATTAGGACTTCCCTTTAAAGCTCACTTGTACACAGTGCAAAAACAGTGTTTAAACAAGAAAGTTCATTTCAGTGCAGCTCCTGTTCTTAATCCCCAGCTTGAGCACTGAGCACGTGGCCCTTTCCTTTCTGGAGAAGCACAGCTTCAAGCACGGACAAACAAAAACCAAAATGTAGCAAAGAAAATGCTTTTTCTTCTCTAGCTCTGACCTTAGCAAGGCAGGGCTTTGTGCCAGGTCAAAACAAAAAGCCCTGTCAAGGAGGTAGAGCCAATTCCCTCTGATCTTTCTACCCTTCCAAAAGTGCAAGGCTACCAACACTCCATAGTCCTTGCCCTTAGTTTTTCCTCTTCTAAAAAAAACTAAAGAAACCCAAAAAGGTTTGGCAAAAGAAAACAGGGAGCACCAGTTTCAATCCCTGGGTTTTAGGTCACAAACGCACAGCTAGCTTTAAGTCCTCATTCAGATAAGAAAAGGAAAAAACACATCAGCTACAGTCTCTAGTGTTTGTCCCAAGTAGCAGCTTTTATCAGGCGAGAAACCACCCACAAACACTACTCACAGGTTCCAATTGCCACGGGTTATGGTTCACAATCTATGGCTTCCTCTAAACTATCCAGCGTCTCTGAGCCTAGCTGCCATTCCATTACCTCCTCTTTCTGGTCCCAATTATCACCTGGATATTCCACTTCATGCATTTGACCATCATTTTCTCTAACTAGCAGTTTTCTCAGCAGCTCCGCAGTTCCCTTCCTGGACTTCCTTCTGGGCCAGGTGCTGTGTCTACCTGACAAGGAATGTTTCTCTCTATAAAGTCCGGGGCTGCAGGGCCCCACCCTCTCTCTAGCTGGGACAGCTTGAAATTTAAAGGGACTGCACTCTTAAACTGGGACTGAGCTTTTGCAGGCTTTGAAAGAACAGCCTTGTAACTAGGACTTTTAATTTGACCTTGCCTTTCTTTTAAGTGTTCTAAACTCCTCCTTCCTGGTCTACTGGTAGGACTAGGCTCATATTCCTGGGGTTCCAGCTCTGGGGTTGCAGGTTCCCTGTCACAATACATATTAGAGCCTGCTTTGCACTTTCCATGATGTCTTGGGTCTTCATACCACTTTTGTTGGTGTCACTTAACCCTTTCTGCCACACCTTCCAGATAACATTTCCTTCTAGGAGAGCAACTTTTGTGTGCCCAGTAACCTCAGAAGACCTTGACTGTTGATGCAACTTGTAATGCTGATCTACTCAAGGAATCTCAAAGGTCAAATCTTTGGGGGATAATTCCAATGCTCAAACTTTTTATTTTCATTGCCTCTGTGCCTTCAATCCAATGGTGGTATCACCTTATTCCTCTCCCATTGATTTGGGACCTTCATACTAGCCTTGGTGCCATTTTGTCTGACTCCAGTACTTTAGTGCTGGGATTTTCATGTTACTTTATTGATTTCAGATTTTCTGAAGCTGTATTTGGTTCTGCTCAATAGTAGCTCCTTCATAACAGAACACTTACCTGCTAGTCCAAACTTACTTTCAAGTAGAGGCATTGAGTCCTGATTTGTCTGGTAGTGCAAGAGAAAGTAATCTTGCCATCAGTTTCTCCTGGGCAAACCTACTGTATCTAGGGAGGCAATTGGATGCCAGTGGCGTACCAAGGGGGAGACGGGAGGGGCGGTCCGCCCCGGGTGCGAGCCCTGAGGGGGTGCTCCGGCGTCCCGTTCCCCCGTCCCCCGACGTCTGGTTCTTCCTCTCTGGCCTCCCCGCATCATTAAGAGTACCGAAGCAGCCTGCAGCAAGATCGCGATGTCAGCGATCTTGCACTGCTTCATGCTGTCCTCCACCGTGGTCCCGCCCCTCCAATGACGTCAGAGGAGGGGGGCAGGTCCGCGGCGGAGGACAGCACAAGCAGCTCAAGATCGCTGACATCGCGATCTTGCTGCACGCTGCTTCTACTCTAAATGGTGCGGGGAGGCCAGAGAGGAAGAACCGGACATCTGGATGGGGGGGGCGAGCGGTCCTTCGGGGTGGGGCGGGCAGGCAGGCCTTCAGGGGGAGATGCAGGCCTTAAAGGGGGGAGACAAGCCTTCATTGGGGGAGACAGGCTTTTGGGGGGGGGACAGGCAGGCAGGCCTTCAAGGGGGGACAGACAGGCAGGCTTTTAAGGGGGGGACAGGGGGTGGGACAGGCCTTCAAGGAGGTGCAGGCCTTCGGGGGGGGCAGGCCTTCTGGTAGGTGCAGCCTTCGGGGGGGTGCAGGCCTTCAAGGGGAGAGACAAGCCTTCAGGGGGAGATGCAGGCCTTAAAGGGGGAGGGACAAGCCTTCATGGGGGAGACAGGTTTTCAGGGGGGGGACAGGCAGGCAGGCCTTCAAGGGGGGGACAGGCAGGCAGGCCTTTAAGGGGGGGGGGACAGGGGGTGGAGCAGGCCTTCAAGGGGGTGCAGGCCTTCAGGGGGGGTGCAGGCCTTCTGGGGGTGTGCAGCCTTCGGGGGTACAGGCCTTCTGGGGGGGTGCAGCCTTCGGGGAGGTGCAGGCCTTCAAGGGGGGTGCAGGCCTTAAGGGGGGTACATGCCTTCATGGGGGGAGACAGGCTTTCGGGGGGGACAGGCCTACAAGGGGGTGGGACAGGCTTTCAAGGGGGGGGACAAGCCTTCAAGGGGGTGCAGGCCTTCGGGGGGGTGCAGGCCTTCAAGAGGGGTGCAGGCCTTCAAGGGGGGGGACAGGCCTTTGGGGGGGACCCTGGTGTAGAAGTGCACAGAGGGAAGGGGGTGTTCAAAGAGATGTGCATATGCCAGATTTTGGGGGGAAGAAATAATGGGTCTGAAAATAGAGGAGAGGGAGAGAGATGATGGACCATGGGATTTAGGGAGGGAAGGAACACAAAGGGAGAGAAATTGGACACAAGGGATGGTTTGGAGGAGGGATAGAGATACTGGATAGGAGGGTAATTGGGAAAAGAAAGGGAGAGATGGTGGTCCCTGGAGTGGTGGGGAAGGAGGGAGAGATGCCGGATGAAAGGGTAGTTAAGAAAAGGTGGATCTGTGGAGGGAGATGAAAAAAAGGAAAGATACCAGACTTCCTGGGGAAGGAAGGGAAATGGAAAGGGAGGACAGAGATGGCAGATAGATGGTTAGCATGAAGAAAGAAGGAGACCCTGGCAAGCAAGTTATCAGAAGACAACCAGAGCCTGGGACCAACAAGATTTGAAAAATAACCAGACAACAAAAGGTAGAAAAATTAATTTTATTTTCTGTTTTGTGATTACAATATGTCAGATTTGAAATGTGTATCCTGCCAGAGCTGGTGTTAGACCGCAAACGTGAGCTAGGATTTAACAGAGAGAGGAAAAGTGTGGTTAGGAGAAGCCAAAGGGGGTGAAAAAGCTATAAGAAAAAATCACCCAACTGGGCAGAAAAATCGAATCGAAAAACCAATTAAATAGGCTGAATCGAAATTTTTCTTCCTGAATCGGGCAGTTTGCACTACTGTCTCAGACTTTAGGACCTGGGATTGGGGAGAGATGGCATCCTCAGTACTTTATAATGCAAGTGAAATGAGGATTTGGTCAGACTTTTGAAGGGTCTGCAGAAGAAAAATATTGTATAGGCCAGGGACATGAGACAGCAGGAAATGGGAACTTTTCTTCCTTCTATTTTTGTGAATGGAAAGGCTGAGGATGTCATAGAATTCAGTTAAAATATGTGCTTTATAAAAAAAATATAATAATGTGTTTTATAAAGTTTATAAGCATTGCTGGCCTACCAAGTGAGGTGTTCCTAGTGGTGGTGGTGGTGGTGGCAGTGCGTCAATGTGTTGAGAGGAAGAGGTGGTCTGGGAAATTCTGCTGAGCAAACTCCGGGCCCATTTCCACCCCCCAGTTAGTCCACTCCACTCAACTGGTTCACACACTGAGTGGGTCTTTGGGAATTCTGCCTGGGTAGTTGTTTTGGGATCTCTTCCAGTGGTTTGTCAGTATCTCCTTGTGGTCCAAGGAAGGAAACTTTGTTAACCTTAGCATTGACCTTTTGTAACAGTGTTGCTTGTGTGGCATTAGGCTATCTAGTGATCGAAAGAAAAAAAACAGACCTTTGCACATTTTTGCACTATAGGTGGGTTTATGAGGAGATTCACATTTCCTGCACAGCTAAGTCCATGTGAAGTTCCCTTGTGTTGTATTTGACATCTAGCAAGGTCTCTGTTTGGAAGGAAAGATCTAAGCTTAAAAATGAAGTGGCCAGAAGTTATGGTAAAAGCAGATAGCTTAGCTGGTTTTAACAAAGATTTGGACAAATTCCTGGAGGAAAAGTCCATAGTCTGTTATTAAGACATGGGGAAGTGTCTGCTTGCCCTGGATCGGTAGCATGGAATGTTGCTACTCTTTGGGTTTTGACCAGGTACTAGTGACCTGGATTGGCTACCATGAGAATGGGCTACTGGGCATGATGGACCATTGGTCTGACCCAGTTAGGCTATTCTTATGTTATGTTCTCATCTGTAGGGGCCTTTGGTTTCACTTCTTATTTTAATGTATTTTTTTTCTGGGAACTTATCAGTGTTTTTTATAATGGGAACAAAAATGGAAGAGAATTAATGTGTGTGGAATGGAGGGGTAACTAATTTCTTCAGCTAAATAATTAAATCCTCCTCAACCAGACATAGGAGAACTCGCACACCATTCACACACCCTCCAACCAAAAACATCAAAAGAAATAAACTGTTCGACAACCTCCTAACACTCGACCCCCAACTCTACAACCTATTGACCTCGACCACAGACTACAAAACCTTCAAAAAAGAAATAAAAACCCTTCTATTCAAAAAACACATAAAACCGAACTAACACAATCAGAACTGTCCCAAGCATCACCTGCAACTACTCCATACGTACTTCTGATGTCATGACTATTCAGACATAATTTATGTTATGTTATGTTTGGAATAATGGTTACATATATGAGGTTCAATAAAAGAATATTTTCACTCCCTGTTTCTATTCTGACCATTTATACCAATTCATGGTTATTACAAAAAATATTTTTTACATGGAGGGTGGATGGGGGGGTGTCAAAAAATGATGGGCCCCGGGTGCCACATGCCCTAGGTATGCCACTGTTGGATGCTACTCCATGCATTTGGTGTGGGTTCAGGGATCCTGACCTAACCCTTGCTGCTTCTTTGATCCTTGTTCAGCTGTTTTGAAGCCTTTCAGCCTATCTCGCTGCTGTATTGGCTCACCCAGGTATTTTAGAGCCTTCTAGATCAGTGTTTTTCAACCTTTTTACACCTATGGACCGGCATAAATAAAAGAATTATTCTGTGGACCGGCGGTTGAAGAACACTGGGCTAAGTCATGGACCAGACCTGCCCATCTCTACCCAATTTCCACCCCAGACCCTGCCCCCATAATAGTACTAATTGCACCTTGCACATCCCGTGCCTCATCTGGAAGCCTTCCCTCTGACATTGCAACGTCAGAGAGAAGGCTTCTGGTTCAGGCGCAGGATGCCCGTAGGAGCCACTGCCCATAGCTTTGTGCACTGAATCAGTTAGGAAGAGGGAATTGGCTTGAAGATAACGCCACATTGATCGCACCGTGGACCAGCGGTTGAAGAACACTGTTTTGGTCTTGATGCACGTGCTGGCCCTGTGGAAATTTCTGTGGACCGGCACTGGTACATGGACCGGTGGTTGAAGAACACTGTTCTAGATAATCTTGCTGTTCCCAGTGACCTGTTCAGAAACGCAAGGAGCTGCAGTGGGAATCAAACCCCGTTCCCCTGTGTCTGAAGATACTGCACTAACCTTTAGGCATTAGAGGAAACCATTAGGCAGAGGAAACAAATAGATTTATTCACCAATAATGTATGCATCTGATCAATCTTTTGACCTTCAGCCCATAATTCTCACTCAGCCCTTTTCATGCTTGCAGTCATTTATAATATTGTTCCAATACATTTTCTAAACTGAGACTTTTAAGTTATTCTTACCTTCTGTGGCTGTCACCAATAAACAAACTTAACACATTCCCTGTGGGCAGCATATCGTACCTAGCAAACCTCAGTTCAATACAACTGTGCATCTTAATCAGACAAGCAAGGACAGACAAACTCTAGGGGACGACAGCAATAGCCCTCAAAGGAATAAAATCTGCGAACCGCATTTTACCCTTGTTATCAGCTTTGTTATTCCCATCACAATATGAAGGCTACTTTTAGAACCATTTTGTGTCTTTCCATATTACACCATGACAAACATTAATACAGTATGTCATCCTATAGTTTGCTGAACCAGCTGGCTTTAAGCAGTGCAGCATAATGTAGCAGCTAAACCAGATTTTATTTGAAATTCATAATGCATGGAAATATATGGATGTGCATTTAAAAAACAATGCCAATCATGCAAAAGTGACCACAAAATGGTTGGGGGCTCCACATTTATTTGTGCCAGCTTTTTTTGAGCATCAAAAGACGTCGGCTTCTAAGTTTTGGTTTTTGTTGTGTTTGATATGTTAGATATTTGTGGCCCGATTTTCAGATGGCGGGAGGTAGCCCGGCTACCTCCTGCAGTCATATCCGGCGACCGGCATTGAATTTCCGGTCTATGTTAAGCCGCATTTGACATAGCCAGCCAAGTCGATATTCATTGGCTGACTAGCTACTACAAATAATACTACTACTTATTTCTATAGCACTGCTACAGGTATGCCGCTCTGTACATTAAACATATACGAGTAAGAGACAATCGCTGCTCAATAAAGTTTACAATCTAATTAACACAGACAAACAGGACAAACTGGCTAAGTCATAGCGGCCGAAGATAGATCTGCTATTGAAGCGGACCTATCTGGCTGTCCAACAATTCAGGACACACTTTCTGGCAAATTCTATATAGTCTGCCTAAAGTTAGATGTCTAGATTGGCATGCCTAGTAGAGAATGACATGGTGGCGGTTTACCCGCGACTACTGTGTTTAGCCGCGGGTAACCCGCCAAAAACGGGGAATGAAAATTAGCAGCCTCTGTGGGGACGGGGACAAGGCCATCACCGCCCCGTGGAGCGGTGAATGGTCTTGTCACCACAGTGAGGCATAAAGGATCATGCGGTCCCCGCAGCCCCCACCCACCCACCCGCACACCGGCTCGATCATTTAACCAGCTTCCTCTCTCCACCTCACCTTAGTTTGCCGGCTTTCTTTTCGGCGACCGGAACACTTTCAAAAGAGCCACGCACGCGCGGCTGCTCAGTATTCAATCTTCTGCTCTGACCCAACCGGAAACAGGAAGTTGCAACAGAGCAGAAGATTGAACTTTGAGCAGCTGCGCATGCGCGGCTCTTTGAAAGTGTGCCGGTCGCCGAAAAAGAAAACCGGCAAACTAAGGAGAGCTGGAGAGCAGTAGCGTACCAAGGGGGGGGGGGGCGGGAGGGGCGAAAAAGGTAATGGCGCCAGGCTTTGAAGCACCGAGGCAGACCGCTTCACCCCCCTCCCAGCCGAACCCCCGCTGACCCTCCTATCTCTCCCCCCAAATGAACCTTTCCAACCCTCCCAGCGAAAGCAGCAAACCTCCCTCCAGTAGCGTCGGCTTTCTCCTCCCTCTGCCGCATCACTGATGACGTCATCAGTGACGCGGCAGAGGGAGGAGAAAGCCGCGAAGGAGGTTTTCTGCTCTCGCTGGGAGGGTCGGAAAGGTTCACGGAGGGGGGGAGATAGGAGGGTCAGCGGAGGTTCGGCTGGGAGGGGGGAGAAGCGGTCTGCCTTCTTCGGGCAGCAGCAGCATTTACAATTCACTGCTGTTGCCGGCTTCAGGCCTTGTCCTCTGCCGGGTCCTGCCTACTTCCTGTTTTCATGAAGACAGGACCCGACAGAGAGGAAGGCCTGAAGCGGGCAACAGCAGTGAATTGTGAATGCTGCTGCTGCCCGATGAAGTTCAGGACATCGGGGAAGGAGCAGGGAGAAATCAGCTGCTGGCTTGGGGGTGAGGGTAGGGAAAGAATCGTGGAAGTGGAGAAATTGGCACGATGGCTTTGTGGGGGCTAGGGGGAGAGAGAAAGAAAGGAAAAAATAAAGAGGGGGGGCCAGGGGGAGAGAGAAAGAAAGGCAGAAATAAAGAGGGGTCAGGGGGAGAGAGAAAGAAAGGCAGAAATAAAGAGGGGGTCAAGAGGGAGAGAAAGAAAGGCAGAAAGAAAGAGGAGGGCTAGGGGGAGAGAGAAATAAAGAGGGAGGCCAGGGGAAGAGAGAAAGAAAGGCAGAAATAAAGAGGGGGGCCAGAGGGAGAGAGAAAGAAAGGCAGAAATAAAGAGGGGGTCAAGGGGGAGAGAAAGAAAGGCAGAAAAAAAGAGGAGGGCCAGGGGGAGAGAGAAATAAAGAGGGAGGCCAGGGGGAGAGAGAAAGAAAGGCAGAAATAAAGAGGGGAGCCAGGGGGAGAGAGAAAGAAAGAGGGGGGGCAGGAGAAGAAAGAAGAAGGACCAGAGACTCATGAAATCACCAGACAAAAAGGTAGGAAAAATGATTTTATTTTCAACTTAGTGATCAAAATGTGTCCGTTTTGAGAATTTATATCTGCTGTCTATATTTTGCACTATGGCCCCCTTTTACTAAAACGCAATAGCGGTTTTTAGCGCAGGGAGCCTATGAGCATCGAGAGCAGCGTGGGGCATTCAGCGCAGCTCCCTGCGATAAAAACCGCTATCGCAGTTTAGTAAAAAGGGAGGGGGAATATTTGTCTATTTTTGTATAGTTGTTACTGAGGTGACATTGCATAAAGTCATCTGCCTTGACCTCTTTGAAAACCCGCGGAATATAAATAATAATTAACATTTTCTCTGCATACAGCGTGCTTTGTGTTTTTAAAATTTTATTGTTGGTAGATCATTTTGACTTGGCCACGAAGGTGAGGGGAGCTGCTGAAAGACATCTAGTAATCCTTGCAGGCTTGACTGTGCAGGGAATTATTTTTGTAAAATCATGTTTTGTTATGTGACTGGCATTATCTAGACTTTAATTTCTATGAATGAATAGAATGAAAATGATATAAAATTACTTGCTTGCGGGGATCGCGTGTTCCGGCTCACACAAGGAAGGAGGGGGTGAAAGGGAAAAAGTTTATCTTCCTTGGAAATAGATTCTGAAGTGACCTCATCAAAGAAGACCAGCACCAAATGTACAAGAAATCCCTTAAACAATGTCAAAAGAGCCCAAAATAGAAAACTGCTACTGCCTTGAGACTCCATTATTGAAGGAATCAACTTGAAATCACAGAAGAGACAGGAAAAGGTTAAATGCCTCATGGAATCCTCAGGTACAAAACACAAACCAAATTTTGAATGAAATCAGAGCAGACAGTAAGAATTATAAAATTGATGTCATTATCCATCTGGAAAAAAAGGCGTACTAGAAATAATGCCTCAGCAATACAATTTTCAGAAGTTCTATTTGCTCATGGTAAGGGAGAAGAGAGACTGCTAGTGATGGTGGGGGGACTGATAGAAGATATGAAAGAAGGGTGGTAGAAAGGAACAGATGGTAAAGGAGGGAGGGAAGGGTGGTGGTGGAAAGGAATAGAACAGACATTGAAAGAGGGTAGAGAGGAACAGACCCTGAAAGGAAATGTAGAAGGCAGAGTGGAGAGAAGATGCTGGAAGGGAAGAAGACAGATGCCAGACTATGGGGGAGCGGAGGGAAGAAGATGGGTGCTAGACGGGGATGGTGACGGGGCGGTGAATGGGATGGCAGTGGCAGTGACGGGGCGGTGAAAGGGATGGCGGTGACGGTGCAGTGACGGGGACAGATTTTTTTCCCGTGTCATTCTCTAATGCCTAGCCAATGTAGGTGCCTAATTTAATTGATTAATAGGATTAATCAGTGCAAGTAATTGGCACTGAACACCTCATAATTGGCATGCACATGGCATTAGGCACCTATATTTTGTGGGAGATGTCAGATTTGCTCTTTAACTATCCAGGGGGCAGTGTTTGAAAATCCTTTGAACCATAGAAGTTATGATCTAAGACATATTACCACGTGTAAGTCTGATCACGTGGTATATTTGATTAAATGTCCATGTCAAAAAATCTACCTCAGGAAGACTACTAAACAGTTTAATATACAAATGGCGGAACATAAATCTTGTTTACATCTTAAGAAAAAAGAAGCTCCACTGGTAACACATTGTTTAGATCATAAACATTTGTTTGATCAACTGCGGTGTATGATTATAGACAGAGTCACCAAATCAATAAGAGGTGGGGATAGGGGTAAAAAGCTATTACAGTTGCAACAGAGATGGATCGATCGTTTGCAAAGTTTGCAACCTAAAGGGTTAAATATGGCTGTCAATTGGCAGGTTTTTTTCTGAAACAGGATATTAATATTTACCTTTTTTTCAGAAACAGGATATTAATACTTACCTTTCTGTTGATTCCGCAAAATAACGATGAAAGAAAGTAGTTAGGGTAATTTTAACTCTTACAGTAAAGGCACTTAAATGTAAGCTTTATTTAAATACGTTGTATGACGTGCAGGTAGTTGTTAAAAAATTTTATCCATTAAAGTTGGCATTTTAACTTTTAATCTTTAAAACATAGGCAACACGCAAACCTGATACACTTCTGGTAATAGTTATACCCGGAAGTGACATATTTAGTTCTGAAGGTTGAAGTATTTAAAAAGGGCATGTATGAACATTTCGGTAATCATTTCAGGTAATACCTTCCCGGAAGTGATGTAAGACGCTTTCAGAGTCTTCGTGTTCGGTGTCTTTGGCAATCCTTAACGAGGGTGCCACTTTGCTATGTAGCATTGAAGAACTAAACAGGTACGCTCAGTATTGTAATATGTTCTGAGTTTGATTTTCGATATATTTATACATAGGAGATTAAGGTTAAGAACGTCGGCTTTTTGCATTAATTGCTGGTATACATAGGCAGCGGAGTATAATGGTTGAATTAATATAGTTTATTATAGTTGAACATGAGGTATAGTTATTAGCTATACTAAAATGCTGCATAAAAGAGGTAAAAATGATATATATATAAAGATTATATATATATATGAAGTAGATTTAATGTAGTTAAAAAATGTAAAATTTAAAATAAAAAATTCAAAACGAAAAATTCTTTAAAATAACGTGTTCATTTATAGTAGTAAAATTAAGTGGCTTAGGAGTAAAATGCAATAGAGTTTTACAACCTCAGGCGATTCCATGGAGCCTTCTTTAATTGTAAGAGTTAAATATAAGATATTCTTTTAAACAGTAGATGATAATATAATTGTATGTTATGCTTTATTGATAGTGCTGATAAACTGCGCTGCTCCTGAAGAAGCTCTATCACTTTTAGTGAGAGCGAAACAGAGATCTTCCGTCATTCTGTTCCATCTTCAGTTGGTCGGATTTAGAACCTACACCCGAGCTAAGTATTTGAATAACTTAATATATGCAGTAGCATAACAAATGGAATAAATGAAATAAAATAACATAATAAGAACCTAAAGGACCGATGATAGCTCACATGATAGTTATATGCTAAGATTTGTTTACTCCTAAGAATAATCCCCCTTATCCCAAAGGAATAAAGGGTGAGGGGGAGAGACGGTTCAACCAACAAAACGCTTAAAGAATAAATAATTGTGATAAAAGGAAGCCCTCAGTCACACAGCTAGCACAGGGGAATAAACCCTTGAGCTCCAGCTGTCACGAGTATAACCCACTAAAGTGTATTAACTGTGAAACATCCCTGGGTTAACCTTCTGTGAACTATATATACTAAACCAGTGCACAAACCAATGTGCTAAAGGTTGAAAATCAATAATAAATATAGCGAGTTGTAAGAACTGTCTCTGCCCCTCATCCGGGGAAAGTGAGCAACCACAATCAGCCAAGCAGGCACAGGTGAAAAACAAAATCAAATGTAGGAAGTACTTAACTTCTCCAGAGTAGCACAAAAATAGCCAGCCAAGATGAAGCTCGTCCAACGGGACTCCGTTTCGAGGATAAGAATCCCCTTCCTCAGGAACTGGCCAGGCTATGACCCAGGAAGATTTAAACAGGTCTAAACACCGGCCCCAGATAGGATTGCAAAGTTGAAGATGGCACTAGACCCGAATGGGAACGCCTCCTAGAATTTAACTGCAGCAGGAGGGTGCGACCGACGTTCATCTGTCACGTGACGCAAAACCCGGGAGTTTCAAAATATCCCTACCAAACTCCAAAACGTAAAATTAGCATTGATTAAAGTTGAAAAAGAAAAAAATGGTGGTAAATTGATGATGATGCAACCTCCCAAAATAACAGAAAAAACAACAAGAAAAAAGAATCAATGCAGATTAAGACCTGACTAAAGGTTTTTTGGAAAAGTTAAATAGCACAATGCCATTCTATATATTCATTGGCATTTAACTGTGAGCACTTGAGATCCTAATAATTTCTGGTTGATATACAACTCATGTTTGGACTCATGCTACAGCCTATTTTTTGAGGATTTCAGTGTGTTTCACAAGTTTTTGAAGTGATTTTTAGTACCTATATTTTGGTGCCAATTTATAGAATTGGCCACCTTAGTGCCTTACACATCAGACTCAATAGGCAACTACTTACGTTGCTTATACTGAAATTTGGGGATGCACGTAGAATCCAGCTACTGAAATTATTTTTCAGTCACTTGCATTGAATTTATGCCTAGTTCAAATGAATTTGAGCCATGTTGAATTGCTTTCAACATTTCCTTTGATGATAAAGGAAATGAACTTATCGGCTAGTAATAATAACTTTATTTTTGTATACTGCAGTACCACAGCAGTTCAGAGCGGTTTACAGATGAAGAGACTGTACACAGACAGTGATGTTACAGAAAAGACTTTCAAATTACATTAGCGAGTCATGAGTAGTCAGGTATATCTGGAGGCATATCAGAGATACAACAAGGCAGGAAGGGAGCCAGAGAAATTTATCAAAGAGATAGGTTTTAATTGATTTCCTGAAGGCTTGGTAGGAGGGTGCATTTGAAATGAGGGTGGTTAGACATATATTCCATTTGCCTGCTTGGAATGACAGAGATCTATCACGGAATCTCTTGTAGATACAGCCCTTCAAGGATGGGAAGGCAAATAGGTAGGCACTACACGTGTGCAGGTGGTGCCTGGAAATTCAAAATGGTGCGACAGGTAGATTGGGGATGAACCTGTTAAGGTTTTGAAGCAGAGGCAGGCAGACTTGAAGATGATCCTTGCCTCTATCGGTAGCCAGTGTAGTTTTTTGTAATACGGGCTTACATGGTCTGACTTTTTGAGACCATAAATGAGACGGACGGCAGCATTCTGAATGACTCTCAATCGATTGATGGTTTTCTTAAAGGATTTATAAGACCCTTGAGATTGAACAAACTCTTTCACTGAAGAACAGAAGTCATTACCTAATAAATACATGGGTTTGCCTATCTCTTCTCCAAACCACAGTATGAGCAGGCTGAACTTCCCCTACCTTCTCCAGCTGAAGTTTCCCCAGCTTAAGCTGCTAGAAGTGATCTGGGCAAAAGAATGAGCTACTGCCTGAGATTTTTAAACCTTACAGTTTGTTTTTTTTGTAGTGATAATCTAAGAGTAGCATAGATTTTATTCTTCTTTGCTAGAAGCATCTTTTCAAGCAACATAAACTGACATGATTATTTAGCAAAAAAAAAAGCTACTTTGAAGCATTAAAGAACAATTCAGTGTCTATAATTTATTATATATGGAATTATTCTATTCATCTGATGAAAAAATGAGAGGTATGGTAACTATCACCTTCTTTCAATTCAATAATTACTAAGGTTAAAATAGAATTTAATAAATTAATGATGACCTAATTTTTAAAAAAGCTATTGGAAAAAGTACAATTTTTTAACATAACATAACATCATGCTTCTATACCGCATAACCTTGTGTTCAATGTGGTTTACAGAAGTTATATAATTAACAAAGAAAAGATCATGAAAACAACTAGTTGACCAGATATTTAGAAAAAAAGATAAGACTTCAGTTGTGTTCTGAAATATTCATAAGAATAAGCTATCAATAGCAGTGAACGAAAATCCTGACTATATCTGACTATGAGGATGATTGACACAAGAACTGGATATTTATCTCCAGTGGTGTAGTAAAGGGGGGGGGCAGTCCGCCCTGGGTGCCATCTTGGTGAGGGCACAGCCACCCATCCTCCTTTCTGCCTCCCCCTGCTCCTTCCCCACCCCACTGCCGCAAATGCATGCCGCTTCCCTTTCCCCGTATGTCTGTAACACTCCTGGTGTGAGCAGCAATTCCCAACCTGCCATTGCATCAGTGTTAGCTCTTCTTCTGATGTCACTTCCTGGACTCGCGCCTAGGATGTGGCATCAGAGGAAGAGCCGATGCAGGCGAGATGGCCGGTTGGGGGATTGCTACTCGCACCAGAAACATAATAGAGGTTATGGGGGAAGGGAAGCAGCGTGCGCACGGCAGGAAGGGGCGGGGAAGGAGCATGTAGAGGTAGCGGTGAGGGGTGGAGAAGAGGGCAGAGGAGAGGCGCCACTGCCCCGGGCGCCTCTCACCCTCGCTACACCACTATTCTAACCAGTCTTGTCCTTTCTCATTTCCCATTGAGCAAAGTTTCATTTTCAAGTCCACATCATGACCTGGGCAAACTGTGGAAAGCTGCCACTGTGTCAAGTACAGTAAAACCTTGGTTTGCGAGCATAATTCGTTCCAGAAGCATGCTTGTAATTCAAAGCACTGGTATATCAAAGTGAATTTAGGAAATAATGGAAACTCAGACAATTCATTCCACAACCCAAAAACTTTAATACAAAATACTATACGTACTTGTATTGCAAGACCTCGCTCATTTAGAACAGTCACTACACTCCTGCAGCCTCAGAGAGAGAAGAACCATTGGCTCAGTTGTGATGATACGACGCGTGTATACCGTATGTACTCGTATTGCAAGACTTTGCTTGTTTAGAACAGTCACTACACTCTTGCAGCGTCAGAGAGCGAAGAACCATCGGCTCAGTTGTGATGTGTGTATACTGTATGTACTTGTATTGCAAGACATTGCTTGTTTATCAAGTTTAAATTTAATCAAATGTTTTGCTTGTCTTGCAAAACACTTCCAAACCAAGTTACTTGCAATCCAAGGTTTTGCTGTATTGAACTTGGTTTTAAACAGGCTATCCTGCCTTTTTTTTTTTTTTTTTACACTTCTTGGCAGACTGATGCCCCTGAGTCGTCATTATGCTAGTGTTTTGTCATTCATGGTTATACACAATACACAGCTCATGATTTATAAAACAAATGCAACCTCTGATTTTATGCACCAGCTTACTTCTGGGCTACATTAGTTCAAAAAGTACATAGAATATCAGTTTATGGAGCTGTTTTAAATTGTACATCGCTTAGAATGTTTTATATAGGCGATTTATCAAATGAACTTGAACTTGAATACTGACCTGGAGACTTCTTAGTCCTTTTTTAAGGAATAATATGAATCATTTAACACAAATAACTCCTTTGGCTTCATGGAAGAAATTAAAAAAACAAAAGAGCTTGTAGGAAAAAATGGCATCAACTCTAAAAACTGTGGGCTACTTTTACGAAGCCGCGTTAGCGGCTTTATCGCACGCACAATTTTAGCGCACGCTAACCCCCGCGCTAGCCGAAAAACTACCACCTGCTCAAGAGGAGGCGGTAGCTGCTAGCGTGGCTGGCAAATTAGCAAGCGCTATTACGCATGTTAAACCGCTAACGCGGCTTCGTAAAAGGGGGCCCTGTGATTCTATATGCAAAAGTTCACAAATTATAACTCTTATTAAAAGTGTAAAGAAAAATACTAATTTGACACACAATATAGAACAGTTGGCATGTTGACCAAACCAGTGGCATAGCCAGACAGTCAATTTTGTGTGGTCCTGGGCTGCCAGTAACTGTGTGTTTGTTGTGCGAGTGTATGTTTTGCATCTATGGTCAAAACACAATTTAGGTACGAGACACAGACTCACACAACGAACGTCCAACAGCTGCATCCATAAAGATAATTAAGAAAAGAAAAAAAAAAAACCCACAACAATTAAATTGCTCACGAGCTCTGGCAATCAGGAATTGTACTGGGTTTGTGCAGAAGAGCTGTGCCTACCACTCAGCTCTTGTGCACAGGCACCAAACACAGTAACTCCCCCTTTTACCAGGCTAATCTGCACAAATAGTGTACATATGATTTTCATGCTATTTGTGTTGAGCATGCCCCAGAAAATCAAAATCGCTCCCAAAGTGGTATTTTTTACTGGGTTGCCGGAGATTTGTGCATCCGGCCCTCAGTGCCACTAAATATCAGCTGGTCCTGGAAGCTCACAATCTGAGTTTGTGCCTGAGGAAATAGAGGGTTAAGTGTAGTGGGATTTAAACCAGATATCCTTGATTCTCAGTCTGCTGCTCTAACCATTAGGTTATTCCTTTTTATAATGAAATGTTCAATTTTGAGCTACTTGTCATCTGAGAAGTACCTCAGAATATTCCCTTACATTTCTTTTTCTTATGTATACAGTATTACAGATGCATATTTGTTTAAACATCGAAACATAGGGCCCAATATTCAAAGTGATTTAACCAGGCAGGAAAGGTTCCTGTCTGATTTTAAGCATGCTGGCTGCAGATGCTCAACAGTACTTAACCAGGCAGTGCTTCTGAATAATGACTCTGACTGCCACAGCACTCACCAGTTAATGCTTCGGGTGTCCCGTAGCGGCACGTAATTTTTGAAAGGGGGACTATGATAAAATAAGGAAAATAGTTAAAAAAGAAGCTAAAAGGATTGGCGGCAAAGGTTAGCACTGTAAACCAGGCATGGACATTATTTAAAATTATCATTGTGGAAGCCCAGAACAGATGTATTCCATCTATTAACAAAGGTAGAAAAAAGAGGAAATAAGCCAACATGGCTAAAAGGTGAACTGAAAGAGGCTATTATAGCCAAAAAAAATCCTGTAAATAATGGAAAAAAGATCCAAATGAAGAAAATAAGAAGAGACATTAGCATTGGCAAGTTAGATGCAAAGCACTGATAAAGAAAGCTAAAAAAGAATATGCAGAGAAACTTGCTAAAGAGGCAAAAACTCATAGTAACAATTTTGGTGGGGATACATCAGAAGTAGAAAACATGTGAGGGAATCTGTGGGACCGTTGGATGATCAAGGAGCAAAAAGGAGAACTCAGGGAGGATAAGACCATAGCAGAGAGACTGAATGAATTCTTTGCTTCAATCTTTATGGAAAAAGATGTAAGAAATCTACCTGAACCAGAAATAGTTTTCAAGGATGATCATGCAGAGGAACTGAAAGAAATCTTGGTGAACCTGGAAGACATACTAAGCCAAATTGACATGTTAAAGAGTGATAAATCACCTGGACCAGATGGTATACATCCCAGGGTACTGAAAGAACTCAAACATGAAACTGCTGATGTGCTGTTAATGATCTGCAACCTGTCACTAAAATCATCTGTAGTACCTGAAAACTGGAAGGTGGTTAGTGTTACACTGATTTTATAAAGTGTTCCAGGTGAGATCTGTGAAATTATAAACCAGTATGCCTGACTTCAGTGCTGAGCAAACAGTGGAAACAATTATAAAAAATAAAATTGTAGAACATGTAGACCAGGGCTGCCTAATCCCGGTCCTCGAGATCTCCTGGCAGGCTAGGTTTTCAGGATATCCACATTGAATATGCATGAGAGAGATTTGCCTGCACTGCCTTCTTGGTATGCAAATCTCTCATGCATGTTCATTGTGGATATCCTGAAAACCTGGCCTGCTAGTAGATCTTGAAGACCGGAATTGGGTAGCCCTGATGTAGACAAACATGACTTAATGGGAGAGTCAGCATGGGTTCAACCAAGGGAGGTCTTGCCTCACCAATTTGCTTGACTTCTTTCAAGGTGTTAATAAACAGATGGATAAAGGTGAGCTGGTTGTTGTATCTGGATTTTCAGAAAGCTTTTGACAAAGTTCCTTATGAGACTCTTAAGAAATTTAAAACATCATGGGATAGGAGACAATGTTCAGCTGTGGATTAGGAGTTGGTTATCAGACAGAAAACAGAAGGTAGGGTTAAATGGCCATTTTTCTCGATGGAGGGGGGGTAAATAGAGGAGTGCCGCAGGGATCTTTTCTGGGACCGGTGCTATTTAATTTATTTGGAAATGATTTGGAAATTGGAATGACAAGTGATGTGATTAAATTTGTAGATGACACTAAACTGTTTAAAGTTGTTAAAACATATGCGAAGTGTGAAAAATTAGGAAATTGGAAGACTGGGTATTCAAATGGCAGATGAAATTTAATGTGGATAAATACAAAGTGATGCACATTGGGAAGAATCATAGTTGCCAAATTCTAAGGTCCACCTTGGGGGTCAACTTCCATGAAAAAGATCTGCGTGTCATTGTAGACAATATGCTGAAACCTTCTACCCAATGTGCAGTGGTGGCCAAAAGAGCAAACAAGATGCTAGGAATTATTAGAAAAGGGATGGTAAACAAGACTAAGAATGTTATAATGCCTCTATATTGCTCCATAGTACAACCTCACCTTGAGTATAGAATTTTTTTTTTATATTTAAAACTTTATTAATTTTCAAAGCTAATACAAAGTGTCATGAATTATACAGACATTAATAACAAAATAAGCACTTAAATTCCACTAATAACAATGTAAAAAATAAATATCCCTCCCCTCCCATCCACCAATTTAATCAAGAATTAAACCAGAAAGGTATCCCCCCCTCACCCACCCACCCCATCCTGGATATGTATAAAAATAAACAAAAAATTTAAACCATGTTAGAGTAACAAAGGACGTCAACGGGCCCCAAACCAAATTAAATAATTTACTATGCCCCAACATATCCGCATTCATCCTTTCATATTTGTAACCTAAACATAAATTGGCCCACCAAAACTGAAAGTTGAGGTGATCGCAATTTTTCCAGTTGCGGGTTATCATTTGCATACCTATCCCTGTCATAATCAAGAAAAGCCTGCCTTTGTAGCGATTCATGGGAAGCTTGATATGTAGCAATATTCCATATATAATTGCCTCATATGTCAAAGGGATTTTTGATTCCAGTATGAGATTAATCTGTCCCCATATTGACTTCCAGAAGCTGAGTATCAAAGGACAATAGAACAACAGATGATCCAGTGTTCCTATGTCTAGATGTTAGTTTTCAGGTCAGATGTCAATGGCAGCATCTACCGTATTTTCGCGGATATAACGCGCACCCGTGTAAAACGCGCACACGGTATAGCGCGCAGAAATCACGATGATATGTACAAAAACTTTGGTATACCGCGCTCACGGGTATACCGCGCATGCTGCCCGACGCTCCTTTCGCCCGCCCTGACTTTCTGTGCGCTGTCCCGACTCTCCGTTTACCCCCCCTGACTTCCGTGCACTGTCCCCCCTTGAAGGTCTGTCCCCATCCTGAAAGCCTGATGCCCCCCCCCGACGTCCGATACATCCCTCCCCCCGAAGGACCGCCGACTCCCCAACAATATCGGGCCAGGAGGGAGCCCAAATCCTCCTGGCCACGGCGACCCCCTAACCCCACCCCGCACTACATTACGGGCAGGAGGGATCCCAGGCCCTCCTGCCCTCGACGATAACCCCCCTCCCCCCAACGACCGCCCCCCCCAAGAACCTCCGACCGCCCCCCCAGCCGACCCGCGACCCCCCTGGCGACCCCCACGACCCCCCCACCCCGTACCTTTGGTAGTTGGGCCAGAAGGGAGCCCAAACCCTCCTGGCCACGGTGACCCCCTAACCCCACCCCGCACTACATTACGGGCAGGAGGGATCCCAGGCCCTCCTGCCCTCGACGCAAACCCCCCTCCCCCCCAACGACCGCCCCCCCCAAGAACCTCCGACTGCCCCCCCAGCCGACCCGCGACCCCCCTGGCGACCCCCACGACCCCCCCACCCCCCTTCCCCGTACCTTTGATAGTTGGTCGGACAGACGGGAGCCAAACCCGCCTGTCCGGCAGGCAGCCAACGAAGGAATGAGGCCGGATTGGCCCATCCATCCTAAAGCTCCGCCTACTGGTGGGGCCTAAGGCGCGTGGGCCAATCAGAATAGGCCCTGGAGCCTTAGGTCCCACCTGGGGGCGCGGCCTGAGGCACATGGTCGGGTTGGGCCCATGTGCCTCAGGCCGCGCCCCCAGGTGGGACCTAAGGCTCCAGGGCCTATTCTGATTGGCCCACGCGCCTTAGGCCCCACCAGTAGGCGGAGCTTTAGGACGGATGGGCCAATCCGGCCTCATTCCTTCGTTGGCTGCCTGCCGGACAGGCGGGTTTGGCTCCCGTCTGTCCGGCCAACTACCAAAGGTACGGGGAAGGGGGGTGGGGGGGTCGCCAGGGGGATCGCGGGTCGGCTGGGGGGCGGTCGGAGGTTCTTGGGGGGGGCGGTCGTTGGGGGGGAGGGGGGTTTGCGTCGAGGGCAGGAGGGCCTGGGATCCCTCCTGCCCGTAATGTAGTGCGGGGTGGGGTTAGGGGGTCGCCGTGGCCAGGAGGGTTTGGGCTCCCTTCTGGCCCGATATTGTCGGGAAGTCAGCGGTCCTTCGGGGTGGGGGTGCGAGTGGTCCTGCCGGGGGGGGGGATGTATCGGACGTCGGGGAGTCGGCCGGGCAAGAGGGCTTGGGCTCCCTCTTGCTCCGATCGTGGATGCGGGTGCGGGTGGGAGCGCGTGCGAGCGGTCGTTCGGGGTGGGGGTGCGAGCGGTCCTGCTGGGGGGGTGAATCGGGCGTCGGGCGGGGTGGGAACTATGTTTTAAAACTTTTGTATACCGCGCTCAGGCATATAACGCGCGAGGGGTATGCGCGGTACGTAAAAACACGTATAACGCGCGCGTTATATCCGCGAAAATACGGTATTAGATTTAGAACTGTCTAACTTATATAACCTAACAGGGGTCCAAAAAGATCTATGTAATAGAAAAAAACATGTTTGTCTCATAGATGCTGATGCTGTACATTTCATCCTCCAAGTCCAAATTCGTGGCCATCAAGATGCTGAAATATATTGCTTTATCTCGATGCTCCAAATGTCCCTTAAACTATTTTTTGGTTTTTTATTCAAGAATTCAGAAATTAATTTATACCACCGGCCAGCCTGATGCCCTAGCAAATCCGTCTGGAAGCATAGGACTTGCAAGCTATAATGATTTTTGATATTCTGCCAGTCAGGGAACCCACTCTGAATGGCCTGCTTCAACTGCAACCACCTATAATTTTGAGACTTTGCAATACGAATGCCTGTCTGCATCCAATGCTTCCAAAAAATCCTAGACCCTCCTGTTTGAACCATAAGGATTGATAAGTGGATTTCTCTACTGGAACATCTGCTAATTTATAAATAAATTTCAATGTTTTTCAAGTATTTAATAGAATACTATTGTCCTTAGCGTATCTGGGTAACTTGATACTCAGCACATGAAACAATCGTAGTGGGGACACAATTTGCCACTTTAAGTACAGTCAATCCGGAAGATTTTCCATAAGCTCAGGGAGGATCCAATACATACCCTGGCACATTAAATAGGCTTGATGGTACATTTGGGAAATTTACTCCACCCTCCGCAATTGAATTTTGTAAATATACTAAAGCAATTCGAGCTGCTTTACCCAGCCAAATAAATTTAGTAAATATACTATTTATTTTTTTATAAAAATACCCCTGAAAAAACTGGCAACATACCCATTTGGTAGCAAACCACATGCAAAATCATCATTTTAACCGTTTGTACTCTCCCCCACCAAGACAAATGTAAAGGGTTCCATTGCTCATACATTTCTGTGACCTTCAGCAATAAAGATCTTTCATTTACTTTCATTGTTTCCTCCAGCGTTTTATAAATCCAGATACCTAAATATTTGATACCCTCTTCTTTCCAAAGAAAGGGAAATGGATCAAATAAACCTTTTGGACAATGTATAGAATTTAATTCTGGTCACTTTATCTCAAAAAAGGTATAATGGAACTAGAAAAGGTTTAAAGAAGAATTACTGAGATGATAAAGGGGATGAAACTCCTCTCATATTAGGACAGACTAAATAAGTTAGAGCTCTTCAGCTTGGAAAAGAGATGACTGAGGGGAGATATAATTGAAGTCTACAAAATCCTGAGTGGTGTAGAACGGGTACAAGTGGATCAATATTTTACTCCATCAAAAATTACAAAGACTACAGGGAGATATTTTTAAAACCAATAGAAGAAAATATTTTTTCACTCAGAGAATAGTTAAGCTTAGGAACATAATGCCAGAGAATGTGGTAAGAGCAGTTAACTTAGCTGGTTTAAAAAAAAAGGTGTGGACAGACATGGAGGAAGCTACTGCTTGACCTTGATCAGTAGCATGGAATGTTGGTACTATTTGGGTTTTTGCCAGATATTTGTGACCTGGATTGGCCACCATGAAGATGGGATACTGAGCTAGATTGAACATTGGGCTGACCCATTAAGGCTATTCTTATTTTCTTATGGTTACATAGTATAACAACATATATGAACTGTAAGGCCCATCTAGTCTGTCCAAATATAATCTGACATCTCCAAATGTGAATATTATTCAAAATAATAGTAGATTTTAGAGACAAAAACCCTTCTTTGCCTCTTCTCCTATCACCCTCAAGCTGAGCTCAACACAAACCTGTAAATATCTGAACCCAAAATTTCATCCAATTCAAATCTAGTCTTAATATGCTTGATTTTATGGGGAAGGAAACTGCGTTTCGCCAAAACACTTAGGACATCTTAGTTCTGTCATACTGGCAATTGAATTTGATATTACTGAAATTAAAACCCTGATTCATTGTGTGAAAGAGCTTGTATGTTTTTACATTCAAAAAATACCCAAATAGGGATGCCATGCAAGCATTATTATTGCATTTCATTGAAAGCAAAGTCCTTTCAGTTTCAATTTCCATAATGATGAAATCATAAAGCAGTAATAAATTATGCTCCAATTTTGAGCTGTAGTTCTGCATGAATACCTCCTCAATTCTATTTACAAAATAAGATCCCAACAAATACAAAATCCAATGAATTTTGAATGAAAAGCAACATTCAAAATATTACTTCATTCGTTTCACCCAGATTTCATGCATTATGGTAGAATCCTTCTGAACTGACTTATAAAAGAAGACACTATTAACCTTTAAACTGAAAGAGAAGTTACGATAGTTTCTCTTCTTATTTTTAACTTACAAATATCCAGGTTGCTCATATTTCACCCCAAAGTCTTTGCAAACACTAAAATAACATCCCAGCACCAGTGACCTGAAGTCCAACCCTATCTGCTCTACCAGACAGAATTTATACCTCCCAGGAGGAATGATGTGTCTTCTAATTTATATATTTCAAGTTGCGTGATAAAAACCTTACAGGATAAAATAAGCTTTCAGAATAAAAGAACACTTAGGGGGTAATTCATCAAGGGGCATTATGGCCTCAATAGACCTTAATGTGGTGTGTTTAAGGAATTAGTATACGCTAAATGATAAAAGCCCATAGTTATAGAATGGGTTTGGCATTTAGCACACATTTATTCCTTTAACGTGTGTCAAGGATATAATGCCCCTTGATTAATTCCCCCTTTAGGTTTAATTAAACTTGTTTATCTATATATATAAAATCGGAGGTATATATGTGTGTATGTATGTATGTGTGTATGTGCCGCAATCACGCAAAAACGGCTTAACCAATTTGAACGAAACTTGGTATGCAGATCCCTCACTATGTGGGATGAATGTTCTGGGGGTCTCGCGGCCCACCTGCACACGTGGGCGGAGCTACAAACATAAAATCAGATTTCACCCATTCATGTCAATGGAAAAAATGTAAAAAGCTGCCATTCTCACAGTAATTCAAAAACGGCTTGACCGATTTGAACAAAACTTGGTATGCAGATCCCTCACTACCTGGGGTGATATGTTCTGGGGGTCTCGCGGCCCACCTGCACATGTGGGCGGAGCTACAAACAGAAAATCACATTTCACCCATTCATGTCAATGGAAAAAATGTAAAAAGCTGCCATTCTCACTGTAATTCAAAAACGGCTTGACCAATTTGAACGAAACTTGGTATGCAGATCCCTCACTACCTGGGGTGATATGTTCTGGGGGTTTCGCGGCCCACCTGCACATGTGGGCGGAGCTACAAACAGAAAATCAGATTTCTCCCATTCATGTCAATGGAAAAAATGTAAAAAGCTGCCATTCTCACTGTAATTCAAAAACGGCTTGACCGATTTGAATGAAACTTGGTATGCAGATCCCTCACTACCTGGGGTGATATGTTCTGGGGGTCTCGCGGCCCACCTGCACACGTGGGCGGAGCTACAAACAGAAAATCAGATTTCACCCATTCATGTCAATGGAAAAAATGTAAAAAGCTGCCATTCTCACTGTAATTCAAAAACGGCTTGACCGATTTGAACAAAACTTGGTATGCAGATCCCTCACTACCTGGGGTGATATGTTCTGGGTGTCTCGCGGCCCACCTGCACACGTGGGTGGAGCTACAAACAGAAAATCACATTTCACCCATTCATGTCAATGGAAAAAATGTAAAAAGCTGCCATTCTCACTATAATTCAAAAACGGCTTGACCGATTTGAACGAAACTTGGTATGCAGATCCCTCACTATCTGGGGTGATATGTTCTGGGGGTCTCGTGGCCCACCTGCACACGTGGGCGGAGCTACAAACAGAAAATCAGATTTCTCCCATTCATGTCAATGGAAAAAATGTAAAAAGCTGCCATTCTCGTAGTAATTCAAAAACGGCTTGACCGATTTGAACGAAACTTGGTATGCAGATCCCTCACTACCTGGGGTGATATGTTCTGGGGGTCTCGCGGCCCACAACTCTATGTTGCTTGCTCAAGGGTGGGTTCACCCAAGAATTTATATGTTCTTGCTCCAGGAGGTGAAACTAAAATTGTTGTTTATAATCACGTTTTGCGTTAGTTGTATTGTATTCATTTTGTCAAATATTTCACATTATAATTTGAATATTGTACTTTTTATTAAGCTGTAAAAAAATAATTTCATTCACCACTATAAAGTATCTTTATTTGAATCCATTTACAGTGTTATTGCTATAATTAAATACCCGTGCAACGCCGGGGCATCAGCTAGTGTACTATATAATACAGTGATCTTTGTGCAAGGTCCAAGTCTAGTGGCATTTCCTATTGACCTTGAGTGTGGCTCTCTAATTATTTTTTTTTCTCTGTACATACTTTCTTCCACCTTGTCCAGAGGCTTGCTGCTGGCACAAAACTATTCTATTTTCCTTTACAATTGTGCAGCTCTCAAGAGATTTTGAGTTATAGAGCAAAAAAAGACTCCCATACTATTCTTTAAGAGTGTGTAAAGAGTAAAGAAGCTTGGATACCACATGGATCGAGCTCACTGAGTGCCTCATGATGCTGGAAAAAAAAAATCATAATAATGCCTCAGATCCAGACATGCGGGACCACTAATAGCAGTTCTAATTTTTCACAGTTCGATATGCAAGTACGGAACTGTATATCATCCATACCAGCCACCATTGACTTAGATATTCAGTGCATTGCCTAGATATGGCATTGATATCCTAGTCTAAATTAGACAACCATGGTCAGCATTCATGAAAACGATCAATGCCACTGGCTCAGAATTGAACCAGAATTGACCCAGATGTTTTTAAAATACCTGCTATTCATGTTTAGTGAAAATGTAATGGTGTGTCCCCTTCCAAAACAATGGCAATCATAATATTGCTGTATAGACACTTCTTTTATGCATATTGACGAAGAAGAACATTCATGTAAACATACAGAGGTCTTTTTACTAAGGTGCGCTAGCCATTTTAGCGCACGCTAAATATTGGCATGTGCTAAACACTAACACATCCATTATATTCTATGGACGCATTAGCGTTTACCACATGCCAGTGGTGTACCTAGCATATGTGACACCCGGGGCCCATCATTTTTTGGTACCCCCCCCCATCTGTACGAAAAACATGATTTTTAGTAACAATCCACACGTCACACATGAGTACCTAGGAAAAGGAAGCATCTTACATATGCAGTGAGCAGTATAACATCAATATACCCATTGTAAAACTAAACAAGCCAGACTAGTACAGATCAATCCTACACCATCAATCCTAAAAGAAAACCATGTCTTTCGAACACACAGAACATAGAAAACACCTTTGCCTAGTATGGAATATGTCATCACAAACTAACCCCTCCCCCTTTTACATAACTGTAGTGTGGATTTTAGCCACGGTGGTAACTGCTCTGATGCTCATAGAATTCTGAGCATCAGAGCTGCTACCACCATGGCTGGTGCTAAAAAACGCTCCACATTTTTGTAAAAGGGGGGATAAAATAGAAATACATAGACAAAGGTTAAATTGAACCAGCAAGAAGCTGGACTCTGCATACAATGCAACACCACAGAAACAGTGACACATGTCTCCTAAAGCAATAAATAAATAGAAATTTTTTTTCTACCTTTGTCTTCTCTGGTTTCTGCTTTCCTCATCTTCTTGTTACTCTCTTCCTTCCATCCACTGTCTGCCATCTCTCTGCCCCTATATGGCATCTTCTCTCCTTCGATGCCCCTTCAAGAAACTGTATGCCTCCCCCTTCCATCTCTCTTTTCACCACCATTGGTCTGGCATCTCTCTCCTCTCCTCTCCTTCCCTCTCCCACACCTCTCTTCTGCAATCCCTTTCTTCCCTCATTTTCCTTTTCAATTTATTTTCTGCATCCATCTAGATTACGTTCTTACTACCCTCTCATCAATTTCCTTTTTTACTGTCTACCTACAGCCCGCCACCTCTTTCCCTCACCCCCTCCAGTATTTCCCTAACTCAATCCTATCCCCCCATCATGTGCCCTCCTTTTATTTATCCCCTCCTACCATCATCTGCCCTCTTCTCTCTCCCCATTTCCATCATCTGCCTCTTCTCTCTCTTTCCCCCCACTTCCATCAGCATCTACCCCCTTTCGCTCCCTACAACCAAATTCCATGCAGTATCGTTCCCCCTTATGTCTCTTTCCCTGCAATTCCATCAGCATCTGCCCCTTTCTCTCCCTCCACCACGCATCCATACCACCCTGACCCCCTTTCTCACCCTTCACCATGATTCCATACTACCCTGACCCCCTTTGTCACCCTTCACCATGATTCCATACCACCCTGACCCCCCTTTGTCACCCTTCAGCATGATTCCATATCACCCTGACCCCCTTTTGTTACCCTTCAGCATGATTCCCTACTACCCTGACCCCCCTTTGTCACCCTTCAGCATGATTCCCTACCACCCTGACCCCTCTTTGTCACCCTTCAACATGATTCCCTACCACCCTGATCCCCCTGTGTCACCCTTCAGCATGATTCCCTACCACCCTGACCCCCCTTTGTTACCCTTCAGCATGATTCCATACCACTCTAACCTCCTTTCTTTCTCCATCCCAAAGGTCCCGCGATAACTGCTTCTGCTCGGATGGAAGAGGTAAGTGACGTCGGAGGGGGCTGGGCCAGCAGACGCAGTTAGTTGCGGCAAGATCCCGCAATGACTGCGGCTGCCGGTCGTCCCCCCCCCCGTCCCCCCCGATGTCACTTACCTCTTCCCAGTCATCGCTGGACCCTCTTCACTTCTGCGTGGCTGCCAACTCTGCTCTAAGTACGGCAGTTGCGCTGAAGTGCCGTTTGAAGCAGCGTGGGAGGTTCCGGATCCGGCCGGCTGTGCACCCCCTTGGAGCGTGCACCCGGGGCGGACCTCCCCCCCCTCCCCTCTTGGTATGCCACTGGCGCATGCTAATATTTAGCATGCGCTAAAACCGTTAGCGCACCTTAGTAAAAGAGGTGAATTTTTTTTAAATTAAACTGTGTAATTTCGGCCCCATCCAAAAGTCCAAATGTGCAATATATTTTATGCTATTAGTATATGTTTTATATGCACTATAAGGATTTATTGAAATATACTCCTTTTGGAATTAGTCAATATATTTTTTACCAGGTGTTCTTTCAATGTATCAGAATATTCTAAACTAAAGTTTTGATTGGAACTGATATTAAACAGAGGCCCCATTTATTACAGTCTATCACAAAACACACTACTAGTGCTATTTATCACTTCTCTAGCACTGAAAGGCATACACAGCACTATACATTTTGATATTTAATAGATGTCCCTACTTAGAAGAGCTTACAGTCTAACTTGGACAGACAGACATGACATTTAGGGTTGGAGTCACCTAGATACTGTTCTATAACTTACTGATAGTGTTTTCCACTTTCAGTAGTACACTTTAAATGCTAGATGCTTTTGCTTCTAACGATTTCATAAAGGAACTCTGGAAAATGCACAGCGAGTCCATTCTGTGCTGTGGGATAACGGGAAGGCATCACTGACCCATCACTAGGGTCTTAAAGATTTACTGCACACCAAACTAACTTCCTCAACTAATAAACTTGGGGCAACAGAGCAGCCATAAAAACAAGCTATTAAACTACTTCAACTTCTTCATTTTAATGAGTTGTACATAATAGTTTTCGATTAATATGTATGCTGCATTTTCAATGCCCCTCACTCTAAAGAAGTCTGTTCAAAGCAGCTATAGATGCGGTTTGTATTTTCTGATCCATAGTATAGTATAAACCATAGCTATTCTTTTTTACATTTGCCAAGGCGCTGAGAATGGCACCATAAAACAAGAGAATGCTATCACAGCAGACCGTTTTTTATTATTATTATTTATATACCACCTATCAACGGAGGTCGTCTAAATGGTTTACATTAAGGTACTCAAGCATTTGTCCCTATCTATCCCAGTTCTTTTCATCAGCATGAAGCTAGCAAAAAGCGCCTGTCACCAAGCTCTCTTGTCCTTTTTCAGGTCACCTATATTTAAGCTGCTGGTAGGGAAACTCGCCGAAAGCACACTAAGGACTAAATTCTGTAAAGGATGCCTAAAAAACAAGGGCACATCCAAGTAAGGGCATGGATTTGTAGAACACAGTTCAACAAAGGGCACTGTCTGTTTTATGCCAAAATTGCCACTTGGTGTCTAATAGGCACCGAGGCCCTGATCCTATAAAGTCCGCCTAAAGTTAGGCTTAATCTGTGCTGATACTGGCACTCAACACCTCGAAATCAGCTTTAATTGGACATAATTGAAAGTCTAATTCCAAAACTTTAATTCTATAAGTGGGCACCTAGCCCAAAGCATCTAGGCTAAAAATGGGTGTGGTTAGGGGGACGGATCAAGGGCATGTTTTTGAGTTAGGTGCCTCTTTGTGAATCAGATTCCGTTAGGCTCTGATATTGGTGCCTAACTTTAGGCATAGAAAACCCTGGCATAAATTGGGGACACCTAAATGTCAGGATGCTGAGTACCGCCCAAGCATGTTTAGATGATGATAAGAGTGATTCTATAATGGGCGCCTAAGTTTCATAGAATCAATGCTGACATTGGCACCTAACTTTAGGCAGACTTTATAGAATCAGGGCCTGAATTTTTATAGAATTAGGTGATAACTGTCCCCACAGTATTTTAGCACTTAGCAAGAGCAAATTCATGTACTAAATTCATTTTGTTTTAGGCCAAAGGAACTAGGCATGGTGGCCCTGATTCTATAAATGGCACCTAACTTGCAGGTGCAATTGAGCATGATTATCAATCATCCGCTTGGTGCCATTTATAGAATCACATCAACTTCTACACTGTATTAAATCAACCCACCCTCAAATCAAAATACAAGAGGAACAACCGGACTGTATATCACTTTGTTCTTCATTATCAAACTGTAAAGGTGCAGCTGCTAAGTGGTACAAGCATTTGAAGTTAAATGTATGTAAGATACCCAAGGGAATTCAGGGATCTTGGGAGTTTGATTTAAATAATCGATTGGATGAGTCTCAATGGAACCTAATATGGAAATCAATTACCACTTCATTACACTCATCAGGTTTAATGCAATCTTCATTCTTTTTAATGCATTAGGTACTATGGACCCCAATTAAGTTATCAAAAATAGACACCTCTAAGGGAAAATTCTGTTGGTCTTGTAAGGATGCAACATATGCTTTTTAAATGTCTTTATGTGGCTTCTTATTGGAGTAAATTTGGTCAACAATTTCAACTTTGCTTTCTATATCAGAACCATTAACTTACCAGATAATAATATTGGGAGTTTCAGGTTAAAATCTATATGAAATTCTTATAAAACACAATTATTAAAGATAGAAACAATTTTAATTAACTGGAAGGATTTTTTATTAACTGGAAGGATTTTTCTAAATTGGAATATAATTTGTAGTGGAACATGTTATGCTTGTATAGTAAATATTATGCAATGAATTGTGGTAGAATGAAAAAAATGTAAAAAAGTATGGGATTGCTTACTTAGGGCTCCTTTTACTAAGCTGCGGTAGTGTTTTTAGCGCGCGCTGCAGATTAGCATATGCTAACCCTCACGCTACGCAGAAAAACTAACGCCAGCTCAATGGAGGTATTAGCGTCTAGCACAGCTTAGTAAAATGAGCCCTTAATTTCAAAAAATAAATGTTATTATATTTAGGGCTCCTTTTACGAAGGTGCGCTAGCGGTTTTATCGCATACATCGGATTAGCGCGCTAGCCAAAAATCTACCACTTGATCAAAAGGAGGCGGTAGCAGCTAGCGCGTGACAATTTAGCGCATGCTATTCTGTGTGTTAAGCCCCTAGCGTACCTTTGTAAAAGGAGCCCTTAGTTTGGATTATATATTGCAACACCCTATGACCTTTTTATTTTTCTAATATTGTGTTACTATTTTCTTTTGTTTGTGATGTTTTTTCTTTAAAATTTCAATAAAATATTATTGGGGGGGGAAAAAAAAAGAATCAAACCAGTGGCGTCTAAGCGGTCTTAGGTGCCAATAGGCATTGAAACCTTAGACACACAGCCATTTAGGGTTTTCTTGATCTAAATAAGTGCGCCTAAGTCAAACCACACCCCAAATCTGCCCCTAACCAAGCCTACTTTCTGGTAGGTGCCTCAGGGCAGACGCCTACCTTGAAGTAGTAAACACCTGACAGATAATTTTTTAATTGTTTTTTTAACTACTTTTAATGGTGCTTTTCAATTATCAACCCTGATTAAGTCAATTAAAAAATAAGTTAGGCACCTAGATCGGCTAAGCACTTAACTTTAGGTGTCTTTTTATAGAATCAGGGCCAGCATGGGTAGAGAACGAGTCTATGCAAGATACATAACATAAACTATGACTTGTGCAGTTAGCACAGGTTCACGTAGTAGGTGCTAAATGTGTTTGTATTAATTATAGCCAAAGTTAACATGAATTAATGAACTACAAAGGACATGCTGGGAATGTGCCCAACAGTTGCCACACTGAGGGCTCCTTTTACTAAGGTGCGCTAGCGTTTTTAGCGCACACATGAAATTACCGTGCAGTACACTTCTAGAATAACGCCAACTCAATGCTGGCGTTAAGGTCTAGCGCGCGGCAATTTAGCGTGCGCTATTCTGCGCATTAAGGCCCTAACGCCCCTTAGTAAAAGGAGCCCTGAGTTTGCATTTACTAAATGTAGATTTTGCTGGTAGGTACATTTAATGCATTTTAATATACTGACCCACAACTTGCTTCAAAGAAAAATACACCTTTATTTGGGATATATAATTATACAAGTGAAGGCATCTCTGCAGTAATATTAATCAGGAAGTCTCTTTAAATGTTATGTTATGTTAATCAGGTTTTCTCTTCCACCTTTACCTATTCAGTTCAAGGTCGGATTACATTACAAGAGGTTGGGTCAGTTTCCCAGGAAGTTACAATGGAAAGCTTGACACGGACATTCAGTAGAGTTGCTAGTACAGGTAGATCAGTAATGTATGATTTAAAGCATGTTGTATTTCTGAATTGATGGTATTAGACTTGCTTTGAGTGCTAATGTGAATTGGTGTGGCTATCTACCTTAGAACTGATCATTTGATTTGATGTATATGTGGTTTTGCCTTAATTTTTGATATTTTATATTGGGGGGGAATGTCTATGATGTTGTCTAGACATGTCTACATTATATGTGGAAATTGTAGGGAAACAAGATTTTATGTATGTGACTTGGAAACCGCATAGCTGTTATCAATATATAAATTTTTTAAATAAATAAATCTCTGGCTCATCATTATGTCCCAGGAGTTGCTATGGACAGTTTAGAAATGGGCTTTTACAATTACCATTTTAGTTACTTCTGGGTTGGTTCCCAGTCTTGGTAGAGAAATAGAAACATAGAAACATGATGGCAGATAAAGGCCAAATGGCCCATCCAGTCTGTCCATCCACAATAACCATTATCTCTTCTTTTCTCTAAGAGATCCCGCATTTTCTGAACTTGAGATATTGATCACAAGATCATAGTGTAAGTGATAGTTGGTTCCAGCATTTTGCTAATTAATATTAGATGGATAAGGAATTTGTTTGGTAGACTTTATATTGTTGCATGCTGTGAATTTTAAGTGGAAAAGATTTCTGATTTAGTAGGACATCAGGCTGCTCAGTGGTACAAATTGATTTCTGGTTTTATGAATAAAAATACTATGTTTTTTTAAAATACTATGTAACAAAAATAACCATGTTTGTCTCATAGATGCTGACACTGTACATTTCAATCTCCAAGTCCAAATTCGTGGCCAACGAGACACAGAAATATACTGTTTTAGCTCGATGCTCCAGATCTGGAGCATCGAGCATCTGGATCTCCAGATCTGGAGCTCCGTATCTGTATATAGTGCACACATTCACCCATCAAAAAGTATAATTTATTCTATCATGGTTCTTCTAATTACTTGTAATCAATTGAATGGCTATACCTGTTAGGATCATAAATAGACGACTCTTATATTTATCTAGAGTGAGTTTCACATGTAAAATCGTTCCACAAATTATAGCTTCATATGATAATGGAACATTTGAATCTAAAACTAGATTTATTTGTCCCCAGTTTGACTTCTAAAATATTAATATAAACAGACAAAAATATAACAGATGATCCAAAGTCCCTATACCAATATGACAATGCCAGCATCTATTAGACTTAGAACTATCTATTTTATTTAAACGAACTGGGGTCCAGAAAATACTATGTAACAAAAATAACCATGTTTGTCTCATAGATGCTGACACTGTACATTTCAATCTCCAAGTCCAAATTTGTGGCCAACGAGACACAGAAATATACTGTTTTAGCTCGATGCTGGATCGAGCTAAAACAGTATATTTCTGTGTCTCGTTGGCCACGAATTTGGACTTGGAGATTGAAATGTACAGTGTCAGCATCTATGAGACAAACATGGTTATTTTTGTTACATAGTATTTTCTGGACCCCAGTTCGTTTAAATAAAATAGATAGTTCTAAGTCTAATAGATGCTGGCATTGTCATATTGGTATAGGGACTTTGGATCATCTGTTATATTTTTGTCTGTTTATATTAATATTTTAGAAGTCAAACTGGGGACAAATAAATCTAGTTTTAGATTCAAATGTTCCATTATCATATGAAGCTATAATTTGTGGAACGATTTTACATGTGAAACTCACTCTAGATAAATATAAGAGTCGTCTATTTATGATCCTAACAGGTATAGCCATTCAATTGATTACAAGTAATTAGAAGAACCATGATAGAATAAATTATACTTTTTGGTGGGTGAATGTGTGCACTATATACAGATACGAACAAATTCATACAGAGTGTAGGGGTTTTAATGAGGTATTTAATAAAATTTGGAGCCCATTGACTAAATTTGTAAAAACATAAGTGTATTTTCATCACATCTTTCCTTTGATTTATTTATCTTTACATATCCAGGGGGTGGGGGGTTGGAGGGAGGGGAGTAAATATTAATAGTGCTATTTGGGTAACTTTATTTTTCATTTGTATTATATATCAATAATAATAAAATGCTAGAGGCGCATGCGCTCTTGAAAATTAGTGAGCGCTGGCGCCCTGAGGTGTGCTTCTGTGGCAACATTCTAAACCTCAGGGCGCAAGCGGGGGCTGGAGGCGCGCGACTGTGCTCTCTCTCTCTCTCCTAACCTTCCGGCTCCAGCGGCGTAGGCAGCACCAGTGGCAGCAACCGAGTGGTGGACAGCAGCCCCGCTCCGGCCGTTGACCCTCCACAAACCTCCCGGCTCCAGTGGTGTAGGCAGCACTATAAATACGCTGCTTCGCGCCCTTCTACTGCCGATTTCCTCTGCCGCGTCTCTGATGACATCATCGGAGACAGACGCGGCAGAGGAAATCGGCAGTAGAAGGCCATGAAGCAGCGTGTTTAAAGTGCTGCCTACGTGGCTAGAGCCCCGAGGATTGTCGGTGGTGGGAGGGTCAGGAGCAGGCCGGATGGAGCAGGACAACGGCAGTAAAAGAAGGGGGAGGGGCCGAACGGAGCAGGGAAGAGAAGGTAAGAGAAGGGAAAGGGGGGGGTGGAGGAAAATGCTGCTGCTGTTTCTGCACAGGAAAGGGGGATAGGAGGGAAATGCTGTTGCTGCTGCATAGGGAAGTGGGATGGAAATGCTGCTGCACAGGGAAATGGGGAAAAATGTCAGACAGACAGCGGGAGGGAGGGAGACAGAAAGAAAGAAAGGCACAGGGGCAGGGAGAGGAACAGAAAGACAGACAGAGAAAGGGGGCCAGAGAGAGAGTCAGCGGGAGAGGGAAAGGGGGCTGCTTTAGGGGGAGGGGTGTGCTTGGGGCAAACAGCTTTGCTCTGGGGGGGAAGACAGAAGGGGCCATGGAGAGACAGGGAGAGGGAAAGGGGGCTGCTTTGGGGGGAGGGGTGTGCTGGGGGGAGACAGAAGGGGCCATGGAGAGATAGGGAAAGGGGGCTGCTTTGGGGGGAGGTGTGCTGGGGACAGACAGCTTTTCTCTGGGGTGGGAAGACAGAAGAGGGCCATGGAGAGACATTTGGGGGGGAGGTGGTGCTGGGGGCAGACAGCTTTGCTCGGGGGGGGAGGGGGAGACAGAAGGATACAGACAGCGGCCAAGGAGAGAGAGATAAAGAAACACAGACAGACATCTATTCTAGCACCCGTTAATGTAACGGGCTTAAAGACTAGTTAGATTATATTGTGCTATTATTATATGCAAGAAAATGAAATTCTTGAATATTTATGTTCCATGTACAGATATTAGTGCAATGTGTGTAATCTCCTGTAAACCGCTCTGAACTGTTTTATGGTATTGCGGTATACAAAAATAAAGTTTTTATTATTATTATTACCTACTGTTCTTTCATTTGTATGACACTGTTTTTGATTAAAAATCAATAAAGAATTAAAAAAAAAGAAATACGAGGGTTATTTCATAAATAATACACACTATTTTTTTTTTTAATTTACATGTTTTATTTTTTTTTTAAGTATTTATTTACAATCCTTCAATATAGTCTCCCTACTTTGCAGTGACCAAGTCCCAACATCCGGGAAGCTTCATTATTCCATTCAAAACACCGTTTTGTTCAGTTGCCGAATAGCTCGGGTACCGGCGGAAGAAAGCTCTTCCAGAGATGCAAAACGAAGTCTGGTGCACTCATGTCTGGACCAATGTTCTCTCTAAGCTGTGCGCTTGTGCGCGCACATACAACTTGCCAAATCTGCGCACACAAATTAAAATAGCGCGCACAAAAAAATAAATTTTTGCCTAAAATGATATTCACTGCTAAAATGAAATGTTGCAGAAGACCAGCTGTTCTGATTTCCCATATAAATTTTAAGTCATTCATGTGATTCCGTTATCTTTGGCAGTTGAATTCGACACGTCATGTGCCCCATAGGGCCATAGCCTATGGCCCATAGGATATGAAACACTTCCGATTCTTTGACTTCCTGAAGTTCCGCCATATTGTTTATTTCGTGGAATTGTAGTGTGCAGCGTGGTACTGCAGTTGTATAACTGTATTCGTTTATTAAATTGCAACCAGATATAACTCTTAAAATGTCTAAACCGCGAATGGTGAAAAGTGTAAAATGCAAGAGAGCTGCAACAGCTTTTAGGTCTGAATGGCTTGAAGAAATTGTTGAAACTGAGACAATGCGTGTTCGACTGTGTGAAATATTTACCTATGACGAAGACGATGGAGTTGTGTGTTGTTATTGTCAAAATGCCAAAGCAACTGGAAAATTCTCTACTGGAAAAATATGGGATGATGTTTGGAAACTGGACTTTCTGAAACGCCATGTATCAAGTAAATCTCATACCGACAGTATTAGGAAACTCAGAAGTAAAAATCCGAATTTAAGAGGGGGACTGGTTAACATGTTGCTTGAAAGCCCAACCAAAAAAGAAAACAGGCAAATTAGTAATGAACGGAAGCGTTCCAGTCCTGATGAAATTAAGTTTTTTGTCGACAGTGTTGTGCTGGCCATTAAGATGAATATCTCAGTGCTCTCTGTTCAAGATATCAATGAGCACATGGCGAAGTATGTTAGTATACCTGATAGCTGGAGAAGCAAAAACTATGCATTTGAATTTCTTGGAATTATCAATGGCATCGTGGAAGATGATCGTATGGCAGACATTAAATTAGCAACGTATCATACATTAATTGTTGATGAAAGCACAGACATTTCTGTCAACAAGTACTTAATACTCTACTTTAAGTATCGGCAAGTCAATTCAAATGAGTATAGGACATCATTTGGTGGGATGCTACAGTTGGAAGCATGTGATGCTACATCAATAGTAACAGCAATTAGGGAATTCTATAGGAAACATGAACTTGACTTGAATAAAATGGTTATGTTCACCTCTGATGGTGCCTCTGTTATGTTGGGCAAAACAGATGGTGTTGCAGCACAGCTGAGAAAAGACATTCCACATTTAGTGCAGCAACATTGTGTTGCACATCAGAAAGATTTGAGACTTTCTGATTCATGAAAAGATGTAAAATTGATGAAAGAAGTAGAAACTGTAATGAGAACTGTGTACACGGTGTTCTGTCAGTCTTCTACTAAATGATGCAAATTTCAAGAAATAGCAGATGCATCTGAATGTGAATCAATTGCTTTCAGACCTCTGAATGAAGTGCGCTGGTTATCTAGACACTTTGCACTTAAAGCAATTATTCGAAATTATAATCCCCTGTTAAAATATTTTGAAGAAGACAAAGATAATGATCCTATTGCAAAGTACTGCTATAAGAAGCTAACAGTGAACAATTTCATATTACACTTTAGAATGATGTCTTATCAGAACTGGCTTCCTTAACCATGGCATTTCAAAAATGTGGTTTGACACCATTTGAAGCTTATCATCTTGCACAGGGTAAATAGAACAAACTTCGAATGCAATACTTAGGCGACAAGGTTAAGTGGAGTAATAAAGTCAACAGTCTTCTTGACAACAGGATGAGGTCTGGAAAAAAAGTTTCAGTGGATACTAATTCCATATTAACCTTCATCAACATCCTATGTTTGCATCTGGGTGAAAGATTTCCTGAAAATGAAGTTGAGGAATGGTCTGCTTTTGACTGTGCAGCAATATCACAATGCGACTTTGACTTCGGAAATGGACATATCAGATCTCTTTGTTTAAAGTATAAACAATTTCTTCCGGAGGAAAGTGTTATTATTCAGCAATACAATGACTTTAAATTCCTTGTTGCAGAAAAAATCAAAAGCAATCTGATAAACAGCTTTCCAGATATGACAAAATTTGCATTTCAGAATGATCAATTTGCAGATTTAGCAAAATTGATGGACGTTGGTGCCACATTCTTAGCATTTAGTTCAGATTGTGAGCGTGGTTTTAATCTAATGAACAATTTGAAGACTAAACAAAGGAATCGTTTACATTGAGAGCATTTGGAAATGCTGATGCGTGTTAAGAGTCACCTTCAAGAAGGAGGCTCAACAGATCTTGACAGAATTTATTCGGATTGGATAAATATGAAAGATTGCAGGGAAAAACTTTGAAAACTAAATTGCTGTTATTTTCTAAATTTTAAGTATAAAGTACAATGATACCTTATTTATAGGTAGCGCTCAATAAAACATTTCAATGAAACATAATTTATGTTTATTGAAATGAGACTTTATGTTACATAAAGTGTAACTAACATAAAGTGTAACTAAAATTACATTGTGTTATCATTAATTCAGACTAAACTCAAAGACCTGCCCATAAATAACCATAACTGAACTCCAGCCCTCTGGCAATTATTTTTATAGCGCACACAAATTTAGTTTTTCTTTAAAATGCGCACAGATGAAATTTTTTGTGTACACAGCCTATGAAAAATTAGAGGGAACATTGGTCTGGACTATAGGAAGCATGAAGTAACACCTCCCAGGCATATTCGCGTAGTTTTTCAGTGATGAGTGGAGAGCTCCATCTTCCCCACGACCAAAAAAATTTCGATGAGCTCAATCAAAAGTCAAACAAATGATGATTTTTGCTTATGATCATGAAGGCATCATCATCACAGACAAAGTTCCACGTGGAAAAAGTGTCCCAGCAATGTATTATCGTGATTGTTTGCAATAAATGCACAAAAAAATGCACAAAACCCGACCTCAGTTGCTCTTGGCTGGGCCACTCATTCTTCACAACGCTCGCCCGCACATAGGGAATGTCATTGAAAAACTACACAAATATGGCTGGGAGGTGTTACCAGGCATGAGTCCACCAGACTTCGACCATTTTCCAAAGTTGGAACAACCTATGCGTGGACATCGTTTTGCATCTCTGGAAGAGCTTTCTTCTGCTGGTATCTGAGCCATTCGGCAACTGAACAAAAATGGTGTCTTGGATGGAATAATGAAGCTTCCCGGACGTTAGGACTTGATCATTGCAAAGCAGGGAGACTATATTGAAGGATTGTAAAGAAATACTTGAAAATAAAAATGTAAATGTAAAAAAATAGTGTGCATTTTTTATGAAATGACCTTCGTATCTGTTGGAGGCACCCTGGAATAGGGTGGCTAACTCTTTTAAGTAGCTGGGGGTATTCTTGATAAGTTAATATATGCCTATACAGAATTTATGATACTCTCAATAACATACAAGAAAGAAGTGTTGTTACAGTCATATTGAAGAAATGTTGTGTTACACATTTTCACATATTTTATTTACCCTCTTTTTTAAATTAGATATTGTATTTAGTACTTCTTTATATTTATATTTCAGGTGTACTTTTTGGGAGGACAGTTTCTCAAAGCAAGTTTTGTGGTTCTGGATTTGCAGATGGCACATAAGGACCCTTACTGAAAGACTTCCTCTGATGCACTGACTTTTTTCTGTGTGATGAGTTTTAATCATACTGAATTTATTGCCTTATTTATTACACTTTCGCAGACCTTAGTTTCAGCCCTGTAATTGATGTGCACTATAGATCCTCACATAACCTTTATAGTTGTGACAACATTTAAAGTTTACCAAATGCCTTTGGTGACTTGAACTGTCATAAGGTGACACAATTGACTGATGTTTTTTCTAGGCGTCACCTTCTGGGAAAATGGGCAAAGAACCTTGAATCCCTCTCCAAGCTCAAGTGCTCTAAAAACTTGTTGAAGCATAGTTTGAAAAATAAATCAAAATAGAAGGAGAGTGGAACAGAGGGAACAGAAAAGTTTACAGTTAAAAATCAGAAATTAAAATATAGAATTTGCCATTTATGTAACCTACTGTATACAATAGAATGCACAAATATTGGCTTTGGCTTGTAAAAAATTTAATGTAAGACTTTACAAAATCACTTAGGAGCCCTATTACTACAGGACATTAAACACTTATCCCTGAATACTGTATACTGTGGCCAAAGTTGTATGCAGAAATCTGTGCTTATTGCTGATTGCTCATTGTTTTTTATAAATTTGCTCTAAGGGGGCATGGTGTGGCCTAAGAGTGGGCATGGAAGCATTAGCCACCCAGCAAGTTATATTAACTGGCTAATGTGGAGTTAACTAATGTGGGAAAGCTTAGCACCTCCTAAGAGGTAGTAACCGGTCCCAAGTTAAAGTCCTGCAGGCACCACACATTAATGGTTACATTAACACATGATCTACAATTTAAAAAAAACAAAAAAACAACAGCTTCAGGACATGCCCTCAAAAGATGTATTAAATTTGGGCTAAGTTCATTGTTACAATGTGTTAAGCCCAAATTTTGGCACACTATAGTAAAAGGGCCCCTTAATGCAAGCAACTACTGGCTGTCTAAAAACAGTCCACCCTCAACATGGCTAAAATTTGCATGCTCAACAGAGTGCATATTTTTAGTCTTATGTAGGGGCGGAGTTTCTGGAAGTGTTTTTTATGGAAGGATCAGACCATAATACCTCAGATTCTAAACTTATATATGGAACCCAGATTTATATATGGTACCCTAAATTGCATGACAAAATTTGGTGCACATCAGAAGTATTCCATAATTATGTGCACAGTTGGTGCTAAGTGGCAACAATTAAAATTTGCATGTGCAGCTGCCTAGTTGGGATTTTATAAAAATCTGCACATATATATTTTCCTCGTGGGACAGAAAAGGCAGAGGGAGGGGCATGGGCAAATCAGGGGTATTCTTACAAATCGTGCACTCAGCACTTGTTGCTCTACCCCCCAAGATCTGTCCTGAAACAATGACGATACTCAAGCGTTTTCAACTAGTGTAGAATTTTATTTGGCCGCAGCCATAACAGCACTATTACATCACAACTGTCATCAACTGAGCAGAATAACAAATCATGAAATGCGATCAACTGTACATCGAAACTGAACATCTGAAGATGACACTTATTAGATATAACCACCACATGATCAGGTGCACAGCATATGCCTCTCCATCCTCTCCCAATGTGGGGTGCCGTACCAGCTTCCCCTGCTCGCTGGACCTATCCCGTTCAAGGATGTGTTTTTTCATCAGCAGTACGTTGCTGTGAAGATCATGGCCTGGCCTCCCTGCCGTCCAAGCAAGGTGACATGCCCCATTTCATAATCACTGTAAAGGTGTATGTCGTTGACTCATATGCTGTGCTTACCTGCCACTACCCGGGATAGCGAAACCTCGCTTATCGTGGGTTCCCCCCAAGTGCTGTAGCTGCGGCCACCGTGAAGCAACATCGCCTCAGTGTACTGAAACTATATATATGCAAACCCCAATGTACTGCTAACTTCACCAAACCGAATATATATGCCAGGGTGCTGATAACTTCACCGAACCAAATATCTATATGCCAAGGTACTGATGACTTCACAAACATATATGCCATATAACTGCAGCAAACCAATGTAAATATATATATGCCAAGGTACTGATAATTTCACCACATATATGCCATATAACTGCAGCAAACCAATGTAAATATATATATGCCAAGGTACTGATAATTTCACCACATATATGCCATATAACTGCAGCAAACCAATGTAAATATATATATGCCAAGGTACTGATAATTTCACCACATATATGCCATATAACTGCAGCAAACCAATGTAAATATATATATGCCAAGGTACTGATAACTTCACCACATATATGCCATATAACTGCACCAAACCAATGTACTGATGAACCTAACCAACCAATGTACTTCAAGCACCTCACCAAACCAAGCTACTGGTGAGCATATCCAAACCAATGTGCTGGTGAGCATATGCAATGTACTGATGAGCCTATCCAATGTACTGATGAGCCTATCCAATGTACTGATGACTGATGAGCATATCCAATGTACTGATGAGCCTATCCGGATCAGTGTACTGGTGAACTTCATCAGACTACTGTACTGCTGAGCATAATGGAATGATGAACCCAAACCCAACCCAATGTACTGATACTTCACCCAACCAATGTGCTAAATCTATGCGTGGGTGGCAGAGTGCCGTTGAGGCTGCCGACGACCGGCCGATGTGGCCCACGATCGCTGAAGGCGAGGGAAAGGTCCCCCAAGTCAAAATCGGGTCTGTCGAGGGTGGGCAGGAGGGAAGCCGCGTCCGCCTCATGTGAAGCTGGATCGAGAGGGGCGCTCACCCTTAATCTATCCTGCCCCCTCCCCCCCATGTCCCCGTCCCCCTAGCCGATTGGCTCCAAGGCTTCGGCCGATTTGTCTTCGCTCCTCCCTATGTGGATCGGAGCTCGTTTTGAAATTGCATACAGTGTTATAGACTATGGCAGATCAGCACCTAATTTAGGTGCCAGGATTTACCTCAGGTTTCACTTGATGTAAATCCTCACACCCAAAATTGGGCACAGATCCTGGGTGCAATTTATAGTATAATGTTGAGTGCTCATTTTTCTAGCATCCAAATTTGGACACCTTTTACAGGACCCAGTCCTATACAGTATGGTTGGATTGTATTTTAAAGTCTACACATTTTGGGACCCTTTATCCAAACTGTGGCAAAAAAGTAGCCATAACAAATACTTATGCGAGTCATTCCCGCGTACTAAAGCCATTAGTCAGGCTTACTATATGGGCTGTATTGGCACTCAACTCTGTGTCTGTTGTTCTGTGGAGGTTAACCCTTACTTTCATGGTATCTGGAGTTGTGAGGGGATTCAGGCCTTTTGGAAGGCGCTGGCTTCCTTCTTACAGGACCTATTGCAGGTTCCCGTGCCTGTATTGGTGCTTCCTATGTTATTTGCCCATTTTTCTATATTCTCTGTGTATACTTCTTCAGAAAAACTGTTTCTTAGTAAATGTTTCATTTTGGGGAAGAAATGTATCTTATGTTGTTGGCTCTCTTCTGAGCCCCCTTCCTTTTGGCTTTGGAGGAATCGACTTCATGAACTTATGGGCTGGGAGGCCCATTTGGCCTGCTCTTCTCGTCGCCAGAACAGAGACTTTGTCAACACTTGGACTCCATGCTTGAACATTTTGTCCCCTGCGAGTCATAGCCATATCTTGAATAGCCTCCAGATGTAATTGAGTATATCTGTTTGATGTTTCTCCTCCCCCCGTTTGGGTGTTGTAGTATATTTTTCTTGGAGGGGGTGGGAGGAAAAGGGGGATGGTGGGGTAGGGGTGTTGATCTGGATCGTGGAGGACATCAGAATCCAGTCCTCTGCAGTAGCTGGTTTTTATTGTAAACCTTGTTTTCTGCTATTGTTATACCTGCTGTTGTCACTGCTCAATAAAAAGATTTAAATATAAAAATATAAAGCCATTTTTACCACATCGGTGAAATGACTGAATTTCAGATTTTTTTTTCCATTAATTGCCACACATTAATTCTACCATTAGCAAATGGCCATAAGTGTGTGAGCCGCTATCACTACCCATTTTGTAAGTGCACCATGCACATGCCAATCGGTTAGCATGTGGCAATGTAGCTGCTCTAACCTATTAACACACGACACACCTACTCTACGCCCCCAGACCCATCCCCAGTGCTGATGCCCAAATTACTGCGGGACGCCTGAACGTGCCCCTCAGTAAGCCATTTTAAGCTATGGTAAGTACAAGTTAGTGTTTACCGCAGCTTAGTAAAAGGATCCCTTTATTTGCATTGAAAAAATCTACAAAAGCTCGAGCAATTATATATTTGTCACAAGTGTATCATTGCTCGAGCTTTGTCTGAGAGAATCAGCATATAGCTGCTTTATTGCCCATACTGATTTCAGGAACATACCAGTTTTAAATATCAAGGCAGACAGACTCCTGATGCAGATATCATCGTCCGAAACACAGCCGTGTTGAGTCACGCCAAATAAAATTTCCTTCTGAAACATCTGGCTTATTTGGCTTAATTGTTCCTCACTTCTCCTTATTACTGCAAATCTATGCCAGCTCTGCCCAAATTCCCTAGGAATATCTACATGATTGTGTAAAAGTGCATGCACTCTTATTGGCATGTATGTATAAATATGTTTTCCCCTTACAATTTTGTAATAGCTATTTTTAAACTTGTTTTATACAAGACAATTGCTTTATTACATTACCCTCAGCTTGTATGTGTATGAGTGAGTAAATGCACATATACCTACACACACACAACCTTCCCTCGCTTACGTGATCTTCCCTGAATACACAAACTTCACAGTGGCTGGAAATGCTTCACAAAAATCTCTGCTTCAGTTCTGTTTGTTTTGTATAGCAGTACAAGACAAATACAAGGTCAACTTTCTCATCACTAGGCCTACAATACTTTCAGGACTAACATTAATAGATTTTCTTTTGCTTTGTCCAATCTAGTCATAAAAGTAGTGTTATCTAGGATCAACCTTCCTGTGTAGGCTGGGCATGTTGTTTCTGCAGATCAGTTTTTTTAATATCACATATCATGCTTTAAGATGTGTACCTAAGCTACGATCTCTGGTAATATTGTATATATTTATTGGGAGTAGAGGCTAATTTGCACGTGTTAGTTTTACATTTATGTGGGATTTGCTTATATATTGGGATGAAGTTTGATATAGTAGTTAGACTATTATAATATGAGAATTATAGATGGGTGAAATACTGGAATGTCATTTTCCACTCTTATCTGTGATGGAGTCTCTGTGCTTCAATTTATGTGTCACTGAAGCTGGATGTCAACACAAGACATCACAATACCTCACAGTTTTCCACAGTATACTTCACTGAATTGTCAGTTCAATGTATGTCAACTCTGTAGCTTGCTTGAGTTTGCCAAGGAAAAGACTTAACAAGTATCACAGCATGGCTGTTTGTGGCTTCATTTAAAAGACCATTTTTAAAAGTGATTTAAATGGGCACACGGAATTTTGTCCATACCAGTTTAGTATCTGAAAAGCAGTGGCGTACCAAGGGGAGGCGGGGGGGGGAGGGGATATCCGCCCCGGGTGCAGCCTTAGGGGGGGTGCACAGCCGGACAGGTCCGGAAAATTCCTGGGTTGCTTCTCTTGACTGAACTGCCTGGGCAGAAACAGGAAGCTGAGTCAAGGGAAGCATTTGACTGAGCACATGTTGCCGATCTGAAGTTCTGCTGATGCCGGGAGAAGGAGGCTGAACTTGAGTGCTGTTGCGGGGCAGGGGGGGCGCCGATGCCGCTGAGTGCTGTCGTGGAGGGGGGGCCTTGCCGATCTTGTTGCCAAAATTGGAAAGGTGAGGGAGAAAGATGGGCCTGTGGTGGATGGAGAGATTGAGAGAAGGGGACAGATGATGGAAGTGGGGGAAAAAGAGAAAAGGGGTAGATGATGGAAGTGGGTAGAAGGGGCAGATGATGGAAGTGGGGGAAAGAGAGATGGGACAGATGATGGAAGTGGGGGAAAGAGAGAGAAGGGGCAGATGATGGAAGGGGAGAGAAGAGGGCAAATGATGAAAGGAAGGGGAAAGAGAGAGAAGGGGCAGATGATGGAAGTGGAGAGAAGGGGGAGAGAGAAGAGGGCAGATGATAGAAGTGGGGGAAAGAGAGAGAAGGGGTAGATGATGGAAGTGGGGAGAGAGAAGAGGGCAGATGATGGATGGAGGGGGGAAAGAGAGAGAGGGGGCAGATGATGGAAGTGGAGAGAAGGGGGAGAGAGAAGAGGGCAGATGATGGAAGGAGGGGGAAATAGAGAGAAGGGGCAGATGATGGAAGTGGAGAGAAGGAGAGAGAAGAGGACAGATGATGGAAGGAGGGGGAAATAGAGAGAAGGGGCAGATGATGGAAGTGGAGAGAAGGGGGAGAGAGAAGAGGGCAGATGATAGAAGTGGGGGAAAGAGAGAGAAGGGGCAGATGATGGAAGTGGAGAGAAGGGGGAGAGAGAAGAAGGCAGATGATGGAAGTGGGGGGAAAGAGAGAGAAGGGGCAGATGATGGAAGTGGGGAGAAGGGGCAGATGATGAGAGAAGGGACAGATGATGGAAGTGGGGAGAGAGAAGAGGGCAGATGATGGAAGTGGGGGAAAGAGAGAAGGGGCAGATGATGGAAGTGGAGAGAAGGGAGAGAGAGAGAATAGGGCAGAGGATGGAAGGAGGGGATAAATAAAAGGAGGGCACATGATGGGGGAAAAGGATTGAGTTAAAATACTGGAGGGAGTGAGGGAATGAGGTGGCGAGCTGTAGGTAGACAGTAAAAAAGGAAATTGATGAGGGTAGTAAGAATGTAATCTAGATGGATGCCGAAAATAAATTGAAAAGGAAATTGAGGGAAGAAAGGGATTACAGAAGAGAGGTGTGGGAGAGGGAAGGAGAGGAGAGAGATGCCAGACCAATGGGGTGAAAGGAGAGGGGGAGGCATACAGTTTCTGGAAGGGGCATAGAAGGAGAGAAGATGCCATATAGGGGCAGAGAGATGGCAGACAGTAGATGGAAGGAAGAGAGTAACAAGAAGATGAGGAAAGCAGAAACCAGAGAAGACAAAGGTAGAACAAAATTTTCTATTTATTGTTGCTTTAGGAGACATGTGTCACTGTTTCTGTGGTGTTGCATTGTATGCAAAGTCCAGCTTATTGCTGGTTCAATTTAACCTTTGTTTATGTATTTCTATTTTATCCCCCCTTTTATAAAACTGTGGAGCATTTTTTAGCGCCAGCCGTGGTGGTAGCAGCTCTGATGCTCAGAATTCTATGAGCATCAGAGCTGTTACCACCGTGGCTAAAATCCACACTACAGTTTTCTAAAAGAGGGAGGGGTTAGTTTGTGATGACATATTCCATACTAGGCGAAGGTATTTTCTGTGTTCTGTGTGTTCGAAAGACATGGTTTTCTGTTAGGATTGATGGTGTAGGATTGATCTGTACTAGTCTGGCTTGTTTAGTTTTACAATGGGTGTATTGATGTACTGCTCACTGCATATGTAAGATCCTGCCTTTTCCTAGGCACTCATGTGTGACGTGCGGCTTGTTACTAAAAATAATGTTTTTCATATAGATGGGGGGGTGCCAAAAAATGATGGGCCTCGGGTGTCACATATGCTAGGTACGCCACTGCTGAAAAGTGCCTTTCATTGTGTTGTTTTCTTTTAATTTATGCAGATTTTAGGAATATCCTTAGTATTTTATTAATTCCTCTTTTACTATTTCTTCTTGCAGTACGTAATATGATACATTTTGAGGCATATTTTCAAAGCACTTAGACTTCCAAAGTTAAATAAACATAGGTCCTTTGTTACTTTGATAATTAATCATAAATGCTCAATTTAAATGTAATTTAATTTAAAAAAAAACCTGATGTTCCACTTTTTCAATTAGTGGATCACATAGAGCAGATTACAAATTATAGTAAGGGCTCCTTTTACTAAGGCGCGTTAGGGCCTTAACGCGTGGAATTCCACATGCTAAAATTCCACGCGCGCTAGCCGCTACTGCCTCCTCTTGAGCAGGTGGTAGTTTTTCGGCTAGCGTGCACTAATCCGGTGTGTGCGCTAAAAACACTAGTGCACCTTTGTAAAAGGAGCCCTAAATGTTCAACAATACATAATAAAGTAATATATCAAAACCAACAAAATATAATAAAAAAAAACCATATGAACATCAAAACACCACATTTTCTAGCTCACATGTTTAGATGATACCGCAATGGCTGTCAACTCCATATGTTTTAAACCCAGTCTTACAAAGCACTAACAGAATATAAGAATAGCCTTACTGGGTCAGACCAATAGTCCATCAAGCCCAGTAGTCCATTCTAACGGTGGCCAATCCAGGTCACTAGTACCTGGCCAAAACCCAAAGAGTTGCAACATTCCATGCTACTGATCCAGGCAAGCAGTGGCTTCCCCCATGTGTTAATGATAAACTATCTGAGAGAATTAATAGCTCCTGCAGAGTAACAACTGAAAAAAACAATTTTAATTTTTGATGGAACAGAGTGCACTAGCGTGGGTGTGTTATGTACAAAGGGCTGCTGAAAAGTTCTCAGCCCAACCAAGAAGAGAATGATATGGAACCATGAAACTTACAAGTTATTCCACACTTTTTTTGACACTTTTCATTTCATATCATTGAAACAAAAAGTGTCAAGAAAAGTGCGGAATAACATATAAGTTTCATGGCTTCACATCATTCTCTTCTTGGTTGGGCTGAGAGCTTTTCAGAGGCCCCTCGTATTGTGTTGTCATAATACCTCATTCTATCAATACCTAAGAGGCAATATCATCGGTGATGTCACAATGGCTTGGTTTCCCTATACTTGTGTCTATTTACTAGATGCATTTGCCTCATTGAAACAAAAAGTGTCAAGAAAAGTGTGGAATAACTTGTAGGTTTCATGGTGCCACATCATTCCCTTCATGGTTGGGCTGAGCACTTTTCAGCGGCCCCTCATATGTCCTGTTCTATGTTCTATCACCCAAGTTTGGGCATTAGGCATGCAAGTTAGAGAACAGTGCCAGTCACATACTTAACTGTTAAAGTAGGCGTGGCCGTTTTTGCTGTTGTGGGAGTCAGATGACAAAAATGGCTGCGGTAAGAATGTAATTGTATTTATGAGTTCTAATGGGAGGGACGTTTTGATTAAAGGTATATTCTTAATGTTCTTCTTTTTTGTAGGGGGACCCATTGAAACAGCGGTGGCCTCCAGATCAAAGACCAGCCCTAACTGCTTACGTACTAGTTCAACAGGATCCCATTCAACTTTGTCTTAAATCCCTGGAGGGTGTTTTCCCCTATAACAGCCTCCGGAAGAGCATTCCAGTTTTTCACCACTCTCTGGGTGAAGAAGAACTTCCTTACGTTTCTAAGGAATCTATCCCTTTTCATCTTCAGAGAGTGCCCTCTCGTTCTCTCTACCTTGGAGAGGGTGAACAATCTCTCTTTCTCTACTAAGTCTATTCCCTTCATTATCTTGAATATTTCGATCATGTTCTCTCTTAGTCTCCTCTTTTCAAGGGAGAAGAAGCCAAGTTTCTCTAGCCTCTCGCTGTACAGCAACTCCTCCAGCCCCTTAAATCATTTTTGTCGCTCTTCTCTGGACCCTTTCAAGTAGTACCATGTCCTTCTTCATGTACGGTGACCAGTGCTGGATGAAGTACTCCAGGTGAGGGTGCACCATGGCCCGGTACAGCGGCATCACAACCCTCTCCGACCTGTTTGTGATCCCCTTCTTAATCATTCCCAGCATTCTGTTTGCCCTTTTCGCCGCCACCGCACATTGCACGGACGGCTTCATTGTTTTGTCGACCAGTACTCCCAAGTCTCTTTCCTGTGGGGTCTCTCCAAGTACCGCCCCAGACATCCTGTATTCGTGCATAAGATTTTTGTTACCGACATGTATCACCTTACATTTATCCACGTTGACCCTCATCTGCCATGTCGCGGCCCATTTCTCGAGCAATCCTCCTGCATCTTCACTACTCTGAATAACTTCGTATCGTCAGCAAATTTATTACCTCACTCGTCGTACCAATTTCCAGATCATTTATAAATATGTTGAAGAGCACAGGTCCAAGCAGGTCTTCCTCCTGCTATGTGGCTGTCAACTTGTCTGATGATGGAATCCTCCACGACTATTGCTGTCCTCTCTAAATGAATAATAATAAATGAACAAAACACTTTATTTATATGGGAGGTGTGACTTAAATTATTGAAATGCAGTTTTTGTAAGTAATCTGAATTGAAATGGGCCAGTGAGGAGTTCACACGTAATTCTTCCTGCTACAGAAAATTAATAGAGCGGTGGTACTGAGGTTCGCATATTTAGGCCAGGGTTTTATTGGCCTAAATACCAATGCCTAGGATAGGCGCCTAACAGAGCCTAAGTCCAAAATAGGCATCTAATCTAAAACATGCCTAGATCCACCCTTTAACCAAGACCTACTTTCTGGTAGACGCTTTGGACTAGGCACTTAGCTGAAAGTGATAGGCCCCTACCAAGTTAGGTGCCTAGCATCCAATTAAGTGAAATTAATGTCAATTGCCAGTTGTTAATTTTTAATTATCAGCACCAATTAAACTTTTTAAATTATTATGTTAGGCACCTAAATCAGCTAGGCGCACTGGTCTAGGTGTCTAACTTTAGGTGTCATTTATAGAATCTGGGCCCTAGCACCTAAATGCTATGGTGTGCAACTGATATATACATGGGCATGTCTTGCAGATACACGCATACATTACAGAATACTATCACTTACACACACACAACTGCCAACTTTAGGCCCAACCATTTACACAAGCCTTTGATGTGCTGTAGGTGTATACATGCCAACTTACAATCTATTCTAGAACTACAATTTTGCACGCTATTGCCATTACAAAATTGATGCTTAATGCCCAGATATTTTGTGCCTGATTTCTGGTGCATTTTCCCAAATCTACCCCCCTATTAGTATTTTTGCTCTAGTAACCTGCATTTATGTTTTATGTTCTGTGGGCCACACTAGACATTACTGTTTTAGAGAAATATCAAATATACTTAATTTATCAAATGATGGCGAGAACATTTTGGAACGCCACCTGATTAGCTTACAATCGGGGATTTTGGTTGGATACAAACTGAAGCCTGCCGGCTGCCTTGCCACCAAGATCAGTATCAAAGAGTTAGACAAACGCAGCAGTTCAGCTTTCAGAAGATGTTTTCATTAGCCTGTAAAGGTCACAGCAGAGGGAAAATGAATCTGCCCTTCAGTCAGGGCCTATCTATCTGTGAGGCTTTCAGCTTTACGTTCAGTTCTAGTGATGACACTAGCTCAGATGGATGAAAGCTTACAGAGATTTATATTAGAATCTCTCCAAGGTAATTTTATCACTCTTTGGCTTTTAAAAACAAACAAAAAAAGATTGATGTATTGGTTCAGTTTGATTTAGATCTGTTGAACTAGAGGTAAAACTTTGCAAAGCGCCACACAATAGGACAAGAAAAAAAACTAGCAAAAATAAGTAGACCTCACTTTTAAATCTGATATCAGCCAAGAACAGACACATTATGCTTGAATTAGAAGATGCTGAGCCCCTGAAGCTGTTGATGGATCAACGAAACTTGAGGTCTCGAATTGGTCAATTCTTCAGTACATTGCAGAGTGTTTTTTGAACAGAAACCGACTTTCCTGTTAGCGTCTGACTTTCTGTATTCTATCTCAGATGAGTGTGATTGTGCTTACTTATTAACAGTTTCTAAAAGAATTAACATAAGTGTAGTTTTAAGGAAAATGGTTTGAAATACTGAAAACATTTTATTCAGATATTGTAACTGACATATTTAATACCATATTTTGATTTAATACACACACACCTGTGGTTGAAAGACCAATGCTTGTGGGCTCATGAGAAGTTAGCTTCGTGGGCATACAAGCAAGGGAGGCAACGCAGTTATCATGGGCGACTTCAATTATCCGGGGATAGGTTGGAACCTTGGCACCTCCAGCTGCAGTAGGGAGACCAAGTTCCTGGATGCTGTAGGCGATTGCTTCCTGAATAACTTGTCAAGGAAAATACGAGAGGAAATGCAATTCTGGACTTAATTCTAAATGAACTACGAGGACCGGCACAAGGTATAGAAGTAGAAGGGATGCGGGGAAACAGTGATCACAATATGATCCACTTCAACCTGGACACAGGAACAAAATATTGATCCAGAATGATGGCCACGGCACTGAACTTCCGAAAGGGAACTACAAAGGGATTAGTGTCATGGTGGGGAAGAAGATTAGGAAGAGGATAAGCACTGTAAAAACGCTAGAGCAAGCATGGTTCCTTTTTAAGGACACAGTCACCGAGGCACATAATCTATATATCATCAAGGGTTCCAAAAAGAAAAAGAACAAGGAACCGGCATGGCTCACTGTAGTGGTGAAGGAAGTGATCAGAGACAAGAAGACTTTGTTTAAGGAATGGAAAAGGATGAAAATGGATGAAAACTGGAAAAAGCACAAACAACATCAAAGAAGGTGCCATAAGGCGGTGAGAGGGGGAAAAAGAGACTATGAGGAAAAAATAGCCAAGGAGGCAAAATATTTTAAGCCGTTCTTTCAATATGTTAAGGGGAAACAACCCGCGAAGGAAGCAGTGGGGCCATTAGGTGACCATGGAATAAAGGGAGTACTACAGGAGGACAAAGCCATCGCCGACAAACTGAACACATTTTTTGCATCTGTATTTACCAAAGAGGATATATCCCATATTCCAGAAGCCAACAGGCTATATACAGGAAACGAAGACGGGAAACTGACAGGGTCGACGGTCAGTCTAGAAGATGTATGCAGGCAGATTGATAGGCTTAAAAATGATAAATCCCCGGGACCGGATGGCATCCATCCGAGGGTAATCAAGGAACTGAAATGGGTTATAGCTGAACTGCTTCAACTAATAGCCAATCTGTTGATCAAATCATGAAGGATTCCGGAAGACTGGAAAGTTGTGACTGTTACTCAAATCTTCAAGAAAAGTTTGAGGGGAGATCCTGGAAACTTCAGACCAGTGAGTCTGACTTCGGTACCAGGAAAGATGGTAGAGGCGCTGATAAAGGACCGCATCATTGATCACCTTGACGGACACAATCTGATGAGGACCAGCCAGCATGGATTCAACAAAGGAAGATCTTGCTTGACAAACTTACTGCACTTCTTCGAGGGAGTAAACAGGCAGATAGAGAAGGGTAACCCGGTCGACATTGTGCACCTGGATTTTCAGAAGGCGTTTGACAATGTCCGGCATGAACGACTACTTTGAAAAACTGCGAGCCATGGAATCGAGAGTGATATACTCATGTGGATTAAAAACTAATTGGCGGATAGGAAACAGAGAGTGGAGGTAAATGGACAATACTTGGACTGGAAAAGCGTCATGAGTGGAGTGCCGCAGAGTTCGGTGCTCAGGTCCGTGCTCTTCAACATATTTATAAATGACCTGGAAATTGGTACGATGAGCGAGGTGATTAAATTTGCGGACGATACAAAGTTATTCAGAGTAGTGAGAACACAGAAAGATTGCGAAGACCTACAATGAGACAAAAACGCGTTCGAGGAATGGGCCGCAAAATGGCAAATGAAGTTCAACGTGGGTAAGTGCAAGGTGATGCATGTCAGTAACAAAAATCTTATTCATGAATACAGGATATCCTGTGCAGTACTCGGAGAGACCCCCCAGGAAAGAGACTTGGGAGTACTTGTACACAAGTCAATGAAGCCGTCCACGCAGTGCGCGACGGTGACAAAAAAGGCAAACAGAATGCTAAGAGTGATTAAGAAGGGGATCACAAACATATCGGAGAAGGTTATCATGCCGCTGTACCGGCCATGGTGTGCCCCCACCTGGAGTACTGCATCCAACACTGGTCGCCGTACATGAAAAAGGACATAGTACTACTTGAAAGGGTCCAGAAAAGAGCGACCAAAATGGTTAAGGGACTAGAGAAGTTGCCGTACAGTGAGAGGCTAGAGAAACTGGGCCTCTTCTCCCTTGAAAAGAGGAGACTGAGAGGGGACATGATTGAAACATTCAAGATAATGAAGGGAACAGACTTAGTAGAGAAAGAGAGATTGTTCACCCTCTCCAAGGTGGAGAGAACGAGAGGGCACTCTCTAAAGTTAAAAGGGGATAGATTTCGTACAAACGTAAGGAAGTTCTTCTTCACCCAGAGAGTGGTAGAAATCTGGAACGCTCTTCTGGAGGCTGTTATAGGGGAAAGCACCCTCCAGTGATTCAAGACAAGGTTAGACAAGTTCCAGGTAAGGCTAGACTCAATTAGGGTACTGGTCTTTGACCTAAGGGCCGTCGCGTGAGCAGACTGCTGGGCAATTCTTATGTTCTTATGTTCTTAACCACAGAAAGGCTCATCTTCTTTCCCTTTCTAAGTAATCCATACTGGGCTGACTAGATGGGCCACTTTTATATAATGTTATCTACTATGTGATTATATTTAGTACGCTGAAATATAACATTTTTTATAACATTATTATTTGTTTTAAGAATTTACATTCTGCAATCCACAGAAAAGCCCATTCAAAGAACATTACAACAGCTGCTTACACTGTATAAATCAATCCACTGATAAGAAAATGGACTATTTTGTAAGGATGGGAATTCATTTGAAAAGAATATTTGCCATCAAGGGCAAGCACTATCCCCCAAATTCTGTATATGGCACCTAAAAAATCAGCATTAATCAGAATGATGCTTAGGGCAATTCTGTAAAAGGCACTCGCCATATATATAGAATCATTTGTAATGTCTGTACGCATCACTAACATTTAAGTGCACCTATTTAGGTCAATGAAAACCAGACCTAAATACCTGCACCTAAGTTGTGCGCAGTTCCGCTGTATTCTATAACAGTGTACCTAACTTTTAGGAATGTTCACAATCCTCCCAGGCTCCTCCCCTGGTCACGTCCCATTTTGAGATTTGCACCACTTTATAGTGACATACACCACTTTATAGAATGCGCTTAGAAAGCTGTGCGCATGATTTCTAATTAATGCCACAATTTGAACATGTGACCCCACTGTTGGTTGCTATACATTGGTTGTCAATACAGGTGCAAATGTTTAAATTAGCTTGTTTAGTATTCAAAATATTGCAGGGTGGAGTTCCAAAGTACTGAATTGGTTCAAATTTCTTCTGGAAGAGGGAAGGTAAAGTCTGGTGTCCATCTTTTAAAGGAATAAAATATAAGGGTATATTTGAATCTACTTTGTTTATCAAGCTGTATCAGTATGGAACAGTCTTCCTTTAGCAGTTAGATCAAATTCCTTGTATGAACTATTTTGTAAGTCTTAAAACTGAATTGTTTCAGAGATTATTAATTTATGTTTATTGATTGAGTCACAACTGTTGTCATTTAGATTTGTAGATGTTATTTAGATTTGATTGTTGTAAACCATTTGGGACCTAGTTTTGGGAATAACGGTATGTAAAAATCATACTAGATTAAAAAACAGCTGTTCCAGGGGGCCCCTGTGGTCTAGATGTCCTTCCCTTCTCCCCACCCTGTTTCAAAGCCTCCCTCACCTTTTAAAATGCAAAGGGGTTGCAGGCGTGACAGTGATTCTGTAGCATTGCTCATGGATTCTTGGCGCTGTTCCCCTGCCATAATCTGCCTCCTCTGATGCAACTTCCTGTTTCCACTTTGGCAGACCACAGCCAAGGAACAGTGGCAAGCAATACTAGAGAATTGCTGACTGACTGGACATGTCGTTCTCCCCCTTTTCTCTCATTTTCATGTCCAGATCAGCACATCCTCCCTGCCTTCCCACACCCCTTCCTCCCGATTGAGATTGTAGGTGGGCATCCCTCCTGCCATTTATTTTTCCAGGGTGGAAAGGGGATGGCCCTCATGGCAGGAGGGAGTGGGCATCCCTCCTGCCATCTTTTTGAGGTTCGGGGGGGGGGGGACTTTGGCTTGGGAGTGCTAGCTAGGGGGAGGGGGCTTTTTTAATGGGACAGATGGTGAACAGAACATCTGTCCCATTTTTTAAAAAGCAGAAGCCCTAATAGCAGTGACAGGCGGCTGCTTCCTCTATCACTACTGTTAGGGCTCTGCGTATGTCTCAATTGTTCATTGAGCGATTGAGTCAGTGGGTTTGCATGCAAATTGTTTGCATGAAAACATAATAGTGAATCAATCGCTGTTGGAAAATCGGCCAACAGCAATTGAATCATCATTGTTAGTGAATCTAGCCCTTAGATATACTTTACGATAGGTAGCATATCAAATCTTAAGTTCAATATTTTTTATTAGTTTTATGAAAAAACAGATATAAACATTCACTCAAATATTTGACAGAGTCTACAAATGTATAATGAGTCATAAACATAAACAAAATAAGAAGAATCAGTATGGATGAAAGTGATAAATAGGTCCATTGAATGCAGGTTATGCATATATATAGAAGTGAAATACATACTACTGGTAAAGTAACTCAATCAGTTCTAAGTACAAATCAAATCAAGTGTCCACATTTAATTTTTTCACAATAATCTGTCATTGGTTGCCAAATAGAGTCATGTTTGTTTACACTACCACATTTGAGGGCAAAACTTCTTTCATATCTCATGGTTAAGCATACATTGTTCCACCACAAATTGTGGGACAGATTATCAGAATTTTTCCAATTGGTGAATATGAGTTTCAATGCAATCATAGTCAGACATCTCAACAACCTAGCACTGGTTCCAGAAAGTGGAGATATCAGACCATGAGTACCATATATAACAGTCGCTAGTGTAAGTTGTTCCTCAATCCCTAATATCTCGGTCATCGTTTTCCATATCCGCGTCCAGAAAGTATATATTGGTGGACAGCTAAATATCATATGATCTATTTTTCCCACATCAGCCTTACATGACCAGCAACAAGTAACATCAGAGTTCGGTAACTTAGCTAGTTTATGTGGGGTCCAGAAGGCTCTGTGTAGCAAAAAGTATATTGACTGAGTTATTGACGCAGAGTGAAGAGTTGAAAAAGTGTCTTTCCAAACTTTTGCCCATGTATTTGGTTGTACAGTTATGCCAGTATCATGTGCCCAAACATCACATACGCCAAGTGTAATATCAAATTTAAGATTTATAAGCAATGTGTACCAAGCAGCAACATGACCCTTATGTTTGAGTTTCATCAGGTCATATAGTGTCAAGATGGACGGTTTATTCTGCTTGAGAGATTTTAAGTCGTATCCTGTTGTAATGGCATGGCGTAATTGTAGCCATCGATAATAATGCGAGGAGGGTAGGTGATAAGTTCGCCTCAGTATGTCAAATGATATCCAAGAACTATCACAGTACAGATGTCCTATAAAAGCTATTCCCGCACGTTTCCATGGAATCCAGTTCACAGGTTCATGTTGAATGGTGATTTTTGGATTATTCCAAATGTAGATAAAGGTCGTGTCTTCATATTTTGTCTTCAATAATCCATCTAAGTCCTTAAGTGCAACTCTTGTGGAAGTGATAGTGTCACAGGGCATACCAATTTTGGTTTGAACAAAGGTAGCATTAAAAATGTCATCATGTCCAGTTGTATTCAATTCAAGTGTTACCCAAGGGGGAAAGTCCCCATCTGAGGATTCCTGTAGCCAGTAAGCTCCTTGGCGTAATAACATAGCTGTGTGATATTCATAGAAACTGGGAAATCTGACTCCCCCTTCAGTTTTATCTCCTTTCAATTTCTTCAAACTAATGCGTGGTGTAGAATTATTCCATAAGAATTTGGTGAGTAGAGACTCAATCGCCTTATATGTGGATCTTTTGAAGTAAACCGGTATCATGCTCAATGTATAATTAATCACAGGTGATATCATCATTTTAACAGTATCAAGACGCCCCCACCATGATAGGCGTAAAGGCGACCACCTGGAGGTCATCCGATGCACAAGATCTAAGAGATGTTCAGCATTAAGCTGTATTGTTTCTTCCACCGTCGGTGCAAACAAAACACCCAAGTATTTTAGTTTTCTGCCAGACCACTGTAATCCCATTTTGTGAATTGTAGTACACACTTCAGGAGCATTCAATGCCATCACCTCCGTTTTAGTAAGGTTCAATTTATATCCAGAAACTGAAGAATAATTTTTAATGATATCAAGAGTAGGTGGTATGGAGTCCAGTGTGATGTATAACAGCACATCATCTGCATAAGCAGATACTTTAATTTCTTTACCATCAACATGAATACCCTTTATACTTAAATTGTTACGTATAGCTATAAGCATGGGTTCTAGAGCCAAATTAAACAAAAGAGGTGATAAAGGACACCCTTGACGAGTACCCCTTTCTGGCCTAAAGGATGTCGAAAAGAGACCATTAATATATATCCTGGTTTGAGGAGATGTATATAGTACTTTGAGCATGTCAATAAAATTGGGGTGGAATCCGAACCATAGAAGGACCTGAAAAAGATATGCCCATTCTATTCTATCGAAGGCCTTCTCCGCATCCAGACTCATTGCTACCATTGGTTCAGACATATTACTTGCTTTGTCAATAACATTGAGGAACGTACGAGTGTTGTTGCTCGAAAATCTATTGGGCATAAAACCATTTTGGTCCAGTGCAATAATCTTAGGTAGTACAAGTTGTAATCTGGAAGCCAAAAGTTTAGCATAAATTTTCGCATCAGAGTTTATCATTGACAAAGGCCTGTAATTGGAGATTTTTAACGGATCTTTGTTCGGTTTAGGAAGTACTATTATTGTGGCCTCTGTGAAGGATCCTGTTATGTCGTTAGTCGTAATAAGATAATTAAAGTAAGTAATCATGTGTGGGGTCATCTGCTCATGAAAGACAGAGTAGAATTCACTTGTTAATCCATCTGGCCCAGGAGTTTTTGATTTCGCCATGGAATTAATTGTATTTAGCAATTCAGAAGGGGTGATCTGTTCACACAATTTTAAATTATCCGTTTCATCTAATGAATTATGTGGCAAGGAGGATAGAAATCCATTAACGTCCTCTGTAGGGTCCACCTCTGATTTGTACAATTGTCTGTAATAATGTTGGAAAGAGGACAATATGTCCCTGGGTTCAGTCAACAATATATTGTCTTCTGTACGGATTACAGAGATGTTAGTTTTGTCTCTCTTACCCTTTAAATAATTGGCAAGGCTATGTCCACACTTATTATTGGTTGCATAATAGGTTGCTTGTTGCGAATAAATTTGGTTAGCAGCTGTTCTACTCAATGTGACATTATATGAGAATCTTTTACCTCTAAGCATTCCTAACTTAACCATGTTAGTGGGGTCTTCACAGTGCTCTCTTTCTAAAACTTTTATTTCCGATTCTAACTCCATCAGTTTCTGGAGTTCTGATTTTTTCCTTGAGGCAGCATATGATATAATTAATCCTCTTACGTACGCTTTAAAGGCATCCCATATAAAGGGCCATCTAGTGTCACTAGGGGAGTTATTAGAAAAATATTCAGTAATTGCTAATTTAATATATTTTCTAAAATCCTCCTCCTGTAGTAGAGAGTTATTCAGCCTCCATTGAGTATGAGAAGTAGTTTTCCCAAAAGCATTCAATTGTAATTGTACTAGCGCATGGTCAGACACACTTATTTCATGCACATCAGAGGACCTTATGTATCTCACTAATGATTGACTTATCAGAAAAAAATCCAAACGGGAGTAAGAGTTATGAGGCATGGAATAGAAGGTGTAGTCAGTGTCATCTAAATGAGTAATCCTCCATGCATCTACAAGCTTAAATTGTGTAATAATATCTTGAAGTGAAAACCAGTTTTTAGATTTCTTATAGCAAGTGTTAGACTTCCTATCTTTTATGGGGTCTTGAATAACATTGAAATCTCCACATACAATACAATGTTCATCCCTGTGAGCATTAAGCATCTCAGCAAGATCCACATAAAATGAAATATCATCTAGATTGGGACCATATACATTGATCAGCACAATATTGATTCCTGCTATGCTCAAGCAGACCTTTATCCATCTGCCCTGTGTGTCTGTGGTATGAGACAAAATAGACAAATCCTGTCTTTTTCGTATAAATAATAATACACCATTTTTTTTGCCTAGCGCAGGTGAATACAGTGCAGGGTAAGCCCACTTAAGACAGCACTTTTTGGACTCAGTGTCTGTGAGGTGCGTCTCTTGTAAGCAAAGGATATCTGCCTGAAATTTAGAAAGATAGTTGAAAATCTTTGTTTTCTTTATCGGATTGTTCAACCCTTTGACATTAAGTGTCAGACAATGTAGAGGCATACATATATTGATAATGAGATACTCAATTGACATACAATAACATACCAGCAGTAATACATCTCAAGCATACAATAATGATCACTTAGAATATCATCCATTAAGTAATAAAGCAGAAGTGGAAGAAGTAAAAGTAAAAGGAAAAACTCATTAACCATAATGGAAGTTAAACACGGGATAGTGAGCACTCAGAGAGAGCTCAAGCGGTGCTATCCGCCACAAGTTATTAACTGTTTATAATGAATACCAAAAGTTAACAGCAAATTCAACCACAATTAGATTCAATATCCCTTAGGCAGGATAATGAATACCTTCACTTATACTGTATCAGAGCACTTTACAGTAGTAATCATACTCATCAGGTGTTGTCAATATGGCTTGGTGACAGTTGTTCAAGATAATCAGCAAGTTCATCAGGTCTTGTGAAATCTTTTGTGCAGTTATTAATCGTGACTCTCATCTTGGCAGGATACATCATTCCGAACTTGGCACCGAGCTGTTTCAGCTTGGGTCTATATTCCAGCAGCTTTTTCCTGGATTTAGCTGTTTGCTTGCATAAATCAGGAACAAACAGGAGTGTGTGACTGTCAAGCTTGATGGGTGCTTGTAGTCGAGCCTGCTGCATTATTTCAATGACTTGTGTATATCTAAGTAGTTTCACAATCACAGGCCTTGGATATTTATCTGCTGTATTAGGCTGTTGAGAGGGGATACGATGTGCCCTCTCTATTTCAAATGCATGAGGTGAGGTCAATTTAAGCAGTTTAGGGAGCAGTTCTTCCAGGTATTTCACCATATCTCTCCCCTCCCTAGCCTCAGGTATTCCAAGGATACGGAAATTGCTCCTTCTAGAACGGTTGCTAAGGTCTTCCAGGTCAGATTCCAGCTGTGCAATACGTTTTATATGTTTCTGCAGCGTTTTAATATTTTCAGCATTTGTTTCTATTTTAGTTTCAGCAGTGTCAAGCCGCGTGTTTAGATCAGTTATTTCAGCCTTAAACGTCGAGATTTCTGCAAGTATCTCGTCTGTTACCGTCTTGTTGTCTGCCATGAGGGAGCGAAGTGCACGCATTTCTTCTAATAAGGAGGCCGCAGTAACATCATCGAGCTTAATCGGCGGTTTTGAAGGCGAAACCGGCTCCACACTTTTTCGCTTGCTCGATTTCCCGGTAGCCATGGTGATCGCGCTCCAGCGGGTAATCAGTAAATTGTATTTTAAGTGGTTAAACTTGCCGTTTTGAGACTTTTCAAAAAAACTCGCGACGGAGCCGCATGCTCAAGCAGCCATCTCTTTCGTGGCACGCTAGCGCCCCCCAGCATATCAAATCTTAAATAAACTTAGAAACTTGGAAAAAGTGCTATTTGTGCATGCAGACCTATTAATTTATGTATTTATTTGGAATTTAATTTGTGCTTTTTCAATAGCTGCTCAAGGCAAGTTGCAATTAGCTACAGTAGATATTTCCCTGTCCCCAGAGGGTTTACCACCTAGTTTGCATCCGAAGTAATGGAGGGTTAAGTGACTTGCTATGGTCACAAAGAGCATTAGTGGTATGGATGGATGTTAACAGCACTGCATTAATTAACTTGTGAGAGTTTTAAGGCAAAAATTTAATCAAACTAGGTAATGAGAAGCAAAACAAAAACTGTGCATTTCCAATTAGCACGTAGAAACAATGCTTGCTAATATACAAAGAACTTAATATTGTCCCATTAATGTCTGAACTTAACTAAATCTCAGAAAAGTAATTAATTTTTTGCAAAAATATCCATGCTAAAGTGTTTAAAGTTAATGCTTGAGAATTAACGAAAAAGCTCATTTCCATGTCATTTTAACATGGGCTGTTAAGAATATCGGCATTGCATTATTTAGCGGTATCATTCACTTTCTCAGCTACTGTGATTCCTTCAATAGCTTCAACACATTAGAGAAAATCTGGAAACTTCTTTTGCATATTATTCCCATTTTGTGGCCCAAAAGAAGTAGAAAAACTATGCCAAAAAAAACAACAATAGAGCAACAGACATTAAGGGCTGGATTCTGTATATGCCGATGACATCCAAATCTTGCATCCCCTAAATCCAGAAAATACAGAGGAAATACTTGAGATCAACAAAAAACTTGAAACAATCAAAGACTGGCTTAATTCCAACATGCTAACTCTAAACATTCAAAAAACAAAAGCTTTACTTTTCCCGTGGAAAAAGGGAATAAGCTTGAGTATTCCTTTCACCCTCAATAACATTCATCTGGACTTAGTAACATCCTTAAAAATACTGGGTGTCATAATCGACAATGAGTTTTCTTACAGTACCGTGCAGCGCTTTGGATTCTTGCCCAGAAATAAGTAAGAAGAAAAAAAAAAAATTGAATCGGGTTGGGCAGACTTGATGCACCATTTGGGTCTTTATCTGCCATCATCTACTATGTTATCACGAACACATAAGTAATACTGTTAAATTCAGTTTCTATAGACTACGCATGATTCGCTCAATCTCCAAGTTTCTCGAGCCAAAATCATTAAACATTCTCATCCACTCCTTAATTATCACCAACTGGATTATTGCAACTCATTACTGATAAACATCACACAAAAAGAAAAGAAGCATCTTCAAATAATACAAAACGCAGCCGTTAAACTTATCCATAATAGTAAAAAATATGAACATGTTACTCCCTTCCTGATTAATTCACATTGGCTTCCCATCAACCATCGTATTACCTTTAAAATATTACTCTTAGCATTTAAAACTCTGTCCACTAATGAACCACAATTTATTAACAGATTGCTTATTCCTTACAATACACCGCCTCCCTCCGATCCACAAACCAAAAGTTCATATAGTAGTCCCTTCTTTGAAAGTTATCGGTACCAGACGTCACAATATGTTTTCAGTGATGGCCCCGCAACTTTGGAACACTCTGCCTCAATATTTAAGAGATGAAAATGATCTTAGCCATTTTAAAAATAATTTAAAAAGTTTTCTTTTTAAAGATGCTTTTAATCTTTAATTGTAAAATATTTATCCTCCAGGCTTATACTATTTCCTCCCTAATGTTTTTCCCATCTGTGGCTCTTTCTATTTTAAAGCACTGATTTGTAATTTAATTCCTCCGTTCCTTGTGTATCAATTAGTCTGTAAGTTTGTCTGTCTAACCCATTATTTTGTTTTAAAATTTTAACCAACATGTTCAAACGTATTTTATTGTAACTCGCTTAGTAAATTGGAATAAGTGATTTATCAACTCAAAATAAATAAATAAAACTTAGTCTCAGAAGCCACCTAAGCAGCTTTTGAGAATCGCACATAAGCGTCCTATATAAAATCGTGTCTGTTCTCACAGACAGACGCCTAAGTCCACCTAACACCATGATTCTCTAACTGGCGTCCATGTCACAGACACCAGTTAGAGAATCAGGTTGCCACGGTAAGGGAATCTCCCTGCTACAGTCAGTTTAGCGGCCGTGGCAGGGAACCCATCATCCTCATGAAGCAGCCCCACCACCACCACCATCACCCTCGAATGTCCACAGCAGGAGGAGTGTCCAATTCTTCCTGCCACAACCATGCTGCCACCTCGCCAAGATATTCACCGGCAGAAGGGATCCCCATTCCCTCCTGCTGGAACCCCCACCCCCTAAGATCATCAGCAGGAGGGATGCACAGTCCCTCCTGCCGGAATCCTCCAAAACCCCCCCCCCCCATCAGCAGGAAGGATACCCACTCCCTCCTACCGGAACCCCTCAAAGATCATCAGCAGGATGGATGCCCAGTCCCTCCTGCCAGAACCCCTCCACAGATCATCGGCAGGAGGAATGCCCAATCCCTCCTGCCAGAACCCCACCCCCACCCTGCCCAAGACATCCTCCGGCACCCTAACCCCCCCCCCCACCCCCTCCAAGCTCACCCGGACTCCACCAGTACCTTCTTTAGTTGGCCGGCCAGAGGGATGCTTACTCCCTCCAGCCAGCAGGCCCGCCTTCACTGAATGGCAGGCCTTCCCCTTCCCTGTGCATAGGAGGGGCCTTAGTGGCCTGGGCCAACTGAAATCTTAGGCCTCTCTTCCAGTGCATTCTGGGATGCACTGAGAGTGGCCTAGGACTCCGATTGGCCAATCCCTTAGGCCACTATCTCTGGATGAGGTAGTTCAGTTTCCAGATCTTTCGGCACACAACTCATTCTCTCCAAGTCCCATTGATATGCTGGGGGACCCTCAAAAGAAGAATGGGTTGGTTTTCCCATTAAATGTAGGTTATAGCCACAGGAGATACTTCCTCTACTGTTCCTTGCTCCTCAGATGACTGTAATGGCTCTTCATCCTGCTCCATGGGTCAACAATCTCCACTCCCTTCAGGTCCTAGTCTGCATGGTGATCTCGTCGAACTTAACAGTGGCGGTCTCGGATACACCAAGGACATCGGCACTCCTATTCCTTGACCAAGGCCTAAGGTTATTTTCCTCTAACCTCTCCTCTGCTCCAATTCTCTAACCTGGAGGGTCCCACACCCAGGCTCATGATCCTCCAATCCAGACTCCCTTCGAGAGTTAAAGAGGCCAGTCTGGGTTCAACAGCCTCAGGGCTGGTTTCTCCCCAGTCTCTATTCCGGATGTGTCCTCTCTGGTACAAGGATAACTTAATGTTTTGTTTGCTTTTTCCTTCTGATAGAATTTGCAACCACAAGCATGACAGTCCAGTTGCAGAGGTAAACTAACACCCCAGGCCTTGCACCCATTACAAATAATATGCCTAACCAGACTCCCATCTTCAACAAATATTTGGTCCATCATGATTAGATTCATAATGATAGTTTGAACTACTTGCATTCCTAGCTCAACTTCTGTTCTCTTTGATTTCCACATCTGAACTTCTCATTTGGGTATGGTTCCTGTCTACACTCTCCCACCAGATACCCTCCCACATGTTCAAATGATGTCACCACGTCTTTCCGTCAGGCATCTCAGCCTAAGTGGCCACATCCTCCTCCTCCCCCTGACATTCCCCACCAGAGGGAATGGACATCATTTTTGGCTCAATTTCGTCCAACCCAATATCAGCCCCATTGTTACTCATAGCTTTTGGCAGGATCTTCCACTATGCTCTCTCCACTCTGTTTATTTCCTGCAGGCAATACAGCAATTTGTAATCCTTTTGTGTATTTGCAATGAGCACTGTTTCTTTGTAGGAAATTGCAATCCTTTCACCCCATGTTCTGAGCACTATTTTTGTAACCCTGGTCTCACAGTCCTTGAGCATCAGTTAGCTCTTTGGGTCAAGCACCTGCAACCAGGGCATACAGAAAGAATTATATGAACTGGTCAATCTGTCTCTGAGTTGGGCATAGGCCAGGGCCAGACTTAATCCGGTAGGCTGAAGGATCACTTTCCCAGGGCTCAATCATCACTGTACATAATCTCTTGTTAATGAATCAAGCTGAGATCGAATGCAAATTAATAACTAAATTTACTAGAACTCTTGCTTGTAGTTTCCACTTCTAAACTATTTACAATAAGTCTTCTTCTGAGTACAGATATTGGTAAAAGCTTTTAAAGTACAATCAGTTCAAATACTCCTTCAACATGTTTCCCAAACTCCTCACCCAACTCCTTCAGTACTTGTGGTGAGCTGCTCCAGGTCTCACCTTCTTCCTTCAGCCCGGGACCACACTATTTTCCTGCCAAGCTGAAGCATTCCAGAGAGGCTCTGCTGTAAGCAGGGTTTTTCACACTCACTTTTACCCACAGAAAAGGGTATCCACACAGTCCTGTTTCTATCCTCTTGGTAAGCTACTCCGGGTATCATCCTCGCTTCACAGCCCAGGACCACTCTATCTTCCTACCAAGCTAAAATACTCCTCAGTCTGCTCTGCTAGTAAACCCACACGGACTCTCACCTATGAGCTGTCAAGCACATTCAGGAGCCTCCCTCAGTACTCCCATTTTAACTCCTTACTTGCTTTTTATACTCCTCCCTCTCCCATCTAGGTCAGGTTCTTCCAACTCCACCCACTCAAAGTCACTCAGCACGCTCACACTCTCAATGATCCCCTGAAGAATCTCCCACCTCCCACTCAATAGCAGAGATATTCTTTTGTTGGGGGGGACAGTGTCTTTATATTTTGCACAGTACTAGGGGACATACATCACTGTTTACATAGTGCTGCATTCTATGCAGAATCTGGTTTCTTAGGGTGCAATTTCATTGCTGTCTACATATTCTATTTTTAGTTTGCCATTACTTAATCTATACTAGGTGAGAATGTATGTGTTCTGTGTGTGTGAAAAAAAAAACATGCTTGTCTGTTGGCATTGACTGTTCAGGATCAATCTGTACTAATCTGGCTTGTTTAGTTTTACAATGGGTGTATTAATGTTCCAGTGCCGTATCCTAGGTATGACTCATGGATTATTACTAAAAATATTTTTATCATATAAAGGAGAGGGTATTATAAAATGATTGGCCCCAGGTGTCAAATATGCTAGGTATGCCACTGCCAGCTAGACTCGGCGTTCCAGACCCGATGCTGCAGCAGTCAATAGCACCAGTTATCACAGATGCACAGCATACACCAGAAGAGGTCAGCTCAGGCCATGCCAGTAACCTGATCTTGTGGTGCGTGCTGTACAACAAGCAAAAAGAGCCTCCTTTCTCCTCCAACCTTTTGCACTGCTTGTAGCTCGCAGCCACTGAGGCCCCAGGAGAGGAGAAAGGATTCAAGAGGCCAGACGAGACCTGGGAAGGACTTACTGTATGGACAGTGCAGATGCACCAGTGTTCTGCTTCCTAAGTTAGCCTAAAGATGGGACAAAATAAAATATGTCCTAAGATTAGGGGCAACCAAAAGTAGGATATACCAGGAAGTTCCTCCCAATTGCTTGTTCCCTGAGAAAGAGAAAAAGAAAAAATTATGGATTGGCTGCCAGGTCCTCAAGAAATGGAATGGATGCTATGGATTTAAGATAAGTAGAGTGTTTGTTGGTTGGTGTTGTGTTTTTTTTTGCAGAGGGAGACAATCTGTAACTTGTGCACTGCATGTGTTGCTGAGACCTTTGGTTTTTTTGCTATATGTGACCAATTGCTGAATGTTTTTAAAAGGTTGGGAGGGAGAGGTACTGAACCTGAAAAGGTTCAAAGAAGAGCAACCAAGATGGTAAAGGAGACGGAACTCCTCTTGTATGAGGAAAGACTAAAATGGTTAGGGCTCTTAAGCTTGGAAAAGAGAGGGCTGAGGGGAGATATGATTGAAGTCTACAAAATCCTGAGTGGAGTAAAACGGGTACAAGTAGATCGATTTTTCACGCCATCAAAAATTACAAAGACTAGGGGACACTCAATGAAGTTACAGGGAAATACTTTTAAAACCAATAGGAGGAAATTTTTTTTCGCTCAGAGAATAGTTAAGCTGTGGAACGCGTTTCCAGAGGATGTGGTAAGAGCGGATAGCATAGCTGGTTTAAGAAAGGTTTGGACAAGTTCCTGGAAGAAAAGTCCACAGTCTGTTATTGAGAAAGACAAGGTGGAAGCCACTGCTTGTCTTGTATCGGTAGCATGGAATATTGCTACTCCTTGGATTTTGGCCAGGTACTAGTGACTTGGATTGGCCATCATGAGAACGGGCTACTGGGTTTGATGGACCATTGGTCTGACCAGTAAGGCTATTCTTATGTTCTTATGACTATGGTCAGGAAAGAAAGCTAGTTTCCCTGGCTAGGCTTTCATATAAAGCCCATGAGCCTGCTATTTTGGTGTTTGGTGTTTTCAATTGCCCCTGATGCTTCAGATCTGTTACAGCTGGAGGACTGTTGAATGTTTTTTTTCTACTCAAGGGTTGGTCCATTCCATTCAGTATTTTATAGACTCACAACTGAAAGTCTGATATATTGTGGGTGCAGTACAAAAAAGGATAGGGGCACAAATATAGCTTGCTATGACTTGACTGTACACAGCAGGCAACCGCCTAGGGGAGGGGCAAGGGGTGAGTCCAGGGGTGGGGCTGGGGCAGTGCCATGTGTCCTCTTTTTTGATTTCACAAATATAGTAACCCTAGTCTGAACTATGAAGACGACAAGATTTATGCTTCTTCCACTGGAAAAGCTACGTAAGCTGGGCCAGTTGATGTTTATTTTGGGTAAAGAATACAGCAAGTAGAACAAGTTAGGAAGTAATAATACACTGTTTGCTGTCTGGAGGATGAAGCCAAGAGTCATCTCATTGCTATTCTGAAGTTAGAGAAGATTGAAGAAAAGAAGTGCAGGCAAAAACTATAATATTTGGCAAAGTGATCAGTGTATCATGAATCATCTCCACAGGAGATTATGAATAATATTACAGCTGCTACCAGTGACTTTGAAAAAGAAAATAATTTTTAGGCCAGTACCTCTTCTTAAGAGGGATGAGGGAGTACATTTATAACACAATGGTTTCTGGCAGAAAGAAACCCTAAGGGTGAATTGAATTTCAGCTTCACTGGGAACCAGTAGATGAACCAGATGTCTTTAATTTTGGCCAGTAAAAGCAAACTCATAAGATGGCTTACCAGCTATGTTGCTAATTAAATATCAAAATGAAATCTAAGCCTATGTCAGTCCTTGCTATGTATAAGGCAGACTCTAATCCAGTTCCTGTTTTTTCATGTGAAACTTTTTACCTTTGTATGTATCTTACCTTTTCTTAGCATATGGTCTGCTAGGAAATCAGAGCAGACAGAAGTATTTCAACCTAATCTGAGGATGGCCCGGCGAAAGTGCAAACCCCCACAAGCGGTCCTTCTCACCTGGAGGCCGAAGGAACTCTTCCCGCACCTTCTGAGCTGCTCCTTCGACTGCCAATGGCCAGCACTGCTCTCTTCATTGAGCAGCCACAGCAGGCCTGGGAGACCTCACCGGCCACAACTGAAAGCGACACAGTAGCAGTTCTTCCCGCCACGACAACCCCTTCAGCTCCTGCACCATCAGACCACGTGCAGGATAGTTCCAGATTACATGGGTCTGAACATGAGGCAGCACAGCATTGAGACGTGGCTTAGTGGCTGACCATGCCCACGGCTATGATTCAGCATCCAGCTCCGCCCCCTTGAAGGAACAGCGCAAGGATGAGTCCAGCAGGGAAGAGAGCCTGCACAGCAATGGAGCCAGGAATAGAGGTCACAGAAGTACCTTCCCCACTGACAGGAGCCCCTCCAGGGAGGCTCGTTGCCTCAAGCGCCAGAAACATCCCTTCTCCTATTCCTCCTCATCATCCTCCTCCTCCTACACTTCAAGTGACCAAAGGGGAGAGCACCAATCCGGGCACAGAAGAGGCCAGATTGGTAGGAGTCCAAGGAGCTGTACCCCTTCCCCCCACATTCTCAAGGGACAGCACCGCTAACCCCTACGCCTCAACCACAGCTCCTGCACCTCTTCAGTACCCTCCTAAATGAACTCTTGGCATCAGGGGCTGCCCCAGCACACTTGGACCTGCAAACAACATCATCAGGACCACCCCTGTGTCAACTGCCTCGCAGTCACCTGCTTCAGAGGACTACCCCAAGGAGCAGGAGAATGAAGACTTCACAGGAGGCTCAAGCTTGGGTATGGAGAGCTCAATAGCTATGCCCTTGGATTCAGCAGGTGTAGCAACCACGACGCTTCAGCCAGACTCACCAGAGAACCTGATGGACCCCCAAGTTCCTACAGAACGTGTCCACGGTATGAACTCTCAAACCAGCAGAGGTGCCAGACCCCTCACAGAGAGAAGCAAGACATTCTAAAATATCTTAACATGCCAAAAGCGACATTGGTGATTCCAGGACATGGTCTGGCAGACACCCCTTTCGGGGGCAGCTGTCTCTAAGCAGCTCAACCTGAAATACCAAGTTCTCAGCACACCAGGGTTTGACAAACTCCTGTTCCCGCATCACTCCATTTTGGAGTTGGCACTAAAGAAAGCCAGGAGCTCACGTTCGCATGCCAATGACCCACCAGGAAAAGATCAAAGAACCCTCAACACAATTGGCAAAAAGATCTACCAAGGTGCCATGCTCAAGGCCAAGACAGACGCTCACCTTTTCCATCTCATCCTCTAGTATGATGCACTCACGAGGAAAGAAAAAGAGATCATATCCTCCCTTCCTCCAGACAATAAATCCCTCTTAACACTGATTCTCCAAGACAATGGAAGAATGCGGGAAACATATGATCAGAACAGCCTTTGACATCTTCAAGACATCCACCCGCATGACCGGAGTACCCATTGCAGCACGACACATTACATTACATTAGTGATTTTTATTCTGCCATTACCTTGCGGTTCAAGGCGAATTACAGAAGAGGATTTCTGGACTTGTCCAGAGGTGTTACAGAGTAGAGCAGGTTGCTTCAGAGGATTGAAATGTTTAATACGGTGTTAGTTAGTCTTCATGGATTTCTTGAATAGCAGGTTTTTTATTTCTTTTCTGAAAGTTTTGTAGTTTGGCGTCGTGATTAGTAGATTGGAGAGTTGGTGGTCTAGTTTTGCTGCCTGTGTGGCTAGAAGGCCATCGTACAATTTTTCTGTTTGATGTTTCTGATTGGACGGTATGTCAATGGTGTCTGGGTTCTCCTGTGGTAGTTTGGATTAGGCAGTGTTCAAGTTAGACAGTAGAATTTAAATAGTATTCTGGCTTGAATTGGGAGCCACTGTGAGTCGAGGTATGCCTCGGTGATGTGGTCATGTTTTCTTAGTGAATAGATTAGTCTCAGGGCTATGGGGTTTTTTTTTGTTTTTTTAAATTCTTTATTTAATTTTATAGTTTGACATAATAAACAGTCAATTCAAAGAAATATTCCAATACCAGTCTCAACCATTGTTACATAATAATCAAAAAGGTAAATTAAAATAGCAAAAAAGAAAAATAAACAAAACAATAGTACAGTACAATAGGAAAAATTTTCCCTTATAATTCTAAGTATACTGGATTGGAAAAATTAGACCTCAATAAAGGGGGAGAAAGCTACTTTCGCTGAATTTTCAATCAAACATTACTAAGAAAATACAGATGGTATTGAGAAGGGGCAAGGAACCTAATTAAACTAAGCGGGTTGTAACTACAATTCTCTCGGGAATATTAAATTTGCTCTTTTGCAGAAATAAATTTTATCAACTGCTGAGGTTCAAAATAAACATGTCTATTCCCCTGATAGACCATCACACATTTACAGGGGTATCTGAGTACGAACGTAGCACCCAACTGCATGACCCTCGGTCTCAAAATGAGAAACTGTTTTCTTCTCTTTTGGGTCAATCTTGACACATCAGGATACATTCTCACAGTTTTTGTCATAAATGGTATATCCTTAAACTTGAAAAACATCTTAAGCATCCATTCTCTGTCAGAGTCTATAGCAAACTGTACTAGCAACCTCGCAGTTGCCGGTGGTTCATTATCCGACCTCTCAAGGAAATTTGCTAGGTCCAAACTATCAGCAGACAAATTCTGCTGGCCTGGTTCCTGACCCAAAGTCCTAGTTGGCAAATAATATATTTTAGTGAGGGGTGGATAAGAAGTTTCGGGTAATTTCAAAATCTCTTTCAGGTATTTCTTAAACATATCTTGTGGAGAAATAGTTGAAAGTTTTGGAAAATTTATAATCCGAAGATTACATCTTCTGGTCATGTTTTTCCAGCATTTCAACTTTAAAATTAAGATTTCCACTATCCCTGACCCACACCGAGGCCTGGGACTCCACAGATTTTATTCTGGTCTCATGTCCATCCACTTTTGTTTCCACACTAGATAGTCTATTTTTCAATTCCATATTTTCAGAAACAACAGTTGTATATCTTGTGGTAAGTTGCTGCATTTGAGATCCTAAAGAGAGTTGTAATGTAGATATTGATTCCCATAATGTTTCCATAGTGAAAATTTTGGGCCTCTGCATGGGAATCAGTTCAGACCCCTGACCCTCTGTTGCAAATAAGTTACCTGAAACCTCAGCTGGAGATACATTCAATTTCAGGAAATCCTGAGGAATTTGCAGTTTCAATTTCTCCAAGTGCTCAGATAATCCACTTGGCTTCCCTTCACTGCTCACCGAGACGTTTCCCGAACTCGGTTGCGCTGGTGAGGAAACACCCTGGGGCGCTCCGACCTCCATCTGCTGGTCTGAAGCCCCCGGGCGACTCGGAGGACTCCGCTCCTCCGGAGACAGCGATGTTACTTCGAGGGAGGGATCTGACGCCTCAGCCAGCGCGTCTCTCCCTGCCGAAGAAAACTCCGGTTGACTCGTTCCAGCCCCACGCTGGAGGAAAGCATCCATCAGGCCCACAGCTGCCATCGAAGATTCCTCCGGGAAAACCTGGAGCTTAGACTTTCGTTTGACCATTATACCGGCCCAGGTAAAAAAAAAAACTAACAGCACAGAGCCTTCATGAGTGCTCAACGCCAGGTACTCGCGGCCATCTTGTCCAGCACACGCCCCTTCTGTTTTCTATTTCTCAGGGCTATGTTTTGTACTTTTTGTAGTTGTTTTATCATTGTTGTGGGGCAGGGGAGATAGAGGATTTTGCAGTAGTCGAGGAGACCTAGGACTAGAGACTGGACCATGAGCTGGAATTGTTCTCTCTTTTATTTGATAAATTGTAGTTCTACTCTTCTTTCCCTTTTTTGGTTCCTGTTTGTTATGTATTGTTTTTAAATGTTTTTAACAATGATTATTGTTTTAACGGATGTAGTTACCCCATATATGTTTTTAATGTAATGTTCACCGCCTAGAAGACCAATTGGGCGGTTTATAAAATTCTTAAATAAACTTGAAACTTTTCTGTCGAATTTTCGAACTTGCCTTAGGTTTCTTATGACCACGAATGATTTCTGTATTGTTTTGTTGATTTCTGGTTGTATGGTGCAGCATTGGTCTATCGTCATTCCCAGAAGTTTTAGAGTGGGTTGAATGGGGTATGTGATTGAGTTTATTACTAGGTTTGTTATGGTTGGGGTTTCATTTTTTTTGAGAAGTATGAATTTTGTTTTGTCTGGGTTCATTTTTAGTTTGTGGTCTTGCATGGCTAAAAGTTTCAGGGCTTTGCGAGGACACCCATGAACGCCTAGCAGATGCGCCATGCTCAGGATGTAACTTCACTATCTGCTCATCATTGATTGAATTTTCAATGGCTAAATTTAATTGGTCGCAATTTAGAAATGTTAGAGTGAGACCCAGAATGGGAAACAAACTAGCTAATCAGGCACTTAGCTAGTTAGCACTGAAAATAAACACATACTTGCTAAATCCTTTGAAAAACTCCCATGATGCTACCCTCCTTCTCTCACTACACACAAAATGAAAAAAGCCCTTACAGTATTCTGTAAGTTATGTATGTGACTGGGAGCCCCTCCCATGTCCACCCATGCTCCACCCCTGTGTATAACCCCTTGCAAATATGCACTAGGTGAGTTAAGCAGGTATTTACAGAGTGCTTAGGTGTACTGATGTAGGTATTTGTACAAATAAGTGTGTATGTTCTAGTATTCTGGACATGTATATGAGCAAAGGGCACATAAATGCTAACACCTACATGATAGAACTGTTCTTCATGAGGAAAAGAAGTTACTAAAACTGGCATTCAACTCAAGTGAACAGGTACCTTTGAAAATTGACCTATATGGGGATAATTTTATAACTGAATATACATAGGTGAAAAGTAAATTCATACTTTTCTCTCTATAAACTTCCCCTGAATCTCATAGAAAAAGTACGTGCATACTACCACTGCACTTACATTTCAGGAAACACAGTTTTTCTATCTAAAAGTGTGTGAGTAAATGCATATTCTGCCTTAACTCCACTCCTGGGAATGACTCTGCCCACTGTGCCAGAGCAATTTAGCATGGGTTTAGGAGCAAACAACACAGGTTGGTGCCCTAATGCAGCTTGATAATTACCCCCTATAAGTTTTGGTCTACCTGTTCATGCCATAGACACATATTTCAGCTTCTGCTTCATGTTAAGCATAAGGCAGTTCTCGTCTGCATCCTAGTTGTGCACTAGAATGTATTGGATAAAATGTTCATCAAGAAAATTAGCTGGATATGATCTAAAAGAGAAAATGATTTTTAACAATATTGTACAAAAATTAAAATGGAAATAATATCTAATTATAAGGACAGATCCCATTTCATAGGCAATTTCTGAATTCACTGTGTATTACTATTTGAAGAAAAGAATAAATAGCTCATCAAATCTGAATATATTTTTTACGTAATTTAAAAAACAACTTAACCAAAAATGTGCACCACAGAGAACAATTTCAGGCATAATGTCCCAGTGAAAGGCTTAGGAGATAATTGTGTCTTATTGTATTACGTAATTATGACATATGGATATATTAAGTGTAGCGGGCTCTCCCTGCTATGCTCCATAGTTACACATGCACCAAGCTAGTCTCAGTAACTGTTGGCTGGATTTTTAATAATAGGCTCCCATCAGATGTCAGGATAAACTTCTTGGCACGTAATATAAAATTCTCTTTATAGAAAACACATCAAATGATCATATAGTGGATTTTTTTTCTTAACATATAAGATAAAAGCGAAAGTCACACTACAATACAATTTCTTGCAAACAAGTCTAGTAGAACCCCTGAGTCTTCAATCACAACCAAATAGAAAACAGGCTTAGAAAAACTCCAGCCCTAGTGCTCCATATGCTTAAAGAACCAGAAAAGCTAATTAGCACATTTTATCTGGTTAGGATAAATTTACTTGAGAACCTCCCAGACAGATTAGAAAGAGAAGGAGGGGGAGGAGGCTGTCAGGGAAAGGAATCCTCAAGAAGTTTATTCATACGCAGAAGGGCTGGTACAGAAAGCTAAAATGCAGTGTGCGGTTAACTAGCTGTTTGCTGTTTATGGTCACTGTATGTGAAAAGGGTTTATGTACTGAAGTTAAGTCCCAAGGTTTACATCAGCACACATCACATTAAAATCTGTGATAAAGAGCCTATTAATTATCCCACAGCAACGAAAAGCTGTACACTGGTATCTACTGTGGGGACACAAGACCAGAAACCTACTGCCAAGTCTAAAGTGGTCAAAAAATCATATGAATCAGCCCCCTGAACCGATGCCCTGACACACTGTGTCCCCCAGACAAACCTAATCACTGTTCCTCCCTTCCCAATAAGTGCAGTAGTGTAGTAAGGGTGAGTGGCGCCAGGGGTCGTCCGCCCTCTTTCCCATCCCCACCCACCCGCTGCACATGCACCCCTTCCCTTTCGCCCATACCTTTTTAACTTCTCTGATGTGAGCAGCATGCACACATCGGTGTCAGCTCACCCTTTGACATCACTTCCTAAGCACGGGCCCCAGAAGTGACGTCAGAGAGAGCGCCGATGCCGACGTGAGCCGCAATCTCATGCTGGAGAAGTAAAAAAGGTATGGGGAAAGGCAAGGAGAGGAGTGGGGGCAGAGGGGAAAACCGCATTTGGGGCAGACCGCCCCCCTGCACCCTCCCTTACTATGCCACTAGCCCCCTAGGGGTACGTGAACACTGCATAGGTACATGGCGGGTACATGGCACTGCATAAGTCTCCTGCTCTCCTTCCTCCTCAACCCCCTGTTAGAGTCACTGTCTTCAGCACCGCCACCACCCCTGCAATTAATTTTGCAATCTTGGCCCCTGCGTCTCCTACAATACTCTGTTGCTTCAATGAGCTTACGGCAGCAACTCCTACATGTTGCTGCCACTAACCCAGAAGCTTCTCTGTCAGAACTTCCTGTTTCTGCCCGGGCACGATGCGACAGAGACGCTTTCGGATTAGCGGCAGGCAGCATATCAGGGCCAATCAGAGCCTTAGGCTCCTCCCCGGTGCATATGGAGAGGGCCTAAGGCTCTGATTGGCCCATATGCATAAGTTTCCTCCCATAGGAGGGGCCTTAAACAACCTAGGCCAATCAGGATGCACCAGGGAGGGGAAGGCCTGCCATTTTGATGAGGCAGGGCAGCTGACCAGAGGGAGGAGACATGACTCTGGCCAACCATCTAAGGTAAGGGGGAGAGGGCAGGAGTCATCAGAGGCATAGGGGGTTGCGTGGCAGCATTGGAGGGGGGTGTTGCTTGGCAACACGGACAGCAGCACACACTGGTTCTTCAAGCTAGCAGTTCAGCCACATATGCAGGTTTCATACGGTGTTTTCCATAATGAGTAAAAAGCAATGTGATTTTATCTATCATGACTTAACTACAAGACTCCTGAGGCAGGCCCCTCTTGGGCCGAAATATGATTGTGTTGAGTCAATTACAATAAAGAGACTGAACACCAATTGGTCACCTTTGTTGTTGTTTTTTGCTATTCACGGTTGTGAAGGCAGATTCTCCTGTTCGTATTCCAAGGAGTGCATCGCTTGGCAGCAGGAGGGAGTGGGCATCTCTCCCACTGCTGCGGGGGTGTCGACGGTGTTGCTTGGTGGCAGGAGAGAGTGGACATCTCTCCCACTGCTGGGGGCTGTCAGGCGTGTATCACTTGGCAGCTTCAGCACATTTACTGCAGCAGAATTGCTCCCATGGCTTTGAAAAAGAAGTCCTTTATAGTAGTCCAAGAAAACAGAAAAACTATGTTTTTTCTTATCATAATCAATATTTCTCTAGTCTGTGTCAAAGATCTTGACAAGAGACCCCACCTAAAACACAGAACAGTGTTTTTGTTGTTCCTCATAGAAACATGATGGCAGATAAAGGCCAAATGGCCCACCCAGTCTGCCCATCCACAGAATCCACTCCTCTCCCTAAGAGATTCCATATGCCTGTTCCACACTTTCTTGAATTTAGACACAGACTTTGTTTCCACCAACTCTACTGGGAGAGCATTCCACCCATCTACCACCTTTTCAATAAAAATGTATTTCCTTAGATTACTCCTGAGCCTATCACCTCTTAACCTCATTCTATGCGTTTTTAGTCTGGAGTTTCATTTCAACTGAAAGAGACTTGCCTCATATGTATTTGTATCTAAATATCTTTATCATATCTCTCCTCTCCCATCTTTCTTCCACACTATTTATATAGAGAGATCTTTAAGTCTGTCCCCATACACCTTATGACGTAGACCATCAACCATTTTAGTTGCCTTCATCTGGACCAACTTCATCTCTCCATCCTGTTTACAGTGTATCGTTTTTAAAGTGTGATCTCCAGAATTACACACAATATTCTAAATGAGGTCTCACCAGAGTTTTATACAGGGGCATCAATCCCTCCTTTTTCCTACTGGCCATTTCTCTCCCTATGCACCCAAACATCGTTCTCACATTCACTGTCGCCTTTTCAACCCATTTGGCCACCTTAAGATCATCACATACTACCACACCCAAGTCCTACTCCTCTTTTGTACACAAAGGTTCTTCACCCCATAAACTGTACCATTCCCTTGGGTTTCTGCAGCCCAAATGCATGACCTTGCATTTCTTAGCATTAAATCTTAGCTGCCAAATTTCAGATCATTCCTCAAGCTTCGCTAGGTCCTTCCTCATGTCATTCACACTATCATGGATGTCTACTCCTATTGCAGATTTTGGTATCATCCACAAAGAAGCAAATCTTACCAGTCAGCCCTTCAGCAATATCGTTTACAAAAATGTTAAAAAGCAGGCCCAAGAATTGAACCTTGAGGCGCACCACTAGTAACATCCCTTTCTTAAGAGAAATCCCCATTGACCACTACCCTCTGTCACCTTCCACTAACCAGTTCCTGATCCAGTCCATCACTTTGGGGACCATACTGAGTTTATTTATTAGACAAAGGCTTTGCTAAAATCTAAATACATCACATCTAGCACTCTCCCACTATCCAATTCTCTGGTCACCCAGTCAAAGAAATTCATCAGATTTGTCTAACAAAACCTGCCTCTAGAGAGTCCATATTGCCTCAGGTCCTATAATCCACTGGATTCCAGAAACTGCACTATTCTCTGTTTTAAAATTATTTCCATTAATTTACTTACCACAGAAAGACTTACCGATCTGTAGTTCCCAAATTCTTCCTTACTTCCATTTGTGGAGAGGGACCACATTCACCCTTCCCCAATCCTTCGGTACCACTCTCGACTCTAGAGAAGCATTGAAAATGTCAGCCAGCAAAGCCACCAGAACTTCCCTACGTTCCTTCGGATGTACACCATTCAGCCCCATCACTTTATCCACCTGTAGTTTAGTGAGTTCCTCACAAACACAATACTCTGAAAATCGATCAGGAGGCTGCACACATATATTCCAGTTATTACCAATTAGCACCAATAATTGATTTTTGGCACCCAATTATCGGTAATTAGCTTGTTAAACAAATTGAATGTGCCCAGATTTGCATAAGCAATTTTGAACATTCTTTATAGAATTAGGGGGTTTATGAAAAAGACCACTGACTATTTTAGTAGCTGCCCTCTAAACAGACTCCATCCTGTTTATAGCTTTTTGAAGGTGTGGTCTCCAGAATTATCCACAATATTCTAAAGGAGGTCTCTCCAGAGTTTTATGTAGGGGCATGGGGCATCATAATCTCCTTTTTCCTACTGGCCATTCCTCTCTCTATGCACCCAACATCCTTCTAGATTTTGCTGTCACCTTTCTTACCCTTTTGGCCACCATAAGATCATCACACATGATCACATCCAAGTCACGCTCCTCTTGTGGAAACTATTATAAAGAATAAAATTACTGAGCACATAGAAGAATATGGTTTAATGGGACAGAATCAGAATGGATTTAGCTGAGGGAAGTCATGCCTCACCAATTTACTTCATTTTTTAAGGCATTAATAAACATGTGGATAAAGGTGAGCTGGTTGATGTAGCATATCTAGATTTTCAGAAAGTTTTGACAAAGTCCCTCATGAGAGACTTCTGAGAAAATTCAAAAAACATGAGATAGGAAGCAGTGTTCTGTTGTGGATTAGAAGCAGGTTAATGGATAGAAAACAGAGGGTATGTATAAATGGCCATTTTTCTCAAAGGAGGGTGAATAGTGGAGTGTCGCAAGGATCTGTCATAGGACTGGTGCTATTTAACTTATTTATAAATGATCTGGAAATTGAAACAAGTGAGATAATTAAATTTGCAGATGACACAAAACTATTCAGAATTGTTAAAACACATGCGGACTCTGAAAAAACTGGCAGATGAAATTTAATGTGAAGAAATGCAAAGCGGTGCTTATTGGGAAGAATAATGCGAATTATAGCTACTTGATGCTAGGGTCCACCTTAGGAGTCAGCGCCCAATAAAAAGATATAGGTGTCATCATAGTCAATAAGTTGAAATTTTCTATACAGTATGCAGCAGTATCCAAAAAAGCAAAAAGGATGCTAGGAATTATTAGGAAAGGAATAGAAAATAAGATGAAAAATACCATAATACCATAGTGTAAGCTCATCTTGTGTGCAATTCCAGTCACCATATCTAAAAAATATATAGCAGAACTAGAAAAGTTTCAATAAAGGGTGACAAAAATGATAAAGGGGTTGGAGTCCCTCTTATATGAGGAAATCCTAAAGAGGGTGTTTCAGCTTGGAAAAGAAACAGCAGAGGGGAGATATGATAGAAGTATACAAAATCCTGAGTGATATAGAATGGGTAGAAGTAAACTTATTTTTTACTCTTTCAAAAACTACAAAGACTATGGGACACTCAATGAAATTATAAGGTAATAATTTTAAAAATGAATAGGAGGAAATATTTTTTCACTCAATGAACAATTAAGTTCTGGAACTTGTTGCCGGAGGATATGATTATAGTAGTTAGTGTATCTGGGTTTAAAAAACGGCTGGACAAGTTTCTGGAGGAAAAGTCTATAGTCTGCTATTGAAATAGACATGGGGGGAACCACTGTTTGCCCTGGGATTGATAGCATGAAATCTTGTTACTGTTTGAGATTCTGACATGTATTTGTAACCTGGATTGGCCATTATTAGAAACAGGATTCTGGGCTAGATGGACCATTGGTCTGACCCAGCATGGTTATTCTTATGTTCCTATATTTTGTGCACAAAAGTTCTTCAACCCTTAAACTGTACATTTCACTCAAACTTGTGCAGTCCAAATGCATGACCCTGCACTTTTTAGCATTTTGGTTTCACCTGCAAAGAGGTAAACCTTACCAGACAGCCCTTCAACAATATAGCTTACAAAAATGTTGAAAAGAACCAGCCAAAGAGCTAAACCTTGTAACACACCACTGGTAACATCCTTTTCTTCACAGTGAGCTCCACTCACCACTACCTTCTGTTTCAACTCAGCCAGTTCCCAACCCAATCTGTCACTGTAGGGCCCCTACTAAGGGCACTCAGTTTATTTATTAATCACTTATACAGAACCATATCAAAGGCTTTACTAAAATCTAAATATACCACATTTAGCTCTCTCTCGCAATCCAACTCTCTGGTCACCCAGTCAAAGAAATTAATCAGATTTGTCTGACAAGACCTGTCTCTAGTGAAATCATGTTGCCTCAGGTCCTGTATAAAATAGACTAAGGATAGGTACCTAAGATAACCTGTGATATAATTGCTCTCTTTAAGTATAATGACAATTTAATTTTAATAAAGTACTTACGTTGCATATTAAGCTCCTCCCCCCCTCCCATGGACCGCTATGAATGCCGGATTTTTCTAATTATAACCGGGATAGCCATGCAGATGGGAACTCGTAATTGGAAAAATTATGAACGCCTCAATTTTCCTTTTCTTGGTGGGCGAATTTATATTTAAGCTATAGATATGAGAAAATGAATGCTGACATGTTGGGGCATAGCAATTTATTTAAATTGGTTGGGGGGACCATTGATATCTTTTATCTTTAATTTTTGTTTATTTCTGTACACATCCAGAGAAGGGTGAGGGTGGGAGGAGGGATACTTTTATCTTAATTTTAGCCCTTTGAATACATACATCCAGGGTGGGTGGGAGGAGGGTGAGATTACATTACTACTTTAAATAGGGAAAGGTTATTGAAAGAATCTATGTATTTATGTTTTAGGTGACTAGTTATTGGATGGGTGGGTGGGTTTAAAGGCTCATGTATGCCTGTAAGACGAATGTGCTTTTCTTGATTTATTATATGTTTATATACTTCTGTATTGCACTGTTGATATAAGGAAAATCAATAAAGAATTATTAAAAAAAAAAAAGATGGTGAATAAAGTACTTACATATTAGGAGTGACATCAGTCACATATACTTTTGAATGTCATTCTGTGATTACACATTTTGAAAGGGGCTATGATGCATTGAAGCGACGACTGGGCTGAATAAGTAGGAAAGGGTGTACAGCAGGGCAACCCTCCCCTCAGATACCATAGTTAAATATGAAAGCTCAAGATGTTGTTTTTTTGTTGTTTTTTTCGGTCATGTCTTATCTGTCCATGTTAGATTGTAAGCTCTTCCGAGAAGGGACCATCTATAAATGTCAAAATGTACAGCACTGCGTACGCCTTTCAGCCCTATATAAGTGATAAGTAGTAGCAGTACTATGTTGAAGCCCCACCAAGAGACAGATCCGATTGAGCTTAGAGGTGCAATGTAGCAGAACTGAAAATAGTAAACGAAGAAAGAACAAAGAAAGGAAGAAGCATGAGCTTGATGAACAACCTTCATTAGTCAATCTGAAACCTGTGTCTGTCTTTGCTTGGCTCTATTACATTCCAGTGGTGCATTTATCAGATTGTTGTACAGATCCAGAAGTTACATGTCACCAAAGAAAAGCACAGGCAGATAGCTTCTGAAGCACTTTCACCAAAAGCCATAGATAAAATAGTTCATTTTAAAAGGTAATACATAGAAATTTAAAAAATAAAGATGATATCTTTTTTTTATTGGACTAAATACATTTTTGACTAGCATTCCTTCTTCGGGTCAAAAATGAGAAGAGCATGAGAATATCAGACTATATAAGTGAAACAAAAGCATTCCAGTAAGTCAAGATACTTTATATTGAGTCAACCTGCAAATAGTCCCCGCCCCCCCTTTTTTTACTAAACTGCGTTAGCGGTTATTAGCGCAGGGAGCCGCGGTGAATGCTCCGCGCTACTCCCGACGCTCATAGGAACTCTGAACGTCGGGAGTAACGCAGAGCATTCAGCATGGCTCCCTGCGCTACTAACTGCTATCACGGTTTAGCAAAAGGGGATTTGTTGTCTACGTTAGGCTCCTTCTTCACGTGTCATCTGTGTGGGCTCTAAATCTCATGTTAAAATAACAATACGAGGCTGGTAAACGTGAGACATTTGTTAATTCTCTCAACAACATTTTCTCAGACTTCCCCAGGATGCTTTCTGTTTACATACAGTATCTTGCAGTGCACAGGATAAATACAACTTACACTTGATGGCAACGGGCCTTTGCAGCATGGAAGATGCAGATTAAGGATCAGTTGACAGTTCCCTACTTTCCTGATGAATCAGAATCTTAGGCATTAAAGGGGAAGAAAATGAGGTTCACACAGAATTATGCACACAGTTGCTTGGAAGATACAACGCAGTATGTTCCAATGCTGTGATTCTGAGTTAGCACTATTAGTCACAAAGGTTAACCCTTCACCTTTCATAGGTCTTCTTTGTTCCAAGCAATTTTTCAAGGAGGCATCTTTCAAAGGGATTTCCATTGGTAAATGGGGGAGGGGAATCCTTTGAATCTCTCAGCATGCAGGAAAAGGAGTGGAGGGTGCAAAGATTTCATTTTAAAATCTGCACGCGTTCTTTTCCTCCTACTCGTTGCATCTGTAAGCTATGTGCACGAGACACCAAGAGATTTATTTTCAAAGAAGGATTCTGATTCTGTTGCTTCTTCTCTCTCCCCCTACCCCCCATGTTCTTATGGATTCTTATTCTAGAATTCTTTCTGTTTGAAGGAATGATTTTCCAGATTTAAGACCAGTTGTGAACATTTATCTTTGTATGTGAGAACTTTGAAGACTTCTGACCTTTAAAAGTAAATATTCACATTTGGTCTTCATCCTTAAACCTGAGCAAACGTTCCTTCAAACAGAAGGAATTCAAGATTAAGAATGTATTGATGCTATTAAGTATGCCTGGAGGCCTATGAAACAAGCATTATGGGCCAGATTCTATAAATGGCACCTAACTCGGTAGGCGCCTAGCAAAGTGGCACCTTCCACATGTCAATCAAAGTTAGGCGCCATTTGTAGAATCGCACCTAGTGGTACCTAAATCAGCTTAGACGCTGGCAGGTGTCATAAGGTTAGGCATCAGTATATTAAGCCAGAGTTTTCTTGGCCTAACATATCGGCACCTAACTCAGTTCATGCCCAAACTCCACCCAGAACCATACCTACTTTTCGTATAGGCACAGGTAGGCACCTTGATGTAGACGCATAACATGAGGTGGTAGGCGCCTACTGAGTTAGGTGCTTAACAGCTAATTAATTTTTAAAAAATTGTTTTTAATGGCACTTTAAATTAACAGGAATGATTGTAAATGGAATGGTTAACAAGCCTTTGAATGTTATAATGCCTCTGTATTGGTCCATGATGCGACCTCACTTAGAATATTGAATTCAATTCTGGTCCCCTTACCTCAGAAAGTTATAGCAGCACTAGAAAAGGTTCAAAGAAGAGTGACCAAGATGATAAAGGGGATGGAACTCCTCTCATATGAGGAAAAACTAAAAAGGTTAGGGCTCTTCAGCTTGGAAAAGAGACGGCTGAGGGGAAACATGATTGAAGTCTACAAAATTCTGAGTGCAGTAGAACAGGTACAAGTGGATCAATTTTTCACTCCGTCGAAAATTACAAAGACTAAGGGACACTCAATGAAGTTACAGGAAAATACGTTTATTTATTTAAAAATGTATTACTCACGCCATCCTCTAGTTCTCTGAGTTACAGAATAACATTCATAGTTAAAACTCAAACAACAAAATATGACGCATATTGTACCAACTAATAGGAAGAAAACCAATAGGAGGAAATATTTTTTCATTCAGAGAACACATTGCAAGAGGTTGTGGTAAGAGCAGATATCGTAGCTGGTTTAAGAAGTGTTTGGACCAGTGGTTCCCAAACCTGTCCTGGGGACCCCCAGCCAGTCAGGTTTTCAAGATATCCCTAATGAATATGCATGAGAGAGATTTGCATATAATGGAAATGACAGATATGCAAATCTCTCTCATGCATATTCATTAGGGATATCTTGAAAACCTGACTGGCTGGGGGTCCCCCAGGACAGGTTTGGGAACCATTGGTTTGGACAATTTCCTGGAGGAAAAGTCCATAGTCTGTTATTGAGAAAGACATGGGGGAAGCCACTGCTTGCCCAGGATTGGTAGCTACTCTTTGGGTTTTGGCCAGGTACTAGTGATTTAAATTGGTCACCATGAGAATGGGCTACTGGGCTTGATGGACCATTGGTCTGACCCAGTAAGGCTATTCTTATGTTCACCAATTAACAAAAAAAAAAAATTGTTAGACAACACCTAACTCGATAGGGGCCCCAATCTAGGCATCTACCGATAGTTACCTGTTATAGAATCAAGGCTTATATGTACAATTGCTATAAGATCCATTTCTCCTTTGGCTCTTAGGATGTATTCTTGGCATATGCATATGTATTCTTGGCCAGCTGTCGGGGTGCCAGTGGGTGCGGGGCATTCCCAATATTGACAAGTGCCTTCCCTGTAAGCAGGAAGAGTCATCTGTATTGTGTCTAGCATCCCCAATCATGCTGAAATGTTGATGCCTGTGCATATGCTGATTGTTGTAGATTACCTTTTGGACATGAAGGAGCTTTCTTTTTTGTTACATTCAGAAGGGTAGTGACCCAGAAATGTACCCTTTTCAGCACAACCCGAAGCACGCCACCTAGGGTACCATATTTAGTGATGTAAAATCCCAGATGCCGTCTGCCCCCCACCCCCGTTCCACCCAATTCTCCCCCCAGTCCCGATCCCACAAAGCCTCATTTCTGCTCAGAGGCCTTCCAGACACAACCGGAGCTCAGGGCTTTCCAAAACCCAGGCAAACTACAGTGTTTTGGAAAGTCCGTTCGGGCACCTGGACAGTCCTCTAAATAGAAGACATGTACGGGTTTTCCCAGACATCTGGTAATCCTAAATCCACCCCACCCACTGTGTCTGGCTGAGCTAGGAAAGTCAATGGACAGGGTGCCAATTTGGAGCCCTCCCTTTTCCCCTATCAGCTACACCAGCCACACATAGCTTGCAACAGCTCTGCTTACATCAAACATCCCAAGGTATTTATGGGCTCAGTCTATAATTGTAATAGGAAATGCAAGTTGATTGATAACTTGTATCTTATTCTGTGCTGTTAAATCAGTTTTCAGCATTATTTTCAGTCTCCTATAATATTCTCTTAGTCTCACATGAAAGGTGTCTTTCCCTATTGGTCACTTGAAAGGTTAGGTGGTATTTCACATACTCTTCAGACAGAACAGGCCCATTTTTCTTTAATAAATGCTTTTTGCCTGTTTTACTATGTCCACAGAAAGAAATCAACAAAAATTTCTAGCTAAAACCAAACTCCTATCTGTGGAAAGCTGATATAAACCATTGTGCAAATCCCTCAGCATGTTAAACGTCAGTTTCTGCAGCCTTCTCTAACAATTTTTTCTTCCAAGAAAACAATGCAGTTGCAGATAGTGTCAGCAATATGATTCCATCTCAGGTATTAGTGTGCCCCCTAGTGGCAAATATACCATCTTATTCCAGCAGAATTAATGTTTACACACCTCCCTTTAGGGCACTGCACACAAAATAATCTAAGCTATTTACGGCTAAAGCACGTATGAAATATTGCTATTGAACACATAATTTCATTTCATCCATGCCTATACAGTACATATGTTCAGAAATAAAGGCTAACAAAACCAACATCCTGTAAGGTGATATACAGAATTAAGGTATTTCAATTAAATGGTGTGTCTCGACCAGCTCTGATTAAAAACATACTCCTGTATATTTGTTTATCCTATATATTAGAGCAATATACTTTTTCAGTCTTATATAACATATCTTCCAATGTACCCAGTGCATCTCTTTTGGCTGGGAAGGGGATGATAGAAGCCAACCTCCAAGTCCTTGGAGCACTTGTATGGCATTTTTTTCATGTTCACCTATTTATTGTTGAGGTGCACAATGTCCCGCATATTTCTGAGATGCATGTGTAATTAAATTGTCTATTGAGTCAATTGGTGCCAATAATTAGGTGTTAGGAATCAGTTATTGGAATTAATTGGCAACAATTTGGATTTGCACGAACATCATGCTATACACTGTTCTATAAAGATATGCATGCAAATCTTTTATTATTATTATTATTTATCAGTTTTGAACAAATTCACAAGTATCCACTTGTTTAGGAAATACAGAGAATAAAGTAAAAAGAATTCAAATTAAACAAAAAGGAAATATCCTTAAAAGAAGGAAAACAATCATCTCTTCCTCAGACCACAAAATTATATCAGGAGAAAGCAAAGAAAGATAAGGAGATCATTAATAAGTATAGTTACAGGTAATATGCTTAACGAGTTATAACACCATCAAAAACCTTTTAAACTAGCTTTATACATTCTGGACTAGCTTCTTGTTATATAGAAAGGCTCTAAGCTGGTCAGGAGTAAAAAAGACATATTTTGTTCCAGAATACTTGACATACTTGTCCCAGCATACTTTACAGGGGTAACTTAACAAAAAAGTGGCCCCCAATGCTTTAACTTCTTGCCTCATACTCGGGAATACTTGTCTTCATTCCTGGGTGGATTTTGTCACATCTGGGAAAACCCAGATTTTTTGACCCCCAAAATAGAGCTTGTGGAAGTCTGAAAAATTTACACATCACTGCGTTAAGATCCTGTTCAAATAAAAATTAGACAAGAGTGGAACAAGTTTCAATTTCTATGGTAGATTTTTCCAGAAATTCAGACAGATTACTCGAATCAAAAGGTTGCAGCTTATCACTTCCAGGCAAATCCTCTGGCTTCTTTTTTTTTTCAGGAAGATAGTACATTTTGTTTATAGGAGGTATTGCTTCTAGTGGGAATTTTAATACTTCCACCAGAATTTTTTAAAACATATCAGCTGGTAAAATACCAGCTGTTTTAGGAAAATTAAGTAGCCTGAGGTTTAATCTTCTATTAAATTTTTCAATTTGTTCAATCTTCCTTTGAACAAAAAGTTTATCGTTAACACGATTCCCTGTGAGGTTTTGAAGAGAGGATATTTCTTTATCCGTCTGCTCAAATTTATTGGTAGTTTGAGTTTTAAAGGACTCAAATGAAGAAGTTAAGTTATCAATGTTACTTGTCACCACAGAAAATTCAGTAGCAGATTTAGTCACAGTGACTTCTAGCCATTGAAGCATACCCCAGATGCCTTCCAGAGTTACCCACCATGGGGGAGCAAATTCCTTCTGCTCCCTCGCTGATCAAACCTTTGGCGTCTTCCCCCCTCCCTGTGGCTGCAACAGCCCTTCTCGGGTAGTGGCCACAGTGTCGTCGCAGAATACTGACTTTGGACATGGTGAGGGCATAGCAGGTGGAAGAGCCAAAGATGTCTCTAGCCCAAAAGCTCTGGAGGCTTCTTCCTCCAAAACAAATGAAGGCAGCCCCTCTCCATCAACTGATGGTGAGCTGGCCAGAAAATGCACCATCTTCAACTGCCAGGACGATGAGGGAGTCGGCCGGAAAGAGCCTTTCCTTTTGGTATGTGGCATTATTATCTGTAAAGCCTGCAGTTGAATCCACAACTGCCGCAAAGGAGAAAATCAAGCAGGAAGGTTAGAGAGAGCGTTCTCTGACCCCCTAACCCGCCGCCATCTTGCTTCCTGCATGCAAATCTTTTAGTGTGTAACTCAAAAGGAGGTCTGGCTATTGGGAAAGGCATAGGCAGATCATGGTGTTCACTAAAGATGCATGCAGGATTACTGAACGCTGGAGATATGCGCTTAACTTATGTGCCAGGATTTACACCAGGTTTTAGCTGAAAAGCTTCATGCCCAAAGTTTGCCATTTATAGAATAGTACTCCGTGCAGTTTTTTTCAGCACCCAAATTTGGGTGCTAATTACTGAATCTAGTTCTGTAAGTGTGCAATAAAATTTTAAGCATGCAATTTATTGTGCTGATGTTATTTCATACCTTTGAAAAATCAGGGAACATAAATTTGATGGTAGAAGTCAGAAAGAAGTACTAATACTTATGCAAAAAAAATTGACTTCAATAGGGTAACTGTCTCTGGTGAATGATCAAGTGGTATATAATACACTCAGAGATATGAAACTCCAAAAGAGGGGGAATCACCACCCTCGCGGTAAGAGTTCACTGTCCAGTCATTGCAAACTTTATGTACTTGATCACTCTCTGAGACTTGATGGAACTTATATTTATTTTTTATTTTTTATGTTATTTTTTATTTCTTCAATTATTTAAATTGTTGCATGCCTTCATATTGTTAAATACTTTGTAAATGTCTTTAAATTGCATAAAAACAAAGAAATCACTGAAGTATTTGAATATGATAAACACTTCACTTAGCTTTTGAAAGTGATCTGAGGGGTCCCAATGTGGCCCCGTTTTGAGATCTGCTTCAGAAGACCCAATGAAAAACTTTCAAACTTCTTACTTCCAGATGAAGCAATAACAAGTTAGTAAATCTTCGTGATTTGCGGTCATATCTATAATGTAGAAAAAATCTTAAAACTGCATATACTGTTTGGCCTACACTGCATAACTACACAGCTATACAAAGCTACTAAATTTCATTTGGCAAAACATGAGAAAAGAAACACATAAACCATTACATACCATTGCTGAGTGTCGATGCTTGCACAAAGAGTTTCAACTGGCAGAGAACGCTTTCCTCCGCTCCGCTTTTTTTAAAAAAGGGGGAGGCCCCTTTGCATGTTATTACATGATGACATCAAGACTTGCTGTCGAAGCAGAGAGTTGCGTTCCCAAGCTCAATAAAGTTCAAACCTGTCAAAACACTGCAGTGGTATTGGAAAAAAGTGATAAAGGACTTGACTTGCAGGAAACATCCAGTGATGCCATTCCAAAGTTATTTTTAGAGGAAAGCCAACCACTCAATTTCGTTGTTGAGTCCGTGTGGATGGAGCGTGTTAAGGGTGTAAAAATCCATTTTTGTTCTTTTTTCCATAATATGTGTGCTATGTCGCCTCCTTTAGTACTATTAACTGTGTCCAATACAGAATATTTTAAATCTGCTAGGTCATGGCAGTGGTTTAACCAGTGAGACACCAGAATGAATTCTACTTATGTGCTCCCCTATCCTAGTTTTGATGCTACGAATCGTGCAATCTACATAAAAGAGGTTGCATGTGCACTGAATGATATATACCACTTGTTGAGAGTTACAATCCGTTGCCTGGTGAGTAGGTCTGTGTACATTTTTTGCTGTAAGATGCATCTTCTGTAGATTTACACTATGCATACACATTTTGCAATGTCCACAAGGGCTATGTTCTCCTGGTGTACTTAGAAACTGAGAACGTACCAGCAGCTGCTTCAAATTCTGATTTTTAGAGAACGCAAATCTAGGGGATCCTAGTGTGGAAATTCCGGATGGTATTGCATAATGTCCCAATGACGTTTGATGATACGCTTGATTTGAAAAGCAAGGGTAGAATGTGGAAGAACACACACTAAAGCTTGTTCGTCTTGTCTGGGATTAGAATGCAATGGTAAAGATCGATTAGTGTATATAGCTCTTTTATATGCTTTGTGAATAACTAAGAAAGGTACCCCTTTTCTATAAATCTAAGTTTCATATCACTGGCTTTACTGATGAAGTCATCAACTGTATGCCTACATCTTTCTGCCTGAATCTCTCTTCTTTTGAGTACCACTTGAATCAGAAGAGGTTCCACAAAACCAAAGAGGAACAAATATATAATGGTATTTTCCAAATTTGAATTTTGATTTTTTTTTTAGATTAAATTACTTACCTTTGCAAATCTGGAACAAAGGGATTTGGAGGTTAGCTAGAGCAATGAAGGATATGCGAATTGGAAATCCCCATGCATCCAGATACATGGAGGGGCATTTTCGAAAGGACATCTAAGTCAGAGATTGGACATTTTGGGCAAGATGTCCACAAACCCAACAGAAAAAATGTCCATTTTCAAAACTGCCAGACGTCTTTTATTTTTGAAAATGACCTATGTATAAGTTTTGATCCTTAGGATGTCTATCTTATTTGGCCATTTTCAAAAATAAAAACATTCACATGAAAAACACAAAAAGCAAGTTTTATAGACGTACCCAACTACCTTGTCTGATGGCGGCAGAGGAATCCCCATCAACTGAGCTGGTTTGGGGGATTCCTGCTGGCTTAGCTGATGGGGATTCCCCCTGCCAGGATCAGCTGAGCCATGGAGCCCTACACCCTTCAATCTGATATCCCCCAACATCCCTGGACCCCCCCCCCCCCGCATCCCCCCATATCCCCTCGTACCTGCAGATGACAGATCTGCAGGAGGTAAGCCTACTCCCTCCTGCCTACAGGGTCGCATGCTGCAAATGACAGGCCTTCCCCCTCCAAATGCATCTTGGGATGCAGTGGGAGGGGGTCTAAGACCCTGACTGGCTCAAAATTGCAGGCCATTCAGCGTAGCTCCCTGCATTAGAAACTGCTATAGCAGTTTCGTAAAAAGAGGCCTAAGGGATCTTTTATTAAGGCGCGCTAAAGATTAGCACGCACTAAATGCTAAGACATCCATTATATTACTACGGGCATCTTAGTATTTAGCATGCGCTAAATTGGTTAGTGCTCCTTAATAAAGGGACCCCTAAAATAAGTAGAAAACAAATCTTTGGTGCTCAAACTCAGTGAAAAGCAGTGATCACAAAATCATTTTTTACAAATCATGAGAAGTTGGATGGATGAAAGGTCTCTATGCCAAGGATGGAGAGCTAGCTGAACAAATGAATAAGGCACTTTTTACAGCTTCAGCAGCTTTTCTTACATAATTATGAAGACATAAACTTAGGAAACTGTTTAATTATAAAATCTTTTTGGGGAACACATTCTAGCAAAGTATATTTTTATAGTGATTAATATAAAAGTCTTTCAAAATGTGTCATACTTTTGAGCATCTTATACTGCTCCCTCTTTAGGAGAAGAGCAGAAATACAAGAAAAAAAACCTCTTTGTATTACTATATTTCTTAATCCTCTTACAGCCTTCTTAATGTGGGCATCCTGGAAAGGCATATTGTCTATGGATTTAATTTGGTAATCTTTTAGGCTCAAAAGGGACCAAAGGGAAAGGGATTGGGACCATCAGTCACTGAAGTTTAGACTTTCATTCCATTTTCTCCGGGTTATATCAGAGAAATTATGCAGATCTGAGCAATTAAAGATTATCCTTAATGGATGTCAAGTATTCTTTTAATCAAAATACGTAGCTTCTGCTCCAATTTACTTTTCCAATATATATGACACAGATACTTTTTTATTTTAGCTGTTTCTGATATTATATAAAACAGGAAATACCAGCTGCAGTCCCCAGGAGCCCCAAAACAAGTCTGGTTTCAGAATACCATCAACGAATATTGATAAGATATGTTGGCATTCCCTTATCTCCTGCATATTCATTATGGATACACAGAAACCAAACGCTTTTGTGCCTCCTGAGGATCAGAGCTGTTACTTGTGCAGCAGATGAACAGCAAGTGGAGTAGATTCCAGTCTATGATAGGTAAAACTCCTGTGCTGAAAACTGCTTAGACTTCTGGACCGCAGTTAACAGCACAGAAGTTCATATTTGAACTTGTAATCTCAAAATACATTTTAGTGACCAACATCCAATCCCATAATCAATTACGGTGCCTGGAAATGGCCTGGCATTGAATATCTGGGAATTCAGCTAGTGGAGGACAAAAAAAAAAAGACCACCACCAGCAGAATATTGGCCAGCTTGTGTCTGATTTACACAAACTTTACATGTTAGGGAGAAAGTCAACTTGAGCCCATAAATTCAGGTGTCTGGAAAAGAAGTAGAAAAAAGGATTCAGAGTGCAGCAAGTACACAGCCTCTCCTTCAATAAAACATGTTTGAAGCAATGATGAAGAGAAGCTGCCTACACACAATATTGATGGAACTAGCATGCATGAAGCGCATTATCTGCTCAGATATTGATGGCATTGTAGGGGTCAGATTCTGCGATAAATAAATTGTTCTTGAACAAGTCCTTCAGTGAATGAAGTGAAAACCATCCTCTTGGGCAATCTGCATGTCTGATGCCTCAATGTTAACTGATCTTTTTCTTAAGAAATGTACTTGCATTCCTTGCATTCAAAGCTCAGGGGTGTTTAAAGTATCCAAATTGACACCAATGTTATCATACTGTGGGTTTAAAAATTGAATGTGGCTTGTTAAATAAAATACCTAATAATGAGGACAAAACTATATTAAATGGATTTTTCCGCTAGACTTCAAACACCCAAGGTACTACTTTATATTTCTATTCGTACCCTTACTGGGGTGGTGTTTTCATCATTGGTCTTAGCAAGCAGCATGTGCAACAAAAAATTTTTGATCTTTTATATGAATTAACTTTCTCTTCCGGCTCTGCATAGATTATAAAGTGCATAGAGTGCTATAAAGTGCTGTAGAGTGCTGTGAAGAAAAGGCACTTATCTTTATGCCCGACGGCTGCCCAACTGTTTCACTCCTAGTTTCGTCAGGGGCTATGCCTTCTTTAATACAGACACCATCATTTTTAGTGAAGGAAGCCCTTACTTTGAGCCAAAAAAAAAATCCGCTATTTTTAGCACTGCACTTTGCCGACATAAGAGCTCTGAAACTGTAGCAAGAACCAGGTGGGCAGACAGGAGAGTCCAAGAGCAAAGCAAACTAGCCTGACATCACAGTGTCACACGATCCCCTCTTTTGGGTCGAGTTAACTCGCCAGAAACAGCTCTTGGCTGGTTAAATCACTTGTTCACGGCTTAACTGGTTTGTGCTGCTAAAAAAATATCTGGTTAGCTCCCAAATCAAAATTGGTTATTTGAGGGGCATTCTGAGGGTAGAATCAGTGCCAATATTCAGTACTTAACTAACCCAGGTAACTGCATAAATAGGACTGCATAAAAATTAGTCCTATCTTTATGCAGGTTTCCATAGCTGATTAAGTGCTGAATATCGTACTTAACCAGCTTTGTTTTTGCCAGCTCAGTAAACCCAGAAATTTACAGACATAACCCAGCAATTAATTTTTAGCCACAAACTGAATATCAGGCACTGTGTCTCCTGCTAATCCATATACTGAATCCGAATCCCTATCCACTCAAATCAGGCTTTAAAGAACAATTCAACCTCGGCTGACACCCCTCTATTGCACTAGTCCCCATTATGTTCTCAAATGGCAATTTGGGGGTTGATTCACCCTCATATCAAGCTATTTGCAATCTACGGTAATAAAAACATCCACATTCTACATTTTCAAAAAGCTGAATAGCTGGTCCTATACTTTGCTGAAAACTCTAATTGCCTTTATACACAGTTTTTTCATCATCCCCCTCTCTCTGGCACATAACAGCTTCTACAGTATGTGCACAACGTTCATTATTCCTTTTTGACAAGCAAAATTGCTCTTTTAACACAAGATGGAGTAGGATGCCCTGAAACATATTTAATGTCGTGAGAACTAAGGGCAAAGAGCCAGAATTGCTTAGAAAAGTGTAAAATGAAGGCAGATAAAAATACGGCCTCTCCATTCCACCCCATCCCTTAAAAATCTTGTGTACTTGTCCCAAGCTTTCTTGAATTCAATACAGTTTTTGTCCCCACCATCTCCATTCCACATTGCATGAATTCCTCAGGTTTTTTTTCTAAGTATGTCCCCTCATTCCAGAGCGTCCTCTCATTTGAAAGAGACTCATCTTCTGTGCACTTATACCAAGGACGTATGTAAACATCTCTATCATATCTCTCCTATTCCACCTTTCTTCCAAAGTATACATATTGAGATTAAGGGCTCCTTTTACAAAGCCGCGCTAGGGCCTTAATGTTCGGAGTAGCGCACGCTAAATTGCCACGCTAGCCACTACCGCCTCCTTTTGAGCAGGCGGTAGATTTCTGGCTAGCACGCACTAATCCGGTGCATGCGATAAAACCGCTAGCGCGGCTTTGTAAAAGGAGCCCTAAGTCTGTCCTCATTATGCTTTATGATGAGGACCACTGACCAGTTTAGAAGCCACCCTGTGGACTAACTCCATCCTGTTTATACCTTTTTGAAGGCACAGTCTCCAGAAATGTATTCAATATTCTAAATGAAGTCTCACTCAATCTTATAAAGGGATATTATCAGCTCTTTTTTTTTTCTGTTGGCCATTCCTCTCCTCATGCATCCAATCATCCTTCTAACTTTTGCTACCTGTTTGGCCACCATAAGATCCTCACATACCATCGCACCCAAGCCCCACACCTCTTTCTTTCATAACAGTTCTTCATCCTCTACATCAGTGGTCTCCAACTCAAACCCTTTGCAGGGCCACATTTTAGATTTGTAGGTACTTGGAGGGCCTCAGAAAAAATAGTTAATGTCTTATTAAAGAAATAACAATTTTGCTTAAGGTAAAACTCTATAGTTTATAAATCTTTCCTTTTGGCTAAGTCTTATTAATAATATTGTAATTTATAGCTAAAGAGACATATGATCAAGAAACTGTTTTATTTTACTTTTGTGATTATGATAAACATACCGAGGGCCTCAAAATAGTACCTGGTGGGCCACATGTGGTCCCCGGGCCGCAGGTTGAGACCACTGTTCTACATTGTATTGCTCCCATGTTTTTGCAATCCCTCCTCATGTTATCCGCATCCTCAGGGGTGTCTATTCTTTTCCTTGCGCACACATCTATTCCCACTAGGTATCATTTAACATTCATAGCCTCGGTCCAAATGAAAAAATGGGGAACAAAACCAGCGTGAATACAAATATAATAGACCGCATTTTCCATCAAACAGTAACAACAAAGGTTTCATAATGTACTGTACCAAGCACTAGGAGTTACAGACATGGAGAGGCATAATCGAAAGGGACGTCTAAGTCTGTTTTCGTCTAAGTCGCAAGTCATCCAAAGTAAAAAAAACAGCCTAGGACACATTTTCGAAAAATACATCCAAAATTTATTTTGTTTCGAAAATCGTCTAACTATACGTCCTTCTGATCTGATTGTCCAAACTGCTAAATCGTCTATCTTTATACCACATTTTCGTCCAACTTTTCGTCCAAGTCAAAAACGCCTAGAACAAGCCCTGTTGGACATGGGAGGGGTCTGCAAAGTGATGGACTGAACACCCAGACATGGCACATAAATAGTGGGGTATCTTACAGGGCACTGCTATGAACTTCACAAAAAGGGTGCCATGTCTTCTCCTTACTACAGCTCCCTCATAGGTCATGGTGAGCCCCCCAAATCACCTCCAGAATCCCCTAGACCCACTTATCTACCACCCCAATAGCCCTTATGGCTGCAAGAGCCACTTATATGCCAGTAAAAAAGGGTTTTGGGGGTATATAGGGCAGTGCACATGTTTCAATGCAGTGATTACAAGGGCTTATGGGCATGGGTCCTCCTCTCCATGAGTCCCTAACCCACCCTCAAGATGGCTTAAGCCGCCTCTGTGCTGGACGACTAGGCTTTCCTATGCCAGGCTTCCAGGTGATGATGGTGTGGAGGCTGAATTTTAAAGGTGTGATTAATATTTTTATGGGGGTGGGCGGGGGTCGGTGATCACTGGGGTAGTGTGTGGGGGTCTGTTTTATGTGTTTGCAGTTCTTATCTGGTGACTTTAGGTGGTTTTTTGTGACTTAGACCATGTTTTACATGGTCTAAGTCACAACGTCCAAGTTCCGTCGATCCTGGGCTGTATAACTTTCGGTTATACATGCTGTACGATTAAGGCTAAGCCGGCCCACATCCCACCCAGCTCCCACCTCGACACTCCTCCTGAAATGCCCTGTTTAGCTTTGGTCGTTCAGCGGCACTATGAAGGCCTAGGTCATTTAGAAATACGTCCAAAACCCGTTTTTATTATCGGCACTTGGACGTATTTGACAATGTTCGTCCAAGTGCCGATTTAGGCCGGTTTTTTGATGTTTTTCTCTTTCGATTATGTGCCCCATGAGCTCTGTTCACTAAAGTATGTTAAGGTGTTGCCATTTACCACACATCAATGCTCAATATTAATATGTGGTAACTGCAAAACCTCCGTGTTAACTATTGTGAGCGTTCCCATCAGTTTTTGCAAGGACTGCTATGCAGTTAATAAAGAAAAAAAAAGTCACTATCATATTCACATAGCTCTTTAAAATGCATTACAATTAGCCACACCTCGTGAGGTGAGCTTAACTGCTCTGGCTGGCTCTTATTGACAGTAAGACTATCCCCCACTCACTTCATGTCCCAAAATGGCATTTTCCATGTTAGCCATTAAACATGGTCTGCAGTGTTACTAATACCAACTCAAGTTTCCTTTATCAAGGTGCTGGAGAAGTGGTTCCACAATCTCTTTATCATCTGTGATTTTGTTAAGAACTATCTGTTGCACAATGAGAGACATCTAGGTCAATTCTATGTTATCTCATCTTAAGCACAGATCATAGGATCAGGTACTCAAGAATTTTCCTAATTTTAAACAGAGGGACAATTCCTGGAGTCCTGCTATAAGTGATTTCTATTGTTTATTTATCTTTAAAAAGTTTTTTTTTAAATGCTATCCATATGTTTTCTGTTTTATGTGTGAATGTTTATTGCTGCAATATTTCTCATGTTTATATTGTAAGCTGCCTTCCCAAAGAAGGAGTGACTACTAAGTCTAAATAAATGAACACACTTTTCCAAGAAGAAAGTGCAGCCAGTGGTCACATTTCCCTCACTTGGAATGCAATACAGTTAAAACAATGCAACTTGTTTAAGTATGGTTTCAATGATAAGAAACGGGAAAGTGACAGTCTCTCCCACTGACTACGTGAGAATTATGTGGCTGTAACAGGGAACTTTCTGGGCCTATTCCAGCCCGAGGCAAAAGAAAATATAACTAGGGTGAAGGATTTGTGAAATTAACATGTATGTGGATCAATAACTCTTCAGGGCAGAGTAAGGGGTATTAATAGGACATTTTAAAGACTCCTCTTACTGCATTAACTCATTCTTGAATCACCCAGGAAAAGGATCTAGGTCTCATCATGGACAATGCGGTAAAATGTTTTGCTTGGTGTATGGTAGCAGGAGCTAATAAAGCAAACAGCATGTCAGAAATCATTAGGAAAGGAATAGAAAATAAAACAAAGAACATCCTAATGCCTCTGTATCACTTCTGTACTGTCAGTATTATGTATAATTCTTTTCGCCATGGCTCAAAAAAGATATATTGGAATTAGGAAAGGTACAGAAAAGGGCAATGAAAATGATTATCAGCATGGGACAATTCTCATATCAGGAAAGGCTAAAGAACATAAGAACATAAGAAGTTGCCTCCGCTGGGTCAGACCAGGGGTCCATCACACCCAGCAGTCCGCTCCCGCGGCGGCTCATCAGGTCCATGACCTGAAAGTGATCCTTTGTCTAAAACCTTTCAATCCCCATTTTTCTTCTACCTATACCTTTCCATAATCCTATCTCTACCTCTATCTATATCCCTCAATCCCCGTATCTTTCAGGAACTTGTCCAATCCCTCTTTGAATCCCCTTAGTGTACTCTGTCCTATCACATCCTCCAGAAGCGCATTCCAGGTCTCTACCACCCTCTGAGTGAAGAAAAATTTCCTAGCATTGGTTCTAAACCTGTCCCCTTTCAATTTCTCCGAGTGCCCCCTTGTTCTTGTAGTTCCCAATAGACTGAAGAATCTGTCCCTTTCCACCTTCTCTATGCCCTTCATGATCTTGTAAGTCTCTATCATGTCTCCTCTGAGTCTCTACTTCTCCACGGTGAAGAGCCCCAGCCTTTCTAGCCTGTCTTCGTATGAAAGGTTTTCCATACCTTTTATCATTCTTGTCGCTCTTCTCTGAACCCTCTCAAGTATCTCCATGTCCTTCTTTAGGTACGGCGACCAATATTGGACACAGTATTCCAGATGCGGGCGCACCATCGCGCGATACAATGGCATGATGACTTCCTTCGTTCTGGTTGTAATACCCTTCTTAATAATACCCAACATTCTATTTGCTTTCTTTGAGGCTGCTGCGCATAGTACTAATCCCCCCATTTGGTAGCTGATCTTTTTCCCTATATGCATGACCTTGCATTTCCCTACATTGAAGTTCATTTGCCATTTATTCGCCCACTCCTCCAGTTTGTTCAGGTCCCTTTGTAGGTCCTCACATTCTTCCACAGTTCTAAACCTGCTACAGAGTTTAGTGTCATCTGCAAATTTTATAACTTCACACTTCGTCCCGGTTTCTAGGTCGTTGATAAATATATTGAACAGCAGCGGTCCGAGTACCGACTCCTGCGGAACTCCGCTCGTGACCCTCCTCCAGTCCGAGTAGTGGCCCTTCACTCCAACCCTTTGCTTCTTGCCTGCCAACCAGTGTTTAACCCATCTGTGTACGTCCCCTTCCACCCCGTGGTTCCACAGCTTCCTAAGTAACCGCTCATGGGGTACCTTGTCAAAGGCTTTTTGGAAGTCGAGATAAATGATGTCTATGGGTTCCCCTTTGTCCATCTGGCTGTTTATCCCCTCAAAGAAGTGCAGTAAGTTTGTTTGGCATGATCTTCCTTTGCAGAAGCCATGTTGGCTCGCTTTCATTAGTCCATTTTTATCAATGTGCTCACAGATGCTGTCCTTTATCAGTGCCTCTACCATCTTGCCCGGAACCGATGTCAAACTTATCGGCCTGTAGTTTCCCGGGTCACCTCTCGATCCCTTTTTAAAGATAGGTGTAACATTTGCTATCTTCCAGTCCTCGGGATCTCACCAGTTATCAAGGATAGGTTGCAAATTCGTTGGAGTATTTCCGCTATTTCGTTTCTTAGTTCTTTTAGTACCCTTGGGTGGATTCCATCCGGGCCTGGTGATTTGTCGCTTTTCAATCTATCTATCTGTTGGAGGACATCCTCATGGCTCACCTCTATTGTCGACAGTTTTTCTTCTTGGTCTCCATTGAAGATCTCTTCGGATTTTGGTACACTGGATGTGTCCTCGCTTGTGAAGACTGATGAGAAGAACTTGTTTAACCTATCAGCTACCTTTTTTTCCTCCTTTATCACTCCCTTACTGTCTCCATCATCCAACGGTCCTACTTCCTCCCTCGCCGGTTGCTTCTCTTTAACATATTTGAAGAACGATTTGAAATTTTTCATCTCCCTGGCCAGTCTTTCTTCATATTCCCTTTTCGCTCTCCTAACCACTCAATGACATTCTTTTTGGCATTTCCTGTGTTCCTACCAGTTTTCCCTGATTTGGTCCTTTTTCCATTTCCGGAACAAATTTTTCTTGTCTCCTATCGCTTTCTTCACTTCATTGGTTATACATACTGGGTCTTTTGTTCGGGTTTTTTTGCACCCTTTTCTAAATCTGGGGATGTACATATGTTGTGCTTCTTGCTCCCTTGAATAGGGACCAGGCTTGCTCCACGGTCTCTGTTTTCCTTGAGCTGTTTCTGAGGGGTTTTTTTCACCATTACTCTCATAGCATCATAGTTCCCTTTCTTGAAGTTCAGCGTTGTCACTGCGGTTCTCTTCCCTTTTGATGTTCCTACTTCTAGTTTGTACTGGATCATGTTGTGATTGCTGTTTCCTAGTGGTCCTATTGCTTCCACTTCCTTTGCAGGTCCCCCTAGCCTGTTGAGGATTAGGTCGAGAGTGGCATTCCCTCTCGTTGGTTACTTGATGAGCTGTTCCATAAAGCAGTCCCTCACAGCCTCTAGGAATTCTGTTTCCCTCGCACAGTTTGAGTTTCCAATACTCCAGTCTATCCCGGGGTAGTTAAAATCCCCCATTAAGATCACGTTTCCGTTTTTGCATTCCCGCCTCAATTCTGGTGCCAGTTCTTTGTCAATTGCTTCCGTTTGTCCAGGCGGACGATAGTACAGTCCCAATTTTATGTCAAAACCATTCCTTCCTGGTAATTTAATCCATAATGATTCCAATCCTTCCGCCTTTGTTTCCATATCCACTCTGGTTGAGTGAATGGTGTCTTTTATATATAGTGCTATTCCTCCACCCTTCTTGTGAGTCCTGTTTCTTCTATAGAGTTTGTAACCTGGCAGTACTATGTCCCATTTGTTTTCCTCATTCCACCATGTTTCCGTGATTCCAATGATGTCTAGGTCCTCTTTTTTGTCTGTGACTTCTAGTTTTCCCATTTTGGTCTTTAAGCATTTGTGTACAAGCAATTTAAGTCCTGGTCTTTTCTTTTCCCTGCTGGTTTTCCTTGTGATTTACTCCTCTTGCCATCCCCTTTTTGAGCTGCCAGTCCCTGATTTCTGTCCCTTTCTTCCTCTTTTTTTGGCGCATCTTTTTCGTCCGCAACCTGATTTCTTAATTTCTGCTGTTCCTCTAGCTCTTTCTGTTTGCCCTTCTTATTGTTTGCCAGGTTCTCTTGTTCCTTAGATTCCTGTTGTTCGTCTTATGCTTGTTCCCAGCAATTTTCCCGCTCAGTATCTTCTTTGGATACTCTTGTCCGAACCGTCGACGTCAGGTCGACTGTCGGCTTTCCCCTTCTTCTTAGTTTAAAGCCTGCTCTATTTCTCTCTTGACGTTGTTTGCTAGCAGTCTCGTTCCTGCCATGCTCAGGTGTAGTCCGTCCCTCCTGAAGAGCTTGTTCCTCCCCCCCAAAAGTTGTCCAGTTCCTCACAAAGTGGAAACCCTCTTCTTCGCACCATGTGTTTATTGCTTGTAGCTCTGTCTGCCTCTTCACGTCTGCCCTTGGTACTGGCAGAATCTCTGAAAATGCTATCTTCTGTGTCCTCAGCTTCAGTTTCCTTCCTAGGATCTTGAACTGTTCAGTTAGCGTAGTCCTGCTGTAATTTCTCCTGTTGACATCATTTGTTCCAACGTGGATTAACACTGCTGTCTCTTCTGTTTCTGCTCCTTCCAGGATCCTTTCGATTCTGTCGGTGATGTCCTTCGTTCTTGCTCCTGGGAGACAGGTCACTAGCCGATCTTCTCTCCCTCCTGCTACATGACTGTCCACTTCTCTCAGGATTGAGTCTCCCACTATGACTGCAGATTTCCCCTTCCTCAGCTTCCTCACTGGTCTCAAGTCTGTATCCTTGGTGTGGTTCAGTACTTCTCTTTCAAAGAACCGGCGAGTCTTCCCCTCCTCTGCTTGCACGATTCTTCCATGAGGTCCTTCATCCTTGGTGTCTGTTGGTACCTGTCTTCCATCTGTTGGTCCCTGTCTTCCATCTTGTGTGGGCATAGCTTCCTCGCTCCAGCGTTGCTGATGGTCCTGTTCTTCCACCTTCCTGTAGGCCTCCTCAATGAATCTCTCGAGCTCCTTTACTTGCTCCTCGATGTGGCTCTCTCTTGTGGGGTCTTCAGCTGTCTTGAACAGTTCTTCCGAGATGTGGAGTCCCTCCAGCTCCTGAACCCTGCACTATAGTCGACCGACTTCCTTCTTCAGGCTTTCCAGTTCCTGACACCGACTGCATACCTTCCCGAGGGGAGGTAGTCATACATATGACACTCCGTGCAGTACACTGGGAAGCTCCTCCGGGTTCCTGCTGCTTCCATTACTCTTTCTTTTCAGTCCACTAGGTGCTCTCTCCTCTTTCTTTTGCATGCGTGCGCTCTCTCCTGTGCTTGGCTCTTTCTTGCCTACTTCATCTGCCGCTTTTTGCTAGTGGGTCAGTTGTCCTCTCTTGGGTCTTTTTCTTGTCCCTGGAACCTACTGCTTCTTTATCCTTCCCTGTCTTGTATGTGCCTTATTGTGTGTTTTCTTTTGTGTGTGCTCTTGTGTGTGTGCTCTCCTTACGCGTTGCTCGCTTGTTCCTTACTTTCCTGCTGTTCTTTGGTGTTCTGGAGTCCTTGGCTGTCTTTACTTGGCCCTTCTCAAGGCCCCTCGCAAAGGCGCTCTCGCTAAGGCGAGCGTCTTTGCCGCTCGCCTTCACTGCGTGCTGAACAGCTGCGCACCATTGGCTCCCCCCTTTTAAGGGGGAGTCCGGACATTGACGCCGCTGATGACGCGGAGCGGGTAGGCGGAGCTTACTCTCGCCACTGCCCACTGCCGCTAACCCCTTCGCCTCCTCTACCTACCTCTTCTCCTTGCTACCTCTCCTGCTTCCTCCTCTTCAGCCGCTGCTGCTCCAACTTCCCATGCGCTGCTGTAGCGTTCACACCGCGGCTCCCTCCTTTTAAGGGGGAGTCTGGGCGCTGATGCCGCTGATGATGCGGTGCAGGTGGGCGCTTGTCACCCGACTCATATTACTGTAATATGAGTCGGGTGACAAGCGCGTTCTCGGGAGACCCTTGATACAGCGCTACTAGGCGCGAAACATGTCGGGTTAGACTCCCAGATGTTGGCTGACAAGCTAAGTATTTACACTACTTCCACGTTAGAGATAACATCTTTTTATAAAAATGCACGAATTACTATATAAGTTAAAAATATGAGAAGCCAGTGATGAAGTGCCACATAATTCTCCCCGCAGTCATAAAATAGCACAGCGGAGGAGTGGGGGGGGCTGAGGCATACTCATGAAACATATGTAAAACCGTGTGTACTAGTCCAGCATTTTGCTATTGTATTGTTTATGCCATTACTTGGGACTGGTAAAACAAACCATTAATATAGCCATATTTTTGGAGGCAACCAATTAAGTTAGGCACCAATATTGGCTAGGCACACCGATATAGGTGCCTAACTTTAGACGGACTAGAGAAAGAATTTGCCAGTTACTGCATTTCAAAACCACATTCTTCTAGCAAGTTTCCAGATTATATTCTTATGAGTCTTTATTTTTGCAGCTGTCTTCTAAAGATGGTTCCAGTAGGTAACCTCAAATTGAGCGGAAAGCTAAAAGAAGCAGGAAGAAACTGCTGAGCTTCTCTATTCTTCCCCATCCCACTCCCACCTCAACCCTCAAATAATGTTATATGGCCCTATGTTGTAGAAGCTCAAACAAGCACTGCTTTCTGCTTCAATTCTTGTAGCTTCTGGGTGTACTTGAACTGACTTGTTGCTATAACAGCTGTGATAACAATTCAAGATGTTCATTTCCAGCACCTAGATGGTTTACAGAAAGAAATTATTCCTACATAAAAGTACTCCCCAAGGCCCACTCTCTTCTATGCATCACTTCACTCAACTCACTATAACAAAATTAGCCAAAGAGAAAAGTAAACAATGCTCAGGAGTTCAAAAATTTATATTTTCATTTTTAGAAGGCCTGACTCTGTTACAGGTCTCATGCCATTTTTAATTTTCCTCTGAAAGGAGGGGAGGAGTGGCCCATCTTATCATGCAGATTCAATGCTACTGCATAATAATTTATATGTACATTGTGTTAATCCCCCCAAGAAGAATGAATTTTATACAGTAAGGCTTAGCAATAACATAACTTTTGAAATCCTGTACACAACTTAGATATGTTTTTTGGCACTATTGTAAAGGATTATGGGCTTGATATACAGCCTTTCTGTGTTACAACCAATGAAGTTTATATTTATTATATGTAGGTACTTTGTCCCTATTGGGCTCACAATCTAAGTTCTTTGTGAACCTAAAAAAATTGACTTATTAATTTTGACAAGTAGTGTATTTTCATTTTTGTCTTTATTTTTAGAAAAGAATTGTAGAGGAGAGGAAGAAAGAGAAATAAATATAAAGGCACTACAGATTAAAGCAACAGTTGAAAATGTTGAAAAAAATACCAATTTGCTTGATTGGAGAGTGATGTTATGTTGTTTGTCTATTACAGTAAACCCCCACGAATTCGCAGTTCACAAATCACGAATTCAATTTGCGGTATTTTCTGACTGCCTCTTCCTAGTGCTAAAGTCATGGTTACACCAATCAAGAGCTGCTTTGATATGCCAGATAGTGTGTCAAAGCACCTCCTGATTGGTGTAACCATGACTTTAGTACCAGGAAGAGGCGGTCAGAAAATGTGCCCGGCTTCGTAAGTACAATTTAAGTACCCGCCGATGCTCCAGCTGCCCTCTCCTGCCTTCGATCAGCTGAAAAACTGTATTCACAGTTTTTCAAAATTCGCGGGTGTTCCTGGAACGAAACCCCTGTGAATTTTAGGGGAGTACTGTAATGCATTTGTGTGTATATTGTAACCCGCATAGATTTTTGTGATATGCAGGCAGTGGTGTAGTAAGGGGGAAGGGATGGGCGGTCTGCCCCAAGTGCCATCTTGGCGGGAACGCCGGAACCCTTCCTCATCTCTCTGTCCCCCTGCTCCTTCACATTCCTCTCCCAGACATGTGCACACCTTCACTCTCCCCCCCCCCACACACACACACACAGTACCTCTGTCTCTTCACTGTGCCTAAGAAGTGATATCAGAGGGAGAGTTGATGCTGACGTGGTGATGCTGCTTGTGCCGGAGAAGTTAAAAGAGGTTTGAGGTAGGGAAGGGGTGCGGGGAAGGAGTGGGGAAGGCAGAGAAGAGGGTGGGGGAAGGGTGCCTCACACACTTGCTACACCATTGTATGCAGGATATAAATGTTTTAAATAAATAAATAAAAATTATTGTTCCTAGTCTTCATTATTTTCTCCAAAGACATCTTACTTCTATTATATTAAATGAGTATAAGACAAATTATAAATACAGATGGTCCAATACCAAAATACACCTATAAATAGCTAGTGATACTAATTCCTTTGTTAGGGATAGGAAAAGCCTCAGATATGGAGCTAGTACCCAACTGGGAGTCAAGTAAGATAGAACCACAAAATGCTCCTAATCAAGTCATCGGCAAAAACCTCCCCATCAGATTTCACAAATATATCTCTTAATACCTCTTTTTAAATATTGTTAGATATTCCAATATAAATTTTTCATTTGTGTACTTTCTCCAAAATCTGTGCATAAAATCTCAGTAAAATAGTGTTCAGTGTTATTAAATATTCTAGTGTGAATATCCCAGTTCGTTAATACACTGCATCACATAGTCCTGGGGGAGCCAGCAGTATATTTAGCAACAATCGATATCAAAGAGATATATATCACAATGAAAGGTCACTTGGGCAGCCACAAAAACCAGAGACATGAAGAAAGTACAATAGTATCTTTATTCAGCATATGCAGGACTCCTGGGCCTCAGAAGTGTCCAAATGAGGAAAAGCAACTTCTTTTATACCATTCTCATATACATATTGGATGCTACAAGGGGGTTTCTATAGGTTAACTATTGACAGTTTTATAACTCATGATTGGTCCTAATACAAAGCATACCATTGGTCATCTGGGTGTCCTTATGAGCCTATAGTAAATACACAACTTATCTAAGCATTGCAGTTTCAATGGTTACATGTCCAGGAGGGCGAGGTACATTATCGCTTTCTTACAGCAGAAACAGAAATGTAACACACGATTTTCCAGAAAAGGCACCCTACTAAGGAAATGAAACTTATCCTAAAATAATGAGCAAGGCCCACATTCCTTCAGGCAAAGTAATTCAGGTAAAATCATAATAGAGGTTGCTGACCCCTTCAACAAGAAACTCGTATCTCATAGTCTATTCTTCTTCAGTCAAAAAACAGGTTATTCATATCTCAGGCTTTTCTCACCCCTAATAAAGGAATTAGTATCACTAGTTATTTATAGGCGGGTTTTTAAACTATATTTTATAAGAGCCAGCTAGCACAGGTTCTGAAAGCAAGAGTATTAAAAACATAAGATGTGCCATACAGGTTCAAATCAAAGGTCCGTCAACAGTGACCAATCCAGGTCAAAAGTACATGGTAGGACCCCATAAGGTAAATGGTGCCTTCCTCAAGCCTACATGGATAATAATAATTTGTAGACTTCTCTAACACCTTTTTTTTAACTCAGGTATACTATCTGCCTTGATCACATCTTCTGGCAAAAAGTATTTCTCAGTTTACTTATATGTGGAGTGAAAGAATTGTTTCTCTAATTTGTTTAAATATGCTAGTTTCATAGCATATCCTATTTTAATTCTATATGAAATGATAAACAACTAGCTCCTATTTACTCGCTCCACCCTACTCATGATTTTATATATCTCTATAATATCACCTATCTGTTTTCTGTTCTCCGAGCTGAACAGCCCTAACATGTCTTAGTTTTATTTCCTCATAAGGAAGCTATCCCATCCCCTTTATTGTTTTGGCTGCCCTTCTCTCTGCATTTCTCCTACATCTTTCTTGAGATAGGGTGGCCAGAAATGTACATAGTATTCAAGATATGGTTAGTCCATAGACTGACACAGAGGTATTGTGCTCCGTTTTATTTTCCATTCCTTTCTAAATACTTTTCTACTCAGAAACTGAGGAATGAATTAATCTACTCAAGTATCAGGAAAAGATATTACAGCAAAAATGACTGGTTCAATTCATCTTCAGAGTCCAAATTATTTGTTGCACTCTCACAATAGGATTTGCCAGGGCAAGGGGAGAAAAGTGAGTAGCGTGGTACCTGCAGGAAGATTCCACTGCTGAGTGTTGGTCAGACTCAGTGACATCATCAATCAGAGCCAACTGAAGAGATCAAAAGTGTGCTTCTCCTGTATTCAGGTGGGAGAGAAGTGACCATTGCAGTAGCTGAGAGAGAGGAGAGTGCTCCATTGCTGGATAATTCCACTGCTGAGGGCAGTCTTGATTGGCCCTTGTGACATCATCAATCGAGGTCAACTAAAGAGATCAAAAGTATGCTTGTGATACGTGGCCACAGAGATGTTATAAAAGAGGGATGACAAAAGAGGCATGCCCTTTTGAAGCTGAAAAGGAGCATGGAACCTGGGGAGTCTTATTTTAACTACGGATTTTATCAGTACTTTATTTTTGTGTCTCCTTGTTGAGACAGTACGACTATAGCGGACAGAAAAGGGAAAAGTAAAGAGAAAAATCACCAGCTTTTATGGAATAACAAGTCCTATGGACAAACATTTTGTTATCAAAACAGAGGACCTCTCAGGCAACTATATCCTTTAGCCCAGTGGTTCTCAACCAGTGTGTTGGGACAAGCTGTTGTGTCACCAATAGCTGGGAGGTGTTTCACCAAATATTGACAGCATGCTTTTGCTTTTCTTAACAACTAAAGCCTCCTTTTACGAAACTGTGATAGCAGTTTCTAGCACAGGGAACAGCGCTGAATGGCCCGCGCTGCTCCCGATACTCATTGAGTTCCTATGAGCGTTGGAAGCAGCAAGGCCCATTCAGTGCGGCTCCCCGCAATCGAAACTGCTATCGCAGTTTCATAAAAGAGGGGGTATGTCTGCTGCAGGTTGGGGAGAGTTCAGATCCAGGAAGCCAGGTAATTGAAATCTCCATAACTGGTTCCTACTTCTTTCACCAGCCCCAGATGAAAATGTTGCAGCCCAGATCTAAACTAAACCTTAAGTTTGTATACCACATCATCTCAATAAAGATAGAGCTCGGCACGGTTTAAACATCTCTCTTCCTCCCTGACAAGACATCAACCTTGAGTTTGTATTTCCCTTACATTATTGTTCAGAACAATTAAATCAGGGCTGCCCAAGTCTGGTCCTCGAGATCTACTGGCAGGCCAGGTTTTCAGGATATCCACAATGAACATGCATGAGAGAGATTTACATACCTAGAAGGCAGTGCAGGCAAATCTCTCTCATGCATATTCATTGTGGATATCCTGAAAACCTGGCCTGCCAGTAGATCTCGAGGACCGGACTTGGGCAGCCCTGAATTAAATGATATATAAGGTTTGTTTGTTTTTCTTTATTCAGCTGTAAACATGAACTGTGGAGGAGCATAATCAAAACATACTTCTAAGTCCAATTTTTTTTTTTAATCATCTATCTGACCATCCAGCTATTGTTTGTCCAGACCGCAAAAACATCTATCTTTATACCACATTTTCGACCAAAATTATGTCCAAGTCCCAAACATCCAGAACAAGACCATTTGGACATGGGAGGGGCCAATCTTGTAATGGACTGGTCATCCAAACGTGGCAACAGAGCAGTGGGACACCTTACAGGAACTGCTGTGAACTTCACATAAAGGATGCCACATAAACACCTACATCATCTTTAGATAAATTCAAATCCAGCCTAAAATGTTTTCTATTCAGAGACGCCTTCAATCTGAAAACACTTTATTTTCCCTCCATGCAGAAAGAAGATTACTCCCCTTCCTTATTGTACTTTGCCTTCATTGGTTATCTTTTCTCTCAAACATTGTATTTCTCCCCTAGATACCTTATGTTTAACCTTGTTTCATTTTGTCAGTCATATAGTCTGATTTGCCCCTTAAATCCTGGATTTTATATATTTTTACAAGCCGCTTTGATTATGTTTATTAAAAACTTTATATACCACATATACAGCCCAAATAAGGATAAAAGCGGTTTACAATGTACAAATGCAAACAATTTTGAAAAGAACTCCACTCATATAAAAAAGGAAAGAAAGAGAAGAAAAAAAAAGGAATTTTTTTTCTTTAAATACGTGAATCATCTTATGACCCAAAATTTATCAATATTAAATTAAAATAATTAATACCCTAAAAAATATTTTTATTTAGAAAGATAACATTATACAAACTGCAGTCCCAAACTTATTATTCAAATTTTAAAAAGCCAGTTGAAAAAAGTGTGCTTTTAAATGTCTTTTAAAATTTATATATGATTCTTCCTTTCTCAAATCTATAGGCAGACTGTTCCACAACCATGGAACTAAGGGCTCCTTTTATCAAGGTGCGCTACAGGGGTTAGCGCGTCGGACATTTCATCACGCGCATTAACTGCCTACCGCAGCTTGATAAAAGGAGACCTAAATAAAAAATGCAAGATAAGTTGAGGCAAGATAAGCCTTCGATATATGGGGAACGGCTACCCTGTTATCATTTAAAGATCATAATAAACGCCTCAGTGCATAAAATAACATCAAGTTAGAAAGATATGATGGTTATAACTCAAACAATGCTCTGTGCCATAAAGCGGGATATCAAATTTTTAATAAATTTGGAAACTTTTGGTGGGTGCACATGTTCCACCATAAATGTAGTAGTTATAATGGCTTATGGGCCTGGGTCCTTCTCTCTATGGTTCACTAGCCCACCCCCAGGCTATTGAACATATGCTTCCAATAGCATATAGGATTCCTTTCAAATATAATGTTCTTACATTTCAAATTCGATCATCTGGCATTTCTTTGTTTCTGTACAGTCATCTGATTCCTTACATGCCAACAAGGAATCTTCATTCCTCTTCTCAGTATTTGTTAACTGTACCATCATTTTGACAAATGTTCCTGGATGCTAACCACGAGTCAAGTTTCTCAGTGATGCCCCCGAGCCTTTGGAGCTCGCTACCACTTTATCTGAGATCGGAAAAATCTCTTAAAGTCTTCAAGTCACAGCAGACGGCTTATTATTTCAGAAAGGCTTTTGACTGTGAATACCTACAAACACTTCCTATCCCGGAATAAACAAAACAAAAAAAAACTTTATCCCCTTAACCTCTTGTGTTTTTCCTTTGTTTTATTAATTTCCCCTTATAAATATTATAATTCATCCCTTCCCTGAATATCCTTTCGTCCCAGTTTGTTTACAGTATCAGTCTTTCCCCTGTCTGTTTTTTGTTTTTTTAAAAAAAATCTTGTACCCATTTTTATAACTTTGTTAACCGCCTTGATTTGGCTACAATTTGTTATGAAATGCGTTATATCAAATAAACTAACTGTAACTGTATTTAAGACACCTGTGTGCAGCTCCACTAGGCTTTACTGTTCTGGAGACAGGTGTGTATTTTTTTATTCTGATCTTTGTGGGGGTGTGAAGGGGTCAGTGAACACTGGGGGAGTGGGAGGGGGGCTTTACTTTGTCTCTACAGTGGTTATCTGGTCACTTTGGATATCTTTTTGGCACTTATATCTGTTTTTACATTGTCTAACACAACATTTAAGTTCTTCCTACTCCCCATTACCACATTTTTACCACTGTACTCTCTTCTCTCTCACTGTTGTCTCATTCATCTTCTTGTCATCCCCTTTTGGCTTCTTCCACATGGCTCCATCATTTCTAGAATCCCTCTCCTTCTCTCTACTCATCAGGCTATATCTCTCTGTCCCTTTCTGCCTATCCCCTAGCATCTTCTTATCCCACCTTAACACAGCAACAAAGGTCCTCGACTTTCGGGGCACTGACTTTAAACGCATGGGAGACTTCGTCCATCAGGCGCTACAAAACCAAGCTGAAACCAATAATGTAGAGGCTATGTGGTCAATCCTGAAATGCACCTTGCATGAGGCAACAAACCGCTATATAAAAACAGTAAGCAAACAACGGAGAAAGAACAAGCCCCAGTGGTTCTCTGCAGAGATCTCGGATCTTGTCAAGGAAAAAAAAAAAGCTTTTATTTCCTACAAGCATACAGGAAACAGGGTGACAAAAGAAGACTATCTGACCAGGTCTAAAGCAGTCAAAGCGGCAGTCAGAGAGGCCAAGATTCAAACAGAAGAACAACTAGCGAAAAACATTAAAAAAGGGGATAAATCCTTCTTCAGATACATTAGCGACAGGAAACGAAACACAGATGGGATAGTACGTCTCAGGAAAACAGACGGGACCTATGCAGAAACGGATTCTGATAAAGCCAAACTACTAAATGAATACTTTTGCTCAGTCTTTACTTGTGAGGCGCCGGGGACCAGTCCACAACTGCAGGCAAGGCAAACCTCGGAAGACCCGTTTCAAAACTTCAAGTTTACACCCAGCAACGTCCATGGTGAACTATCAAAACTCAAGGTGAACAAAGCCATGGGACCAGACAATCTACACCCCAGGATTCTTAGGGAGTTGTGTGATGTCCTGGCGGAACCGCTATCCATGCTGTTCAATCTTTCCCTAAGTACCGGAAAAGTCCCCATGGACTGGAAAACAGCTAACGTCATTCCATTGCACAAAAAAGGTTGCAGAACGGAGGCTGCGAATTACAGACCGGTCAGTCTCACCTCAATAGTGAGCAAACTCATGGAAAGACTTATTAAACAAGAATTAGATACGATCCTGACCGAGGAGAATCTACAGGATCCCCAGCAGCATGGATTCACAAAGGGAAGGTCCTGTCAATCCAATCTGATCAGCTTCTTTGACTGGGTTACAAGGAAACTGGATATGGGGAAATCTCTAGACGTCGTGTACTTGGACTTCAGCAAAGCTTTTGATAGCGTCCCGCACCGCAGATTGTTGAGCAAGATGACTTCGATGGGATTGGGAGTGATATTGACGACATGGGTCAATGACTGGTTAAGCGGTAGAATCCAGAGGGTGGTGATTAACGGTACCCCCTCCAATACATCGGAGGTGACCAGTGGAGTGCCACAGGGATCAGTCTTGGGACCGATCCTTTTCAAAATATACATAAGAGACCTGACTCAAGGGCTTCAAGGTAAAATAACACTATTCGCCGACGACGCCAAACTATGCAACATAGTAGATAACAGCACCTTACCCGACAGTATGGAGCAGGACCTGCTCTTATTGGAACATTGGTCCTCGACTTAGCAGCTGGGCTTTAATGCCAAAAAATGTAAGGTCATGCACCTTGGCAGCAAAAACCCATGCAGAACTTACACTCTGAATGGTGAGACCTTAGCTAGGACTAGGGCAGAACGTGATTTGGGAGTAATCATTAGTGCAGACATGAAAACTGCCAAGCAGGTGGAGAAAGCTGCATCCAAGGCTAGACAAATGGTGGGATGCATCCGTAGAGGTTTCGTCAGCCGGAGGCCCGAAGTCATAATGCCCCTGTACAGATCCATGGTGAGACCTCATCTTGAATATTGTGTTCAATTCTGGAGACCACATTATCAAAAAGATGTGCGGAGAATCGAGTCGGTTCAGCGAATTACCACCAGGATGGTCTCGGGACTCAAGAACCTCCCATATGAGGAAAGACTGAATAAACTGCAACTATACTCGCTCGAGGAACGTAGAGAGAGGGGGGACATGATTGAGACTTTTAAATATATCACGGGCCGCATCGAGGTGGAAGATGATATCTTCTTTCTTAAAGGACCTTCAACCACAAGAGGTCATCCGCTGAAAATCAAAGGTGGGCAATTTCATGGCGACACCAGGAAGTATTTCTTCACCGAAAGGGTAGTCGATCATTGGAATGAACTTCCATTGCAGGTGATTAACGCCAGCAGCGTGCTCGATTTCAAAAAGAAATGGGATATGTATGTGGGATCTCTAGCCGGGTGAAGTCTGGGGGTGGGTCATTAGAGTGGGCAGACTTGATGGGCTACAGCCCTTTTCTGCCGTCATATTCTATGTTTCTATGTTTCACCTCTCTTCCTTCCTGCCCTCCCATGGGTCCATCTCTTCTTCTTTTCCCCCTCCCCATGGTTCAACATTTCTCCCTCTCTTTTCGGTTCTTCTTCCCTACCCCCTTAATGCTGAATAAGATGGAAGGAATAAACGAGATACTGTATCTCTCTCTCCTTTCCACCCCCAAACCTAACATTTCTCTCTTCCTTCCTCCCCAGACCTAACATTTCTCCCTCCCTCCCTTCCATCCTAAGGCCCAATTTCACTCCCTTTCTCTTCCCAACTGTCCTCCTATCTCTCTCCCTCCCTGGTCCACCATCTCCCCCTTTCTCTTCTCAACTACCCCTCCCTCCCCAAGCCATGGAATTGAGGGTGAAATACTTACGTGTATTAAAAACTGGCTGGATCATAGGAAACAGAGAGTGGGGGTAAATGGACAATACTCAGACTGGAAGAACGTCACCAGTGGGGTGCTGTAGGGCTTGGTGCTTGAACCCGTGCTCTTCAACATCTTTATAAATGATCTAGACATTGGTACGACGAGTGAGGTGATTAAATTTGCGGACGATATGAAGTTATTCAGAGTAGTGAAGACACAGGGGGATTGCGAAGATCTGCAATGTGACATAATCAGGCTCGAGGAATGGGCATCAACAAGGCAGATGAAGTTCAACATGGATAAGTGTAAAGTAATGCATATAGGTAACAAAAATCTCATGCACGAATACAGGATGTCTGGGGCGGTACTTGGAGAGACCTCCCAGGAAAGAGTTATGACGGACAAGTCGATGGTAGCGGCGAAAAGGACGAACAGAATGCTAGGAATGATAAAGAAGGGGATCACGAACATATTGGAGAAGGTTATCATGCCGCTGTACCGGTCCATGGTGCGCCCTCACCTGGAGTACTGCATCCAGCACTGGTCGCCATACATGAAGAAGGACATGGTACTACTCGAAAGGGTCCAGAGAAGAGCAACTAAGATGGTTAAGGGGCTGGAGAAGTTGCCGTACAGTGAAAGATTAGAGAAACTGGGCCTTTTCTCCCTCAAACAGAGGAGATTGAGAGGGGACATGATCAAAACATTCAAGGTACTGAAGGGAATAGACTTAGTAGATAAGGACAGGTTGTTCACCCTCTCCAAGGTAGGGAGAACGAGAGGGCACTCTTTAAAATTGAAAGGGGATGGATTCCATATGAACATAAGGAAGTTCTTCTTCACTCAGAGAGTGGTAGAAAACTGGAACGCTCTTCCGGAGTCTGTCGTAGGGGAAAACACCCTCCAGGGATTCAAGACAAAGTTAGACAAGTTCCTGCTGAACCAGAACGTACGCAGGTAGGGCTAGTCTCAGTTAGGGCACTGGTCTTTGACCAAGGGCTGCCGCATTAGCGGACTGCTGGGCACGATGGACCACCATCTCTCCCGTTCTCTTCCCAACTACCCTACCCTCCCATCCTATGTCTTTCCCTCCCTCTCCCAGATCCACCATCTCTCTCTTTCTCTTCCAAACTGTCCTCCCTTTAAATGGCTCTTTCTCACTCCATCCACACCACTCCGCGTCCAACTTCTCTCCTTTTCTCTTATCTCTCTCCAGACATTTGCCCACCATCTTTCTAAATCTCCTGTTTCTGAGCCTCACAAGTTCTTCCCCTTCATGTCACCTCCTAGTCATGGAACCCCTTCATGCCACTCCTAGTCTGGAACTTCTTTAAACCCCTCACCCATTCTACTAAAAAGGAAAAAAAAGCTAACTGGTCCAGAGGGTTTCCTCGGCCAGCAAGCCTTGCCCCTTCATTTGGTGCTAGTTCGACATCGCCCTGTCTTCCCCATCCTGCTGACAAACTGACCAAAGTGCTGCCCGTGGCCTCCTCCACGCATTTCTTCCGCCGTGCTCCGCCCCCAATGACACAACTTCCTATTTCCTCTTGGGCTCGGACCACAGCAGGAAAAAAGCAAGGAGGAATCGGTGAACAGCTGTTCAGTCAGTTTGTCTTCGGAATGGAGAAAACAGGGCGACGGCGGGCAAATGCTGAAAGAAAGGGAAACACATATAGCTAATCAAATGCTGGAACACACTAAGGGCTCCTTTTACTAAGGTGAGCTAGCGTTTTTAGTGCACGCAGGATTTTAGCGCGCACTAAACCCGTACTATGAGGCTAGAACTAACACCAGTTCAATGCTGGTGTTAAGGTCTAGCGCGCACGCTATTCCGCGTGTTAAGGCCCTAATGCACCTTAGTAGTAAAAGGAGTCCTAAGTAAACAATACTAAATAAAATCCAGCATATACAATCATATTAAAAAAAAAGAGATATTTTTTGATCCTCGGAGGACTATTGAATGCCTCTATGGATATACGCAAAATAATTGCAACAACCCGATTGTCACTGAATCATTATTTTCTATTCTTTTTTAATTATATTTTTATTATATCTCAATTTAATAGTAACTGGTACTTATCTCTTTATTTATTAAGGGAGTGCCTCTACCTCCCTTAGAGGCGCTCCCTTCCTGGACTTGCGATGTCAGAAGGGAGCTGAGGCCGGCATGAGCAGCAGGTGGAAGATGCTGATCATGCCAATGAACATTTCAAGAGGTATGCAGGGGTCGGGGAGGCGAGCACAGCACGGCAATGCTGGGCACCAATCTTTCTAGCTATACAATTGGGCCCTTCCTATGACATTACACTGTCCAGAGCTCTACTTAGGAGCAAGAATGTTTGTCCTTAGAGAAAGAACATTTCTCAGGCCTTTGCACACTTTCAACAATATTTCAAGGCTGTGTTTGACTGTCCCCCACCCCCAAACTCCTGAACCAAGCAGATAAGTGCTGTGGCAGGGCTGGAATACTACCTTGCCCCAAATCAACTTTCTGAGTCAGTGGAAAGATAATATTTCATGAAAGCAATCTGGTTTAAAATGCCAATTTCATTAGAATGAGCTGCACTGATTTGGGTTTACTTTAAACAAAACCAGCCTACTTTGTTGAGCAATACTGTCTCTTCTCTGTAAATAACCCCAGGTGAGCAAAAATGGTTATAAATATTCATTATGCAGAGAGATGTTGAACTTCTCAACATTAGCCTTTCATTTGTCTCGCATCTCCCTAGCGCCTCAAAAAATGAAAATGGAAATAAATGTTGAGTGCTAAGAAATCACAAAATATCTATCACTATTTATTCCTGAATTTCTCCAGACAGTTAAAATCAGTCCTCGTATTTGCTGCATGTAAAGCAGAAATGGGCGGATGCACTCAAGGCATGTGCTAGGTAGCTACAGAATTTGTTGTCAACATACATTTCTGAACATTGATAAAAAGGGTCTTAAAACTATTTTAATTTTACTATACCGAGGATTTCAACTTTATTGTGCATCCAGTCATTAAATAAGAAGCCGCATAATTTTGGAGAAAATAAGCCCATTTCTATGAGGAAAAGTTGGTATTTTAACCTGCTTATATACTTGTAAGCTATGCTAACACTGCCATCTACTGTTCATATTAATTTTACTTTGCATTTTATAATAGTAAACATTTTTAGTATATTCAAATTAGATACAAGAGACTGTCGAGTTGAATTTACACAGGATTACACAGAATGTGACAGATGGTGGTGTAGCTTGATTTAAATTGTGCAATGCTCCGGGACCAATGCAGAAAGCTTGTGCAGACAAAAGGGGTTTGTATGGAAGCTAACTCCATGCAAATCCCTGAGTTAGACACCAGAGCACATCCTATGTAAATGGATGGTAATAGGGCTATTAGCTAATTCACCCTGATGCAGAGAACTGCTGCAGAAAACTTTAAAGCAAGTACAAATACAGAAACTTGCCCTCCTCCCCACCCCAAAAAATAATGGTAGTCTGGTGGATCTCAACCCCCCCCCCCCCCCAAAAAAAAAAAAAAATATTGTTCCTGGTAGTTCAGTAGACCCTGGTTCCCACTACCCATGCCCCTAGTTCCATGCATACCTCTACCAGAGGCAGAAGCGATGCCCACTCGTTCCGCCATCTTGCATAATGATTGTTCTTGATCCTGTGTGGTTCATCCAAGGGGAGTGTGTGGCGCAGAGGGGAGTGTGTGGCGCAGTGGTTAAAGCTACAGCCTCAGCACCCTGGGGTTGTGGGTTCAAACCCATGCTGCTCCTTGTGATCCTGGGCAAGTCACTTAATCCCCCCATTGCCCCAGATACATTAGGTAGATTGTGAGCCCGCCAGGACAGAGAGGGATAACTGCTTGAGTACTTGAATAAATTAATGTAAACCGTTCTGAGCTCCCCTGGGAGAACGGTATAGAAAATTGAATAAATAAATAAATAAAACCACTGGTCCTCGACATGGCAGGTGGCCTTCAACGCTAAGAAATGTAAGGTCATGCATCTCGGCAGCGGAAATCCATGCAAAACTTACACCTTAAATGGAGAAACACTAGCTAGGACTTCAGAAGAACGAGACTTGGGAGTAATCATCAGTGCAGACATGAAGGCTGCCAAACAAGTAGAGAAGGCCTCATCCAAGGCAAGGCAAATGATGGGCTGTATCAGTAGAAGCTTCATCAGCCGCAAACCTAAAGTCATAATGCCACTATACAAAACCATGGTGAGACCTCATCTGGAATACTGTGTGCAATTCTGGAGGCCACATTCATATACCAGAACTTGTAAAATGTTAACCCTAACCCTACACACAAACTGTTGGTACTATTATTAATGATGACATTATCAGATGCACACTGTTATTCTCTTCAATTCGTTGTATGTACAGCTCTATTCATTGTATCTACAGCTATTATTTATTGTATTTACAGTTTCTATTTAATGTAAACCACCTAGAAGTCGCAAGATTGCTGGCGGTATATAAGAATAAAGTTATTATTATTATTATTATAAAGACGTGCTTAGAGTTGAGTCGGTTCAACGGATGGCCACTAGGATGATCTCTCGTACAAAGAAAGACTAAACAAATCGCACCTCTACACTCTAGAGGAACGCAGGGAAAGGGGGGACATGATCGAGACATTTAAATACATCACAGGACGTGTCGAGGTGGAAGACGACATCTTCTTTCCCAAAGGACCCTCGGTCACAAGGGGGCACCCGCTCAAACTCAGAGGAAGGAAATCTAATGGTGACACCAGGAAGTATTTCTTCACAGAAAGGGTAGATCACTGGAACAAACTTCCAATGCAGGTGATCAAGGCCACTAGCGTGCTTGACTTTAAGAATAAATGGGACATACACGTGGGATCCCTACGAGGGTAGAGTTAAGGAACTAGGTCATTAGCACTCAGACTTAATGGGGTGGGTCAGAAGAGTGGGCAGACTTGATGGGCTATAGCCCTTTTCTGCCGTCATCTTTCTATGTTTCTATGTTTCACTTGGAGTTAATCTGTCAAATAAGGGGATTTTCCCCCTTTATTTGGTATTCTTTGCCCAGATTACTAAACAAGAGGAAAATTCTTTTAGTTGTATGACTGAACCCATGTGTGCTATTAGATAAAACAGCACACATTATGGAGCTCATAATCAAAACTTAAACACGTCTAAAAACCCACCCAAGTTGGCACTTGGCCGACCTAAAAGACGGATCATCTAAGTGCCAATAATCAAACTGACTTTCTGGACGTATCATGGGACTTTTTATGCCTCTAAATGCCGCTGTGTGCCCAGAGCTGAAAGGGATGTATCTGGAGGAGTGGTTAGGGCAATATGTGGGTGGGATGTGGGCCAACCTAGACTTAGTCGTCCTGCAAGGATAATCAAATGTTTTACTAGACATCCTGGATGAAACTTAAACATTGTGAGTTAAACAATGTAAAAACAGGTATAAGGGGATCCAAGATGGCTGCCGCTATCTGAATGCTGCCAGATCGTCTGAGAGTTTTTTTTCTCTTACCCTTCAACGATGCCAAAAAGACGGGGCAGAAGCGTTGGTGGTGCCTCCCAGCGATTAGTGCCCATAGTTCCTACAATCGAGGACATTTTCAGACGCCTGCAAAGGAGCTAGCTGCTTCGGGGAATCGCTCATTGAGAGTGCCGGCAGAGAGGAGTGCCTCGGCAGAAACCCACGGGCTAAACGTCACTCTGAGCCCCGACGTCAGGACGCCTCCCCTCCAGCCGCTGCCGCTGGGAGCCAGCTCACCGCGAGAGGAGAGTGTGTCCGAAGAGGCAGTATTCTCCCCTCGAGAGGCCAGTGAATCGGAGGGCTCGCTGCAGGAAATGGCTCAAAAGGACTTGCTTCTTTTGGAAAAACCAGCGACCGGATCATCTTCTGCTATGGAGGAATAAGGCACTGGGGAGGTAAACCAATCACCTGAGCCTGCTTATACTACACTAATAGTTCCTTTTGCTCCAGTTAAGCCCCCAGAAGTTACACTAGATTCACTTTGGGAATTAGTATTGGCATTGGGGAATTCCTTGAATCCCCAAATTAAAAATTTAGATAAAGAATTGAAAGACCAGAAAGAAGAAATAAAAACTTTGAAAGAGGATATTAAACTATTGAAATCAGATATGCAAGAAGAAAAGAAGGATATAAAAATGATTGGAAGCCATCATGATCTACTTGTAAAGGATAATTTGATTATAAGGAGAAAATTGGAAGTACTTGAAAACAATAGCCGGATTAATAATTTACGTTTAATTAATTTTCCAAGGGTTCTGTCAATTTCCCCAAGTGAAATGATAAAGCATTACTTTCTGGAAATACTTAAAATTCCTGAGAACTCTTTACCACCTTTGTCAAGAGTTTATTATCTACCTACAAAGACTCAGGATTCTCAGAAGAAAGAAGGTGTTGGAAAACCTCAGGAACTTTCCCTGGACGTTTCCGCTTTATTGGAACAATCAGATAGAGAAGTGGCTATTTCAGCCACTCTCTTATTGTCTGTGGCTTTGGCTCCAGACAAAGATTGGATCCTTAAACTTTTCTTTAAAAATAGATCCAGAGACTTCCTGGGTTTCCATATTCACATTTTTCCTGATGTCTCTAGGGAGACTCAAAAGAGAAGAAGGGAATTTCTATTATTGAAACCGGGTGTGACTCAAATTGGTGGTTTATTTTTCCTCAGATATCCTTGTAAATGTGTAGTGAGGTATCGCACTTTAAAATATGTGTTTTTTGAACCGGCTCAGTTGACGGCTTTCCTCTCCAATAAGCGCCTTGAAATGGAATAATATCTAAGTCCGAGTAATAATTTAGCTCTGTTTCAGCATCAGATAGTGAGCTTTCTTGATAATTATTAGATGGTTCAATCACTCCTATTTCCTAATCATGGATCCTAATAAATTGAGGACTAGTGTGTGATTAAGTAGAGAAATAATTTCCTATTATAATTTGAATTATTTTTTGGATGGTAATTTCAATACTATGTTATCTTAATTACACTTTCTGTACAAGATGATATGCTTGTTAATTAATGTGAAAACTTATAAATAAAAAAATAAAAAATAAAAAAACAGGTATAAGAGCCAAAAAGGTATCCAAAGTGACCAAATAACTACTGCAGAGACAAACCCCCTCTTCTACGAAACCGCACTAGCATTTTTTAGTGCAGAGAGCCGCGCTGAATGGCCCGCACTGCTCCCAACACTCATTGAGTTCCTATGAGCATCGTGAGCAGCGCGGGCCATTCAGCACGGCTATCTGTGCTAAAATCCGCTAGCACGGTTTTGTAGAAGAGGGGGAAAGTAAAGACACACACACACTCCCAGTATTCACTGACCCCCCACAAAGATCAGAATAAAAAAGTACACACCTGTCTCCATTTAAAACCAATGTGTATAAATCAAGGACCTGAGCTATAATATCCACAAGCTGTTTTTTTTCCAAAAAGTAGCCTCAGCCCCACCACTCCACCGCTTTGTTACTTTGTCATTGCGGGAAGAATTACATGAGAACTCATCATTGGCTGCTTATGCTACTATTTTAATACATTTTGTTTTACTTTCAAAAAATTTTTTCCTTTTCAAATAATTATTTAATCCTTTAGTATACTAATGTACTTAGCTTTTTTTCTTTTTTTCTCTGCTGAGCCAACGTCCGAGAGTTAAACCCGACATGCCATGTTTCGCACTAAAGAGTGCTTTATCAAGGGTCTCCCATGACCGCCCGAGTCATCCGACTATTCAGATTTACATTCAAATCTGAATAGTCGGATGACTCGGGCGGTCATGGGAGACCCTTGATAAAGCACTCTTTAGTGCGAAACATGGCATGTCGGGTTTAACTCTCGGACGTTGGCTCAGCAGAGAAAAAAAGAAAAAAAGCTAAGTACATTAGTATACTAAAGGATTAAATAATTATTTGAAAAGGAAAAAATTTTTTGAAAGTAAAACAAAATGTATTAAAATAGTAGCATAAGCAGCCAATGATGAGTTCTCATGTAATTCTTCCCGCAATGGCAAAGTAACAAAGCGGTGGAGTGGTGGGGCTGAGGCTACTTTTTGAAAAAAAACAGCTTGTGGATATTATAGCTCAGGTCCTTGATTTATACACATTGATTGACCAAAGCTAAAATAATTAACAAAGCAAGCCATATTCTTTGAGCTTGAAGTTCCATTTAAAACCAAGCAGTCCAATTCACCAGCATTCATTGATAAACTTCTTATTCCATATGCTCCTACCCAGAATCTGCGCTCCATTACTCAAAATCTGCTTTCAGTCCCGTCTATACATGAATTATTTCTTGACACAACCCGCAAAACTATCTTCTCTGTCATTGCCCCCATTCTATGGAATGTCCTTCCGTCTGACCTTAGACTAGAAACATCTCTCAAAAAGTTCAAATCTAAACTAAAAACATTCCTTTTTAAAGATGCCTACAAATTTTGACTTTTTTCATTTCAATAAAGAGCCAAAAAAGCCTCTATGCAGTCAGTAATACCGAATTGAAACGCTTCTTTTGAAGCGACACTTACCCTAGTGTGTTAAACCCATCCCTCTTATGATTTTATTTTCTCTTATGATTTTAATTTCTCAACATTTCCCATTGGTACCAGTAAGTCAACATGTTTTGTCACCCCCCCTCTACTTTTATTTTTAACTTTTATTTTAATAATATTTGGTAATTGTAAACCGTTTAAGTATGTTTTTGATAAACGGTATATCAAAGATTAAATAAACTTGAAAACATCAGCACCTGGTATAGGAAAGCCGAGTAGAGCTGCACACGGGTGTCTTAAATAGCCTGGAGGGGGTGGGCTGGTGAACCATAGAGAGGAGGACCCAGGCCCATAAGCCACTCTAACCACTACATTTATGGTGGAACATGTGCGCCCACCAAAACCCCGCAAAACCGTACTCTACTGCCATATAGGTGCCACCTGCAGCCATAAGGGCTATTGGGGTTGTAGACAGGTGGGTATAGTGGATTTTGGGGGGCTCACCATAATCTATAAGGGAGTTCTGGTGAGATGTTTATGCGGCACCCTTTATGTGATGTTCACAGCAGTGCCCTGTAAGGTGCCCCACTGCTCTGCTGCCATGTCTGGGTGACCAGTCCATTACAAGATTGGCCCCTCCCATGTCTTCTTCTGGGCATTTGGGACTTGGACACAATTTTGGTCGAAAATATGATATAAAGATAGATGTCCTAGCAGTCTGAACAAACAATAGCCTGGTATCCAGATAGATGATTTTTTTGGGGGAAAAAAATATTCTAGATGTATTTTTCAAAAATGGGCATTTTCCCACTGCCGACTTGGGTGGTCTATCGCCATATGCCCAAATTGGACTTAGACATATGTTTTAATTATGCCCCTCCAAGGCAATAGTATTTAGCCGATCGCTACTGAAAAGCAAAAAAATTTATCCCTTTCTGTCAATATGTGAGTTGTGATTGATTTACACTTGGACAGGAAGGGAGACTCTTTTTGCTTTACAGCAGCAAATAGCTACACAGTACTGCCATTTTATGTGCTGTTTTATGTAATAGAAATAATAGACCCCTGTTGCAAGCCATTGGGCCAAAACATGTACATGTTGGGTCATCTAGAAATAAATACTTTCACAGCACCACTGGCCATCTTCAGTTTTTCTTTGTGTCATGACACTTCTGTGAAAGTGTTTCTCTTGAATTTTGTTTTATCTAATAGCACATGTTTTAACATGGAGGTAATTTACATGCCAATAGCTTACTATAGTGTGGAGTAAAAACTGTGTGTTCACCTTGCATTAGAAACTGTACAATAAGCCATTGGTTCACAGCATTGACACACAAGCCTCTCACTTAGTATCAAGAAAAAGTTCCAGCATTCATAACAACAGTTCTAGTGCATTGTGTCTAGTGATCCTGAACCGTAGGGTTTTGTATTTGAACCTGCAAGTTGCATGCAGGAAACTGTCAATCATGTTTTCAACTCTACCTGCTCCTGCCCTCTCAGTTTGTTTTCTGCAAGCAAGTTGCTCAGAAGTGTTTCTGATCTGCTTTGCAGTTTTATTATTTGGGGGTATTATTTTCTCAGTATTTGTTTGGGGGCTCAGTGCCCAGAGGTTTCCACTTGTTGAAATCTCTGCCTGGGAGAAGACACAGAATCACATCATGAAAGTTTGCTGCTAGCAGGATCATCCCCTTGGGGACATCTAGTTAGCCAGCCTGCTGGTATATTTTATAGCTCAGGGATTGTCATCAGCTGATTTAGTCAGAAGCTTGACCACAGGCTGTCTGGGCTCCTTCTTGGCTCAGCCAAGAGTAATAGTGATCTTCCCCCCCTCCCCCCCACAATGAGATTTTCCAGGGGGTGAGGCTCAGTCTGACCTCAGTCCAACTAGTAGCCCAAAGACCAGGTTTGTCCAACAAATATGTGAGGCAGATTTATTCTCCATTTGTTCTAGCCGAGTTCCTTTGCTGATGCAGGCAGGCACCAGATGGCATAGTGAGAAGGGCTATTATGGCCTATGGGGAAAATTTGGGGGGAGGGGGGAGGGTTCTCAAAAATCAATTTTGAAGGTTTCTGCAACCACAGCCTAGGTCCCTCTCCTCTAAAACCATTTCCCTGTGTTTTTGTCCTTTATGTCCAAAGGCCATTTTTGGCACAATTTTCCTGTCAAAAAGGCACTTCTTTTTGGACAAAGACACACTGATGCATTCACACGCACTGTTAGCAGTATTTTGCAAGTTCGTAACTGTCCCCTGAGGAAGACGATGGTATCGCCAAAACTTGGATCCTAGTCGGGACTTTGTCTTTTGAAACTTTGCCTGTTTTAGCGATTTTTAAAGACTCATTATCAAACTTTGATACAAACTGCAAATAAAGGTTTTGTGACCACAGGTTGGACTTGACATCTACAGTGCCTCGTTTTGTTTGTTCTATTAGGTCTTTCAGCCATAGCAGAAAGTGTGTGGGGGGCATGGGTTTGCAGGTTAGCTGGACATATATCCAAGTAGCAGTGCTTTCTGGATATTCTTTTCTGCAAGCTTGAGATTTCTTGCATGCCAACTGCAGTAAATTTTGACCAGCGTCTGTCAGATGGGTTTCCTTCATCCCCGTTAATTTTTGGTTGGTTAATAGTCTATGTTATCTATTGGAATTTGTGTGAATGATGTCCCCATGATTCTGATTTTTTTCTTGAAAGTAATGTACCAGGTTGTATACGTCTGGTTGCTGTGATGCTACACCTTCTGTTATATCTTTTATGGAGATTTGTGAGTTGTAAATTTTGAAGAGGCATTTGGAAGAGAATTTTCAGATCCACTAATCATCTTGTTTTAGTATGACTTTTTTGCTTCAGTTACTGCTAACTGGTATTGTTTTATTTTTGTCTTCCAGTCCATGTAGGTTTCTAGTCTTTGCTCTTTTTTCCATATTCTTTCTGCTCCTCTTACTTCTTTTCTCTTGGCCTTTAGCTGTTCTGTGAACCATGGGTTATTTTGCTGTTTCAGCTTTTGTTCTTATTGGTGCAATCTTATCTAGAACCTTATTAGCTATGTATTGCCAGGCTACAATGCCTTCCTCTGTCTTCATTCATCGGTTCTAGCTTTTCAGTAACTTTCAACCAGAATTCCTCTATGGATATCTTACAATATTTTCTAATCTGTTTAGTTTCTTTTGGTTTTTGTTTCGTTGTTTTGGGTATTTTTAGGGAGAAGTTCAGGAGATGATGATCAGACTAGATAACTGGCTCCCATAGAATGTGATCTATCAGCTTGTGATTTGGTCTGTTTGTTGAGTGTGAAATGAAAGTGTCCATCTTTGTGAGTAGGGACCTGTGGGGAAGTGTTCTATTAAGTTCTGGAAGTTTCGTACTTTAGGGTCATCCTTTGCTTCTAGGTGAAGGTTTAAGTCTCCTATGACTATCAGATTGGGGTTGTTAGTGGCGTAGTGAGAGATTAGGTTAGTGATTTCATCTTCTACCACATTACAATTTCCAGGTGGTCTGTATATTAATAGCATTCTTGGTTTTTCAAGTTGCAGGCCATATTTTCCAAACCTTGTTCATTGCAGTTGTCTAGCTTTTGTAGAGTGAGAAATGATTTAGCCCCCGCCTCTTTATTTTTTCTGGATGGGCAAAGATCAGATAGCACAGGGAAATCTTCATCCTATATCCATGTCTTCACTATACATATTATCTCTGCCTGGCTATTTGTTATGAGGTCTTTTATTATTAAGGTCTTATTGCAGACTGGGCGTGCATTTATGTACATAGAAACATGATGGCAGATAAAGGCTAAGTGGCCCATCTAGTCTGCCCATCCGCAGTAACCATTATCTCTCTCTCTGTCCAAGAGATCCCACGTGCCTATCCCAGGCCCTTTTGAATTCAGACACAGTCTCTGTCTCTGTCTCCACCACTTCTGGGAGACTGTTTCATGCATCTACCATCCTTTCTGTAAAAAAAAGTATTTCCTTTGATGAACTTCATCCTATGCCCTCTCATTGCAGAGTTTCCTTTCAAATGAAAGAAAATCGACTCAAGCGCATTTACATTACGTAGGTATTTAAACATGGTCATCTTCTGGTAGTGATTCTCTAGTGTATACTATTTGGTATAGGTTCTTACAATCTCTGATTTTGTATTTGTGGGGTTTTCTGGGTTTTGTCTTTCTGTTTCCTACAATTACTCCTGGGGTCTCTATTATATCCATTTTTGGTGGCAAATGGTTTATGTGGGTTCTTGACTCAAGCTGAAATTATGTTTGATGTTTAATTCATATGCCCCATTGAGAGGTATTTTATTATTTGTCTGAATAGTGTAAGTCAGATTGTAGTTGTTTTGGGCAGCTCCCTGTGTTAGCCTTATTTTAGTTAAGATTATGTTTACAAGTATCAGGCTTGTTGTTAGTTCCCAGTTCATCTTGGAGATAGTTCCATGTTCTACAGTTGAGGAGTTACAAGCTTTATGTGTACAGGATTTTCTTTTTTGTGTAGATACAATTCCTACTCTTAAAACAGATATTCTAATCAATCAATCATTCTGGGACACAAAGCAATTACAATTTCTACTCTTAGAACAGGGTACTCTATGCAATCAATCATTCTAGCACACAAAGAGTATGGGAAAACATCTTATATCTAAATTCTTTTTACTCACTGACCTTTGGGCCTCTTGGTCCACACTTCGGTGAGGCCCACCAGTGGTATAGGCCCTCCTGTGGCATGACCCTTTAAAGAGCCAACTGAGGAGGACTGATGGTGGTAGGAGGGGCGTTAACTCAGTCTGCGTGGATGAGCTACTGGTGGAGAGATGACTCGCTGGCTCCTTTCCTCCTCTGTTGGGGGCTTGAGATTGGTGGTGCCCCAGAGCTTTTCCTGCAGTTTAAAGGGCCAACTGAGGAGGCCCGATGGTAGTGGGAGGGTCTTCGACTCAGGTCACATGGAAGAGCTACAAGTGGAGAGAGGAGGGATGACCTGCCAGCTCTCTTCTTTCTCTCTCTGCTGGGGGCTTGAGATCATGTACAGTGGCAGTAACATAGTTAATGCTTCTCCTGGTTTCACTATAAATACAGTATGATACTGTGGTCAATGTAGTACCATTCTTGTCAAGGTTCATAGGCACTGCCTATACACTTTCTTATCTCAGGCTGTGTGTGTCTCCAACACAGTGAGCATTATTTATTTATATATTTTAAAATATTTATATCCCAAAATCTGTGCAGGTTAAAATGCAATGCCTGACATAGGGACAAATAAAACATCAAAACACTTTTAAAAAATAAATTAGATAAGCCCATAGTATATGAATATAACACTATATAAATAATAACTAAAATGAACAAATTAAAAACAAAAACAACCAATGTCCACACTGAGTTGCATGTAAAATTTCCATATAAACAATTGCTGAAATAAACAAAAATCGAGTCATGACAATATTGTAACGGACAATAAACCCCCCCCCCCTTTTTTACTAAACCGCGTTAGAGGTTTCTACCATGGCCCAGAGCACTAAATTCTCTGATGCTGCTCTGATGCTCATAGTATTCCATGAACATCAAAGCAAGCTGCTTTATCACCAATATTGTTTAACATTTTGATTACCTCTGTGGTTTCCTTGGCTACTTAGGATTTATGCTGGATTCCTCCCTATCATAGAAACATAGAAACATGGCGGCAGATAAAGGCCAAATGACCCATCTAGTCTGCCCATCTACATAATCCATTATTTCCTTCTCTCCCTGAAAGATCCCACGTGACTGTACCATACTTTCTTGAATTCAGATATAATCTTTGTATCTACCACTTCTTCCAGGACATTATTCCACACAGATCTACCACCCTTGCTATAAAAAAATATTTCCTTAAATTACTCATGAACCTATCACCTCTTATCATCATCCTGTCCATCTCACTCTTGAGTTTCCTTTCAATTGAAAGAGATTCATTTCATGCGTATTTATGCCACATAGGTATTAAAAAGTATCTATCATATATCCCCTCTTCCATATTTCCTCAAAGGTATACATACTGAGAGATCTTTAAGTATGTCCCTGTACGCTTTATGAGACAGAAACAGGTCTAGAGGAAGGCTACTAAAATGGTCTATCTTTTTTGAAGGTACGGTCTCTAGAATTGATGGGAGAAGCAGCCTCTCATATGGAGGACCAGGAGGCAATATCAATCATAGACCAGGGAGAGGATGCATCCGTTTGACAACTTTTTAGGACCTCTGCATTGCTGGAGATCATTATCAAATTCCTTTAAAAACTAAAGATAGACTTTTCACAAACCCCATTCTCCCAGTATTCTCTTCTGAGCAAGGTCCAGGCTCTTCCCACGTCTTTTCCGTTGAACCCAGACATGAAGATCCTGGTCACAGAGCCCTGGAAACCCCTTAAGGCTTCTTGAAGGTGGCTAAAACCCTGACTAAATTGTACCCCCATGGATCATGAATTCCTGCAAATGTTTGCTATACCAAAGATGGACTCTCTGGTAGCACAGGTGACCAAACACACTTCCCTACCAAATGAGGGAGGCATAGTTTTAAAGGATCCATAGAGCCCCAGAGTGGATATGGTCCTCAGGAGGCAGTTCAAGTGCTTTAGGAATTAAGGCTGCAGCCACAGCCTCCTTTGTTGCACGCGTCTGCCATTCCAGGCTGTGAAATCAGAACCTGATGGAGGCTGAGCCTCTGCCACAGCTTGTGTTAGCAGGAGTAGACTACATAGCAGATGCTATCTATGATATAATCAGAGTCATCGATCTCTATCCACCATATGCTTTGGAACAGACAATGGGCAGATGATTCTACCTATAAAACAATGCTGAGCAGACTCCCATTCAGGGTACAGATGCTGTTTGGGAAGGGCCTAGATGATATTATGGCCAGTGCACAAGATATTTACAAGACAGCAGACCTCAAGCAGCCAGAGGTCAAAGCTGGAGGTCCTTTCGTGGGTCACAGCGCTCTCACCATTACTCTCAATCCCCTCTTTTGAAGATTGGAGGTCGGCTCTTGGACTATCTGGAGGTCTGAGAACAGAACTTGACTGATCACTGGGTCCTGGAGATTATCAGAAAGGGTTACAAGATAGAGTTTGTGTGCCCTCTCTCCAAATAGTTCATGGATTCTCTGGTGGGCAGGCCAGAGAAGGCGGAAAAAGTTCAAGCAATGTTGTTAGATATTTAAACCATAGAACCGGTTCCTCAAAAGACTCAGGCTCAGCAGATACTCAATATACACACATTACAGAGTCTGGACTGGATTGTGAACTTTTAAAGGAGCCACCTAGTTCTTGCACAATCCCTAGAATATCTGGGGAATTTATTCAACAAGGCAAAAGGCCAAAACCTTCTTCCAGAAGCACACAAACAGAAACTTTGTGGTCAAATTACATATATGTTGGCCAAGGCAGCACCTGCAAAAGAACATAAGAATAGCATTACTGGGTCAGACCAACGGTCCATCAAGCCCAGTAACCCGTTCTCACGGTGGCCAATCCAGGTCACTAGTACCTGGCCAAAACCCAAAGAGTAGCAACATTCCATGCTACAGATCCAGGGCAAGCAGTGGCTTGCCCCATTGTTTCTCAATAACAGACTATGGACTTTTCCTCCAGGAAATTGTCCAAACCCTTCTTAAAAACAGCTATGCTATCCGCTCTTACCACAATCTTTGGCAATGTGTTCCAGAGCTTAACTATTCTCTGAGTGAAAAAATATTTCCTGCTATTGGTTTTAAAAGTGTTTCCTTATATCTTCATGGAGTGTCCCCTAGTCTTTTTAATTTTTGACAGAGTGAAAAATCAATCCACTTGTACCCATTTTACTCCACTCAGGATTTTGTAGACTTCAATCATATCTATCCTCAGCCCTCTCTTTTCCAAGCTGAAGAGCCCTAACCTTTATAGTCTTTCCTCATACAAAAGGAGCTCCATCCCCTTTATCTTAGTCGCTTTTCTTTGAACCTTTTCGAGTGCCACTATATCTTTCTTGAGATAAGGAGACAAGAATTGAAGGCAATACTCCAGGTGAGGTCGCACCATGGAGCGATATAGAAGCATTATAGCATTTTTAGTCTTATTAACCATCCCTTTTTAAATAATTCCTAGCATCTTGTTTGCTTTTTTGGCCACCACATGGCATTACCTTTAGATCCTTGGGTTGATGGCAGCCACGATAAGAGGTAGTGCCTTGGGCAAAGGCACACATGCCCCTCCCCCCCTTGCAGGAGGTGTTGTTATCTCACTGGTTGCCTCAGAGAGTCTCCCTGCAAGTTCCATTTCCTTGGACACCAGCAGCCCGAAGCAGCATGAGGTGGTGGCTCTGCCCACTAGTGAAGGGAACTCTGCTTCAGATTGATTCCTGGGTCATCCTAATGAGGGATGCCAGCTTATCAGACTGGGGGGCTCATTGCAACAGTCACCCTGTTCAAGGACAATGGACTCCGTCTCAGTGAAAATGGTCTGTCAATAGACTGGAACTGCAAGCCTTTAATCTGGCACTTCAGTGACTGCAGTCTTTGCCAGAAGGCAAAGCACTCAGAGTCTTCTCTGACCATGCCACTGCAGTGGTTTATGTCAACAGGAAGGGAGGCACCAGGAGCACTCCGCTCTGGCAGGAGGCGAAAGCATTGTTCTGTTGAGCAGAAGCTCACCTGCAGGCAATCTCTGCGATGCATCAAGGCCTTAAAGGTTTTGGTCATCCGGAGAGTTCTCTTGTGTTACCTGGAAGTCACTAATGCGTTTTGTCTCTCAGGTCACCTTTTCATGTTAACCAATCACACAAGACGAAGCAGACCTGCTTCCAAGGCCACCATCTATAGATAGATTCATAGGGCAATCTCCTCTGCCTACTTGATTGTGGCAAACAACCACCTGTCTTGTTGAAAGCACATTTAACAAAAGGAATGGCCTCCTCTTGGGCTGAATCTCGAGTAATTCCACCCGAGGAGATTTGTAGATCAGCAACTTGGTCCTCTCAATATCTTCACCAAATTCTACAGGGTAGAAGTAACAGCACAAGATGATGCCACTTTTGGGAGCTCAGTACTACGAGCAGGCTCATCTATCCTACCCTATATTTTGGGGAGGATAGATGGTTCAGCATACCATCCCTATTGCATTGGAAAAAGAGATTAGATTCTTACCTTGATTATATCTTTTCCAGTAGATAGTGATGGTATGCTGAACTCCCTGCCAAGCAATTTATTTGATGTGCCTGCTTTCTCATGCAAGCTTAATGGACAGCTCCATAGCTAAGATGTTACTGTCAGACTATTGGATTAGGAAGAGACTGTATATAGGATTACAAGGGAGGAATGGTTGAGCTCCATAAATATTCAGGTTGTTTATATTTCTTGCTTGACTTGTATTTTGTTGAATTTATTTTTCCTCTCAGAGGCTTGTTAATGTGTTAACTATGTTACTGTTTCCTCATTGATTAACTTCATTGAGCAGATCAGAGCCCTGGTTTCAGGGAATTCCCCATATTCTTTCTTCTCCTGTCTTCTTCTGTAGGCTGTCGCCGGCTTTGGTATGAACTGAAGGAGGTAGCAGAGACCATGGAGAAGAAGGAGAAGTTGAAAAGCTGTGATTGACATCTTCTGCAATATGCTAGTGAGCACAGATAGATAACCCTATGGTTTAGCATGCCATCCCTACCTCTGGAAAAGATACTATCCAAGGCAATAACCTAATCTCTTTTTATCATTTCTGTCACTTGCTAAGTGCTTTTTAATGTGCTGTATTTGAACATTCAATGGCCAAGGCCCCTGTTAATTCATCTCTCCTGGCTTTTTAAGTTATTTTATTTAACAAAAGCCTAAATCCCAATATCTCTCTTTTGGCATGCAAAAAATGTGCATTAAAATAATTTATTTACAACCACATATTTCAGAATTACCTTTTTAATTTTGGAAACCTTTAAGTACCTAACAACTAATATGTTTCTTGATATTAAACAGATTCGCTATAGAATTTCCAGATGTGCTTAGACTCTTAAGAGTTGAGAAATTATATAACAGCTATTTAAAAAACCTATTTGATGGCAGTCCTTAGTTGAAATTATGTCCCTTTTACAGAAATGAATTCTCTGGGGAAGGAATGTAATTGCCTCATTACCTTTCGCAGCAATATTGTGCAGTTATTTTGCTCTGAAATGGACATCCTAGGGGCATAACAGGAAGACTATAAGAATGAAAAGGTAAAAGGTAGAAGAGCATGCAGGTTGGTTTGGATATCTGTTTTATTCTGTGTATAACAGAAAGCTTTGAGCTGAAGATGCCCACTGGAAAGTGAAGTATATCAAAACAACTAGAGAGCCTCTCTAAGAAACTGAAAGATTTCAAGTAGAAAAACTGCATAAAGAGTCAGAAAGCATGAGCTAAAATTAACAAAAAGTACTCTGGTAGAAGCAGTTTTGCTAAAAGCTACTATTAAGTAAACACTGCAGTGGTATGAGAATTTGAGAATAGCTACCATTGGAGAACAGATGTAGCAGTTACCATAACAAACAAAAAGGGAAAGAAGAGTCTTGCCTCGATATGCAACAACCAAACTGAAAGGAGACAACCCTTTCCCTACTTTCCAACTGGCTTTGCCGACTCAGCCACCATTGGAGGACTGGTGTAGTTATCACCACAACAGAACTTCCTACCCATTCTACACCACTCAGGATTTTGTAGACTTCAATCCTATCTCCCCTCAGCCATCAGATGTCAGATAGAGATGAAGGGAGGGAATAGAACAAGAAAGGAAAGAGCAGAAATGACAAATGGATAGCAGTCCCTGGACAGAGTTAGCGGAAGACATACAGGGAAACAGAAAAGAGAAACTAGCACCAGTGTGGTGCAAAAATAAAATCTACAGGCAACAAAAGCAGAAAAAAGTGATTTATTTTGAATTTATTTACAGGAATATGCATTGGGAAATATGCATCACAAATGATTGTGTTCAGTACAAGAAGAAGTACGTACATTTCTGTATTTATTTCTCCAGTGTTGTGGTTCATGCCTTCTTGGACCTATCAGTTTAATTTTTATCTCCATAGTTCTAATTTGTGATCCATTGTTCTGTATTTGGTGAATATCTGTATTTTCTGTGTGACTGAGATGTTGCATTCTGTTTGCATGTAGCAGAACACATTTTTTGGTTATAAATGCCAAGCAAAGCTGATCCTACCTTCAACTCTCTAATAGCTGGTTCTATGTTGGTCAAAACATTGTAGGGCCATGCTACCTATGCCTGCGTAGAGGTCTATAGCAGTCCCACTTGTTCTATTTTACCTGAAGTAGGTGTACTGGTATTCTTGGGCCCTGTGTAATAATTATAGTACTCCCTATTCTTAGTGTAACCCCTCTTTTACCCAGGTAGTTAGAAAGGGGCACACAAAGTTATTTCTTTGTTTGAGGACCAAAATCGGGACCAGCTTATCAGCTGAAGTCCTGCAGCATTCCTTGCACTCTTCCAAATAAGATAGACCACACTAGCATATGAATTATCCAAACTTTACTCTTCCAACAGATGTGAAGAGGCACTCTCTTGAACAATGAACCAACATTGCTTGATTAAATATATAGTCTTTCCCTATTACAGCTTCAGTTATGCAGTCCAAATTTGTAAGCTCTTGTATAAGAATCATCTGTGTTGAATGCATCCTTATCAGATGGTTGGGGATAACCAAAAGACATATTTGACACCATCTCACAGCCCTTAAATCTCTTCTGGAGGTAGGGCTACTTTCAACCAGCTATCCCCCATCAGAGACTCAAGCACTGGAGCTGGCTTCTTACTTTCCTGGCTTCCAGAAACTACTGGAATCCATAAGCTGGGTCTACGTTATCTAAAGCCAGCAAGTCTGCACATCCCCTCTGAACTTCTATTGACATATCCTTGCATATGCAGATAGGATTTAACCAACAGTCACAACTTAAACTAGTGTCCCGCAAACTTTCTCGAGCCGCAGCACACTAAAGGTAGTGGCCATGGCTCAAGACAACTGGAAGTGTGTGGACGTCACCATGACAATGTCACGCGCATGCGTGATGTCATCATGTCAACGTCTGTGCATATGCGAAGGCCCGCCAGATGGGCCCTGAGACATCAGTGGGGAGTGCCAGCAGGGAAGAGGGCTGAAGAGAAGGAGAGGTGCTGTCACCCGCCAACTGCCTACAGGACGTGTCTCTCGCCGCGAGAGGCACATCCTGTAGCCAGTCAGCCGGTGCCGGCACCTCTCCTCCTCTCCAGTCTTGAATCCCTGAAGGGTGTTTTTCCCTATAACAACCTCTGGAAGAGCGTTCCAGTTTTCCACCACTCTGTGGGTGAAGAAGAACTTCCTTACATTTGTACGGAATCTATCCCCTTTTAACTTTAGAGAGTGCCTTCTCGTTCGTCCTACCTTGGAGAGGGTGAACAACCTGTCTTTATCTACTAAGTCTATTTCCTTCAGTATCTTGAATATTTCTATCATGTCCCCTCTCAGTCACCTCTTTTCGAGGGAGAAGAGGCCCAGTTTATCTAATCTCTCACTGTTCGGCAACTCCTCCAACCCCTTAACCATTTTAGTTGCTCTTCTCTGGACCCTTTCAAGTAGTGCTGTGTCCTTCTTCATGTACGGCGACCAGTGCGGGACACAGTATTCCAAGTGACATATTTGCTATATGTATTTTAAGTCAGGATTTTTTCAGGTTTTGTATTATTTAATATGCCTGGTAGTGGAGAGATTTATTCTTTTTCTAGTGTTTAAGCCCGTTACATTAGTGGGTGCTAGAATATATGTATGTCTGTCTTTCTTTCTGTGCTTCTCCCTGCCCCTGTCTCTTTTTTTATTTCTGTCTCTCTCTTTCCTGCTGTCTATCTTTCTTTATTTCTATCTCTCTCCCTCCCACTGTCTGTCTTTCTTTCTGTCTATCTCTTTTCCTCTGACCCCATTTGTCTGTCTTTCTTTCTGTCTCTCTCCCTGTCCGCTGTCTTTCTATCTCTCCGTGGCCCCTTGCCTGCCTGCCTTTCTTTGTCTTTCTCTATGGCCCCCTTCTTTATCCTCCCCAAAGCAATCCAAGATTGCTCCCTGGCCCCCCAGCACACCCCTCCCCCAAAGCAAAGCACGTTTGCTCCCTGGCCCCCTTTGTCTTTCCCCCCCTTCCCTGTGCAGCAGCAGCATTTCCCTCCCCCCTTCCCTGTGCAGCAGCATCATATCCTCTAACTCCACTTCCCTGTGAAGCAACATTTACCTACCCCCACCCCACTTCTCTGTGCAGCAGCATTCCCTCCCCCTCTATTAAAGGTATAGGCACACTCCTTCTTGCCCCATTTAACCTGTTCAGCCTCAGCACGCTCATTCTTGTCTGCAGTGTGCACAAAAGACCTAGCCAGCTCTCTATTCCCTCCAGGGCCGGTTTTTGGAGATGGAGCAGCATGCAGGGCTAATTTCAGGATCGGCCGTTTTTGCAGCATTGGATCCTTTGTATTGGCTGGCCGACTTAGGCCCGTGCATGTCGTCGGCCTGGAGGAGCCGGTAGGGGCGGTGCTCCCATGCACAGTGGGTGATTGGCCGTTTTTACAGCGTCGGATCTTTTGGTTTGGGTGGCTGCGTTGTCGGCTGCGTGGGAATTTAGAGGCATGGGTGAGCAGAGAGCGTACGGCTTCAGGTGTGGAGGTTCTGGTTTCTGATCCGGCAGTAGTCGGGTCCTGTTTACTGTGAAGAGGTCTGCTGCTGCCTGGAGGAGCTGAAGAGTAGTGAGGCCCGCACTGTACAGATTCTCTGCTGCCACTGTCACAGCTAACATATGCACTCCTGCCAATCACGGACATACGGATCACGGAACATGCAGCTAGGAGTGTGCATGCGCACTTAGCATTTTATTATAGTAGATTGCTCAGGTGATATGAAAATCTGAATATTTTTTCCATGGAGAAATTTCCTGGTTTTGATCCGTACCTGTTGTTGGAGGTAGGTTGTGTTTTGTACATTTAACTCTTTAAACATAGTCTGTGAGGTAATGTCTCACCCGATGAAAGGGTGAGAACCACTGCTCTAAGATGTAAGTGGAAAACTAGTGAAACACCCTTGTGTGGTTATCTCTGGGTCCAAAAGTGACCTAACTAGAATTCCTCCTCACACAGGTTCCAGCGGTCACTGAATGAATGGTGCCTGGTGCCTCCATCTGAGGAAGAAGAATATAGCAGATGGGTTTCCTTCCCTTCACCCCAGAAAAATTGTGTATCTGTGAACAAGGCTACATGGCAAATTTAAAAGTTTATTCAACTTATACAACTACTATATAAGTTTTATGGCTAGTACCAACAGTAAACATAAACAGTAGAGATTTTAACCTCCTTGATGCATAACATTAAAAGAAATAGTAAGAATTTTTTATACAGTATATTCCCATAAAACAGTGTATTGCAAACTGTGTGCCACGAGGAGGAGAAGTACCGGCGCTTACAGGTGTGCTTCTCGCTGGCACCTCTCCGCATCTCTCCTTCTCCAGCACCCCTCCAATGCCATAGTAATAGCAGGCTCTGCACATGCGCGGACATTGACATGATGTCATACATGCACGTGACATCATCACATCGACATCTGCACATTTCTGGATGCCCTCCAGCTGCGGCACTGAGTTTAGTGTGCCACAGCTTCAGAAAGTTTGCGGACACTGCCATGAAGCATCAAATAACCATTCACATAATTAGAGGGCCAAGCCCAACAGAATATTAACAATTAGTTAAGACAGTGCTCTTAAACCTGTCCTGGGGGACCCCCGGCCAGTCAGGTTTTCAAGATATCCTTGATGAATATGCATGAACAAGATTTGCCTATAAAGTAGGCATGTAAATTTTTCTCATGCATATTCATTAAAAATATATATCTTAGGGATATTTTACTAAATTAAATATTTGTGATTATAGTGTTTGCAGCCCTACTTTTGAGAATATTACATGGGAGAATGAGTGGATGTATGGATGAGTGTAAATGGTGTATATGTTGGCTAATGGAAAAAGGTTCACCAAATGTGAAATATTTATAAATAATATTTATGATTATTAATATAGGATAGGTTATGATATTTATATAATTAGAATGATTAAAAGAAAAAGTTATTCAATTAAAAAAAGAATCGCTGATTGATTTATTGTAGTAATGCATATTCATTAGAGATATCTTAAAAACCCACTGAGATAAGGAATGTTTCTCATTTCTCAGTTCAAACATTTTATTGAATTTTATAACAAAGAAAAACTAAAATATAAATAAAACATAGTTATATCATTGTTATTGTACAGAACTAGCCCTACTTTAATGGTTAATTTTTTTAATTAAGAAAATAGATTCTTTAGTAGTAGGTAACATCAGCAATAACAAGACAAGTAGTAAAGAAAGACTTCAGCAAATCAGCCTGAATTACAATACAAACAGTGATCATATTAACTGTAAACCATGTCTACAAAAAGTTAATAAAACATTAAATAGAACAACAAATGAAATAGTAAACAGTGAGAAAGCAGAGAATTTACAACCCACTTTAAATTGTTCAGAGTGAGGTAGTGCTAGTAGCTAAAGTACTCGTTAGTGATCAAGAAATAGATTACTATAACTCCTTATATGCTGGCTTATGCCAGAAGGATAAACATAGAGTTCAGATCACACAGAACATGGCCATTAGACTTATTTATAATAAGAACATAAGAAGTTGCCTCCGCTAGGTCAGACCAGAGGTCCATCGCGCCCAGCAGTCCGCACCCACGGCAGCCCATCAGGTCCATGACCTGTCAGTGGTCCCTGAACTCATCCTGTAACCTATCACTACTTCTACTGTACCCCTTAATCACCTTATCCTTCAGGAATTTATCCAAACCCACTTTGAATCCTTGTATTGTGTTCTGTTCAATCACAGCCTCCAGGAGTGCGTTCCATGTGTCCACCACTCTCTGGGTGAAGAACTTCCTGGCATTGGTTCTAAACCTGTCCCCTTTCAGTTTATCCGAGTGCCCCCTTGTACTTGTTGTTCTTCACAGTCTGAAGAATCTATCCCTATCTACCTTATCTATGCCTTTCAGGATCTTAAAAGTTTCTATCATGTCTCCTCTAAGTCTCCGCTTTTCCAGGGAGAACAGCCCCAGCTTTTCCAGCCTGTCGGCATATGAAAAGTTTTCCATACCTCTTATCATTTTCGTCGCTCTTCTCTGGACTCCCTCAAGTATTGCCATGTCCTTCTTGAGGTACGGCGACCAATATCCCACCTTTCCTAAAGGAAGCCCATTAGCTTCCAGTCAAACATTACATTACTCCTAATAACCTTCAAGGTCCTAATCGCAGAAGAACCACTTTACCTAGTACACCAACTAACTCCATATGCACCTGCTAGGAACTTAAGATCAGCTAATAAACAACTCCTTACCGTTCCATCCTATAGGGCAGGGGTAGGTAACTCCGGTCCTCGAGAGCCATATTCCAATTGGGTTTTCAGGATTTCCCCAATGAATATGCATGAGATCTATTTGCATGCACTGCTTTCAATGCATATTCATTAGGGAAATCCTGAAAATCCGACTGGAATACGGCTCTCGAGGACCAGAGATCCCTACCCCTGTTATAGGGAAATAGTTCACGAGCACATTAGGTATGCTATTTTTGCAGTTAATGGTCCAAGGTTGTGGAATTTATTACCTGTCGCTATGACCACTAACCTCCATTGATAAATTCAAGGCAGACCTGAAAACATTCCTTTTTGCAGATGCACTAATTTCCCCTTCAACGGACAGCGCTGATGGCATCATATAAAACGTGTTTTCCTCCTTACTTTTCTATCATATTCTATAGTCCCCTCCACCACCCCCCCCCCCCCACCTTTATGTTGTGTCAGTTCGTTTTGTTTTAACCTTAATTTTATTATGTTTACTTCTACTGAATTTTAGATTGTAAGCATCCCTGAAGGTTTTCCCTAGGTGTGGGGTAGTAGAATTTTAACAAACTTGGAAACTTGTGTTAATAATCCAGCCTTACAGAGTTGATTCCTTCCAATTTGCCCACTGTGGTAAATATAATCCTGGAGCCTTGCCAAAAAAGGCATATACAGATTCACTACTGTCCCTCTTGCCCTTGTCTTCTGCACTGCCAAATGGATGCTTTTACAATGCAAGTCTCTTTACTAATCAATGTTTTGAACGATTGTGCTATGTAACAGACAGAAGAACTGCAAGACAGAAATTTCATGCACCTTTCAAACTGCCCCAACCCTTCCCTTTGTTCCCCAGCAGGGAGCCAATAAGGGCTCTGTATTCTGAAAGTGACATCATCATCTGAGAGACGTCTCTTTTCTCCTGACGTTCAGAGGAGGGTGGCATGATTCATTTCTACTGCAGGGGAGAGAGTGGATATCAAGAGATCTTCCTCAGAGTAAGTACACAGCAGAAGCTTCGGATCGTCTTCAGATACAGACAGTTAAATATTGCCAAAGTGCTGTTATCTGCAGCAGCTGTGGTTTTCATAGGGAAAAAACGGTTGAATATGCAGAGAGTAGTCAACACCCCCCCACACACACACACACGGCCTGGTTTGAGTCTCAATGTGAGAAATGGAAACAGGGTCGGGAGTCACCCTGTCACAGGAATTCGGACTTAAAAGTGAAAGTCTGTTGTACACAGAATTGTCTCTGAAAGATTGTGTGCACAAAATTGCCTCTGAAAGATTGTGTGACAGCACGTTTTCACAAAATAGAACTGCCTGTGATACTTGCGGATTTTTGCATATAATAGTTTTAGAAGCCCATATACACTACAAACTATTCAGCAAAAGACTTTCTACATAATAGGCATGTTTCTAATACTGACCGAGTTTAACTTCTGGAATCCTGTTCTGGCTACTCAAGAGTTTTGAGTATTTCCTCTTCCCCCTTTTGTCCATAGAAAATACATACCCTGGATCAGTAGAGTAATGATTAAGTTGCACTCTTTTATATTCATCCCTCAGATCCTGAGTATTACAGATTTCATTTAAAGGGAATGGGACTTGTATACTGCCTTTTTGTGGTTACACATTCAAGCAGTTTACATATATTCAGGTAGTTACATAAGAACATAAGCAGTGCCTCTTCTGGGTCAGACCAGAGGTCCATCATGCCAGCAGTTTGCTCACGCGGCGGCCCATCAGGTCCAGACCTGTTACGTAACCCTCTATCTATACCCTTCTATCCCCTTTTCCTTCAGAAAATTGTCCAATCCCTTCTTGAACTCCAATACCGTACCCTGTCCTATCACACTCTCTGGAAGCGCATTCCAGGTGTCCACCAGCTGTTGGGTGAAGAAGAACTTCCTAGCATTGGTTCTGAATCTGTCCCCTCTTAATTTTTCCGAATGCCCACTCGTTCTTGTAGTTTTCGAAAGTTTGAAGAATCTGTCCCATTCCACTTTCTCTATGCCCTTCATGATCTTATAAGTCTCAATCATATCCCCTCTAAGTCTCCGCTTCTCCAGTTATTTTTAGGTTTACCAGACATCCGGATTTACCTGGACATGTCAGACGGCTTTTCAAAATCAGACACTTTGTCCAGGTTTTGAAAAGCTTTGAGCTTGGGGCTGTATATAATATAATTTTAGATTGTAAACCCTCTGGGACAGAGAGAGTACATTACATTACATTAATGACTTCTATTCTGCCAGTACCTTGCAGTTCTAGGCAGATTACAAAAGAAGATAGCTGAACATTTCCAGGAAAATTACAATTTAGGGTGCTGTTTACATGATTGAGACTTTGAAGGGAAAATTACAAGAGTGGATGAGACTTTGAAGGGAAGTTTACAAGAGAGGGGATAGACATGGGATGAGTTTTGATATCTAGATAAATTTTTTGAATAGCAGGGTTTCGATTTCTTTTCAAAATGATTTGAAGTCGGTCGTTGTTGTCAGCATGTTGGATATGGGGTGGTCGAGTTTAACTGCTTGCGTTGCTAGTAGGTTGTCATACATCTTGCGCTGTGTACTTTTGAATGGGGGGTAGGTAAATGGAGACTGAGTTCTCCTTTGTCTAGTTGTATTGTTCCAGTTTAGGCGGTTGTTTAGATATGTGGGGGCAGTGCCATTCATTACTTTGAATAATAGACAGTAGAATTTAAATAGTATTCGCGCTTGTATCGGTAGCCAGTGTAAGTCTAGGTTTGCGGTGGTGATGTGGTCATATTTATCCAGTGAATAGATCAGTCTGAGGGCTGTGTTTTGTACAGTCTGTAATTATTTTATAATGTTTGCGGGGCATGGTAGGTATAGGATGTTGCAGTAGTCCAATAGTCATAGGACTAGGGATTGGACTATGAGCCTATATTGTTCTTTGTCGAAGAATTTTTTTATTTTTCGCAGGTTACGCATAATTAAAAAGGCTTTCTGGGTGGTCTTGTTGATTTGGACTTGCATGGTGCAGTATCTATCTAACATCACTCCTAGAAGTTTAAGGGTGGACTGTATAGGGTATTTGGTGGAGTTTATTTCTAATTCTGTTATAGATGGGGTTTTGTCCTTTTCAAGCAGTAGAAATTTTGTTTTGTCCGAATTCAGCTTCAATGTGGTTTGTCATCCATTTTTCCACTGTTTCTAGTGTTTTTTTCAGTTTTTCTGTTGAATTGGGGGCTGGTGAGTCGAAGGGGAGGAGAATGGTGAGGTCGTCGGTGTAGCTGAATAATGTTACATCTAGTTTATCTAGACTGGACCCAAGGGAGGATATAAAGAGCATTGGCGATAGTGGTGACCCTTGTGATACTCCACAGGGATTAGACTAGGGTTCTGATTTAAGGTGGTTTGTCTTTACTCTGTATGTTCTTGATTTAAGGAATCCTTGGAACCAAGTGTATACCCTGCCTGAGATCCCTATGGCTTCTAGTATTTGTAGTAGTATGGTGTGGTCTACCAGGTCAAATGCAGCAGAGAGATCAAGTTGAATTATCAACATCCTTCTGCCTTTGCTAAGGTGCTGTCGGGCTGTAGGAGTGTCTCCGTGCTATGGTTGGTTCTAAACCCAGATTGTGATGGGTGAAGTAGGTTGTGGTCTTCCAGGTAGTTTGTGAGGTATCGTGCAACTAGTCCTATTAGTTTAACATATTCTTTTAGTCTAATGTATCCCTCATTTCTACTATATTGTAAACCACTTACTTATGTGCAAGCAGTATATCAAATATAATAAATTAAAATTTGTTTATTTTTTTTATTTCCGTGTGCATTATTTGCCAATTTTGTTTCCAGGCAAAGATCATTTCCAAAACAAACAGCATTCAAGTACTGTGACCAGAGCAGTAAGTAAAATGCTTCTCTGGCAGCTGTTTCACTCACTTCGTAGTGAAGTCTTCCTTTTCTGAGGGAATGCTGTGCCATGTAGATCTGATGAAGCAAAGCAATCCTCTCTACTGCAACCAATATGAGGTTTCATATGTTTAGCATCATGGACAAGGAATGGGAATGGTGGACCAGATTCTATATATGTCACCTAAAAAAATCAGTGCCCAAAATAATCCATGTTTCGCGCTATTCTATAAACTGCGTCTAGTGCGACAGACACTTTATTCCTTAACCTGTGAATAATCAATCCCTTCTCTTGAGAATTCTTGTAGAGAGCCTCATTAGCATTATTTTGCTCTGCCTCCCATCCCTCTGGGCTGTCCAACAATTCCTCAGTTGTCTCTCTGAGGAAAGGGATGTTACCAGTGGTATGCCTCAAGGTTCAGTTCTTGGGCCTGTTCTTTTTAACATTTTTATAAGTGATATTGCTGAAGGGATGTCGGGTAACATTTCCTCTTTACGGATGATACAAAAATCAGCAATAGAGTATATGCCTCGGATGGTGTGAATAACGAAGAAAGACCTAGCGAAGCTTGAAGAATGGTCTGAAATTTGGCAGCTAAAATTTAATGCTAAGAAATGCGAGGTCATGCATTTGGGCTGCAAAAACTCAAGGGTACAGTTTAGAGGGTGAAGAACTTATGTGCACTAGGAACTCAATTTCTCCGTCCCATCCCCATGAGTTTTGTTGCTGCCCCTGTCTCTGCCCCATTTCTGTAAGCTCTGCCTTAATCGCATAAGCACTTATGATTTTAAAGTGTTTGAGGCTTGTGCAGATGAGGATGGAGCTGGCAGGGACAGGAAAAGAACTTGCGGGAACAGGATGGGAAAATGAGTTCCCGTGGAGACAGGGAAAAGTTTGTCCCTGTGTCATTCTCTAATGTACATGACAGACGAGCGGGACTTGAGTGTGATTGTATGTAATGATCTTAAGGGGGCCAAACAGGTTGAAAAGGTGACGGCAAAAGCTAGAAGAATGCTAGGATGCATAGAGAGGTATGGCCGGTAGGAAAAAGGAGGTGTTGATGCCCCTGTATAAGACTGGTGAGACTTCATTTAGAATATGGAGTCGGTCCAGAGGAAGGCTACTAAAATGGTGTGTGATCGTCATAAGGCATATCGGGACAGACTTAAAGATCTCAAAATGTATGCTTTGGAGGAAAGATGGGAGAGGGGCATAAATGTGCATGAGTCGAGTCTTTTTCATTTAAAATGAACCTCTGAAATGAGAGGGCATAGGATGAAGTTAAGAGGTGATAGGCTCAGGAGTAATCTTAAGAAAATACTTTTTACAGAAAGGGTGGTAGATGCATGGAACAGTCTCCCGGAAGAGGTGGTGGAGACAAAGACTGAATTCAAGAAAGTGTGGGATAAGCATGTGGGATCTCTTAGAGAGAGGAAGAAATAATGGTTATTGCGGATGGGCAGACTGGATGGGCCATTTGGCCTATATTTGCCATCTTGTTTCTATGAGATGGTAGGAGCCTGTCTTTTCTGCCTGTGTTTAGTTTTCCATTAAATTCTGTTTTTACTTACCATTTGTGAGGCTTTTTAGTGCTGCAAAGGATCCCAATTTAGGGACATCTCTGGCTGTGGGAGAGTGTAGACTCTGAGGTTGTGGGTCTGCTTCTGAGGGGCAGACTGCTTTCCAGTGCACCCTCTTGGACAGCCTACACTAAATGTTCAGGAGCTCAGGGACCGATCCCTTGGGAGCAAGGATCACTCCAGGTTCGTCCACAGTGGGTTTGAGTGGCTCTGTGGCGTTTTTTTCAGGATCGGGATCAACTGCTTTCCCCCCGTTTGTGTGCGCAGGTTATGGTGGGGGTTAAGGTCTCTGGTTGGTTCGTTGGGTCTGAGAGGCAGTCAGAAGACACAAGCAGTCCAGAGTCCAGGCTTGTTTATGAGTTTATTCATTTGTATCCTATTCAAAGCAGGTCACAGCAAATACACAATATTAAAAATACAGATATACATGCACAATACATCCTTAAAACAGGAAATAACCAGCAAAAAGTCAAATAGAATAGTATCCATATTTCATTTTACAGAACAAGTGTCTCTTCAATAATTGCTTCAATAATCACTTGTTGAGGCAGAAGTTCTTCCTCTAAGCCAGGGGTCTCAAAGTCCCTCCTTGAGGGCCGCAATCCAGTCGAGTTTTCAGGATTTCCCCAATGAATATGCATGAGATCTATGTGCATGCACTGCTTTCAATGCATATTCATTGGGGAAATCCTGAAAACCCGACTGGATTGCGGCCCTCAAGGAGGGACTTTGAGATCCCTGCGTCTAAGCTGTTTGCAGCTTCAACACTTGAAGCTCCTAGCACACAGCATTGCACAGTGAGTAACAGGCTGACAGCCTGAAAAACAAAATTGGGAAGGGGGTTAAATCTTTTTTTGGGAGGGGTTAGAGTAAGGTTCCGCCACCTCTAAAATCCCCAAATCGCTAATTTTTGGACCCCAATGTAGCTCCCCGGGCTGTTTCCCAATTTGAAAACAAAAGCCTCTAGGTGCCTCAAAACACCTCGATTTTCCTTAAAAACAGGTGTGATGGACTCAGGGCAAGATATCTTGGATTCATGCCAAATTTGCGATGGATGGCCGACTGAGAATCATCTGTGTCCCACATGCTGCGCAGCATGTGGTGGTGAATGGGGTGGGGGAGATGCAGAAGCTGCTGGCTTACCCTCCTCTAGTCCCTCAAGGGGTGTTAGTGCCCAGATGGAGCAAGTGCCAGGAAAAAAAAAGTCCAGATTTGAGTTGGTTGAGCAGCGCAAGTGCATCCCCGGAGAAGCGCAGCCCTAGCAAACCAAAGAAGAGTTTGTGAGCATCCAAAGGGGCTATATGGACAGGGGTTTCCCCCTGAATTCATCAGTATGATGTTTGAAGCTTACATGATTAATAAGGGCCGCATGGAATCTGTGGGGATTGCGGCCATGCTGGTGCCAGAGGTTCCCCCCTCCCCCAGGAATGCATTTCACCAGCGAAAGTGCCATGTGCAAAATGGGGAGGTCCCGAGGAAGACTTGGATGAAGAGGGCTGTATTTCAATGCCATTATTCTCCCAGTCAGGGTCCTCTGTAGCAGGAGATGTTGCTTCATCTCTAGGAGGGCCAGATCCAGATCAAGCCCCTGACCTCAGAGAGGACCTGACTATGCCTTTTGCACTTTTTGAAATGATCTTGGAATTCCTCCAGGATTTAAAAATAGAGACCGCACAATATGAGCAGCACAATATGAGCAGCACAAAAGTGCAGACCACCTGTTTTCCCTCTCATCAAGACATTACAAAAATGCTCATGGACCATTGGGAGGTCTCGGAGTGGCCCCTTCGAGTGGCCATAGCGATGGATACTGAATTTAACCAGCTCTTTGTTCCACCGAAAGTGGATTCCCTGGTGGGGTAGGTCACCAAGCGTATTTCTCTTCCTAGTGAAGACAGCATGGTATTGAAGGATGCCCAGGACCACAGATTGGATTTTATTCATAAGAAGCTCTTTGAGGCTATGCCTCAAATTTAAAAGCAGCAGCAGCAGATACTCGATATATTTTATAGTGCCCCAAAGAGCTCAGAAGATTGGAGGAGGTAAATGCGGCCTTCAAGATACCCCATTTCTGGATGGAGATGGTGCAGTCAGTGATTACTTCAGTGGCGCCAGGGGAATTTCTTGCCTCGCTGTATCTGATGGAAGCCTATCTGCACATTCGCATTTTTCCAGAGCACAGGAAGTTTTTGTGCTCCCATGTGCTGGAGCGACACTTCCAGTTTGTGACTTTACCCTTCAGGCTGGCCAGGGCACCATGGACCTTCACCAAGGTGATTGCTTTAGGTGCAATACATCTGTGCAGAGCAGGTATACAAGTACATCTGTATCTGGATGATTGACTGATAAGAGCCCAGTTCAAATTCAAAGGCACGCTAACTGTTCAAAGAATGATTCAGCTGCTGCAGAAGTTGGGCTGGGTGGTCAACTTTTGGAAAAGCCACTTGGAGCCGACACAGATCTTGGAGTATTAGGGAGTATAGTTTGACATGAGGGAGAACAAGGTATTTCTTCCAGAAGCCTGTAGAGAGAAATTTCTGCATCAGATAAAGGGAGTTTCAGAGCGAGGCAGCTCTGATGGCCTGGTATTATTTGCAGGTACTGGGATCAATGGTTGCGACCTTGGACATGGTCACCTGGGAAAGGGCACACTTGCATCCACTCCAGAATGCGCTCCTCTTCTGCTGGTGCCCGCAGAAGGATGCCCTTCAGCAGCAGCTACCTTAGACAGCAGAATCACCTCACAGTCTAGCCTGGTGGTTGGAGCCTTAGTCTCTCATAAGAGGATCTGCATGGGTTATCATGATGACAGACTCCAGCCTACATGGCTGGAGTGCACATTGTGAAGGGCAACCAGTGCAGGGACACTGGTCTCCTTTTCAGAGGAAGTGGTCAGTCGACCGCCTGACTCTTCAGGAATTCAGGAGCACACTGCAGAGCAAAGTGATTTGAGTTTTCTCAGTGCAACAATGATAGCTTATGTCAATTGTTGGGGGGCATCAAGAGTGCTGCTCTACACATGGAAGCCCAGATGCTATTTTGATGGCCAGAGACCTGTCTCTTGGTGCTCTCGGCAAGAGTGGACAATCTGCAAGTGGATTTTCTCAGCTGGAAGACCCTAGATCCTGGGGAGTGGTCACTGTTGCAGTAAGCCTTCACTTGCATTGTGATTCAGTGGGGGCACCTGACATTTGATCTGATGGCATCAGCGGCCAACAAGAAGACGACTTTGTTCTTCAGCTGAAGATAAGAGCCAGAAAGTGAAGGCCTGGATGCCCTGGTGCAACCTTGGCCAAAGGCAAGACTTCTTTACATCTTCCCCCATATCCCATGATAGACAGACTTCTGCACAGGATCAAGATGCACAAAGGGTTGGTGATTCTCATAGCAGCAGATTGGCCAAGGTGACCATGGTATGCAAACCTGGTCCATCTGCAAAGGGATAAAGTCTCAGACTTCCCTGTCATCCGTGACTGTTCACATAGGGCCTAATTGTCCTGCAAGATCCAGATCATTTTGGTCTTATGGCATGCCTCTTGAGCATGCAGCTTTAGCATGTAAAGGCTATTCGGACGGCTATTCGGAAGGCTATTCGGATGGCTGTTCTCCACCCTTTTAAAATGTAGGAAGAAAATGATTCTAACCACATATGCGAAAGCCTGGAAGTGTTTCTAAGCTTGGTGTGCTCAGAGGAGTGAAGACCCAAACTCAGCACCAATATCTGTGGTGCTCATCTTCCTGCAGGATGGTCTGGAAAAAGGATTAGCGGTTGGCTCCCTGAAAGTTCAGATTGTGGGGCTCTCGTGTTTTGGGCCAAAGGTTAAGAACATAAGAAGTTGCCCCCGCTGAGTCAGACCAGAGGTCCATCTTGCTCAGCGGTCCGCTCCCACGGCGGCCCATCAGGCCTAGTGCCTGAACAGTGGTCCCTGATTAATTTTGTAACTTACCTCTAATCCCATCCCTATAATCTACCTCTACTCTTATCTGTACCCCTCAATCCTTTGTCTTCCAAGTACCTATCCAAAGGTTAATAAGAGCACTGTAGCCACACATCCAGGTTTTTGATGGGTGCTTTGTGCCTCTGTCCTCTAGTGTGACAGCCTTTTCTGGCATGGAATCTTAATCTAGTTCTATGGAAGTTAGCTACAGTGCCCTATGAACCTCTAGAGCAGGGGTGCCCACACTTTTTTGACTCGCGAGCTACTTTTAAAATGACTAAGTCAAAATGATCTACCAACAATAAAATTAAAAAAAACACAACGCACACTGTACGCATAGAAAATGTTAATTATCATTCCTATTCCTGGGTTTTTTCAGAGGTCAAAGCTGATGACTATGCACTGTCACCTCAGTAACAACCATACAAAAATAGACAAATACCCACCCCCCTCCCTTTTTACTAAACCACAATAGCAGTTTTTAGCGCAGGGAGCTGCGCTGAATGCCCAGCGCTGCTCTCGACGCTCATAGGCTCCCTGCGCTAAAAACCACTATTGCGGTTTAGTAAAAGGGGACCATATTGTAAAATATAGACAGCATATATAAATTCAGAACTGTGCATAGTAAGTGAAGGGAAGTTTTCATCTCTGGGAATTTACCCAGTTAACTATTAAGTTATTTGGGAAAATTCCTTTGAAAACTGTGGTAATACTGCCTCCACTTTGCTAAATTTAAAATAAAATCATTTTTCCTACCTTGTCTGGTGATTTCATGAGTCTCTGGTTGCACTTTCTTCTTCTGACTGTGCATCCAATCTTTCTTCCCTTCTTTCAGCCTGTATGCTTCAAGTTTCAAGTTTCAAGTTTATTAGGATTTGGTATACCACTTATCAAGGTTATCTAAGTGGTTTTTACAATCAGGTACTCAAGCATTTTCCCTATCTGTCCCGGTAGGCTCACAATCTATCTAACGTACCTGGGGCTATGGAGGACTGAGTGACTTGCCCAGGGTCACAATGAGCAGCACGGGGTTTGAACCCACAACCCCAGGGTGCTGAGGCTGTAGATCCAACCACTGCGCCACACACTTCCTCTCCTCCACACCTCATTCCCTCCCCCAACTTTTTCTTCCTCTCTCCCTGACCTTTCTTTCTTTCTCTCTTCATGCCCCCTTTCTTTTTTTCTGTTTCTCTTCTTTCCTTCTGTCTCCCTGCCTTCCCCCTTTCTTTCTTTCTCCCTGCCCTTCCCCAAGCCACTGCCGCTGCCATCGGGGAACAGGATCCAAACCACCACTAATGGATAAAAGGCCCCAAAGCCAACGCCGACACCTCCCCAAGCTCTCCCTGCTTCGGGCCGACCAGCATTCCTTTCCCCGACGTCAATTCTGCCGTCGGAGAGGAAGTTCCGCCCAGCCAGGCAGCGATTGGCTGGCCCGAACTTCCTCTCCGACGGCAGAATTGACGTCAGGGAGAGGAAGACTGATCGGCCCGATAGATCGCCAAGGCAAAGTGAGTCCTGGGTGATCAACTTTGTAGAATATGCGTAGAAGGTTGTGTGCGTAGAAGGTTGTGTGCATAAATTCCAATTATTCCAATTATTAGTGTTAATAATTGCTTTTTAATTGACAATTATTGGCATGGATTGACTTGTTAACTATTTAAGTTGCACATAGATTTGTGCGTGCAACTTTAGTAGCATACGGTGGGGGCATGAGATAGCTAGGAAAAAACACTTCTGCCTATATCAGATCTGTAGCCAGAAACCCCCAAAACTCCTGGAATAATGTTCTCTTATTAGATGAGTCCAAAATTTAACTTTCTGGTTACAGTAACAATTTCTTTGGCAAAAACCAAACACTGCCCTTCAAAGTAAAAACCTCAGTTGAGCTGTCAAACATGGTGGAGGTATCTTGGTGCAGATCTAATTTTGCGCATTAGGACTTGGATGTCTGGAGCAGCAAAGAACTAGCGATCTTGTTGCGAGCTAGAGAAAGAAAACTGAGAGTAGAGGGATATGGGATAGATGGGATAGATATACCATAGTTGCGGAAGTTGCAAGAAGAGACAGAGTAAAGAGAACAGGAAAGAGAGAGAAATAAAGCTGGAGGATGGAATGAGAAAGTTAGGGGACAGAGAAAGCAAGCTGGGGTGTGTTCATTCTGCAGACAGCTGCAGAGAAAGCATGGAGTTGAGCCTAGTGGGGAGAGGAGAGAAGGGATGACATGTAAGGAAGTGTTTATACTTGGTATATATTGGGGGTATTGAGAGGTCATGAGGGACTTTCAGGAATAAGATTGCTGGAAAGGGTCAAGTGTATAAGAAGAAAACTGGCAGGGTATCCGGCTTGGGGCAGCAATTAGGAGTAGCCTAATGGTTAGTGCAGCAGCCTTAGAACCAGGAGAACTGGGTTCAATTCCCACTACAGCTCCTTGTGACTCTGGGCCAGTCACTAGAGAATGACTTGGTGGCAAAATTCATCACCGTTCCCGTCCCCGCGGATAATTGCGGGAAATAATCCCATGCCATTTTCTAGTGTCTATTTCAACCTCAGTCCTTCTACACCAGCATTCTTCACAACAAAGCTTGAGGGTCAGTGGTTGTGGCCATTCGTACTCTGATTCTTCCCTCTCTCCTTAAAGAATGACATGAAGATGGTTTCCCGCGGTTATCCATGGGGACGGGAACGGTGATGATTTTTGTCACCGTGTCATTCTCTACCAGTCACTTAACCCTCCATCGCCCTAGGTACAAAATAAATACCAATATAAAATATGTAAACTGCTTTGATTGTAACCACAGAAAGGTGGTGTATCATTCAGAATTTTAGACTATTGTGCACAGAATTTTTAATTTTTCTGTACAGAATTCTTTCAGGACTAAAGTTAAAACACAGGCTACCATACTTTTAGTGCTACATTTCAAGAGTTAGCAACTACAGCACAGAGACTAAATTTAAGAGCAAGCTCCTTCCTTCTTTCTTGAACAAGAAGTAGAAAACAGCCAGTAGGACAAATAAATAGAGCAAATTTCACCCTACGCCATCCCCTCTTATATCTTTCTCAAGGCTAGCAGCAACAAAGTGAATGGGTAAGGAAAAAAAAACTTGTAATTTTTGTGTTTTGAGGATTTGATTGTACATCTTACAAAGATCTGTCTGGCCAGACCAATGCTCAGTGATGTTAAATAGCCAGTGGCTTGGCCTTGGAGATCCTGCCAGGTAAATGTGTCCTGAATTGGACCTCTGTTGGATAATGAATACCAGGCTTGATGGACCTAAAGGTCTGACTGAGTATGGCAGTTCTTATGTGCTGTCCCCTTTTACTCAGTGGCACTACAATATCCAGAATGCAGTCTGATAACAGATGCTTGGCACACATTTGATGTCTAGTATATAGACTGTGGTATTGTGCAGCCTATCCGTGCTCCTATTTCTCCTCTTTGGTCATTGATAGTGAACTCTTAAAAGAGCACTTGTAACTCCCACATAATGCTTTCCTCCTCTTTTCTCTAGCTTGGGATCTTTCTTATCTGCCACCCAACTCAAGCAGGGTTGTGAATGTATGGAACAAGCTGCCAGTGGAGGCACATATTTAAGAAAGCATTGGTTAAACACAGAGGAGCCTTAGCTGTGGGAAAGCAAAGGTAAAAGCTGATACAAAGCAGAACCTGCAATAGAAAAAGAAAATGGGTAAGTTAGAGGTGTCTGGCAGCCTCTACAAATACATTATTTAATGAGGCCTGGCATTAGGATCATGCAGTACAGCAAAAAAGCACAACGGACCTCAATGAACAGTCCTTTGTGCTTTTTTGATGTATTGCATTTGGTGTGCTCTGTTCTCTCTGCTGATCATTATGATCATGCAAACAGGGTAACTGCCATGGGCTCCCATACTATAGGGGTCCCAAAGCCTTCTCAAAGCTGAAGGAGGCATAGACTTTTGGTAGACTTTGGGATCTCCTCAGTTTTTGCCCTGGGCCCAGCCTACCATTGGTGGGTATTTAATTATGCACTTATTTTGGTTGACAGGAGGTTAAGCCTCCTTGTTTGTTTATGGATAGAGTATAATTATATCCCCAACAGGGTCAGAAGACAAACAATACCAGTGCTAGAAATTTGGCCTCAGATAATACACCAGGTCCCAGTTTTCCTTCTAGAAACTATGGTTCTGATTCTGTAAATGGCACCGTGGAGCGTAATTGTCAATCATCCACTAGGCGCTGTTTATAGAATCACGCCTAGTGGTGCCTAAGCGGTCTTAGGCACCAGTAGGCCAGGTTTGTTTTTTTTTGGGCCTAAACAAGTGTCTAAGTCAAGCCACACCCAAAATCCACCCAGACTCTCCACTTAACCAAACCTACTTTCTGGTAGGCACCTCAAACTGAGTTAGATGCTTACCAGCTAAAATGAATTGGTTTTTAATGGCACTTTTCAATTAACCGTGACAATTAAGCCTAGTTGAATAATTAAGTTATGGCCTAGATTGGCTAGGTGCGCCAATCTAGGTGCCTCACTTCAGGCGCTATTTATAAAATCTGAGCCTATGTGGCACAAACAGGTCACAGTATAATATATTAGTAGAACAAGTAGAGGTATCTGTCATCAAAGCAAAGCAAGAAAAAAAAAATAGGAACAAGGCCAACTAGCAGGTAGTATTGAAAAGTTTATTCACTAAGCACAACTATTCATTTATAGCAAATACCAACAGTGCACTTAATTCCTTGAAGCACAACCGTTCAAAGAACAGCAGATTCTCTAGTATAGTACATTTGTATAAAGTATTAGTTGTCCTCCCCATTCTCCTTCCCACAGTATCCCTAGTCTCATATTTAGTCAGGAGTGCAACTGGGCTGGTGGCTGCTGTAAGTTCAGAAGGATCTGTGGGGCCTGCCCTGGCCCTGCTTCTCTGTTGTCTCAGAGTTCTACCTCTCTGGCTTGCTCACCTGCTGGACCTTCTTTCCTCCCAAAGGGGTCACTGTTCTACCACCTCTCAGCCTCAGGGCCTTGCAGCTCCATCTTTATGTGACTAGCACTAAGAAAAGTTTGCAGCAGACCTACAAGTACTCATTGAGTTTAACATAACAAAGTATGTTTTCAGTTTTGCCAGGAACCTAATTAGTAGGGATGCACTAGAGTTGTATCTCCCAGACACCACAGATCAACAGTAAATTAATGGAAATGCTTTCAAAAGAGAGAATAGTAAAGATTTTGGAATCCAATGGATTACAGGACCTGAGGCAACATGGATTCTCACTAGCAGCAGGTCTTGTCAGACAAATCTGATCAATTTCTTTGACTGGGTGACCAGAGAATTGGATAGAGGGAGTGCTCTAGATGTGGTGTATTTAGATTTTAGCAAAGCCTTTGACAGTGTTTCACATAGGTGTTTAATAAATAAACTGTGCCCATGGTATGGGCCCCAAAGTAATGGACTAAGTCAGGAACTAGTTGAGTGAAGGCGACAGAGGGTAGTAGTCAATGGAGATTGCTTTGAGGAAAGTGATGTTACCAGTGGTGTGCCTCAAGGTACAGTTCTTGGGCCTGTTCTTTTTAGCATTTTTATAAGTGATATTGCTCAAGGGCTGTTTGATAAGATTTGCCTCTTTGTGGATGATACCAAAATCTACAATAGAGTAGACTTCCCTAATGGTGTGGATAACATGAGGAAGGGCCTAGCAAAACTTGGGGAATGGTCCAAAATTTTGCAACAAAGATTTAATGCTAAGAAATGTAAGGTCATGCATTTGGGCTGCAAAGAAACAAGGGAACAGTATAGTTTAAGAGGGGAAGAACTTTTGTGCATGATAGAGGAGCAGGACTTAGGTGTGATAGTATGTAATGATCTTAAGATGGCCAAGCAGGTTGAGAAGGTGATGATGAAAACTAGAAGATGCTTGGGTGCATTGGGAGAGGAACGGTCAGTAGGAAAAAGGAGCCATTGATGCCCCTCTATAAGACTCTGGTAAGACCTCATTTAGAATATTGTGTACAGTTCTGAAGACTATACTCAGTGTTCTCCCCAGAAATTTTTCCAGCCGGGTGGCATGAAAAAGTAGCCGGGTGGGGCGGGATGGGAATATTAACCCCCTCTTTTACTAAGGTGCGCCAACATTTTTAGCACGTGCAAATTTTGCAACAAAGATTTAATGCTAAGAAATGTAAGGTCATGCATTTGGGCTGCAAAGAAACAAGGGAACAGTATAGTTTAAGAGGGGAAGAACTTTTGTGCATGATAGAGGAGCAGGACTTAGGTGTGATAGTATGTAATGATCTTAAGATGGCCAAGCAGGTTGAGAAGGTGATGATGAAAACTAGAAGGATGCTTGGGTGCATTGGGAGAGGAACGGTCAGTAGGAAAAAGGAGCCATTGATGCCCCTCTATAAGACTCTTGTAAGACCTCATTTAGAATATTGTGTACAGTTCTGAAGACCATACTCAGTGTTCTCCCCAGAAATTTTTCCAGCCGGGTGGCATGAAAAAGTAGCCGGGTGGGGCGAGATGGGAATATTAACCCCCTCTTTTACTAAGGTGCGCCAACATTTTTAGCACGCGCAAAGTTTTCCCGCGCTATGCGGGAAAACTAACGCCAGCTCAATGCTGGCATTAGCGTCTAGCGCACATGGTAATTCTGCACACGATAAGCACACCATTATCGCTACTTAGTAAAAGGAGCCCTAAATGTGTAATATTTTTATTAGTTAATTATTATTATTTTCCAATGCTCAATATGACTTCCTTTTTTAAGGTTTGACATTTGTGCCAGAATATTTTTACTAAATTTAAGAAGCATCCAATGCTAGAAGGGAATAATTAGATATTTGCCCTCTTTCAAATGGTATAGAGCAGTGGTCTCAAACTCACGGCCCGGGGACCACATGTGGCCCGCCAGGTACTAATTTGAGGCCCTCGGTATGTTTATCATAATCACAAAAGTAAAATAAAACAGTTTCTTGATCATATGTCTCTCTAACTATAAATTACAATATTATTTTTAAGACTTAGTCAAAAGGAAAGATTTATAAACTATAAAGAGTTTTACCTCATGCAAAATTGTCATTTCTTTAATAAGACATTAATTATGTTTACTGAGGCCCTCCAAGTACCGACAAATCCAAAATGTGGCCCTGCAAAGGGTTTGTGTTTAGACCACTATCTTAGAGTAAGCATGTCTCAGTAAGACAGTTTGGTGGGCATTCTGGATTTACCATCTTTGGCTAAGCCTACGGATTCGGTGCAAGAAAAGCCTTAGACTCTCAGGACAGTTTGGAGAGCAATTGAGAATTTGAGAACTTTTGTCAGAATTTTGCTTTTTTAAATGTTTTTGCAATGCATTCCCCAGGTGTAAGTTTAGAATCTGTACTATCATAGAGTTTCTGGCTTCTCTACCTTTCAGCAATTGCAACAAGGGCACAGAGGTTAGATTGAAACAGCAAACTCTGCCCCATCTCCTCAAACAAGAAATGGAAAAATAGCTGGTAGCGAAAAAAACTTTATTTTACTCCACGCCCTCTCACCCCCCAGGACTATAATATGGAGGAAAGGGACTCATTCAGATTTAGCTGACTGAATGGAGAACATCAGGAAGTGAAGCTGGAAAGCATCCAGAAAAAGCAGGCTCATTTTTAAGTTAATGGTTAAGCCTATCTGCCACAGCTTTCAAAATTTTGTCACTGGCACTTAAATCTCTGAGGAAAAAAAAAACCTGTCATCAGTATTGCTTGTTGAAGATTTGAATACACACTTTATAAAAGGGGTCTATCAGACCGGACTGATGCTCAGTGACATTGAATAGTTTGTGACTCAGCTATGCCATCCCCTTCAGTAGCACTACAGCGTCCTGAGATTCAGTTACCAGATTGCCCTCTGGATAAGTCCAAAGTCCTAGAGTGTGGAGACTGCAAACTGTTGCATTCTGCAACACACGCCTCCAAGCCCTGTGAATCCTCTGTGTGCCTCATCAAGGGTTTTGATTGCGAACTATTAACAGAATACACATAACTCCTGAGTATGTCTCTTTTCCATTTCTCTAGCTTGGGGTCTTATGTGTAGCCAGCTCCTTTACTTTCTGCGCATGAATCGCATGGCAGGGACACTCTGATGTGGCACTACGGATAAGAAAGTTGTATGAGGGCTGACGAAGCATATGCTGTGAGGTGGCTTCTGTCTTTAGCTTTAAGCTGTGTTTGGCTGATTTCAGGGTGTGCGTAGATTCAGTGCAAATATTGCTCTACTGTCACATTCCGACAGTGAAGGGACAGCAGTCATAATGCTCCTCTGTCATAACCCAGCTTGCATCTGCTTACAGGCTCTTCTGTACCTAATCAAGGTGTTCTGAGTAAGTTCTGGAAGCATTGTCATGCATGGTATTGTGAAAGGATGGGGTTCTAGAACTAATCTCATAGCCTAAGGCAGAGGGGGTGGTTACTTCAGGAGTAATGGACAAAAGGAAATTTTTCTGCACAACAAGGTTGTAGATGCATGGGACAGTCTTCCAATGGAGGCATGCGTTAAAGAGCACATGGGCTAAACACAGAGGAGCCTTAGCTGTGGGGAACCAAAGGTAACGCCTGATATCAAGCGGAACCTATAGAAATATAGGAACATAGGTAGGTTAGACATAACATTTCAGTAGGGTTTAGTTTGAGTTTTTGACTTGGTCAAGTCAAATCAACTCACTCTGAGCCCATCGCAGTCTGCATTATATTTTAATGCCAACCACTGTGGACCTTTTATACTATCTTCAACTCACTGAATTCATCTCTAGAATTTTCTGGTATAAAGCAGAAATCATAGCTCCATCAATGCTGCAAAGCTGTCTGTTTTCTGATGTGGCAAAGCAGCTCTCTCTTATTGCTGCAGATTGTGTTCATGCAGTTACTTTCAAGAAAGGAACTGAGTAGGAATGGTATTCATGGGAGAATAGCCAGGAGGAAATAAGACGCTATAAAGAACATGTTTGCCCATATGTGGAAGCCTGCCACCTAGCGGTAAAGCCATGATATTACCACTAGAGGTCTTGGCTATATTGGATTTGGCTGAGACACAAGGCAGGAGCAAATGGGCATCACTTCAACTCCAGTAGACACCAGAGACCCCCCAATAAGGTCAGGGGGTGAGGGGCCTGATAGAGTAGGGTCTTGGGCCCTGTCTAATTACCCCAAGGGTTGTGGGATTTTTGCTCACAGATAGGCTCCTCCCTTGCTGGGGGTGGGGCTGTTTGGGAGGAGTTTCAGTGTCATTAAAGAGGGCCTGTTTGGCGAGGTCAGGTGCTACCAGGTTAGAGCTGTGATGGGGAGTGCCACTGAGGCAAAGTTCCTCCGGAAGGGAGGATTTGTTGACAGGGTGATGTTCCTCTAGAGGTTTCTATGCAAAGAGGAGAGGTTGATCCAGAGGGCTCAAACAGTATAGAAGTGAGCAGGCATTGTTGGGGCTTGATTGAAGGACTGTAGATGATGGGGTCTGTAGCAAAGGGAGGACTCTTAGAAAGCTGCTCCTACATCTATGTGTTGGAGAGGGGGGAAATGTACCAGGGGCTGCTGAAAAGTTCTCAGCTCAACCAAGATGAAAATGATGTGGAGCCATGAAACTTACAAGCTATTCCACACTTTTCTTGACATTTTTCATTTCATATCATTGAAACAAAAAGTGTTAAGAAAAGTGTGGAATAACATGTAAGTTTCGTGGCTCCACATCATTCTCTTCTTTGTTTAGCTGAGGACTTTTCAGCATCCCCTCATATGTTTGTTTTTAATCCCAGGTGCAGCTTTCTAAAATAGCTGCTCCCTCTAGATATGGAGAGGCTTGAATGTTCAGCCCTGTTCCTATTATACCAGAGGTTTTATATTTCGCAGGGCCATTTGTAAAATAGTATGGGAATTTGACATGTTATGTGTGCTGTCTACTTTCAACGTTCTGTCTAAAATCTGCCTCTAAATGTACTATAAAATGACTTAATAGAGTTTATGATTTGGTTTTGTCCAAGACATGGTCCAGCCTTAAAGCTTTTGATGCAAGACCTAACAGCTAAAAAAGGTGTCACTAGTTACTGAATGATTCACATACCTTTTCCACTCAAGGATGTTTATTATTGGGATAAATAATCAAATTACAGTCAAACCATCGGTTTGTAAGTAACGTGGTTTGTGAGTGTTTTGCAAGATAAGCAAAACACTCAAGAAAATCATGCCTCGCAAACCGAGCGTTGACTAGATTTGCGAGCACCCTCTCGAGCACTGGCATCACCGCCCATGAAGGCCCCTCCCCCCCCCCCACCCGAGAACCGGCATCGTGCCACCCCCGGCGAACCGACATCACCCGCACAAACACAAGTCCTTACCCTGATCTGGCATCGGCACGCAGCACCAACTCACAGGAGGTGCCGGTGGCTGAAGACCCTGCCTCTTGCCTGGATTGGGCCTTGAGCATCTGCGCATGCTCAAGGCCTTCTGGCTCCCGCTCTCCCCGAGAATCTCGGAGAGAGCGGGAGCTAAAAGGCTTTGAGCATGCGCAGATGCTCAAGGCCCAACCCAGGCAAGAGGCAGGATCTTCAGGCACCGGCACGTCCTGTGAGTTGGTTCTGCGTGCCGGTGCCATATCAGGGTAAGGACTTGTGTTTGGGCGGGCGATGCCGGTTTGCCAGGGGTGGCAATGCCGGTTCTCAAGGGTGGGGGGATGGAAGCACACCAATGGTCTCGGGGGTGGAGGGATCTTTTTGGGATGTGGTGGGGTGAGGTGGAGCAGCGCCGGTGTCCTCAGAGGGGACGACGACGACCAATCAAGCGAGTTTCCCTTACTTCCTATTGGGAAACTCGCTTTGATATACGAGTAATTTGGTTTTACGAGCATGCTTCTGGAACGAATTATGCTCGTAAACCAAGGTTCCACTGTATATTCTTTTCGTATGAGTTATTTATTCAGTGGTATTATCTTTCTCTCTTATTAGAACTTTAGTTAGGATCTAATCATGTTTTTAATATAAACTATGCTAAAATACAGGGAGCTCACACTTTTTTCTTAGCAGTATAATATATATGACTTTATTTCTGCTATAACCCAGTATTGCTCCCTCTCTAGCTATGGCTATGGTTTCAACTTGACCTACAAAAAATAATTATTTGGGGGTCTTAGCTGGTGTAAGGTATGAGAATGAAGCCTTGCTATACATTTTTAGAGGAAAAGGTAAACTGAGGTTCTAATTTTGTACTGTTAAGGTTTAGGAGAGCACAGAGCACAGAAAGATGTATTTAAGCCTCCATGGACTGGCCAAAATGTTAATATAGATACATTTTCTGGATACATTTTCTCATTGCTAGCTTAAGGCAGGTTAACTTCAGATGCATCGCATATTTCCATCTTCTGGAGGCATTCCATCTAAGGCAGTGTCTCCCAAACTTTCTCGAGCCAGGGCTCACTAAAGGTACTGGTCATGGCTTGAGGCACTCAGAAGTGCTCCTATGTCGTCGTGATGACATCACGCGTATATGTGACATCATCATGTCAACGTCCGTGCATGTGCCGAGGCCCTCCAGATGGGCTCTGAGATGCCAGTAGGGGGTGCCAGCAGGGAAGAGGGCCAGAGAGAAGGAGAAGCACTGGTGCCAGTTGATTGCCTACAGCAGTGTTTCTCAACTACTTCAAGCTAAGTACCCCATAAGTATAACAAATATCAACTGAGTACCCCAACCACAGACCTCCCTAGGCCAACCCAAGCTCTGCCCCAGATCCCATCCCCTTTACTAATTGTAATGCAATTTTTTTCCCATTCATTTTTCATATACACACAATATTCACAGCAGTTATAAATTCTCAAAACTGGCACATTTCAATCACTATATTGAAAATAAAATCATTTTACCTACCGGCAATCCACTGCAGGCTGCAGTAATTTGCTTTAAAGGTGAGACCAGGAGGCCAGGGGGGAAGTTGGAGGACATTAGAGAGAAGGGGGAAACATGCAGGACTTCAGCAAATCGGACAGCGCTGGCGCCTCGGCACACAATGTGAGATACACTGGTCTAAAGGCTAGATTTATTAACCTGCGTTAATGAACTTTTAATACAAGTAACAATAGAAGGGCCTAAGTTAAATATTGCATTTAGGAACCCTTTACTAATGCTTAGCACACATTAATGGTATTAACACTCAATATCTGCCACCATGACCCATTGATATCTGGCAACTGAAATTCAGTTCAAAGAAGTGCAGAGTGATGCATTTGGGGAATAGAAATCTGAGAAAGAGGTATGTGCCTGGAGGCGAGAGGCTGATATGCACGGGCGGGGAGAGGGACCTTGGGTTGATCGTGTCTGAGGATCAGAAGGTGACGAAGCAGTGTGACAAGGCGTTAGCTGTAGCCAGAAGAATGTTAGGCTGAATAGAATGAAGTGTAACCAGCAGAAGAAGGAGATGTTTATGCCCCTGTACAGGTCATTGGTGAGGCTCCACTTGGCATATTGTGTTCAGTTTTGGAGCTGTATCTAGTTAAGGATATAAGAAGTTAAGTTTTGGAGCTGTATCTAGTTAAGGATATAAGAAGACCTGAAGCAGTCCAGAGGAAAATGGTAGGAGGTTTGAGCCAAAAGAAGTATGAGGAGAGACTAGAGGACTTTAACATGTATTCTCTGGAGGAGAGGAGGGACAGGGGTGGACATTTAAATATTTTAAAGGTATAGGACCAAATCTTTTCCAGAGAAGGGAAAGCTGGAGGTTATTAATTGAGTAAAACTAGAGGACATTAATTGAGGTTAGAAACATAGAAAGATGACGGCAGATAAGGGCTACAGCCCATCAAGTCTGCCCATACCATTGACCCACCCTTTTAAGTCTACTGGCCCCTAAACTTTACTGACCTGCTCTATTAAGTCTATATCCTAGCAACCCTATTCATTGGTATGACCCTCGCAGTGATCCCACATAGGTATCCCATTTATTCTTGAAGTCTGGGATACTGCGGGCCTCGATCACCTGTTCTGGAAGCTTGTTCCAATGCTCTATCACTCATTCCGTGAAGAAGTACTTCCTGACGTCTCCACGAAACTTCCCTCCCCTGAGTTTGAGCGGATGTCCTCTTGTGTTTGAGGGTCCTTTGAGAAGAAAGATATCATCTTCCACCTCGACTCATCCCGTGATGTACTTAAATGTCTCAATCATGTCTCCCCTCTCCCTACGCTCCTCGAGAGTATAGAGCTGCAATTTGTTCAGTCTTTCTTCGTACGAGAGACCCTTTAGCCCTGAGGTTGAGGGGTTGTGGACTTAAGGGTAATGTTAGGAAATTCTTTTTCATGGAGAGGGTGGTGGATGCTTGGAATGACCTCCCGAGGTAGGTGGTGGAGAGGAAAACGGTGATGGAATTTTTTTTTTTAAATGGGATAAACACACAGGATCTCTAATTGAAATACGAATGGGCAAACTTTCACATTCTGAATCCCGCAACAAAGATGGTTTGGAAGGGCTGGCGTGGGCTTTGGCTCCAGTGATTGGGGCCTGGGGACAGTGCTGGGTAGACGTCTAGGGTCTGTGACCCAGAAATAACAAAGAAAAAATATATTTTAATTGAATCATGAAATTTTTAATGTATGTAATTACAGAGCAGACTGGATAGACCGTTCAAGTCTTTATCTGCTGTCATTTGCTATGTTACTATATTATGGGCATGGAAGCAGATAACGTATATAACAGACATTAGTAAAAGGGGCCTTTAGTTTTATATGAGGCAGTAGAGGTTGATGTTTCTTTCTTAAGGTCACAAAAATATCATCAGCAGGATGTGAGCTATGGCTTTCCTGGTTCTCAACTTGCTTCTTTAGCTACTGGCTATATTTCCACTTTTTTGGGTAAGTTAAGCAAGAAGAATGATGTTTGTCCCCAAAAGTGGTTGTACTTATGTGATCATTCAGAGATGTACTTCATGGCTTTAATCGGATTTTTGTTTGGTCTGGCAGCATATTTTCAGTATCAAGATTATAGAAGCGAGGTAGGGAAAGAATGAACAATATTATTTCCCAGTTACAGAACTCTTGAATTTAGAGATTTGCTCAGAGTTGAACACCAAAGCAGTTGGTATTTACATTATAGGAGTTATAACTCTTTGTTCATGTACTCTTAACCATTCAGCTACATCCCTTTCCTTTTCAATTGCCAACAGAAATAAATATGGGATTTTGTTGATTAGAGCTTTTTTTTTCCAGCTCTGTACACATGAGAAATTTATAAGTGCGTATCTCTCATGAACCAGTATGCAGTGCCAAAGTTGCCAAGGGTGAGCTATAGCAAAAAGTTAGATTTACTGCCCAAAAGAGTGCGATTTTTAGATGGTGTTTCCAAACTTTAAATCTAGAAAAAATGTAAGTGTAGTTAATTTTCAAATGGAGAAAAGTGCAAAATGTTTGCTTTTATGTTGCCTCTGAAAGGAGGAAGAAAGAATGCAAGCAATATGATACAAATTTCAGAGGAATTTGCCCAGGTAACTTGAGTTGTTGTTATTAAGTGCCATCGACTTGTATTTGAGTCCAAGTGACTTGATAATGATATGAAGTTTTCATGGCAGAGTATAGAAGTAGATTGCTGGGCCTTTCTTCTGCACAGTATAAATTCAGTGTTGTCGCTGTTGTCGCATCAAATGGGATCCTTTGCTCGCTGCCCATGGTTAGTTTGACATCTCCGCTATAGGAGACCCTAATGGTAGTGAAACTACCGACGGTATAACCTTTCAGCTTCACAGGTGTGCGCAAGCCCAAGTGAAAACTGCTTTCTACTCGGTGATTAAAACTTTTCATATAGGTATTACAGCATATATAGTTGTAAATGCAGGGGAAGGCAAACTATGCAGGAAGGAGTGCTAGGATTTCTTCCTACTGGCAGGGCCATTTGGTTTTTCTTCTCTTAAGCTTGCCACTCCTAAAAGCAGTGAGTGAGGCAGCTTTCAAATGAGTGTGGCACATATCTAATTATTGGGACTTTGCATCTCTGCAGTGCAGATGAGAAGAGTAAGATGAACAAGTGTATGCAGAATACCTAAGGTGACCACACGTCCCGTTTTGAACGGGACCGTCCCGTTTTTAGGTCCCCTGTCCCGTTGTCCCCACACACAGCTTCGGGATGCCGAAATGTCCCGTTTTGAGGGACAGCATCCCGAAGCTGTGCGCGGAGACAATGGGACAGGCGATCGCTTCCCCTCCCTGCCGCATCAAAGCCATCCTCCCTCCTTCCCTTCCTCCAGCGCCCGATTCAACCCCCTCCCCTGGGTCTGCAGCCACTGCTGCTTGCCAGCCTCTCTCCTTACCTCCCTTCAGTGAGGACCAGAGTGAGGCTTGGTAGATCCTGAGAGGAGCTATTGGAGCCTCAAAATGAGGCATGCAAGGTAATGAAAGAAACCATTGAAGCCCCAAAATGAGACTTGGATTGCTATCAGTGCAGCAATTGCAGCTCCAGAACGAGGCTTGATTTTCACAGCACAAGAGCCAGAGCTACACTGGTTGAATAGTTTATGCCTCCCAAAAATACAAGTAGCAGCCAAGAAACCGAGGTAGGCAGGGAACAGGGGAGAGGAAAACCGGACAAATTCTCACATTTTAGACAGACGTCCAGAACCTCCTTTTAAAAAGAGGACTTATCTGGCTAAATCCGGACGTATGATAATCCTAGATAGAAGAGGAGGGGGAATGATGGGGGGGGTTGTGAGGGCTCCATTGAAAGCTTCTGGGTGGCAAGCAGCGGCGGCGGACTAGGGGAGGGGGGTGTTGAATTGGTGCTGGAGGGAGGTGGAGAGAGAGGCCGGCGGTGGACCCGGGAGGGGTCCAGATTCAGAATCTCGGAGAGAGCGAGACCAGAAGGCTTTGAGCATGCGCAAATGCTCAAAGCCCAGTCCAGTCCGGCACAGGGAAGAGGAAGGATCTCCCTTGCACCACCCAGCCCAGCCCAGCCCAACGAGGGAGGATCTTCGGGCACTGGCACGTCCTGTGCATTGGTGTTGGTGCTGGTGCCCAATCGGGTAAGCGACCGATGTCTTTGCGGTGCTGGGGGGGATGCCGGATCGCACTGAAAAAAAAAATTTGTATAATGCGCTCACACATATAACGCGCATGGTTATACTCAGTTTGTAAAATCGTGTATAACGCGTGCGTTATATGCATGAAGATACAGTAATAGATGTCCCCTTTTGATGAAAAAAATAAATGGTCACATTAAGAATACCAAATGCATTATTTCATCTGTGGTACCAGCTGGTTTGAGAGCTAGATTTCCTACAATATGTAGTCTGGTTGCACAATTCCATTGTTTAGAACAGAGGTCCATCTTGTCCAGTGTTGTGATTCTGGCACTACCAAGTAAGGTGCTCAGTATTCAAATTAGGGCTGTTCTCCCTTCCAACTTCATGATTTAGGAATAAATTGAACTCGGGCCTATAGTTAGTCTGCCAAAAATTTTTAAGCCCTTTTTGAACCCAGCTAGATTATTTGCATCCACATCCTGTGGTAATCAGGTTCCGAGTTAATGCATCATATAAAGAAATACTTCCTTTCGTTTGTTTTAAACCCGCTGTCTGGTATAGTTTAATTGTTTTCCTCCTATCTTTTTGTGCTGTTGAGACATTTATGGGCCTGATTTTTTTCTAAGCATTTTTTCCTCATAGACACAATGGGAGGAGTGCATTAGTATGAGAAATCACACTCTTAATTTTATTTATTCAAAACATTTATAATCCACTCCATCTACAATTCTGAGCGGAGTACATAAAATTAAATGATACAGGCAATAACATGATATAATCTTGACAGTATTTTTTTAATAGCCTAATCAATGACTAGGAAATTTGAGCTCTGATATTTAATGGCTGAAAATGTTGTGCGATTTGCTCGGTGTCGGTGACTCATTTCCCTTCTTATACAACATTGATCATTGCATTTTGACATATCTCCCCATAAAAGATAAAATATAATTTGGTATTATTGATACTCCCTGATAACAGCTGTTCCAGTATCTACTGTACATCCTTGCCTCTGTTCATTTTATTTCCTCTCCTAAATATAGAACATGTCATATTTTTACATATCTGATAATGAAATGATAAAGCTTGATTATGGTTAACAGAGTAAGTAGAAGATTAAAACTCTATTTAAATTGTCTACATATCTCATTTATCTCCACCATGTTTTTCTTTAGTTGTGTCTTTCTTTTTCTAGCATGGCAAGCTCTAGTTTTTTGAATCTCTTCATATGGAAATTGTTCAATACCCTGTTGTATCATATCTTGGTACCTTTCTAGGTGTACTCTCGGAGGGGGGATGAGGCAACCTGAATTGCACATGCTATATAGGGAGCATGTGCTTCATGGATTCTATAGGGGCATGATGATGTTTTCTGTTATGTTTCTAAATACAGTGGTGCCTCGCATAAAGAACGCCTCGCACAGCGAACGCTGCACACAACGAACTTCATGTCATGATTCATACAACGAACTTCGTTTCACACAACGAAGTCGCCCGAGCTTCCACGATCGCTGCCGATGTATTGCATCCTTCCGCGCAGGCACTGCAGGCAGTCGTTAGTCACTGCGCTTAACGCGTTTCACATAACGAACTTTTTGCATAACAAACTTGCTCCTGGAACGAATTAAGTTCGTTGTGTGAGGCACCACTGTACATTGTCTTATTTGTTCTTACATGCTGCAATTATTTTTTCTTTTGCCTCCAATTTACACTGAGTAGTGTTTTTGAAGAAATGTCCATCCTGACTCTAGGGTTTTTTCATGACTGCATCTGCTACTGGTTATGAGATGATTAGATTACTTTTGTCCATATATTACCTCACACTTACGGTACTTTGCTAACACTCATTCTACTTCATTGCTTTTTCACTCAGGCTTTTTCATTCATTTTTGTGAAGCAGTTTTTAGCAACTACTGTATAGTCCTAGCAAACTGTTCGGGTATAGTCCAAGGTTATGGGGTACCAAGAGGTGGGGGGCGGGGAGTGGTGTGGGGTCTGCCCCAGGTGCACAGTCTAAGGGGGTGCTGCTTTCCTGAACCAGTAGTGGTAAACTTTAAATTCAGTCATCTTGGGACCTTCCCCGTAGCTACCATTCCACCCCCTCCAACGTCACTTCCTTGTTCCAGAGTAGAACTGGCAGCCACGAGGAGTTGCAGCAAGATCCTGTGAAGACTACATTTAAGCTTGTAGCTGCTGCTGCTGGTTCGAGAATCATACAGCAGCGGCAGGGAAGTGAAAGGGGCAAGATACTGGATGGCATTGGGGTGAAGGGAGAGAGAAGAGAGCAGGATACTGGTATGGAAGGATGGTGGAGGGAGAGAAAGGGGGTAGATGCTGAAGGAATGGATGTGCAGAGAGAGGTAGAGAGAAACTGAAGGGGGAAGGATAATGGATGGAATTGGGTTGGAGGGAGAGAAAGGGGGCAGATGCTGATGGAATTGGTGTGCAGAGAGAGGGAGAGAGAAACAGAAGGGGGAAGGATAATGGATGGAATTGGTTTGGAGGGAGAGAAAGGGGGCATATGCTGATGGAATTGGTGTGCAGAGAGAAACAGAAGGGGGAAGGATAATAGATGAAATCGGGTTGGAGGGAGTGAAAGGGGGCAGTGAAAGTGGGATGAAGGATGAGAGAAAGGGCAGGCATTGGATGTAAGTGGGGAGGGGAGAGGGGAGCCTATGCTGGATGGAGATGGGGATGGAAGAGAGAAGGGAGCAGATGCTGATGGAAGTATAGAGAGGAGAGAGAAAGAGGGGAGCAGACACTGGGAGAGAGGGGGCAGATGCTGGATTGAAGTAGACAGAGAGAGGAGAAGATGCTGTATGGAAGGGGTAGAGAAAGAGGGCACATGATGGAAGGATGAGATAAATAAAAAAGGATACATGTTTGATAGGGTGAGGAGGATAGAGTTAGTGAAATACTGGAGGGGGTGAGAGAAAGAGGTGGCAAGCTGTAGGTAGACACAGTGAAAAAGGAAATTGAGGGCTGGATAGTAAGAATTTAATCTAGACAGATGCAGAAAATAAATTGAGAAGGAAGATGAGGGAAGAAAAAGAAAGGGAGAGGAGAGAGTGAAATGCCAGACGATGGGAGTGGGGTATGGTGAGGGAAGGAAAGGAAAGGAGAGAGTGAAATGCCAAACCATGGGGGTGTGGGAGAGGGAAGGAGAGCAGAGGAGAGAGATACCAGACAAATGGGGGTGGAGGGAGAGATGGAAGAGGGAGGCAGTTTCTGGAAGGGGGCATAGAAGGAGAGAAGATGCCATATAGAAGGGGCAGAGAGAGGGCAGACAGTGGATAGAAGGAAGAGAGTGACAAGAAGATGAGGAAAACAGAAACCAGAGAAGACAAAGGTAGAAAAAAATTTCTACTTATTTTTTTGCTTTGTTGATAAATATTTATAAATAGAAAATGGAAATAAGGTGATCTTTTTATTGTACTAATTGTAATAAATTTTTGACTAATTCAGAGACCAAAACCCCTTTCCCTTAGATCAGGGCCGGATACCGTAACAGCAGTATACTTTACTAACCTGAGAAAAGAGGTTTTGGCCTCTGAAAGTTAATTGAAAAATGTATTAGGCCAATAAAATGGTGTTATCTTATTTTCCATGTTTTGTTTTATTCCCCTTTTTGGCCCCCTTTGATAAAGCCGCATTAGGCTTTTTTATTGCCAGCCATAATGATATTAGCTCCGACACTCATAGGAATTCTATGAGCACTGGAGCTTTTACCGCCAAGGCAAGAGATAAAAAAGCCTAATGCGGTTTCATAAAAGGGGGAGTGAGTTCTTTGTTAATTTGTAAAGTGATGATTGCTATTTCTCTGTTTTTTCAAATTTACATCTGCTATCCTTATATTTTGCACAATATTAGGCATGCATCACTATTTCTGTGGTGTTACATTGTATGCAGAGTCCAGCTTCTGCTTCAGAAACGAAAATCCAGACCCATGGCCCCATCCTGTTCATCCAAAGTCACGCCCCATTCCGCCCCAGCCCCACCCCCTCAACCTGGTGGCTTGTCGGGAGGGCATCTGCATATGTGCTGGTGTGATGCAATGATGCCACACACATGTGCATGATGTCACTATGTTGCATCTCACGCATGTGCAGATGCCATCCCATTGTCACTGCTAGCTGGAAGCTTTTCAAAACCCGTATATGTCTGGGGAAATCCGCACGTCTGGTAACCCTAAACCTTTGCCTACATATTTCTATTTTACACCCCTCCCCCCCCCTTTACAAAACTGTAGCACAGTTTTTAGCGCCGGCCTCGGCAGCAACAGCTCCAACGCTCATAGAAATTCTATGAGCGTCAGAGCTGTTACTGCCATGGTCAGTGCTAAAAACCATGTTACGATTTTATAAAAGGGGGTTAGTTTGTGATTACATATTCTATTCTGGGCGAAGGTGTTTTCTGTGTTCTGTGTGTATGAAAGGTATGGCTCTCTGTTAGCATTGACTGTGCAGAATCAATCTGTACTAGTCTGGCTTGTTTAGTTTTACAATGGGTGTATTAAGGTTCTACTGCTCACTGCACTATGTAAGATGCTGCCTTTTCCTAGGTACACTCTTGTTGTATGATATGTTTTTTATATAGATGAGGGGGGTGTCAAAAAATGATGGGCCCCAGGTGTCACATATGCAAGGTACACCACTGGTCCAAGGTGTGTTTAGGAGATGGCAGTTAGGAAGCATATACAGTGGTACCTCAGAATCCGAACGCCCCAGAACTCGAACAAATTGGAATCCAAACTTTTTTTTTTTTTTAGTAAATTTTGTATCGGAATCCGAACGCTGCTTTGGAATCCGAATTTGCGAGAGAACCCAGAATACAGCAGAGGAGCGAGAACCGGCAGATTTCGGTGCTTCCTTTCCACAAAACTCCTCACCTGCACACATGGGGGAAAAGCTGGCTCCTCTGTGCTGTTTTGCGGGCGGAGAAGGAGAAATTAAAAGTGGCAGATGCTAGTTCGCCGGTAATTGTCGCCCCCTCCAATCTCCTGTGTAAGCCATGCTGCCGAAGAGGCAGGGAAGGTAAACGTTTTGTGGGAGGTGGGGTGGCAGGGGAGACTGGATCTGCTGGGGCTGGGGCCGAGGCCCTCCCTGCAACTGCCGGTCAGGCTCCTCCAGCCCCTTCTCGCCATGCTTCCTCCTCCTGTCTCCAGAAATCCCCCCAGACGCCGTGGCGATCTCCAACACCCCCCCCCCCCTCCTTTTTCCCTGTTTGTTTTGAAGCATTTCCAATGTCTGATCCTTATTTTTTTTTGCCTGTACCTTCATTCCACCTTTTGGGCTGAAAGTCTGTCAAATTGTTTGGAGGGGAGGGTTTCTTATTTTTCTTCCTTTTTTGCATTGCAAGGTTTTCCTACTCCGTTTCATTTTTGCCCTTCCCCCATCTTAGAGAGCAAAACACAATAAAAAAATAGGGGGCACTTGCCTTTACAGGGCTGCTCTAGAAACCTGTAGCTGCATGGGGGATGGCTTGCATGTAAAAGTATCAAAATCTCATGGCTAGACTAAAAAAAATAAAAATAAAAGATCAAAGTGATTCTATTGTGCTGTCAATCTGAGTTTGTGGGACAAAGGAACAGATTAATCCAGTTTCTATTATTTTCAATGGGAAAAATTGTCTTGGAACTCAAACGTTTTGGAACTCGAACTGAATTCGGGAACTGATTAAGTTCGGATTCCAAGGTACCACTGTATTTGCAAGTACATATGGAAAATGCCTTGCAGTAATAAGAAGAGGGCTATGCATTTTCCAGTGGGTCACTGAGATTGCAGTTTGTGGCCAGCACAGACTGAGAGGGAGGAGCAGGAGGTCCCATTATCCAAGGGGAGGGCGAGTCAACTAAAAGGAGTATGTAGAAAGGAATTTTGGTCTTTGGTGATCCCTTCTACTCCTGCCAAAGGGCTAGATTCACTAAAGATAGTGACTGAATCGCTGTTGGCCAATTTTGTGGCCGATTTTCCAACATCAATTGATTCACTATCAAGTTTCCATGCAAATGATTTGCTAGCACCCCCGAGCCACCGTCCCACCCATCTCCATCCCAAACCCCAAAAAGATGGCAGGAGGGATGCCCACTCACTCCTGCCAGGAAAGACATCCCCCTACCCTCCCCCCCCTGAAGAAAAAGGTAGGAGGGATGCTCTCTCCCTCCTGCCACGAAGGCGCCTTCTCATTCCTACCCTTCCCCGAAAAAACAGCAATAGAGATGCCCACTCCCTTCTGCCCAGAAAGACCTCCCCCTGAAGAAAAAGGCAGGAGGGATGCCCATTCCCTCCTGCCACTGATTTCTACCTGACTGCCAGGTAAATAGTTGACTGCTATTATCTTCAAGCAAGTTAGTAAACTGTTCAAATCACCACAGGAAGGGCAATTTCTAAGAAACCACAGATGGCAGACATCCAAGTGGCTGCTCAGGCTGGTGCCTTCAACCTATTGCATGTGTTTCCCTGGCTTCTGCTCACCTGCGCCTCACGGCAGGCTCCGACCAGTTCTTTGGGGTCTAGGAGGACTTTTACTTACCCCCACCAGGGCTCATAAAAAGAAAAGGGGATCAAACCTAAACTTAGTCACTGTCACTCACAGTTCTTACACGAGCTTGAGCACAAGCTGGGACCGGATTAAATTAACTTGTCTCTTTTTTGATATTTCTGGGCCATAGACTAAAGTCCATCTGGTATTGTCCTAGGTTCCAACTGCTGAAATTGCTATCCAAGCTCACTCCAGCCTATCCAACCATCCTTTTGTTTGCAAGATATCTACTGTAAAGTCAGGCCAGTAACATCCTTATGTTCCTCGTTACCTCTATGCTTATCCCAGACTTTTTGTTATGCTTGGATTCTACCCCTTATGAACATCATCATTGGTCAGTTTCCATAATTCATAGATTGCAGGAACAACAAATGGCAGCAACTTTTTAAAATATGGTAATACACTTGGCTTTTATATGTTGAATTTTCCATTTAGGTCAGCACTGCAATGGACTTTATACTTTAAGCATTCTGCATGGTGATCCAATAAGAAGAGAAATAGACTAATACTTTCACTGAAGTTGCAATGTTGAAAAAATAAAATGCCAGATATCGCCACTGACTTTTAAGCAGCATTTTTGTTATCCTAGCTTTTACTTTCCACAAAGCTGCAGTCCACGAGAATTGTCAATATCTGCAATATGTGTGGTGGGGGGGTAAGAGATGATGATTTCATGATGCACCATGCAGGCTTCTTTCTGATCCCACTGCAAGTAGTATTCTGATATACGGGCAGATGAAAGTGTAGTGGGCACTGATACATGGAATGTTTGTAAGAGTGCATATTACACACAAATCATAGGTTTTTCTTTTTTAAATTTTCTCTTTCATAGTATCGATCACTGTCTCAGATGCTTAATAGATACAAGAACTTCTGTTGCAGAGTTGACCAAGAAGAACTGCATTGCTCATGGAGTATGGTGTTCAAATATAAGAAAGATTAGAGGAATATATATATTTTATTAGATTTCCTGCATAGGCTCTATGGGGGCACTGAGCCTATGCAGCACCTGTCTGGCATATGTTAATAATTTATTGCCCCGGTTTATTGACTTTCAGTATAAAATGTGTAAATAATAAAATGAATTTCACATCTTAGTCTCTGATTCAGTATAAGTAAAGATGATTACTAATTACCAAATAAACAACTGACTTTTTAGCCCTAGAACTTTTTATACACATTACAGCTTATCTGTTTCCTTAATGTTGCATTTACTGTAAAAGTTTCCCCCATTATCCCCACGAACAGTGGCGTGCCAAGAAGGGGTGGGGGGATGATCCGCTCCAGGTGCAAGCCCTGAGGGGGTGTACAACCAGCTCATAGAGCTCTCGCATGATGCTGCCACTGCTACTTTCCTGTACCAGCAGCAGCCACAGTAAACTTTAAATGCAGACATCGCAGGACCTTCCTGCACCTCCCCACGGCTGCTGGTCAATCCCCACCGATGTCATTTCCTTGTTCCAGAGCAGAGCCAGCAGCTGCAGAGAGCTACAGGAAGGTTCCGTGATGGCTGCATTTAAGTTTTCAGCTGCTACTGTTGATAATGGAAAGCAACAGCAGCAGCGGTGAGGAGGTGAAGGGGCAGGATACTCGATGGAATTGGAGTTGAGGGGGAGAGCGAGAAGGGGACAGGATACTCAATGCACTTGGGATAGAGCAAGAGAGAGATAAGGGGGCAGAATACTCGATAGAATTGGGGTGGAGGGAGAGAGAGAGAAGGGATCAGGATACTCGATGGAATTGGGGTGGAGGGAGAGAGAGAAGGGATCAAGATACTCGATGGAATTGGGATGGAGGGAGAGAGAGAAGGGATCAGGATACTCGATGGAATTGGGGTGGAGAGAGAGAGAGGATAGATGCTGATAGAAGTGGGATGAAGGGAGAGAGAGGAGGGCAGACATTGGATGTTAGTGGGGAGGGGAGAGAGGTGGAGCAGTTGGATGAAAGTAGGGAGAGGAGGGTGAGGGGACAGATGCTGGACTGAAGAGGGGAGGGAGAGAGGGGTGCAGTGGAAGTGGGAAGGGGAGAGAGAGCACTGAATGGAAGTGGAAAGGAGTGAAAGGGGAGCAGATGCTGAGTGAAAATGGAGGGGGAGAGAGAGAGCAAACACTGGTTGGAGGTGGGGAGAAGAGAAGGGAGCAGACATTGAAAGGAAGTAGGGAAGAGAGAGAGAGGGGGTAGATGCTGAATGGACATGGAGAGGAGAGAGGGGCAGATGCTGGAGGGAAGTGGAGTGGAGAAAGAGGACACGTACTGAATGGAAGGAGGGGATAAAGAAAAAAAGGACACATGCTAGATGAGGGAAGAGGATAGAGTTAGTGAGATACTGGAGGGTGTGAGGGAAAAAGGTGGCAAGCTGTAGGTAGATAATGAAAAGAGGGAAATTGAAGACTAGATAGTAAGAAAAAATTTAATCTATACAAAGGCAGAAAATAAATTAAGAAGGAAGACTAGGGAAGACAAGAAAGAGGTTTTGACCTCTGAAAGCTAATTGAAAAATGTATTAGTCCAATAAAATTGGATTATCTTATTTTCAATTTTTTGTTTTATTTTTATTTGTTAATTTGTAAAGTAATGATTTGTTATTTCTCTTTTTTCAAATTTAAATCTGCTATCTTGTTTATATTTTGTACAAATTAGGGGACATGCGCCACTGTTTCTGTGATGTTGCATTTGTATGCAGAGTCCAGCTTCTTGTCTACATACAGATATTTCTGTGTTTAGAAATATAGAAACATGATGGAAGATAAATGCCAAATGGCCCATCCATTATCTCTTTCTCTCTCTAAGAGATCCCACATGCCTGTCCCATGCTTTCTTGAATTTTTTTTAGATTCTAGAAGTCCTCTCACAGCACCTCATCTGGACAGAAGGGAAGGAATCAGCTCTGCCCTATTTATGTGCTACTTGGTCCTTGACGATTCATACTGTAAATAATGTAAACTTTTGTCTTTAATCAGTCACTGGTTTATTGACAGGATTATTGACAGTGTTTATCCTGATGCCTAAAAGAAAAACTCCTGCAAAGGTTCTCTGTAAAGGTTACTCTCTCTAGTAAATACTTTAAACTAGCTATTTACAAAGAGCTTGCTTTCAGTTTATATTGACAGCTGTCTTTTGAAATGGCTAAGTTTAAAAAATTCTAAACTAAAGCTACCTGTGCGTATTAGCTGTGCTTTATATTGATTTTCTTGTTTAGCAAGCTATCCCAGAAGTGTGCTAAATCTACCAGAAAGCTAAACACACCAACACACACACACACACAAGAATTCCTTATATCCTTTCTGAAGTATACTTTATTGAACAAATATAATAGGTCTACTCACATTTAGCAGTTTTTCTTCAGAGGTTTGTTCCCCTGGGCTTAGACTTCTTAGTTTTAGAATGTTGCTACAGTAGATGAGGACAGGAATTGGAAGGCAGAAGATTAGGAAGATTTCAAGGCTGGGGGTTGAAGTATCCCTGCATGGTCTTCACAAGAGGTGAAAAGATAATTCTTTGTTAGGAGATTAGAAGAGCCATGTGTGCTGCAGATGGATGCAGGAAAGGCAGTGCCTATCTCTCCAGATAAAGAGTTTCCACAAAGCCAAGGGAAGGGCATGGCAGAATCAGAGGCCAATAGGAGCAGAACTTAGCACCTGGTAGTCCAGTAAGTAAAGGTGAGCCAGAAGAGAGACAAAGGATTCAAGCTTAGGTGAGAGAAAGGGTGAATTGGTCTTAGGAGAAAGACCACCGGCAGAGAAGCTTTTATACGTAAGCAGGAGTGATTGTAGCATGTGTACAGCTATATTGCCCACAATGCATAACTTACATATCCTTGCAAGAAGCTACAGCAATAAGGTTCTGTGAAATTACTGAATTATATAAGGCATTTCTTGGAGCCCTGTCACAACCAGGGTAAAGCGATCAGGGACATAACAATTGATACTCTAGGAATTTTAAAATAGCCCCTTGAAATGCTAGCCTATATACTCTTACCAGAGACTTTCTATGCTAAGAAAAAAATTTTCCCTTAAACTCCCTTGCTAAGTGAGCAAAGTATTTTAAATAAAATAAAGTCCCTGAGCTTTACCTATTTAGCTTTGGCTCCTTAAATAGGTAATCTCAGGGTTTGAAATATGTGCATACTTCTGTATTTTCATAATTTTGCTTGCGTATTACTTCAGAAAATTTTGTGGAGCAAAAAGCAGGTGTAAATAATGTGTGCACATGATTTTCCTGGAATAGTAGTGTAGAATCTGCATGTATTTTTTGCTGTGAAAATCTGTCAAAAGTCCACATAGTGAAGAATATGTACATGCTTTTTCTCTAAACTGCAAAGAACATTGTTTAAAAAAATCAAATGCTTGTTTCCTTTAGAGTGAACAATATGTCAGAAATGCAAAGAAACCCCAAGCAAGAAATGATTTCCCAGCTTCACAATTCAGCAGCAATTGGGGACAAAACACAACTGTTGGCACTGCTCAGTCACTCCTCTTCTCTTATTGATGAAAGCACTGAGAATGGATGGACTGCACTCATGTATGGGGCCCGCAATGGACAATTCGATGTGGTACAAATGCTACTTGATAAGGGGTAAGAGAAGCCTTTTTATTCTTTCAGTTTCTGCTACCACTTTTGTGTTACACCTTCAGAATCTCAAGTGTGGTTGAATAAATGTGACATGGAGTCAAATACTGCTGTTTATATCAATTGCAAACTCAACTTTTGGAATTTCTTCTAGTATTGCTAATATTGTGCTGTTTGAGATGAAAATTATATTTGATTGGTCTGTAGCTTGTCATTTTTATTAAAATGAGTATTTTGTCAGCTGAAGTGCATGAGGGAGTTGAACCCACATCAGGCTCACACCTAACCTTCATTCTAACCGCTGTGCTAGACAATGAGCCATAAAATAATAGCAATTCAGGTTTTATTAAACTGTTCCGTATAGGCGTCTTAATGCTGTAGCGACGGCATTCTTGCGGCGCCTAGCAGAGTGCCAGAAGCACGCCTAAACGGCTGCAGTTAAGCATTTCCTAAGTTGTCAAGGTAGGAAACTTCTCTCCTGACTAAAAGAAGCCTTATCTGGCTCACCAAGTTAAGGCATCTTGTTGCACCTTGTTCATCTTCTCCAGCTCTCATATAATGCCATTTTCTCAAATATGCTGTTTGCAGGCTGTAAGGCAGGAGACATGCCAGCCCATGCCCCCCCTGAAACATAGCACAGCTACCCTGTTTGCTCCCCCCCCCCAATTAAGGACCACCCCACTTCTCTCCTTTGCAGCCTGGATAAGACAAAGGTCAATGTGACAAAGTAGCTGAATTTAAAGTGGTGCTTATTAAGGAAACACTAATCCCCGGATGCTACTCAGTGATGTTGTCCCCATATCACACAGTGTTAGGGTTATCGCACTATTGTATCTGAATGGTCAAAAATTGTTTAAGATTTTTATTGTAGAACGTTATGTCTCTTCCTAGACACTCCAATCTAGAATCCTTGCACAGTCCAGGAAAGCAGCATGCAAGTGTAACATAATGCAACTGCAGTTCAATGGGATGGATGACATGTATGCAGAGTAAGCCACGCCTAGGTCCAATTGTGGTTGAATTGTTAAGGTCCCATAATCTTCTCCTAGTGCGAGAAGGCAGGCTGTAGAAAAAGGAAGATGGATTGAAACAAATTAAGAGTATATTAGTGACTTTTAGGCTTTCTTTTACAAAGGTGCGCTAAATCAACGCATGCGATAACTGCTAACGCGTCATAAGGATAACATGCAAGCGTTAAAATTTAGCACATGCTAATGGTGCCCTAAAGGTTTAGGTAGATTTTTTTATGGGTATAACAAATTAGTGCAACATAAATAAGTCATGTGCATATCTCGTGTCTAGGATACACCATATCTACACCATGATTCATTCTTTTTGTCAGTTTATACTAAGACAGAGACCAGAGCTATATGAAATATTTTATTATAGAAATAGAAAAATATAATTCACAAGTTAGCAGTAAATAATAACTAATTATTTGTTCACAATATCTCTGAATACATACATATATCTCATAACATAATTATTACACAATAATCCCTAAGAAAATGAGTAAATACAACTAATTCTTACACTCTAAGTAATTCCTTATAAAAATAAGTCCTGATTATAACAGCAATCTAATACAGTTTATCACCAAGGGTAATTAATATCTCCTTATCCCAAAAACAATAGAATCTTATCTAGCCCAGCTGATAAAATAAATAATTCCTTTCTCATCCTTCCGGTTATGCTTCCTCAGAACAGGGAGATGGAATTTGTCCGTTTTTCTTCAACGCAGCAGTGGATAGAATCCTTCTGATCAGGAACAGTTCATTAGTCACTGGAAAAAGCTGTAATTTAGGTCTGCCACAGTTACTTATGTGATAGAAACCAGATCTGTTTCAAAAGCAGTTCTTTGTTTTCACTCTCATCCGAGAGCTAGGTCACAAGAGGTAACTTATCAGTTCTTAATTATTATAGAGGTATGTAGATAAGTCTATGCTTGGATGTGAGGGAGCTCGGACCCATGCATAGGTTTATCTACACACCTCTATAATAATTAAGAACTGATAAGTTACCTCTTGTGACCTAGGAAGGGCAACGCATTTAGCGTGTGCTAAATGTTAATTCATGCATGTTATCCTATGGATGCGTTAGCAGTTAGCGCATGCATTGATTTAGCACACCTTTGTAAAAGAGGGCCTAAAACTCACTAATTTACTGTTCTCTCAGAAAATCATAAGAAGTACACCTACGGAGTCCTCTTTGTGAGACCATTTTATCCTGTTAGCCTTTGGAGTAAACGAAGTTATTTTCCTGTTGCAGGTGTCCTCCATGGACAACATGAGAAATGTTCTCACATAAACCTCTCACCTATCCTTGAGTTGTATTCCATATTCAGCTATAAAAAGAACTGTTAGACAATCCTGCATTATGGTGCATTTCAGGATGCAGCACACATGCACAGTTCAATTAAAACTTCTATAAAATACCAAAATTAAAGGAAGGTTTATCCCATATAGAATCCATCAGATGACATCATCCATTTGTGTGGACTTCTGTCCTGCTCTCCACTGAGAACACCTGTTATGGGAAAGTAACTTGGTGTTCATGCACTGCTGATAAAAGTGTAATTAAAATCTGTCATATAGCTCACATTTTGCTGGAAAATTAGATTTTTCTTCTTGCCTGCTTGATGAATATTGTTCTTGTTTATAGGTGTGACAAATTCCTTGCCAATAAATCAGGCCAAACTGCACTGGATATTGCTAGGTTTTGGGGCCATAAACACGTGGCTGACTTACTATTAAGCAGTAAGGGCGGGCCGAAGCCTTCGTTCCTGCCTGATACAGCAGAGGGAGATGAAAATTACTTTGGCACCTCTCTGTTGGACAGAAAAACTGAAAAGAGAACAGATTCTGCTTGGTTAGAGGCAAAACAAAGCCAGACCACTACAGTTTATATTCTTTTTTCAAAATTAAACCCGCTGGTTACCTCAGGGAGAGATGAAGAAAATTCAGAACAGCCAAAAGTGAAACTTTGTAGGTTGCATCATGAAGAGCTCAAGGAATATTTGTCTGAACCTGGAGAGGTTTTTCTTATTTTTCTTGGCATTGAAAAACAACTGAATAGCAAAGTGTTGGAACCCATGGAAGGAGCCAGTCATATAGAAGAGCTGGAGGATCAGATGGTTGCCTGGTTTGCTCTCAGTGTAGACAATATTTCTGCTGAACAATTTAGTCAAAAGCATGGCAGCTGTTACTTTCTTCAGCCTCCAATGCCACAACTTCTGCTGCTTAGCCAAGACGAATCAGGTAATGCATCAGAAATATGAGGTGTAGCCATAAGAGTGATGGAACACTCAGGGTAACCCATTATTTCTTTGCTAAACTTTCTTTTAGTTTAATTGGTATTAGATCAAGAAATCTCTGCTTATCAAGGCTGATTTGGAGGGGGTGAAGGGGGAAAAAGTTTTGAAAGTGATTTGGAGGACTATTTTCAAAATGATGTCTAAATACAAGTTTAAACAAACTTGTATGGCAACAAATTTAATCTTTTTCCTGGAATTGTCAAAACACAGCCAACAATATAACTGATTCCAAGATGTATGAAAATTTCTTACAACGTACACCATTTGAATCTTATCTTCTGTTATTGAACTTACTAATGCCACAGACCTCAGAAACACCCCTCCTCCGTCCCATAAAGGTTATGTCTCAAAATGGGGAGACTCATGTGCAAGCTTCTCATTGGTCAGGGCTTTATTGTAATAGTTTTTACTCAATCATTTAAGTTCTTTTTTAACATTCTTAACCAACTAATGAAGAATTGTACTTATCTTCAAAAAGTGCTTTCAATGCTTAAGCGGGTGGACTTTTTGAAGATAAGTACAATATTGTTGGTTGTAAATACAAGTTTAGACATTGTGCAGAAGATATACACAAAAATCCAGTACGAAACATGCTCATTTTCAAAACTGTAAGACGTCCATCTTGTTTTTTTGAAAATGGATGTTTGTGCTCAGCGCATCTATTGTTTTGAATAATCAAAAAAACCACATCCAAATAAAAAAATGCACAAAACAAGCCATTGAGATGTAGGAGGTGCCAGCGTTTGTAATAGACTAGCCACACGGACATCCCAACAGAGGAGTGGGGCACCTTAGGGGTCACTGCAGTGAACTTCACCTAATAGGTCCCAGATATACATCTCACTTTAACCCCCTTATGGTGTATGGTGAACCTACAAACAACAGCAGAGGTCCAGAGTATTGTTGGTGTGCAATTTGATTCATCAAATCACAAAGTCTTGTGTGATGGCTCGACACGTAATTGTTTGTGTGATGTAGATGATGATAGGTCATAACACAAGAAAACGGTGAACAAATATGACCACGAGTGACACACAAACGCAAGATATTGTGGCATTAATCTGTAGTGTGAGATAATAGCATATATGCGATTGTCTCACACTACAGATTAACACCATGGTACGCTATCATCTCACACTACAGATTAATGCCATAATATCTTGCATTTGTGTTCATGTGTCACTCGTCATATTTGTTCACGGTTTTCTTGTGTTATGACCTACCATCTGCATCACACAAACAATTACACTTTGGTTAACAAAGGCTCCTGAGGCAGGCCGTAGAGGCCGAAACACGTACATGTCGATCCATCATACAAGATTTTGTGATCTGATGAATAAAATTACATACCAACAATACTCTGGACCTCCGCTGTTGTTTGTTAGTTCGTGACTTATTTGTGGCGGTTTCTCTCCTGGTTTTTGTCTTGCCATTTTATCTTTGAGGACGTCGTATGGTGAACCCTCCAAATCTACCCAGAACCTACTGAACCCAAGTTTATGCCACACCAATAGCCCTTTTGCCTGCAGTTGTCACCTATACATAGGTACAGTAGGATTTGAATGGTTTTTGGAAGGCTCATATATTCCATCATAAGTGTAGTAGTTAGAGTGGGATATGGGCCTGAGTCTCCATCTCTATGATTGACTACACCACCCACTAGGCTATGTCAGGGACCTGCTTACTGCTCTACTAGGACTGGCCTTAACATCTGAAGCTGTCTTACAGGCAGATATGTACTATTTTATTTAAATCTTGTGGGGTGGGAGGGTGCAGAGCAGGTTCTGGGATTGTACAGGTACTATGCCATTTCACTGGGTCTCAAAGGATTAAGTAGTCATCCATCTCCTGTCAGCAGCTTCATAGCTGCACCTGCCCTGCACTCGTGGGCACCCCAGTAGTGTTTAGGGGGACGGACGGATTAGCTAGTAAAAGTCCGCTAGTGTACCTAAATATAACTCACCTTGAGCTACTATCAAAAATGAAGTGAGCTAAATCCTAAGCTTTCAGAAAAGGCTGAAAATCTACTTGTAACCTTATAACCTAGCAACTCAACCTCCCCCTACTCAAAGAATGTCAAACTTTCACTTAACTTTTACCATCCTCATCTCAATAACAGACCAAACAATACAACTTCTCAAAAAACCAAACCCGCTGACTATACAGGACTTTATTTGAACCAAATACTTATTCTCAAACATTTTAACAACTTAATTTTTATCTAGTTCAGTACAATACTGTAGACCACCTATAAATCTGCACATGTTATCTCCTAATAATTGTGTAAACTATTATTTTATGACTATGTAACTGATTCCCCATATTATTTATGGGTCTCTTAACTGTGAATTGACTTGAATCTGTACGTGTTATATCATACCAAACAATTTCTTATATCCCATAAATTTCTACAAGGATTCAGTGCAGCTTACAATAAGATTTTTCAGGGATCTGGCCCAGTTACAGTAAGGATCTGGATTTAGAATTAGATGGTGATCAGAAGAATGACAGAGAGAAAAGATATGTCTTTTTAACATTTTCCTGAAGTGGCTCTGTGATGGGGTCTATCGCAACTTCCTGGGTGGGGCAGGTCAAAGGTAAATGTCCAGTGCTAGCTACAAGCAGTCTTTCAGTATGGCTGCAGTATTGCCGTAGGGCCAAGACTGTAAAAGGAATACAGGGTGGACTTAGAGCAGTGGTCTCAAACTCGCGGCCCGGGGTCCACATGTGGCCCGCCAGGTACTATTTTGAGGCCCTTGGTATGTTTATCATAATCACAAAAGTAAAATAAAACAGTTTCTTGATCATATGTCTCTTTAGCTATAAATGACAATATTATTATTAAGACTTAGCCAAAAGGAAAGATTTATAATCTAGAAAGACTTTTACCTCATGCAAAATTGTCATTTCTTTAATAAGACATTAACTATTTTTTCTGAGGCCCTCCGAGTACCTACAAATCCGAAATATGGGCCTGCAAAGGGTTTGAGTTTGAGACCACTGACTAAGAGTATCCGTGGATTTTGGTATCCGCGTGGGGTTCTGGAATCAATCCCCCACGAATACTGAGGACTGACTGCATACATTTTTTTTGTGTGTGAATAGTGCACACTATTAACAACATTCCCCCCAAATGAATAGTATAAAAAATAAAACTATAAAAACTCATAAAAATGACAAGGGAAACTAGTAAGTGTATTTGTAACATACACATTAAATACAATTGCCCTTCTTGCCAAACTACAACAGCTTCTGTTGTTTTTTCTTTTTTTAGTTCTGTTCAGAAAAGTGATGCTAATGTCCAAAGTCAGTGATTCTTAAACATGTCCTGAAGGACCCCAGCAAGTTGGGTTTTCAAGATATCCCTAATGAATATGTATGAGGCAGATTTGCATATAATAGAGGTGATAGGCATGCAAACTTTTTTCATGTATGTTTATTAGGGCTCTCTGGAAAACTGAACTGGCAGGGGTTCCCCCAGGACAGATTTAAGAACCGCTGTCCCAAGTCATTTTTCTTAGCCAATTAAGAGTTTCACAGCTATGCAGTCAAAATAATCTGTAGCTACAGTAAACTCTCCATTAACCAGAACTCAAGCAACCAGCAAAATAAAATCAAAGAAACACTGTAAGATTTTAAAATGAAATAAAATCAATTTCTGGCGAAACTTAAGTGTAAACTTGGCACGCCACACCTGAGTACACCCACTCTTTGCCTACCACATGTCCAATAGTTTGTCTGGAACAGTATTAATTAGGCCTATTTTTAATAATAACTCTCAAGCAACCAGAAACTATATTTTTCCGGCATCTATCAAGCCCCATGAGTCCCGGTTAACTGAGAATTACTGTATATGGCAACTAGTAGAGGTGTTCAGCAGTGGCGTAGCTAGGGTGAGAGGCGCCCAGGGTGGTAGCGCCTCTCCCCCACCCTCTTCTCTGCCCCCACTCACCCCCATCTGCTCCTCCCCCACCCCTTCCTGGGTGTGAACCCCTTCCCTTCCTCCGTACCTCTTTAAGGTTTTGGCATGAACAGCAACCCCAACCTTCTGCTGGTGCCAGTGTCGGCTCTTCCTCTGATGTCACTTCCTAGGCGCAGGTCCAGGAAGTGATGTCAGAGGAGGAGCCGACACTGAAATGACCAGCAGGTTGGGGGTGCTGTTGGCGCCACGAACATTAAAGAGGTACAAGGGAAGGGAAATGGCATGAGAATGGTAGTGGGGGGTGACAGAGGAGGATGGGTGATAGCGCCCAGGGCAGATCGCCCCCCCCCCCCTTACTACACCACTGGTGTTCGGTATTGTTTGGGAAATGTGATGCTTCCAATCAGATTTTTAGGCAAATGGGCTGCTGAGCACCCTCAAGAACCCCTAGGTACATGTTTTGTGCTTCTCATTTTAAAGTCTCATTGGTCAGATAGGAAAGTTGTTGTGGCAGGTACCAATATTTTGTCAACCAAAGGTAGTCGCAGACCTCCTCCTCAATGAAAGGAATGCCCCTGCAAAATGTTGTTGCGTTTGCTCATACTGTGTCCAAAAGATGAAGAATAAACCAAAAAGAAAGTACTAAAGTTCTTCATGCAATGTTTGCATTTAAACCAGAAGGCTTCAGACTTTGAAGTTTAAAAATCCATACCTCCTCCAGCATCTGCCCCCTCTCTTAGATTTCAAAACTTTGTCGATCACAAAACACTTCAAAGAATTGAATGAATGTTGATACTGCAGGCAGTGTGAAACAATAGGAACTTCGCTCTTTTTGTGATAACAACATTCATGTTGAAACATTCTTAAACAAAGCTAACTCAAGTTTTTATAGGCACGGATTTTATGATATGAGTCATTAGCACAATTAGGCCCTCTTATACAAAGGTAATTATCGCAGCGGGCCACAGCAATTGCTCCGATGCCCATAAGTATTCAAGGGGCATCGGAGCATTTGCCGCATGTCATCCACTACTGCATATTTGTACAAGGGGGGAGCGGTTAGTCGTGTTTCAGAATGTAAACTTGCTGTTGGTGAACTGGATTATCAAATTTCTTTTGCACAAAGAGTAACTTTGCATGTTAAGCAATGCCCACATTTGTCATGTCCAGAAATAAATGTACCATTCAAGTGTGTATGCTGTTCTTAACTGACACTCCTGAGATAATCGTGGATTGATAACACCCCAATAAAGTGCATATTTTCTTAACTTGCAAAATCCGAGACTAGGGCAAATTTCTTTAAACCCATATGAAGTGGACTACCATAAACTTAAGAGTGATACGATCAGTATCTTAAAAATAAAACACTAGTGCTAAGTTCAAAATCTATTGAATGATAGTTTGGGGAAAAACAGAAGGTACTGATATCTATGACAAGTGTGTGTTAAATCATTTGTTATTGCTTGCCTAGAAGAAAGGTAGGAGAGAGGGAATATGATAGACATTTAAATATCTCTGTGGTAGCTGGTTTTAAGAAAGGTTTGGAATCAGAGTTCCCCCATGTAGTGTCTTCCAAAGCGGTTAAGAAAGGGGCTTGGAGAATTTCTAAATGCTATCAGAATAACCAAACACATTTTGCCGATTTGGAGCCATGTTATATAAATTCCTAATTTTTTCATCAGTCATCAAAAAAGGATGAAATGTAGATAATCCTGAAAATGACCACAATGGTACAGCCCTAAAGAAATACTACTACAGTCCCTCTGTTAATCAAGCTTTTCCAAACCCAAAACCAGCACTAAAAAAGGTAGAGAAAAAAAAAAGACCTTGAGAGCCTATCTAGTACGTGCACTGCAAAAGGCAAGAACATATCTAGTCATAGGTCCGAGAAAAACTCCACTATTGTAATAAGTGTGGGGGGGGGAATAAAAATGTATCAAAATCAAAGGAAAAGACTGTAAAAGGTACACTAAGGGCTCCTTTTACTAAGGTGCGTTAGGGCATTAACGCGCGGAATAGCGCGCGCTGAATTGTCCCGCGCGCTAGACCTTAACGCCAGCATTGAGCTGGCATTAGCGTGCAGTGTAGTGCGCAGTAATATCCTGCGTGTGCTAAAAATGTTAGCGCACCTTGTTAGTGGCCTATACCCCTAAAAGGTTTTTAGCTGATCATGGAGTAAAAGAGCACTCAGGGAGGACAAGACCATAGTGGAGAGGCTAATTAATTATTTGCTTCACTGTTCACTGAAGAAGATGTAGGAAAGCTAACCATACTAGAAATAGTATTTGAAGGTCATCTTTCTGAGGAACTAAAACAGATTTTGGTGAACCTGGAAGATATAATAGGCCAAAATGACAAACTGACCCATATTAGACTAGGGTTGCCAGCTTTTCCAATTGGAAAATCCAGACCCCTAGACCCACCCCTCAGGCCTGCCCAGTTCCGCCCATCCCTGCCCTGTAACACCCTAATCCCACCCCCAATCCCACCCTAGCCCCGCCTCCGCTGCCTGCGCTTGTCAGGCAGGGAGGAAGGCCACACATGTGCGGATGCCACGCAATGATGTCATGTGCACGGCATGCGCGGACCTTCTCCGTGCCCAATGCAATTTGAAGAGGCTTTTCAAAACCCGGACAAAGTGCCAGGTTTTGAAAAGTCGTCTGGACCCCGATCATGTCCGGGGACATCTGGTAACCCTATATTAGACCCTCCTCAATATAATATCTGTTTTTTTAATGTTAAAGGTCTGTAACAAGTACAGTTAGTTTTATCTTAGACTATAGCCCCCTTTTACAAAGCCGCACAGTCAAGTGTCGTGTGGCAAATGCTCTGATGCCCATTCATTTCCTATGAGCGTCAGAGCATTTACCACATCGGCCCATGCTGCCAGCTTTAGTAAAAGAAGGGGTATATTAGACTCTAATAATTTTTTTTTTTTCATTTTTTTAATTAAATATATTTTATCAATAGATCTCAGTTTCTGCTCTATCACAAGCTTTAATTCACCTAATCTCCCAGTAATGTACCCTATGCACTTCCTCAGAAAAGAGAGTACTTGTGATCTTCCCTTGCTATATATATTTATTCCTACAGATGTGCACTGGTTTTGGTTTCTTTGGATTTCAGCAAAGCTTTTGACACAAACAAAGGAAATTCATAAATGGGTTAGATGAAATGTAATACCTCCACCTCTGTAAATTTTGTTTAAATGAAATATTGTAATGAATTTTAAAAAATAATGCATGAAATTTTGCTTTTTTTTTATTACATATATTTACTTTTCTACATAGTTGCTACATTCGCCATACATTTCTGCCATTGATAGGTTTTTGAAAGCCATTGCAAAAGAACTACACATCTTGTCTCTTCAACCAGTTGATCACTGTCCTTTCCACCACAGTATCTTACTGGTTAGTGCAACAGCCTGAGAACCAAGGAAACTAGGTTCGATTCCCACTGCTGCTCCTTGTGACTCTGGGCAAGTCACTTAATCCTCCATTACCCCGGGTCCAAAATAAGTACATGTATACAATATGCATTGATTGTAACCACAGAAAAATGGTATATCAAATTCCATCCTCCTTTCCCCCTTATTCGAGTCGCAGATGCCCCTGAAGGAAATCCTTTAATTTTGGAAAAAAATGGAATTTGAATGGGGCTAAGTTTGGGGTGGATGGGGTAAGACTGTGAGGCCTATCTTCGCAATTGCCTCTGTAATGTTTCATGTTGCATGAGGCATAGCATTATCATGTTGCAACAAAATTTCTTTCTTGTGCTTCTAGACGCTTCTCAGTCGTTTTTTCAAATTTTTCAGGGTTTCAGTGTAACACTAAGTGATCCTCCAGTTGTCCTTTGAGTTCTTGTGAAACTCGCCTATTGCTGTCATGGGTCGTCCACTTCATTATTGATCACAAAAATCGGCCCATTCCGGTCCATAATTTTTGCACATTTTGGCCAAGCAATGTACAGAACTCACATCAACACAGTCATCACCATAAACCACCTACTTAAAGCGATGAATTTCAATTTGAGGGACTTTTTCATCAGAATCCCTATCATTTGACTTGACTTAAATTGCATTGGCAGGTGCTCACTCCATTTCACAAGCAAAAGTAAAACAACCTTTTCACACAGATCTAGGCTTCTGTGGTCTGTTCTTCAACTGGAGAAGAGCCTGACCTTCAAGTTCTCTGATGAAGCCATCAAGTTCATCTGGGGCTGACCCCAGCGCTATAAGGTCAGACGGAATGCTTTCCGCAAGAGGGACCGTTCTCCCGGGTCCAGGAGCTGATGGCTGAGGAAGTCTGTCTGTACATTGTTGACACTGGCCACGTGCGCTGCTAAGAGACAAAAGATGTAACTACCTGGTCCAAGGGAGTGCTTCTTGTGCCCCCTTGACGATTTACATACACCGCCACTGTGGCGTTGTCTGAGAACACTTGCGTTGCTTTTCCTTCCAGGGTGGGCTGGAGAGCGAGTTACGCCAGTCAAATCGCCCAGAGTTCCAGACGATTGATCGACCAACGCCTCTGATGATGAGTCCACTGCCCCTGAATGGAGTGGTCTCCGCAGTGAGCACCACAACCCGACAGGATGGCATCCATCATACAAGTTATCCACTCTGAGATCCAAAGAAGGTTGCCCTGGCGGAGAGTCTCCCCTTGAAGCCACCAACGCATACTGCTGCGCGCTGGTTCCGTCCAATGATACAGCATCTGAAGGGGATGATGCTGCAGAGACCACTGAGAGAGGAGGGACTCCTGTAGAAGGGCACATGTGTACTCTGGCCCAGGGGACCACCTACAAGGAGGCTTCCATGGATCCCAGCACCTGCAGATAATGCCAGGCCATGGGAGCTGGAAGGTTCAGATTTCTGATCTGCTGCTGAAGTTTCTTTCTGCAAGGCTCAGGAAGAAACACATGACCCTGCCGGGTGTCAAAAAGAAAGCCCAGATACTCCAAGTTTTGTAACAGCATCAACTGGCTCTTCTTGAAGTTGGCAAGTCAATCTAAGCCCTGCAACAGAGACCACATGTTTGCACTCCTGTCAAGATAGAGCCCGGATCAACCAGTCATCCAAGTAAGGATGGACCTGGACATCTTGCCTGTGGAGAAAAACCGCTACAACTACCATCACCTTAGTAAAAGTGTGAGGAGCTGTCGCAAGCCTAAAGGGAAGAGCCTTGAACTAGAAAGGTTCTTATAGAACATGGAAATGCAGAAACCTGTGATGCTCTGAGAAGATTGGAATATGAAGGTAAGCCTCTGTGAGATCCAAGGCTGCTAGAAACTTTCCAGAAGAGACAGCAGGAATGACTGTGCACAAGGTTTCCATTCAGAAGGAAACAATTGACCAACTTGAGATCCAGAATGGAGGTCCAGTCCTCTGAGCCTTTTTTGGCATGATGAAGTATAAGGAGTATCTTCCTAAGCCCGATTCATGTTCTGGAACGGATTCTATGGCTCAGATGTCCAGAAGACGCTGTAAGTTAGCACAGACCTTTGACTCCTTCTCCGGCCGACCTGCCGGCAAATCCAGAAATAAATCCGGAGGCAGGCAAAACAAATCTATCTTGTGCCCCTCCCAAATGATATAATAGGTGGTCTGGTGGCATATGTTGACTTTAATTAGCCACTTACAACGCTATTGGGAATTTATTTTCTCAGATTGGCAGAGACCTGTGACTGACTCCAGTTCCCCTACATTCACATATTTATATTTATTCATATACACAATTCTAATTTATATCATTGTATGCCACTTCCCAATATAATTAGTGAGGATTCTTTTTGGTTTCCAGATATTCAATGTCAGTATTGGGCGAAATTCTGCCCAAGGTTGTCGGTATTTAGAAGAATGTTGACTGAAGCCAGCTGTATATATTAGAAGACAAGAAATATATGAATCTAACAAAAGCATTCTCAGGCATAAATGGACAAGAAGCAAATCTTTTTCATTGTAAAGGAAATTTTGAAAAAGACATATATAGATTGAATAACATTAGAAAATATATTTCCTCAATGAAAAGGAGATGGACACCTGGAATAGTCAACCAAAGAAGATTGTAAAGGCATATAACAGGACTCAAGAAAGCATGGGATTAACACAGAACGTTCTTCATTGCTAAGAAGGAAGGGGTATGGAATTGTTGGGCAGACTTAGATGTCCCTTGTGGTCATTATCTGCTCTGAAATTTTGTTTGCCTTTTTTGTAGGAGTAGTAGCACAAGCAAGATCCGTTCTTGCCTGGCACAGTCGATATCAGTTCTGCCCAACCTGTGGAAGTGCAACAAAGATGGAAGAGGCAGGGTACAAGAGGACATGCTTAAATAAAGACTGCTCCAGTATTCGGGGCATTCATAACACATGCTACCCAAGAGTTGGTAAGTAGACCCTCTCACTTCTGAGGCATTTCATTTAATTTATTGTGTTTATATCCCATTTCTCATTTCAGTTGTTTATTCTTAAATAAGATTTCATTATTGTTGCTGACAATGGTTGTCTTTTAGATAAAAGTTTTCTTCTTACTCATTTGCAAGTGAAGGATGGATTTTCCATAACTTCTGAGTAGCAATTCTATACCTTGGGGGAGGGGGGGAAGCCTTCATAACATGGTTCCTATATGAAATGTATTTTTTAAAAATATTTTGTAGAAGCTATAATGTCACCCAGTCCTCTAAAACTCAATTATAATGTAAACTTATTAATAGACCACCTCTTTCAGGGAAAAAACAAGGACAAATCCAAATGCAAAATGTCCAAAACAAGCCCATTTGGATGTGGGAGGGGGAGCAGCATTTTAATAGACTGGCCACATAGACATGCCAACAGAGGAATGGGACACCTTAGATCACTGATGTGAACTTCATATAAAGAATGCCAGGTACACATTTCACTATAACCCCCTTATAGTGTATGGTGAACCCTCTAAAACCTACTATACCCACCTGTCTACCCTCCCAATAGCAGTTATGGCAATACAGTAGGGTTTGGGTGGGATCACACTTTCCAACATAAATGTAGAGGGTAGGGTAGGGTAGGATATGGGTCTGGATCCCCCTCCCTATGGTTCACTACACTGCCCACCAGGATACTCCAGACACCTGCTTGCTACTCCACTAGGATTTTCCATAATACCTGCAGCTATCATAGAAGTTGGTATGTACTATTTTTTTTTTTCAAATCTTTGGGGCTGGGTAGGGGCCAGTGACCACTGTGGGAGTGTGTGTGTGAGGGGGGAGGTCATGCATTCATGTCAGTTTGGGTACCTTTTAGGCACTTATGTGCTTTTAAAGCAGATCTAACTCCGAATGTCTAAATGACACCCTGGACGTCTTCAAAAAGGTTTCATTATCCCTGCAAGATGTCCAAGTCCTAAGGCTGTCCTAATCCCATTCAAAACATGCCCCCTTAAGATTTAGACACAATGTAGGGAAAATGACCTGCAAGATGTTTAAAAAGTCAGTTTCATAAATTGGCACTTGGAGATGTTTTGGCGATTAAAATGTCAAAATGACAGTTTATGCCATCTTTTGGATGTTTTTCTTTTTAAAAATAACATAACATAAAATGCCATTTGTATACCACAGTAAGATGAGCCCCATAGGCTTCGATGTAACCTTTTATAAAATAATCCGTGTACATCCAAACCCAATTACCCATCAACAACCCAAACCAGTATAATTTGATGAACCATCAAATGTGGGACCCAGATATTAGCATAAAATTATAGTAGCATTATACTATTTTCACCACAGTTTTATAATCATCAGTCCCAAGTATACAAAATCTGTAAAGATAATGCTCCAAGTCCAAGTGCATTAAATTTATCTTGATAGAAATATCCCAAATCTCATGTAAAACAAACCCCCCTTATTCTATAACTTTAAAACCTAAATGAGAGCCATTTGTGTGCTAAAATTATACCACTCAATATTCAACCGGCAGTGGTTTAAGTGCTTTTTTTAATGCTGTTATGGGCAGAATTAGGTTCATTATTCAGAGCTGGCACCTAAATGTCCTGGCAACTTAGATATTTTGGCAGCCAGGATGTCCAAGTAGGGAATTTTTGAAAAAAGAATTATTTGGACATCCCATTTGAAAATGGCCATTTCTCCACCTCCAACTTTGGAAGTTTTTTAGGAAACATTCAAAGTCGAACTGTGACATCCTATAAAAAATGGCCTTCTTTTAACCCAAAAATTATTTCACCTGTCTAATGTCAAATTTACTTATATTTACATATTTAGCATTATCACCTCTTTAGTGCAAGATTATCAGCTGATTTTAAGGGGAAAAAACTGATTTTGGTGGTGTTTACATTCATTGGCTTTGAACAACCCCAGCATGGATCTAAAAAATTTTCATGGGAAAAACTTCAATTAGTAAAGTTTCTCCAACTTTAGGTTTTTCTGGACAACCCTAATGTCCTCCCTTGTGATGCTCTGCAGGCCCCTTCGCTGTCCCCTGGGCTGTTTATCCTTGGAGTCCATGTTTGAAAACTCCACCATAACTTCAGCGGGTATACCACACTGTGTCCTGCTCATCACTTTCTTTGGGCCACCTGCTTTTTGGTTTCTCTTTGCACCACTATCAGTATACTGCAGATCTTTCAGTCTGTTGCTGCACTCTTTGATAGTACTAGGAGAGTTAAACTATCTGTCTGTCCATGGCGCACCAGTTTTCAGGTGGCCAAGCTCCATGGTCATTATCGCAAGCCTAACAACAAATTATTTTCAATGGGCATATGGAAACATTTAAAATTTGTTTAATTCAGTTTTCACAGGCATGTGTTGACAAAGTGGAATCAGATATTTGGATGTAAACACCATTGTCCTTTTATTTATATTGTTTTGGGAAAAACTTTGAATATGTGCCCACACTGCTCCTTGTGACCTTGGGCAAGTCACTTAATCCCCCCATTACCCCAGGTACGTTACATAGATTGTGAGCCCGCTGGACAGAGAGGGAAAACTGCTTGAGTACCTGAATAAATGCATATAAATCGTTCTGAGCTTCCCTGGGAGAACGGTATAGAAAATTGAATAAATTTAAAAAATGTAAAATGAAAAAAATATATATATATAGCACATAGCAGCTAAAGCAGAGACATCTCAAATCCATGTAAGAGTTGGGCATTGGGAATGAAGTGATTGTTTGTTAGGATTCAAATATATTTGAAATAAGAAACTGAGGAGCCCTTTTATTAAAGCTTAGCATGCGCTGAATGCTAAGAAGTCCATAGGTATAAATGGGACTTCTTAGTATTTAGGCCCTGATTCTATAAATGGCACCCAAAATATAGGCATTGAGGAGCGAAAGTGCATGTCAGTTGTAAGTTAGGCGCTGTTAGGCACTGTTTATAGAATCGTGCCTAGTGGAGCCTAAAGTGCACTTAGGCACCGATAGGCTTCCTAACATTAGGCACACTGTATTTATGCCTACTAGGGTTTTCTTGGCCTAAATACCAGTGCCTATGTTCAAAACAGGTACCTACAAGTAAAACATGCCCACAATCTGCCCTCTAACCACATCTGTTTCTGGTAGGTGCTTTGGAATAGCGCCTACCTGAAAGTGATAAGTACAAATCAATTTAGGCACCTACAATCCAATGACCTGCAATTTAAGCCAGATACGGGGTGCTAATTGCTCATTATCAATGCTGATTTAACTAAGGCACCTAGATCGGCTAGGCACACTGATCTAGGTGCCTAACTTTAGGTATCTTTTACAAAATCTGGGCCTTAGTGCACACTAGTTCCGTTAGCACGCACTAAGCTTTAGCAAAAGGATGTCTGACTGAGCTTTTTATTGTTGGGATTTTCTCACTAATTCTAGTCATATTTCAGATCCTACAGTGATAATGCTGGTCCTGCATCCTGATGGAAATCAGTGCCTCTTGGGCAGGAAGAAGCAATTCCCTGCTGGCATGTTTTCCTGTCTGGCTGGGTTCGTTGAGCCTGGTAAGATTTTCCTCGGGACTCTACTGATTCAAAATAAAGGGCCACTCTACACTATACCTTCTCTGAAGTCAAATGCCACTCTGCTTAATTTGTATCTTTGGAAACACAGATTATGGTTTTCTTTTATCATACGAGTATATGTGCTGTATGATATTGTAATATTTCTCAACAAAGAAAAATGAGGAGACCCAATGATCCACAGTGAAAACAATCCACCGATGAAAACAAAAACTGTGGATACAGATGTTCTGGAGATAATTTATTAAACATTGACATATAAAACCATGAAAATTCAATTTAAAAAGTATAATGATAAAAAATACTGTGATAAAAATCCAACCAGTTGGATTTTTATCACAGTATTTTTTATCATTGTACTTTTTAAATTGAATTTTCATGGTTTTATGTCAATGTTTAATAAATTATCTCCAGAACATCTGTATCCACAGTTTTTGTTTTTGTTTTCATCGGTGGATTGTAATATTTCTATCTGCTCCGAGTGAGTATTCTGCGAGACCTTTATGGTCTACCAAGCAAGATCTGTTAATGATTTTCTCCAGTATGAATTTTGAGAGTGGTGGAATTTAAGTCTCAATCTTTCACCTGTTCAGGACTCACATTATCGAACAACTGGATTGCATATGAAGAGTGATTTTATGCAGTTTAGGAAAACTGTTGAGGCACTGATATGTGGGCATTAGGCTTGATATTGGTACAAGTTAATATTTTTGACTGTATTGTCTGCTTTATTAGTTCATATGTTTTAATTTGGGAACCGCAAGCAAATTTTGATTTGCAGCATAACATTGTAAATACAATTTTAAATCAATTTCTGCTGCATATTCAATGAAGGTGGTTGAAGACTCTGCATTGTGACAGCCTCATGTTTGACAGGACAGGTAGCACTCAGCACATGCGACTCAATCATATTGTGAAAAGGAATGGAAGGCAGCTATTGATGCTGAGGTGGCTTCTCCTGACCAAAGAGAGCAGAAGGTTAGACTCTAAGGAGACCTTCCTCCAATCCCTAGGCCAGTTTTGGATCCTTGGATGTGCATGAAGTCCTGTTTAGAATACTAATTGTGTCTTATAAATTGTTATTAATTACTATTTACTACTGGTTTAAATATTTGAATTGATTTGGCTGCCTACTGTAGAAGTGCATGTGAATTATCTATTCCCTTCCTGAATCTTTATTTTACATTTTAAACCACTTAGATCTTATATTGCTTAGCGGTATATCGGACTTAATGATACTTAGTACAGTGGTACCTCGGTTTACGAGTGCACCAGTTTGCAAGTGTTTTGCAAGACGAGCAAAACATTTGCAAAATCGGTGCCTCGGAAACCGAGCATGGCTCGGTTTACGAGCACCCCCCCCTGCAATCCGGCACCCCCCCTGCCTCGAACCAGCACCCCCCCGCCACAATCCGACCCCCCCGACACGATTGGGCACCCCCCGCCACAATCCGACCCCCCCGACACGATTGGGCACCCCCCGACACGATCTGACATCCCCCCCGACACAATTGGGCACCCCCCCGCCGCTTCTTACCCTCATCTGGGCACTGTTGAAGATCGGCCTACTCGTCTTCTGGGCCTTGAGCATCTGACCATGCTCAAGGCCTGCGAGTTCACGTTCTGAACGTGAACGTGAACTCGCAGGCCTTGAGCATGCTCAGATGCTCAAGGCCCAGCAGACGAGTAGGCCGATCTTCAAGAGTGCCCAGATGAGGGTAAGAAGCGGCGGGGGGGTGCCCAATTGTGTTGGGGGGATGTCGGATCGTGGCGGGGGGTGCCCAATCGTGGCGGGGGGGTCGGATCGTGGCGGGGGGGTGCCGGATCGCAGGGGGGGATGCCTGATCACAGGGGCGTGCCTTCGAGGGGAGCAATGCCGGTTCTCGGGGGGGGGGGGGGAACGCATCAAAGCGAGTTTCCATTATTTCCTATGGGGAAACTCGCTTTGATAAACGAGCATTTTGGATTACGAGCATGCTCCTGGAACGGATTATGCTCGTAATCCAAGGTACCACTGTACTTGGCATTAAATATACTGATTCATTAACTTGTAATGGCAAAAATTGACTACTTCAATTCTCTAAATAAGGGTATATTACAGAAAGAGATTCGGCGTCTTCAAATCATTCAAAATACTGCTATTAAGGTTATTACAGGCTTTGTTGCATTTGCCGAGCTGGATTCGCTAACGTGGCTTTGAAAAAGGAGCCCTAAATTAGCAGAGCTTACAGGTAGAGAAATCAGTAGACACTTATTTAAGTGTTCCTTATATACGTGGATAAACTAAAGAAGACTAAATGGTTACCTATTAATTAGATATAAAGTAAAGAACAATTGATAGAAGTCAAAATGACCCTGCAGGTGATTTTCTCTAATTATTAATTAATTAATTAAACAGGAACAAGCAGCACATAACAAGCAGTTATTAGTCCATCATAAAATTATATGTGCTCAGCTTAGAGAGTTACGCGGGGACAGAAATCCCACCCGTCCCCGCCAAAGTCTCACCCATCCCCGTGAGGAATCTCTCCGTCCCCACCCGTCCCCGCGAGGAATCCCCTCCGTCCCCGTGAGGAATCCCCTCCGTCCCCGCCCGTCCCTATAAACTTCAGAAATAGTTATTTCATTGAATTATGCTACTGAATTAAAGGCTCTGGTAGAAACCCATTTACAAATAAGCAAAAAGACTTTATTAATTTGGAAATATTAATTGGGAAGAATACATACTTTGTAAACAGGTTTCTACCAGAGCCTCTTTTGTTTATAAATTTTTATCAACACAACTAATATACTACTTTATCCTGAAGCAAAAAAAAAAAAAAGAAATAGAATTATTTTCCTACCTTTGTTGCCTGGTTTCTGCTTTCCTCATATTCTCATTCAGTTCCTTCCATCCACTGTCTCTCTTCCCTCTGCGTCTTCCATTTGCTCTGTTACTGTGCCTCTCCCTTTCTCCCCCCTTCCAAATTGGTCTGGCACCCATCTTCTTCCCTCCGCTCCCCCCATAGTCTGGCATCTCTGTCTTCTTCCCTGCCAACGTCTTCTCCCCACTCTCTCTTTCCCATTTCCTTTCAGCGTCCTTCTCCCCCCCCCCCATCTTCCCCATGTCCTGTCAGCGTCCTTCTCCCACCCTCTGTCTTCCCAATGTCCTTTCAGTGTCCTTCTCCCCCCTCTGTCTTCCCCATGTCCTTTCAGTGTCCTTCTCCCCCCTCTGTCTTCCCCATGTCCTTTCAGTGTCCTTCTCCCCCCTCTGTCTTCCCCATGTCCTTTCAGTGTCCTTCCCCCCCCTCTGTCTTCCCCATGTCCTTTCAGTGTCCTTCTCCCCCCTCTGTCTTCCCCATGTCCTTTCAGTGTCCTTCTCCCCCCTCTGTCTTCCCCATGTCCTTTCAGTGTCCTTCTCCCCCCTCTGTCTTCCCCATGTCCTTTCAGTGTCCTTCTCCCCCTCTGTCTTCCCCATGTTTTTTCAGCGTCCTTCTCCCTCTCTGTCTTCCCCATGGCCTTTCAGCGTCCTTCTCCACCCCCCCACCCCCGTCTTCCCCATGGCCTTTCAGCGTCCTTCTCCACCCCACTCCCGTCTTCCCCATGTCCTTTCAGCGTCCTTCTCCACCCCTTTGTCTTCCCCATGTGCTTTCAGCGTCCTTCGCCCCCCCCGTCTTCCCCATGTCCTGTCAGCGTCCTTCTCCCCCTTCTGTCTTCCACAAATGCTTTCAGTGTCCTCCCCCCCCCGTCTTCCCCATGGTCTTTCATCGTCCTTCTCCACCCCTTTGTCTTCCCCAGTGCTTTCAGCATCCTTTTCCCCCCTCCTTCTCTCCCGCCCCGGGTGCTGCACAGCCGGCCAGGTCCCCTTACTTTTGTGGCGTTTCCCCGACCGACCGACCGACAACAGCCCCGGTCTGACAAACCTCCCTGCCCTTAACCGTGAATCTAAATTTCCTTCTTACAGCTGCTGTAAGAAGGTAATTTAGATTTGCGGTTAAGGGCAGGGAGGTTTGTCAGACCAGGGCTGTTGTCGGTCGGTCGGGGAAGTGCCACAAAAGTAAGGGGACCTGGCCGGCTGTGCTGCACCCAGGGCAGGGCGGGGCGGACCGCCCCCCTCCCTTGGTAGCCACTCGAGCCGCGAGGCTACTCCTCCTTACCTACCCTGCCTGCAGCACAGAGCCGAACGGAAGTCTTCCCGATGTCAGCGCTGACTTCGGAGGGAGGGAGGGCTTTGTTTAAGCCCGCCCTCCCCTCCGATGTCAGCGCTGACATCGGGAAGACTTCTGTTCTGCTCTGTGCTGCAAGCAGAGCAGGTAGGGAGAAAAGCCGCGCGACTTAGTACATCCAGCCCCGCAGGAATCCCGCGACCCTCGGAGGCGTTCCCACGGGATCCCCGCGACCCTAGGGGGCGTCCCCATGGGATTCCCGCGACCCTAGGGGGCGTCCCCACGGGATCCCCGTGGGTCCCGCAGGATTCCCGTCGTCCCCGTTCCCGTGCAGCTCTCTAGCTCAGCCTTTGGACAGCTTTAGAAGATCAGAATTAAATGCTTAATGGTAGTATATCTGCAGAGAATTTTATAAGCATTTTCCATATGGAATGCATGTTTTCATGTGTGGAAAATCTCTCTTATAAAATTGCACCGATGTATTTGCGCTCGACGAGACCTTGCTTACTTTTACATGGCCTGCCCACGTGTGTTCTAAAGAGCATAGTTTGGGCAGAACAGCTTGCAAATGCTCTTGCAGAATTTGTAATCTACGTATGTACATATACTGTACATTTTATAATATAAACACATATACCACAACTCTACTGCCACTCTGCCCAAGCTACACTCTCTGGCGCACACATGTTCAAGTCATGTAAATTGTGTGTGTGTGTATATGTAGATGTTTGTTTTTGATATTTATTCCTAAGTGTTTAAGGTCCAGTTAAAAGCCCACTTCTTTGAGAGTGCTTTTGACTCCTAATACCTCTCACCTTGGGTTCTGCATCCCCAACCCTGTAAGTCATGTCTGTCTGTCCAAGTTAGATTGCAAGCTCTTCCGAGCAGGGACCGTCTATAAATGTCAAAATGTACAGCGCTGCATACGCCTTTCAGCGCTATATAAGTGATTCGTAGTAGTAAGTCATTAGAAGTGGGTTGGTAGTGTTACGCAAAACCAATGCATGGAAGATGAAATAAAGTTCTGTCTGCCTGGACAGCCACTGTAAATATAGGCTATGTGGCTTTCATTCCCTGCCTTGTTTATTGACTCTAGACTTTTACTTTGCTGAGTTCTTGATGGCATTTCATGCATTTTTAAAAGGGGGGATCCTCACTGCAGATAATTGTTTGGGGGCAATGTAAGATCTTTCCCATCAGTTTGAAGTAGGGAATAGAATTCCTTTTTGAACTACTGTTGTCAGCTGGCTGTCCTCTGCCCTGTTTGATTAGGAGAGACGATAGAAGATGCCGTTCGGAGAGAAGTGGAGGAAGAGAGTGGACTAAAAGTCGGCCATGTTCAGTATGTCTCTTGTCAGCCCTGGCCAATGCCCTCCTCCTTAATGATTGGTTGCTTAGCTGTTGCGATCTCTACAGAAATTAAAGTTGACATGAACGAAATAGAAGAGGCCCACTGGTTCACTAGAGAACAGGTAAAGTTCAACTTAATTTCCTGGCTATATTGATTGTTCTCTGGCTGTGGCTGCTTTGAGATAAAATAATGAAGAACTGCTTTTGTCTCCCCCCCACCAAGTGGACAAGTGTTTACCCTCCTCTCATCTTGCAATGATTGTGCTGTAATTTTAAATTGCAATACCGAGAGGCAGAGAGAGAGCATGTGACTGAGATCAGCAGTCTTCATTATACTTTCATCGCAGAACCCTTCTCTGATGATTTGTCATCTGTTGTTCTTTGTGGCGTTATCTGTCATCTGATATTGATTCCATTCAGTTTTCAGTGATCCTTTCTGTATTTTGGAGAAAACAGTACTCAGTATTGTGCATTGTTTTTGAACTGAACATATGGAGGATAGGAAATCTATTTTTCCTGCTTTCTCAGAAAAGGTTCCAACATTCAAACACACACCAGCAGGGCGGTAATAATAGTGGGAGCTAGAAAGAAATATTCACAGGCCCCATTTCCTGCTGGTAATGCTTGCATCATTTTAGGTTTTATCAGAAGAGCCACGGTTTTGGCATATAGAAAGGGAAAAGAGCCAAGTGAATAGTTTCGTAAAAACAGAAGGCAAGACAGATTTAAGAGAGTATGCAGGACCGTTTTCCTGTTATTGCCTGCAAAGGGTACTATATCAAAATGAATCTTAAAGAAATCAAATTAATCCCTTTTTCTAAGGGAAAGAAAACAAGCGGAGTGATGATGGTATTCACAAGAGACCTCATTTCAGCTGGGAAATTTTTTTATATCTATTGTAAACAGGGTCTATTAAATCAGAATGACTAGAAATATGTAGTGGATAATGCTGACAAAATATTTCCTGTAAAAGAGTAACGATTGAAATGTTTTTTGGGATACTACTGATTTTAATCCATGTAGTTGGCTTTTGACTAATACTACTACTAATTTCTATAGCACTTACAGAGGTACTCGGTACTGTATACAAACGTGAAGAGAGTCCCTGCTTGACACTTTCAATCTATCTGTGACAAACAGAACAGATAAGAGAGTAGGCAGTTTCATTTATTATGGGATGATTAAAACATAGGTATTAACCAGGTGAATAAGGAGTGAATAGTTTAAAAGCGGCTTCAAAAAGCAGGCTTTTAGCCTGGCTTTGGATAGATCCAAAGATGAATTATGATATACCAACTCAGGAAGTCTGTTCCAGGCTTACAGAACAGAATCTGAAGTTGGTAGTGGAGAAGGGCACAGATAAGAGTGAATTATCTCAGGAGCAGAGATCATGAAGAAGGATGTAGGGAGAGATAAGAGAGGAGAGATACTGAGTAGAGAATGACACAGGAAAAAAAATGTGTCCCTATCCCTGCGAGCTCGTCCCTGTGAGCTCAGTCCCCATCCCCACAAGCTCTGTCCCCACCCTATCCCCACAAGCCATCTAATCCCATCCACACAAGCCTCGAATAGTTATGATTTTATACTGAACTGAAAGTATAAAAATAAACAATATTCTGTACAATTGTCATTTTATAAACACAAATAATACACAGCAAGGATTAAGAAAACCCCTGTCTCCCCTCCCCTTCACAAATATCCTCTCCATTATCAAGAAAACTGAATAAGCCAAATTATTACAGAATGTTATACAGAAAAATCATGCTAACAGTCACACATGACAAGAATAATGTTAGGGGAGTGCAACTAGGGCAACTGCCTCCTGGTCACAGAGAGCCCTAAGCCAGCTAGAAGCTAAAGAAACACGGCCTGGGCTTTGCGATCCCCAGTTAATGTTTTTTTCCTACCTTTTGTTGTCTCGTCATTTTATTCTTCAAATCATGTTGGTCTCAGGTGCTGGTCTCTGTTTTCTTTTGTCTTCTCTTAACTCACTTGCCAGGGTCTCCTGACCATTTGACATTTGTTCTTTCTCTATGCTCACCATACATTTTTTATCTCTTTGTATGTTTTGTTTCCCATGTTCAGCACCTCCCTTCTCTATGTCTTCTATACTCCCTTTCTAATATTTCCCCTGTACCCATCTCCCTGCCTTCATTATCTCACCATTCTATGAACCCCTCCCCCTGTGTACAGGGATTGGGGAAAGAGAGAGAGAGAGAGATCCAGGGTGCATCTCTCCCACTTCCTCTACTGCCACATCCAACATTTCTCCCTTTCTCATCCCCCGGATCATGTGCAGCATTTTTCACCATTGCCCACCAGCCCCATGCCCAACATTTCTCCTTTTATCACAATTTTCCTCTTTCTTCCTTTTCCCATATGCACCATCTTTTTCTCTCTCACTCACAAACTTATGTCTGACAATTCTCTCTTTCTGTTCCCTCCCTTGTGTCCCAAATTCATGCCCTCTCCCTTCCTTCTGTGTCCTGGGTTCGTGTCCCCCTACCTACCTTCCAACCTTTGTCTAAATTTGTGCAGCTCCCATGTCCCAACGCGCTTTTCCCCACACACACACTTTTGCCCTTTGTCCCATGTTATCCCTTCTCTCCCTTGTTCCCTTCTGGGTCGTCCACCTGGGAATGCACCCCTCTGCCGAAGCCGACCCAAAAGGCTTCCCTCTGATGTCAGAGCTGATTTCAGAGGGAAGCCTTCTGGGTCAGCCAGAGATCCCAGTTACCTCAACTGTCCTCCTTTAAGCTGGGCTGCTCCTTCCTGCCTTCAGCTGTACTTGTTTGCAGGGACGTGTGCAGTGACTCTTGCATGCTGCACGTGGCTGACCCAGAAGCCATTTCTTTAAGGCAGGCAACCAGTTTATTTCCCCCCGTTCCAACAGGTTACCCGTGGCTACCTGCAGTTAGCCACAGGTAACATTCACCCTGTCATCCTCTAATACTGAGGAGCTTCAGAGAGAATGCACTTGTAAGCCAGTAAGAGAAGCTTGAACTGTATGTGGAAAGAGGGAGCCAATGAAGTGGCTAAAGAAGTTGGGCTATATGAGAGTAGCGACACTAATGAAATGTACATTGTGCAGAGGATGTTTGAAAGGGAGAGAAATGGTTTTACGTGAGAAACCTGTGAGAAGCAAGTTGAAATAGTTTAAGCAGGAGGTATGAAGAATGTAGAAAAGGCTTTTGGAGTATACTCAGAAAGGATGAGACAAATTTTGATGATGCCATAAAAAAACAACCGATTTTAGCAGTCTGGGTATATTCAGAGAGAGAGAAAGAGAAGAATCAGTAATGACCTCAAAGTTATGAGCTGAGCAAGCTTTGGTTTAGGTGTTTTTTTAACTTGGCAGTTTCCTCCTGCTCTGTTAGGCTTCCATCTCAGTATGAGCTAGGGTTGGTATATGGCACTGTGAGACTGGATTTTCCCCACTGTTTTATTTCCCTTCCCAACTTATGTTTTAGTCCAAAATATTGCACACTCTGGTTTCTCCCAGAAACCTTCAATCCTAAATCCAGCCATTAAATGTTACCACTGGGAATCAATTCAAGATTCCTCTGCATGTGAGTGCATACCATTGCCTTTAACCTACCAGACTATTTCCAGTTTTCTAGGTTTGACTCATAATCTAGAGCAGGGGTGCCCAAAAGGTTGATCGCAATTGACCAGTAGATTGCTAAGGCAACGTGAGTCAATCGCAGAGCCCATCCCAGGCTCCGTGATAGACTCATGTTGCCTTCGCGTTCTACCTGCTTCCCGATGCGGTAAACAAGACGCAGAAGCACCGGGCTGACCAGCCTTCCCCCTCCTGACGTTAATTCTGACATCAGAGAGGAAGTTCTGGGCCAGCCAATCGCTCAGAATTTGGCGCCGGTGGCTTGGGGGAGGGCAGGGAAAAAGAAAGCAAAGAAAGAAAGGGGGCAGGCAGGGAGACAGAAAGAAAGAAAGACAGAAGGGAAACAGAAAGAAAGGGGGGACAGGGAGACCGAAAGAAAAGGCATGGAGAGAGAAAGAAAGGGGGCATGGAGAGAGAAAGACAGACAGAAAGAAAGGGGGGACAGGGAGACAGAAAGAAAGACAGACAGAAAGAAGGGAAACGGAAAGAAAAAGAGGGGACAGGGAGACAGAAAGCAAGGGGGCATGGAGAGAGAAAGACAGAAAGGGGCAGGGAGACAGAAATAAAGACAGACAAAGAAGGGAAAAGAAAGAAAGGGGGGCAGGGAGACAGACATAAAGAAGGGAGAAAGAAAGAAAGAAAGAAAGAGGGGACAGGGAGACAGAAATAAAGACAGAAAGAAGGGAAAAAGAAAGAAAGAGGAGGCAGAAAGAAAGAAAGGGGGCATGGAGAGAGAAAGAAAGGGGGAGCAGGGAGACAGAAAGAAAGACTGATAGAAAGAAGGGGGGGCAGGGGAGGAAATGAGGTCTGGAGGAGAGGAAGCATACAGGAGGCTGAAAGAAGGGAAATATTGGATGCACAGTCAGAAGAAGTTACTGAGGTGACATTGCATAAAGTCATCTGCCTTGACTTCTTTAAAAAAAAAAAACGGAATACAAATGATAATTAACATTTTCTCTGCATACAGTGTGCTTTGTGTTTTTTAAATTTTATTCTTAGTAGATCATTTTGACATGGTCATTTTAAAAGTAGCTCGTAAGCCCAAAAAAGTGTGGGCACCCCTGATCTAAAGAATGACACAGGGACAAATTTGTCCCCATCCTCATTAGTTCTGCCCCTGTCCCTGCCCTCATCTGCACAAGCCTCAAAAAAAATTCCAACAAAAGGAACAGAAAGAGCAGTATTTAGTGAGACATACAGTTTGATCAGGGGTGCCTTAATTTTTCCACACAACTGTAATATGTATATATCAAGCAAAATTACTTGATTCCAACAAAAAAATCAGTGGCTCTTGTTGTGTCTTCCCCCCCCCCCCTCCCTTTTAGTTAGGGAGTGTTATTTGGGTGAAATGATGCATTTGATTGTTTGAAAAGAAAAGTTCACTGTAGCAGGTGTTCTTTACAGTAGACACAAAGATCCTCCTCCCCATAGGATGGGTGTTTTCTCCCCTGGGTTCTCCTTTATGGGAACTGAGGAAAACGGTGTGGTTGCAACAGCACTGGAAATTCTATCCCTGCACAGTAAAACCTTAGAAATATTGTCTTACTTGATGCCCCGTAAGGTTATATAACCCAGTGAATTGTTACCTTCAGAGAATATCTGTTAAAAGGTAAGTAGCTCTGCTCTGCTTTACTTCACCAAATTTGTGGTTTGTTTGCATTGCAGGTTGTTGACGTTACCATGAAAAGAAATCGCTCTTTCTTTGTGCCTCCAAGACAAGCCATTGCCCATCAGTTGATCAAATATTGGATTCGAATAAACGCCAATCTCTAGTACTTTATCAAGACTGGGAAGCCATTCACCTTTTCAACAAACCCTCCAGCAGCAAAAATTTGTAATGTTTAAACACTGGAAGAGTAGGGTTATCCGGAAATCAGTTGTACCCAAGTGCCCTGTCTTTCTTTCTGCGCTTTTTTGCATTTATTATCTTGTTGCGCACAGACATCAAGTGTGTCCTCATCTGAACAGACTGCAACGGAAGGGAACAGAATTTTTGCAGCCGGGCCTGATAGTAAATTTTTGAATTAAAATGTCAAAAATGTAACAAGGCATCTGGCATCTGTTTAGCTTTGCCAGCTTATTGGCAGAAGACTGTGGGCCTGATAGTTAAAAGAACTCAATGCAATTAGCGATGATGCCAACCACATGAATGTTTTAGATTGCTTTAGCTATATGTAAGTTGTTAAAGTTAGCTTTGTAGAATCAGGGAGGGCCCAGGGGTGGGGCTTAATTATATGGAGAATGGTACTATCCAACCCTTCTTACAACTTAACTGTGCAAGTGCTTGCAGCCAAATACAATTTTCAAAAGATAAGTTATCCGTTTAAAGTTATTCCTGCAGATTCACTGGCAGTACTTATATGTATATTCAGGGGGGAATTCATGAAATGATGCTAAGTGCCAGATTCTCTAAAGGACGCGTAACTTAGGGCCCCTTTTATCAAGCTGCGCTAGAATTCCTATGAGCGTCGGAGCACTTACCTTGCCACCCTGTGCTAAAAACCTCTAGCGCAGCTTGATAAAAGGAGGGGGGGGTAATTGATAAAATCCCCTTAGCCTCAATAAGGTGTGATAGGACAGAGTACGGTATTGGGGTTCAAGAAGGGATTTGATGATTTCCTGAAGGAAAAGGGGATAGACACTGGAAAGAGAATTAGAAGATAGACAAAATCAGAAAGAGAAACTGGAACTAAAAGCAAAATGACCAGATAACAAAAGGTAGAAAAAATAATTTTATTTTCTATTTTGTGATTACAATATGTCAGATTTGAAATGTGTATCCTGCCAGAGCTGGTGTTAGACAGCAAGCGTGAACTAGGACCTAAAAGAAAGTAAAAGTCTTTTTTATTTATTTTGTAGCCGGCGTGGGGTTGGAGAGGTTGTATCCCTATACTTCTACTAAGACTAACCCTCTCCTTTGCTGGCGCACAGCATGTAGCGGCAGCGGTGATTGATCCGACACTCACAGAAGTCTTGTGAATGTCGGAGTAGCTGCCAGTGCTGGGGCCCATGCTGGGCGTCAGCAAAGGAGGGGGTAAGTATCTTTTAAAAATCCAGCCCATGACTTAGCCTGTGTTTTGGCCCCTTATGTGATTCAAGTTTGACATCCCTGCTATAAAGGCTAAAAAATAGTAACAAATGGTCCCAGGTAGGTATATTCAGACTTCAGAGCAAATTCTTTTTATAAAACACCCAACATGTTTCAGTGCTTGAGTCAAGGACATCAATCACAAATTATATCTTGAGTCTGATAACAAAATAAATAGCAACATACAGCAGATCCTCAATATTCGCGGGGGTTAGGTGCAGAGCTGGCTCGCCAATAGGGAAAAATCGCCAATAAGTTTGTGTTCCGTCTCTGACCCACCCCCATCTCCCTCCTGTGTCCCCAACCTTAGCTGGTGGTCTAGCGGTGATGCGGTGCAGGAGCGATCTTCCTACACTCCTGCCCCGTGCAGAGCCGTCATCAAAATGGCTACCGTGAGTTCCCGTTGTAGTCTACAATGGGAACTCACGGCAGCCATTTTGATGATGGCTCTGCATGGGGCAGGAGCATAGGAAGATCGTTCCTGCCCTGACACAGGAGGGAGGTAAGATCTGGGGGCAAATAATCTGGCATAAAAAATCGCAAATAGCCGAATTTGCGAGTGGGGAAACCGCGAATCAGGAGGGGGAGCTGTATATACATCCATAAAACCATAATAAGAGTCAATTTAAGACAATTTAAATAATTGACTATTTTTTAATTGATTCTTATGGTTTTATTATGGTTGAATTAAGGCATATTTAATTATATTTTATTCTTTTTTTATATTATTTGTATTAAGGAGTCAACAAGAGTTTATAAGAATTTTTTTTTTTAATTATTGATTTTTAAAACTTCAATAGTGCAATACAATAAATGTAACATGTAATAATACAATAAAAGCACATTCAACTTACACATGTTTTTAATCAATCATTTTCCCCCACCCACCCACCTACCCAGTGATTATTCAATTAAACACAATAACATAGATTACTGGAAAAAAAAAAAAAAAAACATATCCTATTCTAATTACTGATATCTTCCCATCCAGTCAAAGAGTTTATAAGAAATTAAATAGAATTATCACTAACTTTATTTGGCTGGTTAAAACTGCTAGAGTAGCTCTAGTATCTTTGCAAAAACCAATTGCATTGGGTGGGGCAAATTTTTCCAATTTCTACAGATACCATCAGGTTTTTATCATGCAACAAGGTATGTATTAGATCCTTCCTGAGCTCATGGAACATCTTCCTGATTGACTGCACTTGGAGTGGCAACTTACGTCCCTATTACGGCTGTTTCATGTGTTGAGTATAAAGTTACCTAGTTAAACTAAAGACAATAGTATTATATTTGACACTTGGAAAACCTTGAAATTTATTAACAAATTAACAGAGATCCCAATAGAAAGATCTACTTTTTAGTTCTTATGGTTGAACTCCAAGATTCAAATTGGCGAGTCTAAAATTGCCTGGAAGCTTTGGATGCAGGCAGGTATAGGCACATTAGATGATGTTTTGTCAAACGATAAAATGCTTGATTTTTCATGACTGCAACGATTATTCGGTATTTCAAGATCTCAAAATTATAAATGGTTGCAGTTGAAGCAAGCCATTCAGAAGGGGTTCCCTGATTGGCGGAATCTTAAAAATTATTATAGCCTGCAGGTTCTATGCTTCCAGACAGATTTGTTGGGACACCAGGCTGCCTGGTGGTATAAATTCATATCTGAATTCTTGACTAAAAAACCAAAATCTAGTCTTAGGGAAATTTGGAGCATTGAGATAAAGCAGTACATTTCTGTGTCTCGATGGCCACGAATTTGGTCTTGGAGGATGAGATGTACAGTGTCAGCATCTATGAGCAAACATGGTTTTTCTTGTTACATAGATCTTTTTTTTTTTTTTTTAATATTTATTGACATTTCAAACTTTATAATGTATACAATTGAAGAATCAGAAAAAAAACTGTATGAAAATACATTGTAATCATCACAATTATTACAATAAACAATTTTTATCCCCTTCTAATTATAAACAATAAAATTATATATTATACTATCAATATAATAAAAAAGAATTACATAGATCTTTTTGGACCCCTGTTAGGTTGCACAAGTTAGACAGCTTTAAATCTAATAGATGCTGCTGGCACTGTCATCTGAACATTGGGACATTGGATCATCTGTTGTAATATTGTCCTATGATACTCAACTTTTGGAGGTCAATATGGGGAAAGATAAATGCCATACTGGAACCATCAATTCCATTGACATATGAGGCAGTCATATGCGGAACAATATTACATATTAATCCTCCCATGGACCGATATAAATGTCTCAATAACAGACTATGGACTTTTCCTCCAGGAACTTGTCCAAACGTTTCTTAAAACCAGCTACATTTAGATATGCACGATAGACAATATATCCAGCAAACTTGAAACTTTTGCTGGCGTGAGCAGCGTCTTCCACCTGTTGCTCACGCTGGCTTTGGTTCCCTTCTGATGTTACTTCTAGTCGCGGTACCAGAACGTGATATCATAAGGGAGTAGAGGCCAGCGCGAGTAGCATGTGGAAGATGCTGCTCATGCCGGCAAACTAAGTTTATTACTATCGTGGATATCTAAACGGTTTACAATAAATTAGTAGTAAAGGATTTTTTTTAAACTATTAAAACTGGGGATTTCAGACTAAACATAACTTTAACATGAAGCTGGGGGGGAAAGGATTACATAGAGAATAATTAGAGGAGGGGAAATGCAATAGGATGGGAATAGATTATGATAAAACTATGTATCATCCTCAGTTGAAATATTCGATGTCGTGTATCAAGAGCACAACGCAGGCTATCCCTAATTATGACCGGGATAGCCATACAGATGATTTCTCGAAATTGGAAAAATTTTGATCGCCTCAATTTTCCTTTTTGGTGGGTGAATTTATGCTCCAATTATAGATATGAGAAAATGAATGCTGATAGCAATATATTTATACTGGTTTGGGGCCCATTGACATCTTTTATTACCTCATTATAGTTGTTTCTATGTCTTAACTTTTTGTTTATTTCCACACGCACATCCAGGGAAGGGGGGAATATTTCTATCTAGCTTAGTTCTACACATCTGAATATATACATCTAGGTTGGGGGGTGGGTAGGATTGCGTTATTATTTTACATAATGGAAGGTTATTGAATGAATATATGTATTTGTGCTGTTATTGATTAGTCAGTGGGTGGGTGGGTTAAAACAGTGATTCCCAACCCTGTCCTGGAGGAACACCAGGCCAATTGGGTTTTCAGGCTAGCCCTAATGAATATGCATGAAGCAAATTTGCATGCCTATCACTTCCATCATATGCAAATCTCTCTCATGCATATTCATTAGGGCTAGCCTGAAAACCCGATTGGCCTGGACAGGGTTGGGAATCACTGGGTTAAAATGATAGATCAGATATGTCTGTAAGATGAATGTGCTTTTATTATTTTATTATATGTTTATATACTTGTTTATTTTAAGTTCTTGTAAACCGTGCCGAGCTCCACAACATCCGTGGAGATGATGCGGTATATAAACTTAAGGTTTAGTTTAGTTTATTGCACTGTCAATATTTGGAAAATCAATAAAGTTATATTAAAAAAAAAGGAATCAACAAGAGAACAGGATTATAGTGTATATATATATGTGTTGTTATTTACTTGTTATCAGACTCGAGATATAATTTGTGATTGATGCCCCTGACACACTAAGGCGCCAAAACATGGGTGTTTTCTAAAAAGAACTTGTTCTGAAGTCTGAATATACCTACCTGGGACCACTTGTTACTAATAAAAAAACAATTTTTGAGCCTTTATATATTCTGCTTTTTTACACTATTCCCTCAATACACAGGAATTCTTTGCCAAAAACGCATCTTGCTTGTGGATTTGGTATGTGTATGCCTCTAGTAGCTGAGCTAGCTTTCGACTTCAGTGTGTGATTCGCTGATTCTCATAGCTCTGCCAGCTCTCTGGATGTGACTCTCTCTGGCAACTTGGTTTCCTAGGTTGGCTTCAGGAGACCAATTAACCAGCTCAAGCTGTCTGTCTAATGTAGCTCTGAGAAAGCTTCAGTACTTTCCAGGTAATTACAACCATTTGATGGGATGCCTTCGAGCCTTGCCTCATTATCAGAAAAAAAAAGTTTCAAAAATTTCTGTTTTGTTTTGTAAGTATATTAATGTCTATAATCTAGTACTTCTTAGGGAAAGAAGCATCAGAATTGAGAGTGGAAAGGATCACGGGGCCTCCTATAGCTCCTGCTATTCCAGTACCCACTTCACCGATCCTCATCTGTTATAATCATTTGCTTCTTCCCCCATCTACCCTATTTATAATCAACTTTATTGTTATTGTTCCAAAGAACTAACTCTTAAAAAGACTTTTTCTATTTTTTAAGTCTATAAAATATTTTTTTTGTTTACCTGCAATTACATCACTTTCTTTTCCAGAGATAAAGATTTGACATTGATATGTCAAACATTTCTTAAGAAAGAACTGAATATTTCATAGGGTGTCCTAATTTATTCACATGACTCTATGTCCTTTATAGTTTATATTTTATGATTATTATTTATTATAACTAACCATTATTTATTTTACCAGTCCATGTATTACCCCTGGTGGGTGAAGCACAGCTGCATAGGCAGAGTGGACTCGTCTGCATTATTCAGCTAGCACATATGTGTTTTGATATGAAAAAAGTCACTTCATGAAAAATAATAATCATGGATTCATATATAATAGTTGTCAATTTACATATCTAATAGAACTCTGCTCAGAGACATGAAGGCATTATATTCTGCCTCACCACCCAATCAGTGTTCAAAGTGAATTTACTCCAGGTGTAAGTCCTCATTAACTGTTATGTTGCTAGCTACTGCAGCTATGCTTAGCCTTTTATAAAAGTTATAAAATGTTGAAAAATTTCAACTTAACTTAGAAAAGTAGCTGATTCCATACTTGCCACGTTTCGGTCCTGCATCAGGGAACCAACAAACAAATACTGTTAAACTGGAGGTGAAAGCTCACTAAGGATAGAATGCGGTTTGCTGAAGCCGTCCAAAACTGATTTCTTCTTAATGTGCAAACCCACAAGAAGAAATCAATTTTGGACGGCTTCAGCAAACCGCATTCTATCCTTAGTGAGCTTTCACCTCCAGTTTAACAGTATTTGTTTGTTGGTTCCCTGATGCAGGACCGAAACGTGGCAAGTATGGAATCAGCTACTTTTCTAAGTTAAGTTGAAATTTTTCAACATTTTATAATTTTTATAAAAGGCTAAGCATAGCTACAGTAGCTAGCAACATAACAGTTAATGAGGACTTACACCTGGAGTAAATTCACTTTGAACACTGCAATGATTGGGTGGTGAGGCGGAATATAATGCCTTCATGTCTCTGAGCAGAGTTATATCAGATATGTAAATTGACAACTATTATATATGAATCCATGATTATTATTTTTCATGAAGTGATTTTCTTCATATCAAAGCATTTTCCTTTAGTCACTCAACAATAACAGCATAGTGGTTGAGTCTGTTACCCCTTCAGTATTTTTTGACTGAGCACATATGTATTAGCACATGCTAACTGGATAATGCAGGGGTAACATGAGAACACTTAGAATCTCTTAAATAGTAGGCAGTAAGGCCTGGATTCTCTAAACCTCACCGTTTTTTTAGGCGCCAGTAGGTGCCCAAGCTCAGTGAAAAACATTTAGATGACATTTTAAACTGATTTTCAAGGTGCCTGCCAGCAGCTAAAAAATTGGTGCCAGATTCTCACCTCTGTGAGCACTTTACAGTGCCTAATGCCACTATAGACATGGCTAACGAAGTAGCATTAGGCACATTTCACATCAAAGGTAGGTGCCGGAAATGTAGGCCTTGAAAACCTTGGCCTACATTCAGGTGCCTACCTTTGCCAGAGGTGCAATTCTCTAACCGGCACAAAACCAAAGTGGAATTGTCCCAATCAGAATGGTGCGCACTAAACAAAAGTGTCCTTCAACTCATCTGATAAATCCAAATGCCTTTATTCATCCAAAGTCTCATAAAATTCATCCAATGACTCAGTGACCCAACATGCACATGTTTCAGCCTAACCGGCCTACCTCAGGAGTCTACAAGTACATACATGGATATAAATAAATTCAAAACATATACTATTCAATTAATAAATAAAAATATAAATGTACACATAATAACAATTAATGTATAATAACAGCAAAAAATACATATAAATACATCCAAATAAGACAAAAACACACATCAAGGTTCATTATGAATACCAATGACCCACGTGTGAATTAATAAAATAAAGATAAGCAAGTTCATAATTGTATTATGTATCACTAACCAACTCATTCAATATATAGTAGTTAAGATAATTCAAATTTGATAAAAATTCTAAAAAAATGAAATTAATATAGCATAGTAGTTTATATATAATATTTAATAAACCATCATCAAGCTGCTAAAAATATTAAAAACCATACAAATAACAAAAACATAAACAGAGTAAGGTATGAAGCTACAAAAGAGCCCAAAAACTATATGAAAATATATAAACTGTGCAGTAATAGGTATAAAGAAGGGTATCCTAATCATCAGGCAGTAAACCATATATTAAACAAAAGGAAAAAAAATATTAATTTAATTAATTAATCCATCTGAATCTTTGAAGAGGACACTATACGGAGACTTAAAAATAAGATAAGTTCCATAAATCATAATGGTTATTGAGCATACCTTGTGAGTCTTCACCATGTCTATTTGAAAAACCATACAAAGTACAGAAACACACGCACCCTCTAAATGCGCCTGCTAAGCTAAAACAAAAGCAGAAAACACCAATAAAGTAATGGTATAATATGAAATTAGTGTCCCAAAGAAACCGGTCACTAAAAAAAGGAGTATAAATTCTAATAGCCACTTGAAAGAATAATAGCCTTTTGAAGAAACCATAAAAGAATACTGCGTCGGGGGTCATTTAAAAGCTATAAATGGTCAATGAAAGTATATTGAAAAGCTAAAGCATACACGCTCAAAAGAAAAGGTTGTGGATATCCAAAAAACAGAAACGTCGAAAAGCAAAAACCAATTGTGAACAAAAAGGCAAACCAAAAAACGAAGAAGGCAATAGTGCAGGCTCCACAGAAAAGAAAAAGGCAGATTCGAACGACTTACTTGAAAAGTTGTAAGGCAGTGAAAAATGCTGCAACCTTGCTGTGAACTTGGAAAAGCAGACGACGATCAACGTGGGGTTTAAAAAGGGGGCCGAACGTGGGCATGTTGACGTCACTATGTCAACTGTGAGAGGCAAACATGGATGTGTTGCGTCACTAGGTCAACCAAAAAAAGAAATAACTACATATAGAAGTAACAAAATCAAACATTGTGATATGCAGGGTATGCCTGCTAGGGCTGTTCCTAATGTAAAGCCCACTGCTGGAACAGATAGTGCCCAAGTTGCTTTGTTTAAACCCCAAGGTAACCTTTTGCCTGCATTTGCTTCTGGGTCCAGCAGAGGGAGTGCTGGTGCCAGAATGCAGGTTTCCCTTCCCCCACTTAGTCAGGGGAGGAAGGGCAGGATATCCGGCACACCTGAGCGTTTGGGGCGTGGTCCCCAACTCCTAAACCTCAGGTCTGCCTGGCTAGAAGGGGAGAAGGCAAAGGGAGTGAACACAGGCAGTCGCAAAGCTCAGGGCTGAGAGCTCTGCAAAGCTGTTCGGTTCCTGAGCAGATGGAACTAGTAGAGGCTGGAGCAGAGTTACCTGAAAGGCCTTTGGAAGAGTTCCAACCCATGGAACTGGATTTGGAGCCGGAGGCTTTCCCTGAGTTAACTTCCAGCACACAGCCCATGGAAGTCTGCTAACCAAAGGCAAGTGTTCAAGTACTGAATAATTGTGGATTACAAGTGTATAAGTTTTTGGAAGGCCTATTTTTGAGCAAGTGTTTTGTTTGAAGGTGGTGGGGGTTAGCCCCACGTCAAATGTGGAGGGATAGAGGGCCATATCTTGGCAATATTCCATCACGTGGAGCACACCACCTTATCCAGCACTACTGTGGCTGGAGGAATCAGTGCACCGGTTCAGGCACAAGTCTTTTTGGTGAAGAATAAGGACTTATGCTGGGACTATATTATCCGATGTGCAGAGAAACCTTATTGTTTGGGAACGCTTGTAGCAGAAAAGAATCCTTTTTGTTGAGGTTTAAGGTTTCTAGTTTTGAGTTTTGAAACCCTCCTTTTTGGAGAAATATTGGACTGCAATAGGACTGTTAAGTTTACCTATTTTGAACATTATAAAGTCTTACCTATTGGCGGCTATTGCCTGACAAAGTTTAGTTTTGATTACTTTATTTTGAAAACTGATGTCAAGCTGAAGTGTGAAGCAAACCTTTTTGGTTTTGGATATTGCACCATTAAATCCGGTCCAGGTTTTGTATTCTTACTTACCGGTTTGCAGTGTGTTTTTTCTTTTTGGGTTGAATCCTGACTAACTTACTCTTGTGTAGCTAGCCGCAGCACACAAGAGCCAATACTTCTGTGTCCCAGCGGCTCGGGACCAATTGCCCTGACCCCGCTGGTGACAACATATGTAAAGAAAGAGGAAGAAGAATCACTGTGCTAAGCATATAGAATACACCTGGGGAATAAAAATATGTGTAACAAAACAAAGACCAAAGCTCTTATGGTAATTTTAAAAAGATCATCTCAGAGAAATGTAAAAAAGATAATCTTAGAGCAATATAAAAGATATACATGAATTAAAAAATTAAAAATTATATATTATGGCATGAATAAATACCAGAAGAGATGTGAATTACATAAACGGTCTTAAATCCAATTCCATATTTAGACCATATGGACTAATTGTATTATAGTTATGAATAAAGCGTTGTTCCTCTCCCATATTCATTTGTTTTTTTTGCAGGGGCAAATGCTAACAGGAACATTAGTCCATGACCTACCCAAAAAAAGTAACTGCCTGACTTTAATGCCTTGGTAAATCTGGGATTAACGCACAGAATGCACTAATCCCAGATTCCACTGCAGTTTAATAAAGAGCCCCATTAATTAGGTCTCATTGCATAAAATAGGCCATCTAATAAAACTAATTTGTTAACAGGATTAGAGTGTACGATCACAGTTGTAAACATAAAAAGGGGGAGGGGACAAAAGTATCCATGTGAAGGGTAGCCAAAAGACAAAAAAGGGGTGGGATAAATAACACTTCATGTCCAGATGACCTTTATTATCCAATATCTTTTTTTTAATCTTTATTAATTTTTCTAAACTAATTCAAAGTGCCAGGAATTGTACAGACATTAATAATCAAAACAAGCACATATTTAATCAATAACAATGCAGAAGAAAAATATCCCTCCCCTCCCATCCAATACATTTAATCAAAGAATGAACCAACAAGATATCTCCCACCACCACCACCCACCCACCCACCCTGTCTTGGATGTGTATGGAAATAAACAAAAATTAAAAACAAAAGATACCTATAATGAACTTACAAAGGATGTCAACGGGCCCCAAACCAGTTTTAATAAATTGCTATGCCCCAACATATCAGCATTCATCTTCTCATATCTGTAGCATAAACATAAACTCACCCACCAAAAAGGAAAATTACGGGAATCACAATTTTTCCAATTGTGAGTTACCATTTGCATGGCTATCCCTGTCATAATTATGAAAAGCCTGCATTTATAGCGGTCCAAGGGGGGATTAATATGCAGTAATGTTCCACATGTCAGTGGAATTGTTGATTCCAATATGAGATTAATCTGTCTCTATATTGACTTCCAGAAGTTGAGTATCAAAGGACAATAGAACAACAATGATCCAGTGTCCCAATGTCTAGATGACAGTGCCAGCATCTATTAGATTTAGAACTGTCTAACCTGTATAACCTAACAGGGGTCCAAAAAGATCTATGTAACAGAAAAAAAGCATGTTTGTCTCATAGATGCTGATGCTGTACATCTCATCCTCCAAGTCCAAATTTGTGGCCATTGAGATGCATTGGTAGCAAACCACAGGCAAAATCCCCCACCAAGACAGATATTTCTGTGACCTTCAGCAATAAAGATCTTTCATTTACTTTCATCGTCTCTTCCAGCGTTTTATGAATCCAAATACCTAAATATTTTATACCCTTTTCCTTCCAAAGAAAGGGGAATGAATCAAATAATCCTTTTTGACAGTGTACATTTAGCAGAAGAACCTCTGATTTACTCCAATTTATTTTATACCCTTAAAATTTCCCAAATCTATCAATCAAATCAAGTAAATGTGGAATGGTAGTTTCGGGATTCCTCAAATGAAGCAAAATATCATCTGTATACGCAGAGACTTTATTTTCCCGACATGCATAAGGAATACCTTGAATCTCCTTTGCATGATGAATAGCCAACAACAAGGGTTCCAGAACAATATCAAAAAGCAAAGGAGATAACGGACAACCTTGTCTAACTCCCCTCTCCAGATGGAAACGTACTGAAAAGTATTATTGATATATAATCTGGAAGAAGGGGAACTATACAAGGTTTGAATCATTTGTATAAATCCAGAACCAATACCAAACCAATCCATTGCTTCATAAATGAAGGTCCACTCCACACGATCAAAGGCCTTCTCTGCATCCAAAGATACAGAGAGAAGGCCAGATTTTCCATTGCTTTTGTTAAATTTAACATGTGGAAAGCTAGTCTGGTGTTGTTTGAAGAATGCCTTTGAGCAATGAACCCCGTTTGGTGCATACCGATAATATAAGGGAGAGCTTTGGCCAAGCGTAAAGCCAATAACTTAGCCAGAAGTTTTCCATCTACATTTATCAAAGAAATAGGCCTATAATTTGAAACCAATGTAGGATTTTTATTTGGTTTTGGCAAAACTATAGTTAAAGATTCTGCCATAGTACCTGTAATGCAACCTTTAGTCAGTTGAGCCTGATATAAATTTAATAGATGAGGTAATAGGGAAATTTGGAATGATTTATAAAACTCTACAGTGAAACCATCCCCACCTGGAGCGGATCCAACTCTAAGGGACTTCAACGCTGCTTGTAGCTCTCTCAATGAAATAGGTGCCTCAAGGTTTCCTTTTATGTGATTGGGAATTTTTGATCCCTTGATTGAGTTTAAAAACTAAACCCTCTAGCTCTTTATTTGAATAAGGCTTGGAAAAATATAAAGCTTTATAAAAGTTCAAAAATTGTTTTAAAATATCTCCAATTTGAGAATGAGGTTAACCCTTCTTACCTTTAATAGCCACAATCTTTTCTTTTTATGCTTTAAGATAATTAGCTAATACTCTTTCCACCTTATTTGAGTTTCCATAATACAGAGCCTGTTGAGAAAACAATTCTTTCCTAGCCAGTTGAGAGGAAATCTCATTATATTTATATTTAGCTTTTAAGAGGGCCTGTAAAGTAGGTTGTTCCTATTTCGAGGCCAATTATGACTCCAAATCCTTAATATTTTGTTCCAAATCAGTAAATTCCTTTATAATTTGTTTCTTAATATGTACCGAATATGAGATTATTTGCCCCCATTGTAGCTCTAAAAGCATCCCACAATGTTTCTAATGAGCTTTTTCTGAGGCATTAATTTGAAAATATTCATTCATTTTTAATTGAAGTTCTTTTAGAAAGTTTGAGTCTGCAAGCAATGTTTTATTAAATCTCCATACAGGTCTACAATCTAGATAAGCAAACTTAAATTCAATCCAAACTCTACCATGATCTGACAAAATAATTGGATCTATGGCAGCTTTTGTTACCTGCTGTACTAATTTAACTGATACAAAAACATAATCGATTCGTGAAAAGGATTTGTGAACCTGGGAGCAGAAAATTCCCGATCATTAAAATGGAGAATCCCCAATACATCCTTAAGTGCACAAGATTGTATCAAGTTATCTAACCCTAATGATTTTATTATTTTACTTGGTCTCTTGTCCAATAATGGATCCATAACAGCGTTAAAGTCCCCCACCACTACTACATTAGAAGCAGCCAGTAGTAGTATCAAGTGTTGAAGAGCCTTAAAAAAATTCAGCCTGATGTGAGTTAGGGGCATAGATGTTAAAGAGCACCAGCGTATCTTTCCCCAAGGTCATGTCCACATGGATCCATCTACCTGAGGGATCAGCAGAATTCAAATTAAAAGTAGCTAAGCATTTCTTATTGACTAAAATATCAACTCCAGCCTTCTTACACACAGCAGGAGCAAACAAACATTGTTTAACCCATCCCTCTTCTAACTTCTTTGATTCCATGGCATTTAAATGTGTTTCCTGAATATAATATATATCAGCATCCTGCTTTTTTAGAAAGTTTAGTGTTCTTTTCCTCTTAATTGGATGATTAAGACCGTTGACATTTAATGAAAATATTTTTAAGGACATCTTAAATGATTCACAATAAAATTCAAAGCAGTTCCCCTCCCATCATAATAAACTTTAATGAATAATTCCCTATACACATCCAGGACCCTATCTATCCCATTTCCCACCCCCCAACCCTTCCCCTAAAATAATTCATGTAAGCTTGGATACGGATTGAATAGGCACACAAAACCACTATCCCCCCTCCCCGCCCCACAGCACAAATTACCCCAATAATCAATACTACTTATATAAACCGATTATCATAACATATTGAATATCAGAAGTAAAAATGTATCAATAAACATCCTTTAATACCCAGTAATAATCAGTAAATACCCATTAATTTCCTACTGTATTCTTATACTATATTCCCCATATTTACTGTAAATCTTTCTACCAACATACCCTCCCAATATACAGTAATTAACAATACATTAAAAATAAGTTTAAAAATACAAAATAAATCAAAATTTAAATAAGGAAGACAACTCACATTCAGCGATCCTGGCCAGGTGCTCTACCAGATGGCTGAAAACATGACTACAGCATACACTCCCTGAAATACTCACGCAAGTCGCTGATGAGATGCACCACCAAACATGGTCCACATCTTCTTAGTAATAGCCAGGCAAGGGAAAGTCTGGTAACAAACCAGATGGACAAAAACTTATTTCCAGAAGCACATAAATGTTGACACATTGCTGGTGAAATCATCGAGATTGTTTGCTCCACCCACTGCACTTTAGTCCCAATCACCAAATAAGTCACAGCAGACATAAAGATAGCAGACTCCAATCAGAGCACGGGAGTCTTGGTAACAAAGGTCCGCCCCATCCAAAGCTTCCACCTCATTGGTAGAAATGTGAAAATCACTCACAGAAACAAATGTTGAAATAAAGAATCAAATAAATCACTAAAGAAACAAAAAATAAAGAGAATAATAAAAAGTTGCCAAGATTTTCCCCTCTCATAGTGTTCTTATCTCTCCGAAGGCATTAAAGAAATAGTAAAATGTATTAAAAGTATAAATAGAATGGCAAGTTAACTGCCGTGCCAACTGTCACCAACTGCCAGATCCCTCTCAATTATCTTTCCATGCAATATTTATGCTGATTTATAAATTCTTCCAACTTCTTTGGTTCCCAATAGTGAGTGGTACTATTATTGTATGTCACCCTCATTACAGCAGGATAAAATAATCTGTATCTTGCTCCTAAATCCTGGAACTGCACTCTAAAATCCAAAAACTGCTTCCTGACAGAGGCAATCTGCCTGGCAAAATCAGGAAAAAAATGAAGCCTTTTATCCTGCCAATTCACTGTTTGTATCTGCTTGGCAGCCTCAAAAATCTTCTTTACATGTTGGAATCTCAATACTTTTATCAGCATTGGTCTAGGTCCCCTCTGATTGCTCTGCACATGAGATGGCACTCTGTGTACTCTCTCAATTTCAGACGGTTCCTTAAAATGCAGGGATAAAACCTCAGGGATGAGATTGGTGAGGAATGAAATGGGGGTTTTCCCCTCTAAGCCCTCCGGGATTCCTATAATTCAAATATGCTCCCTTCTACATCTGTTTTCCATCTCCTCTAGATCAGCAGAAAGCTGGGCAATAACTTTGTGATCCATCCTGTTCTGAGAAGCAGTCTCCTCCACTGCCACAATCCTCTGCTCTAGATGTTCAACACGAGCATTGCTTGCTGCCATCTGATGAGACAAATTAGAGACCTCATTCTGAAGACCATTTAATTTAGATGTAGTCTAAATTTAGATGTAGTCTAAATTTATTATCTGTAAATCCACTATCACCTGCTCCATAAGATCACTGGATTCCTGAGGCAGAAGAATCCTAGATGGTGATCTCCCCCAATGAACAAGCAGCATCTTTCTTATTTTGCCTTCCTGAAGCCATGTCTAGATTAAGTTTGACAGTATCTTAAAAAAACAGAGAAAAAGGGTGTTTTTAAATCCTCCAGAATGTTCAAGTATGTGAGGCAGTTGAGAACAGTGAGATTATGTTGCCATTTTTACTCGTGGCCAAGCTCCGCCCCCCTATTATCTAATATCTTGATAGAAGCTGTCGATATAGATAAAACCAACAAATGTAGAACAAGTGATGTTTAAAGGACCCAACACGTAGGTATGAGATTCTTGCTGCAATTTCAGTATATGAAGTTGATAGTTTTCTTTGTCTTTATAATTCTTTATTTAATTTTACATTTTGACAATCTTACTAGTCAAAAAAAAGAAAAAAAACATCTTGCTGACAAACATTCAACAATGAAATATAACAATTTCATACCAAGAAATAAGGAAATTTGTAGAACAGCAAGTTGTAGTTAGTCCACTTTAAATAGAGACGGAGTTGAAATTTAACTGAGAGATAAAAAAAAAATACAGAAGGTAAAAAGGAAAACCAAAGATGAGGCTAGTTGACTCTCGATCTTTTCCTTACTGAGCTAAACCACTGCAACAAAACTCATGTTATGGCAATAGGTTACCCTTTAGCAGATATAAATTTTGATAGCTGCTGTGGCTCATAGAAAACATATCTGTTTTCTTTAATAACCAAAACACATTTACAAGGGTATCTCAGAACAAATGTTGCACCCAACTGGAGTGCTTGAGGTCTCAAAATAAGAAACTGTTTCGTTCTCTTCTGAGTTGGATGAAATACATCAGGATACATTCTTATTAAATTTGACAAAAAGGGAACATCTTTATATTTAAAAAACAATTTAAGCATCCATTCCCTGTCAGAATCTATAGCAAATTGTACCAACAAAGTGGCTGACACCTGGGCCTCTATAGATAGTAGTTTTCAATGTACGAATCAGGACTTAGATTTCATTTCCCTGATATGTTTTCACAGAAGACTGGACCCCTGATAAGGCACTATGTGATAAACGTGAATTATGGGTCCTTTATACATTAAGGCCCTGATTCTCCAAAAGTGCGTCCCGATTTTAGGCAGCTGTAGACGTCCTACAGCTGTCTAATCAGCCAATCGGGATGCACGTTTTTTTAAAACAGGCCTTAGGCGAACTTAGGCGGCCCTACGCGTCTCCCTAGTAGAGGAAGAGACGCTTAAAATGTAGGCCAGCAAAATGCTGGTCTACATTGTAAGTAGATGCGGCCGCTATACTGATCGCGGCAAGGGATCTCCCTGCTGCAATAAAGTATAGCGGCTGCGGCCGCCTGTCCCATCACCGACAGGAGGATGCCTAACTCCTCCTGTCGGAACCCCGAACCCCGGAACCCACTCCCCCCCAAACTCGTAATCGCCGACAGGAGGATGCCCAACTTCTCCTATCGGAACCCCGGAACCCCCTCCCCCCCCAAACTCGTAATCGCCGACAGGAGGATGCCCAACTCCTCCTGTCGGAACCCCGGAACCCCCTCCCCCCCCAAACTCGTAATCGCCGACAGGAGGATGCCCAACTCCTCCTGCCGGAAAGCCCAATGACCCCCCCGCCCCAACTAATCTCCCTCCCCAACTAACCTTTCAATGTTGGTCAGCTGGACGGGTCTTGCTGCCATCCAGCCGACGGGTCTGCCTCGTGGAAATGAGATGGCACGCCCCTTCCCGGCCCATCCCCGCTAAATCTAAGGCCTGATTGGCCCAGGCTGTAGAAGCCTGGACCAATCAGGCCTTAGGCATAGCGGGTCCACCCATCCCCACTAATCCTAAGGCCTGATTGGCCAAGGTGCCTAGCCTGGGCCAATCAGGCCTTAGATTTAGCGGGGATGGGCTGGGAAGGGGCGTGCTGTCTCATTTCCACGAGGCAGACCCGTCGGCTGGACCACAGCAAGACCCGTCCAGCTGACCAACATTGAAAGGTTAGTTGGAGGAGGGAGATTAGTTGGGGCGGGGGGTCGTTGGGCTTTCTGGCAGGAGGAGTTGGGCATCCTCCTGTCGGCGATTACGAGTTTGGGGGGGAGGGGGTTCCGGGGTTCCGACAGGAGGAGTTGGGCATCCTCCTGTCGGCGATTACGAGTTTGGGGGGGAGGGGGTTTCGGGGTTCCGACAGGCGGAGTTGGGCATCCTCCTGTCGGCGATTACGAGTTTGGGGGGAGGGGGTTCTGGGGTTCTGACAGGAGGTGTTGGGCATCCTCCTGTCGGCGATTACGAGTTTGGGGGGGAGGGGGTTCTGGGGTTCCGACAGGAGGAGTTGGGCATCCTCCTGTCGGCGATTACGAGTTTGGGGGGGAGGGGGCTCGGGGTTCCAACAGGAGGAGTTAGGCATTCTCCTGTCGGTGATGGGACAGGTGGCCGCAACAACCGCGGCCGCTATACATATTGCAGCAGGGAGATCCCTTGCTGCCATAAGTATAGCGGCCGCATCTAATTTAACCCGATTCTCTAAAGACGCCGGTTACAGAATCGGCGTTTAGTATTGGACGCCTCTCCCGGGCGGCCTGCCTGGGGAGCATTTTTTTTTAAAAAACGTGCATCCCAATTGGCTGATTAGACAGCTGTAGGACATCTACAGCTGCCTAAAATCGGGACGCACTTTTGGAGAATCGGGGCCTAATTGTTTCTACATTTGTTGATTTTGACAACTATCAAGATTTTGAATAATAAAGGACATCAAGGAGTGTTGGGTATCACAGTAGTTGTGATTGTGAGTTGGAAAGCATGGTGAAGTAAGGAGGTTAAAGAAATGAAGAAAAATGAAAGCCAGTGGAGAGAGATGAATAATACAGAACTGAGATGGGAAAGACTACAAATAAGGGCATCTTCAAAACATTAAGATGTCCAAATAAATGGCATAAATTTGCACTTGGGCATTGTTCTCACCAAAACGTCTAAGTACCGATTTTTGAAACCATCTTTCTGGACATCATGCAAGGTGTCCTAGCCGCTGTGTGTCCAGAACTAAAGGGGAGCATATTGGAGGCATGTTCTGAGTAGCCTGTGAGTAAGCTTTGGACGGGCTTAGACTTGGATGTCTTGCAGTAATAATTGAACCTTTCCTAAGACATCCTAGATGGAACTTAAAATGTTCTGAGCTGCGATCTTATAGACCTGTTTTAAAAGCATCTAAGTGCCAAAGAGGTACCCAAACTAACTAGGTGACCACTGGAGGGATTAAACTATGACCCCCCACACACACATACACACACATGCCCACCCCCACCCCCACCCCATTGGTCACTAACCACTTCCACCCCCCAAAAAAATCAGAATGAAACCTTTGATCTGACCCATTATGGCATTTCTCATCTTTTTGTCTGAACTAATGAATGCACTCTAAAGTACATCCCTATTTTCTCATGTTTTCTGAATCATAGGACCCAAAGTCTGGTTTATCTTTACCTAAGCTTTTAAAAGACAGAGAGATTGAGACTATATTGAATAGTATTAGTATCCGTTACATACCAATTGTTTGTATTGTTTCATTTAAAATAATCCTGAATTAATTAGTGCTATAAATTAGATGCATTGATCTCTAAATTTATAAGGCACTTTTCATAAATATATTCTATTACAATCTTAATTTACCCAAATTTTAGGTTAGGCAGATATTTGAGAACCAAGGCCTTCATTCTTTTGAATTTTACAATATTTTTAGAGTGGCGGTAATGTCACAAAATTTATGATAATGCAATAAAACTTTAATTATTTTTTGCCCATAAAAATGATTCATGTCCATGGTTAATGTTTCTATAATAAACATAATGGGATAGATATTCTAAAATGCAGTAGTGCATTTATTACTCAGGAAAGCTGCTTTCTGAACCATAAACACATCAGCCTAGGTATGAGTACAAATCATATATCATCTCTACTACACAATGATACATGTTATTGCCACTACAAAGATGTAATTTATTACAGTCCATATGTATCTTCAGAGAGTCTCCAAGTTCTTTAAACATTTAGAATCAGGAGAGCAATATAGCCTTTTCACAAATACTCTTCAGCAGATGTTTGCCTAGGTATGAGTTAACTTTCATAGCAAGGAGCAAATAGCAGATCTCAGTTCAGATTTTGGTCTTATCTCTGTCTAATTAGGATACTCTGAAGTCTTCTTACACCTCCGGAAGCAGAATATACTGTACATCTAGTCAATCCAGAGGGCTCCCACTGGATTGTACCACTCTTTGGATGAGGGAATGGATTTCTTGAATTAACACAGGACCAGATTCTCAAAACTTAAAGTTGCCTTTAACGCAGTTGCTAAACCAGTTCCTGCCGGTTTAGAATGTATTTTAGAGGCGGATTATCATTACCGTGGCCTTTTTCGAGCTTCCTAGAAGTCTACGATTCTGATGTGCAAATGGGCTCATCAATATTTAAACGAACACTCCGGTGGATTTCTTAACTGCAACAATCTGTTGGTATTTCAAAGTCTCAAATTTATAAGTGCTTGCAGTTGAAGCAAGCCATTCAGAAGGGGTTCCCTGAATGGTGAAATTTAAAAAATTATTATAGCTTGCAGGTTCTATGCTTCCAGACAGATTTGCTAGGACATCAGGCCGCCTGGTGGTATAAATTAAATATCTGAATTCTTGAATAAAAAGCCAAAAACTTGTCTTAGAGACATTTGGAGCATTGAGATAAAGCAGCATATTTCTGCATCTCAATGGCCACGAATTTGGACTTGGAGGATGAGATAGATGTACAGCATCAGCATCTATGAAGCAAACATTGGGGAGGGGTTTGTTACATAGAAGTTTCTAGACCCCTATTCATTTACAAAAATTAGACAGTTCTAAATCTAATAGATGCTGGCACTGTCATCTTGATGTAGGGACACTGGATCTTCTGCTGTTCTATTGTCCTTTGATACTTAACTTTTGGAAGTCAATACGGAGACAGATTAATACCATACTGGAGGCATCAATTCCATTGACTTATGAGGTAGTTATATGTGGAACGTTATTGCATACTTCGCCCCCCCATGGACCGCTATAAATGCCGGCTTTTCCTAATTATGACCAGGATAGCCATGCAAATGATTACTCGCAATTGAAAGAATTGGGATCGCCTTAGTTTTCCTTTCTGGTGGGCGAGCTTATGCTTAACTTATAAGTATGAGAAAATGAATGCTGACTTGCTGGGGCATAATAAGATATTCAAATTGGTTTGGGGTCCATTGACATCTTTTGTAGATTTGTTATAGTTGCCCTATATCTTTATCTTTATTTTCCATTGTATTGCACCCACACATCCAGGGATGGGGGGTGGGAGCAGGAGAGGGGTATATCTTTTGTTTTGGTATTATTTCTGATGGTAATGATGAATGGGGGAGGAAATTTTTATCTTTTGTATATATTCTGATTGTTTATAAGTGCTTATCTGATTATTATTATTTGTATGTAAATTGTATTGCACTTTTTGTTGACATTAAAAACTAAATAAAGTAAAAATAAAATAAAATACTGAGAAAGAGAGAGACATTACAGATGTTCCTTTTCTCAGGGATTCTGGTTTGACTTTAGATTTAAGGTCAGATTTGATGAACGAGCATTTGAAGATACCTGATGATTCATTGCTGAAAGAGGTGAGGTCTTATGATCACATCCAAGAAGATGCAACAGAGCGATGGGCCACGCACTGGAAAAAATTCAAAGAAACTAAAAATTTTAATTCCACTGGAGGGAGCTCAATCACAAGCAATGTCATAGAAGACTCAGGTTAGTACTGTAATTCACAACACTAACTATAACCCATTTATTTTAATGGAATTGAGGAGCATTTGGGAACAATTAGAAATAAAAACCCATTCTACGATCTCTATTTTGAATCTGTCAATGCGCATGTCCTAGTTGCAAGATGTGATAAAATTTACTGACCTAGAACAATTCACAACTGAACTATTTTATGACTTGCACCTCATAGTTGATGTGAAACAGATTCCTCAGGTTTGTAATGTACACCAAATTAGATATGCTGTTGCTTTAAGCTGAAAAATCTTGATTCATGGTGCTATGTCCATACTGGTCCATCTTTTATTACTGCTCTTAGTCAGTATTCTAGCTTTTCAGAAAGCTTTTACTAAAGTTCCTCATGAGAGGCTCCTGAGAAAATTAAAGAGTCATGGAATAGGTGTCAACGTTCAGTTGTGGATTAGGACTTGCTTATTGGATAGAAACATAGGGGTAGGGTTAAGTTGTCATTTTTTTCAGTGGGGAAGAGTAAACAGTGGAGTACCGCAGGGGTCTGTACTGGGACCGGTGCTAATTAACTTGTTTATAAATGATCTGGAAATTGGAATGAGTGAGGTGATTAAATATGCAGATGACACTAAACTGTGCAGAGCGGATTGTGAATAATTGCAGGCAGACCTTAGGAAATTGGGAGACTGGGCAACAAAGTGGCAGATGAAATTTAATTTGGACAAATACAAAGCGATGCACATTGGGAAGAATAACCTAAATCACAGTTACTGGATGCTAGGGTCCACCTTGGGGATAGGCGCTCCAGAAAATGATCTGGGTGTCATCATAGACAATACGATAAGATCTTCTGCCCAATGTGCAGTGGTGGCCCAAAAAGCAAACAGGATGCTAAAAATTATTTTTAAAGGGATGGTTAACGAGACTAAGAATGTTATAATGCCCCTGTGTCACTCCATGGTACAACCTCAGCTGGAGTATTATGTTCAATTGTGGTATTATCTCAAGAAAATTATAGCAGCACTAGAAAAGGTTCAAAGAAGAGCGACCAAGATGATAAAGGGGATGGAACTCCTCTCGTATGAGGAAAGACTAAAAAGGTTAGGGCTCTTCAGCTTGGAAAAGAGGCGGCTGAGGGGAGATATGATTGAAGTCTACAAAATCCTGAGTGGAGTAGAACAGGTATAAGTGGATCAATTTTTCACTCCATCAAAAATTACAAAGACTAGGGGGACACTCGAAGTTACATGGAAATACTTTTAAAACCAATAGGAGGAAAATAGTTAAGCTCAGAGAATAGTTAAGCTCTGGAACACATTGCCAGAGGTTGTGGTAAGAGCAGATAGCATAGCTGATTTTAAGAAAGGTTTGGACAAATTCCTGGAGAAAAAGTCCATAGTCTGTTATTGAGAAAGACATGGGAGAAGCCACGGTTTGCCCTGGATCAGTAGCATATAATGCTGCTAATCCTTTGGTTTTGACCAGGTATTAGGGACATGGATTGGCCTCTGTGAGAACAGGCTACTGGGCTTGATGGACCATTGGTCTGACCCAGTAAGGCTATTCTTATGTTATTAAGTTGTATGCTCAAATTCCACAGTGCACAACTTCAAGGGTGGCATGAACTTAGGAAGGGATAAGGTGGATGGGGGCATGTCAGGCCGTTACACACATGAGTTATAGTACACTAGCCTAATGTTATGGGTGCATTCATGAGATCTTAGCTAGTATTCCATAATGGCAGTTGTGCACACAACTTCTTATATAGAATTTGCACTTAGCACACATCATCCTGGTGTCTAGCTTTAGGTGATCCATAAAGAATTACCCCCATAAAAATCTACAGACACAAAGAACTATAAACAGCAAGGGGAAAGATACCAATTGTTACAAAACGCAGGATAACTGGTAGTGATTTCACTGTTGCGCTTCATATACAACGCAGGCATCAGACCCTGCCCAAAACCCAAGCTAGAAGATATAACATTCAGAACATGCAGGTACATGAGCACTGGTCATGCAAATTATAGGAGAATAAACTATAGTGTACACATATGCAATACAAAAAGCAATAGCTACACTATCATGACAGTCAGAAAACATGTAGAAATAATCTTCCAACCACTTACACAAACCACAATCTAAGCAAACAAAACTTTTACAAATGAATATACAGTGTTCCCCTGGTCGTTTGCGGTCGGCAGTTCACGGTCCCGGTCATTTGTGGTATTTTCCGAATGCGAACCGCCAACAAGGAGAGGGCAGCCTGAGCGAGCCTCTTCCTGCACTAAGTTGGACCTTATCCAATCAGGAGCTGCTTTGACACACAGCTCCTGATTGGATAAGGCCCGACTTAGTGCAGGAAAAGGCAGTCGGAGCATACTGCGAGTGATTTCCTGCACTCACAGTGCTCAGGCTGCTCTCCTGCTGCCCTCTTCAGGCTCCCCCATGAAAAACCATATTCGCAGTTTTTCGAGATTCGCAGGGGTTCCTGGAACGGAAACCCCGCGAATATCGGGGGAGTACTGTACTAACAAGATAGGTGAAGACCACCAAACACTAGTAAACCTCTCAGAGCCCTCTTCTAACTACTGTGGCACTCACATCCATAAGCTCCCCACTAAAGAGTGATGCAGGAACAAAAATTCATCCTCATTCCCTCCCCGCAACCAAAGGTTTTTTCCCATTCCTACTCTGTCCCCACAGTGAAGCACATTTTTCATCCCCGTCCCCTCACTGACCCTACTACAGAGCAATTGCAACATACCATAATAGCAGTAATGTCCACAAGTCGCACAACAAGGACCTACTTAGGAAAAGGTAGCACTACATTGGACACTAGAATACCAGTACATTGATTGGAAAACTAAACAAGCCAGATTAGTAAAGATTAATCCTGCAGTGAATGCTAACCGAAAGTCATATCTCTTTCACACATGCAGAACACAGATCCTCACTCAGTATAGAATAAGGGGTTTATAATCAAAACTTTAAAACATCCAAAATCCAGCCTAAGTCGGCACTTGGACATCCTAATAGCAGGGACGTCCAAGTGCCGATAATCAAAGCCAACTTTCTGGATGTGCAGCAGCACTTCTAAGCTGCTGTGTGTCCAGAGAGCAAAGGGGTTTGTTGGGTGGGGATTGGGCGGGCTTCAACCTGGACATACCCCAGCCATAATCAAAGCTTTCCTAGAGGGAAGTTAGATGCTGGCAGTTAGACCTGTTTGAGTTGCATCTAAGTTCCAGAAAGGTACCCAAACTTATAAGAAGACCACTAGAGGATTTAAAGTGTGACCCCCCCTTACTCCCCCAATGGTCGAGACCCCATCCCAACACCCAAAGAATGAAGAAAAAAAAAACCCATAGCCTTCTCATCAGCTGATCGTGACAGAAGGAATCCCCATCAGCTGAGCCAGTTTTGGGAATTCCTGACAGCTCAGCTGATGGGGATTCCCCCTGCCAGGATCACTGAGCTGCAGAGCCCTACACCCCTCCCCCTGACATCCCCCTTGACATCCAGACATCCCCCTGATATCCCATACCTCCCCCTGACATCTCCATCCCCCCCCCCCATACCTTCAGAAGAGCAAACGGAAGGAGGGAAGCTCACTTTCTCCTGCCTACAGGGCCGTGTGCTACAAATGACGAGGCTTCCCCATCCCAATGCATCTTGCGATGCAGTGGGAGGGGCCAAAGGCCCTAATTGGCTTAAAATGGCAATTTTGAGCCAATCAGGGCTGTCAACCCCTCTCACTGCATCCCAAGATGCATTGGGAGGAGGAAGCCCCATCATTTGCAGCACGTGACTCCATAGGCAGGAGGGAGGGAGCTTTCCTTCTGCCATTTGCTCTTCTGAAGATACAGGGGGGGTTCTGCGGATGTGGGATAGGGACTATGTTTGGGTAATTGTAACAGTGGTAAAACTAAAGTAGATAGAATAGAATCACTAATCAATGCAATGGATGTGCTTGTTTTTGAGTGCAAATTAACTCAAAACACGGCTTGATAGTCAACAAGCAAACACGCATTTCATTATCAGCCATCTGCAGTCATTCTTTTTTTTAAATTTATTTAATTTCTGTCAGAGCTGAAAATCCAAATTTGCAAAGATAAGAAGATCCAAATGGCAAAGCCTTAATTGCTTTGCTGCTCAAGTTAGGATAGCTACTGCATAACAAATGAGAATAAAATTAGTTTTTAAGGACCAATCACATCAAGAATGATGCTTGTCCGAGTGGTTGTATCATTAAGCACACAGACCTTAAGCACCGACAGACTCTTGCGAACACAACGTACATGTCGTCTATTCTACTGTATACTTATGAAGGGAATTTTTTAAAATGGAGTAAAATTCTGAAAACTCTCAAGGCACACCCAGAATCTCTTTGCCACAGCACACAGTTTGAAAGACACTGGGTTAGAGCATTGGGCTGACAACCAAGAAAGCCCTGTTGTGATCCCCTGCTACCCAAATCCCTCTTCTTAACTATACATACCTTCGTCTCACCTGATTCCCCTCCATAAATGTTAACATGTAAACCCACCTTATCCTTAGATACACAGCCACGAAATCTTTATTTTTGTATATTTCCCTTCGATGATAAATTGTTAATATTGTACCTAAGCTCTCTCTGCTTTTATAATCTCCCTGCTCTATTATCCCACTCCCTGAATCTATGGGCTCCTTTTATGAAGCCGTGATAGCGTTTTAACGCGCATAATAATGCGTGCTAAACTGCCGGCCGCGCTAGCCGCTACCGCTCTCAGAAACTGTATTTGTTCTACTGTTATCCACCCTGAGATTTCTGGAAGGGTGAGATATAAATCGAAATCAATTAATCAAATTCCACTGCTGCTTCTTTTGATCTCAAACATGTCAGTTAACTCTCTGTTGCCTCAGGTACAAACTTACATTGTAAATTTTCCAGGTTCAGAGAAATACCTAGGGCTCCTTTTACTAAGCTGTGCTAGCGCATGCTGGACACTAAAGCCTCCATTGAGCTGGCGTTAGTTTTTGCGCATATCGTGGGGGTTAGCACGCGCTAATCTGCAGCACACACTAAAAACGCTACCGCAGCTTAGTAAAAGGAGTCCCTAGTGTAGGTCAATGCAACTGAATCAAAGGAATGTGCTTTATATACTTTTTGCTACATTTCTTCTTAAATTTCTCCATATTTCTTGGGAAATTCAGAATCAGTTGATGGATTTTATATTGTTAAGTATGTTGCAGTGTGTTTTATAGAATGAGAGCTTAGCTTCCTCTGTGTTTTATTCTTGTACAACACTGCCACTTTGTGTCCATATTTCAGATCACACTATCCAACAATAAAACTCACTTTTGATGTTTCTTAAATTAGGCATTTCAAGGTTTGAGGGGCCTAGTAGTTCAGTAAACATAAGCACTCTAGATTCCATGCTGTATTTTTGAATGATGTACGTTCTCACTCCAGATGGTCTCACAAATTTGTGAACAAATTCAATTACTGTACCCAGATGGTATCACACAAATTCTCAGTCCAACATCCGAGTACCCAGCTTCTCAATTTCAGCTCAATTTTATTATATTAATTTGAAAAATCAAACTTCATAATTGTGCAAATGTATATTCTTTTATAGAAAAAAGGCCTCAGAAACACCTCCCCTGCCCTTAATAATGAATTTACATCTGGCAGGAATTACGGTGTAAAATATTCCTCACCGGCCTTAATTCATTCTTACTTTGAATAAATGCATTAATTATTATTTATTCTTTAAAAAATTTTTAACCATTCTTCTTCAGTGTCCAAACAATAAATATATATATTTTTTTAAACGATTAATTTCATACTTAACTTAAATTCATGTCAACTTTGGTTTGACCTGGAAGCTACAGTAACTCCCAGGTCAAACCAAAGTTGACATGAATTTAAGGCCGGTGAGGAATATTTTACACCGTAATTTCCGCCAGATGTAAATTCATTATCAAGGGCGGGGGAGGTGTTTCTGGAGCCTTTTTAAATTATTTTTATATATATATACACATTTGCACAATTATGAAGTTTGATTTTTCAAATTAATATAATAAAAAATGAGCTGAAATTGAGAAGCTAGGTACTCGGATGTTGGACTGAGTATTTTTGAATGAAACATACTTTGCCCTCATTTAACAATGAAAATGAACATCCAGTTTCATCAGGTTCTTCATGCTTCCATAAAGGTTAAAAAAAAAACCATTGACCACTACAAACTTTAAACTTGTGGCCACTGTCTCTGATACAGTTATAGTTAGATTCTCAAATAAACTTGGAGAAATATACTTTAACTAACATCTTGGCTCACACAAGAAGAAATCATTGTTTGCAGCAAATATCCCTTGATTTATCATATCTGCACATGTTTAGTCATAAAATACAATTGTGATTGATTGATTGATTATGGTTTAATTATGGAATTATGTTTTATTGTAAACCATCTCAGAAACACCAACTCTGTATGGAACATCTTTACAGAAGCTCATGCATTGATGGCTTAATTGTATCAGGGCTGAAAACTTCCCAGAAACACTAACCCAGAATTGTAATACCTTGAGAGACTCATTTATTGTATCACCTTTACAGAAACTCATATAAACCGCTCTGAATTGACTTCCCAGTCATTAGCAGCGGTATAGAAGCTTTCAATAAACAATAAGCCAATTAGTGTCCATGATTGGTTTCTTCATAAGCCATTATTAGCATTAACTGGGTTTAATTTACATATGCACACAAGTTATGTGCTGGATCCATGCCTAAAATGTATGTGCAGTACCTCATTCCCCATCCCTGGCCAACCCAGTCTGCCAATCCGCAGCATCCACTATCTACTCCTCTCCCTAACAGATCCCACATGCCTGACCCAAGCTTTCTTAAATTCAGACACAGTCTGAATCTCCACCACCTCTACTGAGTGACTTATTCCACGCATCTATCAACCTTTCTACAAAAAATGCATTTCCTTAGATTATCCTGAGTCTGTCACCTTGTAACCCATAGGCAGCAGAATGCTTTTTTGTTTGGGGGGACCTGAAAGCTCTGCCCCAGACCCCACCCAATCTCTACCCCCCAGACCCCGCCCCTATAATAGTACTAATTGTAATACAATTTTTTCCATTCATTTTTCATATGTACATACAATATAATCTTATTAACAACATAATTATTATGTTTATTATGTTAAATCCTTCCCATATATCGTATCCGGAAAAAAAAACTCCTATATAATGTATTCTAAATTAATTTTCCTATGTACTGTTTTCCTGCCTTCTTCTATTCTATGTTTCTAGCCTAATTAATTTATTTTTCTCAAGTACTTTAGCAAGATTGTGAGCCTTTGGGACAGTCAGGGAACTCTAAGTACTTTTTCTTCATTTTAATTATCTTACTTAATTGCATCTCTTCTGTATCTACTGTAAACCGCTTTGAACCTCACGGTATAGCAGTATACAAGAAATAAAATTATTATTATTATTATAATGGATAATCACAAAATTAAACTACACAAAGCACACTGTATGCTTCTAAAGATTCATTCCTACCAGAACACAGATAACCCCTAAGCAAATACGGGACCACAAACTAAAAGTACTAATATCTAAAAATGAAACCCTAAGATTCAAGAATCTGCATACAATGCAACACGACAGAAACAGTGACACATGTCCCCTAATACTGTGCAAAATATGAAGACAGTAGATGTAAATAGTAGTAGTAAATTTGAAAAAACTGATATAAAACAATCACCACTTTACAAATTAGCAAATAGAAATAAAACAAATAATGAGAAATAAGAAAATACCATTTTATTAGACTAATCCATTTTTCAATTAGCTTTCAGAGGCCAAATCTTTCTTCAGAACAGTACTGTTATGGTATCCTTTTCCTGACCTGGGGAAAGGGATTTAGTCCCCCCAAAATTGCCTTATTTCCATTTCCTATTTATAAATTTTTATCAATACAGTTACAATACTACTTGATTATAGAAAAAGAAACAAAAATAATTTCTTTCTACCTTTTGTCGTTTCTGCTTAAATCATCTTCTCTTCGCTCTTCTTTCTATGCAGTGTTTGCACTTCATGCTTTCCCTACTTATTCACATGTAATGTATAGTTACTCTGAATAAAATTCAGATAATGGATGTTTAGTACAGCTTTAAAAGAATACTGCTTCCCTCTGTATGAGCACCACTCTTTAAAAACTTCTGTTACTGATTGTTTTATGCACACTGTATGCACTCCAGGGAATTATGTATTTAAAAAAATCAAAACAATGTACAGAAAAACATATTGAACAAAATAATATTTGCAGTATTCTGGAAATATATGGGGGTATTTTAATACTTAGCTTGAAAGTCCAGTATCTTCAAGTTGGCCATATAAACAATGATATTTCGGCAGCCATAGCCAAAAATCCTAAGGGTTAATAGCAACCACAAACCTTAGTGTTTCTGATAGGTTGCCAAATGGTCACCAGGCTTCAGCTCTGCTAGCTGCCAGGGCCGGATTAATCAAAAGGCACATGCCTAGGGCCCGAAACTGTGAGGGGGGGCCTGCTGAAGGAGGACGACTCACCTTGCCTTCAATGGCAACGGGCCCCCCTCCCGGCATGAACGGCAATAAGCCCCCCTCCCAGCATGAACGGCAATGAGCCCCCCTCCCAGCATGAACGGCAACGGGCTCCCCTCCCAGCATCAACCGCAATGCAGCCGGATCTGTTACTGGAAGGTCCCGCGATGACTGCTTCTGCCGGTCCATCCCCCTCCGACGTCACTTCTTCCGGACCAAGTAAGTGACGTCGGAGCAGTGGCGTACCTAGGGTATGTGGCTCCCGGGGCCCATAATTTTTTGACACCCCCCACATGTAAAAAAATATTTTTTGTAGTGACCATGAAACGGAATAAATGGTCAGAATAGAAACAGGCAGTGAAAATTTTCTTTTATTGAACCTCATATATGTAACCATTATTCCAAACATAACATAACATAAATTATGTCTGAATTGTCATGACATCAGAAGTACTTATGGAGTAGTTGCAGGTGATGCTTGGGACAGTTCTGATTGTGTTAGTTCGGTTTTGTGTGTTTTTTGAATAGAAGGGTTTTTATTTCTTTTTTGAAGGTTTTGTAGTCTGTGGTCGAGGTCAATAGGTTGTAGAGTTGGGGGTCGAGTGTTGCAGCTCAAATGGCTAGGAGGTTGTCGAACAGTTTTTTTCTTTTGATGTTTTTGGTTGGAGGGTGTGTGAATGGTGCGTGAGTTCTCCTATGTCTGGTTGAGGTGGATTGAATTATGTACCTGAAGAAATTAGTTACCCCCACCCCCATTCCACACACATTAATTTTCTTCCATTTTTGTTCCCATTATAAAAAACACTGATAAGTTCCCAGAAAAAAATACATTAAAATAAGAAGTGAAAACAAAGGCCCCTACAGATGAGAACATAACATAAGAATAGCCTAAATGGGTCAGACCAATGGTCCATCATGCCCAGTAGCCCATTCTCTTGGTAGCCAATCCAGGTCACTAATACCTGGTCAAAACCCAAAAAGTAGCAACATTCCATGCTACCGATCCAGGGCAAGCAGACACTTCCCCCATGTCTTAAAAACAGACTATGGACTTTTCCTCCAGGGATTTGTCCAAATCTTTCTTAAAACCAGCTACACTATCTGCTTTTACCATAACTTCTAGCCATTTTATTTTTAAGTTTAGATCTTTCCTTCCAAACAGAGACCTTGCTAGCACAAGGTAACTTCACACGGACTTAGCTGTGCAGGAAATGTGAATCTCCTCATACACTCACCATATAGTGCAAAAATGTGCAAAGGTCTGGTTTTTTCTTTCAATCACTACATAGCCTGATGCCACACAAGCAGCGCTGTTACAAACATATTCCGAAGGTCAATGCTAAGGTTAACAAAGTTTCCTTCCTTGGACCAGGAGATACTGACAAACCACTGGAAGAGATCCCAAAACAACTACCCAGGAACAACACCCAAAGATCCACTCAGTGTGTGAACCAGTTGATTGGAGTGGACTAACTGGGGAGTGGAAATGGGCCTGGAGTTTGCTCAGCAGAATTTCCCAGACCACCTCTTCTTCTCAACACATTGACACGCTGCCACCACTACCACTAGGAACACCTCACCGGGTAGGCCAGCAATACTATAAACTTTATAAAACACATTATTATATTTTCTTATAAAGCACATATTTTAACTGAACTCTCTGACATCCTCAGCCTTTCCATTCACAAAAATAGAAGGAAGAAAAGTTCCCATTTCCTGCTGTCTCATGTCCCCGGTCTATACAATATTTTTCTTCTGCAGACCCTTCAAAAGTCTGACCAAATCCTCGTTTCACTTGCATTATAAAGTACTGAGGATGCCATCTCTCCCCAATCCCAAGTCCTAAAGTCTAAGACAGTAGCGCAAACTAGTGCTGCCAGATTCAAGAAAAAAAAATTTCGATTCGATTCAGCCTATTGAATTGGTTTATCGATTCGATTTTCTTGCCCAATTGGGTGTTTTTTTCAAACATCCTGGTGGGTTTATTTTATAGCTTTTTCACCCCCCTTTGGCTTCTCCTAACCACACTGGCGCTGTGGTGTAAATAAAATAAAGAAACAAAAAGGACTTTTTCTCTCTCTGTTAAATCCTAGTTCACGTTTGCGATCTAACACCAGCTCTGGCAGGATACACATTTCAAATCTGACATATTGTAATCACAAAACAGAAAATATAATTAGTTTTTCTACGTTTTGTTGTCTGGTTATTTTTCAAATCTTGTTGGTCCAAGGCTCTGATTGTCTTCTGATAACTTGCTTGCCAGGGTCTCCTTCTTTCTTCTATCTCCGTGCTAAACATCCATCTGACATCTCTGTCCTCCCCTTCCATTTCCCTTCCCTCCCCCGGATGTCTGGCATCTTTCCTTTTTTTCGTCTCCCTCCACAGATCCACCTTTTCTTAACTACCCTTTCATCCACCATCTCTCTCTCCTTCCCCACCACCCCAGGGTCCACCATCTCTCCCTTTCTTTTCCCAACTACCCTCCTAACCAGTATCCCTATCCCCTCCCCCCCCACACACACACACCATCCCTTGTGTCCAACTTCTCTCCCTTTCTGTTCCTTCCCTCCCTAAAACCCATGGTCCATCATCTCTCACCCTCTTCTCTATTTTCAGACTCATTATTTCTTCCCACCCAAACTCTGGCATATGCACATCTCTTTTAACCCCTCCCCCTTCCCTCTGTGTACTTCTACACCAGGGCCCACCTCCCCTGAAAGCCTATCCCCCCCTTAAAGGTCTGCATCCCACCCCTGAAGGCCTGTCCCCCCCCCTTGAAGGCCTGTCCCCCTCTCTTGAAGGCCGGCCTGCCTGTCCCCCTTGAAGGCCTGCCTGCCTGTCCCCCTTGAAGGCCTGCCTGCCTATCCCCCTTGAAGGCCTGCCTGCCTATCCCCCTTGAAGGCCTGCCTGCCTGTCCCCCTTGAAGGCATGTCCCCCTGAAGACCTGTCTCCCCCCCCCAAGGCCTGGCTGCCCGCCCCACTCTGAAGGCCTGCCCCCCCACCCCTCCACCACCATGAAGGACCGTTCATACCCCCAGCTTCCCCGCACCATTTACCTGGGGAAGCAGCCTGCAGCAAGATCGCGATGCCAGTGATCTTTGGGTTGCTTTGCCTCAGTTTCCTCCACCGCGGTCCCGCCCCTCCTCTGACATCAGAGGAGGGGTGGGACCGTGGCAGAGGAAATAGAGCCGAAGCAGCCCAAAGATTGCTGGCATCGCGATCTTGCTGCAGGCTACTTCCCTAGGTAAATGGTACGGGGAGGCCGGGTGGGAATCCAGACACGAGACCCAGATGTCAGGGGCTGAACCGAACAAAGAGGGGGAAACCGGACCAGGAGCACCCCCTCAAGGCTTGCACCCGGGGTGGACCGCCCCCCCCCTCCCCCTTGGTACACCACTGCGTCGGAGGGGGATGGACCGGCAGAAGCAGTCATCGCAGGACCTTCCAGTAACAGATCCGGCTGCATTGCATTTGATGCTGGGAGGGGGGCCCATTGCCATTGCATTTCTATTTTATCCCTTTTACAAAACTGTAGAGCATTTTTTTTAGCATGGGCTGTGGCTAAAAACCATACTACAGTTTTGTAAAAATGGGGAGAGGTTAGTTTGTGATTACATATTCCATACTAGGTGAAGGTGTTTTCTGTGACCTGTTTGTATGAAAGACATGTTTTTTGTTAGCGTTGACTAGCCTTGTTTGGCGAAATGCATCAGGCATGGTTCTTGGGAGCACCTTGAATTAACCTGATTTGAATCTCCTTATTTTCTGCCAATCTTCTTTTGTTTCACGTTGGTGGACTGCTTGCTTTATTGTTTCGTTGCAAGTTAACATACATTGAGTGGAACATACTAGAGGAGTTACAGATTTGGTTGTTTATACATACCTATGGGTTACAGTTGGTTGATGTAGAGTGAGGCAGTTGAGAGGCGTTGTAAATTTGGTTATTAATATAGACATATTTCGGATAGTATTACTGCTTTACAAATATTTGAACACTTTTATATATGCATGGAAAGGGTTCAGAGTTAAAGTCCTGGGTAAGTAGGTGGGAAGGGAAGGAAGGTGGATTTGTTCAGAGATGTTTGGGGGTTGCATAGAAGAAAAACTGTGCACTGGTATGCTAATCTTTGTTTGTTTTGAATTTAAAAAAAAAGAAATACAAGTGGAAATAAAGAAGTAAATAAGAAAACAGATAAATGGGCATGGGCATGGGCGGGGCAGGGCCAGGGGGGCCCAGTGTACTTGTGTGCCTAGGGGTCCTCGAAGAATTAATCCTGCCCTGCTAGTTGCTGTTTGAAATCTTGGACATGTCACTCAACCATCCATTGAATCCGGTATAAAACTTAAATTGTAAGCCATTCAGGATGATGAAAATACCTACTGTACCTGAATGAAACTTGCCTTATGCTATTAATGAGAAAGGTGTGAACTAAATCCAAAATCCAGTTAACAGGCATACTGTGAAGTGAAACAGAACACTACAAATGTCACCCAGGACCTGAAGAGCAATTCTACTATACCATAATAGCAGTAACATCCATGAGTCATGCAACATGGACCTATTTAGGAAAACACATCTGTCCATCTCTCCCTTCCCCTGCCATCCATCTCTCCCACCTACCCTCTTCCCTGTGGTGAAACCCCAACGCCAACCCAATCCCCCTGTACAGTTCCTTATAATTCCTAATGGTCTAGTGGCTTCTTTGGGAGCAGGAGAGAGCCCAACTCTTTCCTGCCCCTGCTGATGCTAGAGTACCACCAGTTCAGAGATGTACAAAATGGCTGCCGAGACTTCATGGGGCAGCCTCATGAGACTTTGAGTCTCGTGAGGCTGCCCCATGAAGTTTTGGCAGCCATTTTGAACATCTTACATTACATTACATTACTGATTTTTGTTCCGCCATTACCTTGCGGTTCAAGGCGGATTACAGAAGAGGATTTCTGGACATGTCCAGAGGTGTTACAGAGTAGAGCGGGTTGCTTCAGAGGATTGAAATGTTTCATTCGGTGTTAGTTAGTCTTCATGGATTTCTTGAATAACAAGGTTTTTATTTCTTTCCTGAAAGTTTTGTAGTAAATTAGAGTTGGTGGTCTAGTTTTGCTGCCTGTGTGGCTAGAAGGCCATCGTACAGTTTTTTCCATTTGATGTCTCTGATTGGAGGGTATGTGAATGGTGTCTGGTTGTGGTAGTTTGGAGTAGGCGGTTGTTCAAATAGGCTGGCTGTCACCATTTATGGATTTAAATAGTAGACAGTAGAATTTAAATAGTATTCTTGCTTAAATTGGGAGCCAGTGTGAGTCAAGGTATGCCTCGGTGATGTGGTCGTGTTTTTTTAGTGAATAGTGAATAGATCAGACCAGGGCGCTCTAGCTGTGGCAAGGGTAGGAAAGAATTGGTTCTTTCCTGCTCACAAAGAAGCCACTGAACAACCAGGGATGATAAGGTACAGCACAGGGGGGTTGGGTCAGCATCAGGGGAGGTGCCCTAGTTCCCCACTGCCACGGTATTACCATGGCAGTGGTTCCTGTTCCCACGACCCTACCATGTAATGGCCAACCATTACTGTGGTAATACCAGGCAAAATTGACAATGGGTTCTCATTACCATGAGAATTACTGCAGTAACTATAGAATTACCAAGGTAACAGTTACTGTGTTATTCTCTATTCAGGGTATTACAATCCTTTTATCCAGCCCTAAAGAGCCTCATAAAAATCCTTACGCCTAGCTAATGAGGTTTACAAGTTTATTACAAATATGATATCCCACCAAATCAGGCTTCAAGGCAGTTTACATATTAAAATTAAAGGAGATACATTAAAATATATATATAAAAATAAATAAACAAATGCAATACAAATATACACAAGTCAGAGACTAAACAGAAACAAATGGAAAAAGGGGAAGAGCTACAATATTTGGATAGTAAAGAAGGGAAGGGAAGAACGAAGAGGCGGGGAGACTTATGGCGGACATTAGTGCTGGTAAAAAGTAAGTACAGTATCCTTATAAGGACGATCAGCAAGGAGATGTGTGGTTTTTCAGACACTTAGAGGGGCATAATCAAAAGAAACGTCTGTTTTTGCCTAAGTCGCAAGTTGCCCAAAGTCGGACACGGCAAAAGGCCCATTAACGAAAAATATATCATAAGAACATAAGAATTGCCGCTGCTGGGTTAGACCAGTGGTCCTTTGTGCCCAGCAGTCCGCTCACGCAGCGGCCCTCTAGTCAAAGATCAGCGCCATGAGACTAGCCCTATCTGCGTACATTCCGATTCAGCAGGAACTTGTCGAGCTTGGTCTTGAATCCCTGGAGGGTGTTTTCCCCTATGACAGACTCCGGAAGAGCGTTCCAGTTTTCTACCACTCTCTGGGTAAAGAAGAACTTCCTCACGTTCGTACGAAATCTATCCCCTTTCAATTTTAGAGAGTGCCCTCTCGTTCTCCCTACCTTGGAGAGAGTGAACAACCTGTCATTTTCCACCAAGTCTATTCCCTTCAGTACCTTGAATGTTTCAATCATGTCCCCTCTCAATCTTCTCTGTTCGAGGGAGAAAAGGCCGAGTTTCTCTAATCTTTCGCTGTACAGCAACTCCTCCAGCCCCGTCACCATCTTAGTCACTCTTCTCTGGACCCTTTCGAGTAGTACCATATCCCTTCATGTATGGCGACCAGTGCTGGACGCAATGCTCTAGGTGAGGGTGCACCATGGCCCGGTACGGCGGCATGATAACCTTCTCCGATCTGTTCGTGATCCCCTTCTTTATAATTCCTAGCATTCTGTTCGCCCTTTTCGCCACCACCGCACATTGCACAGACAGCTTCATCAACTTGTCGATCAGAACTCCCAAGTCCCTTTCCTGGGAGGTCTCTCCAAGTACCACAACAGGCATCATGTATTCGTGCATGATATTTTTGTTACCGACATGCATCACTTTACACTTATCCATATTGAACCTCATCTGCCATGTCGATGCCCATTCCTTGAGCCTGATTATGTCACGTTGCAGATCTTCACAATCCCCCTGTGTCTTCACTACTCTGAACAACTTCGTATCATCCGCAAATTTAATCACCTCACTCGTCGTACCTATGTCCAGATAGTTTATAAAGATGTTGAAGAGCACGGGTCCAAGCACCAAGCCCTGCGACACCCCACTGGTGACGCTCTTCCAGTCCGAGTATTGTCCATTTACCCCCACTCTCTGTTTCCTATGCTCCAGCCAATTTTTAATCCACGTGAGTATTTCACCCTCTATTCCATGGCTCGCAATTTTCTGAAGTAGTCGTTCATGCGGAACCTTGTCAAACGCCTTCTGAAAATCCAGATATACAATGTCGACCAGGTCGCCCTTGTCTATCTGCCTGTTTACTCCCTCGAAGAAGTGCAGCAAGTTTGTCAAACAAGATCTGCCTTTGCTGAAACCGTGCTGGCTGGTCCTCATAAGACTATGTCCGTCGAGGTGATCAATGATGCGGTCCTTTATCAGCACCTCCACCATCTTTCCAGGTACCGAGGTCAGACACCGGTCTGTAGTTTCCCGGGTCTTCCCTCAAACTTCTTTTGAAGATCAACTTAACATTCGCCACCTTCCATTCCTCCGGAATCTTTCCTGATTTGATCAACAGATTGGCTATTAGCTGAAGCAGTTCAGCTATAGTCCCTTTGAGTTCCTTGATGACCCTCGGATGGATACTGTCCGGTCCCGGGGATTTATCGCTCTTAAGCCTATCAATCTGCCTGCATACCTCTTCTAGACTGACCGTTAACCCTGTCAGTTTCCCGTTTTCGTTTCCAGCATATAGCCTGATGGATTCTGGCATGCTGTGTACATCCTCTTCGGTAAATACAGACGCAAAAATTGTGTTCAGTTTGTCGGTGATTGCTTTGTCCTCTTTTAGCACTCCCTTTATTCCTTGGTCATCCAACGGTCCCACCGCTTCCTTCGCGGGTCATTTCCCCTTAATATATCGAAAGAACGCCTCCTTGGCTATTTTTTCCACGTAGTCTTTTTTGGCCCCTTTTACTGCCTTATGGTACCTGCATTGATGTTGTTTGTGCTTGTTCCAGTTTTCGTCCTTTATTGACCTTTTCCATTCCTTAAACGAAGTTTTATTGTCTCTGATCGCTTCCTTTACCTCCACAGTGAGCCACGCCAGTTCTTTGTTCTTTTTCTTCTTGAATCCCTTGTTGATACACGGTATATATCGATTTTGCGCCTCGGTGACTGTATCCTTAAAAAGGGACCAATCTTGCTCTAACATTTTTACATTGTTCATGCTCTTCTTAATCTTCTTCCCCACCATGCGTCTCATCCATTCATAATTCTCTTTTCGGAAGTTCAGTGCCATGGCCATCGTGCTAGACTGATGTTTTGCCCCTGCGTCCAGGTCGAAGCGGATCATATTGTGATTGCTGTTTCCCAACGTTCCTTCTACTTCTACATCTTGTGCCAGTCCTCGCAGTCAATTTAGAATTAAGTCCAGAATCGAGTTTCCTCTTGTATTTTCCTTGACATGTTGTTCCAGGAAGCAATTGCCTAAAGCATCCAGGAACTTGGTCTCTCTAGCACAGCCTGAGGTGCCTAGGTTCCAGTCTATCCCCGGATAGTTGAAGTCGCCCATGATAACTAAACAGAAGTTGTTGGGATGAACTTTTGTTGGATAACAGTACTGGCGTAGCGAAGGTGAGCAGCGCCCGATGCTGTGGTGTCCCTACTCTGACCCCCTGCCACACACGCACCCCTTCCCTGTACCTTTTTTTACTTCAGCGCGAACAGCCACCAATTTACTGCCCGCATCAGCTTCGGAGCTCTCTCTGATGTCACTTCCTAGGCACGGGTCCCAGAAGTGACATCAAAGAGAGCACCGATGCCAAAGCGGGCAGCAAGTTGGTGGCTGCTCACGCTGAAGTTAAAAAAAGGTATGGGGGAAGGGAAGGAACATGTGTGTGGTAGGGGGAGGAATGGGAAGGGGGTGGAGAGGAGGAGGGGTGCCGGCGCCCCCAAGCAAGATGGCACCCGGGGTTGACCTCCCCCTCACACACACCCTTACTATACCAATGACTCTAAGGCCCCCCCCCCGAGTATGTAAGTGGCACCTGCTGCGACAGGTGCTTTCAAAACATCTGCATACAGCAGGAACTGTTTCCAGAATTGCAGATCCAAGGCACTGGAAATTAGGCCAGGGTTTTACAGGCCTACATTTCTGGCACCCAGGGTCCTTCTTAAATCAGAGCCAGCATAGTGATGCCGAAGTCCAATGCTGCCCCACTTCTGGGCTTCAGCGTCACTATGCACCGCTAGCGGTGATGGGACAAAAGTGCGCGATACTTCAGCGCGCTGACATTGCACCCAAACAATTTAGCGCAAGACCTCAGCGCACCACCTAAAAAGTTACTTTTAAAGAGCTCCGACGTGGGGTGTAAGTGGAGAACCCCCCACATTACTTCATACTCCTCGCGCTGCCTTTGAGGGGAGGTGGGGGGTGCAACTCCCCACGTTATAGAGAAAACATAACTTTTTCCTGAAAAATTTGGAAAAAGTTAAGTTTACTATATAATGGAGGGTTTCAATCCCCCAACCCCCCCCCTCCCCACGGCAGCGCGAAGAGTATGAAGTAAACTGGGGGGGGTTCCCCACTTACACCCCGCGTCGGAGCTCTTTAAAAGTAACTTTTTAGGTGGCGCTCTGGGGTCATGCGCCAATTTGTCTGCACTACAATATCGGCGCGCCGAAGTCCCGCGCGTGAATGACTATGAACCCCGCTATCCACCAGGGACCTAGGCACTAGTCCCGGAGGTAATGTAGCAACAGTTTTTGGGGTTTTTTAATGAGGTTTTAATTGGGATTTAATGGCATGACCAATTATTGCGCCACTTAAACCTAATTGAACCAATTAAGTTACGCAGCAGTAGGACAGCTACCACCACCTAACTTTCAGCTGCTGTTGCAGAATCTGCAGAATTTTTTTTTAAATGACGATAAAATAATAATGAAAAACTTGCGGTAATAAATACCTTAAGGTAACTTAAAGATCACATGAAGATATGTGGAAATGAAAGTGGGTATATATCCAAACATGACAGTAGCGGGAAGATCACCACAAACATTCTAGCCAAGGTTGAGCAAATAAAAACAGTGTGCTATTTATATGAATTTGCATTGCAATGCTAACTAAGGGCTCCTTTTACAAAGGTGCACTAGCGTTTTTAGCGCATGCACCAGGTTAGCGAACGCTATAGCACGCGGTACCCAAAAAACTACCACCTGCTCAAGAGGAGGCGGTAGCGGCTAGCGCACATGGCATTTTAGCGTGCGCTATTCCACGCATTAAGGCCCTAACGCACCTTTGTAAAAGGAGCCCTAAAAGCTAGAGAAAAGTCTATAGCTCCTAGTCCCTGGAGTAAACGTGATTAGTAAAAACAATAACAAACTAGTGCAAAGTGAATCCACCACAATGCTAACTAAAAGCTGGATCAATGTCTAAGCTCCTAGCGACTGGAGCAAGCGTGGTGGGTGAAAACATTAATGCATTATTGGTCCACCTACCTGGATGCCAGATGTCAATGGTAAGTAAGCATCTGACCCCATTTTTAAAAATTGTGTAAATCGCGGCAGTGGAGTGAACCAGACAATGAATATTGTGGGTGAGTAACCAGTAGTAAATAGAATGAACTAGCAGCTTTGGTCTTACGGAATTAAAAGGAAAATACTCGAAAGGCCCAAGAAGGACCCAGCAGCATAGTGAAACAAACTAGTGGCTTGGGGTTTCTAGTAAGCTGTAATCATGAAAAGTACTCAAAAGGCCTCTATTGAAACAGTGAGGAAATAAATGAGCATTTTAAGTGAATAGCCAATGGCGTCCTGTACAATAAAGACTAACGACATTCTGTCCCCAATTTGATAAACAGCATTCTATATCGAAGGATGCTAACAGAACAAACAGTGATTATAGTGGGGTAAGAGACCATCAACATACCAAAACAAAATAATGTAAAATGAATAAGCGATTTGTGTGATTTATGAGCGACTTCCATAATAGACCAAGTCCTTGAGTAGTGCTAAATAGAGTTCCGGAGGGCAGAGATCAATCATACCTCATCGGTAAAGGTGGGTAGTCATCGATAGTGAAAGGCCCTAAATGCTTATCTATTATCAATTTGTTTATTTTTAGAGATATGTTTTCCCTTTAGCCCTAAATCTGTCCTCCTTTTTCTGGAGCCATATAATAATAACAATCTTTATTCTTGTATACAGCCCAACCATAAGCTCCAGGCGGTTCACAACAAAGGACTGTACAATCAGTGAGACATACATATAAACAGAGATACAACAAAAATCAAGTTACAAACTTATCAAACAGATAAGTTTTTAATAACTTTCTAAAAGCATAATATGATTGTGCTTGTGGAATCAGAATACTTAGGACTCCTTTTACTAAGGTGCGCTAGCAATTTCAGCGCATGCACAAAATTACTGCACGCTAAACCGTGCGGTATGCTTCTAGAATAATGCCAACTCAATGCTGGCGTTAAGGTCTAGCGCGCGGGGCAATTTAGCGAGTGCTATTCCACGCGTTAAGGCCCTAACGCAGGGGTGTCAAAGTCCCTCCTGGAGGGCCGCAATCCAGTCGGGTTTTCAGGATTTCCCCAATGAATATGCATGAGATCTATTAGCATACAATGAAATCAGTGCTTGCAAATAGATCTCATGCATATTCATTGGGGAAATCCTGAAAACCCAACTGGATTGTGGCCCTCCAGGAGGGACTTTGACACCTGTGCCCTAACGCACCTTTGTAAAAGGAGCCCTTAACCAGGAATTCATTTTTCCTAATTGAAATACAAAAGTCTTATCTGAAAATCTCATATAACGACAAGCTTTTAGAGATGGATACATGAACAAACAATTATTTGGGGCATTTTTATTCAACTTATATAACTTAAATTGGGAGGATAGGTATCCTGGAGCCAAACCAAACAGAGCTTTAAAGCGGATGCAACCAAATTTAAACAAAATTCTTGCTTCAAATGGCGGGACCATATTGTTACAAACTAAAACTAGAAAGTTTCTTGTACACATTAACCACAGATAAGTGATTGAAAATTTTTGAACACATTTTGTAAAGGGCACAGTGGTTTTGAAGATATTATCAAGGTTTATGGATAGAGAAGGTTGACAGGGGTGTCCAATGTCGGTCCTCGAGGGCCGCAATCCAGTCGGGTTTTCAGGATTTCCCCAATGAATATGCATTGAAAGCAGTGCATGCAAATAGATCTCATGCATATTCATTGGGGAAATCCTGAAAACCCGACTGGACTGCGGCCCTCGAGGACCGATATTGGACACCCCTGGCTTATGAGGAGGCACTCATCAGTCTGTGAGAACATAAATTCCAGGCCATGCCCTGAAACTTTTCCTCCTATAATTTTGATTTACCGGGACCTGTATATCTAATTTATTCACTGTATTTAAGCTTTGTGGCTCATGCTTTTTGGTAGAACTGAGATTTTGTAAGATTAAGCATTGTCAAACCCTAGTTGGGATGAACTGAAGAGAAAGCCAAATCAATTAAGATCTATAGCACTGCACCAGAAATAAAGCTGGAAATACTAAACAGGCTTTATTTTCTTTTATCTGGATTTTGGGAGGTCGATAGTCCAAAGCACTTATGTGGCCAGCATCAGAGGTTGGCTGAATACATGTTTTTAGGACAGTACACTAAGGGGGGAGTGTCACTGCCAATACCTTCCCATCCCTTTCTTCGCTGCATGCACAATCCCAGCAGTAAAAAAATATATATATAATAGTCTGACGGAGACCAAGTAATGGGTAATATATTCTAGACACTTTTTGATAAAAATAGATGTGTGGTGGCTTCCTACAACAATAGCATTTATTATCACTCTCTCTGTTTCCTCTCAGATGTTGCTTTTCCTACCCACACATTGGATTACAAAGGGATCTCACAGCAAAGCAGCAGGGGAACTTTCTTCTGCTATCTTCCTCCCCCACATACTCATTGTTCCATCACACAGCACTCAAATCTCTATCAATCCAAGACAGCTGTGCTAGCTAACCATTTGTGAGCTAGTCCTAAATATCCAAGCTACAATGTGAATCAAAATTGAACTATAAAAGGCTGATTTATGCCAGATGCGTATTGCGTGAGCCTGTTCTCACATATTATTAATGATTTCAAATACTTTAACATATCAAGATAGTATCAATGTCATATCTATAGGACCATGACTGTTCAAAACAGTATTATATTTTACTTAAGACAAAATAGCAATGGTTCAATTACTGTCCAATTTGTACTATGTGAGATTGGTAAATCTGATCGTGTGTCTTCACATTTTGTTCCCCTGTATTGGTTGACTATGGAATATCAGGTGAAGTATAAACTGTTACTGATGGTATGCTTGAAGTTGCTTAAACAGTCAGCACAATATTTACAGGATTGCTTGAAACTCTATGTACAGTAGAATCTCAGTTATATAGCACCCATGGGAATTGGTGGATGCCGGATAACTGTAGTTTCTGTTAATTTGAGAGTTAATGTAAAAGTCCCACCTCTCTATATGCCTCTCCCCTACACACACACACATACACACTTGTAGGTCCAGCATCTTCTTCCCTTGTTTCTTGGTCACTTTTTCTGCCCTTCTCTTCCACTTTCTCTCCCCCTTCTCCCCCACTTTCTTTTCCCTTCTCCCCCACTCCCTCTCTCCCTTACCCGAAGCAGCAGAGGCGGTCCTGACAACCCCCTCCCTCCCGCCATTTCCAAAGCAGTAGAGCTGGTCCTAACAACTTCCTCTCTCCTTCCCTCCGTTTCCGAAGCAGCAGAGCCAGTCCTGACAATCCCCCTCCCTCCTTCCCTCTCTTCTCCTTCACTTACCCGATGTAGTGGCAGCCGGCAAGCAGGGAAAGCACAGATATACAGGCAGCTTCTGGCCAGCCCCGGCAGGGCCTTTCCTCTATCTATCTAAAAGGGTGGTCTATGTGAATGTGCTTCTCCCTTAACCAAAACTGAAATGCAAAACTTTTAAAATATTATTAAATATCACTGAATTATTGTGGTCATATTCAATAGCCTATGTCCCCAATATGTCGCATTTTTCTCTTCCCTGCCCCCATCCCAGTAGTCTAGTATCTTTCCTGTTCTCTCTTCCCTTCCATTGTTCATCTCTCCCTTTCTCCCTTCCACCTTTGAATCCAGCACCTCTTTCTCACTCTTTCATTCCTCCCTCCCTTCCCTCCAAGATGTTCAGAAATTACTTAATAAATATGTCAAATCACACTATATGTTAGACATATGCCCTCCTCAAATACAGTCAAACCTTGGTTTGCGAACATAATTCATTCCAGAAGCATTCTTGTAATCCAAAGCACTTGTATATCAAAGCGAATTTCCCCATAGAAAAGAATGGAAACTCAAACGATTCGTTCCACAACCCAAAAACTTTAATACACAATACTATACGTATTCATATTACAAGACCTCGCTCATTTAGAACAGTCACTACACTCCCGCAGCGTCAGCAAGAGAACCATTGGCTCAGTTGTGATGATGCGAAGCATGTATACTGGATGTTCTCGTATTGCAAGACCTCGCTTGTTTAAAACAGTCACTAAACTCCTGCAGCGTCAGAGAGAGAAGAACCATCAGCTCAGCTGTGATGTGTGTATACTGTATGTACTTGTATTGCAAGACATTGCTTGTATATCAAGTTAAAATTTAATCAAATGTTTTGCTTGTCTTGCAAAACGCTTGCAAACCAAGTTACTTGCAATATAAGGTTTTACTGTATTTCATATTTGCCCTCCTAGTTTTTAAATGGCCCTTACAGACTGGCTAAATGAGGAATTGCAAATAAGAAAATCTGATGTTTCATTTGGCAATATTATTTTAACCCCTATACTCAAAAATCCAAATGGAAAAGTATAGGATACTACAAATTATAGGCCTGTTTACAAAACTTATAAAAGGTTGGGTTACAACCAAATTGACTGAATATTTAGAACATTATAACTTGTTCCACCCCATCCAATCTGGCTTAACAGCGGGTTATAGTACAACAAGGTTCCACATGAACGACTACTTCAGAAAATTGCGAGTCATGGAATCGAGGTAAAATACGTGGATTAAAAACTGGCTGGAGCATAGGAAACAGAGAATGGGGATAAATGGACAATAATTGGACTGGAAGAGCATCACCAGTGGGGTACCGCAGGGCTCGGTGCTTAGACCCGTGCTCTTCAACATTTTCATAAATGATCAGTCTTAGTTTTATATAGTCTCTTGTCACAAATTGGATTGAAAAGTGTTGTAGACCCAACAAAAGACTATATATAACTAAGATTGTTTTATTGGTTCTTAATAAATATTTATTCATTTTATCTCTGGTTGATGTGTTCTGTTCCATCCCCACTTTGGCATTCTCTGCATATGGCGAGACAGCTGTAGGTAGTAGGTTGTGAGTGGGGACAGTTTTCAGGGCAGTGGAGCAGATGAAGGTGGTACATTTGGTGAGTTGGTGGGGCAATTGTACAGAGGTGGTTTGGGGGGGTGAAGTAGAATGTGAGATGGTGGATGAGTTGTGGGCAACGCTTCCTCTAAGAATTGGCCAAGTATAAACAAATTTTCGCTCATGAGCAACAAGTTCTAAAAAAAAAAAAAGCTTTTATATGAGCAACAAATTCTAAAAACCCCAAATTTTCCAGATTTGCATATATTTTTGTGAGTGATCGTGTAAAATCCGTGAGCGACCTTTCTAGAATGTATAAGTGATTGTTCACACTCTCCACTTCGAGGGAACTTAGGTTGTGGGGTAGATTTTCAGGTTAAGGCAGTTTGTGAAGCAGTCGGAAGAGGAGTGAAGCAATTAGCACAATAGCAGGATAGTTGCAACAAGTAGCTTTTGGGTGAGAAGTGGTTTGCAGGGTTGTGGACTAGATGAGGAATAGTATTTCAGTATGCAGCAATTTGTGGCAGTGATACGGCAGATGCAGGGGTATCTTAGGCATTAGAGCAGTTTGCAGGGTGCTGGGCAGGTACAAGGGTAATTTTAGAGTTTTGGTCAGCTTGAGGAGTATTAACAGCACATAAGGGGTTCTTTTAGAGTCATGGGACAGTTGTAATGGGGATAGTTGCTAGTGCAGCAATTGTGGAAAGGATAGTTTTGGGGTGTGGTTCAGTTAGTAGCACCCTCCACATCCTTTGATAAATTTTGTTTGTAGTGGGGCAGAAGGAAGGGCCTCCTGCTTTCCCCTGTAATTCAGTGCCTAAGGGTGCCCATTTAAATCTGGCACTGGCTATGGTTACTTCTAGGGAAATACCAAAGCAATAAGGTTCATTCAGCTTCAGCATGCCTCTGTTGAGGGAAACAAAGACTTCAGTGAAGTTCAAAAGTTCCTGTACAATTTCCTACTGTAGCATTTTAACATTTCCCTTTGGATTAAGGTTTCCTTGGAAACCAAATCTTCTCTTAGCTAACCTATTGTCCTACTATTATTCCCTTTCTCTGTGTAAAAGACAGAGTAAAAATACCATGTGCTTTTCAGCTGAATTATCCCAGCAATATTCTTCTGTTTCTAGTATGATAGCAGCTGCAGCTTTTGAGGAACAATAATTAATATGTTTGAATATACTAATGTGAAGTAAATCGTGTTTACTTTAGAGAACATTGGAGAGAGGTCTAGTCACCACAGTATACCGTAGATGGCACATTACTTTGTTTTGAATTTTTCTGGGTCACATCTGGTATGCTGTTGGATATTTTCTATTTTAATCTCCTGCTACCTATTTTCCAATTTCTGTTCAGCTGTGAAAATGGAAGTAAAGATTTTTTATCAGAGCTGCTGAGTGTGCAAATGCAGAACACAGTAGCTATGCTCAATCTCCAAGACTCCAAGTAGCAAAAAGTTGTAGTGGATGAACTCTGCTATGAGTCAACTTTTCTTACCAGGTCCACAGATTGTATCAATCCAGCTGGCATGAAAGCCAATAGAAACAAGTTAAGACATTTCCAGCTGTATTGACTTTAGATAACGTGGACATGCCAGTAGCTAATGAATGTAAATATTTGTGGGTGATCTTGGACTATCTTTTCAGCCACAGATAAAAGCAGTTGTGTCCAAAGCCTTTTTTAAACTTCGGCTACTTCGTAAACTGAGAGATATTTTTGCCTGTACATGACTTTTGCACAGTGATAAGTGTGATTGTGATCACTACAATCGATTATTGTAACACCATTTATTTAGGGTTACAAAAAAATTCCATTTGAGCATTATTTATTTATTTTAAAATTTTATATTCCACATATTCTGTAATACAGAATGCTGCAGCCCGCCTAATTGTGGGCGCCTCACGATTTTATCATATCACACCAATTTTGTTTGAGCCTCATTGGTTGCCAGTATCTACTCAAACTGAGTTTAAGGTTCTCTGTATGATTTACAAGTTAAGGCAGAATAAACAACCATTTGAGATGAGTAATCTCTTTCGTCAATACTTGCCCAGCCATGAATTGCGCTCAATATTTAGCCAATGGCTCTCAAACATCCATAAAATTCTTAAAGCGTCCCTGTTGCAGGACTCATGAGAACTGACTGCAGCCATTCAGAGATCGGCGCGGGCCTAGGCAGGAGCGTGGAGGACTTGCTCCTGATCTCTCTGCGCTTCTGGCTGAGAAATTCGCTAGACCACCAGGAACGACAGCGAGCGGGTGGGCGGGTGGGATTAAAATTGTAGCAGTGGTAGGGTTTTTTTTATAATATGCAGCGCTTCTGGCCTGTGCGCTGCTGGCTGGGAAAGATGGGAGGCTGGGAAGGGGGATGATTCAAGGTACGGGGGGATGATTTATGGTACTGGGGGGGGCATGTGGTATGGGGGATGATTTAAGGTACTGGGGGCACATGGGGGTATGGGGATGATTTAAGGGATATGGGGGATGATTTAAGGTACTGGACAGCGGGACATTGTTGTGGAAAATGCAATCATCCCCAGGCCTCTCTTGGTCATCTATTCTGGACTTGCCCGCTCATATCTCGTTTCTGGGTTCACCTGGTATCATCTGTTGCTCATCTCTGGGACTGCTCCTGGCGACTCCATCCAAGTTTTCTTTTCACTTTACAGATTAGTTTTCATCCTCTGCGACCGGGATGCTCAGCATTTCTTCGGAAGACTGTGTTGTTGGGACGGAAATGTATACTAACACAGTGGCTTTCAGCCCAGCCTCCTACCATTTCCCAGTGGAGAGCTTTGATGCGGCACCAAATGTTGCTGGAGAGGAAAGATATTGCTGATTTGACCTCTGGAGCGGGACGGTTGTTCCGCCAATGTTGGCAGCCTTTTAGTTCTACATTCACTTTACATGTTCAACACCAACTTTGGGACTCCTAATGTTGTTGTATTACGTACTTGTGATCTCTTCCTGCATTATGGTTTCACATGTTTACTTTTAGTTGCCGCTGCTTCTTTTAGGGGTGGGAGGGTGGTTGGGTGGTTGGGGGGAAGTGGGTGGTTGGGGTTGGTTTGCAGTTGATCTGTATAAATTGTTATTTTTCTGGTTGCTGTGCTTTTCCTGTTGTTTGCTGAATCTTTTAGTAAAAATGATTTAAATAAGGTACTAGACGGTATGTGGTTGTATGGGGGATGATTTAAGGTACATGGGGGGTATGGGAGGATGATTTAAGGTACTGGGGGGGGTGGGGCCTGCCTGTCTGCCATTAGGCCTGCCTGCTTGCCACTAGGCCTGCATACCTGTCACTAGGCCACTAGGCATGCCTATCTGCCTGCCTGCCTGCCACTAGGCATGTCTGCTCTGTGCCCTGCCCCGGCCTACCACTAGACCACCAGAGGGGGGAACAGGGTACAGAGCCTGGCAGGGAGGTGGGAAAGGATGCAGAGCCTGGCAGGGAGAATTTGGTTCAGAATGGTTATTTTCTTGTTTTCCTCCTCTAAATCTAGGGTGCGTCTTATGGTCAGGTGCATCTTATGGAGTGAAAAATACGGTAGATGCACTATTTTTTTTCATTAGCCACAGTGAAAACACATGTACGGGCACTGTAACAGCACCCCGGAGCAGCCGCTGCTTTTTGTCACTAAAAGCCCAACGCTGCTCTTCGAAAATGTTTCGCTGATTTTTAAAGAGCCCATTTGCATGCCATTGTCGGAGACTGCTAGAAACCTTGCTAAAGACAGAGATAATCTGTTTTGATAATCCACCGCTAAAATGGGTACAGGCTAAATCGCCGGAAAACTGCTTAGTAATCGCATTAAAGTTCTGAGAATCTTGCCCTCAGTATGTCCAACCTGGGCCATTCCAATGCATCTTATCAGGTGCCAACTTTTTCTTGGCCCAAGATTCAAGGCCTCTTCTTGATAACAAATTACATAGTGATGTTGCAAGAACACCTAAAGCTTAGTCAAATCTTGACAGTTTGTACAAATCCAGAGTGCTTAAAGCTATAGCTACCAACTAAAGTAAACATAAAATTGCCCTGGAATACCAAAGGTAATGAATTATATTTTCTAAAACAGTGTTTCTCAACTCAGTCCTAGAGTACCCCCACCAGTCAGGTTTGCAGAATATTCATATTGAATTTGCATAAACTTGATTTACATACACTTCCTCCATTATGTGCAAATGTCTTTCATGCATATTCATTGTGGATATCTTGAAAACCTGACTGGCAAGGAGGTACTCTAGGACCGAGTTGAGAAACACTGATCTAAAAGATGATAAGGGAGCATTTGTGAGGACTGAAGTTACCAGTAGATGCCAAACAAAGAATCATGCAAGCTGACTCAGATCCCCAAAACGGAAACCTCATATTGCATGAAGAACTACAAATATCCATGGCAAAAAAAATGGACAGATGGATGACTTCCAGGGTTTCTTGAGACACAGTATTCAGAGGCTTAGTAACATACAAATGTCTTTTTCAGTGTGTATAGAAAGATATCCAGATATCATTCTGCAGATTCACTCCTCTGAACACTGCCTCTGTCCTTTCTTCATAGCATTCTGACCCAGTTTCCATCTGCAAATTATTGCAGTATTATCTGAAAGACAAAAAAAGACTAGTGGAGTCCCTAAGGGAACCCAAGCAAAAAAAGGAAACTATATTAACATACTGTATGTACTTGTTCAATCACTTCAGAAAGAAAATGACTCTTTTATTTCCTGCTCTCCATATAATTACACATGCTAGATTTCTATAACAGTTATTGACTCTGCCTCAATAGCAAATATGTTTAGGGAAGAAAGATCAGCTTAGTTCTTCAATCAAAACTAAACAAGCATCCAAACAGATTTTTTTTTCCTTTTGAGTGATTTCTGCTCTCTAATCTAAACATAATTGATTATTGAACTTGTCGCAGCTCTTGCCAGTTTCAGACATGGCAAGACTTGGGCCAAATTTATTAAAATCAGTCAATATAAAATGGTGGTTTTAATTGCATATATGTCATAAGAACTTAAGAACATAAGAATTGCTGTTGCTGGGTAGCAGTCCGCTCACAAGGCGGCCCTCTGGTCATAGACCAGCACCCTAACCGAGACTAGCCCTACCAGTGCACGTTCTTGTTCAGTAGGAACTTGTCTAACTTTGTCTTGAATCCCTGGAGGGTGTTTTCACCATAACAGCCTCCGGAAGAGCGTTCCAGCTTTCTACTACTCTCTAGATGAAGAAGAACTTCCTTACATTTGTACGGAATCTAACCCCTTTCAACTTTAGAGAGTGCCCTTTTGTTCTCCATACCATGGAGAGGGTGAACAACCTGTCCTTATCTACTAAGTCTATCCCCTTCAGTACCTTGAATGTTTCAATCATGTCCCATCTCAATCTCCTCTGTTCGAGAGAGAAGAGGCCCAGTTTCTCTAATCTTTCACTGTACGGCAGCTCCTCCAACCCCTTAACCATCTTAGTCGCTCTTCTCTGGACCCTTTCGAGTGGTACTGTGTCCTTCTTCATGTACGGCAACCAGTGCTGGACGCAGTACTCCAGGTGAGGGCGCACCATGGCCCGGTACAGCGGCATGATAACTTTCTCTGATCTGTTCGTGATTCCCTTCTTTATAATTCCTAGCATTCTGTTTGCCCTTTTTGCCGCCGACGCACATTGCGTGGACGGCTTCATCGACTTGTCGATCAGAACTCCCAAGTCCCTTTCCTGGGAGGTCTCTCCAAGTACCGCCCCGGACATCCTGTATTCGTGCATGAGATTTTTGTTACCAACATGCATCACTTTACACTTATCCACGTTGAACCTCATCTGCCATGTTGATGCCCATTCCTCAAGCCTGATTATGTCACATTGCAGATCTTTGCAATCCCCCTGCATCTTCACTTCTCTGAATAACTTTGTATCGTCCGCAAATTTAATCACCTCACTCGTCGTACCTATGTCCAGATCGTTTATAAAGATGTTAAAGAGCACGGGTCCAAGCACTGAGCCATGTGGCACCCCACTGGTAACGCTCTTCCAGTCCGAGTATTGTCCATTTACCTCCACTCTTTGTTTCCTATGCTCCAGCCAGTTTTTAATCCACATAAGTATTTCACCCTTGATTCCATGGCTCGCAATTTTCCAAAGTAGTCATTCATGCGGAACCTTATCGAACACCTTCTCAAAATCCAGATATACAATGTCGACTGGATCGCCCTTGTCTATCTGTTCACTCCCTCAAAGAAGTGCAGCAAGTTCGTCAAACATGATCTGCCTTTGCTAAAACCATGCTGACTGGTCCTCATCAGCCCATGTCTGTCAAGGTGATCAATGATGCTGTCCTTTATCAGTGACTCAACCATTTTTCCCAGTACCGAGATCAGACTCAGGTCTGTAGCTTCCTGGATTTCGAACCTTTCTTGAAAATCGGCGTAACATTTGCCACTTTCCACCTTCCAGTCTTCCAGAATCTTTCCCGATTTGATCGACAGATTGGCTATTAGTTGAAGCAGTTCTGCTATGGTCCCTTTCAGTTCCTTGATGACCCTCGGATGGATGCCATCCGGTCCAGGGGATTTATCGCTCTTAAGCCTATCAATCTGCCTACAAACCTCCTCTAGACTGACCGTCAATCCTGTCAGCTTTCCGTCTTCATTTCCAGCATATAGCCTGATGGGTTCCGGTATGCTATGTACATCTTCTTTAGAAAATACAGACGCAAAAAATGTGTTCAGTTTGTCGGCAATTGCTTTGTCCTCTTTTAGCGCTCCCTTTATTCCATAGTCATCCAACGGTCCCACCGCTTCCTTTGCGGGTCGTTTCCCCTTAATATATCAAAAGAACGGCTTGAAGTTCTTCGCCTCCTTAGCTATTTTTTCTTTGTAGCCTCTTTTGGTCCCTTTTACTGCCTTATGGCACCTGTGTTGATGTTGTTTGTGCTTGTTACAGTTTTCGTCTGTTTTTGACATTTTCCATTCCTTAAATGAAGTTTTCTTGTCTCCTTTCCTTAAATGAAGTTTTCCTTCACCCCTCTGCCTCTCTCTGTAGCTGCTTTTCTCCTGCTCTCTCCTGCTCAGATCCTTCTCCTGCTCTCTCCTGCAGGTCCAGGCTTCATATTCAATCTTTCAATCAGCCCTCCGTGTTTCTATGTCACAGCAAATGCATTAGGGCAATTTTAAAATTTTTTGCAAATCAGACACATACAGTGCTCCCCCGGTTATTCACAGTCGGCGATTTGCGGTCCCAGTCATTCGCGGTCAGACCGCGAATGACCGAGCAGGAGAGGGCAGCCGGAGAGGCAGGAAAGAGCAGCCGGAGCACCGGCGAGTGAAGGAAATCACTCGCAGTATGCTCCGACCGCCTCTTCCTCCACTAAAGTCGGGCCTCTCCAATCAGGAGCTGTTTTGACATGCAGCTCCTAATTGGTGAGGCCCGACTTTAGTGTTGGAAGAGGCGGTCAGAGCATACCGTGAGGGATTTCCTTCACTCGCTGGCGCTCCGGCTGCCCTCTCCTGTCTCCTCCGTTGAAAACCGTATTCGCAGATTTTCAAGATTCACGGGGGTTCCTGGAACAGATCCCCCGCAAATATCGAGGGAGTACTGTACATATATATCAGTGATCTCAAACTTGCGGCCAAGAGGCTGCATGCGGCCCGCCAGGTACTATTTTGAGGCCCTCGGTATGTTACCATTGTTCTGGAATGTTTCCCACCTCACTGCTGTAACCTCATGCAAGTACTGTCCTGCATCTGTACGCGATTGAGAGGTGGCATGGAGAGGACAATTGTGTAAAGACACAGGAACTAACTTGCATAAGGTTACAGCAGTGAGGCAGGCAATGTTCTAGAACATAAGATAACCGTTGGAGGCAGTGCAGCTTGTGTATGTGTATGTAATCTCAGGAACTCTCGCAAAATTTGGCACCTCTCCTGGCAGTGACTGCTTGATGTAAGATAGCGGTTGTGTCCGGTGCTGAAGGAGGTGAGAGCTGAAGGCAGTTGCGTATGCAACCACCAGATACTTATGGCACAAGTTTTCCAGGCACAAGTCGGATATTGATTCTCCCTTCTACAAAAAAGCCTAGAGGACAACAACAAAATCTTGTCTCATGCAGTTGATACTTTAGATTCAGTGGCGTACCAAGGGGGAGGTGGGGGGGGCGGTCTGCCCCGGGTGCAAGCCCTGAGGGGGTGCTCCCGGCCTTAGCATCCAGTTCCTCCCCACCCCCGATGTCCGGATTTTCCCCCGGGCCCCCCCCCCCGCACCATTTGCGGTGGAGAAGCAGCCTGCAGCGGGATCCCGCCGCGGCCCCGCCCCTCCTCCGACGTAAGGGACCACAGCAGAGGGAACGTGCTGAGGCAGTGGCAGCAGGGCTCTGATTTTGACGCAGCTCCTATTAACATTGGCGGAGCTGCACTGCACCTGATGGAGGGAGGGAAGGAACGGCGGGCCAATTCTCAGCGATGACAGGAATTGTTTGGCGGGCCAAATTATAGTACCCCAAGGGCCAAATTTGGCCTGCGGGCCAGAGTTTGACATGTCTGCTGTAATTGGAAAACTGAGAGAAACTATGGGCTAGATTCACTAAACTTACCGATCCTGTAACGATGGTTGCCAAAACGGTTTTACTGATTTTGCGATCATTCCTGTTCCCCAACCCGATTCACTAAACTGCTGTGCGATGAATCTCCTACCCAATCCAATCCACCCATGCAAATGAGGGGAAATGGCATGCAAAAGTAGAAAGCAATCGATTTACTAAGCAGAAGAAATACCAATTGGGTTTGCCGATCCGAAAAGAAGCAACTGCTTATCCTTGCCTTACCTCATATAAAACAATCATTAAAATTAAAACTGTAAAATAACTTTTTCCATATGCGTAAGAATTCATTCGTGCATAAGAATTCAATCCTGTTTTATATTCTATAAAATGTGCATTGCAAGCCCGTGGTTTTAACCCGTGGGTTTAAAGTGTGTTCTGTTCGATAAATGTCCATAGTCTGGCTACACAAAAATATAATTCACTGTGTCAGTCACAAATCATTCCTTTTAAAAAATGTCCAACTAGTAGGGCCAGCAAAAGTAAACTGCAGCCACACCTCCCCTTTCTCTTGGGCTCGCTTGTCGCATGTATATGATGTCACAGGGTTGCATTGTTTGCGGGCGGCGCATTCGATGCCTGCCAATGGTGTGAGGGAATAAACCCCACCCACTAACTACATAGTAAAGGGCAAACAAGAAGCGCATGCGTAAATTGCATCAATAACCAACAAGGATACTCTGCGCATGTGTTTTGATCCCTCTTACAGCGATCCATGGGATCATTATAGGATGTGCGTCTGATCAGATCATTTGCATGTAAAATCGGTTGTGAATTGGTCGCTCAGCAAAACTCAGCCAAGTATCGCCCAACAACGATCCAGTCGGTAAGTTTAGTGAATCGGGGCCTATGAAAGCAAATAGGTCTGGCAGATCCCAGAAAGCATGGCTTTACTCACAGCAGCAGAGGTAAGAGAGAGAGGTATCTAGGGAGGTAGTTCTAATTTCTATCATGGATTAGAAGGGTGGCTCCCGTGTGTTGTTCCATCTGCAGCTTACTTCACTGATTTGCTCAATGTAGATAACAAAGAAACTAGAGTAGGAAAATGTAGTAATTAATAATAACTTACTCATCAGCCAAAACTCTCTACATCTACTGAGTAAAAAATAGTTAAGAACATAAGAACAGCCTTACTGGGTCAGACCAATGGTCCATCTAGCCCAGTCCTCATGGTGGCTAATCCTGTACTGGCAAAAACCCAAAGAGTAGCAACATTCCATGCTACCGATCCAGGGCAAGCAGTGGTTTCCCCCATGTCTGCCTCAATAACAGACTATGGACTTTGCCTCCAGGAAATTGTCCAAACCTTTCTTAAAACCAGCTACACTGTCCACTCTTAGCACAACCTCTGGCAGTGCTTTCCAATCCAGAGCTTGACTATTCTCTGAGTGAAAAAAATATTTCCTCCTATTGGTTTTAAAAGTATTTCCCTGTAACTTCATTGAGTGTTTAAAAAATCTTTTGAAACAAGTTTTCAGTTTCTTTCAAAATCTCATATAATTAGATTCTAATCTGAGCTCTTGTGTGGGAGAATTCTAATTTAGGGCTGATTGGTAAGGACCAGAATCAGAGAATATTCTTTTTTTTATTTGATTCCCTGAATCAGTGGAAAGTGATGGACTGAATTTCTTTGATTCTGTAACAATTTACACCTGGAGGGAAGCAATATCATAGTTCCCATATAAAGTGGAGCCAATCCATGGAGAATTCTAAAAATAAATGTACACATTTTAAAAAGATCAAGGGCTTCTGCATGTAATAGGTGAAACAGGACAGGATTGGCAATTATGAACTTATCTTATGAAATACATGCATAAGCAGAAATTCTTACCAGAACATACAAGCACAAAGTTGCTCCAGCCTTAGAGCAGGTGCAGCTTTTGTGCAAGGAAGTTATTAAAGTACACATTCACATATGCAGGGTAATTCTATATCAGGACACCCATAGGACACCTGGGAGGATCCTATTCTGTAAAGTTATTCAGGTTAATGATCCTTTATAGAACATTAGTGTGGCCAAGTATATGCATACCTAAAATTAGATGCAGGTACTTAGCCATAACTGGCACAAAAGCTCATATCTAAATGTCAGATAGTTGTATAACTTACAATTTTTATGTTATGCATCTAAGTTTGAAGCCCAACCATATTTCACCCAGAATTCTGTGCATTAGTGCTGCCCAATTCATGATTTGAATCGTTTCAATTCAGTTTTTTAAAAAATCAGACTCATCAATTCAGGCATCTCAGGGGAGGGGGGAAGGAAGTGTACCCTGGGTGCAGACCATAATGGAGTTCTCCTGGAGTCGGCATTGGCATCCAAACTTCTTCCCCTTCCGATGGCAGTAGCAACCTTCACTTAGCATTTGAAAGGAGCGATAAAAATGGCTACGGACCTTTATGTGAAGAAAATCAATAAAAACAAGAGAAAAAGGAAGCCGATATGATTCTCCAACCTAGTGGCTGAGAAAATAAAGGCGAAAGAGTTGGCGTTCATGAAATATAAAAAAAACCAAGAAGAGGAGAGCAGAAAGGACTACAGGGTGAAACTGAAAGAAGCCAAGAGAGAGATACGTTTGGCGAAGGCACAGGCGGAAGAACAAATGGCTAAAAATGTAAAAAAGGGAGATAAAAATTTTTTCAGATATATTAGTGAAAGGAGGAAGATAAAAAATGGAATTGCTAGGCTAAAAGATGCTGGGAACAAATATGTGGAGAGTGATGAGGAGAAAGCAAATGTGCTAAACAAATACTTCTGTTCTGTGTTCACAGAAGAAAATCCTGGAGAAGGACCGAGATTGTCTGGCAAAGTTACACGAGAAAATGGAGTAGATTCTGCGCCGTTCACGGAGGAGGGTGTTTATGAGCAACTTGAAAAACTGAAGGTGGACAAAGCGATGGGACCAGACGGGATCCATCCCAGAATACTAAGAGAGCTCAGAGAGGTTCTGGCGAGTCCTATTAAAGACTTGTTCAACAAATCTCTGGAGACGGGAGTGATTCCTGGGGATTGGAGGAGAGCGGATGTGGTCCCTATTCATAAAAGTGGTCACAGGGATGAAGCAGGAAACTACAGGCCGGTGAGCCTCACTTCAGTTGTTGGAAAAATAATGGAAGTGTTGCTGAAAGAAAGGATAGTGTATTTCCTTGAATCTAATGGGTTACAGGATCCGAGGCAACATGGCTTTACAAAAGGTAAATCATGCCAAACGAACCTGATTGAATTTTTTGATTGGGTGACCAGAGAGCTGGATCAAGGACATATGCTAGATGTAATTTACTTGGATTTCAGCAAAGCCTTTGATACAGTTCCTCATAGGAGGCTGTTGAACAAACTTGTTAGGACCTAAAATGGTGAACTGGGTCAGAAACTGGCTGTCGGACAGACCCCAGAGGGTGGTGGTTAATGGAAGTCGCTCGAAGGAAGGAAAGGTGACTAGTGGAGTCCCTCAGGGTTCGGTGCTGGGGCCAATCCTGTTCAATATGTATGTAAGTGACATTGCTGAAGGGTTAGAAGGAAAAGTGTGCCTTTTTGCAGATGATACCAAGATTTGTAACAGAGTAGACACCGAAGAGGGAGTGGAAAATATGAAAAAGGATCTGCAAAAGTTAGAGGAATGGTCTAATGCCTGGCAACTAAAATTCAATGCAAAGAAATGCAGAGTAATGCATTTGGGGATTAATAATAGGAAGGAACTGTATATGCTGGGAGGAGAGAAGCTGATATGCACGGACAGGGAGAGGGACCTTGGGGTGATAGTGTCCGAAGATCTAAAGGCGAAAAAACAGTGTGACAAGGCAGTGGCTGCTGCCAGAAGGATTCTGGGCTGTATAAAGAGAGGCGTAGTCAGTAGAAGGAAGAAGGTGTTGATGCCCCTGTACAGGTCATTGGTGAGGCCCCACTTGGAGTATTGTGTTCAGTTTTGGAGACCGTATCTGGTGAAAGACGTAAGAAGACTTGAGGCGGTCCAGAGGAGGGCGACGAAAACGATAGGAGGCTTGCGCCAGAAGACGTATGAGGAGAGACTGGAAGCCCTGAATATGTATACCCTGGAGGAAAGGAGAGACAGGGGAGATATGATTCAGACGTTCAAATACTTAAAGGGTATTAACGTAGAACAAAATATTTTCCAGAGAAAGGAAAATGGTAAAACCAGAGGACATAATTTGAGGTTGAGGGGTGGTAGATTCAGGGGCAATGTTAGGAAGTTCTACTTTACGGAGAGGGTGGTGGATGCCTGGAATGCGCTCCCGAGAGAGGTGGTGGAGAGTAAAACTGTGACTGAGTTCAAAAAAGCGTGGGATGAACACAGAAGATTTAGAATCAGAAAATAATATTAAATATTGAACTAGGCCAGTTACTGGGCAGACTTGTACGGTCTGTGTCTGTGTATGGCCGTTTGGTGGAGGATGGGCAGGGGAGGGCTTCAATGGCTGGGAGGGTGTAGATGGGCTGGAGTAAGTCTTAACAAAGATTTCGGCAGTTGGAACCCAAGCATAGTACCGGGTAAAGCTTTGGATTCTCGCCCAGAAATAGCTAAGAAGAAAAAAAATAAAAAAAAAATTTAAATTGAATCAGGTTGGGCAGACTGGATAGACCATTCGGGTCTTTATCTGCCATCATCTACTATGTTACTATGTTACTATGTTACTCTACTGGGTCCTGCTTTCATGAAACAAGAAGTAGGTGGGACCAGTAGAGAGGAAGACCCTATGATGGCAGAGTAGTGAGTTTGAAGGCTGCTGACAATGAGAGAGAGAGAGAAGTACCCATTGGGGGACGGTAGAGAAAAGCTGCACCCGATTAAGGGGAGGGGATGGATAAGGAAGAAAGCTGTTCAGTTAGAGGGGAGGGAGAAGTAAGAGAAGGGTGAGGACAGGCGAGAGTGGTGCTAAGCCATGGGAAAGGGAGGAAGGGAAAGGAAGGAAAGGAAATACCAGAGCATGGAGGTGGTAGGAAAGGGAGAGATGGAAGGGAAGGAAAGGAGAGAAATGCCAGGGCATGTAGAGGGAAGGGAAGGAGATAGATGCCAGTCCATTGGGTGGAGGTGGGGGTGGGCTGGAGGAAAGGGAAGAGAGAGGGGATGCTGACCACATGGAGCGAGGGGGGCTGGAGGGAAGCGAAAAGAGAGATAGGGTGCTGGCCACTTGGGGTGGAAGAAGGCTGGAGGGAAAGGAGAGAGACACTCGACTGGAGGCTGGAGGGAAGGGAGAGAAAGTGCTGGACCTTTGGGTGCTGAACTTGCAGGGAGGAGGAGAAAGAAGGGAAGGTACAGAGATGGAAGATGGATGATGAGAATGCAGAAATAAGAAAATGGGCAGGAGACCCTGGGGAGCAAGTTAACAGAAGAAAAACCATAAGTCAGAACCTGGGACTAATATGATTTGAATAATAAAATGACCAGACAAAAAAAAGGTAGAAAAAATAATTTTATTTTCTATTTTGTGATTACATCTGATTTGAAATGTATATCCTGCCAGAGCTGGCATTAGACAATGAGCACGAACTAGTACCTAACAGTGTATGTTTTTTGTTTACACATGACAGCGCCAGTATGGAGTTGGAGAGTGGAAAGGGGGGTGGTGGGTGAAGAGGCTGCAAAATAAACTCACCAGCTAATTTTAAAGCTATATCATAGAAAGCAAATTGAATCGTATCAAACTGAAAAATCGATTCAATTGACAAAATTGAGTCGAAAAAAGTTTTCCTGAATTGGACAGCTCTACTGCACATGTGAGATAGTGGTTCACATAAACAGTCAGATCTAAGCTAGTACAGGAAGAGGAAGTGATCTGCTGTGCAATAGTTCATTTCCTTCTCTACTGCCCGTATCTGCAGTGAATTCTGCACAGCATGTGCAGTGACTTCCTGTTCCCACATAGGCGGGACTTGCAGAGAGGCGCTTCCGAGGCAGGCCAGTGGTAGCAGGCTCACCTTGTTGTTGCCAGCTGCCTGAAGAATAAATCACAGTGGCTGGCCAGGAAGGAGGTAGGAGAGGGAGTCAGGAGATAGATAGTAAGGAGAAGCAGCATTGGAAGTCAGAGGAGAGAGGGTAGGGGGTTGTAGAAACAGCATGGAGGGAGGGGGGGCTCAAAAAACAGGTGGGGGAATCAGGAGAGCTGGCTAAACCTGGACAGAATCCCCTATTTTTCACAAAATGTCTGGACATTCGGACAGTCCTCGGAAAAAAGAGGACATGTCTGGGTTTTCCCGGATGTCTGGAAACCCTATTTTAAAGCAGTTTACAATAAACATAACATACAGAAATGTATTCCTTCTTCAGGACAGGTATTAATTTTATATGAGAATTTCAGAGCTTCCAGGTTACCCAATTCCAGAAGGGAAATATTAGGCCAGTTCTGAATTTCCAGCAACCTCATCCTGAAGCATTATCTGCAGCTCTAATTTCAATGGATAGAATCAGGACTAGAAATCCCAATCTACTTTGGGATGTAAGTTTATAACCAAAGCATCTCTCTCTTGGAACTAGATAGTTTGGGAGGACTGGGACCTGTATGCTACTGGAGCTGGTTCTGGGTATCTAATTTATAACAGCACATATGAGATACCTATGTTGCCTTTATTATACATCCCACATTACATAACAGTATCACCAAATCATTATAATGACATTTTTTTTGCAAGGTCTTCAGAAGTGCCAGTCATTAGCCAAGCGTTTTCAATGGCTAAGCAAACATTGTTTTTTATTAGTACTCCGTGTTCATTCAATATTAATTATTGACTTAAAGCTTAAAACTTATCTTTATTTTGTTGTGTTGCTTATATCGAGAAAGGACCTGTCAATTCGACATTTTTCGTCGAAGGGCTGTTTCAAGAAAAGTCCCCCCTTGACATTATAATGATTTGGTAAATGTATGAATAAGAAACAGTATGTATATAAATGTATGAATAAGAAAACAGTATTTATATAAAATTGGCTAAAGAAAACTGCCTTTATTATATAAGCTTAAAATAGGCACATTTTGTATACTTACAAGTACACTTATGGTGCTTTAAATGAAAGAGAATATTTAAATTGTCTTCCAAACTATTTCTACTTCTTTGCCACAATAAGCTACATACTGTTATGCTAGAACTACAGGCAAAGTATTTTTAGGTCATTCTAAACAGCCAATGGTGATACTGTATATCTTTTGCAGGTTGCTGCTAATTCTTTCAACCTACCTCAATAGAACAAGCATGTTAATAAGTTCTTATAAGACATGAATACAGAGCCACATATTCTCAACAGGTTTACAAAATGTTTTACTTAGATTTTTGGCTACCGTATATACTCAAATATAAACTGACCTGAATATAAACCAAGGTAACCTTTCCACCCCCCCCCCCCCCAAAAAAAAAAAAGGAGGAAAAAAGTTTGACTCAAATATAAACCGGGGGGGAGGGGTAATATTCAAGTGTAGTGCCTTGCACTGCCAGGCTCTACACCCTGTTCTTCCTCCCTCACTGCTCTGACAGGCTCTGCATCCAGCCCCTCACTCACTTCCTCTCCTGCCCTGCCAGTCTCTGTACCCAGCCCCACTCCCTCCCTGCCATGTTCTGTACCCCCTCCCTCCCGATGACTTGTAGGCCTCCATCAGGCCTGAAATGAGACCTGGTGGTCGAGCAGTGGCTGGGACAGGAGCGATCCCTCCTGCCTCCTATCCCAGACCATTCTAAGAATGTTTACCTCCCTCCCACCTCCCCAACGTACCTTTTGTATCCCTGGTGGTCCAGCGGTGAATTGCGGCAGGAGCAACCTTTCTTTGTTCCTGCCCATACGGAGCTGCTAGTTGATTGGCTGCCGTGAGTTTTCACTATAAAATGTTGTATGGTCTTGTGCCAAATTATTTTGTTAATCATTTTAAATTTGCAGATAGAAAACCATCATTGCATAAACTTACCATATTTACATTTCCTACAGCAAAAGATTGTATTTACAAGCAATTTTTTCAAAGAATCCTAGTCTTATCAAGTAAGAGTTTTAGTAAGTTGATATTATCATGTTTTTAGAAAGATGCTGAAGATTCACTTATTTGATAAATTTGATAAATGAGATTATAATCTACTGTGTTTGTATAGTTTTCTTTACTCCTTTATAAACTGCTTAGAACTGAAAGGCATTGTGGTATTGGAGTGGTAGACAGGTGGGTATAGTACATTTTGGGAGAGTTTTGAAGGGTTCACCATATATTATAAGGGAGTTATGGTGACCTTCCTCGTCTGCTAACTGCCCCGGACCAGATAGAGATTGCAAGGAACTGTGCCAATGAAATCCTCACAGCAAAAAAAAGGAAGGAGAATTGCAGAGATGATGTACAAGGTATCAAGAACTTTATTGAAGAAAAAATGTTGCTTTCCAGAAAATGGTTCACATCGGTTAGAAACTGGACCTGCCATTTTGGAGAGGTGGACCTGCAGGCAAGAGGGAATGGGCATCCCGCCTGCTGTCTTCTTCTATATAAGGTACAGGGGTGGGTCGGGAACATGGGTGGGTCAGGTTGCCAAGGGGGGAGGGAGTGGGCATCCTTTCTGCCGACAATCATCACAGAGGGGGGTCGGGGGTGTGGGCATAGCTGAGTGTCTTGATCTCTAGGGGGGGGGGGTTAGAAGTGTGGTTGGTTCAGGTAGCATGGGGGGAGATCAGGAGTGTGAGGAGTGCAGGTGGCCAAGGAGGAAGTGGATATGCTTCCTGCCTCTTCTTTTTTAGGGGGGCCATGATCAGGGGAGCTGCACTTTTTTTTTTTTTTACATGAGGACAGATATTGTGCATGCATAACAAACACACACATCTGTGTTCATTTTTTTTTTTTAAAGGAAAAAGGTTTTCCTGTCCCAAACTGCCAAGTGGCAGGAGACTGCTTCGAGGTTTCCTCTGCCGCTCTGCACATGTCTCAAAGTCACTTTTCCAACAACTGATGGGATGGGATTATGGCAGACTTCTGCAAAACTCATTTACATGGGAAGCTTTGAACATCGATTGCCGTTTTGAAACTGGACAACTTGTCAGCCCCACAGCGACCCAACGGATTTTAAGGACACTTTTAGTGCATCTTGGCCTGTGTGCTGCTGCCTGTATAACTAGTTTTGAATATCAGGTCCATAGATTCTAATAAAATTGTGATCATAGAACAGAAGGGCAATAGAAGAGGAGTACTGTATATTGTACCAATAATCAGTTACTGATGAATAAAGCCATCATTTTCATATACATGTATTTATGTATTTACTTGTAACATTTGATAGGCTGCCTTTCTGTACAGCCACTCAAAGCAGTGTACAAAAATAAAATCTTAACCCAGCTACAAGAAAAATTGAAAAGTCAATATGGCATAGACTGTCCATAAATAAAAGTTTTTTTTTTTTTTTTTTCCTTTATTTATTGGATTATTCATTACAATATCTCTGTAACAAACATACATGAATGAACACAGAAAAAAAAAATACAAAATACAAAATGTAAATTCCCAAATGGGAATTAACATAATATAAGAAAACTAATTCAACCGTATCCTAGTCCACATTAAAGCTGATCGCCAGTACAAATAAAACATCAAAGCAAATCTTTCTATCTACTTTCTAGGGACAGGCAAATGGCTATTTATATATATTATACATCATCCTCCAAAAGTAAACCAAAATAAGGAATTAAACTTTCAACAAAGGTTTCTCTTTGATAAAATCTTCCACCTGGGCTGGATCAAAAAACACATATTTATCATTTCCATATGATATTAGGCATTTACATGGAAATTTTAAGAAGAAAGTGGCTCCGACTGCCAAAACCTTAGGCTTTAGCTGAAGGAACTGTTTCCTCTTAAACTGAGTTTGTCTAGAGACATCTGGAAAAATTATCACCCGTTGACCACAAAACATCTCTTGCTTTTTCAGGAAATATAGTTTCAAAATATCTTGTTTCTCAAGTTCTGTCTTGAAGGTCACGAGAAGAGTTGCTCGTTTCTCAATTATGTCTTTAGAAGACTCCAAAAACTGTGATACATTCAAACTCTCTGGTGATACTATTCTATCCATTCCACCTTCCTCTACCTTTTCTTTGGAATCTCTTGAAATGTAATATAAATTATCGACCTCAAAGGTCTCCACTTTGTTATAATGTAATATCTCCCTCAAATACATTTTCAAAAGCTCCATTGCAGAAAGGTAATGTGTGGTAGGAAAATTTAGCAAGCGAAGATTTTTAACTCTAATAGCATTTTCCATTTTTTCTAACTTAGCATGTAACATCATACTATCCTTTATATTAGAAACAGCACTAGCTTGTAAATTACCTACTGCCTGATCTAACTTTTCAACCTTTACAGCTGTTTCTCCAATTTTATTATTTTGTTCTTTAATTTTCACAGTTACATCAGATGAAAATTGACATAAGTTCAAAACGGTTTTTTGTAGGGATGACTCTATTCTGTTAATACTAAGCCAAACATCATTTAGAGTGATCACTTTATCCCTGGGGAGAGCGTCTGAGCTTTGCCCAGTACTCATCTGCACTGGGGTTAGTTCTTTAGCTTGCCCCAGGGACTGTCCTGAAACCTCCAGACCAGATACTGACAATGATTGAAGGGAAGAAGAAATTATTCCTTCCTTAAAAGGGGAAGGAGATTCTTCTAACCGTAAGGAATATGATGGTTGAGGAGGTGGTGTTGGTTCCCCAGAGGATAAGGAGACAGCTTGAATATTAAAAGTTACCTGTTCCTCAACCGGAGGCAAGATGGGAACCACAAGATGGCGATCCATCGGGCCTGTTGTTGCAGCAGATGGTATTGCCTTAGCTTTCCTCTTACCCATGCTGAAGAGATGGTAATCCTGCTCCCTGCTCCTCTTAGGCTCTGAAGGGGCTCAAAAGGGGCAAGCCCCTTTAGCCACGCCCCTTCAGCTCGCGACCCGAGGCTCGCGACCGCGGGCCGCGTACCGCGGCTGCTCCGATTTTAAGGCTCCCCGGAGGACCCTCTCAGCTGGCTGGGTCGGGGCTGCTGCGGGACTGCCTGTCCCGATGAAGACAGTGCTAACCAGCACTAACGACAGGCTCCCTCGGCGGCTGCTCTGATTTTAAGGCTCCCCGGAGGACCCTCTCAGCTGGCTGGGTCGGGGCTGCTGCGGGACTGCCTGTCCCGATGAAGACAGTGCTAACCAGCACTAACGACAGGCTCCCTCGGCGGCTGCTCCGATTTTAAGGCTCCCCGGAGGACCCTCTCAGCTGGCTGGGTCGGGGCTGCTGCGGGACTGCCTGTCCCGATGAAGACAGTGCTAACCAGCACTAACGACAGGCTCCCTCGGCGGCTGCTCCGATTTTAAGGCTCCCCGGAGGACCCTCTCAGCTGGCTGGGTCGGGGCTGCTGCGGGACTGCCTGTCCCGATGAAGACAGTGCTAACCAGCACTAACGACAGGCTCCCTCGGCGGCTGCTCCGATTTTAAGGCTCCCCGGAGGACCCTCTCAGCTGGCTGGGTCGGGGCTGCTGCGGGACTGCCTGTCCCGATGAAGACAGTGCTAACCAGCACTAACGACCCATAAATAAAAGTTTTTGACAGCATCCTAAACTATTTTCTGGGATAATAAACTGTACAGTGTGAACCCTGGATTAACTGGGTACATTGAGTTTGCTATAAAAATGTGGTAGACTATCGTAATTAGAGTGATAGGCAATTTGTCATTCTTATCACCATCCATTCACCAAAAAGCTTCAAGGTGATTTACAATCCAGGTTATAAGAAATTTGGGAACAGTAAGGCAGAGAACAATGAAATACAACATAGGTTACAATACTGGACCCAAAATGGAAGGAAGTATCAATAGAAACAAAACACTGACCCTGATGATTCCACAGAAGAAAAAATCCAATAAAAACTCTCTGTGGAGAGTTGATGTTCTACATGAAGACTTTATTAAAAGTTCAATTTCGTAATCCACATAAAAACACCCCTGTACCTTTGGATGAAAAATCGGCAGGAGGGAAGCCCACTCCCTACTGCCTATAGGGCCGTTTGCTCAGAATTACAGGCCTTCCCCCTCCCAAAGCATCTTGGGATATAGTAGGAGGGGGTCTAAAGCCCTGATTGGCTCAAAATTGTGATAGAGAAAAAATATTATGCTTAGCCAAATATTTACCCAGAGAACTCAAATAACTGAATAACTGAGGAGACAGCAGAGATCCCTGAAGGACTCTGTAATTTGCTGAAATAATGTGTCTTTCAAAGTAAACTGTGAACACAAACAAGAGCCCAGTCACTTATCTTAAAAGGCTCATAATGACCCAAATTTCCCTAGCTTGATGGAGCACTTCAGACTCAACAGCAGCCCTGTTTCTCTATTGCTTCTTAAGGGGAAGAGTGCTTTGATTCCAGCTTAAGGATACACCATATCGCATTCCACACCTCCGTTGGTTTCAAGATGGCTATGGTTTGGAAACAAGATGCTGACTTTTGAAAACTTTCAAGGCTCCATCCCTCCAACACTCTGGCTTTTTCAGCAAACTTTTGTAACAGCCTAGGCTAGCTACATTCTCAGAACACCATTTTTGCCTACCCTCTTAGAACCCCTCCCTCCTCAGGTTCTACCCACTCTTCATTCTATACAAGTCAAAATTACCCATCAACCCTGCTTTCTAGAATTTTAAATTTATGATTGGTCTTGAATGAAAGTTTTCTTTCCTACACAAATTTTGTAGCTCCTTTCCATTATATATATATATATATATATATATATGTACATACATACATACACACTTATATTTGAAGTATAAACTGCTTTGATCTGCAAGTTAGCATAAGCAAAACTGCATAAATCATATACCATATTAATAAAAAGCCATCCATTCAAATGTAATTATTTAACCCCACTGGAGCAATTGTGTTAAATTGTATAAATCCATTATTGTTATGCTGATGCAATAGGCATCTCATATCCTCTCGACAAGCAGAATATGCCAAATTTTCTAGTACATGCATCGAAACATCCCAAAATCATGTTCTGCTGCAATACACTGAGAGACAAATGGATCTATCAATTTTTGAATGTAGATGCGGTGTCTGTGCTCAGAAGGATTTTTTTTAATACTAAGTATGACCCACATACAACAGAGCACAAGGATATTACAGTACTGATCCCATAGATAACATGAGTAGATTAGTAAGGCCAATTCAAATCATTGGTGAGTTTTTAGATGGATAAAACCTGTAGATTCAATCATCAACACACACTGAGCAGTGAGAATATTTAAAATAACCAACAGTCACTAAAGACCCCCCACTCTACACAACATCAGCTTTATATAAGATATTACAGTCTCTAGAATAAGCAAATTATAGCCTCTACAATAAGCAGAAGATCCATTCAATGTCTCTAAAATATGGATGCACTTATAACATGGGTAAGTATTGTTTAATAATGAGCACAATAGAAAGAGAATCACAAATTCTACAATAACACAAAAACTGAAAAACAATTAGAAAGTGTGTATATTGGCTTACTGAGCACATGTTTCTGAGGTCTTTTTCTCCACACATTGTTGTGCAACTTTAATACTGCAGGCAACTGAGACAATCTCCTTGATAAACTGGTTCATTGTATGTGTAATTGAAATCACCAATTATTATTCTGTTGCAAAATTTGCTAGCTTACCTAAATTCCACAAACATTTCATCATCTGTCTATCCATTCTGGCTTGGTGGACAATGGTATAGCTCTAATGGTACTCTCTTTCCCTTCACACTTGGAATTTCTAGCCATAAGGATTTCATATTGCTATGTTTACTACTGACTTTTTTTGTTATTAGACTCAATTCCCTCTTTAACATATAACACCACCACCCCCCCAACTTGATTCATCTTATTGTGATATAATTTGTTCTCCGGAGAGAATGGGAACCCGAAGGCCTTGAGCATGTGCAGATGCTCAAGGCCCTGCGCGAAGGAGGCAGATCTTCGGGCACTGGCACCAGCATGTCCTGTGCGTTGGTGCCGGTGCCGGTGCCAAACAGGGGTAAGAAATGTGATCAGGTGGGTGGGTGGATGCCTGGGGGATGCCGGATCGCGGCGGGGAGGGGGTGCGCTGCGAGTGGAGGGTGCTGGATCGCGGGGGGGAGGGTGCTGGATCGCGGGGGGCACTCATAAATCGAGGCACGCTCGGTTTCTGAGGCGCCGATTTTGCAAATGTTTTGCTCATCTTGCAAAACACTTGCAAACCGGTGAACTCGCAAACCGAGGTACCACTGTATACATATTGAGATCTTTAAGTCTGTCCCATACGCCTTATGACAAAGACCATTGACCATTTTAGTAGCCATTTTTTCTATTTTTAAATAAATTGGTTTAGCTCACTTTTAAACCTCTCTGTGGCTGTGTTTTTTAAGGCCCCAGACCTGGCCTCGCTTACACTGCTACACGTATAAAACATGATCTCTATCCTGACCAGCATAATAGTTCTCGCATATATTTCTTCACCAGATCTCTCACGTATACCTGAAATATTTAGACTAGCTTGCGTTTAATCCAAGTCTAAATCTTCTCCACCTTGCTGATCCTGCTGTCTCACCAACTCCCACACAGAGATGTAGCAAGTCAGATGCATATGATTGTTAATATAAAATCTGTAGAATGAACCTTTTGCCTCTTTCTTCTTCTTAAATTTGCCTCCATCCTTTCTATGCCTTTGAAAAGTGCTTGTAATTCTAGATTTCTGTCATTCAGGGCTAACTGATTCTCAAGAGACGAGGGGTTAAAGGATGATGATGATGATGCAGCTAAATAAAGAGCATAGCTGTATTAGAGCTGAAAACAGTGGCATTACCAAGGGCCTGTATGTTCAGGGCCTGACCTCCCCTCCCCCATTTTGGGCTTAGGCCACTTTCAAACATGTAGCTTTCATTAAATGACCAGTGGGGATGCTAAAGCCAGCCAAAGATATTTGTTGTTGAGCTGTTGTTCCCCTCCTCCTCATTATGTTGCAGTAGAGAAGTTGGCAGCATGCCACCAGCTGCTGACACCAGAACTCCTTGCACATGCTCAGTTTATACAAGAACTGAACATGCACAGGGAGTCCCAGAGTTAACAGCTGGTGGCATGCTGCCAATTTCTGTACTACAGCAGTACGAGGATAAGATTTAACTCTGCGAGGGTTCAGCTTCCCCGCCATGAAAAGTATTATTTTTGGGTGCTGGAAGGGAAGGAGGGAATGTGTTGTCCCTCCCCAGTCCACATCTGGGCCTCCCACCGAACAAATCAGAAGGCTGACTATGCCCCTGCCTGAAATGTTTTGCCTTCTGTAACATATCATTTTATTCTTTCTAGGAGATTTCTAGGGATGTACTGTTTGTGAGCAGTCATGTGATTCCAGGTACACTGTAATTGAAGTCAGAGAACCCCATCCAAACAGCTTAAAACCTTTTACTTACATGCAGAAAATAAAACTGAAAACAAGAGGTAGGTTTTGCTATCATGCTTCTTAACAGGCAGTGAGACCCATAGAAGCCACTTTAAAAATATAATGGAAAAAAAAGTGTATTACCCCCTGTTTTCTCAGTTCAGTGCATAGCTGTGGCTAGTCACACTTAAGCCGTTATTGAGTCAGCTATCCTTTTATCACTCTAAGATGAAATTTGGACTGTGAAATCCACTACTAAATCTGGTACAAGAAAAACTAGGAAATTGGTTATTTGAGGTGAAAATAAAAGGTGAAATCTTGAGTGCACAGATGTTCTATGAACTTGGAAAATCAGCCTAACATAATATCTCCTTGTTACGATATGCTGCAATGTTATCATAGGCCTAACGCTTTCATTGCAAAAGTCAACAACTTCAGTTGTCACAGACTTTAAAAAAGAATGAAGACATCAGGGCTGGATTTATGTATATTGTGGCTGCTAAGTTGTAGCATTTAAGGGGCTTCCTTAATTTTAATTTCTCATATATTGCTTGCAAGCCCAAAAGCTCTCAATGCCTTTTTGTCCCTGAAGGGCTTACAATCTAAGGACCCTTTTTACAAAGCATTGATAGAGGCTATGAGCATCGAAACATTTACCTTGCCAGCCCACAGTAGAAACCTCTACCGTGGCTTTGTGAAAGTCAGTGTAAGTTTGAACCTGAGACAATGAAAATCACAAAGGACCAGAGTGGGACTTGAACTGGATTTCCCTGATTCTTAGCCCACTGCTCTAACAATTACGCTTAGGGTTGAAAGGTCACTTGGACACACAAAGTCAGAGGCGTGAAGAAAGTACAAGAGGTTTATTTACAGCATGCTGGACTCTAGTGCAGTGAACAGCCTTCTTAACAGAGTATTAGAATCAGGAAATGCACGGACTTTTATGCCCTTTTCACTAAACATATGTAATGTAATGTAATTTATTTCTTATATACCGCTACATCCGTTAGGTTCTAAGCGGTTTACAGAAAATATACATTAAGATTAGAAATAAGAAAGGTACTTGAAAAATTCCCTTACTGTCCCGAAGGCTCACAATCTAACTAAAGTACCTGGAGGGTAATAGAGAAGTGAAAAGTAGAGTTAGAGGAAAAATAAAAATAAAATAAACATTTTAACAAGACAGCATTGATCTAAATACTTTGGAAGGTAGAAGAGAGGAGAGAAAGGAATAGAAGCAGAAGGGGGAGCCGTTGAACAGTAGAATTCTGGAGAAATTTAAATGATAGAAATAGAACAAAACAAAGACAAAAGGCAAAACAATAGATAAGATTAAAGATAAATCATAAGCTGGAAAGAAAAATAAAATAAAACTTTGTCTTCAATCCACGGTTTCAGCGTCAGTGATGAAGTGGAGCAAGTAAGTTTAGGAGGAGCGATTGACGTTTCCAGAAAGGGCTTCTTCAGGGAAGAGACTTGGCAGACAGTCCCAGGATGCCTATGTCTCCTCCCCTGCGATGTTCTCCCATCCATGCATTCCCTCCCAGACACACTGCCCGTGCCCCAGCCGCTCCAAGGAGGCTGCCCCAGATGAGGCCCACGGTGAATGCAGGATTCTCTCCTCTGCGGGAAAGCCGCCCGGAGCCGACAGTCGATCTTCTTAGCGGATTGCATGGGGGGAAGAGTTCACACTCTTGGTAGGATCGGGTCTGTGTGCTCTCGGTGGTTGTGGCTGGTCTCGTTGCTGCTTAGGTGTAAAAGCAGTTGATCTCCACATAAACATATGCAAACTAATACATGCAAAAACTACAACTTCTCATTTGTTCTATAACTTTTCTACAATTATTATTGGTCCTAAGCCAGCACTTATGATAGATTCAGGGCTACAACTTATAGTCCTATAGGGAACTAGCTCATTTCTCTGTTTATCTAAATCTTACAGTTCTAAATGTTACATGTACAGGAGGGTAGGGTACATCATGGCTCAAACTCTTATCTATTTAGCTTACAATGTGGTAAAGTAGGGACATACATTTCAGGCAGATGAGGTCAGTAGATTATACACTGTTTTCAGCTATGTAGGCCAGAGCAATATTTTAAACAACAGTTAACCATTTCATGACCCTACAGGGTTACCAGATGTACGGATTTCCCCGGACATGTCCTCCTGCTTTAGCATGTGGTTTGAAAAACTGAGCCAAGATCTGAGAAAGAATGGAATCTTGGTGTTTTCCAAAGACTTCCCATCTCTTTCCATGTTTAGCTATGTGGTTGTTGTGTTAGTCCCCTTGAAAGTGTAAAAATAAGAATCTACAAATATGTTGGATTAAGTCAATGCAATAAATGATATCAGTCAAAATCTGTTAGCCATTATTTCTACATATTTAATGGGTCTAACATACGATGGGGCTGCTAAAAAGTTCTCAGCCCAACCAAGAAGAGAATGATGTGGAGCCATGAAACTTACAAGTTATTCTACACTTTTCTTGACACTCATTGAAACAAAAAGTGTCAAGAAAAGTGTGGAATAACTTGTAAGTTTCGTGGCTCCACATCATTTTCTTCTTGGTTGGGCTGAGACCTTTTCAGTAGCCCCTCGTAGAAGCCACTGTATTTTCAGTTGAATATTTGTTTCTTTTTTAATTTCATTATTTTACTTTATTCTATATTCTTTCTAAAAAATTATTCCTAAAGTGAAGTAGTAAATATGCCAAACATTGTAACAAAATGAAACTTCACACCATAAAACCTCAAACTAAAAATATTGAGGTCCACATTTAAAGGAACTCTTAATTTTTTTTATTTATAAAATTTTCAATTCACACTAAACAAACAAAACTACCTGTATTTTTCACTCCATAAGATTCCCCCCCAAAACATGGATGGAAATAAGGGTGTATCTTATGGAGTGAATACCCCCCCAATATAAAATGCCTGCCCCGCTTGACAGGATTGGGTTACCGCTGTTGTCCACCGCAGTTCTCCAAGTGCTACTCAGCTTCACTTTAGCTTTTGCTTCTCAGCTCTGCCTCCCCCGGCTTCTCTGGCACCGAGAAGCTGGTGAACTGCAGCCACCTAGGACTGAGCCGCATCCCTGCTGATCTCCCGTGTAAGTGCTGCAAAAACCTTCTCTCATCTCTCTGTCTCTACGGTAAGTTGCAAGGGGGAAAGAAAAACTTTTGGTACCTCCCTCCCCCCAGTTACTTGAATGATGCTCCATGCTGCATTTTGCTTTACTTTGACAGCATGCATATTGTTTATTAACTTTTGTCTTTGACCACTTTAGTTTTGATTTGTAGAGTGAGTTTGTGTTGCTGGGAGTGGTAGATGTGCCCTTGTTCTTTTTCTGGGCTGTGATCGGTGCTCCCACAGAAATATCTAACTTAAGATTATTGGTCGCTTCCTTTTTGCATTAAGACACCAAAGTGAAAGGATTTGGTGAATGGGGATAGAATAGATGTTGCTCTAAAGAGCACAAGTGATCTGTCTGAGAAACAGTAGATTATCACATTTTTCAGTACATCTTAATACTTAATTACCCTGTACTCTAAATTATGCAAAGTTTTCTAGAAGAAAGTTAGAACAGGCTTTAAACACTGCAGTGCTAAATGTTTTGGTTGTTTTTTGTAATATAATGAATATGGGACATTATCCAACAGTTTTACAATACTGAGTTCTATTTGGGGGGGGCTCTGCCTGCCCTGTGCCCTGTCTCAGCCTACCACCAGACCACCAGAGGGAGGCACAGGGTACAGAACCTGGAAGGGAGGGGGGATAGGGTGCAGAGCCTGGCAGGGAGTGTGGGTTTGGGTGCAGAGCCTGGCAGGGAGAATTTGGTTCAGAATGGTTCTTTTTCTTGTTTTACTCCTCTAAAGCTAGGGTGCGTCATATGGTCAGGTGCATCTTATGGAGCAAAAAATACAGTAATACAAAAAAAACAAACCCCAAGCATATGGAAAAAAGTGTCAAGAAAAGAAGACCCAAACAATTATATCCAAATACAAGGTTATAGTCTACAATATTTAGAAGCAAAATCAAAAAGAAAGAAGATTATCTAAGCAAAATAACAAAAGGAAATAAACTGACCCCCTAAGAAGCTTTAAAATATGCCCCCTTTTCATAAGCTGTGATAGAGGTTTCTACCACGGCCCGGAGTGCTAAATGCTCTAACGCTGCTCCAATGTTCATAGAATTCCCATGAGTATCAGAGCATTTAGCGCCCCATGCCATGGTAGAAACCTCTACCGTGGCTTAGTAAAAGAGGGCCATAATAAGAGCTCATTTATACTCAAGAAGAGGAAAAAGGCTGAGGGTCAAGTACAGTACTATAAGTAACAGTTTTTTCAGTCTCCAGAAAAGCAGTAAAATGAGTTACTTCAAAGAATATGGGGCTCATAATCAGAAAGCTAAGATATACAAACATATTGCCTAAGTTGGTATTTGGACATCCTAATTGCTGATAATCAAAACCCTTCTCCTGGACGTCGAGCAAGACATTTCTCCTACTGTGCATGCAGAGTTCCAGGGAGTGTGTTGGGAAGCATGTTATGGGTGTGTTTTGTAATTTTTGTTGTTCTCTGTGTGCTTTCCTATTTTAACTGGCGTTCCATTTTTATTTGTTATTATACTTACCCCCTCTTTTGCAAAACTGCGATAGCAGTTTCTAGCGTAGGGAGCCGTGCTGAATGGCCCGTGCTGCTCCCAATGCTCATAGGAACTCAATGAGAATTGGGAGCAGCACAGAGCATTCAGCGCAGCTTCCCGCACTAGAAACTGCTATCGCAGTTTTATAGAAGAGGGCCTTAGTATTTATGTAAACCACTGAGAACTCTAAGTAAGATTCAGTGGTATATCAAATCCAAATAAACATAAACATAATTTGGACATCTTGCAGCGATAATTAATCAAACCTTTTCCAAGACGTCCTGGATGAACTTAGATGTTTGGGGCTAGATCTGTTTTAGAAACATCTAAGTGCCACAAATGTCCCCAAACTGACCAGATGATCCCTGGAAACATTAAGGTATGACCCCCCAAACACTCCCCCACTGCTCATTAACCCCCCTCCCACATACCTGTCTCTAGAACAGCAGCACCTGGTATGGGAAAGCCTAGTACAGCATCACACAGGTGTCTTAAGTAATCTGATGGATGGGCTAGTGAACCATAGAGAGGAAGACCCAGGCTCATAAGCTTCTGTAACCATTAAATTTATGGTGGAAAGTGTGAGGCCACCAAAACCCACCAAAATCCTACTCTACTGTCATATAGGTGTCACCTGTAGCTATGAGGGCTATTGGGTGATAGACAGGTAGGTATATTTGGTTTTGGGGGAGTTTGGGAGGGCTCACCATAAATTATGGTGAGATATACTTCTAGCATTCTTTACGAGAAGTTCACAGCATTGCCCTCTAAGGTGTTCCATTGCTCTGTTGGCATGTCTATGTGGCCAGTTAGTCACAATTCTGGTCTGGATTTGGACGTTTTCAACTCAGACGTTTGGTCAAAAATGGGGCATAATGTTAGGCATCCTAAAGGTTGGATGTCCTGGTGGCCTAGATGTCCAACCAGATGATTTTCAGAAAAAAAATATTTTGGACATTTAGCAGTTCAACTTTTGAACATAGACATTTCTGTGCTTCCTACTTTGGACATTTAGAAGGAATCATATCCAAATCGGACTAAGATGTTCTTTTCAAAAATGGCCCTCCACATATTTAACTGATTGAATGTTAACAATATATTTGCACAAGAACCTAAGAAAAATATTGTGTTACCTACTGTAAAACCCCTGAATGAAAAAGCAGAAATTGTTTCTTTTTGTGTTTCTCTCACCAAATCAGGAAAACTATGAATCTTAGAATTCATAAACGATTTTTCACAATTCTTGAAAAACAACCTGAGAAGCCATTCCTTATCAACTAACAAGTCAAAAGTCATCATTAATGCTACTGGAGAAGACTGTTCTGAGTCAGAAGTCTAAAATTCTCTGATCAGCTGGAGCTTATTTTACATCTTACCTGTTCATTTCCATTCTATTTATTCCTATCTTCTGATCTTAGAAATCCCACTTTCTTCTGGGGAAGATAGTACACACATATCAGAGGTGGAAAGGTAGTTTCAGGAATATTCAACAATTCTTTAAAATATCTTCTGAACACTTCCTTTGCTGAAACCATGGGCAATTGTGGAAGGCTAAAACAATGACAAACCCAATTCCCTACGTCTCAGTTGGCAATTCTTAAGCATGATTTGATACCATTATTAATCTGCATGTTAAACAAGAGTTTAGAAATGGGTTAGGTCCTTTCCACATGGAAGAATGCTAGAGCAACACCAATACTGAAAAAATGTAATGCAGATCCATTGCAACCTGAAAATTACAGACACATATCAAATGTACTGTTATAAATTAGTCATTGTGAAACATTATTATAACAGATAATGATATTTTATATCCTAGACAATCAACTCACAGAAAAGGTTAAAATACAAAAACAACCATGTTAGAATTGTTAAGTGACTTGAAGGGGGGTTTAGACAAAGGTTAAGTGATCTTAGTTGTATCATTAGATATTAAATCAGCTTTTGATACTGTGGATCTAACCATGCTACTATGGAGGAGTACTATCTTGGTTTGAAAGAAACTGCACTCCCAAATACGGGAGCAAGCTAGAACTCGGGGCGTAGCTCCCACAAACCCATTGTCTCACAGTGAAAAAGGGGAACCGCTGCAGGAATGGAAACTATAGTCCTCAGGCCGACAACAAAACTGGCCAACCAAGAGATGTCCCAGCCAAGATATTGGTAGAGTTCTCCGGGCCAAAGGTACAATCCAAGCAGGTCTCAGCAGACTTCCAGGGAGGATGGAAGAAGCCCAGAGGTTGCAAAGGGAACAGCTGGTCACCGGAGTCCCAGTGGGGGGCGGACAGACCGATCCCCATACCAAACCTGGAGGACAGGAGCCACCAACAGGTGACTCAAGGTAGAGGTCGTGCATGGCCCAGGAGGTGCCAACAATCAACCAAAAACAGGCAGCATTCAAAAGGGTGAGACATAGGCCGCAAGATCAATCAGCCGGGTCCCCAGCAGGCACTCCACCCGCAGCCAGTTCTGGCAGGGAGTCCAGATAACGTTGTGCTGCCGGTTTGTCCACAAAGGTCTGGGCTTTCCCCTCCCGCCAGACACAAAGGAACGCTAGGTAGACCAGTACAAAGCGCACTCCCCAGTAGTGTAGCGATGTGCAGGTGGGCGCCATTTCCCTGCATAGCAAGACCACCTTGAGTGAATAATCATTGAAGAGTAACAGCTTTTTTCCCTCGTAGGCTAGGTGGTCAACTTTCCGATATGCCTGGAGAAAGTGATCCTTGTCCCGCCAATTGAGATCGAACTTTCTCAATGGTACAGGGAACCCATAAATCTTCTGTGCAGAATTTGACTAATGGTTTGCCTCAGGGCTCATCACTTTCACCTGTTTTGCTTAATATTTATGTTAGTCCACTGTTAAGTTTGATCCATTCTTTTAAAATAAATGCATATATGTATGCTGATGATCTTTAATATATCACACTCAGGGAGATTCAGTTGATTTATCCTGTTTACAAACTTGCCTAACAGTTGTTCAAGGATGGTTGAAAGATCACTGTATGCGCTTAAGTCTGGAGAAAACAGTAGTTTGTTGGATTTACCGTGGTGTAATACCTCCCATGATGTCTGTTTAGTTAGAAAAAATTTACTAGTCGTTCCATCTTTTAGATATTTAAGTGTCATATTTGACACAACTTTAACATTTGATTGTCAAGTAAACAATCTTATTAAAAGGGCTTTACTATTTTATGAATGCTTGAAGCTATAAAAGGCTCTTTAAATAAAGCATCTCATTTAGTTTCAGTTCATTCCTTATTTATGTCAAAACTTGATTATGCAAACTCATTGCTAGTTGATATTACCAAATGTAATATGAATAATATGAAGAAATTACAGACGCTTCAAAATGTAGCTATTAAGATGATTACAGGTAATAGTAGATTTGATCATGTGACACCGCTTATGATGCAAAATCAGTGACTATCATTCTAATAGTTTTTAAGGTTTTACAATCTGGGATACCAGTTACATTGCCCAACTTATTAAAGTCTTACTATCCAGCAAGGCTTTTACGTTCCAGCCAGGAACACTTGGAAAGACAATTCTAATCTCAGTTTTCAAGAATGGTGGAATCATTTGTGTATAAATTGTATTTTAATTGAATTAGATTAGATTGAATTAGATTACTATAGAATTGCTGCAGGATTTAACATAATGCTTCTCTCTCATTAGTTCTTAAGATATTTTAAACTGTACTTTGGTCTTTGCTGTATTTGATTGCTGTATGATTTTTTTTTTTTTGTGAAATTGTATTTTTTCGCTGAATTGTTCAGTTTTTATTCTTGCTTGTGAACCGCCTAGAATTGGTGGTGGGGCTGTATATAAGAAAATAAATTATTATTATTAATTAGAAAATTTGAAAAAAAAATTGTTTTCAAACATAACATTATTGCTAGCTTCAATAAGAAATGGGTCCCACTAGGCGATTTCTGTAGAAACACTTTGTAATCTCACTTGACTTCTCTATATGTGAAAGATTATCCGCAGCTCTTCTGCATTTTGTTTTATTTTATGTTAATTTGTCTAATTTGTTTTAGGTTATTTCCTCTATTCTGATGTTTTCAATATAATAGTGTATTATTGTATGTAATTAATTTATGTTGCTAGTGTTATTTGTATTTGATGTATTTACATGGTAAAATTAATAAAAAAATATTTGAGAGAAAAAAAAAAAGAAGTTGCAGGAATGCATGACACTAAATTAGAGTGTACTAAAGGGGCATCTTTTTTACATAGGCCCAAGTATTGAGGAATTCTCTTCCTCAGATACTTAAAGAACTGAAGTCATTGCCATAATTTAAAAAAGATTTTGAAAACTCATTTATTTCAGAAGGCCTTTAGCTGCATTTTAGGAGATAATTAACTAGTTTTATATTTTTGTTTATTGAATTATTGAGTAGAATGGAAGGATTGTGTGAATGTTATACTAGTATACGCATGTGGCAGAGTCCAGTCCAGACATACCCGGATCCCTGCCCATATGCAGTCAAAACAGTACAAACAACCACTGTACAAAGGTACAACAGCCAGAAAGCTTTCATTTCTCTAGAGACTTGGGTTTGTTTCTTCACAGACTCAGGAAAGGCACAAACAATTGCTTAGTTTTCATAGCCTTATGTCACTTCCACAATTACGAGGATTCTCCTTATGAGCTTGGCTTACCCTGTTTCAGTAGAGAATAGTTACCTCTGGAAATTCTAGCACTTTTCCCAAATTTTTCCAAGGCTACTTCAGCCTACAGCTAGAACAAGGGAAGTTTCTCTCTCCCTGGGACTCCTTCCTTCCTCAGAGATGTTCCTCTTTCATGGAGACCTCTCAAATGATTCTCCTCTGTGGCAGAATAACACCTCCCTGCTGATTCCCACCCCCTGACTCAGCAGGATTACCCAGGACAAGCAGGCAGCATATTCTCACATGTGGGTGACATCACCTATGGAGCCCCAGTACGGACACTTTAAAAGTGCACCCACCTCCAACCGCCCCCCCCCCCCCCAAATGATCGCAGCAGGAAGGATGCCCAGTCCCTCCTGCCGACACCCTCCCTACCTACTCAACAAATCAAACTGCATCAAACAAAAAGTAAACAAAAAAATAAAAATGCAGGGCTGTAGAGATGGGATGATTCACTGAAAGTCCTCACTGCTCATAGGGTTACCAGACGTCTGGATTTCCCCAGACATGTCTGGGTTTTGAAAACTGTGTCAGGCAGGGAGGAAGTCCGCATATGCGCGGGCCCTCATGCAATGATGTCACGTGCGCATGCGAGTGACATCATCACATAGCGTCCACACATGTGCGGAGTTCCTCCCTGTCCGACAAGAGCAGGCAGCGGGGAGCAGGGCTAGGGTGGGCTTGGGAAGGGTTTAGGTATCCTGGGGGTGGGGCTAGTGGAGTCCAGATTTTCTGAAAGGAAAATCTGGCGACTCTAACCACACACCACTGTGCAGTAGCAATTCCCACACAACAAATGCGATGCAGCCCCTTCAGTTCCTATGGGTTGAGTTGCATTTGCTATGACAGAAGTCACTATTGCAGCTTTGTAAAATGGGCCTTTAGTCAGTCAGGGTTATGCTGAGCACTAACCCAATTAAATTTAGCCAGATAATCCTGGCCTCACAAACAGCACATTTTTACTAGGTAATATAACTGGGTACATTTAGCTGATTTTCTTCGAGTGGATATACAGCAGCATTCACTTAGCTAAATTGAGTGAATTGATTTAGGGTCCTATTTTCTAGATATAATTCCTAGGGACACAAAATAAGAGAAAATGTTTAGTACACAGGATCCTTAGTTGGATATTCAACAACACAAATAGGTGGGTACACACAGCTGAGTATCTCTTCAAAGATAACTGGGTACATTTTTCCTAATTATCTTACCTACTCAATTGGCTATTGAAAATCGGTCCCCGACTAAGTGGTAAACTGAGGAATCAAGTCAGGATTTCCAGGTTGGCAGCTGTGCGCCATTGTTGCTATGCAACACTGCTAGCTCATATCCAACATAATTGAATTGCTCTAACTGATAAAGGTTTGTTATGAGGCTATGTGAGTTCATTTGTTCCATATAAGATCTGGTATAAAGATGAACTATCATGCTATGTCATTTCAATAGAGGTTCTGGCATCTTCTTATACATCAGTAGAACCTGAAAATTTCCCAATTGAATGCAAAGGGGAGTAATTCTATAAAGTAGGTGTCTACATTTAGGGACCTTTCTAGTAAGGTGTAGAAAAAGTGGCCTTAGGGCTCCTTTTACTAAGGTGCGCTAGCATTTTTAACGCACGCACAAGATTAGCGCAGGCTATAGCGCGCTAATTGAAAAATTACTGCCTGCTTAAAAGGAGGTGGTAGCGGCTAGCGCGCACGCTATTCCATGCGTTCAGGCCCTAATGCACCTTTGTAAAAGGAGCCCATGGTTAATGAGTTTTTCCCACACACTAAAGCCATTTTTGCCACAACCGTAAAATGGCAGATTTTCCATTTGTTGTATCATTATTATTATTCATTTTATTTATTTATAGTATTTATATACCGCTTATAGCCTAAGTCCCAGATTCTGTAACCAGCGCCATTGTCAGCGGCTGCCTTAAAAGCGGCCACCGATCGTGTGTCAATCATGCAATAGTGTCGGGTAGAGAATCGCACCTTCAGTAAAGGATTTTCCTGGCCTACATTTCAGGCATCTACCTATGATGTGAATTGAGCCTCTGTAGGCTCTTTAGACCACCTAACCACCTAACGCACCTTAAGAACATAAGAAGTTGCCCCCGCTGAGTCAGACCAGAGGTCCATTTTGCTCAGCGGTCCGCTCCCGCGGCGGCCCATCAGGCCTAGTGCCTGAACAGTGATTCCTGATTAATTTTATAATTTTACCTCTAATCCCATCCCTATAATCTACCTCTACTCTTATCTGTACCCCTCAATCCCTTTGTCTTCCAAGTACCTATCCAAAGCTTCCTTGAACCCCTGTAGCGTGCTCCTGTTTATCACATCCTCCGGTAGCGCGTTCCATATATCTACCACCCTCTGTGTGAAAAAGAACTTCCTAGCGTTTGTTCTAAACTTCTCCCCTTTCAATTTCTCTGAGTGCCCCCTTAGAGAAATTCTGGCTTAGAGAAATTAACTATACCCACAGTAGCATTAGGTGGCCTAAAACGCCTACAGAGGTGTGATTCCGGCACTGGTTTTTTAGGCACCTGAAACTCAATTAAAAACATCATTTCAATGGTGTTTATACTGAGTTTGGGTACCTAAAATACTGCCACTGTTTAGAGAATACAGGCCTAAGCACTCTTACATTCAAATGCTCAAGCATTTTCCCTATCTGTCCTGGCAGTCTCTCAGTCTATCTAATGTACCTGTGGCAGTGGAGGATTAAGTGACTTGCCCAGGGTCACAAGAAGCAGTGTGCGGTTTGAACCCACAACCTCAGGGTGCTGAGGCTTTAGCTCTAACCACTATACCACACTCTCCTTTTCTAACTGGCAGGTCAAAGCAGTTTACAGCATTAACACATAAATAAAGTAGAAAATAAGAAAGGAACTACAATAATTTATATAGGCCATAATACGGCCATTAAATAAAAATTACAGCATTAGCACTTACTGCCACCCATTTTGGGGTTCTGCCAGGTACTTGTGACCTGGATTGGCCACTGTTGGAAGCAGGATACTGAGCTAGATAGACAATCTCTAAACAGTATAGCTACGTACATGGCAGGATTAATTCGTTAAGGGCCCCTAGGCACACAAATACACTGGGCCCCCTGCCCCGCCCCACCCCACCATACGCCCAGGCAAAAACAGGAAGCTGAGTCAGAGGGAAGCTTTGGGCAAGCAGCACCGCTTGCAAAATTACAGTTCCCATTGCCTTTCTTACCCGCATTGTTTGCTTGTCTTACTTCCCATCAATGGGGGGGTTTGCCGATCGGGGTGGGGCCCACGTTGCCGAACCGGGGGGCCCGCATTGCTGATCGATGCTGGAGGGGCCCATCGCCTTTTGGAAAAAACAATCTTGATGCCTTCCTTCATCGGGCCCCCCTGACCATTTTGGGCCCTAGGCATGTGCCTACTTGGCCTATTGGTTAATCCTGTCCTGGCTACGTATTCTTATGTTCTAATGTATGTTCTTATTTTGTAGGCAGTAAGGGCTTGATTCTATAAACAGCGCCTAGCGGCGCCTAACTCCTAAGCACCATTCGGCACAGCTGTCAATCAACTGCTAGATGTTGTTTATAAAATCACGCCTAACGGCACCTAACAACTTAAGCGTCAGTAGGTGTCATAATGTTAGGTGCAGGTATATTAAGCCAGGGTTTTCATGGCCTAATTTACAGGTGCCTAACACAGACATCTACCATTGCCTAAATAATACCACGCCTAGTCTGTGCTACTAACCATGCCTACTTTTTGGGTAGGCACTGGTAGGCGCTGCGCTTTAATTAATATTTATAATCATTTTTAATTAGTTTTTAATGGCATTTTCAATTAAAATGCCAATTAAGCTAATAAAAAATTTTTGAATTTTGTGCGGAATTCAACTAGGCATCACTAAGCATCACCAATTTCAGTGTCTAGTGCCTAACCTAGGCTCCAGTTATAGAATCAGGCCCTAAGGGCTTACGTGGTAATCCTGTGCTAACCAGATAGCATGTGGTAATGTACTGTAGCTGCACTAACTGATTCACACAGGAATGCTCCCTGACATGCCCCTTCCCAAAAAATTAAAATATTTTAGCACATATTAAATTGGCACTTACTACAGGACTTCTAATCATGTCCTACAGTACACCATTTTAAGCTGTGTTAGGCACTTGTTAGCACCTAACACAACTTACCCCCTCTTTTACTAAGGTGCGCTATGCTTTTTAATGCGCGCTAAATATTAGCATGTGCTAAACACGCACTAAACGCTAATGTATGCATGTTATCCTATGGACGCTTTAGCGTTTATCGTGCGCGTTGATTTAGCACGCACTAAAAGGCTTAGTGCACCTTAATAAAAGAGAGCCTTAGTAAAAAAGCATCTTAATCACTAGGTATGCACATAAGTGATTAGAATTGTTTTTATTGTTCATTGGAAGCTTCTATATCGCTACTAATGACATTCTGAGCGGTTTGCATGAGCTTCACTAAAGGTGTTTAACTCCTAACCCCGATTTGCTTTTGAAGCACCCATGTCTGAGAAACTCCCTGACCCCCTACTTGTCCTGCTTGTCTGTTCGATTAGATTGTAAGCTCTACTAGGCAGGGACTGTCTCTTGAATGTTTTAATGTACAGTGCTGTATATGTCTAGCTGCGCTATAGAAACGATAAGCAGCAGTAGTAGTAGAATACAGACACATACGTGCATAAATACCAAATATTCACCTATATGCTATTCTATAATATCTTCAATAGTATGTAGCTTGCAGGCGAAGGAGCACAAGAAAAGAGTTGGGCAGAGCATGGATAGGGTGCAAAGTTATGCATTTAGAATACTGAGTTGTACACACATATTTACACTTTAAAATTGACAAGGTACTTACACCTAAATAATGCACATATACAGTATATTACTACTAGTCTTTAAGCCCGTTACATTAACAGGTGCTAGAATAGATGTGTCTGTCTGTCTTTCTTTCTGTCTCTCTCTTTCCTCAGCTGTCCACCACCACCCCTTGCCTGCTCCCCCTGTCAAGCAGTAGCCCTTCTCCCTTCCTTTTACCTCCCCCCTATCCAACAGCACCACTTCCCTGCTCCCCCTGTCCAGCAGTAGGCCTTCTCCTTTCCCTGCTCCCTCTGTCCAGCATCCGCTAGCTCGGGCAGCCTCGGGGCTTTTGCTAGGCCAGCCCACCTCGCATTATCGAAGTGGGCCGGCCTAGCAAATGCCCCACAGCTGCTGCGTTTGCTGGTCGGGGGTGAGAAGAGGCGTCCCAGCAGTGCAGGAATCAAACTGCTGCTGAAATCGCCATCATAAACCGCCCCACGTGCCACATGCCGGAAATCGAATTCGGCAGGGAGGCACACAGCACGGTGGCAGGGATCACACAACCCTAAGTGCACATGTGTGCTTAGGGTTCTATTATAGAGGATTAATTTAATAATCTATAAGGAAAAATAGGTGCCTCTGGCATCTAAATATAGGCTTGCTCATAAACTTGCCTTCAAATGGGTTAATTCTATAACTGTGAACTTGTATTTAGCCACCCAGAGAGCACCTGATAGGAGCCCAGTCTACACTATAAAGCAGAGATCTCAAAGTCCCTCCTTGAGGGCCACAATCCAGTCGGGTTTTCAGGATTTCCCCAATGAATATGCATTGAAAGCAGTGCATACACATAGATCTCATGCATATTCATTGGAGAAATCCTGAAAACCTGACTGGATTGCGGCCCTCAAGGAGGGACTTTGAGACCCCTGCTATAAAGGAACATAGATGCCTACTGTACTTATGGCATTGGTTTTCAACCAGTGGTTCAGGACACACAGTTGTGTCCCCAAGAGGTGGGAGGTGTGTCAGAAAAAAATTTGGTGTAGACAGCAAGCCTGTGCTTTATTTAATAGCCGTCTGTGTCTGCAAGCTGGAGAGAGCTGAGATCCTGAGGGTCAGGTTCTTGAATTTTCCATAAATGGTCTTTTATTTCTGTTTCCTGACTACCCTCAATAATAATGGCTGCCACCAATCCCAACTGGTAATGTTGCAGGTCTGCTGTCCATAGGTCATGAGTTGTGTAATTGTAGTTTTGTTTCACAGTATCTAGCAGTGGATGGATTTTGTGTTGCTATTATTTTAGGTGATACCAGAATTCAAATATATATATTTTTTGTATGACATACAGGAAATCTGAGACTGATGTGTTACATACAATTTTTTAATATGGGATTGAATAGCAGACCAAATTAAAACTATCCTTCCCCTCGCTAAAAGGCATTTCCCACACAGGAAAGCTAGGGACCTTCCTCCACTTCAAAATCACTGAGCTTTGGAACAACCTTACCTCCCCTCTTCGGAACTTGAGCTCTCTCCAAGTTTTCCGCAAACATCTGAAAACCTGGCTTTTCTCAAAAAATGTAAGTCTCCCTCCAATTTAGGAATCAAGGAAACTCTTATATCTTGGCATCCCAAGTCCTCTAAATTTTCTTCACACTTCTACCTCTAACCCTCTGTTGTAGTTCCTTCCTATTTCTCCTATTGTAAATCGCATCGAGCTCTACGAACGTGGAGATGATGCAGTATACAAGGATTAGATTAGATTAGACCAAGTCATCTAAGGAAATACTTTTTTACAGAAAGGGTGGTAGACGTGTGAAACAGTCTCCCAGAAGAGGTGGTGAAGACAGAGACTGTGTCTGAATTCAAGAAAGCCTGGGATAGGCACGTGGGATCTCGTAGAGAGAGGAAGAGATAATGGTTACTGCAGATGGGCCGACTGGATGGGCCATATAGCCTTTATCTGCCATCATGTTTCTATGTAACATGCCGTAATGTACACTGCTATTTGAATATTTTTATGCTGTAATTGTCTATTCTTGTTGTACACCGACTTGGGTGGATTTTTTCTAAAAGGTAGTAAATAAAATCAAATAAAGAAACAAAATAAAAATCAAACATGGGTAAATAGTCATATCTATATGCTAGTATACTAATGTTTTATGTGTATAACAGGTTTACAAATGAAGGTTCCTACATTCTCGAATTATCCTCGTCATCCCTAGCTTCTTCTCACTCTGTTACTATATATCTCAGGGGGGCGTAAGGACAGAGTAAATATTTCAGCTTTGAAGCCTGTGATTATAAACAGGCATTTGATCTCATGAGACTATAACATTTAAGAAAATAGTAAGGGCTCAATTTTCTCCCATTTCGTGTACGACAAAACGTCTGTGAGAAGACAGGAAGGTTCCCTAGTTTAAGTACCACAACTAACAGCAGATCAGACACAGAAATGAAAACATCTTTGCCGCACAGGGGAGCCAAAGTTGCAAGAGGACGGTATGGCACAGACACAGTGACAAGAGCAATGATCTGCCAGTCAGCCAGACAGGTAGATAACACACAGTGAATTGAAGAGACGTGCAATTCACTTGGTCGGTGCGTTGTGTATTGAGAGGATGGCATGGTGCAGCCCAAGCTCCAGAGAAAAGAGAAATATAGATACATTCAATTGCAACCCCTTTGCATGAAATCATCCATTAAAGAAGAGAACACACAGCCCAAAAGAGAGCTGTAATATGCAGTTCAAAATACGAATCTCAAGCTGAAACTCATGCCCCATAATAACTGCTGCACTTTTTTTGCTGCTACTGTTTTTTTAGGAGCCATTTTTCTCATATGGGACTGAGTAAAACAACTGTTTGCCTTTTACATGACCTTGCCATCTCCTTTCAATGGAATAATAAAGAATGCTTCATGGTCAGAATTCGATTGTTAACCAGTGCAATCAACCCTGACAGATCTACGGTATACATTTTACCTGTAATAGCCCACTGAAAAAGTAGTAAAAATACTGCATGGAGCATGAGTGATAGCCAAAAAGAGGCCAGTTTCGTTGGGCATTAATACTTGGAATTATTGTTGTTTATTGACAAGACTTTCTTTACCATCTTTTCTGGTAGAAAAGTCAAAGCAGCTTACATATGTCTTAACGAATCAAAGGAAAAAAAGCACCATTTTCCCTTAGGGTACTAAGGGGAAATAATCAAAGGTGGAAGAGGAGACAGCTCAGTGTTTCAGGGAACCAAATATCCTTTAATAATAGGCCATACCATAAGCTAGTTCAAAATAATAAATAATACAATGAGTTTTAAATTTGGAAAAAGAGTTCCGAGCAAATGTATGATGGGAGGGGCATTCCACAACTTGGGCTGCATTGGCGAAAAAAAATTTCTGGGGCCGCACAAATACGCAAACGCTGCAGCAAGACAGAGGAGGGAGCCCGCAAGATGGTAAACACCCAGGGGCAGCAGAGGAAAACACTGCATCGCCCTCAACCGGGGCCGCCCAAAATACTTCACAGGGCCGCATACGGCCTTTGGGCTACAGGTTGGACATCCCTGCTCTACCTAATGACATCCAGTATCTTGCCCCCTCACCTCCCCACCACTGCTATATACTTCTTGAACCAGCAGCAGTGGCTGTAAAACTTTTAAATGCAGTCATTGCTAGACCTTGCTGGACCTCCCCGGCTGTTTGCTCTACTCTGGAACAAGAAAGTGATGTCAGAGGGAGCAGGACCGGCAGTCACAGTCATCGCAAGACCTTGCTGCACCTCCCTGGCTGCCGGCTCTGCTCCATAACAAGGAAATGACGTTGGAGTGGGTAAACCTGCAGCCACGGGATTGTTTCTTACATGTTTAATGAACAGTGCTGCATATGTCTGACAGCACTATAGAAATAATAATTAATAGTAGTAGTAAGGAGGGGTTACTCAATCCCCTGGTAGATTTTGTCTTCTTCCCCCCCACCCCCCACCCCCAAACTAGCAAACGAAACTGCTCGGTGTAATGGAGTTAGGTTAGTGAATGATTATGTTTCAAAGGTTGCAAAGATAACTGGTTATATGCTGGCACACACCCACTTAAGTTGTCATAGCACGATATAACTGGATATGTGCTGGCTTTGAACCCAACAATATTATGTATGTGTTTGTTTGTTTGTTTGTTTAATGGATGTTTATTCTCTAAGCACCCAGCACATAATCATCCATATCTCCTGTATTTTAGGCTCTATGCTGGCAGATTCCGTTCTAAAATACTGGTGAAACTTGAGACACACTGATCTGCACATCCCAATTCCTAAATGGGACTCTTAACAATATAGGCACCTTTAACTTAGACTCCCTGTTATAAAATTAACCTCCACAAGTCTGCTGGATCTTGCTACTGATCCAGCAAGTGACACATTTGTCTTTCATATTTTATGCTCCAGCAGTGTCTTCGGCATTCACAGTTAATTGTCCTTGACTTCTCATTAGCCTTTGGCTTGAGATATCCAATTATCAGCACAGACTATTATTATCAATAACATTTCCCTGGTGGTAGCAGTGCATTCATTAATGGCTTTGTTTACTTGTCATTTTTAGGAAGCACACAGCGCTCTAGCACTGATCAGGACTGCACAATCCCAAAAGCCTTGATGACTTTGCCATCAGTCTTGTAAAGATGTGCTGTCAAACTAAACCAATCGTTAAAACCCATTAATGAGATAGCGGGAATACTCCAACAAATTTGCAACTTATCCTTGAAAACTGGAGAGATCCCGGAGGACTGGAAGACAGCAAATATTACACCTGTCTTTAAAAAGGGATCGAGAGGAGACCCAGGAAACTACAGGCTGGTAAGTTTGACATCGGTTCCAGGCAAGATGGTAGAAGCACTGATAAAGGATAGCATCGGTGAGCACATCGAAAAAAATGGGCTGATGAAAGTGAGCCAACATGGTTTCTGCAAGGGAAGATCGTGCCAAACAAACTTACTGCACTTCTTTGAGGGGGTAAACAACCAGTTGGACCAAGGCGAACCCGTAGACATCATTTACCTCGACTTCCAAAAGGTCTTTGACAAGGTACCCCATGAGCAGCTTTTATGGGTCAAACACTGGTTGGCAGGCAGAAGGCAGAGGGTTGGAGTGAAAGGTCACTACTCGGGCTGGATGAGGGTCATGAGCGGAGTTCCGCAGGGCTCAGTACTCGGACCACTGCTTTTCAATGTATTTATTAATGACCTTGAAACGGGGACGAAATGTGAAGTTATAAAATTTGCGGATGACACCAAACTCTGTAGCAGGGTTACAACTGCCGAAGAGTGTGAGGAAATACAAAGGGACCTAAACAAACTGGAGGAGTGGGCGAATAAATGGCAGATGAAATTCAATGTAGGGAAATGCAAGGTCATGCATATAGGGAAAAAGAACCGGATGTTCAGCTACCAAATGGGGGGATTAGTATTAGAGGGAAGTAGCCTTGAAAGGGACTTGGGCGTACTGGTGGACACAACAATGAAGTCAACGGCACAATGCGCAGCAGCCTCAAAGAAGGCAAACAGAATGTTGGGTATTATCAAGAAGGGTATTACAACCAGAACGAAAGAAGTCATCCTGCTGTTGTATCGGGCAATGGTGCGCCCGCACCTGGAGTACTGTGTCCAGTATTGGTCACCGTATCTTAAGAAGGATATGGCAATACTTGAGAGGGTTCAGAGGAGAGCGACACGAATGATTAAAGGCATGGAAAACCTTTCATACACTGAAAGACTAGAGAGACTGGGGCTCTTCTCCCTGGAAAAGCGGAGACTTAGAGGGGACATGATAGAAACCTACAAGATCATGAAGGGCATAGAGAGAGTAGAGAGGGACAGATTCTTCAAACTTTCAGAACATAAAAGAACAAGAGGGCATTCAGAAAAGCTGAAAGGGGACAGATTCAAAACGAATGCTAGGAAGTTTTTCTTTACCCAGCGTGTTGTGGACATCTGGAATGCGCTTCCAGAGGGCGTAATAGGGCAGAGTACGGTGCATGGGTTCAAGAAAGGATTGGACAATTTCCTACTGGAAAAAGGGATAAAGGGTTATAGATAGAGGGCTACTGCACAGGTCCTAGACCTGTTGGGCCACCGCGTGGGCGGACTGCTGGGCACGATGGACCTCTGGTCTGACCCAGTGGAGGCATTTCTTATGTTCTTATGTTCCTAAAACGCATTTACTTTGACAAGTATGTGTACGAATACAGTTCTATACCCAAAATAACTGGTAGAAAAATTTTGGCAGGTATTAGATAGTAGGAAGGTCCATGGGAGTGATTTCCAATCTTTTCACAAAAAGTGTGAATACAAGAAAGTTCAGAAGCCACCAAAAGATTTCAAGTTTGCACATACTACTAATTCTCCCCTACTTTTACTAAGCCGTGATAGAGGTTCTTGCTGCAGCCTGAAGCGCTAAATGCTTCGATGCTGTTCCAATGCTCATAGAATCCCTAAGAGCATTGGAACATTTAGCACCCCAGACCCGTTTCAAATTTTGCTTCATCAGGGGATCAGAAGATGAATCACTGTTCATTAAAGCCAGTAACTGGATCATAATTTCAATCCTTCATTGTGTCGTATTTAAATCACCCGTGAAAACAAAAACTGTGGATACAGATAATTTATTAAACACTGACATATAAAACCATGAAAATTCAATTTAAAAAGTACAATGATAAAAAATACTGTGATAAAAATTCAACCAGACCTACACGGTCCGTGTTTCAGCGAACACGCCTTCCTCGGGAGTCCAATGGTTTGCAACCTCACATATAAAAAATTGGACTGAAAACAGTCTATTGTCTTTAAACATGTGAGCAAAGAACACCGCAGACCCCTGAGGAAGATATGTTCGCCGAAACACAGACCGTGTAGGGTCCAGTTGGATTTTTATCACAGTATTTTTTATCATTGTACTTTTTTAATTGAATTTTCATGGTTTTATATGTCAGTGTTTAATAAATTATCTCCAGAACATCTGTATCCACAGTTTTTGGCTTTGTTTTTATCAGTGGATTGTTTTCACTGTGGATCATTGGGTCTCCCCATTTTTCTTTCTTATTTAAATCATTCTACTTTTTCTCTACCAATGCTGTGCCACTCTTAAAATGGCATTCTAGGATCAGGACTCTTCAGTTAAGTTAAGCTGTTCTTCAATCTTGTATTTAGCGTTAATGTCATATAGGAGGCTTGTGTAATAACATGAGCCAACAGTAGGGGGCTCCTTTTACTAAGGTGCGCTAGCGTTTTTAGTGCACTCTGCATTGCCGCACGCGCTAACCCCCGCGCTACGCATCAAGAACTACCACCAGCTCAATGCTGGCGTTAGCGTCTAGTGAGCACGGCAATGCAGGGCGCGCTTAAAACACTAGCGCAGCTTAGTAAAAGGAGCCCTAGGCATCTGAGGTCTTTTTTTTCCTCCTATTTATGAGAATTTCTTTTGCTAAAACAGAAATGTTTGTTTTATAAACATTATAAGTATATAGGTTAATAAAGAGTTTACTTTCCCCCTACTTTTGTTGTTTATTTTCCCCTACATTTGTTGTTTGTTGATTGAACCATATCCACATGATTCTCTTCCTGGTTGGACTGAAAATTTTGCAGCATTCCCTCGTCAGCATTCCCTCGTAGATTTGTATCAATGTGTAGACTGAAGATTGAAATCTCCTAATATGGGTGTTTGCTACTGGAAAGATCAGTCTCCTTGCTGTGAAGGCTGCTGGACAAGAACAGAATATTCAGTTGCTCCGCTCTATTTTCTTTTTAATGGTATTGTGCTCTCCAAACTTTAATAACACACAGCTAATGGGAAGCATTCTTTAGAGGTTAAATGCACTAGTATTAGGTATATTGTAAACCTCAGAAATACAAACTGTCTTTGAGGCTGGTACCAATCTTCCACTGCTAATGGTTCTCATCAAGCATTCTGATATCATTTGCAACACACAAGTCCTCCCTCAAAGAGGCATTGTTCTAAATTACAATGGTCATTTAACCACTCCTTGGAAACAGCACTTCACTGTTCTCTTTGCCTTTTAACAACTAACAGCCCAACCAGAAAAAAAGGACTTCAGTACAATATGTAGTGTTTCAAAAATAGACACGATGGGAGTAAAAACTGAATCTGTGCCTGTTCGTTTACTGTTTGGTCTTGGTTTGGAAATTCTGTGCCACTGTCTTGCATATCCCTTCTATTTTAAGGAGCATGTTAATCAGAGTGTAACCAGAGAATGACATGGGGACATATTGTTTCACTAGAAATAAATACTCAAGGATTAGGGCCCGAATATATCCCTTATTAACTCAAAACAAGCCCCACACGGACAAACGATACACACACCCAGCAACACTACAAGGCCTTGCTTACAACCCACAACATTCCCACTCCCCAAAGAGAAAGGGAAAAAGGAAAAAGAAAAGAAGTGGAGAAAAAGGCCTCAGTTCAGCTTCATCTGGCCAAAAAAACTCCACTCCTACAAAAGCTGTTTATGTGTAAATGCTGAAAAATAGTCCAAGAAAACAGGGCAACTAAAGTCGCCTGCCAGGTGGTATCAAACAGCATGCCTAATACAGATGAAAGTCAGCTTAACATCAATCAAGATACTTATACATTCATTAGTAATATCTACACTTGACTACTGTAACGCCCTTCTTCTCAATATCACACAGAAAGAAAAAAGGAGATTACAACTAATACAAAATACGGCCATCAAATTAATATTTAATGCAAGAAAATATGACCATGTTACACCTTTGCTAATAGATGCTCACTGGCTACCAATCGGTCACAGGATTACATTCAAAATTATATTACTCATTTTTAAAACACTAGTATCAAATGAACCTTTATTTATATCTAGATACTTAATCCCACACAATACACAACGACCACTTCGCTCATCTGGACAAAATTTACTTACTGTACCTTCTCTAAAAATTATTGGAACACGTAGATCAGACATGTTCACTGTGATGGGACCTCAATGGTGGAACGCCCTACCACATTACATTAGAACTGAAAAAGATATCTCTACATTTAAAAAATTATTAAAGACTTATTTATTTAATGACGCTTTTAATAATTGAAATTTTTTATACTTTTTGGATATGCTTTTAATAATGCTATGGTTTTAAACACCCCCTCCTTTTGTATTTTCCTTTATTTCTCTACTGAAAAATTTAAAAATTGTAACTTTTAACCTTTTTTCCTCCCGACTCATGTATGTATAATATGTAACCACTATGTATATTGTTAGTTTCTTTTTATTGCTCTTTATTGATTTTGTACATTGCTTAGTAATTTTAATAGGCGATTAATCAAATACACTAATAAACTTGAAACTTGTAACAAAAGGCAGTATAGTCCAGCTCATAACATCCACAGCAAAAGCAAGAAAAATAACTTAGCTGCTAATGGCCTCCAAATCCAAATCCAGGCCAGGCAGTCCTTACACCCAACGGGGAACCCTCCATTTCGCATCAAATCGCTGCGTCAGGGGTGTTCATATCATTGCTTCACATCCAGATATTCCAGACCCACCATACTCCTCAAACATCCTCACCACTTCATCGATCAAAACTGGCGCAGAGAGACTCTTCACCCCGGCTCTAAAAAGGCCCAAAAGCTCCGCCCCTCCACATGCAGCCACCAATCAAAAAACACTCAAACTCAAAAGAAGGCGGACCATTCTATTCGGACATTTAAACCCTCAGGATGGAATGATTGTAGCTGATAAATCCATCTTTGCTCCTTTTGTCACAGGAGCCGTCTCCAATCCCCCCGTCGAACCGGGAGCACAATATGTTCAATCACAATACATCGCAGGGCTCCAAAATCATGATGTGCTTCTAAACAATGCATCACCAACAGTTCCTCCAAACGCCGGGTATTCAAACATGATCTATGTTCAATAAGTCTTGTCTTGAACTGATGGTAAGTATGCCCAACATAGGTTTTCAAGCAGGGGCAAAGAATCACATAAATCACCCCCTCAGTGTAACATGAAGTGGAACACCTCAACTTATAGACAAAACCAGTCTTAGGATGTTGAAACACATCAGATTCGATCATTAGAGAACAGACAGAACAATGACCACACATCCGATGTCCAGGTGATATGGCTGCATATGTGTCAGATGGAACTCTCAAAACATTGGGGCTTAAAACATCGCCCAAATTTCGGTTACGCACATAAGAGAACAAAATATTGAGCTGTTGAAAACAAGGAAGTATCTTTAAAATGTTAAGATGTCAGCGGATCACCCGCTGTGAACATCTAGACAACTGGTTGTAAGTTGAGACGAAAGGAACCAGATCCTGTAATAAAGCCTCCCTGTGATTATACAAAACCCCTTCCTAGCCTGGGCTACCACAGAAACCGGATATCCCCTATCAATAAATTTATCCTGTAGGGTCACAGATTGATGACGGAATTCAGCTGTAGTCTTACAGATGCGCCTATACCTCAGAAACTGGGCAAAAGGAATGCTGGTTTTCATGGCATGAGAATGCATACTACTGAACTGCAACAGGGAGTTACGATTAGTGTCTTTAGTGTACACCGTGGTACACAAAATTCCATCCACTAATTCCACCAAAACTTAATTTCAAATCTCAAGGAGGGATGGCACCCGTTAATATAGGCATTGAATGCCAACAGCTCTTCCAAAGATCCTCTCCATAGACAAAAAATATTGTCTATAAAGCGGAGCCATCCCACCATCAAAGGAAAAAATCCAGAAGAGTAAACAAACTTCTCCTCAAACGCTCCCATAAACAAATTAGCTATAGTCGGGGCAAAAGTTGCATCTATAGCAACTCCTGACAGCTGCATATAGAATTGACCCTCAAACAAAAAATAGTTCTTTTTCATAGCCAGAGTAGTCAATTCTAGCAAAAACTCCTGGGGCACCAACCACAGACGAGGCATTTGATTCAAAAAATCTGATAATATCTCCAAAGTCTCGTCCTGGGGAGTAGAGGTATATAGTGTAACAAAAAACGTCACCTCGGATGTCATGGATTCCCAACTCTCCAGAAAGTTCAAAAAGTGTGTAGTGTCCTTTAATAAAGATTTTACTAAAGAGAGACAAGGCTGAAGATGAATGTCCACATACTTACACACACGCTCTAATAGAGAATCCCTTCCAGAGACTATAGGCCTCCCCGGGGGGAACCTGCAAATTTTTATGTATCTTAGGAAGTAAGTAGAAGGCTGGCACCTTAAAATGTCTAAACGTGAGAAAATTATATTCAGCTTTAGTAAGGAAGCCAGCCTTCCTACCAACATTCACAATTCCAACAAGCATACCAAAGATATCATCAGACATAAGGGAACATAATTATTGGCCTGCTGGAGCTGCAAATGTGCCTCTACTAAATATTGTTCTCGCCCCCATACTACCACCGCACCCCCTTTATCAGCTCGACGTATCACTCTGAAGTCTCTGTTTTCAGCTTCCCCAGTGCTTCCCGCTCCTCCCGCAGCAAATTATGATGGAAGGGCCTATCGGTCACTTCCAAAGTTGTAATATCTTTCAATACTGCTAAACGGAAGGCACAAAGGACAGGATCTAATGGGCCCGGGGGGGTCCAGCAAGATTTATTTCTAATAACAGAGCGATCTAGGGGAAAACCCGGGGTGGAATCAAAGAACAATCTCAAATGCAACTTCCTAATAAAATTTTCAAGTTCAACCCGGAACTGAAAGGGAGAGTGTTTCTCAGTGGGCACAAAAGTCAATCCTTTAGACAGCACACTTTTCTTGCTTTTGCTGTGGATGTTTTGAGCTGGACTATACTGCCTTTTGTTACATTCACCCACTGACTTTCATCTGTATTAGGCATGCTGTTTGATACCACCTGGTAGGTTACTTTAGTTGCCCTGTTTTCTTGGACTATTTTTCAGCATTTACACATAAACAGCTTTTGTAGGAGTGGAGTTTTTTTGGCCAGATGAAGCTGAACTGAGGCCTTTTTCTCCACTTCTTTTCTTTTTCCTTTTTCCCTTTCTCTTTGGAGAGTGTGAATGTTGTTGGTTGTAAGCAAGGCCTTGTAGTGTTGCTGGGTGTGTGTGTATAGTTTGTCCGTGTAGGGCTTGTTTTGAGTTAATAAGGGACATATTGTTTCCCCATCTCTGAGGAAACTCATTTTCCCGTCCCATCCCGGCAAGTTCTTTCCCTGTCCCTTCCCCATTCCTGCAAGCTCTGTCCTCATCTGCACAAGCCTCAAACATTTTAAAATCAAAAGTGTTTGAGGCTTGTACAGTTAAGGCAGAGCTTACAGGAATGGGGCAAGGAAAGGGACAGTGATAAAACTCGCGGGGACAGGATGGGGAAATTGAGTTCCTGCAGGGACAGAGAAAAATTTGTCCCCATGTCATTCTGCAAGTGTAACAAATTACTTCACACGCACTGGGTCTGATTGGTTTATATTGCTTTTGATTTGTATATAATATCATGTGTGTGTGTACATATTCCATGAACCAGTCACATCCTAATCCATGTATAAGGTCATTTGTGTTGTTTTTCTAAATCCAGCTATTCCCAGGGGAATTTTAGTGGAGCAGTATGAAGAATTTCCCAAATTAGTCACATTTATTTAATTAAAATTTCTTATATATCAACCTGCTATCCACAGACACATTCAAGGCCATTAACAGCAAACTTAAAAATAATACAAATTATAATGTGAACAACCCTCTATCTGAGACCTGTGACCATCCTACTAAATACCTGATAGCTGTAATCATGGCTCAGAGTACCTCAGATCAGGGGAAATATTAAATTAATTTAGAATTAACTGTTCAGAACCAAAATGATGTTAACAGACTAGATGGGGGGGGTTAGCTTCAAATGAATATATGACACAATGAATTCAGGTATGAGTTAAATTAAATTAATTAAATTATATTAATGTGCACAATATTGGTAATTGCACAGATCCTATTTGTGAGTCATTATTGTCTATTGTTATCCATCTTTTGCTTTATGATTTTTTATTAGTATATGTTACCCTATTTTATCTTTGTAAACCTTGAAACTTCAAAATTGATCCCAATAAGTTAGATGTAATAATTTAGGCCCTCTTTCACTAAGCTGCGATAGAGGTTTCCACCTCAGCCTCAGACACTAAGGGGCAAATTCTATAAACCATGTCCCGCTTGTAGGCGGTGGTAGTTGTCCTACCGCTGTCTAACCAGCCAATCGGGATGCACGGTTTAAAAAAAAATAACACCCCGAGGCAGGCAACCTACATTTCATGAGCCTAGGGAGACATTTAGGGCCACCTAAGCTCACCCAAGGCTAGGCGTGGGCGTGGTTTTTCCCGGAAGTGGCCTTAGGGGAGCTTAGGTGGCCCTAGGAGGCTCCCTAGTGCCGCAATAGGTGCCTGAAATGTAGGTCAGCAAAATGCTGATCTACATTTCAAATAGATGCAGCTGCTTAGCTGATCGCAGCAAGGGAATCTCCCTGCCATGATTAGTTTATCGGCCGCAGCAGGGAACCCATCCCCCCATGAAGCTGGCCAGCAAGAAGGATGCCCACTCCCTTCTGCTGGAACCCACAAAGGCCCCCCTTCCCGAATGTCCACAGCAGGACCAGTGTAACCAGTGTAATTTTTGCTAGTAGGGACTGATGTCCATTTTTTCAAACCAAAAATCAATCGTACAGCTGAATTTTGTACAACTCGTAATCTTTTAAACGTTTTCTTATAGGTACAGTGATAAATTATGTTACAGTAGTCAAGAACACTTAAAATAGATGATTGGACTATCATGTGGAACGATGCTGCATCAAAATATTTCTTGATGGTTCAGAGTTTCCATAAAGCTGAGAAATATCTTCTAACAAGTCTGTATGTTGCTCCAAGGAGATCTAATATTACTCCCAAAATTTTTATGGAGTGGTCAATAGGATAGTCAAAACCATTCAGATGTATCGAAGTGTCTTTAACATTATCATGGGACTGGCAAGAAAAAATTTAGTTTTTTCAGAATTTAATTTTAATTTGAAATCAGTCATCCATAGTTCAATCTGGTTTAAAATAACAGATATATGGGTTTTTTTTAAATCTCTACTGTCAATAGGGATATCTTGAAAACCTGACTGGCTAGGGGCCCCCAGGACAGGTTTAAGAACCAGTGACATAATACATAAAAGAATTGAATGCAGTTTCTGGCACTGGTAACTCCCTCACATCTTCCTCAGTGAAGATCAAGGCAAAGAATTCTTTTAATCTCTCTGCTACTGCCTTGTCTTCCCTGAAAGCCTCTTTTATTCATCAGTTGTCTAGCAGTCCAACTGATTCTCTTCCCAGCTTCTTGCTTTTAATATACCTAAAAAAATTTTTACTGTGTCTTTTTGCTTCTAGTGCAATCTTTCTTGCAATATGGGTGTTCCTAAGGTTTTTTTAGAGATTATTGTTATTTTTTTTTTCATATATGTATCACACACAGTGGTAGTATTGCTCAGTCTGCAAAATGGATATTGCATTTGTCTTACTCCATACAATGAGGTACGTATGCTATTCTTTTATACATTATGTCATTGGTTCTTAAACCTGTCCTGGGGGACCCCCAGTCAGTCAGGTTTTCAAGATATCCCTATTGAATATGCATAAGGCAGATTTGCATATAATAGAAGGGGACATGCATGCAAATCTGCCTCTTGCATATTCATTAGCGATATCTTGAAAACTGGAATGGATGGTGGTCTCCCAGGAGAGGTTTAAGAACCACTGCATTATGTTATTACTTTTTGTGACTCTGATCAGAGAGAGTCCTAAGCCAGCTGGAAGCTAAAGAAGAACTGCCTGGGTTTTGCAGTCCCCAGTTATGTCTAATACCAGCTCTAGCAGGATACATATTTCAAATCTGATATATTCTAATCACAAAATAGAAATAAAAATTTTTTTCTCCCTATTGTTGACTCTCTTCCTTTCAGCATCTGCCCTCTCTTTCTCTTCAATCCAGCATCTGCCCCTTCCATCCACTGTCTGCCCTCTCCCCCTTCCATATGGTATCTGCCTTCTTTCTATGCCCCTCTCCCCTTTCCATCCAGCCTGCGCCTCCTCTCTCCTTTCCAGCTTCACTGCTCTCTTCATTTTTATCTCTCCTACACCAGATCTAGCATCTTTGTCGCTCTCTCCTTATTTCTCTGCTGACCCCCTTCCCAGCATCAATCTCTCTCTACTTTATCATTCCTTTGTCTCTCTACTTTCCCTCATCTGATCTCTCCATTCAACCCTGACCCCTTCCCCTCCTCTAATCTCGCTGCCAGCTATCTCCTTCCTTTTTTCCTCCTACCCTGTCCAACAGTAACTCTCTACCCTTCCCTTTCTCTCCTCCGTTCCCAGCAGCATCTCTCCTTCTCCCTCCCTCCCTCCAGGTCCAGGAGCAGCTCTCCATTTATCCAGCAGCTTCCCAGCATCCAACAGTGGCTTCCTCCCCTTCCCTTCCCTCCGCTTCCCTCAGTACTTGCCTGCCAATAGCATCAGCGCAGCGATTCACTTAGGCAGCTTTGGGGCTTTTGCTGAATCACAGCCCACCTCTGATGATGCAACTTCCTCTTTCCTCAGAGGCAGCGCAACCCATCAAAGGACTGAAGGCTGCCTAAGCGAATTGCTGCGCTGACGCTATTGGCGCTGTTGCAGGCAAATATTGAGAGCTGGGAAGCAAAACGTCGGAGCTCCTCTGATCTCGCTGGCCCTGTGCGGACCGGCAGAAAATTTCTGCAGACCAACACCTGTCCACGGACCAGCAGTTGAAGAACACTGGTTTATAGAATATGCCCTTTAGTGTTGTTTTCAAACTACGGATATAACTTTAAATACTTTTGAATATTGACTGACTCTGTTCAACCTTTATGCTTGGCTACAAAGTAAATGTTAAAATTGAGCTAAATTAAGTGGAAAGTTTTCATAGACAGAAGGGATTACTGTACATGGAAAAGTCAAATACCATGAACACTTTTCAAATTTATTTGTTTCAATTGTCTTTTTGATTGAACAGGAAGGGGCAAATTCTATAAATGGCGTCCTGATTGTAGGCGGCGGTAGGCGTCCTACCGCTGTCTAACCAGCCAATCGGGACGCACGTTTTTTTTCTTTCAAAACATCCCGAGGCAGGCTGCCTACATTGTAAGCATTTCGCAAGCCTAGGTAGACATTTAGGGCCACTTAAGCTCTCCCAAGGCTAGACTTGAACATGGTTTTACTCTGAAGTGGCCTTAGGAAATCTTAGGTGGCCCTAGGCATCTCCCTAGGGCCGCGATAGACACCTGAAATGTAGGCCAGCAAAATGCTGATCTACATTTCAAATAGACATGGCTGCTGAGCCGATCACGGCAAGGGAATCTCCCTGCCACGATCAGTTTAGCAGCTGCAGCAGGAAATCTGTCTCCCTCCCCCATCGTGAAGTTGACCTGCAGGAAGGATGTGCACTCCCTCCTGCCGAAACCCCCGAAGCCCCCCCACCCCTGAATGTCCAATTCCTCCTGCCACCACCACCCTGAGACATCCCCCGGCAGGAGGGTTGCCCACTCCTTCCTGCTGCTGGCCCATCATCCCCCAAACCCTCCAAATACTCCCAGACTCCACCCCACACTCTCTGACTCCACCCTGACACTCCCTAACTCCACCACACTCCATGACACTCCCAAGATCCCCCTGACACTAACCGAATACCCCGACACTCCCAGGATTTCTATGCTATCCCCGAATCCCCCCAAATGCTCCAGTACCTTTATCCGATGGCCAGCAAGAGAGATATCCACTCCCTCCTGCTGACAGACCTGCTACTGCAAAATGGTGAGCCTTCCCCTTCCCAGTGCATTCTGGGATGCACCAGGGAGGGGCCTAATGTCCTGATTGGCTCAGATGCCTAAAGCACCTCCAATAGGCCAATCAGGGCCTTAAGCCCCTCCCCTGTGCATCCCAGAATGTACCATGAAGAGGAAGGCCTACCATTTTTCAGTAGCAGGCCTGCCAGCAGGAGGGACTGGGCATCACTCTTGCCAGCTATCAGATACAGGTACGGGGGCATTCGGGGAGTTTGGGGAGTATTAAGGGGATCTTGGGGCATGTTGGGGTGGAGTCAGACAGTGTGGGGTGGGGTCAGGGAGTGTTTGGGGGGGCTTCAGGAGATGATGGAACCAGCAGCAGGAGGGAATGGGCATCCCTCCTGCTGGGGGATGTCTCGGGGTGGTGGTAGCAGGAGGAATTGGGCATTCCTTCTGCCGTAGACATTCAGGGGTGGGGGGCTTTGGGAGTTCCTGCAGGAGACAGTGGGCCTCCATACTGCCAGTCAATTTCACGAGGGGGATGGGTTCCCTGCTGCAGCTGCTAAACTGATTGTCACAGGGAGATTCCCTTGCAGCGATCAGCTCAGCAGCAACATAATTCTCTAACCGGCACCTGTGATATGGATGCCGGTTAGAGAATCATGGTGGTTACATGGGGTTAGGCGGACAGAAGCAATTCTATATAAGACGCTGATGTGCAATTCTCAAAAGCTGCTTAGGCAGCTACTAAGACCAGATATCCTATACAGAATCCGGCCTTCAATGTTCACCTTCTCAATGGTCCCGTTTACTATGAGCTCTGAATTGTTTGACAGGAGGGAAGCCTGAGGGTGAGGTCCGAGAGAAAGCAGCAACTGTACTGTGACATTTATGTTGTCATTAAGTATTGTACAAACTGCCTTTTTTCATTAGACAAATATTTTAAATAAATGGGTGTTATTTGGGTTACTATCAAAAGTCACCTTTTTTCTAGTCAGTCATAGAGAATAAAATGGTCAAGTCTCTATACAATTAATCAAATACCTTAGAGTAAGTATTGTTTCAAAATAGCTTTAAAAAAAAGTTTCTGAGGCTGAAGAAAAGTGTGTGATATAGTACGGTTAACACCGCCTGCATAAAATACAAAGAAGAAGCAACTGAAAACACAAACAAGAGACAGACCAGCGCATGCCGTGGATCTCTCTCACACAAGCAAAATGTGGATGAGGTAAAAAGCACTGGGAATATGAGAACATAGAGTAATTAAACTCTAGAGAAATGTACTGAAAAAGGGATTTCATTCCATCTCATTTCAGGCTAGGAAGGAATCCTTTTGCCTGGTCTGTTGAATTTCCCATTGATGCACTCGAGGAGAGGAGGAATGGGTTTTCTTTGTGTTTTCCTCCAATTGACCATCTTTTTTTAATATAAAAGCATTTAGGACATCAGAGAACAAGTAGAATTGATAGGCCTCTGGCCTCATCTTAACTTAACCAACTATGTAAAAAGAAAGCTGCCAGGAAAATTTCAGTGTGCTTGAGGGCACAATTATACCAAGCTATTTCCTGGCATTTCATAGAAGAATATGGATTTTTTTTCCCCATCATACAGTTTACTCTGCATACTATCCAGCAATATAAAAACTAATGTTAATAATAAAATATTCATAATATTGTACTGACCTCTACTGTGTTTGCATGCCTTTTCATACCATTACTAACCCATTGTCTAATTAGAAATATGATGGCAGATAAAGGCCAAATGGCCCATCCAGTCTGCCCATATGCAGTAACTTTTATCTCTTCTTCTCTCTAAGAGATCCAACGTGCCTATCCCACGCTTTCTTGAATTCAGACAGTCTCTGTCTCCACTACCTCTACCGGAAGCCTATTCCACACATCTACCACCCTTTCTGTAAAAAAGCATTTCCTTAGATTACTCCTGAGCCTATCACCTCTTAACTTTATCATATGCCCTCTCATTCCAGAGCTTCCTTTCAAACGAGACGAGACTCATGCACATTTATATCATGAAGGCATTTAAACAACTCTATCATATCTCCTCGCTCCCGCTTTTCCTCCAAAGTATACATATTGAGATCTTTAAGTCTGTTCCCATATGCCTTATAACAAAGACCTTCCTTCTGAACCAAATCCAACCTGCATATATCTTTTTTTTTTTTTTTTTTAATATACTTTATTAACAGTGGTGGAATACAAACAACCATCAGTCAGCTAGGCAAAAAAACACAAGAGCATCTACAACAAGGTATACAAGAGCAGATAATGGATCCTTAACAGGTAAGAAGGAGATAGTACTCAAGCCAGGCCATTACCAAAAGGTATATGAAAGGCCCTTACCATGTTTATATCTTTTTGAAGGTACAGTCTCCAGATTTGCACACAATATTCTAAATGAGGTCTCACCAGAGCCTTATACAGGGGCATCAATACCTCCTTTTTCCTACTAGCCATACCTCTTCCTTTGCACACTAGCATAGGGTGAATTGTGATTCAGAAGAGTACAGAAAATGGTAGAAGAAAAGGCATTCTTCAACTATACCTATGACTTGAGAGCATTCATTTGCATAGTGCCATAATCCAGAAGATTTCACCTCATTCAGACATCAAACACCAAAATTAGATGGATGGAAGAATGTGTGCATTTCACTAGCCAAAACACTATCAAAAATCCACTGTTCCTAAACTGTTCAATACGTACAACAATTAGCTAAACACAGTATCAAAGATTTTAAACTAGTGTCTCTACTTTGGTTTAGCTTCAAGGCCTGTTATATTCCAGTACATTATGCATTTCCCTGTCCTCAGAGGGGCATGATTGCTAAACATTAGTGTATGCTATCTGTCACCACACCCATAGTGGTAACATTGGCGGGGTGGCAGAGATCAAACACTAATATATAGTAAACATGCTCCTAAGTTTGTACCTTAGAAAAATGGAGGGTTAATTGAGTTGCCCAAGATCACACGGAGTGTCAGGGAGATTTGAACTGGGCTTTTCTTGTTCTCAGCCTTGTGCTCTAGAGAATGACACGGTGACAAAATTCATCACCGTTCCCGTCCCCGCGGATAACTGCAGGAAATAATCCCATGTCATTTTCTAGTGTCTATTTCAACCTCGGTCCTTCTACACCAGCATTCTTCAAAGCAAAGCTTGCGAGTCAGTGGTTGTGCCCAATTATACTCTGATTCTTCCCTCTCTCCTTAAAGAATGACATGAAGTTGGTTTCCCGCAGTTATCCGCGAGGACGGGAACGGTGATGAATTTTGTCAACATGTCATTCTCTAGTGCTCTACTCCCCACTGTAGACAGGCCCTGTACAGTATGTAAAGCAGCCATTTTAAACAGAAGTATAGTTTAGGCATGAAGAATCCTATTATATTACAATGATCATTTTCATAAACATAGTTCAGTGTGAATGCTGCTATGTCACCAAGAGTTTTTTGTTTTGTTTTAGCCAATTATTTACACAGATATGTGCCTTCACTTTCCAAAGATTTCTAATTTGGCAGTGTCTTGAACTGTGCCTTACTCACTTCACTTCAGTCCCTATGGGACTATCGTAAGTTGTTATTTATAGTACTAGCTCAAACCTGAATTTCTCATGGGTCGACCTAGGCTTGGCTGCTTGGATACAAACTTCCTACATTGCCCAGAATCCTTGTGAGAATATTGGAAAGAGCTGAAATGATGCATAAGAGAAGAAACACAATTAGATAAATTTAAAAGCATCCTTAAAAGTTTTCTTTTCAATGATGCCTTTCAGAGTTAAACCCTTTGGGGGAACTTTAGATCCTTATATTATGCAATTACAGTCATAAACAGGCTTTTATAATAGCCTGAAACTAGACTTTATAAGGCTACTATCCTCCCTCTCTATATGTTTTTTACCTTTAGTGTTACTTTTCTATCAAAATTGTAGTTCCAACCCCTTTTCCTATATTTCTAGTAAGTGAGTATCTGTCTCAATACTGTCTATGTGTTTTTATAACCTAACTTTTAATATAAATAGCTTAGAAATACTTGGAAGCATTTTATCAAATTCTTTTTTAATTAAACTTGGATAATGTATGACAGTAGCGAAGCTGTAAAGTTAAAAACAATATAGATTTTTTTTTTTTTTTTTTACCCAGATCCATTAAGAGAACAATTTCATAAATGACATGAGTGTTGTACATCTTCAAGTAGGTGCTTTCAAAATTGCCCTGGTCTATACACACATAACAATAGGAGCTTGTATGGCCAAGATGAAACGTGATGGGCTGGGATAGAAAATGACACAGGGAAAATATATCACCTTTCCCGCCCCATCCCCATGAGTTCATCCTCGTCCCTGCCCCATCTCCGTGAGCTCGGTCCCGTCCCTGCCCCGTCCCACGAACTCGGTCTGCGTCCCCGCCTTGCAAACTGTCAGATCCCATCCGCATAAGCCTCGAATAGTTATGATTTTATATTGAACTTATTTTATTAAAGTATAAAAAGAGACAATATTCTGTATAATTGTCATTTTATAAACACAAATAATACAGAGCAAGGATCAACAAAACCTCTGTCTCCCCTCCATTTCACAAATATCCCCTCCACTACTGTGAAAACTGAACAAACCAAATTACTACAGAATTCTACACAGAAAAATCAAGCTAACAGAATACTTTAGTCATACATGGCAAGAATAATGTTAGGGGAGTGCAACTAGGGCAACTGCTCCCTGATCAGAGAGAGAGCCCTAAGCCATCTGGAAGCTAAAGAAGCACAGCCTGGGCTTTGCAGTCCCCAGTTATGTCTAATACCAGCTCTAGCAGGATACAGATTTCAAATCTGAAATATTCTAATCACAAAATATAAAATAAATTTATTTTTTCTACCTTTTGTTGTCTGGTAATTTTATTCTTCAATTTTATTCTTCACATTGGTCTCAGGCTTTGTTTTTGGGTTCCTTCTGTCTTCATCGTGGCATGGCTGGCTCCTGAAGGTAAAATAGGCGCATGAGGAGCTGGGAAGGAGATGTCGAGTCTGACACAGGTGCAATTTTTTTACCACAGCAGCAAGACTTTTCACCATTCCCTTGGGGTATTGAAAGGTCATGTCCCAATTTCTGCGGTAAACCAGTTGCAAATGTCTTCATTCCTGCAGATTTACTGCGGTACCCACAGTTTACTGCGGTAAATGCCCCCCCCCCCCCCCCCTGTGTCATTCTCTAGGCTGGGGACATTGCTGGAGGGGCTGTGGGGCTGTGGAGACTTATATTCATATATGGTGGCATTTGGGACAATTCAAGGGTTTTGGTTTCGAATATTTGAAATGTATTCTCACATTGTGGGAAGACATATAGAGCCTAAACCGGAACTTGTATTTTTACATCAATTTGATCTTCTTTTGGATAAAGGTGAAGTGATCTTCTGTAAAATATTTTTCACTGCAGCTATTGGTAACTGCAGTGGTATTGGCAACTGCTTGATGGTCCCTGAGGATTCCTACTTGAGCTTTGGTGGTGCAGAAATTGGATGTTTGGTATACAATGTATAAGTTAACAGCTATGAAGAATTACAGAATGGGAAGTTTTGTACACCTTTGGCAGCAATTTCTTGATTGGAAATACTTATATGCTTGGAGAAGGGGGGGGGATGTGCCAATTTGAGCTGTTGGTGTCATTGTGGAGGTATGCCAAAGAAACCCTGGGCACCTTCTCTACTGTGTCATGCTGCTGTTGAGCTGTTGATTTGTTGCTATCAATAAAGCTATTAATTAAGAAAAAAAACAATAGGAGCTTGTAAACACAGTCCCTTCTTTAATGTGGGGTAAGCATTGGCATTCCTACTGGCTCATGTAGGAACGCCCAACATACGGATGTTGCCTTTCTAAAATATATTTAGACACCCCCACTGCACAATTAATCTCTGCTTTATAGGTATTTCACCAAAGACTATAAATCCAAAAAGATTTTTTTTAATATGTTACCCCCTCCTCCACAAACATCCAAAGTACCCTAGTATTCAGAATACAGCTGTTCAATTGATTTTTTGGTTTAAAAAAGAACAACCATATTAGTCCATATTATCGTTTACTTCATTGGCTGCCTTTGGAGGCAAGAGTATTATTCAGATTTTCCTGTATCTGCTTTAAGCTGATATCGGGATTGTCTCCAACTTCCCTTTTTCCTCATTTTGTGTTGCATAGACCATCAAGAGAAACTAGAAACGTCTACTTATTTGCTTATCCAAAAATTAATGGGTGTAGATATAAGACCGTCTTAGATAGGACCCTAGCATTTCAAGCTGGTAGGCAACAATCTTGGTTAGGTAAATGTATTCAGCAAGCTATGTTATTCTATTGCAGTTTTTGGAAATTAATTAAGACCACTTTGTTCGATAAGTTTATTACTTAGTGAGTTTTATTATTGAAATTCTATTTTACAAATATTTGTACTTTTACTGTATTATTGTATTTTGCTGATTGTCCAGCTCTTTTTAGTGTAAACCACCTAGAATTTTTGGTTATGGCAGTATAAAAGAATAAAATTAGTATTGAGCTGCATGTAGTAATTTGCCCTAATTTAAAAAAAAAAACCACAACCCCAAAAACTATTTATTAATTATTGTGGCAGGGTTACCAATTATCCCAGTCTCTGTAAAAAGGTGCAGTATAATTAGTAAAAATAATTGTTTTTAACAGGCGTCCTAATCAGGGGGCCAGGAATGGAGCTAGAGATATAACAGTGTTAATGAAAAAAAGCATTTTGAAGAGAAACTTTTTTTTCCTCTTTATGTGTCTCCAGGGAGCAAGTTGAGTGCATGGCAGTCAAGGAGCTCAATCCTTCTAGAAGATGGAGCCTGTCTTGGAGTAAATGCATAAAAATAGGGCTGTCCATTATTAATGTGATTAATGTGTTAATAATTTAATGCCATTAAAAAATTGGAATGTGATTAACATACCCCTCCTTCCGTTCACAATCCACATCTTTCTCTCTTTCTTTTTTTCTACAGATGCCTCTTCATAACTAATCATGCACTCAGCAGCTCTCTGTCCCCTGCTGCTCCTTCTCCAAGCCCCTCTTGATGTGAAAGCACTGAAAGTAGGCTTCTGCTTGTCGGGCCCAAAGCCCCTCTTTCTCTCTCTCTAGTATCAGAAATAGGATGTTCCTGTAACTCCCATGAAACTGTCTAGGCTTCTTGTATATGTAAAGTGCTTAGAATTTCACAGCAAAAGCAGTTTATAAATGTTATTATTATATGAGGTACACAAACAAAAAAAATCCATTTTATTTCACACACACAAAGAACATAAGCAAGTGCATTCCCATGCTACTGTACACTTCACACCTCATTTCCTTAATGAATCTAGGCACAGGTTCCATCAAATCATTTGGATTTCAGCCTTGTCAAAGTCAGCAAAAGCCTTGCAATGGGTCTGGCCAATCCAGTGTAGTCTAGAGGTCCCATATGGAGGGAGTCTCTGCCATTGCTCAAATGTGGCAGCATAAATTAGGGTACACATTAATCAGATTCCAAAGGGAACCATGATTGTTGCTGCATTAGTTGGGCTAAATTGGGAGGGAGATGTTAAAATAAGAATTATTGAATAGATCTTTCAGGGTGGCTTGAAGGGAGGAGCTCTATGAATCCTGGAAGATAACTTCAATTTGTTCTTTTTCAAATGTTTTTAAGTTCTTTTGGGATTGCAGGAAAAAAGGATTCCAGTTTTTCCCATATGGCTAATTCTGCATTAATGATTCCTTTTCAGACCTCATTGGATGAACATTTGTTACTCTGTAGTTGAGAAATTACAGTCAACTAATTAAAACTTAACCCAGAGAAGGTTAACTTACTTTGGATGGGTGATCCTGATAACAGTTTCCTAAAGATTATCCTAAAGAGGTAGGTATTAGTATTCCAATGGTTATGGTTTTGAAAATTGGGGGAAGGGGGGAAGGAACATAAGAACATAAGATTTGTTGCTGCTAGGTCAGACCAGTGGTCCATCATGCCCAGCAGTCCACTCACGCGGCGGACCTTAGGTCAAAGACCAGTGCCCTATTTGAGTCTAGCCTTACTTGCGTATGCTCTGTTCCAGTAGGAACTTATCCAATCTTGTCTTGAATCCCTGAAGGGTGCTTTCCCCTATAACAGCCTCCGGAAGAGCATTCCAGATTTCTACCACTCTCTGGGTGAAGAACTTCCTTACGTGCCCTCTCTTTCTCTTCACCTTAGAGAGGGTGAACAATCTCTCTTTCTCTACTAAGTCAATTCCCTTCAATATTTTGAATGTTTCGATCATGTCCCCTCTCAGTCTTCTCTTTTCAAGGGAGAAGAGGCCCAGTTTCTCTAGCCTCTCGTTCTACGGCAACTCCCCCAGTCCCTTAACTATTTTTGTCCTTTTTCATGTACGGCGACCAGTATTGGACGCAGTATTCCAGGTGGGGGTATACCATGGCCCGGTATAACCTTTTCAGATCTGTTTGTGATCCCCTTCTTAATGATTCCTAGCATTCTGTTTGCCATTTTCGCCGCCACAGGGGGCATAATCAAAACTTAAAAATGTCCAAAAACCTGTTTAAGTCGGCACTTGGATGTCCTAATAGCAGGGACGTCCAAGTGTCGATAATCAAAGCCAACTTTCTGGACGTGCAGAAGCACTTCTAAGCTGTTGTGCATCTAGAGATCAGAGGGGAGTGCTGGTATGGTGTTATGGGTGGGAATCAGGTGGGCTTAAACCTGGATGTACTGCAGCAATAATCAAAGCTTTCCTAGAGGGAACTTAGATGCCGGCAGTTAGACCTTTTTTAGTTGCGTCTAAGTGCCCCAAAGCTGCCCAAACTGACCAGATGACCACTTGGAGGGATTAAGGCATAATCCCCTTTCTCCCCCAGTGATCACCGACTCCCTCCCACCACCCAGAGATGGGAGGAAAAACTAACATATTAAGGGCTTGCCATCAGCTGATCGGGACAGAAGAATCCCCATCAGCAGAGACGGTTTCAAGGCCTCCTACCGTCTCAGCTGATGGGGATTCCCACTACCAAGATCAGATGAATTGGCAGGATATTCCTCCCTCTCTCCCTCAGAGGCACCGATCTCCCAACTCCCTCCACAAAGAGCCCCCGCCCTACACCCCGCCCCCAACATCCCTCGACACCCCAATAGCACTGGCAACACACCCCTACATCACCTGACACTCTGGGCAGCACTTTTAACACCCCCCCCCCCCACACACACACACATCACCAAATACTCCCGTACCTTGTGCTGCAAAATTGGCAGGAGGGAAGCCCACTCCCTCCTACCTACAGGGTTGTGTGCTGCGAATGTGGGGCCTTCCCCTCCCAATGCATCTTGGGATGCAGTAGGAGGGGCCTAAGGCCCTGACTGGCTGCTCATACATTGCAATGTTTATAAATTTTGAATGGAAGTACATCAAATACTGAATAAATAAATTACAAGTCTACAGAATACAGTAGCAAAGTTCATTTTGGGTGCTCTTAAGTGGGAAAGAACAACATCCTTTTCAGTACAATTGTCTTGGCTGCCCATACGAGCACTAATGTTGTTTAAGCTATTATGCTTAACATGTGGAGGGGCATAATCAAAAAAAACGTCTAAGTCCCCTTTTGGCCTAAGGTCTTAAACGTTGAAAGTAGAAGCAGGGAAAATATCCATTATAAAAAAAAACATCCAAAAGGAGCCTTTTTTGATAATGGCCTGCTTCTACGTTCAGCTGTTTAAATGCCCAGACCACCACTACGTCTAAACTTACACCATATAATTAACCTACAAAAATCCTAAGTCCCAAACGCCCATAACAAGGGCTTTTAGACCTGGATTCTGTAACCAGTGTCTGTCAAAAATAACACCGGTTACAGAATTACCCCCTCCCCCCGCCCCCCACCTACAACAATCCAGGCAGCAGGGAGCCCAAGCCCTCTTTCCCCGCTGACTCCCCGACAGCATCAGGGCAAGAGGGAGCCTAAGCCCTCTTGCCCCGCCGACTCCCCGACAGCATCAGGGCAAGAGGGAGCCTAAGCCCTCTTGCCCCGCCGACTCCCCGACAGCATCGGGGCAAGGGGGAGCCCAAGCCCTCTTGCCCTGCGATCCCCAACCCCCTCCCCCGCCGAGTCTGATGGGGCCAGGAGGGAGCCCAAGCTCTCCTGGCCTGGTGATCTCCAACCCCCTCCCCCCCCATGATCCGGCCAGGAGAGTTGTCTTAGGCCCCGCCCACAGGAGGGGCCTAAGACAACTGGGCCGATTCCAGTTGGCCCAGGCGCCTCAAGCCCCACCTGTGGGTGGGGTTTGAACTGCCTGGGCCACTCAGGCCCTAAGGCCAGCCATTCCTGAGATGGCTGGCCTGTTGGACGGATGGGCTTGGCACCCGTCCGTCTGACCAACAATTTTTAAGGTACGGGGAGGGGGAAATCGTGGGATCGGCGGGGGGGTTGCGGGTCAGCAGGGGGGCAATCGGGGGTTCGGAGGGGTGGTCGTGGGGGGGTTTGCGTCGAGGGCAGGAGGGCCTGGGATCCCTCCTGCCTGTATTTTAGTGGGGGGTGGGGTTAGGGGGTGTCACCGGGCAAGGAGGGCTTGGGCTCCCTCTTGGCCGGATCGTGGGGGGGAGGGAGTTGGAGGTCACCGGGCCAGGAGGGCTTGGGCTCCCTCCTGGCCCCATCGGACTCGGCGGGGGGGGGGGGGGGGGCGGGGTTGGGGATCGCATAGCAAGAGGGCTTGGGCTCCCTCTTGCCCCGATGCTGTCGGGGGTTCGGGGTGTTGCCGGGCAAGAGGGTTTGGGCCCCCTCCTGCCTGATCATAATAGCCGGGGGAGGGCTGATCGCTGCAGGAGAGATGGCTCATCTCTCCTGCCAGCGATGATGATCGCCCATCCCCCTCCGAACCGCGGCACTTCGGGGTGAGGATCGCTGGCAGGGGAGATGCCCTGCCACGATGCTCACCCCAAAGTGCCGCGATTCATAGGGGGGTGGATGATCACTATCGCAGCAGGAGAGATGAGCCGTCTCTCCTGTAGCGAACATTGCAGTAGGGGGTAGGCAGGTTGCTGGGGCCGCTGAGCTACAGCAATCAGCTCAGCAGCCCTTTTTCGGCACTTAAACCTGTTTTGACTTGGTCTAAGTCAAAACGTATAAGTGCCGACTAGGCAACCTGCCTAAAGTTTTGGTTATACCTGCTGTACGCCTAGGTGTAGGTCGGCCCACCTCCCGCCCACCGCCCGCCCTTTCCCCTCCTCTAAAAACACCTCTTTTTGCTCTATGCATTTAGAGGCAGGGGAAAGGCCTAAGCTGGTTTTAGGTACGTCTAAAACCAGCCTTGATAATGAGTACTTGGACGATCAGGCTTTTTGATCGTCCAAGTACCCATTTAAGCCACTTTTTAGACTTTTTTTTTATGAGCCCCTTAGTATAAGCTCTGCCTCCAATCTATATGGGGAAAGATGGTGGAGATTAATATATTAATCTACAGTCATATGTTCTACTGGTTTGCTTGGAACATAAGAGTTGCCATACTGGGAAAGACCAAAGGTTCATCAAGCCCAGTATCCAGTTTCTAACAGTGGCCAACCCAGATCACAAGTACCTGATCCCAAAGAGTAAAATAGATTTTATACTACTTAATTTAGAAATAAGCAGCAGATTTCCCCAAGTCCATCTTAATAATGGCTTTTCTTTTAAGAAGTTATCTAAACCTTTTTTAAACCCTGCTAAGTTAGCTGCTTTCACTACTTGCTCCAGCAACAAATTCCAGAGTTTAATTACATGTTGAGTGAAGAAATATTTTCTCTACTTTGTTTTAAATCTACCACTTACTAGCTTTATTGCATGCCCCCTAATCCTAGTGTTTTTGGAAAGAGTGAACAAGCGATTCACATCTACCCATTCAACTCCACTCAGTATTTTATAGACCTCTGTATCTCCTCTTAGCTGTTTCTTCTCCAAGCTGAAGAGCCCTAGCTGCTTTGTGAGCCTTTCTTCATGGTATACATCGAAGATTTTAAAATACAGTGGCGGGGAGCTAGTAGGTGGGGGGAATTGGGAGTGAAGCCTGCCTCCTGCCATCTGCCAGTGCCCTGAAAGTGTTCTTTCTGCAGCATTCTGTGTAGGCGGCAGAAAGACCACTTCCAGGGCAGGCATGCAGACGGCGGGAGGCTGGTTTTGTTGCACCGCTGGCTGCCCATAGTTTTTAAAATACAGCGGCAGGGAGCTGGTAGGTGGGGGATTCGGGAACTGAGGAGAGGTCGGATCCGGCTTAGAGGAGTGGGGACTGGGGTTGGGTTAGCTTTGACGGAGGTCAGCTGGGTTGTCTTAGCTGGATCCGACCTCTCCCTAGCTCCTGATTCCCCCACCTACCAGTTCCCCACCGCTGTATTTTAAAATCTCCGGGCAGCTGAAGGCGCAACAAAGCCAGCCTCCTGCCATCTGCCTGCCCCAGAAGTGTTCTTTTTGCAGCGTTCTGCCTACGCCTACAATTAGTACTATTATTATGGGGATGGGGTCAGGGGCGGAGCCTGGCTTGGTCTGGGGTGGAGCTTGGGTGGGAGTACTTGGTTGATATTTGTTAGACTTAGGGGGAACTTGGCATGAAAAAGTTGAGAAACTCTGCTCTATAATGATACTATAGCAATTTTGAAATAACCCCCTTAAAAGCTAGTCTATGAACTGTAACAGAGTCTGAAGCTTCCATCTCCAAGGGATATCTGTCACAAATCCTGTTATGGAAAGATTTTGGGAGTCAATATTCAGCTCACAAAGGACAGCATTTTTGAAAATGCCAGCCTCTGTGGATTAATTTATAACTGGCATTGACTATCCAGTTGATTGGTGACTATTGGAAATTATTCAGGTACAACTGATTCTGTAGCCCTGCTTAACCAGATAGTTATTAGGAGTATCTGGATAATGTAACCCCTGGTTTAGCACACCTAGGCAGCTGAGGGAGCTGAGGAAAAGGGACACATGGGACCAGAACTGGGATTCTCCTTGGAAACTGAGCAAGCCTTGCACCAGGCTTTTAAATTCACTCCACTCAATAACCAGTCCACATCAGTATCTTGTCTATACCAGAACTCTTTTACTGGTCATCTCCTTCCCCTCCCCTACCCAGCTAGATAATGACATGGGGACAAATTTTTCCCCATCTCCAGGGGAACTCATTTTCTTGTCCCATCCCGGCAAGTTCGTTTCCTGTCCCTGCCCCATTCCTGCAAGCCCCATCTGCACAAGCCTCAAACACTTTAAAATCATAAGTGTTTGAGGCTTGTGCGGTTAAGGCAGAGTTTACAGGAACAAGGACAGAAACAAAACTCACAGGAATGGGACGAGGAAACTGAGTTCCTGCGGGGACAGGAAAAAATTTGTCCCTGTGTCATTTTCTAACCCAGCATCATGCAACTTTTATATCATCTTCTTTCTTCCAGAACCTGTTCACCAGAATGGTGAGGGTCAAGCTGTTCACTGTTCCTAATTTGTTATTAGGTAAATACTGGATATCTTTCAAAATATCAGTGCTATATTCAAGGATGGGAAACACTTACATAGAGGCAGAACAGCTGATGACAGATTCAGTGACTCTTGCTTAGAGATGGTATAGGTCACTCTGTTTCCATAAAGCATATCTTGGACACACAGGCTGGATATTATCAGCATTAATTCCCTTCTGCTAAAGATGGTACCTGCTTCTGGATGATAAGAGCAGGATGCCTGGCTGGCAGAAACAGATAGTCCTTGAGTGTTTTTCTCTCTCTCACTCTTCTCTGAGCATTAGAGAATGCAGAAGTTCCCCATACCTCCCCACTGCATAAGCCAGCAGCCTTCCATAGGTCTGCCCCCTTTCTTTCTTTCTCCGTGCCCTCCCCCAAGCCACTCGGTTTGCTGCCACCGCCATCGGGGAATAGCCCCCAAGCCACCGCTGTCCCAAGCTTTCCCTGCAGAAGCGTTGCGCTGACCAGCATTCCACTCCCTGACGTCAATTCTGACGTAGGAGAGGAAGTTCCGGGCCAACAAGGCATTTCTCCTCATTCCATCCAGCCTAAGCCCCATCTCTCCTTGATCCAGCATTTCCCTTCTGTGTTTGTCAGAATTACCATTCCACCTATTTTCCAGCATCACCCTTCTTTGTGTCCATCTCACCTATATCCCTATCTCACCACTTTTTCAGAATCTTCATTTGTCTCTGTCCTTGTCTTTACCCCATGTTCACCATTTGCCCTTTCAATGTCTTTATCTCCCCCCCCCACACACACACACACACTTTTTCAGCATTACTTATATGTCTCTATTTCACCTCCTCTTCATGTCCCCTCTGTATCTCTATCCTTATTCAGTAGGTCCTGCTTACTCTTTCTCTTCTTTGTGTCACTATCTCCATTTTCAGCTTTCCCCCCTTTTCCTTTGTTACAGCACCCGGTAGCCAGAATCTTTCCACCCTCCCTCCACTCCGGCCCAGCATGAAATATTTCCTTTTGTTTCCCTCCCCTCTCTCTTTCTCTTTCTCTCTCTCTTCTTCTCCCTCACCCACGAGTCCTGCATCTGGCCCTCTCCCTTCTGCTCCGCGGCTCTCTTCAGCAACTTGTCAGCAGCGGTGATCAAGAAAAGCTGCCGACATCGAGGCCTTCCCTCTACGAGTCCCGCCTTTGTGGAAAAAGGAAGTTGAAACAAGCGGGACTCGCAGAGGGTAGGCCCGGACGTCAGAAGCTTGTATCGATCGCTGTTGCTGAATTGCCGAAGAGAGCCGCGGAGCAGGGGGTGTGGCCGGAAGCAGGTAGAAGGGAGAGGGAGATAGGAAGGCTGTAGAAGCTCCGGAGCATGACACCGACCAGGATGATTTCTTTTTCAGGCGTGCAGCTTACAAGTCCGGTGTCGCGACGGGAAATAGCCATGCTGAGCAGTGAGCTCAGCACGTACACAGATGAAAGCCTTGCTTGCTGATTGGTCCGGCGGCACGGCGGGGCGGGGCGGGGTCTTTAAACACCCTATTAGGGCAGCAAACCCATCTTGCATACCAGATTTATACAAGGTAAATAAAGAAAATCATATATGCTTCTGCTGACCTTTATTTTCAATAAATTCAGGACATCATCTTATATATATATTCATCAGTTTAAGCATATATAATCCATGGTGTGCATGCCCGACTAATTGTTTCCCGCCGGTTTGCTGAGATGCTGGTATTTTCAATAGGCAATCTGCATATGAATCACCACATTTCAATACATTTTTCAATACCGTTTCTTGATTTTTTACATTGAAAAGGAAGACCTTGTTGGCACCTGATGCAGACGTTGTATGCTGAAACATGACTTGCGTTGGGTCAATAATGACCAGTCCCAGCTCATTGAAGCCCTTTGTGCTTTTTATGTTGTTGTTGTTGGATTGTCTGTGGTGTACTTTCAAGAAAGTATGCTCTTGCACATAGTATTTGCACATGCACAACGGTTCACACATATTGAAAAAAATGTGCACTAAAAAACAATATGGAATGACATGGAAAATGGCATTTCACATAAATGCACATCCCTACTTTTCTGTGGTGATGAAAGAGCCCTGCAGTTTCCTCCTGTTCTTCTGGATGTAACTAAGGGGGTGAAGGGGGGGGGGAGTTATCAATAAGGGTTTCTGTTAAGACAGGTTACTTTATTATTAAATATCCAATACAGAATACTCTCAAAATTCTGGGAACACACCTAGACAGAGGCTGCACAATGCAAACACAAATACACAAAACCATAAAAAAAGCATTCTTCACCATGCGAAACCTAAGAAAAATAAGAAATTTATTTTCCAAAGAACACTTCAAGATCATTGTACAATCCCTCATACTCAGCTCCTTAGATTACTGCAACAGCCTCTACCTACCTTGCCCAAATACTATGATAAAACAACTACAGACCGTTCAGAACACAGCTATCAGACTCATCTACTCGCTCAGCAAATTCGACCACGTCACACCCGCCTATGTAGACTCTCACTGGCTTCCGATAAAAGCAAGAACTCAATTCAAACTCTACTGCTTACTTTTCAAAGTAACCCATGGTATGACCCCCAATTACCTGAACAACCGTCTTTGCCGCTACCGACTACCCAGATCAAGAAGAACTCAGAATCTTTTCACCTTCCCCCCTCATAATGGTACCCGACGTAAGAAACTTTACGGCAGCCTTCTAGCAACTCAGGCAGCGAAAATTGACCCCACCATCACCAAACTGATGATCAAAACAACAGACATCAAAGTGTTTCGGAAAGAAATCAAAACATTTATTTTCAAAAAACACGTCCTTACTTAATATTCCCCTCCCCAATCACACATGCACTCTCCCCAGCAAATAACACACTAGTCATCCCCTTGAACCTCATTTACCAAAAATATCCAAACTCCTAAATAAGCATCTCCCTTAGGTATCCATTTAACCTTCTCCTAAATAAGCATCTCCCTTAGGTATCCACTCAACTGATTCCTTCAAAGTTAGATATCTTTCTTCAGTTGCCTATATTGTTTTCCCCACTGAACCTTGTAACTACTTGAACCCTGTCAAGCTATTCTATCGATAAATCCAGATATCTTATACTTGTATTTCTATACCACAACATGTAATTTACTTAAATCGTTGTAATGTAATTCTCTCGGTAATGTCCTGATCTCTTTTAACTGTAATCCGCTTAGAACCGCAAGGCACAGGCGGAATAGAAATCACAAATGTAATGTAATGTAATGTATTATGCTATTTTAGCACAGTCCCATTTTATGCAACAAGACCTAGTTACTAATAATTCAGATTAACAGTAAAATAACTCATCTTAACTGTAGCCCATGTTTATAACTCCCCCCCCCCCTTCAGATTGACTTCCTCAAGCCTTTAGCCCCATTAGCTTTCATTTACAACAACTTGGGATATTTTTCCTATGTAATACTCCTCCCCCATCAAGTCCCAGCAATCTCAAGGGATAGAAGTCCACAGCTCCTTCCAGTTCCCAGGAGATACTATTGGACAAGACGTGAGCTAAATTCAAAAACAAAATCCCTATTTGTGCAGCCTGAATTTTACCACGAGGTGTCCCAGTTGCATAATGACTGATATTCTCATTCCCATAGTCAACCTCCATAACATTTACAGCCCTGAGAGGCTCAAGGAGCAAAGGTTGAGTTCCGCAATCAAATGTGGTCGCCTACTCAGAGGTAATCAAAGAAGAGATTGTCAACTACCAGGAAATGCAATTGGAAACTAAGAAAATGTGACAGAAAGATATAGAATATTTGCCATTGTATGAGGAATCACAGGATTGATTTAATAGCAGTTTCAATTTCAAGCACACCTGTATAGGTTGCTTACACTGGTATCAGTTTATTTATTCCAGAAGAAAGTTCTTTTTGACATTATGCAAGTACTATGGCAAGTATTAGATATAAATTTAAGAGACTGAGATTCTACTCCATATACCCATTATTATCTTGGTATGTCCAAAACTAACCAATATGGAGACATAAAAAAATAAGCGTTGGCATTCTGGGACAGACCGAAGGTCCATCAAGCCCAATATCCTGCTTCCAAAAGTCCTGCTTCCAAGATTCTTTAGGATCTTGCCAAGTACCTGGCAAGATCCTAAAGAATAAAAGAGATTTTATACTGCTTATGCTAGGAATAAGACATTGCCCCAGTACAAAGCACTTCCTATTCTTTCATATGGCCAAGGCATGCCACAGCATAAAGCAAACAAATTAATCAAAAGTACACAGCACTGCCACCAAGCTGGTCCTTTCTTCATATGCCTTCCTTGGTAGCAAGTGAAGATCAGGGGTTCACAAGTTCTCTGTTATGCTGCAGCCTGAAAAATCATGTCCCATTTCGCATAAGAATTTTATGCAGTGTTTTTACAGTACCTTCCCTTGCTGGTTTCTAACTAAAAACAAGTTATGTAGAGGGAGCAGGGACTAGCATTGTAAAGTTTTATTTATACCTAAATGTGTGATGTCGGCAAAGGGTGTTTTTTTATGAAGCTATATAACATTTATTGCACACACCCAGACTACAGACATTAGTGATGGGTACTATAATAAATCCATCTCCATTTACAGATCAAACAACTGAAATTCATGCATGGACAAGAAAAATATTGTGCAAATCGCTAATTAGAATCACTGTTCAGAAGAATCTTGTCATACTTTCCAACTGCTGTTATGAAGATAGAAAAATATACATATATATATTGGACATATGGTAATACATTCGTAGAAAAAAAAAGATTGAATTAGCACAAGTTTGCAACTTTTGAGTAGTAGCACCATTGGCATCTTAATCAAGTGAAATGTTCCTTTTTCTCTTTACCAGTTATCCAATTCCAGTAATTGAGGACTGCACACTAGTTTGGCCTGGATGCATTGCATCATATGCAGACCACCAGACTATGGGGCTCATTTTCAAAATAAAAAGACGTCCAAAACATCCAAGTCACCATTTTCAAAACCGAATTTCTAGATGTTTTACTAGGCTTTTTCTCTGCAGTGCATCGAAATCTCAAGAGGGCATGTTATGGGCAGGATTTGGGCAGGCTTAGCACTTGGACATTTTGCAGCAATAATCAAATTTTTTACAAAAAGTCCAGGTCACTATTTGGATGTTTGGGATTAGAACTATTTTAAAAACGAATAAGAGCCAAAAAATGTGTCCAAACTGACCAGATGACAACTGGAGGGATTAAGGCATGGCCTCCCCACACTCCCCCAGTGGTCACTGACCCCCCCCCCCTCCCACCCCTAAAGATGTGAAAGAAACAGTACATTTTAGCCTGTATTACATCTTCAGAAGGCCACACAGGGACATTTCAACAGAGCAAAGAGGCACTCTAGGGCAGGGGTAGGCAATTCCAGTCCGCGAGAGCAGGAGCCAGGTCAGGTTTTTAGGATATCCACATTGAATATGTATGAGATGGATTTGCATGCACTGCCTCCTTGAGATGCAAATCTATCTCATGCATATTTATTGTGGATATCCTGAAAACATGACCTGGCTCTGGCTCTCGAGGACCGGAATTGCCTACCCCCTGCTCTAGGGGATACTGCAGTAAATGTTACTTTAAAACATCCCAGATCTCACCATAACCTGCTAATATTACAGTATATAGTGAGCTCTCCAAAACCTACTAAAACTACAGAAAGATGACACCTGCAGGCATAAGGGCTATTGTTGTGATTTATTGTTATGGGTAGATATCTTGAGGTTTCAAAAATGGACATTTTCTTTACTGGAGTTTTGGGAAATCTTTGCTAAAACGTCCAAACTCAGACTTAGACATCCTATTGAAAATGCACCTCTTTGTCTTATACCAGGGGTCTCAAAGTCCCTCCTCCAGGGCCGGAATCCAGTCGGGTTTTCAAGATTTCCCCAATGAATATGCATGAGATCTATTTGCATGCATTGCTTTCATTGTATGCTAATAGATCTCATGCATATTCATTGGGGAAATCCTGAAAACCTGACTGGATTCCAGCCTTTGAGGAGGGACTTTGAGACCCCTGTAATACTAACCCCTTCCCCCCCACACACCTTTTACAAGACCACGATAGCGGTTGTTAGTGCAGGGAACCATGCTGAATGCTCCATGCTGCTCTCGACGCTCATAGGAACTCTATGAGCGTCAGGAGCAGTGCAGAGCATTCAGTGCGGCTCCTGCACTAACAACTGCCATCACGGTTTAGTAAAAAAGGGAATAAGTTTGTCTCAAAAACACAGCAAATTTCTGTATATTGATGAAATGAGTGTGTGCTTGTGAAACGTCAGGGTCGACATTCAGAAAGAAGGGATAAATGTAAGGAAGGTAAAAAAAAACATTTACTCACCAGGGCAGGGCCAGGAAAACTCTGGAGCTGACTGTTAACAACACAGGGGTGGGGCTGCAATCACCCACAAATCCGGAAACTCCTATGGAGGTAAGTGGAGGCTCAGAGGTTTGCAAGGACTAGCCTGTTTGTAGGAGGAGTTGCAATCAGAGTGCTCCGGGTGGGCTCCAGGAAGCAAGCAGCAGTGGTGTAGGAAAGGCAGGCCATGCAGGCTGCATCAGCCATGCATGCGTTTGTACAGGGGCTGAGAGGCATTGAAGGAAAGAGGAGCCGATGTACAGTGGCGTGAAAGTGCCAAATAAGGGACCAGGAGCAGTGCCTGTTGTTTGCCCCACACACAGAGAGCCAAAGCAGTACAGAGACAGTGCATGCAGCTTTATGGCGGTTGCAGGAACACTTGTGGCTAAATTTTCAAAGTCCCCTGAGCTTTATGCAACTCAGGGTAGAGAGTTGCGTGGGGATAGAAATCCCACCCATCCCCGCCTGTCCCCACCAGGATCCTCTCCATCCCCACCCGTCTCCGCCAGGATCCTCTCCGTCCCCACCCGTCCCCGTCAGGATCCTCTCCGTCTCCACCCGACCCCATCAGGATCCTCTCCGTCCCCATCCATCCCCGCAAGGAATTACCTCCATCCCCGCCCATCCCCATAAAAAGCAGCAATTACTTCTGACAGGATCATCAATTCCACAGTTTCTTTTGTGGTTGCGCTGCTGTTTTCCTTGTGGAATCTCTTTGATGGAACCTTTTTTTTGCTTTCTGTTCAGGTAATTAATTTATAAACCCCCTCTTTTACTAAGGATGACGTGTCCATTATATTATATGGGCGAACCCTGCTTCCAAAGCCTTCCATCCCCGTGGGAGTCCCGTTGGCTAGAGGGGGGTCCCCATGGGAGTCCCGTGGGCCAGAGGGGGGTCCCCGTGGGAGTCCCATGGGTTAGGGGGGGATTCCCGCAGGACCCCTCGCGGGCCCTGCGATCCCCGTTCCCGTGCAGACCTCTAACTCAGGGGCAATTTGGGAGCCAGGGGCAGGCTGGGGGAGTGAGCCTGGGAGTGTCTGGTGGTCACTGCTTAAGAGGACTGACGGATAGCTGGCTGATAGCTGCTGTGGGAAAAGCAGTGCTGGCTGGCAGCAGAGGTATGTGAGGTGCCTGGCAATATGGTGTCTGGGAGTGACCCTGTGGCTAGAATCCTTGTTAGGTGTAAACATAAAAGATGCTACAGTAGTGATGTTGGGTGAGTGTGACTGTATGCATGCAGGGTATGTGTACCAGAGCTCTGGAGTGTGTATGTGAGAGTAAATTGTTATGCCTCTCCATCGATTAGCCATCAAGAATAAGCAACAAGTCAAGAATGTTCATATTCAGTTGGCCTTTGAGCAGCTCAAGCACAGTTTTGTAACAGTGCCAGTGTTAGCATTCCTGATGTCCAATCTTCCCTTCATCTTGATGACCAATGCAAGTCATCACGGCTTGGGAGCTGTACTTTAATGGCACATGCACAATCTGCCCCAATAAATAAAAAAAAGGAAAAAAAAATGCCTCGTACTGATGGCCCTCCTCAGCGATCCCCCCCCCCCCACACACACACACAAACCTACACAGTGACCCCCCTCCATGGCAGTGAAAATGGCAGGAGGGATGCCTACTCCCTCCTACCTGGCTGAATACCCCATGCCATACCTACACCTGGTCCTGGACCTTGCACCACCCACCCCCAACCATCCCCTACCCTCCCCAATTCCTTCCCAAAAATAAAAGCAAGAGGGATGCCCACTCCCTCCTGCCACTGGATGCTCCACTGAACCCCACCCCCACTCCCTGAATTTCCCATACCTTTGCTATACGTTAGGAGCTGTAGGGAAGCACATCCCACCAGCTCTAAGCCCTGCTCATGAAAAATGAGGGGCCTTCCCCTCCCTGGTGCACCATGTGATGCACAGGGAGGAGCCTAAGGCCCTGATTGGCCTAGACGCATTAAAGAATTTGCAAAAAAGACTACTATTGGCCAGGTCAGGTTTCCATATATGGGCTAGAGGTCTTGATGGCTATTTTGAATCCCAGAAGAGATGAAGAGATAGCAACTAGACACCAGAGAACCCCAATAATCCCAAGGACTGCATCAAGAGGAATGGGGAAAAGAGACTTGCAGTCTCTGGCTGATTTGGAGGAGTTCTCAGACCTCACGGGATGGGGAGTGAGAGGAAGCATATTCTAAAATTTAAAATGTCTTAAAGCGATTGTGTTGGATGAAGGAGCTAACATTTTTTCACAAAAGACCTACTGTAGTAATATTTACATTTGCTACTTAGTAACTTCATTGCGTGCCCCCTAATCCTTGTAAACAAGCAATTCACATCTACCCATTCCACTCCACTCAATATTTTATAGACCTCTATCATATCATATCCCCACATATTCCCTTTTTCTTTCTCCTATGTCTCTCTTTATTTTCTCCCTTTTATTTTAATTTGTAAATGACTTTGATTTGTTTTATTTAGAAGTGAAATAGAAAGTGTACCTAAAAACAATAAGCATAGTTATTTTCAAAAATACTTTCAGTAAATTACAAGGTATGCCTTTCTGCAAAACACAGAAGACACAGCATTCTCCATAATGTTTATTGGCTGCAGGGTCAATGGTGATAACCCAAAGCCAGAAATTTTCTGTTAAAACTCACTTATTCATGAATTCCCGAGACAAGAACATACAATACTCCTATGGGAAGGTCTCCAGGGTTGACAGGCATAACAATACTATTTAATTTTTAATAAGGTCTTCAGAGAGGGTGTACACAATAACACTTCTATCTCTTATAATAATTGCTGGGCTAAGAAAATTACACTTTGGGCTAGATGCAAACGTGACTGATCAATTGCTCAGTGAGGGACTGAAACATGTGCAGAGCCCTAACAACAGTGACAGGGGAAACAGCCTCCTGTCACTGCTGTTAGGGCTTTTTTTTCTTTAATGGCATAGATGTATGTGTATTACACACACACAATCTGTCTCATTAAAAAAAGACACCCCCCCCTCCCCATGCCAGGAACACCCCCAGTCACTGTCTCCCCAACACATAAAAATGGCAGGAAGGATGCCCACTCCCTCCTGCTACCGGACCCCACCCCCCCCCCCCCGGTACCTTTTAAAAATGTTGGAAGCAGGAAGCCCTCACTCAGGCTCCTGCTTCAGGCACACCTGTCTAAATGACAGGCCTTCCCCTCCCCAGTGCTTCATGTGATGCACAGGGAGGGGCCAAAGACCCTGATAGGCAGGCCCCTCCCAAGGGGTGGGCCTTAGGCATCTGAATCAATCAGGCCTTAGGCACCTCCCTCTGTATCCAGGATACAAATGGCCAATCAGGGACTTCCTTCAGCTCAGCCCTATGGAAGTCCCTGATTGACTCAGGGAGGGGTTTGAGGTACCTGAGCCAATCAGGACCTTAGACCCCTTCCCATGCATCACATGATGTACCAGGGTAGGGCCTAAGGTCAGCATTGCAACGGAGGAGCAGGAAGCAGAAGTTACTTTGCAGTTCTTCCTGCTACCGAAGACTGTTCTGGAGGCCTAAGGAGCAGGAGGGACTGAGCGCCTCTCTTGCTCCTAACTTTAGAGGTACAGGGATGGGGAGTGGGAATCCACGTTTTGGGGGGGCATCCCTCCGGCCATTTTTTTTATCTTGGTTCAGGTTCGGGGGAGCACCGATGGCAGGAGGGATCCCGCCTGCCGTTTGTGGGTCACAGGGGGGGCAGCATTATTTTGACACGTCTGCCAGTCTTTTATTCTTTTTTTTTTTTAATGGAGCAGGTATTTTGTGTGTGTAACACACGCAAAATATGTGTGCCATGAGAAAAAATGAATAAAATAGACAGACAGACCTGTCAGTAACACAATGTACTCACAGGTCTGCAGCAGTCGGATTTTAGAATACAGTGGTGCCTCGCACAGCGAACGCCTCGCACAGCGAACGCTGCGCACAACGAACTTTATGTCGTGATCCGTATAACGTACTTCGTTTCACACAACGAAGTCGCCCGAGCTGCATACTTCCGGGGTTCCTGCGGGGTTGGATCGCAGCGGGGTTGGTCGAGCCGCGAGGGTAGTCTCCTTCTCCTTACCTGCCCTGTCGCAGCCGCACACAGCCGAACGGAAATCTTCCCGATGTCAGCGCTGACGTCGGAGGGAGGGCTTAAGCAAAGCCCTCCCTTCCTCCGACGTCAGCGCTGACATCAGGAAGACTTCCGGTCGGCTGTGTGCGGCTGCGGCAGGGCAGGTAGGAAGAAGGCAATGGCGAACGAAAGAGGGGGGAGGGGGCGGTCCGCCCCGAAGAATGTGCACAGATGGTCAGGTCCCCCGATCGACCGACAACAGGCCCGGCCGACAAACCTCCCTGCCCTGTAGCCGCAAATCTAAATTACCTCTTACAGCAGCTTCAATAATCCAGCTGCTGTAAGAAGGTAATTTAGATTCGCGGCTACAGGACAGGGAGATTTGTCCGACCGGGCCTGTTCTGTTGTCGGTCGGGTGCAAAAGCGCCACAAAGGTGGAGGCAGGGAGGGAGGAAAGGTGGAGTGGAGAAAGCACATGTTGGAGCAGGGGATGAGAGGGAGGGAGAGAAGGGGAAATATTGGACAAGGGCAGAAGGGATGCTAAATCATAGGGTGACAGGCAGAGAGAACAACAGGAAAAAGAGTGGAAGCAATCTTGAACCCTGAGGGTGAGGGCAGAGAGAGGTGGTGAGATGATTGATCATGGGGAGAGGGACAAAAGGGAATAGAGATGGGATAGGAAGATAGTGGAAGTAAAAGGACAGGGAGATGTATGTTTTTAGATGTATCTAAATAAAAATAATAACAAAAAATTTATCTTTTTTATGTCATCTTAGCATATTTTATGCTGCAGAACGAATTATTTTTTTTTACATGTATTCCTATGGGAAAACGCGTTTCACATAACGAACGTTTCACATAACAAACTTGCTCCTGGAACCAATTAAGTTCGTTGTGTGAGGCACCACTGTAGTAAGCTTTTTCCCCGTGGTGTCTTTTACTTTCGCTTTCAATTCTGCACCACAGAGCAGATCTACAGTCTTGTTGTTTGGTTTATTCGACCGTGTTATTTCCAGTTGTTATCCTTATAGTTCTCTTGAGAGTGGATTTTGCTCCACTTTAGGACCCCTGAGGAAGAAGTGTGTTTTCAAAACACGGATCTTGTCAGATCCCGGTTTTCCACACAATTGGACCGTACCAGGATACAAACTGTTTTAATGATTACAATTAAAGTTTTGCTTCTTATCAAGAACTTGGCATCTTGTACATTACTGCTGCAGTATCCCCCTTTTTTGTTTGTTGCAGTGAGCAGTACATCAATACACCCATTGTAAAACTAAACAAGCCAGACTAGTACAGATCAATCCTACACAATATATCCTAAGAGAAAATCATGTCTTTCGAACACACAGAACACAGAAAACACCTTCCTCTAGTATAGAATATATAAGAATATATGTTCTTAAGAAATGCCTCCGCTGGGTCAGACCTGAGGTCCATCGCGCCCAGCAGTCCGCTCATGCGGCGGCCCAACAGGTCCAGGACCTGTGCAGTAAATGTCTATCTATACCCCTCTATCCCCTTTTCCAGCAGGAATTTGTCCACTCCTTTCTTAAACCCCAGTACCGTACTCTGCCCTATAACGTCCTCTGGAATTGTATTCCAGGTGTCCACCACACGCTGTGTAAAGAAGAACTTCCTAGCATTTGTTTTGAATTTGTCCCCTTTCAACTTTTCCGAATGCCCTCTTGTTTTTTTATTTTCTGAAAGTTTGAAGAATCTGTCCCTCTCTACTCTCTCTATGCCCTTCATGATCTTGTAAGTCTCTATCATATCCCCTCTTAATCTTCTCTTCTCCAGGGAAAAGAGTCCCAGTTTTTCCAATCTCTCAGCGTATGAAAGGCTTTCCATCCCCTTAATCAGTCGCGTCGCTCTCCTCTGAACTCTCTCGAGTAACGCCATATCCTTCTTAAGGTACGGTGACCAATACTGGACGCAGTACTCAAGATGTGGACGCACCATTGCCCGATACAGTGGCAGGATAACTTCTTTCATTCTGGTTGTAATACCCTTCTTGATTATACCTAGCATTCTATTCGCTCTCTTAGCGGCAGCTGCGCACTGTGCCGTCGGCTTCATTGTCATGTCCACCATTATCCCCAAGTCCCTTTCTTGGGTATTCTCAGTCAACAATATCCCTCCCATCGTATAATTATACCTCGGGTTTTTGCTTCCCACATGCAATACTTTACACTTCTCAACATTGAATTTCATCTGCCATCTCTCTGCCCATTCCCCTAGTTTGTCCAGGTCTCTTTGCAATTCTTCGCAGTCCTCCTTTGTCCGAGCTCCACTAAATAGTTTGGTGTCGTCTGCAAATTTTATTATCTCACACTTCGTCCCTGTTTCTAGATCATTTATGAATATGTTAAAGAGCAGCGGCCTGAGCACCAAGCCCTGCGGAACATCACTCGTGACCTTTCTCCAGTCTTGAGTAGTGGCCCTTCACCCCTACCCTCTGTTTCCTACCTTCTAACCAGTTTCTGATCCATCTATGCACGTCTCCGTCCACCCCATGGTTCCTCACAAACTAACCCTTCCCCCTTTTACAAAACTGTAGTCCGGTTTTTAGCCATGGTGGTAACAGCTCAGACGCTCATAGAATTCTGAGCATCAGAGTTTTTACCACCACGGCCAGCACTACAAAAACACTCTATAGTTTTATAAAAGGGGGAATAAAATAGAAATAAAGGTTAAACTGAACTACCAAGAAGCTGAACTCTGCATACAATGCAACACCACAGAAACAGTGACGCATGTATCCTAAAGCAAAAAATAAATAGAAATTTTTTTTCTACCTTTGTCTTCTCTGGTTTCTGCTTTCCTCATCTTCTTGTCACTATCTTCCTTTCATCCACTGTCTGCCCTCTCTCTGCCCCTTCTATGTGGCATCTTATCTCTTTCTATGCCCCTTGCAGAAACTGTATGCCTCCTCCTTCCATCTCTCTCTTCACCCCCATTGGTCAGGCATTGCACTCTCTCCTCTCCCTACCCTTTTCTTTCTTCTCAATTTATTTTCTGCATCTGCATCTGTCTAGATTACTTTCTTACTACCCTGTCATCAATTTCCCTTTTCACTGTCTACCTACAGCTTGCCACCTCTTTCCCTCACCCCTCAAGTATTTCACTAACTCAATCCTCTTCCCTCCATCATGTGCCCTCTTTTTATTTATTCCCTCCTTCCATCATGTACCCTAGTTATCTTCCCCTTCCATCCAGCATCTGCTCTCTCTCTCTCCCATTCAGTGTCTGCTCCCTCTCTCCACTTCCATACAGTGTCTGCTCCCCTCTTTCTCTCATCCCCACTTCCTTCCTGCATCTGCTCCCGTCTTTCTCTCATCCCCACTTCCTTCCTGCATCTGCTCCCCTCTTTCTCTCTCTCCTCTCCACTTACATCCAGCATCTGCTCCCTTCTCTCTCCCATCCACACTTCAATCCAGCATAGGCTCCCCTCCATCCTCCCCACTAACATCCAATGCCTGCCCTTTCTCTCTCTCCATCTACCCCTCTTCCATCTGCATCTACACCTTCCCCCTACTTCCATCAGCATCTTCCCCCTTTCTTTCCCTCCAACCCAATTTCATCCAGAATCCTTCCCCCTTATGTCTCTCTCCTCTTTCCCTGCACACCAATTCCATCAGCATCTGCCCCATTTCTCTTCCTACACCACCCTTCCAAACCAATATCCTGCTCCTTTCTCTCCTTCCATCCCAATGCCATGCAGCAAGGTCCCGTGATGACTGTAGCTGCCGGGTCCGGAACTTCCTGCCCTACTCTGCCACGGAACCTGCACTTCAGTGCATCTGCCGGTCCACCGCCTCTGACATAATTGCTTCAGAGTAGAGGCAGCAACTGTGGGGATGTGCAGCAAGGTCCCGCGATGACTGTACCTGCCAGCTCTGCTCCAGAACAAGTGACGTCAGAGGGGGTAGACCAGCAGCCGCACTAAGGTGGAGAAAGGTCCCTTGATGACTATGTCTGCCGGTTCTGCTTTGGAAGAAGTATGTGACGAAGGGGTGGACGGCAGCCGCAGTTATAACGGGACCTTGCAGCAACTCCCTGTGTCTGCCAGTTCACCCTCTCCGATGTCACTTCTTCCGGAGCAGAGCCGGCAGATGTAGTCATCATGGGACCTTCCTCCACCTCAGCGCAGCTGCCGGTTCACCCCCTCTGTTGTCACTTGTTCCACAGCAGAGCTGGCAGACGCAGTCATCGCGAGAACTTGCTGCACCTCCCCACAGTTGCCGACTCTGCTCCAGAACAAGTATGACAGAGGGGGGTGGACTGGCAGCCGCACTGAGGTGCAGGTCCCAGGGCAGAGTAGGGTGGGAGGTTCCAGACCTAGCCAGCTGTGCACCCCCCTAGGGCATGCACTCAGGGCAGCCTCCTGTCTGCCCCCCCCCCCCACCCTTGGTATGCCACTGGTTCAAACATCAGTACATCATGCCTATCAAGGCTGTTGAGGGGAAGGGGAATCAGGAAGGGAATCACATGATTGTCCCAGGTACCTCATTAGAGGAACTGAATCACAAGACATGGGAGAGTACATGGCAGCTCCAGAGGGAATGGACTGGACAGAAGGAAGGAATGCCTCATTACCTGAAGCAATAGATTGTAATGTAACCAAGAGAGAATGAGAAGATTGGAAAGGTAAAAGGCAGTGTGGGAGGACACTGTTGCAGAGGATCAGCTATGAGAGGATGGTGAGCTGCCTTAAAGCTTCCTATATTACTAGGAGGGAAGGCTTTGGATATAAAAGAAATGCATTCAGGAAGGAACAGAGAAGCTTTGAATGTTTCCCGAGTTAACAAGTTAATGAATTGTAAATAGAACAATAAACTTGCTTATCCTGCTTTATCTCTAGACCAGGGGTAAGGAACTCATATTCCAGTTGGGTTTTCAGGATTTCCCCAATGAATATGCATTGAAAGCAGTGCATGCAAATAGATCTCATGCATATTCATAGGGGAAATCCTGAAAACCCAACTGGAATACAGCTCTCGAGGACTGGAGTTCCCTACCCCTGCTCTAGAACAATTGGGATAAAAGCAGAAAACCCGGTCTAGATCATTTTGCCACCATGGAATGAACTAACTCCTCTTGATTTTTTTTTTGGGGGGGGGAATAGATATGGGGGTTAAAAGTGGATTTCCCCCACCTTGGTTTTTGGGGTTTTTTTCTTCTTATTGTTCACCTTGTGAATTATAAACTGTTTGCAGTGAAATTTCGTATCTTGAAGATTACAAACTGCAATTAAATTTCTCCTCTTGTGGATTACAAAGTGTGTGCAGGGGAATTACCCACCTTGGGGGTCATAATGCTGTTTCATTGATACTTGTTTTGGCAAATTACAAGCTTGTCATTTCTTGCCCTAGCCTTAATGATACCCTTCTCACGCTATGCTGAACATAACCAGCGCCAGGAGCAAAGGCCCGCTAGAGTGACTATGTTTGTGCCAGACCCTACGAACCTCCTTTGCAGATGACATTGTAGTGCTCAGGGGAGGGGACAATACAGTCACATAGAGAAACTTGCTGCAGCTGGTGCAAAAATGTAAAGCATTTGCCCCATCCCAAAACCAACTGTGTGTCTCATCTCCTGACCCTTGTGTAACTGCACCTCTGTCCTAACCCCAGCACCATAGACATGGATAATAAGAAGGAGACAAGAAAAGGACAAACTAGTCCACCAAACTGTCATCAAAATACAAACATCAAAAAGTAGAGCGGATATACAGTCTTTCCATGGGGAAAATAAGTTTTCTTATTATCTTTAAAAGTGTATAATGCTATAAAATTAATCTTTTATGTAACTATATCATTTTTTGAGCACAATTGTAGTTTTAAAAATGAATAAAAAAGTTGTTTTTTTTAACTCATTCTTTCATCAGCTTTGCATTTACTTTCAAAACTCTCTATTGTGTGCTGACTGAATAGATCACACAACTATTGTGCAATACTCTTTTTGGAGGGTGGAACGACCTCAGACTCTCCTTTCCCAACTCACAGCAAAGCAGCGCATGCTGGTCCATTCACTGGGTGTCTTATCAATCATTGGTCACCCCCTCAAATTGTACAATATATGTGCAACAAGTCCAATTTATGAAACAATCAAAATGGGAACTTAGCTTTAATTGATACTTCTGGTCAAACTCTTGATCTCTGATCTCAACAGGGGCCCATTTCTCCCTAAGCTTCCTCAGGAGATTAGGGGATAAATCTTCTTCCTTCAGCCATGTTCCAAATAGCTCATTAAACACATGCCTGTAGCACATATAACAAAATCAATCAGCCAACAAACATTAGAACCACTCATACACAGAAATGCAACAATACAATAAACACCCAAGCTAACACCCAGAAAGACAGATTTAAAGTTTAAACCACATCTATTGTAGTGAACCTAAGCCCTGTCCCATAAAAACATTGGCTCCCCATGAATGTGCTGTGAAACAACCCCACTACTCCAACCAGGGGTATAGAGAGGCTGTACTATAAAACAACGTTCCATAAGGCAAACAAATCTTCAACAGGGGGTAAAAAACACTTAATGCAAAATCGTGAATTATTGTTACAACAATAGAGCAGAAAAATAATAACTGATGATAATGACTTTAGTGGCATAGGCAATTAAGAAAGAACATTTCTTACCCAGGAACAAAAATAAGTTTTGTTACATAGTGGAATTGCTGCTGCTGCTGCTGCCAGCAACCCTTCCATAGAAAAATAAGGGAGGGGGGAAGGGGACTGGCAGAGAATGCATGGGAGGGAAGGACAGAAATGCTGCATATGGGGGAGGTAAGAGAGAGGATTAATTGCTTGGGGTTGGGTGGAGTGTGAGGAAGAGTTGCTAAATGGGGTGTATGGGAAAAGAGTGAGAATTGTTTGACATAGGGTGAGAGGGAGAGATGTTGCATGGAGTGCAAGGGAAGAGAGAAAGATTTGCTGGATGTGGAGTGGGGTGGGAGGGAGATATACTGCATAAGGTGTAGGGGAAGAAAGAGGGTGTATTGTTGAACATAGGTTGGGAACAGGGAAGATTGTTAAAGCTAGGGTGGGAGGTAGAGATGCTGCAAAATGGGGGAAAGGAATAAAAGAGGGAGAAATATAGATGTGGGAAGAGAGGGGAGGGAGGGAGAGATGCATATAGGAAGGGGTAGGAAAAAAGAAAGAAATGATGGAATTGGGGCACAAGGAAGAGAAAGGGAGAAAGGAAGAGAGGTTGGACACGAAGGTGCAGAAGAGGAAGAGAGATATGTACAAGAGGGGAAAGGGAGATGGATCCAGGGACAGAAGGGAGTGAGGGAGAGATGCTGGACAATTAGAGGGAGGGAAGAATGAGTGAGAAATGCTGGACCATGGGGGAGTGGTAAGAGGGAAGAGACTTTGGACAGGAAGATGCCAGGGGAAGGGAGATATCAGGCTACAAGGATAGGGAGGGGAGAAAGTGGGAGCAGGTGCTGGGCTGGAAGGGTGGAGGGAAGAAGACACTGGAAATGAGAGATGGATAGTGATTACAGAGGGTAGAAATATATTAATGGGGAGTTCATTAAAGATAAAAGGGAATTGAAGTCTGGATGAACAAGTGAGATGGAGAATGGAAGAGCTAGTGGGTGAGAGCAGGAGATGAAATTCGATAGATATCTGAAAAGTAAAAAGGAGAAGGATGAGAAAGAGAGTGAAATTTGAGTGAATAGAGAGACAGTAAATAAAAATAAAGAGAGGAAAGAGTTAAAAAGGAAATATCAATATGTCAAAGTAGGTTTGTGAGGGAACAGAATGAAGAAGGAGAAAATACAAATGGATAGAAGCTGCATGAATGAAAATTAGCAGAAGAGAAGCAGAAGAATTTACTACAATTCTTTGAAACAGTAAACAAACATATCGATAACGGGGAACCAGTGGACATAATATACCTGGACTTCCAGAAAGCGTTCGACAAAGTTCCACACGAAAGACTTCTCAGGAAATTACAAAGCCACGGAATAGAGGGAGACATACTAAGGTGGATAGGCAAATGGCTGGAAAACAGAATGCAGAGGGTAGGCATAAATGGGAAGCTCTCAGACTGGGAGAAAGTGACTAGCGGTGTGCCCCAGGGCTCGGTTCTTGGGCCCATCTTATTTAATATTTTCATCAACGGTCTAGAAGAAGGAAGGTCCAGTGAAATAATCAAGTTTGCAGACGATACCAAGCTATGTCGGACAATCAGATCACAAAAGGACAGTGAGGAACTACAGAGAGACTTGAGCCAGCTAGAGAGATGGGCAGAGAAATGGCAGATGAAGTTTAATGTGGAAAAGTGCAAGGTAATGCATTTGGGCAGAAAGAACAAGGAGTACGGGTACAGCATGTCAGGTGCAACTCTGAGTAAGAGTGAACAAGAAAAAGACCTGGGGGTATTGATAGATAGGACCCTGAAACCATCAGCACAATGTGCAGCGACGGCAAAGAAAGCAAATAGAATGTTGGGCATGATAAAGAAGGGAATCAAGAGTAGATCGGAGAGGGTCATAATGCCGCTTTAAAGAGCAATGGTCAGACCACACTTGGAATACTGTGTCCAATACTGGTCACCCTATCTAAAGAAGGATATGAAACTGCTCGAGAAGGTGCAGAAGCAAGCAACGAAGCTGGTTAAAGGTATGGAGAACTTGAACTACGAAGAACGACTTAGAAAACTGGGACTGTTCTCCCTCAAGAAGAAGAGACTGAGAGGGGATCTGATCGAGACTTTTAAAATAATAAAAGGAATCGACAAGATAGAGCAGGACAAAAAGTTATTTACGATGTCAAATGTGACTAGAACAAGAGGTCATGGACTGAAACTGAGGGGGAACAAGCTCAGGACAAATGCCAGAAAGTTCTGCTTCACACAGCGAGTGGTGGACACCTGGAACGCTCTCCCGGTGGAGATTGCTGCGGAAACCACCGTTCTACGATTTAAGAGCAAGTTAGATGCACATCTCCTCGAAAGGCGCATAGAGGGATATGGGTGACTAAGTTTTTGCCAGGTTACACCTGGCTGGGCCTCTGCGTGAGCGGATTACCGGACTTGATAGACCCAGGGTCTGTTCCAGAAATGGCAGTTCTTATGTTATTAAGAGAGAAACCAGAACCAACCATAAATTTCCAGACAACAAAAAGAGAAAAAAAAAAAAGCATTTTATTTTGAATGTATTAAATGAAATACATTAGCACTGGGAAATGTGTATAGCAGATGTCTTTATATTATGTTCAGTAGTAAAGGAATTGCATTTCTATTTGTATTTCTCCAGTGTTGTAATACATGCCAAGTTTAACTTCTTAGGGTTCCCAATTCAATTTTTGGGATTCCTTGTTATGTATTTGGTGAAGGTCTGTTGGTATGGTAGTAATGGCAGGTGGGGAGATTGGAAAGGAGGCAGGGAAGTGAGGGGATGGAAAGAGCCCCCACCCCCTTTTTCTGATTTGGGACCCAGCATGTCTAACACCAGCCCTGACCCTTGCTGTAGCTGGTGGGGATGTCCAAGCATTGCCAGCTGAGGACCTCTTCCAAAGGTAGACAGAATTCCCTTCTACCAAGCTCTGCAATGTATAGCTCCAACACCAATAACATCGGTGGCTCAGAGACATTGCTGCTGTCTGCTAAACTTGATAAAATAGAGTTCTGGCCACATTTAGAGGAAGTCTTCAGCTGACAGAGATTGGGAATCCTCATTAGCTAAAGCACTTAAATTTTGATTTGTGAGGTGATGGGGTAGGGCAGAGGCAAAGAAAAATATTGTGCCCACCCAAACTGGGTTCAGTCCCACCCAAAACTGTTTGTCTGTGCCGCTGCTATATGCACCAATGTAAATGCACAACTTTAAGCACCATATACAGAATTGGGGGGTTAGCATCTTATAGAATATCCTTCCTAGCACTTCCTTGTGTAAATACCAATTACTGGCACCAATGGCTCTCATAACTGCTAGTATTCCATAAACAACATGCATAATTGGTGACTAAACCATTCTGAGCTCTCTGGGGAGAATGGTATAGAAAACTGAAAAAATAAATAAAAGATTCAGAAACAACTTATAGAATTGCATTTGAGCTTTAAAATAAGGTACTTTTAAAAGATAGCTGGCCAAATTAGGGCTCACTATCATGTGTTTTTGCAACCAAGAGTGCATGATTTTTCCAGCTGTTCTAATGCAATTTACTGCAGGATTGACTAACCTGAGGCATCGTTGGTCACAAGAAGCCTCTGTAGAAGAGGCAAAATTTGAACCCTGAACTTGAAATTGAATCCAGTGGTATAAACATATGATATAAGTAGGATGATTATGGCATAATTATGCTGGTACTTATAACAAAAAAAAATTGACGCATTAAGATTGAGGGGAAAATGATGTAAAGCACGTTAAGAATAGCAAATGGGCCAGTGAGGATTCTAAGCACGTAAAGCTTCCCACATGAAAAAACACATTTCAGGGAAGAGGAGTGGTGTCTTTGAGGCCATAAAAAGTTTATTTAAATATGTGAAAAATTTTCTAAGTCTTGAATACCTGTGAATATTTCATAGGTGTCTTGTGGGAGAATATTGGTTCACTTGGGAGACTGTATTGGGGAGTACTCATAACTCATAAGGTCTGCCCCGGGTGCAGCTTTAGGGGGGGTGCACAGCTGGACAGGTCCGGAAAATTCCTGGGCTGCAACGGCACTCAGCGGCATCAGCGCCCCCCCTGCCCCGCGACAGTACTCAAGTTTGGCCTCCTTCTCCCGGCATCGGCAGAACTTCAGATCGGCAACAGGTGCTCAGTCAAAAGCTTCCCCTGACTCAGCTTCCTGTTTTCGCCCAGGAAGTTCAGTCAGAGGAAGCTTTTGACTGAGCACCTGTTGCCGATCTGAAGTTCTGCTGATGTCGGGAGAAGGAGACCAAACTTGAGTGCTGTCGCGGGGCAGGGGGGGCGCTGATGCCGCTGAGTGCCGTCACAGAGGGGGGGGGCCAATGCCGCTGAGTGCTGTTGCAGCCCAGGAATTTTCCGGACCTGTCCGGCTGTGCACCCCCTCTAAGGCTGCACCCGTGGTGGACCGCACCCCCCAACCCCCCTTGGTATGCCACTGATGCATTGTAATACCACTACAGAAGCCCCTGTTGTTCTGTATAGAGCCCATGTATTGTAACACCTCTAAAGAAACTCATGTATTTGTAACACTTTTAGAGAAGCCCATGCAAACCACTCTGAATTGACTCCCCAGTCATTAGTAGTGGTATAGAAGCTCACAATAAACAATTAGACACCTTAGGCAAACCCTCGGTCCTGCACCTCCTCCCTCCAACTCGTACTCTTTCAGGTTCCTAAATTCAACACCACCAACACACACACACAAGATTCTAATAAACTCGACAATCATGATTACCATAAGATCATCCATTTGGGAATGTTAAATATGTAAAAGCCTTCTATTCAATTATGTGCTTTGCAAAATCACTTCATAGCACAAGCTAATGGTTCTTTGAATTTGTTTGGTTGTCAGGATCTATCTTGCTTTGACTACAGCTGCTCTTTGCTGTTCCTCAGAAAGTGCCATCCTAGGCAACCATCTAATTTGCCTGATGATTAATACATTGAAATCTTCAGTAGTGACCAAAAAACCCCAAACGAGAATTATTTGAAAAGAAGCAAAGAATATACTAATGCATTGTGTAAGAGATCTGTTACACAGGCCAACAAAAATAATTTCTTTTTCTTGATGTCTTGGGTTTTTGACCTGTTTCTGGGGTTATTTGGGGTGCTGCTGATTCAGAAAATTGCATTGGATAGACCGCATCAGCTCTAGTCTCATAGATATGATTATGAGTTAGTAGATATGCCTTTGGGATAGCAGAGCCAAACATAAAGATTGGGTTCCGAGGGACTATATGGTGGTTGGAGGACAAAATTTAATCAATGAACCTCTGGTAGCATGAGATAGAATCATACTGCCACCACTACATATAAATCTAGGCCTGATGAAACAATTTGTAAAGACTTGAATAAATATAGTTTGTGCATTGAATACATAGTACATATGTTACATAGACTTATCATGGAAAAACTGAAGGCAGGAATTTTTGATGGTCCACAGATCAGACAACTTATAAATGGCCCACATTTCATAGCATCAGTGAATGAAATCAAATCATGTGCCTGGTCATCATTTGTTCTTCTTCTGAAAAACTTCCTTGGCAACAAGAAGGCAAACAACTACACACAATTAGTAGAGGATATGCTCTTTCATTTCAAGAGGCTTGGCTGTAACTTGAGTGTTAAAGTCCATTATCTGCACAGTCACTTAGATCACTTTCCAGAGAGCCTTGGTGACTTAAGCAAAGAACAAGGTGAGAGTTCACCAAAACATAAAAACAATGGAAGCCAAATACTAAGGAAGATGGGATGAACACATGATGGCAGTCTATTGTTGGAATCTTATGTGAGATTGTCCTGGCAGATCCCACTCTTGGAAGTCTTACAAAAGGAGCTTCTTGTGTGTCAAATGATTGGAACGTTTGTATCATAAACTTATGCTTTTGGTATGAAATACATAGATTTTCATGTTGTACACTTTCCTTTTAATTTTTAATGTGTTTCCTTCTGCCTAAAAGATATTAATTTAAACACTACATTAAAATATCCTGATTTTTTAATGGACGAGCAGAGTGACGAATATGGCACATGTTCTGTATCTCAAAAACTAAAGCTAATAGGAGAAATCTGGTGCCATTTTTTAAATGAGCAGGTCAAATATACCCAGAAACAGGTCTAACATTTGAGGCACCAAACTGTGTGTTGGCTAGTGTCATGAATATCATGTACAGTTTTGGTCATGCCATCTCAAAAAAAGATATAGCAGAACTGAGACAGGTACAAAAATAGTAACAAAAATAATAGAATAGAATGGCTGCTTTATGATGGAAGGATAAACAGATCAAGATTCTTCAGCTTACTGTAAGGATAGGATGGTGGTTTATAAAATCAAGAATGGAATGGAAAAGTTAAACAAAAATTGATTATTATTTATGCCTTCAAACTGTACCAGGACAAGGGAGTATTCAATGAAACATAATGCATATTTCAAACATACTGAAGAAAGATGTTTTTTTTTCACTCAGCGAATTATGAAATTTGTTGCCACAGGATGCAAAAGTGAGCTGCAGGAAATGGATCTACATATATTTTGAGATCTACTGAACACTTTCTAGTGACCCAGGTTAACCATTGTTAGAGACAAAATGTTGGGCATTATGGTCTGATCCAGTAAACTAACGATAGAGACAAAAAAAACTGTGGATGTAGATGTTCTGAAGGATGATTTATTATCCGCTCTTCACTGTAAAATTATAAAAATTATATAAATACAAATATAGGTCTAAAACTATAGTACACACGTGATTGTCCAGCCGGACCCTATACAGTCCATGTTTTGGTAAACAAGCCTTCCTCAGGGGTCCAGATGATATAGTATGGACTCCAGTGTATGTGTCTTTAAGCAAATAAACGAGAATGGCTCTGAGACAAGCAAAGTGGAGCAAAAAAAAGCACCACTTTGCTCATCTCAGAGCCATTCTCGTTTATTTTAGACCTATATTTGTAGTTTTATGATTTTACTGTGAAGAGCGAATAATAAATCCTCTTTCAGAACATCTACATCCACAGTTTTTTTGTCTCTATTGTTGTATCGTTCTCACTATGGAATATCGGGTCTTCTTTTTGTTTTTGTTCTGACCAAATAACCTGACAGTTATCATAGTTATAGTTTATTAATGCTTGATATATCGCCATTTCCATTGAGTGGGTCAATGCAGTTTACAATAATAAAAATCTACATAAAAAGAAAGGATTCCAACATACTATGAGATTGACCACCAACATATTCATGACTCCATTTTCTCAGTTCAGGGGCCTACACTTTGGAATTCCTTACCATCATCTGTACGACTTCAGACATCTTTGGATAGATTTAAAGCAGAGCTCAAAACCTTCTATTTGATGATGCTTTTCATAATTTCACCACTTACCACTATACATAATTTACTGATCGCTACCTTTGTATCTATAATTTATATTTAGATTTGAGATCAGGTGTTTAAGAGACCTAAATGGCTTCCTTATGTGTTTGCCCAACTGTTGCTTTTTTCAAATTAACTATAGTTCTGCCCCTAGCCTCACTGTCATATTTGTTTTATTTTCATGCACTTCCCAATTTTAGGTTGTAAACCACCTAGAAGGTAAATTCCGATTGTGCGGGATAGAAAGAAATTAAATAAACTTGAGAACTCAAAACTAGAGAATGACACAGGGACAAATTTTCCCCCGTCCTGTCCCAGTGAGTTCTGTTGCTGTCCCTGTCCCATTCCTGTAAGCTCTACCTTAACTGCACAAGCCTCAAACACTTATGATTTGAAAGTGTTTGAGGCTTGTGCAGATCAGGACAGAGCTTCAAGGAATGAGGCAGGGGCAGGAAAAGAACTCACCAGTATGGGATGGAAAAATGAGTTCTCACAGGGATGGGGAAAATTTTGTCCCCATGTCATTCTCTACTCAAAACTTGAACTCAATTAAAACAGGACAGAAGAGGTCTGCACTAGTGCTGCCCGATTCAAATATATCAAGCCATGAATAAACTTGAAACTTGAAACTCAAATCTATTCACCGATTCACTTCGGGTGAATCGATTCAAATTGATTGGTTATGTCAAAAAAACGAACTCACCGATTCGTGGGCTCCCTGAGACCCGTTCGGGCTTTCCCTCTGCCACCAGTCCTTCCATCTAATGTAACTCCCAGTTTTGCGAAGCCAGAAGTTACATCGGAAGGACTTCGACAAAGGGAGCACTGAGCAGAACTCTTGTGCGGATTGGCATCAGCAAGGTGATTGGTTGGCTGGCTCTCTTCTTCCCAGCCGGAAGCATTTCTCCTCTTCTCCCCGGCCACATCTACCAAGTTTCTACTCCAGGCAAAAGCGGTGGTGATTTAGCGACCTACAGAGTTCTCCTGCCACTATTTCAGGCGTCTTCTCTCCATTCGGCCACCCAAGCGGAAACAAGAAGTTTTCACTGAGGGTGGGCTGAAATGGAGAGAAGATGCAGAGTGGCAGCAGGAGAACTCTGGATCGCTAAATCACTACCGCCACCAGCAACATCAAAATAAAGGTAGATGGGGGGGGAGAGGGGAGATGAACTTGGGGGAGTTGGTGGACTGGAGAGGGAGAGATGGGGAAGAAGATGGATGGGAGAGGTGAACTTGGTGGAGGGGGAGATGGACTTGGGGAGATCATGGAGAGGGGAAATGGATGGGGGAGTTGGTGGACTGGAGAGGGGGGAGAAGATGGATGGGAGAGATGAACTTGGTGGAGGGGAGAAGATGGATGGTTGAGGCTGGGGGAGATTGGCTTGGGGAGATCATGGAGAGAGAAGATGCACTTTTGGGAGAGGGAGAGATGAACTTGGAAGAGATCATGGAGAGGGGAGATGGAAGAAATAATGGATCTACAAACAGAGGAGAGGGAGAGAGATGGTGGACAATGGGATTTAGGGAGGGGACAGAAAGGGAGAGCAGTTGGATACAAGGGATGGTGTAGGGGATAGCGATACTGAATAGGAGGGTAGTTGGGAAGAGAAAAGGAGAGCTGGTGGACCCTGGGGTGGTAGGGAAGGAGGGAAAGATGCTGGATGAAAGGGTAGTTGAGATAAGGAGACATGGTAGATCTGGGGATGGTGGGGTCCATCACTGCAGCTATGGGAATGGAAACGAAAAAAAGGAAAGATGCCAGACCTCCAGGGGAGGGAAGGGAAACAGAAGGGGAGGACAGAGATGGAAGATGGATGGTTAGCCCGGAGAGAGAGGAAAATGACAAATGGGCAAGAGACCCTGTCAAGCGAGTTATCAGAAAACGTTTATCTCAGAGCCAGGAACCAACATGATTTGAATAATAATCAGACAACAAAAGGTAGAAAAAATAATTTTATTTTCTGTTTTGTGATTACAATGTGTCATATTTGAAATGTGTATCATGCCAGAGCTGGTATTAGACTGCAAATGTGAGCTAGGATTTAATAGAGAGAGGAAAAGTCTTTTTTGTTTGTTTATTTTGTTTACACCACAGCGCCAGTGTGGGTAGGAGAGGGCAAAGGGGTGGAGTGGATAAAGAGGCAACCTACTAGGATGTTTGAAAAAACCCACCCAATAAACCCACCAGGATGTTTGAAAAAAAACACCCAATTGGGCAGGAAAAATGATTCAAATCGAAAAATCGATTCAATAGGCTGAATCAAATCTAAAATTTTTTCCTGAATCGGGCAGCACTAGTCTGCACTCATTTCAAGCTAAGATAAAAAGAATTGTTAAAAGGGGTTTACTATTTGAAGGATTATTACTTTTGAACATTCACTCCCAAATTCTGTATATGGCACCTTAAGCCCGATTCAATTTGTGGACACAGCTTAATTAATTGGTCTAATTGATGCTGATTATTGGCAATTAACACCTCATAATTGGAACTTGAAGTCATGGTACATGGGCTTGTCATGCCACTGAGGCTTGTGCGCATCTGAGAAGCTGAAAGCTATGCCGTCGGTAGTTCTACTACCAACAGGCCTCCCAAGAAGGACAGGTTTCAGCGGAGATCTCAGACTAATGATGTAGCACCCATCTGGACAGCAGCAGATGGGCAATGTTGGAGGCAGAGGATTGCATTTGATGTGACAACGGTGACATCGAATTTATAATGTGCAGAAGAAAGCAATCTATTTCTGTATTTTCCATGAAAACTTCATATCATTATCAAGTCACTAGGACTCAAACACGAGTCGATGGCACCTATCACAATTGGCACAAATTAAAAGTTAACATAGTAACATAGTAGATGACAGCAGATAAAGACCCGAATGGTCCATCTAGTCTGCCCAATCTGATTCAACCTAAAAATGTTGTTTTTTTTCTTTTTCTTCTTAGCTATTTATGGGCAAGCATCCAAAGCTCTGCCCGGTACTGTTCTTAGGTTCCAACTACTGAGGTCTCCGTCAAAGCTCACTCCAGTCCATTTACACCCTCCCAGTCATTGAAGCCTTCCCCAGCCCATTCTCTACCAAATGGCCATATACCGACACAGACCGTGCAAGTCTACCCAGTACTTGCCTTAGTTCTTCAATATTTACTATTATTTTCTGATTCTAGATCCTCTGTGTTCATCCCATGCTTTTTTGAACGTCACCATTTTCATCTCCACCACCTCTCTCGGAAGCACATTCCAGGCATCCACCACCCTCTCCATAAAGAAGAATTTCCTTACATTGCTCTTGAGTCTACCACTCCTCAACTTCAAATTATGTCCTCTGGTTTTACCATTTTCTTTTTACTGGAAAAGATTTTGTTCTACGTTAATGCCTTTCAAGTATTTGAACATCTGAATCATATCTCCCCTGTCTCTGCTTTCCTCTAAGGTATACATATTCAGGGCTTCCAGTCTCTCCTCATACGTCTTTGTCACAAACCTCCTATCATTTTCATCGCCCTCCTCTAGACCGCTTCAAGCCTTTTTGTTTCCTTTGCCAGATACGGTCTCCAAAATTGAACACAATACTCCAAGTGGGGCCTCACCAACGACCTGGACAGGGGCATCAACATCTTCATTCATCTACTGGTTAACCTCTCTTTATACAGCCCAGCATCCTTCTGTTAGCAGCCACCACCTTGTTGCACTGTTTGTTCACCTTTAGATCTTTGGACACTATCACCCCAAGGTAACCTCTCCCCATCCTTGCATATCAGCCTTTCATCTCCCAGCATATACGTCTCCTTCCGATTATTAATCCCCCAAATGCATTACTCTGCATTTCTTTGCATTGAAACTACAAAGTATGCACCAGTTGCAGTGCATGAATTTGAAAAGGGGGCATGGCCGGGGCAGACCGTGGGTAGATCATGGGTGGTCCTAAAAGTTGCCAGATATGTGCACAACTCAGAAAGTGTGAAACTACAAAGAATGCAGCAGTTGCAGTGTGTGAATTTGAAAAAGGGGCATGGCCAGGGGCAGACCGTGGGTAGATCATGGGCAGTCCTAAAAGTTATGCACGTTATAGAATATACTCGATGGTGCGCACAACTTAGGAGCAGGCATTTAGGCCTGATTTTAGCTGGAATAAATACCTGCCCTAAAGTCATGTGATACACACAGGTGCTAAGCATGATTCTATGTAAGGTATGCATATCTTGTAGAGTCACACGAAATGCTGTTCTAGTCAGCGCTGATTTATTGGCACTGTATATATAGAATTGGGGCTCAGTAATGTTTATGTGGTAATTTTAAATCATTAGTATTTCCACATGCAGCTCAGTTTTCAGGTCAGACTCACTAGAGTCACCAAGCTTTGCTAGGAAGCTATGTTTAATGTTATGGAGCTATAATTAAATTGATGGGCTGACGGCAGGGAAAACTAAGCATGCTATGCATGATGTCTCATAGCACCTGTCAATTTTTTTTTTTTTTGGTCTCTAGGTAAACTTGTCACTGCTCAGGAATTGAAGTTCTCCTCTATAAACTGGGTCACTTGTGGAAAGCTGTCAGGCAAAGAAAGGAGAAAATAAAATGTGATGTTTTAAAGGGGATTTTTTTAAAAAACGAACCATACAACATTTTAGTCAGAATGCTTATTATTTACACTGCTTTTTGAGTCAACCTTTTCCTTATTTATGTATCTTTTAACATTCTATGTTGGAGCACTTAAATAAAAGCAATGGAAAAAATAAACATAATAATAAAGAAAAATCAGTTTACATCTCAAGTAACCTCAAAACTGTCTATGATCGTATAGAAGTACAGTTCACACTTTTAAATAGAAGAATCATTAAAAAACACAAGCCAAGAAGTGTTAAAATAGCTTGACAATTTAATAACATATGGCTTAACTGTTCCTATTAAAATGCATGTAGAGGTGTTTCATGAAATTCTAGAAATTAGCTAAAGTAGCTGAAGCCTAAGAGAGCACACAGGAAAGCTAGGGACCTCCCTCCACTTCAAAATCACTGAGCTCTGGAACAACCTTACCTCCCCTCTTCGGAACTTGAGGTCTCTCCAAGTTTTCATCAAACATCTGAAAACCTGGCTTTTCTCAAAAAATGTAAGTCTCCCTTCAACTTAGGAATCAAGGAAACTCTTATATCTTGGCATCCCAAGTCCTCTAAATTTTCTTCACACTTCTACCTCTAACCCTCTGTTGTAGTTCCTTCCTATTTCTCCTACTGTAAACCGCGTCGAGCTCTACGAACGTGGAGATGATGCGGTATACAAACCTAAGGATTAGATTAGATTAGAACATAGCTGAAGTTTCCTTTGCATGCCTATACCTTGCATCAGAGAAACACGTCGTGGACCATGGAATGTTTTTCCAAGGGCTACTAGGCAGAGATAAGAACGTAAGAATAGCCTTACTGGGTCAGTCCCAATGGTCCATCTAGCCCAGTATCCCATCGTCACGGAGGCCAATCCAAGTCACAAGATGGTGTTCGTCTGTCAAAAAAGGGAAGAAGTGTTTACAGCAGCAGACTGGCTAACCTACTGACGAGGGCTTTAAAAAGAATCATTCAAGCTGGGTGATCAAAGCCCCCAGGTAAATATAAGCCCTCATGTAAGTGAAGCATTAAATACCTCTGCCCAATTGGGAAAAAGGAACAAAGTCTGGAAAGCAATATATACTAATGCCCATATTATGGGAAATACAGTTTGGGGTCTAGAGGCTATGATGGAGAGGGCTGATTTGGATTTAGTGGTGGTCACAGAGATATGGTTCACAGAGGACTATGACTGGGACTGTTCAGGAAAGACAGGATAAGAAGAAAGGGAGGGGGAGGGGCATTATATGTTAAAGGAGAAACCACAAAACAAAAAGTAGAACTATTGTTTTGGATCAGACCAAGTTTATTCCAACATACTGTATAAAATGGTCAAATAAAACTGCCCATTAGGTAAGTAATAAAGCTGGCAAGCTTATACAGCAGCAATCAATATGGATGAACAGTAGCACAAAAACTCAATCAATGCAGATGTAATGAGATGTAGCAGAGAGAACCTACACAGAGATAGCCTTCCTCAGGGGTCCGGTGATGTTCTGCTAGCAGTAATCAAAGCAATGCTGCACCATGGTTTGAAAATTAAAATTTCCACACTTTCAAAGCAATTCACTCCCCTGTGAATTCACGGTCAGCGATTCGCGGACCCAGTCATTCGTGGTATTTTCCAACCGCGAATGACCGGGCAGCCAGAGAGGCAGGAGAGGGCAGCTGGAGTGCCAGTGAGTGAAGGAAATCACTCACGGTATGCTCTGACCGCCTCTTCCTGCACTAAAGTCGGGCTTCACCAATCAGGAGCTGCTTTGACACGCAGCTCCTGATTGGTGAGGCCCGTAAATATCGGGGGAGTACTGTACTTTATGAATGGGGGGGAGTGTTTTTGATGCTATAGTGGATGATCATCTGGTATTCAGTGATCACCAGATGATGTGGTTTAATGTCAAGATAGGTGTGAAAATATTTCATTCAAAAGTGAAGGTTTTAGATTTCAAATAAACTAAATTTGTTCAGATGGGGGATTATGTCAAGGAGTTGTCTGGATGGAAAGCAGTGGACAAAGCTGAAAGGAGCTATTATAAGGGCAACAAACCTTTTTATAAGGAAAATAGATACAGTAAAACCTTGGATTGCGAGTAACTTGGTGTGCGAGTGTTTTGCACGACAAGCAAAATGTTTCTTTAATTGAATTTTAACTTGATAAATAAGTGATGGCTTCCAATATGAGCCCATATACGTGAGGCACGTCATCACAACTGAACTGAAGACATTGCGAGGTCTGGCAATACAAGTACACATGTATACGCATGTCACAACTGAGCTGATGGTTCTTCTTTCTTTTTAAGAAACAACACCTCTTGTGATTCTACATTTGTAATATACATAATTCAGTGTAGCTGTGATCTACTGTATGTAGGGAGTACAACTCAGGCAGTAAGAATTCGTATAAATGAACATCGAAGTTGCCTTAAGCTTAAGCGCCAGAATGCTCCAATAGAATGAGTTGGTACATTCTGGAACAAATATCACCTACCTTTCAAGGAGATAGAAAAACAGAGAAACAGAGAACAGTTCTGGATTTATACTGTACAATCATTTGCTCCGCACGGCATGAATGAAGCTGTGGAATGGTTAACAGCAGCGAATTACAGATAAGAGGGTGTGGTCACAGGCTGGGTCTGCTATTGGGCTTATGCAAACATTCTTTGGAGAAGGGGTGGAGTCATATGATGGCCTCCTGATTATAAAAAGAACATTGGACCTTGGTTTTTCACGATGGACACGAAAACGGAAGATTTTGTAGGGCTTTCAGCTGAGGCACCCCCCCAAAAGAAAATGTTCTGGACTCTAGCGGACATATGAAAGCTAAGTTTCCTTTTATAACTATTTACACTGAGGAGGAAACGGCTAGTAATAAGGACCTATTGGTCTTAATGACTTTTGTATTTTTTATTTTTTCTAACTAAGTCTTTGCACATGACACTTTAATAAGAATAACATTTATATTGCACTTTTTACGAAAAAGCACTTTGATAATTTGAAAAATTCACAATCGGGTGGTGGTAGATGATGTTTGTGGGTATAATCCTGCAGTGCACATTGTGCACACATCCACTGTGGATATTCCCAAGTGAACTCCTTAATTCCTTAGAGAAAGTTCCCCTGAACTGATTCCACCCGTTCTGAATTATATTTAAATGTAGTGATTAGCTTAATATATTAACCTTTAGTGGGCTAGTCTGTGCAAAGAAAAATTTCTTTATTTTTATTTATTTTTTTAAGCATTTATATACCACTTATAGTCTAAGTGGTTTTACATTCAGATACTCAAGCATTTTTCCCTATCTATCCTAGCAGGCTCACACTCTATCTAATGCACCTGGGGCAATGAGGGATTAAGTGACTTGCCCAGGGTCACAAGGAGCAGTGTGGGTTTGAACCCACAACCTCAGGGTGCTGAGGCTGTAGATTTATCCACAGTTTTTGTTTTTGTTTTCATTGGTGGGTTGTTTTCACTGTGGATCATTGGGTTTCCCCATTTTTCTTTGTTGTGCTTTAACCACTACACCACACTCTCCCACAAGTTTTAGAGGACTTGCTTCTTTCTTTGACCCTGCCAGGTCTTGCAATATAAGTACACACTGTATATGTGCATCACGACTGAGCCGATGGTTCTTCTCTCTCTGATGCAGGAGGTTAGTGACTGTTTTAAATGTACTACAGTACAGTATTTGCTATGAAAGTTTTTGGGTTGTAGAACAAATCGTCAGAGTTTCCATTGTTTCTTATGGGGAAATTTGCTTTGATAAATGAGTGCTTTGGATTACAAGCATGTTTCCAGAATGAATTATGCTCGCAAACCAAGGTTTTACTGTAAATGAGAAAAAGAAGGCCACTCTGATTCTCTTTAAGTAGTAGCTGAAAAGGAAAGAGAGGTTAGCCTTCATAAACTAAAAGAAATTGCAGAAAGAGGAAAACAGATGGCACCTAGAAAAGCTAAAAGATGCTGATAGAGTAATCGGGAAAGCATAAATGCCTGTCTCTTTCAATTGAAAGAAAGTTCTGGAATGAGGGGGCACAGAATGAAGATAGAAGGGGATAGACTCAGAAGTAACCTGAGGAAATATCTCCTCAAGGAAAGGGTGGAGAATTCATGGAATGGCCTCCCAGTTGAGGTGGTGTAGATGAAAACTATCTGAATTTAAGAAAATTTGGGACAAGTGCATAAGATCTCTAAGGGAAAGCAAGGGATATTAGATGGCATGGATGGGCAGACTGGATAGACCATATCTCCTTTACAGGCATTCCCCAGGTTAAGAATGAATTCAGTTTTTTAAATTGTTCTTAAGTTGAATTTGTATGTAACTTGGATCCTGTACAGTGCATAGTCTATAAAAAAATTAAACATGAAAGAAACAGTTCTCAAAATAAAGTCGTATAAATAGAAAGTAAAGATAGGACTTACGGGTGTTGCGCCTCTTTTAATTAGGGAAGGATTCACTGTAAAAAATCGGAGTGGGATTGGAACTTAGTGGGAGGTCAGGAGGGTATCGGGTGGCTGCTTGTGTCATTATGAACATATACAGTATGTTACTTTTTCACAGTATAGTATACATGTTCATATGCTGTGAAAGAGATGTCTATGTGCCTGTTTCTTGGTCATCCATATATTGGATACTTTTTTCTAAATTGGACATTCCTGCTGCATGTAGTTTGTCCTTAGGTGACTATTTAACCAAGTATTTTAGGCTCCATGTCAGCAGGTCATGTTCTAACATATTAGTGGAACTTTAGAAGTCCTGACTTGGTGATCTGATTTCCGATTTAAGCATCCTTTCTATAATAGAAACATGATGGTACATAAAGACCAAATGGCCCATCCAGTCTGTCTTTCTATGTCTCGTCCATTAGAATTGTGATTTTCAACCCTCTCAATTGAAAACCTTGTCAATCAGGTTTTCAGGATCATCACAATGAATATGAATGAGGAGGTTAATGCAAATCTATCTCATACATATTCATTGGGATAAACCTGAAAACCCAACTGGCTAAGTGTATCTCTAGGAGAAGACTGAAAAGACAGCATTTAAGACTTGGGAGATGAGACAGGCTTTCAACTGTTTCCTGAAGCAGAGGTAGACAAAGCCTTCTGGGAGTGAGTTCCAGAGTGTAGGAGCTGCTCCTAAAAAGGTTTGCTGGTGGGCGTCACATTGTGTGATTTCCATTGGAGAGGGTGTGTTTAGGAATGCTTCTTAGGAGATGCACAGAAAGAGATCATATTCGAGTACTCTGGCCCATTTCCTTTAAGGGTCTTGAACATGAGGCAATATCAGCACTTGAACTAATAGTCATTTAATTGATGTAGCCAGCAACGGTTAAGAGAAGTTTTCATGTTGCTTTTTTAGCAATCTTTTGATATTTTATTTAAATTTTATCTAGCATCCATGCAACAAGACTGTTTTACTCAGCTGGAAGCTAGGGTTCAATAGTTTTTTTTATGGGGAGGGTCTTAGATTTCACAGATTCTCATAAGTAAAAATGCTTGTAACAGAAATTAGGGAAGATAACAAGCAATTAAAAAAAAAAAAAAAAGCGATATTAAACAAAACAATTTTCCCACCTTCTTTTAAATCCTCAAAATTACAAGACCCAGAAGGATGACATATTTTTAAAGGTATAATAGTTGCAAAGACAGCTTGTCTTGTATTGTAGAAACCTCCAAGGCCATACGGATAATATTTTCTGAGTGAACAAATGTCAGCAAAATTCTTCCAGCTGAGTGCAGATGTGAGAACTGTCATTTTCTCTAAGGACAGTCGATATAACACAATATGCTGTCACATTTAATCACTGTGTGGAAGAAAAATACATGCACAATCTGACCTACTTTCCAGTATAACTTCTCTACAAACTAGTCATTACTTAAATACAGTCTGAATTAATTAAGAGAACAGAAAAAATATACTTTCAAAATAGTACATTTATAGCATATTCACCAGAATATATATCATAAAACTAACTATTTTTTTGTTTTTACGAATATGCAATTCAAACTTTAGTATTCGGAATTACTTATGTCACCGATTTCTGGTGAATGGGTACCAATTCCATCCCACTTATGGATTCTTAAGTCACTGGTCAAACAGATTTTCTAGTTCCACATATATGTGCAGGGATCTTTTATGTAGGTGTGTGCTGGTACTAAGTACTGACACCTTTTCTGTTACCTGCTTTTATTACCCCTTCAGTTCCTAATTACAAAAGTAAGGTGTTACCATGTCTCATTGCAGATAAATATTCCCACCACAAGAGAACACACAAGATACATGTTTAAAGATTCCCTTGCCAGTTGTTCTTAACTACAGGGCTGCTGAAATGACTGCCCTGCAGCACTAAAGAAATGTCAGGAAGGGGGTTACCATGGTGGCCACCAACTTCATTGCCACCCAAGCATGACCCTGCTTGCCAAGGCCCCTGAAAAGTACATGGATCAAGGGCAGTAGTGTGGGCTATGTAATCTTTGAATACGATATTTGGTTAGGTTTAGCTGGACAGTGTTTCATATGTGTAGCAGATAGAAAATAAAAAAATCAAATTTATCTAATTCCCAAACTTATACAGAAAATATTGTGAATATCAACTTCAGTGAGGCCTTAAAGCCACTGCCACAAGTAAAACAATGTTTTATTTATAAATTGGGCTATTTGCAAATTGCCTAAGCTTCTGACAACTTTTACGTATAATTAGTAGAGACATATCCTAGGACAAAGTTAGGGGAGAGATTTCAAAAATACAAATGTTTTAGCTGAAGTAACCACATATAAAGGATGTGCAAAAGTTTACAGGTACATTACTTTACAAACTATTTTGCTAAAATGTGGGTTACATGAAACATGCTGTTCTAAGTGGTGGTCTTCTGATATACCTCCCCCCACCCCCTTTATGAAGCCGTGTTAGCATTTTTTTAATGCCGGCTGTAGCAGTAAAAGCTCCGAAGCTCATAGAATTCCTAAAACTTCAAAAACGGGGGGGGGGGGGGGGGGGGGGAGGGAGGAGTTTGGCTGTGGTGACCTTTGTGCCAAGGACTTGTTAACTGGTGAAAGTGCACCACAGTTAGGATAAGGAATTTTTGGAAACATTATTGGGATTAGGTTATTTGACTTACCGTATTTTCACGCATATAACGCGCGCGTTATACACGATTTTACAAACCGAGTAAAACCATGCGTGTTATATTTGTGAGCGCGTTGTACACATTTTTTTTTACATAGTTCCCCCCCGACGTCCAATTCACCCCCCGCAGGACCGCTCACACCCCCACCCCGAAGGACCGCTCACACTCGCACTTGCACCCGCACCCCCACCCCGAAGGACTGCTCGCACTCGCACTTGCACCCACACCCGCACCCCCACCCCGATGGACCGCTCGCACCCCCACAGCCTCCCCACCCCCCCTCATCATGAAGAAGCTGCCTACCGTTGTCCTGCTGCTTCCTCTGCCGGCGGTCCCGCCCCCTTCTCTGAGCCCTGCGTCTGCGCTGCTTCCTCTTCCGGCGGTCCCGCCCTTTCTCTGACATCAGAGAAAGGGCGGGACCGCCGGAAGAGGAAGCAGCGCAGATGCAGGGCTCAGAGAAGGGGGCGGGACCGCCGGCAGAGGAAGTAGCAGGACAACGGTAGGCAGCTTCTTCATGATGGGGGAGGGGGAGGCTGTGGGGATGCGAGCGGTCCATTGGGGTGGGGGTGCGGGTGCAGGTGCAAGTGTGAGTGCGAGCGGTCCTTCGGGGTGGGGGTGCAGGTGCAAATGCAAATGGTCCTGCGAGGTGGTGAATCGAACGTCGGGGGGGCATCAGGCTTTCAGGGTGGGGACAGGACTTCAAGGGGGGACAGGACTTCAAGGGGGAGAGGAGAGTCGGGGCGGGCGAAAGGAGAGTCGGGGCGGCCAGAGGAGAGTCAGGGCGGGCGAAAGGAGAGTCGGGGCGGCCAGAGGAGAGTCAGGGCGGGCGAAAGGAGAGTCGGGCGGCGACGGGAGAGTCGGGGCGGCATGCGCGGTATACAGGTTTGCGCGGTATATAAAAATTTCTTTACATAAATTACAGTTTCCCGCACACTATACCCATGTGCACGTTTTACACGGGTGCGCGGTATATGAGTGAAAATACGGTATTTACAAGGACCAACAGAACAACCTTGCAGTAGAGGTATAGGAGATAAAAATAGCAACAAAATTCAAGAAAACTTTGGATATGAACAAAAGATCTCAAATATAAACTAAATCCCACTTAAGGGTATTCAAACAAAATCATGGAGTAAAATGGTCTCAGTAACCTGCTTGGATAGGGATAATGCAATCCCAGGATATCTCAATCCAATACCAAGTCATTCAAGGTTCAAGATTACCATCACGGACCAGATTACCTCTGCCTCCTATTTTGTGTAACCAATTTTTACTGTATATGAATAAATTATTCTTTTTCAATTTTTCTTTTATATACAACAAATCAACACTTATCTTAAAGTGTGCAGAGTGTTGTCAAGCCTAACAGCGACCCATTTTGCTGCTAAACACAGCTTTTTCAAGGATTTTCAGGACACTTAATTTTGAAATCCCGCCTCAGGGCTATTTTTTCTGCTGCCGGATATTGACTCAGTATGGACATATGTAGCATCATGAATCAACAAAAGGTTTATGAGTGGGTGAAAAGATTTAAAGCGGGAAGAACAGGTGTAACTGACAAAGGTCATTCTGGTCACCCATCAACATCACATCCCGAGGTATAACGGTGTCTCAATTGGCTGTAAATTTTATATCAGTTATGGATCTGCATTTGCAATAATGCTTGATGATTTGGGATACAGGAAAGTCTGCGCACAATGGGTTCCCAAACAACTTACTTATCTGCACAAGGAACAGCTTGTGGAGATAGCAACCCAGTTCCTGAGATGGTATGAAGAAGATCCGAGTATTCTGGAGAGAATTGTCACCAGTGATGAGACATGGGTGCATCCCTACAACCTGAAAAGCAAAAGACAAAGCATAAAGTGGAGACATCTATGTTCTCCAGCGAAGAAATTCAGTTGTCAGCCCTCCTCCAAGAAAATCATGTTAACCTTCTTTTGGGACATGAAGGGGCTTTTTCTGGTGCATTTCCAAAACAGTCTTGCTACACCATGACAATAGATGTCCTCAAAGCATCAGCGACAGAAGAAACAGTGCAACAGCTTGGGTTTGAACATCTTCCACATCCTCCTTACAGTCCAGCTCTGGTGCCTAGTGATTATCACATCTTCGGTCCACTGAAAGAGATTTTGTGAGGTCATAGATTCACCTCCGATGATGAAGTAAAGGAAGCGGTGCTCACCTGGGTTCAGAAGCAGCCGAAACACTTCTCTGCAGGAATGCAGAAGCTAGTTGAACAATACAACAAATGCTTCATCTTGCATGGGGTCTATGTGAAAAAGTGATATGTTCAATTGCTCAGTTGCTTCTATTAAAGCCATTAAATGTATTTTGCCTTTATTTTTTGATTTACCCTTGTACATAGATTTTACAGTCCTTATCTACATATTAACGTAATAGTTGATGGCAGATAATGACCAAAATGGCCCATCTAATCTGCCAGTAATGTGGTTAGGGTTGTAACTTCTGCCTATCTCTTCTTTGAGAGGGAAGAAGGCATTTCCCTGCTATTCTGAGGTCAGGTGCCTAATGCCCGGCTTTTATCTTCTTACTGCAAAGGCAACCTCTATGTTTATCCTATACCAATTTTGTTTTCTTTTAAAAATAAATCTTTTTTGAATTCCCTTTGTTTCTACCACCTACTTAGGAAGAAATTTCTAGGCATTTCTTCACAGAAAGGATAGCAGATGTTTTCTGAGGCTGCTTCTGAATTTCTGAATCTCTCTCCTTTCGGCTTCAAATCGAGTTTCCTAATTGTTCAGCTTCTTTTCCTTCTTCTTTCCAAAGTCTATCTTGGCCTGCCTTATTACTGGTACTCTTTTATATCTAACTTGCCAATGCTCATCCCTGTTTGCTTCATTATACTCTTCCATCCATTTCTTGAAGGATGCCCTTGTCACTTCTCCATTAATCACACTGGCAATTGTTTGGTCTTCCTTTGACCGCAGTTATTTCAGCCAAAGAGGGTAACACTAGCTATTAGGGTGTAGGGTGTCATAATTTATTTCTCAATTAGAATGTACATTTTTGTGGATATCTTTTGTTTCATGAGTAAATCAAGTAAACTTTTTGTTGTTTACCTGCAATTGTATCACTTTCTTTTCCAGAGATTAAAAAAAAAAAAGATTTGACATTGACTTGTGAACATTTCTTAAGAAAGAACTACATATTTCATGGGGTGTCCTAATTTTTTCACATGACTGTACACTACAATGAACATTATCATTAACTTAAATACACAGATGTAAGTGTGTCTTGCTAGGATGAGTGTGGCCTAGTTCAGTACATGTGCGCACACATAATGTTACCAGTCTAGTAGAGTCTTTGTAAATGTTGCAGCTATCTTGTGTTGGGTACTATGATCCTCAGTGTCTGCGTCTCTATTGGCTGCTGAAGTCAGCTCATAAACTCAGAACTCTGAAGCACCTACTACGTTGACTATAAACAAATCAATAATGGAAAACCCTGATCTAAAGAAACAGGGGACTTGGCAGAGGGAGGAAGGCTAACTAAATGCAAAAAAAAAATCAAGAGAAAAGCGGGGGCTGTTCCTCACTAGCCCACCCAACAGCAGTTTCTGCTATGTCATAAGAACATAAGAATTGCTGCTGCTGGGTCACACCAGTGGTCCATCATGCCCAGCAGTCCGCTCAAGCGGCGGCCCATAGGTCAAAGACCAGTGCCCTAATTGAGACTAGCCTTACCTTGTCTAACTTTGTCTTGAATCTCTGGAGGGTGTTTTCCCCTATAACAGTCTCCAGAAGAGTGTTCCAGTTTTCTACCACTCTCTGGGTGAAGAATAACTTCCTTACGTTTGTACGGAATCTATCCCCTTTTAACTTTAGAGAGTGCCCTCTCATTTTCTCTACCTTGGAGAGAGGGTGAACAACCTGTCTTTAGCTACTAAGTCTATTCCCTTCATTATTTTGAATGTTTCAATCATGTCCCTTCTTAGTCTCCTCTCTTCAAGGGAGAAGAGGTCCAGTTTCTCTAATCTCTCACTGTATGACAACTCCTCCAGCCCATTAACCATTTTAGTTGCTCTTCTCTGGACCCTTTCGAGTAGTACTGTGTTCTTCTTCATGTAAGGTGATCAGTGCTGGATGCAGTATTCCAGATGAGGGCGTACCATGGCCCGGTACAGCAGCATGATAACCTTCTCCGATCTGTTCATGATCCCCTTCTTAATCATTCTTAGCATTTTGTTTGCCTTTTTCGCAGCCGCCGCGCATTGCACGGATGGCTTCATTGACTTGTCGACCAGTACTCCAAAGTCTCTTTCCTGGGGGGTCTCTCCAAGTACTGCATCGGACATACTGTATTCGTATATAAGATTTTTGTTACCAATATGCATCACCTTACACTTATCCACGTTAAACCTCATTTGCCATGTTGCAGCCCATTTCTCGAGCGTGTTTATGTCCCATTAAAAGTCTTCGCAATCCTCCTGCGTCTTCACTACTCTGAATAACTTCGTATCGTCTGCAAATTGAATCACCTCACTCGTCATACGAATTTCCAGGTCGTTTATAAATATGTTGAAGAGTACGGATCCAAGCACCGAACCCTATCCCTCTCAGTTGGCTGTTCCCAACCTTACTGCACTGACTACAACCACTGGCTAACTAGCACTAACCCCAGAGGCAGACTCTAAAACAGGCTTTAAGCAGAGTTTTTGAGGTGGGGGGCAGGCTTAAGCAAAATCCTCAGAGGACAGGCTCAAAGCAAAGTTCTCAGAGAAGCGGGGTGTGGCTGCTTGGGGCTCACCTGAGATGCTTCTCCTTTCTCCTCAGAGATCTCACATCTAGTTCCCCTCCCTGCTTCCATCTGGATTCGCTCTCTCTCCCCTGTAGCGCAGTGTCTCAGTGGTCGTCTCTCTCTCTCTCTTTTGCAGCCCCTGCTTCTAGCTGGGTTCTCTCTCTCTCCCCTGTAGCGCAGTGTCTGTGCAGTTGGGCTCTCTCTCTTCTGCAGCCCCCTCCTCTCTCTCTACCTTCTCACTTCAGCCCCTCTGCCCTTTCAGCTTCTCCAAAGGCTCACCTCTTCCAATAGCAACTCCCTTTTTTTTTTTTAGCCTGCAGCTTCACTTCATTCCAGCTGGTGGCTCGTCTTCTGTTTCCAGCTTGACTGCTACTCTCCCACTTGCCTGGGCTGGTCCTTCTCATTCCATGCTGCTTGCTGCTCTCTCAGGGCCCGCCTGCTCCCTCTCTCTCCAGCTGCATGGCTCCTCACTGCCCTGCTTCGTGGTCCCTTCTTCTTCCCAGTCTCCCTTGGAGTTCTTCTCCTCCCTGGTGTCCAATAGGTGCAGGTTATTGTTGCTAGGCAGTGACTCTCCTTCTTCTTTCTTCAATTTGCTCAAATTTTTTGCCAGTCTGAGTGATTGGCCAGCTCCTCCTTCAGTACTGTCTTTTTCTTTTGCTGGGCCCCTGATTGGCCCAGCACTCTCAGCCCTCCCCTGGGCTCCTGGGTTCTCTTATTTACAGTCTGAAGGGGTGAGAATGATTGTGCTCATCTTTCTGATTTTTAAAACACCTCAAAATCAACAAATTTGATCTTTGAAGCTTGGTTTCTTAATTTGCTCCTCTTAGATGTGCAGCTTTGTAAAATCCAGCACTCACATGTTTTATTTAGAGAATGACAGAGGGAAAATGTTTGTCCCCCATCTCCACCTCATCCTCTCAAACTCAGACTTTCATCCCCACCCTGTCCCTGCAACAATACAAAGCCCCACTTGTAGCAAGCAATTGTGTGTTATCTAAAATGATGAAAATAGTGCTATGGAGTTTGAGTTTGGGAGGGACAGGATAGGGATGGGGTTGCAGGGGCAGGATGGAGATGGGATAGGAATGGGGCAAGCTTTGTCCCCATGTCCTTCTCTAGAATTGTGATACTTAAATAGCGACATCTACACTTTACATGTGAAAATGCCAGCCCTAGTGCATATAAAGCCTCAAGTCAAAGCTACTCTTTTCTTCAACATAGTTTTCACTATGCTACATGGCTATCATAATGCACTTATTTTTACTGTGGTTTTATTGTGTTTTTCAAAAAGACTCTGCATTCAGGAGGCCTTTTGTAGAATAGGCTGAAAATTGTGAATACCCTGACTTTGATGTCCCTTTTCTGATCCAGACACCCTATACAAAATTGGGCTTTGTACCTATTTTGCTTATTTTGGAAGACTATTCTTTATAAGAACATAAGAAGTTGCCTCCGCTGAGTCAGACCATAGGTCCATCCTGCCCAGCGGTCCGCTCCCGCGGTGGCCCATCAGGCCCATCGCCTGAGAAGTGATCTATACCTATCTATACCCTTCAATCCCTTTTTCTTCAAGGAATCTATCCAAACCTTCTTTGAAACCATTTAATGTTTTGCTGCCTACAACAGCCTCTGGAAGCGCGTTCCATGTATCCACCACCCTCTGAGTGAAAAAGAACTTCCTAGCATTTGTTTTAAACCTGTCCCCTTTCAATTTCTCCGAGTGCCCCCTTGTACTTGTGGTGCCCCACAATTTGAAAAATCTGTCCCTGTCTACTTTTTCTGTGCCCTTCAGGATCTTGAAGGTTTCTATCATGTCTCCTCTAAGTCTCCGCTTTTCTAGTGAGAAAAGTCCCAACTGCTTCAATCTGTCGGTATATGGGAGATTTTCCATTCCCTTTATCAGTTTAGTCGCTCTTCTCTGTACTCCCTCAAGTACTGCCATGTCCTTCTTGAGGTACGGCGACCAGTACTGGACACAGTACTCCAGATGCGGCCGCACCATTGCACGATACAGCAGCATGATGACTTCCTTCGTCCTGGTCGTAATACCCTTCTTAATGATACCCAACATTCTGTTTGCTTTCTTTGAGGCTGTGGCGCACTGCGCCGATGCCTTCAGTGTTGCGTCTACCATCACTCCCAGGTCTCTCTCCAGGTTACTGACCCCTAGCGGTGTTCCCCCCATTCTGTACGTGAACATCGGGTTCTTTTTCCCCACGTGCATGACCTTGCATTTCCCTATGTTAAAGCTCATTTGCCACTTTTCGGCAATTGAAATTCCAGTTCTAAACTTTTAGCTTGAATACATAGACCACAACTGGACAGATGATACCCTAATGCAAAACACTTTGAACATCCCCAGGCTACACACCCAGAATTAGAAACAAATGCTCTCAGTCCTGTGTCAGCAGCCTATAATGCTACCAAACATTAAACCCCAGTAGAGGGAAAGTGCTTACAAAAGGTCAGATAAACCAGTAAAATCCCTTTAAAAATGACTGTAGACTACAGTACTGGATAAGAGAACATTCACACTTCTATACTTACAAAATGCTACACATTCAAAAATCACAGTTACACTTTCCATACTGTGAATTGCATAGTTTATTCTTAGCTGCTCTGAATCCATGGCACATTGCTTCCTTGACCTCATTTTCCTTAGTAATCTGTAAGGGAAACAGAATGATATTTGATATACTGCCTTTCTGTAATTACAATCAAAGCAGTTTACATATCACTACATATGCTGGTACTTATCTTTTACCTGGGGTAATTGGGGGGGAGTTATATTTATTTTATTTCTTTCTTCCATTTGTGCGTTGCACATACCTATACAAGCTCTTGGCGCCTTTACAGAGGAAGGGGTTAGAAGAGGGTAGGGAGGACAATGGAGGGCAGGAAGATACAGGAGGAGAAGAGGATACAAGTGATTAGGTGTCAAATAGATGAGTTTTCAGTTTCTTCCGGAATTTGGTACGGTTGGGTTCCATCCTGGTCATTTCAGTAAGGTCATTCCAAGTTTTTACGCCTAGCAAGGTGAGCATGGATTGGAAAACATGTTTGTATTGCAGATTTTTTGTGGAAGGGAGATTTAGAAGTATTCTGTTGAGGATTCTGCGGGAAGTAGACCATGCCTTGGAAAAGAGCTGGATAAGAGGAGCCGCGGAGTTTCCATAAAATATATGGTAAAAGATATGACTTGTCCAGAGTTACAAGTTGTATTGGGAACTGAATGCACTTCCCCTGTTTCACAGGCTACTTCTTCACTCCACTGTAGTACCATGCCCTACACCAAAAATGCTGCTCTGGAGTTTATCCAAGAAAAGGAGCAGAGTGTGCCTGGTCTTCAAAACCCTTGCCTTGTGTATTGGTAGCATGGAATATTGCTACACCTTGGGTTTTGGTAAGGTACTAGTGACCTGGATTGGCCACCATGAGAACGGGCTACTGAGCTTGATGGACCATTGGTCTGACCCAGAAAGGCTATTTTTATGTTCTTCTTTATTGGTAGCAATTAAAATATGTGCAAACAGTCTAAAAAAAAGTCACATAAATACGGTGGATAATAATTTCAAATCATGGAGTTTATTCCATCTCAGTGCTGACTCCATTGATGTAGCTTGTTCAGACTACTGACTGCAATCTGCTTGGGATTTGTGGGTTGGATGAAAGCCTGTGTATTATTTTTTTTTAAATATGAGGGTTCTTCAAAATGTTTCCGCACTTTCATATTTTCATGGGAAACGATTGAGGTAGGAGAAGTGGTAAAAGAGTGTGTCATAGAATGTCATGTGACTAGTCAGTCAGGAAAAACAGGGTGATTATGTGGAAATGTGATGTAATTTGCTTTTGACATATTTAATAAATAGTATTTAAGAAAATAACAAGTGTGAAAAGGTTTTGAAGACCCCTCGTATATAGATTACCGTTATTTGTACTGCATCTACAAGTTTTCAATGGTTTTGTAAGATATTTCCCTTTTACAGCACACAAACATCTTTCACATTGGCACATGTTAGGAAAACCCCTTCATTCAAAGACAGAGAAATCTACAAAGAATACATTATAGTTTCATATAAAAACATAGAAACATGACAGCAGATAAAGGCCAAACGGCCCATCTAGTCTGCCCATCTGCAATAACCATTCTCTCTCTGAGAGATCCCACGTGGCTATCCAGGCCCTCTGTTTCTACCACCTCTTCCGTGAGACTGTTCCATGCATCTACCACCCTTTCTGTAAACATGTATTTCCTCAGATTACTCCAGATTACTCTTAACTTCATCCTATGCCCTTAACTTCATCCTATTGCAGAGTTTCCTTTCAAATGAAAGAGACTCAACTCCTGCACATTTATATTACGTAGGTATTTAAACGTCTCTATCATATCTCTCCTCTCCCACCTTTCCTCCAAAGTATACAGATTGAGATCTTTAAGTCTGTCCCCATATGCCTTATGATGAAGACCATGCACCATTTTAGTAGCCTTCCTCTGGACCAACTCCATCCTTTTTATATCTTTTTGAAGGTGCGGCCTCCAGAATTGTACACAATATTCTAAATGAGGTCTCACCAGGTCTCTCCATGCCTCTTCTTATGTAACCTAGCATCCTTCTAGCTTTCGCCGTCATCTTTTCAACCTGTTTGGCCACCTTAAGATCATCACATACAATCACACCCAAGTCCCGCTCTTCCGTTCTCATATGTGTGAATATGCATGTATGCAACATATGCAATGACTTCGCAGGTATGGAACAGACAGGCAAAAGAAGAACACCTCGCCTTGGGATACAGACAGAAAAAACAGAAGGCAAGTGAGAAGTCCTTTCTACCAATAACAAAATCTTTATTTGAAAATATAGTCCTAACAAGGATCCTAGCTTCAGCATGTGAACAACGCTTTCCTCAGGGGACACTAAATAAACATATAAACAAAAATAGAACACATGTAAAATTTAAAAACACATGCAAAATATAAGAAATAGTTGTATGTACAATCATAAAGACATGCACATGTAAGAAAACATACACTGAGTACATTACTAAAACCAATGTATCAGAACAGAGCCATACTAAACGGTATCTATCACAAAGATTTAAAACGCTTGCAGCTTGTTCAAAATACGGCCATTAAAATAATCTCGGGAGCAAAAAAATATGATCATGTTACCCCTTTGCTCCAAAAGGCCCACTGGTTACCAGTTTCACACAGGGTAACTTACAAAATCGCTCTTTTGGCATTTAAAACAATGCAGACCAACTCACCAGCTTTCATAGATAGACTTCTGATCCCATACGACCCCCCAAGAACTCTAAGATCCATCTCTCAATATAACCTTCATATTCCCTCTTTAAAAATCATTGGTACACGTCGCACCACTACGTTTTCTGTTACAGCCCCTACAATCTGGAACACTCTGCCTTTGTATATAAAAATGGAAAAAAACTTAAAAACTTTTAAAAGCAATTTAAAGTGCTTTCTTTTTAACGACGCTTTTAATTGAACCACTTCTCCTCAACTATTAATTTTTTTCTGTTCCCCTGGTCCTAAGTGTTTTTCCCTTAAATGTTCCTCACTTTTCTATTACAAGTGTATTTCTTCCCACTTATCCTTATGTTTCTATGGCAAATAGGTCAACATTTACCCAGTTTGTACGGTCTGTATTCCTGTAGTTTACTATAGGAAAGTATGTTTAATCGTCATTTTTGTGAAATGTTAATACTTTTTACTCTGTACAACGCTTTGAAGTATCGAAAAGGCGTTTAATCAAAATTGAATAAACTATATAATGAAACCATAGCTGAAACATACGAATTAAAAGCAAAATCATTGTTGAATATATTGCCCAACAGACATATTAAATCAGAACCATTGTTAGGCAATATGAGAGAAAAAAGAGATGTCGCTTGTACTTTTTAAGATAGACAAAATATAGAACAAGCGTGATGCAAAATAGAGAAACCAAGGAAATGGACATTAGAACACTATACCAAAGGACACTATGCCATAGAACCCAAGGTTGTTAACCAAAGAAGTGGATAGAACCAGCTTGTGTGCTTTAATAGAACAATCACCATAATAAAATACAAGATAAAAAAATATATGACAACTCCGAATGTGCATAAAATTTTGCATCAAAAATTGAAAGCAAAGGGAACTCACGAGTGAAAATGAACATGAAGCAAAGGGCAGCGAGTACCTGATGCTGGAATTGTTTGCCCACTGAAAATAGTGACTAAACAAAAAGACAGCACATTGCAAATAATTTTTTTCACTTAAAGGTTTTATTTTTATTAATGATCTTTTCTGAAAGCAGACAACATGGAAATATAGGACAGTTTCCTTGCACTCATAACATATTAGGCCATAGGGATTGCAAGAAAAAAAATTGCTTCATCTTTCATTTTGTTTAGGTAGAGAGGGGGCTTGGGGTGTTTGGTTTTATTATTTGCATTGTTTCATATCATAGGCATTAAAGCTACACAGAGCCCATTAAGGGGCTCGTTTTCAAAGCATTTAGACACAAGCATTTAGTTCCAAGCAAAGCATCTCTCTTTTCTAGTGCAAGGGAGATCATTGGGAGATGTTATAAAATATTTAATAGCTAGACTCAGATGCCTTGAGCTGTATGATGCACCATGGTTTTGAAGATCTTATAGTCTGATAAAATAGGTTCATGGACCAGTTAAACTAAACTAAACTAAAAACTTAGCTTTGTATACCAGATCATCTCCAAACAAGGAGCTCGATTCCGTTAACAGTATTTAAAAAAAAGGAAAATCAATATGAAGGGAAAAAGAGCCAGTGAGTGAGAGAAAGCAAAGCTAGGAAAGATTTCTAAGGTGGTTAGAAGACAAAATAGTTTTTACAGCCTTATGAAAAAATTGAAAGGAACTAGAGACCCTTAGAATATGGGGAATTCTATTCCAGAATTCTGTTAGTTTGAAAGTAAAGGATTGGCTGAGGTTCCTAGTTGATTTTATTCCCTTAATTGAGGGAAAGGAGAGCTTATATCGTTGGGTGCTTCTTGCAGGACAGGATCTATAAGCATTCCAAGATAAAGGGACAATAAAAGCAAAGATACCATGAAGGATCTTGAAGGCAATACAGACACATTTGAAATGAATCTTGCAATAGACTGGAAGCCAGTAAAGTTGTAGGAGCAATGGAGACACATGATCAAATTTACTTTTTCCAAAGATCAGCTTAGCAGCAGTATTTTGTATTAATTGGAGTCTATGCAAGGAGTTATGCATAAGAAGCTCCCTTTCTTCCATGTTCCTATACCCTCAGTTGCTTTCAAGTCCCACCCCCACCCCTTTATCTTGCTGAGGATAAGGCAGTCCATGCCTGTATTCAGAGGTCCCAAAGAAAGGAACATTTTGTCTGCACTGTACTCCTCTCTACCCATCCAACATCATAATACCTTTTTATGCCAAGGTTGGCTAAAACCATTATGCCTTGCTGTCCCTAATTTGCACTATCCCCCTCTTTTACTAATGCATAGCGTAGGTTTTAGCACCAGCAGCAGGAATTCTATGAGCATCGGAGCAGTTACCACCAATGCCAGTGCTAAAACCCATGCTATGCGTTAGTAAAAGAGGGGTTATGTTCTTAAAAATTATTTTGTATGATTTTTTTCACTCTTCATTCCTTCTCTCCTCTTCCCCACAGCTCATCAGTCATTCATTATAAGGCAGTACCTCCTTGCCTGTCTCCTCCATGACTACCACCTAAGCCAGGGATTTTCCCATTTCTTGTCGGTCCTTCAATTTCCCTTTGTTGAAAAAGTCATATTTTGTCGTCTTTATCCCTTTCATTTTTGCCCTGAGATACATAATGAGACTACACCTTTAATGAATCAAACTCTCTATTCTCATGAATAATAAACCTGCTGTCTCTTGAGATAGGGGCTCAGTTTTTCTGGCTGTGGGACCTCAGTTATGGAACTCCCTTCCAAAACAATTGGGAATGATTGAGTCCTTGAGTTCATTTAGAAAACTTTTTTAAAGCACATCTGTTCTCTCAGGCATTTTTATGAATTAAAACAGAAATTTTAGACATTGTTCAGGTTTTTGAATTCTGTACATCTTGAAGAGTAGTATGTTTTAATGTTATGTCTAGTCTATGTATGTATGTTGTAAACCACTCTATATGTAAGAACGCATTGAGAATACTGTTATGATAGCATAGGACCATTCATACCACATTAACACAGAACACTCATTAATATCACACCATCAATATAAGAAATTATAAAACAACGGAGAAAAATAAACCTCAAGTGTGAGAGGCCGGGACTACACAAGTACCCGAGTCTATTCACATCATCACTGGTTTATAAAAAAACTCCGTGTACATTTAAATCAATACTTTTTCATTCACACTCAATAACTTCTTAAGAGTTTTCAAAGAAATTTTTTTCAAAAGTGTTTCAGAGTAATATATAAAGACATATTCATGGCATGAACCAGATCCCAAACTAATCATAAACAGCACGAGGGCTACAGCTCAGCTAAACAGGTGTATGCAATTGTTGAGGCATGGAAATTTGGAGCACAAGAATGAGAACAAGCAACAACTCATCTGAAAAAACGGAGTGTCCCGAACGATTCTCAGTCCTTTATCCCGACAGAAAAGTCCTTCTGTTTCGCCTAAAAGGCTACTTCAGGGGAGAAATCCAATGTCCAAAAAATCTCCTGCTTCTTCCAACGCCACAAATGTGCAGCTGGCTCCTCTCAAGATAGTACTGGGACTGCGAGACGCGCCCGGTTCGAATAAAAAAACTTACGAACCGGGCGTCTTGACGTCATCACACAAACGTGATGCGTGATAGGCTAAGCCCCAGCCATTCACACACCAAAACAAACTTATCTGTATTATAAACAGATTTAAGATTAGCGATCTTAAAGTTCTAAAGACAGTATAACGTTCAGAAGAAAGGTTGCCATTCATAACACGTATTCAGACCCTTAGGCTCTAAAGTTTGTAAACAATTAATCCATAACTGTTCTTTCTGCCAGAGCACTCTCCTAATGTCTCCTCTCCTTAAAGATATAGCCAACTTCTCAATCACACAACATTTTAAATTCTCAAACTTATGATCCTGTTGAACACAATGAGCTACAATCGGGGCCGTCAGCTTACGGGTATTTAAACAACTCTTGTGTTCCGTCATTCTCACTGTTAAAGTACGTGAGGTTTGGCCTACATAAAGCAAGGCACAAGGACATACCAGAACATATATAATGTTCGTGGATTGACAAGTGGAGGTGTGGCGTAAGCTGTAATTCTTACCATCGCTCGGATTAATAAAGCTCAAGGTAGTCATCATGATATTACAGTTGGAGCAATGGCCACAAGGGCCATGTCCCATTATATTATCTATATTATCCATATTATCTAAATTAAAGTTTTCTTTAGATGTGTGACATAACCAATCACTCAAATTCCTATTCCTAGATTGAGAGAAAATAAATTTCTTATTTGCAAAACAGGGAAGTGTTTTGAGTAATGGAAGGTGTCTTTTATATCTATTAATGATAGACTGTGACATTCGAGTTTGTTTTATTACACATGGAATCAAATCCTCTTCTTCTTGTGTCCTTCTATATTCCAATAAGTTTTCTCTCGGATTGTGTAAGGCACGTTTCTTTGCTTTTTTAACTACTGCATATGGATAATCCCTAGATAATAATCTTTGTTCTAAGATTCTAGATTCTTGAATGAATCTGTCTGTAGTATTACATATTCGCCGATATCTTAGGAACTGAGCAAACGGAATACTCGTTTTTAAGTGAACAGGATGCATACTGTCAAATTTCAACAAAGTATTTCTGTCAGTAACTTTGCGAAAAATAGATGTTTCAAAACCACCTTTATTCTTCTGAACTAAAACGTCTAAAAAACTGATCTTCTCCATGCTATGTGACATTGTAAATTTGATGGATCGATGACATTGATTAATTAATGTTTCAAACTCCTGAAGTTGTTGCAAAGTGCCCGACCATATCACAAAGATATCGTCAATAAAACGCCACCATTTAATTACATGTTGAAACTCAGATAATGTATAGATGAATGATTCTTCAAACCATGACATATAAAGGTTAGCAATTGTGGGTGCAAAAGATGCACCCATTGCTATCCCTGAAAGTTGTTGATAAAATTCCCCATTGAAGATGAAATAATTATTCTTCAGAGCAATAGTGCTCAGTTCTTTTAGGAAATATGTATAGTTGCTATCTATATCTGGTTGAGAATTCCATAAAGACTCTAATACTGAAAGAGCTTCCTCCTGTGGAATGCTTGTATATAATGCGCAGACATCAAATGTCACTAGTATATAATCTTTAAGGGAACCAAATTCGAGATCATTTAGCAGCTTCAAAAACTGAGTAGTATCTTGTATATAGGATCTAATATCTTTCAGAAAACATTGAAGCTTTTTATCAATAAATTTACTGGTTTTTTCCAACAATGAGTCCCGAGCAGATACGATGGGTCGACCAGGGGGCCGTTGGATGTTCTTATGCACCTTCGGAAGCAAATAAAATATAGGAACTTTAAAATGTTGCGGGGTCAGAAAGTTAAACTCTTTTTTTGTTATGTAATTTTGTTGCATTGCTTTAGAACTAATCTCAGCGATTAAAGAGAAAATTCCTAAAGATGGATCACATTATAATCTCAAATATGTTTCTTCATTTAGCAATTGAGCATTAGCTTCTGCAATATACAAATCTGTACCCCAAACAACCACGGCACCCCCTTTGTCCGCTCGTCTGATAACAATAGTGGGATCTCTACTCAGTTGTTGTAAGGCGATCCATTCTGTTGACGACAAATTATAAGATTTTCTCTGAGTCTTGGTATTTTCCTCAATATGTTGAAGTTCTTGAGTCATTAAATTTTTAAAGGCTTGTATTATAGGGTTTACTGGCCCCGGAGGATTCCATCTAGATTTCGGTTGAACGCAAGAAGTATCCCGTTCAGAACTGGGATGTTCATGAAAGAAAGCACAAAGGTTCAATCTCCTTAAGAACTTTTCCAAATCTATTTGAGCTTGAAAGGAATTATGAGCTACCATAGGAACAAAGGTCAAACCTTTGGACAATAAAGATGTCTCTTCAGCAGTCAATATTCTATCAGAAATATTGATGACAATCAATTCCGTCTCTTCTGTGATCTGCCTCGTGTTCGTCCTCGGTGAGTGCCTCTGCTTCGAATGTTTCTTCCTCCTCTCATTGGACCTGTAATTTGTTTGTTCTGGCCTGAATCCCCATCCGGGTCTTCTGATGTAGACATACCATCACTAACAGAATTCTCCGAGGAATCACCTGAAGTGTTAAACCTAACTGTTTTCTGTTTATAATTAATATTCATCCATCTATATACATATCCGGATTGATAGTCTTTCTCATCCCTTTGAAATTTTTTCAGCTTACTAGTTCTTATTTCTCTACGGAGCCTATCCATTTTTAACTTTGAATCTGCTAATTTATTTTCAAAATCCGCACTTTTACGTGCTTCAGTTAGAAGTTCTTCATGTTTTACTTTGGTCTCTTGAATCTTAGTTTGTAATGTTTTAATCAATAGTAGCATTAAGTCTAGAGAGCAACGATTCAGAATTTGATTCCATGTAGTAATAAAATCACTATTGTCCGTAAACATTTGTGGGGCTGTTCTCATTCTTAGGCCCCTTGGAATAAACTCGTGTTTACAATATTCTACTAGACTTGCACTTTGCAACTCCATCTGGATCAGTTGTTTCATTATTTTCTCAATGTCTAACCAAGCTAAATCAGTGTCATGTGTGTCTAAATTGGTGGATAAAGCTGGTGCTTGCAAAATCTCAGTCCTTTGACCATCTGAGAAGCCAAAGCCACTATCCCAGAGCTGTGCCATCGTAAATTTTCCAAGAAAAGTTGATATAACCAAATATATATGGGAATTCAATCGTATAAGTCAAACTATATGTAAGAACGCATTGAGAATACTGTTATGATAGCATAGGACCATTCATACCACATTAACACAGAACACTCATTAATATCACACCATCAATATAAGAAATTATAAAACAACGGAGAAAAATAAACCTCAAGTGTGAGAGGCCGGGACTACACAAGTACCCGAGTCTATTCACATCATCACATCACATCAAGAACTTCAACATATTGAGGAAAATACCAAGACTCAGAGAAAATCTTATAATTTGTCGTCAACAGAATGGATCGCCTTACAACAGCTGAGTAGAGATCCCACTATTGTTATCAGACGAGCGGACAAAGGGGGTGCCGTGGTTGTTTGGGGTACAGATTTGTATATTGCAGAAGCTAATGCTCAATTGCTAAATGAAGAAACATATTTGAGATTACAATGTGATCCATCTTTAGGAATTTTCTCTTTAATCGCTGAGATTAGTTCTAAAGCAATGCAACAAAATTACATAACAAAAAAAGAGTTTAACTTTCTGACCCCGCAACATTTTAAAGTTCCTATATTTTATTTGCTTCCGAAGGTGCATAAGAACATCCAACGGCCCCCTGGTCGACCCATCGTATCTGCTCGGGACTCATTGTTGGAAAAAACCAGTAAATTTATTGATAAAAAGCTTCAATGTTTTCTGAAAGATATTAGATCCTATATACAAGATACTACTCAGTTTTTGAAGCTGCTAAATGATCTCGAATTTGGTTCCCTTAAAGATTATATACTAGTGACATTTGATGTCTGCGCATTATATACAAGCATTCCACAGGAGGAAGCTCTTTCAGTATTAGAGTCTTTATGGAATTCTCAACCAGATATAGATAGCAACTATACATATTTCCTAAAAGAACTGAGCACTATTGCTCTGAAGAATAATTATTTCATCTTCAATGGGGAATTTTATCAACAACTTTCAGGGATAGCAATGGGTGCATCTTTTGCACCCACAATTGCTAACCTTTATATGTCATGGTTTGAAGAATCATTCATCTATACATTATCTGAGTTTCAACATGTAATTAAATGGTGGCGTTTTATTGACGATATCTTTGTGATATGGTCGGGCACTTTGCAACAACTTCAGGAGTTTGAAACATTAATTAATCAATGTCATCGATCCATCAAATTTACAATGTCACATAGCATGGAGAAGATCAGTTTTTTAGACGTTTTAGTTCAGAAGAATAAAGGTGGTTTTGAAACATCTATTTTTCGCAAAGTTACTGACAGAAATACTTTGTTGAAATTTGACAGTATGCATCCTGTTCACTTAAAAACGAGTATTCCGTTTGCTCAGTTCCTAAGATATCGGCGAATATGTAATACTACAGACAGATTCATTCAAGAATCTAGAATCTTAGAACAAAGATTATTATCTAGGGATTATCCATATGCAGTAGTTAAAAAAGCAAAGAAACGTGCCTTACACAATCCGAGAGAAAACTTATTGGAATATAGAAGGACACAAGAAGAAGAGGATTTGATTCCATGTGTAATAAAACAAACTCGAATGTCACAGTCTATCATTAATAGATATAAAAGACACCTTCCATTACTCAAAACACTTCCCTGTTTTGCAAATAAGAAATTTATTTTCTCTCAATCTAGGAATAGGAATTTGAGTGATTGGTTATGTCACACATCTAAAGAAAACTTTAATTTAGATAATATGGATAATATAGATAATATAATGGGACATGGCCCTTGTGGCCATTGCTCCAACTGTAATATCATGATGACAACCTTGAGCTTTATTAATCCGAGCGATGGTAAGAATTACAGCTTACGCCACACCTCCACTTGTCAATCCACGAACATTATATATGTTCTGGTATGTCCTTGTGCCTTGCTTTATGTAGGCCAAACCTCACGTACTTTAACAGTGAGAATGACGGAACACAAGAGTTGTTTAAATACCCGTAAGCTGACGGCCCCGATTGTAGCTCATTGTGTTCAACAGGATCATAAGTTTGAGAATTTAAAATGTTGTGTGATTGAGAAGTTGGCTATATCTTTAAGGAGAGGAGACATTAGGAGAGTGCTCTGGCAGAAAGAACAGTTATGGATTAATTGTTTACAAACTTTAGAGCCTAAGGGTCTGAATACGTGTTATGAATGGCAACCTTTCTTCTGAACGTTATACTGTCTTTAGAACTTTAAGATCGCTTATCTTAAATCTGTTTATAATACAGATAAGTTTGTTTTGGTGTGTGAATGGCTGGGGCTTAGCCTATCACGCATCACGTTTGTGTGATGACGTCAAGACGCCCGGTTCGTAAGTTTTTTTATTCGAACCGGGCGCGTCTCGCAGTCCCAGTACTATCTTGAGAGGAGCCAGCTGCACATTTGTGGCATTGGAAGAAGCAGGAGATTTTTTGGACATTGGATTTCTCCCCTGAAGTAGCCTTTTAGGCGAAACAGAAGGACTTTTCTGTCGGGATAAAGGACTGAGAATCGTTCGGGACACTCCGTTTTTTCAGATGAGTTGTTGCTTGTTCTCATTCTTGTGCTCCAAATTTCCATGCCTCAACAATTGCATACACCTGTTTAGTTGAGCTGTAGCCCTCGTGCTGTTTATGATTAGTTTGGGATCTGGTTCATGCCATGAATATGTCTTTATATATTACTCTGAAACACTTTTGAAAAAAATTTCTTTGAAAACTCTTAAGAAGTTATTGAGTGTGAATGAAAAAGTATTGATTTAAATGTACACGGAGTTTTTTTATAAACCAGTGATGATGTGAATAGACTCGGGTACTTGTGTAGTCCCGGCCTCTCACACTTGAGGTTTATTTTTCTCCGTTGTTTTATAATTTCTTATATTGATGGTGTGATATTAATGAGTGTTCTGTGTTAATGTGGTATGAATGGTCCTATGCTATCATAACAGTATTCTCAATGCGTTCTTACATATAGTTTGACTTATACGATTGAATTCCCATATATATTTGGTTATATCAACTTTTGTTGTAAACCACTTACATTTGTAGATTTGCGGTATATAAGAAATTTTTAAATAAATTAAATCGTATATCAGAAAACTGAGGTAGTTCACACTGTTAAAGTCTATTGTAAAATTTATCTGTAAATGCCCACAGCAAAGTCTCTCTGATAAAGAGCCAGCACAATGCATATTTTCTAAACTAACATGAGAAATTTGTATACTGAGAAGGCAGTGCATGTAAATTTCTTTCATACATATTCATTTTGGATATCCTGAAAGCCTGACTAGGCAGGTGGTCCCTGAGGATTGGGTTGAAAACCTGTCAACCCATAGATGTTTCACAGATTTATTTATTTTTTTCAGAACTCTTGTTCAGAGGTAGGGAAATCCAATCCTCAAATGCCACAATATGATTAGGTTTTAGAACAGGGCTGCCCAAGTCCAGTCCTCGAGATCTACTGTCAGGCCAGGTTTTCAGGATATCCACAATGAATAATGCATTAGAAAGATTTGCCTGCACTGCCTTCTTGATATGCAAATCTCTCTCATGCTTATTCATTGTGGATATCCTGATAACCTGGCCTGCCAGTAGATCTCGAGGACCGGACTTGAGCAGCCCTGTTTTAGAATATTCACAATGAATAGCATGAAACAAATCTGCATTCAGTGAAAACAGTACAGTACATGCAAATACACCTTATATATATTCAGTTTGGATATCTTAAAAACCTGACTAGCTTGTGGCAGTTGAGGACCACAGTTGCCTATGCCTGCTCTAAGTTGTGAATAGGGTTCTTGATAATAAGTTGGACTTTTAAGCTACAGTAAGTATGTACTAGTGTTACCACAGTTTAGTAAAAAGGTCCCTTAGTTAGGTTATATGCCTTATTGTCTTAAATCAGTAACAGAAGGTTTTATTAAAAAAATTAAAAAATGCATAATTAGTGCAACCAGCTTTTCAGAGAACTGTAGTCTTAAATCATCTTAGAAGCCCAAGTTTGCTAATGATCTTTTTCTCATATTTTGTGTCAACAGGATGTAAATCTTGAGTATGTCTGGTACAGTCTGTCCTGCACAGACACACTGATCTACACACCACGGCTTTATCTGTCCTCCCCCAATCTGCCATCAGCCTTTACCAAGCTACATCAATCACTTTTGCCATGAGATGCTCATGAAGTCAACATTTCTTTTCAACTCTTATAGATTAAAAATAATCATAATACTGAGGCGGCTTTTTCGATGTAATCACAGAATGAGAAGGTCAGAGGGAGATACTGACACACCTAACTGACCAAGATGAAACAGATGGATGATACTATGATAAAGTCCCCTTTCCCGTCTATGAAAAAGATGACTATTCAGCAGACACACACAATATAGATAGACAGATACATATGGAGATAATTATTGCAGTGCCAGATGTAATTCTTCAAGCAGTATAAGATAGCCAGAGATAACAGTTCAGTTCCTCTTTTCATCAAACCTCCTGCTGCACACTTACTGTATTTGCTGCACAGCTAATTCATTTAAGTCAGGCAAAAGCAGGAACTATAATCCTGCCATCACCAGGGGAAAGCACAAGAAGCAGATGGATTCTGCACTTTAGCAATTAGACTGACCTGCTTTATTGCCCAGTGGACTGAATGGCATGTGAGGCACAGGTAATAAGAACTGAAAAGGAAGGAAGAAAGCAAAGCTAGCCTAAAACATATGAATTGAATCAGAAACATGAAGATATATCATTATCTAGAAATTAATGACGTCTAATATCAAATCCATATCAGTTTAATCCTTGGGGAGACTAATCACATGTTAAAGGTAGATATCAACCTGTTTTGGATTGTACTCGGTTATGAAGCAGGTGAGTCAGCAATAAACTATTACCTTTCTGTTTTCTTTCAATTGTTTTGGTTGACCACATAATCCTGATCATGCCCATGACATCACCACCATCATCTGGTCACTTGTTACAGGTTGACATCAACCTGCTTTCCAGAGATGTCATAGTCCAGTGGCATCAGAAGAAACACCACATGTTCCAAGTTGTTCAATACTCTCACTGCAATTCACACTTCTCAGCATCATAGTACAGTATCAGGTTGTTCATCGTTGTCATCACAAGTCACATTTCTCAGGATATTTTGCAACACCAGAACTCCTGATGAAGGCAAATAACGCCAAAACACAGACCATGTTGGGTCTGGAATATGCTTCCATCTTTATGGTATATGTTGCTATCTTCATGAGCAATTGGTATTTTTTTGTACCAGTCATTTTTAGTTTTGATGCTTGTACAATTGGATATTTGATACAAATAAACCTCAATAAACTTTGCATTTATCTACGGTTCCAGTGACATCCAGAGAATTATTGTTCCATTCTGTTTTGTTTTGGCCTTTCCAGGCTTTTTCTTTTGTTTTGTTGTTGCTCTTCCAGCAGATATTAGTTGGTAGTATATGTGGAGGGGCATAATCAAAAGATATGTCTAGGTCCGATATGGATGCAGGGCACTAGTTGCCCAAAGTCGGCAGTTCAAAATGTCCACTCAAAGTATGTCTAAAATATTTATTTTTGAAAATTGTCTCTCTGTACATCCGGGCATTTGATCGTCCAGACTGCCACTACATCTATCTTTATACCACATTCTTGACCAAAAATTCATCCCAATTCCCAACTGCCAAGAACAAGACCTTTTGGATGTGGGAGGGGTCAACATTGTGATGGACTAGCCACCTAGATATGGCAACAGGGCATCTTACAGGGCACTTCTGTGAACTTCACAAAAAGGGTGCCACATAAACATCTCACCAGAACTCCCTTATAGGTTATAGAGAGCCCCCCCAAAACATCCTCAAAACTCACTATACCAGGGGTGGGCAATGAGGGCCGCAATCCAGTCAGGTTTTCAAGATTTCCCCAATGAATATGCATGAGATCTATTTGCATGCACTGCCTCCATTGTATGCAAATAGATCTCATGCATATTCATTGGGGAAATCCTGAAAACATTACTAGATTGCAGCTCTCGTTGCCCACCCCTGCACTATACCCACCTGTCTACAATCCCAATAGCTCTTATGGCTGCAGGTAGCACCTATATGGCTATACAGTAGAGTTTTGGTGGGCTCACATTTTCTACCATGAATGTAGTGGTTAGAGTGGCTTATGGGCCTGGGTCCTCCTCTCTATGGCTCACTAGCCTACCCTCCAGACCATTTAAGCCACCTCTGTGCAACTCTGCTAGGTTTTCCTATGCCAGGTGCTGATGTTCCAGAGGCAGGTATGTATGTTTTTATTCTGAACTTTGTGGGGGTGCAACAGGGGTCAGTGAACACGGGGGGAGTGTGTGTGGGTCTTTACTTTGTCTCTGCAGTGGTTATCTGGGCACTTTCAATACCTTTTGGGCACTTATACCTGTCTTTACATCATCTAACTCACAACGTCTAAGTTTCGCCTAGGCAGTCTTGTTAAACATTTGATTATCTCTGCAGGATGACTAAGTCTAGATCGGCTCACATCCCACCATAACTACTCCTCCCAAAAATATCCCTTTCAGCTATTGGTGCACAGTGGGATTCAAAGGCCTAAAATGTACCTGGATACGTCCAGAAAGCCGTTTCGATTATCGGCACTTGGACAACCAGTCTTTTAGGACGACCAAGTTACCAAGTTCCAACTTGGGTGGGTTTTTAGAAGTATTTAAGTTTCGATTATGAGCCCCATGGCAACTAAGAGAAAAAATTTCATGATTCAGTCTATTTTCACAGTGTAATTAACAAAGGAAATGGAATATAGATCTGAATAATTTCTTATCCGTTGTTTTTATTTACAACCCTAAAAGTGTACATAAGACAAATAAAAATAGCCATACTGGGTCCAACCAATGATCCATCTAGCCAAGTATCCTGTTTCCAAAAGTGGCCAATCTAGGTCACAAGTACCATAAGCAGTGGCTTCCCCCATATACATTCCGTACAAATGTAAGGAAGTTCTTTTTCACCCAGAGAGTGGTGGAAAACTGGAATGCTCTTCCGGAGGCTATCGTAGGGGAAAACACCCTCTAGGGATTCAAGACAAAGTTAGATGAGTTCCTGCTGAACTGAAACGTACGCAGGTAGGGCTGGTCTCGGTTAGGGCACTGGTCTTTGACCTAGGGGCACCGCGGGAGCGGACTGCTGGGCACGATGGACCACTGGTCTGACCCAGCAGCGGCATTTCTTATGTTCTTATGTCTAAATAGCAAACTATATACTTTTCCGACATAAACATGGCCAAACCTTTTTTAAAAGATACAAGATAAAGCAGCAATGCCAATAAGGGCATGCAGGAAACTTCACATTAACCACCAAAAAGGCTCCCCTTTATACACTCAAACCCAACAAAATAGGTGAAGACGTATCCTCAGTGTGACTAGACAAGCATGAGGGGCAATGAAACTCACTGTTCCAGTGCTGGTAAAAAGGCTAAAAGGAAGAGACGTTAGCCTTACCTAAGTCCTATGTGCTAGTAGTGTAAATGTGCAATAAAGCAATTTAAATTCAGAAGTGTGCAAAAATAATCACAAGAGCAGTTTAGTGGTTAAATAACAGCACGCTTTCAAAATGTGAAGTTCCATACAAGTCCAAGCCCCCTCCCTAAAGTGATTGAAAAAATAACAAGCACTTAAGCTGAGTCACATAGTAGATTCCAGCAGTACAGTGTTGTAACTAACTGAGGTTGCTTGTAGCAATCAAAAAACCTCATAGCAGGTTCAACTAAGCTGGTTTCAGGGCAAAACAACCTTTCTTCAGAAACCGACACCAACCGCAGCACACAGGCAGCCGCGAAATTCAAACAGCTGCCTGACGCAAAAAGGAGGGGCCACCGGAAAGGAGCGCTCCAAGCTTTAAAGGAGAAAAGGTGATATCACAGAGAATAACACTGACGAAAAAGACATCAGCCACAGAGAGAGAAAAATAATTAAATAATTGTATTCCACTCAATGAACTCATTGAGACCTGCAGGTTGCACAGTACCTAAATGAAAGATCCAATATTTTTCCCGCAGTTGGATCCAAGCCAGTCTGTCACCCTTGAAGTTAACAGGGATTTGTTCAATCACAAACCAAGACAGGTCATAGAAATCATGACAGTATTCCTGACAGTAAGCAACCAGGGGAGCAGTAAGATTACCGGTATGAATTCTACTCTTATGCTCCCCCAGCCTGACCTTGATCTTCCTTGTAGTACGTCCAACGTACAGTAACCCACAGGAACACATAAATGACCCACTGGCAAAACGATGGATGTTTTGATGCTGTTGGAGTTTCAGTGCATAGACCATCCACCTTACTCACCAGATCTTGCACCATCTGATTTTCTGTTTCTAAACAGTTTCAAAGTGTGACAATTTTCAAGTGATTTGGAGTATTACAAATTGTTTGCTCCAACCGAATTGTAGTAGCAGAGCAGTATTTCAGTGACCAGACATCAGATTATTTTTTAGAAGAGTTATAGAAACTTCAAACAGGATGTGCCAAGTGTGTTGAACTTGCAAGTTATTCCAAATATTCATGCCTAAGTTTCATGGTTCCATGTCATTCTGTTCTTAATTGGGTTGAAAACTTTTCAGCACCTCCTCATAAAGTAACAAGCCAAGAATCATAAGAATAAGTAGAAAATAGGTATGCGAACCCTGGCTTTCTTACTTTAAAAACTATCATTCTAATCACTATGATTCATTTATTATTACAAATGCCACAAAACCTACAAAGGCAAATAGAACATAATCTAAAACTCCTGTGTGAGAAAATATGATGTTTTTTAGGTACACATAAAGAAAAGAATTGTGGCCAAAAATTGGCATTTAGCCCTAAGAGTATAAAAAGGCTTGGGAGAAAAGGAGTTAAATCAGAACACAAGATAATCCTTCATCTGTGAGCTTCTCTATCTTCTCCCAGACCTCCCACACATCAATACACATTCTCTCCTGCCTCCTTTTGCTCTCTCCTCCACCAACTCTTGATGATTCATACAAGTGTATTCTGGATAGGCTTTCGCTATCTAAAATAAAGCCACTGCACTTTACAGTGATCTTAATCAAACCCATTGTAATGAGGAAGCTTTTATAGCATACTTCAGTCATGTCAACATTCATGTCCAGCACCTCTTGTTGTAAGCCGCCTCAAACTATCATGGCTTTGGCGGTATATAAAAAATAAAATTATTATTATTAATATATAGACAATCAATACTACTGCACTCTTCTCCAACAGACTAGATAAGCATTCATTCATAAGTAACCTCCACCGAAACTCATTCCTCTTTAGAAACCAACCACCTGAATGCTAACTTGATCCTCAGATGCACCACTCCACGTTCAAACTATTTCATTACGTTATGCTTGATGTGCAATATCTTTACTGGATCAACTTTTTAATTTTTTAATTATGTTCATACTTAAATATAATCATTTTTAAATGCTTTAAATACTTAATAAATATATAAATTAGTTCTTAAGACTTAGCTTTAATGTTGTGGTCTCTCTTAGGGACTTTCTTCGCCAACATGTTTCGCAACAAAGATTTTTTCAAGGCTGGGTCCCTAATAGTAACACGCCATCAAATTTTTAAAAAATATTTTTAATTTTGAGTGTAATTTTTGAATATGTTGATGGGGGAGGGATATATTTATTTGTCATTGATTATAATCTTGATTGAATTAAGTGTTGTTATAGCGTAATATAATTGTATAATAGGTTGCACTTATTTTTGGCTTCAAAATGAATAAAGATATATAAAAAAAATTTTTAAAAAATAAATATGGCATGCAGACAATTTCTGGACAGCACAGCCTGAAATGGAAAATTAAAAGTACTCAGTTTGAATGTTAAAAAAAAAATTGACAAAGTTGAAATACTACAACACTAACTATTCTTGACATGCTCAGACTTTCACAAATTTGCTCCAGTTTCAGAATCCTTGTCTATGGCAACACTTCAGTTTTTCAGACTTTCATATAAAGTCTCCTGATTACCACAGAGAAAAATTTTTCCAGCCCAAGCATGAACTGCAATTAGAGCACAGCTACTTCATTTAAACTGAGATATCTATTCCTCCCTTTGGTGTTGGTATACATTTGGGTATTTGCGTAATTAGCCCTTAGGGGATGGAGGCAGAACAGTCTAAGTGTCATTAAGAGGATGTGCAAATTAGCCAAAAATGCTTAGCTGAGCCCAAATTTTCATTCCTGTCAGCCTCGCCCCATTTTTGTGCTTCATTGTTCCATTGTCATTACTGCCAGTAGCATCTTTAGAACAATGATGGTTATGAATGTAATTCAAGCTATCTAAATGCCAAACTGATTTTGCTTTTTTCTCATTTGCATTATTCTTCCACCGGATTATGTAATACTTTACTACTACATTTTCCACAGATTAGAGGAGTATGGTATAAATAACTACTTAACTCCTCTTTTGCCTACACTGCCATTACAATTTGGAATAATCTACCTGTTTACATTAGGACTGATATCAATTACAGTACTTAAGGTTTCACAAACATTTGAAAACTTTTTTGACTTGTAATATTCTTTTTTTTTTTTTTAAATTACTTATAAATTATTTAACAAGCATACCATCTTGTACAGAAAGTGCAATCCAGAAAACATAATATTAGTTGCTTTCACTCCTGAAAATAAACCAAAGCTACAAAAGAAATATATTCCTCATCTTAATCACACACTAGTCCTCAAAATTGGATCCAAGACTTAAGAAATAGGGTGAATAAAGTACAACATAACAATCAAACCAAACCAAATCACATTATCTGTTGCTAAAAGAGAGCTTAAATTATTATTTGGGCACAGATATTTCTCCTTTTTCAAGGCGCTTCATAGAAAGGAAAGCCGTCAGATGAGCCGGGTCATAAAAGATATATTTAAAAGTACAATATCTGATTACACATTTACAAGGGTATCTAAGGAAAAAGAAACCCCCTATCTGAGTCACACCTGGTTTCAATAATAAAAATTCCCTTCTTCTCTTTTGAGTTTCTCTCAAAACATCAGGAAAAATTTGAATATGAAAACCAAGAAAGTCTCTAGATCTATTTTTAAAGAAAAGTTTAAGGATCCAATCTCTGTCTGTAGCCAAAGCTACAGTCAATAAGAGAGTGGCTGAACTAGCCACTTCTCTATCAGATTGTTCCAATAAAGCTATAATATCGAGAGGACTTTCCTGTGGTTTTCCATCATCATCTTTCTTTTGAGAATCCTGACTCTTTATCGACAAATAATACACTCTTTTTTTTTTTTAATACACTTTATTCATTTTCCAAAATTACATTAAGTGTTATGAACTATTCCTTCACTTTAACAATAAATACATCACTTATAAACAATCATTGATACATTTCATAAATTCTTATCCCCTCCCCAAACCCAACCCTCCTTCCCATATAATCCATTATCATATAAAACATGTAATAATAAAATCCCCCCCTCCCTGCACCCTAAGTTGAAAAATATAAGGGAAACAATTTTAAATTAATCTTTAAAATATTTCGTTAATGGTTTCCACGCATCCTGAAACTTCTTCAAATAACCCCGTTGTAATGCAATAAACCTTTCCATTTTATAGATATGGCATAAAGAGTTCCACCAGAAGTTGTAATTTAATCTTCTCCAATCCTTCCAATTAAATGAGATTTGCTGAATGGCAACACCAGTCATTATAAGTAATAACTTATTGTTATTCGCTGAAATTTGACTTTTTGTATTATTTTTATTTTGAGATATTTGAAAATAATACACTCTTGACAATGGTGGCAAAGAATTCTCAGGAATTTTAAGAATTTCCAGAAAGTAATTTTTTATCATATCTCTTGGAGAGATTGATGGAACCTTTGGAAAGTTAATTAAACACAAGTTGTTAATCCGACTGTTATTTTCAAGTGTTTCCAGTAATATTCATGTTATGATGATATTTTAATTATTGATTGCTTTCATATTTTCCCACAGATTTTATGGCCTCATTGAATGTAAATCACTTTGAAGCTTTTTGGCATAGTGTGATTAATAAATTGTGGATTAGATTAGTGCTCAGGGCCTCAGCCACTTCTGAAATGTTTCAGCACAAGTCATTATTAAACACACTGGAAAGAATACCAGGTTAAACTTTCCCTACCTGAAACTGCTACCAGCACTGGCATAGCATTCCCCCCACCACCACCACCACTCAAAAGTAACTTTTCACTCTTTGAAATTTATAGCATCAAAGTTTAAGGCTCGGCAAATTGAATACATGGCTTGGCAAAATGATATTAGAAGCTTCTTCTTATTTAGATTTTAGAAAATCACTAAAGACACAACTATTCAACAGGCTGGTATCTTAACGTTCTTTGCTTTATTAATATATCTTCCAAATTTATTCATTTTATTCACACGTTTTTATTTTATCTTGATGTATTTATTAGAATTGTATGTATTGCTTTCCTGTTGTTAGCCACTTAGAACCTTCCCGGTATGGCGGCATATAAGTAAATTATTATTATTATAATATTAAGCTGCAGCAAGCAGTAATGCATGCTTACAATAGCAAAAAGCTGTTTACTGCAGGGTATGCTTAGGCATCCCACAGTAATTTTGGTGCACTAGCCAAACATTAAAAACTAAACTTTTTTTTCATGCTGGGGGCAGGTCAGGGGATGGAGAGTAGGCATGTATTATACTAATCGATTAGTGCAGCTACATTGCTACACACAACTGATTAGTGTATAGTTAGTGCAAGCCCTTATTGCCTACAAAGTAGGTGTGGGTAAATGTTCATTGGCTAATGGCCCGGGAAAGGCATCTACTCGCAAAAACACTGGCCATGCTGGATCTTCTAATATTTGTGATTCCGCATGTTCCCCTATGAACAAAAGATACTGGTTGACTCAGCTGAAGCATGGAAGTAATCTTTCTGTCCCTTCTCTTTTTTTACTGGACTCAAAAAGAACCTTCAGCAGAGTTGACTATGAAAATAAAAATATATTTTAAAAATACATAAATTTGGAGACATTTTCTTATTTTAAAAATTGAACAGTAAATGACAACTATGAATTAGACATAAAATAAGGATTTCAACAGATTAACAACTATTACTGACATACACTTTTACTTGTTGAAAGGAAAAAAAAATCATAGTGTGAGCGTGTAACTATCAGTACTATAAACTCAGCCAGGTGGAGAAAAGCGTCTCAGAACAACATGGCAGTAATAAACACTATCAGTGCAGTGCTGCCATTATATCAGTCATTGGCATTAAAAAAAAACTCCAACCCATACATTCATAATCTTGTAGTATAAGAAACACACTCACAATTGTGATTAAGGGTGCACAAAAGGCAAACTTATCTGGTACAGTCCTGGCCTCGGGTTTCTTCTCACAAAAATCCACATTCCATACAATGCCCAAGGATCAGTCTAGTTCCATGGACCGATTATTAATTTCTGGGTCGTGAAAATACATCTATGTTTCATCCCCTGTTATAGATACCAACTTTGCACACACCCGATAAAAGGGTGTCACATGGTCATATTTCTTTAACCCAAATATCAACCTGACTGCTGTATTTTGCACCATCCGCAATCATTTGCATATGTTTCTGAGAAATTGTTGAATAAGCAATATTGCAGTAGTCAAATTGACTCAGTATAAGAGATTGCACCAAAACTCTAAATGATGAAACATCAAAATATGCCTTAATGGTCTGGAGCTTCCAAAGAGTGAAGAAACCCTTTTTAACCAAAGAATCCACTTGATCTTTCATTGTTAATCCCTGGTCCAATGTTACACCCAAAATTTTAACAGTAGATTGAACAGGATAATTAAATTTATTAATGCACAATGATGTTTTGGTATCATATCTCCCTTGTCCCTCCTCTCCTCCAGAGTGTACATATTTAAGCCTTCCAGTCTCTTCTCATACTTCTTTTGGTTCAAACCCCTTACCATTTTCATTGACCGCTTCAAGTCTTTTTATATCCTTTATCAGATACGGCCTCCAAAACTGAACACAATACTCCAAGTGTGGTCACCTACTACTTGGTTTGTCCTCAATGCTGGTTTTCCCTTCTTAAAACTTCTTCATCCATCTTTGCACATTGATCCTGTTAATGGTGCCATCTCCATAAAGATTCTGTAACTCTCTGTGGATGTCAGATAGCCTTCACCCCTCCTCCATCAAGAACTCAATGACAGCAGATTGCTTCTGCTTAGAATCCATTATTCACCTGCAATGAAGATAAAGATTCTGAGACAAATGTATAAAGGAAGTTACTCTACCAATATGTGCAATTTGAACGACCTAGTTAATTAAGTTATTCTTACTTTTACATTAATTATTATCCCTCATCCCTCATATTATCATGCATTTATACCAATAGCCATAATGGGGGCTGATACCTGTTTACAAAAAAACTAAGGGCTCCTTTTATCAAGCCGTGCTAGCGGGGTTAACGCGCGTGACTTTTAATCATGCTCTAACCCCCACGCTGACCAAAAAACTATCGCCTGCTCAAGGCAGGCATTAGCGGCTAGCGCGGCCAGCAGTTTAACATGCGCTATTATGCATGTTAAACCACTAGCATGGCTTGATAAAAGGAGTCCTAAGTCCACGATAAATGGTTACAAAAATGGAAAAACAAAATCACAGTTATCCATGTTTCATCAACATATTTTTTTTGTGTTCCATATAGCCACTGACGTAACCCAATTAGGGGGGGAGTTTCAAGTCTTAAGCTGGTGATCCATATTTGTTGCAATAGCATTTCTGTACTGTAAGTCTTTTATTAGGCTATATCACATTTCATAAATAAAACCAGACTAAGTCATAGTAGAGGTTTCTACCAAGTTCTGGGGTGCTAAATACTCTGTTGTTGCTTCAGTGGTCATAGCGTTGGAGCATTTAGCGCTCTGGGCCACGGTAGAAACCTCTACCACAACTTAGTAAAAGGGGGAGTGGGGGTTAAATGTTTTAGTGAATAAAGGGCTCTTTTTGAAAAGGTGCGGTAGTGATTCTTCCAAACTAAATACATTGAAGCCCATAGGAATTGAATGGGCTTAAGTGCATTTGCCTTGGGGGGAATTGCTACTGCGGCTTTGTAAAAGGAGCCCAAAGTTTGATATTTATACATTGTTTAATGTAGTTAATTAAAAATATAATATACTTGCATTCCTGTAAAATATATAGTACAGTGTTTTTCAACCTTTTTTGGGCAAAGGCACACTTGTTTCATGAAAAAAATCACGAGGCACACCACCATTAGAAAATGTTAAAAAATTTAACTCTGTGCCTATATTGACTATATATAAAGTGGCTAAAGAGCCGCAGTTTGCCGGCCTAGGGACAACACTGGAGGGTGGCCAGCTGTGCACCCCCTTGGGACGTAAACCCGGGGTGGGGCAGACCGCCCCCCCCCACCCTGGTATGCCACTATCTGTACCTCACTCCCTCCCTATGACCAAAAATTCTCCTTTCTTCTATTCCCCGTGTACACAACCATCTCTTTCCCTCCCTTCCTCTCTCCAAAGTCCATGCCTTCTGTGTCCAAACACTCATTCCCTCCCCCACCTCAGCATCTCTTTCCCTCCCTTCCTCTCTCCCAAGTCCATTTCTTCTGTGTCCAAAAACGCATTCCCTCCCCCACCTCAGCATCTCTTTCCCTCCCTTCCTCTCTCCCAAGTCCATTTCTTCTGTGTCCAAAAACGCATTCCCTCCCCCACCTCAGCATCTCTTTCCCTCCCTTCCTCTCTCTCAAGTCCATTTCTTCTGTGTCCAAAAACGCATTCCCTCCCCCACCTCAGCATCTCTTTCCCTCCCTTCCTCTCTCCCAAGTCCATTTCTTCTGTGTCCAAAAACGCATTCCCTCCCCCACTTCAGCATCTCTTTCCCTCCCTTCCTCTCTCCCAAGTTCATGCCTTGTGTCCAAAACGCACTCCCTCCCCCCTTTTGTGTTCCGTGTTTGCCTCCCAGCCCATCTTTGCAACTTTCTCAGCAAAACGAAGCTCAAGCCGCGAGGCTTGTCTTCTGCTTCCTGCCTGCCCTGCCGCGCACAAATAGCCGAACGGAAGTATTCTCTGACGTCAGCGCTGACGTCGGAGGGCAGGCTTTGCTTAAGCCCTCCCTCCGACGTCAGCGCTGACATCGGGGAACGCTTGCGATCGGCTATATGTTAGCTGCAGGGCAGGCAGGAACAGAAGACGAGCCTCGCGGCTCGAGATGTATTGAACTCCGCGGGTCCCCCGTCCAGCTCTCTCCTGTCCACGTGGGGCGGACCGCCCCTCTCCCTAGACTGGTGGTACTGCCCTGATGGCGGCCCTGACCGTACGGCACACCAGGCAACATCTCGCGGTTGAAAAACACTGGTATAGTACATCAACCAAAATTAAAGTTAAAAGAACACCAATTAAAAATGGAGTGGAGGGACAAGATGGCGATTTGAGCAGACGCGTGTGTTCAAGCTCCCACTTCGGTAGCGTATTTTTCTTTTAAAAAGATATTACCATATACCTGAGATGCCTAAGAGAAGGGGAAGGCAGAGAAGTATCCCTCTTTCTCTGTCAGCGTCTTCAACACCGCGACAGACTGCCATTACATCTTATGCAGTCTCATTAGCCTTGGCGTCAGGCATATCCTTAGCTGAGCCCCAGGAGCGACTCAGCATGGACGGCGAGTCATCGCTGAGCCCGTTGGGACCTGACTCTCCTCCTCCCCCGGGAGTAGCAGTGGCGATTGACCTTCGTGAGGAGGGACCTCAGGAGCAACTGAGTGTGGAGGGGATACCATTACCGGTAACACTGGGAGGAACATCGAGTGGAGAAGAAGCACTGCAGATGAGTGGTAATGAGCTCAGGGGAGAAGAGATCCAGGAAGTGGGGAGGACACCCGAGCAAGAACTTCCTTAGTTACCTGAGCTTAAGCCACTCGTCAAACCGGCAGTGGTTACTCTGGACTCACTTTGGGGAGCCATAGAAAACCTGCAATTGGTATGTACTGGCTTCATTTCCCTTTTGGCTAATGTTTCAACTAAAGTTAAGCAACTTGAGACTGATATACAAGTTCAAAAAAAGAAGATGGGGGAGATTCAGAAGACTATGGTGGAGATAAAATCTTCACTAAACAACAAGCAATGGATAAAATTTTTCTTCTGCGTAAAATAGAAAATCTGGAAAATCAAAATAGGAATTTAAATCTAAGGTTTTTGAATTTTCCTATGCCTAAATTTAAAACACCTAGGGAGATTTTTAATGATTTTCTAATTTCTACATTGAAAATATCAGAAGCAAACCTTCCCCCCTTACAGAAGATTTATTTTTTGAAGAGAACGTTAAAAGAAATGAATGTAACTACAGATCAAGAAATATCAGAGATCTTGGGGGAGAGTGTGGCGCAGTGGTTAAAGCTACAGCCTCAGCACCCTGAGGTTGTGGGTTCAATCCTACGCTGCTCCTTGTGACACTGGGCAAGTCACTTAATCCCCCCATTGCCCCAGGTACATTAGATAGATTGTGAGCCCATCGGGACAGACAGGGAAAAATGCATGAGTACCTGAATAAATGTATGTAAACCGTTCTGAGCTCCCCTGGGAGAACGGTATAGAAAATTGAATAAATAAAAAAAAAAAAATCTTGGAATCATCAGATATTGAGTTATCAGGACGGGCTACATTAATAGTTTCCTTGGTTTTTCACCAGGATAAAGACTTGATTTTGAGGCTTTATTATAATTTAAAGCAAGTTACTTATTTAGGAGAAAGAATATTTGTATATCCTGATGTTTCTAAATGGACTCAATTAAGAAGAAAATAATTTTTACGTTATTGTGAAAAAGTGATTTCCTTGGGTGCCTCTTTTCAGTTAAGGTTTCCATGCAAGTGTTTTGTATTGTTTCAGAATAATAAGTATATATTTTATGACCCTGATCAGCTGCGTTTCTTTTTAGAAGGGAAAGGGATTTCTTTTGCACCCCAGTGAATGATAGAGTAACTCAAGTCTTTAATTAAAGCCGAAGTTAATCCGCTCTAATTTCCTTTAATAATATTGATTAGTTGTTTTCCTTCTTGGAAGAACTTCTTTCTTGTCTCTTTTCTCCTTTATTTGAGAATGTATTAACAATTTAAAGGTCATAAGACAGAGGAGTCATATTCTATATAAAGCTATCCATTCTGCTGTTTTATCTTTTAGTTAAGTATTTAAATTACTGCATCCAAATAGTTATTTGTATGTAATGATTTCTGTTTACATGCTTAATAATTGGGTATATGGCGGGTTTATGGTGTTAAGTCATAATTGTCATTTGCTGTTCAGTTTTTTTAGCTTTTATGTAATAAATTTTAAGGGGTCCTTTTATCAAGCTGTGGTAGGAGCTTAATGCACGTAATACTGTGCGTTAAACCGCCTGCCACGCTATCCGCTAATGCCTGCATTGAGCAGGCGTTAGTTTTTTAGCCGGCAGCGGAGGTTAGCGCATGATGAAATGTCCGACGCGCTAACGCTGCTAGCACGGCTTGATAAAAGGACCCCTAAGTAGGTATTTATGTACATTTGTCAATATATTTATATATATATTTTTTTAAGTTCAATCATCTTTATTGACAGTTTAAAATATGTTATATTTTTATTGTCAGCCCTGCTGAAGATTCTTTCCAAACTTGTTCATATTAGGTTATGTGCTTGTATGAACCAATTCAATTATTTTTTTTATCCTCAACCTTGTTGATGACAATTTGTGGATATTTCGGTATTATTCCTACTTCTGGTGTAGATCCTTACCTCTCACATTCTCTACTATAATCTGTTTCTGAACACCTTCTTGTCCTCTTGTTACATAAGCAGGACTTGGAACTATTTGACCTGGATGAATAATTACTTGAATGCTATAAAGAGGGGGGTGTTAAGCAACTTCTTATAGAAGTAACAAAGAGTTTTATAGTGTGCATTCAGCACAGTTTCTTAAACTATAAAATAAGAAGTTTGCTAACAGGACCTTCTGTGACAGTGGTGCAAACTTTGCAGACTTGGACCTCAAAAATTATATACAAAACATATTTCCTCTACAGCTCTAAGGAGACCAAATTATCTGCTGATAGAGCAATTGTAAAGTCAACCTAACCAACATCTAAGCATCTGCAAGCAAAAGGAGAGAAAAGAGGAATTTTCTAATTTATAGACTGTTGTTTCAGATTTCAGGACCAAGTAAAATTTTTCCCTCTCTAGCACCATATCAGCCCTAAATCGTACCTCTCCAAAGGGATCAGCAAGAGGCTAAGGGGAAAATGTGCTAAGCTCTGGTAATATGGTATTTTATCACAGCTTAATCTACCATTATAAAAATTGCCATACTGGGTCAGACCAAAGGTTATCTATCCCAGCATATCGTTTCCAACGATGGCTAATCCAGGTCAGCAGTACCGAGTAGGATCCCCAAAAGTAGTATAATCCATGCTACTTACATAGCTTTCCATCATGTGTGCTTTAATAGTTTATGGACTTTACCTCTGAAAGTTTGTCGAAAACATTTTTTAACACAGTTATTCTAACAGGTTCCAGAGATTAACCATGTACTGAGTGTTCCCTAGTCTTTGTATTTGTTGAAGAAGTAAAAGATTGATTTGTGTTTACCTGTTCAAACCTATTCAGGATTTTATAGATATCTATATCTCCCCTCAGCCATCGCATCTCAAAATTAAAGAGCCCCAGCCTTCCTAGTCTTTCCTTCTATGCTAGTTGTTTCATAAACTCGGTCATTTTGATCACCCTTCTCTTTACCATGGAGAAACAAAGAGAAAATTATCATATTTTATTTATTTTTTTTTTAAGTTCAATGTTTTTTATTGGTTTTATGGATAAACAGTAATACAAGTATTTGACTGATTCAACATAAGTATAATGAGCTGAAGAGAAATGGAAGAAAAAGAAACATATAACGTAAAATGACAGTCAAATCAAGTGAATACAAGTTATTCTGGTACAAATAAGTAATGTACTTTAAATCTAACATTACAAGTACGAGTAAATCAAGTATCTTTAACCATATTTTCACAGTAGTCCCTTAAAGGTTGCCATATAAGATCATGTTTGTGAACACCACCATTTTTGAGAGCAAAACTTCTTTCATACCTCATAATTAAACAAACATTATGCCACCATAAAGAATGAGATAAATTATCTGAATTCTTCCAATTTGTGAATATGAGTTTCAAAGCAATCATCGTTAAACAACGAAACAATTTAGAGTTGGGGTCATTGATTACATTAGTCAGGCCGTAAGGCCCATAAACCACAGCAGCTAAAGTAAGTTGATCCCTAATACCTAGAATCTCAACCATGGTTGTCCAAATTCTTTTCCAAAAAGTATGTACTGGTGGACAAAAAAATATCATGTGAGCTAGTGATCCTGCATCTGATTTACAAGACCAGCAACACTCAACAGTAGAATTGGATAGCTTAGCCATCTTGGAAGGGGTCCAAAATGCACGGTGCATCAAAAAATACATAGACTGAATGATAGCTGCTGAGTGAAGTGACGTAAAAGTATCTTTCCATATCCTAGTCCAAGTATTTGGCTGCATAGTAACATCAGTGTCCTGAGTCCAAACATCGCAAACTCCTAGAGGAACATCTAACTTGAGAGAAATAAGTAGAGTGTACCAAGCTGCTGTATGACCTTTATTCTTGAGATTCATTAGTTCATATAATCTCAATAAAGAGGGTTTATTCTGTTTAAGTGAGCCTACAGAATAACTCGCAGAAATAGCATGTCTCAATTGTAGCCATCTATAATAATGAGAAGGCGGTAGATGATATGTTTGAATCAATTTCCCAAATGGAATCCAAGAGGTGTCACTATATAAATGTGCTATGAAGGCAATTCCCGCTCTTTTCCATGTAATCCAGTTCACTGTTTTATCTTGAATGGTAATTTTTGGATTGTTCCAGATGCAAATGTATGTCGTATCTCTCCATTTTGTCTTCAATAAGCCATCTATTTCCTTAAGTGCCAATTTTGTAGATGTGATAGAATCGCAAGGTAGACCAGTTATAGGTTGTGTGAATGTAGTATTGAACAACTCTGAACCTCCAGATATTTCATTTTCCAATGTAACCCAGGCAGGGATATCTCCATCCATTAAATCCAGAAGCCAAGAGGCTCCTTGTCTTAGGAGCATAGCAGTATGGTAGTCATAAAAACTTGGAAATCTAACTCCCCCTTCTAATTTGTCTCTTTTTAATTTTTGTATACTGATGCGAGGAGTAGAGTTATTCCACAAGAATTTGGATAGTAGAACCTCAATCGCTTTATAAGTGGATTTTTTAAGGTACATCGGTATCATACTTAAGGTATAATTTATTACTGGAGAAATCATCATTTTAATTGTGTCAAGTCTTCCCCACCAAGACAAACGAAGTGGGGACCAACGAGTAGTTAACTTAGTTACCAAGTCCAGGAGGTGTTCTGTATTAGCCTGAATGGTTTCTTCAACTGTTGGTGCAAAGAAAACTCCCAAATATTTTAATTTTCTTCCAGCCCATTGTAAACCCATATTTTGAATCGTTACAAACGCCTCAGGAGCATTCAAAGCCATAACTTCCGTTTTTGTATGGTTCAGTTTATATCCAGAAATTGAAGAGAAGCTCGCAATCAGGCTTAGGGCAGGACCAATGGAATCCAAGGTGATGTATAGTAGCACATCGTCTGCATATGCAGAGACTTTGATTTCCTTACCTCCAACACACAGACCTTTGATATTTGTGGAATCTCGTAACGCAATAAGCAAGGGTTCTAAGGCTAAGTTAAACAATAGAGGTGATAATGGACACCCTTGACGTGTACCCCTTTCTAATTTGAAAGAAGATGAAAATAATCCGTTGATGAATATCCTGGTATTAGGAGATGAATAAAGTACTCTAAGCATAGTTATAAACTGAGAATGAAAACCAAACCATTGAAGAATTTTAAACAAGTAAGGCCATTCTATTCTATCAAAGGCCTTCTCAGCATCTAAACTTACAGCCATTAACGGATCTGTCTCTGTTCCTGCTCTTGAGATAACGTTGAGGAATGTGCGAGAATTGTCACTTGAAAATCGTTGCAGCATAAAGCCATTTTGATCCTTTGCCACAATTTTAGGTAGTACAAGTTGTATTCTAGTGGCCATAAGTTTGGCATATATTTTAGCGTCGGTATTAATCATCGAGAGCGGCCTATAGTTAGACACTTTCAAAGGATCTTTATTGGGCTTGGGCAAAACTATTAGCGTGGCCTCAGTAAATGTCCCAGTGATATCTCCAGTTGTGATGAGATAATTGAAATATTCAATTAAGTGGGGTACCATTAGCTCATGAAAAGTAGAGTAGAACTCATTCGTCAGACCATCTGGTCCTGGAGTTTTAGATTTTGCCATAGATTGGATAACCTCAGTCAATTCAGAAGAAGTGATAGGTTCACACAATTTGGCATTGTCAATCTCTCCCAGTGTATCATGAGGAAGTTTAGAAAGGAATCCATCAGTATCGCAATTAAAGTCTAGTTCAGATGTGTAAAGTTGACTATAATACTTCTTGAAAGAAGATAATATGTCAAGCGGTTCAGTCAACAACGAATTATCATCTGACTGAATGGCAGTAATATTAGTTTTGTCTCTCCTTCCTTTCAAGTAATTGGCAAGGCTGTGTCCACACTTATTGGTGTCTGCATAATAGGTAGCATTTTGAGAGAATAATTGGTTAGCAGACATCCTACTTAAAGTGACATTATAGGAAAAACGCTTAGCTCTTAATTTACCCAGCTTAACCATGTCATCAGGGTCTGAACAATGTTCTCTTTCCAGCAATTTTATCTCAGTTTCTACGTGTAGTAAATCTTGCATTGCTGCTTTCTTTTTTGATGCTGAATAGGAAATTATCAATCCCCTTACAAATGCTTTGAAAGCATCCCATATGTATGGCCATGCAGTATCATTAGGAGAGTTGTGTATAAAGTATTCTGAGACGGCAGACTTAATATAAATTTGAAATTCTTCATCTTGTAAGAGTGAATTGTTAAGTCTCCACTGCCCAGGAGAAGCAATTTTACCAATTGTATTGAATTGTAGTTGTACTAGTGCATGATCAGATACGCTAATTTCATTTATCTCAGTGGACTGGACATAGCGAACCAAAGATTGACTGATTAAAAAAAAATCTAGTCTTGAGTAAGAATTGTGAGGGGTAGAATAAAACGTATAGTCTGTGTCATCCAAATGAGTGATTCTCCAAGCGTCCACAAGTTTAAAATGAGATATTATGTCTTGGAGGGCAAACCAGTTTTTAGACTTTTTATATGTGATGGAAGATTTGCGATCTTTCTGTGGGTCTTGAACAACATTGAAGTCGCCCCCAAGTATACAGTGAATATCTCTGTGTTCGTTAAGTAAATCAGCAATTTCTGTAAAGAATGTAGTATCATCCAGATTTGGACCATAAATATTTAGAAGCATCAGTTTAATTCCTGCAACCTCTAAGTTGACTCTTATCCATCTACCTTGTGTATCTGTGGCATGTGAGAGGACAACAATATCTGGTCTTTTTCTTATAAACAGTAAAACACCATTTTTTTTCCCTAAAGCAGGAGAGTAAAACACAGGAAATGCCCAAGGAAGGCAACATTTTTTCGCTTCTGAGTCTGTGAGGTGTGTCTCCTGTAGACAGATGATGTCTGCTTGATATTTAGATATATAATTAAAGATCTTTTTTTTCTTAATCGGATTATTTAATCCTTTGACGTTAAGTGTTAAACAATTAAGTGGCATGGTAATGGCATAATGAATCTCTCATATAAAAGACCTTAGTACTTATACCGTGAGTCATATCGTACAAGTGTTGAAAAACATGAGGACTGCCATCTTTAGTAAACCAGCAATAAAAAAAAAAAGAGCAGAATAGATATAACTCATTAAACATCAATAGAAGTTAAACTCGGGTTAGTGAGCACATGAAGTGAGCTCAAACAGGGCCACTCATCGCAGGCCGAAAACTTTGAGGAACAAAACAAATGAGGTATCAGTGCATTCAAAACACAGCATGACATCTATACCTTAACAGTGAATTATTGCTTATTTAACAGATATGAATAACTTATGACTACGCAATCATAGACAGTGCACATATAGATATATACTCATCAGGTATTGTCAATCTGGCTCGGGGATAACTTTTCAAGATATTCAGCAAGTTCATCAGGTCTGGTGAAATCCTTTGTATTATTATTTAATGTAACTCGCATCTTAGCAGGGTACAGCATCCCAAATTTTGCCCCAAGTTGTTTAAGCTTGGGGCGGTATTCAAGCAATTTTTTCCTTGCTTTAGCAGTATTCTTGCACAGGTCAGGTACAAACAGCAATGTGTAGCTTTCATATTTGATAGGAGACTTCAAGCGTGCTTGCTGCATTATTTCAAGCACTTGTGTGTATCTGAGCAATTTCACAATGACTGGCCTTGGATATTTATCAGCAATTTTGGGCAGCTGGGTGGGAATACGATGGGCTCGTTCGATTTCAAACGGCTGCTTGAAATTCAATGCAAGCAGCTTGGGGAGCAGATCTTCCAGAAATTGCACCATGTCTCTCCCTTCCCTTGCCTCAGGTAATCCAAGGATGCGGAAATTGCTCCTTCGAGAGCGGTTTCCAAGATCTTCCAGGTCATTTTCAAGTTGGGTGATTCTTTTAATTTGGCGTTGCATCGTTTTGATGTTATCAGCATTAACATTGATTTTAGCTTCTGCTGTATCCATGCGGGTGTTTAGATCAGCGATTTCAGCTTTAAACGTCGATATCTCAGCAAGGATCTCGTCTGTCACGTTTTTATTGTCGGCCATGAGGGAACGAAGGGCGCGTAGTTCTTCTAGCAGGGAGGCCGCGGTGACGTCATCCAATTTAAGTGGCGGTTTCGAAGGGGAAACCGGCTCCAGACTGCGGCGCTTTCCCGTTTTCCCCGTAGCCATTACTTAGGTGCACTGGTAGGTAAAAGATGAGGCGGAATGCTGCGATCTCACGCACTTATATTGAGACTTTCCGTTCAACCCGCGACGGAGCCGCACGTTCAAGCAGCCATCTTCAACGCGGCACACTAGCGCCCCCCCTATTTTTTTTTAATAGCTGTTTATTAACAGTGGTAATGAGAGTACATACAGGAATCCAATACAGTGAAGTGAAATCACAGCAGCATTCCATTCCTAATCATTCTTAACATTGTTTGTTTTCTTGGCCACAGCCATAGGTGTCAGAACAGGGGAGGCCACAGGGGCCATGGCCTTCCCAAAAACTGGTGCCTGCCCACCCTCCCAATTCCCAGGGTTTAAAAATGATCGGGCAGCCACCGTCACACATCTTCAAGGAGCAGGCCTGTCCCCTGAAGCAGAATGAAGACTTCTGAGGGTAGGCCTTCTTCTTGATGCTGTGCGGTGGCTGCTCAATCATTTTAATACATTTTTGACTAACTTAGCGACAAAATTCTCCTTCCTCAGGTCAGGACAGGACACTGTAATACTTTACTGACCTAAGGAAAGAGGGTTTGACCTCTGAAGTTAATTAAAAAATGTGTTAGTCCAATAAAATGGTATCTTATTTTCCATTTTTTGTGCTATTTTTATTTGTTAATTTGTAAAGTGATTTGTTATTTCTCTTTTTTCAAATTTACATCTGCTAGCTTTATATTTTGTTCAGTATTTGGTTTGTAGCACAAGCCAGCATGCTGAATGTTCTGCACTGCTCTGATGGTCATAGAATTCCTATGATCATCAGAACAGCGCAGAACATTCAGCCCGCCAGCACTAAAAACCTCTTCCGTGCTTTTGTAAAAAGGAGAGGAGGGGGCATGAAAGTATTTTGTGATTACTTATTCCATACTGGATGAGGGTGGTTCTGTGTCCTGTGTGTTTGAAAGACATGATTTTCTACTGGTATTGAACAGCTTTGTTTGGCGAAATGCATCAGGCATGGCTCCTGGGAGCACCTTGAACAAACTTCATTTGAATCTTCTTATTATCTGCCGATCTTCTTTTGTTCCACATTGGATTCTTTGGTGGATCACTTGCCTTGTTGTTTTGCTACAAATTACCATACATGGAGTGGAACGTACCAGAGGAGTTACAGATTTGGTTGTTTATACATACATATGGGTTAAAGTTGGACAACATAGAGTGAGGCAGTTGAGAGGAGTTGCAAACGTGGTTATTAATACAGACTTATGTTTCGGATAGTATTACTGGTTACAATTGCTCTGAAAAGAGAAGATGGAACTTCTATCTATGTGGGTGTAGTCTACAGACCTCCGACTCAATCGCAGCAAATTGATAAGGATCTGATTGTGGATATCCAAAAGTTTGGAAGGAAAGAGGAGGTTCTGCTGTTGGGAGATTTCAACCTGCCGGATGCGGACTGGAATGTTCCGTCTGCGGAATCGGAAAGAAGTAGGGAGATTGTGGATGCCTTTCAAGAGGCTCTGCTCAGACAAATGGTGACGGAACCCACAAGGGAAAAAGCGATATTGGATCTGGTCCTCACAAATGGAGAGAGTATCTCTAATGTTCGAGTGGGTGCTCACCTGGGTAGTAGCGATCATCAAACGGTTTGGTTTGATATAACGGCTAAAGTGGAGAGCGGCCGCACGATACTTAAAGTCCTAGATTTCAAACGTACGGACTTTAATGCAATGGGAAAGTACCTGAAGAAAGAGCTGTTAGGATGGGAGGACATAAGAGAAGTGGAAAGACAGTGGTCTAAGCTGAAAGGAGTGATAAAAATGGCTACGGACCTTTATGTGAAGAAAATCAATAAAAACAAAAGAAAAAGGAAGCCGATATGGTTCTCCAACCTAGTGGCTGAGAAAATAAAGGCGAAAGAGTTGGCGTTCATGAAATATAAAAAAACCCAAGAAGAGGAGAGCAGAAAAGACTACAGGGTGAAACTGAAAGAAGCCAAGAGAGAGATACGTTTGGCGAAGGCACAGGCGGAAGAACAAATGGCTAAAAATGTAAAAAAGGGAGATAAAATTTTTTTCAGATATATTAGTGAAAGGAGGAAGATAAAAAATGGAATTGCTAGGCTAAAAGATGCTGGGAACAAATATGTGGAGAGTGATGAGGAGAAAGCAAATGTGCTAAACAAATACTTCTGTTCTGTGTTCACAGAAGAAAATCCTGGAGAAGGACCGAGATTGTCCGGCAAAGTTACACGAGAAAATGGAGTAGATTCTGCGCCGTTCACGGATGAGGGTGTTTATGAGCAACTTGAAAAACTGAAGGTGGACAAAGCGATGGGACCAGACGGGATCCATCCCAAGATACTAAGGGAACTCAGAGAGGTTCTGGCGAGTCCTATTAAAGACTTGTTCAACAAATCTCTGGAGACGGGAGTGATTCCTGGGGATTGGAGGAGAGCGGATGTGGTCCCTATTCATAAAAGTGGTCACAGGGATGAAGCAGGAAACTACAGGCCGGTGAGCCTCACTTCAGTTGTTGGAAAAATAATGGAAGTGTTGCTGAAAGAAAGGATAGTGTATTTCCTTGAATCTAATGGGTTACAGGATCCGAGGCAACATGGCTTTACAAAAGGTAAATCGTGCCAAACGAACCTGATTGAATTTTTTGATTGGGTGACCAGAGAGCTGGATCGAGGACATATGCTAGATGTAATTTATTTGGATTTCAGCAAAGCCTTTGATACAGTTCCTCATAGGAGGCTGTTGAACAAACTTGAAGGGCTGAAGTTAGGACCCAAAGTGGTGAACTGGGTCAGAAACTGGCTGTTGGTCAGACGCCAGAGGGTGGTGGTTAATGGAAATTGCTTGGAGGAAGGAATGGTGAGTAGTGGAGTCCCTCAGGGTTCGGTGCTGGGGCCAATCCTGTTCAATATGTATGTAAGTGACATTGCTGAAGGGTTAGAAGGAAAAGTGTGCCTTTTTGCAGATGATACCAAGATTTGTAACAGAGTAGACACCGAAGAGGGAGTGGAAAATATGAAAAAGGATCTGCAAAAGTTAGAGGAATGGTCTAATGCCTGGCAACTAAAATTCAATGCAAAGAAATGCAGAGTAATGCATTTGGGGATTAATAATAGGAAGGAACCGTATATGCTGGGAGGAGAGAAGCTGATATGCACGGACGGGGAGAGGGACCTTGGGGTGATAGTGTCCGAAGATCTAAAGGCGAAAAAACAGTGTGACAAGGCAGTGGCTGCTGCCAGAAGGATTCTGGGCTGTATAAAGAGAGGCGTAGTCAGTAGAAGAAAGAAGGTGTTGATGCCCCTGTACAGGTCATTGGTGAGGCCCCACTTGGAGTATTGTGTTCAGTTTTGGAGACCGTATCTGGCGAAAGACGTAAGAAGACTTGAGGCGGTCCAGAGGAGGGCGACGAAAATGATAGGAGGCTTGCACCAGAAGACATATGAGGAGAGACTGGAAGCCCTGAATATGTATACCCTAGAGGAAAGGAGAGACAGGGGAGATATGATTCAGACGTTCAAATACTTAAAGGGTATTAACGTAGAACAAAATCTTTTCCAGAGAAAGGAAAATGGTAAAACCAGAGGACATAATTTGAGGTTGAGGGGTGGTAGATTCAGGGGCAATGTTAGGAAATTCTACTTTACGGAGAGGGTGGTGGATGCCTGGAATGCGCTCCCGAGAGAGGTGGTGGAGAGTAAAACTGTGACTGAGTTCAAAGAAGCGTGGGATGAACACAGAAGATTTAGAATCAGAAAATAATATTAAAGATTGAACTAGGCCAGTTACTGGGCAGACTTGTACGGTCTGTGTATGGCCGTTTGGAGGAGGATGGGCAGGGGAGGGCTTCAATGGCTGGGAGGGTGTAGATGGGCTGGAGTAAGTCTTAACAGAGATTTTGGCAGTTGGAACCCAAGCACAGTACCGGGTAAAGCTTTGGATTCTCGCCCAGAAATAGCTAAGAAGAAAAAAAAAAAAAAAAAATTTTAAATTGAATCAGGTTGGGCAGACTGGATGGACCATTCGGGTCTTTATCTGCCGTCATCTACTATGTTACTATGTTAATGCATTTGAACACTTTTGTATACGTATGGAAAGGGTTCAGAGTTAAAGTGCTGGGCAATAGGTGGGAAGGAAGGGAGGATTTATTCAGATATGTTTGGGGCTTTCATAGAACTAAAACTGTGCACTGGTACTGGTATGGTAATCTTTGTTGTTTTGAATTTTATAATAAAAGAAAAAAAGAATTACAAGTGGAAATAAAGAAGTAAATAAGAAAACAGGTAAATAAATGAGGGCAGGGCATAGGCAGGCAGGGGTGGAGTGTGGGAGGGGCAGGGGTGGGTGTGGGTGGGGCAGGGCTGAGGGGCCCAGTGCACTTGTGTGCCTAGGAGCCCTTGAAGAATTAATCCTGTCCTGGGGTGGAGGAACACAGTTGGCCCTGATCCTGGATACACCACCACGGAGCCTGCTCTCAAATCCACTAGCAGACGAACCTGGGGTGAGCAATGCTCCCTAGGGAACAGTCCCTGAGCCCTGCTCTGTGAATGCAGGCTATCCAGGTGGGAGCACTGCAGAGCAGCATACCCCCTGGAAGCAGACTTTGCCATTAAAATCTGTGTTCTCCTGCAGCCAGAAATGTCCCTGCGGGGAACCTCTGCAGCATGAAGCCGCAAAAATACTGAAGTAAGAGAAAAAATAAACATGAGCAGAAAAGACTTAGCAGGAAGACAACTGGAAGACAGAGAGCAGTCCTGAGGTAAGAGGGGAGGATCAAAAATACGTAAGTGAAGCTTCCTACAAGATGAGATTGATTACCCACTCGTCCAGGAATAGAGTGAGATTGTACAAGAACTGAAATTTACCCCTTCAGGCAGAAGCTGGAATGTGATCCAACACCCATCAGCATAAATCTAAAAATTGATGATGAAGTAACATACAGTGGGAAACCAAAGGCGCTGACACTCTGCCCACTGTAAGAAAACTATGTTCTTAGTGCCTTAAAAGTTTGACCCACATATAGCAGGTGACATAGACATTCTAACAAATACACCATCTGAGATGATGCACAGTCAGATGGGGTTCAGCCCTACCCTGACCCAATACAGCAGCTGGTTAAGCTGAGGTCACAATGGCGGGTGGTAGATGGAATTTCCCCCGGGTCAGACTAAGCTTCCTCCCGAACACACTGTGGTTGTTACAAAAATAAAAATAAACCTCTGCAATGTCTCAGGATGTGTGGAGTCTTCAATGAACTGCTGGTAAGAAAAGACAAACTAAACCCCACTGAGGTTTTTCAAGTTTTATTGCACAAGAAGAAATTTCAATAAATAATTAAAATGCAGTTTTCTCTAAGAAAAAAAACCCACATTAGAATAATAAAATCAGCCTTTGAAAGTGCTTTCAATTTAAAAGAAAACTAACTGTGTTTAAACTCTTTATAGCTTACTTCACCTTCTGCTAACAAATGTGAACAGGTAAGTTTTACATACTCTCTAACAGTGTACTCTTTCCAGCTAATCGAAAACTTATTCTTCTTTTCAGGACTTTTCTCTCCTCTGTGTTGTTCAGGAAAATTTCTTTACTATTTTTATATACTGTATTTCTAATTTGTCTCCAAATTCTGTAAGTTTAAAGCTTTTCTTTCTCTCTCTCTCTCGTGCAGGTAAACATTAAGAAGTGTTGCAGGTAAGTACACTCTTTCTCACTCTTTTCCCTAGTGTATTCCTCTAGTATACCTTAATAACTATTTCTTTTCTTTCCAGGTGTCTACTGAGAATGTCTCAGGAAAGTATTTTCAAAATATATCTTTGTGATACTTCTCCCTCATTATTTGTGGACTAATTAACAGTAGAAAGAATGTTAAAATTTTCCTTATATTCTTTTATGTTATGTACTGTAAGGTGGATACTGTTTTATTCATCATGATTGTGTTAACATATTTAAACTCAATAAAGATTAAAAAAAATATATATATATATCAAATTAACCCACTGTGTGCACACAGAAAAATAAAGTTAAAGAAAACCTCTCCTTTGAGTGCAGGCTTTCTTGCGATGGCTAACATGTGAAAGGCCACACAACCTAGAACTTGAAGCAACTGGAACTGAAGCTTTGGAAACCAGGTCACTCAGGAAACTGGACTGTGTCTTCAATCTTTAAGTTAACAGCGCTCTATTACTACTAGAAAAATAAAATGTTTGCCTCCCTCTGAGGTGCAACTATGGGCTCCTTTTACTAAGCTGCAATAGCGTTTTTAGCACATGCTAAACCCGCGCTACGCGGCTAGAACTAATGTCAGCTCAATGCTGGCATTAGCGTCTAGCGTGCATGCGCTAAAACTGCTATCGCAGCTTAGTAAAAGGAGCCCTATGTGTTCATGTTTATTAAAATTTGCTATACCGCCTTATCATAAATCAAAGCGGTTTTACATAGTTAATAATAATAATAAAAAAGGGAACAACAAAACACTACAAAAAGCAAAAGACAGCATACCAGCAGACAGATGTTGACAAACTGGAACGAAAGGAAATGTGTGACCTAATTCTTCTTCTGGTTCCTATTATGTACTTGTTTCTTGTGCAGAAATTTAAAATTATTATTATTATTATTTTTTTTACAAAATCTCTCACACTTCAGGACCTGTTTCAATCCCTAGCTCAAGACACAAGTCAGACTACTGCAGTGAAGATTCTATGGCAGCCTTACATTCTTGCTGCTCACCTTTCATTTATTAGTGGTTTTAAACACTAACTCCCATAAATTTAGGCTTTCTAAATATATATATATTTTTTTACTTCTTCCTCCCTTCTGTTTAATAGGAGCTATCGATTCAAATTTATCTCTGACGCTCCAATTTCTTTGGCAAACAGAAATGAATAATTTATTTTAAAAACCACTTTTGGGGGGTCACGTGATGCTTTAAGCTCGGGAAGACATGCCTTGCCTGAGCTCCCAGGCCCTGAGTAGACATTGGGCACTTTCCCTGCCTACCGGAACACACGTAGCCCTTGCCTGTTCACTCTGCTAGCAGGAGGGGGTGTATGGAAAAATATTTGGCGTTGCCGCCACAACCAATGGCCTCCGGTTTGACTAAAAAGGATTGCGAATGCCCAAAGCCGCTGGAGGACAAGATGGCGGCCAGAACTTCGGCGGCAGTAAGCCAACTCTCCCCTGAAGCCCTCCAGGACATAACACAGGCTGTAGCACTGGCGCTACAGCCCAGCCTTGATCGCCTCTCGGAACCGCTCCAGAGGCTGGAGTCCTCTATTACTGACACAGCCCTATGCACTACTGAGTTGGAGAATCGGGTCTCGGACTTAGAAGTCACTCAGAGGACCCAGACTACAGACCTGCAAGCATTGACCGACCTCACTCACCGCCAGGGCGACTGCCTTGATGATCTGGAAAATCGGTCACGTAAGTCCAACCTGCGATTTCTGGGGTTCCCTGAGTCGATCGTGGGCCCGGCACTGCTACCAACTTTGGAGGCATGGTTGCGGGATACATTTCCTATGCGGGGAGATGTGGGCCCCCTCCGTATTGAACGCGCCCATCACATAGGCAGGGAACACAATGGGGAAGCGCGGCCCCGAATGGTCATCGCTAAAGTGCTCAACTATAATCATAAAGCTGAAATTTTACACCAATATAAACGAGATAAGCTGAAATATGGGGATTCAGAGATTCAAATTTTTCAGGATTACTCTGCGGCCTTAACTGGAAAGCGTAAATTATTCTATCTCCTATGTTCCACTCTGGCGGAGAAGAAAGTGCGCTTCATGTTTATCTACCCAGCCACTTTGAAATTACAACATCAGGGCCAGTGGCACTCTTTTGATTCTTCAGTGGACGCAGCTACTTATCTCAATACTCACTTACTGCACCCACAAAACCCCACTGGCTGAGATGACCATAGCTGGGTACTTTGTTCCAGTTTCGCTTGACTGGCACTTTGCTGGCGGCATTGAGAGGACTTTCATTGGTTGTTGTTAGGGTTCCTCGACACACAACAGTATTGACTGTTATGATATGATTATTTCTGCTATTATACTTCTTGTTTGCACATTTATATATTTTGCTTGCTCCAAGTGATAAGTTTATATGATCTGCTTCCCTGATATTGGTTGACTCGGGGCTCGGGGAGGCATCCTTTTTTGTGCCCTCACACATCTGCAGAATCACCTTGGGGTGGCTCTGTTGATGTGTCTTGCACAGAGGGAGGGGTTGGAGACAGATAGGGGGGGATTGGGTGGGTGGGTGGGTGTGGGGTGGTGGGGGGAGGGAAGAGTAGATGGGGGTATTTTTGTTTGTTTTTATTTCACTTTGCTTTATTCATCCTTGAGGAGACGGGTTGGAGTCTGCATGGATTCTTGAGTGTTGCTCCTGTGTTGGGTGATCTTCCAGGCATGCAACGTAATGTTTTTATTTTGATAACAGGTGCCATTCTGAACATCAGTCTATCCTGGGTAGGGATGGGAACCTGGGAGGGATGGGAACCTGGGATAGCTTTCTGGAACTGTTATTTACCAGATGTTATTTTGACTCTATTAATCTCCCATGTCCCTAACGACTACCTTACGAATCATGTCCTGGAATGTGTCGGGTATTACATCTCCTGTCAAAAGAACCAAAATCCTAAATCAGCTTAAACATCATAAAGCGGATATAGTTTGTCTGCAAGAAACTCGTTTGACAGATCTTGAACATGCTAAGCTGAGAAGGTCCTGGGTGGGGGGATGTATATGCAGCCTCTTTTCCTCAGAAACGGGCTGGGGTGGCAGTCTTAATTCATAAATCCCTGCCCTATAAGGCACGACTTGTGGAGAAAGACCCCCAGGGCTGATTCTTATTACTTCATATAACCGTTGGTACTTATTCTTTTTATTTGCTAAACTTATATGCACCTAATGTCTATGATCACACTTTCTTTGAACACATTGCTGCTCTGTTGTTGGAACGCGTGGCTGAGCCGGTATTTCTTGCAGGAGATTATAATCAGATACTTGACCCACGCTGTGACCGGTCTAGTCCGGGGACTCTCACCGTGGGGTCGAGCACACAGGGCATTCCCTACCTGTGCGCGGCTCTGGATCTGGTTGACCCTTGGCACTTGCTTCATACTACTGAACATGATTACACACACAGATCCTACGCACATGGTACGCTTTCTAGAATTGATTATATACTGGTTACTAGCTCCTCTTTTCTTAATATTGATGCAGCTACAAAAGGACCCTCAGTTATTTCGGATCATTCCCTGATTTGGGTAGATGTCAATGTTGGCTTTGGGGTTCGGGGCCCTTCTCGTTGACGTTTTCCTAGTTACTTGTTTCAAGATGAACATTTTCAGAATTTTTTGTTACAAAAGTGGAAAATTTTTTTGGACTTTAACGGTCAACATCTAACTGAATCGGAAGTATTTTGGCAGACAGCTAAAGTAGTCTTACGTGGGGATTGTATTGCATATGTCATAGCTCGAAATCGTCAGTTGTCTATGGGAATTATACGTCTGGAACAAGAATTGGCAGAGCCCAAAAGGCAGTATACATCTAGACCAGCGGTCTCAAACACGCGGCCCGTGGGCTGCATGCAGCCCCCCAGGGACTATTTTGCAGCCCGCGATCTATTCTCGCCTAAAGCAGGGGTCCCCAATCTGCTTCCCTTCCCACTGCCCTCCCCCAAGCCACCGCAATTGGGGAACAGGCCAGCACCCGAGGTCTTAGATCTCCCTGCATATCTTTTCCAGCTCGGAGCTGACCAATTCTCACCACCCGACATCAATTCTAACGTCGGGGAGGAACTTCCGGGCCAGCCAGGCAGCGATTGGCTGGCCCGGAAGTTCCTCCCCGACGTTAGAATTGACGTCGGGTGGCGTGAATTGGTCGGCCCCGCACTGGGGAAAATAAGCAGGGAGTTAAGACCTCGGCGCTGGCCTGTTCCCCGATTGTGGTGGCGGCAGCCTGTTCCCCGATTGTGGCGGTGGCGGCCTGTTACCTGATTGCGGAGGTGGCGGCCTGTTCCCCAATGGTGGTGGCTTGGGGGAGGGCAGGGAGAAGTAAAGAAAGGGGGGACAGGGAGACAGAAAGAAAGAAGGGAAACGGGACACAGACAGAAAGGGGCATGGAGAGAGAAAGACAGAAAGAAAGGGCGGACATAGAAAAAGAAAAAAAGAAAGAAAGGGGACACGGAGAGAGAGAGAAAGACAGACATATAGAAAGAATGGGGGCATGGATAGAGAGAGAAAGAAAGAAAGAAGGGGGCAGGGTGAAAGAAATAAAAAGTTGGGGGAGGGAAGGAGACAGATGCCAGACCAGGGGAAAGGAAGGAAGGAGGGAGGGAGGGAGAGAAAGGAAAGAAAGAGATGTCAGACCATGGAAATAGGGATGGAAGAACATAAGAACATAAGAACTGCCATCTCCGGATCAGACCTTCGGTCCATCAAGTCCGGCGATCCGCACACGCGGAGGCCCTGCCAGGTGTACACCTGGCGTAATTTATAGTCCACCATATCCTTATATGCCTCTCTTAAGGAGATATGCATCTAGTTTGCTCTTGAAGCCTAGGACGGTTGATTCCGCAATAATCTCCTCTGGGAGGGCATTCCAGGTGAGATAGAGAGAGATAGAAGGGAAGGTAAGACATGGAAACGTAGATTTTGAAAAGGAAACAGAAAAATTGAACATTAAGTTAATGCCAAAGATGGATGCAAGGCAGAAAGTGAAGACGGAGAGAAATCCAGTCAAAGGACAAGAAGACCCTGGAAACATAGTTAAATGCACAGAAAAATAAAGTCACCAGACAACAAAGGTAGGGAAAATGATTTTATTTTCAATATAGTGATTGAAATGTGTCAGTTTTGAGAAAGGAAAGATATTAAATTTTAAATGTGAGGGCTGCAGAAAAAATAGGATACTTGGAGGGCCACAGAAAAAATAGTTAATGACAATTTTGCATAAGGTAAAACTCTTTATAGTTTATAAATCTTTCCTTTAATTGTTAAAGGAAAGATTTATAAACTATAAAGAGTTTTACCTCATGCAAAATTGTCATTTCTTTAATAAAACATTAACTATTTTTTTCTGCGGCCCTCCAAGTACCTACAAATACAAAATGTGGCCCCACTAAGAGTTTGAGTTTGAGACCATTGGTCTAGACCAACCCCGGTGGCTAAGGAAAACTTATTAACTATAGAGACTACTCTTAACTCTTATATACATGAACGTATGATGAAGATGTTATTTTATCAGAGGTTTAAATACCACCGTTATGGTAACCGCTCAGGGAAATTATTAGCTTATTTGACCAAAAGAGTGAGAGGACAGCGGTTTGTTTTTGGTCTTAAGGATGATAGGGGGACTATACATCACAAAACGGATCAGACAGCCAATATATTCTTAGACTATTTCCAGAAATTTTATGCACTATGAGACCAAGGTGGGGGTCCACTTCTGAGGGATTACTTGGAGGATTCTGGTCTTCCTAAGTTAACTGACTTAGATGTAGAGACTCTTAATGCACCACTCACCCTTAGAGAATTACAGAAAGTGATCCAGACACAGAGGAATTATTCTGCCCCTGGACCAGATGGCTTTACTGCCGAATTTTACAAACTGCTGTCCTCCCAGATCAGTCGCCCTCTCCGAGATTATTTTGAGCAGGTTATAGCGGGGGGAGCTTTCTAGCGGGAGCCAACGAAGCCCTCATAACACTTATTTTAAAACCGGGTAAGGATGCCACTTCTCCTGACGCTTACCGCCCTATATCGCTACTTAATGTTGACATGAAAATATTAGCAAAGCTATTAGCAGATAGACTTTCTAATCTCCTTCCTAGACTTATAGAACCGGAACAGGTGGGTTTTGTTAAAGGCAGGCAGGCGGTGCAGAATGTTCATAGGGTACTATTGACTATGGCCCATACACAGTCTAAGGATATGCCTATGTTGTTAGTTAGTTTGGATGCAGCCCGAGCGTTTGACAAGGTGGATTGGAATTATTTATTTGAGGTATTGGATTATCTAGATGTAATTGGTTGGTTTGCAATGGCAGTCAAAACTTTATATAGGGGCCCGATGGCTCGGTTATTGGTCAACGGCTGCTTTTTCAATTGGCAGGGGTACAAGACAGGGATGTCCTTTATCCCCACTCCTTTTTCTGCTTTATTTGGAGCTGTTTTTATGTACCATTTCTAAAGACCCAGACATAATGGGAGTTGCTTTTTCGACTCGGACGGTTAAAGCATTGGCCTTTGCAGATGATTTGGTTTTTACTTTGACTCAGCCACGGTGTTCCATCACTCATCTGCAGCATTCATTAGAGGAGTTTCAATTTTACTCGGGTTTTACGCTTAATTATAAAAAATCTAAAGTTTTGGCTATTCCCTCTACTATACAAGATACCTGGGTGGGTGCTTTTCCATTTACTTGGGCTCGGTCCTCCCTCAGGTATCTTGGAGTATGGTTACCTCGTGACCTTTCCACTTTATATGATTGCAATGTGGCCTTATTATTAGGGGATACTTTGCAATTGCTTCAAACCTGGCAGGTTTTTCCTCTGTCTGTGGCGGGCCGAGTAGCCTTGTATAATATGGTGCTGTTTCCAAAATGGCTATACCGATTTCAAATACTCCCCCTCTTATTGTCTCATACCCACCAGGTCCAACATACTAGAGGGCTGCAGCAGTTTCTTTGGGGAGGCAAGAGACCGCGTATGACTTTTAATGGGCTTTGCCTTCCCAGAGAACGGGGGGGGGGGGGGAAGAGGGGGGCTATGGCTTATTGAATATTCAATGGTAGGCGATGGCATGTCAAATGAGACATATTAATGATTGGTTTTGGGGTACCCCTTATTTTTCTGCCAGCGACATAGAAATGTCCTTGTTATCCCCTTATCATATTAGTTGTTACATGCGACAGCTCCAGCTCTCCGTCTTGTGGTGGCATAATATCCTATTTTGGCCCCTGATAGGTGAATGTGGCGCTGGGTGTGCCATTGTCTACACGTGTCCCATAAGATCTCTCCCTTTCTCCTGCTTCAAGGGAATGGGGACTGTTTGCCGGGTATACAATCTGTATCTTTTAAGAGGTGGGCCGATGTGGGGTTACATTATATTTTTCAGATGTATACTGAGGAGGGTAGACTTGCTTCTTTTGTTTCTTTACGGTGTACATTTGGACTTTCTGATGTTGATATTTTTGCATAGTTTCAAGCCCGTCATTATGTCCGATCTTTGCCTACTTGCCATTTGACGGACATCTGCCATGAGACTCTCTCTGAACTGTTCAGTTTGTCTGCACAACTGATTCCTCTTCGTTTCCATCAAGTGGACATTCGTCACAGTCTACCTGGCCCTAACTTTGATGTTTTAGCAGTATCCTGGGCTGAAGATCTACAGTGTGTTATTACTTCCCGTCAGATGCAGCAAGTTGTAAAAAATTTGAGAAAGGTATCCTCCAATATTCAGCATTGGGAAATGCAGTTAAAGTTTATTTTACGCCTCTACATATCACCCATATGGGCATCACTCAGCTTCATCAATGTCCTAAAAGTACACATGCGTCCTTGTGACATGTTTTGGTCCTGGTCTAGTATTCTTCAGTTCTAGACTAGATTGGGATCCTATATTACCTCTCTCTGGGGTCGGCGATGGATCCCGACCCCCAGAGCATTATTTGGATTTTATGACATTGCTTCTCCTACACCTAAAGGCCTTTCAGCGTTTGTGGCACGAGCAATGCTGCTAGGCAAGAAGGCTATCTTGACTCAATGGCTGACCAGTGATGCTCCGACTTATAGTCAATGGAGATCGCTAATGATCATACACGCTTCCTTGGAACGTAGACATTTTAATGATCTTGACACGGTACCGGGCCACAGATTTACTTTGATTTGGGAGCGATTTTGGTTGACCCTTAGTCCTGTGGCCCAGAGTAGACTCTTGAATTCATATTCTGTTTTTCTTCTTTCAATGAGCTCAAGGATTTTTGTATGTGGGTTTTCTTTGGGGGGATGGGGGGGCTAGTAGGGGGGGTTATATTAGTGCACAATTATAAGGATCCTGTTATATTTTGTAATGGATTTTTTTCTATGCACTTTGAAAATTAATAAATATTTCACCATAAAAACCACTTTAACCTTGCTCAAACCTTCACTGAAATTTACTCAGCAAAGCTTTCCCAAATTAATTCAACTTTTACCCTTCTTCATGCTCTTATTAAAAATTTCTTTTTCATTTCTTTACTATTAGAATAATTGCTAACACTTTCAAGTGCTTAACCGGCGAGTGCAGGCCGTTCACATTCAATGTGAATGGCCCTATCGGATTCTCTTGTTGGGTCTGACCACTGAATTGGAGCAGCGGGCTACCACGCACATGAGCGTCACTTTCATATGGTTCCACTAAAGATGGCTTGCTGTTTATCCCTATAGATTTGTAGTTAGGGTTCAAACTGGAATATATGTCAACTACGTCCCCCCAACACTTAAAATGCTATACACTAATGCCAGGCCTAATTTACCAGCATCTAACTCGGACACCTAAATCAACCATGCCTATTCTCCACCCTTACACCTACTTTTCAGAGAGGCATCAGGTGTCTCATCCGAGGCATCACTGGGCACCGTGCAGAATTTGCAACTTTTAATTTTAGTTTTTAAAATTAATTATTCAATTACCATGCCATTTAAGCTAAGTGAAATAATTTAGGTTAGGCATCACCAGGACCTCAATTAGGGCACCTAGTGGTGTCTAACTAGTGTGCCATTTATAAAATCTGGCCCCAAGTGCTCCCATATATTAGTACATGACCTGCATAAAAGACATCCTCAAGAAGAAAGCTGTTAAATTGGCAGTTAACACACCAAAATCCTAACACCCTTTAGTAAACAAGTCCCACTGAAAGGCAAGACTCAGGGATCTCAAAGTCCTTCCTTGAGGCGCCAATCCAGTCGGGTTTTCAGGATTTCCCCAATGAGTATGCATGAGATTATTTGCATGCACTGCTTTCATTGTAGGCTAATTCATTGGGGGAAATCCTGAAAACCCGACTGGATTGGCGCCCTCAAGAAGGGACTTTGAGACCCTTGGACTATATAAATGTGGTTAAAAAAAAGCGCTTCCTTGCTCCTGTTCCATATTGCCGCACACAGGACACAGGCTGTAGTAATCTGCCTGGCATCGGCCACATCGCTGGAGTCACCATCCAAGCTAACTCCAGCCTATCCCAATCCGTCTTGTCAAAAACTAGACCCAGACCATCGAAGTCCATCTGGCATCGGCTTCACTGCTGGGGCTGCCATTTCGGCACCACTCCCGCACACTCCTGCCCATCATAATGAAGTTATAGATCTAGTTATGTAGAGTTAAGGGATCCTGTGCATCTATTTAAAAAAAAAAAAAAAAGAAGCAAAAGAACAATATCCAAACAAACTGCAGCTCAAAGTCGGAAAACAAAAACAAAGGAAAAACTGCAGAAGACGATGTACAAGGTACGAACGAATAATCTTTATTTTAAAAATGGGTTCAGTGCAGCATTCAGTGCTGGATAAAAGATAAAAAAATGGTTCTCAAGTGTGAGCCCACAGGATCCTGTGCATCTATCCCATGGATTCTTGAACTCCCATCGCTGTTTTTGCCTCTACAACCTCTCCAAGCATCCATAACCCTTTCAGTGGAAAAAAAGTATTTCCTGGTGTTCCTCCTCCTCTTATTTTATATCCTCTAGTGTTACTGTTTCTCTGTTCAAAACACAAAAAGAGAGGCAAATGAGATGTCTTAAAACAACCAAATGAGACACATTTATTAGTCCAACAAAGAGAAACACTCATCTATTGTGGCCCCAACTAGGATCCCAGTTTCGGCACAAGCCTTCCTCAGGGGACTAGTGACATACTTGTTAATGAGGCCTTGTCGTGTTGTATTCTGGAGCAAACTGGGATTCTAGTTGGGACCACAATAGATGAGAGTGTTTCTTTTTGTTGGACTAATAAACATGTCTCATTTGGTTGTTTTAAGACATCTCATTTGCCTCTTTTTTTGTGTTTTGATATTGATTTTACCGAGGCTGGTTTTGTGCTTTTAACTTTTTCTCTGTTCACAATGTTGAGGGAAATGCCTATAAAAAGATATTTCATTTTGTGGAATGTATTATGACACTGTAATACACATTTGACAGCTATATTATGAAGGTAATTTGTCTTTATACTAACTGCACGGCTTGCAGACCCATGGGGCAGGGCCAGCATGGGATTTTTCTGCTCTCAAGTTCTCTCCCTAAAAACACACCTTTTCCAGAGCAGCTACTTTTATCCTCAGAGGGAGATGGGTAATTGCCAGTGGGGTGTGTCCCTGCTTACCAGTGAGAAAGGATCTGAAGGTTGTCATTTCCATGAATTTTAGCGCTCTAGTCTTATAGAAAGCATTTTGAGCAGATGCCGTCAAAATGCTCCTAACGTGTCAAAGCAGAGCCAGTCACTTCAAAATAAGAGACAAACACACATTTTATATCTTCTTTTATTTTATAGTTTTAAGTAACAATTGAGTAAATTATCAATATAGTAGTAATGTCAAATCCTTAAATGCAAAGGCAAATCTCTACTTTTAGGATTTGGACACTATTTGTTTAGGCAAACCAAAAGATGTATATGAATAGCTCACCTCTGACACCCTTCTCCAATAAAATCATGAATCAGAAGATGCAATTTACTTTTAAAATATGTGAGCATTACAATTCAAGTGCTGAGTAAAAATAGCCTGCAGCTGGCAGGGAGGCTGTCTGTGGCTACCAGGTCCTTGGAGGCTAATTATACAGATTTCAAGATATCCACAATGAATACGAATGAGATAAGTTTGACTACAGTGGAGGCAGTACATATTCATTGGGAATATCATAAAAGTCAGACCTTGTTCAGCCCTCGGCCTTAAGGACCATAACTGCCCAGCTCTGCTGTAGCCAGTGAAGAAATTAACAACAGAGCAGGCCAGAATAAGATATTCACATTCCACAAAACAGAATCCGCATAAATACCTTATCCATCCACCTCCAAAACATGATCAGGAATGTACAGGAATAGCTGATCAGTCCACTTATCTGCACTGAGCAAAGCACTCTGTTTTAAAACTTCTCTCTTCTAAAACAAACTTCGAAAAGAGACCAGGCTGATCTGAAAGCCTTTTGGATCAGCTCCTCCATAATAAATTGCACGTTTCACGTTCATTTTAAACATATAATTCAATACCATTGCAAAAGGTAAAGGAACAGCATTTACTTGTCCTGTCAGCATAATGTCTTAAACACATAATAAACCATAACAAATTCCCTGCCTAGCCAGTTAAACCGTCAATTAAAAGTGCCATTTGTTACAACCAGAAATGGTGACAGGTTCTGGCTGACCAGCAACTGAAGTAACCCAGTCATGCCCACTTTAGTGAAAAACAATAGGTATCTGTGACTGGGGGAAATAAATAAACCTACCTTTTTTATTTTTATTAAATAGCTTACCCCTGACAGAATTTTTAAAAAAGAAAGTAGTCTGCTGCCAATATTTGGCTGCCCTAATTTCCCTTGAAATTCCAGGGAAGTTATTGAGATCTTGTTCGCCTCACGGACTGAAAGTTCTTGCCTTGGCAGACATTTGTCCGACTACCACATGTAAGAACATAAGAAATGCCTGCACCGGATCAGACCCGGGGTCCATCCAGTCCAGTGGTCCGCACAAGCGGAGACTCAGCTAGGCGTACCTGGGCGAATACCTTAATCATTTGTATCCGTCAATGTGTCCCGCAAGAAGATGTGCGTCCAATTTTACTTTAAATCCTAAAATGGTGGTTTCCTCCACCACATCTTCTGGGAGAGAGTTCCAGGCGTTCACCACCCGCTGTGCGAAGCAGAACTTTCTGACATTTGTCATGGCCATGACCCCTCTCAGCTTCAGTCCATGACCTCTTGTCCGAGTCACATTTGACAAAGTGAATAATGCTGTTTCTTGCTCTCCATCCTTTCCCCTTGTCGGTGAGCGAGCTTGCTCCATTTTGTCGATTTCTTTTAATATTTTAAAAGTCTCTATTAGATCCCCTCTCAGTCTTCTCTTCTCAAGGGTGAATAATCCCAGATTTCTGAGGCATTCTTGGTAGCTCTAGTGACAGAACCTTCTTTTTGGCGCTACATCTATGGAAGCTGCTGGTGTAAATCCATGAAGGGGGAGGAGTGTTACTGTTAAGAAGGTTATTTTACCGCAAGATGTGCTATTTTAGCACAAGGTCTCATTGGATAAAATAGGACGCTAGGCTAAAAAACCTGTCTTAAAAAATAGCACACAATGATGAATTCCCCCCTTATTTAAAAGTTTTTTTAAAAAAACTTTTAAAAACACTTTTTTGCCATGGCCTGTGGGGATCAGGTTGGACATGCATGCTGAAACTGCTAGGGCAGGGGTAGGCAATTCTCGAGAGCCGGAGCCAGGTCAGGTTTTCAGGATATCCACAATAAATATGCATGAGATAGATTTGCATCTCAAGGAGGCAGTGCATGCAAATCTATCTCATACATATTCATTGTGGATATCCTGAAAACCTGACCTGTCTCTGGCTCTTGAGGACCGGAATTGCCTACCCCTGTGCTAGGGTGACCTATAGGTTTATTGTTTGCTGTGAATATGTGGTTCCTTGAGTGGTTCTTTGTGTGAGCCCACCAGGGACAGAAAAAGAACCTGCCTATAATGTGCATAGCGCTGCATATGTCTAGTACCAATAGTATTTTTTCCTATATTGAATATTAGAGTTTTCTTAAGGTTTAGCCTTATTTTATTGGAAATCGCTGTGATTTGTGTTTTGGGCATAGTGATATATCAGGTATTATTAAAGATTAAACTTATTTAGAGAATCATTTAGTCAAATGCTCAATCTTAAGAAAACAAAAATAACTATTTAAAAGATTATTTTTTTTAAGTTTGAGATTAACCCCATTATCTATTTACCAATGATTAATGGGTATGTGGTTGAAACACCAGTAGGCAGTATTATCAAGTCCTAGAAAATACACATTATGCATTTGTTTACCCAGATCCAGTTTTCTGGAATACTGTGTCTCTGGTGCTGCAATTGGAAAAGCATTACTGTACTTGTTTACAAAGAAAACAACATGATGGTTATTTCAACATGTGTTTGAATACTTATTTATTAAAGCCATGTTTGTTTGGAGAGAGATTATATATGAGGCAAGGGTGGATTGAAACTAGATTGGTGGGCTAGTTGGGTTGGAGTGGGATATAATTTTTAATTTAATATTGTGTTTGCATTGTGTTTTATTGTCTCATTTTAATGCTATTGGAGGTGCGAGTAATGTATGGAATGGGAAATCTTTCCCCTCCCCCAGTACAAAATAAAACCAATGATAATATGGAGCTTGCAGGCTTAATAACAAAATAAGTGTGCAGCCTAAAATTAATCATAAATAAAAAAATTAGCAGTACATTCAATAATGGAATGATCTTATAGTTTTAAAAACTCTATACTGCAGGGGAAGCTAGTAAAAGTTTACCAAAAATAATTTGGCCATTGAAATTGCACTCAAACGAAATCTCAGACCCCTTGCTAGATTAGTCACGGAAATATCCCAGAAAATTGGACAATAGTGAGTTAAAAGAGTGAAAAGCTAACAGCCCCCCCCCAAAAAAAAAAAAAAAAAAATTGGTTTGTTATGGCACCACCGAGTAATCATTTTGGTACCTTGCTGTTCTAAACTAAAAAAAAAACAACTAAAACTAAACCTTAAGTTTATATACCGCATCATCTCCACAGAAGTGGAGCTCGACACGGTTTACAGGAATTAATAAAGAAAGGAACTCCAATGGAAAGAAGAAGGGCTTGGTACTAAGGAAGGAAAGAGGGGACTTAGTATAATGGAGAGGGAGGGAGTAGTTACATTTTGGTGAAAAGCCAAGTTTTCAAATGTTCTTTCTGGACATCTCTACTATTTGTGGTACAGTTTTCTATTTTGTAGAGATCTGGTTCTTCTTTTGTGCTCTTCCTCCTAAGTAATAAACAGGCCACACCAAATACCTTCTTCATACATTAATCCAGATTCAAGCAGCTGAATTAACCAACTCATGGCATAAACTTTCAATCAGGCTCTTCACTCATATCTCCATTTTATGAGCAGTGAACAAATCAGTTGTCCTTTTTTTTTTTTTTCATTCTTAGGAAAAATAGAGAACGGGTCTTTCTGTCTCTATCTTGCATTTAGTCTGAAAAAAAATGTGTCGAGGTCTGAGCTATGGCACAGAAACAAAAGGCAATTGGTAGCTCTGAAATTTAGCAGCCAGGGACAGTCCACTCTCGTTCTTCCTCCCCCATTATCCTTATCAAATTTTAAGAGCATGGAAGGGAGGACTATCCCCCTCAGAAGTTTGTCACACCTGCTTTAGGGCCTGATTTATTAAGATTTTTCCTAATTTTGTTCCCATTGGGAAAAGAATGCCTAGAAAATAAATCAAATCTCTTACTGCACAAAGCTGGCAGAGATCAGCGGCCTCCCTTCCCCAAGTGTGCTATCAGCAACATGCCAGTACTCCCCCGATTGCTATCCAAGAGGTAATTGTCTTTTTTTTTTTTTTTTAGTTCACTTAGCTGCAATACAGGTCCCTTACCAGACTACTTCTTCCTTTCATACACCACCACTCTTTAGTCTCCTTCTCACCTCCCACTTTCCTCATTCCTTCAATGATATACCTCTCCCTTAAGTTCATTTCTTTTAGTCTTCTGTCCTCAGTAGTCTCTCATTTCCTCACCCTATATAAATCTCCTTCTTTTAACCCTGTGTTTACTCGGGAGTCTCAACCGCTTCCCGCCAACTTACCAGCAATACTGATGAATATACTGCTATCATTTTGAATTAATATACTGCCACTGCAACATCTGCTCCTCTCCAGCCTGTACGGCTTGACTCAAGCGCTTGATTTAGTCAAAGTCTGAAATTGCCCTAGACCAGTGATCTCCAACTCAAACCCTTTGCAGGGCCACATTTTGGATTTGTAGGTACTTGGAGGGCCTCAGAAAAAATAGTTAATGTCTTATTAAAAAAATGACAATTTTGCATGAGGTAAAACTCTTTCTAGATTATAAATCTTTCCTTTTGGCTAAGTCTTAATAATAATATTATAATTTATAGCTAAAGAGACATATGATCAAAAAACTTTTATTTTACTTTTGTGATTATGATAAACATACCCATACCGAGGGCCTCAAAATAGTACCTGGCGGGCCGCGAGTTTGAGACCACTGCCCTAGGCAGAGTAGCCCACAAGATCCTGCACGGCATAGTATAGATTAGACAGGTACAATGTTTTGGACAGCAGAAGCAAACAACAATAAAAAAATCCCAGACAATTTCTAGGCACCCAGGACAGATTCGGCACCATTCAGACAACCTTCTCCTAGTTCCACAACACAGCTTCTAGAATGCAACACAATACTATACTTTAAATGAGGCCTCACCAGGATTTCCCTTTCTAACACAATATCACATTTTAGAAAAAGGATCGGTGCCATTTTGAAGATTCATATTCTATATCTTTTCTTTTAGTTGTTGTATAGAAAATACCAAACTCAAAGATTCAGGTTCTCCCTAAACCTGAGGCAGCTTTCAACACAAAGAGAAGAGACTCTCAGTCTACCTCAAATTATCACTCACAATTTGCTTATCAACTTGGCATCCTGGCTGGTTTATGCTCAAGGAAGGTTCCCAGTCAGCAGTGACTGGTAAATAAGGAATTAAGGACTGGAATCTCAATCTAGTAAAAAATATATATACATATATAAACAAACATAAAAAGTACCTTAAACCTGTTTGGCAAATTACTGAAAATGGCGGTTTTACAAATCTCAGTTATAACAATTTGTGAAACTGATATGATGAGATATTTTGTCCCACCCAGAGTACCTGATATTTGAATGGCCATCTGAAGGTTTACAATGCATAAACGTGCTCTGTATGACTTGAGTGCCTGTCAAGGCACTCTCAAAAAGAAAACAGTTTTAAAAGCTGGGAAAAAAATAACAGCTTTTTAAAAAAACAACAAACCTTTCAGATAGCGTTCATTAGAGAAAGTTTTACTGACAATTTCCATATTCCTGGTTTTATAAACTTGTGCCCATCTAAAACACTTCTCAACTTAGGTAATTTTCATTATGCATTAAGACCTAACAAAATCTTAGAGACAAAAGAAACAAGACCAGGAAAATATTAAAATTTTTCACCAACTATTTTTGTATTTTTAGGATGATTAGATTTCCTCCATGAATCCAACATAATTTCCAGAGCAAAATTAAACTTTTTTCATTTTTTAAGATGTAATAAATTGCCAAATTCAGTTATCTTCATAATTTTTCTCCTAAAATGCAATAAACCATTACTAAACACAGATTTTACAATAAAATACAGAAATGATTTAAAAAACTGCCCCAAAAAACTTTCCTCATTTCAGCTCCCAATAATCGAGCAATATTAATCTAAGAGTTGCAACATTGTAAATATGAATTCATGAACTTTAGACCATAATTTCAAGTCCAAAAAAGTGAAATTTCAATCTTTTCAAAATGTCTCATGGTTTAGATTTTCTTGTCAATCCTCATGATTCTGTATTATTTAAATTTAATTTATTCATTTGCCTTAGCTGTAATAACCACTTGCCATGTATACAGCTCAAAAATGGAATGGTTTTCATTCAGTCACATGGCTATCAATGAAGAGCAGGTAAAAATACCCCAAAACTGCTTCATGTACTGTTTCTAGCAAATACACGATCTCCTCTAAGAGTGAGATGTTGAAGCTGATACTGCAGAACTTCTGTATCAGCTGGTTCTTTCGTGTTCATTTTGTCTAAATTGAGGTAGTCCAAGGATTTAGAATGAACCCTCTTACCTTTGACAAGACAAAGGGGCAAAGGGCCATGGACGGTCTTGTAGGGTTCATATGGTACAGCCTTGGTGCACTTTTCACCTGAGCTTGGCATCCGCCTTCGCCTTCTTCCATTAACTGCTGGGATATCATATGGCTGGTAATATCTACTCCTGGTTTTGTATAACCGCGAAGAACGAGCAAGTCCTGAATCCAGCTGTTTTGAACGCAAGGTGGGTAAATTTGGTAAAGCTTCTCCTACCATTGCCTCAGCTCCTGTGCACTTCTGGGCTAATTTCAACAGCTCCTCACCAGTTGTAAAGCCAACCAGGTAGTTAGAATCCATGTGAAGAATCTGATAACCTGATACAGTCCTCCGCATGGGGGAACATGGGGTGCTAGAGCAGCGAGGCTTCTCTGCCTCTGCTTTGATTGGAGAATTCCCCTCCCCTGTAGCAGTCAAGGGGAGGGAAGACTTGGTTGTCCGCAAATCTCCACCGACATCCACTTCCATTCTGAATGTGGCACGTGTACCTAATAGAAAGGAGACAGATAAAGATTAGATAAGGATAGCATTCTAGGATGCCTCAGATTTCAACTATGGGCTTCAAATAAACACATGCTAACCTAGATTACTTTTAATAATAAAATTCAAAGCATATGCTTAATTGGTGTAAGAAAAGTACCAAATACATATTCCAGTCTAGCGCTTTTTTTTTTCTTTCTCATTTAGAAAACAGCCTAGTTCACATCAAGGAAAGTATAGTGGTTGGTTTACACTAGAAGAACTGCGCCGACATCGGGGAAGACTTCCGGTCGGCTATGTGTGCTGCGGCAGGGCAGGTAGGAAATAGAAGACGAGCCTTGCGGCTCGAGCTCCATTTGTCTGAGAAAGTTGCTGGTAATTTGCTTGCAGATGAGGGCTGGGAGGCAAACGCGGAACACAAAAGGGGAGAGGGAGTGCGTTTTTGGACATAAGGCATGAACTTGGGAAAGAGGATGGAGGAAGGGAAGGAAAGAGATGCTGAGGTGGGGGAGGGAATGCATTTTTGGACACAGAAGGCATGAACTTGGGAGAGAGGAAGGGAGGGAAAAAGATGGTTGTGTACACGGGAATGGAAGAAAGGAGAATTTTTGGTCATAGGGAGGGAGTGAGGTACAAATGAGAGGGAGAAATATTGTGGTGGAAAGGGAACAGTGGGACAGATTGAAATGGATGCAAGAGGGGGGAATGTTGGACATAATGGTGAAGGGAATGGAGGGAGAGGGGTGATAGAAGGAGAAATGTTGGGCATGAGGCTGGTGGGCAGGCCTGAAAGATGAGAAAGGAATAAATGCTGGACCATGGTAGGAGGAACCAATGGACAGCAACAGAAGAATTTACAGAAGATGGGAAAGCGGAAAAAAGAAACTGGGACCAAATTTATGGAAAAATAAGTCTCCAGACAACAAAGGTAAAAAACGGAATTTATTAACTAAAATATGTTAGCTTTGGGAAATGTATATAGCAGATGTCTTTGTATTGTATTCAAAAGAAAAGGAAATGCATTTATGGTTTTATTTCTACAGTATTGAAGTACTTGCTGACCCTTGCTGTGACTAGTGGGGATCCCCATGCACCACCAGCAGAGGACCTCCTCTAGAGATGGCCAGAACTCCCCTCCACCAAGCACAGCAGTCGCTGGCAACATCCATGAGCCACTGAGGTGCCAGCATCTGTGACTCAGGGACGCTACTGCTGCCTGCCAAGCTTAGCAAAAGGGACCCCGGCCAACTGCAAAGGAAGTCCTCAGCTGACAGCTTGGGGGGTTCTCATCAGCTGAGTATTTATATTTACATTAGAGGCTCTGGTAGAAACCCGTTTACAAAGTATGTATTCTTCCCAATTAATATTTCCAAATTAATAAAGTCTCTTTGCTTATTTAAAGGCTCTAGCATAGCCTTTAATTCAGTAGCATAATTAAATGAAATAACTATTTCTGAAGTTTATAGGGACGGGCAGGGACGGAGGGGGACGGAGGGATTCCTCGCGGGGACGGGTGGGATTTCTGTCCCTGCGCAACTCTCTACACTGTTGTAAACATTATACTGGGCTTGGACTGCCTGTCTGTCCCAGTATGGCAATTTTTATGTTCTTATGACTCACACAGTCTTAACAATCATATTCTGTGCATCTAGCCCCAGGTCCAAATGAGTAAGTAGCAAACAAATATGTGCATCTCCAAGCAAGTGTAAATGTGGCCAATATTTTTTTTTTTTTTGCATTATACATGTATTTCTATTATGAAATGAGAAACACACATGTAATTTTTTGGACCAGCCAAACCAAACCTTCTTTAAATCTGCAAATCCCAAGGAAATTCTACATATAATAATCACTACATTCTAATAGCAGTATTCACAGTTGAGTGCAATCTACACAAGTTAACACCAGCATCTACAATAATAAAACCCTAAGCGCGCATGCGCACTCTTACCGGCATGTTCCGTGATCCCTGATCTATAGGTCTGTGGCCGGCAAGAGTGCGCATGCGCGCTAGAAGATACCAGGACTCCTCCTCCCGAGCACCAGCCACGCTGACTGGCTTCAGCCCTGAGGGCCTCTCATGGAGCCCACCCTTCCTGTCCAGCATGGATGGCGGCGGTGGCAGCAATGCCGGGAGCGGACCAGTACCAGGGTGACTTGAGGCGGCTGTAGGATTGAGTCGTGCGCGGCAGCTGTCGGCCCGTGCAGACTGCGGCATCTTGAGGCGGTTGTTGGCGCATGCAGGCAGTTGCGCTGTAGCAAAGTCGGATGCTGGGGGAGCAGGTAAGGGGTGCTGCTGGACAGTAAGAGGAAGAAAGAGATGCTGCTGGACAGGGGGGAGGAAACAGGAAGGGAGGCCTACTGCTGGATAGGGGGAGCAGGGAAGCGGTGCTGCTGGACAGGGGGGAGGTAAAATGAAGTGAGAAGGGCTGCTGCAAAACAGGGGGAGCAGTGTAGAGGTGCAGCTGGACAGGGGGGGATGTAATAGGAAAGGAGGCCTACTGCTGGACAGGGGGAGCAAGGAAGAGGTGCTGCTGGATAGGGGGGAGGTAAAACGAAGGGAGAAGGGCTGCTGCTGGACAGGGGGAGCAGTGAAGAGGTGGTGGTGGACACAGGGGAGGTAAAAGGAAGGGAGAAGGGCTACTGATGGACAGGGGGAGCAGGAAAGTTGTGGTGGTGGTGGACAGCTGAGGAAAGAGAGAGACAGAAAGAAAGACAGACAGTGGGAGGAAGAGAGATAGAAAGAAAGAGAGACAGTGGGAGGAAGAGAGACAGAAAGAAAGACAGACATATATTCTAGCACCCATTAATGTAACGGGCTATAAGACTAGTTTACATATAAAACTATGAGAGGCTTCTAAAATGTTTTAATTTCCTTCCATAACAAATTTGCCCCGCACAGTTTAGAGCACTGCCTTCTTGGTATTTCATTTCTAATTGTGGCATGAGCTCCCTTGGGTTTTCAAATGAGAAAAAATAAATAAAAGCGATTACATGTGTTCTAGGACGGAGTTAAAAGCTCATTTGTGATTACTTTTAGATTAGGTTTATAAATGAATAAGGGAGGGAGAAGTGTTGGATGTGGCAGTAGAGGGGGTGGGAGAGATGCCTGGATCTCTCAAGACAGATGGACAGTGAGAGAGAGAGATGTTGCCAATAGGGGTGGAGGAGAGAGGAAGAAAAGTTAGACTTATGGAGGGAGAGAGAGAGATGTTGGTTTGGGAAGGGAATGAGGTCCAGAGGAGAGGAAGCATGCAGGAGGTAGAAAGAAAGAAATATTGGATGCACAGTCAGAAGGAAGTGCAAGCAGAGACTCATGAAATCACCAGACAACAAAGATAGGAAAAATTATTTTATTTTCAATTTAGTGATCAAAGTGTGTCAGTTTTGAGAATTTATATCTAAACATAGAAACATAGAAATAGACGGCAGATAAGGGCCACGGCCCATCTAGTCTGCCCACCGCAATGACCCTCCCCCACCTAACTCAGTGAATAGATCCCACGTGTTTATCCCATTTGGCCTTAAAATCAGGCACGCAGCTGGCCTCAGTGACCTGAAGTGGAAGACTATTCCAGCGGTCAACCACTCTTTCAGTGAAAAAGAATTTCCTGGTGTCACTGTGCAGTTTCCCTCCCCTGATTTTCCACGGGCGCCCCCTGGTTGCCGTGGGACCCTTGAGAAGGAAGATATCTTCTTCCACTTCGATGCGGCCCGTAAGATACTTGAACGTCTCGATCATGTCTCCCCTCTCTCTGCGTTCCTCGAGTGAGTAGAGCTGTAATTTATCCAGCCTTTCCTCGTACGGGAGATCCTTGAGACCCACGATCATCCGGGTGGCCATTCTCTGGACCGACTCTAGTCTCAGCACATCCTTTCGGTAATGCAGCCTCCAGAATTGCACACAGTACTCCAGGTGTGGTCTCACCATGGATCTATACAATGGCATAATGACTTCAGGCTTACGGCTGACGAAACTCCTGCATATTGAGTAGTGGCTCGTGGCCAGCAGGGGGTGCTGGTTATGGGACGGAAATGGGAATGGATGTTAGGAAATGATAAGTGCAGTATTTATTGTGGAGTTTTTTTCTACAAAAGGCCAGTTTTTCGTATGATTCTGGGTAATTCTAGTTAGACAAACATCTGTGTCAGTTAAGGACCACGCCCAAATAGAAGCGTACGGAAAAACAGGTGAATAAAAATTTAAATATAATGTAGCTAAGGCCAGAGAAAAACACACTAAGGATTAATATAAGGGAAAGCATAATAATATCTGTGTATGTACTTTGCTGTTGAGCCAAATCATGGTGGAAATCAGGATTACATGGAATCCATTTTGGGTTCTTTGTGTTTACCAGTGACTAGTTTCTGTCTTCTTTGTCCTCTCTGAGTTTTTCCCGCTCCCAGCCTCGTGGTGTTAATTAATACCACATGGGCTTGCTTTAGACTGGTAAAGAAGGATAACGTGTCTCAAACTGAATTGGATGTAGTTTTGAATGAAAATTATGATTTATTGAATGGAAAAGCTTGGCCAAGCAAAGAGTGAATGAAGCAAAGTATAAATGAAGTGTATGACTGTGTTGCTTTGAAAAAACATATTTTATATATTTTAAACATGAAGAAACACTAAGGAAAAATCCTGATCACAACATCTGGAAATAATTAGAGTCAGTCTCCAGCATAGGAGGGGGGGGGCATTGGAAGCCCATGCTTATAACTGTGTGTAACATGAAGCTGTCAGCTTTCCTCTTCCAGACTAAAGTCACTGTCAATTTAGGGAGAGGTTGAGAATTTCTCAGCACCCTGTTAATAATTGTAGAATTTTTTTGAATATGTTAATGTTAATTCAGAAATCAAAAGTAATTTTCTGAAACTTTGTCTAACTTTTAAATGTGGAGGAATGTTTCTTTGTCCAACTTTAAGACCACCCATAGGATTGTTATTGGTTGATTATGATGATGATGTCACGAAAAGCCAACAGCATATAATAGGAAATTTGGAACTAGTAAAACGAGACCGTTGTGAGAAGGCCAGTATTTGGCACCTCTGACGATCTCCCATTAGCGCAACCGTAAGCATTAATTATGCTGATGCTTTTGATCTAATAATGGAAAAATAGAAACAATAATTCAATAAATCTTGGTTATAATTTTTAAAACCTTACGCTGGTGTCATTTTGCATGTATAATTATTCTCAAACCTGAAGCTTTCACAAATGGCGTCAATGACCCTTGCTCAGTATGCAACCTATGATTTGCCTTGCTTTGGAGGAAGCTTGCTCCACTTGATTGGCAGCCTTCATGTCCTCGCTGATGATCACCCCTAGGTCACGTTCTGCTTCAGTTCTTATTAGGATCTCGCCATTTAGGGTGCAAGTCTTGCATGGATTTTGGCTGCCCAGGTGCATGACTTTGCATTTTTTGGCATTGAAGCTGAGTTGCCAGGACCTAGACCAGCGCTCCAGTAGTAGTAGGTCGTGCATCATGTTATCGGGCATTGAATTTTTGTCTGTTGTACTCTTGGCCACTACATTGCTTAATTTGGCGTCATCGGCGAATAATGCTATTTTACCTTGGAGCCCTTCTGCCAAGTCTCTTATGTAGATGTTGAACAGGATCGGGTCCAGGACGGAGCCCTGTGGCACTCCACTGATCACCTCCGTCGTTTCGGAGGGGGTGCCATTCTCCACTACCCTCTGAAGCCTACCCTCAAGCCAGTTCCCAATCCATTTTGTCAACGTGTTGCCCAATCCTATACTATCCTATACTGTCTATACTTTGCTATAGTTGTTACTGAGGTGACATTGCATATTTTAAAGTCATCTGCCTTGACCTCTTTGAAAGAAAAATGAATATAAATGATGATTAACATTTTCTGTGCGTAGTGTGCTTTGTGTTTCTTTAATTTTGTAGTTACCATTATGTATTAATAAGATTATATTGTGTGTATATGCAAAATGAATGGAAGAAATTGCATTATAATTAGTACTATTTTTATGGGGTGGAATCAGGGGCGGAGCTTGGGCAGGGGTATTTAGTTGATATTTTGTTAGACTTAGGGGGCACCTGGCTTGAAGAAGTTGAGAAACACTGTTTTATATCAATAATTATAAGACAAGGCGAGTGCTCCAACAGCACTAGTGGTTTTGGTAGTAGTAAATGAAATAGAAAACACTGAAATGAAAGAGAAGGAAATCGATAATTAGTGCCGTCAGCTAATCTACAAAAAAACCCAGAAATACTGTGATATCACCCAAGCTGTTAGTGTTGCCAAAAGATTATGTCATCATAAGCTAAGAGCTTACAGATGATTTTTTTTCTCTCCTCAACGCAGCCTGGTGCCTTTTGTACTACAGAATCAATCAGGATCGGTGCAGAGACGAGAATGGATTATAACACTCTGACACACAGTCTGGCTGGCAACACTTAAAACTACTTGAGCACTATGACATCATCAGATTTACTTCATTATAAGCAATGCCCTGAGGGACACCAGGAGCTCTTACGAAATAGCAGAGAGGATGAGAACAGTTCAAACAAACCAGCAAAAAGACCATTTTACCAAATGTTAAATACAAATTGTTTTACTGTACTTCTTCACAGTAAGTATCAAATAGCAATACCTAATTTCCAGCCACTATCTCCATCCTCTAGTATCTCTCTCAGGCCCAGATTCTCAAAACTTTAACGCCGTCACTAGCCTGTACACAGTTTAGCGATGGATTATCATAAGGGTTTATCTCCAGCTTTAGCGAGAATTCTAGCAGTCTCCGACACTGACATGCAAATGAGCTCTTCAACATTGAAATGAGCCCTCCGGTGGATTCTTAAAAAATGCTAAGCCATTTTCAAAAAGCGGTGTCAGCTTTTGAGACTATAAAAAAAGCGACTGGTCAACGGGTGCCGGTCAGTGTCACAGACTGCTAGAAACCCCTGTGTTGTGATGCAATGGGAGAGATGCCCATTCTCTCCGCTGCATCACAACACCCCTTCCTGGCAGCGACACACACCACCCTGCGTCTTCAGCTGCATGAAAATTCCTGCTGTGACTGACCTGAATAGGTAACTAATTCTTTGGGACGATGTACCAAAACCAGATCAAAATAGAAGGCTATTTGTGATTTAAAAACAGTTGTACCCAATATTGTCCCTTTTATACTTTAATAAAAAGATTTAATATAAAATCATAAGTGTTCAAGGCTTGTGCAAATGAGAACAGAACCCATGGGGAAGGAGACATGGACAAGGTGGGGACAGGGCCTGCAGGGACGGAGACAAACTTTGTTCCCATGTCATTCTCTAGACAGAACTGACAGCCCCCTAGAGTCTTCCACAAGATATGGAAGACGAGTTGCCTGCTTAAGCAGTTAGTATTATATAGGCCAGTTTTTCCCAAATTGGTCCTGGATTACCCCCCTTGCCAGTCAGGATTTCAAGACATCCACAATGAGTATGAGATTTGCATACAATGGAGGCAATGTATGCAAATCAATCTACTACTACTACTATTACTTATTACTACTATAGCTCTTCCAAATGCATGCAGCGCTGTACATTAATCACACAAGAGACAGTCCCTGCTTGAAAGCGCTTACAATTTAATTATGACAAAAAAGGCCCATTGGTTGCACATCTCCCATACTTTCAAAATTCTTTTTCTTGCTTTTAATGTTCAGGCCAATGACTCCCCCATTTATTGACAGACTTTTGAACCCGCAGGAAAATTTACAGTCACTAAGATCATCTGAGCAACATCTTTGAGACCCCAGACAACACCCCTGTAAAATTTGGTTGGATTTCAAGGGGGTCAAGCGTGGGCTCCTGGTCCACCTGACATGGAATGACCCAGTTCCATTCGTTCAACAGTTATTTTATGACTCAACACGTAAAACCATTTATTCTGTAGTTGCATCCACATTATGAAATGCCCTCCCAATAACTCTTAAGACGGGAGACTAATTCTAATCATTTCAAATCTAACCTTAAAAACCTCTCTCTTTAAGGATACATTTGAGATTTAGATAAAAGGGTTCATCTCTTTATAGAATTTTTTGGAAGTTAGACACTTGGGCCCTGATTCTCCAAAAGTGCGTCCCGATTTTAGGCAGCTGTAGACGTCCTACAGCTGTCTAATCAGCCAATCGGGATGCACGTTTTAAAAAAAAAAAAAAAGCTCCCCAGGCAGGCCGCCCGGGAGAGGCGTCCTATTCAGAATCGGCCTATACTAAACGCCGATTCTGTAACCGGCGTCTTTAGAGAATCGGGTTAAATTAGACGTGGCCGCTATACTTACGGCAGCAAGGGATCTCCCTGCTGCAATATGTATAGCGGCCGCGGTTGTTGCGGCCGCCTGTCCCATTACCGACAGGAGAATGCCTAACTCCTCCTGTCGGAACCCCGAGCTCCCTCCCCCCCAAACTCGTAATCGCCGACAGGAGGATGCCCAACTCCTCCTGTCGGAACCCCGGACCCCCCTCCCCCCAAACTCGTAATCGCCGACAAGAGGATGCCCAACTCCTCCTGTCGGAACCCCGGACCCCCCCCCCCCAAACTCGTAATCGCCGACAGGAGGATTCCCAACTCCTCCTGTCGGAACCCCGGAACCCCCTCCCCCCCAAACTCGTAATCGCCGACAGGAGGATGCCCAACTCCTCCTGCCGGAAAGCCCAACGACCCCCCGCCCCAACTAATCTCCCTCCCCCAACTAACCTTTCAATGTTGGTCAGCTGGACGGGTCTTGCTGCAGTCCAGCCGATGGGTCTGCCTCGTGGAAATGAGATGGCACGCCCCTTCCTGGCCCATCCCCGCTAAATCTAAGGCCTGATTGGCCCAGGCTAGGCACCTTGGCCAATCAGGCCTTAGGATTAGTGGGGATGGGCGGACCCGCTATGCCTAAGGCCTGATTGGTCCAGGCTTCTACAGCCTGGGCCAATCAGGCCTTAGATTTAGCGGGGATGGGCCCAGAAGGGGCGTGCCGTCTCATTTCCACGAGGCAGACCCGTCGGCTGGACGGCAGCAAGACCCGTCCAGCTGACCAACATTGAAAGGTTAGTTGGGGGAGGGAGATTAGTTGGGGCGGGGGGTCGTTGGGCTTTCCGGCAGGAGGAGTTGGGCATCCTCGTGTCGGCGATTACGAGTTTGGGGGGGGAGGGGGTTCCAGGGTTCCGACAGGAGGAGTTGGGCATCCTCCTGTCGGCGATTACGAGTTTGCTGGCCTACATTTTAAGTGTCTCTTCCTCTACTAGGGAGACGCGTAGGGCCGCCTAAGTTCACCTAAGGCCTGTAGGCGAGCTTAGGCATCTTGCGGGTCTCCCTAGGCTCCCGGAGGCGCCTTCAGGCCTGCCTGGGGAGCATTTTTTTAAAAAGAACGTGCATCCCGATTGGCTGATTAGACAGCTGTAGGACGTCTACAGCTGCCTAAAATCGGGACGCACTTTTGGAGAATCAGGGCCTTGTTGCTTATTCATTTGTATTTTTTTTTTTCAGTTCATGAGAAGTTTATTGAATTTCCAAAATGAACAGAAAAAGTTTACACAAGAATTTTCAAAACTAATACAAAGTGCCAATAATTATACAGACATTAATAAATCAATGTAAACACTTAAATTCCATCAATAACAATGCAGAAGAAAAATATTCCTCCCCTCCCATCTAACAATTTAATCAAGAAATAAACCAGAAAGATATCCCCCCCACCCTGTCCTGGATATGTATAAAAATAGAATCTTTTGGAAGTTAGACACTTGGAGGGGCATAATCTAAAGAAAAAAACATCTAAAAAGTGTCCTAAATTGGCTACTTGGACAATCAAAACGCCTGATCGTCCAAGTACCCATAACCAAAGCTGGTTTTTAGACATATCTAAAACCAACTTAGGCCTTTCCCCTGCCTCTAGACACACAGAGAGAAAAGAGGCGTGTTAAGAGGAGGGGAAAGGGCGGGCGGTGGACGGGAGGGGGCCGACCTACACCTAGGCGTACAACAGGTATAACCAAAATCTTAGGCAGGTTGCCTAGTCGGCACTTATACGTTTTTGACTTAGACCAAGTCAAAACACGTCTAAGTGCTGAAAACGCAACCTGCCTACCCCTCCACCGCAAGCATCACGGCAGGAGAGATGCCTCATCTCCCCTACCATGATGCCATCACTCCTCTACCCAAACTGCCGCGACTCACGGCAGGAGAGATGCCCTCTCTCTCCTGCCACGGGTCGCGGCAGTTCTGGTAGAGGAGTGATGACATCGCGGTAGGGGAGATGAGGCATCTCTCCTGCCACGATCCATCACCCTCCCACACACACACACACACAACATCGGGGCAAGAGGTAACCCAGGCCCTCTTGCCCCGCCGATTATCATCGGGCCAGGAGAGAGCCCAAGCTCTCCTGGCCCCAGCGACCACCCCCCACAACTGGATTGAGCCAGGAGGGAGCTTGGGACCAACCGCCATGTGCCTAAGGCCCCGCCCACAGGAGGGGGCCTAAGGCTCCCAGGCCTATTCTGATTGGCCCAGGCGCCTTAGGCCTTACCTGTGGGCGGGACTTTGGGACGGCTGGGCCAATCCGGGCCCATTCTGGCGTCGGCTGCTTGCCGGACGGGCGGGTTTGGCACCCGTCCGTCCGGCCAACTTTAAGAGGTACGGGGAAGGGGGGTGGGGGGTTCGGGGGGGGGGCATTCGTTGGGGGGAGGGGGGTTGCGTCGAGGGCAGGAGGGCCTGGGATCCCTCCTGCCCATAATATAGGGGGGGGTGGGGGGTAGCGGGGCTAGGAGGGCTTGGACTCCCTACTTGCCCAATCCAGTCGCAGGGGGGTGGTCGCTGGGAACAGGAGGGCTTGGGCTCCCTCCTGGCCCAATCCAGACCCAGGGGGGTGGTCGCTGGGGCCAGGAGAGCTTGGACTCTATCCTGGCCCGATGTTAATTGGTGGGGCAAGAGGGCTTGGGCTCCCTCTTGCCCCGATATTGCCAGGGGGGGGGGGTCGCGGTTCGACAGGGCAGGAGAGCTTGGGCACCCTTCTGCCTGGATCGTTGTGGGGAGGGGGGGATTCTGTAACCGGTGTTGTTTTTGACAGACACCGGTTACAGAATCCAGCTTTTAGGCGAAGGACTGGCTCCTCCTTGGCCTAAAAGCCCTTGTGTTGGACGTTTGGGGCTTAGGCGTTTTGTTGGTTCATTATGGACAAAAAGTGTAGATGTCGTGGAGGTGTACTTGTAGACGTAGTGGTGATCTGGGCGTTTAGGCAGAGGAAGGCCATTATCAAAACAAAGTTCCTTTTGGACGTTTGTTTTGATTATGGACATTTTCCCTGCTTCTGCTTTGAACGTTTAAGGACTTAGGCCAAAAGGGGACTTAAGACGCTTTTTTTTAATTATTAACCCCTTGTTGCTTATTCATTTGTGAACCGCATAGAACTTAACGGTATACAAGTGAGTTTTTATGTTCGAGTATTTTCCTTTTCCATATTGTTCTGTCCATTACCTCCTCATTTTATTTTATGAATTGTAACCCTTCCCTATTCCCTCCTGCTCCATGTCTTGCCTGAATTTTTGTGTCTATATGTCCTTCCCCCTGTTTTCTAATTATTCTTTTTATTTGTTGTTTTTTTTAAAATTTTGTATGATGTAAACTGCTTTGGTATTTAAAGCGGTATATCAAACTATAATCAACTTGAAACAGGACAAAAAGGCATATTCATTGTGGCTATCCTGAAAACCTGACTGGCAAGGGGGTAATCCAGGACCAATTTGAGAACATCAATATAGGCTGTCTAAAATGAAAACTGTATTATTTCTCATGTCCCATCTTGCTTCACCTTTTCCATAGTTCATCTTGTGCAAGAACCAACTCGCTATATTCTGAGCTACTTCCAAGCCCAACTTTCCATAAACCTAACACACACACCCCGATTCCTTTTCTGAGCCAAATTCCTTTGATATCTCCACCTTAAATTTTCCCTTTTGCAAGCTTCTGACCATTTCTACTGTCTTAAAAAAAATACCCTAAACCATCATACATTGTAATGTAAAAAGTATTATATACAGCATGAAAAAGTCTTTCCAGTTTTACAGAAAGAAAAATAACACTTCATCTCATAGTCAATGCACAGAACCTGGCCCAGGTCAGCAGTACGCAGGCAATCTCATCTTTTAATGACTGTTCAATCTTCTATAGGGAACCAATAACCCCAGTCTATCACCAAAAATGTTCCATTTTAAAGCTCTTATTAAGAAGTTAAGTATTAGGTTGCCTCTGGAGACTGGCTTACTTCTCACTCCCTAGGGACAAACCTTCCAGATCAATTTTCCTGACAGGTTATTAAAAAAAATACTAAACAGATGCTCCTATGGCTCCATCGATTCAGTGTCTAAATGAAGGAAATTGGAATTTCTGCTACCAATCCATTAACTTTCTTTAAAAAAAAAAAAAAAACCCATAGTAAGAAATATATATAATGCGAGGAAAAAACAGTAAAATTAAAACTACAGCCTGAACAAAACATTTATAATGTGGAAAAACAAGTTGATATCCACACTGAAGATATTCTGTCTCTGAAAGACCCTATTCAATAATGAAGGATATCTTTACTGCATAGTATAAGTCTCATTTGAAAATACAGTGGTACCTCGGAATCCGAACGTCCCAGAACTTGAACAACTTGGAATCTGAACTATTTTTTTTATTAAATTTTGCCCTGGAATCCGAATGCTGCTTTGGAATCCAAACGTATGGGAACTGCAAGCGTTGCTCAGCCCAAAGCTTCCCCTCTGACGAAGGTTCCTGTTTCTGCCTGGGCAGTTCGCGTCAAGAGGGAAGCTTTGGGCTGAGCAACATTTGCAGTTGCCGTTCTTGCTGTCTATCCCGGTTGAGGGGCCCAATCTTGCTGTCTATGCCGGTTGGGGGGCCCAATCTTGCTGAGTTTGTGGGACCAAGGAATGGATTAATCCAGTTTCTATTATTTTCAATGGGAAAAAACTGTCTTGGAACTCGAACGGGGTTCTGGAATGGATTAAGTTCAGATTCTGAGGTGCCACTGTATTTTGAAGAGGAAAAAGATGTAATCAACTTTCCTAAAGTAACATTAGTGGTACCATTAATAACTTGTAAAAAAAACAAACACCTATCTGAAGTTCTCAAAATTTCGAACAGTCTTGTTCACCTGTTGCAAAGATCTAGTATATTCCAACTGGTGTTGAGAGAGACTCAGGACAACCTATAGTTCCTGAGGTAGACATTTCCTTTGACAACCTGAATTTAACTCAAACTCGGGAGGATGAATCCTTGGGTGCTAGGCCTACTACACTTGTGATCAAGTTTGGCTTAGATCCGGACCAAGACTGAAAGAAAAGTTTTAGGATCCAATCTCAAGATGTGTTGTTTTTGAATCAAAAAATTTGAGCCTTTCCTGATGTATGCAGACCTACTAAAAGGATGTGTAAGCAATTCTTAAGAATGAGACCTCACAAAGTGCAGCTGGGGGAGGGGGTGGTCTTTTTTGGCCTAACTTTCTATGCAAGTGTGTTATAAAACTGAATTCTATTGCATGTGTTTTCTTTGATCCAGCATACCTTAATACTCTTTTGGATTCGAAGTCTGTTTTCTCCTCTCCTCCTGTACCAGTTCCATCTACTTCTTCTCTGTATAATTTACTGTAATATCCTGTTTTTTTTGTTTTTTGTTTTTTTTGGGGGGGGGTCTTTCTTTCTTCATCCTTTTACTGTTAAAATTTTCTTGGAATTGTGCCTTATTCTACTATATAAGAATATTCTGTTTCTGTTGCAATTTGATTATTGATAAAATGCAACATTCTGAATGCTGTCCCTCAAGCTTCTAACAGATTATTTATAACAAATCAACTGCAGTTTAATATGATTTCTCAAATTGCTTATGGTATGTAAATATTAGGTTTTTATAAACAAGCCACTTATCCGTTTTTCCTGGTGTCAGTGCAACCCCATAAAAAGCTGTAAACATATTTACGGGGAAGTTATCAAGCTGCGTTATAGCCTTAAGTCATATTATTTGCCTCTTAACATGACTTAAAGGCTTCTAATGCAGCTTGTCATGGTTTACTGTGGTGATATTTAGGTCACAACAGATCATATAAGCAATGAGATGCAAAATATGCAAGTTCTGGACTTAAAATAATGGTAGAAAAACCCAGCCACAAGCTGGGGTTCTTTACCATGCCAGAATCATTGGGATTCAAAGCCATGGCCCAATGCTGTTTTGCCCCGAGGAGATCCTCAGACCCCCACCCCAAATGACATGTTAAACAGAAATAAGACTCCTACAGAAATAGCACAAGCCATTTCAGAAATATAACCTGCAGAGCAGAAGCGACAGGGGACAGTTCCTGCCCTACCACCACCAGGCCCACCATGAAGGTAGGGTGCTCTGTGCGTGTGTGGAGGGGGTGGGGATGGAGGATATAGTATCAGGCCCAGGAGCATCAGGTTGCAGCTTCCGGGCCTCTAGAAGCAGTGTTATTCATTTACCATGATAGTCTGTAACCTGAAAGATTGCTATACCACAGGGTGCTGACTTTTGTGGTAAAATCAAGATGCAATAAAAACTCACCTTTTACCACACCTTGATAACATTAAGAGGGGGGTGGGGGTGGCGTTATCTAACAATTCAATTAGAAATACAAATCTGGAACCTTTCTAAAAAGAGCTGGAATACAACTGGTAACTTATGGCAAAAATTGGAGCACACCAACAGCTTTAAATATACGTATTCATTAATACACAATCGGTTCATTTGGGCACCTTAATTTTCAAAAGTGCAAACTCAATTGTACACATGTACTCCTACAAATTAATACATTCACAACTGTTTTGCATATGTAAAAAGTTTTAAAATGCATATACCGGTAAATTTGGTTGATTACATATACATATGAAACACCAACACACACACACTAGAAAATCATGAAAAAATCTGGAAAAGTCTGAAATCAAACCAGAAACTTCTTGGAAGTGCACAATCCCAGAAGCTTCTACTCAATGGAAAAACAAATTAACACTCAAAATAAAAATTATAGCTGTAAATAACAGTTATAAAATTTACCCTGCGAGGGAATCTATAGGATGGTGCCCCACTTTCTTAATACTCTCACAGCTGAAAACCCATAGTCTTGCCCAAGAGACACAAGAAGGGTGGAGCCAGGAGGGCATATTCCAGGAAGTGCATAAGCTGAGGCCACAGCTAGGTTAAGGAGGTACAGAGAGAAGCAGTCATGCCCAACTGCATTTGTCTCCACCATCTGTGTGAACTGCAATTGCTACAGTCAGGTAGGACATTTTCAACCTTGGCCTTTGACTCAAGTAACTGTTTGAGACTACTTTGGTAACTATGGGGACCCACACCAGAACAAGTAGAATGTACTGTACTGTCATGCTGAGAAACAGTGATGTATGCCATGGCAATGCAGGAGAAAATTTTGTATTGTACTTTTTTTTTCTTTTGCATTTTTGAAATACTGTATACACTTCCCAGAATTAAATAAATATTCATACAATTTGCTAGTTATAACACAAAAGCAATAAATAATAAATAAAATAGTCAAATTTACAATAGCCCACATCAAAGAAAAGGGAGATCATTAAAGCATTAAAAAAAATTTCCCAAGTTAATCAAAATAAAATAAATTTTGAGATTACGAGGTCTTATATAAATCACTTACCGTATTTTTCGCTCCATAAGACGCACTTTTTATTCACTCAAAAGTAGGTGGAAATCTCAGTGCGTCTTATGCAGCAAAGATACAAAATTTGTACCTCCGTACCGCTGTAAAGCAGCCCCCTCCCCTCTGCACCAGCTTTTTAAAACATACACCCGCCGCACTACCTTTTTGAAACAAACACCCCTGCCCGCCACTGTTGTACCTTTTTAAATAGCCTGGTGGTCCAGCGTGTTACCATCCCTCGCTAGATGGCTCTGCTACTATTTCCCGGCCAGTGGCGCACAAGTCAGGAGCAAGCTTTATGCGCTCCCGCTTGGGCCCACGCCACTTTTTGAATGGTTGGCGTCGGGGGCGGTTCTAAGATGGCGGCGGACAAGTGACGGCATCTCCGATCGAGCGAGGCAGAGTTTTGCAAACCAACTCCTACCTGTTCACTATGCCGCACACCAAACGAAAAGGAAGCGTTCATTCTATGCCCTCAATAGTTAGAACGTCTTCCCCTGCCCAGCGCTCTATTCTGGCGTTTGCCACAACTTTGAGGTCCCAGGAAGGGTCCGGAGGTGTGTTTGTTGCCTTCTCGGCTGGAGAAGCCGAGAAGCTAGACTTTGAAACATCCCTTTCACCTACGGGAGTCGTCACTCCACCATGCCCTGCTCTCAACGTAGCAGTGTTGGGGAAGTATCGTGAGGATTCCCACTTGAAGGAAACCCTGTTTCGAGGGGCGCTCGCAGCGAGGAACATGGGAGAGCAGGCAGAGCTGGGAATTGGAGTTTGCTCCCAGCTAACAAAACCACCAGTGATAACTCTGGAGAATATATGGGAAATTCTCCAGCACCTAAACAGCAACATCACCAAATCTTCTCAGCTTGTAAGTACAAAAGAAGACTTTGCCTCTGATTTAAAGCAAGTTAAAGCAAAGGTTGATACTCTCCAAGACTTAACATCTGAAATGGTGAAAGATAAAGTTTATTTGAATAGATAGAACTGGAAAATTTTAATCGCAGACTGAATATCTGTTTGTTAAATTATCCTAAATCACCACTAATGTCTTCTCTGGATTTATTTTAAAAAATACCTGAGTGAAGTTTTGAAATTTTCCTTGGAAGTTTTTCTCCCATTAAACAAAATATATTATGTGCCATTTAAAAAAGTAAATCCAGATAAGGGATAAGTTAATTCAAGCGGTCAGGAAAATTTAAATATTACAGACTTGCTTGAAACAAGTATATCAGAAACAACAGAAAGAGCAACTCTATTGGTTCCCCTAGTATTCAAGCAAGATGTTAATGCTATATTTAAACTGTATTATCGGAATTCACAAGCATTGTTCTATGGTAAAAAAGTTTGGATGTTTCCTGATTTAACTTGCCAAACACAAGAAAGAAGGAAACTATTTCTTACAATGAGATCTGAGGCACTGAGCATTGGTGCCTCATTCCTTTTGGCAAATCCGTGCAAGTGTATGATTAAGTACTTGGGAATGAAATATGTCTTCTATGCACCGGAACAACTGAGAACATTCTTGGATATGAAGAAGTTGGTGACGTGAAAGTTTGGGAGAGATTAAGAAGCGCTCTTATGAATATTGGGACCTCCCATTAAGCCTTTTCCTTATTTTGGGTTTTTTTTTAAATACAATTCTCTTCTCTTTTCCAAGATCTGCCCTCCCTGTTATTGGGGGGTCTAAGGAAGATAGTAATTTTTATGTTAATAGAACATTTCCTTAATTATATGAGTTTCTTTCTGTATTTCTTGTACAAGAGTTTATGTTATCTTGTTGAAATTGTTAAATCTCAATAAAAAAAAAAGTAAAAAAAGAATGGTTGGCATCAGTTCTCGCGAGAACTGCCAGCAGCCATTCAGAAAACAGCATGGAGCCAGGCAGGAACACGGAAAGCTCGCCCTGATTTTCGCGCTCCTAACCTGTGCGCCTGCTGGCCGGGAAATAATAGGAGAACCGTCTAGGGAGAGAGGGAAGAATTTAAAATAAATCCTGGTGGTCCCTCGCATTCTGGCAGGGGCCTTCTGCCTTGTACACAGGAAACCGCTTCCTGGGCTCCAGCGCAGCAAGTGCCTTCCTTTCCGGGGAAGCAGCTGAGGAAGAGGAGGATGGCTCTGCGCTCCCGATGGTGAGTAGTGCTATAGCCTGGGCTTTTGGCGCAACAGTGACTCTGCTGGCAATTAAGGCAAATAAACCACCTTCATATTGTAAAAAAACAATAACAATAAACCCACAACCTGCATTTAAGTTTGTTTAAATTAATGGATTTGTGTAAACTTCATGCACGTGTATTCCTAAAAGGATAGATTACAAATCAATGTGTACTAGTTAAGCTTATGTATGCTGTTTGGTGTTAAAATTTTGGCATTGTCTTAACGCGCCTATGCTGCTTAAAAATTTATAGTAGGTGTTGCACTTTCACTTAATGAAAATAATTTTAGGAAACTATAATTACTATATTTTTAAATAATATTCCAGGGTTTAGTGTACTTGCACAAACGTTTCATTATTTGTCGGGTGGGCCTCGCATGTCTCTAAAGCAGAGCATCCCTAAGCCTGCCGTGGCTTACCCCTTTAGACAAATAATATACAGTATATGAGAGAAATTGCCTACTTTGAGAAGCAGGCATATAATGAATATCCTGAAAATCTGCCTAGCTATAGAGTCAATGGGTCAGGTTTAAGAAGCACATTCTAAAAAAGAAAGAAAAAAAAAAAGATTTTACACTTACCATAAACTTCATAATGTATAAAGGTACCATATTTTTCGCTTGATAAGACACACTTTTCCCCCCAAAAAGTGGGTGGAAATAAGGGTGCATCTTATGGAGCGAAAAATACGGTACTCCTTTCTAATCAAAACAAACTACTACAACCAGATTCAAGAATCATGCCCCTGCAAAAATTTCTCCAATTGCAATGGGTCGAAAACAGAGAACATGATGGCAGATAAAGACCAAATAGCCTTCCAAAAAAAATATAATGCTTTCCCTGAAATGTAACCATACATTTACCGTACAGGGAACACAAAGAAAAAAATGCAACATCTTTTGCTATCATCTGACTCTTTAGAGCTAATAAATCTCTGCTTTGTAACTGAGAAGCTCGAGAAACATCTGTGAAAATTACAGATTTCCTCTTGAAATATGATCTTAGTATCACATACACACTTTTATTAAGCCGTGGTAGAGGTTTCTACTGCGGCCTGGAGCACTAAATGCTCCGAAGCTCATAGAATTCCTAACAGCATCTGAGTATTTAATGCTCCAGGCCATGGTAGAAACTTCTACCGTGGCTTAGTAAAAGAGGGCCTAAGAAAGGTGACCAGCAAGGTGTTTTACATCTAAAGAACATTTGTGTTTAATTTTCTTCCCCTTATCTATGAATGGAACAGGACCCCCCTACCTCACTTATAATAAACCGTACTTCCTTCCACCTGCAACCACTGGTGTGGTGCTATCTTACCTGGGCTCTGGGCCCATCCTCATTCAAATTACCATATACCCATTTAAAATTTCTGTATTTGAAAAAAAAAAAAAAAGCAAATCAATGAGGACACTGGCATTAAAACCCTCTTTCGTTGGACTTTAAGCTGTAGGGTTACCCAATAAGGATTTCCAGAATGAACATGCATATGATAAATTTGCAACCGTTCAATGTGGTCAAACAAGAATTATCTAGGCATTGATAAACTATACAAAATAACTCGCTCTCAAATTATGTTTTTTAGACTATAAAGTGCAGTTTATTCTGTTATAAACCCCTTCACTCCTCATCAGTCCAAAAGAAGGTATTAATAAACAGACTGAACTGCACTTTATTATCCACCATCTGGTGGCCCACAAAAAAAATTTGTGAGGTAATTATTTTGAAGGTAAATTGAAAACCCACAACTCTGAGATCAGTAAAATAAGTAGGCCTCTGAATTCAGCACATTCTGCCCACTCAATCTGGAAGGCAAATTTAATTGCCAGTAGATTACCTTACAAAGACAGGAGCTAGCTAAGCATTAGGGACGCACAAAGGTGCCAAAAACTGAAGCAGTGAGATACATCTCCGCTAGCTGAAATAAGACAGCAACAATTTGAGAAACTATATCACAGATTTGTGTCCTCTGGGAGAACAGTCATGGAAAGCAAAGATTTTTAAAGCAAAATAAAGTGAACATCTTCTCTTTCTGGATACAATACTGTTTTGGTACATAAAATGGAAGTTAAAGCATCCCTACAGACTGATTGCAATAAAGGCAAAAGCCAGGTGATTTTATAGGATGAGCAGACAGTTGAAAAGACTACAAAAATTATTCCTGTCAACTGCCAAACAGCTTGAATATACAAACAAAATCACACTTTGAAATGCATACAAAAAAGCTAGAAGCCTAAAAAATTAAAATAGGACAGAGAATATATAGCACTACAACAGGTACCCCAGAGACCTGGTGGAAGAATATTACCAATGGAACTGATAAGATACCAGAGTACAAATTATATTGTAACTAGTCTTTAAGCTCGTTACATTAACGGGTGCTAGAATAGATGTGACTTAAATCTCCACTTAGAAGATCAATCATCCAAACAAACAACAGATATACTCTCATACCTCAACACTTTATCCTATCAAATTCTCAACCCAGAACCCACACACGAAAAAGGTCATCAACTCGATATAGCAGCTTATTCATCTCCAAATCATAACGAACAAAACATCTACATCTCAAACGGGTCCTGGCACCCTACTCTATGGTCAGATCACTACAAATATTCATTCACCATCAATTGGGCTCAAAATAACAACAAGCCCATCCCAAAGAAATCACTCATCAAGATCAGACCGAAAATCGAACCTCACACATTCTGGAACACAGTAGACCCCGAAATCGACCCCAATAACCCCAAAGAATTCATAAACAGTTGGCGGACCCTCAGTGAATCTACACTAAACGAACTAGCTCCAATAAAAAACAAAAACAAAATAGACAGACCATCTAATAAATGGTTCGACGACGAACTTCTACAACTAAAAAGAAAATGCAGACAATTAGAAAGGACATGGAAAAAACAAAAACACAATCACATCAAAGATGAATGGAAAATCCTAATCAAACAATACCAAACTGAAGGAAAAACGAAAAAACTACTACTCCAAACTCATCAGCACCGAAAAACCAGACACAAGAATACTTTTTAACATCGTAAGAAATCTCACTGATACCAAACCATTTCTCGCCACCCAAGGAAACCAAACTCCCACAGCCACCCAATTAGCAGATCATTTCAAACACAAAATCATCACAACCAGATCCACATTCAACAACTCAAGAACCAACATAGAAGAAATACGAATCAATCCCAAAACAGATGAAGCAATCCCAGCAGACAGGATATGGACAAACTTCCCAAAGATACAATGGTCAGACTTGGACAGGCTTTACAAAAAATACAGCAAATCCTCATGTGACTTAAACAACTGTCCCTCATACTTACTAGCAACAGCTTCCACCAAATTTAAAGCTAGCCTCACACTATGGCTGCAAACAACATTAAATGAAGGTCATTTCCCACCGGAATTAGGAGAAATCATAATTACACCTATCCTAAAAGATCCCAAAGGTCCTATAGATAATCCTGCAAACTATAGACCAATCGCTTCAATCCCACTATACATTAAAATAACAGAAGGCCTTGTCGCACAACACCTCTCCAACTACCTTGAAGACCATCACATACTACATCCATCACAATCCGGATTCAGATCCAACCATAGCACAGAAACTCTACTGGTATCACTATTAGACATTGTCCGACAACACCTCAGCAAAGGAAACAAGCTGCTTCTCATTCAACTCGATCTTTCTGCGGCATTCGACCTAGTTGACCATCACACGCTACTCCAGACATTAGATGCAATAGGAATCTCAGGTAATGTTCACAAATGGTTCCGAAGCTTCCTCAAAACACGAACATACAAAGTCAAATCAAAAGAGCACATATCCGACCCATGATCAAACCCATGTGGAGTACCACAAGGATCACCATTATCACCCATATTATTTAACCTCTTCATAGCATCCCTAGGCATAACCCTAGACGCCCTAAACACAGTATCATTCAGCTACGCGGATGACATAACTATCCTCCTCCCCTTTAACATTCAAGACCCATTATCCACAAACCACCTGAAAATAATAATGGAAACGGTAGAGAAATGGATGTCAAGTCATAAACTAAAACTGAACTCGGAAAAAACTAAATTCCTACTACTAGAGAAGGAAAAAAAACCATCTCTCACAGAACTAGTACTAAATACAATCAAGTACCCAATGCAAAGTACACTCAAGATCCTGGGAATACAACTAGACAGAAACTGCACAATGCAGTCTCAAATCCACAAAATCATCCAAAGAGCTTTCTTCACAATACGTAACCTAAGAAAAATAAGAAAATTCTTCAACAAAGATCAATACAAGATAGTAGTACAATCCCTAGTACTAAGTATTGTAGATTACTGTAACAGCCTATACCTATCATGCCCAAACTACATGATAAAACAATTACAGACAGTTCAGAACACAGCCCTCAGAATCATCTACTCACTCGGCAAATATGACCACATCACCAAAGCATACCTAGACTCACACTGGCTACCAATAAAAGCAAGATCCCAGTTCAAATTCTATTGTCTACTATACAAAGTAACACATGGAACAGCCCCCAGCTACCTAAATAACAGACTACACCGTAACCTCTCACACAGACTAAGGAGAACTCAGAGCCTATTCACTCACCCCCCTCTCAAAGGAACACGACGAAAGAAACTATACGACAGCCTTTTAGCGACACAGGCAGCAAAGATCGATACTACCATCACCAATCTACTGACCAAATCTACAGACATTAAAGTATTCCGAAAAGAAATCAAAACTCATCTCTTCAAAAAACACTTCCCATCATCATAACCTCACAAAAGTATTAGAAAATGTTCTCACGACCACCTCCATCACCACCACCAGCAATACCCTGAATCCGAACAGTATTATCTCTATTCGTCTAAACAACCTATCACTATCCCTCCTGCTATCAATTTCTCCTGGAAAAGTCCAGACTAACAATTGTAACTGGACACACTCTTGATTACATGTACTGCAATGCTACTGGAAATGTCCAGTCCTCTAACTTGTAATCCGCTTAGAACCGCAAAGCACAAGCGGAATAGAAATCACTAATGTAATGTAATGTAATGTGTCTGTCTGTCTGTCTTTCTCTCTCTCTCTCTCTCCTTGGCTGCTTTCTGTCTGTCTTTCTTTCTGTCTCTTTTTCCTCCGCTGTCCACCACCACCACCCCTTTCCAGCTCCCCCTGTCTAGCAGTAGCCCTTCTCCCTTCCTTTTATGTCCCCTGTGTCCAGCAGCACCCCTTCCCTGCTCCCCCTGTCCTTCTTTCCTGCTCCCACGTCCATCAGCACCTCTTCCCTGCTCCCCCTGTCCCTCTTCCCTGCTCCTCGGTCCATCAGCACTTCTTTTGTGCTCCCCCTGTCCCTCTTCCCTGCTCCCCCGTCCATCAGCACCTCTTCCGTGCTCCCCCTGTCCATCTTCCCTTCCCCCGGTACATCAGCATCTCTTCCGTGATCCCCCTGTCCCTCTTCCCTGCTCCCCCGGTCAATCAGCACCTCTTCTGTGCTCCCCCTGTCCCTTTTCCCTGCTCCCCGGTCCATCAGCACCTCTTTTGTGCTCCCCCGTCCATCAGCACCTCTTCTGTGCTCCCCCTGTCCCTCTTCCCTGCTCCCCCGTCCATCAGCACCTCTTCCCTGCTCCCCCGTCCATCAGCACCTCTTCCGTGCTCCCCCTGTCCCTCTTCCCTGTTCCCCGGTACATCAGCACCTCTTCCGTGCTACCCCTATCCCTCTTCCCTTCCCCGGTCCATCAGCATCTCTTCCGTGCCTCCCCTGTCCCTCTTCCCTGCTCCCCGGTCCATCAGCACCTCTTTTGTGCTCCCCTTGTCCCTCTTCCCTGCTCCCCCATCAATCAGCACCTCTTGTGCTCCCCCTGTCCCTCTTCCCTGCTTCCCCGTCCATCAGCACCTCTTCCATGCTCCCCGGTCCATCAGCATCTCTTCCGTGCTCCCCCTGACCCTCTTCCCTGCTCCCCGGTCCATCAGCACCTCTTTTGTGCTCCCTTGTCCCTCTTCCCTGCTCCCCCATCCATCAGCACCTCTTGTGCTCCCCCTGTCCCTCTTCTCTGCTCCCCCATCCATCAGCACCTCTTCCGTGCTCCCCCTGTCCCCAGTCCATCAGCACTTCTTTTGTGCTCCCCCTGTCCCTCTTCCCTGCTCCCCCGTCCATCAGTACCTCTTCCCTGTTCCCCCTGTCCCACTTCCCTGCTCCCCCTGTCCCTCTTCCCTGCTCCCCGGTACATCAGCAACTCTTCTGTGCTCCCCCTGTCCCTCTTCCCTGCTCCCCGGTCCATCAGCACCTCTTCCGTGCTCCCCCTGTCCCTCTTCCCTGCTCCCCCATCCATCAGCACCTCTTCCGTGCTCCCCCTGTCCCTCTTCCCTGCTCCCCCGTCCATCAGCACCTCTTCCCTGCTCCCCCTGTCCCTCTTCCCTGCTCCCCCATCCATCAGCACCTCTTCCCTGCTCCCCAGTCCATCAGCAACTCTTTTGTGCTCCCCCTGTCCCTCTTCCCTGCTCCCCGGTCCAAAAGCACCTCTTTTGGGCTCCCCCTGTCCCTCTTCCCTGCTTCCCGGTCCATCAGCACCTCTTTTGGGCTCCCCGTCCCTCTTCCCTGCTCCCCGGTCCATCAGCACCCCTTACCTGCTCCCCCTATCCAGCATGTTCATTTGCAGCCTGGTGAGGATAGCGGCCAGCTGTAGCTAACCTCGCAGGCCGCTATGCACCTCAGTAGCAAGTTCCCTCTGACGCGATCGCGTACGTCAGAGGAAATATGCTACTGAGGTGCTGAGCGGCCTGCGAAGTTTGCTACAGCCGGCCACTGTCCTTACCAGGCTCCTTTGAAGAGCGGCGTCGGCAGCGGTACTGGGCAGTTTCACAGCAGCGGCGGCCACCGCGGCCGGCAATTGGGCGGCGACGATGCGGCTCTGGCACCGCTGGGAGAGAGCTTGCCTGCGCTTTCTCCAGCAGTAGCAGTTGGTGAGTGAGGGCGGGAGGAGGGGAGTGGCCAGAATGTTCCATGCCGCTGGGTTCTAAAATAGAATCCGGCCACGGATCAGAAAACACGGCGGCAGGGAACACGAAACCCTAAGTGCGTATGCGCGCTTAGGGTTTTATTATATAGTATGAAAGGGTGGATCAAATTAGAGATGGCAATATATGATGATGGAGGAATTCAGATAACAGAATAAATATTCAACTGGAAACAGAGATGATGCGGTATACAAACCTAAGGATTAGATTAGATTAGATTAGATCTTAAATGAGGAATCTTTATGGGATAGAAATTCCATGTGTAAAGGAAAGAATAGCATTGAGGGTAAACCATATATACTTGAATATAAACCGACTCGAATATGAACCGAGGTAACCTTTTTTCCCCAAGAAAGGAGGAAAAAAGGTTTACTTGAATATAATCTGGGGGACTTAATATTCAAGTGCCCAGCCTTGCTTTGCCCTGCCAGGCTCTGTATTCAGCCTCCTCACTCACTCCCTTTCCCTGGCAGTATCTGCACCCAGCAATACTCCCTGCCTGCCAGGTTCTGTATCCTGTCCCCACCTCCCTCCTCAACTAGGTGACCAGGACAGGAGGGATCCCACACGGCTACTGTCCAAGCCAATTCTAAGAATTTTTACCTCCCTCCTCCTCCATGTAACTTTAGCATCCCTGGTGGTCCAACGGTGAACTGCGGCAGGAGCAACCTTTCTTTGCTCCTGCCCACGCAGAGCCACTAGCTGACTGGCAACCGTGAGAACTCACAGAAGCCAATCAACTAGCGGCTCTGCGTGGGCAGGAGCAAAGGAAGGTCACTCCTGCTGCGGTTCACCGCTGGACCACCAGGGATACTAAAGGTATGCGGAGGGAGGTAACAATTCATAGAATTAGCTGGGACAGGAGGTGAGAGGGATCCCTCCTGACCCAGCCACTGTTGGACCATTAGGTCTCAAGGCAGGCCCAGCAGAGGCCTGCAACAGGTTTGGGAGGGAAGCGGGTCAGCGCTGACCCAAATATAAACCGAGACCCCCATTTTTGGGCCATTTTTTAAACCCAAAAATCTCAGTTTATAGTCCAGTATATATAGTACTACCCTCCACCTGGCCAGGATGGACAGATGTTACTAGATTAGAAAAGCCAACATTCCCCGAAGCAGCCCAATGAATGAAATAAGGTGTCCTTACTAGGATTTGGCTCACTGAAGGCTCTGTGGCACCTGGATTTTGAACTGTGTATTTGCAGCACGTATTGTGGTGGTTTCCAGAGAAAAAACTGAATTTAATGGTAACTGAACATTGTAACAAGAACTTCAGGACACTATGTGCTCCTTTTACTAAGCCACCGCCAGCATTGAGCTGGCGTTAGTTCTAGCCGCGTAGCGCTAAAATGCTGCGTGTGCTAAAAAACGCTAACGCGGCTTAGTAAAAGGAGCCCTATAATTTATTTTGCAGCACTGTTGACTGATGCAGGTAAGTGTTCTACCTTATTTTTGAATGATATACAAATTTGAATTTTTATTTTTTTTTAATAACAAGCAAACACTGTTTATTGCCTTAGGATGTACGTATTTAATTTAATTTAGAAATGGGGTTTATATTTTTATTAGCCATCCAATGCTTTGTAAAAAAGTGAGTTATCTTCATTTTCAAATACTCCAACAGCTGCTTAGAAAATCCCATGGCTATTCAAAGTAAACAGATCATTACCATAGAGGTTAGAAGAGTGTGAGGTTTTGTCCAGTCAGGGAACTGCTTTGACCTAAACGACAGCCAGTAACTAAACAATTTGGACCTCATTAGAAACTACAGGTACTCGTCGGCTTACGACCTATGCAAGTTACAACTGTTCAACTTTACGACGCGTCTTCCGCTCTCCCAAGTCTCGCTACGCAGCGTAATAACATATGCAGGGGTGTTGCCCCATGCGAGTTTGTACCTCGTGATTTTGGCAATTTTGTACCCTAAACATGACTACCAAGAAGAAATTGTCTTTGTCCACTCCTCAGTCTTCCCAAAAAGGAAAGGTCATAGATTTAGACACAAAAATGATGATAATAAAACAGTATGAAGGAGGAAAGAAAGTGAATGCGATCGCTTGCAATATAAAGTTATCACACTCTACTGTGTCGACTATTATAAAGGAAAAAAATAGAATTCGTGAAGCGGTCAACAGTGATTACGAAGCAATGTACCGGGCCCATCAATGAAATGGAGAAATTGTTAAACATTTGGATGGAAGATCAGATTCAAAAGCGGACGCCGTTAAGCCCTTTACAGTACAGTCTAAGGCTAGAAGTCTGTTTGGGACTTTAAAGGAACACGCCGGAAAAGACTACAGTCAAGAATTTGTGGCAAGTACTGGTTGGTTTAAGCAGTTTAAAAAAAGATTCCCTCTCTACCTCGATGTAATTTTGCTGTTTTTTTACTGTTCCATTACCTAATTCTTATGTAACCCTCTCTTCTTACATCCTGTATCTCGCCGATTGTCCAGACTTTTTTCAAATGTGAACTGCCTAGAAGTCTTTCGACTATGGAAGTATAGAAGAATAAAGTTATTATTATTAGCCTAATGGATTCCCTGTTTCCATCCACTTGGTGTGAAAGTCCTTTCTGGCCATGCGCGGGTGGGCGAGCCCGCACAGGCGGCTCGGTTTGCGCAGTCGCAGTGCTCTATTTATTTATTATTAGTGCATGGGGACGTCAAAGATGGTGGCGTTCTCGCTGGAACAGAAACTCTCCCGCCTGGAGGCGAAGCTGAAGCAGGAGAACCGCGAGGCCCGGCGCAGGATCAACCTGAACCTGGAGATCAGCCTGCAGCAACCTCAGCCTAGGAAGAAAGTTGGAGCCGAGAGGCCCCGGAGTGGGGGAGGGGAGGAGGAAGGAAAGAACGTTGGAGGCTTCATTTACTTCCTGTCGCGGCACGTTCATAGCGAAGGCCTCCGGGGGGGGGGGGGTGCTGGAGGCATGGTGTGAAGAGCTGCCAAGGTCTCCTGGGTCCAGGGGGTGGGGGAGACGGCCTGTGCCTAGCTTTCACTCCAGAGCAGTCCTGGGGGGGAGGGTACTCATGCTGTTGGAGCCTGTAGTGCAGCAGGCAGGGGGTTCAGGGAATTCAGAAGTTCCCTACGTTCTCCTCTCTGCAACTGGGAGGCTTGGTAGCACTGGGGACTGGCCTTGTTTCAGTCGGAGAAGTGTTTAAATGCCTCCTTCCCCCTCCCCCCATTGAAAAGACTTCAGAAATGTGGCTTTTTATAAAAATTCCTTTCTTCTGTATTTTGGGGGGGCTGTTTGAGGTGGGGGTGCAGTGGAAATGGAGAGGGAAATAGTTAATGGGAATGGATAGCTCCTTCCTTTTTGGGACCCACACACACACAAAATATTTCTGATGACTGGTGCAGTTCACTTTTGTATAGTGTGATGTTGTCTGTTTTCTGCTCACTTTGATGGTTTTGTATCTTTGCTTTGGTTATCAATAAAAAATGTCACGTAAAAATTCTATTCTAAAATACAGTCAGTGGGGGTAGGTGGCTTCTGGTCATGGATGTGTCTAAGTGCCAGAAAGAAGAACAGTATGCTCGAATATACTTGTCAAATATGAAACTTCTATCAGTCCCTAAACATTCCAACCAAATAGCCATCTTGTAATCTTACTGGATATGACCAGAATGCCTCTTTTTGTAATTCACCTAGAACCGAAAGGTATTGGTGAAATAAAAGACACCAATGTAATAATGTAATGTAATACTGTGTCTTGGCTTCTTGGGTGAGGGAAAAGGGTCCGCGAAATCTCCTCTGGAGGTAGTGGTATATAGATACCTCTACTGGTGGCTTTTTCTGTGATTGTTTCCTTGTGTCCTGTATGGAAGGATTTGTGATGGTCTTGGTCTCCATAAAGTGGTCAGATTAAGGGTGTCTGATAAGTTGGGCTTAATATTTGGCCACCTCTCCCTTGGCGTGGGGGAAGGGGGGAACTGATACCATGATGCGCATATGGTATTATCCTGTTCCAGGCTTGATTAGCCAGAAGCATCTTATTAAGATCTCAACAGAGATAAGAGCTACAAGGAAGTGCGAGCTAAATCTACAAGCGGTTCATTGCCAGGGTTAAAAGTGAGACTTGAGAGAAACTTTATAGGAATGATACTTACCCCCTCCTTTACGAATCCGTAGTACAGGTCTTAGCGCCGGAAGCGTCAGTAACTGCGCCGATGCTCATGGGAATTCTAAAATCCACACTACAGGCTCATAAAAGAGAGAGTAGTGTATATGTCGCTAACGTAATACATAAAAAGAGTTAAAAATCAAACAAAAGTAATTTGCCAACTTTGATGGTTGGTTACAGGCTTTAGGGATATTTACTTCAATTGAGCATTGGAAAATAATTAATAATAATTAACTAATAAAAATAGTGCACATTTAGGGCCTGTTTTTTACAAAGCAGCGCTAGCAGCTGCCGCGCGACAACAGCCCCGAAGCTCTTTAAATCTCTATGGGCTTCGGGGCCGTTACCATGCTGCAGCCACTAGCGTGGCTTTGTAAAACAGGCCCTTAATTTTCCCCACCACCAAATTTCCCCGTTTCACCCCACCCGGCTACTTTTTCATGCCACTCGGCTGGAAAAAATTTCTGGGGAGAACATTGTAATGGTATTTTTTCAAGGAATAATCCAAACAGGGTATGGAGGGAAAATAATCCAAAACAAAATCAAGCACAGTCCATAAATAGTGTTAGTGCATCAAAGCAATAATTAACCAGTGAAAGAAAAAGCAACAGAACGTTGGAGGTATGAACCCACACTCACCTACCCTTACATCATAGGCAGAAAAAACTTTCACACAAAGGTTAAATAAGCCTTGAGGTAAGCAAAAAATGATCAAATATATACACAGTGTTTTAACATAGACAGCAGTGATAAGAGCCAACGATCATTTCGTGGCAAAGTGGCAACTGCTTCAGGGCCACCCACTGGAATTAGCTATCTGTTCAGCGGACTCTCTCAACACATTAAATCCAAGTAAAATAATTTGAGATCTGATTTCAGATATTTGGATATGATCTCCTGAAATCTTTTAAGAAATCATTGAAAACACATTTGTTTGTAAGAGCATTCCTATAGTTTTGGAAGACTTTCTACATAATTGTAAAGAATTGTATGTTTGTGATGTAATGATGCTGCGTTATTTTGAATTATGTATCCAAATGCTGTAATCCGCTTAGATTATAAGTAGAATACAATTTTTAAAATAAATACATACACACACACAGTGGGCCAAAAGTAGGCATAAGGTACCAAAATCTTTAAATATCTTAATTCACCCGTTAGTGATATCAAAGCTAGATTATTGCAACTCACTACTTAAAGGGATAACTCAAAAGAAATAAGGTGCCTTCAAATAATCCAAAACTCGGCGATAAAACTCGGATTTTAATTGCTAAAAAATTTAGCCACGTATCACCACTCAAAGAAAGCTCATTGGCTCAAAGCCATAAATAGGATTGCATACAAGATAATTCTGCTGACATTTAAAATGATTAGATCAAAAATGCATGAATTACACAATCTATTGATACCATATACTCCGTTGCGTGCACTTAGATCTACTGACCAGCAATTATTAACCATTCCTTCTTTAAAAATAATCGGTACAAGACATTTAGAAATCTCAGCCAGAGCTCCTCAGCTGTGGAATGTACTACCCCTAGACGTTAAGGGAAGAAAATATGCTTGACTGCTCCAAAGGGAAACTGTATAGCCACCTGTTCAAAGATGCTTTCACATTATAACCTCAACTTTACCAAATGCCCATATCCAATAACAAAAATTATATTTTTATTACCCGTACATAGATTTCTTACCTTGATTGTTTTTCTATCCTATAATGAATGTAGCTCCTTCCCTTCATGTTCCAGTATGTCTAGTTAGTTTGGAATTATGTCTATGCAGTTTTAGTATTGTATAGTTTTTATTTTTGTATTTCGCCTAGAAATTTCTGATAGGCAATTATAGCAAATTTTAATAAAACTGAGTACTGTGTCCAGCACTGGTCACCGTACATGATGGAGAGACATGGTACTACTCAAAAGGGTACAGAGAAGGGCGACTAAGATGGTTAAGGGACTGGAGGAGTTGCTGTATAGTGAAAGATTAGAGAAATTGGGCCTTTTCTCCCTCGAACAGAGGAGATTGAAAGGGGACATGATCAAAACATTCAAGGTACTGACGGGAATAGACTTAGTAGATAAGGACAGGTTGTTCACCCTCTCCAAGGTAGGGAGAACGAGAGAGCACTCTCTAAAATTGAAAGGGGATAGATTTCGTACAAATGTAAGGAAGTTCTTCTTCACCCAGAGAGGTAGAAAACTGGAATGCTCTCTTCTGGAGTCTGTCATAGGGGAAAACACCCTCCAGGGATTCAAGACAAAGTTAGGCAAGTTCCTGCTGAACCGGAATGTACTCAGGTAGGGTTAGTCTCAGTTAGGGCGCTGGTCCTTGACCAGAGGGCCACAGTGTGAGCGGACTGTTGGGCAAGATGGACCACTTGTCTGACCCAGCAGCGTCAGTTCTTATGTTCTTATTTTACAGGTGTCACAAAAATATTTTATCAGTTACATTGTTTCACTTTTACTTGATTATCATTCAGTAGTCTATTATACCTATTCAATACCCATACAATAAAAAGAAATAATGAATAAATACTATATACCTACTTTTAGCCCACACTGTACATTCCTTTATGGCAGGGGTGTCAAAATCCCTCTTCGAGGGCCGCAATCCAGTCGGGTTTTCAGGATTTCCCCAATGAATATGCATGAGATCTAGTTGCATGCACTGCTTTCATTGTATACTAATAGATCTCATGCATATTCATTGGGGAAATCCTGAAAACCCAACTGGATTGCGGCCCTCGAGGAGGGACTTTGACACCCCTGCTTTATGGGGAAAGACTGGGGTGATTAACTGCTTAAAAGCAATTAGGTGTTGGACAAAAAGCAAATAAACTTACTCCCCCTAAACTCACATTCCTTGGGTACGCCCAGATCATTGTTCTTTCTTGCAACCCATGTTATGGTTTTAACACTGGAACACCAAGATTCTAATGTGGTTAATAATGTGTTTGTTGTGGTTGGGGGGTTTTTTGTTTATTTTTTAAATCTTTGCCAGCTCCACAAAATTTGGGTTCTCTTCATCATCCTAACTTCCAGCTCCTGGCTCTCATGGCTTGGATGTTGAGTGCATAGGATTTGCATCCCTTCATCTGCCTGAAGTTTCTCCAGAATCCTGCTGGCTTCCAGGAAAGATAGTTGATATACTTTTAAGTGGAAGAGGTTTGTCATTAAGTATGAAGGCAAGGCCCTAGATCAGGCTCTCTGCTTAGCCGATATGTCCCTCCTATCAGTGCCCTTCTCCTCTACGCCAAACTCCAGACTCCGCCCCTTCTGTCTTGCTGTACCGTATGCCTGGAACAAACTGTTCGAATCCCTAAGGCGGGCACCATCTCTGGTAGTGTCAAGTTTCAAGATTTTATTAATATTTGATGAATCACTTATTCAGTTTGCTAAGTGATGTACAACTTCATAAGAAACAAAAAAACGAAAACTAAGAGTAATTTCTGACTTACAAATTTAAAACAAACATGAGTCGGGTGGGTAGGAGGGAAAAGTTACAATTGGTCCAAGTCAGTTAAAAGCCTACCTCTTCGAGACTGTTTTCAGCTCCTCTCACCTTGGGTTCTGCATCCCCAACCCTATATGTCATGTCTGTCCAAGTTAGACTATAAGCTGTTCTGAAAAGGGACTGCCTATTAAATATCAAAATGTATAGCACTGCATACGCTTTTCAGCACTATAGAAGTGATAAATAGTGGCAGTAGTAGCAGGGAGACTTTGCAACTATTATCTATGCAATACTATCATCTTGCTTGGATTAATGCAATCAATGCCCTGTGCTCAGGGGTTAACATGTAGGAATGTGAGGTGTTCACAGCAAGTTCAAACAGCTTTGCAAAGATTTTAAACACTAGCTAAACCATCATGCTACATTACATTAGTGATTTTTATTCCGCCATCATTACCTTGCAGTTCAAGGCGGATTACAGAAGAGGATTTCAGAATTACAGAAGAGGATTTCTGGACATGTCCAGAGGTGTTACAGAGTAGAGCGGGTTGCTTCAGAGGATTGAAATGTTTCATACAGTGTTAGTTAGTCTTCATGTATTTTTTGAATAGCAATCATTATCTTCAAAGGTTGCCTGCAGCACAAAGGGTCCAATTCAAGGCCATAGGTTTTGTTTTTTAAGTAATTTTATACGATGGTCCAGCTCTATATCTGAGAGACTGGGACAGGATCACTTAAACCATTCACCTTTGTTCTCAGAAGCAGCAACTCTAGCCTTTTACTGATCTTGTAAATGACAGAAGAACAGAGCCTTTTAGCCCAGCTCTAAGGAGTAAACTACCATCATTTCTGCAACAAGTAAATGATTTGAGTACACATAGATGAGCCTTGGAAACATATCTGCTCTCAATAGATTGGAGAAATGTATGGTGTGGATCTGGAGAAACTGACAAGATTTTACAGTTTGAGTTATTTCTTAATAGTACAAACATTAAAATAGCTATATCATTCTATAATTGTTTTATTTATTATGTTTTTCTTTGTATAATTTTATGAACATTCTTCTGTAACACCACCCCTAAGTTTTTGGGAGAAGTAATATTGAAATAAATGAAATTTAAAAAAATAAGACAAGTTTTGTTAAATTAGTTTCCATTCTAAAAATGTAATACAATGCAATTGTATATTCTAAAATTCTTACCCCCTTCATTAAAAAGCCATGCTAGTGGCTTTAGTGCCAGCCGCGGCAGTAGCAGCTTGGACATCCATAGGAATTCTATGAGCATCGGAGCTCTTACTGCACTAAAAACGCTAGCACGGCTTTGTAAAGAAGGGGGTTAGTCACATATTTTATCAGGAAAGCACTATCAACCTAGAAAAAAACATAAAAAACAGAGTGGAAGATATAAGACAAGCCAGGGGAAGGATAAGAAAATGTTGCCCTAGAAACATGATGTAATGTAATTTATTTCTTATATACCGCTAAACTCCGTTAGGATTCTAAGCGGTTTACAGAAAATAGACAATAGGGTACATTAAAATTATAATTAAATTAAAATTAAAATAGGTACTTAGAAATTCCCTTACTGTCCCGAAGGCTCACAATCTAACTAAAGTACCTATGAGAAAAAAAACCCAAAACAAACAAACAAAAAAAACAGTTAATGAATATTAAGATGTAAAAATAAAGACAGAGAGAGAACAGGAAAGAAACATCCCAACAAGAAAAACATTGATCTCATTATGGCCCCCCAACTTTTAAAGCAAGTGTACATCTCAGCAATAATAAAGTGGGTAAAGTAAATTAAATTAAAATTATTTGAATTAAAACTAAATATATATAAATTAATTAATTAAAAGAGAATATATGGCAGATAAAGGCCAAATAGTCCATCTAGTCTGCCCATCTGTAGTAACCATTATCTCTTTCTCTCTCTGAGAGATCCCACGTGCCTATCAAGTTTCAAGTTTATTTAAGATTTCATATACCACCCAATCAGCCTTCTAGGTGATGTACAATGTTATAAATACATGTAATGACTAAAAAAACATATTTAAGTTAACAGCACATCATTAAAAACAATAATAGTTATTAAAAACATTTAAAAACAAAAACAAACAGGAACAACAGGGAAAAGGGCTAAAACTACAATGATCAAGTAGAGAGAAAAACATATAGGGAAGAATACAAAAGGAAGGGTAGCAAAAAATAAAATAAAACTATGTAGCCCTGAAAAGGACATTTAGGTCTCAAATTCGTCAAGGAAAAGACATTTTTTTAACTTCGTCTTAAAATGGTGAAGAACTGATTCTTCTCGTAAATGGGCCAGAATGGAGCGCTGACAAAGAGATGGAGCGCTGACAAAGAAAATGGTAGACCTCATTGTGTTGATATACTTCAGAGACGGGATAGATAGAAGATTTTTGGCAGACAATCTTAGAGGGGATAAGAAGATTATCAATAAATTTGGGTTGGCTATTTTGTCTAGTTTTAAAAGTTAGTAAAAGAATTTTGTAAGCGATTCTGTGTTCTACTGGCAACGCCTTCTTGAATTCAGACACAGTCTCCATCTCTACCACTTCTTCCGGGAGACTATTCCTAAGTGTAGCTTTTCAAGCATTTATCCAATAAACCTATTTTTTACATTTTTCTTCATTGGGTGGTTTATCAGTATTTAATCAGTTAAAATCTAAAATCAGAAGCCTTAGTTATAAAAGTCAACTAAAGCACAGTATATAAAGACACAAAAAAAACCAACAACTCTCAATTCAGCTCAAACACCAATTGCCAGAATCATTTATTTTCCTTTCTTTTAAATTTATTGTGCAAACCGGTTACTCTGTGTACAATTTGAACAGGCCTTTACTAGCATGTGCTGTTTCAAAGAAAATGTTTCTGAATGAACAGAACACAGCAGCAATGGCAACATGTTCCACAGATATGGCTCAAAGTAACAAAATACCATCTTATGAACACATTCAAAACAAACCTCAGACAGAGTGAACTGCCAAAGAAATTTGTTCAGAAGACACCAATATTCTTCCAGGTTCATTACAAGGACACGAAGCAGATAAACTGTCAAACAAGAAAGATCTAAGAGTGAATATGTCAAGGGACATCAAGGTTGCCGTAAAGCAAGCAAGGAAGTAACAGTAAGTTAAATACGGTATCAGGAAGGAAGAAGGACAAAACATTGTCCTTGTGCAGTTCACTAGTGAGGCCCCACTTCAAACACTGTGTTCAAGCTCCGGAGATCAAACCTTTTTAAAGTACCCTGGGGTCCAGATACAAAACAAGAAAAATTTATTGCTATGTTTATGAGAAGTACACTTGGTCACTGACAAAATGAAGCAGGTTAGAAAAGGGCTCGTAAAATGATACAAGGCTTACAACTAGAGAATGACATGGGGACAGATTCTTCCCCATTTACCTCAAAATGCGTCCTAAATTTGTTGTCTTCTTTTTTTCAGACTGTGGGTGTATGTGTGATATGTGGGTGGTCCCATAAGACCCTTGAATGTTCGATTTAGGGCGCATTTTGAGGTAAATGGTGATTGTTTGTGTCCCTATCCTTAGTCTGAAGTAGTGTGACAAATTCTTCCCCTATCCCTGCGAGTTTTTTTCCTGTCCCTGCAAGTTCCATCCTCCTCTGCACAAGCCTCAAACACTTTAAAATCATAAGTTTTCGAGGCTTATAAGGTACAGCTTACAGGAATGGGGCAGGGACAGTGACAAAACTCATGGATATGGGACGGGGAAATCGTCCCACAGGAATTCCCACAGGAATATGGAAAAATTTGTCCCCGTGTCATTCTCTACTTACAACTAACATCCAACAGAGAGCTTAAGACACTCAAAATGTACTTTCTGGAAGAAAGAATGGAAGGATAAAATAGCAGAAATATTAAAATATCTGGCAGGTTTTAATAAAAGGAAGGGATGGTAATATTTTCCATAGAAAAGGAAATTCAAGGATGAAGGTCATGATATGTTAAAGGGAGAACGATTCAGTGGTTCCATGATCAACTGCTGTACTCTTTCACTGAAAGGGTGACAAATGGCTCAAATAGCCTACTTGCTGAAGCAATGGCAAGCAGTGCTAGAATAAATAAGGCACAGACAAACTAAGTACATACCTAGTGCCAAATGTTTAGGGAGTCCCTGTCGGATGCAGAAAGCTAGGCACACCGTCTATATATATTTTTCAAAACAGTAAAAATGTTCACTTTATATATCTGGAAGCCAAAATAATGGCTACAGCATCTCAACACTTTCAGAATTTAGACCTTTTTGCTGCTTCTCAATTATCCCCCTGCATGAGTGAGCCTGCCCTGCTTGCTTCAAATGTCACCAACAAACAAGACTGGGTTGTATCCAGCCAAAGGAAATATCCTGGAGTTGGGAGCACTGAAATACAGATTTAGCCATGGGAAGGGGACGGGATGAGTCAGGGTGAAGGTTCTATAGCAGGGCTGTCCAACGTTAGTCCTCGAGGACCACAATCCAGTCAAGTTTTCAGGATTTCCACAATGAATCTGCACATGATCTATTTTCATATTTTTTGCATATATTTTCATATATTTTGCATAGAATGTTTTCATTCTATGCAAATAGATCTCATGCATATTCATTTGGGAAATCCTGAAATCCCCTGTTCTATGGTGTGCCTCTGCATTAGGTGGGTGAACAGAGCTCTCTGCGAGGGAAACTGGGCTTACCTTGGAGACAGCCAATTGAGTGTCTGGGAAAGGGGGTTACAACAAAGAGTAAGGAAGGGGTGGGGGTCAAGTTTTAAGGGGGCTTCAACAGCAGGGCAGAGCTGATGATAGGGGAGCATTCACTGATGAGTGCAGAGTAAAATGCAACAGCAGAAAGAGATGATAAAGCAAAAGGGTGCATGCATGGGTGTTTCTATATCACTCTGGTGGTGAAACTAGTCTGACCTGGAGAAGTCCACTAATGCCAATGTACCCAAGTGTATTCTAGGTAGAGGTGAAGTTTTCAGCCCAAGGACTTTACCCAGCTAAATTATTTAGTACATGAGCAAATTCATTTGAAAGCTGTCCAAATATTGTCCCATTATGTCTACTTTACTGCCCACTTATCTAAAGGCACCAAAAGAAACTAAATATTTTCTTCCATTTGCTTTTTTGACATTTAAATCTTTCTAGATTTATACCTCAGACACACTGCCTCTAAATTTCACTTTTTGGCTTTCAATCTCACACGCTGGTGTAATGAATTTCTAGCACTTTGCTTTTACCAGAAACAATGAAGGATGAAAATGACTTTGGCTCACTGCTCTATTCCTCCACTTGCTCCCTGCTATTGCTGCCAACCCAGGCAGACAGAACTAGGCCCTGCAACTTCCCCATGCTATGTTTTCAAAGGTAAAATGTGTAAGAGGAGAGTGGAAGTAAGCTCATTAATAAAAAGCTCCAGAGGGAATGAGATAGGGAAATAAAATGTGACTCAGGAGTAGGGGGGAGGTTGAGAAAAGAGGAATGGAGTGCTGTGGTATACTGGCCTAGTAGGGTGTATCCATTTTGAAGATGTCATAATTTTAAAAAGCACTAATGAAAATTTGGTACAATTTCATGCAAAAAAACAAACCCCAAAACAAAATCACACAACAACATAGGAACATGATGGCAGATAAAGGCCAAATAAATGGCCCATCTGCAGGATCCACTATTTCCTCCTCTCCTAAGAGATCCCATGTGCCTGTCCCATGCTTTTTTGAATTCAGAAAGTGTCTACCTCCACCACCTCTACCACACTTTCTGTAAAAAAGTATTTCCTTAAATTACTCTTGAGCCTATCTCCTCGGAACTTCACCCTATGCCCTCCCATTCCAGAGTTTCCTTTGAAATGAGAGACTTGCCTCATGCGCATTTATGCCACGTAGGTATTTAAACATCTCTATCATATCTCCCCTCTCCCGTCTTTCCTCCAAAGTACACATATTGAGATCTTTAAGTCTGTTCCCAAATGCCTTATGACAAAGACCACTGACTATTTTAGAAGCCTTCCTTTGGACCAACTCCATTTTATTATCTTTTTGAAGGCGAGGTCTCTAGAATTATACACAATATTCTAAATGAGATCTCACCAGTCTTACATAGGGACAACAATACCTCCTTTTCCTTACTGGACATATAACTCTTTCTTTGCACACTAGCATCCTTCTAGCTTTTGCTGTCACCTTTTCAACCTGTCTAGCTACCTTAAGATCATCCAAAATAGGAAACTCCACTTATTTTATTGGTAGTCACCAGTAATATACTACACAAAAAACTTCCGAGTCTTCTTATCCCCATAGCATGCCATAGCAGCAATTTTTTTGAAAATTTCCCCGAAGCAGTGGTTGCAAAACACTTGACAGCGTCGGAGCTGATTTGCGGATGTGGAATATGCTACTATTTGAGATGAACATGTGGACAGTTTTATGCTGCAGCTGAAGAAATGAAATAAGTGTACTACTTCTATCTTGGCTTTTCCTTTGAACGACTGTTATTTAAGAATTATGAAGTTGCCCTGTAAATTGTTACTGCATTCAAATTGCATGTGAGAAGAGAACTTTAGAAACTTTGTAAAACCTGACGAGGATTCTGAAGTTTATTGCCTATAACTGAAATGAGGAGTTATAAAAAGCTACAAGTTATCTCTGTGAGACTCACATATATTTCTGAGACTTTTCTTACCCTCTGTGTAGCAAATTACCGTACTAGTGATGAACAATAAGATAAGTGGGTTTTCCTATTTTGAATGTATCTTCGATTGCTTGATGCAATAGATCCCACTAGACCCTTTCCCTGGTTTGTTTTCACCTTAAGATCATTACATACTATCACACCCAAGTCCTGCTCTTCTGTCATGCACAAAAGTTCTTCACCCACTAAACTGTAACATTCCCTCAGATTTCTGCAGCCCATATGCATGACCTTGCATTGCTTAGCCTTAAATTTTAGCTGCCAAATTTCAGGTCATTCTTCAAGCTTCACTAGGTCCTTCCTCGTGTTATTAACACCATCAGGGGTATCAACTCCATTGCAGATTTTGATATCATCTGCAAAGAGGTAAATCTTACCCAAGAGCCCTTCAGCAATATCACTTACAAAAATGTTAAAAAGAACAGGCCTAAGAACCAAACCTTGAGGCATATCACTGGTAACAACCCTTCCTTAGAGTGATCTCCATTGACTGTCGCCTTCTACTCAACCAGCTCCTCACCCAGTCTGTCTCTTTAGAGCACATATCGAGGGCACTCAGTTTATTAGACGCCTGTGTGGAACACTGTCAAAAGCTTTAAATTTTGCGTAACATGTTATTTACCTACCTGGAATTTTGAAGAAATTATATAAAAATAAACATATTTCAGTAATTTGTGTAAGTGCTCTGATAAAAGTTTTTAATATGTTCGCATATAAATATATTTAGGGCTCCTTTTACGAAGATGCGCTAGCGTTTTTAGCGCACACACAAGATTAGCGCGTGCTAGCCGAAAAACTACCGCCTGCTTAAAAGGAGGTGGTAGCAGCTAGCGCGTGCTCCATTTTAGCGCACCTTTATAAAAGGAGCCCTTAGTGCCTCAATTATCAATTTATTTTACTTATTTACTCATATTAGTTTCATTTTCTCATTCACAAGTTTTCAACATAACATCGTCATAGTGATAATCTAATATTGAAAATGTCCAAAGGAAAAACAAGACTGTAAATCTGGACTCATTTACATCATTTTGTGGGATTAGGCAGCTACCTGTAGCTGAACCATCAATTGTCAGGAATCTCATTAGATGTGGATTGTGTTTCAGACACATCAGTGATCAAGACAGACAAATTTAAAACACTGATGAACTGGTCAATGACCTAACAACTGGATTACCGTATATACTCTAATATAAGATGAGATTTTGGGGCCCAAAAATGGGGGTCTCATCTTATATTTGGATCATTGCCTCACGGGTTTGTTGCAGGCCTCCGCCAGCCTGCCATATCACCTAGTAGGACAGGACAGAAGGGATCCATCTCATCTCCTGTCCCGGCCGACTCTTACAATTTTTGTTACCTCCCCCCATGTACCTTTTAAGGCTTTTTGAATCCATGGTGATCCACCAGTGTACCAGACAGGAGCAAGCTTTTTGAACTGTAGCCCGGCCCTAAGCCGCTCCCTGAATGGTTACCGCCAGTTCTCGCCAGAGACATGGTGGAAGAACCAAAGGAGGAAGCTCCTATTGCTCTAGAGCAGGGGTCTCAAAGTCCCTCCTTGAGGGCCGCAATCCAGTCGGGTTTTCAGGATTTCCCCAATGAATATGCATGAGATCTGTGTGCATGCACTGCTTTCAATGCATATTCATTGGGGAAATCCTGAAAACCCGACTGGATTGCGGCCCTCAAGGAGGGACTTTGAGATCCCTGCTTTAGAGAAAACTAGGAAGAGCCAAAATCTAATCTAATCAAATTTCTTCTATTCAGCTCCAGTCATAAGAGAATTGGAGTGGATCACAATAAAAGATGCCCTAAATTAAGGGGAATAACAAATAACAACACATAAAATACAAAAAGAGAATCAGTTAGTAGTATGTTCTAAGAGCCTTTCAGAAGGCCATATATGAATTAAGATGGCTCAGATTAAAAGGAAGCTGATTCTAAACTGTATAAGGAGAGTCCAATAAGTTATTTTCCTTAATAGGAAAGAAAAGTTTTCAAATAATTTGTTTTATTTTACAAAATATTGTCCCCTTATAGCTCCTTATACTCCATTCACTTTTCTTGTAATGACTTTAACCCCTTTGAAAAGAATTCTGTTTGACCTTCAAACCAGGACATCGCAGTTTCCTTGATGTCTTCATCACTTGAAAACTGCTGCCCACAGAGAGATTTCTTCAAAACTTGAAACAGAAATAATCTGAGGGAGCCAGATCAGGATTGTAGGGTGGATGGTTCAGCTACTGAAACCCACATTCTCGGATGGCAGCCTGTGACTGTAATGACATGTGCATTGGCACATTGTCGTGAAGAAGCAGCATGCCTGCTGTAAGTTTTCCTCATATTTTCTCCTTGATTGACTCCCAAAAAGTGATCACTGTGTTGACAAAACTCTCTCCGGTTATGGTTGTCTTGTGTGGCATAAACTTCAGAAGCAAAAGTCCATCATCCCAGAAGACTGTTGCTATGACTTTTTGCCTGCAGATTTTTCTATTTTTAATTTTTGGGGGGTGGGGGATGGCTTGTGCTTCCACACCATTGACTCCATTTTGGACTCAAGATCTCTGTGACAGACCAAGTCTCATCTCCAGCCACCAAATGATGGAAAAAATTTACTTGGTCTTGAAGAAGCATCTCCTGACAGCACTGGAGCCTCGAGGCCTTCTGACATGGCATCAGCAATTTTGGAACCCATCTTGTACTAACCTTGGACAAGCTCAACTTTTTATGAATTACTAGCTGATGCCCCGGCGTAGCACGGGTATTTAATTATAGCAATAACACTGTAAATGGATTCAAATAAAGATACTTTATAGTGGTGAATGAAATTATTTTTTTACAGCTTTATAAAAAGTACAATATTCAAATTATAATGTGAAATATTTGACAAAATGAATACAATACAACTAACAGAAAACTTGATTATAAACAACATTTTTAGTTTCACCTCCAGGAGCAAGAACATATAAATTCTTGGGTGAACCCACCCTTGAGCAAGCAACATAGAGTTGACCATGGGAAAAACAGGGGGATCTTAAATCCACTCCACAGTATGTAATAGTCTGTCCCTGTGATTTGTTGATTGTGATAGAGAATGCAAGTATCACTGGAATTTGCAGTCTCTTAAACTGAAAAGGAAGATGTGTAGCAAGTTTCGTTCAAATCGGGCAAGCCGTTTTTGCGTTGGCAGCTTTATACATTTTTGCCATTGACATGAATGGGTGAAATCTGATTGTCTGTTTGTAGCTCCGCCCACGTGTGCAGGAGGGCCGCGAGACCCCCAGAACATATCACCCCAGGTAGTGATGGATCTGCATACCAAGTTTCGGTCAAATCGGGCAAGCCATTTTTGCGTTGGCAGCTTTTTACATTTTTGTCATTGACATGAATGGGTGAAATCTGATTTTCAGTTAGTAGCTCCGCCCACGTGTGCAGGTGGGCCGCGAGACCCCCAGAACATATCACCCCAGGTAGAGAGGGATCTGCATACCAAGTTTCATTCAAATCGGGCAAGCCGTTTTGCGTTGGCAGCTTTTTACATTTTTTCCATTGACATGAATGGGTGAAATCTGATGTTCTGTTTGTAGCTCCGCCCACGTGTGCAGGTGGGCCACTAGACCCCCAGAACATATCACCCCAGATAGTGAGGGATCAGCATATCAAGTTTTGTTCAAATCGGGCAAGCCATTTTTGCGTTGGCAGCTTTTTACATTTTTGTCATTGACATGAATGGGTGAAATCTGATTTTCAGTTAGTAGCTCCGCCCACGTGTGCAGGTGGGCCGCGAGACCCCCAGAACATATCACCCCAGGTAGTGAGGGATCTGCATACCAAGTTTCATTCAAATCGGGCAAGCCGTTTTGCGTTGGCAGCTTTTTACATTTTTTCCATTGACATGAATGGGTGAAATCTGATGTTCTGTTTGTAGCTCCGCCCACGTGTGCAGGTGGGCCACTAGACCCCCAGAACATATCACCCCAGATAGTGAGGGATCAGCATATCAAGTTTTGTTCAAATCGGGCAAGCCGTTTTTGCATTGGCAGCTTTTTACATTTTTTTCCATTGACATGAATGGGTGAAATCTGATTTTCTGTTTGTAGCTCCGCCCACGTGTGCAGGTGGGCCGCGAGACCCCCAGAACATATCACCCCAGGTAGTGAGGGATCTGCATACCAAGTTTCGTTCAAATCGGTCAAGCCGTTTTTGCGTGATCGCGGCACATACACACACACATACATACCTCCGATTTTATATATAGAGATAGATAGAAGATAGAATAGATTTTTCAAGTATCTGCCAAGATACTCATTTATTCAGCTATCTGTCTGACAAAATTAAATCCTTGACTTTCTTGCACATTTCTGTGGAAGTTGCTTCCACAGGCCAGCCAGTGTTAAGGTCATCTTCAATGGACTCGCTACCCCACTTAAACTGCTTGCTCCAAAATGTTACTTTGTAGGATGATGGGGCAGCTTTCTTAGCTGTGCTTTGGCTTTTTACTTTTTTCTGTGAGAAATTTTATCACTGAATGGTAGTCCAAATCTAGCAGTTTCTTACTTGAATGTCAGACTCGCACTGAGCCACAACTGTGCACAAATAACCTTGATATACAAGTAACCATTGTTACATAAGTATTTCTATTTGAAAAAATTATTACAACCTCTTATTGTGTGTAAACCGAGTCGAGCCTCTGTTGTCTGGAGGATGATCCAGTATATAAACTGAAAGACTGGATTGGTCACAACATGCTTACGTCTTTCTTTCATACTCGGGTAGATAAATTATTGAACACCCCTCATAGCTGCTTAATAGGAAAAATTACATTAAGACCCTATACTGGATAGACAGAAGAACTTGCTACTGCTGCCTGGACTAATTGGTGATCGATCACAAGGTGACGAGGGCTCAAGTGAGAATCATGAAAAAAAATGGACGTAAAGTTTGAGAAGGAACTTCAGCAGAATGGCATCAGTTGCATTTTCTTTGCTATTCATTATCATTGTGATTATAACAGGGTCATGTTAAAGGCAGAAGAGAATGGCCAAATATAATATCCAGGTATGGTAAAACAGGAAAATTATACAGTTTGTACTATGGAGCCCAAAAGGCTCCATAGTACAAAGGTATTTTGATCCAAAGTTATTTTGATCCCAAGTCCCTTTCTTGTTCGCATTTGCCCAATGTAACACCCAATATTTTATATTCGGGTTCCTTGTTTTTCCTACCCAGATGCATCACCTACAAGTTATCTCTGTGAGACTCCTATATTTCTGAGACTTTTCCTACCCTTTGTGTAGCAAATTACTAGTGATGAACAATAAGATAAAAAGACAACTAATGCAGAAATAGTTGCCGATAATTTGGTTGCATGGCTAGATAAAACTCTTCAGCATGAGACAGCCTTCCAAGTGGAGGCAACAATGGAATCTGAACATGACTGGGACAGAGGGCACGGGTGGCAACAAGGTTGAGAAGATATCAAAAGCACTGGGGGGAGAACAGAGAAAAAGAGTTGAAGTTCTAGATCTAAGAAAGTAAATTAATGTACTCATCTAGTCAAAAGGCAATGAGCCTCAGCAGAAGACACCTGAGGTCACAAGATAAGCCACAAGGCTTTTACTCAGTCATGTCACTCTGAATTATTTTGCTCCTTTCCCTACCTACTAAATAATGTAAAGTAAAACAAAGAACAGCTTTAAGAAAGGAAAAAAAAACCCAACAACACCGTTTTTTGTTCATCTTGGCGTGTAATCTGGTCACCTTACAAATTTTAAATAAATAACATGAAAAAACTGTTGTTGCAGTGACCCTGCTCTGCCGGCTGCCATTTATTAATTTTTATATCATTTTCTTTTCATAGATAAATTCCCAATGCCGCACCTGTCTAGGAAAATGGCAGATGCTCAAAACTGATTTTAGTTATTTAACTCCATGTCAGACAGTACCGTCAGATACACGTAGCTCAGCAAAATGTTTCTATACAATCCTTACATTAACCACGAAAAAGTACACCCCCCTCCCCCGCCCTCAGTACAGGGTAGCCTTGTACACCCACATCTATGTACCAGACAAATCTCTCTGTTCTTCCAGAGATCCACTGGCAAATAGCCGTGGAACTCACAAGGAGGAAATCACCTTAAATATAAAGCAATAAAGCGTGCACTTTTCAAGAACAGAAGGCACTTTGGTGATTACTGAAGTCGCTTTTGCATATCCTTCCTTGCACGATCGCCGATGACCTTATCGAGTCGGCCTAATAGGGCTCGCTGCGCTCACCTCCACTCTCTCTGTCTCCTTAATTCGGGCCTTGCCCGAAATGCAGCCCGGGAAAAGCTGGGGGGGGGGGTGGGGCACCCTGCCAGCACATCGCCGACACCATCAGCACCCCGCCTCACCTGTACTACCGGCCACAGGAAGGAAGGAAGCGGCGGGGCTCAACGTGCAACCCCACCCGGGGCTCCTTCGTGCCTTCCCGCCACCCTCTCCCTCCCCGATCAACGCCAACTAGTCGCCTACCTCGGCGCCACAGCAGCAGCGGCCGCCACCTCTCCTCTCCAGTGCTCTTCTGTCCTCTTCCCCCGCAAGAGAACGAGAGAGATCGCTCGAGCGAGGGGGAGGAGAGCCGCTCCCCCCCACACAAACACTTTCCGCCCTTCCTGCTGGGAAGAGGGAGAGGCGGTGTGGCGGCTCAGGGCTCCCCCAACAGGCGGGGAGAGGGGGTGACGCGGCATGATTGCGGCTCAGCTATGACAGAGGGGGGGGATCTCGGCGTGGCAAAGGGGTTCGGGCTTTTAGTGAGGGACCGATCTTTGCCTTGGAGGAGGGGCTGTTATTCAGATTACATGATAACTTGGCATGATAAGTTTGGCTTTGTTGCTAAAATAATATATAAGCCAATATATAGCTGAGTAAGTACTTATGGCCAAGGGTGATCTAGTGTTTGGAGGAGGGGCTCTTGCTAATCTGGCTTCTTGTGAAGACTGCGTGATTTGGGGAAACACGAACTTTTGATGGAGTCTAACTAACATCCGTGAAGGGAAGCTCTGGTATAGGATTTCACACTAGCAAACATCAAGTTATATGCTAAAGAGTGCAGATAAAGGTGATCTAGTTGATGTAGCGGGCAGTGACGTAGTAAGGGGTGGGGCGGTGCAACCCGAGCATCTGCACCCATCCTCCTCTCCTTCCCCTCCCCCCACTCCTTCCCGGCCTCCCTGTCGCACATGTGCGCCCCTTCCCTCGTACCTTTTTAATTTTCCCAACATGAGCAGCATCAAAGTTGCTGCCCCCATCAGTGTGGGCTCTGTCCTCTGATGTTATTTCCGGATTCTGCCCCTTCCACTACTGCATCTCAAGAGGGAAGCCCCCTCATTTGCAGCAAGTGGACCCTGTAGGCAGGGTCATCTGCAAATTGTAATTCAATTTGCAGATGACACAAAAACCATTCAAAATTGTTAAAAACACATGCTCACTGTGAAAAATTCCAGGAAAACTGGGCATCCAAATATTGTTAATCAGGTTTTCTATTCCGCCTTTACCTATTCAGTTCAAGGTCGGATTACCTTAAAAGAGGTTGGTGCAGTTACCCAGGAAGTTACAATGGACAGTTTGACACGGACATTCAATAGAGTTCCTATTACAGGTAGATCAGTACAGTTACTAATACAGTTAGATCATACTTACAAATTCAAGTAGGTCATCATTGGCTCATTGTTATGTCCCAGGAGTTGCATTAGACAATTTTAAAAGTAGTTAAAGAAAAGCACATGTTTTTCCTTGGGGTATATTTAACATGACCATACGTCCCATTTTGAACGGGACCATCCCGTTTTTAGGTAGCCTGTCCTGTTCCCAAGCACAGCTTCGGAAGGCCAAAATGTCCCATTTTCAGGGTCCCGCTGAAGAAACAAGTACCATAGCGAATACAGCCTCCCTGCCCCCCCTCCCCCCGGTACCTTTTTTTAATCCCCGGCAGCTGCCTCCTGTCCTGATGTCTTCCGGCAGTGGCAGAGCAGCGCGCCTGCCTGGTCCCGTGCCGCTCACTGAATGGCTGCCATCAGTTCTCGCGAGTCCCAAAAAGCTCACGCCTGCCTTGTGTGCCGCTCTACCACTGCCAGAAGACATCAGAACAGGAGGCAGACGCCATGATTAAAAAGAGATACTGGAGGGGGGGGGGAGGGGAGAGATCTGGGGGGTCCTGCCCATCCTGTTTTGAGGAAAAAAATAAATGATTATGTTAGGAATATTGCCTTGCTGGTTATTTTGGGCCCTTTTACTAAAGCTCAGCAAGCACTCTAACAGACATCACATACCAAATGCTGCGTGTCCCATTTTATACCTATAGGTCACAAGGCACTTAGAGGATGCTAATGTCCATTAGCACGCACTAAACCAGTGGTCTCAAACTTGCAGCCCTCCAGGTACTATTTTGCGGCCCGCGGTCTGTACTAGTGTTGTCCACTCTTTGCAGTGTCCTCCGGCTTCCCCCCTGGCCTCCTGCTCTTACCTTCAGATAATTACCGCAGTCTGCAGACAGGATCGTTGGTACTGTAGCGATCCTTGCAGGTTGCCATCATCCTCAGCAGCACGTCTCCTCTGCCGCGATCCTGCCTCTGCGGCAGAGGGAACGTGCTGCAGAGGCCAATGGCAGCCTGCAAGGATCGCTACAGCACCGTCGATCCTCTCTGCAGGCTGTGGTAATTAGCTGAAACTAAGACCAGGGGGAAGCTGGAGGACGCTGCAAAGAAAGGGGGAACATGCAGGCCTTGGGGGGGGGGGTAGATTTATAAACTATAAAGAGTTTTACCTCATGCAAAATTGTCATTTCTTTAATAAGACATTAACTATCTTTTCTGCAGCCCAAGTACCTACAAATCCAAAATGTAGCCCTGCAAAGGGCTTGAGTTTGAGACCACTGCACTAAACTTTAGCAAAAAAGGCCCCTTGAAAGGTGGTCCACCAAGCATTTTTTGGTATTAATATTTAATAGCTTAGAAATTAATTACTTCTTGGGATCCTGCCAGACATCGGTGACCTGATTGGCTACTGATGAACTCAGGATACTAAACTAACATACGAAGAGCCATACTGGGTCAAACCAATGGTCCATCTAGTTCAGTCCGGCTTTCAACAGTGGCCAATCTAGGCCACAATCAAAAATACTGGGTCAGATTATATAGAACGTCGTCTCCCAAAAGGAAAGAACCAAACAAATAAACAAAATAAAGGAGAACTTCTTGTGTATAAGAAAGAAGACTTTCAACCAGAGAGGCGCTCAGAACCTTGAACAAAGGTGGTGAAAACACTAACTGGGAATAAACCCCTATAAGTGCTTCAATGCTCTATCATTGCATCTTCTCCATTGGTATTTCACCACCTTTGTTCAAGGTTCTGAGCACCTCTCTGGTTGAAAGTCTTCTTTCTTATACACAATCTAGGCCACAACCACCTGGCAAAAACCTAAACAGTAGCATTATTCCATGCTACCAATCACAGGGCAAGCAGTAGCTTCCCCCATGTCTGTCTCAATAGCAGACCATGGACTTTTCCTCCAGAAACTTGTCCAAACCTTTTTTTAAACCCAGCTACTCTAGATGGACCTTTGTTCTGACTCAGTATGTTCTTATCTCTTATATATCTCTTATCTATTTTAGGCCCCCTTTTATGATGCCGCTTTAAGCTTTTTTATTGCCAGCCACTGCGGTAATAGCTCCAACATTCATAGGAATTCTATAAGTGTCAGAGCTTTTACCGCCATGGTCAGCGATAAAAAAAGCCTAATGCGGCTTCATAAAAGGGGGTGTTAGTTATGCAGATTTAATTCCAATATGTTTTCCTGAGAGTATTCAGTAAACAATTGCCTTTGGTCTGTTCTAATGGTTTTTACTTTAAATTTGGATTAGTTTGGTGAAAAAAAATCTCTCAAATGGATTGCAATAGTAGGATCACCTATTAGGATCACCAAAATATAATAAAACCAATACAAAAATCATCATAGCGATACCAAAGTTGTTTTTCTTAATCAAATGGCAGATTAAATTTAATGGGGACAAATGCAAAGTGTTGCACATTGGGAAGAATAATCCAAATCATAGTTAACTTATGCTGGGGATCCACCAGAAAAAGATCTGGAGGTCACTGTAGACACTAAGGGGCAAAGTCTATAAACGGCTTCCCAATTGTAGGTGTCCTACCACTGTCTAACCAGCCAGAGATCACATGGGTTCAATAAATTGTACCCATGATGGCACTAGTGTGTCCTGAAGCTCAAGGAAGGGACAGCACTCTAATCATCATCGATACAAATGCTAGCCTGTTTGGGAGATTGGCTCAAAAGTGCCAGGTGATGGTGGGTCTCAACTATATCAATATGTTAACTATCCACCCACTGCTCAAAGAGGCTTCTATTAAACCAGGGTGGTACTGCTCTGAGACCCATAAAGATGATTTAGGCCCTGTTTGGTATGCTTACTCCAAGCCATTAAAGTTGCTATCTGGAACAGTAACCTCAGTTACCGGCCATGTAGAGCTTACTCCAAAGATGAAGAAGCAGCCATTGATGATAGATGCTTCGCTTGAGAGCACTCTAGCTGGCAGATTATTAGTACAATGAGGAATTTAACCCGTCTCTGACCCAGATGCACAATGCTCCTTTGCCACAGTAATGACTGATGCTCAGCACAAATAGCGTGCAAATGATATGCATGCTATTCATGTGGAGCAACGCCAGTAAAAGGGAAAGAACTGTGCCTGGTGCCTGCTCAGAAGGGCAATTGCTAGGCACAGATCCTCCCTATCCCTGCTGTCAATTTTTTTTTTTGCTGCTCTTTTCTGCCCGCTGATCAGCGCCTGCAGGACTCTCCAAAGTCTATGTAGCTTCAGAGCTTCCCCTGCTACTCAGCTGTTTGGGGCTTCCTCTGCCGGTTTAATGAGCCAACAGGGGACGTCTTAAAGCCACAGATCAGTGATTTTGGGGAGTCCTGCCAGCTCAGCTGATCAATCAGCAGAGAGAGCAGCAAAAAAAGTGCTCCCTTCTTCCCCAAGACCCCCTTTCCTTTTATGCAACCACAACCCCCCCCCCCCACCGCCAAGTGAGAAAAAAACACCTTGTAGTCTAGTGGGCTGCAATCACTAATACTCTGCAATTTAAAGGTAGGGGATTTGGGGGGAGTATCTTGGAGGGCTTGGCAGGAGGGGGACGGGAGGGGATTAGGTGAAGGATTTTTTAAAATTAAATTTTATTAATTATCCTCATTGTTTTGTATGTGGTTTAAATATCAGGTCCATACTAAACAGTGGCAGATAAAGATTAATGCCCCACTTTGGGTAAATGTACATACAAATTCTCACATACAACAAAACTAACTTTTAACTCTTACCTATCTTCCATATCTATCCCAGCCATATCAAAATTCTACCAGTGATGGCCTCTGCATGCAGTTAGTAGGCCAATTATAGTCTTGAGATCTTCAAATATTTTCTCATATATGCTTTGAGTTATTTATCAAGTTAACTCTAATGTGTAATTTCTAATAAAATGGTATGAGAACTGCTAACTATTGTGTCACTTGTTATTCAGGAAACTGTATAAATACTATATCATACAGAAACATCTGTACAACTTTAAGGGTAAGTACTATTAAACAAAAAGCAGAAAACGTGGCCTGCATGTTTTCAAATTCACAGTGGAGCCAGTAATCGAGCACAAGGAAGGTGTGGTTCTAGAAGCAATAAAGTTGAAAACATGCCTACATGCATACATTTGGAAGCTTAAAACAATCCCCCAGATAGTCAGCCCACAGCAGAGTTGTTTTTTTTTTTTTTAACACTAACTGCCACTGGCTTTTTATACCTGGCCAGTGCTAAATATAAGATGGCAGGTGCTGTTTATCCAGGCACTAGCAGTATTTCAGACCAGTACCTGGATAGATAACTAGATAAAGTTAGGGCAGCCTTTTTTCTGTCCTACCTTTATCTGGGAAGTTACCTGGTTAGCAGATTGCATATCACTGCTAACCGGGTAACTTCCAGCAATGCCCATACTCCAACTCCACATACCACTGCTAAAATTTCAGATATGGACAGTCAGCAGGACTTTTCTGAATAAGAGCCATTTCTATCCCTACAAGTTCCACTGAAGAAGCATTAGAATTGATTCTAAGCAGGTAATTATTCTGTAAAGTTCTTGGATAGTAACAACAATTGAAATTATTTTTCTCCAGCATCACTTACTGGCACAAAGATTGTACTGTAGAGAATGGCATGGTGGCTGTTATCTGTGGGTAGCTGCGGGTATCCCACCAAAATGGTGGAGAAAAAATTGTGTTCACTGTGGCTACGGGGACAAGGCTATTCACCGCCCTGTGGAGTGGTGAATGGCCTTGTCCCCGCAGTTAAGGGAGGGAACGCGCGCGGTCACCTATCGCGCTCCCTCCCTTACTGCCGCTGATTCTAAACATCTCCCTACTCTCCCCCTGCCCCTTACCTTCGTGGACGCAATTTCTAAACTGCCTTCTTACAGCAGCCGGAGCATTGAAGCTGCATATGGCTGCCGTAAAGGTCATTTCTGACGCAACCGGAAGTTGCATCAGAGACGACTTTTCCGGCAGCCATATCCAACTTCAATGCTCCAGCTGCTGTAAGAAGGCAGTTTAGAAATCGCCGGCCACAAAGGTAAAGGGCATGGAGGTTTGTTGGCACAGTTGTGCGCTGCAAGCTGGAAACACTCCTTCTGCCTGTCGGACCGGGCCTGTTGTCTGGGGGGGGAGGCACGGGTGCATGGCGGAAGTGGCTAAGAGGTGTTCTCACTGCAGAGGGGGGTGAAAGCGCCATGAAGGTAAGGGGCAGGGAGGGAGAAAAGTGGGGTGGAGAGGAACAGATGCTGAAGGGAAATGGGTAAAACAGAGTGGGGAGAAGACACTGAAGATACATGGGGAAGACAGAGTAGGGAGAAGACACTGAAAGAACATGGGGAAGACAGAGTGGGAAGAAGATGCTGAAAGGACATGGGAAAACAGAGTGGGGAGAAGGACGCTGAAAGGACATGGGGAAAACAGAGTGGGGAGAAGGATGCTGAAAGGACATGGGGAAGACAGAGTGGGGAGTGTAGGGGTGTTTCCTTATTCACACCTGAAGGTTAGGCCTCTCTGACGTCATAAAGCCTGAACCATTAATATAGAAACTTAGAATATGACGGCAGAAAAGGGCTGTAGCCCATCAAGTCTGCCCACGCTAATGACCCACCCCCAGACTTCACCCAGCTAGAGATCCCACATACATATCCCATTTCTTTTTGAAATTGAGCACGCTGCTGGCGTTAATCACCTGCAATGGAAGTTCATTCCAATGATCGACTACCCTTTCGGTGAAGAAATACTTCCTGGTGTCGCCATGAAATTGCCCACCTTTGATTTTCAGCGGATGACCTCTTGTGGTTGAAGGTCCTTTAAGAAAGAAGATATCGTCTTCCACCTCGATGCGGCCCGTGATATATTTAAAAGTCTCAATCATGTCCCCCCTCTCTCTACGTTCCTCGAGCGAGTATAGTTGCAGTTTATTCAGTCTTTCCTCATATGGGAGGCTCTTGAGTCCCGAGACCATCCTGGTGGTAATTCGCTGAACCGACTCGATTCTCCGCACATCTTTTTGATAATGTGGTCTCCAGAATTGAACACAATATTCAAGATGAGGTCTCACCATGGATCTGTACAGGGGCATTATGACTTCGGGCCTCCGGCTGACGAAACCTCTACGGATGCATCCCACCATTTGTCTAGCCTTGGATGCAGCTTTCTCCACCTGCTTGGCAGTTTTCATGTCTTCACTAATGATTACTCCCAAATCACGTTCTGCCCTAGTCCTAGCTAAGTTCAGAGTGTAAGTTCTGCATGGGTTTTTGCTGCCAAGGTGCATGACCTTACATTTTTTGGCATTAAAGCCCAGCTGCCAAGTCGAGGACCAATGTTCCAATAAGAGCAGGACCTGCTCCATACTGTCGGGTAAGGTGCTGTTATCTACTATGTTGCATAGTTTGGCGTTGTCGTCGAATAGTGTTATTTTACCTTGAAGCCCTTGAGTCAGGTCTCTTATGTATATGTTGAAAAGGATCGGTCCCAAGACCGATCCCTGTGGCACTCCACTGGTCACCTCCGATGTATTAGAGGGGGTACCTTTAACCACCACCCTCTGGATTCTACCGCTTAACCAATCATTGACCCATGTCGTCAATATCACTCCCAATCCCATCGAAGTCATCTTGCTCAACAATCTGCGGTGCGGGACGCTATCAAAAGCTTTGCTGAAGTCCAAGTACACGACATCTAGAGACTTCCCCATATCCAGTTTCCTTGTAACCCAGTCAAAGAAGCTGATCAGATTGGACTGACAGGACCTTCCCTTTGTGAATCCATGCTGCTGGGGATCCTGTAGATTCTCCTCGGTCAGGATCGTATCTAATTCTTGTTTAATAAGTCTTTCCATGAGTTTGCTCACTATTGAGGTGAGACTGACCGGTCTGTAATTCGCAGCCTCCGTTCTGCAACCTTTTTTGTGCAATGGAATGACGTTAGCTGTTTTCCAGTCCATGGGGACTTTTCCGGTACTTAGGGAAAGATTGAACAGCACGGATAGCGGTTCCGCCAGGACATCACACAACTCCCTAAGAATCCTGGGGTGTAGATTGTCCGGTCCCATGGCTTTGTTCACCTTGAGTTTTGATAGTTCACCATGGACACTGCTGGGTGTAAACTTGAAGTTTTGAAACGAGTCTTCCGAGGTTTGCCTTGCCTGCAGTTGTGGACCGGTCCCCGGCGCCTCACAAGTAAAGACTGAGCAAAAGTATTCATTTAGTAGTTTGGCTTTATCAGAATCCGTTTCTGCATAGGTCCCGTCTGTTTTCCTGAGACGTACTATCCCATCTGTGTTTCGTTTCCTGTCGCTAATGTATCTGAAGAAGGATTTATCCCCTTTTTTAATGTTTTTCGCTAGTTGTTCTTCTGTTTGAATCTTGGCCTCTCTGACTGCCGCTTTGACTGCTTTAGACCTGGTCAGATAGTCTTCTTTTGTCACCCTGTTTCCTGTATGCTTGTAGGAAATAAAAGCTTTTTTTTTTCCTTGACAAGATCCGAGATCTCTGCAGAGAACCACTGGGGCTTGTTCTTCCTCCGTCGTTTGCTTACTGTTTTTATATAGCGGTTTGTTGCCTCATGCAAGGTGCATTTCAGGATTGACCACAAAGCCTCTACATTATTGGTTTCAGCTTGGTTTTGTAGCGCCTGATGGACGAAGTCTCCCATGCGTTTAAAGTCAGTGCCCCGAAAGTCGAGGACCTTTGTTGCTGTGTTTGATCTAGTGAAGCCTATCTTGATGTTGAACCATACCATGTTGTGGTCGCTGGAGGCTAGTGTATCGCCTACCGAAACTTCTGAAACGCTTTCTCCGTTGGTGAGTATCAGGTCCAGTGTCGCCTGATCTCTGGTGGGCTCCAGCACCATTTGTTTGAGTCGCGCCCCTTTTATGGAGGTTAAAAGCCTTCTGCTGCCGCTGGTAGTAGCGGAAAGTGTCTTCCAATCAGCATCGGGCATATTGAAGTCCCCTAGCAGAACCGTGTCCCCGCGTAAAGTGATGTTCTCAATGTCTTTGATTAGTTCCATATCCCTGTCTTCCTGCTGTTTTGGGGGCCTGTATACTACACCCAGATACAAGCATTTTTCGTTTCCTCTGGCCAGGTTCACTCAGAGTGATTCCCCGGTGTAGTTGACATCTGTGATTCTGGTGACTTTGATGTTATCTCTAGTGTATAGTGCTACCCCGCCCCCTATCCTTCCCTCTCTGTCCCGACGAAGTAAGTTGTATCCTGGTATAGCCATGTCCCACCCATGTGAGTCTGTGAACCAAGTCTCAGATATCGCTATTACATCGAGGTCGGCGTTCGTTATCTCTGTCTCTAATTCTAGAATTTTATTGCCTAAGCTGTGTGCATTAACATACATAGCCCTCCATACTTTATGTTTGCTAAGACCCTGTGTAGAATTTCCCGCCTGAGTTTGAGTGGCTTTTGTATGATTGTTTTTACTGTGTGAACTTACCTCGGTCTCAGAAATGGAGTGTCGATTCACCTCTCCTGGAAAATTACTTACTGCGCTAGTACATGAGTGGGTACCCTCCCCCAACTTACCTAGTTTAAAGCCCTTCGGAGGTGGGCTAGTCGATGTCCGAAGACGTTCTTGCCTCTCCTTGTCAGGTGGAGTCCATCTGGTCCCTGCAGTCCCTTTAGTGCCTCTCCATGGTCCAGGAAGCCGAAGTTCATGTCCCTGCACCATTCATGTAGCCACTTGTTCGTCCTCTGGATACGCTCCTCCCTGGCTCTTCCCTTGTCTCTTACAGGGAACATAAGAACTGCCATCTCCGGATCAGACCCATGGTCCATCGAGTCCGGCGATCCGCACACGCGGAGGCCCAGTCAGGTATACACCTGATGTAGTTTTAGTCACCCATATCCCTCTATGCCTCTCGTAAGGAGATGTGCATCTAATTTGCCTTTGAATCCTAGCACAGTGGATTCCTTAATAACCTCCTTTGGGAGAGCATTCCAGGCGTCTACCACTCGCTGTGTAAAGCAGAACTTCCTGGCATTTGTCCTGGACTTGTCCCCCCTTAGCTTCAAACCATGTCCTCTTGTCCGTGTCGCGTTGGACAATGTAAATAATTTATTTTCCTGCTCTATTTTATCGCTGCCTTTCAGCATTTTGAACGTCTCGATCATGTCCCCTCGCAGCCTCCTCTTCTCAAGGGAGAACAGTCCCAGTTTCTTGAGTCGTTCCTCATATTCCAAGTTCTCCATACCTCTTATTAGCTTTGTTGCTCGTCTCTGCACCCTCTCCAGCAGTTTTATATCCTTCTTTAGGTTGGGAGACCAATGTTGGACACAGTATTCCAAGTGTGGTCTGACCATTGCTCTATAAAGCGGCATTATGACTTTCTCCGATCTACTCGTGATTCCTTTCTTTATCATGCCTAACATTCTGTTTGCTTTCTTTGCCGCTGCTGCGCATTGTGCCGACGGCTTCAGGGTCCTATCTATCAGTACACCCAGGTCCTTTTCTTGTTCGCTCTTACCCAGAGTAGCGCCTGACATTCTATACTCGTGTTCCTTATTCTTACTACCTAAATTCATTACTTTGCATTTCTCCACATTGAACTTCATCTGCCATTGCTCTGCCCATTTCTCTAACTGATACAAGTCGCTCTGGAGTTCCTCGCTATCCTCCTGCGATCTGATTGCCCGGCATAGCTTTGTGTCGTCTGCAAACTTAATGATCTCACTGGATACTCCTTCTTCCAGGTCATTGATGTAAATATTAAATAGGATCGGCCCAAGAACCGAGCCCTGGGGCACACCACTAGTCACTTTCTCCCAGTCTGAGAACTTCCCATTTATGCCCACTCTCTGCTTTCTGTTTTCCAGCAATTTGCCTATCCACCTGTGTATATCTCCCTCTATTCCATGGCTTTGTAGTTTCCTGAGAAGTCTTTCATGTGGAACTTTGTCGAACGCCTTCTGGAAGTCCAAATATATTATGTCCACCGGCATTCCACTATCAATTTGTTTGTTCACGGTCTCAAAAAATTGAAGTAAATTTGTTAAACATGATTTCCCTTTCCTGAACCCATGTTGACTGGGTTTCATCAAGTCGTGTGTATCTAGGTGCCGGACTATGCTATCCTTGATCAGTGCTTCAACCATCTTTCCAGGGACAGACGTAAGGCTCACAGGTCTGTAGTTGCCCGGTTCCCCTCTCGATCCTTTTTTGAAAATTGGCGTGACGTTCGCTATCTTCCAGTCTTCTGGTATCTGTCCAGTTCTGATTGTCAGATTGGCAAGTTTTTGCAATAGCTCTCCGATTTCAACCTTCAATTCCTTTAAAACTCTCGGGTGAATTTCATCCTGTCCAGGGGATTTGTCACTTTTAAGTTTGTCGATCTGGTAGTATATCTGGTCCAACTCCACTTCAACTGTGGTGAGGCTGTCTTCTATTACTCCACTAAACACTTTCACTGCTTCTGGTATTTTTGTGGTATCCTCCTCCGTAAAGATGGAAGCAAAGAAGGAATTTAGTTTGTCTGCAATTTGTTTATCCTCTTTGATGTACCCTTTTCTTCCCTGGTCGTCCAGGGGTCCCACCGCCTCTTTTGTGGGTTTTTTCCCTTTCACGTATCTAAAGAAGGGTTTGAAGTTTTTGGCCTCTTGCGCTATTTTTTCCTCATAGTCCTTTTTGGCATCCCTCACCGCCTTGTGACATTTCTTCTGATCATCTTTATGTTTTTTCCATGCTTCGGTTGTTTTCACGTGTTCCCATTTTTTGAAATGGAAGATCGAGGAGAAGACCACCTGCGCTCCCATCTGCCTCAGCCTCTCACCCAGGGCTCCAAAGTCCTTAGGTATGTTCTCTGGGGTGTTCCTGGCAGTGTCGTTTGTACCCACGTGAATAAGGAGCATGGGGAAGTAGTCCTCGGGCCTGATGAGTCGGTCTAGGCAGGCGGTCACGTCCCAGATCCTGGCCCCTGGCAGGCAGCAAACCTCTCTCGACTGCATATCCGGTCTGCAGATTGGTCCCTCGGTGCCCCTCAGCAGGGAGTCCCCAATGACCACTACTCTGCGCTTCTTTGAGGGGAGCTGATCAGTTGTCTCTGGAACTGGGACTGTCTGAATGTTGACCTCCTGTGCCTCGCTCGCGGGTCCTTCCTGTAGTATCTGGAATCTGTTCCTCAAGGTTATTAGTGGGGTCGATGTAGGGCTGCCCTGTGTGCAAGAGAAGGAGACAGGAGAAGAAAAGGAAGAAAAAGAAGAAGGTCTTCCGTGTTTTCTTGTGGAGGAGGTTACCAGCTGCCAGGAGTCAGCGTCCCCATCCTCCTCCTGCACCCCAGTCGTTGGTGCCAAAGTTGTAGGTTTGGTCAGTTTGGGCGTCTCGAGGATGATCTTGCCTGGCTCTGCTCGGTGATCTGGGACAGCTCCTGGATGACCTCGTCGATGAAGGCCTCGTCCTCCCTGATGCTCCTCAAGCGCTTCACCTCCTCTCTTAGGCTCGTCAGCTCACGCAGGATGTCTCCGTCTAGCTGGTCTGTCTCGTCCGTCTGTGTGGAGGCTGTAGTTGTCTGCTAGGGGATGGGGATGGCCTCGGTCTGTGCAGAGACCTCTGCCCTCTGTCCTGGTTCTCCCTCTGCCTGCACGTGGACCGAGGCCATCCCCTGGATCCCTTCTGTGACTGGGCTGCCGGTCTTGATTGTAGTCTTCGCATTCCTCGTTCTTCCTGCCATTTCTAAGAAAATCATTCCAGCCTGAACCATGCAAGAAGAGAAAGAAGAAAACATCTTTGCTGTTTATGCCTGATGCATTTTGGGTATGTATCAGAACTGTATTCTAGTCAAGGACATCCAGCTATGCCTACATGCTCAGCCTGTGTGAATTTGAGGGAGGCATTGCTCCTGTGCTGTTCTTGTCTAACAAAGGCGCCTCTGTTTCACAGCCTGTGCAAGATTCTATACAGAAAGGCTATTTATTCAGTTCTGTTTCTGGATTGGTCCGGAGAGGTCATCTGACGAGAACCAAGTGGAAGGTGCCTAATTATTGATTAGTCTGTGCTAGGGTGTGGGGAAGCTCGGATCTTAGCACTGTGCTCTCTACATAGATACTGTTTCCAACAGTGGCCAACCCAGTTTACAAGTACCTGGCAAGATCACAAAGAATATAACATAATTTATGAATGGCTTATTCACTTTTCTTTTAAGAAGTTGTTCAAACCTTTTTTAAACCCTGCACATTCTCTGGCAACGAATTCGAGTTTAATTACAATTTGAGTAGAGAAATATTTTTTCTGGTTTGTTTTAAATCTACAGCGTAGCTTCATTGCATGACCCCTAGTCCTAGTATTTTTAGAAAGAGTAAACAAGTGATTCACATCTACTCATTCCACACCATTGAAGACATAAAGAAAACTGACACAGCAATTTTTGGCGATTCCTGAAGATGTGTTTTAAGGACTGTTTCCAAAAGTGGAAACGATGTTGGGAAAAATATATATGTAGAGAAGGGAAGTACTTTGAAGGGGACCCAATGGAATAAGTTGTAAGAATGAATGCAACTATTGTTAATGTTTTTATCCCAACAATTTTATTGTTCTGCAGATCAATCCACTTTGCTTTTAGTAAAATTATATTTTTGAAAATGTCACTTTTGCAAGTGTTCTTGTGACTCATCAATCTGCATAGCTAAAATGATATTCAACAACTGAAGTAGCAAAGTGGATTGTTCTGTCTGATTAAAAAAAGTTCCTTTAAATTAGATGAGGCTGCAATATTACGGTTGTTTTCTGACTTGGTCTGCAGGTATTGATCAAGGCAATCTCTGTCTGAAACACTTGTCTTCTGTATAGCAAAGAGTACTTTATCATCATTACTATCTTTATCATCTGCATTAGAAATAGTGCTATCTAATTCATCACTTGCATCTTCATCTTTGTTATCATTGTCATGCTGTCCAATAACAGAAACAGCTTTCACAAAGTTGAAATCATTATAGATGTTCTAACAATTTTTTTGTCTGATGGTAGATTCTGTTAGTACAAGTATCTTCAAGAACTGATGCAATAATATCAAATATATGGCAGCCGTTTAGTCTTAAGGCCAAACAAGCGGACTTCTCTAAAGATTCTATCAATCTCATGGACAGACACCCCAATGAAAAATTTTCCATAGGATTCCCAGTAGTGTGTTGTGGTAAAGACATAGTTCACTAAGAATTACTCCCAGCTTCAGCTTTATCTCCACTTCAAAGTGACCCAACTCATCACTGTTTTGTTTGGCTGGAGACCAGTAACCGGTTTAATAAACACAGGCAAGTCCACAGCTAAATTCACTGAACAGCTAAATTTAAGATGCGATGATCCACTGTTTGGGTGCCAAGGCTCACAATAGCAAAATTCTGTTTCCGGTTTTGCTGTTTCATTTGGTCTACTGAGGAATTGTCATTTTTATCTCACTTTTACTTATAACTGCAAGCATCAAATGTAACAGATAAAAGTAGTAAAATTTGGCAAAATTATTACTTCAGTAAAAGTAACAGAACCTTTACTTAAGTACAATAACTAGTTACATTTTCTTAATTACTATACAACATTGGTCTTAGCCACATCAGGGAACATTAATAATCATTGCCCACAAAAGGAAACATCTTTACATTTGAAATAGTTCTTAAATATCAAAGCAGTATGCACCTCTGATGCCAACACTACTATCAAAGTAGCCCTTATAGGGCTATTATCCATTGACGATTGTCAATGTCCATATGCATCAACACCGGCCGCCCATGGGGTGCACCAGTCCCAAGTAGGCAGTGAAGTTTGATTCCCGGAAGTCCAAGATGGACACTGTAATGGAGAGTTCAGGTAGGGCTCAGATTGGGCTGAGGCTGAGGGCTGTATGGTAGGAGTTAATCCAGAAAATACCTCCAGGAGCCCATGAAGCTCATTCTGCAACAGTGTAAGGAACTGTTCCTGCAGAGATGGCACCAGCACCGGTACTTGCACAGGTGTCATAGGTGCAGGTTACATCAGGTGCCAAAGCACCGGTGAGCCTGCTGAGGAAGCGCACCTCAGAGATGACCCTGAATGAAAGTATGCTAATCTGATTATCAGCATGCAGTGCTTAGAGTGCGCAGGAGAAGATGAGGGAGACGATGTCGCCCTGGAGGGGGGCGCCATGTTTCTGCTTGCTGGTCTGCTTCCAAGGATCTCCTGAGGGAGGCCAATGTCAGCAGCATTGGTGCTGGAGAAGGTCAGAGTCACCTGGCATATTATCTCCTCAGGTGTCAAACCGCTGCTTAGGTCATACTTCCTGGCTGGTAAGCCACCTCAATTGTGAATGAAGATTAATGCGGGTAGACAGTGCTAAGACGTTGCTTTGGATAGACAATACACCGGTCATGTGGGTGTTTCTACCAACTGAGGTCACTGCGGGCCGCGGTGTCTACGGAGAAGTCTCCCACTTGCAGGTGTAGGAGAATTGGAAAGTCCATGGAAAGTGAGTTAAGGACAGGTCTCCCATGCTAATTGGAAAAGCTGGGCTTATAGGGCCGGAAAGCTTGGCTGATAGCTTGGTAAAAGAGGGGAAAAAATCCAATAGTAAGAAAAATGCAGAAGAGAAAACTCAAAACTAAAAGTTCTAACGTGGGATTAGAACTGAACATAAACAAGACAAAGATCATGAACACAGAAAATGATGAAGATTTTGAGCTTGAAGGCAACAGAATAGAAGTTGTACAAGATTTCAATCTTCTGGGCTCTTTTGTAAACAGTAAAATTATTAATTCCGTCTCCTATTTACTAACAGCAATTTGGAACAACCTAACTTCTCAAATAAGATCCTGTCTATCCCTTCAAGTTTTTCAAAAAATTCTGAAAACTACTCGGTTTCAGCGTTTTCTAGTAGGTAAGTTTCCATGAGGTCAATTCTTTCTATTAACTACAAATATCGATAACCAAGTTGAGCCTTGTTTCTCAAAGATGACTAGGTATACGATAAGAGAATGACATAGGGACAAATTTGTCATTTTCTCAGTGGTCAGTTACAGTTGTGAAAGCTGGACACTATGGAAACAAGACAGAAAGATTGGCTCATTTGAGCTTTGGTGCTGGATTTAGGCATGCCATGGACCGCCATAACAATTAACAAATCAATTCTGGAAGAGATCAAACTGGCTGTGTCACTTGAAGCCCAAATGATGAAGTTACGACTGTCTTATTTTGGTCACACTATCAGATGAGAGAGATCACTGGAGAAGGACAGTTTGTGAAGATCGAAGGAACCAGGCGAAGAGGAAGACCTACAATCAGATGGCTGGACATGTTGAAATCAATCATGGGGATGATGCTAGATCTAGATTTACCCGGCCATGTGCTCTTTTGTAGAGGACATGCCAGGTGCCTAGACAGCTTTTCGGGTTTTGAAAAGCTTCCATCTTGGGACCGCGTCAGGAAGACATCACGCGCATGTGGTCATTGCATTACACCTGCACAGATGCCCTCCCAACGCGGCACTGAGCACAATAACATGTTGAGGGGGTGGAACAAGGCTTGAATTGGGCAGAACAGGGTGGGGCTGTGGGGGCAGGGCCATGGGTCTGGACTTTACAATACAGTACGCCCTCCGAATCCGTGGTTTCAGTACCCATGGATTCGGTTATTCAAAATTTTTTTTTAAAGAAACGCTGCATCCTGGACCTTCCCCAGACCTTACCTGGTGGTCTAGTGGTGACGCAGGGCAGGATCGATCGTGCTACACTCCTGCCCCGTGCAGAGCCATCATCAAAATGGCTCTGTACGGGGCAAGGACGAAGGACGTTCAATCCTGCCCCGTGTCGCCGCTAGACTACCAGTTAAGGTCTGGGGAAGATCCGGGACACAGGAGGGAGGCGGGGGTAGGTAAGAGCCGACCCTGAAAGTTATCTGCAATATTTCAATAGCAGTCTTTAAGCCCATTACATTAACAGGTGCTAGAATAAATGTGTCTGTCTTTCTTTCTGTCTCCTTAGCCGCTGTCTGTTTGTCTTTCTTTCTCGCTCCTTGGCCGCTGTCTGTCAGTCTGTCAATCTCTCTGGCCCCCTGTCTGTTTGTCATTCTTTCTGTCTGTGTCTCTCCCTGGCTCCCTGCCTATCACTCTCTGCCCCCTCCCCTCGAACAAACCAAGATTGTTGCCTGCCCCCCAGCACACCCCTCCCCCCCAAAGCAGCCCCTTTTCCCTCTCCCCCTCCACTTCCCTGTGCAGTAGTACCCGGACGCCTCGCAGCACCTCGGACACCGTCCTGCCGTTGCTCTCACCGCCGCACACACACCGCAAATGGAACATGGCATGGAAGCACAAATCACGAAGGCAGAGATCATGCCGTTTCAACTGCTTATGCGCGGGTAAGGTTTTTATTAGAGAGGATTTGCCCCTAACCCCAGCAAATACTGAGGGTCTGCTGTAGTAAAATCTAGTAACCCTAATGCTGGAGGACCTTTCTGGCCTAGCACAAAACCGATTTCTTTTTAGATCATCAAGTCGCTAGAACTCGAACAGGAATCGATGGCACCTAACAAGAAAAAATGCACGCGGTTCTCGTTAGCTCTACTGGAACGAAAAGAACTGAAGACAGCGGGAAGCAGGGGCACATATGAGCACCGATGAACTCAAGGCATGGTGATCCTGGAGCTCATAAAAAGTCCCAATGCACTTTGGACGGACAGCCCTTGGGTTCCGCCGAATGATGTCACCCACACGTGAGACAGTTTGCCTGCTTGTCACCTCCGACACTTCTCCCTCCAGTTTCAACATATGCCCTTTGATTAGCACACAATTTACCAACTAAAGAGCGCCGCCACTTCCGCATCGGTTTAAAAAAAAACACCACCACCCAAATCCAACGCTACTCCCAATATTGCGCCTACGTCACCGCCAGGGGCCCACTTCCGGCGACGAATAGGCGCAAACTTCCGGCGACGAATAGGCGCATGGTGTACGTCTTGTGCGTGGCCAGTTGCAGGGTTATTTTTTTCACCATGGGTGTTTAGTTCTTTCCTTTTTCCCCCTTCCCCATTTGTCTGTGAAAACAGCAAAAATAGGTCCCGTGAATGCGGTATGTCTTCTGGTTCCCCAGGGCTGAAGAGTACTCTCATTGTCGGGATACGTAAGCAGCTGAATGGTTCAGCCGTTCCGGGTCTGCGAGGAAAAAGCTGGCGCTTTGAAGTGCGCAGGCGCGAAGAGCAGTGCATAAACCGCCGAGACTCTGCTGTTCGGACGTTTGCGGGTGTGCCCTTTCGCATCTCTCGGTACGTAATTTAACCCATTTTAGTTACTGGCGTCCCTAGAAAGATACATTGGGAAAACTAATCTCTTTGAATCTAATCAAAGTATGATTGGTGCATTATTCTGGTGTTTTCCCCCTTGTTTCCTTTATAACCCCCTTTGTTTATAGTGAATCGTACTTTATAAACGGATATGAGAGAGGGATTTGCAGTTGCATTTCTTGCAAAGAACCTAAAAATAGTTTTACATGCTTGCTTCCGTGGGAAGTAGAAAAGAACAGTTGGGACGGCTAGAAAATGAACATCCATCATAATAGTTTGCGTGTATGTAGACTTCTCCACTCTTATTTAGGAACTGTGACATCTGTAGATGAGATTTTTGCTTCCTTGAAAATGCAGGTTCTAATAGATTATCCTTTTTTTGTTGGTCTTTATCCAGATAAATGATTAATAAAAGGGGGTTTCTTTTTATAGGATTAGTTTAATTGGTTTATTTTTTAGCTTTCTGGAGTTGATACGTCCTCGGGCCCAAAATTGAATGAACTAATTTTGATTTTGTGAATCATAAAAGAGCAAGTAAGGGAGATTTAATTTGATAGGAATCTGACAGAAAGAAAAGGTTTAAGATTTTGTGCCTGGTATTGAGCTAATTTTAATTTCAAATGTCTTAACTGTCCTAAAAATATTTTTGAATGTAGTTTCAATATATTGTTGAAACTGTCTTGGCCTGAAACAAGTTTCACCATGGAGGTACTGGCTTGCTGTTTACTGTGATTTTGAGTTGTGTAAGTTTATTCTTGTCTTTTTATTTCTCTTCCTATTCTGTCTATGAATATGATAGGGGAAAACACCCTCTAGGGATTCAAGACAAAGTTAGACAAGTTCCTGCTGAACAAGAATGGGTGCTGGTAGGGCTAGTCTCGGTTAGGGTGCTGGTCTTTGACCAGAGGGCTGCCACGTGAGCGGACTGCTGGGCATGATGGACCACTGGTCTGACCCAGCAGCGGCAATTCTTATGTTCTTATGATCTCCTTGTGCTGAATAGCTTTTCTATGTTGATAACTATGGGTACTGCAGTAGTTTTTGCCAGTTTTGTTGTGTTATGTGCAATCTTGTATCCTGCCAAATCCTCATTAGAGTTCTAGGCAGGTTACAAGCAGCATATTGCTACACTGAATTCTTTATAGAGTTAAACATGTTACAAAGAATCATACATGCTATAAAGGATTATATATGCTACATAAAGTTATCAAATTGCATACAATCTGATGCAATATATCAAATAGCAGCTGACCATTAATATTGTCTTTATTTTGGGTGATTTGTATAATTAGTCTGAGTCTCTTTGGACCCTTGGTAAGGATTTCTTAAGAAACCATGTTTTTAGAATTTTGAAAACCAGTGTATATACTGTGGTATTAAATATTGAACTAAGGCCAGTACTGGGCAGACTTGCACGGTCTGTGTCTGTATATGGCCGTTTGAGGGAGGATGGCCTGGAGAGAGCTTCAGTGACTGGGAGGGTGTAGATGGGCTGGAGTAGGGTTTGACCGGAGATTTCGGCAGTTGAAACCCAAGCACATTATCGGATAGAGCTTTGGATTCTTGCCCAGAAATAACTAAGAAGAAAAAAATAAAAAAAGTTTTAATTTAATCATTCGGATCTTTATCTGCCGTCATCTATTATGTTACTATGATTGTGTGAATTACAATGGAAAGTGAGTTCTATACTTTTCTATTTGGCGGCTTTATGAAGAGAAGTGTGGCTGGGAGGAGAGAGCTGGCCAGAGGAGGTAAACACCCGCAGAAAGGAGGTACAAATTTGGGACACAGAACAGAGGGAGGGAAGGACGATGAGGGGCACGTTGGCACAGGGAAAGGAGAAGCAGGACATAGGCTCATAAGTACGAGTCCGATGTAAGTTGGACATTCTTAACCCGGGGACTGCTTGTACTGTACTTCAAAAGATTGTTGGAACAGAAATTGAAACAAGCCAGTATTTTAAAGAAAAGATTAACAGTTTCTGAAAAGGCTCAAATTGTCTCATAAGCAATATATGAAATGGTTGCACAAAAAAAGAAGTTGTATACTTTGCCAGAGTCAATTATTATGCCGGTGTATAGAAATATTGTTACAACAATATTGGGAAATGAAGCAGAACAAGAAATTCCCTTCTCAAATGATACCATTCATAGAAGAATTAGAGAACTGTCAGCTGACATTGAAGAAAATGTATGGAATAAACTTCAGATTTCACTTTGCAAGCTAATGAATCTATTGACATCAGTGACAAAGAGGAGGTACGATAGACAGGGCAGGGAGGGGGGAATACAGGGTGCAGAGCCTGGCGGCCCGGCAGAGACCTGCAAAAAGTCTGGGAGGTGGGTGTTGGATGCTGACCCGAACATAAACCGGGACCTTTTTTGGCCCCAAAATCCCAGTTTATATTCGAGTATATCTGGTAGCCCAATTCACAACTATGTGGGACCAATTTCCACTGACAAAAGCAATTTTGTACTGTTCTACATTAAGGCCCTACACCAGCCCAGTTTGCTTTTGTTTGTGTTGGCAGTGGCACCAGTAACAGCAACAATTAGGAGGGAGTGGTAGGAAATGTTGGTCACCACAGGAGAGGCGGGAAGTGAGAGAGATGTGCTGGTCACATGGGGGAGTTGGAGAGGGAGAGATGTGGCAGTTACTGCAGGTGGGCAGGAGATGGGTAGAGGGCAAAGGTGCTGCACACCAAGGGAAAAATGCAGGACAGTACAGATGAGAAAAGAATATTCTTAAATATAACCCCCCCCCCCCAGCTTATACTTGAGTTGACAGTTCCCTTCCCCTTTTTAAGGGGAAAATTTAACTCAGTTTATACTCTCAGGCTTATATTCAAGTATATGAAGTACAAAGGAATTCCCTCTTGGAGGCCAACATAGTTGAGCCCATTCCACCACGTTCCACTGTGACAATGGGGTGCTGCCAAACAGATTAAAAATTATGGACGTTTTTTAGTTGCTGATTTGATATTGTCCAGGCCTGTGGTTCCAAAGGGTGATCTGAGGCTGCCAGGGTCAGCTTGAGAATGATAGTGAGGTGATTTTTTAGGTACTGTTAGGCAGGTTTTTGATCCCTTGCACTTTTGTTTTCTCTTTGGTTTTTGGAAATTATAGGTTCCATTTACATATACCACTAAGATCCTTGAGATTTTGATATACTGGGCCAAGTTTCATTATGTGACTTGTGCAAATTTCACTAAATGCAAATTCTACCATTCATACTGTTAAAATATGTTGTGGCTTTTCATTTAATATAATGGAATGTTTTTGTGTCATTTAGTATATATATTTTTTGGGTAAACAACATATTTTTTTAAATCGGTTGTAACAGTTAATAGTGTGTGTTAAATAAATATCAAATTGAAAGTACACACTTGCAGTATGACAAAATTAAGTTTCTCCTTACTGCATTTGCAAACTGATGCATGTCTTTTTGGGAAATGGCTATGAAAAGACATGGTAGTGTCTATTATTAGGGTGACAGTGTTGTATGAGATGTGTGTGTGTGCAAGCGCGTGTATACATGTGTCTTTCTTTATACCTAAATGTATATAGATGGATGTGCATCCCAAACAGTCTCTTTCTCTTGGGTGAAACTCACCTAATAATAGTTGTTTCTGTAGGACAGTGTAATCTTGGAATTAAATTGTAAACTAGAGGCCAACCCAAACCAACTTTTTTTGGCTGAAACTGAATCTGCAGCTGAAATTTGCCACTCGGTTTTGGCCAAAGCTAAAACTTGCCAGTCCTTGCCCTCATCCTCCACCCTAAACAGCATACACTTCCTTCCTTGCTGCCACCAGTACTGCACACATACTCTCTTCTCATCCCCTCTAGGCATACCTTAAGTCCTGGTGGCCTTGTGAGACTGCTGCTGAAGGTCTCGGCAGCTGTTTTGGAGGCAGAGACTGTGACTTACTGCTTCCCTGGTTAGGCCATTAGAGCACCAGGTCTCCTCAGATAGACTGGGAAGGGCCTAGGGATGGTTGGAGGGTGTCAATGGCTTTGGTTGAGGGAGTGTAAGGTAGAGAGTGGGCATCAGTGGTCTTTGTTTGGGTGGGGGTGGGGAGGCAGAGAGTGAGCAGTGGTTTTAGTCTTGGTCTGGGGGGAGATGAAGTTTCAGTTTTAGCTGAAAATGCATTGGCATTTCAGGCCTAGGCCGAAAACGAAACATGGCCAAATTTGGTTGGCTTCTACTGCAGGGCTTGACAAATCCTAGGTTTCTGATTTACAATTCTAAAAACAACCACCAAGACTTGCATGTCGGAATAGGTGGTATAACAAATCCACAATAAACACAAACATACCCTGGTGCCTGGAAGTTTGGGCCTTGTACAGTTTTTTTTGTTCTTATATCACCACCACCAAACAGGTCTTCTTTTAAATAGTACAACTTGGCTGTAGTTTGTGTAATGTGATGCAGGACCTCTGCTGGTTGCCTGGTCCAAATCTCTCACTATCTCAAGTCTTGCGAGATTTAGAACCACGTGACCAGCATCAGAGTCCATGCAGCATGTGACGCAAACTTCAGTTCAGTCATGCTGTAAAGAAGCAGGAGGACATGACTGGGACAGAATACTGCTGGGAGTCTTAGGACTGAGGAGCACAAGACATGCTGCTACCAAACAAGAAGAAAAAAATAAATAAGATGCAGGGCCTCTGAGCTTCTGGAGGTCTCAAGTCCTTGCACCCACTTTTGCCCCCTTCTTTTAGCATAGACTTCCTGTTGCTAATAAAGGAAGTTCATTCTGAAAGAAGAGGTGGAAACAAGGCTGTGCCTTGAGCCTTGCAGTGGCTCAGAAGCCCTGTGTTTTATTTATTACTTTGCTGCGCTGACTGGTAAAGCAAGGTAAGATTGATGGGGTGCTATAGAAATATTCCCTCGTCTAGTGCTTTCAGTCAATCTGCCCCTGATTGCATCTGCAAAGGGGAGAGAATATTCTTCAAAAAGGAGTGAGAAAAAAGCAAAAGAAAAAAGATGACAGAATAAAGTTAGCAGAGATAGAGAACAGATGTTATCATCTTTGGGGAAATGACCCGATGATTAGATTCGGAGGAGAGAACCATGTCTAAGGTGTGCCCTCCTATATGTGTTGGTTCACTTATTAGAGGGATGAGTTGAAGGTCTTCGAAAAACCTATTCCTTGATCTGACTCCCTGATCACCTTTACAATTGTTTCCAAATACACAAGAATCATTTAACATAAAAACAATATCCTTCTGGGACTTCACCAGAATTGACGCAGACTCTTATCTATATCTTCTAATAGGGTAAATCGCTCATACTCTTTTTGACAACTCTAGCTCCCCTTACAATATGAGAGATAGCCCTCAAACAAAGTAATCCTTGGTATATGGAAGAACTGTCGGCAATCAAAAAAACAGCTAAGAGGCCATGAAAGAAAATGGAGAGGTAATAAAAATACTAGTTCACTTAAGAAATTCACCGAACTTGCTAAGTTTTTTATAAAGTCAAAATCAATTTAGCAAAAAGAAAATACTATTCTGAACAAATTTAAAAAACCAAGAATTCTTCTAAACTTTACAATTGTTAGAGCTATCGCCAATTATAACAAACAAAAAGAAGCAAATAGTTCTAAACCTCCTGCACAAGCTCTAGCTGATCATAGAGAAAATCAGGAAAATTAGGGATTCCCTATCCGCTACAAAGGCAACCAATAATTCAGGCAAAACAACTTCACTTGGATTACTTACTTCAAAACATTTCTATTTCGCCCTCCCAAAAATAATTGACATTCACTGAACATTAAGGGCATTAGTTCTGAGTTTTCCCCCCATTTCTATTAAAAAAGATATTTCTCGTGTTTTGGCAAGCATAGCCATAAACTTGTTTCCAAAAGCCTATCATCAGGGCAATTACCAAAAGTTTGGAAGGAATCTGTAATACATCCGATAATTAAAGACCATAATGAGAATGTGTCAGACCCCTCAAACTACCGGCCGATTGCAAACATACCCTTCCCTGCGAAAGTTACAGAGAAAATAGTCTTCTTCAACTTTCCAAATTTAAAGAAAAAAACAAAGGTCCTACACCCCAACCAGACTGGTTTTAGGCAGCATCATTCCACTGAACATTCATTACTAGGTCTCGCAACAAAAATATTAATATTACATAGATCATCACAAATCTGCTTTGCTTACTTCACTAGATCTTTTGGCAGCTTTCGACACAATTGATCATACTTTACTACTGAATCATTTAGAATCTATAGGAATCTCAGATCAGGTATTAGAGTGGTTCAGATCCTATTTCAACGATAGATCTTTTAGGGCAGGGGTGTCCAACCTGCGGCCCAAGGGCCGCATGCAGCCCCGTGAAGTATTTTGTGCAGCCCTGGTCGAGGGCGATGCAGTGTTTTCCTCTGCTGCCCCCGGGTGTTTACCATCTTTCCGGCTCCCTCCTCTGTCTTGCTACAGCATTTGTGCTGCTCCAGAAACATTTTTTTCGGCCAATGCGGCCCAGGGAAGCCAAAAGGATGGACACCCCTGTTTTAGGGTATGCTGTGACAATATTAAATCAGGAACCTACACACTAACTATGGTATCCCTCAAGGTTTTTCAACATATTCTTGGCTCCACTTCTAACTCTGTCAATCTATAGGTTTCACACCATTTGCTTATGCCAACAATCTATAGTTGCTTCAGCCACTAGTTACAAATGATCAAAACGAAATTGCAGACATCATTCGTAAAATAGAAAAAATATGCGACTGACTTCAGGATAACATGCTAGTCCTCAATGCTGCAAAATCTTCAACAATATTATTCCCCTGCAAATAAGGAATAAATCGTCATGCCTCGATTTATCTTAATTCTACACCCATGAACACGGTACCATCTATAAAACTCTTGGGCATCACTCTGGACAGTAAATTAACGTTCCACAAGCAAATCGGTATTTTTGCCCAAAAATGCTTCCATTGATTGTGATTAATTCACACTCTCTCTCTAAGGTTCTTGACCCCTCTGCCTTGAACATACTGATTTATTCCCTGGTAATTTCTTGTCTGGACTACTGCAACTCATTATACAAAGGAATAACTCAGAAGGAGATCAGACATCTACAAATCATTCAGAACACCGCAATAAAAATTATTGAAAATGCAAAAAAAAAATACGATCATGTCACACCACTTTTAATAAAAGCACACTGGCTTCCCATACCACATAGAATAACCTATAAAATTGCGCTCTTAACTTTCAAAGTGATTCACAACAATCAACCAGATTTCCTTAATAATATTCTAATTCCGTATGCTTTGTCTAGAATACTCAGATCCCTGTCAAACTCTACTTGCCGTTCCATCACTTCACATTCTGAGCACCACACATACATCAAATTTTGCAGTAACTGCACCGACCCTTTGGAATTCACTACCTACTGAACTACATATCGAAAACTCTCTAGAAAAATTTAAAGGTATACTTAAAACATTCCTTTTTAAAGATGCCTTTAATCTTTAATTCGCTTGTCTTAGCATTTTGACTCCTTTCTGCTTTGACTTTCAGATTAGACCCCCATCCTATTGTATTTTCCATTTCTAGAATCACTTTACTATTTTAAGATGGATTTCCTACCTCCAACCCTTTTGTTCCAGTCAGTTCTGTTAGTCTTTTGTTTATTACCCTTTTTTCTTTAATGATTTTCATGTATAAACTATTTTAGAATGTTAAACCGCCTAGAAGTACGATAGGCGGTATATCAAATTTTTAATAAGGGTGGAAAGGAAATAAATTTATTTTATGTTATACTAGAAAGAAATTCAAGTGATATATTTAATTTTAAATGTTTTATTATTTGTACACTTGTAAGATTAAAAAATGAATAAAGAATTAAAAAAAAAAATAAACTTGAATAGAAAAGAAAATGATTAGAATGAGAAATTAAAAAATCTGAAGCTTAAAAGGAATGAAATGGGAAAAAAACCTGGAACAGCAGAAAAAAAAATCATAAGGCAAATACAGTACATGAAAGGAGAGAAGTAAGCCATGTTTAAGCAAATCTTCTTTGGGGGGGAACAGAGAAAGATGAGATTTTGGGATGCTACTGACAAGAACAGAGAAAATGAGAGGAATAAATAAGATTGAGAATAGAGGGTTGGCGCTGAGGCTGAGGATAAGATGGGTAAAGTAATGAGGGATGGGAATGAGAAAGCGGGCTGATGAGATAGGGCAGAGTGGTAAGGGTGATGAAAGAGTAAGGGAGACTGGTGGAGACCCTCTGTTATGGCTGCTAAATAAAGAAGTAAATCATCTCTGGTACAGCTGTTAGATGGCCCTGACATGCTGCTGACAGCATACTTGAGGAAGGGGGACTGCTGCTGGCAGCGCTGTGTAGAGCCTAATTTACTAAACTTTATTTCTTTTGGAAACAGTGGGAAAATAGTGTGCTGGACTCCAAAGGAGTTGCAGCAAACCTCTTAAGCTGCTATCCTGCTTTTGAGCTTGGGTCAGGGCTTTGGGCGTTGGAAGGATGAGAAATCTAGACTCTTGCTCTTAAGTTCTTGAGCTGGCTCCTAAATTGAAAGAGAATTTGTCAAGGCCTGTTTACTGAAAAATCCATCTTTTAAAATCTGCCTACGGCATCTAATGCTTTATCACATATTTATTTCATTTTATTCTTTCTAAACCAAGTTTCAAGTTTAATATTTTTCTTGATTGATTGCTTAATCAAATTCTAAGCGATGAACAGATTAAAATATAATCAAATAGAGGGAAAACAGTACAAATTTTAAATAATAACTTTGGGTAGATAACTAATACATTATACTCATTACATAAGGTAAGATAGGGGTTTGAAATACAATTAATTAAGAAAAGTAAAACAAAGGAAAAATACAATAGGGAAACAAATAACCACAGAACATAATACAATAAAATAAAATCACTGGTTTAAAAACTGTTAAACTAAATATTAAAAGCATCTTTAAAAAGAAATGTTTTCAGATTACTTTTAAATTTTCCTAAGTCCTGTTCATTTCGTAAGTAAATTGGAGGATATTTGAGTACATCTCCATTCATACTGCTCCTCCCTTAAGTCACTGACTCAGAGTATCAAGATATGTACAAGCAAAGGAGTTGGAAAGAATGAGCCTTGCTCTGCATGCTTCTTCACTTGTTTCCAGGCTGGCTCTGAGAGGAATGATGGGTAATCCCGACTAAGGTTCATTATTAACATTTTTTTGAGGGGGAAGGGAAGTTGATCTAGGGCAGGGGTGTCAGTCCCTTCTCGAGGGTTGCAATCCAGTCAGATTTTCAGGATTTCCCCAATGAATGTGCATGAGATCTGTTTGCATGCACTGCTTTCATTGTATGCTAATAGATCTCATGCATATTCATTGGGAAAAGCCTGAAAACCCGACTAGATTGCGGCCATCAAGGAGGGACTTTGACATCCCTGATCTAGGGGCAAGAATAACTGAGTGGGGAAACATAAGGCTGAATATTTGTATAGAATGTCCATTACCTTTGCACCTGTCCTATTTAATTCCTATCCTTAGACTGGCGATAGATCTGATTTTCAGTGTAACCATGATGAATATTCCTAAGATATAAATTGCATGCATTTGGTCAAAGATCCAGGATAATATACACATATTTGGTTGCCACCATAATCGGACTTGTTTGTTGCCTTTTAAGACTAAAGATCAGATTTCAGGAGCTTTGATGTATAGGTTGAACCACAAACTGTATATATACCGTGTATACTCTAATATAAGCCAACCCAAATATAAACTGAGGTAACCTCCCCCCCTCCAAAGAAGGAAAAAAGGTTGACTCGAATATAAACTGGGGGTTAATATTCAAGTGCCCTGCAGGGCTCTGTACCCAGCCCTCCTCCCTCTATACCCTGCCAGGCTCTGCACCCTGTCCCCACTCCCTCCCCTCCCGATGCCTTGCAGGCATCCACTGGGCCTGCCATAATACCTGGTGGTACAGTGGTGGGCTGGGACAGGAAAGATCCCTCCCGCCTCCTGCACTGGCTGACTGACAACTTTTACCTCCCTCCCATCTCTCCCACATACCTTTCAAATCCCTGGTGGTCCAGCGGTGAACTAGAGCAGGAGCGATTTTCTGCACTTCTGCCCTGTGCAGAGCCACTAGCTGAATGACTGCTGCGAGTTCTTGCTGGACTTGCGAGAACTTGTGGCAGCTATTCAGCTAACGGTTTCTGTGGAGCAGGAGTGGAAACATAAGGGGCAAGGCAAAGGGTGAAATTACAAAAAAATTTTAAAGGGATAGGCAGAAACATAAAAGTAAGGGCAGGAAGATAAAGATCACTCCTGCTTTGGTTCACCGCTGGACCACCAGGGATTTGAAAGGTACTTGGGGAAGGTGGGAGGGAAGTGAAAGTGTTTAGAGTTGGCCGAGACATGTGACGGGAGGGATCCCTTCTGTCCTGGCACGACCCACTGCTGGACCACCAGGTCTTACAGCAGGCACAGCGGAGGCCTGCAGCAGGTCTGGGAGGGAATTGGTTAGGTGCTGGCCCGAATACAAGCCAAAACCCCTATTTTTTGGCCCCAAATCTTAGCTTATATTCAAGTATATGTGGTAGTTTAAATCATACTTTTTTTCCTGACTTTCTTAAATGTAATGTATTTTTCAAAAATTGTCAAATTTAGCAAATGATTTGTGAGAGGTAGCTCAAGGTTTCTAGATCTACCTTTTTTACCTCTTAGTATATCTAAAACTGCTGCATCTTGTAGTTGGAACCGACTACAGTTTTGATAATCAGGGAGACTGGCTCACAGAGTGTTCCTATTGTTACCTATTCATAAGACTGGAAAATCACACTGCTTACCTATCTACAAAATGGGGCATATTAATTGTTAATCACCGTGTGTAAATACTTAGAATAGTATTTGGTTACTGGCCTTGTGAATTTCTTATAATGCTATAATAAGAGCTGTTACCATGGTTTGCTTTCAGAAGCTTCCACTGTGTGAGCACTAGTCTTTTTTTGGTGCTATCTGTATTGGGGTTTGGGAGATGGAATGAAGAGGCTCTTGGTTCCCCGGGTGGTGATGGTTTCTTAATGATACTTCCTCTGGTTGTTTACAAGTATAATTTAACTTACACCTTTTTCATTAGTAGCTTAAGGTAAGTTAACATTCAGGTACACTAGGTATTTTCCTGCTCCTGGAGGGCTTATAGCCTCTTTGGGCTAGATTCACTAACCTGACTTCTAGGGCCGATTCCAGCGGGTCCGACGAATTCCCAAAACAATAATATTGAAATGAGGGTGATCGGAGGAATGCTCCCCTCTGACTGCACTGATCGCTAGTGTGCGATCCCGACACATGCGCAGACCAACTGTAGATGGTCTGCGCATGCATCTAAGACCTGTCTGAGCCGCAACTTTTTGGTTTTTTACTTTACTTACTAGCCCAGCGAGCCTGTGGTTTTAACCCGCTTAAACCCACGGGTTAAAACCACGGGCTCGCTGTGCATGGAAGGACAGGAGAGATTCGGGACAGAGAGATAAATATTGTCGGGGCAGCAGAGAACAGGGCGGCAATGGAGCTGGAGAGTGGGAAAGGATGTTTGTGACTGCTCCCCAGCAATCGCTTCTTGGGTTGATCGGCCAGCCCAGTCGGTTTGTAAGATTTCATTAATGAATCGGGTCCCTGCCTATTTTGCATGCCGTTCCCCTCATTTGCATGCGCAGATTGGAAGCGGATTGCAGGAGAGGTTAGTGAATCGGGTCGGAGGGAAATCGGGTCACAAACCGATCGGTACACAATCGGTTTGCTTAGTGAATCTAATACCTGAAGCGATAGAGGGTTAAGTGACTTGCCCAAGATCAGAAGGAACAGCAGCAGCAGAATTTAACTTGGGCTTTCCTAGCTGTCAGCCCAGAGCTCTAACTATCAAGCTCAACCTCACAACCAAATTATAGCAATATAAACAATAACTAGATTACGAGCAAATATTCTAATGGAATGGAGTCTCTCCTTGAACAAGAAATGTTAGCATGTGGGAAGTTCTGATTTAATTCTGTAATTCAGAGCTTGGTAGGGTCATTCAGTAGAGTTCATTCTGTTGTGACGATGCATCATCCTGTAGTATCTGCTGTTCACTAGTTAACACTTTTTCTCTTAAAACATGAAAATAAATGCCATGATGGAGCAGCATAGACAATAAGCAACCTTTAGCTAGATAGTCATGAAAAGGGATTTTGATGGCATGTTTTGCCTGCATCCTTTCTTAATGAATTGGATTGTACCTGTATAAAGATAATGCTCTAAGGCAGTGTTTCTCAACTTCTTCAAGCCAAATACCCCCTAATTCTAACACATATCAACCGAGTACCCCCACCCCCCTAATAATAGTACTAATTGTAATGCAATTTTTTCCATTCATTTTTCACATACACACAATATAATCTTATTAACAATACATAATGGTAACCACAAAATAAAAAACACAAAGCATACTATGCAGCGAAAATGTTAATTATCATTTATATTCTTTTTTTTTTTTTCCCCAAAGAGGTCAAGGTAGATGACTTTTTAAAATATGTAATGTCACCTCAGGAACAGCTTCAAAAAATAGACAAATATAGTGCAAAATATAGATGGCAGATATAAATTCTTAAAACTGATGCATTTCGATCACTAAATTGAAAAGAAAATAATTTTCCCTACCTTTGTTGTCTGATGATTTTATTAGTCTCTGGTTGCACTTCCTTCTGACTGTGTATCCAACATTTCTTTCTTTCTGCCTCCTGCATGCTGCCTCTCTTCTGGACCTTATTCCTTCCCCAACCAACACCTCTCTCTGAACCTCAATGAGTCCAACTTTTCTTCCTCTCTCCTCCCCTTCCATTGGCAACATGTTTCTTTCTCACTGTCTATCTGTCTTTCTCTCATTCCTTCTTTTGCTTCAAAAGGAGTAGAGAAAGAGAGAGAGATCCATGGTGCATCTCTTTCACCCCATCTACTCCACATTCAACATTTCTCCCTCTCTCATCCCCCGGATCAAGTGCAGCATTTTTCACTACTGCCCACCAGCCCCATTTCCAACATTTCTTCTTCTATCATCCTTCTTCAGCACATGCCACATCCCTCCCTTCATTCCCTCCACCACTATGTCCACCATTCCTCCCTCTTCCCTTTCAATCTGTCCCACTGCAATCGCCTTCAGCTCTCACCACCTCCAGCACCGGACACATGCACAAGCTGCACTGCCTCCAATGGTTACCTTACATTCTGGAATGTTGCCCGCCTCACTGCTGTAACTGCAAGAAAGTGCTTGCGTGAGGTTACAGCAGTGAGGCAGGCAACGTTCTAGAACGCGACTGCTGGACACTTAGGCACAAGTTTTTCCATTGGCCGTAAGTTTGAGACCACTGTTTTAGGATGTGCTGCATACATTTTACTATTGAGGCTTCACACATTTTGCTGGTTCTGCTTATTTCTTGTTGGTGAACATTTCTTCCTTTGTATTCCAATGTTTAACTGGTTAACAATAAGTACCGTATTTTCACGCATATAACGCGCGCGTTATACACGATTTTACAAACCGTGCATAACCTTGCGCGTTATACGCGTGAGCGCGTTTTACAACTTTTTTTTTTCAATCCGATCGGCATCCCCCCTGCGAACCGGCACCCTCCCCCCCCCCCGCTCGCATCAACCCCCCTCCCCCGCGATCCTACATCCCCCCAGCACCAAACATCTCTTACCCGATTGGGCACCGGCACCAGCACCAATGCACAGAACGTGCCAGTGCCCGAAGATCCTCCCTCGTTGGTTTGGTTTGGGCTGGGCTGGGCTGGGCTGGGCGGTGCGATGCAGGAGAGATAATCCTTCTTCCTGCGGATCCTCCCTCGTTGGTTTGGGCTGGGCTGGGCGGTGCGATGCAGGAGAGATAATCCTTCTTCCTGCGCCGGGCTGGACTAGGCTTTGAGCATTTGCGCATGCTCAAAGCCTAGTCCAGCCCGGCGCAGGAAGAAGGATTATCTCTACTGCATCGCACCGCCCAGCCCAGCCCAAACCAACGAGGGAGGATCCGCAGGAAGAAGGATTATCTCTCCTGCATCGCACCGCCCAGCCCAGCCCAGCCCAAACCAACGAGGGAGGATCTTCGGGCACTGGCACGTCCTGTGCATTGGTGCTGGTGCCGGTGCCCAATCGGGTAAGAGATGTTTGGTGCTGGGGGGATGTAGGATCGTGGGGGAGGAGGGGTGACGCGAGCGAGGGGGGAGGATGCCGGTTCGCAGGGGGGATGCCGGATCGGATTGAAAAAAAAAGTTGTAAAACGCGGGTAAGCGAGCGGAGGGGGGGGAGGATGCCGGTTCAGAGTAAGCGGGAGGAGGTTTTAGCATGCGCGGTATACGCGTGTGCGCGGTATACGCGTGTGCGCGCTATATTAAAATTTTTAAACATAAATTTGTGTTCCCCGTGCGCTATACCCGTGTGCGCGTTTTACACGGGTGCGCGTTATATGCGTGAAAATACGGTACACTCTTTTTTTTTTTTTTTTTTTTTTGTGCATGACAATTCTGCTTTACAGTCTGCAAAGTTTTGCAAGCTACCGCTAAATGAAATTTTATATTCACAGTTTAAATTCAATAATATTGCTTTGGCTTTTTATCCATATGTGTACTAATTGAGATTTGTTAAAGAAAAAAAAAATATTCTCTGAGAAGTGCAATAACAAAAGTTATGTAACAAAACAAATGTCATTCATTGTAAAGTTTTTAATTTGCTATTGGTTTTGCCTGTGACAGCTTTCTCTCACACTGCAGATAAACAGCATACAAGAATAATGCCGTGCATCTGGCTCTTTGGATGTCTGTCACATACTTTTCTTCCTGTAGACATGCGTCCCATAGTTTGAGTTATACACTTGTGGTAGGTTTGAAAGAGGGATCAATTACCTTGTGTGCCTTTTTTTTTTTAAAGAAACTTAAATAGGTTGGTATTAATTCTTCCTAATACAATGAAACCATAATACCAAATTAAAAGTACAAATCTGATTTCTTGTTGAGACTTTACATTTCCCCATATAAGGCCTTGGTGGCCGGTATTGCTACTCATGCTGAATGCCCTAAATGCCGTTCTGCCCCTGCAGGTTTGTTTCATATGTTTTGGTCCTGTGACAGAATACAAACCTTCTGGTCTTTTGTTGGGCTTCATCTACAGACGATCTTAAAGACAAGACTTCCCCTTGGAGCGAAGGTTTTTCTTTTTTATCACTTTACTTCTTTGGGACTTTCTAGGGGTAATTCCCTGTTGCTGCAGAAGGCCTTTTTGTTATCTCGTAAATGTATCCTCTTGTTATGGAGGCAGGCTGAGGTGCCTACCCTCACAATGTGGAAAAATGAACTGTTTACTTTGCTGAAGTATGAATATTTGGATACTAAGAGGAGTGGCCCTGGTCAATGGAGGAAATTCCGAGCGATTTGGGCTCCGGTCTGGGACAATTTGTCTCCAGGTGCCCGAAGTGCTCTTCTGAATTTCTGACACTGGAGTGCTTGGGGGGGTGAGGGGTGGGGGGGGGGTTTGGAGGGTGGGTTGTTCTTGGCTTTTGATGAGTATCTTTTGTTAAAAAGGTGGCGGTAGTGATTCAGCGATCCACAGAGTTCTCCTGCCACCACTCCAGCCTCCGCGCAGAAACAACGCGGTAGACCCTTTTTGTCTTGGGTTTTGCTTTGTTTCTGGTTCTTTGTATTCAGATTGTGGTTTACTTCTTTGTATTCTTCTTTTCTTAATAAAAGAAAAATTAAAAAAAAAAAAAAAAGTACAAATCTGATTTATCTATAATCTTACAGAGCTATAGTTGTATAGCTCTGTCCTGCAACGTTAGGAATTTTTAGGAAAGGAATAGAGAATAAAGCAAAGAATATTATAATGTACAAAGAACTGTTAACAAAATGATTTAAGAGGATGGAATGAGACTTGTATGAGGGAAGGCTAAAGAGGTTAGGGCTGTTCAGATTAGAGAAAAAACTGGTCATGAGAGATATGATAGAGGTCTATAAAATCCTGAATGAAATGGATTCTGTAAATGTGAATCGGTTCTTTGCTGTTTCAAAAAAATATAAAGTCTAGGAGACACTTCATGAAGTTTCATATTAGCACAATTAAAACAGGAGAATGTGATTTTTCACTCGGAAGCTCATTGTTGTGGCAAATGATAGGGGCAGTTAATGGAGCTGGGTTTAAAAAAAGTTTGGACAGATTCCTGGAGTAAAAATTCATAAACTGTTAAGGTAGATTTAGAGAAAGTTACTGCTTATCACTGGAGTTAAATTGCATGGAATCTTTCTACTTTTTAGAATTCTGCCAGGTATGTTTGATTTGGACTGACCACTGTGCTAGAGGGTATGACCCAGTAGGGCAAGTTTTATATCCTTTCATCAGCAGCTGATGAATCCAGAGACTTGTGGGTTATGACCATCTACAAGCAGATGGAGATAGCATTAAACTGAGCTCTGTTGCACAGGATGTGATGCTGCTTGGTCAACCTGTATTCTCTATCACCAGCCATTATGCCATTACCCACCAGAGTACTTAATTTAAATGGAAATTATGATAAAATGTTCTCCTAGGCAAATATTGTAATTCTGTTTCCGTATGGAATAAGCAGGGAGTGTCCTTGGCTCTGGAAGTGAGAAGACTTTCTGCCACAAGGACAAACTGTCAACCAAAATTACTATCTGAAAGTGCTGAAACTACTCCATGAGAGAATCAGGAAGGAGCAGTTGTGGTTCCTGCATCACCAGAACACACCTGTTCACGCTGCTGTCAAAATTCATGAATTTTGTGCAAAAAACACAATGATGGTTCTTCCTCGGCTACCTTACTCTCCTGATTTGGCCCCTGCTAACTTCTAATTTCCTAAGCTTAAATCCACACTGAAAGGAAAGCGATTCGACACCATTGAAGACACAAAGCAAAATTAGATGCAGCAACTTTTGGCGATTCCTAAAGATATGCTTACGGTCTGTTTCCAGAAGTAGAAACAACATTGGGAAAAGTGTCTACGTAGTGGGACCCAATGGAATAAATTGTAAGATTGTTTAATATTTTTAAAAAATTGGGCCTGGAATATTTGGAACAGACTATAAACTGTGTATTTCTGTTTACTTGGAGGCAAATTAATTTTTTTAAGAAAATGGGATCAAATTTGGCATAGGGAAAATCCTCTGAAATGATACAACATGTATTGAAAATGAGTTAGATTGGACTGGGGATTCTAGAGAAATAAGCTCCCCAAAGTATAGACCAGTGCATTTTTTTGGAAGAAGTTACAGCTTCTTCAGCGTAGAAAATTTGATAAACCGGAGCTTCATTCAAACTGCATCTCCTGTCTTCTTCACAATCATATTAATATAGTTTTCCTTCAAAAATTTAGGCTGAAGAAGCCCACTGCTACAAATATAACTATGTAAGTATTAAGTGAAAAGCTTTTCAATCTGGGGAATTTACCCAGGTAACTGCAATAAATAACTGCCCACATTCTCTCTAAAATTGGCCTAATATTGTCTATACTCTGTCCTTTCAGTGGTTCCAAGAAAGCAAAATATTTTCAGTTCTTTTGTTTGGAGTTTGACAAATCCAAATTTCGGGTTGCCATGGCCGCTAGATATTTGTCTCTGGTGCCTTGGATTTTTGTGGCTAATGCCACCAATGCTGAAATAGAAATTTCCTCATTTGTGTGACGTGTGGCTCTTTGTAAAGTCTGACTAGCATACTGCAGGATCTCATGCTGGCCTCAAGTCTTGTAAGACCAGCATGAGAGTTCCTGCAGTATATGGCTCAGACTCATTCAGAACCTCACAATGTGTAGTAGAAAAGCTCTTGCTTCCGAGGGCATCTGTGAACAGCAAGGTAAGAGGTACCTCCTAAGAGGAGGAGAGAGGCTGGTTGACTTGCTGGAATAGAGACTAGGGGTGGCAGCTGACTGGCTTTCTGCGGTAGGGGGTAGGATTTGATATACTCTCTTTCTGCACTTATAATCAAAGCAGGATACAGGCTTGGGGGGGATGAGGGCAGCTTACTGGTGAGAGGCAGAGTTAGGGATGGCCAGTATAATGAAGGTGGATAAAAGCAGCTTACTGTGTGTGTTTGTGTGTGGGGGAGATAAAAAAGAGACCAAATGATAACAGAGCAGGTGGGGGGTAGAGAGAAAGCGAGCGAGACTGGATGATAGGGCATGGATAATGATGAAAGGGGGGAGAGAAAGAGACTTGGTGATGGGGAGAAAGAGAGACCAAGCAAAACTGGGTGGGAATCGAGGTTACTGCATGTATTTCAGCCAGTGGCATTTGGGATGCATAAAGGATCTGATTTATGTCTTCTTTTCCTTCAGACAAGTAAGTGGAAAAACATCCTTAGTAAATCAGGCTCTAAAGTAGTTCAGAATATGTTTTATTTTTGTTTATTATTTAAAAGCTTGATATACCACACAGCCTTACCAGATCAGGGCCGTTTACAGTTTCTAAAAAGAAACCCCCCCAAGTTTAATAGAAGTAAAGAATCTCCATTAAATTAATAATCTATAATAATAATCCTCTAAGCGCACATGCGCACTTAGAAGGATGTGGGGACCTGACATGTGCTGTGTCCGTCCGTGGTGGCGGCTTGAGGCGCATGCGCCACAGCACAGCCGGCGACTCCCCCCTCCCGTCCTCACTCACAGCCAAAATTTTCTCGCTGGCTCATTCACCGCCAAAACCTTCCCGCAGCCCCCTTCCCAGCCGCTGCGTTTAAATTCATAGACAAGCGCTACACTGCGCTACCGCTGGCCTCGCCGTCTTCTGTCTACTGCGGCCCGCCCTCTCTGACTACTTCCTGTTTCCGCTAGGGTTGGCTGCAGTGGATAGAAAACGCCGAAGACAGCGGTAGTGTGGCGCAGCGCTTTTCTGTGAATTTAAACGCGGCGGTTGGGAAGGAGGCTGCGGGAAATGCTGCTTATGCACAGGGAAGTGTGTTTGTGTGGGGGAAATGCTGCTTCTGCAAGGGAAGGCCGGGAAATGCTGCTTCTGCACAGGGAAGGGTGGGAAAAACTGCTGCTGTACAGGGAAGTGTGTGTGTGGGAAATGCTGCTTCTGCACAGGGAAGGCCGGGAAATGCTGCTTCTGCACAGGGAAGTGTGTGTGTGTGTGGGGGGGGAAATGCTGCTGCTGTACAGGAAAGGCCGGGAAATGCTGCTGCTGCTGCACAGGGAAGGGTGGGAGGGAAATGCTGCTGCTGCAGCACAGAGAAGTGGAGGGGATGGAGAAGGAAAGGGGGCCTGGGAGCAATCTTGGTTTGCTTTGGGGGAGGGGAGACAGAAGGGAGCCATGGAGAGACAGAAAGACAGGCAGGCAGGCAGCGCATTAGAACGAAAGACAGACACACAGAAAGACAGCGGGCAAGGAGAGAGGCAGAAAGACAGACAGGGTGCCAGAGAGAGAACCAGAAATAAAGAAGGACAGACAGCGGGAGGGAGAAAGAAAGAAAGGAAGAGAGAGACAGGGACAGGGAGAGACACAGAAAGAAAGAAGGACAGACAGCGGGAGGGAGAAAGAGAGAGACAGGGGCAGGGAGAGAGACAGAAAAAAAGGACAGACAGCGGGAGGGAGAAAGAAAGAAAGAGAGAGACACAGAAAGAAAGAAGGACAGACAGACATATATTCTAGCACCCGTTAATGTAACGGGCTTAAACACTAGTAATTACAATAATAGAAAAGTCCTAACCCCATTCAGAAAGATAGACATTCAACTAAAAATCCATTCATACTCCTATTACTTGTCAACTTTTTCTTAAGGTGCAACCAGTAGTGCTGCCCGATTTCTGATTCGAATCAATTCACCGATTCACTTTGGGTGAATTGATTCGGGGTTTAAAAAAAAACAACAACTGTACTCACTGATGCACCCGATGCACATCGGCCCCCTTGCCACGAATCTATTTTCGCAAACTAGAGACTTGTTCAGGCTTTCTCTTTGCCGCTAATCCATGCACAGAAGCCTGTTCAGGCTTTCCATCTGCTGGAGTCCTTCCATCTAATGTAACTTCCGGGTTGCGAACCGGAAGTTATATCAGAAGAAAGGACTTCGACAAAGGGAGTGCAGAGCAGGCCTCTGTGCGTGGATCGGTGGCAGCAAGGTGATTTTTTTTTTTTTACCTTGCATCTACCTTTTAATTACAGGCAAAAGCGGCAGTAGCGAATGCGATTCGCTACCCTGCCGCTAGTCCGAGTACCTTCTCTCCATTTGGCCGCCCAAGCGGAAACAGGAAGTTTTTCACTGAGGCTGGAGTGGTGGCAGGAGAACTCTGTGGATCGCTGAATCACTACCGCCACCTTTTTAACATCAAAATAAAGGTAGATGGGGGAAAGGAGAGATGGATTTGGGGAGGGGGGGTGTTGGTGGACTGGAAAGGGGAGATGGGCTTGGGGGGGTTGGTGGCCTGAAGAGGGAGAGATGAACTTGAGGGAGATCATGGAGAGAGAAGATGGACTTGGAGGGGGGATTGGTGGACTGGAGAGGGAGAGATGAACTTGGGGGAGATCATGGAGAGGGGAGATGGACATTGAAAGTGAATCAAATTGAAAAATCGATTCAACAGGGTGAATCAAATTGAAATATTTTTCTCTGAATCGGGCAGCACTAGTAACCAGGATTAAATAGTACAATGTTTTCCTTCATTTCTAAGAGATTTATGCTGATCTCCCCTCCAATCATTCTTCAATCTTCAAATGTTCAGTGGAGACAGTGATGATGGGAGAAAGGGGTGGATCTCAATTGCTAGCTCCTAAACTTTTGGGCTGGCTCATAAATCCAAAGAATCTGTCAAGGCCTACTTTTGTTTGCGATTTATACCTCAGACACATTGCCTCTTAAATATCACTCTTTGGTCTTTAATCTCATTCACCACGGTAGTCGGCATTCTCCTAAAGGCAGTGGAGAATGAAAATTACTTTACCAGCATGTTTGCTGCAATACCCAAAACTAGGCCCTGTAAGTTTTCCCTATGCTACTTCTGAAGATGTGACATGTATGTTGGGGAGGGGGTGGGGAATGGAAAGCCCTGAGCAAAGCTACATCTTCTTCCTTTTAAGTGGCCACACTCCACTTGCTTTCCCCACTTGTGAATGTAGTTTGGATGAAGAAATAGTGCTAACATGCATAATTTTTTAAAAAAATAAACTGAAAATGAAAGGGAGAAAATTCTTCTTATAGTCAGAAATGGTGATATCTGTTTTGATTATAGAATAAAATTTATTTTGAAAAAATTTAATTACTGTAGGCTTATTTTGCAATTTTTGTAAATTGTTTCTCTGCAGATCAAATTATCTTGTTTTAATACATTGGACCCTGGTATTCATTAGATTGAATTCTTTAGGAAAACTTACCGGTATTTTATATGGGATTGAACATTTGCATTCCACTAGGATGTCCTTGTTCTTCTAAAAGATGTTCACTAGATTCTATGGTTTAATGTCGGTGCTTGCTCTTGTTGGGCTACAGAAGTCTGTCTGTTTAGAAAAAAATGACCCTAAAACTAAGCACAGAGAAGTGTAAGCTTAATTTAAAGCTCATTAGATAATGGCATTAAATAATTTATTTTTTTTTTATACTGATTATTTAATTTTTTATCTTTTTAGCCGGGATCTGACGAGCATCTTACTTCTGGTATCACTAAACGGCCTTTTACCATGAGCCATTCTACTCCGGCTACAGGTACAGTGAGATTCTTTTAAAATCCAGCAAGCTGTGCTCTGCTGGTCTTAGCTGAATAGCATTTTGGAAGAATAGGGGAAAACACATAGTGTTTCTGAATGTAACTCACTTTGAGCTATAGTAGTAGCTCATTCTAAACTTTAGAAAAAGGAAACTGTATTTTCACGTGGCTGGCCCAAGGGTATCTGATGCCAGGCAGTTGTCCGAAGATAGAAGAGTGCAGTTTATATTCTCAGGCTATACATGAAAGAAGTGAAAACTCAGGAAAAATTATAGCAGTTAAATTATGTAGCCTAGGACTCAAATGTAAAAAGTACTACGGTAATCTCTGACCCAGTATGCTAGACTGTCATGGTATAAAATGTAAACATATTCTGCAGCCATAGAAATCTCCCTTGAATGACAGTGAGTGCAGAGCAGAACTAGGTCATTTTCCCATGGAACTCATCGGAACTCATCATAAAAAAAAGCCTGATTTCTGGTTACATCTCTGTAACGGCAACAAAAATCCTCTCCAGTACTGGGCATATGAAGAAATAATCCAAAATCTTACAAAAGTCACCAAGGATGAAAATTTCGCACAAGGATCCTACCCAGAAAAAGGCAGCACTGAAATATAGGCTCTAGAACATCAGTACACCTGCTGGATTGCTACTTATTCTTACAATGAAACTCCATGCTAAGTATACTAGTCCTTGGTCACATAGACCCTCACCAAGTGCAAATGCTACCACAAACTAAAATAGAAATATGTAGACAAACAGTTTAACTGAGACCCCAAGAATCCACTTTCTGCATTTAGTGCAACACTAGAAAAATACAAACGGTGAAGTGTTTATTTGCCCTTATACAATGCAAAATATAAAGGTAGCAGATATAAATGTTAAAAAATTGATATATACCAATCATTAAAATAAATTTTCTACCTTTCATTATCTCTTAAATGTTTTCTAATTCCCTTATTCTCAGTGTGTGGTTTCTGCTTCCTCTGCCTTTTCTTAACTGTTGTCCCAGGGTCTCTCTGCCATATCTCTTTTGCTCCTCCTTCCTCATTTTCTCCCCTTCATGCAACTTAGATATAAATACTTTTAGCATTATTCCAGTCTCCAGCATCTTCTCTTCTTTATCCCTCCATAGACCAGCATCTCTCCCCTTCCCCTGCTTCATGTGTAGCATTTTGTCCAAGCACGAGCAAGACAATTATTCACACATACGGGTGGTGTCATCCATCAGAACCCAGCATGAGGACAATTCCCAGATTATTTTCCAGAAGCTTTTGAGAATCCCATTGTGTATTTACCTGTGCCTTGCCACCTGCTGTGACTGTGTGGGACCAGCTGAGCTAAGAATAGACTCCACATAGTTTCTCTAGCTGCAGTTTGTGCCTGTGACAATTTCTTTTGCTACCTTAATTTTAGCTTCCTTTTGTGGGACAGGTTTTTTCCCTTTTTGTGTCCTTATTAGTTTTCCTTAGATTTTCAGTACTTTAAGTTTTTCCTTTGTTTTTCCATGGCTCCCTGGCCTGCTTAGGCTTGGGCGCTCCTGTTGAGGTACTGGTTTGTTTGGGTTTTTTGTTCATTTTATTTCCATCATTGAGCTTTTTGATTTCATTTCAGCCAGCTTCCTTGACATATCTAAGAAATCTCTCAGTGGTTTTTAGTGGTGCACTCATTGTGGCAAGATTTTATCGAGGACTGATTTACATAATTGGTGCTTGCCATACCTGAGGCCTAACCCTGAAGCTTCTTGTTATCCGTGTCCTGAGGAGCCGGAGTATTTTTGTCAGCGAGAAGACTGGTCCATTAACATTTGAGTCAATAGATACTGGGGTTGCATCAACATCGAAGAGGTCACCACCTGCCTTAACATCGAGTACTGACAGTGCCCATTGGAATTGTGCATACTCAGATCTAGTGCTGAGAACTTGTAATGATTCAGCATTATCCTTGGTGCATGATAGAAGATAGGTTGAGTGGAGGCCAAGAAGCACCAACATCGGACCCCCTCGAAATATGGTGCCGATGGATTTGGCATCAGTGACACCAAGAGACTGGCACCAGTGTGACAGCCTCCACTGGGCCAGAACCAGTCTTCCGATTCAGCCCTGAAACCTTCTGTGAACTTGACCATACTGACTGATTCCCCTACCTTTCCTAGTGCCTGTCTACAAGGAGTGGATCTGGACCATGCTTCAGGAGGAACAGGGACAGTTTCTATCCTGATGCAATGCTGTGGCATCAAGGGAGTTTGGTGTTGGACCCAATGTTAGTCCAGCTGTTCCTAGAAGCTCATGCTTTCACTCTTGTCCACACACTGACACTGATAACTGAAGGGGGATTGTTGGCTGAGATGGTGTTGGTGTCCAGCCCCTTGGGGGAGGAAGCATTTTCAAGATCTAGGTCCTGCAGCAAGTCTTGGAACTCTCACCCTGAGCCTACCCATCAGGCCAGTGAAGACTTGGAGAATACTACTAACCTGAGTCTGAGTAAGATCACTCTTGTGCATCTAAGGAGGAGCCAGGAAATTCTTGAAGAGATCCTCGGAATTTCCATCAGATCTTTCCTCCATCAAGTGAATCGAGGAAGTCTTCTGAGGGGCTTTCCTGTGCTAGTTTTGTAAGGGAGATGGCACAAGTCATCCCATTTTAAATTTGAGGGTGAGAATAAGCCCAGGGTAGAAATGTTGAGGGTCCTCTATTTTGGTGCCATGTCTAAGGAGGTTGTTACAGTGCCTGTTCACACCATTCTCAAGGCTTACAAATGAAATCGCGGGAGACCCCACTTTCTGTACAGCCTATATACAAGAAGGCTGCCTCTATGTATAGAATTCAAAAAGCTCTAACTGCTGCACCATTCTACAATCATTGAATCCACTCTCAAAATAGCCAAAAGCTTCAAGACTCACTCCTTGGTGCCCTTGGGGAAGGGTAGAAACATGATGGCAGAAAAGTCCAAATGGCCCATCCAGTTTGCCCATCAACAGCATCCACTATCTCCATTTCTCCCTAACAGATCTCACATGCTTGGCACAAGGCTTCTTGGACTCAGACACTGTCTTTATCTCCATGATCTCTACCGGGAGATTATTCCATGCATCTACCATCCTTTCTGTAAAAAAAAACAACAAATTTCATTAGATTACTGCAGAGTCTGTCACCTCTTAACTTCATCCTATGTCATCTCATTCTGGAGCTTCTTTCAAATGAAAGAGATTTGCCTCATGTGCATTTATGCCACATAGCTATTTAAATGTCTCTATCATATCACCTTTCTCCTGCCTTATCCCCAAAGTATACATATTGAGATTTAAGTCTATCCCTGTATGCCTTATGATGAAGACCACCAACCCTTTTAGTAGCCTTACTCTAGACTGACTCCATCCTGTTTATATCTTTTTGGAGGTGTAGTCTCCAGAATTGTACACAATATTCTAAATTAGGCCTCACCAAAGTTTATACAGGGGCATTAATACCTCCTTTTTCCTATTGGCCATACCTCTCCCTATATACCCTACCATTCTTCTAGCTTTCGCCATCACCTTTTCAACCTGTTTGGTCACCTTAAGATCATCACATACTATCATACCAAAGTCCTATTCCTCCATTGTGCACAAAAGTTCTTTACCCCCTAAATAATACCGTTCCCTCAGGTTTTTGTAGCTCAAATGCCGGACCTTGCATTTCTTAGCATTAAATCTTAGCTATTCGTTCCATCGGGGGTGTCTACTGTATTGCAGATTTTGGTATCATTCCCAAAGAGGCAAATTTTACTTGACAGCCCTTCTGCAATATCACTTACAAAAATGTTAAAAAGAAAAAGCCCCAAGAACCAAACCTTGAGGCACACCACTGGTAACATCCTTTTCCTCAGAGAACATAAGAATTGCCGCTGCTGGGTCAGACCAGTGGTCCATTGTGCCCAGCAGTCCGCTCACACAGCGGCCCCCAGGTCAAAGACCAGTGCTCTAAATGAGTCCAGCCTCACTTGCGTATGTTCCAGTTTAGCAGGAACTTGTCCAACTTTGTCTTGAATCACTGGAAGGTGTTTTCCCCTATAACAGACTCCGGAAGAGCGTTCCAGTTTTCTACCACTCTAGGTGAAGAAGAACTTCCTTACGTTTGTACGGAATCTATCCCCTTTCAACTTTAGAGAGTGCCCTCTCGTTCTCCCTACCTTGGAGAGGGTGAAAAATCTGTCTTTATATACTAAGTCTATTCCCTTCAGTATTTTGAATGTTTTGATCATGTCCTCTCTCAGTCTCCTCTTCATTGAACTCTGTTGCCTTCTACTCAACCAGTTCCTGATCCAGTCTGTTACTTTAGGGCCCATCTTGAGGGCACTCAGTTTATTTGACGCCTGTGGGGAGCACTGTCAAATGTTTTGCTAAAATCTAAATACACATCTAGTGCACTCCCTCTATCCAATTCTCTGATCATCCAGTCAAAGAAATTGATCAGACTTGTCTAAAGAAGTCATGTTGCCCCAGATCCTGTAATCCATTGGATTCCAGAAACGTCACTATTTTCTGTTTTGTTTTGTTTTTTAAGTATTCCTATTAATTTACTTACCACTGAAGTCGAACTTACTGTACTATAACTCCCTATTTATTCCTTCCACTTTTGTGGAGAGGGGCTACATTTGACCTTATCTAGTTCTCCAGTACCACTCCTGATTCTAGAGAAGCGTTGAAAAGGTCAGCCAGTGTAGCTGCCAGAACTTCCCTAAGTTCCTTCAGTACTCTCGGATATACACCATCCAGCCCCATTGCTTTGTCCACCTTTAGTTTAGCTAGTTCCTCATGAACACAATCCACTGAAAATCAATTGGGGTCCACCACACCTCCATTCCTATTTGTGTTTATCATCTTTGGTCCCGCTCCCAGCACTTCAACTTTGAACACAGAACAGAAATATTTGTTAACCAATTCAGCTTTATCATCTACTACACATTTCTGCCTTCCTCCTTTGAGTCTCACAATGCCACTTTTATACTTCTTCCTATCGCTAATATACTTTTAAAAATGTCTTATCCCACCGTTTTACCTTGTCGGCTATTTGTCATTTGACAAAGTACCTCTTGAAAGACTTCTGAGGACATTAGACATGGGATAGGAGGTAGAGTCCTATTATGGATTCAGAACTGGTTGAAAGATAGAAAATAGAGAGTAGGTTTAAATGGTCAATATTTTCAGTGGAGAAAATAGTGAGGTTCCCCAGGGGTCTGTGCTGGGACCGCTGCTTTCTAGCATTTTTTTTTGTATGTGTTATGAAATGTTTTTAATAATTTTGTACGTAAACCGCCTAGGTTTTTAGGCATTGTATACATTTGTAAATAAATAATAAATATTTATCAATGATCTAGAGATGAGAATAACTAGTGAGATAATTAAATTTGCTGATGACACAAAGTTGTTAAATTGCAAGAGGATCTTGTGAGACTGAGAGACTGGGCATCAAAATGGCAGATGATGTTTAATATGAGCAAGTGCAAGGTGATGCATGTGGGAAAGAGGAACCTAAACTATAGCTACATGATACAGGGCTCCACTTTAGGAATCACTGCCTAGGAAAAAAATTTAGGTGTCATTGTTGAGGATATGATGAAACCCTCAGTTCAGTGTGCAGTGGCGGCTAAGAAGGCAAATTAAATGTTATGAATTATCTGGAAAGAAATGGAAAACCTAGCCTTCGACAAGCCATGGAGACTATACTGTTTTCAACCCTCATCACTTTCCAACCTCCAATCTCTGGCCCTCACAGCTTAGATGTTGAAAGGATAGTAGTTGATTTGTTGTACCTGCATAAGGGTGTCTTCCAAATCCTGCTTAAGGAAAGATTCCAATAAGAAATCTTAACAGCTTTACAAGGTGGAGGTTTTCCACCTGGTTTGAGGGCAAGGCCTTCAACTCCTTTTCCTGTACTGCACAAAAACTGCTTGAATATCTTCTACACCTTTTTGAGTCTGTCTCTGGACTAACCCTGTAAGGGTTCACTTCAGTTCATTGGCGTTTCTCACTGTGTAGAGGCAAGCCCGTTTCTATACAGCTTTTAGTTAAATTCATAAGAGGTTAACTGTTGCTCAAGCCTCTGTCAAACCTCCAACTATTTATTTAATTCGATTTCTATCCCGTCCTCCTAGTAGCTCAGAATGGGTTACAAGCCAACATTCACAGTGGAATACATTTGTACAGTACAATGATTATACATTAGGACAGTACAGTGTAGTGCTGCTCGATTCACGATTCGAATCAGGTGAACCAATTCGAATCGGTTCATTTTTATTAAAAACCGGACTCACCGATTCAGCCGCAAGACGAGTTTGGGCTATTTCACGCCGCAGGACTCTTCCCATCTAATGTAACTTCCGGTTTTGCGAAACCGGAAGTTACATCGGAAGAAACGAAAGGAGTGGTAGGAGAGTCAAGTGGCGAGCGAGCGGACCTCGTGCAGCAGACCTCAGCACTCGGCAGCAACAAATACTAGTTTTGGCTGGCTCTTTCCCCGCATTTCTCCTCTCTTCCTCACGATTTAATTTCCAATCCAGGCAGTAAATAAATACATCGGCAGGGGGGCTGGTGAGTCTTGGGGACTGGGGATGGAAGCTGAAATCGGCAGGGGGGCTGGGGATGGAAGCTGAAATCGGCAGGGGGACTGGTGAGTCTTGGGGGCTGGGGATAGAAACTGAAATCGGCAGGGGGGCTGGGGATGGAAGCTGAAATGGGGGGCTGGGGATGGAAGCTGAAATCGGCAGGGGGACTGGTGAGTCTTGGGAGCTGGGGATGGAAGCTGAGAATTGGCAGGGGCCTGGAAAAACTGAGAATCAGGCAGGGGGGCTGGGGAAACTTTGGGGATGATTTGCTTTGGGGAATTCCCTTAAAGTTCAGGTGGTTGATGTCACCTGTTACAGGGGCCAGGGGTCACACACTTCTTTGGCTTCGCTGCCTGACATGGTCTGGTTCCTGAAGGGGGTGCAACGCATTTGCCCTCCTTGGAAGAAGCCCTGTCCAAATTAGAGTCTTAGGTTGGTGCTCAGAGGCTTGCAGGGAGCTCCCTTCGAACCCTTAAGTGCTGCCACTGTCAAAGATGGCACCTTGAAGACGATCTTTCTAGTGGCTATGGCATCGGGTTTCAGAATTGCAGACTCTAACCTGCAAGGATCCTTTTCTGCCAGTGTATCAGTGTGGACGGTTCCTTCGTTTCTTCCTAAGGTCGTTTCATCCTTTCATGTCAATTGGTCTCTTTTTCTTCCTTCTTTCCGGGAGGAGGATTATGGATCATGCTTCTCTTCCTTGCGACTTCTCGATGTGCGGAGGATGCTTTTGCACCATCTTCAAGTCAATAATGACTTTCAGCGGTCAGACCACCTATTTATCTTGGTCTTGGGGCACAAGAAGGGCATGGTGGCTTCCAAGGCTTCGGTGGCCCGTTGAGTCAGGGAGGTTATTTTTTCCGCTTACTTGCTGGTGGGGAAGCCTGTGCCAGTGGAGCTTCATGCTCACTCCACTAGAGCAGTTGCTACTTCATGGACAGAGTCCAGGGGTTTCTCCTTGGAGGTAATTTGTAGAGCTACAACGTGGTCTTCCTCAAATACGTTCTCAAAGCATTACCAGTTGGATGTGGTGGTGCGCAGGGAGGCTTCCTTTGGAACTTCAGTTATTGCGGAGGTGGCTTTCACTTCCCATCCTGTTTAAGGATTGCTTTGCTACATCCCACTAATCTCTGGATTCATCTACTGCTGTTGCTAAGGAAGGGAAAATTATGTTCTTACCTGTTAATTTTCTTTCCTTTAGACACAGCAAATGAATCCTTAGCCCTGTCCAGTCTGGATATCTGCTGCTGATTCCCTCATGGGAGGTTCGCGTTTCTTATTATGGTTGGTAGTTGGTTGCACTTTGTGAGAGAGAAGTTTTTGTATATGCAGTTTTGCGGTTCCTGATGCTTGGGCAAAGAGCGATATTAATTGGCCAGGATAGGTTCCATCCAAGAGGAGCACCTGCAAATCAATTATCTATCTCCACCTGCTGGTAGATGTGCACTATCCCACTAGTCTCTGGATTCATCTGCTGTGTCTAAAGTAAAGAAAATTAACAGCTAAGAACATAATTTGCACTATCCCACTAGTCTCTGGATTCATCTGCTGTGTCTAAAGGAAAGAAAATTAACAGGTAAGAACATAATTTTCCCATAACACTTGTCTTTTGAACCATAATAACCTGGCTTTCAAGACTATTGTGAATTTGTTCCAGCTCTCCCAACTTGGCCACTGCTTATCTTGAAAAATCAGATGTCCCAAAAGTTTTTAAGAGGTTTTAAGAGTAATTTAATTCTCATTAACACCTCCCAATGTCCTCCCGGATTTTGCATGCTTCTTACAACCAAGCCACACCAAACGTTTACATCATATCATGTATCATGAGTGGGTGTTTTATTTTGGGGGGAGAAGTGAAGAATCAACATATTCCCTAAATAATTGAACAGAGCTATGCCATCTAAGCAATTCCTTGTTTTCTATATAATCAAAACCAAACTTTTAAGCATTAGTTCAGAGGAACCGAGGGAATAAAATTTACAGTACACGTAGGCAAACAATGGTTGACGTGACCACCAAGGCACAATGAGCATCATAGTGGCTTGATCTTGGTGAAGTTTAAATAGTCTTCCTGACTAGGGATATTGGAGGGAATGCATTGAGGAACTGCTCTCGCCAGTCTAGGAGAAAGGCAGCTGACTCCAAATGATTGGGAGTGTAGAGTCTTGAGTGGAAGTTTATGGTTTTAGGGGGCGGGGGAAGTAAAAAGGTCTGCTTTGGAGGTCCCCAATCCAATATCTACTGAAAGAGGGGTATGTTGAGAGACCACTTGTGTGGTTGTAGACTGGTCAGCTTGTCTGCTAAGACGTTTGTTTCCCTGTCGATAAACTGCTAAAGACCATTGTTCTAACCTATGGAGCCCAGCATCTTGTTTGATAGTTAATCATTCTGGATCATGAGTACCTGAGAGATTTCAAAAATCAGATCATATTCTCATTGCTAATTTCCATGGATAATAACTGGCTTTTGCCTCCAGGAAGTTTTCTAATCTCTTTCTATCATACTGTTAATCATCTTAGCCACACCTTTTGGCAGCAGATTTCACAGTTTAATTGTGCATTGAAGACTTTATCCATCAACAAGCAGGACTGAATCAGCACACAAGTGGGTGTTATCGCATGGTACTGCAGTGGAAAAGCTGTTCTAGAACTCTGCCCAAATGTAGAGTTTTGAATATGTGCAGATCTTCCTGCACATAGAAGCCACCTCAGTTAAATTAGCCATGAATAAAGTGAACGTGAGAGTCTTCCAAGCTTGACATCAGGGAAAGTCTCTTATTCCAAATAGATTACTTCAAGGAGAGCTTGTAATTTGTTGTTCATAGTACAATATATGCATACCAGAAGATCTAAGAACTTCTAATCTGCCTACACATCACAAATTCACTACCATAAGTTCCATGCTCATCAGCTTCAGAAAATATCTGTTCAGTGTATGTGTTTTATACCTCATGTAGAATATTGACATCAGCATTTGCTGCCCAATGTCTAGTATGCTAACAGCATCCTGGTTATGGAATATGTGTACACTAAATTAGCAGAATGTGCCTGGCACTGTGGATATACACTAGATTAGTAAATAAATTAGAATAATGGTCTTTAGCAGTATCCATCTTCTATCTTAAAGTATCTATCTTCTGTAACCTCAGAGTCTACATCTTCTCTGGTCATATACGCATACAAACCCAGTTTTGTAGACTTTATTCAAGGAGAGAACCTATTTCTGGTTTGTTGGATAGGTAGAACAAACACCTAATTCATACCCTGCTCTAACCTTTAAAGATTAGGTGCAGTACTTTCTTTGACAGTGTTAGAAAATATGATTAATGTGTGCTCAGCATTGAAAGAATCAAGGGTGATTCTACAAGTATTTTTTCATTCATAAGAAGTTAGGAGGATTGCACCCCATCACAGGTCATAGGTTGTACTTTATTCAGTGTACTTTCTATTAGTTAGTAATATCCTAAATTGTTTACAAAAATAAAAGGGGATCAAAGACAAATTAAGAATACAAATGAGGAAACCTAAAATAGGCAATGATTAAAATATAATAGGTTGAGATGACGATTACCCTGTATGGCAGCTCCAGTTCAGACTGCTTTCAGCTCCCGGGATCTTCACCAAATGTTTTGTGATTTTAACAACACAGCTGCTGAAGCAGGGACTCCTGGTACTTCCATATCTCAATGATTGATTGACTTCTGTTTTCTTCATTGTGGGGTCTTGCTATCTCTCATAGGAATACAGCTTGGGATCTATTGCCATAAATTAATTCTAGCCTATGAAAATCTCCTTTATAGAAACACTTCTAGTGTGGCGGGTTGATTTAATGGAATTTAATGTTGCAGTTTTCACTGTTAGGGTTATAGTTAGTTTGAACTTACTCAGTGTTTCTGGCAAGAGTGGGCATTTGGATTCAGTCTAAAAGTGGATAACGGGAATACAAGGAAAAATTGGTTTAGTTTACATAGGCATGAGCCAGAGGCTAATTTCAAAAGATGGGCTGTTCTTGACCTTGCTACTATGGATGTATTTGTGGATCTCTCATGCAAATGATTAGAAGAAACGAGAGCCAGCGTGGTTAAAAGGTGAAGTGAAAGAGGCTATCGGAGCCGAAAAAACATCCTTTAAAAAATGGAAAAAAGATCTGAATGAAGAAAATAAGAAGAAACATAAGCACTGGCAAGTTAGATGCAAAGCATTCATAAAGAAGGCTAAGAAGGAATATGAAGAGAAACTTGCAAAAGAGACAAAAACTCAGCAATTTTTTTTAGGTATATCAGAAGCAGAAAACCTGTTAAAGCTTCTCTGTGCATGACTTCTATGCTAGAGAAAGTGAAATTATTTGCTCGTAGTTGTTTATATCAGTAACTTGGTGGTATCGCACAGCTGCTAAGGAGGTGGTTGTTTTGATTTTTTTTCTTGTTTCTCATAGTTTACTGTGCCAATCATTAAACTGACTAGCAGGTGATCCAACAGTAACATTGCAAAATAATGAGATAAAAGCCTGAATAGTCAGTCAGTCTATTCTGCCCAGTAAGGAGGCTAGAATTGTATCTTTTACTGTATGCAGGTTATACCCTTCTGTGTCCTTGTTTGCTTGGATTGCATCACCTTTATATAAAGGGATCGTCTGTGTTTATCTCATGCCTTTTAAAATTTTGTCCCCTGTTGTTATTCCCACCACTTTCACTGGGAGGGTATTCCATGCATCCACCATACTTTCCATGAAAAAATATTTCTTGATGTTACTACTAATTATCACTTATATAGCACTGAAAAGCGTACACAATACTGTACATTTTTACATTTATAGACAGTCCCTGCTCAGAAGAGCTAGTTGCAATTTAACTTAGACAGACAGACAGACAGACATGACATATAGGGTTGGAGATGCAGAACCCCATTGCAACTTCAATTCATGTTCTCTAGTTCTACTGCTTTCTTGTCTTTGGAAAAAGCTTTGTTTCTACATTATTACCTTTTAGGTATTTAAATATATGTATTGTTTCCTCCCATGTATTGCAGCTGCTTCAATATTGATTTTCAGTGCTGCTATTCCACTTTTTTCAGCTATCTCTGTCCTTAAAAAGATTGTAGTCCCAGTATGGCTGTGTCCTTTCAAGGGACTTATTGAACTATGTCTTTGTAGCAGCATTTAACTTTTATACAAAGCTTAGAAGACTTTTCTTTAACTCAAGATAATTGTAGGTGTGTCAGAATTTTGAATTCAGAAATGAAACAAGCCTGAAGAAATAAAGAAAGAGAGTTTTTACTTTGCTAAATACAAATAACATGAACTTAAATTTTTTAAAAAATTGGAAGACATTGAATTTAAGAAATCTGTGAAATTGAGACCTGTATTAAATCTGTGCTAGAGTTGAATTCTGTAATCTCCAAGGATGTAACTTTTATTTATTTGGCATTTGCTCAAAATTTTTCACTAGTAGCTCGAGGTGAGTTACATTGATACACTAGAAAACTTATTTTCAAAGCATGTGGACACTTCAGAATTTCCCAAAAAGAGATCTGTGTTTAAACATCCAAATCCTAATTTTGTAAAGGCAGAAAAAGGATGTCCAACACTATAGTATGTCTAAATAGCAATATGGTATGTTGTGGGTGTGGTTTGGGCAGGACCAGGGAGGGCCCAAAATCAGGATTTTCAACAACTATTATTGAATGGGAAGAAACATCAAAATCTAAAAAGAATGTCCTAAGATAAAACTATTTCTCATGTCCAAGAAACAAAAAAGGTGCTCTGACTGAGCAGCTGACCACTGGAGGAATTAAGAACATAAGAATATCCTTTCTGGGTCAGACCAATGGTCCATCTAGCCCAGTATCCTGTCTTCAAGGAGGCCAATCCAATTCTCAAGTACCTGGCAAAAACCCAAATAGTAGCAGCAGTCCATGCACTGATCCAGGGAAAACGGTGGCTTCTCACATGTCTGTCTCAACGTCAGACTATGGATTTTTCCTCCAGGAACTTGTCCAAACCTTTTTTAAAACTAGTTATCTTACCATATCCTCTGGCAACGCATTCCATAGCTTAACTAACTATTCTCTGAGTGAAAAAATATTTCCTTCTATTGGTTTTAAATGTATTACCCTGTAACTTCGAGTGCCCCCTGGTCTTTGTAAATCTTTCCTCCTATTGGTTTTAAAAGTATTACCCTGTAACTTCGAGTGCCCCCTGGTCTTTGTAAATCTTTCCTCCTATTGGTTTTAAAAGTATTACCCTGTAACTTCGAGTGTCCCCTGGTCTTTGTAAATCTTGATGCAGTAAAAAGATCAATACACTTGTACCCATTCTACACCACATGGGCCCAGATTCTCAAAACTTTAATTCAGTTGCTAAACTGGTTTTAGACTGTTTAACCTGCACACATTTTAGCAGCAGATTAAAAAAAGGCTTATCTATGTCTTTAGTGAGCTTTCTAGCAGTTTCTGACACTGCCATGCAAATGAGCTCTTCAACATTAAACACTCCGGTGGATTCTTTAAAATCGCCGAGCCATTTTCTAAGAGTGGCATTGGCTATTGGCAACAAAAATCAGTGATTGATCCAGGGGTGCTGGTACAGTGACAGCACTATTTTAAACCCCAGCAGCGGGAGAGATGCTCACTCTCTCCCACTGACAAGCGAACCCCCCCCCCCCCCTCAGCAGCAGGAGAGATGCCCCCCCCCACTGTCTCCGATCCCTCTCCCCCGTACCTTGAATTAGATGGCTGACCGGAGGGATGGCTACTCCCTCTGGCTAGCTGGCCCGCCTCTTCAAAATGAACTTTCCCCTCCCCCGGGATCCTGGGATGCACCGGGGAGGGGCCTGAGGCTCTGATTGGCCCAGGTTGTTTAAGGCCCCTCCCCTTTTTAAAGATTGATTCTGATTGTCTACCATTAAATCTCTTTTGTCTTCTGTCTGTCTGTGAAGGAGGCCTGTATATCACACCAATGTATTCACCATTCCCTCTTTGCAAATGGATCCACAGTGCCTCTTCCTTGCCCTGCAGATCCTGCAATTGTGTGGCTTTAATATGATCTTTAACATATAACGCTACTCCACCTCCTGTCTTTCCTAAACAGATTATAGCCTGGTATACCAGTCATGGTTCTCCATGATCGCCACTATATCCATCTCATCTTCTACCATCATAGCTTCTAGATCCAGAGTCTTGCTTCCCATACTTTGAGCATTAGTATATACTGCTTTCCAGACATTACCCCTTTTTCCTGTCCATGTAGAGGTATTCAGAAATGGCTTCTGGGTCAGCCGCGTGCAAGAGCTGCTGAAAGGCAGGAAGTAGCAGCCCAGCTGGAAGGAGGACTGTTGAGGTAAATGGGATCCCCCGCTGACCCGGAAGGCTTCCCTCCGACATCAGCTCTGACAGCGGTGGAAGCCTTCCAGTTTGGCTTCAGTGGAGGGGGGGGAGCTGTTTATAAATGGAATCCCAGGCGGCAGGTGAATGCATAGATGTGAGGGGGGACGACTATTTGACCAGCGATAGGGAGGGTGGCTGTTGCACTCATGAGGGATGGGATGCTGCTGCTGCACATATGATCATGAGGGGGACTGCTGACCCGGAGGGGTGGAAAGGAAGGCAACTTGTGGCAGATCCTTTACTGCGGGGAGAAGCTCCAGGGGGTGCTGAATTGCCTTGTCCCCATACCTGCAGCAACCAGTTAATTTTTTTTAATTTTTTTTTCCTCCTGTTCCAGCGGGTTATTCGCAGCTACCCATGGGTAACAGTCACCATGTCATTCTCTAATGTTGAATGAAGAAATATTTTCTTCAATTTGTTTTAAATCTACTATGTAGTAATTTTTTATAGATACCCCCCCATAATCCTTGTATTTTTGGAAAGAGTAAACAAGTGACTCACATCTACCTGCTCCACTCTTCTCAGTATTTTATAGACCTCTATCATATCCTTAGCCATCTCTTCTCTAGGCTGAAGTATTTCGATTGCCTTTAAATAATTCTATCTACTGTACATTATGGGTAGAAAAGTGAGGATAAAACTGGAGATGGTAGAGTCTGTGATATTGCTATGAGAGAGGAAGGTGAGCAGACAAGATAGGCCTTGTCATTAACTGCTATAGACTGTTTTGTAAAGTAAGTGAATAAGTGTTAAGCTGCAAACTTCATACAGTTCACTCCTTGACATTACTTTTTCTTCAATATTTTAGCTAATGGGAATAACAGCAAGGAATTTAAAGGTGACCAGTTTCCCTGCTCCCCTTCTCGTGTTCTACATATCCGAAAAATTCCAAATGAAGTCACTGAAGCGGAGGTCATTTCATTAGGTCTACCTTTTGGCAAAGTAACAAATCTCTTGATGCTAAAAGCAAAAAGCCAGGTAACCTATGTTCAGAATAAAATTTTAACATTTGTGTTTGCATGAAAAGTTATTTATTTTTCTGAGGCTGAGATAAATATTGAAATACATGTAGCCTTATTCTAAAACAAGTTGTAAAACTGTATTTGTCACAGTTTTAAACTATATTGGTTTCTAGACAAGGTCTTTTTCGTGTTGATTGGTGGGTTCAAATTGTTTAAACAAATGTGGAATGTTTGCAGAATTTTCTCCAAAAGCAAACTGTTATCGGATGCTTGTGTATAGGACTTCTCTTTCTAACATAGTAGATCAAGCATGTCAAACTTGTGGACTGCATGCGGCCCATAACAAACATTTTTGCGGCCTAGCCAATGTAATCCAATAAGTCATAACTAGAGTCGTGAAATTTCTCCTGCAATTCATCGGTGCAGAGCAGTCACCTATCTAAGCCAGTCGAAAACAACGATGCAACGTACGAGTATAACCAGTTGCTTATTCTTATTAAGTATACGATGCAGACACCTTTGGTACCTGAAACAAGTTTGCACCTCTAGTCATAACGCACCATTTCCCCCCACTAATACTAGCAGTGAATCAGACAATAATACCTACCATGCCATTATCTTGTATTGACTTCCTTGGTGCGCCTAACAGGAAATATTTTGCCTTCGGAGTACAGTAAAAATACGAGTATAGGTTTATTTATATTACACTTGTTAATTTGTGTAATTATTCTGTGTCTGGTAAGTTAATATTTAAGAAAAGATATTGATTTTTATTGAAATGTGTTATTTTTTTTGTGTTAACAGTTACTCATTTATTTCAGCTCTTTGTATTCAGTATGTGTTTATCGAAACCAAGTAGTAGTAAAACTAAACAAAAAATTGCTGAGAAACATCAAAATTTCCTAGAAAAGTGGGAATTGGAGTATTTTTGCTGTGAAGTAAAAGATAAAATAATATGCTTGATATATAATAATGCTATTAGTGTACCAAAGTTATACTACTACTACTACTACTACTATTATTTCTATAGCGCTACCAGATGCAAACAGCGCCGTACAGAGTCACAAAGAGTAAGAAAACAGTCCCTGCTCGAAAGAGCTTACAATCTAAACAGGCAAGACAGACAAACAAGATATCATGGATACAGTTAAGGGGAACAGTTAATCAGCTGGCTGGGTTGGAGGGCAGAGGAGTAGGGTAAAGGATTGAAAGCTATATAAAAAAGGTGGGTTTTCAGTATGCTTTTAAACAAGGGAAGGGGCTTGACGGACAAACTTGGGTAATTTATTCCAGGCATAGGGGGCAGCTAGCTGAAAGGAACGAAGTCTGGAATTGGCAGTGGAGGAGAAGGGTAACGTTAAGATTGACTTATCTGAGGAACGGAGTTCTCTGGAAGGTGTATAAGGAGAGAGAAGCGAGAAGAGATAGAGGGGCAGCAGAAAGAACACACTTGTAGGTCAGCAATAAGATCTTGAACTGTGTACGATGGCAGATAGGGAGCCAGTGAAGTGACTTAAGGAGAGGGGTGACATGAGCGTATCGAGGTTGATAGGAGAGGCGACACTGAGGGATACCAGTTAGGAGTAGATTACAGTAATCTAAGCTTGAGATTACGAGAGCTTGGACAAGGGTCCTGTAGGTAGATTTATGGATGACTAATCAGTTACATAAACAAGTTACGTGCCTGTCTTAGTCAGGTGCTAGGGAAAAACATGATACCTCATCCAGGTTCAGCAAGCTTTGCCTACTTACATGACACAGAGACCCAGGCTTTATGAAATACTTTTATTATGAAAATAGAAAAAATATAATTCATAAGCCAGCAGCAAATAACTAATTATTGTTCACAAAATATCCAAAAACATATATGAAACTCAGTACATAATTATCACACAACACTTGCTAGATAAATGAGTAAAACTAATTCTTATACATTAAATAATTCCTTATAATAATAATTCCTGATTAGCTGCAACTAAAAATATAGCTTATCACCCTGAGTAACTTTACATCTCCTTATCCTATACAACAATGGAATACTTTTATCTAGCCCCAGCTGATAAGATGGATAATTTCCTTATCTCACCATCCGATTAGGCCTTAGCACAGAATCCGGAGGAAGGAATTTGCCTTCTACTCAGCACGGAAGATATGAATTCTCTTGGTACAGGAATAAGAGTCCGTCAGCCACTGGAACAGCTGTAAATTAGGTTGGCAGCAAAGGTTTCCTTTATGTGATGGAATCCAGATCTGTATAAGTCCAGTTTCTCTCTCTCTGGCAGAGAGTCACAAAAGGTAACTTTTCAGGTCTTAATTATTATAGAAGATGTGCAGAGAAACCTATGATAAGATGCAAGCTTCCTTACATCCTAACATAGACAAATCAATAATTAGGCACCTTTACTTGGTTCTTGTCAGATGACCTCTCAGGACCAATCCAGAAACAGAACTTGAATGAATAGCCTTTCTGTATAGAGTCTCGCACAGGCTGTGTAACAGAGGCGCCTTCGTTGGATAAGAACAGCACAGGAGCAATGCCTCCCCCAAAATTCACACAGGCTGAGCATGTAGGCATAGCTGGATGTCCTTGACTAGAATACAGTTCTGGGTACATACCCAGAATGCATCAGGCATCATAAACAGCAAAGATGTTTTCTTCTTTCTCTTCTTGCATGGTTCAGGCTGGAATGATTTCTTGCAGACAATGGTTCAGGCTTTATGACATCAGAGAGGCCTAACCTTCAGGTGTGAATAAGGAAACACCCCTATAGTCCGGGTAATGTGCTCAGAGAGGTAGAGATGAATAACAATAAGTATATAACACTATATGGCACTATGAACAGCATAAATCAAAATATGACAATTGCGAAGGATTAATGAGGCAAGAAAAGTTGAGACCTCAAGCTGGGACTGAAAAAAACTTTAGTTCATGTTTTCTAAAGTATCACAAGAAAGTGAAGCGGCAGTGCATGCCTTGTTGGAGTTGATAGCTAAACACTTGAAACCTTTTACCTAAGATGATTTCATCAAGGAATGTCTAATTAAAGCTGTAGAAATTGTTTGTCCTGGAAGGTTGAAGGTTTTTCAAACAATCTCTTTGTTTCGAAATACAGTTACAGAAAGAATTACTGATTTGGCTGGCAATTTAAGTGATCAGATTAAAAAGTAAAATCATCTAGTTTTGAAGCTTTTTCCATTGCCTGTGATGAGAGTATGGACATTGGGGGCGTAGCTCAATTAGCTGTGTTTCTTCGTGCTTGCGACACAAATTTCAACATTTTTGATGAATTATTAGAAGTAGTACCGATGCGTGGCACTACAAGACAAGATATATTTAATTGTGTTTATGAATTTCTGCAAAAATACAATTTATATCTGTCAAAACTAACTTCTGTAGCTACAGATGGAGCTCCTTCAATGGCCAGAAAAACTAACAGTTTTGTGGCATTACTGCAAAAAAAAACAAAGTGAAACTTGTGACGGATTTAAGATTCATCATACACATTACATTATACATCAAGAAGTATTATGCACAAAGATAATGAACATGAAAAATGTGTTGACATTTGTCAAAAAAATTATCAATTTCATAAGATCTCAAGACAAATCAGCGACAATTCTCTGCTTTCTTAAGTGAATTAGAAAGCAAATATTCCGGTTTGTCCTACTTTACCGAGGTACATTTTGCTATCCTGCTCCAAGGTCCTTAAACAATTCTGGGATTTGATAGAAGAAATATGTTGTTTTTTTAATACTAAAAATCAAGGCACAAGGTTGCTGATCCAGTATGGTTACAAGATTTATCTTTCATGGTTGATATAACAAAACACTTAAATGATTTAAATTTAAAACTGCAAGGAAAAGATCAGATCATTACAAACATGCGTGATGAAGTTAAAGCATTCTTGATGCATGGTGAAACATGCGTGATGAAGTTAAAGCTAGTTCTTCGGGAAAAGCAGTTGAAAAATGAAGATTTCATGTACTTTCTGACATGCAATTTAAAGAAATCAAGTTTAGATGAAATTGCATTGTATCAAAAATACATAGAAAAAAATGTTAAGCCTTTGAACAGAGTTTGAAATAAGATTTGCCGATTTTTAAATCTTTGGAAGATAAGTTTTCTTTGTTTTCTTTGATTTTCTCAATAAAATATATCGGTACCTAATCATATGCAAGTGAAAGTAATTGAGATCCAGTGCGATTCATATTTGAAGACAAAATACAATGAAGTTGGCTTGCTTGAATATTTGCCAGTCAGGTTTGCATATGAAATTATTTCCATGCTTGCTTATCGATGTGAGCAGTTATTTACACTTATGAAAGGAAATAAGTCTCCTATCAGTTCCAGAATTGGCGATATTCACCTTGGGTCAGTTTTAAAAGTAATCCCTGCGGACAAGATTTCCCCTGAAATAGGAAAAATAGCAGAGAAGAGATGCCAAGTGTCTGGAAGAAAACATAAATTTTATCGTTGCTCTTGTTCTTTCTTTTTTTTTTTTTAATACTGTATTTTTCAAAATAAAGCTAAATTTCTATGAAAAATTATGTTTTTGCTTTTTTGCAGCCCACATAAACTTAACCCTTGTTTGTTTAGCCCATGTCAGCTTTTGAGTTCGACATGCTTGTATTAGATGATGACACAAAATCACTCAAGACAGTAATGTTCTTTACTCATGTGCTGGGAAATGAAAACACCTATTTCCTGTCATTCCAGCAGATGAATCCAGACAAATGGATTATGTACACCCACCAGCAGGTGGAGATAAAGATATTTTCTACTCTCCTGGATTTGTCTTGACTGTCCTCCTGTTTTACAAAGATTAATTCAGTGACCTGGGGGTCCAGGTTGGGAGTCCTGGCGTAGAGGGTACACCTGGTGATGTCTGGTGACTGCTGGGGTGCCACAGGGCTCCTCGTTATCAGCAATGTTGTTTAATTTGTTTATGGTTCCAACTGGAAAACTATTCATGGATTTATAAATTCAGTATCGCCTATATGCGTATGATCTACAATTTCTTTTTGAAGTCCTTATAGGCCACTCTTGTGGCTTCTAGAAAGAATTGCCATACTGGGACATACCAATGGACCATCGAGCCCAGTACTCTATTTCAACAGTGGCCAACCCAGTTCCCAAATACCTAGCTAGATCCTAAGTAGTTAAACAGATTTTATGCTGCTTATCCTGGGAATAAGCAGTGGATTTCTACAATCATCTCAATAATGGCATATGGACTCTCTTTTAGGAAATTATCCAAACCTTTTTTAAACCACACTCTCTAGCAATGAATTCCAGAGTTTAATTGCACATTGTGTGAAGAAGTATTTTCTATGGTTTGTTTTAAATCTACAAATACTTTTGTAGCTTCATCGCATGCCCTCTAGTTCTAGTTTTGGAAACTGTAAATAAGCGATTTGCATTTACCCTTTCCTCTCCACTCAGTATTTTATAGACCTCTATCATATCACCCCTGAGCTGTCTCTTCTCTTAGCTAAAGAGTCTTAGCTGCTTTAGCCTTTCCTCTTCCATCCCTTTTATCATTTTCATTGCCCTTCCCTGTACCTTTTCTAATTTCGCTACATCTTTTTTGAGATACAGCGACCAGAATTGCACATAGTATTCGAAGTGTGGCCGTACTGTAGAGCGATACAAGGGCATTATAACATTTTCATCTTTGTTTTCCATTACTTTTCTTATAATTCCTAATATTCTATTTGCTTTCTTAGCCACTGCTGCACATTGACCTGAGGGTTTCAACGTATCCTCAACTATGACACCTATGTTAGAGAATGACACAGGGACAAATTTGTCCCCATCCCTGCAGGAACTCAATTTCTCCATCTTGATTCAATAGCTACTTCTTATCTAATTGTGAAGATGTAAGTGATACAACATATAAGCCAACGTTTCATGGTGTGTAACCATTTCTTCAGGGCTTTGTCAAAAGTCACTTCTCCACATTTATTGCATAGCAGGCTATTCTCCTGCCAGCGTCCTGACAGGAGCAGAAAAATCACCACAATTGAATTGAAGATCCCCTCTGGCCGGATTCAACCAAGCCCGGTTTTGGTAACACAGCGTCCCTTCATCAGGAAACCATTGAAGAGAAAAAGCAATAGTCGCACATTTAATCCAACAAGCCAGCTGGGAGGAGGGTGGAGCTAACGGAGAGCAGCGCACACAGCGCTTAAGAGCTGAACAGGAAATGCGTCATGAGAGATGAACACCAATCAAAAGCGAACAGAGATTAAATGATGGTATTTCATTCTATACTGTCGTTAAGTCCATGTGGGGTGGACTAGCAGAAAAATCAAGATTCTGTCTGAACACAGGAGCAGACTGAACACCAGCTCTCTGTCTGCTCCTCTGGTTCCCCACTGCCTGGACAAGGGTCACTTGTTTTATGATCAAATTTGGTTTGTTTTGGAACAATTACCCGGGGACAAAATGCATCACATCCAACTAAGTGAACAATTTTGGATTTTTCATTTAAGTGCAGTACACCCACATGGACTTAACGACAGTATAGAATGGAATACCATCATTTAATCTCTGTTCGCTTGTGATTGGTGTGATTGTGGATATCCAAAAGTTTGGAAGGAAAGAGGAGGTTCTGCTGTTGGGAGATTTCAACCTGCCGGATTAGGACTGGAATGTTCCATCTGCGGAATCGGAAAGAAGTAGAGAGATTGTGGATGCCTTTCAAGAGGCTCTGCTCAGACAAATGGTGATGGAACCCACAGGGAAAAGGCGATATTGGATCTGGTCCTCACAAATGGAGAGAGTATCTCTAATGTTCGAGTGGGTGCTCACCTGGGAAGTAGTGATCATCAAACGGTTTGGTTTGATATAACGGCTAAAGTGGAGAGCGGCCGCACGTTACTTAAAGTCGTAGATTTCAAATGTATGGACTTTAATGCAGAAAGAGCTGTTAGGATGGGAGGTCATAAGAGAAGTGGAAAGACAGTGGTCTAAGCTGAAAGGAGTGTTAAAAATGGCTTCGGACATATATGTGAAGAAAATCAATAAAAAAGGGGAAAGGAAGCCGATATGGTTCTCCAAACTAGTGGCAGAGAAAATAGGCGAAAGAGTTGACGTTCATGAAATATAAAAGAACCCAAGAAGAGGAGTGCAGAAAGGACTACAGGGTGAAATTGAAAGAAGCCAAGAGAGAGATACGTCTGGCGAAAGCACAGGCGGAAGAACAAATGGCAAAAAATGTAAAAAAGGGAGACAAAAATTTTTTCAGATATATTAGTGAAAGGAGGAAGATGAAAAATGGAATTGCTAAACTAAAAGATGCTGGAAACCGATATGTGGAGAGTGATGAGGAAAAAGCAAATGTGCTAAACAAATACTTCTGTTCTGTGTTCACAGAAGAAAATCCTGGAGAAGGACCGAGATTGTCTGGCAAAGTTACATGAGAAAATGGAGTAGATTCTGCGCCGTTCACGGAGGAGAGTGTTTATGAGCAACTTGAAAAACTGAAGGTGGACAAAACGATGGGACCAGACAGGATCCATCCCAGGATACTAAGGGAGCTCAGAGAGGTTCTGGTGAGTCCTATTAAAGACTTGTTCAACAAATCTCTGGAGACAGGAGTGATTCCTGGGGATTGGAGGAGAGCGGATGTGGTCCCTATTCATAAAAGTGGTCACAGGGATGAAGCAGGAAACTACAGGCTGGTGAGCCTCACTTTAGTTGTTGGAAAAATAATGGAAGTGTTGCTGAAAGAAAGGATAGTGTACTTCCTTGAATCTAATGGGTTACAGGATCCGAGGCAACATGGTTTTACAAAAGGTAAATCGTGCCAAACGAACCTGAGTGAATTTTTTTGATTGGGTGACCAGAGAGCTGGATCGAGGACATATGCTAGATGTAATTTACTTAGATTTTAGCAAAGTCTTTAATACAGTTCCTCATAGGAGGCTGTTGAACAAACTTGAAGGCCTGAAGTTAGGACCCAAAGTGGTGAATTGGGTTAGAAACTGGCTGTCGGACAGACATCAAGAGGGTGGTGGTTAATTGGAAGTCGCTTGGAGGAAGAAAAAGTGAATAGTGGAGTCCCTCAGGGTTCGGTGCTGGGGCCGATCTTGTTCAATATGTTTGTGAGTGACATTGCTGAAGGGTTAGAAGGAAAAGTGTGCCTTTTTGCAGATGATACCAAGATTTGTAACAGAGTAGACACCGAAGAGAGAGTGGAAAATATGAAAAAGAATCTGCAAAAGTTAGAGGAATGGTCTAATGCCTGGCAACTAAAATTCAATGCAAAGAAATGCAGAGTAATGCATTTGGGGATTAATAATCGGAAGGAACCGTATATGCTGGGAGGAGAGAAGCTGATATGCATGGACGGGGAGAGGGACCTTGGGGTAATAGTGTCCGAAGATCTAAAGGCGAAAAACAGTGTTACAAGGCAGTGGCTGCTGCCAGAAGGATTCTGGGCTGTATAAAGAGAGGCGTAGCCAGTAGAAGGAAGAAGGTGTTGATGCCCTGTACAGGTCATTGGTAAGGCCCCACTTGGAGTATTGTGTTCAGTTTTGGAGACCGTATCTGGTGAAAGAACGTAAGAAGACTTGAAGCGGTCCACAGGAGTGCGACAAAAATGATAGGAGGCTTACGCCAGAAGACGTATGAAGAGAGACTGGAAGCCCTGAATATGTATACCCTAGAGGAAAGGAGAGACAGGGGAGATATGATTCGAAGTTCAGATACTTGAAAGGTATTAACGTAGAACATAATCTTTTCCAGAGAAAGGAAAATGGTAAAACCAGAGGACATAATTTGAGGTTGAGGGTGGTAGATTCAGAGGCAATGTTAGGAAATTCTACTTCATGGAGAGGGTGGTGGATGCCTGGAATGCGCTCCCGAGAAAGGTGGTGGAGAGTAAAACTGTGACTGAGTTCAAAGAAGCGTGGGATGAACACAGAGGATCTAGAATCAGAAAATAATATTAAAAATTGAACTAAGGCCAATACTGGGCAGACTTGCACAGTCTGTGTCTGTATATGGCCATTTGGTGGAGGATGGGCTGGAGAGGGCTTCAATGGCTGGGAGGGTGTAGATGGGCTGGTGTAGGTTTTAACGGAGATTTCAGCAGTAGAAACCCAAGCACAGTACCGGATAAGCTTTGGATTCTTGCCCAGAAATATCTAAGAAGAAAAAATGTAGCCGAATCCCACAGACACTGACCAAGATCTATTGAGAACACTTCAAACATAAGATAAGTGGACTTTAAAGTGTGAGATAAATGAACCTAAAAGTTTGGAGATAATGATTGAACTCAGTTGTAGAGAATGACACGGGGAAAAAAATCTGTCTCCATCACCGGACCACCATCCCGTTCACCACCCCATCCCTGTCGTCCTCTTCACCGCCCCGTCCCCACAGCATCCACCCTTCCCTCGCCTCCTCACCGCCCTTCAGTGGCCCAAGAATCTCCCTCCCTCCCCCTTACCTTCACGGCGTAAAGAAACTTAAGGGAGGGAAGGCGCACAGTCACCGATCGTGCATGCATCCCCTTCCCTCCCTCCCTCTGGCCAAATCTATCTATCTACCTCCCTCACCCTTACCTTTGCGGCAGTTTAGAAAAGAAACTGATGCCGGCGAAGCCTGCCTGTGCCGCCCTGCAGTCGCGTGTGTGTTGGCGGAAGCTTCTCTGACAATTCTCATTTTATAAACACAAATAAAACAGAGTAAGGTTCAACAAAACCCATCTCCCTTCCCTTTCACAAATATCCCCTTCACTATTGTGAAAACTGAACAAACCAAATTACTACAGAATGCTACATTTTTCTAACAGAATACTTTAGTCACACATGGCAAGAATAATGTTAGAGGAGTGCAACTAGGGCAACTGCCCCCTGGTCAGAGAGAGAGCCCTAAGCCAGCTGGAAGCTAAAGAAGCAAAGCCTGAACTTTGCAGTCCCTAGTTATGTCTAATACCAGCTCTAGCAGGATACATATTTCAAATCTGAAATACTCTAATCACAAAATATAAAATAAATTTCTTTTTTTTTCTTTTTGTTGTCTAGCAATTTTATTCTTCAAATCACATTGATCTCAGGCTCTGGTTTTAGGTTCCTTCTTTCTTCATCGTGACATGGCTGGCTCCTGAAGGTAAAATAGGCGCAAGAGGAGCTGGGGAGAAGATGCTGAGTCTTACACGGGCGCAATTTTTTTTACCATAGGGGCCGTAAAAGGTTTTGGGCGATGAAAGGTCTTGTCCCCATTCCTGCGGATTTACTGCGGTGACCCACGGTTTACCACTGTAAACGGTCCCTGTGTCATTCTCTACTCAGTTGATTGTACTAGACTTGGTGAGGAGCAGGTTTTTTTTTTTTATGCCAATGAGGTATCTCCTAAGTTTGTGCCTGCTTCATTAACAAGTGATTATGGCAAGTTAGAGTCTGAGGCTTTTTCCTCCTTCTTAACAAATCATTCAGCTGAACAACTGTAGATTAAACAAACTGTTTGCAGTCCTTCCAGACCAGAGATCAGATTTTTTTAAAGGAATTTTGGATTGTGAACCCAACTATTTACCCTTCTCCATTGAGAATATTGACCATTTAAACCTACTCTGGTTTTTTTTGTCTTTCAACCAGTTCTTAATCTATATAGGACAGGGGTGCCCACACTTTTGTGGCTTGTGAGCTACTTTTAAAATGACCAAGTCAAAAATGATCTATCAAAAATAAAATTAAAAAAAAACCACAAAGCACACTATACACAGAGAAAATGTTAATTATCATTTGTATTCGGGGTTTTTTTTTCAGAGGGGCAGATGACTTTAAAATATGCAATGTCACCTCAGTAACAACTATACAAAAACAGACAAATATATCCCCTCCCCTTTTACTAAACCGCAATAGCGGTTTTTAGCGCAGGGAGCTGCGCTGAATGCTCCCGATGCTCATAGCTCCCTGCGCTAAAAACCACTATCGTGGTTTAGTAAAAGGGGGCCATAGTGCAAAATATAGACAGCAGATATAAATTCTCAAAACGGACACATTTTGGACACTAAATTGAAAATAAAATAATTTTCCCTACCTTTTTGTCTAGTGATTTCATGAGTCTGGTTGCACTTCCTTCTTCTGTAAATCCAATATTTCTTTCTTTCTGCCTTTCTTTTTCTGCCCCTCCCCTTTTCTTTCTCTCTCTTTCTTTCTCTCTCCCTTCTCCCTCTTTATTTCTGTCTTTCTTTCTCTCTCCCCCTGCCCCCCTCAAGCCATTGCGCTGATTTCTCCACTTCCTTGATTTCTTTCTCTCTCCCTTCCCCCCCATGCCACCATGCCGATTTCTTCCTGCCTCCCCGAGCCAGGCCAGGTACGTACAAGCGCCGGACCCAAAAGCCTTTACCTCCGACGTCAATTCTGATGTTGGAGAGGAAGTTCCAGGCCAGCCTGATACACTGGAAACATATAGACCCAACACAGTCCGTGTTTCGATACTATTGTCTTCCTCAGGGGTTCCTGTAGGTCCTATGAGCAGGCTTGTGGATTAAGTACTAAAAGCAAACAAAATATCTCTGTGCTGATAAGATATACTCAAAAGCAGGAATGAATGAAAAAGTAGATTAACAGGAAAATGTTTAATCTGTTTAATGTTGGAAATGTTTCATGATGCCAGCAACCAGGGCTGTGGAGTCAGTCAGAGACAATTTGGGTTACCTGGAGTCGGAGTTGATAAAAATGTACCAACTCTGACTCCTGATAAATTTAAATTATAATTTAAAAAATACAGCAAGTTCAAATGTCCCATTTCACAAACAATAGTCATAATTAACACATTGTGGGCATTTTTCACCGACCTATGCCGAAAAGCGGGCAAATTTTCAAAATGTTGCATGGGAAATTACGTTTCGCGTAAAATAGCTGTAACTTCTAAATCATTGCTTATTTTTGAATAAAACATTCAGTTTCTTTTCTTATATTGAATTCTTTATTATAATTTGAACACATTTTTTATTTATTTTGTTATAAACAATTACAACATTCAAGGTTAATTTCAAAATTTTTAAAAACTACTCTTTTATACTGAAGAAATTTAAGAAAAGACAACTGAATTTACCGCTATTTAGTTACGATTTTGATCTCCCTTCCAACCCTAATTCCACGAATCGTCAGGTATCTCCTCACTGCCTAACGTATAACGATAGATAATATGTAATTTTTAATTCGCCGAATGGCCGTGTTAACACTTTTGCCAGCACTAATTTGTAGAAACCAAGTTTTGTCAGCTCCCGCTCTCTAGTGATAGTATGCGAAAAATGTGTTTACTCATTTCCCGCCAACAATGTGTCAAGTGCTTTTCTGATGTAAGAATAAAGCCCAGTGCATAGTTGTATTTCTACTAGTATAAAGGTCGGAGTCATAGGTACCAGAAACTGAGGAGCCAGAGTCAAAGGATTTATCTACCGACTCCACAGCCCTGCCAGCAACGATGGCTAAATCTGTTGCAGTAAGATGCTTGAGCATTTAGGCAGATGATAGGAGTCTGATCAGCAGACAAGATTCTTGTCACATTAAAGTCAGATCAGACATGCACATCATCATTTAACAGAAGTTCATTTAAATCCAAAAGCAGCTTTGGCAGGTTGGTTTTTTTAAATAATTGAATTCAGTTGCCAATTATCTAAGACAGTGTTTTTCAACCTTTTTACACCCGTGGACCGGCAGAAATAAAATAATTATTTTGTGGACTGGCAAACTACTAAGACTGAAATTAAAAAAACACATTTCCGCCCCGTCTCCGCAAGCTCAGTCCTCGCAAACCATCTGATCCCATCCACACAAGCCTCAGTTATGATTTTATATTGAATGTATTTTATTAAAGTATAAAAAGAAACAATATTCTGTACAATTGTCATTTTATAAATACAAATATACAGAGCAAGGACCAACAAAACCCCTGTCTCACCTTCCCTTCACATATATCCCTTCTACTATCAAGAAAGCTGAATAAGCCAAATTATTACAGAATGCTACACAGAAATATCATGCTAACAGAATAATGCAGTCATACATGACAGGAATAGTGTTAGGGGAGTCCCCCCTGGTCAGAGAGAACCCTAAGCCAGCTGGAAACTAAAGAAGCACTGCCTGGGCTTTGCAGTCCCCAGTTATGTCTCTATCAGGGTATATATTTCAAATCTGATATATTCTAATGACAAAATAGAAATAAAATGATTTTTTTCTACCTTTTGTTGTCTCTGGTTTCTGCTTTTATCTTCTTTTCACTCTTTTCCTTCCAGTGTCTGCCCTGTCTCTTCAATCCAGCATCTGCCCATTACATCCACTGTCTGCCCCTTCCAGAAACTGTCTATCTCCCCCTGCCATATCTCCTCTAGACCCCCCCTCCCCCTTTGGTCTGGCTTCCATCGTCTTCCCTCTGTTCCCTCATGGTCTGGCATCTTTTTCCTTTCATCTCTCTTTCCCTGCCCCCTGTGGTTTTTAGCATTTCTCTTCTCATTTCCTCCATTCAGATCTGATATCTGTCTCCTTCCCCATTCTCTGGCATCTCTCTCTCCTCTCTCTCTTCCCTTTCCTTCTCTGGTCTTCTTTCTTTATTTTCTGCCTCCATCTAAATTAAATTCTTTCTTACTCTTTCCCCCCCAATTCCATCATCTGCCCCTTCTCCCTACTTCCATCATCTGCCCCTTCTCCCTACTTCCATCATCTGCCCCTTCTCCCTACTTCCATCATCTGCCCCTTCTCTCAATCTCTCCATCCACTACAGGCCCATTTCTCTCCCTTCCTCTCACCTTTCTCAAGATCGGCAACGGGCCTCCTCCTCCCCCCTGGCATCAACAGCACTCCAGATCGGCAACGCGGTGCTCAGTCCAAAGCTTCCCTCTGACTCAAACTGTCTGGGCGGAAACAGGAAGCTGAGTCAGAGGGAAGCTTTGGGCTGAGCACCGCGTTGCTGATCTGAAGTGCTGTTGATGCTGGGGGGAGAAGGAGGCCCGTTGCTGAACTTGAGTGCCGGGGAGGCGCTGATGCCGCTCATCGCCGTTGCAGCCCAGATGCTGCCAATGGCCCCAATCCAATCTTGCCGGCCCTGCGCTTACCGGCAGGAATTTTCTGCGGACCGGCGGTTGAAGAACAGTGGTCTAAGATGTGTTAACTTTTTACATTCTGATACTAGTTTCAAGTTTTTAGAGAATGACATGGAGCAAAATTTATACCCGTCCTCTCACGCTCTGTCTCCGTCCCCATCTAGCAGTTCACTGCAGGTACATGTCCCTTTGTCATTCTCTATGGGAGGTATTCTTTGTGTACAGCAGGATGCAAGTCATGCCCACTTCTCCAAGGAGTTATAGTTTACTCAAGCTGAATAATAGACTGAAGTGGCCAGGTGAGCATTTATTTTGAAGCAGCTTAAAAACTTCTAGGAAATACTAAACTGGAGAAACTTCCAGTGCAGGCTCCTTCAATGCATCATTCATGTTACGAGGACTTATATTCTGATGTCCATGGAAAACACTTGTTACAGGTAAGGTACTTTATTTATGTATGCATGTATTTATTTAAAACATTTCTTTCTTATTAGCATATCCATGCAAATGTTTGATTAAACATCAAGGTGTTAAATATGTCTACTATGCACCAGAACAATTACGTGCTTTTTTAGATTTGAAAGGTCTGGTTACTGGGAATGTTTAAGAGCAGGAAGGAAAGAGGGGGTCAAATGCTGTTAAACCTTTCAAGTTTATTGTTATTTTCTTATGTTTGATATCTCTTCAATTTATTCAAACTCCTCCCCCTCTGAGCTAGTGGTCTAAGAAAGATGGGTTATTTTCCTTGTAGCAGTAAATGCGAGTATGTTTAAGTTGTTTCATTTTCTGTATTACGTGTACAAGAGGAATATTCTTGTGAATAATGAAAAGTTTCAATAAATATAAAGAATAATAAAGATTTAAAAAAACCATTTATATCCCGCATGTCCAAAGTTCCAAGCGGGTTACTAATATAACAGACATAAAAACATATCATACAAAAGTTATACATTAGTATTTCTTCTTCAGTTTTAAACACTTCAAACAATCTTATCAAAACTATCACTCAGATAAGATAAAAAGCTTTACTAAAGAAATAAACTTTCAAACTTTTTTTTAAAATTTACAAATGTAGGAATATTACGAACTGATTCGAGAAGAGTGTTCCACAGTTGGCGAACTACAACGCTAAAAACATAGGAGCGAATGCTTGCTTTAGTTATACATCGAAAGGAAGGAACAACTAAAAGGTTCTTAGAGTGTGACCATTCTTAGATTGTACTTGGGTTTCCTTAGGTACTTTAATCTCCTTTCTGCTTAAAAGGCTGTGTTGTCTGAATTTTAAGGATGCTTGTGTTCACATACAAATACATCTCAGAATAATAATAGGAAAACACCACCTTGTACCTGAAAGGCATGGTGGTGTTTAAGTTTTTTAAATAAATAATCGAATCCAATATCACATCTTATTCTGTGGCTTAGTGTCAGCACCGTCAAGTACTCACAAAATGTCTGGCTGTGGTTGTACCTTAGCAGGTTAGGGTTGCATGTGTTTCCCTGTCTAGAAGATTAGTTAGTCAAGGACACGTATCAAAAGGGTACTAAAGAATAAATGATCAAGCCCTTCGTAGTAGAGAATGATACGGTGGTTGTTACCCGCGGGTAATCCGCCGAAACGGGGAAAGAAAAATAGTAGTCGCTGCGGGGACGGGGACAAGGCCATTCACCACCCCGTGGAGCGGTGAATGGTCTTGTCTTCGCAATGAGGCATCAAGGATCGCGCGGTCCAGCAGCCCCCACCTGCCCGATCGCAGTATTTAGCCAGCTCCCTCCCTCCATCTCACCTTATATGCTGTTTGCCGGCTTTCTTTTTCCCGAGATGCACGCGTTCAAATAGACGCGCATGCGCGGCTGCGTGAGTTGATCAATCTTCTCCTCTGACGCAACCGGAAGTTGCAGGAGAGGAGAAGATTGATCAATTCGCGCAGCCGTGCGTGCGCGGCTTTTTGAACGCGTGCGGCTCGGGAAAAAGAAAGCTGACAAACAGCATATAAGGTGAGGTGGAGGGAGGGAGCTGGCTAAACGCTAAGATCGGGCGGATGGGGGCTGCTGGACTGTGTGATCGTGTGTGTTCCCAGCTCACACTAGGAAGGAGGGAGTGAAAGGGAAAAAGATTCTGGGCCAAGGGGATGAAGAGGGAAAGAAAGAAACCCACAACAGGAAAGAAAGGGGAGGACAGGCAGGTGAGCCAGATGCTGGAAGCAGGGGGGGGGAGAAAGAAAAAGGGAAAGAGGGAGGTTGAAAAGAAGAGACACACTGGTATGGAAGAGGAAGATAGGGGAAATCTGGACACAGGAAGGTAACAGAAAGAGGGGAAATTATGTGCATGGGGCATAGGGACAGAGACATAAAGGGGACATGCCATGGGGATGGTATATGGACACGGGGGGGGGGGGGGGCAATGCCAGATACATAGGGGAGATATTAGAAATGGGGAAAATAGGAACACAGAAGCGAGATGGTTTGTGTGGATGGGACAGCTACCGAGCTTGCAGGCTCCAGTGGCTTGCACAAATTACATTGTAACGTGCCATGAAAATAAGAGGGAGGAAGGTAGATAGATAAGCCATGCGAGAGGAGCTGAAGGGTGGTAGAAAGGAACAGATGGTGAAGGAGGGAGGGAAGGGTGGTGGTAGAAAGGAATAGAACAGACATTGAAAAAGGGTAGAGAGGATCAGACCCTGAAGGGAAATGTGGAAGACAGAGTGGGGAGAAGATGCTGGAAAGGAAGAAGACAGATGCCAGACTATGGGGTAGCGGAGGGAAGAAGATGGGGGGGGGGGGGTGAAGGGAGAGGCACATTAACAGCAAATGGAAGACGCAGAGAGAAGACACACAGTGGATGGAAGGAATTGAATGACAAGATGTGGAAAGCAGAAACCAGACAACAAAGGTAGAAAAAAAAATTATATTTATTTATTTATTTTTTGCTTTAGGATAAAGTAGTATATTAGTTGTGTTGATAAAAATTTATAAACAAACCCCTGCCAGCTGAACATCTCTTTCTCTAGTTCAGTAGCCAGAACTTTGATTTATAAGAAAGGAATAAGCTAAATATTTCAGTACTAAAGCTTATATGGATGCTGCGGGGACGGTGACGGGGTGGTGAAGAGGATGGCAGTGACGGGGCGGTGAAGGGAATGGCGGTGAAGGGGACGGTGGGCCGGGGCAGTGACGGGGACAGATTTTTTTTCCCCATGTCATTCTCTACTTCGTAGCTTCAGTAGTATGTCACTTCCTTGGCATTCCTTGTATTCCTTTTGACAGCCATTACCTAGGGAATATGTTAGTCTGTGAATTGTTTTTGTATAAAAGGAAATTATGTATCTATTTCAGATATTTTATGAAGATAGAATTCACCAGGTGCACAAATTCTTTGTTCTCTCTTTTAGTGGTCTTCCCCAGGCAGAGTTGTTATGTTGAACTGCTGGAAGCTATGTAGCTGCAGCAGCATAGGAACTGCTATGCATGGGCAGTGAAAGGTTTTCTGTCTTTCCATAAAGATCTGAAAGAATCTGCTCAGCATTAAACATTCACTTAACCGATGTGTGGCTGGTGATCTGCTAGAAAGTAACTTTGCTTTCAGGGCATGTGTGTTTGGGGGTGTCAGGTCAAAAGCGCGCCGGGACAATTGAGCGCAGTGCGTGCTGCCGCGCCACTCTAAATTACTGTTTTTAGTGCTCCGACGGGGGTTGGGGGGGGGGGAACCCCCCCACTTTACTTAATAGACATTGCGCCACGTTGTGTGGGGGGGGGGTTGTAACCCCCCACATTTTACTGAAAACTTAACTTTTTCCCTGTTTTTAGGGAAAAAGTTCAGTTTACAGTAAAATGTGGAGGGTTACAAGCCCCCCCTAACGCCGGCGTGATGTCTATTAAGTAAACTGGGGGGGGGTTCCCCAACAAAACCCCCCGTCGGAGCACCTAAAAACTGTAATTTAGAGCGGCGCGCGCTGCGCTCAATTGTCGGCGCGCGCTTTTGTCTTTCGCGCCATTGTCTATGAACCGTGTTTGGGAATTATTTCTAGTGTGTGTGTATATTTTGTTTGTTTGTATAGGTTCTATTGGTTGGTACTTTTAAAATTTATTTTTGTTTTAAATTTTGTTGAGCATGTAAAGTTGTCATATTCTTTCTTATTGATTCCAGGCTTTCTTGGAAATGGCTTCTGAAGAAGAAGCTGTTACCATGGTGAACTACTACACTCCTGTTACTCCTCATCTCCGCAGTCAGCCAGTGTATATTCAGTATTCCAATCACAGGGAACTTAAGACTGATACCTTACCTAACCAGGCTGTAAGTATAATATATCTGAGTGGATTTTTATTTAGGGGGGGAGGAGGAGAGTAAACGCCAAGAGATTTTCTGCTACAATAGTTTAATATTCTGGATCTCATAAATTGTCTTTAAATGTGACTGTTACTCTTTTATTTGATTAGTGGTACACATGTATGGTTTGTTGTGAGTAGAAAAGCACTGCTTTAATTATGAATAACTTAAAGATGCTGAAGAAATCCTGCTGTTTGCCTGGTGTCTATAGCATGCCCAAAGAATATATGCAGGAATATTGTGCTATTTTTTTCACAAGAGAAAAATATTGTTAGTGGAGGCTACATTTGGCATAGTGCAGAAAATCTTTCTAATCCTTGTACATATACCCATCTGTTTAGTCAGAAATTATTCACATTTTATCTTAATCCTTTAAATGTTTTTGTTGTATCCCATCTTTGAGAGATAGGTGTCTTAATCACACCAGGATTGCTGCCAATAGGAAAGTAAGTGTGTTCAGATTTTAACTTACTGAAAAAAACAGTTGTGAAAAAATTAGGACACCCCATATTCAGTTCTTTCTTAAGAAATGTTCACATATTGATCTCAAATCTTTTTTTCATTTATCTCTGGAAAAGAAAGTGATGTAATTGCAAGTAAACAACAAAAAGTTTCCTTGATTTACTCATGAAACAAGATATCCACAAAATGTGTATTCTAACTGAGGAATAAATTAGGACACCCCCACATATCCTCCCACTTAAAGTTACTCAAATCACACACAGGTTTATCAGGTGCACATGATAAGAACATTGTTTATCCCAGGACAAGCAGGCAGCATATTCTTGACTGATGGGTGACGGCACCGACGGAGCCCCGGTACGGACAATTTTAGAGTGATTGCACTCTAAGAACTTGGAAAGTTCTGGTAGGCCGCACCGCGCACGCGCGAGTGCCTTCCCGCCCGACAGAGGCACGCGGTCCCCAGTTTCTTAGTTTCCGCGGAGCTAAGAAGACGCGTTTCTTTCAACGGCTGTTGAAAGTTCTTTTTTCTATTAGTATCGCCTTCCCGCTCGCGTAAACCCTTTTGGAAATTTTATTTCCGTTGTTTCTTTTCTTTTCTTAAAAAAAAAAAAAAAAAAACTTAATTTTTTTCTTCAGTTTTCGGTTAGCCCTGGCGGGGCCTATTGCCATCATCGAGGCCTCGGCCTTCGATTTGGCAGAAGCCGTATTCACTTTCATGCCCCCTCAACCCGGGTTTAAAAAGTGCCAGCGGTGCGCTCGACCAATTTCACTGACAGACCCACACAATTGGTGTCTGCAGTGTCTTGGTCCTGACCATCGAGCGTCTACCTGCTCCCGCTGTGCGACTTTAAAGAAGAGAACACTTAAAAACCGCCAGATACAGCAGCAGTTATTGTTCGGCGCCGAGATGTCTGATTCCGCACCACCGGCACCGACGTCGGCTCCATCTCAGTCGGCATCTACTTCGTCGACACCGCGCGATACCGCGCCGGCGTCGCACCCCGCAGGTAAGCCGGCTAAGAAGCCTTCCCCGTTGGAGCGTCCTCCGGTCTCAGTAGCAGCGAGTCCAATCCAGCCGACCACGAGGCGCCCACGGAAGCACTCCGCTCCGATTGAGGTGAGCCCCTCGACATCGGGTTCCTCTTCGGAGTGTAGCGCGGCACCCAAGGTACCGCAGAAGAAAAAAGCGGTACCGGTGCCTTCATTGGACGAGCGCATTGCCGCAGTCCTGCAGGTCCAGCTAAAGGAACAACTCCAACAGCTACTCCCTGCTCTTTTGACTCCGAGCCTTCCAGTTCTGGTCCGGTCTGAGCCGCCGGTACCGACGGTGTAGCAGCCCCCTTTATCGGCATCCACTTTGTCGGTACTGGGGCACATCACTTCTTCGGTATCAATGCCAGTCTTGGCACCGGAACCGAGACACCAGGCTGTTCAAACATCGGCACCGGCACAACCCTTAACATCTCCCGGTACCGGTTCACAGAGGTCTGGTAAGTCGACTCATAAAACTCGGCACCTAGAACCCTCCACACCGGAGTCACGAGACCGCAGTTTTCAGGTGAGGGACCCTGATCTGTGGGGTGATTCAGAAGAGCCTTTCCTCTCTGAGGGAGAGTGTTCATCAGGGGACGAGGATCCTTCTGGTTTTGATCCATCTTCCAAACCTGATGCAACTTCTTTCACCTCTTTTCTTAAAGAGATGTGTGACTCTTTATCTATACCCTTGGAGGCTGAATCCAAAAAATCCAAGGCATTTTTAGATGCTCTTGACTTTGACCAGCCTCCAAGGGAATTTCTCAAGCTGCCTCTCCATGACATTTTAAGAGAGACATTTTACAAAAATCTAGAGACACCCTTGACCATTCCAGGAGCTCCCTGTAAACTGGACTCCTTATATAAGGTTATACCAATTCCAGGCTTTGACAAGCCTCAACTCCCCCATGAATCTTTATTAGTAGAGTCTACTTTAAAGAAATCCACGGGGGCTAGTGTATATGCTTCTATCCCTCCTGGCAGGGAAGGTAAGACCATGGATAAGTTTGGCAAAAGGCTGTATCAAAATGCAATGCTAGCGAACAGGTCAGGAAACTATGCTTTCCATTTTTCCTTTTATCTTAAGCATCTTATTCAAAGTTTGCCATCTTTTGAGAAATATCTCCCTGACCGTAAGAAATCAGCCTTTCGCCAAACTTCTTCATCGCTCTTGCAACTGCGCAAGTTCATGGTCAGATCAATCTATGACACTTTTGAGCTGACCTCTAGAGCCACGGCTATGTCAGTGGCTATGCGACGACTGGCCTGGCTCAGAGTGTCCGAACTCGATGTCAGTCACCAAGATCGACTGGCCAATGCACCTTGCCTAGGGGATGAGCTGTTCGGAGAATCCATGGACTCTACTACTCAGAAACTTTCAGCTCATGAGACTCGATGGGATACTCTCCTTAAGACAAAGAAGAAGACCCCACCTTCTAGGCCTTTTCGTCAACAATCAGCCTACCAACGAAGGTTTGTGGCTCGTCCATTACCTCAAACACAGCAACAACCCAGGCGTCAGAGGCAGCAACAGAGGCAACCTGCTCGACCTGCCCAGCAGCAACAGCAAGTGAAACCTCCTCCTTCTCAAAAGTCAACTCAGCCCTTTTGACTTGGTTCTCCGGGACATAGCCAATCTTCCTCCTTCTACTCATCTTCCACAGCCCATAGGAGGACGCCTTATACATTTCATAAGCCGTTGGGAAATCATCACCTCGGACCTGTGGGTCCTCAACATCATCCGCCACGGCTACTCTCTCAACTTTCAGACACCTCCTGCCCAAAGTCTGCCAAGAGAGTCTGCTTTCAACACTACTCGGTCTTCCCTCCTTCTTCAAGAGGTTCAATCCCTCCTCCTTCTGAACGCTATAGAGGAAGTTCCTCTAGATCAGAGAGGGCAGGGATTCTACTCCCGTTATTTTCTAGTCCCCAAAAAGACAGGAGATCTAAGACCCATTCTAGATCTTCGCGATCTAAACAAATGCTTGGTCAAGGAGAAATTCAAAATGCTTTCTCTGGCCACTCTTTACCCTCTTCTCAATCAAGGCGACTGGCTATGTTCACTCGATCTCAAAGAAGCATACACTCATATACCGGTCAATCTGGCCTCCAGACAGTACCTACGCTTCATGATCAATCGTTGTCATTACCAATACAAGGTGCTGCCCTTCGGTCTTGCCTCCTCTCCAAGAGTGTTCACCAAATGTCTGATTGTGGTGGCTGCCTTTCTACGATCTCACCACCTTCAGGTCTTTCCTTACCTGGACGACTGGTTAATCAAGGCCAATTCATCTCAGACTGTTCTCCTGGCCACCAACCAAACCATCATGTTTCTTCAACTTCTGGAGTTCGAGATCAATTTACCCAAATCTCATCTCATCCCCACTCAGAGACTTCAATTCATCGGAGCTGTCTTGGACACAGTCCTCATGAGAGCGTTCCTGCCATCCAACCGTCTTCAAACGCTTCAATCTCTGTGTTAGCAGGTGCTTCTACAACTTTACATTACATTACATTACATTACATTAATGACTTCTATTCCGCCTGTACCTTGCAGTTCTAAGCGGATTACAACAAAAAGATAACTGGACATTTCCAGGAATAGGAATACAATTAACGACGTAGGGCCTAATACATCTAAACGATAGCTGGACGTTTTCAGGAAGAGGAATACAGTTAGAGGCGTTAGGTCAAAATCACATTTTGAAGGGAGGATCCTAAGAAGGGGAGAGAGGGGAGAAGAGTGGGGTTAGGAAATTAGGATGTATTTCTTGAATAGTATGGTTTTGATTTCTTTTCGAAAAGCTTTGAGGTCAGTTGAAGCTGTCAGTAGGTTGGTGATGGAGGGGTCCAATTTAGCTGCATGTGTTGCTAGTAGGTTGTCGTACATCTTTTTGCGCTTAGTTCCTTTATAAGGGGGGGTAGGAGAAAGGGGACTGGGTTCTCCTTTGTCTGGAATAGAGGTTCCTATTTAGGCGGTTGTTTAAGTAGGAGGGTGCCGTTCCGTTTAATGTTTTGAATATTATGCAATATAGCTTAAATTGGATGCGGGCTTGTATTGGAAGCCAGTGTGAATCTAGGAAGGCGTTGGTGATGTGGTCAAATTTTCGAAGGGAATAGATCAGTCTGAGGGCGGTGTTCTGGACAGTCTGTAGTTGTTTTATTAGGTAGGTGGGACAAGGAAGGTAGAGGATATTGCAATAGTCCAGTAGACTTAGGACTAGGCATCTCTGCCAAGCAAATGATGATATTCTTGGGTCACATGGCCTCCACAGTTCATGTCACACCCTTCGCACGTCTTCACCTGCGCACTCCTCAATGGACCCTAGCTACCCAGTGGTCCCAAGCGATGGATCCTTGCTCACGTCACATATCTGTCACATCATCTCTTCGTCAGTCTCTATGGTGGTTGATATCCTCAAATCTATCCATAGGTCTTCTGCTCCATCTACCTCCTCATCAACTAGTCATCACCACCGATGCCTCCCCTTATGCCTGGGGAGCTCATTTGAACGAGTTCCAAACTCAAGGCCTTTGGACAGCCCAGGAAAAGAAGCATCACATCAATTTCCTGGAACTCAGAGCAATGTTTTATGCCCTCAAGGCCTTCCAACATCTTCTCTTCCCTCAAGTTCTCCTGCTGTGCACAGACAATCAAGTTGCGATGTACTACATCAACAAGCAGGGTGGGGCGGGCTCCCGCCTCTTGTGCCAGGAAGCCCAGAAGATCTGGACTTGGGCCATAAATCACCATCTATTCCTGAAAGCTATCTACATTCAGGGAGAAAAGAATTCCTTAGCGGACAAGCTCAGCAGAATTCTCCAGCCTCACGAGTGGACACTTGATCCTTTCACTCTACAATCCATCTTCGCTCAATGGGGCACTCCTCAGATAGACCTCTTTGCAGCTCCTCACAATCACCAGCTGCCCCTATTCTGCTCCAGACTCTACTCTCCTCACTGTCTGGCAGCGGATGCATTTCTCCTCGACTGGTCCAATCTGTTCCTGTACGCTTTCCCTCCTCTGCCTCTCATGTTGAGAACCTTGTTCAAGCTTAAGAGGGAACGAGCCACCATGATTCTGATTGCTCCGAGGTGGCCCAGGCAACATTGGTTCTCCCTTCTACTTCAACTCAGTTCCAGGGAACCTTTTCTTCTTCCACTGTTTCCTTCTCTGCTTACGCAGCATCAGGAGACCCTTCTACATCCCAACCTCCAGTCTCTGCACCTGACAGCTTGGTATCTCTCGGGCTGACTTCTCATGATACTCTTTTGTCTCAGCCCGTTCGTTCCATTCTAGATGCCTCCAGGAAACCAGCCACTCTGCAATGTTACCATCAGAAGTGGACAAGATTTTCTTCCTGGTGTCTTCTTCACCATATTGATCCCACTTCCCTGGCAGTGGAGACATTGTTGGATTATTTGCTTTCTTTGTCTGACTCTGGCCTTAAGTCTTCTTCCATCAGAGTCCATCTCAGTGCCATTGCTGCCTTCCATGAGCCGGTTCATGGAAAACTTCTCTCAGCTCATCCCCTGGTGTCCAGGTTCATGCGAGGTCTTTTCAATGTGAAACCACCTCTTAAAGCCCCTCCTGTTATCTGGGATCTCAATGTGGTTCTTTCCGCCTTAATGAAGCCTCCATTTGAACCTTTGGCTACCACTCCTTTCAAGTTTCTCAATTGGAAGGTACTTTTCCTTATTGCTCTTACCTCTGCCAGGAGGGTCAGTGAGCTACATGCACTAGTTGCAGATCCACCTTTTACGGTCTTTCATCATGACAAGGTGGTTCTGCGTGCAGATCCACCTTTTACGGTCTTTCATCATGACAAGATGGTTCTGCGTACACATCCAAAGTTTCTCCCTAAGGTTGTCTCTGAATTCCATCTCAACCAATCCATTGTTCTGCCTGTCTTCTTTCCGAAACCTCACTCTCATTCTGGGGAACAGGCTCTGCATACTTTGGATTGTAAAAGGGCTCTAGCTTACTATCTAGAGCGTACGAAACCCCACAGATCAGTTCCCCAACTCTTTCTGTCCTTTGATCCGAATAAATTGGGACGTCCTGTTTCTAAACGTACGTTGTCTAATTAGCTGGCAGCGTGCATTTCATTCTGTTATGCTCAGACCGGACTGACACTGGAAGGTTCTGTCACGGCCCATAGAGTCCGAGCGATGGCAGCATCTGTAGCTTTCCTCCGTTCCACTCCTATTGAGGAAATCTGCAAGGCTGCTACTTGGTCCTCAGTTCATACTTTTACATCTCATTATTGTCTGGATGCATTCTCCAGACGGGATGGACACTTCGGCCAATCTGTTTTGCAAAATTTGTTTTCCTAATGGCCAACCTTCCCTCCATCCCTCTTTTTGTTAGCTTGGAGGTCACCCATCAGTCAAGAATATGCTGCCTGCTTGTCCTGGGATAAAGCACAGTTACTTACCGTAACAGGTGTTATCCAGGGACAGCAGGCAGATATTCTTGCGTCCCTCCCACCTCCCCGGGTTGGCTTCTTAGCTGGCTTATCCTAACTGGGGACCGCGCGCCTCTGTCGGGCGGGAAGGCACTCGCGCGTGCGTGGTGCGGCCTACCAGAACTTTCCAAGTTCTTAGAGTGCAATCACTCTAAAATTGTCCGTACCGGGGCTCCGTCGGTGCCGTCACCCATCAGTCAAGAATATCTGCCTGCTGTCCCTGGATAACACCTGTTACGGTAAGTAACTGTGCTTACTCAGCATTTTGAAGGAGGTTTATCCTACTTAAACTTCAGACATTTAGTTTGGTGTACTCATGACTGCTACAGTGAGAGTGAACACCATGGTGAGCTCAAAAGAGCTGTCTGAGGCCTTCAGAAAGAAGACTAGTAGCTTATAAGTCTGGTGAGGGATTTTAAAAGATCTTGAAAGAATTTGACATTAGCCATGCCACAGTCCAGAAAATAGTGCAGAAGTGGCGGACTTTCCCAAAAAATGTCAACATGCCCAGATCCAAGCAAGTTGACCCCCAGAGCAGACCGCAAGATTCTAAAAGAAGTCTCCAAAAACCCTAAAATGTCATCACAGGACCTACAGCAGGCTCTTGCTACTGTTGATGTGAAAGTGCATGCCTCTACAATCAGAAAGAGACTGCACAAATTTAACTTGCATGGGAGGTGTGCAAGGAGGAAACCTTTGCTCTCTAAGAGAAACATCAAGGCCAGACTGACGTTTGCCAGAGAGAACGTAGACAAACACCAGGACTTCTGGAATAGTGTTCTATAGACAGATGAGTCTAAAATTGAATTATTTGGACACCAGAAAGGACATGTTTGGCGTAGGAAAAGAACCTCATACCAACTGTGAAGCATGCATGTGGAAATGTCATGGTTTGGGGATGCTTTGTTGCAGCAAGGCCTGGCCAGATTACCATCATAGAATCCACCATGAATTGTACTGTGTATAAGAGGGTGCTTGAGGAATATGTGAGACCATCTGTAAGAAAATTAAAGCGGAATTGGAACTGGACCCTGCAACACGACAATGACCCAAAACATATCAGTAAATCCAAGAACTGGCTGAAAACTAAGAAATGGAGAGTCCTGGAGTGGCAGTCAAAGCCCTGATCTTCATCCCACTGAGATGCTGTAGGATGATTTGAAACAGGCTGTACATACAAGAAACCCCTCAAAAATCTCATAGCTGAAAGAATTCTGCATTGAGGAGTGGGCCAAACTTTCCTCAGATCGATGTCAGAGACTGGTAGATGGCTACAAGAAGTGTCTCACTGCTGTTATTTCAGCCAAAGGGGGTAACACTAGCTATTAGGGTGTAGGGTGTCCTAATATATTTCTCAGTTAGAATACATATTTTGGTGGATATCTTTTGTTTCATGAGTAAATCAAGGAAAAGTTTTGTTGTGCACCTGCAATTGTATCACTTTCTTCTTTTTTTTTAATTGAAAAGTTTTATTGGGTTAGAAAAGGTTACAAAATAGCAAAGCAGAACAGCAAAACATTCTGACCCCCCCCCCCCAAGCATAAGCTGCCTACCAGACAGTACAGTCCATAATCACAGCTATCTAGAGCACATCCAATAAACAGAGTACACTGCTATCAGTATAGTCACATCAAACAATCCCCCCAACCCCATTGCCCGTAATTCTTTTCCAGCAGCAGCCACCTTAGACAGTGGAAGCACATTGCAGTTTACCTGGAATTAGAGCCACAGTCTCTAGCCAGAGGAGTTCCCCTTCACATCTCCTCTTGGATGATCCTGACGACGGATGGTAGCCTATATGGCTAGGCTGCACATTGCGAAGGGTGTCCAGATTGGAGAAGCTGGTCCCCTTTTCAGCAAGTGGTTGATGGAACTGCTTGGAACTTTGAGCCATCCGCCTGGCGATACAGGCATTTCAGAGCACACTGCAGAGCAAAGGTGGTAGCTTATGTCAATTGCCAGGGGTACACAAAGAGTGCCCCTCTACTCTTGGAAGCTCAGATACTGTTTCAGTCGGTGGAGGACCATCTTTTGGCATGCTCGACGACACATATGGCAGGAGTGAATAATCAATAATAATAAAATGCTAGAGGCGCTTGCGCTCTTGAAAATTCGTGAGCGGTGGCGCCGTGAGGTGTGCTTCTGTGCCAGTCCTCACGGCGCCTGCGCGTGACTGTGCAGAAGACACCAGCGACTCCTCCCACCCGCTCCTCTTCAAAGCGGCCTGCTGAGGTTCGCCAGCCGCTGTAGCGAACCTCGCAAGCCGCTCTCCACCTCCGTGCAGAAGAAGGAGTCGCCGTGTCACCTCCCGCCCTCACTCGCCGCTGCCGCCGCTGTTCCTCCTCTTCAGAGCAGCCTGCGATCGTGGCCGACTTTAAAGAACCTCGCAGGCCGCTCTCCAGCTTCAGTAGCACGCTCCCTCTGACGCATGGGATCGCGTCAGAGGGAACGTGCTACCGAGTTGGAGAGCAGCCTGCGAGGTTCGCTAAAGCCGGCCACCACGATCGCAGGCTGCTTTGGTGAAGAGGAGCAGGCCAGAAGACGCCTGGATGTTGGGAGGGTAAGAAGGGAATCAATACCGGGAGCCAGGGGGAAAGGGAAAGGGGGCTTCTTTGGGGGGAGGGGTGTGCTGGAGGAAGACAGAAGGGGCCATGGATAGAGAGAGGGAAAGGGGGCTGCTTTGGGGGGAGGGGTGTGCTGGGGGGGAGACAGAAGAGGCCATGGAGAGATAAGGAGAGGGAAAGGGGGTTGCTTTGGGGGGAGGTGTGCTGGGGACAGACAGCTTTGCTCGGGGGGGGGGGGAGACAGAAGAGGGCCATGGAGAGACAGGGAGAGGGAAAGGGGCCTGCTTTGGGGGGAGGTGTGTCCTGGGGGCAGACAGCTTTGCTCAGGGGGGGGGGGAGACAGAAGGATACAGACAGCGGCCAAGGAGAGAGAGAGAGAAAGAAAGAAACACAGACAGACAGACACATCTATTCTAGCACCCGTTAATGTAACGGGCTTAAAGACTAGTAATAATAATAACAATTTATATACCTCAAGGCCGTAAAGTTCTATGCAGTTTACAGTAGTTAAAAATACAACAAATTGAATAAATAAAAGTAAAGAATTTAAAAACCAATAACTAAAACCCTAAAAAGATCTGGTTGTTGCATAATAAAAATTTTTATAAATCAGCTACCTAAATACTTCAAGAACAAATATGTTTTTAGATGTCTCCTAAATTCCTCATAAATATCAGTAATCTGAAGCAATTGTTCTAGATCTTTGCCCCATGATGCTGCCTGATATGAAAACAGATGTTGATGATGTTTATTAAATTTACATCCTCTAACCAGCGGAAAAACAAAATTCAAGTATCTTTTATGTCTGTTGGCTGCAAAAGAGAAAAGATCAGTTATATTTTTAGGAGTTAAATCAAATAGAACCTTAAAACAAAAACAACCAAACTTAAACTTCACATGCGCCTCCATCAGCAACCAAAGCAGCACTTGATAGGAAAGTGTTACATGATCGTGTTTCTTCAACCTAAAAATTAACCTGAATGCTGCATTTTGCACCATTTGTAATCGTTGCAAGCAAAGTTCCTCAGCCAGAAGACTCTGGATCACAGGGAGTGGTCACTGTCTTAGGAAGCTTTCACTTGCATTGTGAGTTGGCCAGAGTGCCCAATTTTTGATCTAATGGTGTCAGTGGCCAACAAGAAAGCGACTTGGTTCTTCAGCCGAAGATACAAGCCAGGAAACAAATGTTTGGACACCCTGGTGCAATCTTGTCCAAAGGCAGTATTTCTTTGTCTTTCCTCCGTGACCCATGATAGGCAGACTTCTGTGAAGGATCATAATGCACCAGACTGGCTGAGGCAACCATGTTATGCAGATCTGGTCTGTCTGCAGAGAGACCAAGGTCTCAGACTTCCATGTCATCCAAGACTGCTCACGCAGGGCCTAGTAGTCCTGCAGGATCTGGAACACTTTAGTCTTACAGCATAGCTCTTGAGCATGCAGTGCTAGCGCACAGAGGCTATTCAGATGGAGTGGTGTCCACCATTCTAAGATGTAGGAAGAAAATGACTGTAGCCACACATGCGGAAACCTGGAAGTGTTTCCAAGCTTGGTACGCTCAGAGGAGTAAGGACCTGATCTCAGCCCCGATATCTGTAGTGCTTGCCTTCCTGTGGGAAGGACTGGAAAAGGCCTAGTGGTTTGCTCCCTGAAAGTTCAGATTGTGGGGCTCTCATGGTTTGGGCCTAAGGTTAATAAGAGCACCATATCTTCACATCTAAATGTAGCCAGGTTTGTGACAGGCGCTTTGCTCCTGTGTCCTTCGGTATAACAACCTGTTCAGTGTAAAGTCTTAATTTGGTCCCACGGGCGTTCTACAGAGCACCCTATAAACCTCTAGAGCAGGCTTCACTGATAGATCTTACAGTAAAAACGGTGTTTTTGCTGGTGATTACTTCAACTCGAAGGGTGTCTGAATTGCCGACTTCTTCAGAATGTCGAATTCAGCCATAGTACAGCACCATCTTTCTTGGCTAAAGTAGTCTCCAACTTTCATATCAATTAGGAAATATGGTTGCCTGCCTTCACATCCTCAAGATTAAGGAAGAGTGACAAAGTGCTGAAATTATTGGATGTGCACAGAGTGTTACTTCAGTATCGAGGTTACAAATGAATTTCATTGGATCATCTCTTTGTACTGGCAGGTGCTGCCAGAATAGGCAGCTCAGCCTTGAATCGACCATTTTAAGATGGATCTCTTACATACAGTATTAACTCTCCGATTTGTATTACCCCCCTCACATCTGTATTACCATGTACTTCTAAGAGCTTTTTGAATTTTCTTTAAATTGTATCCATTTAAATAACATTGGAAGTCACCTTAAACCTGGTTAGGCATAGTGCAACTCAGAAATCTCAGATTAGGTTAAATCCGTATGGCCATTTCTTCAGCCAATAATGGAAGTGGAAAGCGACCACTTGTATCCATAAAGGCACACTCCACTAGAAGCGTGGCTTCCTCATGGACGGAATTTTCAGTGGTATCTCTGGACGAAATCTATAGAGTAGCTACATTATCTTCTCTCCATACGTTCATGAAGTTTTACAGGGTGGACATAGTGGCCAAAAAAGACTCCGCATTCTGTCAGCAGGCCCACCCTAAACTCAGGGGACTGCTCTGATACATCCCACAGGTTCAGTAATAATGTGGCTGTCATACTAGAAGGAAAGATTAGTTTCTTACCTCAGAAATCTTCTTTCGAGTAGACAGACACATTCCTGAAGGTTGCCCTGTCAGATGTTCATTTACCTGCTTACTGCCTCGAACGTGATGGGAATCCGAATATCTTGTTTCTCTCCTTTATCCAGCATTGACAAGGATAGAAAACGTGACTGTCGCTTTGAAGAATCTAGGAGGTATCTGACAAATCTCCCACTCTTACTGCTGTTTGCACTATAGTTGGTGACTTGTTTGTTTTCACCTTATTATGACTGCAAATGGTTAAGTCTTTTGTTTTATCTGTTATATGTCAATAATGTGTGTAGAACACACATGTTTCTCGAGGAGAGTCCCTATACCCCTCCCTATTCGGTTTCCTTACTAGGGTTGACCATCTGTTTTGGTATGAATTGAGAAAATGGAGGATAGCCCAGAGAGATGGGAGGTGGAGCAAAAAAAATGCTAATGAGGCTCTCTGCAAGAATTCTTGCAGAGATAGATTGACTACACACAGGTTCAGGAATATGCGTCTTGTCTACTAGAAAGAAGATTACCGAGGAAAGAACCTATTCCTTAGCAACAGCAGCAGATGAATCCAGAGACCAATGGGATAGCACACATCTACCAGCAGGCGGTGATAGAGAAACTGATTAACAGGTAGTCCTATTGGCTGGCACTCCTCCTGTATCTCCAGTATGCTCTATCTCCCAGCAGGTGATGGTTGCTATTCAACTAGCTCCTGGATTCTGGCTGTGACTGGAAAATTATTTTCTCCTGTTGAGGTTTCTCTTCAGTGAGACAGGGGTGTCCGGCTGAACGGTGCCGGCTTTAGGGGTTACACCTGGGCCCCCCAGGTCCCTGCCTCACCCTCACTCCATTGCTAGAGGGTCTGACTGGGTTTCAGTTTTTTTCTTCTTTCCCTTCTCTGTTAAAAAAAAAAAAAGGGAGACCACAGTTGCTACATTCTGCCCTGTTAGTGCTGCACAACCAGCTCTTACTGGCTTCAACCGGACCTAAAAAGCTTGTGAGTATGTATGTGTTTTTTTTTTTTACTGTTGTTTGAACTTCAGGTTCTGTTTGGGAGTCTTAGTACTGTGGGTTCAGTCAACGTACGTTTAAGGAATGGATATTTTATTGAGGCTAAGTTTTATGACTAGAAATCCGTTGAGGGAGCCGGGACTTTCCTGCCCTTTGCGTGCACGCACTTGGTTTCCTTGTTAGTTACAGCGCTGCAGTAGCAGTGCGATTTCATGCTTGCACTTGTTCTCCTCATTGGGTTTCAGTGCAGCAATAGTAGTCCTGTTTATTCCGAGGCTCTCTTTCATCGGTGTTTGTCGCGGCCATGTGCAGCTGATTGTGCAGGTGCCGGTTTATAGCAGCGCGCATGAGACGGGGCATGTTTTTCTATTCTTCTAGTTATTCTCCAAGTCTGATTTTCTTTCTATGCAGGCCGCGGCAGGATAAATTTTGCAGGACTTGAATCCGACTTTTTCTAGGAGCGTTGATGCAGCGGCCACGTGTCGGCGAGAATCAGGCGTGCGCTTGGGTCTCCGGCGATGGCAGGAGAGCTGCAGCATTCCGGTAGTTTATTTCCAGCTGTCTTTGGTCAGGGTATGCTGCGGCTTCTCTCCTTTCCGGTTCAGACAAGTTGTACGTGTTTCACTAGCTTTGGGACAAGCTTGGGCAGATTTCTATGTCTATGTTTGTGTTCCTGCTGTATTCACTTGAAGGAAGCTGCTAGTTTAATTGGACTCTGGGGTTAGCACTCAAGGGGATTACTAGAGAAACTCTGACTTGTGCTAGGTCACCCAGTCTCAGTTTGTCTCCGGATTGGGTCGAAATACGGCAAATCATGGTACAGTGAGATCAGCAGTAAGATAGTGTCCTGTATTTCACACGGGTATCTCATTGTCTCTCTTGGGGTCCCTGCAGATTGAGCCTTTGTCTGTTGGTAACTGTCCTTCTTATTTGGGCCTCTGTGCTGCGCTGCATGTGTCTAGTAGTGGCATAGGATATATATGCCTAAAGATAGTACAAACAGTTTCCAAGTTCGGGCTGTCTCTATGGGCATAATGACATTTTGCATCTTCCTGCGGCCAGGACTTTCTTTCTCTATTTTTGAGGGAGCCTGGACTTCAGATTTCCATGCTTATCATGCTGGTTTCTCATGTCACCATTTTCTCATGGCACATGCTAGACGGACCCCCACCAGACAGGAAGGGCTGTACAGCTCCTTCTAACCAGGAGACAGTTACCCATTCTATCAAACCCACGGAGGAGCACGCGCTATGTTGTTGCTAACCTCATCCCTGAAGCTCTCATTAGCGATGTGAGCTTTGTCCGAAACCTGTTAGGATGCTGTTGTTTTCCACGGGGCGGTAGATGCAGCATCTTGATTCCGTCTAGTACGTATTCATTTTAAAGGACATACGTATTTCGCTCACGTTGCATGGAGTTATTACTGTTTTTATGGTTCCAGTATTCTCCTCTTTACATTGTGAAACTTGATTTTTCCTAGGAGAATTTCTTTCTTCTTACAGATCCTACAGTTCTCATCCTGCCGTTCCCTTCATTCTGAGGGGATCTTGACTTCTTCCAATGACTCTTCAGGTTTTCTCATGAGGGGGAAGATGCTGTAATATCAGGTCAGGGGGCTGTGAACATTTTTCAGGATGCTTGCTGATTTTTTAATATGATTTGCATATCTTTATTGTCATTTTGAGGTTTTTTCAAACACTGTGTATAAATATAAATATATATATATATATATATATATATATTTATTTGGTATATGATATATAAAGTATTAATATATGCATTATCATTGGTGATTAATTTATATGTATTTATTAGGCCTATTATGAATTCATATGTCTATTTTAGTTGGATTAGTATAGACTTGTGATTATTCTTTGATGTTTTATGTTTTATATAATATATTTTATTTATGTATATTTTATTAATATTGTGTATGTTTTTAACCTGTATATCTATGTATGTACTTGTAGACTCCTGAGGCAGGCCGGTTGAGCTGAAACATATGAATGTCGGGTCGTTGAATTATTGGATGTATATACGAGATTTTGGAAGAATAAAGGCATTTGCATGTATCAGATGAGTTGAAGGACACTTTTTTGGTGCTCACCATTCTGATTGGGACAATTCCACTTTGTTTTTGTGCTTTTGAATTTGTAGTTTTGTTTCCCCTGTTTCATTTTGTCCCTTTTAAGTGTTATTGGTCCTCAGGGCAGTTCTTGTAGTTCTTCAGGAACTAAGGGACGTTGTTCCACTTACTGCATGGTGCCCAAGACGGGGGCATTGGGCAGGCTGGATCCTATTCTGCTGAATTAGTTTCTCAGGGTTACACATTTCTGCAGAAAAACTGGGAGAATATTTACATTTTCACTATGGACTCCAAATCGGCACTAGGTTTGCTTGCCTCTCTTGGAGCAGCGCTTTCGGTTTTGGCACATGCCATTTCGCCTACCCAAGGCTTCACGAACATTTTAGAAAATGTGGGCAGTGGTACCGTTTTGGCACTACCAGATGATTCACCTACTTTCTTCTTGACTGACTGCTTGATTCGGACGTCTTCCAGTCGGGCCATTTGACTGACACGAAAAGGGTGGTTTCTTTTCCTCAGTTTTTTGGATGTGAATCTTCAAATTTGCACAGTGGTCTTTTCTCCTGTACTATTTATAGGTATATTGGAGAGATGTTTTTATTCATATAGGAGAGAAATGTGTTTCTTCCCAGAGACTAGGGCGATGGGTCACAGTCTCAGGTTTGCACTCTTCTTCGGTCACCATGACCAAGAGTATGGAATTCTGTACAGGTTCTAGGATCCATGTTGCTGACTCCACTGGGAACTTCAGCTTGCTTTTCCATTATAACGCTACAGCAGTCACTTTTGTTCCGGTGGTTCCCGGTATCTCAGGGCTCCAATTATTTGGTAGGCTCCTCAAGCATCGCTCTGTATGATTTGGTGACTCAGCGAGATTTCTCTTTTCAAAGGCATGCCTCGGTCTTTGCTGGACTAGCTTATGGTCACCAAATATCCCGGACTGTCGGGATGGGGGGGGTTCAGTGGCTTCCATCCTCAGCTCCAAGAGTCTGGTTTGAAGAAGCGACTCAGTATTGTTCATTCTTCTACTCTGGAGCATGGTCAGGCTACCTTTCTGGAGCTTCAGACCATTCTTCCAGAATGACGCTGAAGGTCTTTTCAGTCAGTATTATGATGGGGGTATTTCTCTACAGCCTGAGTAGTAGGTGATGTACTCAGTTGGCAGGTAAAGTTGTGGTTTTACTTCAATGGGTGGACCCTCATCTTCCTCTTCTGTTGGAAGATCATTTTATGAGTCAGGAAAAGAGTTTGGATAGACTTTCTCTCCGTGAAATCTGAGCATTGCCCATTTTTTGTATGTTATAGTGTACAGCGCTGTGTACGCTCTAGAAAGTGTAAATGTTAGTACTAATGAAATCTTCTACATCCTGGATATTGAGAATTTTGGCTCAGGCGTTCCAGCTCTTTTTATGGATGTGAGATCTCCTGGAACTAGACCTCATGGCTTCGTCTCAAAATTCTAAGCTTCCTAGCTTCTTCGGCGGGCACAGGGAGTGGGAGTTAGAGGGGGTAGCAGCGTGGCTTCTTTCTCGCCTCTGGTTTCTCTTTTTTCAGTGTTTTCCCCTGGCTGATGATGGCTTGGATTTGCCATCTCAAGCTTGCTTTCAGGGCACAGTATTTGTAGAATCTCTGGATTGGCTGCACCATCCTTGCTATGTGGCTCTGATGAGTCTTTCGATAGCTGGACTGTTGAGTTTACTGGTATCTCCGGATTTGCTCACCTAGGGTCCGATCAACATGGATATTCATATTACTTTGGTATTACGACCTAGCTTTTGAAATGTCATGGCTGATGTGTAAGGGTTATGCGAAGCAGGTTGTTTCTTCTCTTATCCAGGCGATACAGACATCTTCACCTGTGGCTTCTGCTTCCTTTTGGAGGTTTTTCCTTTCTTGGGTATTTCTCAACATTTGCACCCTTCCAGAGTTCTTTTTTGGCACAAGTGTATTGCCAAGGGCTTAGCGTTCAATTCCCTTCATCTTCAAGTGCCATTCTTAGCTTGTTACAAGGGCTAGGTATATTGCTCTTCGCTTACTTCTCAGCTTCATGTAGTTCAGTTCCTAAACGGAGTACGGTATATTTGTACACCTCTTAGAAAGCCCTGTCCGGAGTACAGTCTTAAGGTACTTCTTCGCAGTTTACCGAAGGCTTCATTTCATCCTTGTCTTTTGAGACTCTAAAGGGCTGTACCATTGAACACGGGGTTTCTTGTGGCCATGGCTTCAGCTCAGTGGTTTTCTGAGTTTTAGGTCTTGTTCGGCGGGGATTCCTTTTTCTGATTTACAAAATCTGGGGTGTCAGTTCGGACGGTTCCACAATTTCTTTTATGACACTCTCACTTTTTCTTCCTTCTTCCTGGGATGAGAAATGGGGAGCCATGCTTTTATTCACTGCATTTTTTTAAAGTGCGTAGCGTTCTCCGTGAGCTAGGTTTCTAACGACTTTTAGTTGTTTAATCACCTTTTTGTATTCTTCAAGGGACGCCTCAAACGTATGGCGGCGTCCAAAGCCTCCATCGCTCGATGGGTCCAGGAGGCCATTATTTACGCTTGCTTGATGGCAGGGAAAGCGGTTGGCTAAAGAACTTCATGACCATTCCACCAGAGCGATGGCTACTTCTTGGACTCAGTCCAGAGGTTTTTGCCTTGGAGGAGTTTTGTCTCGCAGCTACTTGGTCTTCCGAGAGTGCTTTATCTCAGCATTACCGGTTGGATGTGGGGGCGCATGTGGTGGATGCGTTTAATGTTTCGTTTGTTGCGGAGGCGGCGTTTGCTTCCCACTGAGATTGAGGATTGCTTTGCTACATCCCATTGGTCTCTGGATTCATATGCTGCTGTTGCTAAGGAAGGAAAAATTATGTTCTTACCTGTTAATTTTCTTTCCTTTAGACGCAGCAGAAGAATCCAGAGTCCCACCCTTTCTGGATAATGTCTGTCGTTTTTTTTTCTTTTGCAACTTTCAAAGTTTGTTGTTATTGATGGTTGTATTCTGTATTATTGCCTTTTGAGATTTGTTATGGGAAATAAGTTTTTTTGTTTTTTTTTTTTTACATGCTTTGCCTATTGATGGTTACGTATGCTTGGGCAAGGAGCTATACTGGAGATACAGGAGGAGTGCCAGCCAATAGGACCACCTGTTAATCAGTTTCTCTATCTCCACCTGCTGGTAAATGTGTGCTATCCCATTGGTCTCTGGATTCATCTGCTTTGTCTAAAGGAAAGAAAATTAACAGGTAAGAACATAATTTTTCCATCTTTCCTTATAAACTGCTTTCTCCCTTCAAATAGATTCAGTGCAGCTCCCAATAAAAATTATATTCCTACTTATTATAAAATAAAATTCATCACAAACATATAATTATCCAATTTCTAACTCATAAACTTCTCAGATGTCTTCAGACCTTTCCTAAATAGTATTCCAAATTTGCGCAGACTGATAAGGGAGTTTATTATAACTCTATCTATTCTTAGTCTAATTCCTTTTAAACGAAAGTGCAACTATATCTAGTCTGAAATGTGCAACTGGAATTAAATCTACAGTAATTGGAAAATATAGTAGTTGAAAAACCTATAAGGTCAGTCCATAAAAAGCAAATCAATAAAACAAATTTCAAATGCTATTCATGTTTGGCATGATAACCAGTTAAGTGTCTGAGCAAAAGTGACACTTGTGTGAACTTACCCCATCTAAATATCATTCAGGCAGCTGTTCATGGCTTTTATATGATGTAAATTATTTGCAGTCTGTGCAGGTTCCATTTAGCTTGTTTGATAGAGGTGTATTTATCATAAGGAGATGGTGAATAGTCTTTATGCTTAAAAATTGATAATGACTGTTTGTATTAAGCCAAAATAGACATTTAAGGGTTGTTTTCAAAATTTGTATTTTCAATATGAAATACATTTTTTCTTATTATATCATAAAAAATGAATGGTTCCCTACATTTTCAAGTACTGTACTTGGTTACCCTGAGAGGATGTGAGACAACCTGCAAGCTATACTAAAAAAAAATAAACAATTTAACTTCATTTTTGACTGACTGCACTAGGGAAAGCCCTTAGTTTTAATCCTTAAAATTTGGGGACACATTGCTTGCTTATAGGTCATGGGAGGAAACCACTGGTGCCATATTTACTTCTACAAGGACGAATCAGAAAATAAAGGCAACTGTTAAATTACACGATAACTGCTAGCGAAATGCAACATAGGTACTCATATATAGCCTGTTGGATAGCTGGTCCACACACAGTGCAGCGCTTTGCTTTTAGCTGTGTGGCAGCCATGAGGTCAGAAACCTAGATGCTCCATTGCAAGATTGCACTATCAAAGAACAACATGCAATAGTGCAGAAGGAATGAAAACTGGAAATTCACCATCAGATATTGACTCGGTGTGGACATAGCACCATGAATCAATGAAAGGTTTATGAGTGGGTAAAAAGGTTTAAATCAGGAAGAGCAAGTATAACCAACAAAGATTGTTCTGGTTGCTCATCAACATTGTGCACACAAGAGCATATTGATAGAGTGGATGCCTTGATTAGAGAAGACCAATGGATAACGGTGTCTCAATTGGTTGCAAATTAGGATATCGGCTATGGATCTGCATTTGCCATATTGCATGATGACTTGGTATACAGGAAAGTCTGCGCATGATGGGTTCCCAAACAGCTTAATGATCTGCACAAATAACAGTGGGTGGAGATTGCGACCCAGTTCCTGAGACTGTATGAAGAAGATCCAAGTATTCTGGAGAGAATTGTTACAGGCAACGAGACTTGGGTGTATCAATGCAATCTGGAGAGCAAAAGACAAAGCCTGAACATAGTAACATAGTAGATGACGGCAGATAAAGACCCTTATCCCAGGACAAGCAGGCAGCATATTCTTGACTGATGGGTGACGGCACCGACGGAGCCCCGGTACGGACAATTTTAGAGTGATTGCACTCTAAGAACTTTTTAGAAAGTTCTAGCTCGGCCGCACCGCGCACGCGCGAGTGCCTTCCCGCCCGACAGAGGCGCGCGGTCCCTCAGTTTCTTAGTTTCCGCGGAGCTAAGAAGACGCGTTTTCAACGGCTGTTGAAATTTTCTCCTAACTTGCCTTCCCGCTCGCGTAAACGTTTTGGCTTAAATTGCCTTTTTTCTTTCTATCTCATTTGTAAAAAAAAAAAAAAAAAAAAACTTTCATTTTTATTCTTTATTTTTCGGTTTTCCCCGGCGGGGCCTTCTTCCACCATCGAAGCCTCGGCCTTCGATTTGGCGGAAGCCGTTTTTACTTTCATGCCCCCTCAACCGGGTTTTAAAAAGTGCCAGCGGTGTGCTAGGCCTATATCTCTCACGGACCCACACAACTGGTGTTTACAGTGTTTGGGTCCTGAGCATCAGGCCTCTTCTTGCACCCGCTGTGCTACTTTAAAAAAAACGGACATTGAAAAATCGCCAAATTCAGCAGCGATTGTTATTCGGTGCCGAGATGTCCGACCCCGTTCCTTCGACTCCGGCTTCGGCACCGATTCAGTCGGCACCCTCGTCTTCGACGCCGCGTGATTCCACACCGGCGTCTCAACAGTCAGGTAAGCCGGCTAAGAAGCCTTCCCCGCTGGAACGTCTTCCGGCCTCGAGTGCAGTGAGTCAAGTTCAAGTTCAAGTTTACCTTTATTTGATGAATCGCTTATCACAGTACCTAAGCGATGTACAATTAAAAACCATCAGGGTGTGGTAATACATTTAGTTTCTAATAATCAATTAATAGACAGACATACATTTAGTTTAGAAAAATCACTTAAAAAAAAAAACGACAAAGATTGACGAACATGAAGGGGTGGGAAGAAAGGGAAGAAGTTACAATTTTGTTATTTATAAAGGTTTAAACATTCAAGGGTAGAGCACATTAGGTAGACATGGGTTAAGATGGAATAGAAGAGAATGGAAAACTTAAAAAGACTATGTTTTATAGATCAAATGCGTCCTGAAATAAATATGTTTTTAAAATTTTCTTAAACGCAACAAGGTCTTTTTCGATTTTGATAAAATTTGGAAGGGAGTTCCACAGTGTGGGCGCTTTTACAGAGAATATATCATTGCGTCTGGTGCCTATGATTCTTAATGAAGGGACTGAAAGCAAATTTAAAGAAGAAGATCTTAAGGAACGAGTAGATTTGTATGGGATAATCAATTTTGCAATAAATTGGGGTTCGTTGAAGCATAATGTTTTGTAAACCAAAAATAATATTTTAAAGGTAATTCGGTGGGTTATAGGGAGCCAGTGAGATTTAATGAGTAAGGGGGTGACATGATCGAATTTCTTCGCATTGAATATTAATTTTACTGCTGTATTTTGGATGATTTGGAGACGTCTATTTTCTTTTTGAGTTATGTTAATAAAGAGAGCATTGCAATAGTCCAGTTTGGAAATAATAAGAGAGTGAATTAAAATATTAAGTGATTTAGCTTCCAGAAAAGTAGAAATTGAGCGTAAGAGACGTAATCTGTAGAAACAGGATTTAACTATTGCGCTGATATGGTCATGAAAAGATAGATCAACATCAATTATTACGCCGAGGATTTTCAACTTGGATACTGATTCTAGTGGAATGTTATCCGCCTGTAAGACGCCAGCGGAAGCGCTCCGCCCCTATAGAGGTCCATCCGCCCCTATATAATGGTCCATCCAGTCTTCCCAACCTGATTCAATTTAAATTTTTTCTTCTTCTTAGCTATTTCTGGGCAAGAATCCAAAGCTCTATCTGGTACTGTTCTTGAGCTCCAACTACTGAAGTCTCCGTCAAAGCTCACTCCAGCCCTTCTACACCCTCCCAGCCATTGAAGCCCTTCTCAGGCCATCCACAACCAAAAGGTCATATACAGACACAGATCATGCAAATCTGCCCAGTACTGGCCTTAGTCCTTCAATATTTACTATTGTTTTCTGATTCTAGTTCCTCTGTTTTCATCCCACGCTTTTTTGAACTCCATCACCGTTTTCCTCTCAGGAGCGCATTCCAGGCATCCACCACCCTCTCCTTAAAGTAGAATTTCCTTACATTGCTCTTGAGTCTACCACCCCTCAACCTCAAATTATGTCCTCTGATAAAGTAAAGGAAGCAGTGCTCACCTGGCTTCGGGAACAGCTGAAAAACAACTTCTCTGCAGGAATGCAGAAGCTAGTTGAACGATACAAGTGTGTTGTTTTGCATGGGGACTATGTGGAAAAGTGATATGTTCAAATGCTCACAGTTACTTCTATTAAAGCCGTTAAATATATTTTGCCTTTACTTTTTGATGAACCCTAGTATTAAAGAAATTTCAGTGTTTGTGACAACACTGAAAAAGCAAGTTGTCCACTATTTCCTACTCCTGGTTGAATTCTACAAGACTGCCGTAATGCAGAATTGCTGCAGAATTACATAGTCACACAGAATTCCCCTTCAGTGATGGGGTCATGGTATCGGCAGCAATTCCCACACGCTGCCTGCTGCTAACCTGGAAGCCTCTCTGTGGAAGAGGAGAGGCTTCCAGTTTGCATCGGGCAGCATGTGGAAATCGCTGCCAAAGTTGCAATTCGCTGAAGTTATTCTTACTTAGAGAAGTACAAGGGAGGGGAGGAAGGAAAGATGCTGGCAGAAGGTGAGAGGAAGGAAAGATGCTGGCATGGGGAGGGGGTGAGAGGAAGGAAAGATGCTGGCATGGGGAGGGGGATGGGTGAGAGGGAAGGAATGATGCTGGCACGGGGTGAGAGGAAGGAAAGATGCTGGCACGGGGGAGAGAAGGGGTGAGAGGAAGGAAAGATGCTGGCACAGAGGGAGGGGAGAGAAACGTGCATAGTGAAGAGGGAGGATGAAATGCTGCAAACGATAATAGAGGAGAAGAAGGGAGACATGGGTTATGGTAGGGGATAGAGTGGTTTGACCCAGGGCACAAGGCAGGTGGAGAGAGAGATGGTGGACAATTGGAAAGAAACAGAAATTGTTGAATATGCCAGTGGAAAGGAAGAAAGAAGAGAATGCTGAATGGGGAGAGATGTAAGGGAGGGAGAGAGAGAGAGCGAAAGGTGTTACATATGGGGGTGGATGAAAGGGAAGGATACACAGGAGGTAGAGGGGAGAAGGAGGGAGATGCTGGATCCAGGAGCAGAATGGAATGATAGAGAGATGCCTAGCAATGAGAGTGAGGGAAGAGTGGAAGAAATGCTGGACCATAGGGAAAAGTGCAGGAGGGAAGAGAGAGGGATATGTCAAGCTATAAGGTTAGGGAGGGAAGGAAGAAGAAGCAGATGCTGGGCTATAAGGGTTGGAGGAAGAAAGACACTGAGCATGGTAGAACCCTGAGAGGGAAGAGAAAGTGGCAAGGAAACAGATTAGGAGATAGAAATATGGTAATGGGGGTACATTGAAGATGAAAGGGAATGAAGGGCTGAGGAAGAAATGAGATGGAGAATAGGAGAGAAGGAGGAGGGAATAGACAGGAGAGAGGTGAAAAAACAAATGGATAGCAGCCGCTTGAAAGATAATTAGCAGACAATGGAAAAGCAGAGCGGGAGTGTGTGGTGCAGTGGTTAGAGCTACAGCCTTGGCACCCTGAGATTGTGGTTTCGAATCCCATGCTGCTCCTTGTGACTCTGGGGCAAGTCACTTAGTCCCCATTACCCCAGGTACATTAGATAGAGTGGGAGCCCACCGGGACAGTTAGGGAATAATGCTTGAGTACCTGAATAATTTGTAATCCACATAGAATTGTAGGATATGTGGAATATAAATTATTAAAATAAAATAAAGAGAAACTTGGAACCAACATGATGGAAAAATAAAACATCCAGACAACAAAGGTAGAAAAGCATTGTATTTTAAATGGAATATTGATGATAATTAGCAAAAATATTGCTTGTAGCAGGTTTCAGGGCTCGCTGTGACTTGTCAGGTAGAAGCCGACATTTCAGCCACCATGCTATGGTTTTCTTCAGGGTATGCTGTGAGGTCTGCATACCCTGACGAGATGCAGTGAGACCCAGAAACCTGCTATAAGCACAATGCCAGCTGTGGAACCCTGAGAAAACAGCAAAAATATTGTTTATATTTTTACAAATGAACTTGTAGAATTTGTCAGTTTTGTGTGCAGAACTTTTTTTGTGTGTAGAATTCTGCCAGGTATAATTTTCCATAGACAACCTCTTTGTACTCAGACTAGTATGTCTATTCTTTCATTTTTACTGCTTTAAATTTAATTAGCTTTTCCTCCCTGCTTTATAATGCCTAACAATACTGTACATGGAGACCCACCAGTTTACAAACTTACAGAAAGCTTTGAAGTTTGTGTTGAAGTTTGACCACCAATCTCAGATTGGAAAGTAATACGGTACTTGGCAAACCAGGCTATCATTTATTTTATAAATTTCTTTTGCAATAATCTATCATATTATGTAATGTATCCAAAAGACAACAAGATAGAAGAGCAACAGAAAAATTAGTGAAACTGTCCATTCAGTTTCACAGTTAATGCAAACCTCAGACCATATATCTCATAATGTCTGTTTTCTAGGTAAGATTTTTGAATGTAATAAGTTTGTAACTTTAGTGTTTAAAAAGTTTCAGATCAGTTTCTTGAGAAAACTGCTTTCACAGTGTTTAGTGTCAAAAAAGGGACTAGTCAGTTTTTCTGAGTTAAAACAGCTTAAAGCTGTATGTTAAGGGGTTCCTTCGGATTATTTTTAGCACAGTGTAATAGGGCATAAACAGATTATATAGTTTAATTATGGCAAGGTTGTTTTTGTTCAGAAAATGCCTTTTCAGTAAACTCATCACATTCAAGGCAGCAGGCAGGTGCAATGACCCTTTGAAAACAGGTGATTTAACTGACCTTCTTGATACAGTGGAGAGCAGTTTGCTTAGCAACCTCACTTAGACATCAAAGAACAGCTGTCTGGCAGCAGAATGTTGTTTGAAAGCACCTGTCTGTGATATGCTGGGAGGCAAGAGAGGCAGACAAAGAGCAGTAGCCTGGCAAGAAAACATTGACTCTGCACAGGGCAGTGAAGAGGAAGGAGGCCTGGTGGGCCCATAAAAATAGCTGTTGCCTGTGAGAGTAGATTGGGCAGGAAACAGGACCTTGAATGGGCTAGAAAGAAGAGTTTAGTGACTGGGTTGAAGACAGATCAACATACAGAAAAATGTACAACTATGTGACATACAAAAGAGACTGGTTGATGGTTCCATATAGGATGAGGAAAAATGCAGTTGCCTGATGCACTCTCAGAGCAGTAAGTTTGATGGCAAAGGATAATAAGAAACAAAAGGAAGCGAGGAAGACGGATAATGCTGAGATAATGATGAAAACAGGAGTTAGGAAAGGAATAAAGTGGCAAAGAGAAAGGAGAGGTAAGATGGAGAAGTAAGTTTTCAAGTTTCAAGTTCAAGTTTCAAGTTTTTTATTTATTCTTGATTAATCGCTTTCTCTAATTCAAAGCGATGTACAAATCCAAATTTAGTTAAAAGAGAGTAAACAGACAGACAAACCAGACTACAGGGATTTACAATTCTTACATGGGTTAAAACTTATTAAACAACATTAGGTAAAAATAGGGTTAAGAAATACATTCGTTATATAAAAGATTAAACATAGGAAAACACATTAGGAAAAATAAAAACTAAAAAGTCAGGAATTAAAAACATCATTAAATCAGGAATTAAAAGCATCATTAAAAAGAAATGTTTTTAATAATGATTTAAATTTTACTAAATCTTGTTCATTCCGTATAAAAATTGGAAGAGCATTCCAGGTTTGAGGGGCTGTTATGGAAAATATAAATTGTCGCCTTGTACTGATCAATTTCAATGAGGGTATTGTTAGTAAATTTTGATCAGTAGATCTTAATGTTCTAGTAGGATGATAAGGTATTAGAAGTTTATGAAAGTAAGATGAAAAGGAGCAAAGAGGAGTGTTGTGGTACAATCTGAGACTTGGTAAAGATAGTTTTTCTAATTTGTTATCAGAAATTGGAGGGGGTCTTGTAAGTTCAAGGCCATCTTAACTTTCTGTATGATAGAGGAATTGGTGCCACTGCTTATTTGCTTGCATATTTTTTTGGTTTTGTTTGCCGCCTTGATGAAAAAATTCACCCAAGGCGGTATACACCAATTATAACCTGACATAAGCAGTACACAAGTAGAACAGTAAAATCAGTGATTCTCAAACCTTTCTTGATCGAACTCCCAGCAAGTCTGGTCTTTAGGATATTAATAATAAATATGCATGAAAATATGAATAGGGGGGATGTGTGGTGTTGGGGTCATCAAGTCCCTGATTTGGCTTTTCTGCTGGAGTGGTAGGTACTACATTGGGGTTACAGATCCCCTCTTGTGGCATAGACTACAGTTTCAACAAATGTTGGAACTAACTCTCAGAAAGAGACAAGACGTTATATTAGCTAGTTCTATTTCAGGTATTAAGGTTATTTTTATTGTTATTCCAGGAAACTACCATCATTAAAACCCAAAAAAGTGAATGCATTAAATTTGGTTAAGATCACACATTGTGCTAATATTTAGCACATTTGCTAAATCCCTCTACTGTAACTTATGTATGACTGGAAAACATCGCATCACTAAAGCCATCATCTAAGTTACTACTTTTGCCTCTTTTGGGCAGTGTGATCCAAAGTGAAGGACTGATTCCAAGTGCAAGATGCCTATAGGTGGAATCCCTCATGAAAGAATTGAGAGAGAAGGTGACATGACAACAGAAATACATTGATGAAATATTCCTTGAGGCATCAAGGATCTCCAGCAGAGGGGTTGAAGATGTTCTGCTGAAAGAGAACAACTGAGCACAGAACATCAGACTCTGAGGAACTAACTAAATCTCCACCTGACTTCAAGCTGAAGCTGTAGCGTAGCTAGACCTGTTATTTTGAGTAGGCTGACAGTTAAGTTGAGTGGACCTTTCCAGACTCCCCACCCCCGCCACATAATTTATTCTGTATCATACCACCTCTCCTTCTGCCCATGGATCTAGCACCCCGCTCCTGTTGTACCTTAGTTCCTGGGCTGCTGCAATGTGTGTCTGCTGCTTGCGCTGAGCTTGCAGGCTTTCCTTTGCCATGTCCCACCAGAGAGAAAGCAAGAAGTTACATCAGTGAGGGTGGGGTGTGGCAGAGGTATGTCTGTGGGGTCAATACATATGCATTGCTGCTCCTACCTGCAAAGATAATGAGGTTCGGGAATAGTGAGGTTTTGAGAGAGGGGGGAGTTGCAGGGCTTGAGACTGGTGAGTGAGGGCGAATGCCAGGTCCAGGTGTGGGGGAGAGGGGAGAAAGGCAGTCATTGCTGAATTGTCTTGGGTGGGTCTGAGCCAATAATGGGTGGGCCCAAGTCCATCTGTAGCTATACCACTGAACTGAAGAACTGATATGCAGCCTGGAAGTGGAAGAAATGAGAACAAGAAGCTCAAAATCCTCAGCTGTAGGATCAGTGACCACTAGGAAGTGAAGGGTAGTGGTGATTGAAGATTCTTTTCTGATGGGTACAGAAGTGTCAATCTGCCAATCTAGCATAATGTCCCAGGAGGTGTGATGTCTGCCTGGTGCCAAGATTCAAGATGTTAATTTGTTGAGACTCAAAAGCCTCATCTGTGTTGGCACAAATGATACAGTTGCATACTCTACTGAGCATATCAAAAGTGACTTCATTGCTCTGGGATAGGGTGAAGCATGGTTTGACAACAAACTACTGCAACTCAAATGACAATGCAGACATCTTGAAAGAAAATGGAGAAAAAAACAATTGAGAACACACAAAAACAACCTAGAGAACACTGAACAAACAATACAAACAAAAGCTAAAAGAAATGCATACTACGCCAATCAGATAGGCATAGAAATCAATGACACCAAAAAACTTTTCAAATTACTAAAGGAACTCGCAGACACCAAACCCTACCTGGCCACCAAAACCGCCCCTCCCCACACAGCCAATCAATTGGCTGAATTCTTCAGAAACAAAATATCAACAGCCACCTTCAGCGGGACCTCAAACCACCTCGATGAAATCTCGATACCACCTAAAGAAAACGAGGCCTATCCAGCAGACAGAAACTAGTCAGATTTCCAAGAAACACAATGGCACGACCTAGACAAACTCTACAAAAAATACAATCATGGAGCCTGCGACCTCAACCATTGTCCCCCATACCTGATAAAAGCCGCCAGCACTAGATTCCACACCCACCTCATGCGGTGGATTAGTTACATGCTCACAGAGGGTCAATTTCCACAAGAAGTCGCTGAATCATCATAACCCCTATTCTGAAAGACCCAATTACAGACCTATAGCCTCACTAATGGCAAAACCTGGATTAGCCACCGTGAGAGCAAACTACTGGACTTGATGGACCATTGGTCTTACCCAGTAAGGCTATTTTTATGTTCTTATATTTTTCCTCCTCTTTTTACTTACTTTCCTTACAAAATGATTTGTTGTCCTTACAATAGCTCCGTTCAGTTTTTCCCACTGCTTTCCTACTTCTTTTAGATGTTCCCAACCAGACAACTCCTTGACGTATTTCCCTATCTGAACAAAGTTAGTTGTGTTTTTTTTAGTTTAGTACCTTTGCTTTTGAGTGAACCCTTTTTATACCTGTCTTAATATTAAACCACTCAAAACCCTAAAAAAAGGCCAACAGTAGAACAAAAAGATCCCAGCTTGCTCACAAATAGAGACGAAGACTCTATATCTCAAGTGCCCAAAGCCAGCAACCAGAGCATATCATGGTTACTAGGCTTATAACAGGGCTATCTGTGAGCAATATCTGAATTACGAAATTGTATACGCATTAACTTATGCTGTATAGTACTTATGCTGTATGGTACTTAGCTCGGGTCAAATGTAACGCCCGGCTTTCCTCCCAACGGAAGATCTCCGTTTCGCTCTTATTAGAGTACTAAGAGCTTCTTCAGGATAGTAGTGTTTGGCGATCCTCAATACACAAAACCACGGTGATAAGAGCTGCGGGTATAAATATTCAATAATTGCTTAACAAAATGCTGTCCTGAAGAAGCTGTTAGTACTCTGATAAGAGCGAAACGGAGATCTTCCGTCGGGAGGAAAGCCGGGCGTTACATTTGACCTGAGCTAAGTATCATACAGCATAAGTACTATACAGCATAAGTTAATGCGTATACAATTTCGTAATTCAGATATTACTCACAGAGAAAATAAGACGGTTATCAATGATAGCCCTGTTATAAGCCTAGTAACTATGATATGCTCTGGTTGCTGGCTTTGGGCACTTGAGATATAGAGTCTTCGTCTCTATTTGTGAGCAAGCTGTGTTCTTTTTGTTCTACGGTTGGCCTTTTTTTAGGGTTTTGAATAGCTATACTACTGATTGATTTTGACTGTTTAATATTAAACCACAACATGTGGTGATGACTGGATGCCAGATGATCACCCATTGTAACATCAGAAATCTTTTCCCTGTTTATAAGTACTAAGGGCCGAATTATCAAAACTCTCCAGTAAAATTTGGCGGGTTGATGTAGTGGGAGTGATTTTTCTTTTACTGGTGATTCAACATAATAGCATACAAATTATATGCAAGCTATTTGTGCTGAGAATCACCAGTAAAGGGGGGGGGAGGAACTTGCCTGGCGCTTGCTCAGAAGAGTAATCGCTAGGTTCCAGCTCTTCCCTCCTGTCAAGGCTGCTCTTCCTGCCCCGATCAATATCTCTAGTTAACGAAAGTATATTATTGCATTCTTTATTTGGGGAAAAATGTTTAATAGTGTCTGTGTTCACTTATTTACAGACATTTGTGTTTTGTGTTTTGTCTTTTTTTTTTTTTTAATTCTCAGAGAGTCCAAACTGCTTTGCATGCAGTGAACTCTGGTGGGCTTTCCAATGAGGGCTCCTTGCTTCATGGCCAGAGCCCTGTTCTCAGAATTATTGTAGAAAACCTCTTCTACCCTGTTACTTTGGAAGTATTATATCAGGTAAGAGCATAAAAACTAAAGCCAGTCAAAAAGCTGATCAGCTGTGTATATCTATTTTTTTTTCTATATTTTTATTAGTGATAAAGAGCTACTAGTCATATGTAATACTTTGCAGAGACATGTCACTACTTCTTGAAACTTACATGTGTGGAGTCTGGCTGTTTTTTTCAACTACCATATTTTTGGCTCCATAAGAATCACTTTTTGTCCCCAAAAAAGTGGGTGGAAATAAGGGTGCATCTTATGGAATAAATACCACAACAACCCCCCCCCCCCAGTACCTGTTTTTAATCCCAGCATACCTGTTCTTGATCCTCGGAGGGGCTTTCGGCTTTGATGTTGTGTAACAGCTTGCTTCTGCAGGTCGTTGGCCTTGCTTCTGCAGGTGCGTTTGGGTTCGGATGCCGGTCAGCATGGGGGCGGATGCCAGAAGTATGGCTCGCCGTGCCTCCATGGGTAATTCAGTCTGGGCTGCCTTCGGGGGTGGATCGGACAGGTGTTGCATGCGGGCCTCACTCTGCTGCTGGTGTGCTACATTAGCGGCCGGTGGGGAACATGTGTGCTGCGTTAGCGGCCGGTGGGGAGCGTAACAAGTTGGATCGGCATCCCAGTAGGTAACGGCTCCTGGGTCAGCGTTTGGAGCTGCTCGTCGAGTGATGGCAGGGAGCTGGGGTTCGAGGGGGGAGTCCTGGAGTGGGTAGTCGGGTGGAGAGTGTTGGACACAGTCCAGCTCGTGGAGTATGGCTCCTGCCGTTTCCTGACCGCCGGTGCTGAAGAGGTGCAGCACGTAGCTTTCGCGGGGTCTTATTGTGGGTGTCCACTCCTCACACCTGCTGTCAGGGTTGGTGCCTCCTCCAGGGGAGGGTCTAGCTTAATTGGAGGCAGGGTGGAGGTGCAGTAATATGCTGGGCAGGCAGGTGACCCATTGTGCTGTGCGGGTTTCTGCTTCTCTTCTTTGCCGGGTTTAAAAACAGGTACGGGGGGGCCTGTGTGCCCTGTCCCTGCTTACCACCAGAGGGGGGGACAGGGTACAGAGCCTGGCAGGGAGGGGGTCAGGGTACAGAGCTTGGCAAGGAGTATGGGTTTGGGTGCAGAGCTGGAAGGGAGAATTTGGTTTAGAATGGGGTTTTTTTTCTTGTTTTCCTCCTCCTAATTTAGGGTGTGACTTATGATCAGGTGCGTCCTATGGAGTGAAAAATACAGTAGTTGCCTTTTCCCTTTTATTGTTTTTGTTGGGGGGGAGGGGTTTGTCTGATTTTTTTTAAAAATAAAACCTTTCCCCTTCTTGGTTTTCTAGAAATACTGAGTTTACACATAGCAGATACCATCTTGACATTCTGTGGGATTTCTAAAAATGCCCATGGCGGGGTGGGAATTGGTCTCTGTAAACACCCACTACAACTGGGGCCAGATCCAGATGTGGCCAACCACTTCCATGTGGAGAAAGATCTACCTGAGCAAGGTAGTACCACAGCTTTAAAATGAAAGTTTTAAGATAGGCAGAGACATGCTGAGATGAGAAATAATAGTTTCCTCATCCTGAACAATACGAAAAGTGCTCGACTTCATGAGAGAGTGCCATCAAGAGGATGTCCCTCAGTGCTCCAATGCAAGGACAAGTCCAAAATAATTGCTGATTCTGAACATGAAAGAACACAATGCAAGGACTCGGTCTCTGCCTTGAATGAATTATTTGTGCCATTTGCATGTTCTTTATCAGCCTCTGTGCATTGGTGACCTCCTTTGCTAAAGACAGCCCTATGATGGAGACAACCAATCACTGTGCATAAATTTTTGGTACAGAGAGACAAGTTATCTGAACAGAGTACCTGTGCATAGAACACCGACACAAAAAGCTCTAGAAAAGAGATTTTATGTGCCAAAGGCACCTCAAAGATATCCCTAAGCACAAATTGCAGTTTATGAGGGTGGTTTGAAAAGTTCAGTAAAAGAAAACAAGTTAAACAAATATTTTTAAAATTTGACAAATCTATTTTTCCAACGGTATGGAAAAACTGGACATTCACTGGACTAAGTATATAGCCCTTGATGTAATAAGATATGTTGAGAAATATAACTGGTATTTAAAAAATATTTGTTTAACTTGTTTTTTTACCAAACTTTTCAAACCACCCTTGTACTTTCATCTCTGATGCTATGGTACTCAGTCATCAAGAAGAATGTAAATCTCAACAATCTGTGCAACAAGAGATAGTAACTGGTGGGTCAGTATTAAAATTCTATATTGGCATTCTTTTAAATGCCACCCATAGCATATAATATGTTCCAGATATTTTGTGCCAATTAATATCCAAATAGTAGCACCAAATATTTAGTTATGCTACCAACTTTCAAAGTTATCTGGATAATGATGATATTCAGTTCTTCTATCTGGAAAACTTGACGGCAATGTTTCTGTCCTAAATGGTCTGCGTAGTTGTCCAGACAGCGGTGCCAAATATTGCTTTTATCCAGGTAGTTTCTTGCTCTGCCCCACACCATTCTCGATTAATGCTGCTGAAAATTGATGGATGGCCTAAGTAAGCAGCATATTAATCTATTTTGTTTAAAAGGGATACTGGCTATGTTCACTGGATTTAAAGAATCCAACCTAAAATAAAGCACCTCTGGTTTGTAATAGGGAAAGAACATCTTCAGCAGCATGTCCTTCTCCACTTCTGTTCTCAGAATATGCTAGCTGTAGTAGCTTCAAGGTAAAATATCCCCAAACATCCATATCTCCAGTCTCCAGTGGTCACATTGAAGCATACTGGAACAGCTGTCAAAGGAACTGAAAACTTTTGTTTTCAGTCTGTTTGTTTCATAATAAGTATACACAGCAATATTTAAATGTTATAAATAGAAAGCATTTCACTGTTTGTTGAAAAAGAACTAATTTTTTTCTCTCAGATTTTCTCCAAGTTTGGAACGGTCTTGAAGATTATCACGTTCACAAAAAACAATCAGTTTCAGGCCTTGCTTCAGTATGCTGATCCTATTAATGCATATCATGCAAAAATGGTAAGAAAAGCAAAAAAAAATAGAAACTGGAATAATAATTCCTAGAAATGGAAAATTGCATGCTAAATGGTGTTTGTCTGAGCATTCACATCTACTATATTATTTACTGTAAGCATTATGACGCGTTCAAATGTTTTACTTTTCTGAAGTAAATGTTATGGTGCAAGATACCAGAGCCCAAGCAGCTTGTTCACTTGACAGAAAAGTATGCCCAATAAAAGAGAAAGAAAAATTGAATTTTTTTAATTGAAATTTGTGAAATTTACAAATCTGAAAATGGTCAAGAAAATCAAATATATAAAGAAACCAAAAAGTACCTATGGAGGAAGTACAGCCGACATGAAGGTATACAGATAAATGTATAGATAACAGCATTAAGTCTAGGAGACATGCGCACTTAGTCACTGGTCCCAAAACTCAAAAACCCTCTTTACTTATTTACTGATGAGATATACAGACTACTGAATGCTAAATGTACAGCACTGTGTACGCCCTTCAGTGCTGTAGAAATAATAAATAGTAGTAGCATCAGGGGACTGAAGCTCAGAACTAGAAGTGATTAATGTTTTTGTTGAGGTTTGCAGAATATTCTAATGGTTATAGGGTTGGCTTTGAAATCATTAGGTTATGCCACATTTAAATATATTTATAGTCCAACCTCGGTTTGCGAGTAATGTGGTTTGCAAGTGTTTGCAAGATGAGCAAAACACTTGAGCAAATCGTGCTTTGCAAACCGAGCGTTGACTCGATTTGTGAGGCCCCCCCCAGCGAACTGGCATCGCCCCCCCTCCCATGAACCGGCATCCCCTGCCCTACCAAGCACAAGCCCTTACCCCGATCTGGCACCGGCACGCAGTACCAACCCATAGGACGTGCCGGTGCCCAAAGATCCTGCCTCTTGCCTGGACTGGCGAGAGAGCGGGAGCCAGAAGGCCTTGAGCATGCGCAGATGCTCAAGGCCCAGTCCAGGCAAGAGGCAAGATCTTCAGGCACCAGCAGGTCCTGTGGGTTGGTGCTGCGTGCCGGTGCCAGATCGGGGTAAGGGATTGTGTTTGGGTGGGCGGGGGATGCCGGTTCGCGGGGGGGGGGCATTCAAGGGCAGGGGCAATGCCGGTTGTTGGGGGGGTGGAAGCACGCCGGAAGCGCGTCAGTGGCCTCAGGGGTGGGTGGTGAGGTGGAGCAGCGCCGGTGGCCTCGAGGAGGGGGAACAAATCAAGCAAGTTTCCCTTACTTCCTATGGGGAAACTCGCTTTGATATACAAGTACTTTGGTTTACGAGTATGCTTCTGGAATGAATTATGCTCTTAAACCAAGGTTCCAATGTTTTTATTTTTCATTTTATTTTATTAGGTATTTATATATCAAGGTTATCTAAGTGGTTTACAATCAGATGCTCAAGCATTTTCTCTATCTGTCCTGGTGGGTTCATAAACTATCTAACGTACCTGGGGCAGTGGAGGGTTGAGTGACTTGCCTAGGGTCACAAGGAGCAGTGCAGGGTTTGAACTCACAACCTCAGGGTGCTGAGGCTCTAGCTCTAACCACTAGGCCACTCCTTCCTCAATGTCATTTAAATGTCATTAGAAAGTCTGCAGCAATGCACAAGACAGCCCACTTTTTTTGACGCTGGAAAACTGGCGTGTGGTCCAGGAGAGCATTGAGGGTAAGTTAAAAGAAGAGGTGTCTAAGGGCATCCCCTTCTCTCCCACCAACCAATCATCCTATTCTAATGGACTTCCTGTGCATCCTCCCACCCCATAAAACTCCCAGTGTTCTGGTGGGTCCCTCCAGGCCCCCAGAAACCAAAAAAATTCCCAGTGGTCAAGTGGACATTACATTACATTAGTGATTTCTATTCCGCCAATACCTTGCGGTTCAAGGCGGATTACAAAAGAAGTTATCTGGCCATTTCCAGAGGAATTGAACAGAAGAGCAAGATGTTTCAGAGAATTGGGAAGAGTCTTGCGGTGTTAGTTTGTCTTCAAGGATTTCTTGAAAACCATGTTTTTTATTTCTTTTCTGAACGATTTGTAGTCTGGGGTCATTAAAAGTTAATTGGAAAGTTGGTGGTCCAGTTTTGTTGCTAGTGTGGCTAGAAGGCCATCGTACAGTTTTTTTTTTGTTTGACATCTCTAATTGGGGGGATGCGTGAACGGTTTGTGGGTTCTCCTGTGTCTGGTTAAGGTAGTTTGGATTAGGTGGTTGTTAAGGTAGGCTGGGCTGTCTCCATTTATGGTTTTAAACAGTAGGCAGTAGAATTTGAATTGTACTCTTGCTTGTATTGGGAGCCAGTGTGAGTCGAGGTATGCCACCGTGATGTGGTCGTGCTTCCTCAGTGAATAGATAAGTCTTAGTGCTGTGTTTTGAACTATTTGTAGTTGTTTTATCATGATTGCGGGGCAGGGGAGATAGAGTATGTTGCAGTAGTCTAGAACAGTGGTTCCCAACCCTGTTCTGGAGGACCACCAGGCCAATCGGGTTTTCAAGCTAGCCCTAATGAATTTGCATGAGAGAGATTTGCATATAATGAAAGTGACAGGCATACAGATCTGCTCCATGCATATTCATTAGGGCTAACCTGATTGGCCTGAAAACCTGATTGGCCTGGTGGTCCTCCAGGACAGGGTTGGGAACCACTGGTCTAGAAGACCTAGAACTAGGGACTGGACTAAGAGCTGGAATTGTACTCTGTCGAAGAATTTTCAATCTTGCAAGTTTCTCATGACCACGAATGATTTTTGAATTGTTTTGTTGATTTGTGATTGCATAGTACAGCATCTGTCTATCATCATTCCTAGTAGTTTTAGAGTGGGTTGTAAGGGATATGTGATTGTGTTTATTACTAGATTTGTTATGGTTGGGGTTTTATTATTTTCGAGGAGAATGAATTTTGTCTTGTCTGGGTTCAGTTTCAGTTTGTGATTTTTCATCCATGTAGCTATTGCTCCAAGTGTCCTGTATAGTGTGTCTGTCATGGAAGACGTTGGTTAGTCGAAAGGATGAATAATGACACCCTCTCCACCCAAAAAATAGCCTAGTTGCCCAGTAGATCCACCCACCTAACCTGATCCCTGGCTGACTAGGCTCAGCTAGGCCAAGCTCAACCCTCACCACCTAGTCACCAATGGCCCTGGTGGTCTAGTGGAATCCACCCCCCCAACCTCTCCACATAACTTGCAGGAGGAATGCCTTTTCTCCTGCCTCTGGGCCCGTCCTCTTTAAAATGATGGTGCCTGACTCCTTGCTGGTGCGTCCTAGGATGCACTGGATGGTGCTTAAGTACCGTATAAGGAGGGTTTTTTTTTCTTTATATGATTCTTAGGCCCCACCAGTGCATCTTCCCTAGGATGCACTGGACAGGATGGGGTGCCACCATTTTGAAGATGGCAGGCCCAGAGCAGGAGAAAGTGGCATGCTTTCTGCCTCCTACCACAAGTTAAGAGGAGGGGAGGGGGTGATTCCATTAGACCACCAGGGCAGGTGAAAGCTATGCAGTTAGGGTCTGGTGGGTAGGACTCCTGGCCCTCTAGGATATTCTTTTTTTGAAGAGGAGGCAAGGAGGAGTCCACTGGAGATTTTTTTAGGTTTTAGGGGGAGGTTCAGGAAGGGACTTAATGGCATGCTTCTTTTTGTGTTTGACTTTTCTATCAGTGCCTGAGCTAATTAGTGCTCAGGCACTTTACAGGAAAGTTGGCCTAGAGCAGTGGTCTTCATTCATTTTTAAGCTGGAGCTACTTTAGATCCAATTGATCTGAAAGAGAGCTGCAACTATTTCCCCATGCAAGGCTGTAGCACTGCTGACCAGTGTGCGTCAGTGATAATCTACCCCACCAGCCTGTCTTCAAACTTTTATTGTGTATATCCTGAAGGAGATAGGCATTTTCAGATGCAATTTTTCATTTACTGAGAAATGACTCTCCTTCAAACATGTGGCTTTTCTTCACATCCTTTCCTCTTTTTGTCATGAGCTTGGGTAGAGAGGCAAAGAGTAACAGAAAAACAGCCAGAATGATGAGGGCTTCAGGGGTTGCCATTTCCCCCCAAGCCTTGCATTGAAGAGTAATGTTTGATTGTTTGTTTATTTCTCACCTGCCCTTATCCAGGGCGAGTTACATATTAACATAAAAAAATAAAAAATTTACATTTATCATACAAAACACTTCAGAGACACACTATAACTGGCCTAGAGTAATGAGAAGTAAATTACTGCTGCAATTTTAACACAGCATAAATTTGCATGCTCAGTGTGCTGATTTTTCTGCACTAAATTCATTGTATAGTTCTCTCTACTGTGAATCTTTTGAGCATCCTTCTGCAGGAGTGTATGAAATTATTTACAGATCAATGTAGAAAAAGTTCAAGGAGAGGTAAAGATTCTTATAGTTCCATTTACATATTAATGTAGAAAAAGTTCAAGGAACGATAAAGATTCTTATAATTCCTAATAGTTATACCTATACTTAACGAAAGCAAACACAGTACGTTTAATTTAACACACGCTTCAATTAACTAATTAAACCCAGATACATACATAAATGTGATTACAGAACTTTCACTTACAACCTGCAGATGGCAGTGTAGTCTTCCCACTTTCAGTGGTAATTGAATGAGACAGATTTGGTTATGGAACTGATTTGCTGAGTCCCTGCAAGGCCTTATATATGGTTTATCAGTCTTATCCTTCAAATCATGATAGCATCGTGGATGGGCACTTGCCAGGGGGCAATAATTGTTGACAGAAACCTGCCAACCATGTGGAACCCTACTATGTCAGCCCCAGATATCCCAAAATAGAATGCAATACCCCTTCTTCAAAGTTGTCTTGCAGCATTCAGTCACTGCAGATTGTGTTCTTGGCTCAGAATCATAGTTCTTGTCCTTGGTTGATGGAATGCTGAAAGTCTTTTGATGTAGAGAATCCATGTGATGGCACAGGCATCTGATACAGGTTTGGTCAGATTAAGGTCTGTGATGCCCATATTAAATTATGAGAAGGTATTGAACAAAATGTCTTGCATCTTATGTTAAATATTTTTATTGAAGAAGACAAACAGTCCAACAAATATTAAAGATTAACAGTATCAATGCCCAATAGAGCCCCTCACTACATAAAAAATATGAGGCAACACATTAATATCTGGTCCACAGAGTAAAACAAAGGAAGAGCAACAGGCTATTAGATAGATTGTGAGCCCTCCGGGACAGATAAGGGTAATGCTTGAGTGCCTGATTGTTAACCGCTTAGATAATTTTGATAGGTGGTATATAAATACCTAAAAATAAATAAGTATACACTTCTTCCTCCATATTCACGGTTTCCGTATCTGCGGATTTGCTTATTTGCCAGAAATATGATGTTGCAGTAGTCCAATGTACTCAAGATGGAAGCTTGTACGAGTAGTCGAAAGGATGATTCATCGAAGAATTTTTTGACGGTGCGGAGTTTCCATAGAGTTGAGATACATTTTTTGAACATTAGATCTGTATGCTTTTCTAGGGTTAGATGTCTGTCAAGGGTAACTCCTAGTATTTTTATAGATTGTGCAATTTCGTAATCTCTGCCATTCACGTGAATCTTGTCTTTTATCTATTCATTGGGAGAAGCCAGGAAAAATTTAGTTTTTTCTGTGTTCAGTTTGAGTTTGAAGGCCTTCATCCAAAGTTCTATTTGGTTTAGGGTATTGGATAGGAGATTAATGAAATTCGGCGACAAATCAGATAGTGGTAGCACAACAGTGATATCGTCAGCGTACACGTGGAAGTTGAGATTTAAGCTCTGTAGCAAGTGTACCAATGAGATGAGGTAGATGTTGAAAAGGGTCGGTGACTACGGGAAGCCCTGGGGTAGTCCGCAGTTGTTATTCCAGCTGAAAGAGAGTTTGTCTTCTTTGAATATTTGATAGGATCTGAGTTTGAGAAATCCCCGGAACCAATTGTGAATGTTTCCTGTGATGCCTATTGATTCAAGATGGTTCAGCAAGATGGAGTGGTCAACTAGGTCGAACGCACAGCTTAGGTCCAACCTTAGTCCAGACTAACTTCCCTCTACCCCATTTTGGTTTAGCCAGGATCATGGCAGTTATTACAAACCCTCTTCTTAGAGACATGATCGTGGCAGCTAGAGAGACCCACATATGAGAATATGCTGCCTGCTTGTCCTCAGGTAAAGCATAGTTACTCACCTGTAGCAGGTGTTATCTGTGGGTAAGCAAGCACAGCCCTCTCTTCTCCCTTAGTTGGCTTCTTAGCTTTGTTACTGAACTGAAGATCCTGTGAGCAAGAGATGGGTGGGAAGGCACTCGTGCATGCACAGTGCAGGCAGTCTCGAGATTTTTAAAGTGACAGTACACTGTTGTACTGTCCGTACTGAGCTCCATGGATGATGTCACCCCACATCTCAGAATATTTACCTGCTACATGTAAGTAATTATGCTTTTCTGTTCCATACTGGTGTAATTTATAAAATGCACATGGGCATTGAAATTCCATCCTTGTTTCACCCAAGCGCTCTCAGGAACACCTGTAATATAAGTATGCATAATCTTGTCGCCAAGCATATACACATGTAAGCACTGAGCAATTTTATAAAAGGCCATCTCCCCCATTTAAACAGGCCTTACATGCAGAAGGAGGTATAAAATGAGGGAAAATCTCTGGGTTGTTGCAAATAAAGATTTATGGTGTGCAGATCCCAATAGTAGAAGATATAAGCCTAAAGGAGCAGAAGGAAACCGCTCCTTAACCATTACCCCCTTACAAGAAATACCATGGGAAAATTTGTTTCTGATGTAATATGTATCATCTGAATATCTGTTTCTGTGCAAGAAAATTTTTATAATTTACTTTTATTCAACTGCTATATTTTACAGGCTCTAGATGGCCAGAATATCTACAATGCTTGTTGCACTCTTCGTATTGAATTTTCCAAGTTAACAAGCCTTAATGTAAAATATAATAATGACAAAAGTAGAGATTTCACTCGCTTTGACCTCCCTTCTGGAGATGGCCAACCATCACTTGATCCCACCATGGCAGCTGCTTTTGGTAAGAGAACCTCATTTCCTCTGTAAACAAATGAAATCGATAGATTGATAATTCTTCTGTTTGTCGTATCCTGTAATTGGGATCTGCAAACGAGTAGAAGCAGCATCGGCATACTATTTTTGACTCGGTGCTGATTTATAGGTTCATATACTTATATATTTATAGGTTCATATACTGTTCATATTCAGATATCTAAACTTTGAATCACCTGTGTCTAGTTGGCTTGACTATTAATACCTCTAGAGAAATAAAAGTTATAATTGTTTTAACATTTCAACTTTGATATAACACTAAGCAGGATGCATCCAAGTGGTTTTCATTAAAAGTATTGAAAGTTTGGAAGAGAAAGACAACATAAACACACATATGCACATAAGAAGGTCTAGATTGAACATAAATTTGCAATCGCCATGCTCTGTTATTGGGAAGAATTTGACAAAAAACATGTAAAATCTAATTGTCATTTATACCAGTGGTTCCCAACCCTGTCCTGGAGGACCACCAGGCCAGTCGGGTTTTCAGAATAGCCCTCATGAATATGCATGAGAGAGATCTGCATATAATGGAGGTGCCAGGCATGCAAATCTGCTCCATGCATATTCATTAGGGCTATCCTCAAAACCCGACTGGCTTGGTGGTCCTCCAGGACAGAGTTGGGAACCACTGATTTAGACAATTGCCTCCCAGTTATTTTAAAATCAGCTCCTTTGAAATTCAGAAGAGATGTGTTTGATTGGATTACAATATTACTGCAGAATAGTGAATTTCTGACAAATTTAGGCTATATTCTAATTATACCCATAACCAAGAATTCAAGAGTCTTTATCTCTCATTAGCAATTATCATCCAATTGCAACTATTACTTTCTTTATAAAAATAATGGAGGGACTAGTGAGCATTGGGTTGAGAAATTATCTAGATAGATTCTCAGTCTTACATCCATCCCAATCCGGATTTCATACACTCTATAGCACAGAGACTGTACTAATGCCACTGTTAGACCATCTTCACCAGCTGTTCAGCATAAGTAAAAGTGCCTTAGTTCTTCATTTTTATCATGAGTCCTTACAGAGATGTCTGGATGCTAGAGGAATATCAGGACATGTTTTCCTATGGTTTAAAGGTTTCCTAGAGAGTTGTACCTATTGAAAAGATGAAAACTATTCATTTAAATGGAGAAATACATGTGGAGTGCCATAGGGATCATCTCTTTCTCCAACACTGTTTAATCTTTATCTAGCTTGTTTAGGAACACAATTAGCTTCCTTTAAAATCATACACTTTAGCTATGCGGATGATATAACAATTGTAGTTTGATCCTATCTTTATCAGCAGATACTCTACAATTTATCTCTTCTATAATTCAGACAATGGACTACTGAATGAAGGATTTTAAACTCAAATTCAACCCAGACAAAACTAAAATCTTCCTGGCTTCACCTTCCAATAAGATCACAGAGAACACTATAAAGTTGAACAGCATTACATACTCTATTATGTCATTTATAAAAATTTTAGGGGTTTAATCGATGCTCAAATTAATGCACTAGTTAGGAAAACTTGTTTTATACTATGGAAATTGTGATTGATTAGGGCATATTTTGATCCTTCCTCATTTAGAGTACTGATACATTCATTGATTTTGAGTTTCTTGGATTATTGTAACATCATTTATCTAGCCTCCAGTAAAAAGAATTTCAAAAGGTTGCAGATCATTCAGAATATGGCTGTTCAGTTGATTTTCAACTTGAAAAAATTTGATCATGTAACTTACATTGGCTCCCGATTGAGGCAAGAATATTATTCATGCTAGAGTGTACCTATTACAAGACATTGTTTGGCCTTATACTTGATTATATTATTGATCTCTTTAAATTTACTGACAGAAAGACCTAAATTCTGTAAACTGCGCCTAACTTTAGGCGTGGTTTAGACGTCCGATTTAAGTGGATAATGAGCCATTTAAGGGTCGTAAGCGTTAATTGGGACTTAGACGGAGGTAGGCGTCAGATAGGCGTTCTCAGAACATAGACGTGAGTTTAGGGAAAACTCACGTCTAAGTTTGTAGATGTGGGCGTGGTTAAGGATAGGCACCACATAGACGCTATTTAGGCGGCAGACCGCGTCTAAAATGTAGGTGAAGGAAAAGCTGGTCTAAGTGTAGTTTTTGTGTCATTTCAATGCAGTTTCAGTTTTCGTAGCGGGAGATTTCCTATAGACGCAAGTTAGGCGTGCTTTCCGCTTCTGTAATGATATTTCCTATAGTGAGTTTGAATATAGTAGATGGGCACCAAGTTTCTCCCCGCCTGAGTGCAATTTACAAATACTTGAGCTATTGGAGATTCCCAAGCCCTGCCACCTGAAGACATCTTCCTTCAGTCTGGCAACCCAAAATCTCCAAGCTTTGCAGCCAATGGCAGTATCCTCAAGCTGCTACTGTTTTCATGCATGCATGAAAGCCAAGGTGGGGGGGAGGAGGGAAGGCAGCAACTCTGCAGCTGCCAGCTGCAGAACTTGGGAAGTTGGAGGGGAGGAGGTGGCCATCATTTGGTGAGGCTTGGGGATCCCTACTAGCTACAGCAGGGGAGATGTTCAAAAAAGCAGTAATATTTACTCTGACTGAACGATCCACCATGTTGCCACTGACAGCTGATGCAGTATCCCCGCTCTGATGAGGCCATTGTTCACATTAAATGCATGTTTTGTCATATTTTTATTTTAATGTAAAAAAAAAAAATTTTTGTCAACAAGATGATATCTGGTTTTATTTAATGTTAGTAGCTAGTTTAAACCGACTCCTAAAAACATGGTTTTTAAAATGAAATTTGGCTCTCAAAAGAAATCTTAATCGTTGTACTGCTGATCTTGGCTCTTTTGACTACCACTGGCCTAGGGCAATGATCTTCATTGCAAGAGCTGTGAGCCAGTGGTGGCATGTTGGGCCTGTGCAAAATATTTCCCCCACGAATCCATCATTCTTTGTTTCCAGTGCTTCAGTCCTGTACTTTTTGGGTCGTGGATAGGGTTACCAGACATCTGGAAAAACCCAGACATATCCTCTTTTTAGAGGACTGAATGGGTGCCCGGATGGAGTTTCCAAACCTCAGCAGTTATCCGGGTTTTGGAAAGCTCTGGCTCTGTGTGAAGGGCCTCTAAGCATGCGTAGATGATGTCACACTTGTCCTCACATGCTCAGAGGCCCCGGGGCATGGCCCAGAGGTCAAGAATAATGAGACGAGGCTTTCGGGGGCGGGCTGAAGGCGGGACAAGGTGTGGACAGAGCCAAGCATCTGAGATTTTGCAAAGAAAAATATGGTATCCCTAGGCGTGGGCAGAAGGGAAAGCTTCTGGGACCGCCAAAGGCTGTGTGTTTACTTCGTTCACCCTGTCTGCGGCCCAAAAGAGTGCAGGACTGTAGCACTGGAAATAAGAAGTGCTGAATTCCAATGGGGGTTGGGGGGAGGGAAAGAAGATGCCAGACCTCTGTTGGAAGAAAAAAAGGGAAGGAAAGGAGAATGACAGAGAGAGGAAGGAGATGGTGCACATGGATGGAGAGGAGGGAAAGACATGAAAAAGTAGACAGATTGAGAAGGAAGCAGAAAAATGGAAAACAGTTGACTGTTAAAGTTAATGCCAAAGATGGATGTAGGGCAGAAAATGAAGGAGAGAAAAACAGCAAATAGAGAAGGTCCTGGAAACAGTTAAGAACACAGACAGAAGGAAGTGCAGCCAGAGCCTGGGAAAAGATGATTAGAGAAATAAAATCACCAGACAACAAAGGTAGGAAAAATAATTTTATTTTCAATTCAATTTCAATTCTGCTGTCTATATTTTGCACTGTTCAAGAAGAAATGCATTTCTCTCTATTTCTCTGGTGATGTACTACATGCAGAGTCTGGCGTCGTGAGTTTCAGTTGTGTATATTAGGACTTTTACTTTGTGGTTCTGTATTTGTATAGGGTTTATTATGTTGCCAAGTGTTCTGGAAGGAACGAATGTTGACAAGCGCTATTGGCGTCATGGCCCCAAGTAGTAAGATTTGGCTCTCCTTCAGCCTTTTTGGACACAAAACGGCCCTCACTTAAAAATTTGTGAAGACCACTGGCCTAAAATCTAAAGGGGATAGGCAGGGGAATAATTACCATCACCATTAGGTCCAGTGTTCTCCTGAGTGCTTTTAGCCGGGCGCTCCGCCCAGCAAATTTACATTACCTCCCGGCTGTCATCTGCCGAATCCTGCTGCCACCACTGCTTAACGCGCAGCCTGAAGAGCTGCCGAAAGATTCCCGCCGGACTTTAAACAAAACAAAACCCAGCAAGTGACTCAAACCTGGCTTCCCTCCGAAACCGGAAGTTACGTCGGGGGGTGGTAGGGAAGTGAGAGGAAGAGGGAAATTACGGTGAGCTCTGGTATGAAGGGAAAAATACACTCATTAAGTCCTTGTATGATACAGGTGAAGCGTAGTAAGTCCTTTGGAAAAAAGGTGAAGAAACCAGACCTCAAATGAGGAAAAAAAACCCTTTCTTCTCTCCTGCTCTAACAATTCAATATATTAATAAACTAAAAAGACATTTCTGACTACACTTGCCAACTGTCACGTACTGGTTGGGAAATAACCTGCTAGCCTAAGCGAAACTTATGAAGAGGAACAAACCAGCAATACTTGACTCTTTTTGCATGGCAACAGAGCCTCACACCTGTTATGATGAACACATCTCATGGTCAAGAATAGAATTCTCGAGAATTGCATTTAGAAAGACGTGTCATGTGATAACAGGGTGGAGGGATGAGGCTCAGAAGTTGCTGATATGGTAGATTAAAGGGACACTTGCGGGAAAAGGATAGGCCTTATGGTAAACTGAACAGACGTATAGCGTGACATAAATGTATAAACCAATAAATGAATTTACAGATGTAATGACGTGTAAGAAAAGAACCAATAAAGATTCATCATGTAACTTAGACCAACGTGGTGTTGACCACCAAGAAATGTATAAAACCAGGCCTTTAAGCGGAAGTGAACTAGAACAGACATCAGAGGATCCTCAAGCCTGAAGATCACATTCTGTTATTCTATATGCTGAATGATTTATTCTTGTAAGCTGTTAATGATTTGTTAATAAATATACTTATTGCTTGATACCAGTATATAGAGTGTGAGGTCTCTATCTCGGTGTAGGCTCCGACAGCGGCCTACTTCAAAAGAGAAGCTGGCACGGACCATTAGAGCCCCGGAGCATGCAGGAGATAGGCCAGTCACAGAGGGAAGCTTACTTGCTCTTGCTTACTTCGGGCCTTTCTCGTTGCCGGGTCCTGCCTATTTTCTGTTTCCGCGAAGGCAGGACCCGGCAACGAGAAAGGCCTGAAGTAAGCAAGAGCAGCAAGTTGTAAGCTTCCCTCTGTCGCTGACCTTTGGGAGATAGGTCAGCGACGAAGGGAAACTTGCAACTTGCCTTTGTCTGTAGCGAATCTGCTGGGTGTGTGAGACGGGGGGGGGCGTGGGTGAATGGGAGGAGAAATGCTGCTGTACCCAATTAGAGGGGGAGGGGGGAAGAGAAATGCTGGTGCTTCTGCTGTACCCAATAGGGGGAGGGGGAAGAGTCATGCTGCTGCACCCAATTAGGGGGGAGGATGAAGAGAAATGCTGCTTCTGCTGTACCAAATTGGGGGGAGGAAAGAGAAATGCTGATGATACTGCTATACCCAATGGGGGGAGGGGAAGATAAATGCTGCTGCACCCAATTGGGGAGGGAGAAGGAAGATCAGGAAAAGGAGGAAAGAGATGCAAAGACCATGGGAGGGAGCGAAAGGAGATACCATAACATGGAGTGGAAGGGAGAGATGTCAGGGCATATGGGGGGGGAAGCAGGGCCGGATTAAAGGATAGGCCCAGTAGGCACAGACCTAGGGCCTGAAATGGTCAGGGGGGGCCCGCCAGTGCTGTTCTTTGGGGCCTCACCCTTGCTGGATTCACTGGCAGCAGCAGCAGCCTCATCATCATCCTGGGCGCTCCCCCCAAACCCGATCCGACCTCCTATTTCTCCCTCCTTCCCTCATCAGTGACATGCCAGAGGGAATCACAGCAGGAGAAAGCCCTGAAGCAGCCTGCTTAGAGTAGAGCAGTGCTGTTTAAAGTCTCATGATGGGAGGGAGGGAGAGATAGGAGGGTCGTGGGGGGGGGGAGAGTAGCAGTGCCCGGGTGCACTTCTTCAGTGCACTTCATGAACTTCTTCAGCTAGCAACAGCATTTACAATTCATTGCTGTTGCCAGCTTCAGGCCTTCCTCTCTGCCGGGTCCTGCCTACTTCTGTTTCTATGAAGGCAGAGACAGAGAAGAAGGCCCGAAGCTGGCAACAGCAGCGAATTGTGAATGCTGCTGCCTGAAGAAGTTCATGACGCCAGGCCTTGGGTAACAGAAGGAGGAAAGGGAGCAGAGGGGGAGAGACTTGCTGCACCCAACTGGAAGGAGAAAGAAGATGAGGGAGGGAATGAAACGAGATGCCAGGAATTGGAGGGAAGGAGGAAAGTATGCCAGACCAAGGGAAAAGGAAGGGGGAAAGGAAGGAGAAGATGTCAGAGCATGGAGGGGGAGGGAGAGATGAAGAAAAGGAAAGAAGTGAGATGCCAGAGAATCAGGGAAGGAAAGAAACCAGACTGGGGTGTGAAGGAAAGAAAGGAGAAGAGAGAGTTGCCAGAGCATAGAGGATGGGGTGTTGACAGAAAGAGAAAAATGGAGAGGTGGCAGAGCTGAAATCAATCATATACAAAGGAGAAGAGAAGGGGCATAGGATAGACAGTTTATTGAAGGAGCATAAAAAGAGGTAAGATGCCATATGGAACGGGGAGAGGGCGGGCAGTGGATGGAAGGGGCTGATGCTGCATGGAAGACAGAGCGGACAGATGCTGGCTAGAAAGAAGAGTGAAGACGATGATTAAAGCAGAAACGACAAAAGGTAGAAAAAAATTTTTTTGTTGCTTTACGTAGAATCAAGTAGTATTGTATCTATTGATTAACGTTTATAAATAGGAAATGGAAATAAGGCAGTTTTTTGGGGACTAAATCCCTTTCCTCAGGTCAGGACAGGATACCATAACAGCAGGGGTGCCCAAATGGTCGAGCGCGATCGACCAGTAGATCGCAAAGGCAATGTGAGTCGATCATGTTGCCTTGGCAATCTTTTTCTTCCTGCCTCCCTGAGCCAGGCCAGGCGCGTACAAGCGCCGGACTCACAAGACTTCACCTCCGACGTCAATTCTGACGTCAGAGAGGAAGTTCTGGGCCAGCCAATCGCTGCCTGGCTGGCCTGGAACTTCCTCTCCGACGTAAGAATTGACATCAGAGGTGAAGTCTTGTGAGTCCGGCGCTTGTACATTCCTGGTCTGGCTCGTGAAAGCAGGGAGAAATCGGCATGGTGGCTTAGGGGGTAGGGAAAGAATCGGGGAAGTGGAGAAATTGGCGAAATGGCTTGGGGGGGTAGGGGGAGAGAGAAAGAAAGAGAGACAGAAAGAAAAGGGGAGGGGCAAAAAGAAAAAATATTGGATATATAGTCAGAAGAAGGAAGTGCAAACAGAGACTCATGAAATCACCAGACAAAAAGGTAGGAAAAATGATTTTATTTTCAGTTTAGTGATCAAAATGTCTGTTTTAAGAATTTATATCTGCTGTCTATATTTTGCACTATGGCCCCCTTTTACTAAACCGTAATAACGGTTTTTAGCGCAGGGAGCCTAAGAGCAGCGCAGGGCATTCAGTGCATCTCCCTGCTCTAAAAACCAGTATTGCGATTTAGTAAAAAGGGAGGGGGTATATTTGTCTATTTTTGTATAGTTGTTCCTGAGGTGACATTGCATAGAATCGTCTGCCTTGACCTCTTTGAAAACCCGCGGAATATAAATGATAATTAACATTTTCTCTGCGTACAGTGTGCTTTGTGTTTTTTTTAAAATTTTATTGTTGGTAGATCATTTTGACTTGGTCATTTTAAAAGTAGCTTGCAAGCCCAAAAAGTGTGGGCACCCCTGCTGTGGAGCCATTTCTTGTATGACTGGATGAGCTATATTTATCTTTTTTTTTAGTTGTTTAAATTCATGCAGAAATAAATGGCTAGATTGAACCTAATGACTTCATTAATGTCTTTCCCTTTTTTAAACCTCTATACCATTTGAAAGAGGGCAAATACTTCTTAAATTTAGTAAAAATATTCTGGCACAAGTGTCAAACCTTAAAAAAGGAAGTCATTGAGCATTGGAAAATAATAATAATAATTAACTAATAAAAATAGTATACATTTAGTATACATTTAGGGCTCCTTTTACTAAGTTACGATAGTGGTTTTAGTGTGCGCTTAGCACGCGGAGGAATTGCCATGCGCGCTAGATGCTAACGCTAGCATTGAGTTGGTGCTAGTTTTCCCACATAGCGCAGGGGTTTGCGCGCGCTAAAAATGCTAGCGCACCTTAGTAAAAGAGGGGGTTAATTTTCCCCACCACCAAATTTCCCCATCCCGCCCCACCTGGCTACTTTTTCATGCCACCCAGCAGGAAAAAATTTCTGGGGAGAACACTGAGGTCTAAGGGATGAGTTAACAGATCTTGAGGAAGGAAGAGTTGCAACACTAAGGGGTCCTTTTATTAAGATGCGCTAACGATTAGCGCATGCTAAATGCTAAGGCATCCATTATATTCTAAGGGTGCTTAAACATTTAGCACGCTAAATTGGTTAGCGCACCTTAATAAAAGGACCCCTAAGTATTTGTGAGAAGGAGCAGCACCAACAGCTGAAAGCTAAACTGTTACTGGTCCTTGTGAGATTTTGATTTCTGCCTCAGCTGATCTTGAAGGATAGCTGCAAGAACTTGAAATGTGAACAAAATAATCTTTCTGAAAAGGCTTTTATTTATTTAATTGATGTAAGAACAGCACTGCCTTTTCCACCAATCAAACCTATGCAAAATACAGAAGATGGATAGAGTATTCCATTTTGAGGGCATGCAAATAACTGATTCATTTATTATAATTTTTCAGAGAAACTGCTGCAATACAAATCGGAGCAAAAGATATTTGTTCTTTTCTTCTTTGGGATTGTTTAGCCCTTATCCTGCACAAAGTGCCTGTATGCCTCCCCCACATTATGTCTGCTATCTAATTTATTACTGAAATTAAGGAAGATAAATCTTGCCTGGCACTAAATAAAATATTTGCAAGATCTTCAGGATGCCTAGAGCCCAGCAAGTAACATACATGATTTCTTTTAGTTTATCGCCACCCATCTAAACAGCTCAGAGCAAGGGCAATGACAACATAAATCATAAAATACAATTTACCTGAATATCAAAGGGCAAAACTATATAATAAGACACATGAAAATATAAATCAAAGATTTATATTGTGGGAAAGGCCTGTTCAAAAAAAACAAAAACTGGCTTTAGATTGTGAATGAGAGCCCAGAGCCCATTGCTCATGAGTCACATGTAATACAAGGACCATTCCACAATGGCAAAGCAATGCAAGGGAATAAGGGAAAGGGATTGGGACTTGTATAACTACAAAAAGGCAGTATACAACAACACTCAAAGCGGTAAACAGTACATTTTCACTATCTGTCCCGGTGGGCTCACAGTCTATCTAATGTACGTGGAGCAGTGTTGGATTAAGTGACTTGCCCATCACTCAAGCTCTCATCTTTAGGACCAGGAACATCTAAAAAGCAAATCCTGAAAAGAGCTCAGGGAGTTGGTTGAAGTAGAAAATTCCGTCAGTCTCTGGGTTAAGAATAAGTTACGTTTTTAAAGCTGTTCTTAAATTGGATTTGTAAGTAATTCAGAACTTATAGATTTTAAGATTCTTGTTGCATACCTCTGCTCCCAGCTGACAAAAAGGCCAACTTTCCTCTAAGGTACAACATGCATAACCACACACTGTGCTTAATGTGGCCACCTATCACTCCTGAATCTGCTGCAGGAGAACTATAAGAGTCTATGTCACTGGAAATACTGTTCAGTGAAATCAAATGAAGTCATACATAAGTTGGATGTCTGTAACTCGGGGACTGTCTATATAGGCAATCTTTCTCTAGGTGAACTAGAAGCTCCCATAGAACAGGAGCATAAAGCTAGGAATAGATTATTTTTGTCCATGGAACCTGATGAAGCAGTGTGAAATGCCGGCCACTATTGGCCGTGGTTTTCTGTTTTGAAGGAGCGTGGGATGAACACAGAGGATTTAGAATCCGAAAATAATATTAAATATTGAACTAAGGCCAGTACTGGGCAGACTTGAATGGTCTGTGTCTGTATATGGCTGTTTGGTGGGGAGGGCTTCAATGGCTGGGAGGGTGTAGATGGGCTGGAGTAAGTCTTAACAGAGATTTCAGCAGTTGGAACCCAAGCACAGTATAGAGTAAAGCTTTGATTTCTTGCCCAGAAATAGCTAAGAAGAAAAATTTAAAAATGTAAATTGAATCAGGTTGGGCAGACTGGATGGACCATTCAGGTCTTTATCTGCCGTCATCTACTATGTTACTATGGTTTTTTTGAACGAGAAATTGCAACAGATTTGTCAGTTAAGTAAAAATTAGATGTTCAGATGATATTGCAAAGATTTAAAGACTGAAAATAGAGAAAAAGTGATTGCTGTACAAATGCTGTTTATTAATGGAAGTTTTTTTTGTGTGCGAATAATGAGAGCTGTGCCTAGCTCTTTAAGCTGATTTTAAACTTGGAACTCTTTGTGGCTTTTTCCTTCCATTTTTGTGGATAGTTTGGCTTATTTACACAGAGTGCCATTTTTTATTGTGTTGATTAAACATATAGGTTCTCTGATATCCTGAAGTTTAGGAGTAGTGGCATCTTTCTGTAGGGTCAGACTCTTTCAGTGGTTCATATATATTTGCTAGCTGCTTAGTCCTTTTCATAAGAACATAAGCAATGCCTCTGCTGGGTCAGACCTGAGGTCCATCATGCCCAGCAGTCCGCTCATGCGGCGGCCCAACAGGTCCAGAACCTGTGCAGAAATCCTCTATTTATACCCTTCTATCCTCTTTTCCAGCAGGAAACTGTCCAATCCTTTCTTAAATCCCAGTACCGTACTCTGCCCTATTACATTCTCTGGAAGCACATTCTAGGTGTCCACCACACGTTGGGTAAAGAAGAACTTCCTAGCATTTGTTTTGAATCTGTCCCCTTTCAACTTTTCCAGATGCCCTCTTGTTCTTTTATTATTTGACAGTTTGAAGAACCTTTCCTTCTCTACTCTCTCTATGCCCTTCATGATCTTATAAGTCTCTATCATATCCCCTCTAAGTCTCCTCTTCTCCAGGGAAAAGAGACCCAGTTTCTCCAATCTCTCAGCGTATGGAAGGTTTTCCATCCCTTTTATCAGACGTGTCGCTCTCCTCTGAACCCTCTCAAGTATCGCTATATCCTTCTTAAGGTACGGCGACCAATATTGGACACAGTATTCCAGATGCAGGCGCACCATCGCCCGATACAACTTCTTTCGTCCTGGTTGTGATACCCTTCTTGATTATACCTAGCATTCTATTTGCTGTCTTAGCGGCCGTTGCGCACTGTGCCGTCGGCTTCATTGTCATGTCCACCATTACCCCTAAGTCCCTTTCCTGGGTACTCTCATTCAATAACATCCCTCCCATCGTATAGTTGTACCTCAGGTTTCTGCTTCCCACATGCAGTACTTTACATTTCTCAACGTTGAACTTCATCTGCCATCTCGTCACCCATTCCCCTAGTTTGTTCAGGTTCCTTTGCAATTCTTCGCAGTCCTCTTTAGTCCGAGCTCCACTAAATAGTTTGGTGTCGTCTGCAAATTTTATTATCTCACACGTCGTCCCTATTTCTAGATCATTTATGAATATGTTAAATAGTAGTGGCCCGAGCACCGAGCCCTGCAGAACACCTCTTGTGACCCTCTTCCAGTCCGAGTAGTGGCCCTTCACCCCTACCCTCTGTTTCCTACCCGCCAACCAGTTTCTGATCCATCTATGTACATCTCCGTCCACCCCACGGTTCTTCAGTTTCCGGAGTAGATGCTCGTGAGGCACCTTGTCAAAGGCTTTTTGGAAATCTAGGTATACGATGTCTATGGGGTCTCCTTTGTCCATCCGTTTGTTGATTCCTTCGAAGAAGTGCAATAAGTTAGTTAAGCACGATCTCCCCCTGCAGAAACCAGGTTGGCTTGGTATCAGAAGTTTGTTTCTTTCCAAATGTTCATCGATGTTTTCTTTTATCAGCGCTTCCGCCATTTTCTCCGGAACCGAGGTCAGACTCACCGGTCTGTAGTTTCCCGGGTCACCTTTTGATCCCTTTTTAAAGATGAGCGTGACGTTGGCTATCTTCCAATCCTCTGGTATCACACCTGTTTTCAGGGATAGGTTGCAAACTTGCTGTAGTAGTTCCGCTATCTCCTCCTTTAATTCCTTCAGAACCCTTGGATGGATTCTGTCCGGACCCGGGGATTTGTCAGTTTTTAGTTTTTCTATCTGCCTGCGCACATCTTCAAGGCTCACTTCCATTGGATGTTAATTTTTCTGCTTGATTTCCATTGAAGAATTGCTCAGGTTCCGGTATGTTGGTTGTGTCTTCGTTCGTAAATACAGATGAAAAGAACATGTTAAGTCTTTCCGCTTTAAAAAGTGGCCGTATAGTAACATAGTAGATGACGGCAGATAAAGACCTGAATGGTCCATCCAGTCTGCCCAACCTGATTCAATTTAAATTTTTTTTTTTTTTTATAATTCTTTATTCATTTTCATATTTTACATGAAGTGTACAAAATATTGAGTTACAACTAATGAATACACAATATCACTTTTATATCTATTACATAATATTCTGAACAAATTTTTTTTATCCCCTCTCCCATCCCCCACCCTTCAAGTACTTTCCAATCACCTTATACATATTGTATACCATATTATAACATGTTATGTAAAATTATTTTCACTACCCCCCCTCCATGTGTGCCATAAAGAAGACAAGAAAAAGAAGAAAAGAAGAAGATAAATCCTATTATTCATTCAGTACAATACTTTGTAAATGGCCCCCATATTTTTATAAATTTAGGATATGTCCCTCTTTGTATTGCTATTACTCTTTCCATTTTGAATATATGACAAATTGTATTCCACCAAAATATATAATTAAGGTTACTATGATTCTTCCAGTTATTGGTTATATGCTGAATGGCAACCCCTGTCATGACTAGTAAAAGCTTGTTATTTTCTGGTGAAATTTGACTTTTTTTTCTCATCATCATCATTCCAAATAACACTGTATCATATGATATTGCTACATGATTTTCCATCAATTTATTAATTTGTGGCCAAATTGCATTCCAAAAACTTTTAATGTAGGGACAATGATATAGTAAATGATCCAACGTCCCAGGTTCCAGATTACAGTGCCAGCATTTATTGGACTTAGAACTATCTAATTTTTGCAAACGTGTAGGGGTCCAAAAAGCTCTATGTAATAAAAAGAACCAAGTTTGTCTCATAGATGCTGACACTGTACATCTCATTCTCCAAGACCAAATTAGTGGCCATTGAGATGCAGTAATTTGATGCTTAATCTCAATGCTCCAAATGTCTCTTAGACCATTTTTTGGTTTTTTATTCAAATATCCAGATATTAATTTATACCACAATGCGGCTTGATGCCCTAGGAAGTCTGCTTGGAAGCATAAGAACTCTAAACTATATTGATTATTCAATGTTTTCCATTCAGGGAACCCAACCTGAATGGCCTGCTTCAATTGCAACCATTTAAAACTTTGTTTTTTACTAAGACCAAATCTATGTTGCAATTGTGAAAATTCCAGCAGTTTACCTTCCGAAATAACATCATTCAGAGATCTAATGCCTGCAATAATCCATTCCTTCCAAAGGATTTGAGCTCCGCCAATTTTAATCTTGGAGTTTATCCATAAAGACTGATTAGTTGACTTGTTTATTGGGACAGGTGTTAATTTACTAATAAACCTCAACGTTTTCCAAGTATCCATTAATATCTTATTTTCTCTGTATCTTCTAGGCATGTTGATACTTGGAAGATGAACTAAATTTAGGGGAAACATAAGGCGCCATTCAAAATATAACCAATCCGGTGCATTATCTATCAGTTCTGGGAGGATCCAATACATACCCTGACGTAAAATATAGGCTTGATGGTACCTATAAAAATTTGGAAAATTTACCCCTCCCTCCTTAATTGATTTTTGCAAAGATACCAAAGCTATTCTATGCGTTTTACCAAGCCAAAGAAATTTCGTTAAAATGCTATTAAGCTTTTTATAAAAGGACCCCTGAAAATAAATAGGTATCATACTCATTTGGTAGCAAACTACAGGCAAGATCATCATTTTAATAGTTTGAACTCTCCCCCACCAAGAAAGATATAACGGATTCCATTGCTCACATAACTCTGTAACTCTTTTCAATACAAATTTTTCATTTTCTTTTACTGTATCTTCAATTGTATTTTTAACTTGAATGCCAAGATATTTAAATCCTTCTTCTTTCCATATGAACGGAAAAGCGTCAAATAATCCTTTTACACAATGAACATTTAAAGGTATAAGTTCAGACTTACTCCAATTAATTTTATAACCTGAAAATTTGCCAAACATATCAATTCCAATAGACAAGATAAGGTAGACTCTGGATTCCTCAAATAAAGTAAAATATCATCCGCATAAGCCGAAATTTTATATTCCATATCAGAATATGGAATACCTTGTATCCCCCTTGCTTGCTGTATTGCTAACAATAAGGGTTCTAATACAACATCAAATAACAAAGGAGATAAAGGACAACCTTGTCTAACTCCCCTCTGCAATTGAAAACCATCAGATATCATATTATTAATATTTAATCTTGCAATCGGGAAGCTATACAATGTTTTTACCATTTGTATAAATCCAGAACCTATACCAAACCATTCTAAAGCCTGATACATAAAATTCCATTCTACCCTATCAAACGCTTTTTCTGCATCCAAGGAAACTGTAAAAGCCGGTTCATCCATTTTTTTGGATAAATTTAACATATGAAACAATAATCTAGAGTTATTAGAGGAATGTCTTTTAGCAACGAAACCCGTCTGCGTGTCTATAATATGTGGGAGAGCTTTGGCTAATCTCAAAGCCAAAATTTTCGCCAAAAGTTTATTATCCACATTTATTAAAGATATAGGCCTGTAGTTTGAAACCAAAGTAGGATCTTTATTTGGCTTAGGCAAAACAATTACTATTGATTCAGCCATAGTACCTTTAATATCACCTTTTATAAGTTGTGTCTGATATAAATTTAGTAAATATGAGGAAAGGACATTTTGAAATGTTTTATAAAATTCTACTGTATAACCATCACCACCTGGAGCGGATCCAACTCTAAGAGATCTCAACGCTGTTTCTAATTCTTTTAATGATATAGGTTCATCTAAACTCCGTTTTATATGATCAGGAACCTTAGGTCCAATAATTAAATCTAAAAAATTTTTACCATCTTTTTGCCTCTCCAAATAAGGCTCGGAAGAATACAGGTCCTTATAAAATTTTAGAAATTGCTTTAAAATTATATCCGTTTGATTGGTTATTATACCATTATCATCTTTTATCCCATTAATGTTAGTTCTTCTTTTTTTTGCTTTAAGATAATTTGCCAATAATCTTCCTGCCTTATTAGAATTTCCATAATACATTGTCTGTTTGGAAAACAAGTCTCTTCTTATCATTTTTGAAGCTAATTCGTTATATTTACCTTTTGCTTTCAAAAGAGCTTGTAATACATCATGTTCCCATTTGCTTACCAATTTAGTTTCTAGTATTTTAATTTCTTTTTCTAACTCTATATACTGTTTTTTAATCTGTTTCCTAACAAAAGCCGAATATGATATAATATGACCTCTCAAAGTCGCTTTAAAAGCGTCCCATACATTTTCAATAGATGTATCTTCCACTAAATTAATTTGAAATAAATCACTAATTTGTGTTTTAAAATTTTCCAAAAATTTTTCATCCACAAGCAATGCATTATCAAATCTCCAAAGAGGTCTTCTATTTTCTAATTGATCTAATTGTAAATCTATCCATACTCCCGCATGATCCGAAATGATAATGGGATCAATGGAAGCCTTAATCACTTGCTGCACCTTATGTGATGAAATAAAAATATAATCTATTCTTGAAAATGATTTATGAACCTGTGAACAAAATGAAAATTCCTGATCATTAAAATGAAGAATACGCCATATATCCTTCAAATCACATGATTGAACCAAATTATCTAAACCTAAAGATTTTATACTTTTACCTGGTTTTTTATCCATTAATGGATCCATTACAGCATTAAAATCTCCAGCCACCACTAAATTAGAAGCAGCCAGTGGTAACAACATACTCTGCAATTTTTTAAAGAATTCTGATTGATTCGAATTAGGGGCATATATATTGAACAACGTCAGGGCATTATTTCCCATACTTATATCAACATGTAGCCATCTTCCATGTGGGTCCGAATTTACTATCTTAAAATTGGCCATACACTTTTTATTTATAAGAACTGCTACTCCTGCTTTTTTACCCTCTGCTGGAGCAAAAAAACATTCTTTCACCCACCCACCCGTTAGTTTCTGTGATTCCTTTATATTAAGATGGGTCTCCTGCAGACAATAAATATCCGCGTTTTGCTTCTTTAAAAATGATAATACCTTTTTCCTTTTGATTACATGATTTAGGCCATTGACATTAATAGAAAATATCTTAAAAGACATAATATATTTTATACTCCTTATCATAATCTTCCTCTTCCCTTCTTCCATAACTAAGATCTAAAAAACTTCTCCCCATGGCACACATTCTTACCTCCAAATTACCCAATCCCTTATTAATCTTTTCCTTAATCATCCTAGTAATATCTTTAATACCCACCTTCTTCCCACCCCTCCCTCCCCAATATAATGACTGCTTAAGGACACACATTGGACAGTAATCCCAACTTCCCCCCTCCCCCTCAGGCAACCAATATTTATTAATAACCCCTTTATCCTTTATTGAGACAAACTCACTACCTCTCCACAATATATCTAATTATATCTCTCTTCTAATCATAAAACCTTTTTTCTTTTTTTTTTTTCCATTTTAAAGTAATTAATTTCTCTATCTATTATTTAACCTTTAGTCACATAACCATATTTATTTCCTAACATTCCATTAATGCATTTTTATCATTTCACCAATCTCTAATTCATTCCCCCAACATTTTATTTCATTCAAGAAAATTCTATCAGTCATATATTTAATAAAAAGTATCATTTTCCTATATCTTATATTATCTAATCCATCTTCTCCTATCCTCCTTTAAATATCCAACAACAAATATCCATCTCTTCATATATTTCTGTTAAAAAAAATTTCAATTTTATGTTTTTATCCCCTATTTGTATTTAAACATTTTTATTTCATTTTCAAAATAATTTTTTTCCCCTTTTTTTATATTCCCTCTTCTCCAAATTAAATCCAATCTTTTTAAAACTATATTATCACAACATCAATCTTTACATTCCTTCAGCTACCAATAAATTCTTATGTATCTTTCTTTTATATTATTCATTTTCCTTTCCTTTACTTGCATTTAAATATCATATAACTTGTCCTTTCTATCATTAGTCCATTCTGCAATCTTTTCCTTATTGTCCTTTCATTCTTTACTTTCTCCTTTTCTGACTTATTAAATAAACTGAACTTTCATATTTATTTCTTATCTCCATCCATCCACTCTTAAAGACTTTTGACTGCCAATTGTCATTCATTTTTTTTTTTTTATAATATCCTTTTAGTCTATCAGTCCTGCTTTCTCCTTCTTCACATCTATTTATTTTCCTATTCAGTCTTCACTTTTCCTTTTGTGTTAATTTGTCCAGTCCTTTAATCCTTCTTGTTCATTCTTTACTCCAACCATCCATCTTTCAGTCTCCTAAAAGTTCAGTCTAATAACTTCACTTTAATGTCTTTTCAGTCTATCCTTCTTTCTTCTTTACATTCTTTTATTTTCTTTTTCACTTGTCCATTTTTATTTCCTGTTCTTTGTTACATATTCTTCTTTTTCCAACAAACAAACGTCCCATAGTTCTTTATATTTAATTTTTTGTTCAATATCCACCAATCCAGTCTTAGTATTTATCCCTTCATTTCAACACCCATTGTGCTAAAATGACATAGGTTCTGATTTTGAAAGAAAGGTCTTTAGTTGTTCCGGATCAACAAAATACAAAGATTTATCCCCACAAGATACCCTCATTTTTGCTGGGTAATATAACCCATACTTATATCCTTTTTCCTTTAATTGAGATCTCAGATCAAGGAATTTCTTCCTAATATTTGCTGTATTTCTAGCAAAGTCTGGTAAAAACCATATTTTGGATCCTTTATAGTTTAAGTTTTTATCTTTTTTGGCAGTATTTAAAATTTCTATTGCTTGCTGGTATCTTAACATCTTGAATATTAATGGTCTTGGTCTCCCTTGATTTTCCAGACTCTTTATTGGAATCCTGTGTGCCCGTTCTATTTCCAAAGGCTGTTTGAAATCCAACTGCAATAATCTAGGAATTAAATTTTCTAAAAACTGTATTGCATTTTTCCCTTCCAAATTTTCCTGTATTCCAAAAAGTTTTATATTCTTTCTTCTTCCACGGTTTTCGTAATCTTCCAGCTGACTTTTCAATTGAATTATTTCCAAACTGTCATTTTTGCATCTTTTTCCTTCACATTCTAAGCTCTCCATTTTAACTTCTAACTCTGTTGTTCTTTTATTAGCTACTTCCATTTGTCTGTGTATATTCAGGATTTCTTCCTTCAGTTCTGCCATATTACTCACAGTCTCTGTCAGCATTTGTTTGATTTGCCTCAGTTCCCCCATAACTTCAGCTTTGCTTAACTCCTCTGATACATCAGCAGGAAGCGGAACCTTATTCGGGGTAATTTGATCCTGCTTCTGCCTTTTCACAGCCCCTCCGGTTTCACTCTTACTCTGTCGGGTGCTCGCCATGCTCCCGCTGTCTTCTCCGATGTTTTCAGCCGAAAACAGTTTAAAAGGAAATCTTTATTTATTCAACGGTTGCCCAGGTAAGAGGAGCGCTGCGATCACACGACCATTTTGTGTGCACGCTAAGCCACGCTCAATTTAAATTTTTAAATTTTTTCTTCTTAGCTATTTCTGGGCAAGAATCCAAAGCTCTACCCGGTACTGTGCTTGGGTTCCTACTGCCGAAATCTCCTTCATGTGTACGTTGTTATATTTTGTTGGACTATATATACAGTTTAGTTCTGGTATCTAACAATGTCCAGTGAAAATAAATCATTGTGTCAAGTATGAAATTTTGCAGAAGACTGTTTAACACTACAGGACCAAACAAAGCAACAAAAATGCGCTACTAATGACAGGGGAGTCAATTCAGAGCGGTTTGCATGAGCGTCTGTAAAGGTGTTACAATACATGGGCTCTATACAGAGTTACAGGGGCTTCTGTAGCAATGTTACAATACAGAGTTATTAAGACCGGCATAATTATGGCATAATCAATTACTGACACATCGATCATCCTACTTATTTGCATATGTTCATACCAAATCAATCGTCCTACACATCTAATATTAGGTTTACTAATGCAGCTAAGTACACTATATTTACACACTTCCTAAGGAGTTTGGCCTATTTAACTAAATATAGTCTATATACATGTATCTGTTTTATGTACGTGTTTTATGTTTATCTTTAAGTATTATATTCCTCAGAGTCTAATTTTAGTAACAGTTTAGTGTAATAAATGTAGTTTTATACCTGAATAAATTTGGAAATTTGATATAAAGTACTATTTGTGTTTTCCAATGTCTATAGATCATGATACCGTAAGTTTTTATAATTTTATTGTATCTAACAGGTGCTCCAGGTCTCATCTCTTCGCCTTATACTGGGACTTCTGGATTTGCTCACACTGTTAGCTTCCCTCAGGCTGCTGGTAGGTCTTATCATACCCAAAGCTAGTAATCCTGCTTTATACATTGAAGCATCTTTTAGAAAGCCACAGAATGGATCCAGCAGAACCACTTGGTTCTAAACATTCAGAAGTCACCTACATGCTGGATCAGTTCAGAACAATTTCAAATAAAATCTCCAACACTGCTGTAGATACTTTTAAAGATTCAAAACAAAAAGCAGTAATAGTCAATAGGTTATGACAGAGAGCTCACTGATACACACCAGCTCAAAATATACCATTTAACAAAAAATTTTTTAAAGTGAATAAGGCGTGTCCTCAGTGTGAGGAGCCAGCATTCGGGATTGTAACAATGTAATCACTCCAGCGCTTAACAACGTTGGCAGAGTGAGCAGTGTACCACTCACTTCCACCTACACACCATCATCAGGCATGTCAATGTGCATAAATCAAAATGTGAAAATAATGATAAACTTTCAAATTTTATAATTTAGAAAACTTAGTGTGATCATTCAAAAAACCAGTGAGACTCACTGAGATGACCTACCAGCCATCCCCAGCAGACAATGACACGGGGACAAATTTTCCCCTATCCCCACGGGAACTCATTTTCCTGTCCCTGCCCCATTCCTGCAAGTTCTGTCCTCATCTGCACAAGCCTCAAACACTTTAAAATCACAAGTGTTTGAGGCTTGTGCAGTTAAGGCAAAGCTTACAGGAATGGGACAAGGACAGCAACAAAACTCGCAGGGACAGGGAAATTGAGTTCCTGCGGGGACTGGGAAAAATTTGTCCCCATGTCATTCTCTTAACTCCCCAGTCAGTAGTAGTGATATAGAAGCTCACATTAAACCAATGAGTTCAGGCTGTCTGATCATCTTTTTTTGTGCTCACTAGTCAGACTCGACGTGGCACACAATTTCCAGATGTATCCGCAGGGCCATTTCTTTGTTATATATTGCCTGCGGTAAACAGTCACTAGTCTCCATGAAGGCGCATTCGATTAGGAATGTGGCTTCTTCATGTATGGTAGCTCAGGTAGTTTCTCCTGAGGAGATCTGTAGGGCAGCAACCTGGTCCACTCTACTTACATTTTCCAAGTTTTACCGAGTGGATGTGGCAGCAAAGGAGGACTCCTCCTTTGGGTCCTCAGTGTTATGAGCCAGTGCATAGGTTGCACCCTAGATTTCTAGGACTGCTTTTGTATGGACCATCTGTCCAGAATGACACACCTATTGCTAATATATTAGCAAGGTAAGAACCTAATCTCTTTTTATAAAAAATTAGAAGAAAAATAAGCTTGATGATTAACTCTTTCTACTCCTGTCTAGTAGTACATGATACTTCCTTTTTTCACTCCCTTTAAACCGATATTTATGTTTTGCTTTTCAGGTCTTTCAGTCTCAGCTGTTCCTGGAGCTCTTGCCCCACTTGCAATCACCACCTCTGCCATTTCTGGACGTATGGCAATTCCAGGCATAGCTGGCAACCCAGGAAACTCTGTTCTGCTTGTCAGCAACCTTAATCCTGATGTAAGTATAGAATGGTTTCTGGTATTGCAGAAGATGTAGGCAATATGATTTAATGAATCCCTAAGTGAACAGAAGTTGACACAACATGATGCAAAGTTTAAATGCAATATTTATCTACGTCCCAAGATACTCTTGTAGTACACCACCTTGGGTGAATTTCTTCAAAAAGGCAGTAAATAAATCCTAATAAATCAATAAATAAACACTTTTATGTAATATATTTTAGCATGGAATTTTTATTTGCTGGTTTTAGTAGGAGGAGACTTAAGCATATAAGGCCTTAAGTAAACTAGGCCAATCAGAGCCTTAGGACCCTCAATGGGCATCCCCCAGTGCATCTGAGGAGGGGCCTGAGACTCTGATTGGTTCAGACGACTAAGACCCCTCCCATAGGAGGGGCCTTAAGTGCCTGGGCCAGTCAGAGCCTTAGGTCCCTCCCCAGTGCATCCCAGGATGCACCGGGGAAAACCCGCCATTTTGAAGAGGTGGGCCTGCTGGCCAGAGGGAACAAGCATCCCTCTGACCAGCCTTTATGAACAAGGAGGGGGGCAGGGGGCTTCTGAGATGTCTTCACAAATATGGTAACCCTACAATGATGTTATGATCCTGTTGTGAAGCTTCAGCCCAGTTTACTGGACTGGAGAACAAACAGATGGCTAGAAAGATGTAATTGAGTGCTTGATGTTTGCTAGCTATATATTTTTTTCTGTTTGCCGATACCTATGTATTGTATTTTTTTTTTTTTTTTAACAGGCTATCACGCCTCATGGACTCTTTATCCTATTTGGTAAGGTTTTTTTATTTTATTTTGAGTGGGGTATTTAACATACTTGCACTATTTTGATGTAACTGACTTGCACTGCTATTTGAAAATTAATGCATAGTAATACTATATGCTGAGGGCTATAAGGAGATCTGTGTAGAGAAAAATGTATTTAGTACTATAAATTTAGTAGGAATACTGCGTTCAATACTGGTCGCTGTACCTTAAGAAGGATATGGCGATACTCGAGAGAGTCCAGAGAAGAGCAACAAGGATGATAATGGGCATGGAAAACCTTTCATATGTTGAAAGGCTAGAGAAGCTGGGGCTCATTTCCCTGGAAAACCAGAGACATGATAGAAACTTATAAGATAGAGGGGACATGATAGAAACTTATAAGATCATGAAGGATATAGAGAAAGTAGAGAGGGACAGATTCTTCAGACTAGCGGGGGCAACAAAAACAAGAGGGTATTCAGAAAAATTGAAAGGAGACGGATTCAGAACAAATGCTAGGAAGTTCTTCTTCACTCAGAGGGTGGTGGACACCTTGAATGCACTTCCAGAGGAGGTGGTAGGGCAGAGTACGATTATGGATTTCAAAATGGGATTAGATGATTTCCTGAAGGAAAAGGGGATGGAAGGGTATAGTTAGAGGGTTACTATACAGGATATTTAATGGTTAGGGAATAACATGTTTTAAGTAAAAGATCACTTACAGGTTATGGACCTGGGGGGGACCACCGTGGGAGCGGACTGCTGGACATGGACCCATGGTCTGACCCGGCAGAGGCAGTGCTTATGTTCTTATTTAAGGCATGTATTTTTCAGGTTTCTTAGGTTAATGTTGTTCATATAAGTGTTAACAAGTACAGATCCAACTGAGAATCAACAGAAGGTAAGAGATGGTGGAAAGACATTGAAAGAGGGAAAATGAGGGGCTGAATGGGGGATACCTATCGCACTAATATAAATACACTTAGGAAAGGGTCAGTTAAACTCCAGTTATTACTCTAAATCAGAACCCCATAAGGACACAAACACCCCCTCTGCAACACTACCAGGCCTTAATCACACACACCCAAGCCAATCACACAGCATGTAGTAGCAGGAAAAAAAGAAAGGTGAACAAAAAAGCCTCAGTTCTGCTTCATCTGGCAAAAAACTCCACCTTTCAGACAGGCCCTGCACTCCAAAATATAGAAAAAATAGAAAAAAGCACTATGTTAGCCTGCAGAGTGATGTTACATAGCACACCGGGACACACAGCCCACAGTCGTGATAGTGTAGGTAAATAAGCACTATAGCAATGCAGTCCAGGATATTAGCGTGGAACACAGCAAGAAAATGGATGCCGAAGCAGCTAAGTTGTTGTATTTTCTTGCTGTGTTCCACGCTAATATCCTGGACATCTAATTATAGTCTTGAAACCTAATTGACAAATGGAAATCTCTTAAATGCATATGTGAATAAATGAAGATTGTAGATAACCAGTTGGCACAAATAGAAAACTATAGTATATTTTTCTGAATCATAGGTGTATATGGTGATGTACATCGAGTGAAAATTCTATTTAACAAAAAGGAGAATGCCTTAGTGCAAATGGCAGATGCAACACAAGCACAGCTCGGTGAGTGCTTATATTAAACTATATTGCAAAATATTTTCACCAGTCTGCATGTAAAGCTTTTACTCAGTCTATAAGTTAATATCTTGAATAAGACTCAGAGTAAATGGTTTGACTTTCACCACCTACATTCCATAAAAAACTGCTGTTGCTATAATTTCCATTAACCATCTTATGGCCTTTGCTTTTTCTTCCTACTCTTTGACTTTTCCTCCTTTCTTAACACTGTTGATCACCATCTGCTCCTTAACGCATTATATTCAATTGGATTTAATGACTGCTCTATGTTAATAGAAACATGATGGCAGATAAAGGCCAAATGGCCCATCCAGTCGGCCCATCCAGTCTGCCATTATCTCTTCCTCTTTAAGAGATCTCAAGTGTCTATCCCAGGCTTTCTTGAATTCAGGCACAGTCTCTGTCTCCACCACCTCTTCCGGGAGACTGTCCCAAGCATCTACCACCCTTTTTGTAAAAAAGTATTTTTCTTCTTACCTGTCCTACCATTCTTTTTTTTTCTCTGGTTTTTCTTTCACTGTGGAATAGTGTACCTCAAGACTTAGTCTTAGGCAATCTTCACTTGATCTCCTCACACAGCTTTCAGTACACCTTTTATGCTATTGACTTACAGATCTACCCTTCTGTACTAGAAATTTCACCAGAAATCCATCTCAGCCTGCTTATCTGCTATCTTAGCCTGGATAGCCCACTGTCACATTAAATTTAACATGACTAAAAATGAACACCTTATCTTTTCCCCCTCTTTCCTAAACCCACTTCTCATCTTTGCTCTTTCTCTTTGGATGGTACTGTCATCCCTCCAGTTCCCTTGGCTCTTAACCTTGGGGTCATCTCTGATGCTTTCTACCCTTCAACATTGCTAAAATACATCCCTTCCTTTCTGATCATGTTACCAAAACACTCCTCCACTTTTAAAACATACTCATGTGATTTTAACACATCATACCCTCTGTATTGGTTTATTAGCCCATGCTTGGTGTGCTATACATTTGGATTTAGCTTATATATTTTTAATTTCAATTTCTGTGAAACGATTTAATATATGAACACAGTATAGGTGTGTATAGCTACATATATTTTAGTAAATTCTAAGTTCTTAGAGCAAATAAGACTAATTTATACAGTTCCAGTGAAATGTCTTAAAGTCTTGGTCAATAACATAAAGTCAAGTACCATGCTAATCTCATTTTTCATCCATTTACCTGCCCCGATTTCCATCCCCTGGGGTATTTTCTTGTCTAGCGATGTGCCATCTCAATGGGCAGAGACTTCATGGAAGAGTGCTCCGGGTTGCCCTGTCCAGGCATCAGACTGTTCAGCTTCCTCGTGAAGGACATGAGGACCAAGGTCTGACTAAGGACTATAGCAACAGTCCTCTGCATCGTTTCAAAAAGCCAGGCTCAAAAAACTTCCTGAACATCTTCCCTCCATCTGCAACCCTCCATCTGTCTAACATTCCGTATGTACCCAGACTACCTCAGAATGTATGATGCATACAGAAACTTGTTTTAACACAGTTGATCATGAGTGAAAAGTAGGCTCATGCCTTCAGGTAGAGGAACCATAAGTAGGGAAATTAGATTAGTTCATGACATTGCTGAGGTACTGTGATTCCATCTAAGGTAGTAATTGCAAATATGATTTAATTTGCTTTAGAATTAGATGTAGTTCATGAGCATCTTAAACAGAATATATAATAGTGCAGAGGTCCCCAAAATTGGACCATGGATTCATTTCCCTGGCCATCTGGGTACTCCTGATATTATATGGGCCCTGGGTATTAAAGTTTTAACTCCTTCCACTGCCACATTCTGCTGGGCCCATGGCAGCCATTATGGAAATTTGATGATGTGTACCTCGGAGCTTTCTTGCAGCCTGTGCCACCTCACTTGGAAACAGGAAGCTGAGTCAGTTGCCGGAAGGGAGAAAAGTGAAAGAGCAGCAGCAGAAAGGAGAGGGGAGAGGCCATTGTGGGGGAGGGTTTGGGGGAGAGATGTATCAGAGGAAGATGCTAGTCTGGGAGGTCAATGGGAAGTGAGAAGGAAGATGCTGGACTTTTATCCTCTATGCCAGGTATGCCTTCTATGGAAGCCTTGGCCACATCTACTGCATCAGGCTTCAGGACAAAAGGCAGGAGGAAGTACTTCAGGAAGGGGATGCTCACCACTCAGAAAAATCCTTTGCCCTTTCAGTGATCCAAAAGGTCCTCCAGTGTGGCTGCTGGACCAAAGATTTTATGGACCACCTATAATAATTTATTTATAGTGTTTTTTAAATTGCCTAGTATACTAAATAAACTTAATACATCTGAAATATTTTCTTTGCCCACTGATAGACTTTTCTTGGCCAAATGGTATATTTATTTCTTCAAAATGTGAATTTGCACTGGGTTCGCCAGTTTGGAGTTGTTCTGGGCAGTGGAAAATGTAGTAAAGATTTGTTTAATAGGTTTAACTTAAAAAAAAAAACCCAATCCTAATTCCTCCTGAAAACAGATTTCCCTTCCTTTGCTAACACATGCATGTGGCGGTAAACCTGTTTCTACTACCCCTCCAGGTTAGTAATGATCTGATTCTGGGAGGAGGTTGATTGGGAAGGTGTCTTCTGTAGAGATGAATTGTACTTAGAAAATTCATGAGGTGATGAGGTTAGAGTGGGACATCTTTCTTCCTTATTTTTCCCTTTTATTAATGCTTGTGGTTGTCCAAGCAAGACCCAGACAACCACAACAATCATGATACTAGTTGTGGAAGTCTGAGAGAACTTATCTTTTTATTCACCAGATTTTTTTTCCAGGGGGTGGGGGGCCAGAGGAAATCTCCCACATAACCTGCTTTTTCACTTTGGTTCTAGCTTGATGTGATGTTTTTTTCCTTTATGAGGCTCAGGAGATATAGCTTACAAAGAATACCATTCTATTTCCTATGGATCCAATAAAGCCTCATTTGCTTATGATACTCTCATTTCTAGATTGATAAGTACAAATTTGAACACAGTCTCTTTAACATTTTGAGGGACCATACTAAGTTGCTTCTTAAAGCCTTAGTGTGTAGCTCACTATTTTTAGTATGTCTCAATATGCATGGTAAACATCAAGTATAGGTATATCGGTGAATTAAAAATATACTGTGCCACAAAAAAAAATCATGTTGAAAACTTAAAAATATTTTACTAAAATGTTGGCTTGTAGGAAATGCAAACATGGTTTTTGTTTATTTTAATTTTTATACACCACTTTCTTGGGTCAGTCATCTAAAACATATAAAGTTTAGTTTTTCTGAAAGTTGTTTTGAGTTTTCAAAACAGTGATAAAAAATCTCTAATCCTATACAAATTGCATTTAAAATGTATTTATTTAGGGCAGAGGATTCTTGTATTCAGGTTTTAGTCTTTTGGATACTATATTTTAAGTACTAACACTTTACATTTATAGTTGGGTAAGCTGAAATGTACTATCTTAAAAAGTGTATAAGAGCTGTGTTCTGTTTTGTTTTTCCATCAACATGCGAGATTGAGTCGGGCACACAAGTGAGTGTAGTCATTACACATCACCATGTCAGATTAGTTTTCACAAAGTTTAGTTTCATGTTCTGAGCACATGTATCCCTTCCTGCACACAGCAGTCTCCTTGGTTCTGTTTTTCCGCTCCATGCGAAAACAAAGCTCCAATGTGTTTTTTGTCATTCTTCATTTGTTTAAAAAAAAATAAAAATTACATTTCATCATGTCATTGAAAAAAGGGTTCCAGCTCTGTCTGCAATGTGTCAGAAAAATCTATAAATGTGAAACACACTCTGCGTCAGATCTGCATGTGCTCTAACCACAATCAAACCGAATGAAAGCATTGAACTTGCATGTCTCTACAAGCTCAAAAGGACCACTTAAACCATCATTGAAAACACTATGAAGCAGAAAAGAATAGCAGATATCTCCAGTACATTCCAGTAGACACTCTGTAATGCAACAGTCATCTACCTCCCATTGCAGGAATTTCAAATGTCCAATTGCAAAGGATAAATTCCAGGATCCATTTAAACTGGCACATGGCTTCTGAAAGGGTTCCAGAACCAAAGCATTGCTTTCTTTTGAGCACTTAGAAAGGCCTGAGGGAAAGGCATCATCTCTTCTTCTTCCAAAGTGCATGAAAAGCAGAGACAGGTTGGAACTGAAGTTCCTCAACAAGTATCTCGCAGGCACAGACCTGTACAGTTGTCTCCAGCACACCTTACTACATTTAAATATCGACACAAAGATCCTGATTCAGTGAAGTCCTTGCAGCACAAGCATTGTGCAGACCTGATACAGCATACTGAATCAGTGCCATATTTGTTCTGGGCTGATAGCACTATCCTGGCTGAGCAGAATAATTGCACACATGCGTACTAATAGCTTTCTAGGGTTGTAAAATGAAATAAAAAAAAAATAATGATGCAAAATATTTTCATAAAATCCAAAATCTTATTTTTTATTAGATATCAATATTAGATCATAAGAGTACACAATTAATTTTATTAGCAAATCAATTGAGTATCTTTTGCATCAGAGAATTATTACAGAAGCCAAACGCTGGCCTTTCTCCTAACAATTCCAAAGTTTTTTAGCAGTTACATGTCTAATCTAATCTAATCTAAATCTTGGGTTTATATACCGCATCATCTCCGCAGATGGAGCTCGACACGGTTTACATGGTTAGGGAAGGAACGGAACTCCAGTGGAATTATATAAGTATGAGAGAAGAGAGGTTGGTGTGAGAGTGCCAGGAGCGGGACGGGGTTACGTTCTGGAGAAGAGCCAGGTCTTCAGATGCTTACGGAATGGTAGAAGGGGGCTCAAATTGCGGAGAGGGGAAGGGAGACTGTTCCAGAGCTGAGTGATTCTGAAAGGGAGGGAAGAGCCAAGTTTACCAACAAGGGAGATGCCTTTTAAGGAGGGGTAGGATAGTTTTAATTTTTGAGTGGATCTAGTGGAGGTTGGATTTGAGGAATTCCAGGATAGAGGGATAAAAGGAGGAAGGATACCGTGGAGGATCTTGAAGGTTAGGCAGGCACATTTAAAGTAGACCCTGGAAATAACGGGAAGCCAGTGGAGTTTGGATAGGAGCGGTGTGACATGGTCAAATTTACTTTTTGAGAAGATAAGTTTGGCCGCGGTGTTCTGGATTAGTTGGAGTCTGTGGAGGCTTTTCTTTGTTAAGCTTAGGTAAATGGAATTGCAATAATCCAATCTGGAGAGGATAATGGATTGTACGAGGACGGCAAAGTGTTTTTGGTGGAAGCAGGATCTCACTTTTCTCAGCATGTGAAGGCTGCAAAAGCATTTTTTTATCAGGGAGTTGAGGTGGTCGTTGAAGGATAATGATGAATCTATGGTTAAGCCCAGAACTTTGCTAGAGAATTCCAGCTGTAGAGAGGAGCCTGTGGGCAGTGGGATGGAAGTGGGTAATTGATCAAGTTTAGGGCCGAGCCAAAGTAGTTTAGTTTTGGACTCGTTCAATTTCATTTGTACAGTGTGAGCCCAGGATTGAAGTTTGGTTATGCAAGAAGAAATGTTAGCTGCGAGATTGGTGAGGTTCGCGTCGGTCTCGATGAGGACCAGGATATCGTCGGCGTAAATGTAGAGTGTTTCTAGGGGGGATAGGTGGAGAAGATTCAGGGAGGACATATAAATGTTGAAGAGGATGGGAGAAAGGGGGGAGCCTTGTGGGACTCCACAAGTCGGTTTCCATGGGGAGGAAGAGGAACCATGTTTGGTGACGGTGTAAGAGCGAGAACGTAAGAAGTTCGAGAACCAGTCAAGGACTGTAGAACTAATGCCTATCTCGGAGAGTAGGAAGATTAGAATGTCATGGTGGACAACGTCAAAGGCAGCAGAGAGGTCGAATTGAAGGAGAACGGCAAATTTTTTGTGAGAGTGAAATTGTTGGATCTTCGAGATTAGGGAGGCCAGGAGAGTTTCGGTACTGAAGTTGGGTCTGAAGCCGTATTGATAGGGTAGGAGGACAGAGAATCTTTCCAGGTAGGCTGAGAGTTGGGAGGAGACGATGGACTCTAGCAATTTGGTTAGGAGCGGAATGTTTGCTATTGGGCGATAATTGGATGGGGAGGAGGGGTCTAGGTCAGCTTTCTTCAGTAGAGGGGTCAGTGCAATGCGTCCCATTTCAGGGGAGAAGAGGCCCGATGATAGGGCAGAATTTATGAGTATGGTGAGAGAAGAGATGGCCTGTGTGGGTATTTTCTCAAATAGATAGGATGGGAATGGATCCAAGGTGCAGTTACAGGATTTCAGTTTCAGGCAGAGTTTGAGGACCTGCGAATCGGATACTTGCTCAAAGGTAGTCCAGGATCTGTTGACTGGGACGGGGGTGGGGACCTTTGTAGTAGGATCGGGGGAGGCGGGCACCAGAGGATTGTAGGAGACTACGGGAGGGAAGGAGCTTCTCAAGGCGGTGACCTTTTCATTGAAAAAGTTTGCTAGTAGGTCCACTGATGGGGAGGAGGGAGGTATAGAAGGGTTGGTGTTGGGAGTTAAGGAGCGCCAGATATTGAACAGCATACTGTTCTGGTTTTTTGAACTGGAGATCTTGTCACCATAGAAATTTTTCCTAGCTCTTTTGAGTGTATTGTTGTAGAGTTTAATGTTGACTCTCCAGATTTGTTTATCTGCGGGGGATTTAGATTTTTTCCAGATGCGTTCCAGGGATCGACATTTTTGTTTTAGCATCCTGTGTTGTGGGAGGTACCAGGGGGCCTTACGGGAGTAGGAGATGGTTTTGGTGGACAGCGGGGCGAGAGATTGGTAGGTGGATTCTGAGAGAGTGGTCCAATTGTGCCAGTTGGTTGCAGAATCTGATGGCTTAGGATTGGATGAGAGAGTGTCAAGAAATTTGGACCAGAACTGATCACTTGAAATTTTCTTGCGGAAAGTAATGGACTTAGAGGGCTGAGGAGAGGTTCCAAGGTGAGACATGAAGATGGGGAGACAGAAGGTTCCTAGGTAGTGGTCGGACCAGGGAACGTGGTCCCAACGGATGTCATCGGTTGAAGTTTTGTAATCCGTGAGATCGAGGAAGCTGATGAGGTCTAGTGTGTGGCCTTTTTCATGGGTTGGAGAGGGGGCAGGGGGGGAGAGGCCGAGAGAGATGAGGAAATTATTGAAATCGGATGCATCTTTGCTGGAGGTGTCATCAAGGTGGAGATTATATATAACTTTTGGTTTAGTGACATCATCAAGTCTGACGACCAATAACATTTCTATGGGTGGTCTCAAAGCTTAGACAAAGAAACATTCCTCCATGTTTAAAAGTTATACAAAGTTTTCAGAAAATTACTTTTGATTTCTGAATTAACATTATAACATTCAAGAGAATCTATAATTATTAACATGGTGCTGATAAATTCTCAGCCCTTCCATGCTGACAAGTGCTGAGCCTTAAAGGAAAAAAAAAACTCCTAAGCTGACAGATTCAAATTGCATGGCCTTACACAGAAAGCTTACTCTGGAGAAAAAGGGGGGGATAAATCCCCCTCTCCTCTTCCTGAAGCGTGGGCTTCCAATGCCCCCCTTCTCCCTATTCTTGAGACTGACTCTAATCACTTCCAGATGTTGTGCTCAGGATTTTTCCTTAGTGTTTATTCTTATAAACCATTTATATCACCACATATCACATTCATGGGCCCCAAACATTCATAATTTCATTCATATCTTGGCCATTCATACTTCATACATTTTATATCTCAGTTTGGAATATGGAGTCTAATCCTACTGGCCTAAGCACATCTGTTATCAATTAGAACCACGAGGCTAAAGGCGGGAAGCTGAACAAAGAACAGAAACTATTCACTGGCACAAGATGGTGACCTAAGACAGGACAGTTATAGTACATACAAAAGAACCTAAACTGGACTCCATGTAATCATGATTTCCACCATGATTTAGCTCAACAGCAAAGTACACAAGAAAACACCATTCTTTTCCTTATATTAATCTTTAGTGTGTTTTTTCTTCTGGCCTTAGCTACATTATATTTAAATTTTTATTCACCTGTTTTTCCGTACGCTTCTTTATCCCAGGACAAGCAGGCAGCTATTCTTGACTGATGGGTGACGGCACCGACGGAGCCCCGGTACGGACAATTTTAGAGTGATTGCACTCTAAGAACTTAGAAAGTTCTGGTAGGCCGCACCGCGCACGCGCGAGTGCCTTCCCGCCCGACAGAGGCGCGCGGTCCCCAGTTTCTTAGTTTCCGCGGAGCTAAGAAGACGCGTCTCTCTCAACGGCTGTTGTGAGAGGATTTTTTGTGAACTTCCCGCTCGCGTAAACTTTTTGAGGAATATTATTTCCTTTCCTTTTTTCTTTATTTTCTTTCTTAAAAAAAAAAAAAAAAAACTTTTTGTTTTTTTGCCTGTTTTTCGGCCTTGCCCCGGCGGGGCCTTTAGCCACCATCGAGGCCTCGGCCTTCGATTTGGCTGAAGCCGTTTTTACATTCATGCCCCCCCAACCCGGCTTCAAAAAGTGCCAGCGGTGTACACGACCAATTTCACTAACTGATCCTCATAATTGGTGTCTCCAGTGTCTTGGTCCCGACCATCGAGCGTCAACCTGCACCCGCTGTGCAACTTTAAAAAAGAGAACTCTCAAAAATCGAGAGATTCAACAAAAATTATTGTTTGGTGCCGAGATGTCTGATTCTACACCGGCACCGACTTCGGCACCGGCGCAGTCGGCACCCACATCATCGACACCACGCGATACCGCGGCGGTGTCGACTCCAGGTAAGCCGGCTAAGAAGCCTTCCCCGTTGGAGCGTCCTCCGGTCTCGATGGCAGCGAGTCCAATTCTGTCGACCTCGAGGCGCCCACGGAAGCGCTCCGCTCCAATAGAGGTGAGCCCCTCGACATCGGGGTCCTCATCCTCGGAGCGTAGAGCGGCACCGAAGGTACCATTAAAGAAAAAGACGGTACCGGTGCCTTCCCTTGAGGAGCGTATAGCTGCTGTTCTAAAGGAACAACTTAAAGAACAGCTACAGCACCTCCTACCTCCAGCCCTGGCATCGAATTTGCCGGTACCAGTCCGGTCTGAGCCACCGGTACCGATAGTGGACCGTCCTATTTTATCGACGTCCACTCTATCGGTACCGGTACAGTCGGTTTCCTCGGTCTCCATGCCGATTCTGGCGCCGGAGCCGAGAGCTCACCATCAAGCTGTACAAACTTCGGCTCCGGTGCGTACTGTAGCATCTCCCGGTACCGAATCGGGCAGGTCAGGGAAGTCTCTTCACAAGTCCCGGCATTTAGAGCCTTCCACTCCAGAGTCTCGAGACCGGAGTTCTCAGGTTCGAGACCCTGACTTATGGGGTGACTCGGAGGATCCTCTTCTTTCGGAGGGAGAATGCTCTTCTGGTGATGAGGACCCGTCTCTTTTAGAAGCCTCCTCTAAACCAGATGTATCTTCCTTTTCTTCATTTTTGAAGGAAATGTGTAATTCTCTCTCCATTCCTTTGGAGGCTGAGTCAAAGAAATCCAAGGCTTTCCTTGATGCCTTGGACTTTGACCAGCCTCCAAAGGAATACCTTAAACTCCCTCTCCATGATATATTGAGAGAGACGTTTTATAAAAATCTGGAATCTCCTTTAACTATTCCTGGAGCGCCTAAAAAGTTGGATTCCTTGTATAAAGTCATTCCTATTCCTGGGTTTGACAAGCCCCAATTAGCTCATGAGTCCCTTTTGGTTGAGTCCACTTTGAAAAAGTCCAAAGGGGCTAGTGTATATGCCTCAGTCCCTCCTGGCAGAGAGGGCAAATCTATGGACAAGTTTGGTAAAAGGCTATACCAAAATGCTATGTTAGCAAATCGATCAGGAAATTATGCATTCCATTTCTCTTTTTATCTTAAGCACTTAATACAAAATATCACTGCTTTTGAGAAATATCTTCCTGATAGGAAAAAGTCTGCTTTTCACCACACTTGTTCATCTCTTTTACAGCTTCGAAAATTCATGGTAAGATCTATCTATGATACTTTCGAGCTGACCTCCAGAGCCACGGCCATCTCAGTGGCCATGCGAAGGCTAGCCTGGCTTCGTGTTTCAGAACTGGACGTTAATCACCAGGATAGGCTAGCCAATACACCTTGCTTAGGGGATGAGCTGTTTGGAGATTCCATGGACTCCACTACCCAGAAATTATCAGCTCATGAGACCAGATGGGACACGCTTCTTAAAACTAAGAAGCCTCCACCAACTAGGCCCTTTCGTCCACAATCAACCTACCAACGTAGATTTGTGGCTCGCCCTCTGCCTCAAACTGCTCAACAACCTAGGCGTCAGAGGCAACAGCGTCCAGCTGCTAGACAACCTCAGCAACAACAGCAGGTAAAATCTACTCCTGCACAAAAGTCTACTCAACCCTTTTGACTTGGTTCTCCAGAACATAGCCAGTCTTCTCCCTCCTACTCAACTTCCACAGCCTATAGGAGGACGTCTTTCTTATTTCATAAGCCGTTGGGAACTTATCACGTCAGATCAGTGGGTTCTGAACATCATCCACCACGGCTACTCTCTCAACTTTCAAACTCTACCTCCTCCAAGTCAACCAAAAGAGTCTGCTTCGCACAATCAGTCTTTCCTTCTTCTCCAGGAGGTTCAATCCCTTCTCCTTTTGAACGCCATAGAGGAGGTTCCTCTAGATCAAAAGGGACAGGGATTCTACTCCCGTTACTTTTTAGTCCCCAAAAAAACAGGAGATCTCAGACCAATTCTAGATCTCCGCGATCTCAACAAATGTTTGGTCAAAGAAAAGTTCAAAATGCTCTCTCTAGCCACTCTTTATCCTCTTCTAAATCAAGGCGACTGGCTATGTTCTCTCGATCTCAAAGAAGCGTACACTCATATACCGGTCAATCTGGCCTCCAGACAATACCTACGCTTCATGATCAATCGTTGTCATTACCAATACAAGGTGCTACCCTTCGGTCTTGCCTCCTCTCCGAGAGTATTCACCAAATGTCTGATTGTGGTGGCTGCCTTCCTGCGATCTCACCACCTTCAGGTCTTTCCTTACCTGGACGATTGGTTGATAAAGGCCAATTCATCTCAGACTGTTCTCCTGGCCACCAACCAAACCATCAGGTTTCTTCAACTTCTGGGGTTCGAGATCAATCTACCCAAGTCTCATCTCATCCCCACTCAGAGACTTCAATTCATAGGAGCTGTCTTGGACACAATCCTCATGAGAGCGTTCCTGCCGTCCAATCGTCTTCAAACGCTTCACTCTCTATGTCAACAGGTGCTTCCACAGCGTTCCATCACAGCAAAGCAAATGATGATTCTCTTGGGTCACATGGCCTCCACAGTTCATGTCACGCCTCTTGCACGTCTTCACCTGCGCACTCCTCAATGGACACTAGCTACCCAGTGGTCCCAAGCGACGGATCCTTGCTCACGTCACATATCTGTGACATCATCTCTTCGTCAGTCTCTACAATGGTGGTTGGTATCCTCAAATCTGTCCAGAGGTCTTCTGTTCCATCAACCTCCTCATCAACTAGTCATCACCACCGATGCCTCCCCTTATGCATGGGGAGCTCATTTGAACGAGTTCCAAACTCAAGGTCTTTGGACTGCCCAGGAAAAGAAGCGTCACATCAATTTCCTGGAACTCAGAGCGATGTTTTATGCCCTCAAGGCCTTCCAACATCTTCTTTTTCCTCAAGTTGTCCTGTTGTGCACAGACAATCAAGTTGCGATGTACTACATCAACAAACAGGGTGGGACGGGCTCTCGCCTCTTATGCCAGGAAGCCCAAAAGATCTGGACTTGGGCCGTAAATCACCATCTATTCCTGAAAGCTATTTACATTCAGGGAGAGGAGAATTCCTTAGCGGACAAGCTCAGCAGAGTTCTCCAACCTCACGAATGGACAATAGATCCGGTAACTCTACAATCCATCTTCGCTCAATGGGGCACCCCTCAGATAGACCTCTTTGCAGCTCCGCACAATCATCAGCTGCCCCTATTCTGCTCCAGACTCTACTCACCTCACCGTCTGGCAGCGGATGCTTTTCTCCTCGATTGGTCCAATCTGTTCCTGTACGCTTTCCCTCCTCTGCCTCTCATGTTGAGAACCTTATTCAAGCTCAAGAGGGATCAAGCAACCATGATTCTGATTGCTCCGAGGTGGCCCAGGCAACATTGGTTCTCCCTTCTACTTCAACTCAGTTCCAGGGAACCTTTTCTTCTGCCTCTGTATCCTTCTCTGCTTACTCAGCATCAGGAAACTCTCCTACACCCCAACCTACAGTCTCTGCACCTGACAGCTTGGTATCTCTCGGGCTGACTTCTCATGATACACTCTTGTCTCAGCCTGTTCGTTCAATTCTGGATGCCTCCAGGAAACCGGCCACTCTTCAATGTTACCATCAGAAGTGGACACGGTTTTCTTCATGGTGTTTTCTCCATCATTATGATCCCACTTCCCTTGCAGTGGAGACATTGTTGGATTATCTCCTTTCTTTGTCAGACTCTGGCCTCAAGTCCACTTCAATCAGAGTCCATCTTAGTGCTATAGCAGCTTTTCATGAGCCAATCCATGGAAAACTCCTCTCAGCTCATCCCTTAGTGTCCAGGTTCATGCGGGGTCTTTTTAATGTGAAACCACCTCTTAAAGCCCCTCCTGTGATCTGGGATCTTAATGTAGTTCTTTCCGCTTTAATGAAGCCTCCATTTGAACCCTTGGCTACTGCTTCTTTCAAGTTTCTCACTTGGAAGGTGCTTTTTCTTATTGCTCTTACCTCTGCCAGGAGGGTCAGTGAGCTCCATGCACTAGTGTCGGATCCACCTTTTACAGTCTTTCATCATGACAAGGTGGTTCTGCGTACTCATCCAAAGTTTCTCCCGAAGGTTGTCTCTGAATTCCATCTCAACCAATCCATTGTTCTGCCTGTCTTTTTTCCAAAACCTCACTCTCATTCTGGGGAACAGGCTTTACATACTTTGGACTGTAAGAGGGCTTTGGCTTACTATTTAGACCGTACTAAGCCTCACAGATCATTCCCTCAACTCTTTCTGTCCTTTGATCCAAATAAATTGGGACGTCCTGTTTCTAAACGTACGTTGTCTAATTGGCTGGCAGCGTGCATATCATTCTGTTATGCTCAGACCGGACTGACACTGGAAGGTTCTGTCACAGCCCATAAAGTCCGAGCTATGGCAGCATCTGTAGCTTTCCTCCGATCCACGCCCATTGAGGAAATCTGCAAAGCTGCCACTTGGTCCTCAGTTCATACTTTTACATCTCATTATTGTCTGGACACATTTTCCAGACGGGATGGACACTTCGGCCAATCTGTTTTGCAAAATTTGTTTTCCTAATGGCCAACCTTCCCTCCATCCCTCTTTTATTAGCTTGGAGGTCACCCATCAGTCAAGAATAGCTGCCTGCTTGTCCTGGGATAAAGCACAGTTACTTACCGTAACAGGTGTTATCCAGGGACAGCAGGCAGATATTCTTGCGTCCCTCCCTCCTCCCCGGGTTGGCTTCTTAGCTGGCTTATCATAACTGGGGACCGCGCGCCTCTGTCGGGCGGGAAGGCACTCGCGCGTGCGCGGTGCGGCCTACCAGAACTTTCTAAGTTCTTAGAGTGCAATCACTCTAAAATTGTCCGTACCGGGGCTCCGTCGGTGCCGTCACCCATCAGTCAAGAATATCTGCCTGCTGTCCCTGGATAACACCTGTTACGGTAAGTAACTGTGCTATTTGGGCGCGGTCCTTAACTAACACAGATGTTTGTCTAACTAGAATTACCCAGAATCATACGAAAAACTGGCGCTACAAAAATACTGCACTATCATGCTTCTGACATCCATTTCAATATCGTCCCATAAACAGCACTAGCCACGAGCCACGACTCATGGCACAGAATTCTTCTATCTTACCTAGTTTTCAGGATTTGCTCTACCCGGTACTCGGTAAAGCAACCCACAGTTTCACTTCTAGTTCTAGTGATGGTAGCAGGTGAATCTTCTCTATACCCCTTTCGGAGCAACATCACTCATTCCTGCCCTGCCCAGTGCCCTGCTATTTCAATTAACTGCCTTAAAACAAAAAACAAAAAAAATTGAAATAAATGTTGTAATATACATTACAGCTCACATCTGTTGAATCCTTATTCTTTGATAATATTTTGCATAAATCTTAAACAGAAACGAACCCTCCCCTTCCTTACCCCATCCCTTCTCCATCTCACAAAATGGAAAGGTGTGTATGTTTACCCAATTATCCATTAAGACCTTCTTTCTTATACCATTGGATATAGGGTCTCCATACTTTCAAAAATGTCCCCATTCGATGATGTTTCATGGCAGTCAACTTAGACATCTGAAAGACAAATTCAGTCTTATGTAAAACTTGTGGGCATGTAGGAACTTTAGGTTGTTTCCACACTGCTGCCAGTACTAACTTTGTCGCTGTAACAATGGCTGCTATCATCTTATCGCATTTATTAGATATATTCAGTGGGTTCATATTCAGCAGACCACATCCCATGTACTTAGAAATCACAGTCCCGGAGATATCTATAAATAATTTGAAAATCATGTCCCTGGTACAGGTCCACCAAATATGGTCAAAGGTCCTGTGACCATTGTCGCCGATATTTATCTGATACAGTAGCTTTTTATCTTATGCAATCACATGGATTTCATAAACCATTGATACAATAACATATCCATTTAGCGATTGGAAGGTGCTTCCTGCTGCAGTAGCAAAAGATACCAACGAGAGATACATCCTCTGCTACCTCTGTCATTCTACGCTCGCTCCCGTACTTTACCTTCTCTCAATAAGTCTAGTTGACTTTTCTGAATAAAGTCAGTTATTTATGTTGAAATATCTCTATATGGGATAGTCCATATTCTTCTATTAATACTGAAACTGGTAATAGCTTTCTCACTATTAAAAATTGATCCCTGATGCCCAACTTTTATATCTTGGGTATGCCTGCCAAGGGGAGAAATTCTCCGCCACTACTACAGGCATTTGTCTAAAATAGATTCAACGCTGAACAAGCACTCCCTAGCTTGGATCCAAAGACATAGTAATACCCTTATAGTTGGGTTGACTTGTTTGCAATAGCTGGAAGCTGTCCCAAGGAGAGCCAGACTAGATGAGATAGCGAGAGATCCCTAATAAATCAAGATTTCATTTGAACCCAACTATTATGTGTATCTTTTTGCTATGCTAATAAATAGCATAATTGGGCTGCTATATAATAATACTGAAATTGAGTTACCACCATCTCTCCCTGATTTTGCACCTGAAACATCATCTCTCCCTTTACCTGTGGGGGTTTGTGTTTCTAAATATAGTAAAACACCTTTCTGTGGAGTAAGGTGAAGAAAGATTTAGGCAACAAGATGGGAAGGCCTGAAAATAAGTATAAAAACGTTGGCAGCATTATCTTGATAACATGGACTCTTCCCAGCCAAGAGAAAGGTAAATGGTCCCACTTGTCCAAATCTTCCTTTAACTTTCTCAGTAAAGGTGTATAGTTAGCATTAAACTATAAAATGGTTTAAATTGTATCCCCAAATACTTTAAAGTTCTTGAAGCCCACCGAAACTGGTAATTTCCCTGAAGCCACTCTTTCTCCTTCTGCCTCACGGTAAGATTAAGTATCTCTGACCTTGCCATATTAACATGAAATCCAGACATTTTACCTTAGTCTGTTAAAATTGTCACTACTCCCTTCAAGGACTCTTGGGGATGTGCTGAGAATAGAATCGGTTCAGCGAATGGCCACTAGGATGGTTTCAGGACTCAAGGATCTCCCATATGAAGAACGCCTAGGTAAGTTGCAGCTATACAATCTCGAGGAACGCAGAGAGAGGAGAGATATGATAGAGACGTTCAAATATGTTACTGGCCGTATTGAGGTGGAAGAAGACGTCTTTTTCCTCACATGACCTACAGTGACAAGAGGGCATCCGCTAAAAATCAGGGGTGGGAGATTTAATGGTGACTCTAGGAAGTATTTCTTCACCAAAAGAGTGGTTGATCGATGGAATGATCTTCCACTTCAGGTAGTAGAGGCCAACAACATGCTCGATTTTAAGAATAAATGGGATAAACATGTGGGTTCACTTCGAGGAAGTGCTTAGGGGGGTGGGTTATTAGAGTGGGCAGATTTATTGAACCGACGGCCCTTTTCTGCCGTCATACTCTGTTTCTATGTTTCTATTGTGTTATCCTTTCATGTTTACTTTACTTAAAAATTGTAGTTCTCCCTTTTTTCCCCTCTTGTTTACAATAGCCCTTTCCCAATCATGTATGTCTGATTGTATGAAGATTTTGTCCACTATCTGTTATTTGTTCCCCCATTTTATATTTTAGCTTTTTAATTATACAACGCTTTGAATGTTATGTTAAGCGTTCAATCAAATTTTTTATTAATTTTTAAACTATTTGGCTAGACAAATAGGTGAACTCATCCCAAATTTTTACCCAAAATGTTAACAAGGAAAAATGTCTCTATGTTCTGACAAATGTCTCTTTAAGAATTCACAAAAGAAATCCTTCCACACTCCATAAATGATCTCTAATATAGTACTTCAAAAGATCTGAACCATAAGGTTCTATGCATCTGATTGTCTCCTTTGACCCCTACAGAATTTGTTTACCGGCTATCAAACTTCAGCAAATTGATTAACATCCTGTTAGCTAGCATTCTGCATCCTATTCCATTAAAAACAATGTGATACTTCTATAAACATTAAGTAAAATCCAGTTAAGTTAGCAGTGCTGCTTCCTTGGCTCTCCTAAAATCTGGATCCCTGGATACTATTTGTAAAGCAGCAATCTTCATGCTTTTACCTCATTATGTCAAAAACAAAAAAGGAGGGGAAACAATCCAAAAGGAAAGTGTAAAAAATACAATCCAAAAAATAATAAACAACATGCTTACATAGAATATTATAAAGAAATCAAAAAAACTTTCAAAACATTTTAGTTCATATTCTTGTGTATAGGAAGGTTGTGCTCAGAGACATGGAAGAAAAAGGGGGAACTAAGTCCCCAAAAAACTCACCACCCAATATTTGCAGTACTTCCACTTCACAAGTTAATACTGTTCTGCAATGCTTCAGAAATAAATAGCACTTATCTTATTGAATAAAGTTCTTTGGCCTCGACATGCCACGTTTTATTATTTCTTCAGGAAGCCAAAATGAAACATTCAAAAGACAAAGATTTTTGCTGAGTGTCAGTCTCTGATAAAGCTCAAAAGCTGTTTAGAAAAAAATTGCACTCCTCTGCAGTATTAACTTGTGAATTGTCAATTTCGGCGCTGATTGCGCTTAAGTTAGGTACCTACATCAGCTAGGTGCGCCAATGTAGGTGCTTAACTTTAGGCAGACTTTATAGAATTTGGGGGTCAGTCTGCCTCACCTCTTTGAGAGTTGTATTAGCAATTTGGCTATGGAACTAACTGAGGAATTAAGGAGGATGCTGCATGCAAGAAAGGTCTGCACATGCTTGCAACTTTACGCTAAAGTTCTGAGTTCTGGGACAACTATTCTGACCTTGCAAAACGCAAAGACATCATTCACTGGTCTTCTGTTCCACTTTTCTTTCTATGGAAAACGCTGATTACCGATGAGCCGTAATGCTTTAAATACTAATACTAACTACAGTATATTCTTATATCCTGCAAATATCACTAAATAACCCTCCCCTTCCGTTTCCCCCTCCCCTAACGTCTAATGCTGTACCTCTCTTACGCTCATCATATATCTAGCTGTAAACAGCACTGATCCCTAGTAACTGTTCATATTGTATCACCCTATAACTTAGTATAACATCCTGTATCTGATTGTAAACATCCTGTAACTGTACTCTTGTTAATATCTTGTACCTTACTGTAACCACCCCAGTACCCACTCACCTTGTACTTTCCTGTATCTTACTGTAAACATCCTGTAACTGTCCTCTTGCTGCTATCTTGTACCCTTTGTAAACACCCCAGTACCCTGTACTTCATTGTAAACATACTGTAACTGTTTATCGTGTTAATATTTCGTACCTTATTGTATCACCCAGTACCTGCTCACTTTGTATTATCCTGTATCCTTCTGTTAACACTGTACTCTCTCTAGACACGACTTCACTGTAAACCGCTTTGAACTTAGGGTTAAGCGGTATATAAGAAATAAAATTATTATTATTATTATTAATAGTGAAGCTTACAAAATTAGGCATCAATGTAGTTAGAATATATCCATGTATGTTTCTTTCCCTCTAGGCCTTCTGTTACTGAAAATGACCTGAAGTCACTTTTTGAAAACAGTGGATCAACAGTGAACGCTTTTAAATTCTTCCAGTAAGTTTTCTACCTACCACCACCTGCCCACATCTACTAACTTTAAAACATATATCTTTATATTATATTCAATAAAAAACATTGAAAAGAAGTGGCTACTGCATCATGTTCAATATTGATAAATTACACTAGTATCATCTGTTTTTCCAGTGCTCAGAGATTACCGTATTTTCACGCATATAACGCGCGCGTTATATGTGTTTTTACAAACCGTGCATAACCTTGCGCGGTATACGCATGAGCGCGTTGTACAAAATTTTTTTTACATAGTTTCCCCCTCCCCGACGTCCGATTCACCCCCCCCCCGCCGCAGGACCGCTCGCACCCCCACCCCGAAGGACCGCTCGCACGCATCCGCACCCCCAAGGACAGCTCGCACGCGCTCCCATCCGCACCCGCATCCCCACCCTGAAGGACCGCTCGCACGCCCTCTTGCCCCAGCCAACTGCGGCACCCCTGACACGATCGGGGCAAGAGGGAGCTCAAGCCTTCTTGCCCCCCCCCCCGACACGATCGGGGCAAAAGGGAGCCCAAGCCCTCTTGCCCCGCCGACTCCCCAACTCCCCGACAATATCGGGCCAGGAGGGAGCCCAAACCCTCCTGGCCACGGCGACCCCCTACCCCCACCCCGCACTACATTACGGGCAGGAGGGATCCCAGGCCCTCCTGCCCTCGACGCAAACCCCCTCCCCCAACGACCGCCCCCCCCCAAGAACCTCCGACTGCCCCCCCCAGCCGACCCGCGACCCCCCTGGCCGACCCCCACGACACCCCCACCCCCTTTCCCCGTACCTTTGTGTAGTTGGCCGGACAGACGGGAGCCAAACCCGCCTGTCCGGCAGGCAGCCAACAACGGAATGAGGCCGGATTGGCCCATCCGTCCCGAAGCTCCACCTCCTGGTGGGGCCTAAGGCGCCTGGACCAATCAGAATAGGCCCGGGAACCTTAGGTCCCTCCTGGGGGCGGGGCCTGAGGCACATGGGCCCAACCCGACCATGTGCCCAAGGCCCCGCCCCCAGGAGGGACCTAAGGCTCCCGGGCCTATTCTGATTGGCCCAGGCGCCTTAGGCCCCACCAGAAGGCAGAGCTTCTGGACGGATGGGCCAATCCGGCCTCATTCCGTCGTTGGCTGCCTGCCGGACAGGCGGGTTTGGCTCCTGTCTGTCCGGCCAACTACACAAAGGTACGGGGAAGGGGGGTGGGGGGGTCGTGGGGGTCGGCCAGAGGGGTCGCGAGTCGGCTGGGGGGGGCGGTCGGAGGTTCTTGGGGGGGGCAGTCGTTGGGGGGAGAGGGTTTGCGTCGAGGGCAGAAGGGCCTGGGATCCCTCCTGCCCGTAATGTAGTGCGGGGTGGGGGTAGGGGGTCGCCGTGGCTAGGAGGGTTTGGGCTCCCTCCTGGCCCGATATTGTCGGGGAGTTGGGGAGTCGGCGGGGCAAGAGGGCTTGGGCTCCCTTTTGCCCCGATCGTGTCAGGGGGGGGCAAGAGGGCTTGAGCTCCCTCTTGCCCCGATCGTGTCGGGAGTGCCGCGGTTGGCTGGGGCAAGAGGGCTTGAGCTCCCTCTTGCCCCGATCGTGTCGGGGGTGCCGCGGTTGGTTGGGGCAAGATCGTGTCGAGGAGTCGGGGAGTTGGCGGGGCAAGAGGGCTTGACGTTAGAGAAAGGGCGAACCGCTGGAAGAGGAAGCAGCGCAGGCGCAGGGCTCACGGAAGGGCCGGAACCGCCAAGAGAAAGCATCAGGACACCGGTAGGAGCTTCTACATGATGGGGGGGGGGGTCGGGAGGCTATGGGGGTGCGAGCGGTCCTTCAGGGTGGGGGTGCGGGTGGGAGTGCGTGCGAGCGGTCCTTCGGGGTGGGGGTGCGAGCGGTCCTGCGTTGGGGTGAATCGGACGTTGGGGGGGCATCAGGTTTTCAGGGTGGGGACAGGACTTCAAGGGGGAGAGGAGAGTCGGGGCGGGCGAAAGGAAAGTCGGGGTGGCCAGAGGAGAGTCGGGGCGGGCGAAAGGAGAGTCGGGCAGCATGCGCCGTATACGGGTGTGCGCGTTATATAAAAATTTCTGTACATAAATTTGTGTTTTCCGCGCGCTATACCCGGGTGCGTGTTTTACACGGGTGCGCGTTATCTACGTGAAAATACGGTACTTAATTTCAGATCACATTTGTCCCGTGGTCTGAAATTAAGTAATCTCTGAGCACTGAAAAAACAGATGATACTAGTGTAATTTATCAACATTGAACATGATGCAGTAGCTACTTCTTGTCATTGTTCTTTTTTTTTATTGTATATTAGCATATTACAGAAGTTGGTTTTGAGTGTGTTGTCCCTTCCCTAGTTTTTTGGGGTTCCTGCTCTTTATATTCATCTACTTCAGGTGTGAAGCCAGACCTCAAGATTTTTTTTAAGGGGAGGAGGTCCTGAGTAGAGAGTTGCGCGGGGACAGAAATCAAGTGATGTATTTAATTTTAAATGTTTTATTATTTGTACACTTGTAAGATTAAGAAATGAATAAAGAATTAAAAAAAAAAAATCAAACCCGTCCCCATCCCCAGTAGGATCAAACCCGTCCATGTCCGTTCCCGCTAGAAGTCAAACCCGTCCCCGCCCATCCCCGGAATCAAATCCATCCCCGCCCGTCCCTATAAAAACTTCAGAAGTAGTTATTTCATTTATTACTGAATTAAAGGCTCTGACAGAGACCCATTTACAAATAAGCAAAGACACTTTAATTAATTTGGAATATTAATTGAGAAGAATACATTCTTTGTAAATGGGTTTCTACCAGAGCCTCTAATGTAAATATAAAATATAAATACTCTGCTGATGAGGACCCTCAAGCTGTTAGTTGAGGACGTCCTCTGCAGTTGACCGGGGGTCCCTTTTGCCAAACTTGGCAGGTAGCAGTAGCATTTGAGTCAGTGGCTCATGGATGCTGCCAGTGACTGCTGGGCTTGGTGGAGGGGATTTCTGGCCGTCTCTAGAGGAGATCCTCTGCTGGCAGTGTTTGGGGATCCCCACCAGCCACAGAAAGGGTCAGCAAGTACGTCAACACTGTAGAAATAAAACCAGAAATGCATTTCCTTTTCTTTTGAACATAATACAAAGACATCTGCTATATACATTTCCCAAAGCTAACATATTTTAGTCAATAAATTTCATTTTTTACCTTTGTTGTCTGGAAACTTATTTTTCCATCAAGTTGGTCCCAGTTTCTATCTTCCGCTTTCCCATCTTCTGTAAATTCTTCTGTTGCTGTCCATTGGTTCCTCCTATCATGGTACAGCATTTATCCTTTCTCATCTTTCGCCCCTGCCCACCAGCCCCATGCCTGACATTTCTCCTTCTGTTCTATCACCCCTCTCCAGCACCATGCCACATCTCTCCCTCCATTTCCTTCACCACTATGTCCAATGTTCCTCCCTCTTGCATCCCTTTCAATCTGTCCCACTGTTCCCTTTCCACCACATTTCTCACTCTCATCTTTCTCTTCCCTATCATCTGTACCTCCCTACCTTTGACCAAAAATTCTCCTCTTTCTTCCATTCCCCATGTGTACACAACCATCTCTTTCCCGCTCACTGACACACCCACGCCCTATTCTCCCTTTCTATTCCGTCCCCCATCTCAGCATCTCTTTCCCTCCCTTTCTCTCTCCCCAGTTCATGCTTTCTGTGTCCAAAAACACATTCCCTCCCCCACTTCAGCATCTCTTTCCCTCCCAAGTTCATGCCTTCTGTGTCCAAAAATGCACTCCCTCACACCCCTGCATTCGAGTCCAGATAACAGCAGGGGTTGGAGGCATACCATATGTAGCCGACCCGGAAGTCTTCCCCCGAAGTCAGAGCTGACATCAGAGGGAAGGCTTCACGTCAGTCTGGCGGCTGCTGAGGTATCAGGTGGGAGGGGGTAGATACGGATGTAGGAGGTGAGAGGAGACAGACTGTATATAGAAAGGGGGAGGTATCAGACACACTGGATGAAAGAGGAAAGATAACAGACAAGCTGGAATGCCTGGGGAGAGAGAAAAAGACGTAAAGAAAAGAAGAGGAGAGGAAGACATTGAATGGAAGGGAAGAGAGGGGGTGGATGCAGATGGAGAAAAGAAAGGCAGGGTAGGCACTGAATAGAAGGGAGAGAAGAGAAATGAAGTAGATGCTGGGCTGAAAGGGGGGAGAGAAAGATGGGCAGATGCTGGATGGAAGGGGGAGAGAGAAGGGTGGATGATGGATGGGGTGACAGAGGGGGAAAAAGGAGACGGATCAGATGCTGGGCAGAAGCAGGAGAGAGAGGGGCAGATGCTGGATGGAAAGAGGAGGAGGGGCAGAAGCTGGATGGAAATGAGGGAAGATGCTGAAGAGAAAAGAGAGAGAGGACAAATGCTGGATAGAAGGGGAGCAGAGAGAGAGAGAGAAATGCTGAATGATGGGAGAGAAAGATGATAGAATTAGTGACAGACTAGGAAATAAGCAGAAGTAGAATAAGAGAGCCAGAGTGAGGGAAATAAATGGTAAGTTTTGGTAGACAGAGCAGACCATCCACACTCATGGGGATTCAGAAAGCTGGATAATTCTGGTAGCGACAGAGCAGTTTTCATCCTCACTTGCTGCAGTCCAGGATCCCGGGTCGCATCCCCTCGCTGGGTTTTTGCAGCTTCGACTCAGCAGCCCTTAGCGTCTACCGATCCCCGCTCAGATCGCGGCTCGTGCAGTAGAACCGGGCCCTGCACGCTGTGCGTGACTGGCAAAGTTAGCTCATTTCGGGTTTGTCCTGGGGGAGAGGAAGAGGACTCTGTCCACATGCTATAGCCTGCACGGGACACCTCCCCATGAATCAGTAAAAGTTTCCGTCACGTAGGCATGGAGCTCAGCACATAGGCACACAGAGTCTGTGTGCCTACATGCTGAGCTCACTGCCTATGTGACGAAGACTGTTGATGCTGATTCGTTGGGACTCGGGAGCTCAGCTCAGTGACGGACCGGAAATTAGGTAGGTCTCAGGATAGGAATCCCGGTTCCATCCCTGTGGGAGTCCCGTCAGCCTTGAAGGGGTCCCCATGGGAGTCCTGTGGGCATGGGGGGGGGTCCCTGTGGGAGTCCCGTTGACCTAGGGGATCCCTGTAGGATTCCCGCGATCCCCTTCCATGCAGACCTCTAGTCCTGAGCCCACACTGGCTGAACATCCCCTTTCCCCCTCCGTGTACATGCTTGTTCTTATCTGAAACATCATGCACAAGGGAAGCTCTCTTCTCGCACACATGCAAAAAACAGGCATGTTCAGTGGGAGGGCCTCCCTCATGTATACTTGATTACACAAAAACCTAGCAGAGATGGGGGGCATGGCCAATGTGGCTGCAGTTGCCCAAGGAAACTACCGCTAATTGCTTGGCTTTGCAGGAGGAAGGCTTCTGCTGATGGGGCTTGGCCACTGATTTAATTACATTATTTGGGGATTATTGACTTTTGGACTCAGCACATGCATTTTTCTGTAGTAGCTCAAGGCAACTTACATTCAGGTACAGTCAATAGTATAGTAAAGGGAGGGAGACCGTTGTTGGGAGTGCTGGCACACCTCCACTCCCTCCATGCCATGCTTGCACACACACCCCCCTCCCTCACCCCGTACCTCTTTAAATCTTCACCAGTGCAAACAACTTCTTTGGCCTGCTGCTCGCGGGGCCAGGAAGTGATGTCAGATGGAAAGCTAATAATTGATCCCAATTTACTAATAGACTACCATGGGATTGATTACAGTGTCTTTTGTATTCGGTTATATTGTGCTACCTCACATTTGTCCTGTAACTTATGCACATACCTCAAGTATATGGACTCCTGAGGAATGCATAGTTCCAAAACACAAGCCTTGCTGGGTCCTCCTTGTCAATATTGGTTTTGTGCTACATTGGAAATATATACGGTTGCCTTTGTTTGTTATTAAAGACTTTAATATGTGTTGATCTTTTTTGTTTTCCTATATTCATCCAGGTACTATATCTTTTATCCACTGTTTCTCTTGTGCTTTTGTTTTTTGTGGATTTTTCCCCCCTTTTTTAATTGTCTAACCTGATATAACATACCAAGCTGGGTGAGTCTCTTTGTTCTTTCCCCATCGTGAGAGACTAATAGAAAACTTAGATGAAAAACATAACTCCAGAGCAACTTTAGTCTCCATGTTGGTAGGCTGAAAAAGAAAATGAGGGAGAATACATAATTTCAGGTTTTCAAACTAATGAGTGAAGTAATTGACGTAGCTAAAGTTGCATAACTACTTATCACTCTTCTGAGATCTCAAGATGTTTTCTCTCTTATATGTTCACAATTTAATCACATTTTTAATTTAATTATAAACTGATGGAAGGCTTTCTTTATGTTTCATATTTGTTGTTTTCCATTGAATTGTGTGAATGCATTAATATTTGAAACATCACTGAAATGTTCATGTTCGTGGAACTTAAAGCAATTGCATTTATTTCCTTAATGTATAGGAAAGATCGTAAAATGGCTCTGATTCAGTTGGGTTCTGTGGAAGAAGCAATCCTGGCTCTAATAGACCTCCATAACACTGAGCTTGGAGAAAGCCACCACCTCAGAGTTTCCTTTTCAAAATCTACAATCTGACTTGCTCCATGAGCTTTCCTTTCAAGACTGGACCATTGTATCAGTAAAATCTTCAGACAGAGACTGAGGCAACAAAGATCAACTCTGCCTTCTCAAAAAAGGAAGGAAAACTTAGCCTTCATTAGATTTTTAAACAGTTTCACAGTAAAGAATGAAGGGATATGGTTTCTGAATCAAAGGATTAACCAGTATGTGGTCAAAGTTTTGAAGGTCCATCTTTAATTTCTTTGTAGAGTTCACATTAGCAAAATGTCTTGGCAATCAAATTTCTAATGCTGGATTTTTTTTTTATTTTTTATTTTTTGTAAAGACTTCCTCTATCTTGCTATTCCAAATCGACCTTACACGACACTCTTTTTTCTGCCAAGATCTTAAAATGTTTGTAAAATTTCATGAGCACACTCTATCTCATTTTGAACACATCTCTGCAGATGAGGTGTTGTATTTGAATTGAAGCAGTAGAAACTATTATCTTAATCGAAGAGAAGTGAAGGAACTACATATGACAAATTTACTTGCACATGTCTATGTAGTTGTGCACTATCTCCTTCAATTATTAATACCACCAGGTAGGATTTTGGTTTGTTTGTTTTCAAATAACCCAGGGTAAAACAGTGACCTTAAAATAAAATGAAATTTTGGAGAACTCAAAGGAAAGCAAATTATTAGCTGATTGTCTAATAAAGATTTGGTTGGTTGGCAGGCTTTTTTAATTTGAAAATAATTTTTTCAATAATTTAACTATTTTGTAAAAGTAAAATCAGGGCTAGTTGCTCCAAGTTGGACTTATTTGAAGGTGTTTTTTTAAAATAATATTGCAGTCGGGGTTTGTAGTCCTCTGTTACTGACAAAAGCAAAGACTAACTCAGATTGTGCCACATATTCTGTAGAATTAATTGATGGCTTTAAAACAGGAATTTGGGGGAGTCAAATTATAGTCTGAAAATCTATTTTCTTAGAATGAAAAGCAATATCATTCTGAAGTGAGGTTAATTATTGTAATGTAGAAAAGAAAATATATAATTAAAATGAATAATCATGCTTGTAAGGATTGCAGAATATCCTCTTTGCTCCCATTTCTCTTCCTGCCCCCCCCCCCCCAAAAAAAAAAAAAAATAGGGAAAGAATTGTGTAATGCAAGTTAGGAAAATAAAAATTTGAAAGAGACAGAAATAAATTTAAATAAATAAAAATTTAAATATATTTTTTTCTGAAAAGAGGTTTATCCTCTTAAGGAGACTATTCGGATTTATCATTTGGTTTGACAGATTTTTTTTTAAAGTTATTTTTGGTATCATGTTACCTAATGGGTTGTTTGTACCACTGTAATCTTTAAATAATACTTAAATCAGAATTAGTATATATTTACTTTTCTTATGTGCCTTATGTATTTATAATGAAACAGGCTAGCTTTCTAAGATGTCTTGGTGACTGTTATGGGCTTGGGAAGGGTGTTTTTTTTCCCATTTGGTTTTTAGTTTGTAAATATTTTCTTTATTATTTTTAAAACTCTTTCTAGCAAGAAGAAATCCAGTTTGGTGCAGAAATAGGGAGGGAGTTGTAATAACTCCAAACCCACACTGTAGGGAGTTGCACCAAACCAAGTCAGTCTTCCAGGACATTTGCCCAGTCCTGGGGTTTTAAATATATTTTTTTCAAAACATTCTAGTGCTTCTTATTTTACAGAATGCTTTGGGAGAATGTTAGGAAACTTGGCCTAGAAGAGTATCTGGTAGTAATATTGCTAATTTAACATCTAGGCCCTCTCTTGACTTTTATCTGCTGATAGTCCTCTGACACTAGTTATAGGTGTATTTTTAAAATAACTCTTAAAAGCTCCTTAGAGTGGTTTCCTGATTTCCTGATCTCAGGTTTTATAGTGTGGGATGTTTTATTTTTTAAATACCGAGTATACACTTGCTTCCCTGTTTACTAAGCCACGGTAGATGTTACTACTGCAGCCCAGAGCGCTAAATACTCTAATGCTCATAGAATTCTTATGAGCGTTGTTGGAGCATTTAGCACCCCGGGCTAGGTAGAAACCTCTACCATAGCTTAGTAAAAGAGGCCCTTAATTTTTCTTGCTTATTTTAATTTCGACAATGAATGTCTGCTTTTGTTCAGTCAAGAATAATTGTACAGTAATTATTTTACAATTTTCTTCATTGTAGACTTTCATTTTGATGGTTGCAATTGTTTCCATTGCCCCCTGGAAATTAAGCAGTCAAATCCCAAAAGCATGTTAGGAATTGTGATAATTATTTATAGTAAAACTGTATTTTGTTACAGAAGAAGAAAATATATTAAAGTTTTTTGTTCAAAATCTTAGTAATTTACAGTAGATAGCTTGATGAGATTTAATTATATCTTTTTGTTTTCTTTCTGTTATCTGAGTTGCTTTTAGTTTCACAGCAATTTTGTTAGTTTATAGCATAGATAGAGATCAATAATAGAGAACAATGTTTTTTTTTCTGTTTTATTTACTTCCATTTAACATTTGTATAACATCTAGAGTGGACATGTTCTGTCTTCTGTTCTTCTAGTTTGGTCTGTTTTTATCATCTCTTAAATTAACTGTATTGTAGAAATCTCTCCTCTTGTTCCTTGCAACATCATAGTCATAGGACATTCCATGTCTTGGGATCAATTCACTTCTAAATTTAGGGGGAACAAATTCATTAGTTCATAATACAATGTAGAAGACCTAGAGTGTATCTTGATGCCACATCCGTCCTAATGCATCATTCAGGACAAAGAAGCACTAGACCCCACTGATAACATGGAATGGGCTGGCATCACTGAAAAAATAATAATTAAAGCAATCTCATACTAAAACATAGAATTCTTGCTATTTTGATGGAAATCAAGTTAGAAAAAGTGTTTGGCAGCCTGTAAAAAACAGTATATGCCAAAATCTCTTGAGTGTTCATATGCCTGAAGGTAGAACTTAAGTGATCTTGAAAGTTCATGTATATTCTGTTGGCTTAATAGATGACTGATCTATTTAGAATCTGTACTTTTTTTCTGAACCTGTTTGCCTACTGGCATTCTTCATTTTCAAAGTGCATAAATATATATTTGAAAGGGCTATATGTTAAGAAAATAGTGTCTCATTTCACATTCTGTTCCTAGTTTTCTTGTAATAATTTTTCTTAGAGGTTAATAGTGGGGGTGTAAAAATTGTTTTTTATATTTACAGCATGTTTTTTTTTTTTTATATCAAATGCCAACCATCTCTTGGGGGGGAGCAATCACTGAGACACCTGCCCCACAATAGCCAGGCAATCTGCCACAAAATCTATGAAAAGGCAACCCAGACTGTACACAATCTGGGTTCTTTCATTAATACTTTGGAACCATGTGTCAATTTTGGTTCATAGACAGTAACGCGGAAGACAAAGGCACGCGCCGACAACTGAGCGCAAGATGGAGGCGCGCGCCGAAGAAAAAGACTGTTTTTAGGGGCTGCGACGGGGGTTTTTGTAGGGGAGCCCCCCCCCCACTTTACTTAATACAGATCGCGGCGGCGTTGGGGGGGTTTGGGGGGTTGTAACCCCCCACATTTTAGTGAAAACGTAACTTTTTCCCTGAAAACAGGGAAAAAGTTAAATTTTCAGTAAAATGTGGAGGGTTACAACCCCCCACAACTCCCCCACAACGCGGTGCAATCTGTATAAAGTAAAGTGTGGGGGGGTTCCCCCCCCACACCCCCCGTCGTAGCCCCTAAAAACAGTCTTTTTCTTCGGCGCACGCCTCCGCGCTCGCGCCTTTGTCCCGGCGCGCTTTTGACCTGACACCGTCAATTTTAGCAGGCAATGAAAAAAGTTGCTGGTACTTGGTACACCTGAGCACACTGTGAAAAAAAGCCTTGGGTGTTTGTGATTTGAATTTAATGAGGCAAAATGTAGAGCAAAAGGGATTTACCAAATACTAAGAGCAGTCTATATTTATTTTCAGCAGTTTTTAGCGCAGAGAGCCACGCTGAATGACCCATGCTGCTGCTGATGCTCATAGGAACACTATGAGTGCCGGGAGCAGCGCGGGCCATTCATTGTGGCTCTTTGCGCTAAATACTGCTAGCGTAGTTTGATAGAAGAGGCCCTAAGTTTTATGTGTTCTGAAGTAGAGGGAGTACTACTGTATATGAGAATGTGAGGAGGAAGGAAAGCAAATGGTATAATATCAACATTGGTTTGTCTATCCTAAAGTAAGCTCAATTTTATCTTTATATAGTACTGGAGTCCTGTATTGGCATATACAGTACTGAAATGGTTTGATTAAAAAAAAATCTGGGTGGCTTAATGGCTAATTTGTGTGGTTTTAGTTTTATCTTGCATTAGTGTTATAGCATTGTGTATTTTTGTATTTTCTTTTGATCTGTAGTGTGAATTATCCCTGTTAAATTGTGTTAGTGCTGTTACTGGTGGAGAAGTCTGCTTTGAAATGAGAGCTGCAAGAATGTATGAATGTCTCTGAAAACTGAGTGCATTTAAAACAGGGGTGTCAAATGCAATTACATTAAGGAGCCAAAATCCAAAACACAGGCTAAGTCGCGGGCCAGCCCTTGCCCAATCTCCGTCCCAGACCCTGCCCCCATAATAATACTAATTATAACACTATTTTTTCCATTCATTTTTCATATATACACACACAATATAATCATATTAACACATAATGATAATGGTTAACCACAAAATTAAACTACACAAAACACACTGTATGCTTCTCAACATTCAATCCTACCAGAACACAGATAACCCCTATGCAAATACGGGACCAAAAACTAAAAGTACTAATATATTTTTTTTAAAACACCCTAATATTCAAGATTCTGCATGCAGTACACCCCCAGAGAAAAAGAAACAAATGTATTTCTTCCTGAGCAGTGCAAAAGATAGACAGCAGATTAAAATGTTCAAAATTGACACAATTCAAACACTAACTTGAAAATAAAATCATTCCCCCTACCTTTGTTGTCTCCCTCCCTCCATGCTGTGCCTCTCTCCGGCGGGTGTCTAACCTTCTGGCTGGCTCCAACCTGGATGTTTTATGCGGCTGCATTCCCCAGTGTTACCTTGTGGCCGGCTCCCTCCTCACAGCCGTAGTGTGCACAGAGGGCTCCTCGTGTGTCCTGCACCTGAACTGGAAGCCTTCTCTCTGATGTCGCAACGTCAGAGGGAATGCTGCTGGATGAGGTGTGGGTCGCGTGAGGAGCCGCTGCACACTACGGCTGTGAGGAGGAAGGAGCTGGCCACAAGGTAACACTGGGGGCATCGAACTGCGGGCCGCATAAAACGACCAGGTGGGCCTTGAGTTTTACACCTGTGATTTAAAAGATTTGTTGAAATCTGTCGTGAATTTTGTTGGATGCAATTGTTTTATTTTCTGTTCAAACTGTTCCTCTATAGAGGATTTGGCTTTGTTTTGCCTTTTCCATATCCTCTGCTAGAGCTTGATTTCACAATATCAGCATATAAGAGTGGCTCAGCAAATAGACAGTGGAATTAACGTTAACTTAAAGGGTCTATTTCCCTTTTTATATGAAATACCTATTCATAGTACATGTGAGCATCCAGTGTTTTGAAACAAAAAACCAACAACTCCGAGATTAGGTGGTAAAGCTACATACAATGACACTGAATTACACTTACATTTATTTGTGGTCTGTACAGAATGTAATTGCAGAGCAATTATGAAATTTACTTCATCACCTGCACTGTGGAAAACTCATGGTTTTCATTTAAAAGTCCAACAATGTGGCAGTTTCACATAATCATTAGAAAATTTTCTCATAACCAATTTTAGTTTATATTTTTGAGCAGTTATTCTCTGTTTGGGAGCTGGTAGTCTGATGATTCTACATAAACTAGAGTTAGTGGAAATATTGATGTCTGGAGTAGTGCTGTTAGTTTCCTTGTCCTTCTAAAAGAAGGAATAGGAGTCTGCATGCACTGTCCTGCACCAGGTAAGGCTTTGATTGTACTGCCTTTTTTTTTTTTCTTTCCAAGATTGCATTAAAAAAGATTGGAACTGCACTTTAATCTATTTTTAATGGTTTGTTGTCAGCAAAATTGAACTGATCCAAGAAAACTCAAACAGAAAGTTAATATCTGATAGTCATAGTTTATTAGTTATTGGCATGTACAAAACTGTTCTCAATCTTCTTTTTTCCCCATTTTACATTCTAAGTCTTTAATAATTTTGAGCTAAGAAGAAAACATGATAATTTCAAAACGGTTTTATTTCAGGGTTTTCAAGAATTTAAAAAAGGACCAAAGTTTATGTGCCTTTTCGTAGTCTTAACTCTAATTTTATTCCCATTCCATTCTTATTCTTTTATGTAAATATGATGCATGTTTTTTCCAGTTACAATATATACTCGAATATAAACTGAGATTTTTGGACCAAAAACATGATATTCAGCTCTGACCAATGTGGTACTACACAGTTAGTGCTGAGATGATCCAGAGAGGAGTGAGTAGTTATTGCAGGCATCAGCCATATTCAGTGCCAGTGCTCACATTGCTAAAGAAGCAGCCGGGACTGCACAAAAGGCAGTCCCATCACTAAGCTATATGGGTGATAGCACTGAATATTGCCAGCATCTGCAGAGTTTCCAGATTGATGCTGACCCTGATTATTCAGTGCTGATGCCCCAGCATGGTCCTTCATTCAATAATCCTATCTAAATTCTGCCCCTTGTCAACTGGGGCTGAATATCAGGCAGTTAGTGTGTAACTCACATTAATATTCATTAATGTGTGTCAATACCTTAGTAAATCAGACACACATTAAAACAACAATAACTATATTTTTTATTTCTTGATTTTATAGTACTTGAGTTTCTGAAGTATTGATGATATTGGAAATTATCTAGAGGGCATATTTCTTTCATTCCTTTTAATCCAGTTGGCCTTGATTCTGCAGATTCAAGAGGTGTGTAAATATAAAAATATCTCCGCAGGCCAGAGCTGAATATCCTTCCAGCTGTTCTGAATATCTTTGTCACAATGGCAGAAAAAGGCTACAGATCAAATAATGCAAGACATTCAGCCATATGTCCAACTCAGGAATTTTGTAGAATTGAGGCTTTTTTTTAATTTCTTCCACTTGTCAAAACCCTCAGAATATTAATTTCATGCCCATGGGAGCACAAGACACAAAAAATGACACAGCTTATTATGCAGTGAGAATGTCATCTCATTGTTCTGACCAAAGACTGTCATGGTTTTCCTGAGACATTCTTGTTTAAACTAGGTGGTGTGTTACTTTTTGAACGATGACATTGTGCAGTGTGACCTTTTTCTGTGCATTTCTTTCTGGTGATTGGACCACTTTGTGAAAAATGGTATTTAAATGTGATCAAAGTGGTATGGGAAGAAAGTGAAAGCTATGAATATTTTTCAGTACTGTATTCAAGGGGGAAATACATGACTAGAGGTCCTCTTGTCACACTTTTGTCTTAATCTGTTCATGAATTTACCCTTTCAGTCTGTAAATTTTCACCTAACACACAGATATGTTGTAAATATTTGTAACTTTTTTTTAACCTGGACAACGTACATACAGGTTTTTGGGAACAGGTTGAGTATAAATTGGTTTTTATATAAAAAAAATGTATATTTTGATAAACAACAGTACCAGCTTTCATTTGTAAAGCAGTTTGTGGGATTGTGTGTCAGTGTGGGAGGGGAAAAGCATTTCATGTGTTGAAATTACATGTTATAAATGCAAAAGAAGATAAAATATTAAAGAACCATATTTTCTAACTCCATAGTAGTACATGTTTAATTCAAGCTTCTGTACATTGTATTCCATTCAAGTTTCTGTATTTGCTGATTATTACTTGAGTATCCATACTTGCTCTTTTCCTAACGACTCTAGTTGTAGCATGCTTTTAATAAATGTTATTACATCTGTACTCTCTTAAATTTTCCTTGTTCTTGGCTGTTACTTTGGGGTTTTCCTTACATTTTAATTATGAATCTGATGTTTTTATTTTTTTCCCCTCTTTTCAGACTATTATGACTAAGCCTAAATGTCTCATATTGTTATGTAAAAAGATTGAGAGCAAATGAGCATATTCACAGTTTTATCAACTATATTAAGGTGGGGGAGTTAATCAACATGGACTACAGTTTGACTTTATTTATTTGGATTTCTATTGAAGAGCCTGCTGTTGACGGCCTTCACTAATAGACCACTCGCCATTCTTTATGCTGGTTAGAATAATTTAAATTTTAATAATAAATCAGCAACAGCTTACAAGAATAAATCTTATAGCATACAGAGCAATAGAGCACACACCAGTCCGGCCGGTCTGATGGAGAACCTCGGGTAGGTTCTAATCCTATGGTTCAGGGAACTCTTTTTATATGTTTCTGACAGCTCTGGCCCACGTTGGTGCATGTTGCATTTCACATTTTCATTGGTTACATTCGTCATTACACTTTTTTTTTTATCATTAAATGTTTATTGAAAATTTTTGAAATATAAAACAGAAATGTGGATATCAATGACATCATGAATACAAAACAGCAATAGAATCGGGGAACAATCAACAGAACAAGAAAGCACAAGAAGCAAAATCCCTAGTACAACAATAGGCATGATACCCACCCTCAAACAGAACCCCACATCCCCTCCCCAAAACCCTAAGCACACCAAGGAGTGACCTCCTGTTGTTTCATATCATTCCGAATCTGTTGAACAATCCTATCATAGTTCACCGCGTACAGTTGGGTTAAATCTATGGGCAAGCGGATCCCCAAGTACCTAATTACCCCGAAGCCCACCAAAAGGGGAACAGAGCAGACAGCAGTTGTATATCCACTTCGCCCAAAGTAATACCCAGTATCTCAGATTTATCCATGTTCACTAAGAACCCCGATTCCTTCCCATACTCCGAGAAAAGATCAACAAGTATCGGCAGGGAGGCCTCTGGGTCGCGTACATACAACAAAACATCATCGGCAAACAAGGCTATACGATGCTCCAGATCACCAACCCTCACCCCCCGCAGATCCACATGTTCCCGAATACGAATAACCAGAGGCTCCATAGAGAGAGCAACTAAAAGGGGAGACAAGGGACAACCCTGTTGAGTTCCCCTAGCTATGGAAAAAGAATCAGTATACCTCCCCCCCCCCCCATTAATCCTAATATTTGCCTTTAGGGCCCGATAAAACGCTTACACCCAAGCCAAGAAGAAAGTGCCTAACCCCATCCTGTGCATCACCTGCCATAAAAACTCCCAATCTACCTGATCGAAAGCCTTCTCAGCATCAATCGCCAAAAAGGCGATTTTATCAGATGTCTGCCGGGCTGCCCACAATAAATGTAATGTTCTCCTAATATTATCACTAACTTGCTGATGTTGAATAAAGCCAGATTGAACCATATGGACCAATTTTGGCAGGAGCTTACCCAAGCGAAGAGCTAAGACCTTCGCTAAAATTTTTGCATCAGTATTCAACAATGAAATTGGGCAGTACGCTCCACATCCTAAGGGGTCTCTAACCGGCTTGAGCAGGACAGAGATCCCCGCCTCACCCATAGAGGAAGGCAAGGGAGATCCGCCCCTCACCCCATTTGCAACTCGGACCAACAATGAGGTCAAAACATCACAAAATTGTTTGTAAAATTGGTTAATATACCCGTCGAGCCCTGGTGAATTCCCCAATTTCAATCCAGCAATAACACCCAGTACCTCCCTTAACGTGATAGGCTCATTAAGAAGGTCACGGTCAGACTCCGACAGCTGGAGAAGCGGTAATGCAAATAGTCCTTTATAGCATTGACGTCCTGCCCGGCCGATGCACGGTAAAGATCAGAATAGTAAGAAAGAAAAACTTTCCTGATGGCTTGATCAGTGCAGTATGTTCTACCCACGGAATCCCGTATAAAGGGAATGGCCGCCCTCGCTTGCTTTAGCTTAATAAATTGGGCCAAGCGTGAATTAGATTTGTTATTATACTCATAAATCGTTTGTCACAAACGCAACCTCAAAAACTCATTCTTCCAACTGCAATAAAGAAAACTCTGTACAGACCTTCAAAAGTTGTTCATACACCAAAGGATCCTGGTGTCTCTGATGTAAACTCCCCAATTGCTCGCGAAGGGACAAAGATCGCTGAGCTCGCAATCGTTTACAGCGAGCCCCCCACTTTATAAAAACTCCTCGGACCACCACCTTCAGCGCATCCTTCAAAATAGCATCGCTGACCATATCATTATCATTATGCTGAAGATACTGGTCCACGGCAATACCCACCTCCCGATGTACTTCAGGATCTTTTAGCAAAGACTCATTGAGCCGCCAAAAATGATGTCCCCCCTGCCTTCCAAAATCCAAGACAAGCTATCCAAACCGGAGCATGGTCTGAAATCTGGATTTGATCAATCTCTGCTTGTTGTATCCCTCCCCACATATTACGATGAGCCCACATCCCATCTATACGTGCGTATGATTGGTGTGCATGTGAATAATGAGTATAAGAGCATTGCGTGGGGTGTGAAAGCTTCCAGAAGTCTACCAAGCCCAAAGAAGAAAACAGTAAGGCCCTATGGTGAGCCCTAGAAGGGGGACGTGACCCTCCAGAAGAGTGGTCCAGGTGCACATCAGGAGTAACATTAAAATTCCCACCAAGATAAATAGAACCCCCCACAAAACACAGCAACTCCTCCCTAAGAGCCGCATAGAACCCAGCTTGACCCTTATTAGGGCCATAAAGGTTAATAATGGTGATGGGGCGCAACTAGTCCCAGCCTCTTAAGTATAAGGATAGCAGGCACCTATCAGGGGCTGTTTCCACTATTTTTATTGCAAGTAATTCATTAACATTCAGATTATCGCACAGTACCTGCTCCTTTGTTAAGGCAGAAGCATTTAACACTTCCTATTTAATGGTAGCTTATATTGATCACTTGGTCCTAAATGAGACATTTTGCTTGGAAGCAATTTGGGCAGTGGAAACAAATAAGTTAGGGGTAGCCAATAGAGTAGCCAGACCTGTTGTGTTGGGTGGGTCTTACCAAACTACTTCCACACACTTTATCTTGCACCTTGCCGCCTCCTGTCCCTGTATCTGGTATTTGCTGCCACCCTCTCGTGCCTATGTAATGTAATTTATTTCTTATATACCGCTAAACTCCGTTAGGATTCTAAGCGGTTTACAGAAAATAGACAATAGTGTGCATTAAAATTATAAGTAATATAGGTTTACAGAGAAATATACATTAAAGGATACAATAAAAATAAGATAAATAAATAAAGAATAGGTACTTAGAAATTCCCTTACTGTCCCGAAGGCTCACAATCTAAGCCTACAGCTCAGCAACTCCCCTTCCCAGTCACCTCAGCTCTTGGGCGGCATCAGTGATGTGCATCTGCTACTTCCGCAGGCTTCTCTGTGCTGCGTCCCTCCAAAATTAAAACAGGAAGTGATATCAGCAAGGGCATTGCAAAGGGAAGCCTGCGGGGCCAATGCAAGCAGTGGATGTGCGTCATTGTCTTTGCTTGCAAGGGTGATGAGGTATACTGGAAAGGAGGGCATTGCTGGCAAGGAAGGCAAATGCTGGATTCAGATGTGGGAAAGAGAGGAAAAAGGTGGCCACTGCTAATTTATCTTGGATCTGTGCCCACCCAAGTCCACCTGTAGTTATGCCACTGTGGGATAGCCCTGTTGTTAAATCCAGATAAACAAAAAGGGGCTCATAATAAAAATAAAAAAAATGTCTAAAAAGTGGCCTAAATGGGTACTTGGATGATCGTCCAAGTACCCATAATCAAAGCTGGTTTTAGACATATGTAAAACCAGCTTAGGTCTTTTCCCTGCCTCTAAACGCACAGAGAGAAAAGAGGCTTTTTTCGAGGAGGGGAAAGGGCGGGAGGTGGGCCGACCTAGACCTAGGCGTGCAGCAGGTATAACCAAAACTTTACACAGGTTGCCTAGTCGGCACTTATATGTTTTGACTTAGACCAAGTCAAAACAGGTATAAGTGCCGAAAAGGGGCCGCTGAGCTGATCGTGGCTGCTGCGATCAGCTCAGCGGCCCCAACAACCTGCCTATCCCCCTACTGCAATGATCGCGGCAGGAGAGATGGCTCATCTCCCCTGCCGCAATCCACCCTTTCCCCCCCACAATGATCAGGGCAGGAGGGAACCCAAGCCCTCTTGCCCCACGATCCCAAACCCCCCCCCCTCCTGGCCTGGCGATCTCCCCCCTCATCCCCATGATCCAGCCAGGAGGGAGCCCAAGCCCTCTTGGCCCATGACACGCTCTAACCCCCACCACCCACTAAAATACGGGCAGGAGGGATCCTAGGCCCTCCTGCCCCTGACGCAATCTCTCCACCCACAACCACCCCCGAACCCCCGATTGGCCCCCCTGCCCATGTGCCTAAGGCCCCGCCCACAGGAGAGGCCTAAGACAGCTGGGCCGATTCCGGTTGGCCCAGGCGCCTCAAGCCCCACCTGTGGGCGGGGTTTGAGCCACCTGGGCTAATCAGGCCCTAAAGCCAGCCATTTGGTGATGGCTGGCCTTTCGGATGGACGGGCTTGGCACCCGTCCATCCGACCAACATTTTGTAAGGTACGGGAAAGGGGGGTTGGTGGGGGCTGATCGGGGGCTCAGGGGGGCAGTCGTGGGGGGAAAGTTGCGTCGAGGGCAGGAGGACCTCGTATTTTAGTGGGGGGTGGGGGTTAGAGGGTGTTACGGGCCAAGAGGGCTTGGGCTCCCTCCTGGCCGGATCAAGAGGGGATATCACCAGGCCAGGAGGGCTTGGGCTCCCTCTTGCCCCGAACGTAGTCGGGGTGCCGCTGGGGCAAGAGGGCTTGGGTTCCCTCTTGCCCTGAACGGAGTCGGGGAGTCAGGGTGCCACTGGGGCAAGAGGGCTTGGGTTCCCTCTTGCCCCAAAGGTAGTCGGGGTGCCACTGGGGCAAGAGGGCTTGTGCTCCCTCTTGCCCCAATGTCGTCGGGGGGGGGGGGGGGGGGAGAGGGATTCTGTAATTGGTGTTGTTTTTGACAGACACCGGTTACAGAATCCAGCTTTTAGGCGAAGGACTGGCTTCTCCTTCGCCTAAAAGCCCTTGTTTTGGACGTTTTGGGCTTAGGCTTTTTTTAGGTTGATTATATGGTATAAGTTTAGACGTAGTGGTGGTCTGGGCGTTTAAACAGCTGAACATAGAGGCAGGCCATTATCAAAAAACCTCCTTTTGGACGTTTTTTTTTTTTTATAATGGACATTTTCCCTGCTTCTACTTTCAACGTTTAAGGCCTTAGGCCAAAAGGGGACTTAGACATTTTTTTTATTATGCCCCTCATACTGTTTATTCCTGACTGTGCCATATTGACTGTATCATAATTGATGGAAGAAAGTTCATGGGTTGTCCTGCACAGATAACTACACTATGTATACTGACATCCCAAATATCCAGTCTGTTTTGGGCATAGATTAAGGAACATCAAAGCATTGGTGCCACGTCAAGCCAATTGTGTGAATTGAGGTTTAAGTTCCTGAATGTCACGATTTCAGTGCCTCCTAAAACTGACAAATCCAATTGAAGGAAAGGCATGTTAGGAATGGAATGAATAAATAAATAAATATACATGGAAATATGAACCCTGTTGTATCTAAACAGGCAGAGGGCCATTACTGGCTTGTGCATGGAACTAAATATACAACTACTTTCTTTGCTTTGGCTCTTACTACTAACATAAAGTGAAGAAAAAGAACCTCTGATATCAAGCCACCTTCCAAAGTATTAGGTTCTAACTTTCTTATTCTTTGGTCCAAAAACCTCCCCTATTGTACAAATAGAGCTTTATATATAGCTTTAATGTATCTAATTCTATAATTCAAAAAATACATATCAAGTAGCATTAAAAGCACTTTACACTTTGATATACTTCTGCATCAGAGATGGTGATATGTGGCAAGATGAATCGGAATAGGCTGGAGTTAGCTTGGACAGCGACTCTTATCGGTGGGGCAGTGTGGCCGATGATGGGCAGACTTCCACAGCTTGTGTCCCATGTGCAACAGTATGGAATAGGATCAAGAATATACATTTTTACCACATTCATGTAGTCGGAGGGTCTTGCTTATGTCAGGGGAGAGGGGAAAAACATAATGGAACTAGCAAATAAAATGAATTATTACTGGAGTGTTGGTTTAACGGAATATTTGACCCTTGGATTCCTTTATGTTGGAATGCATACAGATCCTGCTATATGAGGAACGCACAGAAGTATAAGTATATATAAAATGGAAAAGGTAATAGCTACTTTTGAAATATTTTGACTGTTAGTGCTGGTTGTTATAGGTTATTTTGTCTGTGTGTTTTCTTTCTCCCAGTGCTTTTCTTCCTCTTGAGAGATGTCAAAATACGAGCTGTGTTGAGGAAGTTGAATTTGCTGTGGATTATTACATATCAACTTTATATTTATTGAATGATGAATTTCTGCATATGAGAAACTTGGTTTTTTTAAAATCGATGCACTTGCACTTTCTTATCACTGTGTGAAGAAACTGGGACTTGACAACACACGGGCACTACTCCTTTTCCAGTTGGTTAACCCTTTCAGGACCATAAGGATCGTAGACCAATTTTTGTGGTTTTGATGACATTTTTATGGTAAAAAGGGCTTGCAGATGCCAAAAAATTGATTTTTTTTGTGAAATATTTTTTTTAAAAAAAATCACACTTCTGGCTTATGGACAGTGTGGCAAGTGAATCTTCTCGTCAATCTGGCAACGACGCTAATGAATGAATGTCGGAACCAGTTTGTTTACATAAAGGCAGTATCATATGGAATCCGTACATATCAAATTTAGAACTGTAGACTATCCCAATCAAAATTTATAGGATTTTAAAGTTATGGGACAAATATGTCCCTTGGTCCTGAAAGGGTTAAGGCTTTTTGGCACGTTTTCATCGATTTTTCTCCAGTTGGATTACAACTGAATTGCAGGAATATTTGCGGACTTATTTAAGATAAGTTATTTATGTTTTCAGATATATTATACACGTATGAGATCATCTGTTATTGAACTTATGGAGGTATAAGTGCTAAATCGAGTTTCCTTGCCTTCCACTGGCCTTTGGAGTATATTTATATTATTGGGTACAATTAATTAAATTGTTTGGTATATTTATCTTTATTTACTTGAATTCTCTTGTATTATTTATATATTTGTTTGAGAATTTTATTATTTATTGTTTTTCTCTCTAGTATATTTATTATTGGAAAAATGTTTGCCAACCATCTATTCAATTTGTTCTAGTCCCACAGCCTTTCAGCTTTGCAGAAGGTGTACTAGCATGCCCTTTATAAAGTATAGTCAAATGACATACAGCACCCCTGCACCTGGAACTGCCAGATTGCAGCTTCTATGGTCCCCAGCAGACTCTACTGGGAGTCTTATGCATACTGAGTGTGATTTTATAATGGTGCAAAGGTTAATAAAGTGGGAAGGTACCTATTTTCCTCCAATTGTGTAAAATCACATTGGCATCTATATGTCTTTATAAAATACTAAGACTCGAGCCTAGATTAAAGGCACAAACATTATGGGGCTCATAATCAAAAGAGAAAAACGTCCAAAAACCGGCCTAAGTCGGCACTTGGACGAACATTTCTCATAAACGTCCAAGCGCCGAAAATAAAAATGGGTTTTGGACATATTTCTAAACGACCTGGGCCTTCATAGTGCCGCTCAATGTCCAAAGCTAAATGGAGCATTTCGGGAGGCGTGTCGAGGGCGGGAGTTGGGTGGGACGTGGGCTGGCTTAGACTTAGTCGTACAGCATGTATAACCAACAGTCCAGGATCGACGGAACTTAGACATTGTGACTTAGATCATGTAAAACAGGGATCTCAAAGTCCCTCCTTGAGGGCCGCAATCCTGTCGGGTTTTCAGGATTTCCCCAATGAATATGCATTAAAAGCAGTGCATGCACATAGATCTCATGCATAGTGATTGGGGAAATCTTGAAAATCTGACTGGATTGCGGCCCTCAAGGAGGGACTTTGAGACCCCTGATGTAAAACATGGTCTAAATCACGTAAACCCACCTAAACTCACCAGATAAACACTGCAAACACATAACAAAGACCCCCACACACTACCCCAGTGATCACCAACCCCCCACACCCATAAAAATTTTAATCACAGCTTTAAATTTCAGCCTCCAGACCATCATCACCTGGCTGCCTGGCATAGGAAAGCCTAGTTGTCCAGCCCAGAGGCAGCTTAAGTAATCTTGGGGGTGGGTTAGGGACCCATAGAGAGGAGGACCCATGCCCATAAGCCCTTGTAATCACTGCATTGATACTTAAACATGTGCACTGCCCTATACACCCCAAAACCCTTTTTTACTGGCATATAAGCAGCCATAAGGGCTACTGGGGTGGTAGATAAGTGGGTCTAGGGGATTCTGGAGGTGGTTCGGGGGGCTCACCATCACCTATAAGGGAGCTGTAGTGAGAAGCCATGGCACCCTTTTTGTGAAGTTCACAGCCGTGCCCTGTAAGGTACCCCACTATTTAGGTGGCATATTTGGGTGTGCAGTCCATCACTTTGCAGACTCCTCCCACATCCAACAGGGCTTGTTCTAGGCATTTTGGACTTGGACGGAAATGTGGTACAAAGATGGACGATTTAGTGGCTTGGACGATCAGATCGGCAGGACGTATTAGACGATTTTCGAAAGTAAAAAAAAGTTGGACGTATCTTTCGAAAATGTCTTAGGCTCTTTTTAAGTTTGGACAACTTGCAAGATGGACGTAAACAGACTTACTCCTTATATAATCACAGTTTTTATTCTAATCTTGATTATTAGTGATGATGAAAATCTCAGACCCAGAAACCCGTAAATGGTGATATCACCATAGTGTGGTTCTTATTAGGGGACCATCATAGATTTTCACAGTCCCCTTTTCCATCCAATTAAAACGTGAACTAAATCAAAATGGAAAATAATCAAAAAACAAACACTTATCTGTGAATAGGTCGGAAAGATGACAAAAAAGAGCCTCTATGGCGATAAAGTGATTCTTGTGCTGGTGATATATAAAAACAAACGTTGTGATTCCTTCATATTAAATGCTTATCCTTCCGACTCGAGTTTCGGAAAACTTCCTTCATCAGGGAAGGACTCTATGAGAGCAAAAAAATGGAGGAAGAGCTGACTTGAATATCTAAAATTTAAAAATCAAAAATTCTTAATACAATAAGCGGGGTTCTACTATGCATTCTAAAATATGCCGATTCCTATAATATAAACATATATTCATTACTCACAAATCTCAAATCTCAAAATAGACCTGGATCCTCTAAATAGGAAGAGCAAAAAGCTGGACTGTTTGTGCTTAAGAACGCTTTCCTAATATATGGGCTGAACTGTGCGGAAGTCACATGCAAAACCGGAAGTGAAATCATCGATGAAAATTGTCAAAGATACGACTCATGCCCCACAATACATATCCAATCAAAGAGCTAACCATTCGATCTCGTGATTCAAACCATCAGGTATTAAAGTATGCCATTCATATATGAACCTTTGTTCTTTTCTTATCAACATTTGGGAAAGATCACCATCATAGTTCTTAATATGTAACAAAACAGTATACTTTAATTCATTGATGGAATGAAAGTGTTCTATCCAATGGCTCGTAAGTGGAGCTGACATACGTTGTTTACGAATGCTACTTAAATGTTCAGTTATTCTGACTTTGACTTTGCGGGATGTTTGTCCGATGTAGAATTTTTTACATGGGCACGTAATACAGTAAATAACTCCCTCAGAGTCACAGTCAGTACCAGATCGTAATTCAAAAGTGTTACGTGTGGCACCTGGTGTGTTAATAAAAGAAACATCCCACACGTATCGGCACAATTTGCATTTCTCACAGGCTCTGTGAGGGAGACCTGTATTCGGTTCTCTCATTGCTGGTCTATAGTGCAATTTTTCTCCCAAGTTGGAAGACCGGGAGAACGCGAATTTGGGTTTTTCCTGCAAAGCTGCATGGAATTGGACTATAGGCCAGTGTTTGAGGATGATGTGTTTAATGTGATTACTGTAATTTGAATGTGGCATTACGCATACCGTCTGTGATGAATATTGTTGGGTGTCATTGTTATTGATAAACAGACTTAGACATCCCTTTCAATTATGTCCCTCCACATCTGTTTGAGATTTTATAAAATATGCCCATAACTTACAATTTTATCCATGCTTTTTCTAAATTCCACACATAAGAATGACTACTGAATATGTATGTGCCAGCTTATATTGCCCATATTTTTTTAGGCATGACATAATTTTGACTCTACTGTACTTACACATGTAATTCAGTACTTTATACATGAAGATGATTTATAAAATTAATTTCATTATGTATAGAAAGTTTTGATTTCAGTGGTACTATACTGAAAATATTCACAGGTTAGTAAGCATTTTCATGTACTCATGATAAGAAATGCATATGAGCTCTTGCCTCATTTGCATCCTTAGCTAAAATTTGTAAGAAATTTTTCACGTTGTGATGTGTGAATTTATTTTTAAATATGCCCCTTGTGCAGCAGTGTGGAAAAATTAAAGGGTTTCCTAGACTTCCTCCTCCATGGGGGATTTCAGTGCCCTTGGTAGTCCACTGGGCCTGATGCCCTTTCAGCCCCAATGCAGGGCTAAAGGTGTGATCTTGAAATACAGTGAATATTTAAATATAGAAAAAAATTTTTGCAGTAAAAGACACATTGCCATTAATCCTCTGAAATTTCCCCAATAGTCAATTGCCTGTTTGAATTATTTTGCTTGCTGTTTCAACAATCTCTTGTTTTTTTGATGTTGAAGGATATCTCTATCTCTCATCTTCAACCGATTCACAACCATTATGAAATTGCTTGAATCACTTGTAAACCATTTTCATGGTCACTGTGGTATCACCATAAACTAATTTTAACATTTTGTGTTTCTTTAGCACTTTTTTTTACAGTTTGAAACACAATTTCATGTAACTCACAACTGACTGCACCAAACAAGTTGAAACTTGCCACACATTATTACTAAGGTTAGACATGCCGTTGTCCATATTGAAGATCCCTGTCTTTCCATTGGATGGCACTTGGCAGCAGCATCCACTGCATTTTTTAAAATCACATCTTATGTGTTGATGATGCAGTTATCCCCTTTGATGCCAACTTACTACAAAGAGTCCGGGGGTGATGGGGCCAAGAGTGATCCCTATTTGCTCCTAACCTGTAGACTACCTGCAGCAAAATGGGCCACTGACCCCAATCGTAGTCTTGCAAGGTTAGATTGCTCTTTTCTCATCACTATCTGAATCCCTTGCGGTAATTTGGGGCACTCTAATTGACACCATCACTGGGTGACATTATAATGCTTAAAAAAAAAAAAAAAAAAGTAGAATAGTAGACTAATGGTTAAAGTACTGGGCTGGCACCCAGGGAAGTCCTGTTCCTTGTGTCCTTATGCAATACACTTCATCCTTTATTGTCTCAGGTGCAAACTTTGATAGTAAGTTCTCTGAGAACAGAGCAATAACTAAATGTTATTCATCTTGAACTATTACTGAAAAAGGTGAGCGCTAAATCCTGATCTATAAATCACACCTTGAAACTATAAACAAGACATTTACTTGTGCCAAATGAATGTGAGAGCTGCTTTTGAATCCAGCCCGATACATTTGCCTTTTTGAGAGTGTTGTTTCCTGTCATCACTTGAATTTCACAAAGCACTTTACCTGTGAAGGATGGTTAACTCAACCCTGAGATATGACACCTTTAGAGCAAAAACTATTTGAGGGGACATTCTGAGTGTTTACTTGCAAATTATGCATGATATTGTTAAGCAGACTGCTAGTTAAGTAATAACATTTAGGCTCTTTTTGGTTGTAATTATGGGAAGCAATGGCCATTTTTCTTTCACTATATAGCTATCACCTAGCAATAATGGAATCTTGGTTAATTAACATCCATGGATGCTATTTCAAATGATAGGTACAAGAAAAAGGGATTCAACAAAAATCTCACACAATTCTCAATCAGTAAAGTAAAAAAAAAAAAAAGGACAAAATTGATCATATCCAATATTTAGCCTAACTCACACATCAATTAAGATGTATATAATCTATAATTTAAAAATAATTTACACAATTTTTTAATCCAGCCAATCAGCTAAAAGAGAGGGTGGGTATATCATAGTGCATTCTGGGATCTTAGCTCTAATCATGTATACTCCACCCTTAATTTAAACCTCAGTCTAATTCCCTTATTACCTAATGCCTCTCTGTTAGTTCACAATAGCAACAAATTGATACAATGAACAAATCACAAAGTGTCAAAAAAGTGCCTATATTGACACTAATCAAAAAATGGCATCTTTGAAGGTTAATACCAGTCTCAGGACTGATTTTAAACCCCTTCCAATGCTCACACTTGCGCGTTTCAATCACATCAATCTTCTTCAGGGGAGACCTCTGTTGTCTGCTGGAGTATGCATGATTATGGGGATTTGAAATAACATATGTTATACGAGATCCGATGATCTGAGTACCACATGTACTATGATATACCCACCCTCTCTTGTAGCTGATGGTCTGGATTAAAAATTGTTTAAATTATATCTTAATTGATGTGTGAGTTAAGCTAAATGTTGGCTATGGTCAATGTTGTCCTTTTTTTGACTGTACTGATTGGCTATTTCAAATGAGCCATGCCCTCTGGGATATGTTTGTTTAAATGCAGCACACAATACCAATAGTAGAATATATAATTTCTAATATGCTCATGATCAAAATATGTTTATCAACATATCAGCATATTGTTATAATAAATAACTTAAATAATAAAAATTAAATAAGTTATTGTGAAAAGTGTTCAGTGCCCTTTGTCACCTGCAGGATGGTTCCGCTAAGAGATCAAATGTGGGACCATTATGCCACTCTTTAGTCCCATTAAACTTTCGTACTACATTGGCTGCTTCCTTTTTCAATAAAATTGAAATGTAGTGGCACTTATCTGGATGTTTGAAGTAACCAGTTGTGTTGGAGAATTAACTAAATAGCGGCCCAGCAGGATATTTTTATTTTTCTGATATGCTTCAAAGTGGTTCTTGCTCAAAACGTGCAATTGCTTGACTGCTCTACTTTTAATTATTACTGTTAGAATCGACTAAGCCAGGAAGAGTAGAACCCGCAGGACAGCCTCCACCCATAGGGAGCGGTAAAGAAGCCTGACCAATTAATTACTGGAACCGAAGCAAGCAAATAATTAAATAAGCAAATAATTAAAAGTAGAGCAGCTATTACGCAATGAGGAATAGTTATATATTTTACAATGGGGTGAGGATGTGTTAGCCTATGGCATAGAAGAAGGAAAATATTTCCATAGGCTTGTGATTTTAGTTAATTTATCTTATTTTAAATTTTCTAGTTTAACCTCCTCCTGAGGAAGTCCGGCATGGGTGAAACTTAGGTCTAGTAGAGCAACAGTCAAGCAATTGCACGTTTTGAGCATGAACCACTTTGAAGCATATTAGAAAAATAAAAATATCCTGCTTTTAGCCTTTCGTCATAGGGAAGTAGTCCCATCCCTTTTATAATTTGTCACCCTTCTCTGTACCTTTTCTAATTCTGATATATCTTTTTTAAGACCAGAAATGCACACAGTATTCAAGGTGAGGCTATACCATAGAGCGATACAAGGGCATTATAACATTTTCATCTTTGTTTTCCATTCCTTTCCTATTATTATGAAGAATAAAATTATGGAATACATACACAGGGTTTAAAGGGACATAGTCTACCATTGAGACAAAAATGGCAGAAGCCACTGCTTGCTCTGGGATCAGTAGCATGGAATGTTGCTATTTTTGGCCTGGATTGGCCACTGTTGGAAATGGGATACTAGGCTAGATAAAACATTGACTTGACCCAATATGGCTATTCTTAGGTGGCCTTAGCATCCAGGAAAAATCTGTGCAGGAGCACACAAAGGCCACCTTTTGCCACATCTGCCGGGAGCTGCTCCAACGAAAAACAGACCCCTGCCGTAGGGAAGGAACTTCGGGCCGCGTGGGAGCCCAACTCCGCCCCCCGAAGCCCCCTGCAGAGCAGCTCACACAACCTCTTCTCTTCAGAGCAGCCCCTCTGAAACCGGGAGCTGCCCCAACGAAAACAAAAACCGGATCGACTGCCGCAGGGTAGGAACACCGGCCGCGTGGAAGTCCAATCTCCGCCTCCCCCCCCCCCCCCCCCCCCCCGAAGTCCCGAACAGGTCAATCATTTGATCAGACATACAACATAATCCATCTACCACAAAACAACAAGATCTATCTCCCTCACCAATAACAACAGGACAAACAACTTTCAGAATCAGTCCAGACCCCCACCAACTGCCACTAAAGATGAAGCTATCCACACAAACACATACTCAAGCCACCCTAATAATAATCCTCCTCATCACCAGCTGGAAAGTAGTAGCAAACAACTTATACACCACACCCACAAGCTCCTCTGTAACCAATTTCCAACTCCATAACAGCAGAACCTTCTTAACAAGAAACTCGAACCACCAGACCAGTACCCAACATTCCATCACCACAACCTGGAGAAAAAGAACAACTCCTCCCAAGACCAAACCTCAACCTCCTCCCAAAACACTCATCTACCCTGAAACGACCCACAAGAATCAAACAGAAACCACTACTCTAACGTGTGCCTACCTAAACATCAGAGCCTTAGGATCCAAAACAGAACATATAAAAAATTGGTTAAAAACCGAAAACCTAGACTGTCTCTTCCTCACAGAAACCTGGTTAACCTCAGACACAGACCCCAGAATAACAGAGGTATGCCCGCAGGGGTACAAAATAACAGTGACCTGCAGAGAGAAAAAAAGAGGAGGAGGACTAGCAATAATATTCAAAGACTCCCTAACCCTAAATATACAAGAAAAAACATCCACCACACAAATGGACTTCCTTGCCTGTCATCTCACAAGCTCCACACTAAAAAACTCACTAGCATGCATGCTCTGTTACATAACCCCGGGAAATTGAACCACAACGAGACCTGAATTTGAAAACTTCATCTACCAAAACTCCTTAACAGCAGAATATAACCTTATCCTAGGAGACCTAAACCTCCACCTAGAAGACCCAAAATCCACACCAGCAAAAAACTGTCGCCTTATCCTTCCAAATCCTAGACCCACAAACCACTCATGAAAAAGGACATCAACTAGACATTGCAGCCTTCATGACCCACCAATCAACCACCCCAGTAATTCAAACACCCAATGGAACCTGGTCCCCATCCCTCTGGTCAGACCACTACACTTACAATTTCAGCATTAACTGGACTAAGAACAAAACCACACCTAAATCCCAAAAAACAACATACACCTCACGCAAACATATCGAGCCAACTGTATTCTGGAAAAAAATAGATGAAACACTCCAGGACTGCGACCCAAAAGACTTCATCTCTCACTGGAATTCTCTAGCCACCAACACCCAGGACGAACTAGCCCCACTACAAACCAAAACTAGAACCAGTAGAAGATCAGACCAATGGTTTGACAATGATCTGCTCCAACTTAAAAGACAATGCAGAAGATTAGAAAGAAAATGGAGAAAAACAAACCTAGATCAAACGAAAACCGCCTGGAAAAAAACTAACAAACAATATAAAATCCTACTAAAAGACAAGAGAAAAACTCACTACACAAACCTAATAGGCACAGAAACCCAAGATACCAAAAAACTATTCAAAATATTAAAAGACCTAACGGACACCAAACCCTACACGACCACTAACAACAACCCAACCCCCTCAGCCACCCTTCTAGCAGACTATTTCAAGAACAAAATCACTAACGCCAGAGCCACCCTCAACTTTACCCCATCCCACCTAAACGAAATCACAACCCAACCCACGGATAAAGAATCTACTACAGCGGACAGAACATGGTCTCAATTCCCCAACATACAATGGTCCGAATTCAATAAACTCTACAAAAAATACAGCCACGCCTCCTGTGACCTCAACCACTGCCCAGCATATCTCCTTACCACCTCCAGTATAAAATTCCGTACTCTACTTCTGCAATGGATACAAACAACACTCACAGATGGCTTTTTCCCTACTGACTTCAGCGAAATTATCATCACCCCAATTCAAAAAGACCCAAAAGGACCAACAGACCAACCATCCAACTTCAGACCCATTGCCTCTATACCGCTATATGTCAAAATTACAGAAGGCCTAGTAGCCAAACTCCTCACAAACTATCTAGATGACCATAACCTACTCCACCCCATGCAATCAGGATTCAGAACTAACTTCAGCACAGAGACACTCCTGGGCTCCCTTATGGACACAGCCAGACAACACCTCAGCACAGGAAAAAAAATGCTTCTCATACAACTGGACCTAACTGCAGCATTCGACCTAGTTGATCATAACATCCTTCTCCAAATCTTGGATGCAATAGGTATCTCAGATACAGTATATTCTTGGTTTGAAGGCTTCCTAAAATCCAGAACCTACAGAGTAAAATCAAACAAAGAAAAATCAGATCCTTGGTCAAACCCTTGCGGCGTACCACAGGGATCCCCACTATCCCCTACTCTCTTCAACCTATATACTGCCTCTCTCGGGGCATACCTGGATAACCTAGGCATTACCACCTATAGTTATGCGGATGACATCACCATCCTCATACCATATGATCAGCCAAAGACCACCATGACAAACATAATACACCAAACAATAGAAACAGTTACAACCTGGATGAAAGAACACAAACTAAAACTCAACCCAGATAAAACTAAATTCATCCTCCTCGAAAATGACAAAGTCCCAACTATAACCAATTTAGAACTTAACTCAATCAACTATCCAATCCAAACCACCATAAAACTACTAGGAATGACAATAGACAGATGCTGCGCTATGCAACTGCAAATAAATAAAACCATACAGAAATCCTTTGCAATAATGAGAAACCTGAGACAAGTCCGGAAATTCTTTGAAAGATCACAATTCCAGCTCATAGTGCAATCCCTAATCCTAGGATTGCTAGACTACTGCAACATCCTCTACCTCCCCTGCCCTGCCACGATGACCAAGCAACTACAAACAATCCAAAACACTGCTCTGAGACTCATCTACTCACTGAGGAAACATGATCATATCACAGAAGCCTACATCAACTCACACTGGCTACCAATCCAAGAAAGAATATTATTTAAATTCTACTGCATGATATTCAAAACCCTAAATGGAAACAGCCCAGCCTACCTAAACAATCGCCTCATCCAAGCAACCTCAACCAGACATAGAAAAACGCACCCCCTTTCACACCTCCCCCGATCAAGGAAGTAAAACGGTCAAAACAATACGACGGCCTCCTAGCCACTCAAGCTGCAAGAATGGATAACCAAATCTCCAACCTACTGTTAACCACCCCAGACTACAAGATTTTCAGAAAACAAATAAAAACTATACTCTTCAAGAAAGCCCTGAAACAGTCCTAACCACACCCACCCTTAAAACCTCTTACTCTTAACAACACTTTTACCTATCAAATGCTATCTAAAACCCATAATTTCATCATATTCTTACCTCCTAAAGACCTCCACTTCCCTTTGGTAACTCTTTATCCAATGTTTATTACCTTAAAAAATTCTATGTCATCGCTTATTCTACTCCTTTTAATTTGTATGTAATTCCTGTTTTTTAGTTGGAATGTAATCCGCCTTGAACCGCAAGGTAATGGCGGAATAGAAATCACTAATGTAATGTAATGTAATCTTAGTAAAAGGGCCCCTAAAAGTTCTAACCACTGTGAGCCAAATTTAGGATTTTTAAGTTTATAGGCGTTCAAGACAATTTACATTGATACTTTTCTTAATGAAAATCTTACAGCAAAATTGAACATAATTTACTATCAGGATTTCTTTAAAATATTTATTGTAATTTTATTTATACAGTGTACAGATTTAAAAAAAAAAAAAACCCTGAATGTTGCCTATACATATATTGATGGAACAGAGGAATAAACCACAACTTTTTAAAATATAGTATTTAATCTAAATATTCTCCTCCCCAAAAGCAGAGAGAGGATAATAAATACATCTTTGTTCAGAAAGGTGGATCCAGCATTGTTTGAAGTTCCTCATCTTGCTGTTGAATTCCATCTTTAATGATGGCATGAGAGAGATTCTCTGTAGGAGATGATGGACCTGCACTAGAGACAGAACTGGAAGGCCCACTGCTATCTGCACAGGTGAAAGAAAATGCTTTGAATTAATTCCAGAGAAATAAGTTAAATTATACACACCTCTGGCAAAGTTACTTTACTCCCAATATTGTCCCATGTAATTTTAGTTAATAGTTTCAGCAACAATAATAAGAAAATTGTTAATCTATATATATAAAATCGGAGGTATATATGTGTGTGTGTATGTGCCGCGATCACGCAAAAACGGCTTGACCGATTTGAACGAAACTTGGTATGCAGATCCCTCACTACTTGGGATGATATGTTCTGGGGGTCTTGCGGCCCACCTGCACACGTGGACGGAGCTACAAACATAAAATCAGATTTCACCCATTCATGTCAATGGAAAAAATGTAAAAAGCTGCCATTCTCACAGTAATTCAAAAACGGCTTGACCGATTTGAACAAAAATTGGTATGCAGATCCCTCACTACCTGTGGTGATATGTTCTGGGGGTCTCGCGGCCCACCTGCACACGTGGGCGGAGCTACAAACAGAAAATCAGATTTCACCCATTCATGTCAATGGAAAAATGTAAAAAGCTGCCATTCTCACAGTAATTCACAAATGGCTTGACCGATTTGAACGAAACTTGGTATGCAGATCCCTCACTACCTGGGTTGATATGTTCTGGGGGTCTTGCGGCCCTCCTGCACACGTGGGCGGAGCTACAAACAGAAAATCAGATTTCACCCATTCATGTCAATGGAAAAAATGTAAAAAGCTGCCATTCTCACTGTGACCAATTTGGACGAAACTTGGTATGCAGATCCCTCACTACCTGGGGTGATATGTTCTGGGGGTCTCGCGGCCCACCTGCACACGTGGGCAGAGCTACAAACAGAAAATCAGATTTCACCCATTCATGTCAATGGAAAAAATGTAAAAAGCTGCCATTCTCACAGTAATTCAAAACCGGCTTGACCGATTTCAACGAAACTTGGTATGCAGATCCCTCACTACCTGGGTTGATATGTTCTGGGGGTCTCGCGGCCCTCCTGCACATTTGGGCGGAGCTACAAACAGAAAATCAGATTTCACCCATTCATGTCAATGGAAAATATGTAAAAAGCTGCCATTCTCACTGTAATTCAAAAACGGCTTGACCGATTTGGACGAAACTTGGTATGCAGATCCCTCACTACCTGGGGTGATATGTTCTGGGGGTCTCACGGCCCACAACTCTATTTTGCTTGCTCAAGGGTGGGTTCACCCAAGAATTTATATGTTCTTGCTCCAGGAGGTGAAACTAAAATTGTTGTTTATAATCACGTTTTGCGTTAGTTGTATTGTATTCATTTTGTCAAATATTTCACTTTATAATTTGAATATTGTACTTTTTATTAAGCTGTAAAAAAATACTTTCATTCACCACTATAAAGTATCTTTATTTGAATCCATTTACAGTGTTATTGCTATAATTAAATACCCGTGCAACGCCGGGGCATCAGTTAGTGTATCTATATATATAAAGTCGGAGGTATGTATGTGTGTATGTGCCGCGATCACGCAAAAACGGCTTGACCGATTTGAACGAAACTTGGTATGCAGATCCCTCACTACCTGGGGTGATATGTTCTGGGGGTCTCGCGGCCCACCTGCACACGTGGGCGGAGCTACAAACAGAAAATCAGATTTCACCCATTCATGTCAATGGAAAAAATGTAAAAAGCTGCCATTCTCACAGTAATTCAAAAACGGCTTGACCGATTTGAACGAAACTTGGTATGCAGATCCCTCACTACCTGGGGTGATATGTTCTGGGGGTCTCGCGGCCCACCTGCACACGTGGGCGGAGCTACAAACAGAAAATCAGATTTCACCCATTCATGTCAATGGAAAAAATGGAAAAAGCTGCCATTCTCACAGTAATTCAAAAACGGCTTGACCGATTTGAACAAAACTTGGTATGCAGATCCCTCACTACCTGGGGTGATATGTTCTGGGGGTCTCACGGCCCACAACTCTATGTTGCTTGCTCAAGGGTGGGTTCACCCAAGAATTTATATGTTCTTGCTCCAGGAGGTGAAACTAAAATTGTTGTTTATAATCACGTTTTGCGTTAGTTGTATTGTATTCATTTTGTCAAATATTTCGCATTATAATTTGAATATTGTACTTTTTATTAAGCTGTAAAAAAATAATTTCATTCACCACTATAAAGTATCTTTATTTGAATCCATTTACAGTGTTATTGCTATAATTAAATACCCGTGCAACGCCGGGGCATCAGCTAGTATACTATAATACCTTTATTCAAACTGGATCCCAACACAATTTACAATGTAATATAGAAGAAATATGCAAACTGCTATCTCTGGGGTAAAAAATATGATGAATAATTTTAGTGTCTCATGCCTGTGACAACTTCCCAAAGGGTAAACATGGAATGATTAGGTACTTACCTTGACAATCCTCTTACCTTTAGAACAGCATATGATTCCTTATATATAGGTTCTATACCTCAACTCACGAGTTAGATTGCAGAAGATGTTAATCATTTTTCTCAGCTCTGCCTCCTTGTCTCCCTGGGCATTGCCAAACCTAGTGATAACCCTCAAAAGAGAAAACTTCCTGGTAATGTTAATTGCAATCTACTCTGCAGAAGTAAACAAAAAGGTAGCAAACATTCAATAAGAACTACCTGTGTGCAACACTTGCAAATAGTGTACTTTAACTGGAGTGACTCCAATATATTCTGCCACCTAAAAATTCTCTTCTCTTCTTTTTGGCTGCCACGAGGCAAGCCACTGGACATTCAAACCCAGTGTGTATTTTAGTCATCTGACAGGGTAGGACATAAAGAATCATATGCTGTTCTACAGGAAAGAGGATTATCAAAGGCAAGTACCTAATCCTTCCTTCTTATACAAACAGCATATGATTCCTTGGGGCTTTCGGGAAAAGTTAAGAACTGGTTTCCAGAACTTCCTAACAAAAAGATCATACCGAGTAGCCAGCGATGGAACTACTCTAGCCCATGGAAAAACCCCTCGGGGGTACCTTCTATCGCCCCCACAGTATTCAACATTTACATTTCATCCTTAGGACATAAATTACAAAAGTAAAATTTAAACTATTACATGTATGCAGATGATATTTCTATCTTAATTCCATTAAATAGCATAACAAATGAAATTCTAGATCACATCTCTCATATAATGACTGAAATTGAACAATGGACAATCAATTACAAACAAACTAAATGCAGAAAAGACGAAAGTCTTCTTGGCAAGCCCAAAGGATAAAATTACCAGAACATCGCTACATCTAAATGGCCACGAATACCCAATTTCTAAAGCTATAAAAATACTGGGAATCACACTAGACACACATCTAACTATGGTTGACCACACAAATATAGTGAAGAAATACTTTTGTGCACTGTGGAAATTAAGGCCCATTAAAAAATACTTTGACTCTACAACCTTTAGATTACTGGTGCAGTCTCTGGTCCTATCAATACTGGATTACTGCAATATCGTTTATCTAGGTATCACAAAGAAAACAATACAAAAATTAAGAATAGTACAGAACACGGCAGTTCGCTTGATATTCAGATTGAGGAAAAATGACCACATTAGCCCCTACTATAGAAGGTTGCACTGGTTGCCAATGGAGGCGCGAATAATATTCAAGTTTGCCTGTATTTGTTTCAAGCAGGCCTAGGGACTAGCGCCTTCCTATCTTCTACCACATTTTGTACTACACAACCCCACATGGTTAACCAGAAACTGTAACATATTTGCATAACCAAGGATCACCGTCTGCAAATACAAATCCTTTTTGGACAGGTCTTTCATGTTGCAAGCAAGCAAACAGCAGTCCTGGTTGGGTAACTACATCAATGGAGCCAGGCTGACCTATGGCGCCTTTCGGAGAGTAATTAAAACAGTGCCTTTCGGAAAGTAATTAAAACAGATTCATCTCCTAAACAAAAGCCACACTAAATTTATAAATTTATATTTTACTTCTGTCTATTTCTTGTGTAATATGTTGTACCCTCACTTTTTGCATTCTGTAATTCGCTGATTGTCCAGCCCTCTTCGATGTGAACCGCCTAGAAGTCATCTGACTATGGCGGTATATAAGAATAAAGTTATTATTATTATTATGGATGGGATGTACCAGAGCAGTCCCTTGAGTCTAGGTAGGGACAGATGAGCCTGCAGCTAGCACCAAGGACCTGAAATTTGTGTCTGTTTGTGCTGTCATGCCGACTCTGTAAAATTTCATAAAGATGTAATGTAATGTAATTTATTTCTTATATACCGCTACATCCGTTAGGTTCTAAGCGGTTTACAGAAAATATACATTAAGATTAGAAATAAGAAAGGTACTTGAAAAATTCCCTTACTGTCCCGAAGGCTCACAATCTAACTAAAGTACCTGGAGGGTAATAGAGAAGTGAAAAGTAGAGTTAGAGGAAAAATAAAAATAAAATAAACATTTTAACAAGACAGCATTGATCTAAATACTTTGGAAGGTAGAAGAGAGGAGAGAAAAGAATAGAAGCATGATGAAGTGATGAAGTGGAGCAAGTAAGTTTAGGAGGAGCGATTGACGTTTCCAGAAAGGGCTTCTTCAGGGAAGAGACTTGGCCGACAGTCCCAGGATGCCTATGTCTCCTCCCCTGAGATGTTCTCCCATCCATGCATTCCCTCCCAGACACACTGCCCGTGCCCCAGCCGCTCCAAGGAGGCTGCCCCAGATGAGGCCCACGGTGAATGCAGGATTCTCTCCTCTGCGGGAAAGCCGCCCGGAGCCGACAGTCGATCTTCTTAGCGGATTGCAGGGGGGAATAGTTAACACTCTTGGTAGTATCGGGTCTGTGTGCTCTCGGTGGTTGTGGCTGGTCTCGTTGCTGCTTAGGTGTAATAGCAGTTGATCTCCACTGCTGCTGATATTTAAAAGCAGGCAGATTGATCTCTCCAATGGACTGCAGGGGGAGGAGTTCACACTCCTGGCAGGATCGGGTCTGTGGGTTCTTGGTGGTTGCGGTAGGTCTCGCTGCTGCTTGTATGTAAAAGCAGTTGTTTTTCTACTGCTGCTGATATTTAAAGCAGGTAGATTGATCTCTTAAACGGGATATAGGGGGAGGAGATCACAAGCCTGGCTGGATCGGGGCAAGGGCTCCTATTATAGGCAGCTGGTCTTGCTGCTACTTAGGTGTTAAAGCAGTTGATCTTCCTAGCGGACTGCAGGAGGTGTGGAGCTCACACTCCTGTCATGATCTGGTCTATGGGCTCTTGGTAGTTGCGGTTGGTCCCAATGCTGCTTAGGTGTAAAAGCAGTTGTTCTCCCACTGCTACTGATATTTAAAAGCAGGTAGATTGATCTATCCAATGGAATGCTGGGGGAAGATCTTATATGTCTGGCTGAATCGTGGCAAAGGGTTCCCGGTAGTGGCGGCTGGTCCTATTGCTGCTTAGGTGTAAAAACAGTTGATCTTCTTATCGGATTGTAGGGGGGCGGATCTCACATTCCTGGCAGGTTCGGGTCTGTGGGTTCTTGGTGCTTGCGGATGGACCCGCTGCTGCTTAGGTATGTAAAGATATGGAGAGTGGACCAAGTGACCACCCTACAAATGTCATCAGGCCCTGAACTCAGCCCAAGCCAAAGCCACACTTCTGGTGGAGTGAGCTTTCACGGCTACTGGTGGGTGCTTACCACGGCCAATATATGCTATGGAGATAGCTATGCGTATCCATTGTGAAACATTTTTATTTTTTTTAAAATAAATCTTTATTCATTTTTACAACTTACAAGTGCATCAATAAATGACATTTAAACTTGGATATATCACTTGATTTTGTAGCATAATCAATTTAAATTAATGAAATTTAACCCCCTCCCACCACCCCTTCCAAAACTTATGTAATCTCATATATCATATAATGAATTCTTTCCTATCAATCTATACATTTAATGAAATAACTAAAAAAAAATACAAAATTCCTACCCCCCACCCCTTCCCCCCTCATTTGTAATTGTACTATTAATCTATTTATTACAATATTCTGTTAATGGCCCTCAAACATCTTGAAATTTACTAAAATTCCCTTTCTGTGTGGCTAATGTTCTTTCCATGTTATATATATGACACAACGAAATCCACCAGAAACTATAATTTAATCTACTCCAATTTTTCCAATTAATAAGTAAAAGCTTATTATTTTTTGAAGAAATTTGATTCTTTGCTCTCATTGACATGCCAAATAATATAGTATCATAAATCCAGATATCAATTTATACCATTGTGCGGCCTGGTGTCCCAGGAAGTCCACCTGAAAGCATAAGAACTCTAAACTATATTGATTATTAAGATTTTTCCATTCAGGGAATCCCATCTGAATGGCCTGCTTGAGTTGCAACCACCTAAAACTTTGTGATTTACCAAGACCAAATTTATGTTGCAACTATGAAAAGTCAAGTAGCTTACCATTAGATATAACATCATCTAGAATACGTATACCTGCCATCACCAAATACTTCCAGATGATCTTAAATCCACTAATTTCAATCTTGGAGTTCAGCCATATAGTTTGATTTGTTGATTTATGTATTGGAATAGGTGTTAAATTACTAACATATTGTAAGGTTTTCCATGTATTTACTAATATTCTGTTTTCTTTACATATTCTAGGCATTTAGATACTAAGAACATGGCTTAATCACAGAGGAAACATGAGTCGCCATTCAAACCACAACCAATCTGGGATATTTTTAATGGGCTCTGGGAAAATTTACCCTTTCCTCATTAATTGGCTTTTGTAAAGACAATAAAGCAATTCGAGCAATTTTACCCAACCAAATAAATTTTGTAAGAATACTATTTAATTTTTTATAAAAATACCCCTAAAAAAAAACTGGTATCATACTCATTTGATAACAAACCACAGGCAAAATCATCATTTTAATAGTTTGAACTCTCCCCTACCAAGACAGATGTAAAGGATTCCCATTGCTCACACATTTCTGTTACCTTCTGTAATAAAAATTTTTCATTCACTTTCATTGTTTCTTCCAGCGTATTTTTTATCCAACTGCCTAAATATTTTATTCCATCCTCTTTCCATAGAAAGGAAAATGAATATAAGTTACATAAGAACCGCCATCTCCGGATCAGACCTTTGGTCCATCAAGCCTGGCAATCCGCACACGCAGAGGCCCAGCCAGGGGTACACCTGGCGTAATTTTAGTCACCCATATCCCTCTATGCCTCTCGTAAGGAGATGTGCTTTTAGTTTGCTTTTAAATCCTAGGATGGTGGATTCCGCAATAACCTCCTCTGGAAGAGCATTCCAGGTATCCACCACTCGCTGCATGAAGCAGGACTTCCTGATATTTGTCCTGGACTTGTCCCTTCCCAGCTTCAGTCCATGTTCTCTTGTCCGTGTCACATTGGTCATTGTAAATAACTTATTTTCCTGCTCTATTTTGTCGATTCCTTTCAGTATTTTGAAAGTCTCGATCATATCCCCTCGCAGTCTCCTCTTCCCAAGGGAGAACAATCCCAGTCTCCTAAGTCGTTCCTCGTATTCCAAGTTCTCCATACCTTTTACCAGCTTCGTTGCTCATCTCTTCACCCTCTCCAGCAGTTTTATATCCTTCTTTAGGTTGGGAGACCAATGTTGGACACAGTATTCCAAGAGTGGTCTGACCATTGCTCTATAAAGTGGCATTATAACCCTCTCCGATCTACTCGTGATTCCCTTCTTTATCATGCCTAACATTCTATTTGCTTTCTTAGCCGCTGCCGCGCATTATGTTGACGGTTTCAGGGTCCTGTCTATCAGTACACCCAGGTCCTTTTCTTGTTCGCTCTTACCCAGAGTTGCACCTGACATTTTATACCCATGTTCCTTGTTCTTTTTGCCTAAATGTATTACTTTGCACTTTTCCACATTAAACTTCATCTGCCATTTCTCTGCCCATTTCTCTAACTGACACAAGTCACTCTGGAGTTCCTTGCTATCCTTCTGTGATCTGACTGCAAACTTGATGATCTCACTGGATGTTCCTTCTTCTAGGTCATTGATGAAAATATTAAATAAGATGGGCCCAAGTATCAAGCACACTCTCTGCTTTCTGTTCGCCAGCCATTTGTCTACCCATCTTAGTATATCTCCCTCTATTCCATGGCTTTGTAGTTTCCTGAGAAGTCTTATGTGGAACCTTGTCGAACGCTTTCTGGAAGTCCAAGTATATTATGTCCACCGGTTCTCCACTATCAATTTGTTTGTTCACTGTCTCAAAAAATTGAAGTAAATTCATCAAAAAGCCATGTTGACTGGCTCTCATCAGGTCAAGTGTATCCAAGTGCTGGACTATGCTATCTTTAATCAGTGCTTCAACCATCTTTCCAGGGACAGACGTAAGACTCACAGGTCTGTAGTTACCCAGTTTCTGATTTACTCCAATTTATCCTGATTTACTCCAATTTATCTTATATCCTGAGAATTTTCCAAATTTCTTTATCAATTCAAGTAAGCATGGAATGGTTGTTTCAGGATTTCTCAAATGAAGCAGTATATCATCTGTATAAGCAGAGACTTTGTATTCTCATTCTAAATAAGGAATACCCTGAATCTCCTTTATTTACTGAATAGCTAATAACAAGGGTTCCAAAACAATATCAAAAAGTAAAGGAGACAAAGGACATCCTTGTCTAACCCCCCCTCTGTAAACTAAAACGTTCCAAAAAATTATTATTAATATATCATCTAGCAGCAGGGGAGCTATATAAAGTCTGAATCATTTGTATAAATCTGAACCTATACCAAACCAATCCATGGCTTGATACATGAAGGTCCATTCTATTCGATCAAAGACCTTCTCTGCATCCAAGGATACGGAAAAGGCCGGATCTTTCTTGGCTTTTGTTAGATATAACATATGAAAAGCCAACCTGGTATTGTTAGAAGAACGTCTCTGAGTAACAAACCATATTTGGTGCATACCAATAATATAAGGGAGAGCCTTGGCTAAGCGTAAAGCCAAAAGTTTTCCATCTACATTAATTAAATAGGCCTGTAATTTGAAACCAGTGTGGGATCTTTATTTGGTTTCGGCAAAACTATAGTTAAAGATTCTGCCATAGTGCCTCTGTAATACAACCTTTATTCAGTTGAGCCTGATATAAATTTAATAGATATGGCAATAGGGTATTTTGAAATGATTTATAAAACTCTACTGTGAAACCATCACCACCTGGAGCGGATCCTACTCTAAGGGATTTCAATGCTGTTTGTAATTCGTTTAATGATATAGGCTTCTCTAAACTTCCTTTTATATGTTCAGGAATTTTGGGTTCCTCTAATAATTTTAAAAACTCTAAACCATTTTTTCTTTATCTGAATAAGGCTCAGAAGAATAAAGAGGTTTATAAAAATTTAAAAATTGTTTTAAAATAGATCCAACTTGAGAATAAGTATCACCTTTCTCATTTTTAATTGCAATTATTTTTGTCTTCCTTTTTTTACTTTAGGATAATTCGCCAATAATCTTCCCGCCTTATTTGAGTTTTTCTATAATACAAAGCTTGTTGAGAAAATAAATCTTTCCTTACCGATTTGGAAGAAATCTCATTATATTTACATTTAGCTTTTAAAAGAGCTTGTAACGTAGAGTGTTCCCATTTATCACTCAATTTCAATTCTAAAATCCTAATTTTTTGTTCCAAATTAGAAAATTGTCTTTTAACCTGTTTCCTAGTATATGCTGAAAATGAAATAATTTGTCCTCTCATGGTTGCCTTAAAAGCATCACATAATGTTTCCATAGAGATTTCTTCTGTGTTATTAAGTTGGAAATATTCATTCATTTTTAATTTAAAATCTTCACATAATTTTGGATCCGCAAGCAATGTATTATCAAATCTCCATACAGGTCTACTATTATCCTGATCAACAATTTTGAGTTCAACCCACACTCCTCCATGATCAGATAAAATAATTGGATCTATGGAGGCTTGCGTTATCTGTTGAACTAATTGGTTCGAAACAAAAATATAATCTATTCTTGAAAAGGATTTGTGAACATGGGAACAAAAAGAAAATTCTTGACCATCAAAATAGAGTATTCGCCATATATCTTTCAAGTCACAAGACTGTACAAAATTATCCAATCCTAATGATTTCATGATTTTTCTAGGTTTTTTATCCATTAAAGGATCCATAAAAGCGTTAAAATCCCCCACCACTACTAAATTAGAAGCAGCCAGTGGTAGCACCAATTGTTGTAGACTCTTGAAATACTCATTTTGGTTCGAATTAGGGGCATATACATTGAAAAGCGCCAACGTAGTATTTCCCATGCTCATATCTACATGCAACCATCTTCCCAAAGGATCTGAAGCACCCAATTTGAACATTGCAGTACACTTCCTATTCACTAAAATAGGTACTTCAGCCTTCTTTCCTACATCAGGAGCAAAAAAAAAACAATGCTTTACCCAATCTCCCTCCAATTTTCTAGATTCTATAGCAGACAAATGTGTCTCTTGGATATAGCAAGTATCCGCATTCTGTTGTTTTAAAAATAATAGTGTTTTTTTTCCTTTTAATCGGATGGTTGAGGCCATTAACATTTAATGAAAGTATTTTAAAATCCATTATACAATTTATAATAAGTATTCACTAAATATTAATTTCCCCAAATTTAAAACCTAAAATAAAATCCCTCATCCCTCTCAATCCCATCCTCCCGTATCCCCAGCCCACCCCTTCTCATCCCTCCCAAATTAATAGTGGAAACTTGGAAACGCACATGTAATACCAGGTGAGAGAAACTCCTTACAGGCAAAATTAATAAATCTCATTATTTAATTATAATAAGCTACCCAATTCTATAATATTAATCATAAATTCTATATAATTAATCTAACTTTTAAACCCATCCTTTAAAATAAACTATTGATAGTTGTAAACACATAAATAAGATAAATAATTAAAAACCCATACTGGTTAAAATAGAAATATCTTTGCATAGTTTAATAAACTATCCTATTCCTATATCAAGTACAGTGGTACCTTGGATTATGAGCATAGTCCGTTCCAGGAGCATGCTCGTAATCCAAAATGCTTGTATATCAAAGCAAGTTTCCCCATAGGAAGTAAGGGAAACTTGCTTTGATATGTTTCCACCCCCCACCTCCCCCCCCGAGGCCAGCAGCGCTGCTCCCCCCCACGAGAACCAGCATTGCTCCCCCTGAAGGCCCCCCCTGTGAACTGGCACCCCCCCCCGCGATCCGGCACCCCCCGCCGCCATCGGGCACCCCCCACCGCGACCTGAGGTCCCCCCAACCCACCCGAACCCTCTTCTTACTTTTCTGTAGCCTCCGCAGCGGCAGCGGCACCAGCATGTCCTGTGCGTGGTGCTGGTGCCTGAAGATCTGCTTCCTCTGCTGGGCCTTGAGAGTTCACGTTCGACGTGAGAGTTCACGTTCGACGTGAACTCTCAGGTCTTGCACAGGAAGCAGATCTTCAGGCACCCGCACCATGCACAGGACATACTGGTGCCGGTGCCGCTGCGGAGGCTACAGAAAAGTAAGAAGAGGGTTCGGGTGGGTTGGGGGGACCTCAGGTCGCAGCGGGGGGGGGGTGCCAGATCGCGGGGGGGAGGGTGCCAGTTCGCAGGGGGGGCGCTCGCAAATCGAAGTGCGCTCGGTTTCAGAGGCGCCGATTTTGCTAATGTTTTGCTTGTCTTGCAAAACACTTGCAAACCGGTGCACTCGTAAACCGAGGTACCACTGTATTATTAAATTATATCTATTTCCTATAAATATATAGACTTAATAATCTTCACAAAATTAATATAACTCTTAGGTGTTGTTCTTATACTAATAAAGCTAGAAGAATTATATTAGAAATACTTCCCAATTAATGAATTCACCACAATTCTATACTTTACCTATTAAAACATCTAGTTCATAAGGACTAGATATCAATTCTACCCATCCTAAAATGTAATAATGCCCAATTAAATCCTTCTTTAATCTTTTATATATAATTAACAATTAATAATTGAAGGGGCATATATATATATTCCTTCACATATATTCTCTGTAAGTAATTTTTTCTATTCATGCTTGTGCTGAAAGTTTTCACTTTGCTAAGCAAGAACAAGGTCCTTTTTTTCTTTGTGTTCTGAGCTCTGTGTTTTACATCCTGTTCTGAAGCTAGCTACTTGTGCCAAAGTCATTCCTCCTCATGTCCTGAATCCCCCACAGCCCTACAAGAGAAGCACAGTGATCCTGCTTCTCCTGTAGATAAGAAACATTTTACTAAAGAATGAAACAGTTGTTCAAACCTTAGACAAAAGGACAGTATTATGAAACGTCCCACCAAAACCTCCGCCCCTTATGTTTGCTACCTCTTTCTAATGTATCCTGTTACCAAATATGGTCTTTCCTACAGTTATGTTGCTTTTATGTATCCTGTTACCAAATATGGTCTTTCCTACAGTCATATGCTGAAAAAACTGACTCATGTATAATGCTATAAAAATGGATGAAAAACTCATAATAAATGGACAATTTCTTTGGGACAAACCTGAGCTTGAGCGTTCTTTCTTCCTAAAGATGCATCTGACTTACAAACGACAGAGCGTGTGAGGCAGTATTGGGACCAGAACCTTTTCAATAATTTAATTAATTAAGCTATCATGCATTCATTTACCTCTACCAAATCAATAAGTACTAATGTTTATTGTCTTAGAAGAAATCATATTTCATACATTTAATACCCCTATAATGAATTATTCAACCCTTTAAACTATCGTATACAAATTGATTTTGACATATAATAAATAAAGCTATATTCTTCAATAATAATTCTCCTTAACACATAGATGAAAAATCCTCCATTCCATTGATAATTGAGCTGAATTTGGACCCAAACAGGAACCCCTCCCATAATACCCATTCCTGTGCCAAGTTGCATTTCAATCTCAAAGTAAGAGAATGCAAAAAAGATAAATTTGAGGTCTGGAACCAAATACAAACAGTTTTATCTACATATACGCTACCCTCCCAAAATCCTTCTTCCACGATCAAGAAAATAAAACTTGCTCGAGGAAGCAGTCAAATGTTCACTGTAGTAAATCCTCTGTATCTTGAGCAGCATCCAACAGATCATCTGGCAGAGTATTGTGTCTTGTTTAGAAATTAATTTTGAGCTCCGATACCCTTTCATGCAGATTAAGGTTTTTTTTAAGTACAATGTCTCTGGATATTATCACTGGGTGAATGTCATTCCCAGCAAGCTGTTTTGCAATGAAAACCATATAGGAAACCTCCTCTCCTCTTCACATCCTCTGACTTCAAATCCGAAGTGCAAGTCAATTTGAAAACATACCTCAGAAAAAGGTATCCTTCCAGGATCCCATACATCCCAGCCGTCAGTAATGACAAGCACCTAGTTTACTGACAGATATAAGACAATCGATGGCCCATGATCAATGCACTTCATGTATTTCTGCACATTATACCAGAGTATTTTATATGGCCATACTTTCACACAATGTTCGACCGTTGTTCAGTGATTCAGCTCCAGTGACCAAGAGACCGTCGAAACTTATGCTCCCATCCATATGCAGAATGATAAGTGCCTATTCCTTCCTTTCAGATAAAAAAATCGAACAGGCACCATTTTCATAAAGGACCTTATCAAATTAAACTTAATTTGATACATTTAGATCTTTTCCTGAGTCTATATGGAGTAGATTGAATATAGAATTTCCAGTACTTGTATCATAAGCCAAAATCAGTTAATTCAAAATTCCAAACATTCTAAAATACACCTTCAGATGTAACTTTTATATGGAAACTTTAAAATTTGTAAAGGATATTATTTTCAATAGAATCAGATAAATATATGAGAAGTCATTCTTTATTCACAGCTGCAATCCTAAAGTAAATACCTTTCTTTTAAGAAGTCATCTGCTGATCACATTGGTCTAAAAATTCCAGTAACTTTGTTGGATCATCAAAATTCAAAGTTTTATTTGCATATATAACCTGCATTATTGCGGGATATATTAAGCCATACTTAGCTCCAAGACTTCTAAGTTGTGGGCGCAATTCTAGTAGCTGTTTTCTTTTTAACGCTGTGACCCTTGCAAAATCAGGCACAATATGAATTCTAGCATCCTGACACCTTAGATTTTTGTTTTCTTTTGCCAAATGGAAGATCTCCATGACTTGTTGGTGCCTTAGTAATTTGAAGATTAATGGCCGTGATATAGAAACCTTAAAAGGCTGGTTTTCCCTTTCAATTAGAGCTGGATAAGACAAACAGGTGATCTGAAAGATGACAGTCATTTGTCACTTCCAGGTAGCGGAGAAGCACTCTCCAAACATCCAGCAACTGCAACAATCTTGTCCTGCTTCTTCTTGCCTGTGGACCAAAATGCAAGAAACCAAACTTCCTGATTGAAGTGAAATGCTGAAACCGCTTTTAGCAGAAAAGAAGGCAGATGCACAAGGACACCCCTGCTTCTGTGATTCTGAAAAAAGGCTCTCTACATGACAGAGCCTTTAGTTCCGACACCCTCCTCACTGAGGTGATCGCTATTAAGAAGACTGCCTTCATGAAAACCCCTTTTTCATATAATTTTTTTAACTTAGTTCAAATCTTTGAAATATCAAAAACAAATTTTAAAATCAAAAAGGGTTTTTCTGAAGTCCTTTCCCCCAGTTACTCACTTGTTGGTTTATATACTTTTTTGCTGGCTTTGTTTTTTCACCGTTGTGTAGTTTTGGAAGTGGCTATTTTTGTTTGTTCAGTAATCCAGGATTGGTCTCCAGTCATCTGAATCTTTCTGGAGTAAGATAACATATATGGAGTATCTCCTGGAGCCCAAGTCTGTGTCTGGCTACATAATCCACTCCAGCTAATATAAGCTGGTGTAAAAGATCATCCTCTGCCACCTCAAGTCTTTGCAACCTAGTATGACAGGAACATCTCACAAAGGAAGCTGCTTTGATTCCCAAGCACTTTGAATTGTCTTTTGATAATAACATCCACTCTGCAAGCCTGCATATCTTTTAATACCATACCTCCCTCACTTGGTAGGGACATACCCTTGGTTGGCTGCGCTACTCCTGTGCCATTGGATACAGCCCAAACCATTGTCTTATCTACTTTAAGGGACTCTTTAGGAGCATTCCAATGCTCCATGACTAATACATTAATATCAGGATGCAATGGAAACAAAGATAACTGGGCTCTCAATCTGCTCATTATAGAGTAGAGGGGACCTGCTGGGAGACCAAGTTTAACTCCCGCAAAATCAGCTATAAGCTCTAACAGAGCCGAGAGTCTAAACAATTGTCGGACTGTGGGGTCATCCCCTTGATTGAGGGCCAGCACTGAATCTATCACATATGCACCTGCCTGCAACCCAGCATCTCCCGACAAGGTCCCGACTGGCACCCTCTGTGGCAGTAAGGGCATAGAAATAGACCCTTCATTTTTGGAGTCTCCCTTAGAAAGGCCCACCAGATCCTAGCCAGCCTCAAACTGAGGCAGACGCACCCTGGAAGCCCCAGCCCCTTAGTGCCCCTCCTGGTGTGCTGCCAGATGCCCCTTGGGGATTTCGGCCATCCTGAAAGGCTCTCCACATTAGACTGACAAATTCCATAGAAAATGTTCTGTTAGGCAGCACAGAGTCTCTTTTAGATGACTCCAGCTTGTGTCTCAGGCTCCACAGCCTCCGTGCCCCTGTGTTTAAGATGACTGCCATTCTGGGGCTCTGAAAGGGATTACCCCCCGACCATTCCTTAACACTAAGGAGCAAAGAGAAGGCTAAGCCGACTACTACTGCTTCCTTCACTTGCTATGTAGTATGTGGTAAAAGGGTGCTCTTCGGGCATCCATCCAGCGCAAACCTGGCATGAATTAGGGGTAAAAGAGCCTGAGGACACCATCCTTGCCACTTTTGAAGAAAAATAAGGTGATTTTAAGCATCTGGAGAACTTTAAAAAGATTGGAAAATCCAAGATGGCTACGGCGGAAGTTTTAGTACCAAAAAACGGCTCCAAAATGCTTTAACCAAAATTAAAAAACAGAGATTTTAGGATTTTGGAGGTGAGTAAACCTAAGGGAAGGGGCAGAAATCCAACAACAACAACAAAAAGGTTTTAAAGATCCCCCTGCCCCATAGGCTGCAACAGCCTGTGTTGGAAATGTGCTGCAGCCTGCCTCAGCTCCAAAGGTAGCTAAATCTGGGAGAAGAAATCACTGCCTCAAACGGACTATTCCTCCAGTAGTGAATCTTCGGGCTGCCAATCTGATTGGTATCTGACTAAGCCTCAAACCCCTGTGGACATGAAAGGGGGGAGGAAAAATGGCGCCAGCACACTGCAAGACTGAGCCCCCTACAGATACCCAACAGCCTGTACTCAAGCCCCTGCAATGCAGTAGGCAAGCAATGCTACAAGGGTAACGGACCCCTGAGTTCCAACAGGTACTAAAGAGGGATTGACCTATCAGCTTCAGACATCAATATGCTTCTTCTCCACACAGGCAGAGCTGGACCCTCGACTAGAGGAGCTCTTAGCACCAAATTCAGTCAAAATACCATGAAAAACGAATGAAAACGACCAAATGAAACAGAGCAGACCAGAAAGATTCCTTCCAGCTTGTGTGCAGAAGGAAAAACTGAAGGGAGTAGCAGAGCCCTCTAGTGAAGGAGGAGGGATTCAAAAGCTCAAGTGGATTCCTTCTGCATGGCTTGCAAGCACTGGGATATTATCCATCCATCCAGAATGACACACCTATTGCACTAGAAAATGTTATGTGCAATCATATATACTGCTGAATTCTCATTAATTAGAATTCCAGGTAGGTTACATGAAGTATCCATTCTACTTGTTTAAACCACTTACTAGAACAATTTAATTTAGGAAAAAACCAGCACAGTTCATCAGGAATTACTTACATAAAGCAGGTTTATCCAATGATTTCCCACAGGCTGAGAGCGACAGTTGAGTAGGAAGTATCTTGGCAGGTATGTATGTATTTAAAGATGGTTTTCTCACAGGAGAAGTGAAGCATATCATTGAAGCTAAAAAAAAAAAGAAATTCCATTGAGCATAATTTTTTGTAATTCTTTATTTAAACACAGATAGGAAACAAGAAAAACACACGGAACCCAATCTCCAGAAAAGTTTAAATTCAGAAATGCTCTTTGTGCATATGACCAAAAACAGCTTTATCCATAAAGAATTTGTTATATTTTGCTCCTAGGTGTCACTTTAAGGGACAAATGGTTTAGGACCTAAGTGCCAGCTCTGTGGGTGCTTCAACACCCCCATTATTGAGCAGTAGTATTAAGGAGTAAATTCCTTTACTGTGACCAGGAACATTCACTTGGGTTGAGTTTAGCACCCAAAATCATTGGCTCTTATGGTCTAGGAGAGTGCTTTCTAAACCTCTCCTAAAGGTACACCTAGCCGGTCAGATATTCAGCATTACCACAGTGAAAATGCATAAGATAGATTTACATATAGTGAAGAATTATCCTCATAGGTGCCCCTTATAACAGGTTTCGGGATACTAAGCCTACCCATCCCAACAATGACCTCCCTCCTCCTTGTCAGCACTTACTTGCCAGATCACTGTCTCCAGTGTAGGAACAAGAAAAAGAAATTGCAAGCTTCCCCTCCCCACTGCCCATCTACTCAATCCTTTACTTGCTTACCTGACTGACCTGCTGCCTCCCTAACTGAATGCGAGGCCACAGAGCAGTTTGCGCCACTGTCACCTCTGCCAGTCCTCCCTAACCAGGAAGATACATCAAAGGAAATGAAACCAGCAAAACCAACAATGGTGCACACAGCTCTGTGGCCTCATCTGTGGTTACTTTTTAATTGCAGTCACGGAGTTAAAGAAGCAGCAGGTCCAGCAGGTGGACAAGCAAAGGAGTGAATGGGTGGGCAATGGGGAGGGGAAGCCTACAATTACTTTTTCTTGTTGAGGCCAGGCAGAGATGCCCATGTGCGAGTCATCAGGTGGGGAGAAAAGATACAGATGGGGTGATGCTCGAGGTAGGGAAAAGAACATAAGAATACCCATACTGAGTCAGATCAATAGCCAATCTAGCCCTTATTTCCACAACACCCAATCCAGGTCACAAATGACAGAATGATGGGGTAGGGGGCGGGGAAACAGAGGAGTGAAACTGGATAGTGGGTGTGGCAGAGAGAGAGTGAGGCTGGATGGTAGAAGGAGAGAGAGAGGGGGAAATGCTGGATAGGGAGGAGAGATACAGAGGGGCAATGTTGAATGGTATGAAGGAAAAGAAGTGATAGATGAGGGGAAGACGGAAAAATTAGGGCCTGGATACACTAAAGATAGTTGGTAATACTGACTGGATCACTGTTGGCTGATTCTTAACTAGTGATCAATGCACTATCAGATTTGCATGCAAATGATTTGCACTGAGGGTCCGTAGTCGGGCGAACGGAATTACTAGCCATGCTGAGCCCCAAAAGCAATTATGCCACCCCACCAGGCTAGCTGAGTGTTTGGTCACTTGCTTCAGCAGGGGAGAGTCTAAGCTGGATGCTGCCACAAGGAAGCTCTAAAAGCACTAAATTTATGCAATCCTGGCAAGAATTCACACAAGGAGAGCCCAAGGACTCCATCCCAGCAAGTTTTAGACAAAATTTGCAGTTTTAAAGAAGCAGGGCTCTTTAGAAAAAAAAGATTGCTAAAAATCCAAGATGGCCACCATAAAAAATTCATGCCAAAATTGTGATATTTTTCACCCATCCCAAACTCCCAAAATGGTGATTTTAGGATTTTTCATTCATCTCACAGGCTATCTGTCTGTACTCACTGACAGAAAATCTGTGCTGCAGCCTGCCTTAGCTCATATAGTAGCTGGATGAGAAAATTCACTGCCACAATGCTGCAAAGCTGATCTTCGGGCTGTCAGTTAGATACCTATGCCTGACTATACCTCTACCCCTGTGGACCAAAGGATGCGCACCGGAATTGGCAGAGGCAAGAAGATGCAGCCAGCACCATGCGAGATACAACCAAGTCTCCTAAGGGCACCCAATAGCCTATACTCAACCCCGCTTAACAGTAAGTGAAACTACCTCAGGGCTCCAGAGATAACTATGCAGGCTGGCTAACAGGAGCAATCAGCCTGTCAGCTACAGACTGAAGTCTTTGTGTTCTCAAGCAGGCAGAGCTGTGAAATAGCTCTAAACAGCAGAATACTTGAAAAAGGTACATAATTACACCAAATAAAATAATAAAATGGGGAGAGTAGAATAAACACTCCTACAGGCACATGTACAGAAAGCACAGTTACTTACCGTAACAGGTGTTATCCAGGGACAGCAGGCAGATATTCTTGACTGATGGGTGACGGCACCGACGGAGCCCCGGTACGGACAATTTTAGAGTGATTGCACTCTAAGAACTTGGAAAGTTCTGGTAGGCCGCACCGCGCATGCGCGAGTGCCTTCCCGCCCGACAGAGGCGCGCGGTCCCCAGTTAGGATAAGCCAGCTAAGAAGCCAACCCGGGGAGGTGGGAGGGACGCAAGAATATCTGCCTGCTGTCCCTGGATAACACCTGTTACGGTAAGTAACTGTGCTTTATCCCAGGACAAGCAGGCAGCATATTCTTGACTGATGGGTGACCTCCAAGCTAACAAAAAGAGGGATGGAGGGAAGGTTGGCCATTAGGAAAACAAATTTTGCAAAACAGATTGGCCGAAGTGTCCATCCCGTCTGGAGAATGCATCCAGACAATAATGAGATGTATAAGTATGAACTGAGGACCAAGTAGCAGCCTTGCAGATTTCCTCAATAGGAGTGGAACGGAGGAAAGCTACAGATGCTGCCATCGCTCGGACTCTATGGGCCGTGACAGAACCTTCCAGTGTCAGTCCGGTCTGAGCATAACAGAATGAAATGCACGCTGCCAGCCAATTAGACAACGTACGTTTAGAAACAGGACGTCCCAAATTATTCGGATCAAAGGACAGAAAGAGTTGGGGAACTGATCTGTGGGGTTTCGTACGCTCTAGATAGTAAGCTAGAGCCCTTTTACAATCCAAAGTATGCAGAGCCTGTTCCCCAGAATGAGAGTGAGGTTTCGGAAAGAAGACAGGCAGAACAATGGATTGGTTGAGATGGAATTCAGAGACAACCTTAGGGAGAAACTTTGGATGTGTACGCAGAACCACCTTGTCATGATGAAAGACCGTAAAAGGTGGATCTGCAACTAGTGCATGTAGCTCACTGACCCTCCTGGCAGAGGTAAGAGCAATAAGGAAAAGTACCTTCCAAGTGAAAAACTTGAAAGGAGTGGTAGCCAAAGGTTCAAATGGAGGCTTCATTAAGGCGGAAAGAACCACATTGAGATCCCATATAACAGGAGGGGCTTTAAGAGATGGTTTCACATTGAAAAGACCTCGCATGAACCTGGACACCAGGGGATGAGCTGAGAGAAATTTTCCATGAACCGGCTCATGGAAGGCAGCAATGGCACTGAGATGGACTCTGATGGAAGAAGACTTAAGGCCAGAGTCAGACAAAGAAAGCAAATAATCCAACAATGTCTCCATTGCCAGGGAAGTGGGATCAAGATGATGAAGAAGACACCAGGAAGAAAATCTTGTCCACTTCTGATGGTAACATTGCAGAGTGGCTGGTTTCCTGGAGGCATCTAGAATGGAACGAATGGGCTGAGACAAAAGAGTATCATGAGAAGTCAGCCAGAGAGATACCAAGCTGTCAGGTGCAGAGACTGGAGGTTGGGATGTAGAAGGGTCTCCTGATGCTGTGTAAGCAGAGAAGGAAACAGTGGAAGAAGAAAAGGTTCCCTGGAACTGAGTTGAAGTAGAAGGGAGAACCAATGTTGCCTGGGCCACCTCGGAGCAATCAGAATCATGGTGGCTCGTTCCCTCTTGAGCTTGAACAAGGTTCTCAACATGAGAGGCAGAGGAGGGAAAGCGTACAGGAACAGATTGGACCAGTCGAGGAGAAATGCATCCGCTGCCAGACGGTGAGGAGAGTAGAGTCTGGAGCAGAATAGGGGCAGCTGGTGATTGTGAGGAGCTGCAAAGAGGTCTATCTGAGGAGTGTCCCATTGAGCGAAGATGGACTGTAGAGTGAAAGGATCGAGTGTCCACTCGTGAGGCTGGAGAATTCTGCTGAGCTTGTCCGCTAAGGAATTATTTTCTCCCTGAATGTAGATAGCTTTCAGGAATAGGTGGTGATTTATGGCCCAAGTCCAGATCTTCTGGGCTTCCTGGCACAAGAGGCGAGAGCCCGTCCCACCCTGCTTGTTGATGTAGTACATCGCAACTTGATTGTCTGTGCACAGCAGGAGAACTTGAGGGAAGAGAAGATGTTGGAAGGCCTTGAGGGCATAAAACATCGCTCTGAGTTACAGGAAATTGATGTGATGCTTCTTTTCCTGGGCTGTCCAAAGGCCTTGAGTTTGGAACTCGTTCAAATGAGCTCCCCAGGCATAAGGGGAGGCGTCGGTGGTGATGACTAGTTGATGAGGAGGTAGATGGAGCAGAAGACCTCTGGATAGATTTGAGGATATCAACCACCATTGTAGAGATTGACGAAGAGATGATGTGACAGATATGTGACGTGAGCAAGGATCCATCGCTTGAGACCACTGGGTAGCTAGGGTCCATTGAGGAGTGCACAGGTGAAGACGTGCGAAGGGTGTGACATGAACTGTGGAGGCCATGTGACCCAAGAGTATCATCATTTGCTTGGCAGAGATGGAAAGTTGTAGAAGCACCTGCTGACACAGAGATTGAAGTGTTTGAAGACGGTTGGATGGCAGGAACGCTCTCATGAGGACTGTGTCCAAGACAGCTCCGATGAATTGAAGTCTCTGAGTGGGGATGAGATGAGATTTGGGTAGATTGATCTCGAACCCCAGAAGTTGAAGAAACAGGATGGTTTGGTTGGTGGCCAGGAGAACAGTCTGAGATGAATTGGCCTTGATTAACCAGTCATCCAGGTAAGGAAAGACCTGAAGGTGGTGAGATCGTAGAAAGGCAGCCACCACAATCAGACATTTGGTGAACACTCTTGGAGAGGAGGCAAGACCGAAGGGCAGCACCTTGTATTGGTAATGACAACGATTGATCATGAAGCGTAGGTACTGTCTGGAGGCCAGATTGACCGGTATATGAGTGTATGCTTCTTTGAGATCGAGTGAACATAGCCAGTCGCCTTGATTGAGAAGAGGGTAAAGAGTGGCCAGAGAAAGCATTTTGAATTTCTCCTTGACCAAGCATTTGTTTAGATCGCGAAGATCTAGAATGGGTCTTAGATCTCCTGTCTTTTTGGGGACTAGAAAATAACGGGAGTAGAATCCCTGCCCTCTCTGATCTAGAGGAACTTCCTCTATAGCGTTCAGAAGGAGGAGGGATTGAACCTCTTGAAGAAGGAGGGAAGACCGAGGAGTGTTGAAAGCAGACTCTCTTGGCAGACTTTGGGCAGGAGGTGTCTGAAAGTTGAGAGAGTAGCCGTGGCGGATGATGTTGAGGACCCACAGGTCCGAGGTGATGATTTCCCAACGGCTTATGAAATGTATAAGGCGTCCTCCTATGGGCTGTGGAAGATGAGTAGAAGGAGGAAGATTGGCTATGTCCCGGAGAACCAAGTCAAAAGGGCTGAGTTGACTTTTGAGAAGGAGGAGGTTTCACTTGCTGTTGCTGCTGGGCAGGTCGAGCAGGTTGCCTCTGTTGCTGCCTCTGACGCCTGGGTTGTTGCTGCGTTTGAGGTAAGGGACGAGCCACAAACCTTCATTGGTAGGCCGATTGTTGACGAAAAGGCTTAGAAGGTGGGGTCTTCTTCTTTGTCTTAAGGAGAGTATCCCATCGAGTCTCATGAGCTGAAAGTTTCTGAGTAGTAGAGTCCATGGATTCTCCGAACAGCTCATCCCCTAAGCAAGGTGCATTGGCCAGTCGATCTTGGTGATTGACATCGAGTTCGGACACTCTGAGCTAGGCCAGTCGTCGCATAGCCACTGACATAGCCGTGGCTCTAGAGGTCAGCTCAAAAGTGTCATAGATTGATCTGACCATGAACTTGCGCAGTTGCAAGAGCGATGAAGAAGTTTGGCGAAAGGCTGATTTCTTACGGTCAGGGAGATATTTCTCAAAAGATGACAAACTTTGAATAAGATGCTTAAGATAAAAGGAAAAATGGAAAGCATAGTTTCCTGACCTGTTCGCTAGCATTGCATTTTGATACAGCCTTTTGCCAAACTTATCCATGGCCTTACCTTCCCTGCCAGGAGGGACAGAAGCATATACACTAGCCCCCGTGGATTTCTTTAAAGTAGACTCTACTAATAAAGACTCATGGGGGAGTTGAGGCTTGTCAAAGCCTGGAATAGGTATAACCTTATATAAGGAGTCCAGTTTATGGGGTGCTCATGGAATGGTCAAGGGTGTCTCTAGATTTTTGTAAAACGTCTCTCTTAAAATGTCATGGAGAGGCAGCTTGAGAAATTCCCTTGGAGGCTGGTCAAAGTCAAGAGCATCTAAAAATGCCTTGGATTTTTTGGATTCAGCCTCCAAGGGAATAGATAAAGAGTCACACATCTCTTTAAGAAAAGAGGTGAAAGAAGTTGCATCAGGTTTGGAAGATGGATCAAAACCAGAAGGATCCTCGTCCCCTGATGAACACTCTCCTTCAGAGAGGAAAGGCTCTTCTGAATCACCCCACAGATCAGGGTCCCTCACCTGAAAACTGCGGTCTCGTGACTCCGGTGCAGAGGGTTCTAGGTGTCGAGTCTTATGAGTCGACTTACCAGACCTCTGTGAACCGGTACCGGGAGATGTTAAGGGTTGTGCCGGTGCCGATGTTTGGACAGCCTGGTGTCTCGGTTCCGGTGCCAAGACTGGCATTGATACCGAAGAAGTGATGTGCCCCGGTACCGACAAAGTGGATGCCGATAAAGGGGGCTGCTGCACCGTCGGCTCAGACCGGACCGGGACTGGAAGGCTCGGAGTCAAAAGAGCAGGGAGTAGCTGTTGGAGTTGTTCCTTTAGCTGGACCTGCAGGACTGCGGCAATGCGCTCGTCCAATGAAGGCACCGATACCGCTTTTTTCTTCTGCGGTACCTTGGGTGCCGCTCTACACTCCGAAGAGGAACCCGATGTCGAGGGGCTCACCTCAATCGGAGCGGAGCGCTTCCGTGGGCGCCTCGTGGTCGGCAGGATTGGACTCGCTGCTACTGAGACCGGAGGACGCTCCAACGGGGAAGGCTTCTTAGCCGGCTTACCTGCGGGGTGCGACGTCGGCGCGGTATCGCGCGGTGTCGACGAAGTAGGTGCCGACTGAGATGGAGCCGACGTCGGTGCCGGTGGTGCGGAATCAGACATCTCGGCGCCGAACAATAACTGCTGCTGTATCTGGCGGTTTTTAAGTGTTTCTCTTCTTTAAAGTCGCACAGCGGGAGCAGGTAGACGCTCGATGGTCAGGACCAAGACACTACAGACACCAGTTGTGTGGGTCTGTCAGTGAAATTGGTCGAGCGCACCGCTGGCACTTTTTAAACCCGGGTTGAGGGGGCATGAAAGTGAATACGGCTTCTGCCAAATCAAAGGCCGAGGCCTCGATGATGGCAATAGGCCCCGCCGGGGCTAATCGAAAACTGAAGAAAAAAATTGTTGTTTTTTTTTTTTTTTTTTTAAGAAAAGAAAAGAAACAACGGAAATAAAATTTCCAAAAGGGTTTACGCAAGCGGGAAGGCGATATTAAGTAGAAAAAAGAACTTTCAACAGCCGTTGAAAGAAACGCGTCTTCTTAGCTCCGCGGAAACTAAGAAACTGGGGACCGCGCGCCTCTGTCGGGCGGGAAGGCACTCACGCGTGCGCGGTGCGGCCTACCAGAACTTTCCAAGTTCTTAGAGTGCAATCACTCTAAAATTGTCCGTACCGGGGCTCCGTCGGTGCCGTCACCCATCAGTCAAGAATATGCTGCCTGCTTGTCCTGGGATAAAGAAAGAACTATAGGTGGATCTAGAGAACCCAGTGAAGAACAGCAGAGGCAGAGTGAAAAATCTAGACTAGATTCCTTCTGCAGCATGCGACTATGGGGATATAAAACATCTGTCTAGAATATCTCACTTATTGCACTGGAACTGGCGATATCGTCTGGAGGCCTAAAAATCACTGTGACCTGACCCTCTAGGGGCTCGAGGTCTGCTGTTCGGTAAAGACTTTGGCTTGCGATCCTGCACGCTGGCCATAAGATCATCCAGACCTTTCCCAAAGAGTAAATGTCCCTTAATGGTAATTTACACAAGGTTCCCTTAGAGGAATAATCCCCCACCCACTGATCCATATCATTCTGCAGGTGGAAATGGAAGTAGACATTTTGTTCACTACTCTGAAAGTCATACAGAGCATCAGCTACATAATCCACTCCAGACATTAAAAACTAGAGATCCCTTTCTGACAATAGTCTCCAGATTGTGATGCAACTTGTAGTGAAAAGACACCACTACAAACCTGAGGCCTCTAAGAGCTTCTTATGAACAAAATCCAGCCTGCATCTTTAATACTATGCCACTTTCACTGGGAAAAGAGGTACACTTTGTAACCTGCGGCACCAATGAATCCACTTTTGGAAGAACAAACAGCTGGTTAAATTCCGTATCCATTGGATACAGCTTTGCCATAGCTTTGGCCATTTGAAGGGACCCCTCCAGGACCTCCCAATGTCCGTGAGCATTTTGGTAATGTCTTGATAAGAGGGAAAACAGGAAGTCTATGCTTTGTGCTGCTCATAAGGGAGCACAATGTAGCAGAGAACTGTGGAGTTTCTATGTTTAATTCTTGAAGGGATTCCATGGGTGCTGTTACTGAAAATATGGTGGTACATCATATGTTAATGATCTTTAGGGAACAAACAATATATTTTGAATAGTGGATCAAAAGTCTTTTAACCTAACACAGCTCTAATTTTGTTTCAAAAAAAGAATGAAAATATCATATGATTACACAGCCACATAAAAAAGATCAGTTTTTAAATGCAGGAAAACATTGAAATGCAAATGAAAATTTGATGCAAGTTCTAAAAAAACATCTCACATAGAATGTATCATGAAATACTTAAGGGTCATTTTATCAAGCCACGCTAGCGGGGCTAGCGCGTCGGACATTTCATCATGCGCTAACCCCCGCAGCCGGCTAAAAAACTAACGCCTGCTCAATGTAAGCGTTAGTGGCTAGTGCGGCAGGCGGTTTAACGCACGGTATTACGCACGTTAAACCCCTACCGCAGCTTGATAAAAGGATCCCTTAGACTCTGTTATAATACAAAAAAAATAAAATAAATATCAAACCTTTTTTTATGTGGCTGTGCAATCAAAAACCTTTTTTTTGTTATTTGTTAGTTCAAATCTTTTTATTGGAATTATAGTTAACATTATGTGGCAGTATGCAATTAAAAATCTTTGATTGCATACTGATTTAACCTTGCAGTTATTATTGCTATAAATCATTTTGTTCCGAGGGGGTTTAATAATCACTTGTTCGTGTATGTAGCATAAAAGAGTCTGAGTCATTATCGATATGGGTGGTGTAGCAAGATGTATTTCATGTTCACTATCATATATTTCCATGTGTTATTGAATAGAGTATATGCTAGTAATTAAGTTGTATATAATTCAGATCACAATGCATTAATTTTAGTTTTCATTTGTTCATTATGAATTAGATTGCAACTTTCTGTATAATTTCCTCTTAGTTCTATATGCTTTAGAAACTTTTTTTATTTTATTATTTATGACAATTTGAAATGCTGTATGTTATTTTCCATGGTTATGTGTTTCCCCCTTTTTTTCTTCTTTTTTTCCTTTCCTCCTGCTCCTTTTTCCCTTCCTGATTCATATTATTGATGTATCTTTTTATAGTTCTGGTTTTATGTATGGTGTTTTTATGATTTTACATTATTATATTTTTGTAGACCCCTGGAGGCAGGCCTTACGGTCGAAACATGCGCAGATGCTCAAGGCCCAGCCCAGGCAAGAGGCGGGAGCTCGCATTCACCCTTACAACGAGCAGAAGGGGTAAGGACCGTGCATGGGAGGAAGGGCGGGCGGATGTCGCTTTCAGCATGGGGGTTCTTTGCGGTTCTCGCGGGGGGGGGGGGGGGGGAGGGTTGCAATGCCGGTTCAGGGGGGTGCGATGCCGGTTAGAGCGGGTGGAGGGGGTGATGGAGCACGCCGGTAGCCTCGGGTGTGTGTGTGGGGGGGGGAGGGGTTGGTGGAACGAATTGTTCAAGTTTCCATTATCTTCTATGGGGAAAGTTGCTTTGATATACGAGTGTTTTGGTTTAAGAGCATGCTTCTGGAACGAATTATGCTCTTAAACTAAGGTACCACTGTAGTTATTTCTTACATGTCTCTGACCCGACGCTACGGCCAGTGGTGGCTCATTACCCTATATTTGCTCCAGCTCGGCGGACATGGCAATGGGTATGTAAATCTGTTAAGTTGTCTTCTGGGGTCTCTATGTATTTGCCCATCCAGGGCAATTGTTCATTTCAGCCTGGATTACAAAATGTTTCCTTTAAAAGATGGGATACGAAAGGATTATAATATCTTTTTCAACTGTTCTCAGATGAAGGTCGGATGGCAACTTTTCCGACACTCTGTTGTACGTTTGACTTACCGGAAACATATATTTATGTTTATTATCAGGTACTATATACTCTTATAATCACAGCTATAATTTGAATAGAAATATTTTTCTTTTACTTTGATAATTAAACGAAGGATATTTTTATATAAATTATTTGTGAAGTGCTCAGACCAAGAAACCCATATAATAGTGATGTCACTACAATGAGGTTTTCAAGGGGACCATCATCGCCTTCACAAGTCCCCAGCCCTCCCTATATCTTAAGGCCTGTGTATTGCCTATCTGGTTGATGTATCCAACATATAGTGTTGGTCTATTTTGGGGAGCTATTAACGATGTTGCCTCTCATTGGTGACTTATTAAAATAACAACAAAATATAAAAATAAATATAAAGTGCTTATCTAAAATGTAGTACTGATCGTTTTTTCTTATCTGATTAGATTCCCGTCCCTCTGACCCGGATTTCGTCTCTTCGTCAGGGAGGAACACTATTATTATTATTTAACACGTTAAGTTGAGTTGATATATAGTGTTTGTCTGATTTTTTCTTAGTGTTCCTCCCTGACGAAGAGACGAAATCCGGGTCGGAGGGACGGGAATCTAATCAGATAAGAAAAAACGATCAGTACTACATTTTAGATAAGCACTTTATATTTATTTTTATATTTTGTTGTTATTTTAATAAGTCACCAATGAGAGGCAACATCGTTAATAGCTCCCCAAAATAGACCAACACTATATGTTGGATACATCAACCAGATAGGCAATACACAGGCCTTAAGATATAGGGAGGGCTGGGGACTTGTGAAGGCGATGATGGTCCCCTTGAAAACCTCATTGTAGTGACATCACTATTATATGGGTTTCTTGGTCTGAGCACTTCACAAATAATTTATATAAAAATATCCTTCGTTTAATTATCAAAGTAAAAGAAAAATATTTCTATTCAAATTATAGCTGTGATTATAAGAGTATATAGTAACTAGTGTCACAGATTACTAAGTAATTTATCTCTCTAATTGGTAGTCGTATTATCAGGTACGACATTATATTCACTCTTTACCAGAAGAATATTTAACAGAGGATGGCCGGGAAGCGCTTTCTGAACTTTTTAGTCTCTCAGCGCAACAGAGGATACCACTTCGTTTTCACCTTCTCAGCCTCCAGCACTGCCAACTGGGGCCGAATTTGTCATTTTGGCAGCATCCTGGGCAGACGATTTGCAATGCTCTTTGACAGCATCGCATGTGCAACGAGTGTTAAAAAATATCAAGAAGATATCCTCCAATGTTACCCACTGGGAATTACAATTGAAGATTGTTTTGAGACTATATATACAACCTGAGCGAGCATCCCGGATGGGAATCATTCCTCACTATAATTGTCCAAAATGTGCTCAAGCACATGCATCCTTGGGACACATGCTCTGGACTTGCCCCCATATTCTGCAGTTCTGGCATAGACTTGGACAATATACTACAACCCTCTGGGGCAGGTGCTGGTCTCCTATGCCAAGAGCACTATTTGGCTTTTATAACATAGCACCGTCAAAACCTAAAGGGATGACAGCCTTTGTGACCAGAGTGTTGCTGCTGGGGAAAAAAGCTATATTGACTAACTGGTTGTCCCGGGACCCGCCCTCTTATACTCAATGGAGATCCTTGATGATCATACATGCCATTATGGAGAGGAGACAGGTTGGGGATCTGGACCATGGTCCGGACCGCCGCTTCTGTCAGACTTGGGAACATTTCTGGATGGACCTTACTCCCCATGCTCGAAGTAGATTATTGAATATGTGAAGATGATCGCATGCTTCCTGAGATGTAACTGGACTCTATTTCTATATAGGTGGGGGGGGGGGGAAAGATTAGGGGGGATTGGTTTGTGCACAAGTGGGAGATTTTGATGAACCTTTCTGTATATTTTTCTAGCACTTTGTTGGAAATTTAATAAAAAATATTTGAACTTAAGTACTGTTGTATATTTCCTGAATGCTGCAAATATTGTTCTTTTTAATATATTCTATTTTTTTAATTGGCACATAATTATCTGGAGTGTGTTCAGTGGATGTATTACCATATATTAGTAACAGAAGGATGGGGGTGGGGAGGCAACTGATGCAGCTGCACCAGAGCAACACAGTGAAGGAGTCCTTCTCTGCTGTATTTAAATATGTCCCCCATACTCCTATATTGTGAGAAAGGACCCCTTAAGACACCCCCGAGGCACAGGACTAAGAAACTAGGTGTATCTGGAAAAAACAGGCCAAGAACAAAAAATGGATTCTAAAGACTTCATCTATGACACAAAACTGCATGAACTATGAACAGCATGCTGTGTAAAATTCATAGTAACATAGTAGATGACGGCAGATAAAGATCCAAATAGTCCTTCCAGTCTACCCAACCTGATTCAATTTAAATTAAAAAAATATATATTTTTTCTTCTTAGCTATTTCTGGGCATGAATCCAAAGCCCTACCCGATACTGTGCTTGGGCTCCAACTGCTGAAGTCTCTGTCAAAGCTCACTCCAGCCCATCCTCAACTAAAAGGCCATATACAGACACATACCATGGAAATCTGCCCAGTACTGGCCTTAGTTCTTCAATATTTACTATTATTTTCTGATTCTAGATTCTCTGTGTTCATCCCATGCTCCTTTGAACTCCATCACCGTTTTCCTCTCCACCACCTCTCTCATGAGCGCATTCCAGGCATCCACCATCCTCTCCGTAAAGTAGAATTTTCTAACATTGCTCCTGAATTTTCCACTTCTCAACCTCAAATTATGTCCTCTGGTTTTATCATTTTCCTTTCTCTGGAAAATATTTTGTTCTACGTTAATATCTTTCAAGTATTTGAATGTCTGAATCATATCTCCCCTGTCCCTCCTTTCTTCTAGGGTATACATATTCAGGGATTCCAGTCTCTCCTCATACGTCTTCTGGCCCAAACCTCCTATCATTTTCGTCACCCTCCTCTGGACCGCTTCACATTTTCTTACATCCTTCGCCAGATACTGTCTCTAAAACTGAACACAATACTCCAAGTGGGGCCTCACCAACGATCTGTACAGGGGCTTCAACACCTTCTTGCTTCTACTGACTACGCCTCTCTTTATACAGCACAGCATCCTTCCGGAAGCAGCCGCTGCCTTGTCACACTGTTTTTTCGCCTTTAGATCTTTGAACACTATAACCCCAAGGTCCCTCTCCCCGTCCGTGCATATCAGCCTCTTACCTCCCAGCATATACGGTTCCTTCTGATTATTAATCCCCAAATGCATCTCTGCATTCCTTTGAATTGAATTTTAGTTGCCAGATATTAGACCATTCCTCTAACTTTTTCAGATCCTTTTTCATATTTTCCACTCCTCCTTCGGTGTCTACTCTGTTGCAAATCTTGATATCATCCACAAAAAGGCAAACTTTTCCTTCTAACCCTTCAGCAATGTCACTCACAAACATATTGAACAGGATCGGCCCTAGCACCAAACCCTGAGGGACTCCAATTCCTTTGACCGACTTCCATTAACCACCACAACCCTCTGGCGTCTGTCCGACAGCCAGTTTTTCTAATCCAGTTCACCACTTTGGGTCCTAACTTCAGCCCTTCAAATTTGTTCAAGATCCTCCTATGAGAAACTGTATCAAAGACTTTGCTGAAATCTAAGTAAATTACATCTAGCATATGTCCTCGATCCAGTTCTCTGGTCACCCAATCAAAAAATTCAATCAGGTTCATTTGGCATGATTTACCTTTTGTAAAGCCATGTTGCTTTGGATCCTTTAACCCATTATATTCTAGGAAGTTCACTATCCTTTCTTTCAGCAACGCTTCCATTATTTTTACCAACAACCAAAGTGATGCTTACCGGCCTGTAATTTCCCACTTCATCTCTGTGACCACTTTTGTGAATTGGGACCAAGAAATAACACTGGTCACAAAATAAGTGACTACATATCTCCTTCTCCGGGGACAATGGATCGATACACCCAAAAGAAGCGTAGAGTCATAGCCATTGGGGACTCCATGTTGAGGGGCACTGAGGGACCAATATGCAGACCAGATATGCAGTCGAGGGAAGTCTGCTGTCTTCCTGGAGCCAGAATACGAGATGTGACCACCTGTCTTGATAGACTTCTCAAGCCCCAGGACTACTTCCCCATGCTGCTCATCCACGTCGGAACGAATGACACTGCCAAGAACACCCTGGAGGACATAGCCAGAGACTTCGGAGCTCTGGGAAAGAGGCTGAAGCAGACAGGAGCACAGGTAGTATTCTCTTCAATTCTTCCTGTTAGGGGCAGAGGAAGGGACAGGGACGAACGTATCCTGAAGACGAATGAGTGGCTACAACGATGGTGCCGGGAGATGAACTTCGGATTCCTGAATCACGGAGAGACACTACAGGGACTACAGGGACCAGACGGACTCCACCTGACCAACAGAGGTAAGAACGTCTTCGGACACCGACTAGCCCACCTACTTCGAAAGGCTTTAAACTAGGTAAGTCGGGGGTGGGTACCCACTTTTACACCAGAGCAGTAAGTAACAATCCTGATGTGGCGAACCAAAACTCCGCTTCTAAGTCTAAGGTAAGTACCCTTACTGCAAAAGAATTGCTAGGAGACACTTTAACTCAAATAGGTGGCTCTCTGCATGAGCTTAGTAAACAAAAAGAGTGGAGAGCTATGTATGTTAACGCACACAGCCTAGGGAATAAATTTCTAGAACTGGAAACAGAAATAGTTAATGCAGACCTAGACGTAGTAGCAATTTCAGAAACATGGTTCACAGACTCTCATGGGTGGGATATAACTATACCAGGATACAACCTGCTTCGCCAAGACAGAGAGGGTAAGTTAGGAGGAGGGGTAGCACTTTACATCAAAGAAAACATCAAAACAACCAGAATCACGGATATCAAGTATACTGGGGAATCCATCTGGGTAAACCTGGCCAGAGGCGGAGAAAAATGCCTGTATCTTGGTGTGGTGTACAGACCTCCAAGACAATCGGAGCACAAGGACATTGAATTAATTGAAGACATTGAGAATATCACCTTACGGGGAGACGTTGTTCTGTTGGGAGACTTTAACATGCCTGATGTAGATTGGAACACACTCTCAGCGACTACTTATGATAGCAGGAGGATATTAACGTCCATGAAGGGAGTACGGCTCAAACAATTGGTATTAGAGCCCACTAGGTCCCAGGCCATCCTGGACCTGGTACTTACGAACGGGGAAAGCGTCTCAGAGATCTCGGTGGGAGAACCGCTAGCCACCAGTGACCATAACATGGTATGGTTCAACCTTAGGAAAGGCTTCCCTAGAACACAAACAAAAACAAGGGTACTCAATTTCCGGGGCACTGACTTCACACGCATGGGAGACTTCGTCCATCAGACGCTTCAGGTTCAAGAAGTGACGGATAATGTGGAGGTTATGTGGTCAACCTTGAAATCGACCCTTCATGAGGCAACTATCCGCTACATAAAATCAGTAACTAAACAACAAAGAAAAAAGAAACCCCAATGGTTCACTGATGAGGTCTCGTACCTCGTCAAGGATAAGAAAAGAGCGTTTCTCTTGTACAAACGCACGGGGGAAAAAGAAGCAAACATTGAATACAGGACAAAGTCTGCAGCGGTCAAAACAGCAGTCAGGGAGGCCAAACTTCGAATGGAAGAAACACTAGCGAAGAACATTAAAAAAGGGGACAAAACCTTCTTCAGGTACATTAGCGACAGGAAAAAGAACGCAGACGGGATAGTACGCCTTAGAACGCCAGACGGGAATTATGTGGAAACAGATTCTGAAAAAGCCAAACTACTGAACGATTACTTCTGTTCAGTCTTTACCTGCGAGGCGCCAGGGCAAGGGCCACAGCTGGAAGCAAAGGAAAGCAAGGAAGACCCATTTCTGAATTTTGAGTTCACACCAGCTGATGTTTACAGAGAACTTTCAAGACTCAAGGTGAACAAAGCCATGGGACCGGACAATTTGCACCCAAGAGTGCTCAGAGAGCTGTGCGATGTTCTGGCGGAACCGTTAGCCATGCTCTTCAATCTCTCCCTAAGTACGGGGAGAGTCCCCCTGGACTGGAAAACAGCTAATGTCGTTCCTCTGCACAAAAAGGGTTGCAGAGCAGAGGCTGCGAATTACAGACCAGTGAGTCTCACATCAATAGTGTGTAAACTCATGGAAACTCTACTTAAAGGTAAATTAGACACGATAATGGATGAAGGGAATCTAAGGGATCCCTGTCAACATGGATTCACCAGAGGCAGGTCATGCCAATCCAATCTTATAAGCTTCTTCGATTGGGTGACAGGAAAGCTAGACCTGGGAGAGTCTCTGGACATAGTGTACTTGGATTTCAGTAAAGCTTTCGACAGTGTCCCACACCGTAGACTATTAAACAAGATGAAATCGATGGGTTTGGGTGAGAAACTAACTGCATGGGTCAGGGATTGGCTGAGTGGAAGACTTCAGAGGGTGGTGGTCAACGGCACCCTCTCTGAGACATCGGAGGTGACTAGTGGAGTGCCGCAGGGCTCAGTCCTGGGACCATCCCTTTTCAACATATTCATAGGGGACCTGACCCGGGGGCTTCAGGGTAAAGTAGCACTGTTCGCCGACGATGCCAAACTGTGTAACATAGTAAGTGAAAGTAACCTCCAGGATAGTATGACACAAGATCTGATCACGTTAGAAAACTGGTCCTCGACATGGCAGCTAGGCTTCAACGCTAAAAAATGTAAGGTCATGCATCTCGGCAGAGGAAATCCATGCAGAACATACTCCTTGAATGGAGAAACGCTAGCTAGGACTTCAGAGGAACGAGACTTGGGGGTAATCATCAGTGCAGACATGAAGGCTGCCAAACAAGTAGAGAAGGCCTCATCAAAGGCAAGGCAAATGATGGGATGTATCAATAGAAGCTTCGTCAGCCGTAAACCTGAAGTCATTATGCCACTCTATAGAACCATGGTGAGACCCCATCTGGAATACTGTGTGCAATTCTGGAGGCCACATTACCGGAAAGATGTGCTTCGAGCTGAGTCGGTCCAGAGGATGGCCACTAGGATGGTCTCGGGGCTCAAGGGTCTCTCATACGAAGAAAGACTGGGCAAACTGCAGCTCTATACCCTAGAGGAGCGCAGGGAAAGGGGTGACATGATTGAGACATTTAAGTACGTCACGGGTCGTGTCGAGGTGGAAAACGATATATTCTTTCCCAAGGGACCCTCGGTCACAAGGGGGCACCCGCTCAAACTCAGAGGAGGAAAATTTAGTGGTGACACCAGGAAGTATTTCTTCACAGAAAGGGTGGTAGATCACTGGAACAGACTTCCGGTGCAGGTGATCAAGGCCACCAGCGTGCTCGACTTCAAGAATAAATGGGATATCCACGTGGGATCCCTACGAGGGTCGAGTAAAGGAACTAGGTCATTAGCATTCAGACTTAATGGGGTGGGTCAATAGAGTGGGCAGACTTGATGGGCTGTGGCCCTTTTCTGCCATCATCTTTCTATGTTTCTATGTTCTAACATGACCTGCCCTGTACAGATAGTTATATGGCGGAGGCTGGAAATAACTCATATGACCTAAGAACATAACAAGCTAAAGGAACTGATAACCACAATATCCAAAAAGCAGAAGCAAGAATGGCTACTGAGAAGGGAGGAGCCCATGTCCAGATGGTCTGGGAGTAGCACCAAGGATGATCTGTCACGAGAGATAGGGAAGACATTTTTAACAACACCCGAAAGTCTTGTACTGACCCAAAGTTACCTGTAAAACAACCAATCACTGATTTAAAAATGTAACCACCAATCAGAGTGCTAATGTTACCTCTAATCAGAATGAGACCTTGACATTCCAGACTAAAGGGATAAAAGGCCAAGAATAAGGAAATGGACTCAGAGGGAACTGAGTCGGCACAGATTACTAGTCTCTGCACTGATTCCTTCCCTTGGTACATAGATGTACATTCATTTTATTGATGCCAATTGATGTAAGCTGACTTTTTGATTTATTAATTAAACATTTATCTGATATAGCATATGTGTTGTTGTTGAGTTGTCATTATCAAAAGAGGGTGAAGGTGAGCAGCCACCTTCAAATGCTGACATAGGTTTTTGCCATCTCAGTGATTTTATATTTGCCCTTCCCCACTTTAGCCTCCTCAAACATCTGAGTCACCACATAAGCACATATAAGCACATAAGCAATGCCTCTGCCGGGTCAGACCTGAGGTCCATCGTGCCCAGCAGTCCGCTCACGCGGCGGCCCAACAGGTCCAGAACCTGCACAATAATCCTCTATCTATATCCCTCTATCCCCTTTTCCATCAGGAAACCGTCCAATCCTTTCTTAAACCCCAGTACCGTACTCTGCCCTATTACATCCTCTGGAAGCGCATTCCAGGTGTCCACCACCCGCTGAGTAAAGAAAAACTTCCTAGCATTTGTTTTGAATCTATCCCCTTCCAATTTTTCCGAGTGCCCTCTTGTTCTTTTATGTTTTGAAAGTTTGAAGAATCTGTCTCTCTCCACTTTCTCTATGCCCTTCATGATCTTGTAGGTCTCTATCATGTCTCCTCTGAGTCTCCGCTTTTCCAGGGAGAAGAGCTCCAGCTTCTCCAATCTTTCAGTGTATGAAAGGTTTTCCATGCCCTTAATCATTCGTGTCGCTCTCCTCTGGACCCTCTCAAGTATTGCCATATCCTTCTTAAGGTGCGGTGACCAATACTGAACACAGTACTCCAGGTGCGGGCGCACCATTGCCCGATACAACGGCAGGATGACTTCTTTTGTTCTGGTCGTAATACCATTTTTAATAATACCCAACATTCTGTTCGCTTTCTTCGCGGCTGCTGCGCATTGCGTCGTTGACTTCATTGTTGTATCCACCAGTACACTCAGATCTCTTTCAAGGTTACTTCCCTCTAATACTAGTCCCCCCATTTGGTAGCTGAACATCGGGTTCTTTCTCCCTATATGCATGACCTTGCATTTCCCTACATTGAATTTCATCTGCCATTTATTCGCCCACTCTTCCAGTTTGCTTAGGTCCCTTTGTAGGTCCTCACACTCTTCCATAGTTCTGACCCTTCTACAGAGTTTAGTGTCATCCGCAAATTTTATAACTTCACATTTCGTCCCCGTTTCCAGGTCATTAATAAATACATTGAACAGAAGCGGTCCAAGTACAGACCCCTGCGGAACTCCACTCGTGACTTTCCTCCAGCCCGAGTAGTGACCCTTCACTCCAACTCTCTGTCTCCTGCCTGCCAACCAGTGTTTGACCCATCTGTGTACGTCCCCTTCCACCCCGTGGTTCCACAGCTTCCTAAGTAACCGCTCATGGGGTACCTTGTCAAAGGCCTTTTGGAAGTCAAGGTAGATGATGTCTACAGGTTCCCCTTTGTCCAAATGGCTGTTTACCCCCTCGAAGAAGTGCAGTAAGTTTGTTTGGCACAATCTTCCTTTGCAGAAGCCATGTTGGCTCGCTTTCATCAGCCCATTTTTTTCGATGTGCTCACAGATGTTGTCCTTTATCAGTGCTTCTACCATCTTGCCTGGAACCGATGTCAAACTTACCGGCTTATAGTTTCCCGGGTCTCCTCTTGACCCCTTTTTAAAGATAGGTGTAACATTTGCTATCTTCCAGTCCTCCGGTATCTCTCCAGTTTTCAAGGATAGGTTGCAAACTCGTTGGAGTATTTCTGCTATCTCATTTCTTAGTTCTTTTAGTACCCTAGGGTGGATTCCGTCCGGGCCTGGTGATTTGTCGCTTTTCAATCTATCTATCTGTTGGAGGACATCCTCATGGCTCACCTCTATTGCCGACAGTTTTTCTTCTTGATCACCATGGAAGATCACGTCGGGTTCCGGTACATTTGATGTGTCCTCGCTTGTGAAGACTGACGAGAAGAATTTGTTTAACCTGTCAGCTACCTCTTTTTGCTCCTTTATCACTCCCTTTTTATCTCCATCATCCAACGGTCCTACTTCCTCCCTCTCCGGTTTCTTCCCCTTAACATATCTGAAGAATGATTTGAAGTTTTTTGCCTCCCTGGCCAGTCTCTCTTCGTATTCTCTTTTCGCTCTCCTAACCACTTGGTGACATTTTCTTTGGCCTTTCCTGTGTTCATCCCAGTTTTCCCCAGTCTGGTCCTTTTTCCATTTCCGGAATGATTTTTTTTTGTCTCCTATCGCTTTCTTCACCTCATTGTTTATCCATGCGGGGTCTTTTGTTCGGTTTTTTTTTGCACTCTTTTCTAAATATGGGGATGTACCTATGTTGTGCTTCTTGCACTGTGCCCTTGAATAGAGACCAGGCTTGCTCTACAGTTTCTGTTTTCCTTGAGCTGTTTCTAAGTTTTTTTCTTACCATTGCTCTCATAGCATCATAGTTCCCTTTCTTGAAGTTGAGCGTTGTCACTGTGGTTCTTTTCCCTTTTGTTGTACTTACTCCTAATTTGTACTGAATCATGTTGTGATCACTGTTTCCTAGTGGCCCTACTACTGCCACTTCTTTTGCAGGTCCCCCTAATCCGTTGAGGATTAGGTCAAGAGTGGCATCTCCTCTTGTTGGTTCCTTGACAAGCTGATCCATAAAGCAGTCCCTCACAGCTTCTAAGAATTCTGTTTCCCTCGCACAGTTTGAGTTTCCAATACTCCAGTTTATCCCGGGGTAGTTGAAATCTCCCATTACTGTCACATTCCTGTTGTTGCCTTCCCGCCTCAATTCTGCCGCCAGATCTTTGTCGTTTGCTTCCGTTTGTCCAGGTGGACGATAGTATAGACCCAATCTTATGTCAAGGCCACCTTTTCTTGGTAATTTGACCCATAATGACTCCAGTCCTTCCGCCTTTGGTTCTATATCCACTCCGGACGAGGGTATGGCGTCTTTTATGTATAGTGCTATTCCTCCACCCTGCTTGTTGGTCCTGTCTCTTCTATAGAGTTTGTACCCTGGCAGCACTACGTCCCATTGGTTATCCTCGTTCCACCATGTTTCCGTGATTCCAATGATGTCTAGGTTTTCTTTTATGGCTATGGCTTCTAATTCTCCCATTTTGGACTTTAGGCTCCTTGCATTAGCGTACAAGCAATTTAAGTCCTGGTCTTTTCTTTTCTCTGCTGGTTTTACATGTGTTTTGCTCCCCATACCATCCCCTATTTGGGCTGCCGGTCCTTCATTTCTGTTCCCTTCTTCCTTATTTTTTGGTGTATCTTTTCTGTTCCTTTGTTCCTTATTTTTTGGTGTATCTTTTTCGTCTGCATCCTGATTTCCTGCTCTCTCCTGTTCCTCTAACTTTATCTGAATGTCCTTTTTGTTGGTCAACAGCTTCTGCTGTTCATCTCTTGCCTGTTCCCAGCATTTTTCCCTCTCAGTATCTTCTTTGGATACTCTTGTCCGAACCGTCGACGTCAGGTCAACTATCGGCTTTCCCCTTTTTCTCAGTTTAAAGCCTGCTCAATTCCTCTCTTGACGTTGTTTGCTAGCAGTCTCGTTCCTGCCTTACTCAGGTGTAGTCCGTCCCTCCTGAAGAGCTTGTTCTTCCCCCAAAAAGTTGTCCAGTTCCTTATAAAAAGGAATCCTTCTTCTTCGCACCATCTCCTCAACCATGCGTTTATTGCTTGTGGCTCGGACTGCCTCTTCACGTCTGCCCTCGGTACTGGCAAAATCTCTGAGAATGCTATCCTCTGTGTCCTCAGCTTCAGTTTCCTTCCCAGGATCTTGAACTGTTCAATTAGCGTAGTCCTGCTGTAATTTCTCCTGTTGACATCATTTGTTCCCACGTGGATTATCACTGCTGTCTCTTCTGTTTCTGCTCCGTCTAGGATCCTCTCGACTCTGTCGGTGATGTCCTTCGTTCTTGCTCCTGGGAGACAGGTCACTAGCCGATCCTCTCTCCCTCCTGCTACGTGACTGTCCACTTCTCTCATGATTGAGTCTCCCACGACGACTGCAGATTTCCCCTTCTTCAGCTTCCTCACAGGTCTCAAGTCTGTATCCTCGGTGTGGTTTAGCTCTTCTCTTTCGGGGCACCCGCCAGTCTTCGTCTCAGTCTCTGCTTGCACGACTCTTCCATGCGATCCTTCATCCTCGGCGTCTGTTGGCCCCTGTCTTCCATCTATTGGCCCATGTCCTCCATCTTGTGTAGCTGTAGCTTCCTCGCTCCAGTGCTGCTGATGATCCTGCTCTTTTGCCTGCCTGTAGGCCTCCTCGATGAATCTTTCGAGCTCCCTTACTTGCTCCTCGATGTGGCTTTCTCCTGCGGGGTCCTCAGTTGTCTTGAAAGGTGCTTCTGAGATGTGGAGTCCCTCCAGCTCTTGAACCCTGCACTGCAGTCTACCAACTTCCTTCTTCAGGCTTTCCAGTTCCTGACACCGACTGCATATGTATGCCTGCCTTCCCAAGGGAAGGTAGTCATACATATGACACTCTGTGCAGTACACTGGGAAGCTCCTCCGGGTTCCTGCTGCTTCCATTTCTCTTTCTTCGGAGTCCACTAGATGTCCTCTCCCTTGTCTTATGTTCTTATGTGTTTGGCTCTGTGCTCTCTCCTGTGTTTGGCTCTTTCCTGTCTACTTCTTCTGCCGCTTTCTGTATTGGTGGGTCTGTTAGCCTCCCTTGGGCCTCTTTCTTGTCCCCAAAGCCTGCTTCTTTATCCTTTGCTGTCTTGTGTGTGTCTTATTGTGTGTTTTCTTCTTGTGCGTGTGCTCTCCCTACATGCGTGCTCGCTTCTTCCTTACCTGGTATTCGCTTCTTCCTTACCTGGTGTTCTGAAGTCCTTGGCTGTCTTTTCTCGACCCTTCTCAAGGCCCTTCGCAAAGGCGCTCTCGCTAAGGCGAGCGCCTTTGCCGCTCGCCTTCGCCGCGCGCCGAACGGCCGTGCGCCGTTGGCTCCCTTCCTGTTAAGGGGGAGTCGGGGCGATGACGCTGCTGACGTGGAGGGGGTGGGCGGAGCTTCCTCTCGCCGCTACCCGCTCCTCTCTGCTGCCTCCTACAAAAAGAAAGAAAGAAAAAAACTCTTCCGGCTTCTCTCACCGGCTGTTTCTCCCCTGCCTCCGCTGCTTCTGCTCCTCTCCTGCGGCTGCTAAAGTGGTCTTCGCGCCCTGGCTCCCTTCCTGTTAAGGGGGAGTCGGGGCGATGACGCTGCTGACGTGGAGGGGGTGGGCGGAGCTTCCTCTCGCCGCTACCCGCTCCTCTCTGCTGCCTCCTACAAAAAGAAAGAAAGAAAAAAACTCTTCCGGCTTCTCTCACCGGCTGTTTCTCCCCTGCCTCCGCTGCTTCTGCTCCTCTCCTGCGGCTGCTAAAGTGGTCTTCGCGCCCTGGCTCCCTTCCTGTTAAGGGGGAGTCGGGGCGATGACGCTGCTGACGTGGAGGGGGTGGGCGGAGCTTCCTCTCGCCGCTACCCGCTCCTCTCTGCTGCCTCCTACAAAAAGAAAGAAAGAAAAAAACTCTTCCGGCTTCTCTCACCGGCTGTTTCTCCCCTGCCTCCGCTGCTTCTGCTCCTCTCCTGCGGCTGCTAAAGTGGTCTTCGCGCCCTGGCTCCCTTCCTGTTCACCAACTGCCTATGGTCATTCTATGCAAATCTATTCCATGCATACTCATTGTGATAATCCTGAAAACCCAAGTGGCTAGGTGTGTTTCCAGAAGAGAGTGTTGAGAAATGCTGAAGTAAATAGATTGATATTTGAGTGACAGTGATAGGGGCATTCCAGATTAAGCATATATGGGCTGACACAGAATTTCCAGATTTTTATGGCAATGATGGGGCAGGAGCTGTTTATTAGTGATCTTGGAATCTTTCAATCCATGGGTACAGTTGCTTGCAGCTTATGGGAAATAGGGAGGGGGACATGATGATTTCTAACATCCCTAGGTCTATGATGGTACCTGATCCAATGCTAGTATTTGTTAAAATGGAACATGCACTGTTTTGCAGGAGGCCAAGCCTAATGTACACTAAGGTCTCAGCTAGTAAATGTGGTAGGAAGATTGAACACCTAGAGAGTTACCAGATCCATACTGAGAGCCATCTATCCACTACAGAGGAATGGGTGGGGAGGGGTAAAGGATGCATGTTTGAAAACTCAAAAACTACTTCCAGCATATTTCCTAAGTTGCATTTGGCTGTTGCCTCGTTGGCTAGATCAAGTTGAAGCAATATGGAACATATGGGAGAGGTGAGGAGGCATCTAAGAATTATATAGATTGTCTGGGGGGGGGGGGGCGCTGAAGCTTTTTATTTGGTTTCCTTTGTGTTTTCCATTTCTCTCCTATTAAATGCCAAGCCCTCAGCAACTAATATGATGAGAAATGAGGCAGGGATATGAGATGTGAGTACTCAGGGGGTTATTGTATCAGTATTGGAGGCCACCTAGCTAGAAATATGGTGGGTATTCTTGGTCTTGTTTATTATGGGAAAATAAGGTTCCTACCTCAATAATTTTCTTTGTAGAAGGGCAAAGGATTCTAGATAATAGCTGATCTCCCTCTTTCCGCAAACTGTTTGCAGAGAATGTCAATCACATCTTTTAGCTCTGCCTCATTCACCAGTGGATTGCACTGCCACCTTCAGTTTATACCAAAGCAGTTGATCATCACTGTAACAAAGAAAATATGAAAGAGGGCTACCAGGAACCTTCCTGACAAATCAATTCTAATCTAATCTAATTTACAATTTGTGAATCGCTCTATGCCTAATTAGATTCAAGGCGACGTACAATTCAAGTGATAGGCAAAAAAGATAGAAGAATTAAGGAGTAAGAAGACAGTAAGCAGGAGGAGGAGAGGGAGAGTTTTCTACAGGGAAGAACAGAGTAGACATTAGAAGTTCTGCTCTTTAACAAATATAATAAATACTTTTAATAAACAGCATGACAAACTTAGTTGCAACAATCTACTTTCTTTTTTTTTCCCATTGATACATTCTTTTCTTTTCCGGCTGGAAGATGAAATTCCCCAGCTCAGGATATACATATTCATTCAAGGCAGAAAGTAGGTGAAGTAACTGATAGGGCGGGGTGTTCAGAATCCTTTACCCTTCTACAAAAAAGAAAATTGAGGTAAGAACCTAGTTTTTCCTTGTAATGCAAAAGATTCCAGACAATAGGAGACATACCAAAGCAGTTCCTTGCCTCTAGGGTAGGACAGATGAACCTGCCCTTTTAAACTGAGGAGTCAAAGGCGGTGTCCTCCAGTGCTGCTACATCTACTCTGTAAAGATATGGAAAGTAGACCATATAGCTGTTCTGTAAAACTCCTCGGGTGAGATCGCCCTGGCTTCCGCCCACGAAGGAGCCACATTGCTTGTGGAATGTGCTTTGAGAGAGAGGGGCAGCTGTTTAACACAGCCAATGTACATCGAAGAAATTGCTGTTCAAATCCATCTAGAAAAGGATGCTTTAGAAGGTGGTCTGCCTCATCTAGCCTGGCTGGTCAAAACAAAAAGATCAAGGAGCTGAAACTTGGTTTCTTCCAGGCAGCAGGGAATTCTTCTCCACACATCCAGCAATTACAACACTTTATCCTGTTTCTTCGAGCCCATGGGTTGGAACACTGGCAAACGGATTTCCTGATTGCCCTGGAAGTCCGAAACAGTCTTCAGTAAAAATGGAGGAACTGTGCAGGAAGCAATTACCATTTCTGTAATGTTAAGAGATGGCTGTTTAAATGAGTGCCTGTAACTCTGAGACTTTTCTCGCAGATGTGAACACTACCAGAAACACCATTTTAACAGTAAGATCTAGCAGTGACGCCTCCTGCTGAGGCTCATACAGAGCTTTACTGAGCCCCTTCAATATAATGTTAAGGTTTCATGACGGGAAAGGAATACACACCAGAGGATGCAGTCTGAGCACCCCCTTCAGGAATCTGGACATATCCAGATGAGTTGCCGGAGAACCCTCTGCCACTCGAGCCCTAAAACACAAGAGACCTGCACTTGCACTTTAAGAGAGCCAACCGACAGCTCCTTTTCAAGTCCAGCCTGCTTAAAGTCTAGGACCATGGAAATCGGGGCTTACAAGAGTTCTATCTCCTCTGTCATGCACAATTGCTGAAACATCTTCCAAGCCTTGGCATAGGCCGCAACCATTACTGGCTTCCTAGTTCTAAGGAGGATAGAAATATCTACTTCAGAGTATCCATTCCTCGCTAGGGCTGTATGCTCAAGAGCCATGCCATAAGCCCAAAGTATTCCAAATCCTACATAGGAACTGGAACCTGACTGAATAGATCTGAATGAACTGGTAATTTGAAGCTCTTGTCCCTCTGGAGACAAATGAGATCTGCGTACCATGGTCCCTGGGTAGTTCAATATTCTGTGGATGATTCAGCCTATCATAGGCCATGGAGGGAACATGTATAACAGCCCTGCCTCTGGCTATGTTGAACCAAGATGTCCAATCCGGCACTTCCAGGCTCAAATCATTGGCTGTAAAAACAGTCTTCCTTCTTGTTTGTGTCTGAGGCCAGGAGATCCATGATCAGTCTACCCCAATGCTGAACAATGCGGTCACACACCTACTCGGACAACGACTACTCTCCTGGGTCCAAAGTCTGCTGAGATAATTGGTTTGTACATTCTCCACTTCAGCTACATGAGCTGCTGAGAGTGCCAGTAGGTGAGCTGCTGCCCAATGAAATAACATCTGGTCCTTCAAACATAAGGGAATATTCCTGGTGCCTCCCTGTTGGTTTACATAAGCTACTGACATGGTATTATATCAGAACACTCAGACTGCCTTGCCTTCTAGGATTTTTTCCTCCATCATCTGCATCACCAGACTGGCTCATAGCTCCAGATGATTGGACCATTTTCTCTGAATGAGCAACCACCAGCCCTGAAACGGATGCCTGTTGCAACTGCTGCCCCATCCATAAAGGCTGGCATCCATTATCAATGTCCCCCAGGAAGATATTGGAAGAGGCACACCCTTTGATGGAGAGTCTGGTTGGAGACACCAATGCAAGCTCTTCTGCGACTCCGCTGTCCAGGAAAGTGATCGCAGGAACGAGTCTGTTTATGGGGACCAGCAGGAGAGGGGGTGCCTATGTGCCTTTGCCCAAGGGACCACTTCTATGATTGCCACCAACAAGCCCAGAACTTAGGAGGTATGTAGCACCAAGCTGTAGGAGCTTGCATCATGAAGAGGTCTGAAATTTGTTTCTTGAATTTCTGCATTCTGCTGTGTTGAAACAGACCCCTAGGTACTCCAGGCACTGAGTCGGTTCTAAGTGACTCTTCTTGAAGATGACTATCCAACTTAGGTCTTATAAGAGGCAGACCACTTGTGTTACAGCTTGTTCCCCTTCCAACTTGGACTGGGCTCTGAACAGCCAATCATCCAAGTATGGAAGCACCTAGATCCCTGCTTTATTAAGATGCGCTGCTACTAAAACTATTATCTTGGTGAAGGTGTGAGGTGCTGTGGCCAGACTGAAGGGCAGGGTAGAGAATGGGAAGTGCCTCTCATGGACATGGAATCTTAAGTACTTCCTGTGTTCTGGAAATATGGGAATGTGATGATAGTCTTCCGTCAAATGCAGGGAGGCTAGGAATTCCCCCTGCGCCACTACTGCAATGACTGACTGAACTGTCTACATAAAGAAGCGAGGAACTCTCAATGACGTATTTATCATCCTCAGATCCAGAATTGGCCTCCAGTTGTCAGAGTATATCTTGGGCATTAGGAAGTATATATTTGGAGGGACATAATCAAAATGGATGTCTAAGTCCGTTTACGTCCATCTCGCGAGTCATCCAAAGAAAAAACAGCTTAAGACACATTTTAGAAAAATACGTCCAACTTTTTTTTCGTTTCGAAAATCGTCTAATTATACGTCCTGCCAATCTGATCGTCCAACCGTTAAATCATCCATCTTTATACCACTTTTTCGTCCAACTTTCCATCCAAGTCCAAAATGCCTAGAACAAGCCCTGTCGGATGTGGGAGGGGTCTGCAAAGTGATGAACTGCATACCCAGACATGCCACCTAAATAGTGCGGTATCTTACAGGGCACTGCTGTGAACTTCACAAAAAGGGTGCCATGTCTTCTCCTCCCTATAGCTCCCTTATAGGTTACGGTGAGTCACCCCCAAACCACCTCCAGAATCCCCTAGACCCACTTATCTACCACCTCAATAGCCCTTATGGCTGCAGGAGCCACTTATATGCCAGTAAAAAAGGGTTTTAGGGGTGTATAGGAGAATGCACATGTTTAAGTATCAATGCAGTGAATACAGGGCTTATGGGCATAGGTCCTCCTCTCTATGGGTCCCTAACCCACCTCCAAGACGACTTAAGCTGCTTCTGTGCTGGACGACTAGGCTTTCCTATGCCCGGCTGCCAGGTGATGATGGTCTGGAGGCTGAATTCTAAAGGTGTGATTAATATTTTTATGGGGGTGGGGGAGGGTTGGTGATCACTGGGGTAGTGTGTGGGGGTCTGTTTTATGTGTTTGCAGTGCTTATCTGGTGACTTTAGGTGGTTTTTTGTGACTTAAACCATGTTTTACATGGTCTAAGTCACAACGTCCAAGTTCCGTCAATCCTGGGCTGTATCAGTTATACATGCTGTACGACTAAGTCTAAGCCGACCCATGTCCCGCCCAACTCCCACCTTCGACACTCCTCCCAAAACGCCCCGTTTAGCTTTGGTCATTCAGCGGCACTATGTAGGCCTAGATCATTTAGAAATATGTCCAAAATCCGTTTTATTATCAGCACTTGGACGTATTTGGGAAATGTTCGTCCAAGTGCCGACTTAGGCCGGTTTTTGGACGTTTTTCTCTTTCGAAAACAAATATCAACTGAGTACCCCCAACCACAGACCTTCCAAACTCCACCATAGACCCACCCAAGCTCTTTCCCAGATCCCACCCTTTTACTAATTGTAATGCAATTTTTTCCATTCATTTTTTATATACACACAATATACACAGTAGATATAAATTCTCAAATTCACTATATTGAAAATAAAATCATTTTCCCTACCTTTGTTGTCTGGTGACTTATTTTTTCTGTGCTTTTAACTATGTTTCCAGGGCCTTCTTATCCATTAACTGGTTTTCTCTCCGTCTTCACTTTCTGCCTTGCATCCATCTTTGGCATTAACTTAACATTCAATATTTCCATTTTTCTGCTTTCTTCTCAAAATCTACTTTTCCATGTATTCCCTTCCTATCTCTCTCTCCTTCCCTCCCCTATTTCCATGATCTGACATCTCTCTCCTTCCCTCCAGTGGTCCGACATCTCTCTCCTTCCCCCCAGTGGTCCGACATCTCTCTCCTTCCTTTCTCCCCTTTCCAGTCTGGTATCTCTCTCCTTCTCATAATCTGGCATCTCTCTTTACTACTACATTTATTATTTATATAGTGCTACCAAACTCTCCTCCTTCCCTTCTATTTCCTGGTCTGATAGCTCTCCTTTCCTTTAGTCATCTCTCTCCCCCCCCAGTGTAACATTTCTCTTTCTCTTCTTCCTTTCTGCCCCCTGCAATCCATCTCCTTTCCCTTTCTCCTTTCTGGCCCCTCTCCTAGTCTAACGTTTCACCAGTCCAACATTTTTTCTCTCTTCCTCCTGCATGCTTCTCCTCTGGTCTTCCTTCCCTCCCCCAAACAACATCTCTCTCTCTCTCTCTCTCCCTCCATGAGTCTAACTTTTCACTCTCTGCCCTCTCACCCTTCCCAAGAGTGTAACATTTCTCCTTCCCTTTCTGTCCTCCCCATGAGTCCAACACTTTCTCGTGGTGCTGATGCTGAGCACAGGAGAGGCAGGAAGCAGTGTGCTCAGCAACCAGGAAGCGGCCAGAGTCGGGGCAGAGCAGGAGAAGGAGGCAAGTGGGAGCTGAAGGTTCGGGGAAGCGGTGAGAGTACGCTCCGCCCACCCCCACCGCGTCGGAGGCAGCGTCGGACTCCCCCTTGAAAAGGGGCGGAGCCAACAGCGCGCAGCCGTTCGGTGCGCGGCGAAGGCGAGCGGCAAAGGTGCTCGCCTTAGCGAGAGCGCCTTTGCGAAGGGCCTTGAGAAGGGCCGAGAGAAGACAGCCAAGGACTCCAGAATCACCAGGAGCACACCAGCACTTTACAAGAGCGATGGAGGATCCAGGATCCCAGAGGTACTTTCCGGTATACTGCATAGAGTGCAATATGTACGACTACCTCCCCTTGGGAAGGCGGGAGTACATATGCAGTCGGTGTCAGGAACTGGAAAGCCTGAGGATGGAGGTCGGCAGACTGAGGGTCATGGTCCAGGAACTGGAGGGGCTGGAGGGACCCCGCACCACAGAGGAGACGAGCTGGTCAACCAAGGACACAGACGGAGCAGGCTCCAGTGTGGACCAGGTGAGGGACCTCGAGAGATTCATCGAGGAGGCCTACAGGAAGGTGGAGGAACAGGACCAGCAGCTGTACAGACGGATGTCAGCAGACGAGACCCAGGATCCACAAGGCGACACCGGGAAGGGACCTAGCGGAGGAACCACGCAAGAGGAGGAGACCGCGACTCACCAGGACCCTGAGGGAGAGACACCGCTCTACACTGAGGACACGGACCTGAGACAGAGGAGGTTGCTGAGGAAAAGGAACTCTGCTATTGTGGTGGGAGACTCGATCTTGAGAGAGGTAGATAGTCACGTAGCCGGAGGAAGGGAGGACCGGCTAGTGACTTGTCTCCCAGGGGCCAAGACACGAGACATGACTGATAGGATCGAGAGGATCCTGGACGGAGCAGAGACAGAGGAGACTGCGGTGATAATCCACGTCGGAACAAATGATGTGAGCCGGAGGAACTTCAGCATAGCCACACTGACTGACCAGTTCAGAGTCCTGGGACAAAAGCTGAAGCGAAGTACACGGAGGATAGCATTCTCAGAGATCCTGCCTGTACCGAGGGCAGATGCAAAGAGGCAGGCAGACCTCCAGGCTGTGAATGCATGGTTGAGGAGATGGTGCCAAGAGGAGGGCTTCCACTTTGTGAGGAACTGGATGTCCTTCTGGGGAAAGAGCAAGCTCTACCGGCGGGACGGACTACACCTGAGCACAACGGGAACTAGACTACTGGCAGCCAATGTGAGGAAGGAGATCGAGAGGGCTTTAAACTGAGGAGAGGGGGAAAGCCGACAGCTGAACTGATGTTGACGCTACGGACAACAGTATCCAGAACAGATGCTGAACGGGCTGACTGCAGGAAGGAAGTAGAGGGACCGGTGGATCTTGTGATCAGACAGCGAGGGAACCATCAGGTAAAGGGAGCTTGCTGGGAGGAGACTAAGGGGCATGAAGACACAGGGGGACTGGGTGGCACGAGGGCGAAAGCTGAGGGCAATATAGAGGTGCCACAAGGCAAGGGGGATCAAACAGAGGTTCAAGGGATGATAGCCCAGGAGGGGGCCGGTAGGGCTAGAAAACCCAGAGGAAAAGCGGGGAAGTGGGGTGGCGGGAATATGGGGAAGCTGAAAGTTACGAGGGTACAGGCTGAGAGCAAAGCAGAAGCACAGGGAACGGGAGAACTGCCCGAAACTCAAGGGGAGGTGGCCCAGGTAAATGCAGAGGTAAATGCAGAGGTGGAGCAAAAACGACGGGACCTGCGATGCTTATACACAAATGCAAGAAGCCTCATGGCCAAGATGGGTGAACTAGAAGTTGTGGCCAAGGGGGAGGACCTGGATATAATTGGAATTACAGAAACCTGGTGGACAGAGGAAAATCAATGGGATGTGGCGCTGCCGGGGTACAAGCTCTACAGGAGGGACAGGACCCACAAGAAGGGGGGAGGCATAGCACTATATATAAAGGACTCTATCTACTTGGTCGGGATGGATATGGCGACAAAGGCAGAGGGCCTGGAATCTCTATGGGTCAAATTGCCGAGAAACAAGGGTGCAGACATAAAACTGGGGCTGTACTATCGCCCACCTGGTACGCCAGAAGGAGTCGGACATGACTTGGAAGCTGAACTGAGACAGGAATACAGGACTGGAAGTGTAACAGTGATGGGGGACTCCGGGGATAGACTGGAGTACGGGTCACTCCATCTGCACTAGGGAAACAGGATTTGTAGAAGCTGTGAGGGACTGCTTCATGGAGCAACTAGTCAAGGAACCGACGCGAAGGGGTGCTACTCTTGACCTCATCCTAAACGGATTAGGGGGGCCTGCAAGAGGGGTAGAAGTGGGAGGACCACTAGGCAACAGTGATCACAACGCGATCAGATTCACATTAGAAAGGGGGACACCCATAGTAAGGAGGACCGCAACAACTGCGCTCAACTTCAGGAAAGGGAACTATGTTGCTATGAGGGAAATGGTGAGGAGGAAGCTCAGAAACATCTTTAGGATGGAGACTGTAGGAAGCGCCTGGACCCTATTCAGGGACACCCTGCAGGAAGCACAAAGAATGTACGTCCCCAGTTTCAGGAAAGGCTGCAAGAACAAGTGGTCAAAGGACCCGGTTTGGATGTCAACTGAAGTAAAGAGGGCAATAAATGACAAAAAAGTATCCTTCCGGAGATGGAAAAAGGACCCAACGGAGGAAAATCACCAGGTGCACAGGAAATGCCAAAAGGAATGCCACCGAGAGGTTAGAAAAGCAAAAGGGTAATACGAGGAGGGGCTGGCCAGGGAGGCAAAAAACTTCAAGGCATTCTTCAGTTACGTAAAGGGGAAGCGACCAGCGAGAGAGGAGGTGGGGCCGTTGGATGATAGGGATAGGAAGGGAGTGATTAAGGAGGATAAAGAGGTAGCTGAGAGGTTGAACACGTTCTTCTCGTCGGTTTTCACGAGTGAAGACACATCTAATATACCGGACTCAGAGGAGCTCATGAGTGGGGAACAGGCCGAAAAATTAGAGCACATAGAGGTAAGTAAGGAGGATGTCCTCAAACAGATAGACAGGTTAAAATGCGGCAAATCACCGGGCCCGGACGGGATCCACCCAAGGGTTCTGAAGGAACTAAGACAAGAAATAGCGGGCACAATCCAGCATGTTTGCAACCTATCCTTGAAAACTGGAGAGGTACCAGAGGACTGGAAATTGGCGAATGTCACACCTATCTTCAAGAAGGGATCAAGGGGTGACCCCGGGAACTACAGGCCGGTGAGCCTGACTTCAATTATAGGGAAGATGGTGGAAGCTATGATCAAGGACGGCATTTGCAAACACATCGAGAGGAATGGCCTACTGAGAACTAGCCAGCACGGATTCTGTAAGGGAAGGTCGGGCCTAACGAACCTTCTGTACTTCTTTGAGGGAATAAGCAGTCGGGTGGACAATGGGGAACCCATAGACATCATTTACCTCGATTTTTAAAAGGCTTTCGACAAGGTGCCACATGAAAAGCTGCTTAGGAAGCTGTGGAACCACGGGGTGGGAGGGGATGTGCACAGATGGATCAAGCACTGGTTGTCGGGTAGACTGCAGAGGGTCGGAGTAAAGGGCCAATATTCTGACTGGCGGGGAGTCACGAGTGGTGTGCTACAGGGATCGGTGCTGGGGCCGTTACTCTTCAATATATTTATCAATGACCTGGAAAAGGAGGCAAAGTGCGAGGTTATAAAATTTGCAGACGATACCAAACTGTGCGGCAGAGTTAGGTCCAGGGAAGAGTGTGAGGACCTGCAAAGGGACCTGGACAAGCTGGAAAACTGGGCAAACAAATGGCAAATGCGCTTTAATGTGGAAAAATGCAAGGTCATGCATATAGGGAAAAAGAACCCGTTGTTCAACTACAAATTGGGGGGGGGGGGCATTGTTGGGAGATAGCAGACTTGAGAGAGACTTGGGTGTGCTGGTGGATGCATCACTGAAGCCATCTGCACAGTGCGCAGCAGCCTCAAAAAAAAGCCAACAGGATGCTGGGCATCATAAAGAGGGGCATAACAACCAGGACGCGGGAAGTCATCATGCCATTGTATCGAGCGATGGTGCGTCCACATCTGGAATACTGCATTCAGTATTGGTCGCCGCACCTCAAGAAAGACATGGCTGTACTTGAGAGAGTCCAAAGGAGAGCAAAGAAACTGGTAAAAGGGCTGGAACACTGCCCATACGCCGAGAGGTTGGATAGGCTGGGGCTCTTCTCTCTGGAAAAAAGGAGGCTCAGGGGAGATATGATAGAGACCTTCAAGATCATGAGGGGCATAGAGAGGGTGGATAGGGACAGATTCTTCAGACTGAGGGGGACAACAGGTATGAGGGGGCATTCGGAGAAACTGAAGGGAGATAGGTTCAAAACAAATGCAAGGAAGTTTTTCTTCACCCAAAGGGTCGTGAACACTTGGAATGCGCTACCGGAGGAAGTGATCAGGCAGAGTACGGTACATGGATTCAAACAGGGATTGGACGGATTCCTGAGGGATAAAGGGATCGTGGGATACTGAGAGAGGTGCTGGGATGTAACACAAGTATAGAAAGCCAACCAGGTCGTGCATGGGCAAGACCGGAGGGTGAGGACTTTGATGGGAAGATAGGACTTTAATGAGAAACCAAGGTGGCAAGGGGCCCCTTCTGGTGATTCAGACAGGTCGTGACCTGTTTGGGCCGCCGCGGGAGCGGACTGCTGGGCAGGATGGACCTATGGTCTGACCCGGCGGAGGCACTGCTTATGTTCTTATGTTCTCCCTCCTGCACAATTTCTCTCTCTGTCCTTGCCTCTTCCCTCGAGTGGCATCCCTCCTTCCCACCCTCCAACCCGACATGCTCTCTCCCCATATACCATCTCACCCTCCCCTCTAGTGTGTAACACCTTTCCTTTCCCTCCCTTTCTGCTAGGTCCACCTCTTCTCTCTTCTTTTTACCTCCCCCTATCCAGCAGTACCCCTTCCCTCCTCCCCCCTGTCTAGCAGTACTTCTCCCTTCCCTTCTCCCCCGTACAGCAGTACCATTTCTCCCTTCCTTTCTCCTCATATTCAGCAGTACCCCTTCTCCCTTCCCTCCTTCCCTGTCCAGCATACCTCTCCTCTCTCTAGGCTAGCGGCAGCTCACTGTGTGGTTTTAACTTCGTCACACAGCTGCCGTTAGCAGTAGTTTAGCCGCAGTTTCATCAGGCAGCCTTGGAGCCTTTGCTAGGCTGGCCCGCTTCGATGATGCAATGCAGATTGGTCTAGCAAAGGCCCCGAGGTTGCTTGATAAAACCGCGGCTAAACTACTGCTAGTTGGAGCTGTGTGGCGAAGTTAAAACCAAACAGAGCTGCCGCTGCTGGTCCAGGGGTGTGGAGAGAAGCTAAAGGCAGGAGTCCCGGAAGATATGCATCCAAAAGTCAGTCCCAGTAGAACACTTAAACTCTTAGAATGCACAGGAGTGTGCCATGGCACACAGTTTGCGATACACTGCTCTAGATGATACACTTAAAAAAAGTCTTCTGAGCTAAATTTATGCAGGAATTTACACAAATTGTGCATTTAAGTCTTCTGTTAAAGTTGTATACGTTCAAATTTACAGATAACAACCGTCACTTTGATAGAGCTAATTGGGAGAGGGAACAAAGTTTAAAAACTGGAACATGAAACAAAATGTAATTATAATGTTATAATTTTCATTAGAAAAATGAAACTTCAGAAAGGTTCTACTAGAATTTACAACAGATTGACTGGCCTGAGTTTTCCATGTCCAATTTTCAACAGTTCAAGATAATAATTTCAAATTTGGCTTACAAGAAGCATTGGGTATCTCCAGTAGATAGCTAGGAGCTGCAATGGAAGCAAGAAATTCATCCACTTGCTTTAGAGACAGTGAATTGTGAAGTGTTTCCAGTGGACAGATAGAGGGCACCATGGAGTATAATTCAAAGCCTAGAAAAAGAGCACATAGTTTTTAGACACAAGGAGAAAGAAAAAAAAAAGACACTAATTGATAGAAGGGTACCGATAAAGAATGAGCATTAAGTACATGCTTATTCAAGGCAAATACATGCAAACAATATTTCTAAAGTCTACTATAGGTGATACTGTGTTAAGCATTATGAATAACATGGAAATGATTCTAGTTTATGGTAGCCACCAGGTTACTGATAAATTAACATGAAGAGCTACAACAGAACATAACATTATTAAATAATCTTTTTCAGTTAGCTTTACACTTTTGTTTTAATAGAGTTTTTAGTAAGCCCTGAGGAACATGTGCATTAAAGTACATTTTCATGTTCAGTAATTGGTAGTATGTGCATTAAAAACAGCAGCGTATTAATCACATACCAACTGCGTAAAGCCTTGCAGAGCAGTAACTGGAGAAAATATAGGCATGGAGAGCACTGACAACATGGGAAAATTGGGTATTTACCTCGATAATCTTCTTTCTAGTAAATAGGCACATCATTCCTGAACTCTTGGGTAGTTAATCCCTTCCTGCGAGTTTCTGTGTAGAGAGCCTCTGGGCTGTCCTGTACCTCCTCAGTACATACCAAAGCAGATGGTCAGGCCTAGAGAGGAAACAAAAGAGGGAGGGGTATGGGGGATACTCTCTGCATAAAAAAATGTCTGTTCTGCTAAAATTACATGGAACCAACAAAACAAAACTGCAGATGTGTACAACGATGTAGGCAAAATTTATTGTGACAATCAAAGTATATTTAAAAACCTTGGTAAAAAGGTTTTTAAATATACTTTGATTGTCACAATAAATTTTGCCTACATCGTTGTACACATCTGCAGTTTTGTTTTGTTGGTTCCTGGTTGGTTTTTTTCACTGCAGACAAGGTTGGACCTCTTTTCCTTTTGGTTTTGTTGCCCTGCTAAAATTACATAACACATATTTTGAACATAAACAATTGAAACATATAAATGGTTAAACATATAATGAGGTGGAAGAACTAGCCACTTACCGGAGTGCTAACTGCACTAACAGTTTATGTAGGATATCCCTTGAATGCACTGAAATAGCTGTCATCACTTATCCTTGTCACTACAGTAAGGGAATTTTCCAAGTACCTTTCTTATTTCTAATCTTAATGTATATTTTCTGTAAACCGCTTAGAACCTAACGGATGTAGCGGTATATAAGAAATAAATTACATTACATTACATTACTACTGGATAAAGGAAAAACAAACAAACAAGAAATCCAGGTTTCCTGGCTTGTCTGAAGCAGCAAGCAGACTAATTAACAACTGACAGGATGTGCTTCAGAAATGATGTGGCTATTTACTAGAAAGCACAGTTACTTACCGTAACAGGTGTTATCCAGGGACAGCAGGCATATATTCTCACATGTGGGTGACGTCATCTACGGAGCCCCGCGCAGACAGCTTTTCAAGCAAACTTGATTGAAGTTTCAAGTTTGTACACTGCACCACGCATGTGCTAGCCTTCCTGCCCACTAGAGGGCGCATCCCCACCTCGTGGTCCTCAGTTCCATATCAAGCAAAGAAGCCATCCCCGGGGAGGTGGGCGGGTTGTGAGAATATATGCCTGCTGTCCCTGGATAACACCTGTTACGGTAAGTAACTGTGCTTTATCCCAGGACAAGCAGGCATGATATTCTCACATGTGGGTGACCTCCAAGCCAACCAAAAAGGGCAGGTGGGAGGATGGCAATTTAGGAGAACAGATTACGCAAAACCGACTGGCCGAACCGGCCGTCGCTTCTGGACAAAGGGTCCAGACAGTAGTGGGAGGTGAACGTATGAACCGAAGACCAAGTGGCAGCTTTACATATGTCCTCCACAGGAGTAGACCGGAGGAAAGCAACAGAAGCTGCCATAGCCCTGACCTTATGCCCCGTGACTCGACCATGGAGCGTGAGACCAGCCTGAGCGTAGCAAAAGGAAATACAAGCAGCCAACCAGTTGGACAAGGTGCGCTTGGAAACAGGATGTCCCAACCGATTAGGATCGAAGGACAAAAACAATTGAGGAACCTTCCGATGAGACTTGGTATGTTGGAGATAAAAGGCCAACCCCCTCTTACAGTCAAGCGTGTGAAGCGCCGCCTCACCTGGATGAGAGTGGGGCTTCGGGAAGAACACCGGAAGGACAATAGATTGATTGAGGTGGAAATCAGACACAACTTTAGGTAGAAATTTTGGATGGGTGCGAAGAACCACTTTGTCATGATGAAACACCGTAAAAGGTGGATCCGCAACCAAAGCCTGCAGCTCGCTAATCCGACGAGCGGATGTGAGCGCAATCAAAAAGACCACTTTCCAAGTGAGAAACTTAAGATGAGATTTGTCGATAGGCTCAAAGGGAGGCTTCATCAGTTGAGCTAAGACCACATTAAGATCCCAAACTACAGGAGGAGGTTTCAGAGGAGGATGGACATTCACAAGACCCCTCATGAAACGAGTTACCAGAGGATGAAGAGAGAGAGAACGACCCTCGAGATGCCGATGGAACGCCGCAATGGCACTGAGATGCACCCGAATGGAAGTCGTCTTCAGTCCAGACTTAGACAGATGCAACAAATATTCCAGCACCGAAGACACGGGAACCGAACTCGGGTCCAGATGATTCGAGGAACACCAGGATGAAAATCTGGTCCACTTCTGGGCATAACAAAGCCGAGTCGAGACCTTGCGCGAGGCTTCCAAAATCTCCTTCACCGCCTGAGAAACAGGAATCGAAGTCAGGGGGAAAGGAACCAAGCGGTCAGATGTAAAGACTGAAGATTGGGATGTAACAGCGAACCCCGACTCTGAGATAGCAGAGAGGGAAAGACAGGCAGAAGCAGAGGTTCCCTGACACTGAGCTGAAGAAGCAGGGAGAACCAGTGCTGCCTGGGCCAACGAGGCGCAATGAGAATCATAGTGGCTCTGTTCGATTTGAGATGCACCAGCGTTCTCAATATCAGAGGAAAAGGAGGAAACGCATAAAGGAACCTCCCCCCCAGTCGAGAAGGAAGGCATCGGCCTCGAAACGGTCCCGGGAGTACATCCGAGAACAGTAGAGAGGTAGTTTGTGAGTCTCCGGGGAGGCAAACAGATCCACCTGAGGAGTCCCCCAGCGGTCGAAGACCTCGCGTAGAACCCGAGAGTTCAGCGACCACTCGTGCGGCTGGAGAAGACGACTGAGTTTGTCTGCCAGACAGTTCCTCTCTCCCTGAATGTAAACCGCACACAGGAATATGTTCTGGGCAACTGCCCATTCCCAAAGGCGCAGGGCTTCCTGGCACAGAGACCAAGAGCCCGTCCCCCCTTGCTTGTTGACATAATACATTGCCACCTGGTTGTCCGTCCGCACGAGAACCACTTGATCGTGCAGTAGGTGGCAGAAAGCCTGAGCAGCCAGAAAAATGGCACGAAGCTCCAACACATTGATGTGACAAAGACGGTCCTCGGCCGACCATAGACCCTGCGTCCGCAGACCGTCGAGATGTGCCCCCCACGCGTACTCCGAGGAGTCCGTGGTCAGGACTTTGCGACACGGAGGAACGAGAAACAGCAAACCCCCTGAAAGACTGGAAGAGTTGGTCCACCAACGGAGCGAGCGTCTCAAAGAAGGAGTCACTGATATCTGACAAGAGACTGGGTCGCGATCCTGCCGCCACTGAGAAGCCAGAGTCCACTGAGGGAGCCTCAGATGCAAGCGGGCGAAGGGAGTGACGTGGACAGTCGATGCCATGTGGCCCAGAAGGACCATCATACGCTGAGCCGACACCACGGCTTGCTGCAAAACTTGGCGACCCAACCGAAGCAAGGCCTCCCTCCGAGGAGGGGGGAGGAAAGCGCGGAGGCGAACCGTGTCCAGCACGGCTCCGATAAATTGGAGGGACTGAGCCGGGCACAACTGAGACTTGGGAAAGTTCACTTCGAACCCTAGTCGTTGAAGTAAGAAGATAGTCTGTTGGGTCGCTAAGATAACTCCCTCCCTGGTCGGGGCCTTGATCAGCCAATCGTCCAGGTAGGGAAAGACCTGTAACCCCCGAGAGCGCAGGGCGGCCGCAACCACCACCATACACTTTGTGAATACCCGAGGGGACGACGCCAGACCAAAGGGAAGGACCCGATACTGAAGGTGCAAATCTCCCACTTGGAACTGCAAGAATTTGCGGAAAGCGGGATGCACCGGAACATGGGTATATGCTTCCTTCAAGTCCAGGGAGCACATCCAATCCCCTTCCTCCAACAGGGGGTACAAAACCGGAAGCGAGAACATACGGAACTTCTCCCGGACCAGGAACTTGTTGAGCTTCCTGAGATCCAAAATGGGGCGCAAATCCCCGGTCTTTTTTGGGACCAAAAAGTAACGGGAGTAAAACCCCCGACCCCGCTGGTCTGGAGGAACCAGCTCCACTGCCCGTAGGCTCAACAAGGCCCTGGCCTCGACCAGGAGAAGGGCCAACTGGCTCCGGTTGGACGGGCAAGCGCTGGGCGGCCTGTCTGGAGGCTGTGATAAGAAGTTGAGCGAATAGCCCTCGGAGACGGTCAGGAGCACCCATGCGTCGGATGTAATCTGGGTCCAAGCCCCGTAAAAGGACCTGAGTCGACCCCCGATGGGGAGGGGGTCCGGCGATACCGCGGAGGGGGCCCGCCCCCAACCGCAGATCCCGTCAAAAAGACGGCGCGGGCTTGGACGCTCCCTGCGCTGGGGGTTTAGGCTGACCTCCCCTACCCTGTTGGGGTGGGCGTCTGGGTGGAGGTCTCGAGAAGGCTGGCGTAGATTTCTGCGGGTATCTTCTCGGGGGCTGCCGAAAAGGTTTTTGCGGCGGAGCATTAGGTTTAGGGCGGACCAGGGAGGCCAGAGAGCGCTCCTGCTCCGACAGACGTTTGGTCGCCGCCTCCAGGGAGTCGTCGAACAGCTCAGAACCAACGCAGGTCAAGTTTGCCAAACGCTCCTGCAGGTTGGGGTCCATCTCGAGGGTACGGAGCCCCGCCAGCCGGCGCATAGCCACCGCACAGGCCGATACCCTCGAGGCGAGTTCAAAGGCGTCGTACACAGCATGAAATAGGTACAAGCGCAGGTGAGATAGATTGGACATAAAGGTGGCGAACTTCTCCCTATGGGAATCAGGTATGACCTCCCGAAAAGTTGGGAGGTCCTTCACCATGGTACGCAAGTAAGAAGAATATGAAAATGCGTAATTTAAGACCCTCGTCACCATAAGAGAATTAGCGTAGAGGCGACGACCAAATTTGTCGAGGGTCCGTCCTTCCCTCCCCGGCGGGACCGCTGCAGACACCCTGGAAGGCTGCGTCCTCTTAAGCGCCGACTCCACCAAGAGCGATTGGTGGGAGAGTTGCGGCTTCTCAAACCCCTTAGGAGGGAGGGTCCGGTATTTGGACTCCATCTTGGACGGCACCACCGTGACTGTAAGAGGGGTTTCCAAATTCCTCAGTAAGGTCTGATGAAGGACCCTATTGAGCGGAAGGTGAGGGGATTCCCGAGGGGGAGTAGGAAGATCCTGCTCCTCCAAAAACTCCTTGGTGTGATGGGAACCTGCCAACAAGTCCACTCCCAAAGCCCCCGCCATATCCTGCACAAACCTGGAGAATGAGGAAGGTCTGGCAGGCGGAGAAGGAGACCGAGATTTCCCCGCCGAGCCGAAAGGGGAGGCCTCGCGGGAATACCTCGGTTCTCTACCCGACCCCGATCCCCACGAGGCACGCTCCCGGGACCTCGAGGGGGTCGGGGACCGATTATGCCTGAAGGAACCCTTGGGGGAACCCCCCGGGGTACGAGGTATCGAGGTCCGTCCCTTTCGCCCCGGCTAGGAGGCACGGGAACCTTCTCCGACAAGGGAGCGAAAAAGACTGGGGTTGTCGAGGCGGAGCTCCGAGACCTGTAAGGCCTCGTCCCCGAGCGGTGACGAGCGACCGCGTCTCCGAGGCGAGGCCCGAGATCGCTTGGCCTTCCTCGGACGGCGCCTCGCCCGAGGCCTGTCCGAAGGCGAGGAGCCTCGCGAGGACCTCGAGGAAGAAGTGGACGAGAGTCTCCGCACCCGGCGCATCTTGTCACGGGGCCGCACGCTACGTTCAGGGTGTCCCACCGATGCCGGGTCCGAGGGCAAAGCCGAGGGCGAGGCAGTACGAACCTCGGGGGCCGAAGCCCCAGTACCCGAGGCCGAGGTCGCCAACTGCGGGGCAGCCGAGACCGAAGCAGTCGAGGTCGAAGCCTGCTGCAGGTGCTCGATGGCCCCGGACAGCTCTGAGGCGATCAAAGCCCGGAGCAAGTCCTGGAAAGCCGGGATCGTCATCCCAGGTGGCAACACCTGTCGATGCTCCTCAGAGGGCGACCTCGGTCTCGAGTATTCCCTCGGGGCAATCGATTTGGACACCTTGGGCTGGGCGGAGGCAGACCCTCCCGCCATCGAGGAGCCCGAGGATGGCTTCTTGGTCGAACCTGGAGCTGATGAGGGAAGTGGAGACTTACCCGAGGCCGGCTTGGACGAGGCAACAGGCTTCGACGGGGCCGAGGGTCGAGGCCGAGGTCAAGGCCGGGGCCGAGGCCGAACTCGAGGCCTTCCCGGTGGGGGACTCAACGGCGAAAAGGTCCGCCATGCGGGCCCTGCGGCGTTTGAGAGCCCTCTTCTGAAAAGTGGCACACCTGGTACAAGAGTCTGTCGGGTGCTGGGGCCCCAAACACCTCAAACAGCACCGGTGAGGATCTGTGATTGACAAGAGTCGGTCGCACCGACCGCACTTTTTAAATCCCGTCACGGGCCGGGACATGGGCCCAAAAAGCGGCCGGGAACAGGCGAGGTCCCACGGCCGCGGCTACCGGGAGCCCCCAGAGCGACGGAAAAAATAAAACTTTTTTTTTTTTTTTAAGAACTAAACAATTAAATCAAAAAACAAGTCAAAAACGCAGCGACCGCGTCGAAATCAGGAACACAGCCGCGGCGACAGAAGGCAAATACAGAGCACAATTTTCCACAGGGCTTCTGGCTCCGCGGATGAAATTGAACTGAGGACCACGAGGTGGGGATGCACCCTCTAGTGGGCAGGAAGGCTAGCACATGCGTGGTGCAGTGTGCAAACTTGAAACTTCAATCAAGTTTGCTTGAAAAGCTGTCCGCGCGGGGCTCCGTAGATGACGTCACCCACATGTGAGAATATCATGCCTGCTTGCCCTGGGATAAAGAAGATTACCGAGGTAAATACCTAATTATCCCTTCTAGTGAAACAGGAACATCATTTCTGAACCCTTGGGGTATATCAAGCAGTCCCCAGAATCTAGGGCAGGACAGATGAGCCTGCTGAAAGTAAGGACTATCTGAATGCGAAATTTGGCCGCCATGTCCACCCTGTAAAATTTCAAGAAAGTATATAGGGAGGACCATGTTGCTGCTCTGCAAATTTCTATAGGGGAAACTGCTGTAACCTCTGCCCAGGATGCTATCCCCCTAGTGGAATGTGCCCTTAAAGTTATGGAGAGGGTTCCTTCTGCTCCTAATATAGACTAAAGAAATGGCTATATGAATCCATTTCAAAATGGTCACTTTAGAAGCCGCACCAGTCAGCACAAAGAGATGATCCAACAGTCGAAACTCATTCATCATCTCCAGATAACGAAGCAGCACTCTGCAAATATTCAGCAATTTCAGGACTTTGTCTCCCTTCTTGGAACCTGAAGGCGAGTAGCCGTTCTTCTTGGTTGACATGAAAATTGGAAACTACTTTCAGCAAAAAGGACGGTATAGTACGCAAAATCACTCCAGATGCCAATATTCTGAGCAAGGGTTCTCTACATGAGACAGCCTGCAATTCCAACACACGCCGAGCTGAAATTTTAAGTTTATTTAGGACTTGATATACCGCTTTTATAAACAAAGCGGTTTCCAATTTATATAAAGTATTGAAAAGTGTTAAAAAATATTTAAAATAGTGGGGAACAAATTCACAGTTACAGTACAGACATAACATGATACATAAGGGCAAATGCCGTTTTCACCATGAGGTCCACCAATAATACTTGATCCAGGGGCTCATATGGAGCTTTAGCGAGCAACCGGAGGACCAGATTAAGACTCCACGATGGAAAGGGGTGTTATATTGGAGGATGCAAACACAAAGCTCCGTTCAGAAACCTGGCCACTTCTGGTGTGAAGCTAAGAACTTCTTGTTTACTGCTACTTCTATAGTGCTACCTGATGCACACAGTGGATCCATTCAGAAACCTGGCCACATCTGGGTGTGAAGCCAAGGACTTCTTGTTTACTACTACTTCTATCGCACGACCTGATGCACACCTTGCTGTACATTAAACGAGAGACAGTCCATGCTCAAAAGAGCTTACAATCTAATTATGACAAACACACAGGACATAGGGTGGATCAATACATACTGTTCATGAAGGGGAATACAAAGGGATGAAGAGATAGAGAGTGTATTACAAGTTGGAAGAGATAAGACATAAATGCAGCTTCAAGAAAGTAGGCTTTGAGTATGCCAGAGAATGGAGCCTTTTGAAATCACTGGGGTAATATTAGTTAGAAACTAGTGGAAGTCAGAAAATGCTAGGATCCAGAAAAATCAACTGACCTCACATTCAAGTTAGTAACCTAACCATAGGATTGTAACCAACAATTTTAAAGTCACTCAGAGATATGAAACTCTTCAAGGGGGGACCGCACCCCCCTAGTGGTGAAACAGAGTTTACTTTCCAGTCATTGCAACTGTTTCAATGCTGGTCACGCTCCAAGGTTGGTTACAAAAAATAAATAAATAAAGATTGTTACAGTCTTTCAAACACTTGTGTGGAGATTTTTTTTCTTTCTTATCTTTTCAAGCAAACATCACTCTAAGATGAATAAGTTATAGCATAGTGACTTAACTTTATGAAGGGTTAGGGGTCTCTACGTGGCCCCGTTTCAATTTCTTCTTCAGGAGACCCTATCATAAGTATAGTGAAAGTCCTTTTCAATACTGGTAAAATGTTTTGACTTCGTGATGTAGCAACATCAGAAAAACAGATTATACAAAAAAGCCGGTTTATGAGGAAAGGTTTCACTGTCCTCACTACGGCAATTTCTAAATAAACTTTAAGGCTATTACATGAGGGGAGGCACTGCAAGATACATACAGTGGTGCCTCACACAACGAACTTAATTGGTTCCAGGAGCAAGTTTGTTATGCGAAAAGTTCGTTATGTGAAACGCGTTTTCCCATAACAATACATGTTAAAAAAAATAATTCGTTCTGTAGCATAAAATATGCTAAGATGACATAAAAAAAGATAAATTTTTTGTTATTATTTTTATTTAGATACATCTAAAAACATACATCTCCCTGTCCTTTTACTTCCACTATCTTCCTATCCCATCTCTATTCCCTTTTGTCCCTCTCCCCATGATCAATCATCTCACCACCTCTCTCTGCCCTCACCCTCAGGGTTCAAGATTGCTTCCACTCTTTTTCCTGTTGTTCTCTCTGCCTGTCACCCTATGATTTAGCATCCCTTCTGCCCTTGTCCAATATTTCCCCTTCTCTCCCTCCCTCTCATCCCCTGCTCCAACATGTGCTTTCAGCGGCCTTCTCCCCCCTTACGCGTCTTTTCTTCTCCACTCCACCTTTCCTCCCTCCCTGCCTCCACCTTTGTGGCGCTTTTGCACCCGACCGACAACAGAACAGGCCCGGTCGGACAAATCTCCCTGTCCTGTAGCCGCGAATCTAAATTACCTTCTTACAGCAGCTGGATTATTGAAGCCGCTGTAAGAGGTAATTTAGATTCGCGGCTACAGGGCAGGGAGGTTTGTCGGCCGGGCCTGTTGTCGGTCGATCGGGGGACCTGACCAGCTGTGCACATTCTTCGGGGCGGACCGCCCCCTCCCCCCTCCCCCCTCTTTCGTTCGCCATTGCCTTCTTCCTACCTGCTCTGCCGCAGCCGCACACAGCCGACCGGAAGTCTTCCTGATGTCAGCGCTGACGTCGGAGGAAGGGAGGGCTTTGCTTAAGCCCTCCCTCCGACGTCAGCGCTGACATCGGGAAGATTTCCGTTCGGCTGTGTGCTGCGACAGGGCAGGTAAGGAGAAGGAGACTACCCTCGCGGCTCGACCAACCCCGCTGCGATCCAACCCCGCAGGAACCCCGGAAGGATGCAGCTCGGGCGACTTCGTTGTGTGAAACGAAGTCCGTTGTACGAATCAAGACATAACGTTCGTTGTGCGCAGCGTTCGCTGTGCGAGGCGACCGTTATGCGAGGCACCACTGTACCATCGAAGAACGCTGTCGGTGCAAAAGATTTCAACTGCCAGAGGAACCACAGCGGCAGCTCTCTGGTTTAAATGTAAAATGGGGGAGGAGCTCCCTATACGTCATTGTTATGACTAACGTCATTAGTATACGTGGCACAGTAATTATCATCCAAATGCTATTGCTAGATAAGTCCATGAAATGAGTTGTTGCTATCATGCGACCAAGGCAAAAAAGAAGACAATAAAACTGATGTATTCACTGTAAATGCAGCAATGTATTAATAAAGTTTATGTCACCAAATGATCTTTTCACAGGAAGGCAATCCATTCCATTTCGCTATTGAGGCCATTAGGATGTAACGTATTCAGAGTGAAAATCCATTTCTGTTCTTGTCTCCAAAGTATATGGGCAACATCTCCTCCTCTAGTTAAATTAATAACATTAAGTACAGAGAATTTGAGATCCATGATTGCATGCTGATGTTGCAACCAATGCTGAACCAAAGGGGCCTCTTTCACTTCAGAACGGATCCTACTAATGTGTTCTCCAATACGGGTCTTAATACTTCGTGTAGTACATCCCACGTACAATAGATGACACAGGCATTGAATCACATACACAACTTGTCTGGAATCACAATCTGTGGCAGGAGATTTAATTTTGCTTAGACAATTGCTGTGTGTGGACATATGCTGTAAAGTGACACTGTATTTACACATTTTACAGTATCCGCAAGGGGTATGTTGCCCTACTATTCGTTCTGAGAGGTTTTTACAAACTGTGAGTGTACCAGCTGTTGTTTAAGATTACGTTGTTTGGAGAATGCGAATCTAGGTGTTTGTTGAAATGTCTTATGATATTGCATGACCCCCCAGTGCTTCTTAATGATCCTTTTAATATCAAATGCCCGAACTGAATATGGGAGGACACATACTAAAGTGTCCTCCTCTTCTTTGGGAATGGGATTCAATAGTAAAGATCTATTGGCATACAACCCTCTCTTGTATGCTTTTTTAATCACTGATGATGGATACCCCCTTTGTGTGAATCGTATTTTCATATCATTGGCCTTATGGACATAATCCTGAACTGTAGTACAAAGTCTCCTAAGACGTAAAAACTGCCCTACAGGGATGTTGTTTCTTAAATGTCTAGGATCAAAACTACTATACTCCAGTAAATTATTTCTATCCGTAAGTTTGCGAAAAATAGTGGTTGAAAACCATCCTTGGTGCAAACAAATCTGTATGTCTAGAAATGATAACTGTCTCACATCTGTACACATAGTAAATTGTAAATTGCTGTCACAAGAATTTAACCACTCCAAAAATGTTTGAAATTTTATAGGTGTTCCTATCCATACCGCAAAAATATCGTCATTTGATCACTAAATTTAAAATAAAATAATTTTTTCTACCTTGTCTGGTGATTTCATGAGTCTCTGGTTGCACTTTCTTCTTCTGACTGTGCATCCAATCTTTCTTCCCTTTTGTTAGCCTGTATGCTTCCTCTTCTCCAGACCTCATTCCCTCCCCCAACTTTTCCTTCCTCTCTCCCTGCCCTTTCTTTCTCTCTGCCTCCCTTTCTTTTTTTTCTGTTTCTCTTCTTTCCTTCTGTCTCCCTGCCTGCCCTTTTTCTTTCTTTCTTCCTGCCCTCCCCCAAGCCACTGCCATCGGGGACCAGGACCCAAACCGCCACCAATAACAGGCCCGAAAGCTGCCACCACCGCCCCAAGCTCTCCCTGCTTCAGCCGACCAGCATCGCGATCGACCTATTGGGGGAAATGCTGCCGGGTCCTGCCTTCGTGGAAACAGAAAGTAGGCAGGACCCAGCAGCAAGAAGAGGAAATGCTTCATTAACCTGTCTTCCGCCTTAGGCCGTAGCGAACGCTTGCTTCAGGGCTCTCAACATGTGCGTGCCGGCTTCCCTTCTCTCCCCCCCCCCCCGGACATAACTTCCGGTTTTGGAGGGAAGAGAAGAGAAGCCGGCATGCACACGTTAGAGCCCGAGCATAAGTTCGCTATGGGGAGCAGCTTACTGGACCGGAGTGGAGTTGTGGGGTGTCCCGTTGCTGACCCCGGATTGAACGGCGGCGGCTTTTCCTTTCCTGACTGGCTGGCGGTGCATGCAGGCACTAGCAGAGACGGACCCCTGACGTCACCGGGTCCGTCTCCGATATTACTTAAAGCAGCCGCTGCTGTAACTATACTGGGAGCAGCTTACTGGACCGGAGTGGAGTTGTGGGGTGTCCCGTTGCTGACCCCGGATTGAACGGCGGCGGCTTTTCCTTTCCTGACTGGCTGGCGGTGCATGCAGGCACTAGCAGAGACGGACCCCTGACGTCACCGGGTCCGTCTCCGATATTACTTAAAGCAGCCGCTGCTGCGGTTGCGGCTGCAGCCGCGCGGCCGCAGGGCGTGGCCGAAGGAGCCACATGGAGACCGGGAGCCGGTAGTGGGAAACTCATATGGGTTACTTAGATCCGGATCAGATCCTGCTCCCTATTATTGGATCCAAGAAGTATATTCCTTAACTGCTGCAGTGAGGACGGCGTTGAAGTTTTTCTCTTTTCTTTTTTTTTCCTAATAATGCCAAAAAGACGAGGAAGGAACACCGGAGGAGCCTCCCGGCGACCCTTAACTCCAGTGGTTACTATTGATGATTTTCTCCGACGCCTACAACGGGAACAAGAAGGGTCGGGTGCTAGCTCATTGGGGATACCCCCGGAGAGTAGTGCGGCGGGCTCCCCTGAGCATGAAGTCACTCTTAGCCCCGACGTTAGGACGCCACCCCTCCAACCCACGCCGCAAGCTACTAGCTCTCCACGGGACCAGAATCCACCTGAGGAGGTGGCTAGTTCTTTATCCACAGAGGCTAGTATGGAGGGCTCGCTGAATATGACAACGGGACTTGCGACCGGGACAACAACAGAGGTTGGAGGAATACAAGACCACACTGAGGTAGAGCTAATTTCAGAACATTTAGATACTACACCACTACAACTTTTTTCACCTACAAAACCTCCTACAGTCACACTCGAAGCATTATGGGACTTGGTAGTGAATTTGGGGAATTCCTTAAATCCTCAAATAAAAAGTTTGGATAAAGAATTAAAAGAACAAAAGGAAGAAATAAAAGTTTTAAAGCAGGATATGTTACAATTTAAAACTGAGACACAAAATACAAATAAGGAGTTAATCTTACTGAAACAAAATCAAGATATGTTGGTTAAAGATAATATATTACTCAGGAAGAAGTTGGAAGTGCAGGAGAATAATGGTCGTATAAATAATTTGAGATTTATAAATTTTCCAAGAATCCTGTCAACTTCTCCTAGAGAAATGGTGAAAAGATATTTTATGGAAATTTTGGAAATTCCTGAAAACTCCTTACCTCCTCTTACAAGAGTGTATTACCTACCTGCTAAGCCCATATCCAAAGAAGAAGAAAAAATTGAGGAACCCCGGGAGAGGTCAATGGACATTTCGGCAATACTGGAACAATCAGATAGGGAACTGGCTGTCCCAGCTACTCTCTTGCTGTCTGTCGCTTTGGCTCCAGACAAAGATTGGATATTAAAACTTTTCTTCAAAAACAGATCCAAAGACTTCCTGGGGCAGCATATTCAGATTTTTCCTGATGTCTCTAGAGAGACTCAGAAAAGAAGGAAAGAATTTTTAACTCTTAAACCTGGAGTGACCCAAATAGGGGGTATTTTCTTTTTGAGATACCCATGTAAATGTGTAGTTAGATATTTATCATTTAAGTATATATTTACAGAGCCATCTCAGCTGATTAGCTTTATCTCAGTGAAACGTCTAGAAAAAGGAATAATAACAACATAATAACGTCTATTGAAGGTTAATTCCCTGCACTTTAGTCAGAAAAGGATTTTTCTTATTTAACTAATTTGAATTATATTTGTTCTACTCTTAATTATGGATCTAATAATATTGAGGACTAGTGTGAGATCAGCTAGATTAGAAGTTCCTTGTAGTAATATTAATTTTGGAATGTTAATTTAATATGTTGTGTGATCTCACTTTACTGTACAAGATGTATATGCTTGGAAATTTTGCAAAAAATTCTATAAATAAATAATAAAAAAAAAAAAAAAAAATAAGTTCGCTATGGGCTGAAATCTCCAAGCCAGGTTTTTTTTTAATGTTCAGCAGCAGCGGCAGCAGCAGATGACAGCTGGGCGGACCGCCCAGCTAAAAGGACCTAGGGAGAACACAAAGGAAGGCTGATCGGCCCGGTAGATCAGGACGGCAACACGAGTCTATCACGGAGCCCGGGATGGGCTCTGCGATCGACTCACGTTGCCTTCCTGAGCTACCTGTCGATCGCGATCGACGTTTGGGCACCCCTGTTCTAGGTGTTGGCTTTATTAAAATTTCAATTTAGTAATCCACATAAAAGTATCTAGGACCCAGTCCACTAGGAACTTATGGATTGGGTCCTAGAGACTTTTGTTTTTGGTGGAGTATCAGGGTCAATTTTTTGCTTGTACATCTTGTCCTAGACATCTCAAATCTAATGCCTACATTTTATGTGAAATGGGTATCCATATCAATTTAGTATGTACTATATTTTTTAAGGTGAACTAATGAACCAAATGCACACTAACCAATGAACACCCTTACCAAATACTTGCACTGTAGCAAAAGGCAATAGCAGTACAACTGTGGAATAAATCAGTAAGGCAATAATGTTCACTGCTTTTCAAAGTTGCTCATGTTGGCACCAAAAATAACCTTCAGTGTGACAGTCAGAACTATCTTACAGCAGCCAGAACCTTGGACATTTCCAATAATGAAGTAACCTTCCTAGAAGAGTCATCATTTGATAATGTGGCCACCTTAAGATGATCAGCTACAACCATCCTCAAGTCCCATTCTTCTTTTGTGTACAGAAGTATTTCTCTCTATACTATGCTGTTTACTTGGATATAATATATACAAATTAATAAATATAAAACCTACTCCCCTAACACTCTCTACATTCTTCCACCTCATTTCATCTTAGTTTTTATTCCCAACATTCCACAACTCTCTATTCCTCCATATGCTTTTTCCATAACACATACTCTCACCTGCCCCATCCCAACTTTCCTATCCACCTTTATCAATCAACATCCATCATATGTTTATTTATTTATCCTGTTATCCCTAAAGAGCTCAGAACGGCTTACAGGTTAAACAAACATATTATAAAGTTAACAGGTTACAATTTGACAATTACAGTACAAGTTTACAATACAAGGTTGTATCCTAACTTGATACAAACTAGGGGTCTAATGCCAACAAATACTGTATAGGAGTTTACAGGTAACAATTTGTCATAATTATCCTTAACAGTGCATGTTTTTTCAATGCAAGTTTTTATCCTAATGTGACAACATTGGGATCTAGCATCAATGTACATTTCTCTGTAATTGATTGGTCATGGGCAGGTAATGGCTGTTACGCCTCCTTTTTTCTGTGTATGGGAGCCTGTTAAAGCTTGATAGCCTAAGAGACATATCATGCCTAATGTAACTCCATTTAAGCCAGGTTTTAGTCATCAGGAATATATCCCAGATTTTATCTGTGAGGTCATTTAGTTTGGTGCCTTTGTTGTTTACTGATCTGGCATCTGTGAAGATGATAGATAGGTTTTTAGTTGTGGGTGTGTATGAGAAAATGGGGATTTCTTTTAAGTTGTGGGGGTTGTGTTGGGAAGATTTTTCTGAGGGGAGTTTTTTGGGCCCGCATATCTGCCCTGATTGATAACTGGGATAGGAAAACACATGATGGGTAAGATTATTATAAGGTATAGCATTTGAGTTGTTGAATTATATTTTTAATTATGTTAACTTTATTGTGTAGGTTGGAATTGGCTAGGTAACAGGTGGAGGGTATTGAGGGTGATTGGTTAGTGGATCTATATAAGTAATGCGAGCCTTGGGGTGGGCTAGAGGGCCTAGGCTGAGTTCACAGTGTGGCTGTGGAGACAATCTTGAGAGATCTCCTAGAAGTTAGTCTATAATAAGGGACAATATTCAGAAATAAGTATCCTGTAGAGAGTCAGAAGATGAGAGTTGCTTTCCAGGTGGAAAAAGCTGGGTTTATATGAGAGTATGAAAGCTGTAGAATGAGTTTGAGTTAACAAGTCTGATACCTTTTCTATAGCATATTCTCTGCACTTTCTCAGGAGACTTTGTAAACTCTATAGATTAGAATAGGTAGCTCTAATCCTTGTATGCTATTACAGTAGTCCCTCAATATTCACGGGGGTTCCGTTCCAGGAACCCCCGTAAATGTTGAAAAACCGCAAATACGGTTTTTAGCAGGGGAGACAGGAGAGGGCAGCTGGAGCGCCAGTGAGTGAAGGAAATCAGTTGCAGTATGCTTCGACCGCCTCTTCCTGTACTAAAGTCGGGCCTCACCAATCAGGAACTGCTTTGACATGCAGATTGCAGAGGGTAAGCATAAATGGGAAGTTCTCTGACTGGGAAAAGGTGACAAGCGGTATGCCCCAGGGCTTGGTCCTTGGACCAATCTTATTCAATATATTCATAAATGACCTGGAAGAGGAAACAACAAGTAACATAATCAAGTTCGCAGATGACACGAAACTATGTCGGTCAGTTGGATCACAAATGGATAGTGAAGAACTCCAGAGAGATTTGAACCAGCTAGAGAAATGGGCGGAAAAGTGGCAGATGAAGTTCAATATAGAAAAATGCAAAGTGATGCACCTATGCACGAGGAACAAGGAACATGAATATAAGATGTTAGGTGTGACATTGAGCAAGAGCGAACAGGAAAAAGACCTGGGGGTACTGATAGACCGGACACTGAAACCGTCGGCACAATGCGCGGTGGCTGCAAAGAAAGCAAACAGGATGTTGGGCATGATTAAGAAGGGAATCACAAGTAGATCGGCTAACGTCATAATGCCGCTTTACAGAGCAATGGTCAGGTCACACCTGGAGTATTGTATCTAACACTGGTCTCCCTACCTAAAAAAGGATATAACCCTGCTGGAAAGGGTGCAGAGGCGAGCTACAAAGTTAGTAAAAGGTATGGGAAATTTGAGCTACAAAGAACGCCTTTGAAAACTGAGCTTGTTCAACCTTGAGAAGAGAAGAATGCGTGGAGATATGAGAGAGACTTTTAAAATACTAAAAGGATTTGATAAAATCCAGCAAGATGCATCGTTATTCACGTTGTCAAATGTAACTCAGATGAGAGGTCATGTACTAAAATTGAGAGGCGACAGGCCCAAGACAAATGTCAGGAAGTTCTGTTTCACACAGCAAGTGGTGGACGCTTGGAACGCTCTCCCGGAGGAAGTTGTGACGGAGACCTCCATTATAGGATTCAAGGGCAAGTTGGATGCATACCTCCTTGCAAATCACATTGAGGGATACAGGTAAACAAGGTCTCATCTGGGAACACCTGGGTCTTCATTAGAAAGCACCTAGTTGGGCCTCCGCATGTGCGGGTCACCGGACTGATTCGGTGAAGGCATTTCTTATGTTCTTATGATGCATTTACATGAAATGGAAGCAGTGCATGTTAGACCAGCTCATGGGGCTGTGGTGCCCTGAGCAAAATTTTGCATTGGCACCCCTATAATCTGGTATCTCTCTCCTCCCCCCCATATGTGATCAGATATCTCCCCCTTCTGACTCAAGTCTCCCCTTTCTGCTAGACCAAGTAAAGCACTGGGGTTCAGGGTGCTGATGATAAAGGATGCCAAAAACCTAGTCCAGTATTTATCCCTCTAGAACAGGGGTCTCCAAAGTATGGTCCATGGGCCAATATGATTTTATCTGGCCCACCGAGGCCCAAGGCTCTGCACCCTGCCCCCTCCCTGCTCATCGTACCTCCTCTACTGCTGGAATTCCTGGTGGTCCAGAGGTGTAACAGGCAGCAGCGAGCTTTCCATTCTCTTGCCCCAATGTTAGCCAAGTCAGTTGCTGAGCAGTACCAAGCAGGAGCACGCTTTGGTTCTGCAGCTCAGCGCTGAGCGTCTTCCTGAATGGCTCCCGCGAAGCAGAGGAGATACAATGGACAGGGCAGGGAGGAGGGACAAGGTGGAGAGCCTGGGAGGGAGGGAAGGGGGCTGTGTGCAGTGTCTGGCAGGGAGGAGACTGGGTGCAGAGCCTGAGAGAGGAGGGAGGGAAGGGGGCTGGATGCAGAGCTTGACAGGGGATGGAGGAAAGGGGGCTGGGTGCAGGGACTGAAAGGGAAGCAAGGGGGCACTGGGTGAAGATCCTGGCAGGGCACCTGAATATTAAGCCGCCTGACTTATATACGAGTCAGTGAAGTCCAAGTAAACACCAAAAAGTCCAACATGACAAAGAACCCACAGGTATAAAACAGTACAAAAGGAAGTGGGAACGGACAATGAACACTCCACTCTTCAGTGGAGTGTTCATTATCCATTCCCACTTCCTTTTGTACTGTACTCTCATATATGAGTCAACCATTTTTTCTCCTTTTTTGAGGGGAAAATGGGGGTCTTGACTTATATTTGGATAAACTTATATTCAAATATATATGGTAATTTTCTAATGAGTCTGCAAGAAAACACCCCCCTCCAAAAAAAAAATTAAAATTGTGTTCAAAATATATTGATATTCCATATTATGTTAATATTATTCACAACTTTATTTAATACTGAATTATAATTGTATACTTCGCGGTATTTCTTCATACTTGTTTGGCCTCGATCGACAGTGTCAATTCATGGCGTTGTAGGTAGCTCATATGCCACACTGTGCAGAAAAAGGGTGAAGCAGAATTTCCTTCCTTGTTTGCAAATTTAGTTATTTCAGATCTTAAACAACAATTTCAGAAGCGATTTGCTGATTTGGATGCCAATGCTAGGGAAATTAGATTGTTTCAAAATCCGTTTGACTGTGATGTTGCTGATGTCCCAAGTCAAATTCAAATGGAAATTATTGAACTTCAGGCAAACGAACATATTAAAGATAAATACAAGGAAGGAAACTTAATCGATTTTTATAAATTTTTGAACTCAGCAGTTTCTAAATTTGAAGAAATTTGCTTGTAAATTTATCTCCATTTTTGGGGCAACGTATTTTTGCAAACAAACTTTTTCCCAAATGAAATATATCAGTTTTAAAATACAGGGCACATTTATCTGATGAACATTTGAAGTCGCTACTTGTAATTAGTGTTCAAAATTTGAATGCCAGTTTAATAAGATTTTAAAAACAGTTCCATTATTCACATTAATAGTTTTATTATAATTTTTTAAAAACAGTTTCATTATTCACAATAATAGTTTTATTATAATTTCTGATGAAAATATGAGTATCTGCTGGTAGTGTTCTTCATCATTAATATACAATAATTTAATCTCACATACTCTGTAATTTTCGGATAGGACTTTTATATTTCAAGTAAACAGCAGTCCTGGTTTGGTAACTACATTAGTGTAGCTAAGATGACCTAAGGTGCTTTTCGGAAAGAAAATTAAAACTGTACTATTTGATAGATACATTTCCTAAATAGAAATTACATTAATTGTAATAATTCTATTCTGTTTATCCTTAATAATTATACTGTACTGTTACTATTTGTATTTTGTACTTCACTGATTGTCCAGTCTCTATTTATCTTTTCTTTTCTTTTTTTTTACTACGGCCCGCTGAAAAGTGCTGAAGTACCCAATGTGGCCCTCATGGCGAAAAGTTTGTAGACCCCTTCTCTAGAAGTTTGAAGGTAGACTAGACTAGGATTTTGGTACCCTTTATCACTGGCACCCCGGGTCAGGGCTTCACCTGGTCCATAGGTTGAACAGGCCCTGATTCTGCAAAATGTGTCTAAAGTTAGGCTCTTTGACAGAAATAAATTTTATCAACTGTTGAGGTTCGAAAAAGACATATCTATTCCCTTGATAGGCCATCACACATTTACAAGGGTATCTCAGAATGAACGTCACAACCAACAGTAATACCGAGGTCTCAATATGGGAGTGTGTGGCGCAGTGGTTAGAGCTACAGCCTTAGCACCCTGAGGTTGTGGGTTCAAATCCCTCGCTGCTCCTTGTGACCCTGGGCAAGTCACTTAATCCCCTCATTGCCCCAGATACACTAGATAGAGTTTGAGCCCACGGGACAGATAGGGAAATTTGATAAAGTACCTGAATGTAAACCACTTAGGATATAAGTGGTATAGAAATAAATAAAATGTCTCAATATAAGGAACTGTTTTCTTCTCTTTTGGGTAGATTGTGACACATCTGGATACATTTTCACTAGTTTTTACATAAATGGAATATCCTTAAATTTAAAGAGCTTAAGCATCCATTCTCTGTCCGAATCAATTGCAAATTGTACAAGCAGCGTAGCAGTTGCTGGTGCCTCATTATCGGATCTCTCTAGGAAATTTGTCAAATCTAAACTATTAGCAGATAAATTATGCTGGTTTGGGTTCTGAATTGTTGGTCTAGTTGGCAGATAGTAAATTTTTGAGAGAGGTAGATAAGAGGATTCAGGAACTTTCAAAACTTCTCTCAGATATTTCTTAAATGTATCTTGCACTGGTATAAATGGTAATTTGGGGAAATTTGTAATCTGAAGATTAAATCTCCTGGTCAAGTTCTCCAGCATTTCCACCTTAAAATTAAGATTTCCACTGTCCCTAACCCACATTGAGGCCTGGGACTCCACATTTTTTTTATTTTGGTCTCATGTCCATCCACTTTATTTTCCAGGCCAGAAGTCTATTTTTCAAGTTCAAATTTTCTGAAACAACCGTAGTATAACGTGCTGTAAGTTGCTGCATTTGGGTCCCCAAAGAGAGTTGCAAATTAGATATTGCTTCCCAAAGTGTTTCCATATTAAAGACTTTAGGTCTTTGCATAGGTACAAGTTCTAAACCCAAACCTTCTGATAAAATTAAAGTACCTGCAACCTCAGCAGAAGATGAATTCAACTTAAGAAAATCCTGAGGAATCTGCTGCTTCAGCTCTTCCGAGGGATCCGATGGCTGAATTAGCTTCACTGCTCCCCCTGCTGAGTTGGTTCCCGCACTCAGCTGGTCGGGAGAGAGAACACTCTGGGACGTTATTTCCTCTAGCTCCTGCTCTAATGCCCCAGGGCGACTCGGAGGACTCCGCTCTTCCGGACATAGAGATGTTGCCTCGAAGGAGAATGTCGACACTCTTCTTTGACTGGGTGATGAGGAAGCTGGATGTTGGGGAGTCCCTGGACATTGTATACCTGGATTTCAGCAAAGCATTCGATAGCGTACCACACCGCAGGTTGCTGAGCAAGATGAGTTCTATAGGATTGGGTGACACATTGCTCCACTTCATCACTGACGCTGACCCATTCTGCTTCTATTCCTTTCTCTCCTCTCTTCTACCTTCCAAAGTATTTAGATCAATGCTGTCTTGTTAAAATGTTTATTTTATTTTTATTTTTCCTCTAACTCTACTTTTCACTTCTCTATTACCCTCCAGGTACTTTAGTTAGATTGTGAGCCTTCGGGACAGTAAGGGAATTTTCCAAGTACCTTTCTATTTCTAATCTTAATGTATATTTTCTGTAAACCGCTTAGAACCTAACGGATGTAGCGGTATATAAGAAATAAATTACATTACATTACATTACATTGACAAAAGAGGTAGGGAACTGGCTTGGAGGTAGGCTTCAGAGGGTAGTGGTGAACGGCACCCCCTCTGAAATGACGGAGGTGATCAGTGGAGTGCCGCAGGGCTCGGTCCTGGGCACGATCCTATTCAACATCTTTATAAGAGACTTGGCAGAAGGGCTGCGAGGTAAAATAACATTATTCGCCGATGACGCCAAACTAAGCAATGTAATGGGCAAAAGCACAACGGACACAAATTCAATGCCCGATAATATGATGCACGACCTACTACTACTGGAGCACTGGTCTAGGTCCTGGCAACTCAGCTTCAATGCTAAAAAATGCAAAGTCATGCACCTGGGCAGCCAAAATCCATGCAAGACTTACACCCTTAATGGTGAGATCCTAACAAGAACTGAAGCAGAACGAGACTTAGGGGTGATCGTCAGTGAGAACATGAAGACTGCCAATCAAGTGGAGCAAGCTTCATCCAAGGCAAGGCAAATCATAGGTTGCATACGCAGGAGTTTCGTCAGCCGTAAGCCTGAAGTCATTATGCCATTGTATAGATCCATGGTGAGGCCCCACCTGGAATACTATGTGCAATTCTGGAGGCCGTATTACCGTAAGGATGTTCTGAGACTTGAGTCGGTCCATAGAATGGCCACCCGGATGGTCTCGGGACTCAAGGATCTCCCGTATGAGGAACGGCTGGATAAATTACAGCTATACTCACTTGAGGAATGCAGAGAAAGGGGTGACATGATCGAGACATTCAAGTATCTTACGGGCCGCATTGAGGTGGAAGAAGATATCTTCTTTTTCAAGAGTCCCGCGGCAACAAGGGGGCATCCGTGGAAAATCAGGGGCGGGAAACTGCACGGGGACACCATGAAATTCTTTTTCACTGAAAGGGTGGTTGATCGCTGGAATAGTCTTCCACTTCAGGTTGTTGAGGCCAGCAGTGTGCCTGATTTTAAGGCCAAATGGGATAGACACGTGGGATCTATTCACAGAGAGAGGTAGGGGAGGTCTTTGGGGTGGGCAGACTTGATGGGCCGTGGCCCTTATCTGCCGTCTATTTCTATGTTTCAGCTTGCATGCCTCTCACAGCCAAGGAAAACTCCATACTGGAGAAAGGTGTCCATTGGGCCCGTTGCCGCTAAGGATTCACCCAGGAAAACCCAGGGCTTAGATTTCCGTTTGACCATCGATATAGTAAGAAGCAACTCCCAAGCAAATCCATGGCGTCTTAACACCAGCTGCCATCTTAGTTGAGCCACTCCCCCCTGTAGCTCTCTTGAGTTTTTATTTTTGCTTTATTAAGCTCAAAATACATTTAATAAGGCACCACATAAACGGGGCACATCAAAACAGATATAAGAACATAAGAATAGCCTTACTAGGTCAGACCAATGGTCAATCAAGCCCAGTAGCCTAAAGAGTGCCTAAGTTCCGTCCATAGAACTCAGATCTATTTGAAGCCCAAAAAACTAAGCTCAAAAGTAGACCTGGTTTTCATTTGCCTACAATATAGGCATGATATGGATGCCATAGTTGCTCAGTGTTATGTAAATGAATCAAAGGATGCCCAAATTGAGTCATTGCCCACACCACGCCCATTCAATTAGGTGCGAGTTTTAAACATGGGCATCCATGAAATTGTGGCTGTGTCTGCAAAGTGGCGTCTGCATCCTTTGGACGCCTACGTACCAATTACCGCTTTTTTAGACCCTTAATTGGCTCATTAACTACTTAGCTCGGATGCCTAAAGCATGCCTAACTTTAGGCATGACTTAGGTGCCCTTTACAGAATCAGGGCCACCATGTTTAACTTGCTTAGCAAAAGATATGCTGATGTCCAGAGGAAAAGCACATTGCACAACACAAGTAATTTGTGGACAGAGGACAAATGGAGCAAAAATCCAAGTACTTTGATGCAACCTGATTACACAGAAAAAATAACCCCCTCTTTTACCAAGGCGCTCTAGCTGATTTAGCATGCGCTAAATGCTAACACGTTCATAGAATATAATGGGCGTGTTAGCATTTAGCGTGCGCTAAATTGACTAGCATGCCTTAGTAAAAGGAACCCTAAGTGCAATGGGTTTTCCCTTTTAACTTATTTTGGAATTTATACTATGTTTAATATATATTTAGAAAAATGTTTTTTAGTTCTATTGATAATTAAAATCGACTTCCTCCTTTCACATATGAATACTTGTAAATTGGAACAAATGAAGAACAGAAGTAGAGCATAAACAGTTGAAGAGAGAATTTTATTTAATCAAGAGGGTTTGGATATAACCTGAAACAAGATAACTTTTATTCCAAGAAGATGAAAGGGAATAAAATATATGGAGATAAAAACAGACACCTAAGAATAAAAACAAACAAGAAAGCATTAAAGCCAAAAGCTAGTACTGATACTTTATATATTTTAGAGTATGGCACATTCTAAAACTGTACCTGATGAACAAAATGTTGATTTAGCACATGATAGAATACAAACTTTCATAAAATTATATGTGCATGTATATAAATATGAACGTGACATAATAAATTTGCTGAATTTAGATTTTTTTTTCCCATAAACATATAGAGCTCTGTGCATTATCAAGTTAATAAATTGGTCAGAAGTGTAAGAATAGAATTATTCAAGACCTGAGATAGCAGTTTTTAGGTTAAAATGAGACCTGATCCAACAGAGAATGCAGAAGTAAGGAATGATAAAGGTCAAAATCACTCAAATGATCTCCATTTTTAACAGAATTACATTCTGTGCACCAATACTTAAAGTGCAAAAGAAACATACCATTATAGGCACAGCGTTCTTTAATATGATAGCAGAAAGCTCCATGCTATAAGAATATAGTATTAAGTATGAAAATAAAACAGATGAAATGCATGCAAGCGAAAACCCTTTCCTTTATCTGAAGCAAGTGTACTAAATATCTATGAACTGTCAAGATGATTATTGGGATGTGGGGGGTGGGGGGATCATCATGAGATCTATTACATACATTTCATGAAGCCATTTAAACTCCTAATTTTATAACCTTAGCCTTGATCCCCTCATTCTATACAGCATGCCTTACATTAGGCGCCAATTATTTGATAAACTTCAATGCTAAAAGGCAGTTAAGCAACTGAACAGAGGGAAGATGGCAGTTACACGCTAACTGCACTCAAGCTCTAGTCTACAATTTTGTGCCCACGTGCTTAATTGCAAAGGAGGCAGGTCATTGGCGTATCCAACAATTTAACACTAACCTTCTAGAACACAGCCAGTTACATTTGTAATTGTCAGCATTCAGGTGTATTTACACCAGTTAATGCCATGGCCTAAGTGGTCACACCTAAAGTTACAAATGTAACTGTAGACTTACAATAGTAGCCTACAATAGCAATTATTTAAGTAAGATTATAGAATTTATGTTCAGTGCCCAAACTCTAGGCACCTAATTGTGGGCAATCTTTATAGAATTACCTCCATAATTTAAGCACCATTGGCGTGCTATAATTATAGAATACCAGAACTTACATGCTGAACAGTATTCTATAATTTTAGCACACAATTTGCTTAGCGCATAAATGCAAGGAGGTGTACATTGATGGCTTTAGTTCAGTGGTTCCCTAATTGTGAAAATGGACTAAAGTAGTATCCAAAGTATAGCAGTATGATGGTTAACCAAAATAATTAAAATGGAAATATAAGACAATAAAAATATACTTTGATTCAAACGTTTACAGGGATTTTCTGGTGTGCCTTTCATCTTGACATAACTTATGTTTAGGCCTTAAAATGAAAAATTTGAGAACTACTGAGTCAAATTATATGCAACCTATAAACTACAATGCCCTTAATATTTGAATTATACTTTAAAAGTATGTTCATGAGCAAAATACTGAAAGGGTTAACGCAACAATTTAATAAGCCATTTTGCTATTATACACTTAGAAATCAGTTATAAAGACATACCACAAAAGCCTAGATATTCTTCAGAAGTAAAGGACCAGCACCTATATAGGTGTGAATGCTCTGCATCAAGGTTCAGAAAACAAAGCAAATTATTGTCAGTAGATATGACTGTTGCTATGCTCCTACAACTATGGATGGGGGAGGGGTAAATCTGTGGGGTGTGTTAAAGGCTCCAATAATATTACATTAAATTACTGGAAGAGCAAAGTATTATGTAGAAAACTGTAATGAGAACAAGAGCAATATAACAATTTTTGTCGCCACAAATCAAATACGTGCTTTATACAGTATATACACCATCAATCCACAACGGCATATAATAAACTTCAAAGTGCCTAATTTCTAAGTGATCTTTTTTTCAGATAATACTTTTCTAAGTACCTCTATGGTCTTCAGTTCCAGCCAACCACCAGCCAAATTATTAGAAGGCTTGTTTTTCTTTCTGGCTTTTATTCATCATCAGACCTTAGTTTTTTTAAAGTGCATCCCAGAATTCCCCTGGAAGGAGAAGGTCCACTATTCTGAAGAGGCTAGCACTGTTCTTAGGTTCCAACTACTGAAGTTGCTGTCGAAGCCCATTCTTGCCTATCCAAACCATCTTGTCATTTACGGGACCCAGATAGTAAAGGTTTGCCTGGCACAATCCTTCTATTCCAAATTACTGAAGTTTCTGTCAAAAGCCCTCTCCAGCCCATCCTAAACAGAATTGCTATATATGGGACACATACCGTGCAAGTCTGCCCAGTACTGACCTTAGTTCTTCACTCTCTAAGCACCACTCAACACATCAAACACATATGTAACCATTTAAATTTTTTTGACCATTACTTTTCTAATTAGAGATCTTCTGTATTCATCCCACACGTTTTTAAATTTTGTCACCGTTTCTGTCTCCATCACCTCTTTTGGGAGAATTTCCTGACATTACTCCTCAATCTACCACCCCAGTAAAAATATGCTCAAATTGTTTGACTTAGAAAAATAACTATGCACCCTACACACACACCTTCAAACCATGCCTATTGTATTTAGGTACCTTTTTATATAATAATGTGTAGCTAGAATTTGGCATTTGGTTAATTTACAAATGAAGTTGATGCCTAAGTGTTCACATCCATCTTATAGAATTACCCCCATATCTGTATAACTGGATAAACATATATATGTATATTTATGCCTACTCTGAAGCAGGTGTAAATATATGCATCTGTCTTTCACCACTGCAATTGTTTTTAATTGATGTGGAAGCTTTATAAAGGAACAAAAGATTTGGTTCTCACCTTTGCTAATCTTGTTTCTTGTAAATCCACACTTTATTCTGGGACCAGTGGGCTATTTCCCTCTAATTGCCAGGACTTTGTAGAAAGCTTCAGAATTTCAGAGGCAAACCCCTCCCTCTTATACTTCATCACTGTGCCATTATCCCAGCTCCTCAGTCAGTAGAAAAGCAGCCAGGAACATCTGTCGAAGACAACGAGAGAGTGGAACGGGGAGAACTTCCTGACAAATGAAAAATGAGAGAACAGGTCATTAAACCGTATAAACCTGAAAGACAAAACAGTGCTATAGGGACATAGCCTGCACTTTCAGAAAGGGGCGCCTGAACTAGGGAACCCCCAGACTAAGTGCTAAACCCATTCTGGTGACCCTCTTATAAAGGCTGGTTAGAAAACAGAAATCCAGCTTACCAGTACTTGTAAAGGCAGACAATTGGCAAATCAGCAAAGAATAGGGCAGGTTCACGGAATAAAGTATGGATTTACAAGAAAGAAGATTAGCAAAGATAAATAAATAAACCTAATATTTCATTCTTGTACAATCCCACTTTATTGCGGGACCAATGGGACATAACAGAGAAGTCCTGAAAAATCAGGGTAGGACTGATGAACCCAATGCCAAAATAGAGACATCAAAAGCAGCATCGATCCTGTAAAACTTGGTGAACATATGCAAAGAGGACCAGGTTGCGGCTAAGCAAATCTCATCCAGAGAAACAGCCAACGCCTCTGCTCAAAAGGACGAAACACCTCTGGTTGAATAAGCCCGCACTGCGAGGTGGGGCTTCTTTCCAGTCGCCACATAAGCTCCGGAAACAGCCATACAAATCCACCTAGAAGCTGGCCTACCTTTGTGGGCAGGATCCACCAGAACAAACAGGTGGTCAGAGAGGTGAAACTCGTTAGTGACCTCCGGATACTGCAATAAAAGTCTGTGCATGGCCAAGGACCATAACACCCAGTCCTGCTCCCTTGAACCAGAGGAAATAAAAGCAGGAAGCCAAACTTCCTAATTCAGATGGAAAGCAGAAACCACTTTTGGAAGAAAAGAAGGAACAGTACGCAGCATCACAGTGGAATCTTCCAGAAGACTGTTCCATGCATCTATCACTCTTTCTGTAAAAATGTATTTCCTTAGATTACTCCTGAGCCTATTACCTCTTAACTTCATCCTATGCCCTCTCGTTCTAGAGCTTCCTTTCAAATGAAAGAGACTCAATTCATGCGCATTTACACCACAAGGGTATTTAAAAGTCTCTCAAGAAAAATAATAACAAAAATTAATTCTCAAAAATATACTCAGACTTAAAGATCTCAGTATATATACTTTGGATGAAAGGCGGGAAAGGGGAGATATGATAGAGACTTTTAAATCTCAAAAATATACTTAATGTTATTAGCCTAGTGGTGAAGCTACCCACTGAAGCACATTTACTAATAGTGGAGAAAAAGCCTCAACTGCATTAAAAAATGCTTTCAATATCAGATGGTAATCCAATGGAGCTGGAGAGAGTGAGAACATTGGATATATCCCTGATGCAGCCACTAGGTGGCGAAACAAGAGCCTTGTTACAATAACTGCTTTTCTTCACTACAGCGTTGTGGATTAGCTGAGACGCGATTTCAACATGAACAGCTGTGGGCCTGATTGCAACAGTCTGTGAGCAAGGATACCAGCTAGTGAAGATAAGTGAAGCATTTTTTGCTGTTCTTTTGTTTTCCTGTGCATAGTGGTGTTGGTTAACCCATTTTGAAAATAGCAGTTTGTACTTTGTAGAGTTTTTTGCCTATAGATAGAAGCTGACTGGCTTATAACCCGTTGAGTTGCCATCTGATATTGAAAGCATTTTTTAATGCAGTTGAGGCTTTTTCTCCACTATTAGTAAATGTGCTTCAGTGGGTAGCTTCATCACTAGGCTAATAACATTGAGTATATTTTTGAGATTTAAAAGTCTTTATCATATCTCCCCTTTCTCGCCTTTCCTCCAAAGTATATATACTGAGATCTTTAAGTCTGTCCCCATATGTCTTATGATGAAGACCACACACCATCTTAGTAGCCTTCCTCTGGACTGACTCCATCCTTTTTATATCTTTTTGACCACATCTGCCCTTCTCCAGTCCTCCGGTACCATTCCTGACTCTAGAGAAGCATTGAAAAGGTCAGCCAGTGGATCTACCAGAACTTCCTTAAGTTCCTTCAGCACCCTTGGATGTACACCATCCAGCCTCATCACTTTTGTCTACCTTTAATTTAGCTAGATCCTCACGAACACAATCCTCTGAAAATTGATCAGGGTCTACCACTACCCTATTCGTGTTTGCCTTCTGCGGTTACCCGCCCCTGGAGCTTCAGCTGTGAGCACAGAACAGAAATATCCGTTAAGCAATTCAGCCTTTTCTTTATCAGCTTCTACATATTTGTCCCCTGCACTTTTGAGTCTCACAATGACACTTTTGCACTTCTTCCTATCACTGATATATCTAAAAAATGTTTTGTCTCCCCGTTTTACCATATCAGCTATTTTTTCATCCATTTGCGTCTTTGCTTTCCTGACTACTCAACCAGCCTCTCTTAAGTTTTCCAGATAATTTTGCCTGTCTTCCTCTTTCTGTGATCTTCTATAGTTTATGAAAGATAACCTTTTATTCCTTACCTTCTCAGCTACTACTTTTGAGAATCAAAGTGGCCTTCTTTTCCTCCTACTTTTACTTACTTGCCTCACAAAAAGGTCTGTCATCCTTACAATAATTCCTTTCAGTTTAGCCCACTGCATTTCTATTCATTCCAGATGTTCCCATCCAGACAACAATTCCTTGACATAATCCCCTATCCGAACAAAGTTAGTTGTTTAAAAGTCTAGAACCTTTACTGTTGAATGAGCCCTCTCTATACCTGTCTCAACATTAAACCGTACCATGCAGTGATCACTGGATGTTAAATGACCACCCACTGACACTTAAGGACAAAATCCACATGTTTATACTGAACATCCTACAGGACCACCACTCCCCTATCACTGGGGAGAGAAGTGTGTTTGGTGACCTGTGCCATCGAGGAATCCACTTTCAGGGAAGCAAAGCACTTGTTAAAGGCATCCGCCATGGGATGAAGCTGCGCCATGGCATAAGCACATTTCAAGGGACCCTCAGGAGTCTCCCAGATGTCCATAAGAATCCAAACGAGGTCAGGATGACAAGGAAAAGAGGCAGATTGTAGCCTGTGGTCACTCATGAGGGAACATTCTGCAGTGACTGCAGCTTCAACTCCTGAAGAAATTCAGATCAAATCAACAAGGTGCGCTTGCTTGAAATATCTGCGCACAGTGGGATTATCCCCTAAATCTGGGGCTCCGCACTGATCTGGATTCTGGACATCCACCAAGTTCATCACATCTACGACTGCCACAGTGCTTCTCAGCAAAAACATAGGTATAGAAAGAGTGTCCGGTACAACTGCGGGTACAGCTGGCTTATCTGCCAGCACCCCTGAAGGAAGATAAGAGAAAAGACCTTGGTCCTTCATGGCAGGGGTCCATGTGACTGACGCCGGAGCTGGCGGAAGAAAAAAAGGCAGAGACTTAAATAAGTATGCCTAATAAAGCATATTCACAAATTCTGGGGAAAATTCATCAGGTTTGGACTGTTTGGAGGATTTGCGAGGTTTCTCAGAGATGCACTTGTGTTTCACCAAAATGTTGTCAGCACGCTCCCCATGCCATTTTCGTGGGAGTTGGGGCAGAAGGGGCTAAAGACCCTCCTTGGAGATCGACGACACTGAATCTGGGCAAGCCTTGCACCCCTCAACTGCCATAGCGCAAGTGGAACACGGCTGTGCATCCAACAACCATCCTTCACAAATGAAGCATGAATCCATCCCATCCTGTCCTTGGGAGGCCATCCATGAAGTTTTCTTGCAAAAACAAAGCTTAGAAGTATAAAAAATATACTTAAATTCAAATCTGGAAAGATCCAAGATGGCTGCTGCGGGTGCCAGTTTTGAAGAAAAGGAGCCTGGATAAATATAGGAACCCTCAGATTTTGGGATTTTAAAGGTGGGGAGGGGTAGGCCATGCAAGGAAACTATCCTTTTTAAGATCCCCCCCAAATCGCTGATGCAGGCTGTCAGCCTGTACTCACTGTGACATGTGCTGAATGAGAGAAACTGCAGAAAGAGCTGAAAACAGCTAACAGGGAGATCCTTTGCCTCAGTGAACTGGAAATCTGGATTTCAAGTCTTCTGACTGCCCCATGGCTGGAGACCTCCGCCACCCTTGGACATGCCGTGCAGACGCCTGCTGAAGGAACGCAGTCTGGCTCTGATTCCGGTTGCGCCTCCACGGAACTGCTCATCCTGTGTTCTATCCACTAGCGGACAAAACTGGAGTGAGCAAGCTCCCAAGGGAATGGTCCTTGAGCCCTGGTCTGTTGTGCAGGCTGTCTAGGGGACTTACTGAGAAGCAAGGAACCTCGTAGAAGCAGACTTTTTCCTAAGGTCTGTAATCTCCAGCAAGGATGTCCCTGCAGGGAAACTCCATAGCATGATGGCGAACACTGCGAACGCAAAACACTGTAACTACGCGAAAGTAAATAGAAGCAGAAAAGATAGATTCCTACAGCCTGGCTTATAGGAAGGAAGACTGAGGACCTGGGATAATGGCTCAATGATGAGGTATGAAGGGAAGGAAATTTAAGTCTATAATTCTGAGGCTTCCTACAAAGTCCTGGCGGGTATAGGGAAATAACTCACTGGTCCCGGAATAAAGTGGGATTGTACAAAAAAAAAAAAAAAGCTTATTTTCCCTTTTTAAAATTACTGGGTTTTGCATGTATACAAGCTGTATCCACTTATGTAACCAGTCATAAAATTACCCCTGCTCTGAAGATGATCATTTCATATTCCAGAGAAATCAACCATCTGGGAAATTTATGAGGCAATTTATGGGAAATTTATGAGGCAATTCTCCACACATTACTCTCAAAACTCCCAATAGTACTGAGAGCAGTAAGTTGAAAATGTTTCCTATTTATTGGTAATTTATCACAAGACCATAAAATATTGGAAAAGAAGGAGATAGCCCTCATGAATGAAATTCTATGCTCTCAAAGAATTCCAAATATTTTTCTTTACGAGGGATAATATAATTTTTCTTCCATGTGCTTACAATCCTATTTTATGTACACTAAAATAGAATGCTTTCACAGAAATTGGATCATACTTTCATATTACTTATCTTCTAGCATACTACTGTATCAATTAGACATTCATATAGATTTTGACTGACAGACTATGGTATTTATCAAAAGGGAAGGAATAAGACAGACGCAATACACTAAAATAATAATAATAAAAAATCACATTCCTACAGTCTGTGATGACTAGAGTCAGTGAAAGGAGAAAAGAGGTTGCAAGTATAATCCAAAAAGGATTTCATGTTTATGCTAATAACATTTCCATTTTCTACCAAGATGACTGAATGGAAGAATTTATAAATGATATGAAGCACTGGGATAGAATATCTTAAGTACATCTAAGAATTCTGAACACATCTGGAAGAGTTCTTGGTTGAGGGCAGTAGAAAAGTTTACATCCCATGTTTCAAAATAAAACCTAACAAAATTCAAGAGATGAAAGCAAGGAAGTATCATTTAAAATAAAAGCAAGACATACCATTGGTTGGGTGCCGAGCAAATGAGATAGAAAATCTTTTAACAGCAGAGCCGCGTGTGGCGTCTGAGAAAGAGAAAAACAGGTACCTGAAATTCATAACTACTAAGGCACAAATGAAAGTGGGAAAAATGTAAACAGGCAACTAGAATTCAGACGCATGCAATGAGGAGCATGGTAGAAAGCAAAACTAGTTTCTTGAAAAGGGTGAGGTTATTAAGTGAGTTTTGTGAAAGAAGGAAATAGGTGGTACTGGTGATGAATCTGGCATACAATAGTATTGTTGATTAGAACTGAATATTTTGGGCTTTTAAAGGTGTATTCAACAGTACAGTTGTATTTTTGGGGCTCATAAAGGTGCTTTTTTTTCATAATTATGATGGCTTGACCTCAAAGTTAGAAGGTACCCATTTGTTCTTTACATTTTCAGATTAGACATAAGGTGGCCTCTGTTCAATTTAAATACCAAGGCTCCCATCCATGGACCTTATGTGTCTCCTCCTCCATGAGTATTTTAAAGAGAGAAAAAAAGCTTTATATTTGCCTTTATTTGCTTCAACATGTTAATCCACGTTAATCGACTATATCAAAATTATAACTCTAGGTGATTTAATTTATTTTACATGTATGTGTAACATGACTGAATGTATGTAATGGCAAGTGGTGATAAGAAAAATATTTTAATTAATTTTAGAGGAAAGCTTAATTCTTTATTAGTCACACTTACTAGCTCAAACTGGTGCATGTTTCATGGCACTTCCAACTTCTACAATCCAAACCATTTTTGCACATAAATGAGCTCTCATAAAATTAGGTCATGTCAAATTAAGCTCAGTTCTAGATGGTGCATACTTGTATAGTACATTTGCTCAGGGGCAGAATTTGAGCAGAGTTGCAGTTTATACATGTACAGATTTACACCTGCTCTCAAGCCTTTAATCTAGGTGTTATTTTTCCAGGATTTGTGGTAGTGTTTTATAAAGACACAATAGACATTCACTTTTTTTAAAAATTCTTTATTCATTTTCAATCTTACATCAAGTGTACAAATAATAAAACATTTGAGGAAGGCGTTCTGGCAAAGCCAAAACTAGGATCATTGTTGGGACCAAATGTATAAAAAAAGGATTTCTCATTGGTTGAAATGACATCCTCCTTGCCTTTTTTAGTGACTATCTACTGGAGAAATCACACCTAGATTAAAGGCTTGAGAGCAAATGTAAATCTGTACATGTATCCTCCATACTAAAACCCTTACCTGCGCATGCGCTGTTGAAACAGTGTGATCCCTGCTGCTGTGATTTCTGCTTCTGTGCCTTGTTCCATTTGCGGCGCGCGCAGCGGTGGATTCTGTGGCAGTTTGATTTGCGGCGTGTACGAGGAGCCTGCAGCGCCAATTTTAACCATTGACGATGTCGCTTCCTGTCAACGGCTGTGTGAGACTCATAAGGAGAGGGGGGGGGGATGAGAAATGCTACTGATGGCTGGCCTACTACAAGACAGGGGGAGCAGGGAAGGAGTGCTGCTGGATGGGGGAGGGAAAAGGGCTACTGCAGGACAGGGAGAACGGAATGGGTGCTGCTGGACAGGGGGGAGGTAAAAGGAAGGGAGAAGGGCTACTGCAGGACAGGGGGCGCAGGCAAGGGGTGGGTGCACAGGGAAGGGGGGAAATGCTGCTGCTGCACAGGGATGGGGGAATGCTGCTGCTGCACAGGGAAGTGGGGTAACGCTGCTGCACAGGGAAGTGTGGGGGGGGGAGGGAAAGGGGGTCAGGGAGCAATCTTGGTTTGCTTTGGGGGGGGGGAGACAGAAGGGGGCCATGGAGAGAGACAGAAAGACAGATAGGCAGTACACGAGAACGAAATACAGATACACAGAAAGACAGCAGGCAGGGAGAGAGACAGACAGAAAGAAAGACAGACAGACAGGGGGCCAGAGAGAGAGAGACAGACAGAAAGAAAGACAGACAGACAAAGGGGGCCAGGGAGAAAGACAGACAGCGGGAGGGAGAGAGATAGAAAGAAAGAAAGAAAGATAGACAGCAGGAGGGAGAGAGACAAAAAGAAAGGAAGAAAGAGACAGGGGCAGGGAGAGACACAGAAAGACAAGACATATATTCTAGCACCCGTTAATGTAACGTGCTTAAACACTAGTTAATGTATAAACTGCAACTCTGCCCCTGAGAAAATGTACTATACAAGTATGCACCATTTCTCATTGGTTGAACCGACGTCCTCCTTGCCTTTTTTTGTGATTGTCTACTTTGTAAGGTGAGGTTTTGCTCTTCCTTGCACGTGTTTTTCTGTCTTGTAAAGATACTAGAAATGAAGAGAGGAATTCGGATATTTATGTTGGAACGTGGAGAATTGCAATAGTATTTTACAAAAGGTTCTGTCAAACACAGAGCACATATTGTAAAATAGGTACAAGACTGCACACGGAAGACTCCTCATGTCCAGAAAGAGCTGTGATTTTAAATGTTGGATGTAGGAGAACAAAATATGTTACTTTAGTCCACAAGTGAATGGGAACATCTTTTACAACTCCTGCTCCCTAATGTGAACCCATAACCCCCCCCCCCCAGAAAGTGATTAACCTGTGGTCATAATCAAAACTATCTGATCCCTCCTGACCTCCCTAAAGATGCATGATCCAGGATGAAAGCCATCACCTAACACTCCCACCGCCAGCACAAAGGAGTCCCCCCTTCATATCTAATCCCTGGTCCTAACAAGAGTCCCAGATGTCCAGTGAGAGCAGGAGATCCCAGGTTCAAAATGGCACTAGTGACCTCTAGTGGTAAGCTCACAGTATTACCACTAGGGATCAAGCTATAATATTGCAAGATTACTGTTGAAAGTCATTTATGCCATTTTGAAACTGGGCCCAGGATAAGCAGGAGTGACAGAGGATCACTCCTGCTCAGACAAGACACCTGGGGCTCCTGGTAAGACCAAGGGTCTGGGGAGTCCTTTATGTTGGGGGAAGAGGGGTGTCTTCACCCTGGCTCAGGAGAGGTCAGAAGGAGGAGAATCAGTTGACAGTGTGGGATGAGGCTGGGCTTTAGTCTTTATATCTATCCCTATAAGCAGGCACTTATGGGCTAATGTTTTTTTTCCTATCCATATGGCTTTGCTTATAAGAAGGGCATTTCATGTTGATATGTTAGGCCTGCCAAAATCACTCCCTCCCTCTGCAACCACTATGCCTCTCATCAAAGTAAACACATCACAGCCTATAAGCATCTCCCTTTCTATAACATCTATGCTTATCTACACATGCAAATGCTGGTAAGCTTCTAAAATAGGAGGCAAAAAGAGAATAGGTTCTTATCTTACTAATGTCTTTTCTAGTAGATAGATGTGTCATTCTGGACAACAGGATAGTTTTCCCAAGCTTGCAAGCTGTGCAGAAGGAATCCATTTCAGGTTTTCAACTCCTCCTCTTTTCCAGAGAGCTCTGCTGCTCCCTTCAATTTGTACCATACATAAGAAGGAGGGGTAACAGGGAGACTCCCCGAATTACAAATCTGTTCTGCTCTGAATGTATAACAAACATCTTAAACATTTTAATTGAACAATCAAAACTTTGAAATAACCATACCAATCAGAAACATTTATGTAGTTCAAACTAGAGAATGACATGGGGAAAAAATTTGTCCCCGTCCCGTGACTATCGTCTCTGTCACCACCCCGTCCCTGCGACGACTGTCCCTACTCCATCCCCGTGACCACTGTCTCCGCAGCATCCATACAAGCCTCAGAATTGCAATATTTAGCTTATTCCTTCCTTATAAATCAAAGTTCTGGCTGCTGAACTAGAGAAAGATGTTCAGCTGGCAGGGCTTTGTTTATAAATTTTTATCAACACAACTAATATACTACTTTATCCTAAAGCAAAAAAGAAAATAAATAGAAAATTTTTTTTTTAACCTTTGTTGTCTGGTTTCTACTTTCCTCATTAAATTCCTTCCATCCACTGTCTGCCTTCTCTCTGTGTCTTCCATTTGCTCTGTTATCATGCCTCTCCCTTCCATATCTCCCTCCACCCCCCCCCCCCAATTAGTCTGGCACCCATCTTCTTCTCTCCGCTCCCCCATAGTCTGGCATCTCTGTCTTCTTCCCTTCCAGCGTCTTATCCTCACTCTCTGTTCCCCATTTCCCTTAAGCGCCTTCTCCCCACTCTCTCTTCACCATTTCCCTTCAGTGTCTCTCTACCCCATCTCCCCAGTTCCCTTCAGCATCTGTTCCTCTCCATCCCACCTTTTCTCCTTCCATGCCCTCTACCTTTGTGGCAGGTAATTTCTAAATTTCCTTCCTACGAGCAGCTGGAGCATTGAAGTCCCGTGGGGCTGCAGGAAAGGTCATCTCTGATGCAACTTTCGGTTGTGTCAAAGATGACCTTTACGCCAGCCACACGCAACTTGAACACTTCAGCTGCTCATAGGAAGGAAATTTAGAAATTGCCCACCATGAAGGTTAGGGGGAAGGAGGGAGTAAGGGAGATGCATGGACGGGGCGTTAGCGGCGATCGGGCAGCAGTGATCATTAAAGAGGGAGGGAGATGTTTGGACTGGGTGGCGGCAGCGAAGGCGATCAGTAAAGAGGGAAGGAGCGCGATCAGTTACTGCATGTGTTCCCTCCCTTAACTACGGGGACAAGGCCATTCACCACTCCACGGGGCGGTGAATGGCCTTGTCCCTGTAGCCACGGTGAACACTGTTTTTTTCCACATGGGGAACAGCCACCGTGTCATTTTCCCCCACCGGGTAACAGCTACTGTGTCATTCTCTAGCTCAAACAGCTCCCACTGTGTTTCAGCAATAGATTATTCTCCATACCCTTCAGGTCTAACATTAAAATCTCAGTTTTGATTCAAACTTCCTGACTGAGACAGTAGGCAGGAGGAGTAAATATTTGACAGGGTGGGGTTCCAGAATGACATACCAATCTATTAGAAAAGATATTAACAAGGTAAGAACCTAATCACTTTTTATAGTTCAATAGGTGTGTCATTCTGGACAGTAGGGACATATAAAAGCAGTCCCAGAAATCTAGGGTGAGGCCTCTGCACCTGTTTATAACACTTGGAGAACATATGCAGAGTGGACCAGGTCACTGCCCTACAAATCTCCCTGGGCAAAATCATTCAAGATTCTGCCTACAAAAAAGTCATTCTTCTTGTGGAATGTGCTTTCAAGGAGACTAGTGATTGTTTGCCAGAGGCAATATATGCTGATGAGATGCCCATCTATATCCATCTTGAGATTGTAGCCTTAGACACCAGTCTACTGTGTTGCACATGGTACAAGGGTTCTTCCGGCATCCATCCAGCGCAAATCTAGCATGAATCAGGAGTAAAAGTACCTAAGGATTCCATTTCTGCCAGTTTTGAAGCAAAATAAGGTGATTTTAAGGATCTGGAAAACTTTAAATATTTTTTAAAAAATCAGGAAATCCAAGATGGCTGCCGCAGCAGCATATTGGTGCCAAGAAACGGCTCAAAAACACCTTACCAAAAGGTAAAAAAGGTAAAAAAACCTCAGAAAACAGGATTTTAGAGGTACATAAGTACATAAGTACATAAGTAGTCGCCTCCGCCGGGGCAGACCAGAGGTCCATCCAGCCCAGCGGTCCGCTCACGCGGCGGCCCATCAGGCATATTGCCTGGTCAGCGGTCCCTGACTAATTTTATTGCCTACCTCTACAGTTATCTCTAAACCTTCCACTGGTCTTATCTGTACCCCTCAATCCCTTTGTCTTCCAGGAACCTATCCAGGTCTTCCTTGAAACCCTGTACTGTGCTATTTCCTATCACGGCCTCCGGAAGGGTGGGGGACCCTAGAGGATATATGGCAGAAACCTTCAAAAATAGTTTATTCAGGACCCCCTACCCACACTGATTTTGCCCATAGGCTTTAATAGTCTTACTTTGATGTGCTCTGAAGGTGTTGTAGCCTGCCTGAGCACTAAGCAGTGGCTGGATCTGGGAGAAGAATCCCTGCCTCAATTAGTCAATCTTCCAAACGTTGAGATCTTCGGGCTGCCAGTCGGCCCAAAGTTGGATTAATCCTCAACCCCTGCAGAACCATGCATGCAAAGGGGTAGAGGCAAAATTGTAGCAGGCACCATGAAGAACCCCGCTGAGCCCCCTGCGGATGCCTAATCAGCCTGCGCTGAAGTCCTTATGATTCAGTAGGCAAGCTAAGCTACTAGCGATATGAACCCAGATCTCCACAAAGTTTTCTGCAGGCTGGCCAAACAGGTTCCGAAGGGATTAACCTACCCACTGCAGATTCAACTCTGTTTCTTCTCCACGCAGGCAGAGCTTTCCCCAACACTGGGGAGCTCTGGTGCACCAACAGCAGTAAAAATTGTGAAAAATACCAAAAATAATACAGAAATATACAAAGCAGATCAGAAAGACACCTTCCAGCTCGCATGTAGAAGGAAAAACTGAAGGGGGCAGCAAAGCTCTCTGGAGAAGGAGGAGTTGAAAACCTGAAATGGATTCCTTCTGAACAGCTCGCAAGCACGGATAAAATACACTACTGTCCAGAATGACACATCTATTACATTAGAATATATTTTTATAAAGATAGGCACCTTCTTTCCCAGTCTATTATAAAATCACTTCCATAATGCACTGTGCACAACAGGATGGTGCTAAGGGTGAAATGCATAATTAAATCTAATCAATATGCCATGAATAGGATGAAGAAAATTTTTTGCCAATACTCTATCACATACGGAGAAAACATTCTAAAATTTTGTGAAAATTAGGAAGATGCGTTGATAATGGTTTAATATGTGCATAAGAGTGTTCGCACATACCATCTATGCAGCCAGAAGTCATCATCTTTTTACGGTGAGCACGAGCATAATCCTGTAGGTTAGGAGCACTTGATGAACCCCCGAGCACCACACTTCTAAACAGGCCCGCACAGTGAGACCCTGATGGGATTTAGAGAGAATATATACAACAACTAGGTGTTCTTCCAACTCAACTAGTGAAGCATGCAACATGCAACTCAAAACAGAAGGCAATCCCATGAACAGGTCAATAAATGCAATTATAACGTCTACAGACTACTTTATTTACTTGTTTTTACACAAACTTCAGTAGCTCCCTACCATATAATCAAGGGGAAGAATATATAGAGCTTTTAATCAGGGTCAGCTCAACCTATTGACCAAATAAGGCCCTGGCCCAAGGTGCCGGTATAAACTACTAGTCCAACCTACCTTCATACACTAGAGCAGTGGTTCCCACCCCTGTCCTGGAGGACCACCAGGCCAATTGGGTTTTCAGGCTAGCCCTAATGAATATGCATGGAGCAGATTTGAATGCCTATCACTTCCATTATATGCAAATCTCTCTCATGCATATTCATTAGGGCTATCCTGAAAACCCGATTGGCCTGGTGGTCCTCCAGAACAGGGTCGGGAACCACTGCACTAGAGGGATAGATGCAAGACTGGGAAATCAGCACCCTTTATCAGTACAGTGCCCTGAGTAAGTGTCTCACCTGTTCCAGCAGGAGGGAGAGACTTGAGAGAGACAGTAGATCACAAGTGTGGGGGGGGGGGAGGAGAGAAATACCAGATTGTGGGGCAGGGGCACCAATGCAAAAGTTGGCTCAAGATGCCATAATCCCTTGAGCTGACCCTGCTTTTAATTTTTTCACTGCTTGGGTCTGCTACAAAAATTAATATAACAAAGGAAAAAGAAATAAATGACAAAAATTCAAAGCTAATTCTGAAAACTATATATATATTTTTATATTAAATGTCTAAAAAACTAACAAGCAGCCTGGAATTCTTGTTGTTCTATAATAATGCAGGGTAGGCATGGAAGCTAGCATTACCAATACACAGATTTCTGAATTTTCTGTTTATCACCTTAAACTACTTTGGAAAGGCAGCATACAAACTGAACAAACAAGTTAAAAGCAACTCCCAATGATTTAATTTTCTATATGGCACTGGTTCTCCAACCTTTTCGAGCCCAAGGTATGCCTACATTAACAAAAATATGATTCATATGGTTAAAATAAGAGCTAGGAAAGTACTCTACCCCTCTTTAAAGTTTCAAAACAAGGGGGGTGGCGACAATGGATCAGTTCTTTTAATGTACAACTATAGCAAAAAGTTGTTGTTTATGTGGTAAAAAGATAACCAACTCAGTTATCTTTGTTACCATATTTAACTACCAAATCTCTTCCATTGCTACTGCTTCCAACACTTAAGAGTTAAAACAAATCTAATGAACAATGCCTGCTTATTTTGGGTTTAAGGCCGAGGCTAGGAGGTGGCTGGAGAGGGAGAAAAGACAGTGGTGCTATTGTCATTAATTTATTTAAATAATTTTTATTCTGTGCTATCTACAATTCTAGGTGTAATGTATGTGCTGTACAAAGCCATTCATGTCCTGCATTTTACATCTTAATTCCCAAATTCCAGGGCTCAAGTTATAGGTAAGAGGAGGCATGTATGACTATATATGTTCTCAGAGAAAAGCTCTTGTAAGCAAGTTTAAGAGCCACTACTGGTGTCTTCTTGCTGCAAGATGCAGAAAATGGTCCAAAAATTGGGAAATCTGTTTATATTTGAGTTTTTCTACTACTACTTATCATTTCTAAAATGTTGTTAGACAAACGCAGCACTGTACATTAAACACATAAGAGACAATCCCTGCTCAATAGAGCTTACAATCTAATTAAAACAGACAAACAGAACAAATAAGGGTTAGGTAATTTCTAAAAGAGGGAATTATAAAACAGACATGGATACATTACTGGCATCTCCCTAGACCTACCTTAAGCCCTGCTGGTCCAGTGGTGAGCTAGGACAAGAGCGATCCTCCTATACTCCTGCCCCTTGCAGTCTTACTACTCAAAATGTCGGACATGAGTTCTCACAGTAACCTCATGAGACTGCCGCGAGTTTGGTTTATATTCGATTCAACCTTTTTTGACCCCTTTTTTGGAGGAAAAAGGTTACTTCGGTTTATATTTGAATGGATTTATATTTTATTATATATGGTAATCATTAATAAACACATGAAACACCTATTTTAAAATTGATGAAAGCACATTTGTCTTTGTTGAATTGTATAAGAGCACAATGGTTGCTTTTCTGAGTTGCTAAAAATATTTTATCTTTCCTTTATGAACAAATAATTTTAGCTCATTCTATTTGCCAATTTTGACTTTGAGAACTGCAGTCATTAGACTTGTACCACCCTTGCTCTTTCTCTTCTTTAGAGCAGGTGATTTTTATTTTTTTTTCTTTAACCAGGTACTTACCAGTTAGTGTTTCAACTTGAAGACAATATCCTAATAGGCCTAAATAGGTCCCATGACCGGTTGGGTTAACTTAACATGTGATTATCATATTACTGAGTCATGTGATCTATTAGATATTCAGTGGTACTTTGGTTTGTGAGCATAATTCGTTCCAGAAGCATGTTTGTAATCCAAAACACTTGTATATCAAAGCGAATTTCCCCATAGAAAATAATGGAAACCCAGATGATTCGTTCCACAACCCAAAAACTTTAATAATACTGTACTGTAATGTATAAAATAAGAAGGAGAAAGATGCCGAGCCGCCAGAGGAGGAGAAAGCAAAGAGCCGCAGCCAGGTAGCTCCCTGGTGCTGCTGAGTGCATGATGCGCATAAGATGCACGGGGTAAAATATGCTTTTAGGATGTGCTCATGGGACATGGACGTAAGATATGCGGGGTGCCAGTAGAAACCAATTTTTTTTCCCATAAACTATGCTCATTTGAAGTGCAGGGTGCTATACTTGCTATGAGCGCTGTCCCACTAAACGACCACGTATGCACGCATTACGTATAGAAATGCACATCGATGAGCGCGGCATATCGATGTTGTGTGTGCTTGCGGATGTACGTGCTCATTTATTGAGAAAATGCTTGTTTTGTGAGTTAAAATTTGCTGGAATGTTTTGCTCATCTTGCAAACCGTGTACTTGCAAACCGAGGTTGGAGAAAAGACCATCACTTACTGGTTATTGTTTGCTTAAGATATACTTATTTGGAATGGTAACTGACAAGTTATAAGGCTCAACAGAAAGATATTTAGGATTCTTGTTTTTAAAGAAAGTTCCAGTCTATTTAATGACTGGACTATGTGACTGTTCTCAAAAATTTGAAGCTCTTTCGTGCTTACACAGTCTAATAATTTTAAAAGAGTGATTTCATTCAATTTTTTATACTGCTCTCCCAGGAGAGCTCAGAACAGTCTACATGAATTTATTCAGGTACTCAAGCATTCTTCTATATCAAGCATTTCAGTCTGGTCTATGCAAAATGGTATCTACAGACATAGGTGTCAGAATGGGGGGTAGGGAGGCCACAGGGGTTGAGGCCTCCCCAAAAATAGCCACTTACTTTTATCCCTGGTGGTCCAGAGGTGCAGCAGGCAGGAGCGAGTTTTCCTTGCTCCTGCCCCGCTGCTAACCCGGTCTGTCGTGGCTGGTTTCTTCTGCCGCTGAGCGGCAATGTGCAGGAGCGCACTTTGGTGCTCAGCGGCTTCTTTGACTGGCTCCCGCAAATTCTCGTGAGAATTCATGGGAGCCAAAGAAGCTGCTGAGCGCTGAGCAGGAGCGCCAAAGCGCATTCCTGCTCATTGCTGCTCAATGGCAGAAAAAAACATTCGCTACCGACTGGGTTAAGTAGTGGGGCAGGAGCAAGGAAAGCTCGCTCCTGCCTGATGCACCTCTGGACCACCAGGCCAGAGGAGGTAGAAGGACGGGGCAGTGTGTAGAGCAAGCAAGGGAGGGACGGGAGATGGGTGCAGAGTCTAACGGGGAGGGGGTATAGAGTATGACGGGGTGGTGTGGCTGGGTGCAGAGCCTGTTAGGGGAGGGAGAGGAAGGTGACTAGATGCAGAGCCTGGCATGGAAGGGATAGAAGGGGGCAGGGTGCTGGGTACAGGGGGTAAGGAGTTGGGAAGGCAGGGAGAACAGATGCCTAGGTGGTTGGGAAAGACAGATTCTGCACGAACTGGGAGAGGGTTGGAAAGGACAAATGCACGGGCTTGGGGTGGGGGGTTTGGAAAGGAGGAATAGAGAGATGCTGCGCAGTGGCGTAGTGGGAAGGGAGAGAAAGAAATGCTGCCGGTGGAGGAGGGAAAAGGAATGGAGAATTGTTGGACATAGGTGTGTTATAACTTCAGTAGGGACTAGATTGCTAAGAGTCAGAAAAGGCACTAAACTATAAGAAAAAACAGACTGACTCAATAATACACACAGCCTAAGAGGAGGGCTCGCTAATCAAGTGTTACAAACTTAGTTGACACACTTTTACACCTTTGAGCTGGTCTCGCTTTTAACATTGATTAAGCAATGATTGGAAGACAATACTCTTTTCCCAAGAGGGGGTAACCTCTCCCTCTTCAGAGTTTTATTTCTCTGAGCTAAGTTTTTGTATAGCGAGCCCTCCTCTTAGGCTGTGTATATTATTGAGTCAGTCTGTTTTTTCTTATAGGACATACTCAGAGAAGTCTGTTCCCGGAGGCTCTGTCTTCCAAGGGAACCTCTCTGAATGATCCCAGTCTAGAATCATTCAGAGAGGTTCCCTTGGAAGACAGAGCCTCCAGGAACAGACTTCTCTGAGTTGAGAAGGCTCAGAATTGAATTACTTCTCTAGCTATGGGTTAAGGGGAACTCTGGGAAGATAAGTCTGGAAAGGACTGTCTGAAAGAGATGATACTGTGGGACTGTTGATACTTGGCTGGCTGAGCAAATCCCTGAAGAAGCGTGCTAGCGAAACAGGGAGCCTTGTTGGATTTTGTGGAGGCGGGCTAGCGGTTGTATTGAAGTAGCCGCTATGCTCTAAGCTGAGCCCCTATGGAGCCGGTTTTTTCCTGCTTTCAATCCCCAGATTTTCGTGTAAATCTACTGAAAAGACATTGAGAAGACAGCGTTTTTCAGATAAGTGATTTCATTGTAAAGATTGATAAGACTGATATTATTATTGAAACAGACTGTTTTTTTTGGAAAGTGATTCTGAAATTGCGTCTTCATTCTTTTTGGGAGTTTTTTGACCAAGGATGTGTCTGCTGGCTTCAAGTTCTATTTGAAACCAGCTTGTCTATGTGGGTAGTTATTTTGAGAGCCCCTATTGGACACTGAAGTCTTTTCTCCCTTTTAGAGAAGATCTGATACGAAATCTTGAGCACATTGAGGGTGTGTTTTCTTTCATACTGATTTATTTGACATCCTTTCTTGTTTACATTTATTTTTAAAAGTTAATGCTAAACATCCCATCCCAGTGACTGCAGGAACTCCACCACCCGAGCCGTGACCCGGGTGCTCTCATGGAAAGACTTCACGCGCATCAACCAGTCGTCCAGGTAAGGATGCACCAGAATGCCCTCTGTCCACAAGGCTGTTGTGACGACCACCATAACTTTGGTGAACCTCCAGGGAGCTGTGGCTAGACCAAAAGGGAGAACATAGAACTGAAAGTGCTGGTCTAAGATCGCAAAACGAAGGAAGCGCCAAATTGGAATATGCAAGTAGGCCTCCATCAGGTTGAGAGAGGTTAGATATGCCCCTGGTTGAACAGCCAGAATCACCGATTGCAGTGTTTCCATGCGAAAAGATGGAACTCTGAGAGCCCTGTTGACCCCCTTCAAATTTAAGATGGACCGAAAAGACCCCTCTTTCTTGGGCACCACAAAATAAATCAAGTACCTGCCGATGCCAGACTCCTGAGGAGGCACTGGAATCACAGCTCTGAGATCTAGCAATCTTTGAAGGGTCTGGCGTGACAAGGAGAAGCTAGAAAATGATCTAGGAAGGAACGGGCAAACTCTAGAGCATAACCGTCACAAATCACCTCCAGGACCCACTGATCAGACGTAATCTCTGACCATTTGGGAGAAAACTCGGGCAGCTGGGCACCCACTGGAACTAGAGGGGGCGCCGTCAAGGAGTCATTGGGCAGGACGAGCTGCAAGGGAAGTTGTGGGGGGATTCCCAGCCCCCCGACGGGCTCCCGAAAGGACTGCATGAGCTGAAAGAAACGCCCACGGGAAAATCCAGAAGACGGGAAGGTAGCAGCCCCAAGCCCAGGGTGGAACCTGCAGAAATCCCACAGATGCCCCCTAGCAGTGCCTCCTCTAACCGCCTGGCAGGCAAGCAAGGCACCTTAGAGTCTGTCAAAGTCTGAACCAACTTATCTAAATCCTCTCCAAACAAAAAAGCCCCCAAAAGGGAAATTTTGTGAGTTTAGTCTTGGATGCTGCATCCACCGACCAAGCGCAGCCACAAGGTACGACATGCGACCACCCCAAAAGCCATAGACTTGGCACCACATCATAGAGGGCAGAGAGGAACGAGGCCGCCATTTCAATCGTCACAACCTCTTCATCCACGAAGGACAATCATCAGACTCACGGTTAAGAATATGCTCGGCTCACCGAAACATGGCACAAGCCACAAGCCCCCCACACAAATAGCCACCTGGACCCCCAAGGCAGACATTAAAATTCTGTTTATGGAGAGCCTCCAATTTACGCTCCTCAGAATCACGTAAGGCAGAACCGCCCTCTACAGCCATAGTATGCCACTTTGAAATAGTGGAGACCTCCGCATCTACCATTGGCGACTTCAAGATAGCCCTATCCCCATCCGGGATGGGATACAAACGAGCCATGGAAACTGAAACGGCTCCTCCGGTGTATTCCACTGCTCCAGAACAATATCCCAAATATCCTGATGCATAGGAAAAGTGCGGGATGCTGGGTGGATCCCCGAAGGGGGTGCCCTACCTGCGGGGGATCTCAGGTGGCGTCTCCTCAAAACTTAAAAACTGAGATGACCTGCTGAATCAAAACTGGGAGTTCGTCTCTAAGAAAAAGGCGCACCGCAGACGCTTCCTCGTCCATTACCAGCAGCCGTCCCCTCGAGAGGATCCTTGAGATCCCCCCCAAGGGTCCAGGTCCTCATCCAGATCTGCACACTCCTCAGACCACAAGTCTTCGTCCCATGCCACCTGCGGGCGCTTGGATGAGGGAGGAAGAGGAGGAGGGGACGTGAAAATAGTAGAGTGGGACAAAGTCGCAGAGGGTGCAAGAGGCACAACCTCCCCCGAAACTCCCGGGCCAATTGCAAAACCCCCAGCCGCCTGAAAATAAGCTCTGCATAATTTAAAAAATAAATCAGGGGCACCCCCCCCCCCCCCCCCGGCGGCCCCATGGGACCGCCCGCCCAAGCAGGGGTCCCAGCTGAAATCTGCCCCTGTTTTTCCAAGACAGGGGGAATGTTAGATGAGGTGGCAGAGCACATGGAGGGTTTATTGCTCCGAAAAAATGGCAAAGTTCTCACCAAAAATAAACCTTCCAGGGCCTGTAGTTGCTGGGAAGCCTGAACTCTACCAGCCGCAAAAGCAGGCAAAAGCCAGCATCAACTGAGAGAAAAAACAGCCAAGACCTCAAATTGCCTTTTGAGAATCAGATCCAGTCTGCGGCCCTGAGCATCCTTCAGGACCACACCCCCTTCACTGGGAAGCGAAGTATGCTTTGTAACCTGTGCCATCCAAGCAATCCACCTTCGGTGGCATTAACAGTTGCTGGAAATTGGAAGCCATGGGATACAGCTTAGATATCACCCTAACCCCTTGCATGGGTCCTCTGGTGTTTCCCAATGCTCAGTCAGCATCATAGTGATCTTAGAATGCAAAGGGGAAAATTTGGACTGGGACTTGCAGCTGCTCAGCAGTGAACACTGTGTTGAGGCAATTTGTGGAACCTGTAAATCCAGTTCCTATAGAGAGACTGCAACAGCTTATAGAGTTTACACAATGTTGGATCCTCTCCCTGCTCTAGGGCTGCTGCAGCCACCTGGCTGTATTCGCCCCCATGAGAACCTGCATCTTCTACAGAGAAGGAACTTCTGGAGAGAAGCAGCATAGACTCAGATCCCCAATCATCCCAGTCCTTCTCTGACTGGACCTCAGCTCTTGTTGACCCTTTTCTTGAAAAGGAGCCAGATTCTGCAGAGATGAACTCTCCTGTATGCTAACCGGCATAGCCTCAGTTGGGCCTGTAGACTGTTTGTACTTTACATAGGCCTCATATATAAGAGCCAAAAAGTTAAGAGTCCAAAATCAGACCAGAGTTCCTGGAGGACCTCCCTGTAAAAGTGACGTCTGTGCACTTTTGCTTCGCTGGCGGAGCTGAATGACCAGTAGAGGGCTCTAGAAGGGATCTATGTCTCACTTTTCAAGCTTTCTGTGTCTATGAACCTCTGGAGGATCCCACAGGGGACTAAGCCCGCTCCTGCCTCCCTTGCATGCTTGGCACATAGCACAGTTGCTCCTCAGGAACCCATCCAGTGCAAAATTGCAATATACATTGGTTAAACCACATGTGGAGTCTATCTTGACTGATTCTAGACCCAAGTGCAGTATTTTGGAACAGGGAGAAGCTTTTAAAATAAAATCAGGAAATTTAAAATGGCTGCCGCAGCAGCCATTTTGGCACCAAAAACAGCCCGGGGGAGCTATCAAAATGGACAAAAACAGGATTTTAGGGGAGGGGAACCCTCAAGGAAGCCATAGAAATTCCTCAAAACCCCCAATTCAGCTCCACCCCGATGTCTCTCATAGACAGTAATGTGCTGTACTTATTGTGCTGTCATGTGTTGTGCTTGCATCAGCTTACACTATAGCTGGATAGAGGAAAGGTTTATACTGTCTTAGACAAGAATGATATCTAGGAGCTTGTCTCTTTGGGTTGCCTTTTACACAGGCTGAATCAGCCTGAAACCCTCTACCCCTCTAGTCTCCATACACTTCTGGGGGGGGGGGGGGGAGGAGGGAATGCAGCTGGCACCTGTAAGGTCCCCTGACCAGTGTGGGGCCTGAAAACAGCCTGTGCTCACTTACTTTGAATGAAACCAGGTGAGCAGACTTCCAGAAGCCAAACCTCAAGCTGATCTAAGTGTTAGGGCAGGCTGGCTAGACAGGTGCCCTGCAGCAAGGGTGGCCCCACCCAGCTAGAGAGGTCAGAATCCTGAATCTGCAGCTTTTCCCAGGCAGAGCTGATCCAGGACTACTGGGGAGCTCTAAAGCACCCAAAGCCTCAAAAAAACCCAAACAAACAACCTTTAATACCTGAAAATAATAAATATTAAGCAGAGCAAATGAAAACAACAACTTCTCGCTTGCAAAAGGAAAAAACTGAAGAGAGAAGGCAGTGCTCGGTGATGCAGGGATGTGGAGTTGAAAATGTAAGATGATACCTTCTGCATCCCTTGCGGGTGGATGCACTACCCACAGGTTCAGGACTGATGTGCTTTTTGCACTGGAATGTGCATTATTTAATGCAAACCCTTTTGTCAACTACTACCTAAGCAGAACAACTGAATAGTATACCTCAAAACTCATGGCCTATGCAGCAATTTGATATCTGTAGACACTAGCTGATTTATTAATATATTGAGAACATATAAAACCTCATATTCTAATTCTCACATCTTGTGACTGATTCAAAAAGCATAAATACATTTTAGAAGCGCCATTAATAAATGTCACCTACTGTTTCTTGACTATTTCCTGAGTTCTAAATGAATTGAACTTATAAAAATTACAGTATTTCAACAACTAAAAGTGCATTTACATGCAATGCTTAAAATAATATTAATAGTGACTACAGTTCCAACTGCACAAACTTACCTAGACCACTGTACTTTTGTTCTGTGTGTCTTGTAGTTCGCATATGACTGCTTTCAGATACAACCTAAATGTTAAAAAATAATAAAAATAAGGAAAAATGCAGTACTAATGGTATGCCAAACCCATTAAACTTGATACAAAGCTTGTTCCAGCCCTTGTTAATAAGCTGCATATATGAATATTAGTGGAAAAACACTGAAGATAGATCAGGATGATAATTCATGCAAAATCCCCATCTGTAGGGAGTCCAGCTCACACGAGGTCCTCGATATGAAGTTATGCAAAGCAAGCATTCAGAATGAAAACGGGTACAAGAACGAAGACTAACAAAAACACAAAGTGGATCATTTATACACGCTTTTCTTCTACCAAATCCAGACACCTACATTTCTCCTGTTTTGGAAGAAAAAAGGAAAGGCTGGCATCCAGACTGCTGAAGCCACAACAATTACTGTTCTGTGCATAGGTCTGAATCAAGTAACTGGTAGTTTACTGCCTTAACATATAAATGGACCCTTTGTCCTACCAGAGAGTTCCTGTTGTGAAAAAGCAACTGAATCTAGTAAAATTAAGAAGAAAAAAAAAATGGCAGAACACCTTCCATTGCCCCATACTATTATTTTAGCATTAGCGGTTTCTGTAATAGGCATTTTACCTTGCCACAATTCTCAGGAAAAACTAAGACTCTTACTACACATATGTTATAACTAAAAAACTTTCCATAAGAATTTAAGTTGGCAAAAAAAAATAATGCTTTAAGCAACTGTTTTATATGTATATACCTCTATGGAAACTTATGAAGAAGCTTCTGACTGAACAGCAAAATCTAGAATTTTTGAAGCTGTTACTTATGCAATTGCAATATGGATCAATTTCTGGATAACCTAAAAAAAGGTAACATGATCAAGCTAGAAACTTGCTGAAGGTAAGCAGAAATAAACAGTACTCATGTACATAAAATCAACATTATACTCACTTACAAATAAGCTATACCATTTTAATCACAGGGTTAGGATGTAGTGCAGATACTATGCTTACATAAAAGGAAGGAGTGGCCTAGTGTTAGAACTACAGCCTAAGTACCCTGAGGCTGTGGGTTCAAATCCCACACTGCTCCTTGCGACCTGGGCAAGTCACTCAATCCTCCATTGTTCCAGGTACATTAGAAAGATTTTCAGCACACCGGGACAGATAGGGAAAATGCTTGAGTACCTGACTGTAAACTGCTTAGATAACCTTGATAGGCAATTAGATTGCATATACATGCCAGGCATGCAAATAAGCTGTGGTCCCTACTAAGTGCTTTCTGTAGGTAATAGTATTAAAAATATTTTTTTTTTTTTGGGGGGGGTAGGCAGGCAAATTTCAAGTAAAATTCCATTGTTGGTATGAATAAATGCTCACTGTGACAAAGTTATAGCTGGAAAAAACTTCAATTTAATTCCGTCCAAAGGATCTGTAAGCAGTTGCAGGACATAAATCATCACTACTAACCATTCCCCACATCCAAAAACCAGAAGTCATGCAGTCCAGTGTATTGAGAAAAACAGTGCAGTACTGCAAGCAAGAACTACTAAGCAAATTCCATAGTTCTGCAGTCATAATTGCTGCAGGAAATGTGACCAAGAGCTATTTACACATCTTCCACTTATTACAGCATATTCTAATTTAGAGAATGACATGGGGACAAATTTTTCCCCGTCCCCGTGGGAACTCATTTTCCTGTCTCATTGAGTTCTTTTCCTGTCCTTGCCCCATTCCTGCAAGCTCCGTCCTCATCTGCACAAGCCTCAAACACTTTAAAATCATAAGTGTTCGAGATCTGTGCGGTTAAGGCAGAGCTTACAGGAATAAAGCAGGGACAGGAACAGCAACAAAACTCATGCAGAAATTGAGTTCTTGTCCCTGTGTCATTCTCTATTCTAATTCCCATACAATTCTATGCAACTTGATCCATGTAATAACAGTTCTTGAAGCAGAACAAAATTTATGTAACAATGTATCTTTACATATTGGGTTTTTTTTTCTTTTTGAAAAATATATGTGATGCATTCTTTTATTGTAAAAATAAGGAAAGGTTCTTTTTTAAGTTATTACTGATGAATTTGGCACAAAGTTGCAATTTTTAAAAGTCTACTTTATAAGCCTAGACCAGGGGTCTGCAACCTTTAAGACATAAAGAGCCACTTGGACCCGTTTTCGAAAAGAAAAAAAAACTTGGAGCCGCAAAACCATTATAAAACAAATCTAACACTGCATATATTGTTTCTTATCTTAATGCTATATACAGGATCACTAAATTGAAAATAAAATCATTTTTCCTACCTTTGCTATTTGGTGATTTCATGAGTCTCTGGTTGCACTTTCTTCTTCTGACTGTGCATCCAATCTTTCTTCCTTTCTTTCAGCCTCCTGTATGTTTCCTCTCCTCCAGACCTCATTCTCTCCCCCAACTTTTTCTTTCTGTCTCCCTGTTCCCCCTTCTTTCTGTCTCCGTGCCCTCCCCCAAGCCACTCGGTTTGCTGCCACCGCAATCGGGGAACAGCCCCCAAGCCACCGCCGTCCCAAGCTTTCCCTGCAGAAGCATTGCGCTAACCAGCATTCCGCTCCCTGACGTCAATTCTGACGTAGGAGAGGAAGTTCCGGGCCAACAAGGCATTTCTCCTCATTCCATCCAGCCTGAGCCCCATCTCTCCTTGATCCAGCATTTCCCTTCTGTGTCTGTCAGAATTACCATTCCACCTATTTTCCAGCATCACCCTTCTTTGTGTCCATCTCACCTATATCTCACCTATATCCCTATCTCACCACTTTTTCAGAATCTTCATTTGTCTCTGTCCTTGTCTTTACCCTATGTTCACCATTTGCCCTTTCAATGTCTTTATCTCCCCCCCCCACACACTTTTTCAGCATGTCTCTATTTCACCTCCTCTTCATGTCCCTTCTGTATCTCTATCCTTATTCAGTAGGTCCTGCTTACCCTTTCTCTTCTTTGTGTCATTATCTCCATTTTTAGCTTTCCCCCCTTTTCTTTTGTTACTGCACCCGGTAGCCAGAATCTTTCCACCCTCCCTCCACTCCGGCCCAGCCCAGTATGAAATATTTCCTTTTGTTTCCCTCCCCTCTCTCTTTCTCTCTCTCTTCTCCTCCCTCACCCACGAGTCCTGCATCTGGCCCTCTCCCTTCTATCTGCACCTGGCAACACCCCCCTGCTCCGCGGCTCTCTTAAGCAACTCGTCAGCAGCGGTGATCAAGACAAGCTGCCGACATCGAGGCCTTCCCTCTACGAGTCCCGCCTTTGTGGAAAAAGGAAGTTGAAACAAGCGGGACTCGCAGAGGGTAGGCCCCGACGTCAGAAGCTTGTGTCGATCGCTGCTGCTGAGTTGCCGAAGAGAGCCGCGGAGCAGGGGATGTGGCCGGAAGCAGGTAGAAGGGAGAGGGAGATAGGAAGGCTGTAGATCTCCGGAGCATGACACCGACCCCGGCCAGGATGATTTCTTTTTCAGGCACCTTACAAGTCCAGCGTCGCGGCGGGAAATAGCCATGCTGAGCAGTGAGCTCAGCACTACACAGATGAAAGCCTTGCTTGCTGATTGGTCCGGCGGCACGGCGGGGCGGGGCCGCCGGACCAATCAGCAAGCAAGGCTTTCATCTGTGTATGTGCTGAGCTCACTGCTCAGCATGGCTATTTCCCGCCACGACGCTGGACTTGTAAGGTGCATGCCTGCGTGACACACTACCGGAGCCGCAGCAAAGGTGGAAAAGAGCCGCATGCGGCTCTGGAGCCGCAGGTTGCCGACCCCCGGCCTAGACCAACTAGTTGGCCTCTGCTTTGAAGCACTTAGCTCCCGTTTCTCCCACTGGTATTGATCAAATGTGGCCTTCTTGGTGCTTCCTTAATTATCTTGCTGTACTTGATATACTTATCTGCATGATTTCTTTGAGGGCTATTATGGAGTATAAAAATTATTGAATTTATATATAAAAGTGTTGCTACATTCTTTTTCCTTTCAGGGAATGCTTTGGCTGTGGTACTTAGCAACTATGGAAAGATTAGGTTCTTACCTTGGTAATCTTCTTTCTTGTAAATCTACAATCTATTTCTGAACAAGTGGGTAGTCAATCCCATCTCATGCGATCTCATGTAAGAAGCCTCATTAGCATAACTTTTTGCTCCTCCTCTCTTAACTCTAGACTGCCCTCCAACTTCCAGTATGTGACAAAGCAGACAGTCATTCCTGTAAAACACGGGTGTCAAACTCAATCACATAAGGGGCCGAAATTTAACACACAGACTAAAGTCGTGGGCCAAATTTTTTATTAAGATATTTAGGGGTCCTTTTATTAAAGTACGCTAACTGATTTAGCGCATGCTAAAGTATAACACATGCTAAATGCGCACCTTAATAAAAGGACCCCTTAGTCTTAGTAGAAGTATAGGGTTACAACCTCTCCAACCCCATGCCTGCTCTGTGATGTAAACAAAATAAATAAAAAAGACTTTTCCTCTCTCTTTTCGGTCCTAGTTCACGCTTGCTGTTTAACACCAGCTCTGGCAGGATACACATTTCAAATCTGACATATTGTAATCAGAAAATACAATTTTTTTTTTTTTAATCTTTATTCATTTTTTCATCTTACAACAAGTGTATCAAGAAATAACATTTGAACTAAAAACATCACTTGACATTCTATTGCAATTAACTTAATTTAATGAAATTATAACCCCCTCCCTCCTATCCCTCCCATATCATATGTATTCACATATATTATACAATATAATCTTTCCTATTAATCCAAACATTTAATAAAGAATCAGAGACCCCCCCAATCCTATGCCATCATTTCAATTGTATTATTAAGGGAAAATGTTAACTACTCATTACAATAATCTTTTAATGGTCCCCAAACATCTCAAAATTTACTAAAATATCCTTTCTGTGTGGCTAATGTTCTTTCCATTTTATATAGCTGACATAAAGAATTCCATCAAAAATTGTAATTTAATCAGCTCCAATTTTTCCAATTAAATGTAATCTGTTGAATGGCAGCTCCTGTCATAATAAGTAAAAGCTTATTATTTTTTGAAGAAATCTGACTCTTCACTCTCATTGACATGCCAAATAAAATAGTATCATATGTTAAATCCACCGGATTTTCTAATAACCTATTTATTTGGCCCCATATTGATTTCCAAAAAGTCAAAATAAATGGACAATAGAATAATAGATGATCAAAAAGGTTATTATAAGAAATTTAAGGATGTGTGGGGACCATTATTAAATTATAGTAATGAATAAGTTACACTTTTCCCAATTTTAACACATGTGGATTTGGGATGGGGGGGTTGATTTTCCATTAAGAATATATATATGAAGGTCATAAGATATTATTTTGAGAAGGCATATATTAGTTATATATGAATTTGGGAGGGGGTGGGGGTTAAATCTTATTGGTGTATGATATTGAAGACTTTTTAAGTGATGTTGTATTATAATTGTTTGATATTTACTGTGCACTTGATATAAGTTATAAAATAAATAAAGAATAAAAAAAAAAAAAAGAATAATAGATGATCTAAAATCCCAGCTTCGAGATGACAATGGCAACATCTATTAGACTTAGAGCGATCTAATTTTTGTAAACGAACAGAGGTCCAAAATGCTCTATGTAACAGAAAAAACAAGTTTGTCTCATAGATGCAGATACTGTACATCTCATCCTCCAAGACCAAATTTGTGGCCATTGAGATGCAGTAATTTGATGCTTAATCTCAATACTCCAAATGTCCCGAAGACCAGTTTTTGTTTTTTTATTCATACCATTGTACGGCCTGGTGTCCCAAGAAGTCCACCTGAAAGCATAAGAACTCCAAACTATATTGATTATTAAGATTTTCCATTCAGGGAACCCTGCCTGAATGGCCTGTTCAGTTGCAACCATCTAAAACTCTGATTTATTAAGAACAAATTTATGTTGCAACTGTGAAAAGTCAAGCAGCTTACCATTAGATATAACATCCTCTAAAATACGTATACCTGCCATTACTTAATACTTCCAGATGATCTTAAATCCGCCAATTTGAATTTTGGAGCTAAGCCATATAGTTTGATTTGTTGATTTATGTATTGAAATAGGTGTTAGGTTATTCACATATCTTAAGGTTTTCTATGTATCCACTAATATTTTGTTTTCTTATATATCGTAGGCATTTTGATACTAAGAACATGGTTTAGTCGCAGAGGAAACATGAGTCGCCATTCCAACCATATCCAATCTGGAATATTTTCAATGGGCTCTGGGAGGACCCAATACATACCTTGGCGCATAATATAGGATTAATGATACCTATAAAAATTGGGAAAATTTACCCCTCCCTCCACAATTGGTCTTTGTAGAGACTCTAAAGCAATTCTAGCATTTTACCCAGCCAAATAAATTTTGTAAGAATACTATTTAACTTTTTGTAGAAAGACCCCTGAAAAAAAAACCTGTTGTCATACCCATTTGATAACAAACCACAGGCAAGATCATCATTTTAACAGTTTGTACTCTCCCCCACCAAGATAAATGTAAAGTATTCCATTGCTCACACATTTCTGTTACCTTCAGTAGTAAGGATTTTTCATTCACCTTCATTGTTTCTTCTAGCGTATTTTTTATCCAAATGCCTCAATACTTTATTCCATCTTCTTCCACATAAAGGGAAACGAGTCAAATAAACCTTTTGTACAATGCACATTAAGTGGAAGAATTTCTGATTTGCTCCAATTTATCTTATATCCTGAAAATTTTCCAAATTTCTCTATCAATTCAAGTAAACATGGAATGGTTGTTTCAGGATTTCTCAAATGAAGCAGTATATCATCTGATAAGCAGAGACTTTATATTCATGTTCTGAATAAGGAATACCCTGGATCTCCTTCACTTGTTGAATAGCTAGCAACAAGGGTTCCAATACAATATCAAAAAGCAAAGGAGACAAGGGACTACCCCCACCCCCTATGGTTATCTTCTGATAATTCGCTTGCCAGGGTCTCCTGCCCATTTGTCATTTTCTTCTTTCTCGGTGCTAACCATACATCTTTCATTTCCCTTCCCTCCCCGGAGGTCTGGCATCTTTCCTTTTTTTCATCTCCATCCCCACAGTTACAGCGATGGACCCCACCATCCCCAGATCCATCATCTCTCCTTTTCTCAACTAACCTTTCATCCAGCATCTCTCCCTCCTTCCCTACCACCCCAGGATCCACCATTTTTCATTTCTCTTCCCAAATACCCTCCTATCCAGTATTTCTATCCACCCACTCTGCACCATCCCTTGTGTCCAACTTCTTTCCCTTTCTGTTCCTTTCCTCCCTCCAACCCATTGTCCACCATCTCTCCCCCTCTCCTCTGTTTTTAGACCAATTATTTCTTCCTCTCCCCCCACCCTCAGTCTGGCATATACATGTCTCTTTGGACCCCTCCTTCCCTCCATGTACTTCTACACCAGTGCCCGCTGCTGACGCTACCCCCCCAAAGGCCTGCATGTTTTCTCCCTTCTTTTTAGCGTCTTCCGGCATCTTGATCTCACCTTCAAAGCAGCCTGCAGAGAATCATTGGTCGACTGTAGCAAACCTAGCAGGCTGCTGTCGACCTCCGCAGCATGTTCCCTCTGCTGCGGTCCCACCCCTCCTCTGATGTACGGGACCATGGCAGAGGGAACGTGCTGTGGAGGCCGACGGCAGTCTACTAGGTTCACTACAGCAATCCGGCGATCCTCTGCAGGCTGCTTTGAAGGTGAGACCGGGAAGCCGGGAGATGATGGACAATGGGATGGAGGGAGGGAAGGAGCAAAGGGCATTTACTTGTGGGCCAAATCTAATTACCCTGCAGGCCAAATTTGGCCCACGAGCCTGAGTTTGGACACAAAAGAGAGATGGGGTATTGGGAAATTCCCCGAAAACAAGTTTAATCTGCTCATATAGCACAGTTACTTACTTTAATAGGTGTTTCTGGGGACACCAGGTAAATAATCTCACATGTGGGTGAAGCCATCCCTGGAGCCTGATACGGAAACTGTCACCAAGTTTTAAGAAACTTCGCAACTGCCCAGACCACACATGTACGAGTGCTTTCCCGCCCAATGTCGGCTTGCAGTTCCTCAGTTCTGTAAGGAAGTTAAGAAGCCAATCAGGAGAGGTGGGAGGGATGTGAGAATATCTGCCTGCTGTCCCTGGATAACACCTGTTACGGTAAGTAACTGTGCTTTATCCTAGGACAAGCAGGCAACATATTCTCACATGTGGGACTCCTTAGCTTAATGAAATGGGATGAAGGGAGAGCTGGCCATTAAGAAGAAAAACATCCTACAATACTACTTGGCCGAAACAACCATCTCATCTTGAAAAGGATTCTAGACAGTAGTGAGATGTGAATGTGTGAATTGAGGACCAAGTAGCTGCTTTGCAAATTTCATCAATGGGAGTTGAACATAAGAAAGCTACTGATGCTGCCATAGCTCGGACTTTGTGTGCTTTTACACGACCCTCGAGCTGCAAGCCCATCCTGAGCATAGCAGAAAGAAATACAGACCTGATTGGAAAGACTACTCTGAAAGGTTTGTAGAGCATTTCAACTTGCTCTCAGCTCTAATAGGTTGATGTGTAATGTTTTCTCTTGAGCAGACCAGCGACTTTGTGTGTGAAGACCATCCAAGTGTGGTCCCCAAGCATACATGGACACATCTGTGGTGAGCACTTTCTTTTTTTTTTTATATATTCTTTATTCAGTTTTAAAACTTCAATTGTGCACAAAAGATGATGCATTTACATAAATTATTATCATTACAGCACAATATACTTAATAGAATAAAGACAACACTTATTTTCTCCCACTCACTTTCCAATTTATAAACACCTCATAAAAATACTTATAATCAACCCTTCTATATTTCTTAACAAATGCCAAAACATATCCCCCTCCCCGGATGTGCATGTTTTCCCCAGTTTATTTAGTTAATGGTTCCCAAATTTAGTTAATGGTTCCAATATTTAGTTAATGGTTCCCAAACTTCCATAAATTTTTTATAATAACCCTTCTGAATGGCCATAAACTTTTCAATTTTAAAGATATAACATAGGGATTCCCACCAGAATGAATAATTTAATCTATCCCAATTTTTCCAATTCTTTAAAATAAGCTAACTAGACTGGTCAGATCCATCCACCACTGACGAAATTGACGAAGAGTTAAGGTGATTGTAATCTTTTGAGAGAAAGGATCAAGAGCCTGAGATCATTGAGATGCTAGTGTCCACTGAGCTGGTCTGAGATAGAGCATGGCAAAGGGGATAACATGGACTATGGATGCCATGTATCCCAATAGCCACATCATGTGTCTGGCCGAAATGGTTTGTAGAACAGAAACTTGCTTGCAAAGCTGTTGAGGTATGAAAGCCCGTAGATGAACAGTGTTGAGAAGGTTTCCTAAGAATTATAGTTTTTGGGATGGCTGAAGTTGAGACTTTGGAAAGCTGACTTTGAACCCTAGTTGTTAAAGAATTGTTATTGTCAACTGTGTTGTGGAAAGTACAGCTTGAGGCGAGGCAGCTTTTATCAGCTATATGGAAATACTTGAAACCTGTGAGTACACAGAATTGCTACTATGACCACTAGGCACTTGGTGAATGCTCTTGGAAAAGCCATGCCGAATGGCAGAACTTTGTATTGAAAGTGTTGGTGAGCTAAGCAAAAACACAGAAACCTCATGTGAGCGGGGTGTATAGATATATGTGTGTAAGCCTCGTTGAGGTCCACAGAGCATAGCCATTTATTTGTTCTAAAAGAGGGTATAGAGTCCCTAGAGATAGCATGCAAAACTTTTCTTTGATTAGATATTTGTTTAAGTCTTGGAGGTCAAGAATTGGTTGAAGGCTTCCTGTCTTCTTTTGAATTAGAAATTACCTGGAGTAGAATCCCTGATTTTTCTGAGAAGGAGGAACTACTTCTATGGCATTTAGTTGAAACAGAGTTTCAATTTCCTGAAAAAGAAGGGACGTCTGTTGTGATGTGAAAGAGGACTCTCTTGGAGTATGATTTGGAGGTATTGTTATGAAATGGAGTAACACTCCTTGATGACCCATGAGTCCATTGTGATGAGAGCCCTATGTTGATGATATAACTGTAGTCAACCTCTTGTGGAAGAGGCTGGAAGGGAGATATTGTGGCCATGCTCCCTAAAAGCACATCAAAAAGATTGAGCTGGCTTTGGAGGAGTTGAAGTTTGGGTCTTTTGAGGTTGCTGCTGCTGCTTTTGTCTCTTCTGTGGTAGCAGTTTGGAAGAGGATGTTGCAGAGTATTGTCTCTTATAAGAATAAGAAGCTGGTTTGGGAGCAGACTTAGATTGTTGACTCTTAATCTTTGATCTATTCAAAGAATTCCAATTCTGCTTATGCTGAGTCAGCTTCTGAGATGCAGCCTCTATTCTGTCACCGAAGAGTTCTTCCCCCCCCAGGCATGGAATGTTGGCTAAATGGTCCTGAAGATTAATATCTATGTCAGAGACTCGTAATAACAAACATGGCCGATGCTCTGGATGATATTTCAAAAGCATCAAATGCTGTCCATGCAATATATTTTCTGGTTTGAGGACGACTGTGAGTGGTCTGTTAAAAATCTACAAGATATGCTGGGTGACTTTAATATCCATTTTGATGATTACAACAATACCATGAGCCAGGATTTTCTCAACTACCTAATGACCTTAATCTTCTCCCACTGATCTCCGATGCTACCCATACAAAGGGACATACACTCGATATGATCTTCATTTCAATTCCTCATAAATCCAGCTTTTTAATTCCTCAGATACTTCAAGTCCCCTTGTCGGATCACTACTTTATCTCTATCACCTGTTGCCTCTCTACCTCCTCTAACTCAATTCCTCCATTAACTATTTCTTCTAGAGACTTCAATAACCTAAAAGAAAAGTTGACTCCACTTTCGCTTCAACTTGATAATGATACTTTTGATTCGGATGATTCAGACAAACAATTAAAGCTCTGGGACAATGCTTGTCGCTCCTTACTTGACAAATTAGCTCCAATTACTATCCATACTATTTCTTCAAAAAAGCAAAAGAATTCCTGGTTTAACTCCTCTCTACTTCTTCTTAAACGCCAATTACACTCCTTGGAATGTAAATGGCATGCAAATCCTACATTATCCAACCTAAATAAATTTAAAGAGCATTCAAAATACTATAAACAATCTATAAACACAGAAAAAAGAAAATACTACAAGAAATGCATCTTTAAAGCAAAAAAATTCTGCAGCCTTATTTTCTACTGTAAAAAAGTTAACACATTTTAAACAAAAACAAACCTACACAAATACCTCTCCTCCCACAGCCCAAAGCTTAGCAAATTTCTTCCAAGAAAAAATCCTCACAATCAGGAAAGATATTAAAAACAAATCCCAAAACTACCACTGTCTGGAGGATGGTATTTCAAAACACCTGTGCTCAACTTTTTCACATTTTTCTCTACCTTCTTTAAATGATATCCTGTGCTTCATGCACTCACTAAATCCTAAAGGATCAAGCTGTGACATAGTTCCTCCATTCATCCTGAAACAATACTTCTCTATTTTTGGTCCATTTATACTGAAACTAATACACAAGTCTTGTTTCAGCAACCATGCCTGCATCTTGGAAACATTCTATTATATACCCCAACATCAGTAATCAAGAGTGCTCCAATTATAGACCAATCTCAACCCTTCCTTTTCTCGAAAAGTTACAGAAAAAATTATATTTAATCAAATTTCAGACTATTTTGACAAAACCCAAGCTTTCCATCCCAATCAAACTGGCTTTTGGAAAAATCATCAACAGAGCATGCACTAATAGGTTTAACTACAACCGTACAATATTTTTTTGATCAGCATAAATCAGTTATTCTCATTTCATTAGACCTTTCAGCTGCATTCGATACTGTAGATCAGGGGTGTCAAAGTCCCTCCTCGAGGGCCGGAATCCAGTCGGGTTTTCTGGATTTCCCCAATGAATATGCATTGAAAGCAGTGCATGCAAATAGATCTCATGCAGATTCATTGGGGAAATCCTGAAAACCCGACTGGATTCTGGCCCTCGAGGACCGACTTTGACACCTGTGCTGTAGATCATCGACTCCTGCTTCTAAGACTAGCAGAGGTAGGAATCTCTGAACAGGTTCTTGAATGGTTTATTTCTTATTTCACTAACCGTACCTCCATTGTCTCGTTCAATAATTCTACATCATCAATTATCCAAAATAGTTTTGGCATCCCCCAAGGATCATACTGTCACCTTTACTCTTCAATATCTATTTGGCCCCCCTGTTGACATTCTGCCAATCTATTAGCCTTACTGCTTACGTGTACACAGATGATATCCAGATTATTTACCTTATCGATGCTTCCAATTCTGTCAATATTAGTTTATTCAATTCTAAATTAGACAAAATAATTCAATGGCTTCATGAAACATGCTGTCTCTTAGCTTATCAAAAACTAAATGTATGCTATTCCCATGGAAATAAGACTTACAATTCATATCTTTTATCGCCATAAATGATACCCCCATTATATCTGTAAATGCTATTAAAATCCTAGGAGTAATTATAGATAGCAAACTGACTTACCGTCAACAAATCAGCTCAGTAGTAAAAAACTGTTTCATTAGACTTAGGATGATAAGATCTCTTGCAAACGTTCTGGACCCCAATCCCTCAACATTCTTATTCACTCTCTTATTATATCCAAACTTGACTACTGCAATACATTATATAAAGGTATCTGCCAAAAAGATATCCGCCGGTTACAACTAATACAGAACACTGCCATAAAATTATTACTAATAGGAAGAAATTTGACCATGTACTCCTCTGCTTAAAAGTGTGCATTGGCTACCAACCCCACATCAAATTTTATATAAAATAGCCATTCTTTCCTTCAAGTCACAAAACATTAATGAATCGGCCTTTATTCACAAGCTCCTTATTCCACACAAACCTTTAAAAGTCCTAAGATCCTCATCTCAACATCTTCTTTATACACCATCCCTGAAAATCATCAGCTCGCGTCGAGCCACTTCATTTGCAATTACAGCACCTACAATATGGAATTCCTTTCCACTTAATATTAGGGCAGAAAAAAACTTAGATAAATTTAAGGGAAATCTAAAAAGCTACCTCTTCCAAGATGCTTACAACTGCTGAATAGACTTAGAAATATACAAGGCTATTAAATAATCTTCATTCTCATGCTTTCCCATTGTAGTTTACCCTTTACGTTTTCTTTACTTTTAAATTGTAGTTCCCCCAACTTTCCTATCGTTTCACATTTGTGATGTATTTTTTATTTGGTATTTATATGTTTAGTGTTTTCCCCTTATTTTAATACAATTTGTAAAACCCTTAGAAATCTTGATTTGCATTTTATCAAAAATTTAAATAAACTTGGAAATGGACATACTATTCAAAGTCAGCCAACTTCTTTACAAAATGTTTAAAATAGAATGACATGTAGAAGTTGTAATTAAGCACTCTATTGGCCAACATAGAGTTATAGTTGAGACATATGTCCATAGTACAACCCTCGCATGCAGAAGCATAAATTCTTGTACTGGAGGATTTTTAATGACTCCACAAACAACAATTTGTGTTGTAATTATGGTTTATCAAATTCAGGACAATAAATTATTCTGTAGAGTGAAATCAATTTTTCTTGGGGCTGCAGTAACAGAAAGAGGAGTTTCCCAGTCTTGAAAGAGGGCCTCCTTAAGAAGATTATGCAATGGTAACTTGAGAAGTTCTTTAGGAGGTTTGTCTAAGGCATCAAGGAAAATGCATCCAGACAATAATGAGACATAAAGGTATGAACTGAGGACCAAGTAGCAGCCTTGCAGATTTCCTCAATAGGTGTAGATCTGAGGAAATCCACAGATTCTGCCATAGCTCTAACCTTATGGGCTGTGACAGAACCCTCCAGTGCCAGTCTGGTCTGAGCGTAACAGAACGAGATGCAGGCCGCAAGCCAGTTGGAAATCGTTCGTTTAGAAACAGGATGACCCAACTTATTGGGATCAAATGATAGAAAAAGTTGGGGAGATGATCTGTGAGGCTTGGTGCACTCTAAATAGTAAGCTAAAGCACGTTTACAGTCCAAAGTATGCAAAGTCTGTTCTCCGGGATGAGAATGAGGTTTAGGAAAAAAATACAGGTAAAACGATGAATTGGTTAATGTGAAAGTCAGAAACAACTTTAGATAGAAACTTAGGATGGGTACGCAGAACCACCTTATCATGATGAAAAATAGTGAAAGGCGGGTCTGTAACTAGTGCATGCAACTCACTGACCCTCCTGGCAGAGGTGAAAGCAATAAGAAAAACCACTTTCTAAGTGAGGAATTTTAAATGAGTTGTGGCCATTGGTTCAAATGGAGATTTCATCAAAGAAGACAGGACTACATTAAGGTCCCAAATAACAGGAGGAGGCTTAAGAGGTGGTTTCACATTAAAAAGTCCCCTCATAAATCTAGAAACTAAAGGATGAGCAGTGAGGGATTTACCCTGAATTTGCTCATGAAAGGCATTAATCGCGCTTAGATGAACTCTGATGGAAGTAGATTTAAGACCAGAATTAGACAAGGATAATAGATAATCCAACACCAATTCTACAGGTAAAGAAGTTGGATTATAACGATGAAGTGAACACCAGGAAGAAAACCGAGTCCTCTTTTGTTGATAACATTGCAGAGTGGCTGGCTTCCTGGAAGCCTCAATAATTTGACGAACATGTTGAGACATAAATGTTTGAGTCGAGCTCAGCCCTAGAGAAACCAAGCTATCAGGTGTAGAGATTGGAGGTTGGGATGTAGAAGAGATTGCTGATTCTGAGTAAGCAGAGTAGGAGACACTAGAAGAAGTATGGGATCTCTGGCACTGAGTTGTAGAAGAAGGGAGAACCAATGTTGCCTGGGCCATCGTGGAGCAATGAGAATCATGGTGGCTGTTTCCCTTTTGAGTTTGAATAGAGTTCTCAATATGAGAGGTAGAGGAGGAAAGGCATAGAGAAACCGATCTGTCCATTGTAGGAGAAATGCATCTGCTGCCAGACGTTGAGGGGAGTATAGCTTGGAGCAAAATTGGGGTAACTGCTGATTGTGAGGAGCCACAAAGAGGTCCACCTGAGGAGTGCCCCATTGTGCAAATATGGACTGAAGAACTACAGGATCTAGCGTCCATTCATGAGGTTGAAGAATTCTGCTGAGGTTGTCTGCCAATGAATTCTGATCGCCCTGAATATAGATCGCTTTTAAGAACAGATTGCGAGCTGTCGCCCAAGACCAAATCTTTTGGGCTTCCTGACACAACAGAAACTAGCCCGTCCCTCCTTGTTTGTTGATGTAATACATTGCTACTTAATTGTCTGTGCAAAGAAGAAGTACTTGTGGACAAAGAAGATGCTGAAACGCCTTGAGTGCATAAAACATCGCCCTGAGTTCTAGGAAATTGATGTGATGTTTTCATTCCTGAACAGTCCAAAGGCCCTGAGTTTGCAAATGGTTCATGTGTGCTCCCCAGGCATATGGGGAAGCATCTGTGGTAATAATCATGTGATGAGGCGTCAGGTGAAATAGAAGACCTCTGGAAAGATTGGTTGAGGTCAACCACCATTGCAGAGATTGCCAAAGAGACGATGTCACAGATTTGTGTCGTAAACAATGGTCTGTCGCCTGGGACCACTGAGTGGCTAAGGTCCACTGAGGAATACATAGGTGAAGACGTGCCAGTGGGGTCACATGTACTGTCGAGGCCATATGGCCTAACAGAACCATCATCTGTCTGGCCGAGATGGTATTTAGTTGTAACACCCGCTGACAGAGATGGAGGATAGTCTGAAGACGGTTGAGTGGAAGGAACGCTCTCATGAGATTGGTGTCTAGAATCGCTCCTATGAACTGAAGTTGTTGAGTGGGAATGAGATGCAACTTCGGAAAATTGATCACAAAACCCAGAATTTGAAGAAAATAAATGGTCTGACTTGTGGCTTGAGCTATTTCTTGAGACGAAGGATCTTTGATCAATCAATCGTCTAGATAAGAAAAAACCTGGAGACTGTGAGACCGTAGAAAAGCAACTACCACAACTAGGGACTTTGTGAATACCCTGGGAGAAGATGCTAGACCGAAGGGAAGAACCTTGTATTGGCAATGACAGTGATTGATTAGAAACCTGAGATATCGTCTGGAATTTAGGTGAACAGGGATATGAGTATATGTTTCTTTGAGATCTAGGGAACATAGCCAGTCTTCGTGATTGAGAAGAGGATAAAGCGTGGCCAAGGAGAGCATTCTGAATTTTTCCTTGACCAAATATTTGTTGAGATCTCTGAGATCTAAAATGGGCCTGAGATCTCCGGTCTTTTTGGGGATTAGAAAGTACCGGGAATAAAATCCTTTTCCTCTCTGTGCTAAAGGAACTTTCTCGATAGCATTTAGAAGAAGAGATTGTACCTCCCGTACCAAAAGGGAGGTCTGATCTGGGTTTAAAGCAGACTCTTTTGGAGGGCTGTCTGATGGAAGAGTCTGAAAATTTAGGGAGTAACCGTGATGAATGATAGTGAGAACCCAATTGTCTGAGGTGATAAGCTCCCACCGTTTGAGAAAAAATTGAAGACGTCCGCCTATGGGCTGGGGAAGAGGAGACGAACTCGGAAGACTGGTTATGTTCTATAGAAACATGTCAAAACGGTTGAGCAGCTTTAGATTAAGCAGCTGGTTTAACTGGTTGTTATTGCTGTTGACGACCCTGTTGCTGCTGTTGTTGTCTTTGCCTACGAGGCTGAAAGCGAGGAGTTTGAAGAGGACGAGCAGTATAACGCCTCTGATAAGAACACTTGTTTAAAAGAACGAGAAGGTGGAGGTTTCTTTTTATTCTTAATTAAAGTATCCCATCTAGTCTCATGGGCTGATAATTTCTGGGTAGTGGTATCTAGAGATTCACCAAAAAGTTCATCTCCTAGGCAAGGTGCACTGGCTAATCGGTCCTGGTGATTCACATCTAGCTCAGACACCCTAAGCCAGGCTAAGCGTCTCATGGCAACAGCCATAGCAGTGGCTCTGGAAGTTAGTTCAAAAGTGTCATATATAGAACATACCAAAAATTTTCTAAGTTGAAACAAACTAGAAGTATATTGTTGCAATAGAGGGATCTTATGCTCAGGAAGATATTTTTGAAGCGAAGAAACCTGCTGAATTAAATGTTTAAGATATAATGAAAAATGAAATGCATAATTACCAGAACGATTGGCTAACATAGCATTTTGGTATAAATGTTTACCAAACTTATCAATGGCCTTCCCTTCTCTGCCAGGAGGGACATAAGCATATACACTAGCTCCTGCAGATTTTTTTAAAGTAGACTCAACTAAAAGAGATTCATGAGGAAGTTGAGGTTTGTCAAATCCTGGAATAGGAATAACTTTATAATGTGCATCCAGCTTACGTGGAGCTCCAGGAATTGTCAAAGGAGTTTCTAGATTTTTATAGAAAGTTTCCCTCAGAATGTCATGAAGGGGTAACTTTAGAAACTCTTTGGGAGGTTGATCAAAGTCTAAAGCATCTAAAAATGCTTTTGACTTCTTTGAATAAGATTGCAATGGGATAGAGTGTCTCAGACATTTCTCTCAAAAATTTAGAGAAAGAAGTTTGTTCTGGTTTACTAACAGGTTCTTGTAAGGATGGATCTTTATCAGAAGATATTTCATCCTCTGAAACCAGAGGATCTTCAGAATCATCCCAGAGATCTGGATCCCGCACCGGAGGTAAACGATCCCGAGACTCTGGTGTCGAGGATTCAAAGTGAGCAGACTTTCTGAGTGACTTACCCGACCGTACCGAACCGGTACCAGGAGAAGTGTGTGAAGACGGGTGCCGGGAAGAATCTAACATCGGCACGGGAGCAGTGGATACTGAAGCAATCCTATGAGATGAAACAACCCTAGGAGTAGGTTCCACAAAATGAGACTCTGATACCCTCGGTTCTACCGATAATTCTGGCATGGACATCGAAGAGGTAGAATGATGCGGAGCCGAAAGTGCCGCAGCTGATAAAATAGGCTCAACAGCAATCGGCATCGCAGGCTCAGACCGGACCGGCACTGAAACGGTCAGTGTCAAGAGTGCAGGAAACAGTTGTTGTAACTGTTCTTTTAATTGGACTTGCAATATAGCTGCAATGCAATCGTCCAATGAAGGCACCGGTACCACTCGTTTCTTGGAAGGTACCTTCGGTGCTCCTCTGCGCTCCGGAGATGAGGAGGCTGATGATGAGGCACTCACCTCAATGGGAGCCGAGCGTTTCCGAGGACGCCTCGAGGTCTGCAGGACTTGGCTCACTGCTGGTTCAACCTGAGGGCCCGCAGGGATAGGGGAAGGCTTCTTAGTCAGCTTACCTGCTGGGAGCGACACCGAAGAAGATCCATGCGGTGCTGATTGTGATGGCGCCGATTTCGATGCGGCAGTCAACGTCGGGGCAGATGTCGACGCACTTTCCATCTCGATTCCGAAAAGTAACCGTTGCTGAAGTTGACGGTTTTTTAACGTACATTTTTGGAGAGAAGCACAACGGTTACAAGAAGAAGCCCTATGATCAGGACCCAAACACTGGAGACACCAATTGTGAGGGTCTGTTTGAGAAATAGGGCATGCACACCGCTGACACTTCTTAAAACCCGATTGAGGGGGCATGAAGGGAAAAACGGCTGCCGCAAAATCGAAAGAGGAGGATTCGATGTTGCCAACAGGCCCCGCCGGGCCCGGCCGAATAATAACTAAAAAAACCCCAAGAATCTTTTATTTTTTACTAAAATAAAAAGAATAAATGAAGAACAGAAGAAAAACTAGAAAAATAACGCGTCGAGCGGGAAGGCAAGAAAAATTTCAACAGCTGTTGAAAAACGCGACTTCTTAGCTCCGCGGAAACTAAGAAACTGGAGACCGCGTGCCTACGTCGGGTGGGAGGGCACTCGCGCATGTGCGGTGCAGCATATCTAGAACTTTCTAAGTTCTTAGAGTGCAATCATTCTAAAATTGTCCGTACTGGGCTCTGTCGGTGCTGTCACCCATTAGTTAAGAATATGCTGCCTGCTTGTCCTGGGATAATGATAATTAACATTTTCTCAGTGTACAGTGTGCTTTGTGTTTTTTAAAAATTCTATTTTTGGTAGATCATTTTGACTTGGTCATTTTAAAAGTAGCTCACAAGCCCAAAAAGTGTGGGCACCCCTGCCTTACAGTCTGCAATCTCCTGCAGCCAGAGCTGTCTCCTCCAAGGTGATCCCCTCTGCAGCACGAAAATAAATCACACATATTAGAGGAAAAAATAAACATGAGCAGAAAAGACTAGCTCCTACGGTCTTGCATGTAGGAAGACAACTGGAAGTTGGAGGATAGTCTAGAGGTAAGAGAGGAGGAACAAAATGTTATGCTAATGAGGCATCTTACAAGAGATCTCCCAAGATGGGATTGACTATCCAATTGTTCAGTCAGAATGGGATTGTATGAGAAGCTTCCATTTGAATTAGAAACTCAAGAAGTCTATTCACTTTCCTTTGCAGTACATACGTTTTTTCAGGTTTGCTAATTCTTCACATAAGTAGACTTACCACACTCTTCTATGAAACCGCAGTAGTGGTTTCTACCGCGGGGAGCCACGCGGAATGGCCCGCGCTGCTCCTGATGCTCATAGGAACTCAATGAGCGTCGGAAGCAGCGCGGCTCCCTGTGCAAGAAACCGCTAGTGCGGTTTCGTAGAAGAGGGAGTTAGTTTTAATTTAATGTCTTTATTATATTTTGATTTCACAAACATTCAAACACATTTTAAACAGCAATGCTACTGGTATTTTTCAATCAAAATCCTATTTTTTTTAATTTGTTTTATGTCAGTTGGTTCTTTCATTGCCTATTTTTGCCCCAGTAAAGTTTTTCATTTTGCCAAATATTTTTAAAACGTTCCTTCCCGGAAATAATGTGCCATCATTAAAAAAAAAAAAATATATATATATATATATTTATTCTTATGTCATTATATCCACTGGCTATTGGTATCAGTTTTGATCCATTAACTAATTTATTCTCATATTTCTACAAATGTTCAAAATAAAGCACAGTTCAATGGAAGGGGTACTGCTTTTGGTTTCTAAATCAGGTATCAAAATACCTTAAGCAATGCTAAAGAACAAAAAGGTTAGGATCTAGTGTTTGTTTCTTATATCATTAACATCAGACCACTCAAATTTTGTGAGCCCTAATCTATTTGTTCTAATAGTATCCAATTGGTAATGTTTGGGAATATGCTTCACAGACCTATCACCAGAGATGTTATTTTTGAAATGCCTTAATGGACAACTAAGCCAAAGTCGAAAACATTTGCTTTATATCAAACTAAGCTGTTTCCATAGATATTTAAAATAAGCCAATCTAGAAATGGTTTTACATGGAAACAATGTTTTCTTTGTTAATTGTTAATAACATTCTTTTATCTTCACCAACTATAATTACTAAACAAAATTAATTCACAGACTTATTAAATCATTGAATTTTCTCTTTATCTTAACAAAGGGATTAGAAGTCCTTAAAGACCTGTGGGTTGCTGAGTGTATGTATGAGATAAAATTTGTAATGAAGTAAAGTTTAAAAACCTGTTGCCATGAGCCAAAAATACTTGATGTGAAAGCCAAAGATTTAGGGGAGACAGGGGAAGAAGTGATTTGATCCCCTGATCTGCGTCTTCGACGCCCAGTACCCACACCACTGGTATAATGCATCCAAGTACCAATATACTCTGGGCTAGACACACTCAGGGGGCTCTCTTCCTGGAAATGAGAAAGGGGGCAAAAAAAAAACAGCAAAGCATGGAAAGTTAGATACAGAACCATCTGACCAAAAATAAATAAATAAATAAATAAAATTACAGTTTGTTGCACCCTTATATATACTGCATTAAAACTGCTGAGTCAAAGAGCATCTATTTAAAGAGGGGCGTGACCTGTACGCCTCATTTTTTCAATGGCAAATTATCTAAATGGAAAACTAATAATGGCAGTTATCAAATCACAACTATGCCCACATGGAGAACAGAATTTATGGGGAAATACTTAAAGTACAATACACAGAGCTTACCTCATATTTTTTATGTAATAAACTATCTGCTTTTTAAAGTTTTCAAGTTTATTAATATACAATATATGATTTTTAGGTTAAATTCACAATTTTCTGACTTCAAGCACTGCTACCAGTGATGCCTCCATTTAAAACATGATACTGGAAGTAATCATTTGATGGGGGGAGTGTTTCCCCAGAAATATCTTTTGTGCCTGGGAAATGTGTAATATATCCTTGAATACGTGAATATAGCTTCATGTAATTGTAGGTCTCACTGCATAGGCCTCCTTGCAGAATAACAGCATTTAAAAACCTAAGTTAAGGCACCTAAATTACATTCTTTTGAAACAACTGTTCCAGGCATTAGAAGCTTAAACTGTTACACAGCTGAAAAAGCACTAATATTCTATATATGACAGAACAGGAAGGCATGACAAAAATGAAAGCAATTATAAAATGTTTGCATACACTCCGTTCATTACTTCCCCTACTTACATGTAGAAGGAATTCTGCAAGGCCAGCAGTTCTCAATTTGTTTTTTCATTTGACTGCATCCAGAATAAAGAATGTAAATTAAACTAAAGTTGTCTGTCTATAACAGGTACTAACAGAGGATTAATGAGGCACACAATTCTGCTCATCTCTACACCAGTTGACCATGAGTTTTAAATTAAGTGAAGTGACAGAGGAGTTCTGGTTGCAAGAAGGGCCATTCCCACTCAGAAATTGCATATTAGTTTTGAACTTGGGGCTAGATGCACTAAAGTCAGTCAGTAATAACAACTGGATCGCTGTTGGCCGATTTTCTGGCTGATTGTGGAACAGCGATTGATGCACTACCAAGTTTGCATGCAAACCCGACAGATCAATCACTCAGTGAGCATTTGACACATGCGCAGAGCCTTAGCAGTGACAAGGGAAGCAGCCTCCTGTCACTGCTATTAGGGCTTCTTCTTCTTTTTTTTTTTTTTTTTTTTTTTAATATTACACATGCAAAATTTGCCCCATTAAAACAAAACAAACAAAACAAAAACCAAGCCCCTGCACTGATGGCCCTCCCCAATGACCCCCCCCCTAAAAAAAGAACCGGCACCACAAAAGTAGTACCTCAAATAGCTAGGGTGGGTTTGCTGCGCCGACCGAGGATCCGAAAGCTGAGTTCTGTCTTGCAGCAACATGCACTCTGTAGACTTGGCAAACATGTGAAGAGAAGACTACGTTGCTGCCCTACAAATCCTCTAGCTTCAGCCTATGAAGAAGCCACACTGCTGGTAGCATACACCTTGACGGAAACAGGGGACTACTTCCCAAAAAGAATTTAGGCTGAAGAAATAGCCCTGTGGATCCATCCGGAAATCATGGCCTTGGAAGCGGGAGCACCCCGCTTAACAGAATGAGTCAGCACAAACAGATGGTCAGAGAGGCAAAACTCGTTAGTGACCTCCAGATAACAAACAAGAACTCTTCGCATATCCAGTTTCTTCAACAGCTGAAAGACAGGCAAATGCACTTCCTGATTTACATGGAAGGCCAAAACCACTTTCAGCAGAAAGGAAGGAACCGTCTGAAGGGAAACCCCTGCCTCTGAAATCTGGAGAAAAGGGTCTTGGCAAGACAAAGCCTGCAGTTCCAACACATGACGCGCCAAAGTAATGGCAACCAGAAAAATGGTCTTTAGCATCAAGTTCAAAAGGGAAGCATCTCGAAGGGGCTCAAAAGGAGCCTTGGTGAGGCTAGACAACACCAGGTTAACATTCCAGGCATAGAAAGTATGTTTAACCGGCGGTTTAACATGAAGAGCCTCCTTCAAGAACCGAGCAACATCAGGATGAGACACCAAAGAGGATCAACGGTCCCCAGATCTAAAACAAAAAAGCCCAGCCACTTGGACCCAAAGAAAAGCCACAGTAAGGCCCTTATCCAAACTAGCGAGATCGGAACTGAATACGAATCCACATGGCCTTAGGCGCACCAACGTTGGAAGGTCTTCCATGACTTAGCATAAGCCGACACTGAGGACTTCTTACACTTGAGAACAGTATCAACAACCAGTGCAGAACACCTTTATGCTCTAAGGCTGCACGCTTAAGAGTCATGCCATAACAGTAAAGTGACCCGGATCCTCCAAGGCCATTGGCCCCTGCATGAGAAGGTCCGGATAGGCGCTCAGTCGAAGACAGCGACCCACGTAGAGATGCAACAGATCTGTGTACTACAGTCTGCGAGGCCAATATGGAACCACCAGAATGATGCAGCCTGGATGAGTCACGATCCTCCGGATGACCCAGCTGATTATTGGCCAAGGAAGAAAAACATACAGGAGAATCTCCTGAGGCTACGGCTGCACCAGAGCATTGAGACCCTCGCTTCAAGGCTCAGATCTATGATGAAGAAGCAACCACTTTCTTGTTTTCTGCTGTTTCCATGAGGTCAAAAGCGAGGCCGCCCCCAGTGCTCCAAAATTGCTTGAGCATATTGTTGCCAGAAGCTCTGTGAGAATCTCTGCGACGTGGCATTCGCATATGGTCTGGAGTGCCGTGAGCCAAGAAAATTAGACGGACCAGAACCCCTAGAGGATCTGGGTCTACTATCAGGTGGGGGCGATGGTCCATCACAGAATCCATGAGGTCGTCCAAGCCTTTGCCAAACAACAATTATCCCTTAAAAGACAGCCTAGCTAATGTCACCTTGGAAGTGGAATCACCAGCCCACTGTCTGACCCAGAGAATTCTGCAGGTTGAAATGGAGTACGCCGACACCTTTGCCAAAACTCTCATGAGTTCATATAAGGCATCTGCCATATAATCCGTTCCAGCCATCAGCAGTTGAGGAGGGGGATCCACCACTTCACTCTCCAGTGTGCGTAGCCGAGAGAGAAAGGTGCGTGCAACAAAATACGTTGCCATAGCAGCTTTGATACCTAAAGTAGCTGCATCAAACATTTTCTGAGGACCAAATCCACATGGTGGCCTTGCATATCCTTAAATACCACACCCCTCTCACTGGGGAGAGAGGTGAACTTTGTCACCTGCACCACCAAAGAATCTACACTGGGCTGACCTAAAAGCTGCTGACACTCCTGTGCCAGAGGACACAAGTGTGACATAGCTCTAGCACTTTTCAGAGCACTCTCCAAAAAGTCAAACTGCTCCGAGACCAGAAAGCTCATATCCATGTACCAGGGAAAAGTTGCAGACTGTGAGCGCACACTACAAAGCCAGGGGGAAGAAGGGGATAGAGCTGGCTGAGTGACTAAGTTAAATTCCTGCAAAGTCTCAGCAAAAATGTCCGTCAGAGTTGAAAACTTAAATAAGCACAACACCATAGCATCATCACCAGGATCCAACGACCCCGAAGGATTCACAGATTCAGCACCCAATCCTGCATCCCCCGGTCCAGGAAGCGCTGTTCCAGCAAACAAGGGATCAGTAAGGTAAAGATCAATATCTGGGTCCCTCAGATCAGGATCAGGCAGCAAAACAGCCGCAGCAGGCTGAGACGAGGATGTGCCCAAAGGCACTATGCCACTAATAGGACACTGCGGAGGGGGATTGAGACTGCTCAGGGGAAGAACACTTGTTTTGAAACTCTGACCACAAAAATCTCATGAATTTAGAAAAGGTGTCCGTTTCTTAGGTTATGGAGGGTCCATTTCTTAGATTGTGGAGGGTCCATAGCCTGGCTGACTGAGAAAACATCCGTTCTGAGCACCGAAAGCAGTATTGGCTGCCCCATTGTGCTAGCTGAGTATTTTATCACATACTTCAAAGGGGAAGAAACTATGCTGGATGCCACAGCCCCCCCCCAGCTGCGCCACATGGCATGTGGCAAAAAGAAACTCTAAAAGCGCTAAATTTGTGCAATCCTGACAAGAATCCATATGAAGAGAGCCCAAGGACGCCATCCCAGAAGTTTTCTAGGCAAAATTTGAAGTTTTGAGGAAGCAGAGAAAATTGAAGAAAAAAGAGAGCGTTAAAATCCTAGATGGCCACCAGTACAAAATTCACGCCCAAAATGCAATATTTTTCACACTTCCCAAACTCTAAAAAGTCAATTCTAAGATTTTTCAGGAGAGAGAACACAGGGGAACACCTGGGAACATCTGGAAACACTCCACTTTTCCAACCTCCCTCAATGTCTCTCACAAGCTGTCAGCCTGTACTCATTGTGACAGACAGGATCCATGCAGCAAACTAGTGCTGCCTGATTCACCAATTCAAATCGATTCACTTGTTTTCTTAAAAAATCAGACCTGCCGATTCAGTGACCAATCTCCTCCACGCATACTATAGGGCCTCCTAAAGCAGCGCTCTGGCAGTGAAAAGTCTGTCCTAAGCACTGACTCTTGATGGATGTCCCCTGCCACTCCTACTTTAGGAGGACTGATGTCAGAGCTCACAGTGATGGTGGAGGTGGGGAGGGGTGTCGATCATGAACTGCTGCATAGGGGCATAGGTGCCAACTCTGTGGGTACCCCACGTCACCATCAGCCCCACGGCTTTAGGGGGGCTCCCTGAAGGCCAACATGTTTTCCCCTTCTCTCCACCATTTCCGACTTCTCTGTGGCCTCCTATTCTCATTTTAAAAACTAATTAAAGCTTGCAGAGTAGAGTGCTGCCCGATTTACATTTCGAATCGATTCACTTCGGGTGAATCGATTCGAATCGATTTGTATTTACAAAAAATCAGCTTCAATGATTCAGGGCCCAACCCTCCTCCCTGTGCCTTCAATCTCCTAAAGCAGGATCGGCAGCACTGCCTCTTGCTGGCTGTCCACTGCTGCTCCTGCTTTAGAGGGCGAGGGTCAGTCGGGAAGTACAGTGTCCTCAGGCTTCCCCCCTGGCCTTACAGTCTTACTTTTACTTAATTACAGCAGGGGAGCAGCCTGTAGAGCGGATTGCTGGTGCTGTAGGGATCCTTGCAGGCTACTGTCGTCCTCAGGAGCTAATTAAATCTGCCACGATCCTGCCCATGACGTCAGAGGAGAGGCAGGCCTGCAGCAGAGGGAATGTGCTCCTGCTGACAACGGCAGCCTGCAAAGATCGCTAAAGCACTGGCGATGCTCTCTGCAGGCTACTCCGCTATTGTAATTAAGTAAAGGTAAGACCGAGAGGCCGGGGGGGAACATGCAGGCTTTCGGCGGGGGGGGGGGGGGGCCTTGGTGTAGAAGTACATGGAGGGAGGGAAAGGGGGGTTCAAAGACATGTGCATATGCTGGATTGGGGGAGGGGAAGAAATAATGGGTTTGAAAACAGAGGAGAGAGAGAGAGATGGTTGACAATACTGGATAGGATAGGAGGGGATTTGGGAAGAAAAAAGGAAAGATGGTGGATCCTGGGGTAGTAGGGAAGGAGAGAGAGATGCTGAATGAAAGGGTAGTTAAGAAAAGGAGAGATGGTAGATCTGGGGATGGTGGGGTCCATCACTGCAGCTGCGGGGATGGAGACAAAAAAAGGGAAAGATACCAGACCTCTGGGGGATGGAAGGGAAACAGAAGGGGAGGACAGAGATGGAAGATGTATGGTTTAGCACCGAGAAGGAAGAAACGACAAATGGGCAGGAGACCCTGGCAAGCAAGTTATCAGAAGATAGCCAGAATCTGGGACCAACATGATTTGAATAATGACCAGACAACAAAAAGTAGAAAAACTAATTTTATTTTCTGTTTTGTGATTACAATATGTCAGATTTGAAATGTGTATCCTGCCAGAGCTGGTGTTAGACAGCAAGCGTGAACTAGGACCTATAAGAGAGAGGAAAAGTCTTTTTTGTTTATTTTGTTTACACCACAGCGCCAGTGTGGGTAGGAGAGGGCAAAGGGGGTGAAGAGGCTGTAAATGGGGTGAAGAGGCTATACACTTCTCCCTCCGTATACACGAAAATTTTGAAAAAATGTGAAAAACCTTTAGGGCTGACCAACCCACCCTGCCTCCCTCCTGTGTTCCGGACCTTCCCAGACCTTACTTGGTGGTCTAGCGGTGATGCAAGGCAGGAACAATCTTCTTATACTCCAGGTGATAAAGGCCAGCAGCGTGACGGATTTTAAGAAAAAATGGGATACTCACGTGGGATCTTTAAGGGAGTAAATTCAGGGGAGGGGATACCTGGAATGGGCAGACTTGGTGGGCTATAGCCCTTTTCTGCCGCTTTTTTCTATGTTTCTATACTCCTGCCCCATGCAGAGCCGTTATCAAAAATGGCTGCCGTGAGTTCCTGTTGTAGTCTCATGAGACCACGGGAACTCACAGCAGCCATTTTTCATGACAGCTCTGCACGGGGCAGGAGTGTAGGAAAATTGCGCCTGTCCCACGTCACCGCTAGACCACCAGGTAAGGTGTGGGAAGGTCTGGGACGCAGTGATTCACCCATAAAAACTAGGTACTAAACAAGCGGATTCGGAGGGAGAAGTATAAAATAAACCCACTAGGATGTTTGAAATAAACACCCAACTGGGCAGAAAAATTGAATCGAATCGAAATTTTTTTTCCTGAATCGGGCTGCACTACTGAAGAGGATTGCTGGTACTTGAGCAATTCTAGCAGACTGCCATCAGCCTCCACTACATGTTCTCTCTACCGCGGTCCATTCCAGACCAACACAGGATGTCACATCAGAGGAGACGTGTGGCAGAGGCTGACAGCAGCCTGCTAGATTTCCTATAGCCCTGGCGATCCCCTGCAGGCCGTAATTAGTTTTTAAAGTGAGACCAGGAGGCCAGGGGGACGATGGTGGAGAGAAGGGGGAAAACATGCCGGCTTTAGGGGATCCCCCTGGTATAGCTATTAGAACTACACAGAGGGAGTGAGGGGGTTCAAAGAGAAGGGCACATGCCAGACTGAGGGAGAGGGGAAGGGGAAGAAATAATGGGTCTGAAAACAGAGGAGAGGGAGAGAGATTGTGGACAATGGGATGGAGGGAGGGAAGGGATGGAGGGAAAAGAAAGGGAGAGAAATTGGACCCAAGGAGTGGTGTGAAGGGAGGGGGGATAGAAATACTGGATAGGAAGGTAGTTGGGAAGAGAAAGAGAGAGATGGTAAACCCCGGGGGGGGGGAGGAGGGAAAGATACTGGATGAAAGGGTAGTTGAGAAAAGTAGAGATGGTGGATCTGGGAATGGTGGGATCCATTGCTGCAGCCACTCTTTCATTCTTTTGGCTGCTGGCAACATGAGTGAAATAAACAAGCTGCCTTCTGTGGATGGAAGCCTTCCCTCTGCTACTGCTTCCTGATCCTGTTTAGACATGAAGTAGTAGCCCAAGGAAAGCTTCACTTATACTGCCAGTGGCCCGAAGAGCACAAGTTTACTGTTTTTTCTGATCCCATGGAGGAGAGGAATGGAGGGAGGGGGGGGGGTCGCTGTAGGACCACGGTGGGGTGGGGGGGTCATTAGAGAAATGCTGGACTGCAGGAATGGAGATGAAAAAAAAGGGAAAGATGTCAGACCTCCGGTGAGAGAAGGAAAATGGAAGGGGAGGACAGAGATGGAAGATGGATGGTGAGCATGGAGAAAGAAGAAAACGTCAAATGGGTAGGAGACCCTGACAAGCGAGTTAACAGAAGACAAACAGAAACCAAGAGCCTGGGACCAACTTGATTTGAATAATGACCAGACAACAAAAGGTACAAAAAAATAATTTTATTTTCTGCTTTGTGACTACAATATGTCAGATTTGAAATGTGTATCCTGTCAAGAGCTGGTGTTAGACAGCGAGCATGAGCTAGTACCTAACAGAATGAGGAAAAATCTTTTTTGTTTTGTTTACATCACAGTGCCAGCATGGGTAGGGGAGAGCAAAGGGGGTGGGGTAGGTGAAGAAAATACAAAATAAACCCGCCAGGATGTTTGGAAACAAATAAACACCCAATTGGGCAGGAAAAGTGAGTCAAATAAAAAAAATCTATTCAATAGGCTGAATCGAATCAAATTTTTTTCCCCTGGCCTCCCTACTACTGCAAATCTGCTTTCAGCTCTCTCACAGTAGATGGATGAGGAAATTCACTGCCACAATGCTTGGGATGTTTCTGCAAAGCTGATCTTCAGCTGCCAGTCATACTCCTATGTCTAACTGCACCTCCACCCCTGCGGTCCAACAGATTTGCACAGGGATGGGAGGTGGCAAGAAGACGCAGCTGGCATCCTGAGATACACCGCTGAGTCTCCTAAGGGCGCCTAAGAGCCTGCTCTTGACCCCTGCTTAACAGTAGGTGAGACCATGTCAGCAATAGCCCTGAGCTCCAGAGAAAACTATGCAGGCTGGGTAACAGGCACCCAGTGGGATCAACCTGTCAGCTTCAGTCCAAAGTCTGTGAATTCTCAAGCAGGCAGAGCTTCAAAATCGCTCTAAGCACCAAATTACCCCAAAAAGGGACAAAATTACATCAAACTAAAAATAATAAATGGGGAAAGCAGAACAAATACTCATGCAGACACGCTTGCATGAGGAAAGAACTGTAGATGGAGTCAGAGAGACCAGTGAAGTACACCAGAGACAGAGTGAAAAATCCAGAGTGGATTCCTTCTGTAGCAGCAAGCATTTATGGGGAAATAACCTATCTGTCTCTAGAATGTCTCACCTATTGCACTGCAACACTGCATTTCTCAGTAGACAAGAATACTTCCCAATGAAGTCTGAGGGCTATAGGGATGTATGTCAGCAAAGTTATGGCCCCTCCCTGTGGGAAAATATTTAGTGGATCTCCTTTATCTCATTAGAATCCAAAGTGGCCCCAGCTTAAAAATTAATGAAGACCACTGGTCTAGGGGGTAGCAACACGTGTTCCCTGTCCTCTCTTTAGAATTCCTGTCAACAGAACATCAGAATGTTCTTTTTCAGTTGCAAAATGAACAATTGAGGAATTTAGAATGAAACTAGGCTCAGGTTCTATAAATAGTTTATTATTTTTGCATACTTTGAAATGATTTTTTTTTTGCAGTTCTCATTAGAATCTCGGAGAGAGCAGGAGCTAGAAGGTCTTGAGCATGTGCAGATGCTCAAGGCCCAGCAGAGATCACTGGCAGACTCTTTCGGCACCGGCACATCCTGTGGGTTGGTGCTGCATGCCAGTGCCCAATTGCAGTAAGGGTTTGGGTGGGCAGACAGATGGGCAGGGGCGATGCCAGTTCTCAGGGGTGGGGTGGAAGCACGCTAGTGGGCTCGGGGAGGCGGGGAAAGTGGTATCTTTTTGGGATATGGAACAAATTGCCCGTGCTTTCATTAACTCCTATAGGGAAAGTTGCTTTGATATACAAGCACTTTGTTTTACGAGCATGCTTCTGGAATGAATTATGCTCGCAAACCAAGGTTCCACTGTATAATGGAGCAAGGAACTTGCATGAATAGAAATACTTACTTCAACAGAATTTATCTTTTTTGATCGTGGAAGTGGCGATTTTCTGTGTATGACAATTGGATCAGAAACCAATGGCTTGAACATTATCAGGGATCGGTCCGGTTCATCCTTTCTGAAAATGTTTACTTCCTCATCACTATCATTGCTGGGCGAAGGTTTCTACATGAGAAATAAAAAAAAAATTTCTTCCAGAGATACATCTAAAAACAAACCCAAATAATTTACATTGTATCATCTAAAAAGGGAAGTTATCAATGTGAGCTACCATTATAATAGGTTATTTTAGTACAGGGTTCCCTTTTAAGCAATAATACCATGTATTAAAATACCATGATTTGTGATAAAATAAACCATCTTTAAAAGTAGCTTGCACTAATAACTTTCTCCCTTATTCAGACCTCAGTTCTTAAACATTTTTCATACTCTTTACAGAGAAGTGGGGAAAGCATGCAGACAATGGTTCATGGAATTCTTTCCAACCCCTCTCATATTGTGTATATGTTGGGTAACAGTATATGATGGCAAATAAAGACCTGAATGGTCAATCTTGTCTGCCCAATAAGTTTTCCAAAGCTGCATCTGCTACTCCGTGCAGATTACACTCCATCCTGATTAAAGACTGGCACCACAATAGGGCAGTCTCACAATCACGCAAAAGCAGTTTTACAATTTTGATTGCAGCAATTCATTCCCAACACCTGATTAAGCCAGCAATCCAATAATATTGCCAACTAACATTATTCCTACTAAAAGCCATAAGGTCTCTCTCCCCCTCCCCGAGATACACTCAGAGCATAGATAAGTGTGTGTATATTTAAGAGCTGAACAGGAAATGCGTCATGAGAGATGAACACCAATCACAAGCGAACAGAGATTAAATGATGGTATTCCATTCTATACTGTCGTTAAGTCCATGTGGGGCAGACTAGCAGAAAAATAAAGATTCGTCTGTCTGAACACAAGAGCAGACTGAACACCAGCTCTCTGTCTGCTCCTCTAGTTCCCCACTGCCTGGACAAATGTCACTTGTTTTATGATCTAACTTGGTTTGTTTTGGAACAATTAACCGGGGATTTCAGAGGGGACTAAATGCATCACATCCAACTAAGGGAACAATTTTGGATTTTTCATTTATGTGCAGTACACCCACATAGACTTAACAACAGTATAGAATGGAATACCATCATTTAATCTCTGTTTGCTTGTGATTGGTAATCATCTCTCATGACGCATTTCCTGTTCAGCTGTTAAACGCTGTGTGCGCTGCTCTCCGTTAGCTCCGCCCTCCTCCCAGCCGGCTTGTTGGATTTAATGTGTGAATATTGCTTGTTATCTTCAATGGGTTCCTGATGAAGGGACATTGTGTTACTGAAACCAGGCTTGGTTAAACCCGGCCAGAGGGGATCTTCAATTCAATTGTGGTGATTTTTTTTTTTTAATAATTCTTTATTCGTTTTCAAATTGAACAAGTGCCCAAAAGAATATAATATACAAATTATTCCACAATAGCACATTAATATCTACCACATAAAGATCTAGTGATACAATAACCCCCTACCACCCATCCTTCATCACATTTTCAAAAGAAATATACACATATTATATACCATATTATAACATATTTTGTAAAATTATTCCCCACTCCCTCCCCCCTTTAATGTGCTAAAAAAGAAAAAGAAAAGGAGAAGAGAAGAATTGATGACTATTCACCACAATATTTTGCCAATGGCCCCCATATTTTTATAAAGTTAGTATATGTCCCTCTTTGTATTGCTTTTGCTCATTCCATTTTAAATATATGGCATAAAGAATTCCACCAAAATGTGTAACTAAGGTTACTGTGATTTTTCCAATTATTGGTTATATGTTGGATGGCAACCCCAACATTGGTTATATGTTGGATGACTAATAAAAGCTTGTTGTTATATGATGATATTTGACTCTTTTTTCTCATCATCATGCCAAATAACACAGTATCATAAGAAAGTGCAACATGATTTTCCAATAATGCGTTTACTTGAGACCAGATTGAATTCCAAAATATCTTAATATAGGGACAATAATAAAGTAAATGATCTAATGTCCCAGGTTCTAGATTACAGTGCCAGCATCTATTGGACTTAGAACTATATCTAGTTTTTGTAAATGAACAGGGGTCCAAAACACTCTATGTAACAAAAATAACCAAGTTTGTCTCATAGATGCTGACACTGTACATCTCATTCTCCAAGACCAAATTCGTGGCCATTGAGATGCAGAAATTTGGTGCTTAATCTCAATGCTCCAAATGTCTCTCAGACCATTCTTTGATTTTGTATTCAAGTATCCAGATAATAATTTATATCACAATGCGGCTTGATGTCTTAGGAAGTCTGCTTGGAAGCATAGGAAGTCCATACTATACTGACTATTCAAAGTCTTCCATTCAGGGAACCCTACTTGAATGGCCTACTTCAACTGCAACCATTTAAAACTTTGTGTTTTACCAAGACCAAATCTATGTTGCAGTTGTGAAAATTCAAGCAGTTTACCATCCACAATAACATCATTTAGAGTTCGAATGCCTGCAATAATCCAGTTCTTCCAAAGGACTTGAGCTCCGCCTATTTTAATCTTGGAGTTTATCCATAAGGATTGATTAGTTGACTTATTAATTGGGATAGGTGTTAAATTACTGGTATATCTCAATGTTTTCCAAGTATCCATTAACATTTTATTTTCCCCATATCTCCTAGGCATGTTAATACTTGGAACATGAACTAAATTCAAAGGAAACAAAAGGCACCATTCCAAGTATAACCAATCTGGTGCATTATCTATGAGTTCTGGGAGGATCCAATACATAGCCTGACGTAAAATATAGGCTTGATGGTACCTATAAAAATTTGGAAAATTTACCCCGCCCTCCTCAATTGATCTTTGCAAGGACACTAAAGCAATTCTAGGCATTTTGCCAAGCCAAAGAAATTTCGTAAGAATACCATTAAGCTTTTTATAAAAGGACCCCTGAAAATAAATCGGTATCATACTCATTTGGTAACAAACCACAGGCAAAATCATCATTTTAATAGTTTGAACTTTCCCCCACCAAGAAAGATGTAAGGGATTCCATTGCTCACATAACTCCGTAACTCTTTTTAATACAAATTTTTCATTTTCCTTTACTGTATCATCAATTGTACTTTTAATTTGAATACCAAGATACTTAAATCCATCCTCTTTCCATATAAATGGAAAAGAATCAAATAATCCTTTTAGACAATAAACATTTAAAGGTAAAATTTCTGATTTACTCCAATTAATTTTATATTCTGAAAATTTACCAAATAAATCAATCAATTCCAACAAACAAGGTAAGGTAGACTCTGGATTTCTCAAATAAAGCAGAATATCATCTGCATATGCCGAGATCTTATATTCCATATCAGAATAAGGAATACCCTGTATCCCCTTTGTTTGTTGCATAGCTAACAATAAGGGTTCTAATACTATATCAAATAACATAGGAGATAAAGGACAACCTTGTCTAACTCCCCTCTGCAATTGAAAACTCTCAGATAATGTATTATTAATATTTAATCTTGCAACAGGGAAGCTATACAATGTTTTTATCATTTGTATAAATCCAGAACCTATGCCAAACCAATCTAAAGCTTGATACATGAAATCCCATTCTACCCTATCAAAAGCTTTCTCTGCATCTAATGAAACAGCAAAAGCCGGCTCTTCCAAATTTTTGATAAATTTAACATATGAAACACTAATCTAGAGTTATTAGAGGAATTAGCAACAAACCAAGTCTGGTACATATCTATAATATAAGGGAGAGCTTTAGATAATCTTCAAGCCAAAATTTTCACCAGAAGCTTATTATCCACATTTATTAAAGATATAGGCCTGCAGTTTGAAACCAAAGTGGGATTTTTGTTTGGCTTAGGCAAAACGATTACTAATGATTCAGCCATAGTACCCTTAATATGACCTTTTATAAGTTGTGTCTGATATAAATTTAATAAATGAGGTGAAAGGACATTTTGAAATGTTTTATAAAATTCTACCGTATATCCATCACCACCTGGAGCGGATCCAACTCTAAGAGACTTCATCGCTGATTCTAATTCTTTTATAGATATAGGTTCATCTAAACTTCTTTTTATATGATCTGGAACCTTAGGTCCAATAATTAAATCTAAAAATTTTAAACCATCCTTTTGCCTCTCTATATAAGGCTCAGAAGAATATAGGATTTTATAAAATTTCAGAAACTGCTTTAATATTTGATCAATTTGATTATTAATAATACCTTTATCATCTTTTATTGCATTAATGTTGGTTCTTCTTTTCTTTGCTTTAAGATAATTTGCCAATAATCTTCCCGCCTTATTAGAATTTTCATAATACATTGTCTGTTTGGAAAACAAATCTCTTCTTATCATTTTTGAAGCTAATTCATTATATTTACCTTTTGCTTTTAAAAGAGCCTGCAATACATCATGGTCCCATTTGCTTATCAATTTGGATTCTAATATTTTAATTTCTTTTTCTAAATTCAAAAACTGCATTTTAATCTGTTTCCTAATAAAAGCAGAATAGGAAATAATATAACCTCTCATAGTCACCTTAAAGGCATCCCATAGATTTTCAATAGATGTATCCTCTAATAAATTAAATTGAAAGAATTCCCTAATTTGTACTTTAAAATCTGTCAAAAATTTGTCATCCACAAGCAATGCATTATCAAATCTCCATAGAGGTCTTCTATTCTTTAATTGATCTATTTGTAATTCCACCCATATTCCAGCATGATCTGAAATAATAATTGGATCAATGGAAGCTTTAAGCACATGTTGAACTTTATGAGATGAAACAAATATCTAATCTAATCCTTAGGTTTGTACATAATCAATTCTCAAAAAAGACTTATGGACCTGTGAACAGAATGAAAATTCTTGATCATTAAAATGAAGAATACGCCATATATCTTTTAAATCACATGATTGAACCAAATTATCCAAACCTAAAGATTTTATATTTTTACTTGGTTTTTTATCCATTAATGGACCCATTACAGCGTTGAAATCTCCAGCTACCACTAAATTAGAAGTAGCCAGTGGTAATAACAAGCTCTGCAAATTTATTTTTAAATCTTGTTGGTTCAAATTAGGGGCATATATATTAAACAACGTCAGGGTATTATTTCCCAAACTCATATCTACGTGTAACCACCTCCCATGTGGATCTGAGTTTACTAATTTGAAAGTGGCCGTACATTTTTTATTTATAAGAATTGCTACCCCTGCTTTTTTACCTGAAGCCGGAGCACAAAAACATTTTTTTACCCACCCACCTTCTAGTTTCTGTGATTCCATCATATTAAGGTGAGTCTCCTGTAAATAATAAACATCCGCATTCTGCTTTTTTAAAAATGATAATACTTTTTTCCTTTTGATCATATGGTTCAGGCCATTGACATTTATAGAGAAAATCTTAAAAGACATAATACAATTTTAATTCAAAAACATAACCATCCTCTTCCCTATCTCCAATTCTAAAGTCTGAAAAAATTCTCCCTTTAGCACACATATTAAACCCCATATTACCCATTCCTTAACATAACCATCACAATAGTGCATTGAAATCCCACCTTCTTCCCACCCAAACCCCCCCAATATAATGACTACCTAAGAACACACATTGGAATAATAACCCCAAACCCCCCCACTCCCGGGCAACCATATTTACTTACCACTATCATTTCATTAAGACTTATCTCAAATCCAATCCATCTAAAATTATGCTTTAATTAATCATCATATCAACACTATATCTTCTTAGATCTTACATTTCCATTTCCTATTAACATACTTAATTAATCAATTTCTCTGTATATTACAAATAATCAAACTCATAACAATACTTACTACATTATTTTCATTAAATAATCCATATATTCTCATATAAAATCATTCCTATTCACATACACACCCTGAAATTCATTCCCAATATTCTAATTATTCAATATATTCTATTATAAACTTTCTCTATTATATAATATATAGATAAAACAAATCATATGAACTTCAATAAACTGTATAATTCAATATATTTGAAAATTTAACTTGATGAGATAAAATAATAAATAATAAACCCTAACATTAAATTATCACAAATTAAATTACTGTCATCCTTAAAACACAGCCTTTACCCAGTCATACAAACTCAATCTACCACTTAATACCCTAAAAGTAACATCTACACATCATACATCCCGAACAATTCAACTGAAAATGCACCCTTAAATGAAAATATATATTCATTATATAAAAAAGATAAGTAAATTATAATTCATAATCAAAATATAATAATAAGATAGATCTAAAATTTCCAATTCTAATATTTTATTTATCCAATCACCTACTCTCATTTTCAATTAAAAAAACAAGCCCCCGTCTTGACAAGACCTAAAAATAATACAACCACCCACTAATATCTCATACATATCCTACTTAACATAAATCAATTACTATTAATTAATTGAACATTTTTTTTCCCTTCTTTTTCCTTTCCCCCCTATATTTCCCCATCAATATAATATAATTACAATGTTATAAAAATTCTAAGATACCAATATAAACCCAATCCATTTAAAGATTTTTTGGATTCCTGTTCCATCGTGCCTATTGTTACATCTACAGAGGAAGCAACCTTTATCCTTCAAGCTAAGTTCAAGTTCAAGTTCATTTTGGGAGTTGGCTGGGGGGTTCTCAGAGTGTTCTCCATGTGATTTCACTCATGTGACAATTAAATTATTTATCACTCATTGTTCACCTTTATTCTCACTGTATTATTTATGCACATGTGAGGTATCCGATGATGGTGTGCTGGTAGGGGTTTGCTGCCCTAACCTAGTTGTTTTCTACACTGGAGGTTTTCCCTCCATTCACAGATCCACCCCACTGAGGATACCCCGTTTCACAAAAAATCTTTATTATTTCAATTTTTATTTAACGAGTTTTTGAGTGTTTATTGTTTTCACAAGTGGTTATCCCCGGAGTTCTCTCTTGGAACCCATTGACTTTCATTGCCACTTTTTTTGCGTCTACTTAAACCTCTGACATTTAGTATGGTGTACTCATGACTGCTGTGGTGAGAGTGGTGAGCTCAAAAGAGCTGTCTGAGGCCTTCAGAAAGAAGACTGTAGCAGCTTATAAGTCTGGTAAGGGATGTTAAAAGATCTTGAAAGAATTTGACATTAGCCATGCCACGGTCCAGAAAATAGTGCAGAAGTGGAGGACTTTCCCCAAAAATGTCAACATGCCCAGATCTGGCCATCCAAGCAAGTTGACCCCCAGAGTAGACTGCAAGATGCTAAAAGAAGTCTCTAAAAATCCTAAAATGTCATCACGGGACCTAAAACAGGCTCTTGCTACTGTTGATGTGAAAGTGCATGCCTCTACAATCAGAAAGACACTGCACATATTTAACTTGCATGGGAGGTGTGCAAGGAGGAAACCTTTGCTCTCTAAGAGAAATATCAAGGCTAGACTGAAGTTTGGCAGAGAGAACTTAGACAAATAGTGTTCTATGGACAGATGAGTCTAAAATTGAATTATCTGGACCAGAAAAGAGAACATGTTTGGCCTACAACAAATACAGCATTCCAGGAAAAGAACCTCATATCAATTGTGAAGCATGGAGGTGGAAGTGTCATGGTATGGGGATGCTTTGCTGCAGCAGGACCTGGCCAGCTCACCATCATAGAATCCACCATGAATTCTACCATGTACCAGAGGATGCTTGAGGAACATGTGAAACCATCTGTAAGAAAAGCTGAAGTGGAACTGGACCCTGCAACACGACAATGACCCAAAACATACCAGTAAATCCAAAAAGGACTGGCTGAAAATTAAGAAATGGAGAGTCCTGGATGGCTGAGTCAAATTCCTGATCTTAATCTCATTGAGATGCTGTGGGGTGATTTGAAACGGGCTGTACATGCAAGAAACCCCTCAAACATCTCACAGCTGAAAGAATTCTGCATTGAGGAGTGGACCAAACTTTCCTCAGACCAATGTCAAGAGACTGGTAGATGTCTACAAGCGTCTCACTGCCAAAGGGGGTAATAGTAGCTGATAGGGTATAGGATGGCCTAATTTTATTCCTCAGTTAGAATACACATTTTTGTGGATATCTTTTCTTGTTTACCAGCAATTACATTACTTTATTTAACAGAGATTTAAAAAAAAAACAGATTTGACATAGGCATATATATAAGTGTTTAAGCCCGTTACATTAACGGGTGCTAGAATATATGTCTTTCTTTCTTTCTTTCTGTCTGTCTCTCTGCACCTTTCTTTCTGTCTCTCTCCCTCCCGCTGTCTATCTTTCTTTCTTTCTACCTCTCTCCCTTCCATTGTCTGTCTGTCTCTCTGCCCACTGTCTGTCTTTCTGTCTAACTCTCTCCCTGGCCCATCTGTCTTTCCTTCTGTCTGTCTCTCTCCCTGGCCCCCTTTTGTCTGTCTCTGTCCCTGGCCCCCTGTCTGTCTGTTTTTCTTTCTTTCTGTTTTCCTCCCTACCTGCTGTCTTTCTGTGTGTTTGTCTTTCGTTCTCGTGCGCTGAGACGCTTCAGCTGCAGCCTCCTTCTCCCACCTAACCTGTCTTTCTTTCTGTCTCCCTCCCTGCCCGCTGTCTTTCTGTGTGTCTATCTTTCATTCTTGTGCGCTGAGACGCTTCAGCTCTAGCCTCCTTCTTCAACCTACCCTTAAAACACTCCTTTTGCCTCTCCCCAGCCTGAAAAACCGCCAACCACAGTTCGGATGCTGAGCGTCAGTATGCCTGCTTCCATTATTTTTGTGCTCTCCTTGGTCCTGTTAGACGGAGGGCGGGAGGGGTGAGTCGCAGCCGTGGTCACCACCTCCATGCGTCCATGCTTAAGGTGCCTCCGCATGCGCAGTAGAAGGAGCCAGTGTCAAAGAGGGAGGGCGATGGGGAAACCGCCACTGGCTCCTTCTACTGTGCATGTGTGACACGGAAGCACAGATCATGGAGGCAGGGATCACGCAGTTTGAAGTGCGCATGTGTGTTAAAGGTTTTATTATGATAGATTAGCATATGTGCGTGTGCATATTTTCTGGGTATCTGAGCAGGGGAGATGAGAGGAGAAGGCGCTGATGAAGTTACAGGGAAATACTTTTAAAATGAATAGGAGGAAATGATGTTTCACACAGGGGATGTGGTAAGGTCGACTAACATAGCTGGTTTTAAAAATGGTATGTACAAATTCCTGGAAGAAAAGCCCATGTCTGCTATTGAGACAAACATGGGGGAATTCACTGGTTGCCCTGGATCGGTAGTAGAGAGCTGCACGGGAACGGGGACGACGGGAATCCCGCGGGACCCGCGGGCATCCCGCGGGTTCCCCCTTTGGGTCACGGGGATCCCGTGGGGACGCCCCTAGGGTCGCGGGGATCCCGTGGGGACGCCCCCTAGGGTCGCGGGGATCCCGTGGGGACGCCTCCGAGGGTCGTGGGGTTCCTGCGGGGCTGGATGTACTCAGTCGCGCGGCTCTTCTCCCTACCTTCTCTGCTTGCAGCACAGAGCCGAACGGAAGTCTTCCCGACGTCAGCGCTGACGTCGGAGGGGAGGGAGGGCTTAAACAAAGCCCTCCCTCCCTCCGACGTCAGCGCTGACGTCAGGAAGACTTCCGTTTGGCTCTGTGCTGCAGGCAGTGCAGGTAAGGAGGAGAGTAGCCTCGCGGTTCGAGTGGCTACCAAGGGAGGGGGTGGTCCGCCCCGCCACACCCCGCCCCGGTTGCAGCACAGCCGGCCAGGTCCCCTTACTTTTGTGGCACTTCCCCGACCGACCGACCGACAACAGCCCCGGTCCGACAATCCTCCCTGCCCTGTAGCCGCGAATCTAAATTATCTTCTTACAGCAGCTGTAATAAGGTAATTTAGATTCGCAGTTAAGGGCAGGGAGGTTTGTCGGACCGGGGCTGTTGTCAGTCGGTCGGGGAAGTGCCACAAAAGTAAGGGGACCTGGCCGGCTGTACTGCACCCGGGGCGGTAGAGAAGGAGTGGGGAGAAGGACGCTGAAAGGCCATGGGGAAGACGGGAGGAGGGGGGGAAGGACTCTGAAAGCACTTGAAGACAGAGGAGGGAGAAGGACGCTGAAAGCACATGGGGAATACAAAGGGGTGGAGAAGGACGCTGAAAGGCCATGGGAAGGGCGGGGGGGGGGTGTGAAGGAATCTGAAAGCACTTGTGGAAGACAGAGGGGGGAGAAGGATGCTGAAAGCACATGGGGAAGACAAAGGGGTGGAGAAGGACGCTGAAAGGACATGGGGAAGACAAAGGGGTGGAGAAGGACGCTGAAAGGCCATGGGAAGGGCGGGGCGGGGGGAAGGACTCTGAAAGCACTTGTGGAAGACAGAGGGGGGAGAAGGATGTTGAAAGCACATGGGGAAGACAAAGGGGTGGAGAAGGACGCTGAAAGGAATGGGGAAGACGGGGGGTGGGTGGAGAAGGACGCTGAAAGGCCATGGGGAAGACAGAGAGGGAGAAGGACGCTGAAAGGACATGGGGAAGCAGAGGGGGGAGAAGGACACTGAAAGCACATGTGGAAGACAGAGGGGGGAGAAGGACGCTGACAGGACATGGGGAAGATGGGGGGGAGAAGGACGCTGAAAGGAAATGGGGAAGAGAGAGTAGGGAGAAGACACTGGCAGGGAAGAAGACAGATGCCAGACTATGGGGGAGCGGAGAGAAGAAGATGGGTGCCAGACCAATTTGGAAGGGGGAAGAAAGGGAGAGGCACAGTAACTGAGCAAATGGAAGATGCAGAAGGAAGAGAGACAGTGGATGGAAGGAATTGAATGAGAACATGAGGAAAGCAGAAACCAGGCAACAAAGGTAGGAAAAGAATTATATTTCTTTTTTTTTATTTTGCTTCAGGATAAAGTAGTATATTAGTTGTGTTGATAAAAATTTATAAACATTAGAGGCTCTGGTAGAAACCCATTTGCAAAGTATGTATTCTTCCCAATTAATATTTTCAAATTAATAAAGTCTTTTTGCTTATTTGTAAATGGGTTTCTACCAGAGCCTTTAATTCAGTAGCATAATTAAATGAAATAACTATTTCTGAAGTTTATATGGACGGGCGGGGACGGAGGAGATTCCTCGCGGGGACGGGTGGGGACGGAGGGGATTCCTCGCGGGGACGGGTGGGGACGGAGGGATTCCTCATGGGGACGGGTGGGGACGGAGGGATTCCTCACGGGGACGGGTGGGGACGGGTGGGACTTTGGCGGGGACGGGTGGGATTTCTGTCCCCGCGCAACTCTCTAATCGGTAGCATGGAATGTTGCTACTATTTGGGTTTTTGCCAGGTACTTGTGACCTGGATTGGCCACTGTGAAGACGGGATACTGGGCTAGATAAACCACTGGTCTGACCCAGTAAGCCTATTCTTATGTTCTTAACACTGCAGTTCCATAATTACTATGGTAAAATGAATCAATATATTAGAGCATATTTCTTGGAGTGGGTTCATTCCACTCCCCCTACCATATGCAAGAAATTCACTTTTATAGAACAGAAACTTCCTGCTGATCACTTCTTTCCAATATCTTAAACTAGAGTTACCATATTTAGAACTCAAAAAAGAGGACACATGATCTCCTACCCTAGCCCCACCCATGACCCCACCACATCCCATCCTGGGCCTGCCTCCTGCAAGTCTTGCGCCAACCTGCCCCACCCTCCACCTCTCATAAGTTTCACTCCTGCCCTGCCCTTCACCCATTTCTTAGTCCCTCCTTCCCATCTTCTTAAGTTCAATTATTTTATTGGAATTTTGTAATTAAATATAAACAAAAATAATAAACACATATTGCATGATACAAAGTGATACAAAAATTGCAGTATAAAAAATGAATATAGAAATTCTTCTTCAGTATAAGGCCTTTAGTAAAATGATCAGTGCTTCTTTTTCCCTCCCCTCTAACCCCTTACCCGGATTTTTTTCTCTCTCTCTCCCTATAACTCCCCTCCCTCACAGGTTCTTCTCTCTCTCTCTCTCATTTCCACTAATCCCTCTCCTGTAGGTGCTTCTTTCTCTTCCTCCAAACCCCTTCCCCTCGTTCCCCACCTACCTCTGGCTCTGCTGAAATGTAATCTTCGGGCTGGCCGGCTGCAGCAGTGAGGTGGGCCTGCTGCCATCGGCCTACCCCAGAAGCTACCTCTCTGGAGTTACTTCCTGTTCTCACACAGGAGGGACGCTCCAAAGAGGTAGCTTCCAGGGCAGGCTGACAAATGCAGGCTCATCTTGCTGCTGCAGCTGCCAGCCCAAAGATTATATTTCAGCGGAGCCAGAAGTAGGTGGGATCAGGAAGGAAAACCTGGACAAGGGTGAAAGCCATCTGGACAGTCCTCTAAAAAGTGGACATGTCCAGGCAAATTCGGACGTCTGGTACACCTATCTTAAACTGTCTTCCAGTTCTCCACCCCCACTGGATCTTACCTACAGTCTCTGCTGCTGGTTACAGTAGAAGCATGGTATGCTCAATCATCTGGGGGGATGTGAGGAGCTAGCAACTGCAAATAGTTGTTTTAAACTCAGATAACTTCAAGACATTACCATCCATCATTCTACCTTCAGGACATTAAAGTGAAATTCTGCAGACTTCAGAAAAAAAGCTAATTGGCAATCCTAATTTCCTGAGCCCTGAGCACATCAAACAATCCCCATACTCACCCCACCAAACATGTACACAAAGTATGTGAAAATTTTGCCAGTAGTTTAATCTATCTCCCCAGGAGTGGGTCAGGTGCAGATATAACAAAGGGGACCAGCTACAGATAAATTATGACTGGAGGATAATTTTACCATGATGTGCTAGGAGAACAAACATTACCAGTAACCAGAACAGCTTTACAAGTTGTCAGGTCAAATTTCAAAAGGTATGGCTAGCTGCAAGCTGAAAATTCATTTAATTGCTCTATCATTATTCATATAGTGGAAGAGTAGAATTAGGATACAAACCTGAAATTCTCTTTAATGGCAATAATTAACTGCCAAATGGATAGTGTATGTGTTTAGTTTACCTCTTACAATACATTGTAACATAGTAAATGACTGAAGATAAAGACCTGAGTGGTCCATCCAGTCTGCCCAACCATACATGCTCCATAAATTAATTATTTAGTTTAAATGGTCCTTTTACTTAGATATTTCTGGGCCAGAAACCTAGAGCCCTGCCCAGCAGTGTGCTTAGGTTCCATCTACTGGAGTCTCCATCAAAGCTCACTCCAACCCAACTTAACCATCCCAGTCATCAAAACCCTCCACAGCCTATCCTCAACTGAATAGTCCATAGTCCGTGCAAGCCTGCCCAGTAGTGCTGCCTGATTTGCGATTCGAATTGATTCGATTCACCAATTCACTTCAGATGAATCGATTTGTTTTTGTAACAAAATTGAACTCACCGATTCATTGGCCCCCTTGCTAGAGACCCGTTCGGGCTTTCCCTCTGCCACCGGAATCTTTCCATCTAATGTAACTTCCAGTTTTGCGAAACCGGAAGTCACATCAGAAGCAAGGACTCTGGTGGCAGAGGGAACGCCAAGTGGACCTCTGCGTGCAGAACAGCGGCAACAAGGTGAATTTTAATTGGTTGGCTGGCAGCAGATGCCCGTGCCTCATCTTCCTGCATGCACACTCATGCTTCCACTGGAGCCCGGCATACGGCCTCGATCTGCCACCTGCATGCACCGCTCTTGCTGCTGCTGCTCCTCAGTGGCACGTGCCTGTCTCCTGGGTCCTGCCAGCGGCTGGCCTTTCATCAGCCACATGACGGCCAGAACCTCGCACACCTGCAAGCGCTGGGTGATGTGGTGGCGCACGGGGGCTCCCAAGGAGCGGTGCGAGCACATTGGAAGTGCTGCAGTGCGGAGATGCTTCTCACTTGGTTTTTGCAAGGCTGCATCTTCTGCAGCTCACGGGAAAAGTGTTTGTCCACTGTGCGAAGTGCCCGGAGCTCTTGGTAAGTGCCACAATGCACGAGTGTTGCCCTCTGCCAGCCAAATACTGGACTTCTGTGTAAGGAGTCAGAGCTGGAGGGAGAGGGGAGATGGACTTGGAGTTGGTGGACTGGAGAGAGAGATGGGGAGAAGATGGAGAGGGGAAGATGGATGGTGGAAGGGGGGGAGATGGACTTGGGGGAGATCATGGAGAATGGGGATGGACTTGGGGGAGGGAGAGATGAACTTTTGGGAGAGGGGAGATGGGGAAGGAGAGGTGAAATGGGGGAGGGATAGAAGAAATAATGCATGTAAAAACAGGAGAGGGAGAGAGATGGTGGACAATGGGATTTAGGGAGGGAAGGAACAGAAAGGGAGAGAAGTTGTACACAAGGGATGGTGTTGTGGGGGGTAGAGCTGGTGTAGAAAGGGAGAGCTGGTAGAACCTGGTGTGATGGGGAAGGAAGGAGAGATGCTAGATGAAAGGGTAGTTCAGAAAAAGTGGATCTGGGGATGGAGATGAAAAAAAAGGAAAGATGCCAGGCCTCTGGGGGAGGGAAGGGAAACAGAAGAGGAGGACAGAGATAGAAAATGGATGGTTAGCCCAAAGAAATAAAGAGACCCTGGCAAGCGAGTTATCAGAAGACAACCAGAGCCTGGGACCAACAAGATCTGAATAATGACCAGACAACAAAAGGTAGAAAAAATAATAATTTTATTTTCTATTTTGTCTCCTGCCAGAGGTGGTGTTAGACTGCGAACGTGAGCTAGGATTTAACAGAGAGAGGAAAAGTCTTTTTTATTTATTTTGTTCACAGCACAGCGCCAGTGTGGATAGGAGAGGGCAAAGGGGGTGAAGAGGCTATAAAATAAATCCACCAGAATGTTTGAAAAAAACACCCATTTGGGCAGGAAAATCGAATCGAAAAATCGATTCAATAGGCTGAATTGAATCAAAATATTTTTCCCTGAATTGGGAAGCACTACTGTCCAGTACTGGCATTAGTTCCTGCAATGTATACCCATTCAGTGGCGTACCAAGGGGGGGGCGGGAGGGGCGGTCCGCCCCGGGTACCAAGCCCTGAGGGGGTGCTCCCGGTTCGGTCCAGTTCCCCCCCCTGCGCCGGGTGTCGCGTCTGGAAACAGCCTGCAGCAAGATCGCGATGCCAGAGATCTTTGCCTGCTTCGACTGTTTCCTCCGCCACGGTCCTGCCCCTCCTCTGATGTCAGAGGAGGGGCGGGACCGCGGCGGAGGAAACAGCCGAAGCAGGCAAAGATCTCTGGCATCGCGCGATCTTGTTGCAGGCTGTTTCCCCAGGGCAGTAGCGTACCAAGGGGGGCGAGGGGGAGGTCCATCCCGGGTGCCGCCTTAGGGGGGGGGTGCACAGCTGGCCCGGTCCCTATCGCGCTCCTACCCTCCCAGCGAAAGCAGCATCGGCGCCATTATCGAAAAAGGTAATGGCGCCATACCTTGGAGCACCAAGGCAGACCGCTTCTCCCCCCTCCCAGCCGAAACCCCGCTGACCATCCTATCTCTCCTCCCCCAAGTGAACCTTTCCGACCCTCCCAGCGAAAGCAGCAAACCTCCCTCCAGTAGCGTTGGCTTTATCCTCCCTCTGCCGCATCACTGATGACGTCATCAGTAACGCGGCAGAGGGAGGAGAAAGCCGCGAAGGAGGTTTGCTGCTCTCGCTGGGAAGGTCGGAAAGGTTCACGGGGGGGGGGGGGGAGATAGGAGGGTCAGCGGGGGTTCGGCTGGGAGGGGGGGAGAAGCGGACTGCCTCGGTGCTCCATTACCTTCTTCGGGCAGCAGCAGCGTTTACAATTCGCTGCTGTTGCCGGCTTCAGGCCTTGTTCTCTGCCTGGTCCTGCCTACTTCCAGTTTTCATGAAGACAGGACCCGACAGAGAGGAAGGCCTGAAGCGGGCAACAGCAGTGAATTGTGAATGCTGCTGCTGCCCGATGAAGTTCAGGACATCAGGACATCGGGGAAGGAGCAGGAAGAAACCGGCTGCTGGCTTGGGGGTGAGGGTAGGGAAAGAATCGTGGAAGTGGAGAAATCGGCACGATGGCTTTGTGCGGGCTAGGGGGAGAGAGAAAGAAAGGAAAAAATAAAGAGGGGGGGCCAGGGGGAGAGAGAAAGAAAGGCAGAAAGAAAGAGGGGGACCAAGGGGAGAGAAAGAAAGGCAGAAATAAAGAGGGGGTCAAGGGGGAGAGAAAGAAAGGCAGAAAGAAAGAGGAGGGCCAGGGGGAGAGAGAAAGAAAGGCAGAAAGAAAGAGGGGGACCAAGGGGAGAGAAAGAAAGGCAGAAATAAAGAGGGGGGCCAGGAGGAGAGAGAAAGAAAGGCAGAAATAAAGAGGGGAGCCAGGGGGAGAGAGAAAGAAGAAGGACCAGAAGAAGGACCAGAGACTCATGAAATCACCAGACAAAAAAGTAGGAAAAATGATTTTATTTTCAACTTAGTGATCAAAATGTGTCCGTTTTGAAAATTTATATCTGCTGTCTATATTTTGCACTATGGCCCCCTTTTACTAAACCGCAATAGAGTTTTTTAGCGCAGGGAGCCTATGAGCGTCGAGAGCAGCGTGGGGCATTCAGCGCAGCTCCCTACACTAAAAACCGCTATCGCAGTTTAGTAAAAAGGGAGGGGGAATATTTGTCTATTTTTGTATAGTTGTTACTGAGGTGACATTGCATAAAGTCATCTGCCTTGACCTCTTTGAAAACCCGCGGAATATAAATGATAATTAACATTTTCTCTGCGTACAGCGTGCTTTGTGTTTTTAAAATTTTATTGTTGGTAGATCATTTTGACTTGGCCACAAAGGTAAGGGGGAGGGAGGGAGGGGAACTGCTGAAAGACATCTAGTAATCCTTGCAGGCTTGACTGCAGGGAATTATTTTTGTAAAATCATGTTTTGTTATGTGACTGGCATTATCTAGACTTTAATTTCTATGAATGAATAGAATGAAAATGATATAAAATTACTTGCTTGTTTTTATGTGCGTGCGCTGAAGGAAAGTGGAGAGAGAGTGGGCTGAGGATGCTGAAGGGAAATGGGGAAGAGAGTGGGGAGAAGACGCTGATTTATAAATTGACAATTGTACAGAATATTGTTTCTTTTTATACTTTAATATAAACAATTCAAGGCTTGTGTGGATGGAATCAGGTGGTTTGCGGGGATGGGGACTGAGCTTACGGGGATTAGTCCAATAAAATGGTATTTTTTTATTTCTCATTATTTGTTTTATTTTTATTTGTTAATTTATAAAGTGGTGATTGTTATGTATCAGGTTTTTCAAATTTACATCTACTGTCTTTATATTTTGCACTGTATTAGAGGACATGTGTTACTGTTTTTTGTGGTGTTGCATTGTATCCAGGGTCTGGTTTCTTGGCGGATCAGTTTAACTTTTGTCTACATATTTCTATTTTTAGTTTGTGATTATTCCATTTTGGGCGAGGGTGTATCTCTGTTCTGTGTGTTCTGAAAAAGACATAGTTTTCAGTTGGCATTGACTACAGGACCAATTGACTGTGCGGGATCTGGCTTGTTTAGTTTTACAATGTATGTGTTGGTGTTCTAGTGCTCACTGCAATGTTTAAGATGCAGCCTTTTCCTAGGTACACTCTTGTGGTGCGATATGTAGATTGGTACTAAAAATCATATTTTTCATATAGATGGGGGGGGTGTCAAAAAATGATGGGCCCCGGGTGCCACATACCCTAGGTACGCCACTGTACCCATTATTTTCTGATTAGAGATCCTCTGTGCTCATCTACGTCAATACCTTTCAATTATTTGAATGTCTGAATCATATCTCCCCTGTCCCTCCTTTCCTCCAGGGTATACATATTCAGGGCTTCCAATCTCTCCTCATATGTCTTCTGGCTCAAACCTCCTACCTTTTTCGTCGCCTTCCTCTGGACCACTTCAAGTCTTTTTATGTCCTTTGCCAGATATGGTCTCCAAAATTGAACTGAATACTCCAAGGGCTACAGGAATACAGGGCTAAATTGTAAAGCATCTATTTAGCAATAGCGAATGTACTGTACATTTACCAGTGTTGAAAATGGGAAGATTGGGTTCTTACCATGATAATCTTTACAGTAGAAAGGTATGAGTCTTGAACCATACCTAACCACGAGTTGTGTAGAAGGCATCATGTAAATTTTTTCGGCTCTGCCTCCTGTATCTCTGGGCTTTGCTGTAGCTCCTCAGTTAGTACCAAAGCACCAATTGAACAGTAAGGGGGAGCGCCAGTGCTTCTTCTCCTCTCTGTCCCCCTCCCCCCCGGAACCTCTTTAAATGTTTGCCGGCACGGGCAGCATTTTCCACTTGCTCCTTGTACCGGCATCAGCTCACTTCTGATGTCACTTCCTGGTTGCGGAACCAGGACGTGACATCAGAAAGAAGTCAATGTGAGCAGCTGGTGGAAGGTGCTACTAGCGCCGGCAAACATTTCAAGAAGTAAAGAGGGCACACACAGCGAGGCAATGCTGGGCAGCACCACCACCCTGGGCGCCAACCTCCCTCGCGACACCACTGCAAAAACCTCCCTCGCGACACCACTGCAAAGAACTAAACCTCCCTTGCGACACCACTGATCTGGAAATTGGAATGGCGAGTGAGGTGATTAAATTTGCAGATGACACTAAACTGTTCAAAGTTGTTGAAACGCATGCAGATTGTGAAAAATTGCAGGTGGACCATAGGAAATTGGAAGACTGGGCATCCAAATGGCAGATGAAATTTAATGTGGACAAATACAAAGTGATGCACATTGGGAAGAATAACCAGAATCACAGTTACCGGATTCTAGGGTCCACCTTTGGAGGTTAGCGCCCAAGAAAAGGATCTGTGTATCATTGTAAACGATATGATTAAACCTACTGCCCAATGTGTGGCAGCGGCCAAAAAAGCAAATAGGATGCTGGGAATTATTTAAAAAGGGATGGTTAACAAGACTAAGAATGTAATAATGTCCCATATCACTCCATGGTGCAACCTTATCTATAGTATTGCATTCAATTCTGGTCTACTTATCTCAAGAAAGATATAGTGGTGCTAGAAAAGGTTCAAAGAAGAGTGACCAAGATGGTAAAGGAGATGAAACTCCTCTTGTATGAGGAAAGACTAAAATGGTTACGGCTCTTCGGCTTAGAAAAGAGATGGCTGAGGGGAGATATGATTGAAGTTTACAAAATCCTGAGTGGAGTAGAACGGGTACAAGTGGATTGATTTTTCACTGTATCAAAAATTACAAAGACACCTTGGACACCTTTTTATTACATAGGAATATTTTTTGTGTGGGTTTGGGGAAGTATGTCTTGTATTTTAATGAGTTTGTTCCTGATGAATGGGTTGGGTGTGGGTGGGGTCTCTTTTATATGCATTTAATAATAATAATGTTAAGAATGTCAAGTGATTTTGTACGAATTAATTGATTGAATATTGTACATTTGTTGCAAGATTTGAAAATGAATAAAGAATAAAAAAAAAAAATTACAAAGACTAGGAGACCCTTGATAAAATTACAGGGAAATACTTTTAAAACCAATAGGAGGAAATTTTTCTTCACTCAGAGAATTGTTAATCTCTGGAATGCATTGCCAGAGGATGTGGTAAGAGTGGATAGCGTAGCTGGTTTTAAGAAAGATTTGGACAAGTTCCTGGAGGAAAAGTCCATAGTCTGTTATTGAGAAAGACATAGGGGAAGCCACTGCTTGCCCTGTATTGGTAGTATGGAATATTGCTACACCTTGGGTTTTGTCCAGGTACTAGTGACCTGGATTGGCCACCGTGAGAACGGGCTACTGGGCTTGATAGAGTACTGGTCTAAGCCAGTAAGGCTATTCTTATGTTCTTATCCACCTACCTGAGTGTAACTGGCACCAACACTTATATAGTTCACACAATCTTTGATTTGTGTTTTAGCAATAGAGAGTAATCTGTTCACTCTTGAGGCCTGACTGGCAGGTGAAAGACAAGCATCTGGAAATAAATATCTGTCTGAGACAGTAAGCAGGCTAACTGAAATCTGAAAGGATTGGCCTACAGGACTCATATGCCTTTCTACTAGAAATAAAATTATCTAGGTAAGAACTTAATCTTCTCTTTGAGTGCAAAAGACATGAGTCTTGAACCAGTGGAACATACCAAAGCAGTTCCCTGAGTCTAGGGCTGGATAGATGAGCCTGTTGCTAGCACTGAGGACCTAAAAGCCTGTCATGCTGCTAAATCCATCCTATAAAATTTTGAAAACATATGGAGGGTGGACCACGTAGCTGCTGTACAAATGTCCTCAGGCAGAATTGCCTGGGACTCCATCCATGAAGAAACCACACTCCTCATAGAGAGTGCACCCAAAAAAATTGGAGGTGGCTTACCATACCCGATATATGCTGAAGAAATAGCCATGTGAATCCATCTTGAAATTGATGCCTTAGAAGCTAGCTTCCCCAGGTAGCTAGGATTTGTCAGAACAAAGAAATGATCTAAGAAACGAAAAGTATTTGTCATTCGAGATAACAAAAAAGAATTCTCTTAACATCCAGCAATGCCAAAACTTTGTCCTTTTTCTTCAAACCCATGGTATGGAATGTGGGTAGCCATATTTCCTGATTTATGTAGAAGGCCGAAACAACCTTTAGTAGAAAGGAAGGTACTGTGTGCATTGATACCCCAGACTCCGTAAATCTGAGGAAAGACTCTCTGCACAATAGAGCCTGAAGCTCCTAGACCCTTCTCACTTAGGCAATAGCTACCAGGAAAACCATCTTGACCATAACATCTATCAGTGATGCCTCTTGCAAAGGCTTATATGGGGCCTTATTGAGGGCATGCAAAACAATGTTAAAATTCCACTTCGGGAATGGCTGTCGCACAGCAGAATGCAGCCACAAAGCTTCCTTAAAAATCTGGTTACATCAGGATGAGAAGGCAAAGAAGTTTTCTCTACTCGAGCCCTAAAGCACGAGAGGCCTGCCACCTGTACTTTGAAGGAACCAACTGCCAGAACCTTTGAGACTGTCCTGAAAGAAGAGAGACTAGCGGGAGAGGCAAAAAATTTCAAATCATTCTTCAGGTACGTAAAGGGGAAGCAACCAGCGAGGGAGGAAGTGGGGCCCTTGGATGATGGGGATAGAAAGGGAGTAGTGAGGGAGGAAAAAGAAATAGCTGACAAGTTAAATGACTTCTTTACGTCGGTCTTCACGAGGGAGGACACATCCAACATTCCGGAACCAGAGGAAATAGAAAATGGAGATCAAGATAACAAGCTGGTCAAATTAGAGGTGAGCCAGGAGGATGTCCTCAGGCAGATAGACAAGCTAAAGAGCGACAAGTCGCCAGGTCCGGATAGCATTCACCCAAGGGTGCTCAAGGAATTAAGGAATGAAATAGCAGAGACACTTCAGCAAATATGCAACCTATCCCTAAAAACTGGAGAGATCCCGGAGGACTGGAAAATAGCTAATGTCACGCCCATCTTCAAGAAGGGTTCGAGGGGCGACCCGGGAAACTATAGGCCGGTAAGCCTCACATCGGTCCCGGGAAAGATGATGGAGGCACTGATTAAGGACAGCATCTGTGACCATATCGAAAAAAATGGACAGCTAAGGTCGAGCCAGCATGGGTTCTGCAAGGGTAGGTCGTGCCTCACAAACTTGTTGTACTTCTTTGAGGGGGTAAACAACCAGGTGGACAAAGGAGAACCCATAGACATAATTTACCTAGACTTCCAGAAAGCCTTCGATAAGGTACCACATGAGCGGTTGCTCAGGAAGCTATGGAACCATGGGGTGCACGGGGAGGTCCACCGATGGATCAAAAACTGGCTGGCAGACAGGAAGCAGAGGGTTGGTGTAAAGGGCCATTACTCGGACTGGCAAGGGGTCACGAGCGGGGTTCCTCAAGGATCGGTGCTGGGACCGCTCCTGTTTAACATATTCATTGACGACCTGGAGGAGGGAACAAAATGCGAGGTCATCAAATTTGCAGATGACACCAAACTATTCAGCAAGGTTGAAACCACGGTTGACTGCGAGAATCTCCAAAGGGATCTTACGACATTGGAAGAATGGGCGAAAAAGTGGCAAATGAGCTTCAATGTAGGGAAATGCAAGGTCATGCATATAGGGAGAAGGAACCCGATGTTCACTTACAAAATGGGGGGATCAATGCTAGGGGTCAGTAATCTGGAAAGAGACTTGGGAGTGATGGTAGACACGACATTGAAGGCGTCGGCACAATGCGCCACAGCCTCGAGGAAAGCAAACCAAATGTTAGGTATCATTAAGAAGGGTATCTCGACCAGAACGAAGGAAGTCATCCTGCCACTGTACCGGGCTATGGTGCGCCCGCATCTGGAATACTGTGTACAGTACTGGTCACCGTACCTCAAAAAGGACATGGCAATGCTTGAGGGAGTCCAGAGAAGAGCAACTAAACTGATTAAGGGTATGGAAAACCTTACATACACTGACAGACTGAAGAAGCTGGGGTTGTTCTCCCTGGAAAAGCGGAGACTCAGAGGAGATATGATAGAGACCTTCAAGATCCTGAGGGGCATCGAAAAGGTTGACAAAGACAGATTTTTCAATTTGAAAGAAACCACAAGAACAAGGGGTCACTCGATGAAATTGAAGGGGGACAGGTTTAAAACAAACGCAAGGAAGTACTTTTTCACACAGAGGGTGGTGGACACATGGAACACCCTTCCGGAGGCCGTGATAGGAAATAGCACAGTACAGGGTTTCAAGGAAGACCTGGATAGGTTCCTGGAAGACAAAGGGATTGAGGGGTACAGATAAGAGCAGTGGAAGGTTTAGAGATAACTGTAGAGGTAGGCAATAAAATTAGTCAGGGACCGCTGACCAGGCAATATGCCTGATGGGCCGCCGCGTGAGCGGACCGCTGGGCTGGATGGACCTCTGGTCTGCCCCGGCGGAGGCGACTACTTATGTACTTATGTACTTAATGCCAGGACCATTAATATTGGAGCCTTAAAGGCTCCACATTCTGTTTAGCACACCAGTTCTGAAACAATTTCCAAGCCTTAGCATAGGCTGCGACAGTTACCAGTTTCTTAGATCTTAGAAGCGTAGCTATTACCACCTCCAAGAAGCCCTTCTGTGCTAAGGCCGCACGCTCAAGAACCTTGCCAAAAGCCCAAAGTGTAACAGATTCTCCAGGGCAATCGGACTCTGGAAGAGAAGAGTTGGATGAAGTGGCCAATGTGACCAAACTGGAGCAACCAGGATTAACAACCCTGGGTGGGTTGTTATTCTATGAATAACTCGGTCTATCATTGGCCACAGGAGAAACATGTACAATAGACCTTTCTCTGGCCAAGGTTGTACTAGGGTGTTTATGCTAGCGCTTCCAGGCTCAAATCTTTGGCTGAAAAACCAAGAAACTTTTTGTTGGCTGCTGACATCATAAGATCGAAAGTCGGATGCTCCCAGTGACTCATAATGCTGTTGAAGGCCTTACGGGACAATGACCACTCCCTTGGGTCCAGGGTACACTGGCAGAAATAGTTGACCTGCACATTGTCCACTCCCGCTACATGTGCAGTTGACAGAGCCTGCAGGTGGATTTCTGCCCAGCAAAATGACTGAGCCTCCTTTCTGAAAGCACCAGACTGCGGGCTTGCTTTCCCTGAAATGGGAGGCGCATCCCAAGACAATAAGAGAACAGTGAGGGAATTGTCATCATTTGTGTCCCCATCAAAAAGGTCTCCCAAGCTCTGGGCAGACTGCGTGGCAAAAATCCACTCTGAGGGGCCATGCCCTCATGTGCAGCATCTGAAGTACAGCCCGCCTTCCCCTAGCCTTTCTTGTTAACCGAGTCAAGCCCTATTGGAGGGATGAAACAGTATATAAAACCAAAGACTGGATTGGATTTCCACATTAAATAAACAAATTCAGATGAAAAAACATTAACAAGTAGCGTAGAGTCACCCAAAAATGATTTTAATTTGCGTTTCTTGGGCTCTGCAGTTTCCACACACTTTCACACAGGATGATCATTGTTCCTAGGTCCAGAAAAGGAAAATGCCCAAAGTCCCAGGCTAGCCACCCTTTCTGCAAAAAGTGCAAAGGAGAGACTAAGGCGGATGCTCTCACTTTCATGTGCGGTGCAACACGTGGCACAAGGACGCTCTTTAGGTGCATAATTTGTGCATTCCTGGCATGAATTAGGGGTAAAAGAACCCAAGGATTCCATCCCAATAAGTTATGAGGCAAAAGTTTTGGAGCTGCAGGAAACATTTGAAAAAAAGATTGCTAAAATCCAAGATGCAGGCCTTCAGGATTTTAGTGCTAAAAATCGCTTGAAAAACGATAAAATTAAACAGGCAAATTTAGGATTTTTGGGGAAGGGGAAGAAGCACAAATCACTGAAAATTGGATTTTCTGACACTCTCCCCCCCACCAATTCACCTCATAGGCTGTAATAGCCTTACTTCACTGTGACCTGTCCTGACAATGTGCTGCAGCCTGCCTCAGCTTTGAATAATATTTGGAAAGGGAGATGAAATCACTGCCTCATCCAGAACATCCAACGCTGATCTTCGGGCTGCCAGTCAGACACTGTGTCTGACTGAATCCCCACCCTCGCGGACCGATAGATGTACAACCAGAAGTGGGGGAGACAAAAACGCAGTCGGCACCCTCAGATACTGACAGCCTGTGCTCAAATCCCTGGAAAGCAGTAGGTGAGAAACAGTAACTGGGGATGGCCCCGAGCTCCAAAAAACCCTGCTGCAGGCTTACTGACAGGTACACAAGGGATTGGCTCGTCAGTTGCAGACTTCAGTCTGCTTCTTCTCCATGCAGGGAGAACTGACCAAGAAAGTGGAAAGCTCTGAGCACTAAAGACCGCAGAAAAAAAAAAAAAAGATGAAAAATACCAACTAAAATAAAATGTAGAGCACTCCTTCAGGCTTTAATGCAGAGAAAAACAGTACAGACTACTGTAAAGTAGGAGGGTTAAAGAAAAAAATCCAGAATGGATTCTTTCTGCAAAGGCTCGCAGCCATGGGGAGATTATCTGCTTGTCCAGAATGACACATCTATTGCACTGGAATAAGGTTGTATAGGTAGGTATCTATTTGCCTTCAACTTAAATGCACTGTAATGAGATTATTTTCTCAAAACCTTTATATTTAATTCCATCAAAGCCCTTATACATTGCTAGCTGCTTTGAAATGTAAAGTTAATTTTATAGTATATAAAATTTTATAGTCTTTTCAGTGGCGTACCAAGGGGGGGGGCGGTGCGCCCCGGGTGCCAGCCCTAAGGGGGTGCTCCCGGCCTTGCCGTTCAGTCCCCCCCTACCCCCGAAGGACCGCTCGCCCCACTGACCTTCCTGCACCACCTGTGAAGCAGCCCGCAGCAGGATCGCGAAGTCAGCGTCAGCGATGCCTGCGCTGCTTAGGCGCTGCTTCCTGCGCTGCAATCCCGCCCCTCCTCTGACGTCAGAGGAGGGGCGGGACCGTGGCGCAGGAAGCAGCGCAGGGATCGCTAACGCTGACTTCGCAATCCTGCTGCGGCTGCTTCATAGGTGGTGCGGGGAGGCCAGGGGGGCGAGCGGTCCTTCGGGGTGGGGCGGGGCATCAGGCCTTCAGGTTGGGGCGGGCGGGCAGGCAGGCAGGCTTTCAAGGGGGAGGGGGGTAACAGGCAGGCAGGCAGGCCTTCAAGGGGGGACAGGCCTTCGGGGGGGTGCAGGCCTTCAAGGGGGGGCAGGCAGGCCTTCAGGGGGGGTGCAGGCCTTCGGGGGGGTGTAGGCCTTTGGGGGGGGGCAGACCTTCAAGGGGGTGCAGGCCTTCAAGGGGGGGGGACAGGCCTTCAAGGGGGGAAAGGCAGGCAGGCCTTCAAGGGGGGGACAGGCCTTCGGGGGGTGCAGACCTTCAAGGGAGTGCAGGCCTTCAAGGGGGGGTGCAGGCCTTCAAGGGGGAGACAGGCCTTAAAGGGGGGGACAGGCCTACAAGGGGGTGGGACAGGCCTTCAGGGGGATGCAGGCCTTCGGGGGGGTGCAGACCTTCAAGGGGGGGACAGGCCTTCAAGACGGGGACAGGCAGGCAGGTCTTCAAGGTGGGGGGACAGGCCTACAAGGGGGAGGGACAGGTCTTCAAGGGGGGGACAGGCCTACAAGGGGGTGGGACAGGCCTTCAAGGGGGGACAGGCAGACCTTTAAGGGGGGACAGGCCTTTGGGGGGACCCTGGTTTAGAAGTACACGGAGGGAAGGGGGTGGGCAAAGAGACGTGCATATGCCAAACTTTGGGGGGGGATGAAGAAATAATGGGTCTGAAAATAGAGGAGAGGGAGAGAAATGATGGACCATGGGATTTAGGGAGGGAAGGAACTGAAAGGGAGAGAAATTGGACACAAGGGATGGTGTGGAGGAGGGATAGAGATACTGGATAGGAGGGTAATTGGGAAAAGAAAGGGAGAGATGGTGGACTCTGGGGTGGTGGGGAAGGAGGGAGAGATGCCGGATGAAAGGGTAGTTAAGAAAAGGTGGATCTGTGGAGGGAGATGAAAAAAAGGAAAGATACCAGACTTCCTGGGGAGGGAAGGGAAATGGAAAGGGAGGACAGAGTTGGCAGATGGATGGTTAGCACGCAGAAAGAAGAAAGAAGGAGACCCTGGCAAGCAAGTTATCAGAAGAAAACCAGAGCCTTGGACCAACAAGATTTGAAATATAACCAGACAACAAAAGGTAGAAAAATTAATTTTATTTTCTGTTTTATGATTATAATATGTCAGATTTGAAATGTGTATCCTGACAGAGCTGGTGTTGGACTGCAAACGTGAGCTAGGATTTAACAGAGAGAGAAAAAGTCCTTTTTGTTTCTTTATTTTATTTACACCACAGCGCCAGTGTGGTTAGGAGAAGCCAAAGGGGGTGAAAAAGCTATAAAACCCACCAGGAGTTTTGAAAAAAATCACCCAACTGGGCAGGAAAATCAAATTGAAAAACCAATTCAATAGGCTAAATCGAATCGAAATTTTTTTTCCTGAATCTGGCAGCATTAGTTTGCGCTACTGTCTTAGACTTTAGGACCTGGGATTGGGGAGAGATAGCATCCATAGTATTTTATAATGCAAGTGAAACGAGGATTTGGTCAGACTTTTGAAGGGTCTGCAGAAAAAAAATATTGTATAGGCCGGGGACATGAAACAGCAGGAAATGGGAACTTTTCTTCCTTCTATTTTTGTGAATGGAAAGGCTGAGGTTGTCAGAGAGTTCAGTTAAAATATGTGCTTTATAAGAAAATATAATAATGTGTTTTATAAAGTTTATAGCATAGCTGGCCTACCCAGTGAGGTGTTTCTAGTGGTGGTGATGGCAGCGTGTCAATGTGTTGAGAGGAAGAGGTGGTCTGGGAAATTCTGCTGAGCAAACTCCGGGCCCATTTCTACCCCCCAGTTAGTCCACTCCACTCAACTGGTTCACACACTGAGTGGGTCTTTGGGTGTTGTGTTGGGATCTCTTCCAGTGGTTTATCAGTATCTCCTTCTGGTCCAAGGAAGGAAACTTTGTTATCCTTAGCATTGACCTACAGAATATGTTTGTAACAGCACTGCTTGTGTGGCATTAGGCTATGTAGTGATCGAAAGAAAAAAACAGACCTTTGCACATTTTTGCACTATATGGTGGGTGTATGAGGAGATTCACATTTCCTGCACAGCTAAGTCCATGTGAAGTTACCTTGTGCTGTATTTGACATCTAGCAAGGTCTCTGTTTGAAAGGAAAGATCTAAACTTAAAAATGAAGTGGCCAGAAGTTATGGTAAAAGCAGATAGTGTAGCTGGTTTTAAGAAAGATTTGGACAAATTCCTGGAGGAAAAGTCCATAATCTGTTATTAAGACATGGGGGAAGTGTCTGCTTGCCCTGGATCGGTAGCATGGAATGTTGCTACTCTTTGGGTTTTGACCAGGTATTAGTGTCCTGGATTGGCTACCATGAGAATGGGCTACTGGGCATGATGGACCATTGGTCTGACCCAGTTAGGCTATTCTTATGTTATGTTCTCATCTGTAGGGGCCTTTGTTTTCACTTCTTATTTTAATGTATTTTTTTGCTGGGAACTTAGTGTTTTTTATAATGGGAACAAAAATGGAAGAGAATTAATGTTTGTGGGATGAGGGGGTAACTAATTTCTTCAGCTAAATAATTCAATCGACTTCAAACAGACATAGGAGAACTCACGCACCATTCACACACCCTCCAACCAAAAATGTCAAAAGAAAAAAACTGTTCGACAACCTCCTAGCCATTCGAGCTGCAACACTCGACCCCCAACTCTACAACCAATTGACATCGACCACAGACTGCAAAACCTTCAAAAATAAATAAAAACCTTTCTATTCAAAAAACACATAAAACCGAACTAACACAATCAGAACTGTCCCAAGCATCACCTGCAACTACTCCATATGTACTTCTGATGTCATGACAATTCAGACATAATTTATGTTATGTTATGTTTGGAATATAAGAAAATTTTCACTGCCTGTTTCTATTCTGACCATTTATTCTGTTTCATGGTCATTACAAAAAATATTTTTTTACATAGGGGGGGGTGTCAAAAAATGATGGGCCCCGGGTGCCACATACCCTAGGTACGCCACTGAGTCTTTTATATATATGCACACATGTTAAAAACAAAGATAGTGGATTATTATGGTTTGATGCAAGAATGATTAAATACACTCATTTTTGTAAGCAATACCTCTCGGGAAGCTGGTCTGTAGCCAGATCCAGATGGTAAATTTTTATCTTCTTCACAGCCTTTGGCTCCAGGACTGAAGTGCAACTCGACATGAAAACGCTCCTCAGAAGAAAGGTCCTAAAATATCAATACAAAGTCAATACCATACGGTTAATATAGACATCTTGTATAGACATTAAAATTATGAAATATATAGGAAAATCCAAACCATATGCTTGTCACAACTGTCATTTATTATTTTATGAAATATAAATTTTAATGCTTATTGTATATAAACAGTTAAAAAAGTTATATTTATTTTATTTCGTTTTTTATTTCAAAATAAACATTCAAACGCTGAATGCAGGAAAAACAGCAAATCAATATGAATATAGAAATCAAGATAACAATCTTTAGATTACATAAGGGCCAACAATAAGGAAATTTCATACACACAAGAAAAAATTAATAGAGGCAGGCATAAAGATCATGTTGTTGAAGCCAGTGAAAGCATACTCTCTCTAGGGTTTATTCACCACACTAAACTTGGCTACACGCTAGCTAACAGAAAATGATCTAATTAGGGTGTTAAAAAGAAAAATACTGCTTGAGAAAAATCAGGAAATATCTGAACCTTTGCCCCTAAAACCAGCTTATGAAGTTTGAAGATATAAACACAATACAGTATTCCTATCAAGCTGTAATCTTCAAGAAACAGAGTCAAACTCATAGTATACGAGTAAATACCTTTCAGCTTTGCTAATACAAGGCCATCACCAACCCATGCAAGAGAGAGATATTATGCTTATACAATAGGAGAAAAAAAAAAATCCTAATTGCTGCTGAATATCTTAAAAGTCACTATATGAACAGCACTTGCCAATGAAGTGTAGGGAAGGAATTCCACTGTACCACTAACACTAAAATACTATCATCATTCTAACAAGATGGAGGCCAGTTAGGTCATCTTCTGTGCTGTCTCCCTTATCCTGCTTTTTGTTTTTATTTTGCCTTGTTAATTTTTCTTTTGAATTTCTTTTTTTATTGGTTTTTGTTTCTGTCTCTATTGCTTTCGTTTGGGACCTCCGGTCTCGTTTGTATTTGTTTCTTTTGAGCTCACTTCGCCGATTTCCAGTTTGACAGTTGCTCCGATCCAACAGCTGAGGGGGCCATTGCCTGCTGCTTGACTGGTTCTATGGTGGCGGTTGAGAGTTGCAGGATTGGGTCCTGATTCTTTTCGTGGTGGATGGGAGAGGTCTGGCTTTCGGCTCCTTGTGTCTATGTCCAGCCATAAGCGGAGAGGAGCGTGGGAGCACTGCTCCGCCCCCCTCCCGAGCCTGCAGGAGACCAGCTCCGTTGGATTCAAGCTTCCTCCTACCGACGGGAGACTTTTTCCCTCCAGCCACAAGCCACTGCTCCGCCCCCCTCCCGAGCCTGCAGGACACCAGCTCCGTTAAATTCAAGCTCCACCAACGGCATGCAGAGTGCCGAAGAAGGCGGGAGCCAACCCACGCCGCCACAGAAGGACTCCATCGGACCGGCCTGCAGGTCGGTCGAGCCCCGCTCGGCCTCCTCCCCTTTGCCAGCCGGGAGAGGAGTCTTTTTTCTTCTTCGAGCTCTAGTGGTGGGGACTGGCCCATGCTGCCGGTGGAAGAGTCCATTGGTCCCACCTGAAGCCCATTACTTTCATTGTGCTGAACCTGCAGCCGGCGGAGTTCACCGTCTTTGGGCCCGTTCTTCCACTGAACCTCTGCGGGCACCCACGGCTGCAAGCGGCAGCAAGTACACTCCTCCACGGAGCCTCTAGCGAAACTGCCCCCCTCCAACCTGGGCGTGTGAGCCAGCTCCGCTGAAACCAACTTTGCCAAAATCAACCAAACTGCACAGCGATCTGTGCGAATTGCCCAAAACCCAGAACAAACGGGCATGCTTCCGTTTCACGGCATTTGAGGACGTGCCAATGGGGAGGAAGATGGCAAATCGGAGCAGGCCCGCAGGCGATGCTATTGACGGGAGGGCGGCCTCAGAGGGGTTCGCATGATGTGCGGCTGAGGAGGCGGTTGCCCTGCCTGAGATGTCGCCTTGTTCTTCGGAGGAATCCCGGGATCCCAGGTGACAGCCATCAGAAATGGGGTTGATGGCGGTTGATCGTTTGGGGCAGCTGATACACAGAATTGATTGTGGCGGTTGTTCGGCTATTTCAGAGAACTCCAGATCCTTACAACTTGCCTGCTTATGATTTTGACGAACTTCTGATCTAAATGACAAGTCTGCATAGCCTTCAATCCAATTTGACTATCCTGCATTATGGCATAACTTTGACTCGGAGTCAACTGTCAAGACTGCTTTTAGGCACTAACATCCTGTGAAACCTGCTGAATTATTGTGAGGGGTCTGAGTTTCATACTCAGGCCTCAAGGAGTATACTAGCTTTTTTTTTTCTCTTTGGCTTGTAATCATTATGATCATCTATCATCAGATCCTAATGCTTTTTGGAATATATTTTATTTTTATTTTCTTTATCCTTATTTTTTATCTCTATTTTTATTTATTTTACTTATTATCCTTAATTCTAACTTAACTTATTTATTCAATACTTGTTGGAATATTCATATCTATCTCTATCTCTACCTCTGTCTTTATATTTTTATCTTTACTTTTCATAAATTGTTTTCTCAGGTACTTTAGCTAGATTGTGAGCCTTCGGGACAGTAAGGGAACTTCCAAGTACCTATCTTTATTTATTTTATTTATTGTATCTTTAATGTATCTTTTTTTTTGTAAACCGCTTTGAACCTCACGGTATAGCGGTATATAAGAACTAAATTAAATTAAATTAAAATAATAATAGTGAAGTATGTCCTCAGTGTGAGATTGCAAGCTTGAGGCAGCCAAAAGTTCAAAAAGAACCAAAGCCACCATGCCTAACTTTCCTGGGCTTTTTCCAGAGTGAAACAGAATCACAACTTAGCCCTGCACCATCACAGGAACATACTATGTGTGAATAAATGTAGTGAATAAACTTATATAGTGCAAATTGCTCTTAGTATAATTCACAAAATAACTGAAAATCCTACTCCACATCTCCAGCCGAGAAAAATAAAATAAACAAGCAGGAAAAGTCAAATACAGTAGTACTTAGCTTAATGAGTCAGATATGAATTTTCCTTATTGTTGGCCCTTATGTGATCTAAAGATTATTACCTTGATTTCTATGTTCACATTGATTTGCTTGTACAATAGGAGGCAAAACTGCTTATATTTTGAAGACCTCTTGCAAAGATTTCAACAGCATTTCTATGGATGCAAAGAGGATTTTGGAAAACTGAGTAATCTAAAATTATTCCTAGAAAACAACAGGACAAGGCGGTCTACAAAATCCAAAATAGTGATCATAAGAACATAAGAATAGCCTCACTGGGTCAGACCAATGGTCCATCAAGCCCAGTACCCCTTTCCCAAGTGGCCAATCAAGGTCACCAGTACCTGTCCAAAACCCAAGGTGTAGCAATATTCCATGCAAGCAGTAGCTTCCCCCGTGTCTCTCTCAGTAACAGACTATGGACTTTTCCTCCAGGAAATTGACTAAATCTTTCTTAAAACCAGCTACGCTATCCCTCTTCAATCATCCTCTGGCAATGTGTTCCAGAGCTTAACTATTCTTTGAGTTAATTTTTTTTCCTGCAATTGGTTTTAAAAGTATTTCCCTGTAACTTCATTGAGTGTCCACTAGTCTTTGTAATTTTCGACTGAGTGAAAAATCGATATACTTGTACCCATTCTACTCCACTCAGGATTTTGTAGACTTCAATCATATCTTCCCCTCAGCTGTCTCTTTTCCAAGCTGAAGAGCCCTAACCGTTTTAGTCTTTCCTCTTATGAGAGGAGTTCCATCCCCTTTATCATCTTGATCGCTCTTCTTTGAACCTTTTCTAGCGCCATTATATCTTTCTTGAGATAAGGAGGCCAGAATTCAACACAATACTCCAGATGAGGTCGCACAATGGAGCAATACAGTGGCATTATAACATTCTTAGTCTTGTTAACCATCCCTTTTTTAATAATTCCTAGCATCCTATTTGCTTTTTTGGCCGCAGCCACACATTGGGCGGAAGATTTTAACAACTTTGTATCATCAACAAATTTGTCAAATCGCAAGAGGATTGTGAAAAATTGTAAGAGGATCTTGTGAGACTAGGCATCAAAATGGCAGATGATGTTTAATGTGAGCAAGTGCAAAGTGATACATGTGGAAAAGAGGAACCCAAACAATAGCTATGTTATGCTAGGTTCTATGTTAGGGGTCACTAACCAGGAAAAGGATCTAGGTGTCATTGTTGAGGATATGTTGAACCCCTCAGTTCAATGTGTGGCGGCAGATAAGAAAATAAATAGAATGTTAGGAATGATCAGGAAAGGAATAGAAAGCAAGGATGAATACTGTGTGTAGTTCTGGTCACCGCATCTCCAAAAAAGATATAGCAGAATTAGAAAAGGTACAGAGAAGGATGATGTAAATGATAAAAGGACTGAAACGACTTCTCTGTGAAGAAAGGTTTAAGCAACTAGGGCTCTTCAGATTGAAGAAGAGATGGCTCAGAGGTGATATGATAGAGGTCTATAAAATACAGAGTAGAGTTGCAAGGGTAGATGTGAATTGCTTGTTCACTCTTTCCAAAAATACTAGGACCAGGGGACATGTGATGAAGCTACCAAGTAGTAGATTTAAAACAAACCAGAGAAAATATTTCTTCACACAAATAGTCTTTTAAATTTTGGAATTTGTTGCTGGAGAACGTGGTAAAATCATTTAGCTTAGCAGGGTTTAAAAGGGTTTGTATAATTTCCTAAAAGAGAAGTCCATAGACTATTATTGAGATGGCTTGGGGAAATCCACCGCTTATTTATAGGATAAACAGCATAAAATCTGTTTTACTACTTGGGATCTACCTAGGTACTTAGGACCTGGGTTGGCCACTGTTAGAAACATGATACTGGGCTTGATGGGCCTTTGGTCATTCCCAGTATGGAATTTCTAAGATTCTTATGGTCAGGTGAGGTGGTCCATACACTTGACATGGAATGACCCTCAGGACAAGCAACTCAGTTGACTGGAGGCCAATGAACCAGAGAGGAATCGGGAAGAGCAGCTGTTTTAGGAGATGAGCAATTCCTGTTGCAAAAAATCTTAAGCCTGCTTTTCAACTAAAGCCAACAGAAAGCACAGTTACTTACCGTAACAGGTGTTATCCAGGGACAGCAGGCAGATATTCTTGACTGATGGGTGACGGCACCGACGGAGCCCCGGTACGGACACTTTTAGAGTGATTGCACTCTAAGAACTTGGAAAGTTCTAGAGACCGCACCGCGCATGCGCGAGTGCCTTCCCGCCCGACCCCGACGCGCGGTCCCTCAGTTAAGATAAGCCAGCTAAGAAGCCAACCCGGGGAGGTGGGTGGGATGCAAGAATATCTGCCTGCTGTCCCTGGATAACACCTGTTACGGTAAGTAACTGTGCTTTATCCCAGGACAAGCAGGCAGCATATTCTTGACTGATGGGTGACCTCCAAGCTAACGAAAAGAGGGAAGGTTGGCCATTAGGAAAACAAATTTTGCAAAACAGATTGGCCGAAATGTCCATCCCGTCTGGAGAAAGCATCCAGACAATAATGAGATGTAAAAGTATGGACTGAGGACCACGTAGCGAGTTTTGCAGATTTCCTCAATAGGCGTGGAACGGAGGAAAGCTACAGATGCTGCCATAGCTCTAACTCTATGGGCCGTGACAGAACCTTCCAGTGTCAGTCCCGACTGAGCATAGCAGAATGAAATGCAAGCCGCAAGCCAATTAGATAGCGTACGCTTAGAAACAGGACGTCCCAATTTATTCGGATCAAAGGACAGAAAAAGTTGGGGAGATGATCTGTGGGGCTTAGTACGGTCTAAATAGTAAGCTAAAGCCCGCTTACAGTCCAAAGTATGAAGAGCCTGTTCTCCGGAATGGGAGTGAGGTTTGGGAAAAAAAACAGGCAGTACAATAGATTGGTTGAGATGGAACTCAGAGACAACCTTAGGGAGAAACTTTGGATGTGTACGTAGAACCACCTTGTCATGATGAAAGACTGTGAAAGGTGGGTCAAAAACTAGTGCATGGAGCTCACTGACCCTCCTGGCAGAGGTGAGAGCAATAAGAAAAAGTACCTTCCAAGTGAGAAATTTGAAAGAGGCAGTAGCCAAGGGTTCAAATGGAGGCTTCATCAAGGTGGAGAGAACCACGTTCAGATCCCAGATCACAGGAGGTGCTCTGAGAGGTGGTTTCATATTGAAAAGACCTCGCATGAATCTGGAGACTAGGGGATGAGCTGAAAGGAGTTTCCCCTGGACCGGCTCATGAAAGGCCGTAATGGCACTGAGATGGACTCTGACGGAAGTAGATTTAAGACCAGAGTTAGACAGAGACAGCAGATAATCCAAAAGAGTCTCCACTGCAAGAGACTTGGGGTCATGATGATGAAGGAGACACCAAGAAGAAAACCTCGTCCACTTTTGATGGTAACATTGTAGAGTGGCTGGTTTCCTGGAGGCGTCCAGAATGGAGCGAACAGGCTGAGATAGAATAAGATCAGTTGAAGTCAGCCCGAGAGATACCAAGCTGTCAGGTGTAGGGACTGCAGGTTGGGATGGAGAAGGGTTTCCTGATTCTGTGTAAGCAGAGAGGGAAACAGTGGAAGTAGAAATGGATCCCTGGAACTGAGTTGAAGTAGAAGGGAGTACCAATGCTGCCTGGGCCACCGTGGAGCAATCAGGATCATGGTGGCCCGTTCCCTCTTTAGTTTGAACAAGGTCCGAAGCATGAGAGGTAGAGGAGGGAAAGCATAGAGGAACAGATTGGACCAATCCAGAAGAAAAGCATCCGCTGCTAGACGGTGGGGAGAGTAAAGTCTGGAGTAGAATTGGGGCAACTGATGATTGTGAGGAGCTGCAAAGAGGTCCACCTGAGGAGTGCCCCATTGGGCAAAGATGGACTGTAGAGTCGATGGGTCGAGAGTCCGAGAGTCCATTCGTGGGGTTGGAGAACTCTGCTGAGCTTGTCCGCTAAGTAATTCTGTTCTCCTTGAATATAAATCGCCTTCAGGAATAAGCGGCGAGTGGTTGCCCAGGACCAGATTCTCTGAGCTTCCTGGCATAAGAGGCGAGAGCCTGTTCCACCCTGTTTGTTGATGTAGTACATGGCTACCTGGTTGTCTGTGCAGAGTAGAAGGACTTGAGGAAACAGAAGGTGTTGGAAGGCCTTGAGGGCATAGAACATTGCCCTGAGTTCTAGGAAATTGATGTGATGCTTCTTTTCCTGAGGAGTCCAAACGCCTTGAGTTTGATACTCGTTCAAATGGGCTCCCCATGCATAAGGGGAGGCGTCGGTGGTGATGACCAGTTGATGAGGAGGCAGATGGAACAGAAGGCCCCTGGAGAGATTTGAGGATGTCAACCACCATTGTAGAGACTGACGAAGAGACGATGTCACAGATATGTGTCGTGAGCAAGAGTCTGTCGCCTGAGACCACTGTAGAGCCAGGGTCCATTGAGGAGTGCGCAGGTGAAGACGAGCCAGAGGTGTGACATGAACTGTGGAGGCCATGTGACCCAAGAGAATCATCATCTGCTTTGCAGAAATGGAGTGCTGGGGCAGCACCTGCTGACAGAGCGATTGGAAGTTGTGAAGACGGTTGTCCGGCAAGAAGGCTCTCATCTGGACAGTGTCCAGCACCGCTCCAATGAATTGAAGTCTCTGTGTAGGAAGAAGGTGAGACTTGGGTACATTGATTTCGAACCCTAGAAGTTGTAGAAAAAAGATGGTCTGGTTGGTGGCCAGAAGAACAGCTTGAGATGAAATGGCCTTGATCAACCAGTCGTCCAGGTAGGGAAAAACCTGAAGGTGGTGGGAGCGCAGGAACGCTGCCACCACCACCAGACATTTTGTGAACACTCTTGGAGAGGAGGCAAGACCGAAGGGGAGCACTCTGTATTGGTAATGACAGTGATTGATCATGAAGCGAAGGTACTGTCTGGAGGCCGGGTTGATTGGAATGTGAGTGTAGGCCTTTTTGAGATCGAGAGAGCATAGCCAGTCGTTGTGATCGAGGAGAGGATAAAGTGTTGCTAAAGATAGCATCTTGAATTTTTCTTTGACCAAGCATTTGTTGAGGTCTCGCAGATCTAGAATTGGTCTGAGGTCCCCTGTTTTTTTGGGAACTAGAAAATAACGGGAGTAGAATCCCTGCCCCCTTTGATCTAGAGGAACTTCCTCTATGGCGTTCAGAAGGAGGAGGGATTGAATTTCCTGACGAAGAAGGGCAGATTGAGGAGTGTGCAAAGCAGACTCTTTTGGTAGACTTTGGCCTGGAAGGGTGTGAAAGTTGAGAGAGTAGCCGTGGCGGATGATGTTGAGGACCCATTGGTCCGAAGTGATAACTTCCCACCGGCTGAGAAAGAAAGAGAGTCGTCCTCCTATCGGTTGAGGGAGGAGAGGAGATGTGTGAACGCTGGCTATGCCCTCGAGAACTAAGTCAAAAGGGCTGAGTCGATTTTTGCTGAGGAGGCTGCTTGGCTGGTTGTTGCTGCTGAGGTCTAGGCGTTTGCCTCTGTTGTTGACGCTGCCTCCGAGGTTGCTGAGTGGACGGCTGCAAGGGGCGAGCCACAAAACGCCGCTGATAGGCCGATTGCTGTCTAAATGGCCGTGGAGGTGGGGGTTTCTTCTTGGTCTTAAGAAGGGTATCCCAGCGGGTTTCATGAGCCGAGAGCTTCTGAGTCGTCGAGTCCATAGATTCTCCGAACAGCTCATCCCCTAAACATGGGGCATTAGCCAACCGGTCTTGATGATTAACATCAAGCTCGGAGACTCTGAGCCAGGCCAAACGTCGCATGGCTACAGACATGGCTGTTGCTCTAGAGGTAAGCTCAAAGGTGTCATATATAGACCTTACCATGAATTTTCTGAGCTGAAAGAGAGACGAGGAGCATTGATGGAAAGCCTCACGATTCCCCACAGGAAGGTACTGCTCAAAGGAAGCCATGGTGGTAAGGAGATGCTTTAAGTAAAAAGAAAAATGAAAAGCATAGTTACCAGAACGATTAGCAAGCATCGCATTCTGGTAAAGTCGCTTACCAAATTTGTCCATGGCTTTTCCCTCTCTGCCAGGAGGAACAGAGGCATAGACACTAGCTCCTAAGGACTTCTTGAGGGTGGATTCTACAAGGAGAGACTCATGAGGGAGCTGTGGTTTATCGAACCCAGGAATAGGGATCACTTTATATAAGGAATCCAATTTGCGGGGAGCTCCCGGGACAGTAAGAGGAGTCTCCAAATTCTTGTAAAAAGTCTCCCTCAGGATGTCATGTAAAGGGAGTTTCAAGAATTCCTTTGGAGGCTGGTCAAAATCAAGAGCGTCTAGAAAAGCTTTGGACTTTTTAGACTCAGCCTCCAAAGGAATGGAAAGAGATTCACACATATCTCTTAAAAAAGAAGAGAAAGAGGTGGAATCAGGTTTGGAGGAAGTATCCTGAAGAACAGGCTCGTCCTCCTCTGACGAACACTCCCCTTCTGACAGAAAAGGTTCTTCAGAGTCGCCCCACAGATCAGGGTCTCGAATATGGGGACCACGGTCCCGAGACTCAGGGGTGGATGGTTCCCGGTGTCGGGACTTCTGTACCGACTTACCCGACCTCATCGACGCGGTACCGGGTGATGTTATCGGTTGCACCGGAGCCGAAGTCTGTACCGATTGGTGATGAGACCTGGGCTCCGGTGCGAGGACAGGCATCGATGCCGATGAGGCCAAGTGTACCGGTACCGAAGGAGTGGATGGTGACAATACAGACTGTTCCACAATCGGTACCGGTTGCCCAGTGGGGACCGACACCGGAGGGCTCGGTGTCAGGAGAGCTGGAAGGAGTTGTTTGAGCTGTTCCTTCAGCTGCACCTGTAAGATGGCCGCAATGCGATCATCGAGGGAGGGCACCGGTACCGCTTTTTTCTTCTGCGGTACCTGCGGTGCCGCTCTACGCCCCGGAGATGAGGAGCCCGATGTCGAGGGACTCACCTCTATAGGGGCGGAGCGCTTCCGCTGGCGCCTCACGGTCGGCAGGATTGGACTCTCTGCAATGGAGACCGGAGGACGTTCCAGCGGGGAAGGCTTCTTAGCCGGCTTACCTGCATGCTGCGACGCCGACGCGGTATTGCGTGGCGTCGATGAGGTGGGTGCCGACGAAACAGGTACCGAGACCGGCGCCGAAGACGTGGGGTCGGACATGTCGGTGCCGAAAAGCAGTCTCTGCTGTATTTCTCGATTTTTGAGAGTCCGCTTTTTCAAAGTGGCACAGCGGGTGCAGGTAGAGGCCTGATGTTCCGGACCCAGACACTGAAGGCACCAGTTGTGTGGGTCTGTAAGGGAAATAGGCCGTGCACACCGCTGGCACTTCTTGAACCCGGGCTGAGGGGGCATGAACGGAAAAACGGCTTCTGCCAAATCGAAGGCCGAGGCCTCGATGATGGCAGTAGGCCCCGCCGGGGCAAATCAAGAAAACTCGAAAAAAATAAGAGATTTTTTTTTTACAAAAGAAAGAAAAAAGGATGGGCAAAAAAACCCGAAAAAGTTTACGCGAGCGGGAAGGCGAATGAAAAAATTTTTCAACAGCCGTTGAAAATGCGACTTCTTAGCTCCGCGGAAACTAAGAAACTGAGGGACCGCGCGTCGGGGTCGGGCGGGAAGGCACTCGCGCATGCGCGGTGCGGTCTCTAGAACTTTCCAAGTTCTTAGAGTGCAATCACTCTAAAAGTGTCCGTACCGGGGCTCCGTCGGTGCCGTCACCCATCAGTCAAGAATATGCTGCCTGCTTGTCCTGGGATAAATAACATTACATTCTCTCTGGAAAGCTATTGTTGGGATGGAGGTCTCTCTATCCCAAAAATTTATGGCAGTTTCACATTTCACAGAAAAACTGAATCAAATTTTTACTTTGCCACAGAAAATAGTATCTGTGAAACAAAAAGTGAATCATCTGGAATCTAAAATGGAGTGGAGAAAGACTGTTGATAAAGATATCATTTTATTACATAGAAGAATTGAAAATTTGGATAATATTACTAGGCATGAAAACTCTGTGTTTCATAAACTTTCTGAGAATTCAAGTAGATGCTCCATTAATTACCTTTAATAAATACTTGGGAGAGATGTTAAAGATTCCAGAAAATTCCTAACTACCAATTTCTAGCATTTATTTTGTTCCACATTTCTCCAAGAAATAGGTCAACCATTAGAAGGAGCAACTAATTTAGAAGCTTCAAATGATTTGTTGAATTTGACTCAAATTACTGAATCTGATTCACTAGTGATTAAGCCAGTGATATTGATCATTTCTTTTGTGTTAGATCCTGACTGGGATTCATTATTAAGGCTTTTCTTTCGTTGTGATTCATTATTTTTAGGACTAGTGTTTAAGCACGTTACAGTAATGGGTGCTAGAATAGCCACACCTATACCCTGACCTCCACCCGTGCCCTGCCTCCCATTGATCCCAGTCCCAACACCTCACCTTTTACCATTCCCTTAGCTCTGTACCCTTTTGGCCCTCATCGATCCTCAACTGCATTTATCACCCTTTCAGTCCCAGCTCCATTCCTATCTATCCTTCCTTCCATTGCCTCCAAGGCCATTCTTCCTGTCCCTATATTCCACCCCCACCCAACTTCTCTTCTTTTTACCAATTTCTTTGTCGTCTCTACCCTGTCCCCCTCCCCCATTCCAACATGGTAAAATTATGTTCTTACCTGTTAATTTTCTTTCCTTTAGAAGCAGCAGATGAATCCAGAGACCAATGGGATAGCTCACATCTACCAGCAGGTGGAGATAGAGAAACTGATTAACAGGTGTACTTATTTGCTGGCACTCCTCCTGTCTCATCAGTATAGCTCCTTGCCCAAGCACATTTAACCATCAATAGGTATAGCATGTAAAAAACTTCTTTCCCAGAACACATCGCGAACAGCAACGATACAGAATACCATCATTAACAACACCCAATCACTAAAAGTCGCACACGAAAAAACCGACAACCAAATACCAGAAAGGGTGGGGCTCTGGATTCATCTGCTGCTTCTAAAGGAAAGAAAATTAACAGGTAAGAACATAATTTTACCTTCCTTAGCAAAGCAGCAGATGAATCCAGAGACCAATGGGATGTAGCAAAGCAATCCTTAATCTGGGTGGGAAGTAAACGCCGCCTTCGCAACGACCGAAGCATCAAAAAACCCCTATCGCATGTGCCCGCACATCCATGCAGAGATGCGGAGAGAAGGTACTCTCGGAAGACCAGTTAGCCGTGGGACAAATCTCCTCCAAGGCAAAAACCCTCTGGGCCGAGCCCAAGAAGCAGCCATCGCTCCAGCGGAATGGTCATGAAGTTCAATCACCACCCGCTCCCCCGCCAGTAGGCAAGCATAAAGAATGTCCTCCTGGACCTAATGAGCGAAGTAGGCATCGTACACCGCCATACGCCTGAGGCGTCCCTTGAAGAATATCAAAAGGAGATATAAACAACTAACAGTTGATAGAACCGAGCTCGCGGAGAACTCGACATACGTATCAAAAATTGCAGTGAATAAAAGCACTGCTCCCAATATCCCCTCCCAGGAAGAAGGAAGGAAAAAGCGAGCCTGACGGAAAAGAAAGGATGACACCCTCCTAGAAAGAAACAGTGGTACCAGCCGAACTGATACCCCATATTTTGGAAATCAGAAATAGGAATACCCGTTGAACAAGGCCTGCCACATAGAAGATTGCAGAGCTGAAGCCATGGCCACAAGAACACCCTGTTCAACGGCACAGCCCTTTGGAATCCCCAAAAGACAAGGAGGAAATAAAGCCTTCGGTAAACTGCGAAGAAATACGTGAGGAATGTACTCCAAATCGTGCTCTCCATGAGGTGCCTGAACATACCGCACTCTGTTTAGGGACTGAACTATATAAAGCTGAGAAGGAAACGAAGAGCAATCTACCCAGTCCTTGTAACAAGCCCAGAAAGGCTCCAGAAGCGGAAGGGAATTGAACGCTAAGCCCTTGGCAATACACTTGTGGCAAAAAAGGAACTCTGGAGTGGTTCAAACGTGAAGAAGCGCCCAAGAAAGGAAAAAACCCTCCAACAGGAAGCAGAAGCCACAGGAGATGTCCGTAGCACCTGGATAAGAGAAGAAACAACCATCTTCGCATAACCCGTACACGTCAGCCAAGCTTAACCAAAAAACTAGGTTGTAATACTAAAGTAGTACAAATATCCAAGTGGATCGGACCCTAGGCGGGCAAAGCCGGAGTCGCCAGGAAACTTCCTAGGACAGCTGTCGAAAGACTCATCAAATCCGCATTGTAACAATGGCGCCGCCAATCCAGAGAGTCTACAAATACTGTGCCCAGAAAGCGAGCTCGAAATGGCGAAACCAAGCCATCATCAGCCAGCGGAAAACACTGAAAAAGAGGAGGCAGAGGCGAGAAAGGAGCCATGCAGCCACCCCCTCTAACTCTCACTCCCTGGGCCTGGTGAAGAAGCTAGGAAGCTTAGAATTGAGAGACGAGGCTATGAGGTCTAGGTCAAGGAGAACTCACTTCTATACAAATAGCCGGAACGCCTGAGTTAAAACTCACAATATCCAGAATGGAGAAGATCTCACTATGACTAACCTGTACACTTGCTAGAGCGTACACAGTGCAGTACACCATCACATACAAAACATGAGCCATGCTCAGATTACACGGAGAGAAGTCTAAAGAAACCCATTTCCTGACCCGGAAAATGAGCTGCCAACTGAAGAATCAGATGAGGGTCCACCCAGGAAGTAGGACCCTGACGTAACCCGCTATGGAGTATCTCACCTACAGCCCAGGCTGTTGAGAAAAATCACCATCACAATACTGACTAAAAGGAGCTTCAGCGGAATACCGGAAGAATGGCCGAAGCCCCAGAAAGGTAGCCTGACCATGCTCCAGAGCAGAATACTAAACAAGTATCGAGTCGCCTCTCAAGACCAGACTGGTGGATCTGAGGATGGCGGACACTGAGCCCCCCCAAACTCGCCAGGTCGGAATGTCTGGGGACCAGAAGCCAGTCCAGCAAAGACTGAGGCATGCACATGAAAAGAAAAAATCACACTGAGCAATACTTGAGAACCATACCAAAGAACGGGAGCTCCGAGATACCGGGAACCACCGGAATAAAAGCGACTGCTGGAGCAGTATAACGGGAAAGCAATCCGAAGTTCCCAGAGGCGTCAGTAACCTGGCTCCCAGAACCTGTACCGAAACCCAAGGGTCAAAGCTGCCCTAACAGCCTCAATGGACCGGACCCCGAACCGGATAAGCCCAGGAACATGCTGAAAAGTCAGCAGTATAAAAACGCTCCCCGAACACACAGTGGCATCGCCGCTTTCAGAGGAGACCCAAGCGCGGGAAGCTACGCGCCAAAATCTGTCAGCTCCCAGAACCGCTCTGCAACACAGACCCGGAGCCCCGCCATGGCTGAAAAATCTGAAAATACACCGCGGGGAGGAAAAGAAACAAAGGCCGGCGCATGAACTCAACAGCATTGGAGAACAAGCGTTCGCCGTTCGCACTCCGGAAAGACCCGGCTCCCGGACAGTGACCGAAGAACACACCCGGAGCCGATCTCACCTCCCCGTGGCCACACTGGGAGCCGTGCAAATATGCGTCTCTCCAAGACAACACCGGGAGCCGCTCAAATATGGTCCCCCCCCTCCCCCCACTGGCTGCTTGTAACGCTGAGGAGGAACAGCCCTAGAGACTCACAACCACTGCAGCTCTTATTGCCAGGGAAAGAAAGAAGCGTGTGCTTCTACCACGTGGGAAGGCCCCGGCTCCCTTAACCAAGCATAGCCCTGCACCGAAGCCACTCCGGAGAAAACCAAACGTTTCCCCACAAGAAAACAGCAGCTAACAAAAGAAAAGTACTAGCCAGAAGAATCACTTAACAGTGAAACAACCGAGCTCACCCCAGCACACAACAGCACCCGCAGGTCAAATACAAGAAGAGTTAAACATATACTCACAACCTTGTAAGGAGCCAGTTGCTCAGCACTAGTAGGGCAGAAATACTCTACGGGGAACCACCAGTGTTCATACCGGCACAAAACAGCCCCGCAGTTCCAATACAAAGTGAAATAAACATATACTCACCACCTTGTTAGTAGTGCTGGCAAATGCTTAGTACTAGCAGGGCAAAACATTATCTGAAAGTCCCTTTTTGTTTTTTTTTGTTTTTAAGGGAAAGAAGAAAAATTAGGGACAAAGGCAGACCCTCTATCATCGGAGGGAGGGTGAGGCAGGGACAAGGGGGGGCCCAAGTGTAACCTCTAAAGCCGGCCCCGTTTAGCCGGACACCCCTGTCTCACTGAAGAGAAAAAATCTCAACAGGAGAAACAGAATGGCAGTCTCACTGAAGAGAAAACCTCAACAGGAGGTAATAAAGTTCCAGTCACAGCCAGAATCCAGGAGCTAGTTGAATAGCGACTTCAACCTGCTGGGAGATAGAGAATACTGATGAGACAGGAGGAGTGCCAGCAAATAAGTACACCTGTTAATCAGTTTCTCTATCTCCACCTGCTGGTAGATGTGAGCTATCCCATTGGTCTCTGGATTCATCTGCTGCTTTGCTAAGGAAGTGCCACTTTAACTCTCTTCACCCAACCGCACCCCAACACCAGAGCCTACACCAATTCAAACCCCACCCCCCAATTGTATCCTCAGACCACTCTCTCCAGCTCCTGACTCCCCCACCTACCTCCTACCTGTTTTTGGTTGCTTGAGAGTTACTTTAAAAATAGTTTTGTCTCCCTTCCCACCTCAATCTATTTCTCTTCCTCTCCCTAACATCCCCCCATTTGTAGGTCCAGTATCTTTTCCTCCCTTCCCACCCTCATTTCTGGTCTAGGTCACTTTATCTCCCTCACTTCTCAACCCTCCCCCTCCACACTTATGGGTCTAACATCCATCTGTCGCCCCTCCCCAGCCCTTCACCCTGACAGACCCTCCACAAACTCAGCCCTTGAAGCTTTACCGAATGTTGCTTTGCTAGACACCTCACTTTTGTACTACCGGGCTCTCTCTTTCAATCACCACGACATGAACCCACTTCATACTGAAAACTGAGTGAAGCTGTACACAGGAAAACCCAGTAGGAACAGGTTTTCCTAGCTTGAAGAAAACTTTTTTCTTTCTTTGGGCAATCGGTTCCCTTCTTCCTGCCACACTTGAGTCACGCCCCTCTTCTTCTAGGTAAGGGTAAATTCCCATCCCGCACTCTCTCAGTCTTACCTTTTTACCTATCTTCGCCTCATTTTCCATGTCTCCCGCGCTGAACCCCGGTGAGTGCTACTGCTACAGCAACTGCCACCACAGGCCTTGGGGACATCACTGTGACTAAGAATGGGGACACTTTTTTCCCCTTTACAAAGTCCACCACACTGAGAATATGCCACATCCGCTATAACAAGGAAGCCATACCAGAGAAGCAGAAACTCCCTCACCTGCTCTGTACGCCCCCTACAGCCCGTACCTCATCAACCCCAGTGGCCAACTGCCGCCACTTGGCGGTGTATTGAGCATGCAGAGGCACGACAGCATGGAGGCACGGAGTTTGAAGTGCGCATGCACGATAAGGGTTTTATTAATATGGATGTAAAGTTAGGGCTTTTCCTGATGTTGCAAGGGTGACAGAACAGCACCACCAACAATTTTTGATTTTGAGACTTCATGTTTAACAACAGGGTGGTTCTGTTTTGGTTGAATTATCTGTGTAAACGTGTTATGAAATTTAATTCCGTGAAATATGTTTTATTCGATCTAGAACATTTGGCTAATTTATTGAACTCTAAATCACCTGCTATTTCCCATCCTGCTCAGGGAGTGTCTACTTCTACTCATTAATTATCATTAATTCTTTGGAGTTCTCTCTCTGTAGTTTCCTTTAAAGAAAAAAAAAAATTCCTGTTATTTTGCCTTGTCCCCTTCCCCTTATATGGTGGTGGACTCTGGAAAATGAGATGACTTGAATTTTTATTTTTCCTTATATGTATATTTAGTTGTTAAATTGTCTATTTCCTGAACTCATTTTTTTCTCTGACTTGTGACAAAGTTTCTTGGAATTGTAAAATATAATCTTATATATAAAATGTTTAAAAGTATGCACATTGCCATTTATTTATAGATTTAGCTCACACCTTTTCAGTAGTAGTTCACAGTGAATTACATCTAATGTGGTACTTCTCAACCTCTCCTGGAGACACACCTACCCAGTCAGGTTTTCAGGATTACATCAATTAATATTCATGAGATCCATTTGCATATACTGGAGATCCATTGTATACAAATCTATCCCATGCATATTCAGTGAGGTAATTCTGAAAACCTGACTGGCTTCCAGTAGAGGATTGAGCAGCATTGATCTAGTGCAGTGGTGGTGAACCTATGGTACGTGTACCAGAGCGTGCACTCAGAGCCCTCTCTGTGGGCAAGCGCGCCGTCGCCCCAGCACAGAGTTCGTTACTAGAAAACCAGAGGGATGCAGGGCTAGGTTGCTCCCCTCCCTCTCTCCACGTGCCTGAGGACATTTCCCACATCACCCGCCCCTCTGCCCAGGAGCCCAATGGTAGCAATCCTCCCTCCCGTCTCGGGTAAGACGGACAGCTCACAAGCAGCTTGAGGGTACGGCACAGACGGCAGGCAGCCTGTTGAGTCTGTGGCAAAGGTGATTCCTGTGGTGGGGTGGAGAGGAGAGGAGCTAGGCTGGAGGGAAGCATAGCTCACAGTGTGGCATAGTAGAGGGGAGCAGATTGTTGATTTAGGGAATATCCATTTCTTTAGTGTTAACTAATAGTGTTAGCTATTTTTGGTATAGAGATAGATGTGTATTGGGCGCTTCATTTTAAAAAAAATTTGTGTTTGTATCATTGAAAGCTCTGTTATTGTATTTTTCTTTTAAGAAAAAAGATCTTAATGTATTAGCTATTTTTTCTAAACTAAAACCTCAGTATTCAGGTTAAATTGCCTTGTTGGCACTTTGCGATAAATAAGTGGGTTTTGGGTTGCATTTGGGCACTCGGTTTCTAAAAGATTCACCATCAATGATCTAGTGCAAGCATGCATATTTAGCGGTGTTCACAAGGGGAGTATAATCAGACCATTTTTATATAGCTATATGCAATCTTTTGGATTATTATCCTTGAAGACACATTGGACTCAATCTGCAGAGTATAGTATCTCATTTCTGATTTCAAACTTATTCTTTTAAAATAATTATTGTAACTCTTATACGTTTTCAATTAAAGATCATTGAACTAAAAAAAAAAAAAAATAACAAAATATTAAAATTAAAGTAACATTTACAATCTCAACACTTTAGGACATTTAATCTTAACTACATGATTCTTTGGTTTGTTTTATTCATTCACTTGATTACCTTGTTTGGGTCTTCATACAGCATGATTACTATCTGTGTCATGTAGTTCAGTTCACTGACAGAGTTTAGATAATTCATGGCTCGTTTCCACTGTTCATCTTTTGTTTCCTTCAAAATAAAACCATCATTATAACACAAACATCACAGAATTTCCTTTCTTTACTCTCCATAAACAACAAGATTCAAGTCCTCATAACATAGGTAGTATCACTGGTAGAGTCCAGACAGGAAGCCAGTACAGCTTAGTGTTACTAGAAGTGTTATCTCTCCACATATGTGCACCATTTCCCACCTGTCGCTATCATGCAGGACAGCCTCAGTCTATTATTTATTAACTAATAGAATATAACTTCTTGGGGAGGGGAGTAGGCATGTGAACTGCTACCAGAGAACACCCTCCAATAAGTAAAAACTTGGATTTCTCTGAAGACAAACATGAGAACAAGTCCTCATAGAACTGGCCTCCTTACTACAGGCTACCTTTTACAAAAAAAAAAAAAAAGAGGGAGGACATTAACAGGACTTTTTCCATATTTTTACTCTTTTGAGTTGTCTTTGGAAGGCAGCCTGGAGAAGAGAGGAAATGAGCCTAGGGAGGGTGGGAGTTGGATTCTAATCCCTAAAGAGATTATGGAAATATATCTGACCAAAAGTACTGTCAATTTGGGAGCCCTTCTCTAAACAGTAGTGGGATGTAAATGAATGAACAGATGTCTATATTGCAGCCTTGAAAATTTCCTCCATGGATGCTGACCAAGTGAGCTACCAGTGCTGCCGTATCTCTAAAAACTATGTGATATGACCTTCAAGGGTCAAATTTGCCTGGATATAAGTAAATGAAATGCAGCCTACTAGTCAACTGGATAGAGAATATTTGTCGACAACAGCCTTGCTCCTATTGGAGTCTATTTTATTTATTTGAGTTTTCTATACCTTTTTCCTGGTAAAATATCATTCAAAATGGTTCTAGGGATGTAAAGTAACAAAATGTTGAAAGGACTTTTAAGGTTTTAATCTGCTCAAGTTAGAAGACCAAGGCTCTCTTGCTGAAGTCACATGGGGGCATGATCAATCCAGGTAGTCGATGCAATACGAGCCTCAACAACCCTCTGTAACATACTACAATCAACAAATAATCAATACGAGAATATGACCCATGAACAGTGGAAAAATAGTGTAGTCCCAAACCTGAGGATGTAGCTACCTCCACCCATCTTCAACCTGTAGAGTATGCATGAAGGCCTGAAAAATTTTCCTGTTCCTATGCCCATAACTCCATCCCTCCCCGAATTGTCCAAAGAAGGGATCATGGTCAAATTAAAATCTCCCCCCCTACTATTAGAGATCCCTCACTATGATGGAGAATAATAGGTAGCAACTATTGGAGAAATCGGAACTTACACATTAATCAAAGAATACAGAGTGACATTAATATGGACCACTAAAATAAGATATCTCCCCTGTGGGTCCCACACCACTCTCTTCACCTCCACCTACAATTCCCTGACAAAAAGAATGCCCACTCCCATTTCTTGGAAGAACCAACTCTTGAGGCCCAATAAGAGACTGGGAAACTGGAATCCCTCATTAAGCCTTCCCAACTATGCAGACATCCCAGTTCCCCGATAGAGAGCAGAATGCTTATTTGGAGAATTAAGCCCACAAACATTATAGGACACAATTTTCAGCTCGTTCCCTGCCATCCCCAAATAGAGAAATCAAGAGGAAGCACAATCAGTTCCCAAAAACCCAAACCCCACCCTCTTCCTCCCCCTCCCTCCCATACTGAATAGTGGGAATCCAACCATCTCCCACCAACCTGGAAGGAAGGCATCGTCTCCCAGTGCCCATACCATCATAAAAAATATCACTCCTACTGTATCCCTACCCCCAAATGCTTGCCAACCAGCACTTCCAAGCACACATCGCTACAACTCACCATTCCTCATTGAAGCATACTACAAAGCCCAAGCATCCTCATACATAGTCATACACTCCCCCAACCCCCACCCCAGAAATACACTTAGGCCCTGATTCTCCAAAAGTGCGTCCCGATTTTAGGCAGCTGTAGACGTCCTACAGCTGTCTAATCAGCCAATCGGGATGCACGTTTTAAAAAAAAAAAAATGCTCCCCAGGCAGGCCTGAAGGCGCCTCCGGGAGCCTAGGGAGACCCGCAAGATGCCTAAGCTCGTCTAAGGGCCTTAGGCGGGCCTTAGGCTGAACCTAGGCGGCCCTACGCGTCTCCCTAGTAGATGAGAAGCTTAAAAATGTAGGCCAGCAAAATGCTGGTCTACATTGTAAGTAGATGCGGCCGCTATACTTATCGCGGCAAGGGATCTCTCTGCCGCTATAAGTATAGCAGGCCGTGGCCCCTGACCAATGACCTCTCCCGGGCGTCCTATACAGAATCAGGGCCTAGGTGTCTTACGGGCCTCGCCTTCAATATAGGCGGCCTGCCTGGGGAGCATTTTTTTAAAAAAAACGTGCATCCCGATTGGCTGATTAGACAGCTGTAGGTCGCCTACAGCTGCCTAAAATCGGGACGCACTTTTGGAGAATCAGGGCCTTACTGTCCCCACAAACAAGCACTAACCCCCTCATACCCACACTCGCAACACTATAACTACCTCCCCCTCCCCCAACATTCGTCCAACCTACTGACAACCACCACTACAGTTATACCCATCTCACAATCACACAAATCCTCCAGGTTACTTGCAATCCAAGGTTTTACTGTACTTATTACTTGCTTTTTAGATTTCACAGCTTAGGATATTTATTAGACTTAAGGAGGGCTAAACTATATATGCCAACAGACATAGCTATAACAATGTCTCACCCCTAAAACTGTGAGACTAGCTCTTCTCCAGGTTTTGCACTGTATGAAATATTTCAGTGTGCAGAATGAGAAGAAGGATTACTCTCTCCCTTCCCCTTCATAGGAAGATACAGGCCTAACTTTCTCAGCACCCTATCTAAATTAAACTCATGAAGGCAGAGTAAGACATAACTGTGCATAAGCAGCTTCACACAGAAAATAAAATGGGATCTGTCTATGTTAAATAATCGTATTACATTTGCAACTGCTAAAATAGAAATTTTTAAATATGATAATACACTTTATAATGATTCTGACACTGCATCATTACTGTGTTGTTAAATATATTTCTGCTTCCAACCCCCCCCCCCAAACCTCATAATTATATATAGGAGAGCAAACGTGTTTTACAACTGAATATTCTACTCACATCACATAATGGACCATAACGAAGGATTGATAGAAGGGAATGTACATGACTCTCACTTGTGAAGTATAGCCTAGTGCGGACATGTCGTTCTGGAGATGTAACACCTCTGGAATACCTGCAGACAGAAAAGGTTTAGAAAAGTAGAGCTTTAGTAAATTACTTTCACCATTCAAAAGGCAATTGTGATCATAATAAAATTGATTTAACAATGATTTCTGTAAGAAGCATTATGTATTATTGTCAAATATATTTTATTGAGCCCAACAAGAACACACAGAGTTACAGCAAAATCAGCTCAAAGTTTCAAGAAATAGAAACCGCTCCCTCCCCCTAGAAAGGGCAACAAATAGGTAGCCAGGTACAGAGAGCCAAGTAACAAGATCATAGCAACAAAGTTAATAGTTCAATAAGTGACTACGAGCTTCCGGAGTCATCATGATTCAAAATGGTTCCCAGATGCGTTGGAAGGCTCGTCCAAGCGAGGAGGAAATATCCTGCACTTCTCTGTGCTCCCACATCAGAAGCGTGAGCAGATGACAATGCCAGAGAGAGTAGTCCGGAGCCTCCCATCCAGCCACTTAATCAGGATACACTTTAGAGCTGCCAATACAGTCCATCGAAGAAAAGCTGCCGCTCCAGGTTGTCGTGGGCGAAAATGAGGGGATGCACTGAACACTAAAGGAGAACGCTGTATGGAAATGTTCCAAGTGCGATCCACAAAAAGAAAAATAGATTCCCATACGGATTGAACAGAGGGGTAAGCATAGAACATATGTCCCAAGTCCACATCAGGAGCACTGCACCGGGGACAAGCTGCAGAAGGTCTAAGCCCAGCTAAGTGGGCTTGCTTAGGAGAAATGTACAAGTGAAGAACCAATTTATAATGCTGTTCCCAAAATATAGTATATTTACCAAAAGCAGGCAGTTTTTTTAATCGCTTTCAAAATCACAGCCTCAGATAACTCTACATTGAGATCACGAGCCCAAGCATCTCGTAATCGGACATGATCAAGCAGGGAGGACTCATCCTTTAAATGCCTATGGTGAAATGTCAGGGGAACAGTCAGTTTTGAGCCAAATGTAAATGCAGTAGATAACAGCTCCTGACAAGAAGCCGTGAGGTGACAGCGGGACAAAGAAGAAATATGCCCCATCTGTTTGACATGTCTACATCCTAGAACCACAACTTTTAACTCATTTTATTCCTTAAATGATGTACTTCAGTTTTACTGTTTTTTTAACTGATGTATTCCAATTTTAACTGATTGTTTTAGGTTATCTCTATTTTGATTGTATGTATTTACCATGTTATGAACCGCTTTGAATCTTTTTGGTATAGTGGTATATAAAAATAAATTATTATTATTTTTTTTCCAAATTCTTTATTCATTTTTCAATCTTACATCAAGTACACAATATTATATCAATTAAAACTTGTATACATCACTTGAATTTCTTTCTAATATCATCTTAAATACATAAATTTATACCCTTTCCACCCACCCTTCCCACAAATATTTTAATCAAAAATATCATATAAATATTATATTCTTATCTATTGATTAAACCTTTAATAGAACTTTATACCATCCCCCTCCCCCCTATGTATAAATGTAGTTTCAGTGGAAAATGGTGTCTAATCATTGCAATAATTTGTCAATGGCCCCAAAATCTTTTTAAAATTATTATAATTCCATTTTTGTATAGCAATTGTTCTTTCCATTTTGTAAATGTGGCACAACGAATTCCACCAGAATGTATAGTTAAGTCTACTGTAATTTTTCCAATTACTGGTGATATGTTGCATGGCGACTCCTATCATAATCAAAAAAAGTTTATTATTACTTGATGAAATTTGACTTTTTGCTCTCATTTACACCCCGAACAGACTTGTATCATATGATTTCCAAAAGGCCATGATACAGGGATAATAGAATATTAAATGGTCCAGAGTCCCTGCTTCCAGATTACCATGCCAGCATTTATTAGACTTAGAGCTATCTAACTTATGTAACTTATGTAATTTATGTAATCTAATTTATGTAATCCAAAAAGCTCTATGTAACAAAAAAAAAACAAGTTTGTCTCATAGATGCGGACTCTGTACATCTCATTCTCCAAGACCAAATTCGTGGCCATTGAGACGCAGAAATTTGATGCTTAATCTCAATGTTCCAAATGTCTCTAAGACCAGTCTTTGGTTTCTTATTCATAAATCCAGATATCAATTTATACCACTGTTCGGCTTGGTGTCCCAAGAAATCTGCCTGAAAGCATAAGAATTCCAGACTATACTGATTATTAAGATTTTTCCGTTCAGGGAACCCCTCCTGAATAGCCTGCTTCAGTTGCAACCATCTAAAGCTTTGTAATTTATTAAGACCATATTTATGTTGCAACTGTGAAAAATCAAGCAGTTTACCATTTGAAATAACATCATCTAAAATCTGTATACCAGCAATAATCCAATGCTTCCATACGATTTTAAATCCGCCAATTTGAATCTTGGAGTTTAGCCATATAGATTGATTTATTGATTTGTGTATTGGGTTAGGTGTTAAATTACTGACATAACGCAATGTTTTCCATGTATTCATCAATATTCTGTTCTCTTTATATATTCTAGGCATCTTTACACTGAGAACATGAGATAAATGTAAAGGAAACATGAGTCGCCATTCCGAATACAACCAATCTGGGGTATTTTCCATGAGCTCTGGGAGGACCCAATATATACCCTGGCGTAAAACATAGGCAATTTTAGGCATTTTACCCAGCCAAACAAATTTTGTAAGAATACCATTTATCTTTTTATAAAAGGACCCATGAAAAAAAACTGGTATCATACTCATTTGATAACAAACCACAGGCAATATCATCATTTTAATAGTTTGGACTTTCCCCCACCAAGAAAGATGTAAAGGATTCCATTGCTCACACATTTCTGTTACTTTTTTTAATACAAATTTTTCATTCTCTTTCATTGTGTCATCCAGTGTATTTTTTATCCTAATACCTAAATACTTTAATCCATCTTCCTTCCATACAAATGAGAATGATTCAAATAATCCTTTAGTACAATGCACATTAAGTGGAAGAATTTCTGACTTGCTCCAGTTTATCTTATACCCTGAAAATTTTCCAAATTTCTCTATCAACTCCAGCAAGCATGGAATGGTAGTTTCTGGATTTCTCAAATAAAGCAGTAGATCATCTGCATATGCAGAGACTTTATATTCCCAATCCAGTGTTCTCCCTAGCGTGTTCCAGCCGGGTGCATCGCCCAGCTACTTTAAGTGAGCGCCCGGCTGCCATTTTGCAGCTGCAGAGACCGCGCCGGACCGGTTCCGGGATCCAACATCGGACTCGCGACTCGGCGGTGGTTCGCGCATGAATTGTCAAGCGCCTGCTTCTTCCGGTTTGCCTGCACCCCGTACTTGAAGGTGAACAGACCTTTCCTACCTGAACCACAACTTCAGCAGCATTTAATTCAGCACGCAAACTTCGGATAATGCCTGTTCTTCCGCACATGCTCAGATCAGGTTTAACTGAGCATGAGCAGAAGAACCAGCATTAGCGACCAAAGGATTTTCCATGAATCACGCCACTGCTCATGGTGGAGTACGGGCGGGGAGGGGTAATTTGCATAGCGTGCCAAGGGGTTGTATTTCGATTGGTCCAACGCCTTAGCACGCTATGCAAATCACCCCTTCCCCGCCCCTACTCCTTCACCGTGAGCAGGGAAGGGTAATTTGCATAGTGTTTTAACATCGACCTATTAAAACATTTTCGCCCACGCTCCAAAGGTCCGCCCCTTCAACGACGGAACTTTTGTTTCCCACTGTGCTGAGTGACCAGGCAGAAAGTTTTGGGCAGGTTAGGTTGATGGTTCTAACTTTCCTCTGTGCTTTCAGCATGGTATTTTTGGAGAGATAAAAAGTTGTAAGCTCTTTCAAGCAGAAACTATTTTCTTACTTTTAACTCTGTGCAGCCTGGTTGTCTGGTAGACCTATAGAAATATTTAATAGCAGTAGGTCCTCCAGAAAGGGGGAAAAAAAGAGTCCAGGACCAGACTTGGCTGTGCTTTTCCCTCTTTGTGACTCTGTGCAGAGCTGCATACATCTGAGAATGCTATAGAAATATTTAATAGCAGTAGATCCTTCAGAAAGGGGGGGAAAAAAAATAAGAGTCCAGGGCCAGACTTGGCTGTGCTTTTCCCTCTTTGTGACTCTGCAGCACTGCGTACATCTGAGAGCGCTATAGAAATATTTAATAGCAGTAGGTCCTCTAGAAAGGGGGAAAAAAAGAGTCCAGGGGAAAAAAAGAGTCCAGGGCCAGACTTGGCTGTGCTTTTCCCTCTTTGTGATTCTGTGCAGAGCTGCGTACATCTGAGAACGCTATAGAAATATTTAATAGCAGTAGGTCCTTCAGAAAGGGGTGGGGGGTGGGGGAAAGAGTCCAGGGCCAGACTTGGCTGTGCCTTTCCCTCTTCTTTCATCACAGAGTGTTTGGGGCAGGTTAAGCCCAGATGAGCAAAAAATAAAAATCCTTGTAGCACTCACTGGTTCCTGTTAAAGTGACACATCTGCCATTCCTTTTTTTGTTCATATCTTGCCCTGCCGTAGTGTAAGTGTGCACTGAATATCCAATAGGCTCCCACGTTACCACTCAAAAGTCTTATTCATAGGTACTTTTCATTTTACCAACATGAGTAATAAAAGTGTTCAGAAAACAATACTGCTCAGTTATTTCAGAAAAGAGACGCCACAAACCAATGAAGGTGCAGCGTCAGCACAACTGAATGTGAAAGGGGGTTTTCTGCCCTTAAAAGGATCAAGTCATGTTTGAGAAATTGCATGAATCAAAGCACGCTAAATAATCTCATGCTGATCTCCTTGGAAGGCCCAGATCCTGAGGACTTTGATTATGGGAAACCTGCAGACAACTGGGCCTATAGGAAAAAAAGAAGAATAAATATTTAACTGAAGACACCTTCTGCATATTCAAGTTGGCTTTGAAGGTAAAATTATGTCCTTACCTGATAATTTTCTTTCCTTTAGTCACAGCAGATGAATCCAGAGACTAGTGAGATGTATCAAAGCAGTCCAAAAGTAGGGAGGGAAATAAAGAAGGGAACGGGAAATCCCTCGCCCCCAAATCCTGCCCTGTAGCACGTGTCCAAGGAGATTCTACATTCCAGAGAGTATGTTACCCACGATCATACAGAGGCTACCCTTCCTAGCCTATGTGAAAAGGAGCACTATCCTTGCCTGAGAGCACTATGCTGTGGAAAACACAGCTACATCCCACGAATAGAATGAGTGCAAAGCAGCCTCCCATCATATCTGACAGGCCCCAAATATCCTCCTGTGGAATGGAACCATCATGCCTAGCAATGGTCCTTAGCTGATGTCAAAACCCATGAGCAGCACCGCAGACCAGACCTTTTCCTCGCAATGGTCTAGGGCATCAAGCCTGGAAACGGGACAAGGGAAGACTCCTCCTCTAACTGAAGGCCTCTGAAGCACAAATCTATACAGCTCCCTCAGGAGGCAAACTGTTGACCAAAGTCAAGAAGAATGCCAGAGGAGAAGCAATACAACAAAACTGTGTCTGGGCCCCGAAGTGACAAGTGACTTTCCCAGAGCCCCCAAATAGATACAGCAACAACATCAGACACTGAGATATCTGATCAAACGTTTAGCCCACTCTTCCACATGAATGACCCAGAAGGAGTGGAAAGAAAAAAACTGATCCAGAGAGAAAGAGCTGCAGCTATCCCACAACTAGCCTAGCCCCAGCTGTCAGCCGGCCAGGATTAAACAAGGTACACTAGGCTGCCAGTGAAATGGCGCCCCAGCCAAGGCCAACCTCAACTAGGGCCTGCTGAATAGTGAGGGCAAAGGAATCACTGCCGGAGGCGGTATCTCTCCTCCAAGAGGAGAAAGACTGACAGCGGTGGCACCAGCAACTGCAGTGACACCCCCCTCTTTCGTGGCGGGAGGGAAGGGCTTTGGCTGACTGCCCTCAGGGCCTGTTGCTGCCCATGCGCGACTACGGCTGAAGCAGCCTCGGCTGTCCTACGCGACAAAGTAGTAACAAACTCCTTCCACTGGCACCTCTCAAAGAGAATGGTGACTTCTGTAGCCCCCACAGAACAAGTGAGCTTATGGAACTTAGGTAGCCTGGTTCTTCAAAGGGGGAGGGGGGAAGGGACCTGAGAGCCATGTGTTGCTCTCCAAAATGGCACTGTACAGCCCCCATCCCGCAGCTCAACTGAGGCCTAAAGCCGCAGGAATCTTTCTCCCCCACTGAAGCCTAAAACCACAGGAACATTTCTCTTCCACTGAGGTCTAAAGCCACAGGAATATTTCTCCACTGAGGCCTAAAGACACAGAAACATTTCTCCTCCACTAAGGCCTAAGCCACAGGAACATTTCTCCTCTGAGGCCTAAGCCACAGAAATATCTTTCAAAATCCACCATAGAATCCAGGAGCTGTGAGGAACCCCTGTAGTCCAGAAGGCACCACATCTAGTAGATTAAGGGACCTGGGAGGTTTCCAGGTGTTAACTTGAAGAGGATGAGGTAGGGACTCTGGGAGGGCCCAGGTATACCTTCAAAGCTGAAACTTGATGGATGTAATCCTACTAGTTTCTGGATTCATCTGCTGTTGATGACGAGGAATATTTTTTTCTTTTTCTTCATTAGGTTTCCCATATATTTTTTTTCATTGTTTTCACTTTTCTTCCTGACAGCGACAATACTTGTGGTGCTTGGTTTATGTCATAACAATTGTTATTTAAAATTTTTGTTAGGATTGCAGGATCCTGAATTGGATACTTTTTAAATTTAATAAAAATATTCTGGCACAAGTGTTGAACCTTAAAAAAGGTTGGAAAATAATTAATGATAATTAACTAATAAAAATAGTACACATTTAGTTTTCCCCACCACCAAATTTCCCCGTCCCACCCTACCCGGCTGGAAAAAATTTCTGGGGAGAACACTGCAATCTGTACAAGGAATACCCTGTATCCCCTTCGCTTGTTGAATGGCTAATAAAAGGGTTCTAATACAATATCAAAAAGCAAAGGAGATAATGGACAGCCTTGTCTAACTCCCTCTGCAAATTAAAACGCTCTGATAAATTATTATTATTAATATACAATCTTGCAGCAGGGGAGCTATACAACGTCTGAATCATTTGTATAAATCCCGAACCTATACCAAACCAATCTAATGCTTGATACATAAAAGTCCACTCAACTCGATCAAAGGCTTTTTCCGCGTCTAAAGAGACAGAAAAGGCCGGATCTTTTATGGCTTTTGTTAAATTTAACATATGAAAAGCTAGTCTGGTATTATTAGAGGAATGTCTCTTAGCAACAAATCCTGTTTGGTGCATATCAATAATAAAAGGGAGAGCATTAGCTAAACGTAAAGCCAATGTCTTAGCCAAAAGTTTTCCATCAACATTGATTAGCGAGATAGGCCTGTAGTTTGAAACCAAAGTGGGATCTCTGTTTGGCTTTGGCAAAACAATTGTTAATGATTCTGCCATAGTACCTGTAATGCAACCTTTAGTTAGTTGGTACTGATATAAGTTTAATAAATGAGCAGTGTTCTCCCCAGAAATTTTTTCCAGCCGGGTGGCATGAAAAAGTGGCCAGGTGGGGTGGGAAGGGGAAATTTGGTGGTAGGGAAAATTAAGGGCTCCTTTTACTAAGATGCAATAGCGTTTTTAGCGCGTACAGAATTGCCGCGCTACACGGCTAGAACTAACACCAGCTCAATGCTGGCATTTGTGTCTAGCACGTGCGGCAATTCTGCGCGAGCTAAGCGTGTGGTAAAATCGCTAGCGCAGCTTAGTAAAAGGAGCCCTAAATGTGTACTATTTGTATTAGTTAATTATTATTAGTTATTTTCCAATGCTCAATATGGCAGCCTTTCTTAAGATTTTACACTTGTTCCATAATTTTTTATTAAATTTAAGAAGTATCCAATTCTAGAAATGAACAATTAGATATTTGCCCTCTTTCAAATAGTATAGAGCAGCGTCTCTCAAATTTTTTTAACTCTGGCACACTAAACGGAGCAAATGTTTTTTGTGGCACACTAAATGCAGCAAATAATTTTCATGGCTGGAAAAAATTTCTGGGGAGAACACTGTTGCCGTTAGTTTTCAAGGTCCAATCACGTCAAAGACTGATGCTTATCTGGGCAGTTGTATAATAAAAAGAATGGATAAGATAACATGAGAAGTGAAATTGTCATGAATCAGAGGGATACATACCCTGTAGGTCCTAAAAGTAGGCTTGTGGATTAGATATAAACTGTGAAGGCAGTGGTGTACCTAGCATATGTGACACCCATCATTTTTTTACACCCCCCCCCCCCCCATCTGTATGAAAAACATGATTTTTAGTAATAATCCACACATCACACAAGAGTGTACCTAGGAAAAGGCAGCATCTTACATACTGCAGTGAGCAGTACAACATCAATACACCCATTGTAAAACTAAACAAGCCAGACTAGTACAGATCAATCCTACATAGTCAATCCTAACTGAAAACTATGTCTTTCGAACACAAAGAACACAGAAAACACCTTTGCCTAGTATGGAATATGTAATCACAAACTAACCCCTCTCCCTTTTACAAAACTATAATGTGGTTTTTAGCCATGGTGGTAACAACTCAGACTCTCATAGAATTCTGAGCAATTACCACCATGGCCAGTGCTATAAAAAACCCTCTACAGTTTTGTAAAAGGGGGGATAAAATATAAAAACGTAGACAAAGGTTAAATTGAACCACCAAGAAGCTGGACTCTGTATACAATACAACACCACAGAAACAGCGATACATCTCCCCTAAAGCAAAAAAATAAATATAATTTTTTTCTACATTGTCTTCTCTGGTTTCTGCTTTCCTCATAGTCTTGTCACTCTCTTCCTTTCATTCACTGTCTACCCTCTCTCTGCCCCTTCTCTATGGCATCTTCTCTCCTTGTATTCCCCTTCCATCTCTCCCTTCACCCCTATTATTCTGCATCCATCTTCTTCCCTTCCCTCCTCCCATGGTCTGGCATTTTACTCTCTCCTCTCCCTTCCCCCCACTTCCATCAGCATCTGCCCCCTTTCTTTCCCTCCAACCCAATTCCATCCAGTATCCTTCTCCCTTATGTCTCTCTCTCCTTTCCCTGCACACCAATTCCATCAGCATTTGCCCCCTTTCTTTCCCTCCACCACCATTCCATACCACCATGACCCCCTTTTTCTCCCTCTACCACGCTTCTGTGCTCCTCTCTCCCTCCAAACCAACAAGGTCCCATGATGACTGCTTCTGTTGCCTCTGGAAGATGTAAGTGATGTTGGAGGGGGTGGGCCTGCAGACGCAGGGAGTTGTGTCAAGGTTCCGCAATGACTGCAGCTGCCAGTCCACCCCTTCCGACACCACTTACGTCTTCTGGAGGCAGAGGCGGCAAATGCAGTCATAACAGGACCTTCCTGCACTTCAGTGTGGCTGCCAACTCTGCTTCGGAATAAGTACGGCAGCCGCGCTGAGATGCAGGTGCCATTTAGAGCAGCTCGGAAGGTTCTGGATCCAGCCGGCTATGTACCCCCCTAAGGCTGGCACCCGGGGCGGTCTGCCACTGTATGAGGGGACAAAAAATAATAAAAAGAATGGATAACTTGACCGATTTAGACATGTCATACAATTATAACCATAAAAATATGTCATAAAATGTAATTCTAAACTCAAAAGACTCCAGATGAAAAGCATAGAAAGGAAACCAGAAAAGACCGGGTAGATGAAAAGTGAAACCTGGGAAAGATCTAAATTATTCTTCAAATGAGCTTCTATTAAAACCAAAGAATAAAACCACAGCACTCGGGAAAGTAAAAAGGGAGAGTAAAAAGGACTTACCAAAAAGGTCTCTGCACTGAGGAGATAAACTCGTACGCAGAATAAATGTGAACATGCGACAGTGGGGCTATGATATTTGATCTGTTGAAAGAGGCGCCAAAAAAGTGTCGGCAGTGGATTGAATGCACACTGATAGGGGAGGGGCATCGGGCTGTTAAAAAAGGCTGCTTTAATAAATAAATGAAAATACTGGTGAAAAACTAAATAAAAAACCAAAACCATGATAAAATGCAGAACCTGATTGCAAGTGGTGGTGAAAGTAGCATAAGGCACCCATAGTACTGTTAGTGCCAGAGCTGCTTAGAATAAAGAACCGTGTTGTACATGAGGAGAAAAAAAGAAAGAATGAGGTGATAAGATGTAAAGTGCTGGCCCCTCACTGCACCACTTGATAAAACTAAGGAGCGATGTTCTAGAGCAGGGGTGCCCACACTTTTTGGGCTTGCGAGCTACTTTTAAAATGACCAAGTCAAAATGATCTACCAACAATAAAATTTAAAAAAAAAAACACAAAGTAAATCATTTTCAAGAATAGATTATATTTTTGTTTCAACAAATGAAGTGCAACAGGTGATTAAAGCTTCCATAGATCCTATCATTATTTCGGATCATGCGGGAATATGGATAGAATTAAAAATGGATAAATTGGAAAAGGGTAGACCTCTTTGGAGATTTGATAATGCACTGCTTGTGGATGATAAATTTTTGGAAAATTTTAAAACACAAATTAATGATTTCTTTCAAATGAATTTAGTAGAGGATACATCTATTGAGAATGTATGGGATGCATTTAAAGCAACTATGAGGGGTAATATTATATCATATTCAGCTTTTATTAGGAAACAGAATAAAATTCAATATATAGAATTAGAAAAAAAAATCAAAATATTAGAAGCTAAATTGATAAACAAATGGGAAAATGAGACATTGCAAGCTCTTTTGAAAGCAAAAGGTAAATATAATGAATTATCTTCAAAAATGATAAGAAGAGATTTGTTTTCCAAACAAGCAGTATATTATGGAAATTCTAATAAAGCGGGGAGATTATTGGCAAATTATCTTAAAGCAAAAAAAAGGAAAACTAATGTTAATGGGATAAAAGATGATAATGGTACAATAACAAATCAAACAGATATAATTTTAAAACAATTTCTAAAATTTTATAAAGATCTGTATTCTTCCGAGCCTTATTTGGAGAGACAAAAAGATGGTAAAAATTTTTTAGATTTAATTAATGGACCTAAGGTTCCTGATCATATAAAACGGAGTTTAGATGAACCTATATCATTAAAAGAATTAGAAACAGCATTGAGATCTCTTAGAGTTGGATCCGCTCCAGGTGGTGATGGTTATACAGTAGAATTTTATAAAACATTTCAAAATATCCTTTCCCCACATTTACTAAATTTATATCAAACACAACTCATAAAAGGTGATATTAAAGGTACTATGGCTGAATCAATAATAATTGTTCTGCCTAAGCCAAATAAAGATCCTACTTTGGTTTCGAACTACAGGCCTATATCATTAATAAATGTGGATAATAAACTTTTGGCGAAAATTTTGGCTTTGAGATTAGCCAAAGCTCTCCCACATATTATAGATATGCATCAGACGGGTTTCGTTGCTAAAAGACATTCCTCTAATAACTCTAGATTATTGTTTCATATGTTAAATTTATCAAAAAAAATAGATGAACCGACTTTTACAGTTTCCTTGGATGCAGAAAAAGCGTTTGATAGGGTAGAATGGAATTTTATGTATCAAGCTTTAGAATGGTTTGGTATAGGTTCTGGATTTATACAAATGGTAAAAACTTTGTATAGCTTCCCGATTGCAAGATTAAATATTAATAATATGATATCTGATGGATTTCAATTGCGGAGGGGAGTTAGACAGGGTTGTCCTTTATCTCCTTTGTTATTTGATGTTATATTAGAACCCTTATTGTTAGCAATACAGCAAACCGGGGAGATACAGGGTATTCCATATTCAGATATGGAATATAAAATTTCGGCTTATGCTGATGATATTTTGCTTTATTTGAAAAATCCAGAATCTACCTTATCTTCTTTATTAAAATTAATTGATAAGTTTGGTAAATTTTCAGGTTATAAAATTAATTGGAATAAATCTGAAATTATACCCTTAAATGTTCATTGTGTAAAAGGACTATTTAAAGATTTTCCGTTCATATGGAAGGAAGAAGGATTTAAATATCTTGGCATTCAAGTTAAAAATACAATTGAAGATACCGTAAAAGAAAATGAAAAATTTGTATTAAAAAAAGTTACGGAGTTGTGTGAGCAATGGAACCCCTTACATATTTCTTGGTGGGGGAGAGTTCAAACTATTAAAATGATGATATTGCCTGTAGTTTGCTACCAAATGAGTATGATACCTATTTATTTTCAGGGGTCCTTTTATAAAAAGCTTAATAGCATTTTAACGAAATTTCTTTGGCTTGGTAAAACACCTAGAATAGCTTTAGTAACTTTGCAAAAATCAATTAAGGAGGGAGGGGTAAATTTTCCAAATTTTTATAGGTACCATCAAGCCTATATTCTACGTCAGGGTATGTATTGGATCCTCCCAGAACTTATAGATAATGCACCAGATTGGTTATATTTGGAATGGCGCCTTATGTTTCCCTTAAATTTAGTTCACCTTCCAAGTATTAACATGCCTAAAAGATACAGAGAAAATAAAATTTTAATGGATACTTGGAAAACATTGAGATTTATAAGTAAATTAACACCTATCCCAATAAACAAATCAACTAATCAATCTCTATGGATAAACTCCAAGATCAAAATTGGCGGAGCCCAAATCCTTTGGAAGAACTGGATTATTGCAGGCATTAGATCTTTGAATGACGTTATTTCAGAAGGTAAACTGCTGGATTTTTCACAATTGCAACATAGATTTGGTCTTAATAAAACACAAAGTTTTAAATGGTTGCAATTGAAGCAGGCCATTCAGGTTGGGTTCCCTGAATGGAAAACATTAAATAATCAATATAGTTTAAAGTTCTTATGTTTTCAAGCAGACTTCCTAGGACATCAAGCCGCATTGTGGTATAAATTAATATCTGGATATTTGAATAAAAAACCAAAAAATGGTCTAAGAGACATTTGGAGCATTGAGATTAAGCATCAAATTACTGCATCTCAATGGCCACTAATTTGGTCTTGGAGAATGAGATGTACAGTGTCAGCATCTATGAGACAAACTTGGTTCTTTTTATTACATAGAGCTTTTTGGACCCCTACACGTTTGCAAAAATTAGACAGTTCTAAGTCCAATAAATGCTGGCACTGTAATCTAGAACCAGGGACTTTGGATCACTTACTATATCATTGTCCCTACATTAAAAGTTTTTGGAATTCAATTTGGCCACAAATTAATAAATTGATGGAAAATCATATAGCAATATCATATGATACAGTATTATTTGGAATGATGATGAGGAAAAAAAGTCAAATTTCACCAGAAAATAACAAGCTTTTATTAATTATGACAGGGGTTGCCATTCAGCATATAACCAATAATTGGAAGAATTATAATAACCTAAATTATACATTTTGGTGGAATACAATATGTCATATATTTAAAATGGAAAGAACAATAGCAATACAAAGAGGGACATATACTAAATTTATAAAAATATGGGGGCCATTGACAAAATACTGCAATGAATAAATAGCAGGATTTTTCTTCTTCTTTTCTTCTTTTAAATATCTTTTTTGTGACACACATAGAGGGGGGGGTAATGAAAATAATTTCTACATAATATGTTATAATATGTTATACAATATGTAATGTATGAATGAAAAGTAATAAAAGGGTGGGGGGAGGGAGAGGGGATAAAAATATATTTAGAATATGATGTATTAGATATAAAAATGATACTGTATATTTATCAATTGTATTTTAATATTTTGTACACTTTATGTAAAATTTGAAAATTAAAAATAATATATGAAAAGTAATAGAAGGGTGGGGGGAGGGAGAGGGGGAAAAATATATTTAGAAATATGATGTATTAGATATAAAAGTGATATTCTGTATTCATCAATTGTATTTTAGTATTTTGTACACTTTATGTAAAAATTTGAAAATAAAAAATAATAAGGAAAAAAAACAAAACAAAAACACAAAGTACACTGTACGCATAGAAAATGTTAATTATTATTCCTATTCCAGGGTTTTTCAAAGAGGTCAAAGCAGATGATTATACACTGTCACCTCACTAACAACCATACAAAAATAGACAAATGCACCCCCTCCCTTTTTACTAAACCACGATAGCAGTTTTTAGCGCAGGGAGCTGCGCTGAATGCCCAGCGCTGCTCTCGACGCTCATAGGCTCCCTGCTAAAAACCTCTATTGCGGTTTAGTAAAAGGGGACCTTAGTGTAAAATATAGACAGCAGATATAAATTCAGACTCATTTTGATCACTAAATTTAAAATAAAATCATTTTTCCTACCTTGTCTGGTGATTTCATGAGTCTCTGGGTGCACTTTCTTCTTCTGACTGTGCATCCAATCTTTCTTCCCTTCTTTTAGCCTGTATGCTTCCTCTCCTCTAGACCTCATTCCCTCCCCCAACTTTTCCTTCCTCTCTCCCTGCCCTTTCTTTCTCTCTGCCTCCCTTTCTTTTTTTTAATGTTTCTCTTCTTTCCTTCTGTCTCCCTGCCTGCCCTTTTTCTTTCTTTCTCCCTGCCCTCCCCCAAGCCACTGCCACTGCCATCGGGGACCAGGACCCAAACCGCCACCAATAACAGGCCCGAAAGCCGACGCTGCCCCAGGCTCTCCCTGCTTCGGCCGACCAGCATTCCTCTCCCCGACGTCAATTCTGCCGTCGGGGAGAGGAAGGCTGATCGGCCCATGATCAACCTTCACAGCTGTTTCTCCAATTTTATTATCTTGTTCTTTAATTTTCACAGTTACATCAGATGAAAATTGACATAAGTTCAAAACGTTTTTTTGTAGAGATGACTCTATTCTGTTAATACTAAGCCAAACATCATTTAGAGTGATCACTTTGTCCCTGGGGAGAGCGTCCGAGCTTTGCCCAGTAATCATCTGTACTGGGGTCAGTTCTTTAGTTTGCCCCAGGGATTGTCCTGAAACCTCCAGACCAGATAGTAAAGATGATTGAGGGGAAGAAGAAATTATTCCTTCCTTAAAAGGGAAAGGAGATTCTTCTAACCGTGAGGAATATGATGGTTGAGGAGGTGGTGTTGGTTTCCCAGAAGATAAGGAGACAGCTTGAATGTTAAAAGTTGCCTGTTCCTCAATATGTGGCAAGATAGGAACCACAAGATGGTGATCCATCGGGCCTGTTGTTCCAGCGGATGGTATTGCTTTAGCTTTCCTCTTACCCATATTGAAGATTTGATAACCCTGCTCCTCTTAGGCTCCGAAGGGGCTCAAAAGGGGGAAGCCCTTTCAGCTCGCAACCCGGGGCTTGCGACCACGGGCCGCGTACCGCGGCTGTGCCGGTGTTTAAGGCTCCTCTCCAAGGACCCTCTCAGCTGGCTGGGTCAGGCAGAGGCGGGACTGCCTGCCCCGATGTGAAAAAGTGCAGCAAGCACTAACGACAGGCTCCCTCTCTGCTGTGCCGGTGTTTAAGGCTCCTCTCCAAGGACCCTCTCAGCTGGCTGGGTCGGGCAGCAGCGGGACTGCCTGCCCCGATGTGAAAAAGTGTAGCAAGCACTAACGACAGGCTCCCTCTCTGCTGTGCCGGTGTTTAAGGCTCCTCTCCAAGGACCCTCTCAGCTGGCTGGGTCGGGCAGCAGCGGGACTGCCTGCCCCGATGTGAAAAAGTGCAGAAAGCACTAACGACAGCAATTTATCTTCATCTTATTTATCTTTAATTAAAACCTTCATAAAATTTGTCATCAATCTTAACTATCCCTAGCTTACATAATTTAAAATTCAAAACAAATTTTAGTTTATTGAATCTGCATAAGATTTAAACATAACCTATATACATTTTAATTAAATCTTTAATTAAATCAATTTATTAAATTAAATCAATTTCTTTTAATAATAAAACTCCAATGAAGAACCCATATGTAAAACTAAGCACATTTAAAAGCATTCTGAATCAATTTCTTATATTGCAATTAATATATGAGACATAAATAAGTAAATGCAGTTTAATTTCTATCTATATAATACTTTCTTTTAAAAATTCATTTCTAGACAATGATATCTGACTTTTTTCTCATAGACATTCCAAATATCACAGTATCATAACGCTACATGGTTTTCCAATAAACAATTTACTTGATCCCAGATTGAGTTCCAAAAGGCTAAGATATGGGGACAGTAAAACAAAAGATGATCCAAAGTCCCTACATCCAGATTACAATGCCAGCATCTATTTTAATGATCATGACTGGAATTGCCATCCAACATATTACTAATAATTGGAAAGATTATAGGAGGCTTAATTTTAATTTTTGGTGGAATTCATTATGTCACATATATAGAATGGAAAGATCAGTAGCGGTACAGAAGGGAAATTCTAAAAATTTTATTAAAATATGGGAGCCATTATCATTTTTTTTTCATGATTAAATGCCATTTTTCTATTAATTATACACCACTTAGTATTGGGTGGGGGGAGGGTTTCAAGTATATGAACTTATAATGATTTATGGGCTTTGAGGGAGGGTGGGGGGTTACATTTGTATTTATAGGTTATAATGATAAGATGTTCAAGTGGTTAAATTAATTGTGTTTATTATGAATTTTTGTATACTTGAAAGTTTAAAAATGAATAAAGAATTAAAAAAAAAAAAAAATTCATTTCTATGGAACTATTATCACCTTTCTCCTATATTTTAAAATTGAATTACTTATTTTATCTGAAGTATAGTCAAAACCAAAGTTAATAAAATATCTTATTTGTTTTACTTACAAATCATCCTATGATCCATGAAATATAGAAAATTTATTTAAACAAATTTTAATTATGAAGGTTTAGATTCCCGAAAATAAAACTTATATATTTCCTTTCAAACCAACCAACAAAACTCCTCCACATGATTTTATTCCATACCCTCGACGTTTCTGCATCAGAAGCTTTAAACTGATCTATCTTCCTCTTTCTTTAACACAGAAAGTTATACTATTTTACACATTCATCTTATCACAAAACATCCTTGATGAATCAATTACTGAAATACCAACTGGCTCCAAACAACTAGTCATTTGCTTCTCCTACGAAGTAACCACTTTCATGAAACTCCTCAAACTACTCTGAGGAGCATGCATAAAGAGGATGAGGAGGATATCTTCTCCAGTTTTTGGTTAGAATTCGATTCCTCTCCATATCCTGTAGTGGGTGCTTTCCTTAACGCAGTGATGATCTTGACCTTTGCACCCCAATTTTACCTAAGTCCTCATTGGATGCTGATTGTAGTACAGTTTAATAATGAGGCAATGTTAGGATGAGTCCACTGGAGAGATCATGTGCAGTTCACCCACTCATGAAATAAAAGCTCTGAGTCTTGTATTACATTACATTCTAGGCAGCTCAAGGCATGTTTGACTGCATCTTTCAGTTTTTCTTTATCATGTCGTAAGGACTCCCACCACTATGGGTAGGTCAGGTGTCGATGAGCAGATGTTAATCTTTCCAAGCACCAATGAGCGGAATACAACCTGCTCCCGCAGGCGACACAACAGATCTATGCAAAACAATGCCCTGAAGGTCCACCCCTCCGATATTAGCTCCTGAAATAGTGAAAATTCAGAACGCTCTTCATGAAGAGATTCCTTCAGGATCATATATCCTAACTCTTAGTGAGTTCAATAATCATTAGAGCAGATGGAATTTCTATGAAGGCAGTCGTTCAATCACTCCTGAGATTACAACCTAACATAGAATCCAGAACAGAATTCCATTTCTTATTGTGTCTGCCATTGAGTCCTGTAGTTTAAATTGAATCATAAGCATTCTTTAAAGTTTTCTTATCAACTTCCTCAGAGAGTATGTTAACATATTATTATTATTATTATTACATAATGGTGTATCTGCATATAGGCAAAGCCATCAGCAGGAGGGAAAGCAAAGTCCTCACACAAGTGAGCAAAAGATTTGATCTTCCCCTCGTCATCCACCAAATGAAACAAATAGTGAATCCCCCCTGCTTCCCATCTAACAAAACTAGCACCATCCACCCCAGGCAGAAAGTTCTTGTTAAGGCGAAGAGGCAAAAAGGGAGAAATAGTGGGGCAAGAGCGAATGGACTTTACAGACCCAATGCCAGACCCTCCGTAGAGGACCGTGCAATGTGGCGCTGGTGAGAAGCCCCGGTGTAGAGGGAAGAGCGGAATGAAGAAATGCACTAAAATGAGTTGTAGTAAAACAGAAAAGTTCTAAGGAAGTGTTAGTGAAAGCGGAGGTACCCCGAAAAGGTCATTAATATGTCGCATACCGCAGCCAATCGTCAGATAACACAGATTCAACAGACCTAAGCCTCCCTTATACCAAGGGGAGGCAGTCCGCCGGTATGGTATGCGAGCATGCTTGCCTGCCCAAAGGAACCTCTGAACCAGATGCTCAAGCCGCTTTTCATCCCTAACAGATAAATATAAAGGGAGGACCTAAAAGACGTACAACCAGCTTGGAACGTTAAGCATATTATATAAACTCACCCTACCGAGAAGTGAGAGTGGGAGACCTTCCATAACTGCAGCTGATTCCCAAGAGCATGAAACAAGGGTTCCACAGTCAAAGAGTACAAACGAAAAAGGTGAAGGGGGATAAGGACTTCTAAATATTTCAGCTTGGACTACCCACCACAGAGGAAACGTGCCGCTCCAGGCGGTACGGACCTCAGAGCCACCAATTTATCCAGATTCAAAGAAAATCCAGAGTAAAACCCATATTTAGAAATAAAATCCAATGCAAGCGGCAAAGAAACCTCTGGGCCTGTAAGAATCATAAACATCATCAGCAAAAGCCAACATCTTCAAGTCCACCCCCGCTACCCGAAGGCCGCGCACCTCAGCAAAAAGACAAAGGGTACAAAGCAAGGGTTCCAAAGAAAGCAAGAAGACCAGGGGAGAAAGAGGACAACCCTGTTGGATACCCCGGAAAATTGGAAAGGAGTCTGTGTGGGTACCATTAACCAACAGGAACGCCCGAGGATTAAAATATAAAGAACGCACTACCTGGAGATAAAAAACCCCCAACCCAACATGCTCAAGAGTACAAAACAAAAATGACCAGTGCACACTATCAAAGGCTTTGGAGGCATCCAGACTAACAAACAGGGCAGGAATCTTGAGAGACTGACAATGGGCCAACGCAAAAAGAACCTTACACACATTACAAACTGACAGACGGCCACGAACAAACTCTACCTGATCAGCATGGATAATTGTGGGAAGATGAGGAGCCAGATGATTGGCCAACATACGGGAAAGCAATTTAAGATCAACATTAATTAAGGAGATCGGCCGATAGGAACCAGGATCATCAGCAGCAATGTGATAAGGGCCTCATTGGCAAAACGGGGGAAGGATCCACCAGTTATAGCAGTATTATAGTACTCCAATAAAAGACCACATAAATGGGGCAAGAGAATATGATAAAATTCACCTGAAAAACCATCCAGGCCAGGTGCCTTGCCCGTGCGGAGAGACTTAATGGCCGACTGCAATTCCAACGCCTGAAAGGGACAATTAAGGCTAGCCACAACTTCCTCAGGGAGACATGGCAACCCAGACGACTGGAGATAATCCATCATAAGCTCCCCGGAAGCTTCAACGAGGGAGGCATACAGCCGAGTAAAAAAATCATAAAGGGTCTCAGACACCTCCTCCGTGTGTCCTAAGCATCAAGATCAGTTTACTACCCATCTTAGCATCCACAAAGTGCGCCAACAAACATCCGCGTCTAGTACCAAACCTCTGGAAACGGTGTTTGTGATAAGCCACCCACTTCTGAGAGCGGGAATGGAGCAGAGAGTTAAGTGCTGCCTGGGCAGACAAATACTGTTCCCGGGCTACTGCTGAAGGAGCAGAATGAAATGTTCGCTTGGCAAAGCAAAGGGCTCACTTCAAAGTTATTATACCTCGATTAATACGTTTGTTTCTGGCGCAAAGAAAAGAAATAATATGGCCCCTAAGCACAGTCTTGGCAGCTTCCCAAAATAAAACAGGATCCTCCTGAAGCTGTGCATTATGAGTAAGATAATCAACCCATTGAGTCCGCAAAAAGGTTTGAAACTCAACATCTTGTGCAAGGTAAAAGGGAAAATGCCAAGGAGAACGGGCATAAGCAGGATCCAAAGAAATATCAATCCAGTTCGGCGTGTGATCAGAGATACTGAGAGGGCCAATCTCCGCCGAGTATACTGAAGGAAACAAACCCAGAGACACAAAGATATAGTCGATCCGAGGACATAATTTGAGGTTGAGGGGTGGTAGACTCAAGAGCAATGTAAGGAAATTCTACTTTACAGAGAGGGTGCCTGCCTGGAATGCACTCCCGAGAGGAAAACGGTGACAGAGTTCACAGAGGACACAGAAGATCTAGAATCAGAAAATAATATTAAATATTGAAGGACTAAGGCCACTACTCGGCGGCCTTGCATGGTCTGTTTCTGTATATGGACTTTTGGTTGAGGATGGGCTGGGGAGGGCTTCAAGGGCTGGGAGGGTGTAGATGGGATAGAGTGAGCTTTGACGGAGACTTCAGTAGTTGGAACCCAAGCACAGTACCAGGTAGCTTTGGATTCTTGCCTAGAAATAGCTAAGATGAAAAGAAAAATTACATTGAATCAGGTTGGGCAGACTAAATGGACCATTCAGGTCTTTATTTGTCGTCATCTACTATGTTACTATGAATTGGCCCTAAGGATCCATCTGAAACTTGTGTCCTTGGAAGTGGGAGCGCCCCGCTGAATACAAAGAGTCAGCACAAACAGATGGTTAGAGACACAAAATTTGTTAGTGACATACAGGTGGCGAAGAAGCACTCTGCACACATCCAGTTTCTTCAAGAGGTGATCTTGTGTCCTGGAAAAGCAGGCAAACCATACTTCCTGATTAACATGGAAAGCCAAAACCACCTTCGGCAGGAAGGAAAGAACCGTGCACAGGGAAATCCCTACAAGAAAGAGCCTGGAGTTCCGAGACATGCCTCACTGATGTAATAACGACCAGAAACACGGTCTTGAACGTAAAATCCAAGAGGGAAGTATCCCAAAGGGGCTCAAACGGAGCCCTGGTGAGGTTAGACAACACAAGGTTGAAGTCCCAAGAAGGGTACGGCTGCTTAACCAATGGTCTGATGCAAAGAGCCCTCTTCAGAAAACTAGTGACATCAGGATGAGATGCTAAAGAGGAATGATGATCCCATAGAAACATAGAAAATGACGGCAGAAAAGGGCCATAGCCCATCAAGTCTGCCCACTCCATTAACCCTCCCCTAACTACCCTCCTAGGGGTCATGCTCTGATGGTATCACCTCTACACTACCCTCGTAGAGATCTGACGTGGGCATCCCACTTTTTCTTAAAATCTTGCACACTGCTGGCCACGATCACCTGCACTGGGAGCCTGTTCCAGTGGTCAACCACTCTTTCTGTGAAGAAGTACTTCCTGGTGTCAACATGAAATTTCCCGCCCCTGATTTTCAGCGGATGCCCTCTTGTGGTCGAGGGGCCTTTGAGAAAGAAAATATCATCTTCTACCTCGATACAGCCAGTGATATACTTAAATTTCTCAATCATGTCTCCCCTCTCCCTACGTTCTTCGAGAGAGTATAGCTGCAATTTGTCCAGCCTATCCTCGTACAGGAGATCCTTGAGCCCCGAGATCATCCTGGTGGCCATTCTCTGAACCGACTCAAGTCTCAGCACATCCTTACGATAATGTGGCCTCCAGAATTGCATACAGTACTCCAGATGAGGCCTCACCATGGTCCTGTACAAAGGCATTATGACCTCCGGCCTCCGGCTAACAAAACTTCTACGGATACAGCCCAGCATTTGTCTAGCCTTGGATAAAGCCTTCTCCACTTGATTGGCAGCTTTCATGTCTTTGCTAATGATCACCCCTAAATCCCGTTCTGCTGCAGTCCTAGCCAAGGTCTCACCATTCAGTGTGTACGTTCTGCACGGATTATTGTTGCCAAGATGCATGACCTTGCATTTTTTCGCATTGAAGCCCAGATGCCAGGTCAAGGACCAATGTTCCAGTAAAAGCAGGTCTTGCTTCATGCTGTCGGACAAATTGCTTTTACTTACAATGTTACATAATTTGGCATCGTCGGCGAATAATGTGATTTTACCTTGAAGCCCTTGAGTCAGGTCTCCCACGAATATGTTGAAAAGGATCGGACCCAGGACCGAGCCCTGCGGCACTCCACTGGTTACCTCCGACGTTTTAGAGAGGGTACCATTAACTATCACCCTCTGAAGTCTTCCACTTAGCCAGTCATTAACCCATGTAATTAGTGTTACGCCTAATCCCATTGATTTCATCTTGCTCAAAAACCTACGGTGGGGGACGCTATCAAAAGCTTTACTAAAGTCCAAGTACACGACGTCTAGGGACTCTCCCAGATCCAGCTTTCTAGTTACCCAGTCAAAGAAACTGATGAGATTGGATTGGCAGGACCTACCCTTGGTGAATCCATGTTAATGGGGATTGCATAGATTCTCCTCGTTCGGGATCGTGTCTAATTCGCGTTTGATCAGTGTTTCCATGAGCTTACTCACTATCGATGTGAGACTCACCGGTCTGTAATTCGCAGCCTCTGCTCTGCAACCCTTTTTGTGCAGAGGAACGATGTTAGCTGATTTCCAGTCCAAGGGGACCCTTCCCGTACTCAGGGAGAGATTGAAGAGTATGGATAACGGTTCCGTTAGGACGCCACACAGCTCTCTGAGCACCCTGGGATGTAGATTGTCCAGTCCCATGGCTTTGTTCACCTTGAGTCTTGATAGCTCGCTGTAGATGTCGCCGGGTGTAAACTCGAAATTCCAAAACGGGTCTACCGAGTTATGCTTCGCCTGCAACTGTGGGCCGGACCCCGGCGCCTCGCAGGTGAAGACTGAGCAGAAGTACTTATTTAGTATTTCGGCTTTATCTGTATCTGATTCTGCATAATTCCCATCAGGTTTTCTAAGTCGTACTATCCCCATCTGTGTGTCTTTTTCTATCACTAATATACCTAAAACAAGACAGCCTCTCTAAAACAAGAGAGCCTGGCTACCTGGACCCAAAGAGATGCTACAGTGAGTCTTTTATCAAGTCCAGCTTGCAGAAAGACAAGAATCACCGAGATCGAAGCCAAATATGGGTCCACCTGGTCCTGAGCGCCTTAGCATAAGGTGGAAAACCTTCTACGCCTTAGCATAAGCAGAAACAGTGGATGACTTCTTAGACTTGAAAAGTGTGTCAATAACCACTTCAGAATAACCTTTGTGTTTAAAGGCTGTGCACTCAAGAGCCATACCGTAAGAACAAAGCGACTTGAGTCCTCTGTGCAGACTGGACCCTGCATAAGCAGGTCTGGATGAGTGCTCAGCTGAAGGTTGTGTCCCTTGCAAAGACTCATCAGATCTGTATACCGTGGTCTGTGAGGCCAATCTGGAGCCACCAGAGTGACATGGCCCGGATGGATCGCAATTCGCCAAATTTGGCTTATCATGGGATATGAGCTGAACTCAGCTTATCATGGGTCAGGGAGAAAAGATATACAGAAGAATCTTCTGATGCACGGCTGCACTAGAGCATCGAAACCCTTGCTTCTGGGCTCAAATCTTCGACTAAAGAAACGATCCACTTTCTTGTCTTTGCTGTAGCCATGAGGTCGAAGTGGGGCTGGCCCCAGCGCCGCACTATGGCTCAGAATGCCACTATGGACAGGGCCCAGTTGATCAGATCCAGAATCTATCTGCTGAGAAAGTCGGCTTGAACATTGTCAACTCCCGCCACATGTGCTGCTGATAGCGCCTGGAGGTGACGTTCCGCCCATTGAAAAAGAAGCAGGCTTTCTGAACCACAGGGATGCTTTTGGTCCCTCCCTTGGTGATTGATACAGGCTACTGCTGTTACATTGTCGAAGAAGACCCTGACGCTTGGCCCTCCAGAGTCTTCTGCAACTGCATCAATGCCAGCCAAATGGCTCTCAGCGCCAACCAGATGATTATTTCCTCTGAGAGGGTGTCCTGGATGGGACAACGATTGTAGTAGGCTCCCCAGCTAGCATTTGTCATTACCACGATGCAGGAGGAACACCCTGCAGAGTGACTGCAGGAGAAGCCACTAATCCATGCTGGCTTGAGCCTCCAGAGTCCAGGGAAGTGAGGTCCATAAAGCATCCCTGTGCAGAGCCCAGCAAAAGAGTAAGGCATGCTGGAGAGGATGCTGGCAGCTCCAGAAGGGCAGAAATCTGGCCACAGTTTCAGTCTGCGTGCCTCTGAAAGATAGACATAGCCCACAGCCATGTCGAAGAGAACTCCAAGATATTCCAGCAACTGCGTGGACTTCAGATTGCTTTTTCTGTAGTTGACAATCCAGTCCAGTTCCTCCAGCACCTGGATTACTTGAATCACTTGTGCGCCAACCTTCAGCCAACAAGGGAGACCTGATCAGCCAGTCGTTCAAGTAAGGATGTACCTACAGACCCATTTTTTGCAGGTAAGCTGCTACATAGAAACATAGAAATAGACGGCAGATAAGGGCCACGGCCCATCTAGTCTGCCCACCCTAATGACCCTCCCCTACCTTTCTCTGTGAATAGATCCCACGTGTCTATCCCATTTGGCCTTAAAATCAGGCACGCTGCTGGCCTCAATCACCTGTAGTGGAAGACTGTTCCAGCGATCAACCACTCTTTCAGTGAAAAAGAATTTCCTGGTGTCACCTCGCAGTTTCCCTCCCCTGATTTTCCATGGATGCCCTCTTGTTGTCGTGGGACCCTTGAAAAAGAAGATATCTTCCTCCGCCTCGATGCGGCCCGTAAGATACTTGAACGTCTCGATCATGTCTCCCCTCTCTCTGCGCTCCTCGAGCGAGTATAGCTGTAATTTGTCAAGCCGTTCTTCATATGGAAGATCCTTGAGTCCCGAGACCATCCGGGTGGCCATTCTCTGCACCGACTCCAGTCTCAGCACATCCTTGCGATAATGTGGCCTCCAAAATTGCACACAGTATTCCAGGTGGGGCCTCACCATGGATCTATACAATGGCATAATGACTTCCTCCTTACGGCTGACGAAACCCCTTCGTATGCAACCCATTATTTGTCTTGCCTTGGATGAAGCCTGCTCCACTTGATTGGCAGACTTCATGTCCTCACTGACGATTACCCCCAAGTCTCGTTCTGATACCGTTTTTGCTAGGATCTCACCATTAAGGGTATAAGACTTGCATGGATTTTGGCTGCCCAGGTGCATAATTTTGCATTTTTTGGCATTGAAGTTGAGTTGCCATGTCCTAGACCAGCGCTCCAGCAGGAGTAGGTCGTGCATCATGTTGTCGGGCATTGAATCTTCGTCTGTTGTGCATTTGCCCACTACATTACTTAGTTTGGCGTCATCGGCGAATAATGTTATTTTACCTCGAAGCCCTTCTGCCAAGTCCCTTATAAAGATGTTGAATAGGATTGGGCCCAAGACTGAGCCCTGTGGCACTCCACTGATCACCTCCGTCATTTCGGAGGGGGTGCCATTCACCACCACCCTTTGAAGCCTACCTCCAAGCCAGTTCCCAACCCATTGCGTCAATGTGTCACCTAATCCTATAGAACTCATCTTGCCCAGCAACCTGCGGTGTGGTACGCTATCGAATGCTTTGCTAAAGTCCAGGTACACGATGTCTAGGGACTCCCCAATATCCAGCTTCTCCATCACCCAATCAAAGAAGCTGATCAGGTTGGATTGGCATGATCTCCCCTTAGTAAATCCATGTTGTCGGGGATCCCGTAGATTCTTTTCATCCAGGATTTTTTCCAATTGGTGTTTGATTAGAGTTTCCATTAGTTTGCTCACTATCGATGTTAGACTCACTGGTCTGTAGTTTTCTGTCTCCATCTTTGAGCCTTTCTTGTGGAGTGGAATGACGTTAGCCATCCTCCAGTCCAACGGGACGCTGCCTGTACTAAGGGAGAGGTTGAAGAGCGCGGACAGTGGCTCCGCCAAGACATCACTCAGTTCCCTAAGCACCCTGGGGTGCAGGTTGTCCGGCCCCATTGCTTTGTTAACCTTGAGCTTTGACAGCTCACCGTAGACACTGCTGGGCGTAAACTCAAAGTTACTAAAAGGGTCAACTGAGCTGTCTGTATACTTGTCTGTAGCTGAGGGCCAAGCCCCGGCGCTTCTCGGGTGAAGACTGAGCAGAAGTATTCATTTAATAGTTGGGCTTTTTCCGAATCCTTATCCACATAGTCTCCGTCTGGATTCCTAAGACTTACAATCCCGCCTGAGTTTTTTCTTCTGTCACTGATATACCTGAAGAAGGATTTATCTCCCTTCTGGATGTTCTTTGCCAGAGACTCTTCCATGTGGAATTTAGCCTCTCTGACTGCTGTTTTGACGGCTTTTGATTTGGTCAGGTAGTCTGCTCTAGAGTCCTGCTTCCCTGATTTTTTGTAAGAGATGAATGCTTTTTTCTTCTCCTTGATGAGGTCTGAGATCTCCGCAGTAAACCACTGTGGCTTATTGTTCCTTCGCCGTTTACTTACTGATTTAACATAGCGGTTTGTTGCTTCTTGTATGGTGGCTTTCAAAGTCGACCACATTTCTTCCATATTATCAGTTTCTGCTTGGCTTTGTAGCGCCTGGTGAACGAAGTCTCCCATTTCTTTGAAATTTGTGTCCTTGAATTTGAGGACCTTGGTCAGTGTGGTAGATTTAGTGAAACCTTTCCTGAGATTGAACCATACCATGTTGTGGTCACTGGAGGCCAATGTGTCGCCCACCGAGACCTCTGTGACACTTTCTCCATTGGTAAGTATCAGGTCCAGTATTGCCTGATCCCTTGTTGGTTCCAACACCAGTTGCCTGAGTCTTGCTCCCTTCATAGTGTTTAATAGCCTCCTGCTGCTGCCGGAAGCAGAGGTAAGTGTAACCCAATCCACATCAGGCATGTTGAAGTCACCTAGCAATACTGTGTCCCCACGCAAGGTGATATTTTCTATATCTCCGATTATTTCCATATCCAGGTCATCCTGTTGTCTTGGGGGTCTGTAAATTATGCCAAGATACAAGCATTTGTATTTCCCTCTGGCCAAATTAACCCAAAGGGATTCCCCAGTATACTGGACATCTGTGATTCTCGTGACCTTAATGTCATCTTTAGTATATAATGCTACACCTCCTCCCATTCTGCCCTCCCTGTCCCGGCGAAGCAAGTTGTAACCCGGTATGACCATATCCCACCATCATCTTGGTGAATGTACAGAAAGCCGTTGTCAGCCCAAAAGATAGGGCCGAAAATTGGTAATGCTGTTCCAGGACATGAGACCACAAGAATTTGCAGTGGGCTGGAAATACCGGAATATGCAAGTAGGCTTCCATGAAATCCAGAGATACAAAGAACTCTCCCAGGGCCACCACTGCAAAGAACGATCGCACTGTCTCCATGTTTCAAGTTTATTTCAATTAGATATACCGCCAATAATAAAACCAAATTCAATTAAAACAGAGACAATACTAGATACAAAAGGAATGTAGAGAAAACAGTGCTACAATTATCGTTATATAAAAATTAAGGGAAAAAAAGGAAAAGAAAATTTAAAATCAGGAGCGGAGTAAAGAAAGGATAGACAGATTAAAAACCCATTCTGGAAGCACTAAAAAATATTATTGTTGAAGGACTATCTCCATTTACATATCAAAAGTGTCCTTAAAGAGAAAATTTTTAAGTGTTGATTTAAATTTGATAGTAGAGTTTTCTTGTCTGAGATTACTAGGAACAAATTTTTTACATCTGTATTTACCGAAGAGAATATACACAATATACCAGAAGTCGACAGGCTATACGCAGCAAACGAAGATGGGGAATTGACAGGGTTGACGGTCAGTCTAGAAGAGATATGCAGGCAGATTGATAGGCTTAAAAATGATAAATCCCTGGGACCGGATGTCATCCATCCAAGGGTAATCAAAGAACTGAAAGGGGCTATAGCTGAACTGCTTCAACTAAAAGCCAATCTGTCGATCAAATCGGGAAGGATTCCGGAAGACTGGAAAGTGAGAAATGTTACGCTGATCTTCAAGAAAGGTTCGAGGGAAGATCCGGGAAACTACAGACCGGTGAATATGACCTCGGTATCGGGAAAGATCATAGAGGCACTGATAAAGGACTGCATCATTGATCACCTTGATGGACACAATCTGATGAGGACCAGCCAGCATGGCTTCAGAAAGGGAAGATCTTGCTTGATGAACTTGCTGCACTTCTTTGAGGGAGTAAACAGGCAGATAAGACCAGGGCAACCTGGTTGACACAGTATATCTGGATTTTCAAAAGGCCCCGCATGAACGACTACTTTGAAAAATTGCGAGCCATGGAATCGAAGGTGAAATACTGGTTGGCGGATAAGAAACAGAGAGTGGGGATAAATGGACAATACTCGGACTGGAAAAGTGTCACGAGTGGAGTGCCGCAGGGTTCGGTGCTTGGACCCATGCTCTTCAAAATATTTATAAACGACCTAGAAATTGGTACGACGAGCGAGGTGATTAAATTTGCAGACAATACGAAGTTATTCAGACTAGTGAAGACACAGAGGGATTGCAAAGACCTGCAATGTGACATAACACGCTCGAGAAATGGGCTGCGACATGGCAAATGAGGTTTAACGTGGATAAGTGTAAGGTGATGCATGTCGGTAAGAAAAATCTTATACACAAATACAGGATGTCTGTTGCAGTACTCAGAGAGACCTCACCAGGAAAGAGACTTGGGAGTACTGGTCGACAAGTCAACGAAGCTGTCCGCGCAATTGTGTGGCGGCTGCGAAAAGGGCAAACAGAATGCTAGGAATAATTAAGAAGGGGATCACTAACAGATCGGAGAAGGTTATCATGCCACTGTACCGGGCCAGGTTACCCCCCACCTGGAATACTGGTTGCAGTACATGAAGAAGGACACAGTACTACTCAAAAGGGTCCAGAGAAGAGCGACTAAAATGGTTAAAGGGTTGGAGGAGTTGCCGTACAGTGAGAGATTAGAGAAACTGGGTCTCGTCTCCCTTGAAAAGAGGAAACTGAGAGAGGACATGATCGAAACATTCAAGATAATGAAGGGAATAGACTTAGTAGATAAAGACAGGTTGTTCACCCTCTCCAAGACAGAGAGAACGAGAGGGCACTCCCTAAAGTTAAAAGAGGATAGATTCCGTACAAACGTAAGGAAGTTCTTCTTCACCCAGAGAGCGATAGAAAACTGGAAAGCTCTTCTGGAGGCTGTTTTAGGGGAAACACCCTCCAGGGATTCAAGACAAAGTTAGACAAGTTCTTGCTGAACCAGAACGTACGCAGCTAAGGCTAGTCTCAGTTAGGGCACTGGTCTTTGACCTAAGGGCCGCTGTGTGAGCGGACTGCTGGGCACGATGGACCACTGATCTGACCCAGCAGCGGCAATTCTTATGTTCTTGTAGAGAATGAATAATAGGGGGATATTAGAGCCCCCTGTGGAACAACATATTTGATCGGTTTTGGTTTCGATAGTGCATCATTGAACAGTACGCTTTGGGATCTATTATTCAAGGAAGTGGTGAACTATCTTAATGCAGTGTCTAGGATTCCAATTTGAGAGAATTGTGCAATGAGGAGAGGATGGTCAATAGTGTCGAACGCTGCACTGAAATCTAGTAATACCAGAAGGACATCATTATCCTTATTCATGAGTTCCCAGCAGTCATCAATGATGGCTTCAGTACTGTGGAATTTCCTGAATCCTAATTGGAAGGCGGATAGGGTTCCTTGTTGTCGATGAAGGAGTGTAATTGGTTTAACACTGTTTTTTCCAGGATCTATGGCACAAAGATCCAGAAGCCTTTGAACCATTGTCCAGATTCAGAAGGCTATCTCTGGTTTGCTGGCCTAAGAATCTATAAAGCGGTCGGAAGGGGGGAACAGAACTGGATTTTATAACCGTCCATCCCAAACAATGTCTAGGACCTGTCTGTGCCAATCTAAGCCTAGACCGACCGAAGTCCAACATAGCCTGCCCCTTATCGGGGGTGGGGGGAGAGGTGGGGGCACGGCTCCTGTCCTGGTATCATTGTGATTTCTTAGAGGCTGGAGAGGAGCCAGAACCCAAGGCTTGCTGTCTCCTGCATTTGTTGGACCTCTAACGTTGCTTGGCCTGCTGCATAAGGACGGAATCTTCAAGAACCTCAAAAACTGCCCTGCATTGGACCCCGAGCTGTCTGGAGTCTGCTCTCTGGTAAAGCCTTAGGATGATAATCCACCACACTTGCCATCAGGTCAACCAGACCCTCGCCAAATAGCATCTGCCCCTGAAAGGGGAGCCAGCTTAGCGTGGCTTTAGAGGCAGAATCTCCTGTCTACTGTCTGATCCAGAGCATCTGCTGGGCGGAGATATAATATAGGTTGACATCTTGCTTATGACTCTGAAGACATCAAACAGAGCGTCTGCTATATAATTCACCCCAGATAGGAGCATTTGGGGTTCCTCGTCATCCTCCGGGTCTGAGGCTTGAGACAGTCGGGTGCGATAACCATGTGCCATAAAGGAAGTTGTGGCTGCCGCCTTAATCCTTTGGACCAAGGCATCAAATTGCCTCTTGAGGAGCAAGCCCAATTTATGGTCCTGAGAATCTTGTAACATCAAACCTCCTTCATTAGGGAGGGATGAGCATTTGGTAAACTGTGCCACCAGCGAATCCACCTTCAGCTGAACAAACAGCTGCTGGAAATCTAAAGCCATTGGGTAAACTTGGTCCCTTCCCTTCCAACGGGATTTCCCCTGATGTTACTTCCATACAGGGGTTACCTGGCTGAGCCACAAGTGGAGAAAGGCATGGCGGTGGAATAGTCTCCGGAGGGGAGAGAGAAACCTCTAACCCGAAGTCGCCGGCTTTAGCTCCTCCTGTCAGCGAGAGCTCAGCTAGCCCTCCAGGAAATCAAGGACCCGTGGCAGTAGCAGTAAATTCCAAGATACTTTGCTGGGTCAGAGTGGAAGTTCTTGCCATGCAGTGGTCAGGACAAACTGCGCCCTTTCTCTTTGATTGCGGCATTTGGTTCCTCAGCATGGTCAAATAATGAACGGCTGAAGGTAACTTTTTCAGCAGTGAAGGGCTCTGCGATATTGACGTCGCTATCTATATCCCCACCATCTTAACTCTCCACAGGGAAATATTTTTTAAACCAATAGGAGGAAATATTTTTTCACTCAGAGAATAGTTAAACTCTGGAACACATTGCCAGATGTTATGGTAACATAGGATAGCATAGCTGGTTTTAAGAAAGGTTTGGACAATTTCCTGGAGACAAGTCCATAGTCTGTGGGACCAAAAGAAGTATGAGAAGAAACTGGAAGATCTAAATATGTATACTCTGGAGGAGAGGAGGGACAGGAGAGATAAGATACAGACTTTTAAATATTTGAAAGGTATTAATATAGAACCAAATATTTTCCCAAAAAGAGAAAATGTTAAAACTAGAGGGCATAATTTGAGGTTGCAGGGAGGAAGACTCAGGAGCAATGTTAGGAAATTCTTTTTCACGGAGAGGGTGGTAGATGCTTGTAATGCCCTCCTGGGGGAAGTGGTGGAGAGGAAAATGGTGATGGAATTCAAAAAAGCGTGGGATAAACATAGAGGATCTCTAAATTAGAAAACAAAGAATGTAAATTAAAGATCTAATACTGGTACTGGACAGACTTGCACGGTCTATGTCCCAAATGTGGTGATTTGGTGTAGGATGGGCTGGGGAGGGCATGAATGGGAACTCCACTAACTTGGAATATGATAATGTTACTGGCCAGACTTTATGGTAGATATCTGGAGTGAGCTTGGATCACAACTTCAGCATTTGGAACCTAGGACAATACCAGGTGGACTTTACAGTCTATGATCCAGAAATATCAAAGAAGGGACAAGTTAATTTAATCATGTATTTTTAATGGGGTATAACTAATGGGCAGACTGGATGGACCGTTCAGGTCTTTATCTGCCGTCATTTACTATGTTACTATGTTATTGAGAAAGACAAGCCACTGCTTGCCCTGGATCGGTAGCATAGAATATTGCTACTCCTTGGGTTTTGGCCAGGTACTAGTGACCTGGATTGGCCACCGAAAGAATGGGCAACTGGGCTTGCTGGACCATTGGTCTGACCCAGTAAGGCTATTCTTATGTTCTTGCAAATCCTAAACAGAACAACTCAACAAAAAATGAATTATTTATGTGTAAAAAAATCCTGGACACCGGAGTGCCATATTTAAGTGCTATGGTGAGTTGATACCTGGGGTTTGTCGAGTCCTGCTCTAACATAAGTTTAGGATATTTAGGCTGAGTACTTTTCCAGGAGAACAATCTTGGCTCTCTCAATTCCAGTCTTCTCTTTTGGTTGTAAGTACCTCCATGCAACCTCCTTCATGCTATCAAAGCTTCTTGTGAGACACTCTTTTGGATAGCAAGCTCTTGTAGCATGTTGCTGTTTATATTATACTTGTACAATTTGCTGCAGCTGCTGTTGTTTCCCCTTCACTAGAGCTTTATGTAGATTTTAAACTAAACTAAACCTTAAGCTTGTATATCTTTCCCTTCTAGTGCATACCAACACAAACAAAATTTTTTTTAAAAAAATCTTGCCTGAACAGCTCTAACAAAATTTCTTCCTGTCCTTCTCTAGGGCAGGGTTACTCTTTTTAGCCCAAGTTCTTAGTTCATAAGAACATAAGAATTGCCGCTGCTGGGTCAGACCAGTGGTCCATCATGCCCAGCAGTCCGTTTACGCGGCAGTCCTCTGGTCAAACACCAACACCCTAATTGAGATGAGTCCTACCAGCGCCCGTTCTTGTTCAGCAGGAACTTGTCTAACTTTGTCTTGAATCCCTGGAAGGTGTTTTCCCCTATAACAGCCTCCGGAAGAGTGTTCCAGCTTTCTACTACTCTCTGGGTGAAGAAAAATTTCTTTACGTTTGTACGGAATCTATCCCCTTTCAACTTTAGAGAGTGCCCTCTCATTTTCCATACCTTGGAGAGGGTAAACAACCTGTCCTTATCTACTAAGTCTATCCCTTTCAGTACCTTGAATGTTTTGATCATGTCCCCTCTCAATCTCCTCTGTTCGAGGTAGAAGAGGCCAATTTTCTCTAATCCTTCGCTGTACGGCAGCTCTTCCAACCCCTTAACCATCTTAGGACCTTTTCGAGTAGTACTGTGTCCTTCTTCATGTAAGGCGACCAGTGTTGGATGCAGTACTCCAGGTGAGGGCACACCATGGCCCGGTACAGCGGCATGATAACCTTCTCTGATCTGTTTGTGATCCCCTTCTTTATTATTCCTAGCATTCTGTTTGCCCTTTTTGCCGCCGCCGCACATAGCGTAGACGGCTTCAATGACTTGTCGATCAAAACTCCCAAGTCCCTTTCCTGGGAGGTCTCTCCAAGTACCACCCCGGACATCCTGTATTAGTGCATGAGATTTTTGTTACCGACATGCATCACTTTACACTTATCCACGTTGAACCTCATCTACCATGTCGATGCCCATTCCTCGAGCCTGATTATGTCACATTGCAGATCTTCGCAATCCCCCTGCATCTTCACTACTGTGAATAACTTCGTATCGTCCGCAAATTTAATCACTTAGCTCGTCGTACCTATGTCCAGATCGTTTATAAAGATGTTAAAGAGCACGGGTCCAAGTACCAAGCCCTGCGGTACCCCACTGGTGACACTCTTCCAGTCAGAATATTGTCCAGCACTTTAGAGGGTAGTGGATTTGTCTTCTATTAATCTGGGAAGGACAGATATCACTACTAACTCAATATGTTGTAAGATGTACCAGCATGGGCCAAGAAGCCTCCACAAACACAGCCAGACTACGATTTCAAAATAAGCCCCAAAAGTCTTTAATATTATAATTCAAATGGAAACCATATCGGAATCTGTTCCTCTCACAGGCTATTAGTTCAGTGTTGCCCATATGCAACTGGGAGTGTAGTAATAGTAACCAAACAAAAATGGGCCTGGTTCCAGTGTATACAGTTTAAAAAAAACAACCAACCAAACAAACAAACCTCCCCCTCATCAACTATCCTGTCTCACGGTTACCACTCTAGCCCTCTTCAAAGGTATGTTGTACAAGCAGACTCAGAGTCTGCTTCTTTCTGTTCTGGGGCTCCCTGGATCATCTACCTTCAGAGGGTTTTATCTGCCCTGGCTAGCACTCTGCCCTGCTCTAGCACTCAAGCCTCCGATTATGGCCCTGTGAAGGAGTGTATTTAAAGGGGACTGACAGTTCTACACACTATCACAGGCTGCAAATGAAGACTAACAGAGTTGGATTCAAGACGTATTTCCAAATTAATAAGAAGCATAAAATCAAGTAGAGGAAACAACCAGGTTAAAAAAAGTTTCTGCTATAAAGGATATAACCCAACATGATCCATTTCACAACCATGAAAGCATTAAAAGTCTTACAGAGGGTGTAGCTTGTTTACAGTATCATCATCCTGAGTTCTCTGAAGGTCTGAACGAATTTTCCTCACCAGAGGAGTGCAGTAACCTTTGGCAATCTCAAGTTTCTCCACTTTGGATATGCCATATTCCTAAAGGGAAAATAAGTTATTGTAAAACCATAAAAACACAAAATGAAGAGTAGTTATTACATTCTGCTTATCATCCTATTATCTAATTCTGAAATACAGTTAATTTAAATGATTCATAAGTGCTTAGAAACAGAAAAATGGCCCATCCACTCTGACCAACCGCAGCATCCACTCATTTTCTCCTCTCCATGAGAAATCTCATATGCCTGTCCCCAGTCCACACTTTCTTGAATTTGTTATCTTCTACTCCACCATCTCCACTTGGAAACTATTCCACACCATCTACTACCCTTAAGTATTTACTTAGATTACTCCTGAACCTATAACCTCTTAACTTCATTCTATGTCCTCTCATTTGAAAAAGGCTCACTTTCTTTGACAGTAATATTTAAAATTCTCAATCATATCCCTTCTCAACTTTCTTCCAGAATATACATATTGGGGTCCATAAATCTGTCTTCATATACTTTATCACAAAGACCACTGCCAATTTTGTAGCCTCCCTCTGGACTGACTCCATCACCAATAACTCATACAATGGCACTATCATCTCTTTTTTCCTACTGGCCATTCCTTTCCATATGCATCCAAGTATCCTTCTGGCTTTGACTATTGTCCTTTCTACCTATTTTATCATTCTAAGCTCCTCATATATGATTGTTCTGCCCCTGGTAGCCTTTTGCTAGTTTATAGTATGGCTCTAAGATGTATTAATGCTATTCTCACTTCCTGGAACTTTAGTGTTGCAGTCATTTCCTGCCATGATATGCGAGCAATTAATTGTGTGTAATGTAGTTTCACAGAAATATGATGGCAGATAAAGGCCAAATGGCCCATCTCATGTGCCCATCCACAGTAACCATTATCTCTTTCCCTCTCTGAGAGATCCCATGTGCCTATCCCAGGCCATCTTGAATTCAGATACAGTCTCTGCCTCCACCACCTCCTCTGGGAGACTGTTCCACGCATCTACCACTCTTTCTGTAAAAAATTATTTCCTTAAGATTACTCCTGAGACTATCACCTCTTAACTTCATTCTATGACCTCTCATTTTATTTATTTTTTTATTTAAAAATTTATATACTGCATAATAACTATGCGGTTTACAAAACTGTAGTTTCCTTTCAAATGAAAGAGACTAGACTCATGCACATTTAAATTAATCTCTATCATATCTCCCCTCTCCCGACTTTCCTCAAAAGTATACAGATTGAGATCTTTAAGTCTGTCCCCATATACCTCATGATGAACACCACACAACATTTTAGTAGCCTTCCTCTGGACCAACTCCACCCTTTTTATATCTTTACTAGTCGTTAAGCCTGTTACATTAACGGGTCTCTGTCTTTTTCTTTCTGTCTCTTTCCTCACTCCATTTCCCTGTGTAGCGCTGTCTCTGCTTTCTTCCTCACTCTGCACTCTCAAGCTGTAACATTACTGCCTCGCTTTTTCTCCCTGCAAGCATCTCTGCTCTCTTTCTCATCCCCAGTCTCTTTGCTCTTTTTCTCTTCTTGCAGGGGTCTCTGCTCTCCTTTCTCTATATTTTCCTGATTCCTGCAAACTTCTGTTTTCTCTGTATGCTCCTGATCCTGTGTTTCCCTGTAGGTGTCTCTTCCTTTTTTTTTTTTTTTTTTACTCCTTCTTCAGTCTCAGTTCTTTATCTGAACATTCTCTTCCTCAGTCTCTCCAACTGCAGCTCTCTTGCCCTCTAAGCACCTGCAGTGCATGTCGCTCCTGATCCCCTCTCACTGACCCTTGTGACTGCATCATTTATGTTATGCTGGCTGGGTTTCCATGGCAACCCTGCTCGCGGGTCTGTGAGTGTAGGGCCGTTTTGTTATTTCCTCGTGGGAAGCTGTCCGGGTCTGGTGGCGCCGTGTCATGCGGAAGCGGGGAGGCGAGGCCTCAGTACCGGCCGGGGTCCCGTGATCGGCTCGCGCCGCCGGCCCCCAGGAGCCCAAGCCTGGCGGGGGAGGCAGGGACATGCCTGGTGTGCCATGGTGCTGACCTCAGCGCTGAAGCTGCTGCAGAGACAGACCTACACGTGCCTGTCGCACCGGCATGGCCTGTACCTGTGCTTCGGAGGCATGCTGCTGCTCAACGTGTCCGCACTGCAGTTCGGAGAGGTCAGTAGGCAGCTTGGCCTCACCTTGGGGGAGGCCATGACGGGTGGTGCGGACTCCCTTGGCAGTTGCCGTTTGCAAAAGGGGAACAGTCCTGTTTGGTCTGCCACTGCCTGGAGGAGTTGAAGAGCAGGGAGGCCCGCGTCCAGATTCTCTGCCGGGTACTGTCACAGCTAGGTGCGCATGCGCACTCCTGCGGCCACAGACTTACTGATCACGGAACACGCAGATAGGAGTGCGCATGCGCGGCTAGTGTTTTATTATATAGGATGCAGGTGCGACCTCCAGAATTGTACACAATATTCTAAAGGAGGTCTCACCAAAATCTTAAACAGGGGCATTAATATCTCCTTTTTCCTACTGGCCATACCTCTCCCTATGCAACCTAGCATCCTTCTAGCTTTCACTGTCACTTTTTCAATCTGTTTGGCTACCTTCAGATCATCACATATAATCACACCCAAGTCCCGCTCTTCTGTCATACACATAGGTTCTTCACCCCCTAAACTGTAAACTGTACCGTTCCCTTGGGTTTTTGCAGCCCAAATGCATGACCTTGAATTTGTTAACATTAAATTTTAGCTGCCAAATTTCAGACCATTCTTCAAGCTTTGCCAGGTCTTTCCTCATGTTATTCACACCAGTTGGCGCTTCTACTCTATTGTAAATTTTGGTATCATTCACAAAGAGGCAAATCTACACGACAACCCTTCAGCAATATCGTTTATAAAAATGTTTAAAAGAACAGGCCCAAGAACAGAACTTTGAGGCACACCACTGGTAACATCCCTTTCCTCAGAGCGATCTCCATTGATCACTACCCTCTGTTGCCTTCCACTCAACCAGTTCTTGACCCAGCCCGTCACTTTGTGACCCATCCTGAGGGCGCTCGGTTTATTTACATAGTAACATAGTAGATGAAGGCAGATAAAGACCCGAATGGTCCATCCAGTCTGCCCAACCTGATTCAATTTAAACTTTTTTTAAATTTTTTTCTTCTTAGCTATTTCTGGGCAAGAATCCAAAGCTCTACCCCGTACTGTTCTTGGGTTCCAACTGCCAAAATCTCGGTTAAAACCTACTCCAGCCCATCTACACCCTCCCAGCCACTGAAGCCCTTCCCAGCCCATCCTCCACCAAACGGCCATATACAGACCGGGCAAATATGCCCAGAACTGGCCTTAGTTCAATTTTTAATATTATTTTCTGAATCTAGATCCTCTGTGTTCATCCCACGCTTCTTTGAACTCAGTCAGTTTTACTCTCTACCACCTCTCTCGGAAGTGCATTCCAGGCATCCACCACCCTCTTCGTAAAGTAGAATTTCCTAACATTTATTAGATGTCTGTGTGGAAAACTATCAAAGGCTTTGCTAAAATCTAAACATTTAGAGTACATCCTCTATCCAATTCTCTGGTTACCCAGTGAAAGAAATCGATCAGATTTGTCTGACAAGACCTACCCTCTAGTGAATCCATGTTGCCTCCAGTCCTGTAATCCACAGGATTCCAGAAACTTGACCATTCTCTGTTTTAAAAGCGTTTCCATTTATTTGCTTACCACAGAACTCAGACTTACCAGCCTGCAATTCCCTACTTCTTCCTTACTTCCACTTTTGTGGGGAGGGACCACATCCTCCCTTCTCCAGTCCTCCGGTAACACTCCCGACTAGAGACTTCTTGAAAAGGTCAGTCAGCGGAGCTACTAGAACTTCCCTAAGTTCCTTCAGCACCCTTGGATGTACACCATCCGGCCCATCGCTTTGTCTACCTTTATTTTAGCTAGCTCCTCAAGAATATTACCCTCTGAAAATCGATCAGGGTCTATTACTCCTCCATCCCTATTCATGTTTGTCTCCTGCTGTCCCGCTCCCGGCGCTTCAGCCGTGAACAAAGAACAGAAATATTTGTTAAGCAATTTTCTTTATCAGCTTCTACATATTCCTCCCCTTTACCTTTGAGTCTCACAATGCTACTTTTGCGCTTCTTCCTATCACTAATATATCTAAAAAATTTCTTGTCTTCCTGTTTTACCGTGTCAGTTATTTTTAATTCTATTTGCATCTTTGCTTTCCTGACTACACAACCAGCCTCTCTTAACTTTTCCAGATATTTTTGCTTGTCTTCCTCTTTCTACAATCGCTCCTTTCAGTTTTGCCCACCAAATTTCCACTCCTTCCAGAGGTTCCCATCCAGACAATAATTTCTTGGCGTAAACCCCCATCCGAACAAAGTTAGTTTTTTAAAAAAGTCTCTATACTTGTCTTAATATTAAACCGTACCATGCAGTGATCACTGGATGCCAGTTGATCACCCACTGTATCATCAGAGACACTTTCCCCGTTTGTAAGGACTAAGTCCAGTATGACCCCATCCCATATGGGTTCCATTACCAACTGCTGGAACAGTTCTCCTTGCAGAGAATCCAGAATCTCCCTACCTCGCAATAGGGATACCTCAATCAAGATTTGGCATGTTAAAATCACCTATTAGCAAGACTTTCCCTGTATAAGCTTCATTGTTAGTGGTCTTTTCTCCTATAAAGACCATCCCTTTCTCTCAACCAAGCTTGAATTCTTTGTCTGTTTTCTGTTATTTTCTGGTCACTTCTACTATCTTTGTCCTGTTGAACCTCTTTCAGTAATCTGTTTTCAAGCTTTGCCCCTATTGGTCCCTTTATCTCCTCCCTGGCCTTGTAGATATTCCTTTCAGACTCTTTATCTCTAAGGATCAATTATGCTTTTCCTTGTCTTGGAAGCATATAGACTCTTCCATAACCCCTCCGTACAAAACTATGGCCTTTTTACCTTAAGCTATCTGAGCACATGTATGAATAATTCAGCCTCTCACCTCTGGCACTTGGAATACTTTAATCTACTTAATCACTCCCTCATTTTGCCATAAATCCTTTTTCCTCTCAAACTTCTAACTTCATCTCCTGCTGCAACATTCAGAACTATGGAGTCTCTTGCTTAGGGGAAGTGAACTTCAAAGAAGCTATGAACTGTGAGTAAGTCAGCTACATTTATTCAATAAAACAAATTTCAGAAAATTATAGACTTCCCATGTGTTTTGGTGTGCCAAGGTTATTCTCTCTGGAGGGTATAGTATATATCTGCTTTAAAAGTCTGGGAACTGGACAGTAGGCTATACGAGACCACAACAATGATCACCCCTAAGTCTTGCTCTCTTTTCTTAACAGAAGTAAGATTATTGAAGCTCGAGTGCATTTTTTTAGCATTAAATCTTAATTGCCAATTTCTGAACCAGTAGAAACCTTTGAAGCTGCCAATATTTAAAAGACTTAATTGTAGGAACTTTGTTCTCTGTATAGCTTAATATATGTTTATATATAGTTATATAGTTTAATTTAATTTAAAGGAAACCAATACCACGTTCATATTTTATCAGTGCCTCCAAGTTTTCACACACTTACTCATTGTTTACATTCTAAACAATCCAATTCAAATGCATTAACGTATAAAAGTGTAGCTCAGTGAAAAAGTATGCTCATTTCAAAAGAACAATTATAGAAATATCCAAAAACCAATTAAGAATAGGAACCCAGAACTCTCAAGTCTTCACAACTCTTAACACAACTCACAAGTGCATTCATGAGTGACAGTCATTTTCAAAATTTAATTTTACTGAAAGCAAAGTGGAACAATAAAGTTGTTGGATAAAAGCAATAGTTGCATTCATTATAGCTTCAGTACTTTTTACTCAAAAAGCACAGTTACTTACCGTAACAGGTGTTATCCAGGGATAGCAGGCAGATATTCTCACGTATGGGTTACGTCGCTAACGAAGCCCCGGTATGGACCACTTTAAAAGTGCATCGCCACTTTGGAAAGTTTGCGATAGCCTACACAGCGCATGCACGAGTGCCTTCCCGCCCGATGTAGGCATGCGGTCCCTCAGTTAAGATAAGCCAGCTAAGAAACCAACCCGGGGAGGTGGGTCGGTGATGAGAATATCTGCCTACTGTTCCTGGATAACACCTGTTATGGAAAATAACTGTGCTTTACCCAGGACAAGCAGGCAGCATATTCTCATGCATGGGTGACCTCCATACTAGCAAGAATGGGATGGTATGAGTATTGGCCTTTAGGAAAATAAATTTTGTAATACAGATTGGCCGAAGAGCCCATCTCATCTGGAGAAAGACTCCAGACAACAGTGAGAAGTGAATGTATGAACTGAGGACCAGGTGGCAGCTTTACAGATTTCCTCAATGGGAGTAGATCTAAGGAAAGCAACAGAAGCTGCCACAGCTCTAATTTTGTGGGCTGTGACACAACTCTCCAGTGCCAGTCCAGTTTGAGCATAACAAAATAAGATACAAGCAGCCAGTCAGTTGGAATTCATTCTCTTGGAAACAGGATGCCCCAACTTGAAAGGATCAAATGAGATGAAGAGTTGGGAAGATGTTCTATGAGGCCTGTTGATGTAGAAGACTAGAGCATGTTTACAGTCCAGAGTGGCAAAGCACTTTCTTCAGCATGAGAATGAGGCTTAGGGAAAAACACTGGTAGAACAATCGATTGATTGAGATGAAACTCCGTGACAACTTTTGGTAGAAACTTTAGATAAGTGCGCAGAACCACTTTATTGTGGTGAAAAACTGTGAAGGGTGGATCTGCCACCAATGCTTGTAACTCACTAACCCTCCTGGCAGAGGAAGAGCAATCAGGAAGACAACTTTCCAGGTGAGAAACAAGAGATGAGCTGTGGCCATTGGTTCAAATGGTGGCTTCATCAACCTAGAAAGAACCACATTAAGGTCCCAGATGACAGGTGGCGGCTTGAGAGGTGGTTTAACATTGAAATGTCCTTTCATGAATCTGGAGACCAAAGGATGAGCAGTAAGAGATTTTCCCTCAACTGGTATGTGAAAAGCTGTAATAGCACTGAGATGGACTCTAATAGATGTAGACTTGAGACCAGAGTCAGCCAAATGGAGTAGATAATCTAATACCAATTCCACTGACAAGGAAATGGGATTATGATGATGAACAAGATAACAAGAAGAGAACCTAGTCCACTTTTGTTGATAACAATGCTGATTACTGGTTTCCTGGAAGCATCAATAATATGTCGAACAGGCTGAGAGAGATGTAAGGCAGATGGATTCAGCCCGAGAGAAACCATGCTGTCAGGTGTAATGATTGCAGGTTGGGATGTAGAAGAGATTCCTGATGCTGAGTAAGTAGAGTAGGAAAAACTGGAAGAGGTATTGGTTCCCTGGAACTGAGCTGAAGTAGAAGGGAGAACCAATGCTGCCTGGGCCACCATGGAGCAATGAGGATCATGGTGACCGCCTTTCATCTGAGTTTGAACAGATTCCTCAACATGAGAGGAATTGGAGGGAATGCATATAGAAATAGGCCCGTCCAATTCAGGAAAAAGACATCGGCTTCCAGACGGAGAGGAGAGTAAAGCCTGGAGCAAAACTGGCAACTGGTGATTGTGAGGAGTCACAAACAAGTCCACTTGTGGACTGTCCCATTGAGCCACAGAGTTGAGACTGGATACCTGTGAGGTTGAAGAATTCTGCTGAGGTTGTCTGTTAGGGAATTCTTCTCCCCTTGAATGTAGACAGCCTTTATGAAAAGATTGCAAGCCGTCACCCAAATCCAGATTTTCTGGGCCTCCTGGCATAACAGGAGAGAGCCTGTGCCTCCTTGCTTGTTTATGTAGTACATTGCTACTTGATTGTCCATGCGAAGGAGGAGGACGTGGGGGCAGAGAAGATGATAGAAGGCCTTGAGGGGCATAAAACATTCCTCTGAGCTCTAGGAAATCGAAGTGAAATTTCCGTTCTGTGGTGGTCCAAAGACCCTGAGTCTGGATATCGTCCATATGTACCTCCCAAGCATAAGGGGATGCATCCGTTGTGATGACCTTGTGATCAGGGGTAAGTGAAAAAGGAGACCTCTGGATAGATTGGAGGAGGTCATCCACCATTGAAGCGACTGCAAAATAGATGATGTTACAGATATATGCTGTGAGAGACGATCCGTCGCCTGAGACCGCTGAGAGGCAAGGATCCACTGAGGAAAGATGTAGTCGTGCCAGTGGTATCACATGCACAGTGGAAGCCATGTGGCCCAGAATAACCATCATGCAGAGATGGACTGAAGAGGAAGCAGTTGCTGACAAAGGCGGATGAGAGCCTGAAGGCGATCCGGAGGGAGAAACGCTCTCATGAGTGTGGTGTCTAGGACAGCTCCAATGAATTGAAGACGTTGAGTCAGAATGAGATGCGACTTGGGAAAATTGACTTTGAATCCTAGAACCTGAAGAAAAGATAGTCAAGAAAAGATAGTCTGAAATGTTGCTTGGATCACTTCCTAAGAGAATACAGCCTTGATCAATCAGTCATCCAGGTAAGGGAAGACTTGTAGGCCATGTGATCGGAGAGATGTGGTCACTACAATTAGACACTTCATCCTGGGAGAAGATGCCAGGACGAAGGGAAGGACCTTATATTGGTAGTGACATTGATTTATCTGAAAATGGAGGTATTTCCTAGAAGCTGGATGAATTGGAATAGGTGTGTAGGCTTCCTTGAGATCCAGCCGTTCTGATTGAGGAGGGGATAAAGCAGGGTGAGAGCATCCAAAATTTCTTGACTAGAAATTTGTTGAGGGCTCTGAGATCCAGAATGGATCGTATTCCTCCCACCTTCTTTGGAACTAAGAAGTAACGGAAGTAGAATCCCTGGTTCTGCTGAGAGAGAGGAACTTCCTTGATGGCATTCAGCAGGAGAAGGGATTGAACCTCCTGGAGGAGGGGGACTGTACAGGGTCCAAAGCAGACTCTCTTGAAGGATGGTCTGGAGGCAGGGTGTGAAAATGGAGAGTGTAACCCTGACAAATGATGGTGAAGACTCAGATGTCTGATGTTATGAGTTCCCAGCGAGCAATAAAATACTGGAGACGGCCTCCAATGGGCTCAGGCAAAGTTTGTAAGATGTGGACGATAGCTATGCTCTGAAACACGTCAAAAAGGAGATTTCTGTAGATTTCTGGGGAGCAGCCTGTGGTTTCTGTTGTTGATGGGGTTCTGTTTTTGTCTCCTGGGTTGAAACTGAGCAAGAGCGGCAGGCTAAATAGCAAACCTTCTCTGGTATGAAGGAGCCAGTCTGAAGGGACGAGAAGTTGTAGGCTTCTTCTTAGGCTTGACCAGTGTCCCATCTGGTCTCATGAGCTGACAACTTTTAAGTAACCGTGTCCATGAAGGGACCAAAAAGTTAATCTCCCAGACAAGGAGCATCTGCAAGCCTGTCTTGATGGTTGACATCCAGCTCAGATACACGAAGCCAGGCCAGACGCCTAATGGTTATGGACATTGCTGCAGCACGGGAGGTAAGTTCAAAGGTGTCGTAAGTAGAATGTACCATATACTTCCTCAGCTGAACAGATCCAAAACATGATGCTGAAAAGCAGGAAGTTTGCATTCTGGAATGTGTTTTTGGAAAAGTGAAATTTGTTTTATCAAATGTTTAAGTTAAAACAAAAAATGAAAGTTATAAGAACATAAGAAGTGCCTCTGCTGGGTCAGACCAAAGGTCCATCATGCCCAGCAGTCCGCTCACGCGGTGGCCTATCAGGTCCAGGACCTGTATAGTAATCCTCTATCTATACCCTTCTATCCCCTTTTCCTTCAGGAAATTGTCTAATCCCTTCTTGAACCCCAATACCGTACTCTGTCCTATCACGCCCTCTGGGAGCGCATTCCAGGTGCCCACCGCCCTTTGGGTGAAAAAGAACTTCCTAGCACTGGCTCTGAATCTGTCCCCTCTTAATTTTTCCCTCTCCACTTTCTCCATGCCCTTCATGATCTTGTAAGTCTCTATCATGTCCCCTCTAAGTCTCAGCTTCTCCAGGGAAAAGAGCCCCAGTTTCTCCAATCTTTCAGCGTACGACAGGTTTTCCATACCTTTTATCAAACGTGTCGCTCTCTTCTGAACCCTCTCGAGTATCACCATATCCTTCTTAAAGTACGCCATAGGATATGGCGACCAATTTTGGACGCAGTATTCCAGGTGCGGGCGCACCATCGCCCGATACAACGGCAGGATAACTTCTTTCGTTCTGGTTGTAACACCTTTCTTGATAATACCTAGCATTCTATTCGCCTTCTTAGCGGCCGCTGCGCACTGTGCCGACGGCTTCATTGTCTTGTCCACTATTACCCCCAAGTCCCTTTCTTGGGTACTCTCACCCAATAACAGCCCTCCCATCATATAGTTGTATTTCGGGTTTCTGTTTCCTACATGCATGACTTTACATTTCTCTACATTGAACTTCATCTGCCATCTCGTCGCCCACTCTCCTAGTTTGTTCAGATCCCTTTGTAGATCTTCGCAGTCCTCTTTAGTCCTCGCCCCACTAAATAGTTTGGTGTCGTCTGCATTTTATTACTTCGCACTTTGTCCCTGTTTCTAGATCATTTATAAATACATTGAACAGCAGCGGTCTGAGTACCGACTATTGCGGAACACCACTCGTGACCCTCCTCCAGTCCGAGTAGTGGCTTTTCACTTCTACCCTTTGCTTCCTACCTGCCAACCAATTCTCGATCCATTTGTGCACGTCTCCTTCCACCCCATGGTTCTTCAGTTTCTGAAGTACACATTCATGGGGTACCTTGTCAAAGGCTTTTTGGAAATCTAAGTATACGATGTCTATGGGGTCCCCTTTGTCCATCCTTTTGTTAATTCCTTCGAAGAAGTGCAATAAGTTCATTTGGCAAGATCTTCCCTTGCAGAAGCCATGTTGGCTTGTTATCATTAGTTTATTCCTTTCTAGATGCTCATCGATGCTGTCTTTTATCAGTGCTTCTGCCATTTTCCCTGGAACCGAGGTCAGACTTACCGGTTTGTAGTTCCCTGGGTCACCGCTCGATCCTTTTTTAAAGATGGGCGTAACATTGGCTATCTTTCAATCCTCCGGGATCATGCCTGTTTTCAGGAATATTTACAAACTTGCTTTAGTAGTTCTGCTATTTCCTCCTATAGTTCTTTCAATACTCTAGAGGGGATTCCGTCCGGGCCCGGAGATTTGTCAGTTTTTAATCTATCTATCTGCTTGTGTACGTCTTCAAGGCTTACCTCTATGGATGTTAATTTTTCTGCTTGGTCTCTGAAGATTTGTTCAGGTTCCGGTACGTTGGATGTGTCCTCTTTTGTAAATACTGATGAAAAGAACATGTTTAGTCTTTCCGCCACTTCTTTCTCCTCTTTCACCACTCCTTTTCTATCTTTGCCATCCAACGGTCCCACCTCCTCCCTAGCCGCTGCTTCCCAGAACGGTTGGCTAGCATGACATTTTGATACAGGCGTTTGCCAAACCAATCCATGACCTTGCCCTCTCTGCCAGGGGGGTACAGAGGTGTAAACACTAGCCCCTGAAGACTTTTTCAATGTAGACTCCACCAGGAGAGACTCATGTGGAAGTTTGGGTTTGTCAAACCCAGGAATGGGAACCACTCTGTACAAAGAATCCAACTTGTAAGGAGCCACAGGGATGGTAAGTGGCATTTCCAGGTTTTTATAAAGTTTCCCGCAAAATGTCATGAAGGGGAAGCTTAATTAATTCCTTAGGCGATTGATCATAATCTAAGGCCTCTAGGAACTGCTTAGAACGCTTAGAGTCAGCTTCAAGGGGAATTGATAAAGCTTCTGACATTTCACGAAGAAACTTAGAAAAAGATGACTTCTCAGACAATATAGGAGTCTCCTGAGATGAATGGTGAGGAGAGTCATCATCTGAAGAACCTTCAGCTTCAGAAAGAAGAGGATCCTGTTCAGAGTCCTCCCACAGGTCTGAATCCTGAACAGAACCAGGGCCCGGTGCCAAGTACTTGGTGTCGAAGGCTCAAAGTGTTTAAGCTTCTGTAATGCCTTCTGGGACTGCACCAGAGTCGACTCAGGTGATGTCGGTGTCAAGGACGATCAGCGTCGGAGAGTTGACGGTGCCAATTTTCTGATGGAAAGCACCAGCATCGATGGAGACTCCACTGCAGGTTCAATCGGTGTCGAGGGCTCAGGCCAGACTGGTACCGGAGGAGTTGGTGTCGACACAAGTAGTAATTGGGTCGGCATCAGCATTTGGAAATGCTCACCCAGTTCTTCCTTAAGCAAGTTGTCTGCTAATTGTCCAGTGCTTCTTGTTGTAAACCGCCTCGAACTTTCATGGCTTTGGCGGTATATAAGAATAAAATTATTATTATTATTATTATCTTTTGCTTGAGGGTAAGCACTGGTACCGCTGGCTTTTTTGCCGGTACCTTCGGTGCGGCTCTATGCTTCAGCAATGTGGAGGCAGATGATGAGGCATTCACCGAGATCAGAGCGGAGCGCTTTAAGTGCCTCTTCAAGGTCGGCAAGACTTGGCTCACAGTGGCGATGCACTTTTAAAGTGGTCCGTACCAGGGCTCCGTTGGTGACATCACCCATATGTAAGAATATGCTGCCTGCTTGTCACTTAGAAAAATTTAAAAAAAAAAAAAAATTCTTTATTCATTTTTAAAACATCAATTGTGCATAAAAGATGGATTTACATAAATTATTATCATTACAGCACAATATACTTAATAGAATAAAAACAAGACTTATTTTCTCCCACCCACTTTCCAATTTACAAACACCTCATAAAAATACTTGTAATCAACCCTTCTATATTTCTTAACAAATGCCAAAACATATCTCCCTCCCCCTTCCCCGGATGTGTGTGTTTCCCTCAGTTTATACAAATAAATCAATCTTTACAATATTTAGTTAATGGTTCCAAAAAAATCCATAAATTTTTCATAATAGAAACTTAGAAAATTTTTTAATGTGTACTTCACTGTACTTTTACTTACGTATTAAGATTTAAAATTTATATACTGTCTATATCTAGATGGTTTTCCATATAAAACATACAACAATGTGGCAGAGCCATCAAGTAAAACCAAAAAATAAGAGGTATGCCAATCCAAACCACATCCAAAGAAAATGCTATAGTACTTTGGTACTATGGGCTTTTTGAATACCATATTGAAATGGATCCCAGATGGATATTCACATCAAAAAATCCTGCAGTTGTGAACAAACAATCCATTCAATAACTTTGGAAGTGCAGAAATTGGCTGACAGAGAGAACAATAGAACTCAAAGAGAAATTTTTCAAAACTGGACGAAGAGTACCCAATTTCAAAGAATCAGAAAACGTCCAACTAGGCGAGAGAATTTACAATTAAGGAAGGCAAAATAACCTGAGGATGGCAAAGAGTCCTAGATGGCACAGTGGGCCTATACAATTGCAGGTATGACTTTACCTCATTTTCATCCACCACTGCAAACTCCTCCCGTTATTCCAACCCTCCTGGGCTAAAATCATCTTAACAATAATATCCCCCAAGAAATCTTATCTAATCTTCAATGTCTGGATCACTCTATGTTTATCTAGATTCAAGGCGACTTACAAATCAAGAAGTTTACAAATCAGCATTTTCTTGAATTTATGACTCAAATTAATTACAAAATTCCTCTGGAGAAAACAAAACATGCTGTACCAGAGGTCTATTATACTGGGTCAAAGAGTGTATAACCCTATAAAGTTCCTTTGGCCTATCCAAGGAATCAGATTCTATGGCAATAGTACTATTACCGTTCAGTAGCAACTAATTTCTTATATTCTGAAAACTTCACTATATAAAAATTATTTAACTCCATATACCTACTGCACCCTCCACCCCCTCTCTGCCTGCTGCAGCTGCTTCAATTCCAAAGAAAGCCAGATCACAGCCTTTGTAGATCCAGTTACTCTTACTGACTTTAAAGGAGCAACCAAATCAAAGCTGTCTGCAAAAAGGAATTCCAATGATTACCTGCTTCATCTACGTCCAATGTGGCAACATTGGTTAAGAGCAGAGCCCACTGGGCCATTAAGTCCAATGGATCAACCCAACCCCAGGCCAAACCTGTTTAAGCACTGTGGGCTGGATTCTGTATAGGATGCCTGGTCTCAGAAGCCGCCTAAGTGGCTTTTGAGAATTGCACAAGGGCGTCCTATATAGAATCGTGGATAGATGCCTAAGCCTTCCTAACACCACAATTCTCTAACCGGCATCCATGTCACAGGTGCCAGTTAGAGAATCAGGTTGATGTAGAGCTGATCGCGCAAGGTAATCTCCCTGCCATGATCACTTTAGAAGCTGCGGCAGGGAACCCCATCCCCCCGCAAAGACTACCGGCAGGAGGGAAACCCAGCCCCTCCTGTTGGAACCCCGAATGTCCACCCCACCCCCAAATGTTCGAGGCAGTAAGAGTGCCCAGTCCCTCCTGCTGCCACTTCCCAAGACAAACCCTGGCAGGAAGGATGCCCACTCCCTCCTGCCGGAACACTCCCCCTTAAAGATCATTGACAGGAAGGATACACTAAGTTCTGTGAATTCTCTATATTTTAGGAACAAGGGCACAATTTAATAAAGATACCTTTGATTATACTGAAGAACAAGCACAGCATATTTAATGCAACGGCTTGGTATTATGGAAGATATTAATGAATAACCTGAAAATAAAGGCTGGCAGGATTTGCTGAATCTTCATAAACAATTTATTAGAGCAGAACTACATGGCAGAACTTTGATTCAATGTCTTAAGGGGATGGAACCTAAGCTGTTTCTTAATGATAAAGAATTTTTGGACAAATGGATCGATGTAGTAGAGATCTTATGTTGCTGATAGTAAAAACTACAGGACAGATAGAGGAGGTGGTAAAGAAGGATGTGCTGGAACTCTAGAGAGCTTTACAACAAAAAACTGCTGTGGATGAACTCAATAAACAGGATGAATGGGACTATATGCAGAATAAAGTCTATACATGGGCAAGCAAGCACAACTAACAGAAGGCAAAGCCCGTGTAGCATTAGCGCAAACATCCGGCAAATCAGGTACCAGCTCAGAAGAATCTGGCTCTAGTGGAAATTCACAGGTTCAGCAGTTTTTCCAATAAGAGGAAGAGTGTATGGAGGCACGATAGCTCAAGGGGCAGGCAACCTGAGATATAACATACGGAAGAAAGCACCACCTCCACAACAGTCATAAATATCTCCTCTAAAATTATTACTCAAGCCCAGATATATGTGTTGGATCTAGGGTTAGGATTTGTTCCTACATGTCCCTACAACCCATTCAATACTTATATTGCAATTTTTAGACCTTGATGGACACGGGCTGATGAGGACCAGTCAGCACGATTTTAGCAAAGGCAGATCGTGTTTGACGAACTTGCTGCACTTCTTTGAGGGAGTAAACAGACAGATAGACAAGGGCAATTCGGTCGACATTGTATATCTGGATTTTCAGAAGGAGTTTGACAAGATTCCGCATGAACGACTACTTCGGAAAATTGCGAGCCATGGAATTGAGGGTGAAATACTCACGTGGATTAAAAACTGGTTGGAGCATTTGAAACAGAGAGTGGGGGTAAATGGACAATACTCGGACTGGAAGAGCCTGTAGGGTGTCGCAGGGCTCGGTGCTTGGACCCGTGCTCTTTAACATCTTTATAAATGATCTGGACATAGGTACGACGAGCGAGGTGATTAAATTTGTGGACGATACAAAGTTATTCAGAGTAGTGAAGACGCAGGGGGATTGTGAAGATCTGCAACATGACATAATCAGGCTCGAGGAATGGGCATCGACATGGCAGATAAGGTTCAACGTGGATAAGTGTAAAGTGATGCATGTCGGTAACAAAAATCTCATGCACGAATACAGGATGCCCTGGGTGGTACTTGGAGAGACCTCCCAGGAAAGGAACTTGAGAGTTCTGATCGACAAGTCGATGAAGCCATCCACGCAATGTGCGGCGGCAGCAAAAAGGGCAAACAGAATGCTAGGAATGATAAAGAAGGGGATCACGAACAGATCAGAGAAGGTTATCATGCCGCTATACCGGGGCATGGTGCACCCTAACCTGGAGTACTGTGTCCAGCACTGGTCGTCGTACATTTAGAAGGACACGGTACTACTTGAAAGGGTCCAGAGAAGAGCGACTAAGATGGTTAAGGGGTTGGAGGAGCTGCTGTACAGCGAAAGATTAGAGAAACTAGACCTCTTCTCCCTCGAACAGAGGAGATTGAGAGGGGTCATGATCGAAACATTCAAGGTACTGAAGGGGATAGACTTAGTAGATAAGAACAGGTTGTTCACCCTCTCCAAGGTAGGGAGAACGAGAGGACACTCGCTAAAGTTGAAAGGGGATAGATTCCGTACAAACGTAAAGAAGTTCTTCTTCACCCAGAGAGAGGTAGAAAGCTGGAACGCTCTTCCGGAGGCTGTTATAGGGAAAAACACCCTCCAGGGATTCAAGACAAAGTTAGACAAGTTCCTGCTGAACAAGAACGTGTGCTGTTAGGGCTAGTCTCGGTTAGGGTGCTGGTCTTTGACCAGAGGGCTGCCGCATGAGCGGACTGCTGGGCATGATGCTCAGCAGCGGCAATTCTTATGTTCTTTTGAGTCTTTTGTGCAGGCTCTGCCGCTGGACGGAGCTCATTGAGTTCTTATTGCACCTGGTAGTGGAGAACATGAGTTTACTGGAGACAAGTGATTTTCCTGCAGTTTCTTGCAATTGCTGCGGGACATTGCCTGGCATTTCTCTGCCACATCACTGATAGCACACGGAACACCCTGGTGGGAGAAGGCCTGAAGCAGCCCATTTAGATTGCTGCCGCAACGCTGCTGTTTGGAAGGTAATGGTATGTTGGTCTTGCAGTCGGCGTGGGGAGGGAGAGATGGAAGGGTCGGCGGGGGAGGTGGATAGAAAAATGCTGCGGGCTTGTGATTAGGCATTGTTTCCCTGAAAATAAGATTTAATGCGTTTTTAGGGCCCAAAATTAATATAAGACAGTGTCTTATTTTCGGGGAAACACAGTATTAAAGATCTTGTTATCTCTGAACATAAAAATGGCATGCTTATGCAGAAAGAAAGTTCATTTCTTATTAATCAACATCCTCAAATTCCATATACAGGTATTTATTTTCTTCCTAAGGTTCATAAGAACATTTCTAACCCACCAGGCGCCCTATAGTGTCTACAAGAAACTCTGTTTTGGAATCGTTCTTGTTGGACAAAATATTACAACCTCATGTGCCTAATATATGGTCATTTATACAAGATAATACACATATAGTGTAAGTATTATCTACAGTTTAAATCTCTCGATGACATATTATTCTTGCTACCATGGTTGTAACTGCTCTATATACAAATATTCCACATAGGAAAGTGCTTGAGATTCTTGAAGAAATTTGTATACACCTTTCCCTACCTCTAAAATCTCTACTCAATCTTTTATGGAACTGGCTAAGTTAGTGTTTAGTGGAAACTATTTTGTCTATGAGGATGAATACTATCTACAAATATATGGAGTCGCAATGGGTGCTACGGTGGCCCCAACTGTTGCCAATTTATATAGGGCAAAATTTGAGGAAAGGCATATATATTCAGCTCCTCAATTTGAACAAGTAGCACTATGGAAACATTATCTGGATGATATTTTTTTCATTTGTTTAGGAGATGAAGACTGTTACAGTTTGCAACTTGAATCAACTCTATTAATCCCAACTTGAAATTTAAGTTGACCTATACTACAAGTATTAACTTTTTAGATATTGGTATTACTTGGGAAACTGATCATTTTGAAACAATGATATATCGCAAAGAAGTGAGATCATAATAATTACTTAAGATTCCATAGTTTCCATCCTTATGGGCTGAAGAAGAGCTTGCCTGTAAGCCAGTTCCTAAGAATCTGAAGGTTATGTTCATCTGATATTGAATTTGAAAAATAGGAATGGATTCTATTTAATACATTTCTCAAACAGGGCTATCCCCATAAAGCTGCTCACAAAGCCTGGCTTAGAGCAAAATATGCATGTCAACTATTATTGCAATATCATAGACCTAAGGAGGTCAATAAACTACGAGTATGTGTGTTACCGTTTGACACACACTGCTGATGTGAGCCAGAGTATATACTAATATTAGCATGTACTACAATTGCATGAATGTTTCCAAGAACGCCCAGTGATTGCATATATGAGGGAAAAAAATATTGAACTAGTGAACACACACAATAAATGGAACAATCAGGACACGGCTGCTGATCAACAACAATGTGGCTCCTGCCAATGGTGTGAATATGCTATGATGGGGATGACCTGGAGAGGCTTTTCAATACAATTAAATAAACCGGGAGACTGACTCTTGCACTACAGCGTATGCTATCCAATGTCCATTTCCACGTGTATATGTGGGTAGAAGCAGTAGGGCAATTAAAGTGAGATTTACAGAATGTAAGTCCAAAATTTGCACTAAAAATGAGGAGGCTCCTCTAGTCTCTCATTGGTAAACTGAGTGTCATACTATAAAAGATTTGAAATGGCGGATTCTTGAAATTGTGGAAAGAGGGAGGTTGGGAGGCAATTTACAAAAACATTTAAACTACAGAGAGCAGTTTTGGATATTTAAATTATAAGCGGTGGAACCCTTCGGACTAAATAAAGAAATTGAATGGATGACACTTATCTGAGCTGGGATAAGTTCACTGGATGAGTTGATCATATGATTGTGACATTTTGAAAGGTTAAAAAACGCTGCAGCCATTCTGCAACTAGAGCACTTCAGTAAGTTAAACTGAGGAACATTAGATATATGCACAGAATATATGTACTTTTTATGACAAATTTCAATCTCTAATCTATTTTATATTTATATAGGGGAATTTGCCTTGAAACAGCCCAGTTTGGACAAAAAATGGATTTGTGTTGGCACCTAATACCCCCGATAAGTGCTTAAGAATTTCAATCTCTATACAGAGTTAATTCATACTAAAAGGTTTCCTAAAAAATATTTATATTCCAAGATGGACTGATGAAGAAGTGATGTTTCTGACAGTCCAAAATCGCTAAAAGTTACGATTAGTGTTATGTGTATGCACATTCTATTTGGGATACTGAGGTGATGCATATATTTGAAGTGATACACTAAGGGCTCCTTTTATCAAGGTGCGCTACGGGCGCGTCGGACATTTCATCACACGCTAACCCCTGCGACAAGCCAAAAACTAACGCCTCGTCAATGGAGGTGTTAGTGACTAGCGCGGCAGGCGGTTGAACGTGTGGTATTCCGTGCGTTAACCGCCTACCACACCTTGATAAAAGGAGCCCTAAGTTGGGTGCATTTTCTACTATGTTAAATTTTTTTAATACATGCTAAACAGACTTGGAAAGCATTAATTTGTAGGTGAACATGTATTAAAATGATTTAGGATACACTAAATTTTCAAAGGCATCCTAACGTGAATGTGAATGATACACCATTTTATAGTAGAAGGGGGGTGGGAGGGTATTGGAGAGTTATTTGGAAAATTAACATCAGGGCGGGAGGGAAGGGGGGAGGAGGGATTATTATTTATATAAAGACATTGCTGATAAGATTTTCAAGTGATTTGTTAATTGTTGATATGTGTATTGTACACTTGAAAGATGAAAAAATGAATAAAGAATTATAAAAAAAAAAAGGCATCCTAACGAACCAAATGTGCACTAATGAATGCACATCCCTAGTCCAGTAACCCCTCCAAAACATACCAAGTTTAAAGAAAAGCAAGCATTGATGAAGTAGGAGACTAGAAACAAAACAGTGAAGTGGGCCAGAGACAGAATGACGAGGTGGAGCAAACAAAATTGTAGGAAGTAAATTTTATTGAAGGACATGATGCAGCCTGTGTTTCAGCAGACGCCTGCCTCAGGGGTCTGTATGTCCTTATTCTGAGTTGAGCGTCCCTTCAAAAATGCTGTTCCATATTATTGGTAGCATAAGAACTTAGGGAATTCAATGAGGATTTATAAGTAAGGGCCCAGTAAGTTGATTGCTTATGAAAAAAAGACATTATACTCTATACCCTAAGAAACAAGGATCAGTTATTCTAAGGAAGGAGAAACTCAGGGGCATGTCTGTTGTTCTAAGGAGGATATAGGACTATTCTAAAAAGCACATCTCTGCCAGCAACTCATGCATTTTGAGAAAACACGGTACCAGAGCTAACTGAAGTAAAGAGATGTCTTTTTTTATTTTCATAAGTGTTTATCTTACTGACCCGACTGACAAGTGTTCAGTACGTTCACCAAGTTCTTATGTTGCCAGTAATGTGAAATAACATTTTTGAAAGGACACCCAAACTTAGAATGACATCCAGAATTCTGTTGCAGGCATCTTCCGAAACACAGGTCATGTCAGGTCCATCAATAAAATTTGCTTCCTATGATTTGATGGCTCTGCCTCATTGTTCCATCTGTGGCCCACTTCACTATTTTACTTCACATTTGGTTTGTGTTCTGCTTTGCTTTGCACTTTCAGAAGTAACACACTAGACAAGTTAAGAAAAGAGATGGTAAACACATCATACTGAAAGAGACTTACCAAGTGTCCAGCTATATCTTAAATGTTAATGACAGGTTGGTATTTAAAAAACAGAAACAGTTTTTGTAATTACACATGAATGCAAATACCAAGGTTAGCAAATTATTACCTGAGGAATAACAATATCTGCTAATGCCTTGGAAAGCCTATATAGTTCCATTGTGTTTTCTAGCCTCAGTGACCCATTATGCTGGACATCATATTTTATACAGTCATAAATGTCAGGGATTTTGCTGATATCATATCTGTCATTCTTTGTTTTGAAGTCCTTTTCCAACTTGGCCCACCTGCGAAGCATGAGCTCAAGCGTTTCACTGTGGTAAAGCTGAATATCTGAAGAGACACATTAAAAACATTTAGTTCTGTTGCTCCAGTAAGGATACATAAAGAGGGACATGGTCAGAGTTCATAAAAATATGAAGATTGCTACAATTTATTTATACCTGCAGTGCAGCAGCAAAATTAGTGACCTAGCCTTTGCCTATTGAGCTGCTACTTTTATCTGCATAGTTTTATAACTACACCACAGAGATATACATAAATGCCAGTCAATACCATATCATACAGCACTAAAACATTTTAAAAATTTTCAAACACAGGATAACAGAATTTGTGTTTTAGAAATATTATAATTGTGATATCCATTCTTGTAATATCCCTGTAAAAAATAAAAAACACTGAAATCATACAAGCTGTTTTGACAATCAACTTAATACTACTAACCAAATATATACTTACTTTATAACATATAGTATACAATTTTCACACAGCACATGATGAAGTTTTAAGAATGAATTTTACAGTTCCCAGTGCATGGGAGTAGACCTAAAAATGTTTATGAGTTATAGAAGAGCTTAACAGGGGAAGTTCATAAACATAAATACAAAAGCATCACTGCTCACCTGTAATAGATGTTTTTCATATACCGCAAGATAATTAGGTACACAAGCAAAGTTCATAACAGATCAATGATCTACTATCAAATTACAGAATCAATTAGATCTTAGAATGGACTAATGTATCTAGTCACATGCATCACTAAATAAGACTAGGAAAATAAAATATGGATATTTTCATACAAAATAATATTGCACAGTACCTGTGGATTTGGGGTCTTCCATTCGCTGCCTAATTTGAGAAGTTAAACTCTGGATCAAGCAATAAACCTTGTCACAAGTCTTCACTGGATTTTTTATGATATGCATAGATTTTATCAGCGATGTACTTTCTGTTGGAGTAAGCTACAGGATGAGATAAAGACTTTTTAGCTTGGAGAATGCATTTGAAATTGCTCACAGGATGAGCAATTCTGTCAATCATGAATGCTAGATCCAAATACATATAATTTTTGATCAACATCCCTGTGAATACTGTGATACACAAAGAAGAAACTAAACAACAAATGTATTATGGCAACATTAGACATGACATTGTAGTCCTCAATGAAGTTTGCTTTTTACAAGGCTACTCTAAAGTAGCATTATGCTTATTCTACAATCTGATTTTGATTTTCTACTGTCAACATGTAACCTAAAGATATATTTTGGATAATTTAATCTTAAAAAAAAGACTACAAGGCAAACTGTTTCCAACAAACAACAAGGTTGTAGAGACTCTCTTAACAATTCATTCCTATTATTGATTCATTTAATAATACAGTTTAGATTTTCATTTCTCCTGAAAAAAAGCAGTTACCGTATTTTCACGTAGATAACGCGCACCCGTGTAAAACGCGCACACGGGTATAGCACGCGAAAAACACAAATTTATGTACAGAAATTTTTATATACCGCGCACACCCGTATACCGCGCATGCTGCCCGACTCTCCTTTCGCCCGCCCCGACTCTCCTCTGGCCACCCCGACTCTCCTTTTGCCCGCCCCTACTCTCCTCTCCCCCTTGAAGTCCTGTCCCTACCCTGAAAGCCTGATGCCCCCCGACGTCCGATTCACCCCCCCCCCCCGCAGGACCACTCGCACCCCCACCCCGAAGGACCGCTCGCACGCACTCCCAACCGCACCCGCACCCCCACAGCCTCCCGACCCCCCCCCCATCATGTAGAAGCTCCTACCGATGTCCTGCTGCTTCCTCTTGGCGGTCCCGACTCTCCGACACGATCGGGGCAAGAGGGAGCTCAAGCCCTCTTGCCCCAGCCAACCGCGGCACCCCCGACACGATCGAGGCAAGAGGGAGCTCAAGCCCTCTTGCCCCGCCGACTCCCCAACTCCCTGACAATATCGGGCCAGGAGGGAGCCCAAGTCCTCCTGGCCCTGGCGACACCCCCCCCCCGCTAGTTGTTTGGGCCAGGAGGGAGCCCAAACCCTCCTGGCCACGGCGACCCCCTACCCCCACCCCGCACTACATTATGGGCAGGAGGGATCCCAGGCCCTCCTGCCCTCGACGCAAACCCCCCTCCCCCCAACGACCGCCCCCCCCAAGAACCTCCGACCACCCCCCAGCCGACCCGCAACCCCCCTGGCCGACCCCCACGTCACCCCCACCCCCCCTCCCCGTACCTTTGTGTAGTTGGCCGGACAGACGGGAGCCAAACCCGCCTGTCCGGCAGGCAGCCAACGACGGAATGAGGCCGGATTGGCCCATCCGTCCCAAAGCTCCGCCTACTGGTGGGGCCTAAGGCGCCTGGGCCAATCAGAATAGGCCCGGGAGCCTTAGGTCTCTCCTGGGGGCGGGGCCTTGGGCACATGGTCGGGTTGGGCCCATGTGCCTCAGACCCCGCCCCCAGGTGGGACCTAAGGCTCCCGGGCCTATTCTGATTGGCCCAGGCGCCTTAGGCCCCACCAGTAGGCGGAGCTTTGGGACGGATGGGCCAATCCGGCCTCATTCCGTCGTTGGCTGCCTGCCAGACAGGCGAGTTTGACTCCCGTCTGTCCGGCCAACTACACAAAGGTACGGGGAAGGGGGGTGGGGGTGTCGTGGGGGTCTGCCAGGGGGGTCGCGGGTCGGCTGGGGGGGGGCGGTCATTGGGGGGAGGGGGGTTTGCGTCGAGGGCAGGAGGGCCTGGGATCCCTCCTGCCCGTAATGTAGTGCGGGGTTGGGGTCGCCGTGGCCAGGAGGGTTTGGGCTCCCAACTGGCCCGAACAACTAGGGTGGGTCGCCAGGGCCAGGAGGACTTGGGCTCCCTCCTGGCCCGATATTGTCGGGGAGTTGGGGAGTCGGCGGGGCAAGAGGGCTTGGGCTCCCTTTTGCCCCGATCGTGTCGGGGAGTTGGGGGGGCAAGAGAGCTTGAGCTCCCTCTTGCCCCGATCGTGTCGGGGGTGCCGCGGTTGGCTGGGGCAAGAGGGCTTGAGCTCCCTCTTGCCCCGATCGTGTCGGGTGTCGGGAAAGCCAAGAGGAAGCAGCAGGACACCGGTAGGAGCTTCTACATGATGGGAGGGGTCGGGTGGCTGTGGGGGTGCGAGCGGTCCTTCAGGGTGGGGGTGCGGGTGGGAGTGCGTGCGAGCGGTCCTTCGGGGTGGAGGTGCGAGCGGTCCTGCGGGGGGGGGGGGTGTGAATCGGACGTCGGGGGGGGAAACTATGTAAAAAAAATTTGTACAACGCGCTCACGCATATAACGTGCAAGGGTATGCGCGGTACGTAAAAACCACGTATAACGCACGCGTTATATGCGAGAAAATACGGTACTTGCCTGTAGCAGGTGTTTTCCGAGGACAGCAGGTATATATTTTCACACGTGGGTGATGTCATCCACAGAACCTGGCATGGACAGTCAAAAACTGTACTGTCACTTTAAAACCACCCGTACCGTGCAAGTGCTGGCGCCTTTCCGCCCAAAGTCAGCTCGTGGACCTTCAGTTCAGTAACAAAGCTAAGAAGTCAACTAGAGGAGGAGGAAGAGTTGTGACAAAATATGTCTGTTGTACTTGGAGAACACCTGCTACAGGTAAGTAATTATGCTTCCTCCAAGGATAAGCAAGCATTATAGTCTCACATGCGGAACTCCCAAGCTGCCAGAATCAAGCCTCTGAGAAGAGGGTTATTGGACAACTATCATGAGCCTGGTGAAACCAACATGATTAGAGGGAAGTTGGCATCTAAACAGAGAATACATTTTGTATTACTGCTTAGCCAAACTAACAATCCTGCCTGGAATGATTCTCCAAACACTATGCCCTACACTATGACACAGGACATACTTTTACTGGAGCACTGGTCTACTATTTGGCAGCTGAATTTTAATGCCAAAAAGTGTAAAGTTATGCACCTTGGTAGCGGAAACCCATGCAGAACCTACACTCTGAATGGTGAGACCTTAACTAGAACTGTTGCAGAACGGGACCTGGGAGTAATCATTAGTGAAGATATGAAGACAGCCAATCAAATGGAGAAAGCCTCATCCAAGGCTAGACAAATGCTGGGTTGCATCCGGAGAAGTTTTGTCAGTCGAAAGCCCGAAGTGGTAATGCCGCTATATAGGTCCATCTGGAATACTGTGTACAATTTTGGAGGCCACATTATCAGAAGGATGTGCTGAGAATAGAATCGGTTCAACAGTTGGCCACCAGGATAGTCTCAGGACTCAAGGATATCCCATATGAAGAACGTCTAGGTAAGTTGCAGCTATACTCTCTCGAGTAACATGATAGAGACGTTCAAATACGTTGCTTGAATTTTCACAGTTGCAACATAAATTTGGACTTAATAAATCACAGTTTTAGATGGTTGCAACTTAAGCAGGACATTCAGGCGGGGTTCCCTGAATAGAAAAATTTAAATAATCAATATAGTTTGGAATTCTTATGCTTTCAGGTGGACTTCCTGGGACACCAGGCCATACAGTGGTATAAATTGATAGCTGGATTTATAAATAAGACATGTGGTTTTTTCTGTTACATAGAGCATTATGAACCCCAGTTCGTTTACAAAAGTTGGATAGCTCTAAGTCAAATAGATGTTGGCATTGTCATCTCAAAGCAGGGACTTTAGATCATTTATTGTTCTATTGTCCATTTATTTTGGCTTTTTGGAAATCAATATGGGGCCAAATAAATTGTTTGTTGGAAAATCCAGTGGCATTTTCCTATGATACTGTGTTATTTGGCATGTTAATGAGGGCTAAAAGCCAAATATCATCTAAGAACAACAGGCTTTTACTTATTATGACAGGAGTTGCCATACAAAATACGAGCAATTGGAAAAATTGGAGGAGTCTTAACTATAGTTTTGGTGGAATTCCTTGCGTCATATGTATAAAATGGAAAGAACATTAGCCACTCAGAAAGGGAATTTCAAGAAATTTCAGGACACTTGGGAGCTATTAACAAAATATTGTAATGTCTAAATATTGTTTTTTCCCTTTAAAAATTCACATCTGGGAGGGGGAAGGGGGGTTTGGCATGATAATGAATTTTGGTATTTAGATATGGGGTTAACGATAGATATTTTAAGTGTTGGAAATTGTGATTGATTAGGGGGGGGATTAATTCTGATATGGATATTAACAGAATATTAAGTGTGGTATTTGAGTATAAAATGTTGTATTTACTATTACACTTATTGTAATTTTTAAAAAGAATAAAGAATTGGGGGAAAAAGTATGAGATCTAAAGTGACAGACTGTATTAAAAACTGGTTAAATAAAAGGAGACAGATGATAGTGGTAAATGGAGTTTGCTCGAAGGAAAAGGATATTATAGTGGAGTGCCACAGGAATCTCTCCTTGGGCTGGCTCTTTTTAACATCTTTGTGAATGATATTGTGGAAGGTCTGTCTGGTAAAGCTTGTCTTTTTATAGATGATACAAACAGGGTAGACACTCTGGAGGGTGTGGATAATATGAGGCATGATCTAGTGAAGCTTGAAGAATGGTCAAGAAATTGGTAACTAAGATTTAATGCTAAAAAAAATGCAGGATCATTCACTTGGGCTGCAAAATTTCGAACTGTATAATATAGGAGGCAAAGAACTTCTGTGTTCAAAAGAAGAGCGGGGCTTGGGGGCAATTGTGTCTGATGATCCTAAGATGGCAAAACATGTAAAAAAAAGTGATGGTCAAAGCCAGGAGGATGCTCAAGTGCATAAGGAGAGGAATGGCCAGAAGGAAAAAGGTGGCACTAGTGTTGTTGTACAAATCTTTGATGAGGCCCCATTTGGAATTCTGTGTGCAATTCTGGAAACCACACCTTCAAAAAGATATAGATAGGATAGAGGGCTGCTAAAAAATTGTTTAGTGGCCTTTGTCATAAAGCACATGGGGACATTTATAGACCTCAATATGTACATTCTGCAAGAAAGGCAGGAGAAAAGGGATATGATAGAGACATTTAAATATCTTTGTGACATTAAATACAAGAGGTGACTCTTTTTCAAATGAAGGAAAACTCTGGAAGGAGAGGGAATAGGATAAAGTTAAGAGGTGATAGACTCAGGAGTAATATATAAGGAAATATCTGCTCAATTAGCTTGCAGAAGGGAAAAAAAAAACCTGAGGAGAGAGGGCCATGCCCAGCAATGCAGGGAGGCAGAGTTAAAAATGTAGATGTTGCCTTCTACATACCTCACAGGTGAAGATGCACTACCCATAGGTTCAGGATTCATGTGCTTTTTGCACTGGAAAGGATGGTAGAAATGTGGAATAGTCTGCCAATAGAGGTGGTAGAGACAAAGACTGTATTTGAATTCAAGAAAGTATGGGACAGGGAGAGGAAGGATAGGGGATGCTGCAGATGGTTATCCTGGTCAGGTCCTGTCCCACCTGGGCTAGGATGGGTAGAACAGAAATATAACAGCAAGTATTTTATAAAACATGCTTAAACAAGCTGAGATAAATTTAAGTTTAATGTTAAATTCACCTTCATGGATTTCCATCTTTTACCTTTTCATAGTCTTCAGGTGTGAACTCTCTGTCTCTCTGTAGTATTTCATGGAGCCGTGCTTTCACACGGTGTTGACAGCTGCTTAGTGAGTCACTGTCACTGTCCAACAGACCATTCATATTAGCACTTTTAACCATCTGCACAAGGATAGGTGTCAATTCTCCCTCCAGAGCTAAAAGTCCCTATATAAATGCCAACAAGATACAATCATGTTAAAGACCTAGAAAACACCATATATTTTATCAGTTTATTAAACTATGTACTTATGTATAAGTCCAGACTGTATGCATAAAGATTTTAAAAAACCCAGTAAATGCTGTATTATTCAAATTACCAAATTACCTTAAAAACAATCAGTTAAAATTTTCACTTTTTCTCTAATTAAAATACCAAAACTTAATTTAATGAGAAAATAAAACTGTTTTCAGCCACTCCAAACAACTTGATTAGAAGTTTTGACTTTATTCATATTACAAAATAGATGAAAATACAGCTGAACCTTTAATGTATTAAGTGTTACTTATCACAGAGGTACAATATGACCACCATTTTCTTCAGTCTACATAGTAATTTAATCATTTCCTCCCCTCTAAAATTCTTTAAACAAAGTGGAAGCACCTATAGAATGACACACAGACAAAGTCTGTTCCCATTCCCGCAAGCTCAGTTGATTCCATCGACACAGGCCTCAAAACAGTTATTTTATATTTAAATAATTTTATTGAGTTTATAAAGAACTAATATTCTGTATAACTGTCATTTTATAAATCACTAACAATACAGAACAAGGATAAACATAACCCCTGTCCCCCTCCACCCTCAGGAAAACTAAACAAGCCAACTTACTACAGAATGCTACATAGAAAACCCATACTAACAGAATATCTTGGATACACATAGAACACAAATGCCAAACACATAATAGCTGACCAAAAATAACAAACATAAATTAAACCAAAATACCAAGAAGTCACATCTTGCATTTAGTATAAAACCAAAGAAGTCCCTTGTCTCCTTTGCTTTTTGATATTGTATTAGAACCCTTGTTATTAGCTATTCAGCAGGCGAAGGAGATACAGGGTATTCCTTATTCAGATTGGGAATATAAGGTCTCTGCTTATGCAGATGATATACTGCTTCATTTGAGAAATCCTGAAACAACCATTCCATGCTTACTTGACTTAATAGAACAATTTTGAAAGTTTTCAGGTTACAAGATAAATTGGAGTAAATCAGAAGTTCTTCCACTTAATGTCCATTGTACAAAAGGTTTATTTGAAACATTCCCCTTTCTATGGAAAGAAGATGGAATAAAATATTTAGGCATTTGGATAAAAAACGCACTGGAAGAAACAATGAAAGTGAATGAAAAATTTTTATTATAGAAGGTAACAGAAATGTGTGAGCAATGGAATCCTTTACATCTTTCTTGGTGGGGGAGAGTTCAAACTATTAAAATGATGATTTTGCCTGTGATTTGTTATCAAATCGGTATATTACCAGTTCTTTTCAAGGGTCCTTTTATAAAAAGTTAAATAGTATTCTTACAAAATTTATTTGGCTGGGTAAAATTGCTAGAATTGCGTTAGTATCTCTACAAAAGCCAATTACAGAGGGAGGGGTAAATTTTTCCAATTTTTATAGGTATCATCAATCCTGTATTTTGCGCCAGGGTATGTACTGGGTCCTCCCAGAGCTCATTGAAAATATCACAGATTGGTTATGGTTATGGCGACTCATGTTTCTTCTGTATCAAAATGCCTAGATTATATAAAGAAAACAGAATATTAGTAGATACATGGAAAACCTTAAAATATATCAATAATTTAACATCTATTCCAATACATAAATCAAGATTAAAATTGGCAGATTTAAGGTCATCTGGAAGCATTGGATGATGGCAAGTATACGGATTCCAGATGATGTTATATCTAATGGTAAAATGCTTGATTTTTCACAGTTGCAACATAAATTTGGTCTTGATAAATCACAAAGTTATAGATGGTTGCAACTGAAGCATGCTATTCAGGCGGAGTTCCCTGAATGGAAAAATCTTAATAATCAATAGAGTTTGGAGTTCTTATGCTTTCAGGTGGACTTCCTGGGACACCAGGCTGCACAATGGTATAAATTGATATCTGGATTTATGAATAAGAAACCAAAAACTGGTCTGAGGGACATTTGGAGCATTGAGATAAAGCACCAAATTTCTGTGTCTCAATGGTCACAAATTTGGACTTGGAGGATGAGATGTACAGTGTCGGCATCTGAGACAAACGTGGTTTTTTCTGTTACATAGAGCATTATGGACCCCAGTTCGTTTACAAAAGTTGGATAGCTCTAAGTCAAATAGATGTTGGCATTGTCATCTCAAAGCAGGGACTTTAGATCATTTATTGTTCTATTGTCCATTTATTTTGGCTTTTTGGAAATCAATATGGGTCCAAATAAATTGTTTATTGGAAAATCCAGTGGCATTGTCTTATGATACTATGTTATTTGGCATGTCAATGAGAGCTAAAAGCCAAATATCATCCAAGAAAAACAGGCTTTTATTAATTATGATAGGAGAGGCCATACAACAAATTACGAGCAATTGGATAGATTAGAAGAGGCTTAACTATAGTTTTTGGTGGAATTCCTTGTGTCATATGTATAAAATGGAAAGAGCATTAGCCACTCAGAAAGGGTATTTTTTTTAAAATTCTTTATTCCTTTTTAATCATTCAACAAGTGTACAAGAAAAATCATAAATAGGCTCAAAAACAACACTTGATAAATCCATCAAGATAATAACAATTGTATATATATATATATAAACCCATAACCCACCCTCCCTCCCAACACTATTCTTCTTAATTCATTTTACCCTCTCTCCAATTGTACAATCCCTCCCCCTCACCCCTCCAGAAAGGGTATTTTAAGAAATTTCAAGAGACTTGGGAGCCATTAACAAAATATTGCAATGTCTAAATATTGGGGATTTTTTTCTTTTTCCCTTTAAAAATGCACATCCGGGAGGGGGAAGGGAGGGTTCCGGTATGATAAGGATTTTTGGTACATAGATATGAGGTTCATGATAGATTTTTACGTGTTGAAAATTGTGATTGATTAGGGGGAAGGGGGATTAATTCTGTAATGGACATTAATTGAATATTAAGTGTGCTATTTGAGTATAAAATGATGTATTTGCTGTTACACTTATTGTAAGTTTTAAAAAAGAATAAAGAATTGGAAAAAAACAACAGCCAAAGAAATCCATCAATACTGTCCAAACTATAAAGATGCCAGGGATGGTGTTAGGGGAAATGCAACTAGGGCAACTGTGCCCTAGCCAGAAAGAGCCCTAAGCCTGCTGGAAGCTGAAGACAGCATAGCCTGATAGTGGGCTTTGGGGTCCTCTCTTAAATTTCTGCCCCAGGCCCCAGCCATGTCTAAAACCAGCTCTAGCAGGATACACATTTCAAGTCTGACATATTCTAATCACAAAATAGAAAATAAAATAATTTTTTCAACCTTTTGTTGTCTGGTTATTTCATTTTTTAAATTGTGTTTGGCTCAGGCTTTGGTTTTGTTTTCCCTCTGTTTTCTCTTAACTCACTCACCAGGGTATCCTACCCATTTAACATTTATTCTTTCTCCATGCTCACCATCCATCTCATCTCTTTTTACCTAACTTTCCCCATACTCAGCATCTCCTTTCTCCATCTCCTATACTTTCCTGTCTAGCATTTATCCAATGTCCATCTACCTGCATTCCACATCACCACTCTGTCCTTATCCCATCCTTCATATTCCTATGGGACCCAAGTCCAGCATCTCCCTTCCATGTTCCTATTCTCCCCTATGACTTGCATCTTCCCTCAGTGTCCATATAGCCCCTTCCATGTCTACCATGTGTCCAAATACCATCCCCATTTTCAAATGTAGTATCAATAGTTTGAACTATATTCATTATATAAGGATACTCATATAAATAGATACCTTTGCAAAAGCTGCAGCAGTCATCTGGACCCGCCCCTCATCAGAAGCATAGATTTTAAGATCATGCCTGTAGGTACTATGCAATCTAAGCAAACCACATCCTGGAAATCCTGCATAATCTCCTGTCAAATATAAAGGCAAACCTAAGTGCTTTGCTATCTCATTTCACAAATATTTACAAAAACAAATTCAAGTGATTATAGTTAAAACTAACAGCCATAAAAGAAATATGATTAGTATTAACAGTGCTGAATACACATTAATTTAATAGAACAGCATGCATCAAACATGCATATATCCGAGGACTGGAGAAGGGCGGATGTGGTCCCTTCTCCACAAAAGTGGAAGTAAGGAAGAAGTAGGGAATTATAGGCCGGTAAGCAAATTAATGGAAACACTTAAAACAGAGAAGGAGAAATTACTGCTAATTTACTTTCTTTTAGCCTCTCCAGAATGGCATAGGTTAATCTTACAAGTGGGTTATATCTCATCATGACCAGCAGGTAGAGACTGAGACAAACCTTTGGAATAGTACAATAGCCAAGAAGAACTAAGAACTACAACCAGAAAAAAAAGGACTCCGAACAGGAGTATCAACTAATAAAAACAGGAACGCTGTTGGAAAATGCAAAGGAACAAATGCAAATTCCAAAGGTCCCCACAGCTTGTCAGCTATGCCAGCTGAGCCACAACAGCTGTTCTTAGATCTCCCGCCCTAGAAAAATACTAGAACCCGCTGAAAAATCAAAATCTGCATGCAAGAACAACATGACAATAGACAGGATGGGGTCCTATGCCGGTCTGGATGGGCTAAAAGAAAGTAAATAAGCAGGTAAGAACCTAATTTTTCCTTCTTTAGCAACTCTCCAGACTGGTATAGGTTAATCTTATATGCAGGACATACCAAAGCAGTCCCCATCATGGGTGGGACCCTCGAAGGGCTGACACCAGAACACCACGTCCCAACACGCCTGAACTGCCACACAGTAGTGTCTGATAAAGGAATGTAGAGAAGACTAGTCCACCGCCTTACAAATATCCACTGGAGGCACCAGCGAAGACTCAGCCCAAGAAGCTGCCTGAGCCTGAGTGGAATGAACCTTGAGAAATTCTGGAACAGTCTTTTTCTGAAGAAGATAAGCGGAAGCAATAGTCTCCTTGATCCAGCGCACAATGATAGCCTTGGAAGCGCCATCCCCCCTACGAGGACACGCTAAAAGGATAAAAAGATGATCTGATTTCCTGATCTCCTGGGTTCACCGCAAGTAGACTCGAAGGATCTGACCAACATCCATTTTGCACAACTGTTTCTGCTCAGAAGAACCTGTCCAACTACCCAGGACCGGGAGAACCACAGACTGATTGACATGAAAAGGAGAAACTACCTTTGGCAGAAAGGAAGGAACAGGCCTCAACACGACCCACTCCCTAGAAAACTCCAGGACGGGAGACCTGCAAGACAGAGCCTGCAGCTCCGAAACACGTCTAGCAGAAGTAATAGCCACCAAGAAGACCGCCTTAAGAGTAAGGTCCTTCAATGAGCAGGCACCCAAAGGCTCAAAAGGGGGGCGCACCAGCCCGGACAAAATCAGATTCAAATCCCAAGAGGAAACAGACGATCGCACGGGAGGCTTGAGCAATTTGGTCACCCGCAAGAAGTGAACGACATCAGGAATGGCAGTCAGACGCTGCCCTCATAACAACCCATGAAAGGCTGACAAAGCCACCAGCTGAACCCACAGAGAAGACCAAGCCAGGCCCGTGTCCAGGCCATCCTGCAAGAATTCAAAGATGTTAGACAGGGAAGCGTGAAAAGAAACCACTCCCTGCACAGTATACCACGCCTCAAATATATGCCAAACCCGCAAATAAGCCCAAGTAGAAAGCCTCTGGGATCCCAAGAGAGTGGAGAGCACTTTATCTGATTATCCCTTCTTACCTAGGCATTCCCTTTCAAGAGCCAAGCCGTAAGACAAAAGGGACCTGGATCGAACATGGGAATGGGGCCCTGAGTCAGAAGATTGGGCGAAAGAGGCAGAGGAAGAGAATCCACCACCAGATGACGCACCAGATCCTCATACCACAGCAATCTGGGCCAATCCAGAGCCACCAGAACCACCAAGCCCAGATGATAAACAATATGGAGTAGAACTCTGCCCACTAATGGCCATGGAGGGAACACATACAACAGCCCTTCTGTTGGTCATGGTTGAACCAGAGCTTCCAGACCCTCAGCCTGACTGTCTCTGCAATGACTGAAGAAGCGGGGTGTTTTGGCATTCACACCCGTGGCCATCAGGTCCATGAGGAGCTGACCCCAAGACTGCACTATCAACTGAAAGGCCACGTGGATTAGACACCACTCTCCGGGATCTAGCATATGACGACTGAGGAAGTCCGCTAGAACATTCTCCACTTTGGCTATGTGGGAGGCTGAGATGTCCTGAAGATGCAACTATGAGCAGAGCTATCTCCTGTGCCACCTGACTGCTCTTGGTGCCCCCCTGACGATTGACATAGGCCACCGCTGTGGCATTGTCCAACAGAACCCTGACTGACTTGTCCGTCAAGAAGGAACGGAAGACTAACAGCGCCAGATGGACGGCTCTGGTCTACAGATCATTGATGGACCAGAATGGCTCCTCCATGGACCATGTGCCCTGAGCTGAGTGACCTAGACAACGCGCGACCCCTGGGCCAACCACAAAACCCCCCAGCTGCCTGAAAATAAGCTCTGCACAAAGCAAAAAATATATCAGTGGAAAACCCAAGTGGCCCCATGGGACCCCCTGCCCGAACAGGGGACCCAGCAGAAACCTGCCCCTGTTTTTCCAAGATAGGGGGAAGGTCACCTGAGGTGGCAGAGCAAATGGAGGGTTTGTTAGGCAAAAATGGCAAAGTTCCTGCCAAAAATAACCCCTCCATGGTCTGTAGCGGCTGGGAAGCCTGAACTGTCCCATCTGCTAAAGCAGGCAAGCTGGCATCAGCTGTTAAAGAAGCAGCTGTGAGGGAATCTCCAGCCACTATGGCGGTAAGGGAATCCTTTTTCCTTCACCACTGAGGAAATAATAATAATAATAATAATAACTTTATTTTTGTATACCGCAATATCACAAACAGTTCAGAGCGGTTCACAATGTACATATACAGCGAAGATACAGAGAATTAATTGTCAAGTATAATGGTAATCAGTTTCAGTTACAGGAGAGTACCGAGAGGGGAAGGAGAAGCCGGAGGAAAGGAAGTACGTTGGATTGAGGGGGGGGAAAGGGAAAGACCGGGGGAGGAAGAGAGGTGGTTAAAGTTTGCTCCATGAGCAGCTGGGGAAGACCAGGCCTTCCCACAGTCAGTTGCCGGCTCGTGAGGTACTTTCGGCAGGAAGCCCTGGCAGCCGGCACACGCTGTCAACGAGGCTCGCCTGCACAACGTCTACACAGGCCGGACACAAGTGCCTCGCGTCTGGAACAAACTGAGTACTTCTTCCCCTGAGAAGTGCCCACTGCTCCATACGCGACCTAGCTTAAATAAAAGTGCTGATTAGTTAAAAATATAGTAATTTACATTAAATTTAAAGGGAAAGCAACCCTTCAGACTGGCACTATCTTAGGGATTTTTTTTTTGTTGTTGTTACAGAACAGATCCCACTTGGCTCTCCAATCAGGGTGGTAAGGCTTACTGTTGAGGCACCTCTAAAAAATGTGGGGGAGGTGGAGGAAAGTGGGGGAGGGACTTAGCATACGACCTGCCAGGATTGACATCCCTCCCCCCCCGAGGACAGACGGACCCCCAAACCGGGTCCACCCAAGCTCAATCCAGCAGCAAAAAGGGGACAAAGAGCTCTAAACAAATTCCAACAGTCCTACTAAGGGAGATGGGTACAGCTCACCAACACCTGCTGGAGACTAAGAGAAGACAGGTAATTAGGGGGGAGACACCTGATATGTACTATTCCAAAGTTTTGTCTCAGTCTCCACCTGCTGTTCATGATGAGATATAACCCGCCTGTAAGATTAATCTATGCCGGTCTGGAAAGTTGCTAAAGAATGGTCAAGTTTCTGGAATCCAATGGTTACAGGACTGGAGGCAACATGGATTTACTAGAGGTAGGACTTGTCAGACAAATCTGATCAATTTCTTTCACTGGATGACCAGAGAATTGGATAGAGGGAGTGCACTAGATGTGGTGTATTTAGATTTTAGAAAAAGCCTTGGACATTGTTCCACACAGATGTCTAATAAATAAATTGAATGCCCTTGATCTGAGTCAGGAACTACTGGAGTGGAAGACGAAAGAAAGTAGTGATCAATGGAGATCGCTCTGAGGAAAGGGATATTACCAGTGGTGTGCCTCAAGGTTCTGTTCTTGGGCCTGTTCTTTTAAACATTCTTATCAGTGATATTGATGTAGGACTGTCTGAATTCAAGAAAGTGTGGGATAGGCACATGGGATCTCTTAGAGAGAGGAAGAGATAGTGGTTACTGCAGATGGGTGGACTGGATGGGTCATGTGGACTTTATCTACAGAAGGACAGTTCGCCTGATTTTTAATCTTATAAAGTATGATCATGTTAGCCCTTTTTATACCAAGTTGCATTAGTTGCCTTTTGGGGCCAGAGTGCTTTTTAAGTTCAGATGCATTTGTTATAAGGTGCTTTTTGGATTATCTCCCTCATATTCGTCCCCTTATCTGAAACTTTCTTATTCAACAAAAGGAACTAGAAATTCTGGAAAGTTCATCAACTCTACTCCAAAGGCCTGTCATTTTAAGACCTTTTTAAACAGGACTTTGGAGTATCAAGCTGGGAAGATGAACTCCTGGCTAAGTCTGATGCTTGTTCAATCTAATTCTTACTTCACATTTAGGAAATCATTAAAGACCTATTTATTTGACAAATAAGAATATTAAGTTTGATATATTTAAATGAGGTCTTTTGTTTCTATTCTTATTATCATAGTATGTTTTAATTTATAAATAATTTTTAACATTGTACTTGAATGTTTTTAACAATTGTATTACTTTTATTATATAATTTTAGATTGTACGTAGATAGTGTGTTCTATGAAACTGTAACATGTGCTGAAATGTCTTAGTATTCTCCTGTTGTGAACTGCCTAGAACAGTGATGGCTAACCTTTTTGAGTCCGAGTGCCCAAACTGCCGCACAAAACCAAAGAATTTCCTCAAAGTGCCAGCACGTCAATTAAACCTTAATAACAAGATTTTAGTATCTAAAAACTCTTTATAAAGTTGCCTGAACTATGTAAAGATTGGAATCTTTGTATTGTCAGAGAATCAATTTGATTCACAATCCTTTGGTTTTCATTTCAATTTATTGGCAATTTATAATGTTTTAATGATTTCATTCAATTTAATGAATTTAGGAAGAATTTGATTCAGTTACACAATATATTTTAAATGTATTATTCACATAACATGTCAAATGTATCCTGAGTAAAAAAAAAGATAAACTTCTTAAAACTGTTAACTGTGTCAAGACTCGGTGTGTATTCCCAAAGAGTCTATACATGTTTTTTTGTAAAATTTACAATCAAATTAGAAAATAGTTAAATCATTACATTTCTAATAATATGATGTAAAGAAAACAAAAGAGCTTTCAATTAAACCAACCGTTTTTATTGGAAATTCCAGATTGGAATACAACAGGGCCATGTAAAGTCCCTTTTTTAAATAACATCTTTAAATAATATTTAAATAACTTAGAAAGTGTCTTAACTGCAAACTGAAAACACTGCTTCATGTAAACATATGCATTGGGCATGCTCTGAAAAAAATTAATGTGATTTTTGTTGTTGCATGCATGCTGATAACTTGTCAATCCTTAGCTCATAGTGCGTTAATTGCAGAGCAACACATGCAGCACTCATGTCATCCGTTAATCTGTTTCTAGCATCAGATTTTATATGATTCAAAGCCGAAAACAGCTGCTCACAAGCATAGGATGACCCAAACAAAGTAAGAAGAGCAATCCCAAGTGCTTTCATGGACTTAAAATTGTATGGCAGAGAATTCCACGCTTTTAGGATTTCATTTTCAGAACTGCTATCAGTGATTTCATTTGTCACCCTTTCACACTCAATACGTTCAAGAGCCGCACGCAGGTCATTGAATTTACTTTTCCAGATAGAGCTTTCTTGAAATTCCAGTAGCTCCATTTCCAAATTTTGAATATCCAACCACTGTAAGCAGGAAAGATCAAGATCTTCAAATGTGGACTTTTCTGGGGAAGTTATAAATGAAAGGGTTGTCTCCATCTTACGGAACTGAGAAAATCTTTTACTAAAATTCTCCTTTGCTTCGGCTACAATGGTGGAATATGCTTTTGTGGATTTCCTGGTGTTTTTTATGACTGTCCACAAATGTTGTAGAATTATCCAAATGTATTTTTAGGTTGGGAAAATATTTTAGCTGTCCACTCTCAAGGTCTTTTTCAAAAACATGCAATTTTCTCTCAAAAGCTTTGATGTCACTAAACATGCTTTCTGCTGTTTTTCCCATGCCTTGTAATTTTTTGTTTAGTACATTAAAGTGGTTAGTAAAATCTGTAAAGAACATGAGGTTGGTAAGCCAGGCCATATTGGTGAGTTGAGGATAGTCTTCCCCTTTTCGTTCATAAATAGCCTAACTTCTTCCAAGCAGGCCACAAATCTCTCTAACACTCGTCCTCTGCTCAGCCACCGGACATTATTGTACATCAGTAAAGTGTTATATTGTGCCTGAACCTCATCAAGAAGGGCTGGAAATTGTCAAAAATAAAGAGCACGCGCCATGATGAAGTTCACCATTTTTGTTACATCTTTGAGGACATCGTCAAGTTTTTTGCTGCTTTCTTTAGCGCAGAGAGCCTCTTGATGTATTATGCAGTGAAATTGAATCAGTGGATATTTTGCTTCCTTAGCAAAGAAATGAATGAATCCTGATGTTGTCCCCACCATGCTAGGTGCTCCATCGCTAGCAACTGAAACCACTTTTTCTGGACTTATGTCTAGTGATGAAAAAGCCTCCATCACAGCATTGTGGATATCTATCCCTTGTGTTCTTCCAGGCAAAGACAGCAGTTTTACCAGCTCTTCTCTCATGATGTCACTAGTAGCATAACGCAAAATGAGCGTTAGTCTTGCATGGTTAGTAATATCTGTACTTTCATCCAAGCACATGGAGTAGAAGGGTGCTTTTTGTAAGTCGCAAGTAAACTGTTGACTAACATCAGCAGCCATTCGCAGAACCCTATCTTTTGCAGTATTTCTGCTTAGCGGCATCTCAGAGATGCGCTGCACAATTTTATCCTTGTTTTGGAAATCATGGAAGAGTGAATTACTCCCAGCCAAAATTGCCTTTTTGATAAAATCTCCATCAGAGAGGGGCTTACCATGTTTTGCCATGCACAGTGAAATTTGAAAGCTGGAAACTGTAAGATGATTAGTTTTTGAAAGATAGTTGCTAAAACTAAGAGACTGGGAGTGATATTTCTTTAATTTTCCTACAAGGAACTCTTTTCTTTGAGCTAAACCAAGTTCAGCAACACTGTTATGGTTGGTCTCAAAGTGACGTTTGACACTTGATGTGAGAGACACATTACACATAATACACAATGCTTTCCCACTGTGTTCAATCACTCCATATGTCTCTGTCCAGGCCTCTTGGAATGGTCTTCCACTATCTGTTTTTGCTTTTTTTGCTGTACTCATTTTCTTTGTTCAAGACTTCAAGTCTACAAAAAGATAAAATTTGTATAATAAAAAAAATCTAATGAAGTGCTGTATACAAATCCGTCCCCATATAAAAAAATATGTGATTGGGGAATTTTACTAATTGTAGACATCCGTTTTGGTCAAAAAATATACTGTCCGGGTGAAAACCGGACTTGTGCAACCTGAGTGTATGGGAAAAGGACTTTTATTTTTCATTATTGGAGCCTTTGTTATTTTATTATGATGTTTACAAAAGCACTGTGAAGGGCCACATATACACTTTACTGTTTTTTGCTATATTGAGTTTTCCATAAGGTACAGCGCAGAGGATTAGTGTGTTGGTTGTTCACAGAGAGCCCAGCCCTCCTCTCAGCTTACTGAACTTCTCTATGCAATCATCATAAGCAGCTTTTTTATTTCCTCGAATTTAGCATGTCCCCCATGGAAGATACAGAGGTTTTTACAGAGGAGCACATTATTAGACACATTAACATCTCCCCATATCCTCACCTCTCTAGCATGGGAGCACTAGGAACTGTTCCTGATTACAGATGTCACATGTGGAGTCACACTACAGCCTCACTGAGTTCCTGTGACAGACTCAGTGTGAAGCTTCTCTTCCTCCCCCCACTTCCCCCTCACACACTGCCTGGCTCATAGGATACTAAGGGGAAGACAGGCAGGCTAAACATCCACTCACAGGACTGCAGCCAGCACAGGAGGATGGGCCGCGGCCCACCGGGACAATGGCCGGTCCTCCCAATGGCCAGTCCGGCCCTGTTGCCAGGTGAGCTGCAAAGCAGACACCGGCACACTCGCCTCCCGCCGCGCCGCATATCTTAATTGCGGACTAGAGAGTTGCGCGGGGACAGAAATCCCACCCGTCCCCGCCAAAGTCTCACCCGTCCCCACCCGTCCCCGTGAGGAATCCCTCCGTCCCCACCCGTCCCCGCGAGGAATCCCCTCTGTCCCCGCCCGTCCCTATAAACTTCAGAAATAGTTATTTCATTTAATTATGCTACTGAATTAAAGGCTCTGGTAGAAACCCATTTACAAATAAGCAAAAAGACTTTATTAATTTGGAAATATTAATTGGGAAGAATACACACTTTACAAACGGGTTTCTACCAGAGCCTCTTTTGTTTATAAATTTTTATCAACACAACTAATATACTACTTTATCCTGAAGCAAAAAAAAAGAAAAAAGAAATAGAATTCTTTTCCTACCTTTGTTGCCTGGTTTCTGCTTTTCTCATGTTCTCATTGAGTTCCTTCCATCCACTGTCTCTCTTCCTTCTGCGTCTTCCATTTGCTCTGTTACTGTGTCTCTCCCTTTCTCCCCCCTTCCAAATTGGTCTGGCACCCATCTTCTTCCCTCCGCTCCCCCCATAGTCTGGCATCTCTGTCTTCTTCCCTGCCAGCGTCTTCTCCCCACTCTCTCTTCCCCATTTCCTTTCAGCGTCCTTCTCCCCCCCATCTTCCCCATGTCCTGTCAGCGTCCTTCTCCCCACTCTGTCTTCCCCATGGCTTTTCAGCATCCTTCTCCACCCCCCGTCTTCCCCATGGCCTTTCAGCGTCCTTCTCCCTCTCTGTCTTCCCCATGTGCTTTCAGCGTCCTTCTCCCCCCCTCTTCCCCATGTCCTGTCAGCGTCCTTCTCCCCCTTCTGTCTTCCACAAATGCTTTCAGTGTCCTTCCCCCCCCCCCACCCCGTCTTCCCCATGGCCTTTCAGCGTCCTTCTCCCTCTCTGTCTTCCCCATGTGCTTTCAGCGTCCTTCTCCCCCCCCCTCTTCCCCATGTCCTGTCAGCGTCCTTCTCCCCCTTCTGTCTTCCACAAATGCATTCAGTGTCTTCCCCCGTCTCCCCCATGGCCTTTCAGCGTCCTTCTCCACCCCTTTGTCTTCCCCAGTGCTTTCAGCGTCCTTCTCCCCCCTCCTTCTCTCCCACCCTGGGTGCAGCACAGCCGGCCAGGTCCCCTTACTTTTGTGGCGCTTTCCCGACCGACCGACCGACAACAGTCCCGGTCTGACAAATCTCCCTGCCCTTAACCGCAAATCTAAATTTCCTTCTTACAGCTGCTGTAAGAAGGTAATTTAGATTCGCGGTTAAGGGCAGGGAGGTTTGTCGGACCAGGGCTGTTGTCGGTCGGTCGGGAAAGCGCCACAAAAGTAAGGGGACCTGGCCGGCTGTGCTGCACCTGGGACGGGGCGGACCGCCCCCCTCCCTTGGTAGCCACTGGAGTCGCGAGGCAACTCCTCCTTACTTACCCTGCCTGCAGCACAGAGCCGAACGGAAGTCTTCCCGACGTCAGCGCTGACGTCGGAGGGAGGGAGGGAGGGCTTTGTTTAAGCCCTCCCTCCTCTCCGACGTCAGCGCTGACGTCGGGAAGACTTCCGTTCGGCTCTGTGCTGCAAGCAGAGCAGGTAGGGAGAAAAGCCGCGTGACTTAGTACATCCAGCCCCGCAGGAACCCCGCGACCCTTGGAGGCGTCCCCACGGGATCCCCGCGACCCTAGGGGGCGTCCCGTGTATCTCTCTATTGCGGACCTTCCCGCGTGCCAGCTGCAAGGCCTCCGCGTGCCACAGCTGGCACGCGTGCCATAGGTTCGCCATCGCTGGCCTAGAACTACTGGCTGGGCGGTATACAAGAAAATAAACTATGATTATTATTATTATATTACTTGTTTTAATTTTTATAATACTACATGCACATAGCAGGTACAGGATAATTTTTCTGTTCCAGCAGTTTGGTTTGTTCCATTTGTTTGGGATTCCAGCTAAGTGACATTATCCAATGGAGCCTGGTACAGAGCTTGCTAGCATAAATGTAAGCAAAAGCTTCAAAACAGTGCCTACTGCGAGGGTGTGAGCGCCTTCCTGCCTGAAGTGTGAGCACAGGTACCTCAGTCCTATAACATAGCTGACAGAATATAACCCCAAGGGGAGGTGGGAGGGCATATGAAAATATTTTGGCCTGCTGTCCTTATGAACACCTACTACAGGTAAGTGAATCATACTTACTCACCTGTAGCAGGTATTATCCAAGGACAGAAGGCAAATGTTCTTACATGTGGGTGACATCATCCACAAAGCGCTAGTACAGACAGTCAACAAGTGCACTGTTACTGTAAAACTTGAAGACTGCCCACACCAGGCATGCATCTGTGTTTTCCTGCCCAAAGCCTGCTCATAGGACCATTAGTTCAGTAACAAAGCTAAGAAGTCAACTAGGGGAGATAGGAGGGTTGTGCAAATATCTGCCTGCTATAGGTAAGAAACTTCACTTTATCCAAGGACAAGCAAGCCCTATATTCTCATATGTGGAACTTCCTAGCTACCAGGATCATGCCTCTGAAAAAAGGGTTATTGACAACTATCATGCGCTAGCATAACCAACAGGGTTGGAGGGAAGTTAGCATCTAAATATAGAATGAACTTTGTAGAAATGCTTGGCCAAACCAACTATCCAGTCTGGAAAAAAAAAATTCTCCAAATATTAGTGAGATGTGAGGTAATGAACTGAGGACCAGGTGGCTGCTTTACAGATGTCCTCAATGGGATCAGAACGTAGATGGGCTACTGAAATTGTCATTGCTCGAACTTTATATGCCTAGCCCGAGCATAGCAAAAGTGTCAGCCTAGCCCGAGCATAGCAAAAGGAGATGCAATCCGCCATCCATGTAGAGATGGGTTCTCTTGGTGACTGGAGCTTCAAGTATGTTAGAATCAAATGACTGGAACAGCTGAGTGGAAGTTCTGTGAGGTTTAGTTTGATCCAAGTAATAAGCCAGTGCACATTTACAGTCCAATGTGTGGAGTGCAGCTTCACCCAGGTGAGAGTGTGTCTTGGGGGAAAAAAAAAGACAGGAAGGTCTATAGACTGGTTAAGGTGAATTCTGAGATGACCTTCAGGAGGAACTTGGGATGATTGCGAAAAACTGCCCTATCACGGTAGAATGTTGTATAAGGTGGCTCTGAAACAGTGCTTGAAGCTCACTGACTCGGTGTGCAGATATGAGCAATACTATTTTCCAAGTGAGATGTTTAAGAGATGAAGACACAAGTGGTTCAAAGGGAGGCTTCATCAGAATATAAAGGATAAAGCTGAGATCACAAGTCACAGGAGGTGGAAAACAGAAGATGTACAGATAAACGTTTTATATCCAGAAATGTATGAAAAGTACTTATAGCACTGAGGTGAACCCTAACTGAAGTAGTTTTGAGCCAGAATTAGAAAAGTTGGAGAAGACAGTCCAATACATATGGAAAAGGACAAGTGATTGGATCCAGAGATTTGAGAGTATACCATACTGTGTTAATGGATCCACTTAAAACAGTAGCAACACCGTGTAAAGGTTTTCTAGAAGCTTCCATAATGGTTGACACTTGCATAGATAGTAGAAAAGCATTTAATCAATGGGAGAGAGACACCATGCTGTGAGAGTTAATGAACGTAGATTAGGATGGAGGAGAGAGCCCTTGCTCTGTATCAGAAATGTTGGGAAGAAGCATGATTGGTTCCTGCATACTGACTTGCAGGGGTAGAGGAAACCATAGTGAACTGTTCTTGGTAAATTTTGAGTAAAATTTTCCCAACTAGAGGAATTGGAGGTAAAGCATAAAGAAACTTGTCTCGCCAGTCAAGAAGAAAGGCATCGGGCTCCTAGTTTGTTGTTGTGGGGGATGCAAAGAAATTCACCTCTATAGTCCACCAATCTTTGAATGTCTAATGTAACACAGTTGAGCTGAGTGATCATTCATGAGGTTTAGGAGTATGCTTAACTTGTCCGCTAAAATATTTTGTTTTCCTACGAGATAAACTGCTTTGAGAAATATATTGCGAGAAGTCACTCAAAACCAGATATGAATTGCTTCTTGGCAAAGAGACTCTGGCCCTCCTTTGTTCACGTCGTACATGGCTGTCTGTTCGAATGAGTAGTACTTGATTGATGAGGTGATCTTAGAATAGAGCATTGTGGATTGCCAGTAATTTGAGGAGGTTTATGTGGAGAGTTTTCTTGTGAAGATTCCAGCTGCCCTGTGTATGGAGGCTATTGAGGTGGGCTCCCCAGCCAAGCACGGAAACATTTGTTAATATATTTTTGTGTGGTGGAGTCTGGAAAAGAAGGCCTCTGGAAAGATTGGCCAGTGATAACCACTGCTGATGAGACTGACAAAGATCTGAGGTCACTCATAAGTGTTGGGAGTGCTCTGGTGGCTTGAGACCATTGGGTCGAGAGTGTCCTCTGAGGATCCCTGAGATGTAGATAGGCAAATGGAATCACTTGAATCGTGGATGCCATATGGCTGAGGAGACACATCATTTGACATGTGGTAATGTGCTGGAGAGCAGAGACTTTCTGGAGAGCAGAAACTTTCTGGTTCAAAGTTTGGAGCCTCTGTTGTGATAGAAAAGCATGAGCTTGAGTTGTGTTCAGAAGTACTCCAATGAATTCCAGAGTTTGACTGTGTTGTAAATGGTATTTCTCCTAACTAACTGCAAATCTGAGAAGCTCTAGGAGATGCACCGTTGAATTCATGCATGCAAACAAAGAAAGAACTCCTCGCCTTCACTTTCCTCACAAGCTTGGAGAACATTTTTCCTACACCATTCAGGTAATGACTATGGATATTTTTTCTGTTTGCTTTTTTGTATATATATTTATAATTTTTATTTTTTATTCCTAATTGGTACTACTATGTTATAATTTTTTTCAGTGTGTTTTACAGCAATTTTATACCAGGTATTTCTAACATTCCACTCTGTTCCCTTGCATTTAGCTGTCCATGTCGGTTTCAGTTTCTATCTGTATTTCTACATTCACTCCTTTGTGATACATTCTGTTCAGTCTACCCAATTCAGATCATCACTGAGCCAGTTATCATTGCCTTGGTTCCTCAATTGTTTCTGTCCTTTATATAGCTCTTCCTGTACAACATGCCAGTTCTCAAGATATTTCATGTATCTGTTGTATATGGGCCTAGCTGTTTAGCCTCATTTTTGGTATTTTCTAAGCTCTTAGTTGTGGTATTTTCTAAGTTCTTAGCTCTTAGCTAACAACTAATAGTCTCACATTCATTGCATGTCTCATAAACATGGTTTATTCCAGGGGTGCCCACACTTTTTGGGCTTGCGAGCTACTTTTTAAATGACCAAGTCAAAATGATCTACCAACAATAAAATAAAAAAAAACCCACAAAGCACACTGTATGCATAGAAAATGTTAATCATCATTCCTATTCCAGGGTTTTTCAAAGAGGTCAAAGCAGATGACTCTAAGCACTATCACCTCAGTAACAACCATACAAAAATAGACAAATATACTCCCTCCCTTTTTACTAAACCACGATAGCAGTTTTTAGCGCAGGGAGCTGCGCTGAATGCCCAGCGCTGCTCTCGACACTCATAGGCTCCCTGCGCTAAAAACCTCTATTGCGGTTTAGTAAAAAGGGACCTTAGTGTAAAATATAGACAGCAGATATAAATTCAGACACATTTTGATCACTAAATTTAAAATAAAATCATTTTCCCTACCTTGTCTGGTGATTTCATGAGTCTCTGGTTGCACTTTCTTCTTCTGACTATGCATACAATCTTTCTTCCCTTCTTTTAGCCTATATGCTTCTTCTCCTCCAGACCTCATTCCTTCCCCCAACTTTTCCTTCCTCTTCCCTGCCCTTTCTTTCTCTCTGCCTCCCTTTCATTTTTTTCTGTTTCTCTTCTTTCCTTCTGTCTCCCTGCCTGCCCTTTTTCTTTCTTTCTCCCTGCCCTCCCCCAAGCCACTGCCACTGCCATTACCATCGGGGACCAGGACCCAAACGCCACCAATAACAGGCCCCAAGCTCTCCCTGCTTCGGCCAACCAGCATTCCTCTCCCCGACGTCAATTCTGCCGTCGGGAAGAGGAAGGCTGATCAGCCCAAGATCGTGATCAACCTATTGGGGGAAATGCTGCCGGGTCCTGCCTTCGCGGAAACAGAAAGTAGGCAGGACCCGGCAGGAACAAGAACAAATGCTTCACTAACCTGTCTCCCGCATTAGCCCGTAGCGAACGCTTGCTTCAGGGCTCTCAACATGTGCGTGCAGGCTTCCCTTCTCCCCCTCCCCCCCCGGACATAACTTCCGGTTTCGGAGGGAAGAGAAGAGAAGCCTGCACGCACACATTAGAGCCCGGAGCATAAGTTCGCTAGGGGCTGAAATCTCCAAGCCGGTTTTTTTGGGGTTTTTTTTAATGTTCAGCAGCGGCAGATGACAGCTGGGCGGACCGCCCAGCTAAAAGGCCCTAGGGAGAACACTGGAGAGGAAGGCTGATCGGCCCGTAGATCAGGACGGCAACACGAGTGCGATCGACTCGAGTTGCCTTCCTGAGCTACTGGTCGATCACGATCGACGCGTTGGGCACCCCTGGTTTATTCTAAGTCTCATTGCTGTCATCATGTGTCTTTAGCGATTATGTCTTTATTCATTGTTTCATTTAATATGTGCATGCCATTCATTGGGTATAATATATGTCCTAACAATTACCATAACTTATTCATTATATGCTTTAGAATTTTAGTACGAATGTTAACTTATACATGTTTTTTATTTGTGTTTTATTTGTTTATTTAGTGTCCCCTGAGGAAAGCATTGTTTTACACGCTGAAACTAGGATTCTTGTTGGGACCATTTATTTAAATAAAGACTGTTTTATTAGCTGAAGTAAGCCTCCCTTGCCTTTCTGTAGTTCCTTTGAATTCATGGCCAGATGAGCTTTTTATAGTGTTGGGACCTTGACCAACCAGTCATTTAGATATGGGAACACATGAAAGCTGCATGAGCGGAAGATTGCAGCCACTACCACTAAGTGTTTTGTGAATACTCTGTGTGTTGATGCCAGTTATGAGCGGAAGATTGCAGCCACTACCACTAAGCGTTTTGTGAATACTCTGTGTGCTGATGCCAGTCCAAATGATAGTACTTTGTACTGGATGTGGTGTTTTCCCACTCGAAAGTGAAGATATTTCCTGTAGGTTGGGAGAATGGGAATGTGCATATAGGCTTCTTTGAGATCTAGAGAAAAAAGTCAATCATTCTTCTCTAACAGTGGTAACACTGTTCCCAGAGAGACCATGCAAAATTTCACCTTCACCAAGTATTTGTTGAGAGCACGGAGGTTCAGAACTGGATGGAGGACCTCCGGTCATTTTCGGTATGAGGAAATATTTGGAGTAGAAACCTCTTTTGCTGGGGAACTTGTTCCATGGCATTGAGGTGGAGGAGGGCTGAGAGCACCTGGTGAAGAAGGGTCTTCTGCTGGGAGTTGAAACTCAACTCTCTTGGAGGAGGAATTGGGAGGATTTGTATGAAACGTAGGGCATAGCCCTGACTCACCACTTGAAGGACCCGGCGATCTGATGTTATTAGTATCCATTAGTGTAGGAAGTGGGAAGCCGGCCTGCAATGGGAAGAGTCCGAGGTAAGAGTTGAGGAATGTGGGCAATGCTCTCTAGTAAGGAGTCAAAGAGATTGCTCCTGTTTAGACTACGGTTATGACTGGGATTTTTGTGTTCTTTGTTGTCTGGGCGTCTTTAAGAAGGAATAGGAGAAGAGGAGGAAGGTTGAGTATATCTACATTTGGAATAGTAGGTGGGATGTCTAGAAGTAGATGTGTATTTTCTTGAGGGCTGAGTCTAAGTAGACTTGGAAGATTATAAAGTAGTCATACAGTCCTCATGCTTTAAAATTTTCTGTGTTGCCTCCTCTATGCAATCGCCAAAAAGTCATCTCACATGCAGTGAATACTGGAAAGCTAATCTTGTACGTTAGCACTGAGGCTGGATATTCTGAGTCACACTTGCCTGTGCACGGCAATGGCAACTACTGAGGTACAAGAAATAATTTCAAAGGTGTAAAATCTAGAAAGTACCAAGTACTTTTGTGTTTCAAGTAGGTCATTGGAGATGTGCTGAAAGGTATTTAGAAGGTCTGAAGGAATGTATTGCTGATAAAAGATAGCTTTTGAATAAAGGACTTCAATTAAAAAATCATATAAAAGTCATTTAAAATCTTGAGGTAAACATGAAGCTTTGGAATAACCTGCAACCAAACTTGTTGAGTGTTCTACCTTCTCTTCCAGGTGGAGTGCTTGCGTAAGTTCTGGAACTATGTGCCTTCTTTAAAGCAGATTCTACCACCAAGGACTGATGTTGTAATTGGGGTCTGTCAAACCCTGGGCAAGATTGGATCCTGTACAAGCTTGGATGGAGCTACTTGGGACCTGGGTTGGCCACTGTTGGAAAAAGGATGCTAGGCTTGATGGACCTTCAGTCTGTCCCAGTATGGCAATTCTTAAGAGCAGTGCTTCACAGTTTTGAATAATGACTTTTTTTAATTAAATTGTGGAGCTAATTACTGTTAACTTGTCAATGCCAATGTTCTATTGTAGCTCACTGACAAATGGTCAGTCCACCTCTTTTGTAAACCGCATAGAACCGAAAGACATTTGCAATATATAAATAAAAATTTGTGTTATGTTACGTTTTATGCAATCTCTTGGCCACTCTTTGTAATCTAAAGTATCCATTAATTCTGCTCTAGGCTCTGCCTCTGATTCCATATATGAAAAGAGCCTAGTCCATCTGTCTTATATACTATATTTTGTAAAAGACAGATTTTCTGGTGGAGATCTTCAGCAAGGAGGTGGTGGAGAAGGATCTGACAGTATGCTATAAGATTCCTCTGCAGACAAGTCAGAGTAGTCAGAATCTGATCATTGAGATAAGTCTGAATTATGTCTCATCTGGTCTGTTAGATTGAGAGCATCGTGGTGTCGGGATGGATGCTTAGATGAACCTTGAGGAGCAATACCCCCAAACCCAAGGCTACCAGTGAGTAGAAACCAGGTCTTCTGCATTGGAAGATGTTGAACCTTGCCAGAGCTACAAGGCCAGCTCATTAACGCTTATTTTTATATTTTAGGAAAAAGCCCCATTACCTTGTCCTCCTGGGTACATACACCTGAAGGCTCTGCCAAGTTCTTCAGCCTGGACCCTGCCTGCAGGGGTCAGTTCTCCTCCCCATTTCAGGACCAACAGTAGAGAAGGCTCATCTCTTCGACTATCTGAATATATTTGAAAATAGATTAGTTTACAAACTTGGCTCACAAAACAAAAATTGCAAATAAAAGTGAACACGTATTGCATAGCTTTTCATTTATAGTATCTCATTTAATTTTCATTGTAGGACCCCGAGATCAATAGTTTTATTCTGTTTTCAAGATCACAAATACAGTCTCTTATATATGACTCTTTTTGAAGATGGGAAAGTGAGTGAAAAATTGAATTGTGGTTTTCAATACTTTTTTTTCAAGATGTAATGGATTTGAGTTTTCATTTTTAAAAAATGCATTAACTGCTGCCTATCATCCTCAAGTAATAATTAAAACTAGAAACTCTAAATTGTCTTAATATAAATTATAACAAAATCATATTACTACATCTACCAATTAATTAAAAGTACAAATATATGTTCCTTATCTAATTTTAATTTGGATCAAAAGTGCTGCATAACATGCCTGCTCCTTGTTCCCTCATTCAGCGTTCACTTTTCAACCACTCCTCACAGTTCCCATTACTCAGTCTTACTTGCCCCCATCCCAACTACAACTGATCACACACTTACTTCCCAAGTCATCAGTTCCAATCACCATTTCATCACATTAATTCTCTCACTACCTTCCCTCAATCTTGGGTCTTCTTGTTTAACATATTACCCCCTCAATGGTTACCATTTTTTAGGTGGCATTTCATTCATACTTTTCCAGTATTAACTTAAAAGGGGAATATGAATTACAGATACATCATAAAATAAAAGGGGAGGGTAAAGGAACAAACCAGAAGGGTGGGTGGACAAGAGAATAAAAAGAGGAAAGGGAGAGAAACCAAGAGAAGCAAAGAAAAGAAGAAGGGTCATAGATTGTAAAGCCCACCAGGTACTGTTCTTAGGTTCCAACTACTGGAGTTGCCATCGTAGCTCACTCCAGCCTATCCAACCATCTCGTAGTTTGTGGGATAAATAAAATAAAATCTGGCTAGCAATGTTTCATGTTTCAAGTCTGGTTAGCAACGTTCTCATGTTTCAAATCAATGGAATTCCAATTGATGCCCTCCCCAGCCATTCCTACACCGAATTGCCATATACGTACACAGACTTTGCAAGTCTGCTAAGTACCAACCAGCCTTAATTCTTCAATTTATATTATTTATTTTCTAATTAGATATCCACTGTGTTTATTCCACGCCAATTTGAATTCTGTCACCGTTTTCCTCTCTACTACTTCCCTTAGAGGGCATTCCAGATATTAACCACCATCTTCGTAAAAAATAATTTCCTAACATTACTCCTAAGTCTACCATCCCACGACCTCAATTTGTGCTCTCTAGTTTTACCATTTTCCCTTCTCTGGAAAAGATTTAGTTCTATATTAATACCTTTCAAGTATGTATCAACCTCTCACCTCCCAACATATTCATCTGCCTTGGATTTCTCCCCAAATGCAACACCATGCACTTCTTTGCATTGAATTTTAGTTGCCAGACTTTAGACCAGGGGTGTCTAACCTGCGGCCCAAGGGCCGCATTCGGCCCCCATGAAGTCTTTTGTGCGGCCACGGTCGAGGGCGATGCGGTGTTTTCCTCTGCTGCCCCTGGGTGTTTACCATCTTGCCGGCTCCCTCCTCTGTCTTACTGCAGCGTTTGCATGTTTGTGCGGCCCCAGAAAATTTTTTTTTGACCAATGCGGCCCAGGGAAGCCAAAGGGTTGGACACCCACGCTTTAGACCATTCTTCTAACTTTTGCAAATCCTTTACCGTGTTTTCCATTCCCTCCGGAGTGTCCACTCTGTTATAAATCCTGGTATTTTCTTAAAAAGCAAACCATACCTTCTAAACCTTCAGAAATGTTGCTGACAAACATATTAAACATTTGGCAACTAAGATTCAACGCTAAGAAATGCAAGGTCATGCATTTGGGTTGCCCAGTCCCAAACCTCCAGAGCTTCTTGACAAAGGGAGGCAGACCCTGTCCCTCCTTGTTTGTTGACATAATACATGGCGACTTGGTTGTCCATCCGAACGAGGACTACTGTGTCGTGAAGCAGATGTTGAAAAGCATGGAGAGCTTTGAGGATCGCTCTGAGTTCCAACTGATTGATATGACACTGAAGATCCGTACTGGTCCAGAGGCCTTGAGTACGGAGACCATCGAGATGAGCGCCCCAAGCGTAGGTCGAAGAGTCTGTCGTGAGGATCTTCTGATGAGGGGGCGTTTGAAAAAGCAAGCCCCTGGAAAGATTGGAAGAGAGCATCAACCAACGGAGAGACTTCTTCAAGGAAGGAGTGACTGAAATGTGTCGAGAAGGAGGGTCGCAAACTTGCATCCATTGAGATGCCAGGGTCCACTGAGGAATTCTGAGGTGAAGTCTGGCAAAAGGAGTCATGTGTACTGTGGAGGCTATGTGACCCAGAAGTACCATCATGTGTCTTGCTGAGATGGAAGAGCGGGAAGACACTGTGTGACAGAGTTGAAGAACAGCTTCCAGACATTGTTGTGGAAGGAATGCTATGAGTTGGACAGTGTCCAGAACAGCTCCAATGAATTGTAGATTCTGAGAGGGCTGAAGTTGAGATTTGGGAAAGTTGAATTTGAATCCCAAACTTTGTAGGAAACCAGGTAGTCCATTGGGTCGCTACAATAACCCCTTGAGATGTAGAATCTTTGATGAGCTAGTCGTCGAGGTAGGGAAATACCTGAAGACCATGATTCCTTAGAGCTGCTGCTGCTACCACTACCAGGCACTTGGTGAACACTCTGGGAGACGAGGCCAGGCCGAAGGGTAGTACTCTGTATTGATAGTGGAGATTCCCCACCCGAAATCTGAGGTATTGACGGGAGGCCGGATGAATGGGAATATGAGTGTAGGCCTCCTTGAGATCCAGTCGTTCTGCTCGAGAAGGGGATAAAGGGATGCCAGGGACAACATATGAAACTTTTCTTTGACTAGAAATTTGTTGAGAGCCCTGAGATCCAGAATGGGTCGCAGATCGCCCGTCTTCTTCGGAACAAGGAAGTAACAGGAGTAAAACCCCATGTTCTGCTGTTCCAAGGAAACTGGTTCGATGGCATGGAGACGAAGCAGAGCTTGAGCTTCCTGAAGAAGAAGGGCGGTCTGGGATGGATTGGAAGGATACTCTCTTGGAGGAAGCTCCGGTGGAACTTGAGTGAAATGAAGAGAGTATCCTTCCCCGATTATGGTAAGCACCCAGAGGTCGGATGTAATTATCATCCATCGGTTGTAAAAATGATGGAGATGACCTCCTATAGGGGGAAAAAGAGTCAGAGACAGAATGGTGGAGGTTATGCTCTGTTGTAAACAGTCATAAAGGCTGAGAAGCCTTAGGGGCAGCAGAAGGTTTGGGTTTCTGTTGCTTCTGAGGTTGTTGTTTTTTCAGAGGAGGGCGAGTATAAGGAGCTGGCTTTGGAGTAAAACGCCTTTGATAGATAACAGCAGGGCGTGCAGGCTTGGCAGGAGCTGGCTTTGGTTTAGGTCTGACTATAGAAGCAAATGATTTTTCATGGTCAGATAATTTCTTGGTGGCTGCCTCGATGGATTCATCAAAGAGGTCGTTGCCCCGACAAGGAATGTTAGCTAAGCGGTCTTGAAGGTTAGGGTCCCTGTCAATGGTACGAAGCCAGGCAAGATGACACAAAGCCACAGAGCAAGCAGCCGCTCGGGCAGATAACTCAAAGGCATCATAAGATGATTGGAGGAGATGCAGACGTAATTGAGAGAAAGAAGCAATGACTTCTTGAAACTCAAAATGCATTTGATTATCCAAATAAGCCAAAAACTTTGGTAGAAGAGAAAGAAGAAATTCAAAATAAGTGATGAAATAAAAATTATAATTGAGGACTTTAGAGGACATCATAGCATTCTGGTAGATGCGACGTCCAAATTTGTCCATATTTTTCCCCTCCCTTCCAGGAGGAACTGTGGCATAGACCTTGGAAGGATGGGATCTCTTCAAGGAGGATTCGACAAGCAGGGATTGATGAGATAACTGTGAGTTGTCAAACCCTTTGCGATGCACAGTTTTATACCTAGAGTCCAATTTTCCTGGAACAGGAATGGGATGAGATGGGATGGAAAAAGGTGTCTCCATGCATCGAGCAAAAGTCTGATTCAAAAGCTTATGAAGTGGAAGCTTAAGACACTCTGCAGGAGGTTGAGGAAGATGTATGACTTCTAGATACTCCTTAGAATATTTGGAACCAGTATCCAATTGAACATCCAAGTTTACAGCCATCTGTCGCAGGAAAGATGAGAAAGACAGCTGATCTGCCAATGCTTTGCTTCGAGAAGGACTCGAGGACGTCAAGGCAGCCTGTGTCGAAGAAGAAGCTTCTTAATGGAAAAAGGCATAAAGGAACCTGGTGACTTGGACAAGGCAATCGAGACCGGAACATCCTCAAGGTCCGGCATCAGAGACCCCGAATGAGGAGTCGGTGGTCTGGTCAAGATTGGAGTAGATCGAGGCTTCGAGGAAGATGGTATGTCCTGAGAAGAAGAACGATGCCTGGAAGGCTGCCTCGATGAAGGCCTCGAATGGTGGTGAGAACTGTGTCTTGTGGTATGCAGCCTATGCCTGCTAGGAGTGTCCCCAGAGCAGTGCATAGGTCTAACAGGCTCTACTCATATAGCCCGATTTAAACCACAATTTGAGTCAGTTGATGACTTTCCTTCCTTGAACTGTAGAGGGAGCAGGTGAGCAGAAATGCAGGTTTCCCATCCCCCACAGAATCCTAGGATAATTGCCCGGAAATCATTTCCACCTGAGGATTTGGGGCGGGGCTGCAGGCTGCTTTCCCTAAGAACTAAACTGTTAGAGAGATAGAAGTAGCAGGAACAGGGAGAGGACAGGCCACAGCGCTCAGGGCTGAGAGCTCTGGATAACAGTCAACCTCCAGAATCTATGGAGCTCGCAGAGGCTGGTGAGGAAGTGCCTCTTAGTTTGCTGGAGGAATCTCAGGATATGGAGCTTGACCCTGAGACAAATGCTGAGTTGCCAGATGAGGTCCTACCCATGGAAGTATGCTGTATGAAAAGCAAGTAACTGCTTATGCTTGGGTGAGTACCTGAAGTCTGACTTGTCCAGATTGCTTACAAGTATTTGATAACCCTGTGATATCTGAAGAGGGGAGAAACGCTTATAAGAACTGTGCAATGACTTATTTTTGGTATTTGTATTTCTTGAAGGTTACTGGGTTTTTTTTCTTTACCTGGTGAGGGAAGTGGACTGTTTCAGTCACGGGCAGTGGGGTTTGCCCCGTGTTCATTGTGGTGGGATAGAGAGCCTGTTATTGGCAGAATTGTTACCACACGGAGCACAATGTCTGACCAGCACTACAGCTGCTGAGAAGGTCAGCGCGATTGCACTGACTCAGGCTGAGTTTGTACAGCCCTGAAGTTTGTTTTTGGTTTTTGAGTTTATTTTTCTTTTCTGCTTAGTTCATGGACTGTGGATTGAAAGTGGACTTTGCTCTGCTCAAAGAAAGATTTTCTTTGTTGAATACATTTGGACTATTTTTACCTGAGATACTCTCAGAGACTATTGGCTTATACAGTAGTTTTGCAGTATTCATTTTGGGATTATTCGCATGTACAGAAACCATCTTGACAAGGTTCCTGTTTATATTTTTGATTTGAGAAAAATGAATTTCAAGTATTTTTGTGGAAGTACTCACCTGGTGCGGTGGTGTTTCTTGCTCTGAATGTTTCTTTTTTTTTTTTCTCTCCATGTGCAGCCCGCAGTGACTCACAAGAGTTATTTTCTTGAACCGGTGACCCAAGACCTATTGCCTTGAGGTTGCCGGTTACAGTCTAGAACCAGATCTCGAGGATCGAGGAGATTTTGCCTCTGAGACATAAGCAGCTGATGCCGATATATGAATAGGGCTAGAGGCTGTAGATCGAAGCTCCAGAGGCTTGGTGAAGGAACCTCGATGCACTCTCAAAGACTCTGCTCCTTATTTAGAGTGTGAGAATTCTCTTGGCACGAGCAAAGAATCTGTTCCTTGCTTTTCGTGCTTAGATGGCAGACCAGACACTCGCAAAGACTCTGCTCCCTGCAAAGAGTGTGGAATCACAGACTGGGGCAAAGGAAGTGGCTCGACCTCGCAGGAGTCTGCTGAATGCCCAGGCTGGATAAGAGGAAGCAGTTTAGGTCCCATGTTAGTAAGGAACTGAATAAACTGCTTCTCTAACATGGTCTGGAAAGAAGCCGGCAAGGATGGATCCGTGTCTGAAACTGGACCACCTGCTTTGGATGGAGGTTCCTTCGAGGTAGTGTGAGTGTTTTTGGCTTAGAAGTCTTGGACACTTTAATCACCACCGGTGGAACCGACTGCTGAGCTATCTGACCTGAGGAAACAGGGGAAGATACAACAGATGATGTCGAAGCAAGAGCTGCTGCAAACGACGAGGGTCTGATGAGGCTCGAGGTGGAAGCAGTAGACGCAGACAGAGCCTCGATGGAAGTCGAGGCCGAAGACGCTTTCGAAGTCGAGGGATCAGTAGGAGACTCCATCTCGAAAAGCTTGTCCACCAGAATGCAGCAACGCTTGAAAGCACGAGGCTGAAGTGTTTGGCAAGGCAGGCACGACCTAGGATGATGTTTCGGCCCAAGGCACTTGAGGCAGCGTCTGTGAGGGTCCGTGAGAGAGATCGCGAGCTGACACTTGCTACACCTCTTAAAGCCTTTAGCAGGCTGGGACATAGACGGAAAAATAGCTGCCGCAAAGTCGAAGCCCTCGGGCTGCGCCAAGCGACCTGTCCCGGAAAACGAACAGAAGAAGAAAAAATGTTTGTTTGTTTTTTTAACTAAAATTAAAAAAATAAAATAAAACAGTGATTCGTGAAGAAAAAAACACAAACCGTGGTTGAGAGAAGGCATAAAGTGAATGAAGTTAAACGCAAAGAGTCAAAGATGGATTTCTCGGCTCCGCGGAAAACTGAGAACTGAGGAGACGCGCCCTGTGCTGGGTGGGAAGGTAATCGCGCATGCACGGTGCGGGCAACTCGAAACTTCGATGACGTCACCCATATGTGAGAATACCTGCCTGCTTTTGTCCTGGGATAACATATGTTACCTTTATAAAACATATGTAACATAAATGCTTATATATGTTCTCTAGGGTGGTTCAAAAAAATCAAGTTCATGGGATATGACCTCCACAAGTCTATTTTTGTTCTCTGTCTGGCCATTGTTAATTGTGCCAAATTAGAAGCCTGTTGGTGAACATTTAGAAGTCGCTTAATGATTTTTAACACATACAGTAAGATTCAAGTACAGAATTTATATTAATTTTCCATCTAAATCTGAATTATGAGCAAATGCAGAAAATAAGTTTGTTGGCCTAATGATTTATAATGCATTGTTCAGTGCTAAGTGATAAGTAACTAATGTCATTCCACAGTAAATACAAAATGTTTGTTATGTGTAAATGCAGAACGGTGGTCCTATATTCAGTCAGTATTCATCAGTGTGGCTTTGGAGAAAAAAGGCGAAGGAGGAGCTGTTTCTGCTCCTCATTCTTTGTGAGACTTGAATTACCATATACTCTGCATTAAGGTAGTTGCTCTTTCAGTGGAGTCATTGACTACTGTTATTGATGATACTGACTGCTCCAACTATTAGTAACTTGAATCATCTCTCCAGTTTGCAGGATCTTTAACCAGAAATTGTTGAGCCTTTTCTTGTCCATTTGCATCACCAAAGATGACATAAGTTCTTTTAGTTATACATGATGTCAAGCCGATGGGTCTAAATGACTCGGAAGGGCAGGCGAGACATTTCACTGAACTTGTAGATTGAGGAAGCTGAAGGTCTGTCACTACCAAGGGGGTCAGCATCTGCCCTGACCCAAGAGACAGAGATAAACACCTAAAGACCCTGACTGAATCCTTCAAACAAAAAGGATACAACCCTAAAATCTTCAAGGATATTGCCTAAACCCTTAAAACACCCAGAGAAAACTTACTACACTACAAGAAAACAGATAGGACCACCCTTGGAAGTGACATACAATCCAGAGCTGTAAAAACTAAGAAAAATTGTACAAGATCTACAACCACTACTCCAGGAAGATGAATTAATAAAATAAATATTCCCAGCTTCACCTATGCTGGCCTTCCATCAGCCACCTAATCTGAAACAAAAATTGGTAAAAAAAACAAGCTCATCTCAAAGGATCCCACGGTCATTCATATGGGAAAAACATTCAGCATAAAGGGATTCTTCACATATTCATCTTCTAAAGTGGTATACAGTGCAAAAAGGTTAAACAAGCCAAATGCTAAAGACCAGAATCAACTTACATAGTTATCATTTTAAAAATTGCAATACCAACCAGGATGTCACCTGTCAGGCAACACATTGGGAAAATTGACCACTGTACCAATGATTTTATGGTAAAAATTCTAAAAGGGAACTTTAAGACAATCCAAGAACGTAAAACCTTTGAAATTAAAATGATAAAATATTTTGACACCTACCAGACAGGACTTAAAAGATCTTGGCTTCCGTTCCCACTACAAAGACATTTAAAACTGCTTTGCCACATCTCTGTCTCCTGCTCACCCACCCATCCCTCCCCTCTTCCTAGGATGCTTTCAAGTTTTCCTTATATATACTGATATTTGTCAATATTTGTTTATTTCTGATCTGAAGAAGAAAGGTTACCTTCGAAGCTCATCATAAAATGAATTGAGTTAGTCCAATAAAAAGGTATTGCTTTTGGTTAAATTCTAACTTTTCAAAATCATTCTTCTTATGTTACTGTTGTGCAAATGTATATAATATTCCTGAAGAAAAATCCACAAATCATTATTACAGTAGATGTGGGGGAAAGATACTACTTATCCTTGAGTGTAGAGAGCACAGAATAGAACCTTATTGTATTTAGGGATTCTGATAGTGGCCAATCCACGACACAAACACTGTTAAAAAGCAGGATGCTGGGCTATATGGACTATTGGTGTGACCCAGCATGGCAGTTCTTAGGTATCTATGTGCGGTCAAATATTTCAGAAAGATCGTCAAATGTAGTTTCTTTTTCTGATGGCTACAAAAACAGGATCTCAGTACATAGTTGACACCTCCTAATGCAATCTAAATCAGCATAAAAAGCTACATATCAAACTCACTCAAAATGTTTACACATAAAAATGACAGTACAGTTACAAAACTCTATGGCCCTGATGCTCTAAAATGATGGTTAAAATCCTGTGGGTAACTGTGGTGCTGGTAAATTGTCCGATATGAAATCGACGATCAATATTCAAACAACTTCACATGCAAATGAGGTTTGTGGAGGTCTGCCGTAATTCCATCCAATTGTAGGAGAAAGTAACAGACACATGCTGTCACAACCCTAGCCCTAAGGCTCGGCTTGTGGCAGAAAAGGCTTTGCCTAACCCTAGGCTGACTTTAAAGAGGGCTGACCATTGTGACAGGCTAGACACCAGTGGTAGGGAAAATTCTGAATTCCCATTCAAAGCCCAGCTCACAGAACCCTGGGGAGGTGAGGACTATGAGGGTAACAGCCAGGAACAGCCTCAGAATCAGTCTACTCACTTAGCTAACTCCCAGCTGCAGAGTTTAATGAGGATCACTGGGAAACATAGGCAGAAGCTGCAGGCTGCCCCTCCCCCTCTTAGAACAGGGCGTGGCCGCCTCAATGCTCTTGAGGCTGCACTGAGGAGGAAGCAGTCAGTCTACCCTGGGCCAGCCCAGGAAGGAGGCTTTCAGGATAGCTCTCCTGAACCTCAACTTTGCCAGGACATTGAGATGGTGGATCCAGCCCCTGTCCCTGAGGCCAACCAGCTAGCTGAACCAGAACCCATGGACTGTGTAGAAACTGCCATGAATTCTGAGGCTTGCCCTATGGAAGAGAGCTAAGTACCTTTGCTGGTTTTCTTTTCCTTTTTTGTATGCTCATGCTAGCAAACTTTTGGCTTCTTTCTGGGGAACCTGTTTGCACCTGTGAGCAGTAAGGGAGCAGTGCTGAGCTCCTTGAAAGGTGCCTGGAGCTGGAAACCTTTTTGTTAGGTTTAATTGTGCTGGACTGTTTTTGTTTTTGAAAGCAAGAAAAGCTACAATTGTGATTTTGTACCTGGGAGGTAGTTTGGGGAAGAATCCACACAATATCCTAGGTTGGGATTGTGGGGCCATTTGTGGCATTCTGTTTCTTACAGAGTATAATTAGTGGATTCAGCTACTCCCCTCCCCCACCAACTACTGTTAAGTTGGCTGGAGCCAAGCCAGCTTCCATCTGGACTTGGACACAACACTGTCTTTATTTGATAAAGGAAGTGTGACAGTTTGTTACTGCCTGTTTGCAAAGGCAGAACGATTAAGACTACACTCGGTTACTTACCTGTGACACCGGCTAGAAAGGTGTGAGTTGTTTGTTTGTTTTTCAACTCAATTTTACTTTTTCCTGTTTTCTTATGTTTATGGAAAAGAATGAACTGAACCCTGTTCAAAATTGATTTCCACAATAAAGTGGGACTTTATTTTCATTTGAAATTGACTGTTTTGAATCTTTTTTGATTCTTCATTGAACTGTGTGCCCAGCAGGACTTCTAGCCTTCTCTGGAAGTGCGTCGGACGCAGGCTATTCTGAGCGCTGACCGGAGCCGAGCGTACCCACGGGCCCGGCAGCGTCACAATGCGCAGAATAGTTCATGGATAGAGGCAAAAATGTACACATGTGCTAGGAAAAGCTTGGTCGTAGTTATGCATGAGCATCAATCATAGGTGTGCCTTTTTGAACTGTCATATCTCATGCACTCGACAGCTTTTAACAACATATGAGACGTGCCTTTAACACGCACTTGAAAGACACATTTATAATAAACACATATATGCCCTCTATATAAAAAATGTATCCTGTTATTTCAATTTCTAGAATCTGCAGCCCAGACTTCACGGTTTACGCTGATACACATAAACAAGGCGCACATTTAACACACTACTGGCACCTCTAGACCTGTTGGTAATTTTTGGCTCATTAAAGGTTGGCGCTTCATTTAGTGCATTGCCATGCAGTATTAGGGCATTGCTCAGAGTGCTCGTTTTAATATTAATGACCTTGTTGTACTACATTAGCAGAGTCAGAGGCTGATATGAAGCCGGAAAAGACCACAGTGAATCATTATGAGCATAGATAGGTAAAATACTTCGATGCTAAACCGATTAGAACTGGTTTAGCGTTGATTGTTAAATGCACGGTAGGTTTAGAACATCAGGGCCTCTGTAGCTTCTTTTATATCTTCACTATTATAACCAAACAATTGCAACTGTTCAAGATTAAAGTAGCAGGCTGAGAACCTGAAAAGGTCGGTGTCGTGCCAAGTTAATAAAAAAAAACTTTTGGGAAGAATTTCTGGCCATTGTGACTCCATTTTGTTTATATATCCCTGGTGGTTGTGTACTGTTCCATCCCCACTTTTTTTGGATTTGATAACCTGAAAGGCCAATATTCAAATCCCAATGATATACTTAACCTTCCATTATCTCAAGTACAAATTGTAAGCCTTCCAGAGATAAAGAAATACCTAAAATACCTGAATATTTCCAACACCTATAGTAGACACATGAGCTAAACCCCAAAATACATAAAAATAAAAAATACCTTCCTCTTCACTAGATGTTTTTGGACAGCCATGAGGGAGATAAGTTAGCTGGACTTTACGATTTATTCCAGAAAAATGCCCATACCTAGAAAAGGAGAAGACATCTTTATTTTTGAGAACAATTTGAAATTTCTAATACATAGAAAATCGGTATTAATGTGCTGTCATTTTTTTACTTCACTAAAGATTTTATAAAAACTGCATCATATTAAACACACTGAACAGTATGACCATACTGAACATTTCATCCTTATGATAATCAGATTTAAAAAAACAAAAACAGAAGAAATCTCTCAAATAACGCTATCAGCTGTTGTTGGGCCTTGTCTTCAATTTACAATCTTCTAACTATAGACCTGGAAGTAAACTTGGTAAGTTTCACAAACACTACATTAATGTACCTCAAAATATCTGTTTGCTATTTATTTGGCTTTACTTGGCCCTCTATTAGATGTGAACGGAGTTGTGCAAAAAGCCTGAGAAGTTCACTTTAGGGACAAATTGATTTTCTTACTAACATTCTTTCATAGAGCTGTTTGTGATCTATTTACTTATTTTTGCTGAAACATATGTAAACTCCTCACATTAGCCATTGCAAAATGTTGTGTCTTTGGCTTTGTGCAAAATCCCAGTTAAGTAAAATGTTTCTTTAGTCTTTACATGTTGAGATAAGTGAGATCCTGCTTCCACCAACAACATTTTGCTGTCCTGGTACAATCGATCATTCTTTCCAGACTGGACTATTGTAACTCCACCTATCTAAGCCTAACTAAGAAAAGTCTTCAAAGACTTCAGCGGATCCAGAACACTGCGGCTAGGTTGATCTTTGCAAAAAGTAAATTTGATTATGTTTCCCCCGCTTCTGTCAAAACTTCACTAGCTTCTAGTAATTTCTAGGGTTCATTTTAAATGTGCCTGCCTAACATTCAAGATCCTACATTTTTATTTATTTCTTCCATTTGTGCGTCACACATACCTATACAAGCTCTAGGCAACATTATAGAGGAAGGGGTTAGAAGAGGGTAGGGAGGACTATGGTGGGCAGGAAGGAGTGGAGAGAACAGGGGAGAAACATGTAGAATATTTCATAGAAATTCCTAACTCTTCAATTCCAAGAAAGGAGCCCTACAAGAGAAAGCCTACAGCTCAGAAATATGGCAATCTTCCTCCCCTAATTCCACTATCTTGGAATTCTTCAAGACTTGACACTCACTACCAGATCCACACAAAAACTTAAACTATCTTTCTCCTCGTTAAAAGGCGTCATCTATCCTGGAAAATTGGGGAAATCTCTTTTCTTCAAATTCACTGAGCTTTGGAATAACCTTCCTGCCCTGCTGTGGAATCTGGGCTCCCTCCAATTATTCCGTAAGCATCTGAAAACTTGGTTATTCTCAAAAATGTAAATCTCTCTACCCTCTTTATAATCACTAATTCTTTTTATGTTTTCTCTTCCTTATTTTAACGTTCCTGTAAACCGTGCCAAACTTTTTCTTTAAGGAGAGGATGCGGTATATAAACTTAAGGTTTAGTTTATCCAAGAGTAGGAAAAGAAATAAAAAAGACAAATTTCCTAATATATTAATTATTTTGCAAGCACAATATTTTTGTATTTGCTAACTATTGCTATAATTAAAGAGCTAATTTAAATAAAATTAATTAATTTGTAGCAATAGTTTAGCATAATAATATGCATTTGGGCCCATGCTTTATTAAGCCTGCATGTGTTAACCTAGCCGATTATTCGGCACTGCGAGGCAAAGCAATCCTTTATATTTTTGAGCATGTTAGCCATAAGGGAAAATGTCAAATTATCCTGCCAAAATAATAAGAAACAAAGGCGTGATGACAGAAATTGGAAATGAACTAATAAAAATTAAACATGCAAAGGAAAAGGAATTTTTGAATGAAAAAAGAAACAATACCACAACAGTCTACTGGCCTTGATTATGGTTGCAAGCTCTGCTGTATGGTCATTTAAAATTATCCAAAGTAAGTAGAAAATACTTTCAACTTAGAACAAAATGGGAGATCATGCCACCCAGAATTTTTATCTGTGAGGAATGGCAACAAAATTAGATGTCAAACTGCCTTGATTCCAAAATGAAGATCCAGCTTGCCAGCTTGCCTGAGTTCAGGGCAGGCAGGTGAAGTCAAGCAGAGGAGGGAGAGAGGAGAAAATCCACCGAAGAAGGCACGAGGGAGCAGAGAGAAGGCAGAGGGTGAGGGGCTGAGGCGAGAGGTAGCTCCGCCCACTCCCTGACATCACCCGAAGCAGACTCGAAGCTCCCCCTTAAAAGGGGAGGAGCCAACGCTGCACAGCTTTTGAAGATCCAGCTTGCCTGAGTTCAGGGCAGGCAGGTGAAGTCAAGCAGAGGAGGGAGAGAGGAGAAAATCCACTGAAGCAGACTCGAAGCTCCCCCTTAAAAGGGGAGGAGCCAACGGCGCACGGCCATTCGGCGCTCGCCTTAGCGAAAGCACCTTTGCGAAGGGCCTCAAGAAGGGCCAAGTCACTACACCCAAGGACACCAGGGAAGGACAGCAAGCAGGCAGAGAGGGATAGAGAGAGGACACCAGCAGCAGGCAGAGAGAGAGAGAAAGAGGACACCAGCAGCAGGCAGAGAGAGAGAGAGGACACCAGAAGCAGGCAGAGAGAGAGAGAAAGGACACCAGCAGCAGGCAAAGAGAGAGAGAGAGAGAGTATGACAATGGAAGCAGAGGGAAACCAGAAGATGAGCTTTCCAGTGTTTTGCACAGACTGTCATATGTATGCTGTCAGTGCCAGGAGCTGGAAAGCTTGAAGAAGGAAGTAAAGCGACTAGAGGACAAGATACAGGAGCTAGAAGGACTTCACACTACAGAGGACCCAATCAGGACAGCTATAGACTTCATGAATGAGAGACACATTGAGGAGGAGGTCAGGGAACTCGAGAAATAAATTGAGGAAGCCTACAGGAGGAGAGTGGAAGAAAACGAACTTCAAATAAACAATGAAGTTACACCAACACCAACATGGAAGGGAGAACAAGAAGCAGATGACCTCATAGAAGACACCCACAGAGGAACATCGCACGAGGGGGAGAAAATGGCTAGTCGATGCCCAGGAGAGGAAGCAGCGTAGCACACCAAGGACATTGACCTGAGACAGAAGCGAAACCTAAAAGAAGTGAAAGTCAGCGATCCTAGTGGGAAACTCGATCCTGAAGCATGTGGACAGCCACATAGCAGGAGGGAGAGAGGATTGACTGGTGACCTGCCTCCCAGAAGCGAGAACCAAGGACATCGTGGACAAAATTGGAAAGATCCTGGAAGGAGCGGAGACGGAAGAGACCACAGTAATGATCCACATCGGGAAGAACGATGTCAGCAGAAGAAACTACAGAAGAAGCACGCTGATAAAACAGTTCAAGATTCTGGGAAGGAAGCTGAAGATAAGGACCCAAAAGATAGCGTTCTCAGAGATCCTACCAGTACCGAGGGCAGATGTGAAAAGGCAGGAGGAACTACAATCAATAGCCAAGGAAGCACAAAATTTCAAACCGTTCTTTAGATATGTTAAAGGGAAGCAACCAGCTAGGGAGGAGGTGGGACCGCTGGACGACGGAGACAGGAAAGGAGTGGTGAAGGAGGAGAAAGAAGTAGCAGAAAGACTTAACATGTTCTTTTCATCTGTATTCACAAACGAAGACACATCCAACATACTGGAACCTGAGCAATTCTTCAATGGAAATAAAGCAGAAAAATTAACTTCCATGGAAGTGAGCCTTGAATATGTATGCAGGCAGATAAAAAAACTAAAAACTGACAAATCCCCAGGTCCGGATGGAATCCATCCAAGGGTTCTGAAGGAATTAAAGGAGGAGACAGTGGAACTACTGCAGCAAATTTGCAATTTATCCCTGAAAACAGGCATGATCCCGGAGGACTGGAAGATAGCCAACGTTACGCCCATCTTTAAAAAGGGATCAAGAGGTGACCCGGGAAACTACAGACCGGTGAGTCTGACCTCGGTTCTGGGGAAAATGGCGGAAGCACTGATAAAAGAAAACATCGATGAACATTTTGAAAGAAAACAAACTTCTGATAACCAGCCAACATGGTTTCTGCAAGGGGAGATTGTGCCTAACGAACTTATTGCATTTCTTCGAAGGAATTAACAAACGGATGGCAAAGGAGACCCCCATAGACATCATATATCTAGATTTCCAAAAAGCCTTTGACAAGGTGCCCCATGAATGCCTACTCCGGAAACTGAAGAACCATGGGGTGGAAGGAGACGTACATAGATGGATCAGAAACTGGTTGGCAGATAGGAAACAGAGGGTAGGAGTGAAGGGCCACTACTAGGACTGGAGGAGGGTCACGAGTGGGGTCCCACAGGGCTCGGTGCTCGGGCCACTGCTATTTAATATATTCATAAATGATCTAGAAACAGGGACAAAGTGCGAAATAATAAAATTTGCAGATGACACCAAACTATTTAGTGAAGCTCGGACTAAAGAGAACTGCTAAGAATTGCAAAGGGACTTGAACAAACTAGGGGAATGGGCGACGAGATGGCAGATGAAGTTCAACGTTGAGAAATGTAAAGTATTACATGTGGGAAACAGAAACCCGAGGTACAACTATACGATGGGAGGGATGTTATTAAATGAGAGTATATAAACAACCAAGACAAAGAGAGAGAAAATATTAGTATACAAATAAGAAGGGCAAAAACTGGTCGAATCAAAAATAAGCCCCTCGCATTCAATAACGTTAAAATAATATGATAATCAAAAAATGAAAAAGCAAAAAAGTATAAATGTCAGAAATAGACTTATAAACAATTTACAAAACTTTATTCATTTCAGAATTATTATAATATGAAAAATATCATTAACTTAATAAGACTATTATAAAATCGGTATAAAGATATATAAAAGACTCAAGCCCACTAGCAAAAAATGTAAGCTTCATGATCAGGATTTTCAGTCCTAGGATTCTAAGGATTTTGTTTCTTTCTTTGTTTCTTTTTTTTTGGACTTGCTTTGCTTTCAGGACATTTGCTTTAAACTTTTTTTGTTTGGATTTTGCCTGAACTTGTTTTCACTCTTTACCTGATTGAACTCTTTATTTTTACACGATATTTTCACTTGATTGTCAGGTGACCCTTTCATGTGCTTTTTTTGCTTGTGTTTGCTCTGTTTGTAATTCTTATTGAATGTAATCGTTTTTGCATCTTTTAAGCTGTTATGCTACCATACATGTTTGTTTTATACATTTAAAATTGTATCTATTTATTCCACTATAGATGCTTTTGCTTCTGAGTACTTTTCTTGGTTTATAGATTATATTTTTTAGATTTAATAGTGTTTAAAGGGTGGAAACTTTTGCCATTGGGATCCCTTTTTCTTTCATGATCATGAAGCTTACATTTTTTACTAGTGGGGCTTGAGTCTTTTATATATTTTTATACCGATTTTATAATAGTCTTATTAAGTTAATGATACTTTTCATATTATAATATTCCTGAAATGAATAAAGTTTTGTAAATTGTTTATAAGTCTATTCCTGACATTTATACTTTTTTGCTTTTTCATTTTTTGATTATCATATTATTTTGACATTATTGAATGTGAGGGGCTTATTTTTGATTAAATGAGAGTACCCAAGAAAGGGACTTGGGGGTAATGGTGGACATGACAATGAAGCCAACGGCACAGTGCGAAGCGGCCGCTAAGAAGGCAAACAGAATGCTAGGCATAATCAAGAAGAGTATTACAACCAGAACGAAAGAAGTTATCCTGCCATTGTATCAGGCGATGGTGCGTCCGCATCTGGAGTACTGCGTCCAATATTGGTCGCCGTACCTTAAGAAGGACATGGCGTTACTCAAGAGGGTTCAGAGGAGAGCGATGCGTCTGATAAAGGGGATGGAAAACCTTTCATACGCTGAGATATTGGAGAAACTGGGTCTCATAAGAACATAAGCAGTGCCTCCGCCGGGTCAGACCATAGGTCCATCCTGCCCGGCAGTCCGCTCCAGCAGCGGCCCAAACAGGTCACGACCTGTCTGAATCACCAGAAGGGGCTCCCTTGCCACCTTGGTTTCTCATTGAAGTCCTATCTTCCCATCGAAGTCCAAAACCCTCCGGTCTTGCACATGCACGACCTGGTTGGGTTTCTATACTTATTACCTGGTTAGCTTTCTATACTTGTGTTACATCCCAGCTCCTCCCTCAGTATCCCACGATCCCTTTATCCCTCAGGAATCCGTCCAATCCCTGTTTGAATCCCTGTACCGTACTCTGCCTGATCACTTCCTCCGGTAGCGCATTCCAAGTGTCCACGACCCTTTGGGTGAAAAAAAACTTTCTTGCATTTGTTTTGAACCTATCTCCCTTCAGTTTCTCCGAATGCCCCCTCGTACTTGTTGTCCCCTTCAGTCTGAAGAATCTGTCCCTATCCACCCTCTCTATGCCCCTCATGATCTTGAAGGTCTCTATCATATCTCCCCTGAGCCTCCTTTTTTCCAGAGAGAAGAGCCCCAGCCTATCCAACCTCTCGGCGTATGGGCAGTGTTCCAGCCCTTTTACCAGTTTCATTGCTCTCCTTTGGACTCTCTCAAGTACCGCCATGTCCTTCTTGAGGTGCGGCGACCAATACTTAACGCAGTATTCCAGATGTGGACGCACCATCGTTCGATACAATGGCATGATGACTTCCCGCGTCCTGGTTGTTATGCCCCTCTTTATGATGCCCAGCATCCTGTTGGCTTTTTTCGAGGCTGCTGCGCACTGTGCAGATGGCTTCAGTGATGCATCCACCAGCACACCCAAGTCTCTCTCAAGTCTGCTGTCTCCCAACAATGCCCCCCCCAATTTGTAGTTGAACAACGGGTTCTTTTTCCCTATATGCATGACCTTGCATTTTTCCACGTTAAAGCGCATTTGCCATTTGTTTGCCCAGTCTTCCAGCTTGTCCAGGTCCCTTTGCAGGTCCTCACACTCCTCCCTGGACCTAACTCTGCCGCACAGTTTGGTATCGTCTGCAAATTTTATAACCTCGCACTTTGCCTCCTTTTCCAGGTCATTGATAAATATGTTGAAGAGTAACGGCCCCAGCACCGATCCCTGTGGCACACCGCTTGTGACTCCCCGCCAGTCAGAATACTGGCCCTTCACTCCGACCCTCTGCAGTCTACCCGACAACCAGTGCTTGATCCATCTGTGCACATCCCCTCCCACCCCGTGATTCCACAGCTTCCTAAGCAGCCTTTCATGTGGCACCTTGTCGAAAGCATTTTGAAAATCGAGGTAAATGATGTCTATGGGTTCCCCATTGTCCACCCGACTGCTTATTCCCTCAAAGAAGTACAGAAGGTTCGTTAGGCACGACCTTCCCTTACAGAATCCGTGCTGGCTTGTTCTCAGTAGGCCATTCCTCTCGATGTGCTCGCAAATGCCGTCCTTGATCATAGCTTCCGCCATCTTCCCTATAATTGAAGTCAGGCTCACCGGCCTGTAGTTCCCGGGGTCACCCCTCGATCCCTTCTTGAAGATAGGTGTGACATTCGCCAATTTCCAGTCCTCTAGTACCTCACCAGTTTTCAAGGATAGGTTGCAAACATGCTGGATTGTACCCGCTATTTCTTGTCTTAGTTCCTTCAGAACCCTTGGGTGGATCCCGTCCAGGCCCGGTGATTTACCGCATTTTAACCTGTCTATCTGTTTGAGGACATCCTCTTTACTTACCTCTATGTGCTCCAATTTTTCAGCCTGTTCCCCACTCATGAGCTCCTCTGAGTCCGGTATTTTAGATGTGTCTTCGCTTGTGAAAACCGACGAGAAGAACGTGTTCAACCTCTCAGCTACCTCTTTATCCTCCTTAATCACTCCCTTCCTATCCCCATCGTCCAATGGCCCCACCTCCTCTCTCGCTGGTCGCTTCCCCTTTACGTAACTGAAGAATGCCTTGAAGTTTTTCGCCTCCCTGGCCAGCCCCTCTTCGTATTCCCCTTTCGCTTTTCTAACCTCTCGGTGGCATTCCTTTTGGCATTTCCTGTGTGCCTGGTGATTTTCCTCCGTTGGGTCCTTTTTCCATCTCCGGAAGGATACTTTTTTGTCATTTATTGCCCTCTTTACTTCAGTTGACATCCAAACCGGGTCCTTTGATCGCTTGTTCTTGCAGCCTTTCCTGAAACTGGGGACGTACATTCTTTGTGCTTCCTGCAGGGTGTCCCTGAATAGGGTCCAGGCGCTTCCCACAGTCTCCATCCTAAAGATGTTTCTGAGCTTCCTCCCCACCATTTCCCTCATAGCAACATAGTTCCCTTTCTTGAAGTTGAGCGCATTTGTTGCGGTCCTCCTTACTATGGGTGTCCCCCTTTCTAATGTGAATCTGATCGCGTTGTGATCACTGTTGCCTAGTGGTCCTCCCACTTCTACCCCTCTTGCTGGCCCCCCTAATCCATTTAGGATGAGGTCAAGAGTACCACCCCCTTGCGTCGGTTCTTTGACTAGTTGCTCCATGAAGCAGTCCCTCACAGCTTTTACAAATCCTGTTTCCCTAGTGCAGTTGGAGTGACCCGTACTCCAGTCTATTCCCGGGTAGTTGAAGTCCCCCATCACTGTTACACTTCCAGTCCTGCATTCCTGTCTCAGTTCCGCTTCCAAGTCGTGTCCGACTCCTTCTGGCGTACCAGGTGGGCGATAGTACAGCCCCAGTTTTATGCCTGCACCCTTGTTTCCCGGCAATTTGACCCATAGCGATTCCAGCCCCTCTGCCTTCGTTGCCATATCCATCCCGACCGAGTGGATAGAGTCCTTTATATATAGTGCTATGCCTCCCCCCTTCTTGTGGGTCCTGTCCCTCCTGTAGAGCTTGTACCCCGGCAGCGCCACATCCCATTGATTTTCCTCTGTCCACCAGGTTTCTGCAATTCCAATTATATCTAGGTCCTCCCCCTTGGCCACGACTTCTAGTTCACCCATCTTGGCCATTAGGCTTCTTGCATTTGCGTATAAGCACCGCAGGTCCCGTAGGTCCTGTCGTTTTTCCTCCACCTCTGTATTTACCTGGGCAGCCTGCCCTTGGATTTCGGGCAGTTCTCCCATTCCCTGTGCTTCTGCTTTGCCCTCAGCCTTTACCCTCTTAGCTTTCAGCTTCCCCACATTCCTGCCACCCCACTTCCCCACTTTTCCTCTGGGTTTTCTAGCCCTACCGGCCCCCTTCTGGGCTATCATCCCTTGAACCTCTGTTTGATCCCCCTCACCTTGTGGTACCTCTATATTGCCCTCAGCTTTCGCCCTCGTGCCACCCAGTCCCCCTGTGTCTCCATGCCCCTTAGTCTTCTCCCAGCAAGCTCCCTTTACCTGATGTTTCCCTCGCTGTCTGATCATAAGATCCTCCGGTCCCTCTGCTTCCTCCCTGCAGTCAGCCCGTTCAGCATCTGTTCTGGATACTGTTGTCCGAAGCGTCAACATCAGATCAGCTGTCGGCTTTCCCCCTCTCCTCAGTTTAAAGCTCTCTCGATCTCCTTCCTCACATTGGCTGCCAGTAGTCTAGTTCCCGCTGTGCTCAGGTGCAGGCCGTCCCGCCGGTAGAGCTTGCTCTTTCCCCAGAAGGACGTCCAGTTCCTCACAAAGTGGAAGCCCTCCTCCTGGCACCATCTCCTCAACCATGCATTCACAGCCTGGAGGTCTGCCTGCCTCTTTGCATCTGCTCTCGGTATAGGCAGGATCTCCGAGAATGCTATCCTCCGTGTGCTCCGCTTCAGCTTTCGTCCCAGGACCCTGAACTGGTCAGTCAGTGTGGTCATGCTGAAGTTCCTCCGGCTCACATCATTCGTTCCGACGTGGATTATTACCGCAGTCTCCTCTGTCTCTGCTCCGTCCAGGATCCTCTCGATCCTATCAGTGATGTCTCCATGTCTTGGCCCCTGGGAGACAAGTCACTAGCCGGTCCTCCCTTCCTCCAGCTACGTGACTGTCTACCTCTCTCAAGATCGAGTCTCCCACCACAAAAGCAGACTTCCCTTTCCTCAGCAAACTCCTCTGCCTCAGGTCCGTGTCCTTGGTGTAGTGCGGTGTCTCTCCCTCGGGGTCCCGGTGAGTCGCGGTCTCCTCCTCTTGCGTGGTTCCTCCGCTAGGTCCTTCCCCGGTGTCGCCTTGTGGATCCTGGGTCTCGTCTGCCGACATCTGTCTGTGCAGCTGCTGGTCCCGTTCCTCCACCTTCCTATAGGCCTCCTCGATGAATCTCTCGAGGTCCCTCACTTGGTCCACAATGGGGCCTGCTCCGTCTGTGTTCTGGGTTGACCAGCTCATCTCCTCTGTGGTGCGCAGTCCCTCCAGTTCCTGGACCCTGACCCTCAATCTGCCGACCTCCATCCTCAGGCTTTCCAGTTCCTGACACCGACTGCATATGTACTCCCGCCTTCCCAAGGGGAGGTAGTCGTACATATTGCACTCTGTGTAGTATACCGGAAAGTACCTCTGGGATCCTGGGTCCTCCATCGCTCTCGTAAAGTGCTGGTGTGCTCCTGATGATTGGAGCCTGTTATTTTGTTAGCTTTCGAATCCAACTGTCGTCACTGCAGGCGCTTCACAAAGGCGCGCACTCTCGCCTTCGTCGGCGCGCCGAACGGCTGACCGTCTTTGGCGCTGTGCTCTTTTAAATGTTCCCTTTCGGTCAGAGAGAGGGGCGGAGCAGGGCTCCCAAGCTGCCTCTCTTCGGGAACAATCTGGATACGCTGTCTCCCGCTGGTGGCCTGAAAGGGGGCCCGGCTGGCTGCTGTGATCTTTTAAATGTTCCCTTTCGGTCAGGGAGAGGGGCGGAGCAGGGCTCCCACGCTGCCTCTCTTCGGGAACAATCTGGATACGCTGTCTCCCGCTGGAGAAGAGGAGACTTAGAGGGGATATGATAGAGACTTACAAGATCATGAAGGGCATAGAGAGAGTAGAGAGGGACAGATTCTTCAAACTTTCGAATAATAAAAGAAAAAGAGGGAATTCAGAAAAGTTGAAAGGGGACAGATTCAAAACGAATGCTAGGAAGTTCTTCTTTACCCAACGTGTGGTGGACACCTGGAATGCGCTTCCAGAGAGCGTAATAGGGCAGAGTAAGGTACTGGGGTTCAAGAAAGGATTGGACAATTTCCTGCTGGAAAAGGGGATAGAGGGGTATAGATAGAGGATTACTGCACAGGTCCTGGACCTGTTGGGCCGCCGCGTAAGCGGACTGCTGGGCATGATGGACCTCAGGTCTGACCCAGCAGAGACATTGCTTATGTTCTTATGTTAAAATAGGAAACCAAGAAGTTGCAGCTGGCTATTTAAGCTGAGTGGACTTAACAGGTTCTTGTATAAATGAGTTGTGTCAAATACTGCTTTTGTGATGTGCAAAAACATGACATAAATATTAATTTTTTTAAACAATTTTATACAGTGTGATGTAATTTAAAAACTCCATTAAAGGCAGTAAAGGTTTTACTCAATTTCTCAAGAAGTTCCTGAAGCTCACAGAGACTTCCACCACCAGATTGTAGCAAAAGAGAGTTCAGCAGATGAAACGGAAGAGGATCTAAGAATGAACTGTGCTGCTTCTATTAGCACAAGTATTACATTTTTTAAAATGGAGAAATTAGGTTCTTACCTGCTAATTTTATTTCTGTTAGCTTATCAACCGGTATAGTTCCTTACGGATGGGTATTATACCTCACTGCTACCAGCAGGTGGAGACTGAGATCAAACTTGTATATCAGTAGAGCTTCCCCTTTACTGATTCAGTCTGCTGAATAGCCAAGCAGAACCTAGGAAAATTCTTAAGTGAAAAACAGTAAAATACACTCCAAACAGGAATGTAAAAACAACAAACATCTGTAAACAACTGTTGGAACATGTGTAGAACTGAATCCTGGAGATAAAACATCCCCACAGCTCAACAGCTAAGCTACTGTTCTTAATTCTCCCCGGCCCTAGAAAGATACTAGAACCAGCAGAAAAATCCAAAATCTGCATGCGAGCAAAAACCTGCAATCACCGCACAAAGAGATAGGGTGGGGAACTATACTGGTCTACAAGCGAACAGAAAGAAAATTAGCAGGTAAGAACCTAATTTCTCCTTCTGTATCGCTTGATAGACCGGTATAGTTCCTTACGGATGGGACATACCAAAGCAATACCCATCAAGGGTGGGACCCCCGAAGGGCCGAAACCAGAACACATTCACCAAATACGGCATCCAGATGTGCTTGAACATCTACATTGTAGTGTCTGACAAAGGAATGCAGCGAAGATGCCTTGAGAAATTCCAGAACAGGCTTCTTTTTTAGAAGATAAGAGAAAGCAATAGTCTCCTCGATCCAGCGTGCAATAGTAGCCTCAGAAGCGCCATCCCCCTTACGAGGACCCACAAGAAATACAAAGAGATGATCTAATTACCTGATCTCCTGGGTCCACTGCACTTAAGAGCGAAGGACCCGACTGACAGCCAACTTGAGCAGCTGTCGTTGCTCAGAAGAGCACTCCCGACTACCCAACGCTGTTAGGACTACAGATTGATTTACATGAAAAGAAAAAACTACTTTTGGCAGAAAAGAAGGAACAGGCCTCAAGACAACCCACTCCCTAGAAAACTCCAAGAAGGGAGCCCTACAAGAGAAAGCCTGCAGCTCAAAAATACGTCTAGCTGAAGTAATGGCCACCAGCCACCAAGAAGACTGCTTTAACAGTAAGGTCCTTCAAAGAGGAGTCACCCAAAGGTTCAAAAGGAGGGTACACCAGAACTGACAGAACCAGATTCAGATCCCAAGAAGGAACAGAGGGCCGCACGAGAGGCCTGAGCAACTTGGCCGCCCGCAAGAAGTGAACCACATCAGGAATGGCAATCGAACACTGACCTTTCACTAATCCCCGAAAAGCTGACAAGGCCACAAGCTGAACCCGGAGAGAAGACCAAGCCAGTCCCCTATTCAGGCCATCCTGCAAGAACCCTAAGTTGTTAGGCAGGGAAGCGCAAAAAGAGACCACTCCACGCTAGAGAGTTGTGCGGAGACAGAAATTCCACCCGTCCCCATGAGGAATCCCTCCGTCCCCACGAGGAATCCCCTCCATCCCCACAAGGAATCCCCTCCGTCCCCGCCCATCCCTAAAAACTTCAGAAATAATTATTTCATTTAATTATGCTACTGAATTAAAGGCTCTGGTAGAGACCCATTTACAAATAAGCAAAGAGACTTTATTAATTTGGAAATATTAATTGGGAAGAATACATACTTTGTAAACGAATTTCTACCAGAGCCTCTAATGTAAATATAAAATATAAATACTCAGCTGATGAGAACCCACAAGCTGTTAGCTGAGGACTTCCTTTGCAGTTGGCCAGGGGTCTCTTTTGCCAAGCTTGGCAGGCAGCAGTAGCGTCCCTGAGTCACAGATGCTAGCACCTCAGTGGCTCATGGATGTTGCCAGCGACTGCTGTGCTTGGTGGAGGGGAGTTCTGGCCATCTCTAGAAGAGGTCCTCTGCTGACGGTGCTTGGGGATCCCCACCAGTCACAGCAAGGGTCAGCAAGTACTTCAACACTGTAGAAATAAAACCAGAAATGCATTTCCTTTTCTTTTGAACACAATACAAAGCCATCTGCTATATACATTTCCCAAAGCTAACATATTTTAGTCAATAAATTCTGTTTTTTACCTTTGTTGTCTGGAGACTTATTTTTCCATAAAGTTGGTCCCAGTTTCTTTTTTCCGCTTTCCCATCTTCTGTAAATTCTTCTGTTGCTGTCCATTGGTTCCTCCTACCATAGTCCAGCATTTATCCCTTTCTCATCTTTCGCCCCTGCCCACCAGCCCCATGCCTGACATTTCTCCCTCCATCACCCCTCTCCAGCACCATGCCACATCTCTCCCTCCATTCCCTTTACCACTATGTCCAATATTCCTTCCTCTTGCATCCATTTCAATCTGTTCCACTGTTCCCTTTCCACCACAATATTTCTCCCTCTCATTTGTTCCTCCCTCCCTCCCTATGACCAGAAATTCAACTTTCTTCCATTCCCCGTGTACACAACCATCTCTTTCCTTCTCACTGACACAGAGACTGAGGAAGACTGGATCAGTAGAGGGGAAGCTGTACTGATATACAAGTTTGATCTCAGTCTCTACCTGCTGGTAGCAGTGAGGTATAATGTCCATCTGTAAGGAACTATACCGGTCTATCAAGCGATAGAGAAAATATATTTATTGAAAACCACCACAATTATGGTCATATAACATTCAAGAAAATAATACACAAAACACATTTGCAAAGTGATATAAAAAGCACACTCTGAACATATTAACATCAATTTTCCAGATCCAATAACAAAGAACAAATCACCTACATTGACTCTTCATGATGATCTAAATTATATGAGGAATTTGAATAATCCTTTGTGAATAATTCTTCTCATCCCTACCCTCTCCCTCCCACCCCATAGCTCCAATGTCACAAATATGCTTTGTGTGAAAGTCCTTCCAGTAAAGGGGGGTCAAGTTTGCTGAAACATTCTCCATGCTCTAGGTCAGAGGTTCTTAACAGGGGATATACACACCATTGTTGGGGGGTACGCAACGCCAGCACTGTATGTCTCCCAACTTCCTTCTGCCATCTAGTATATGCAGTGCTAGTGCTGTATGATTCACAACTTCCTTCTGCCATCGCGTATCTCCCGCGTTCCTCGTCTTCTCTCCCCAACCTCCCTCCTCCCCCAACCAGCAGTGGAAGTGGCAGCTCACTGTGTGTTTTTAACTTCCTCACATGGCTGCCGCTAACGTTAGTTTAGCTGGTGATTCAATCAGGCAGCCTCAGGCCTTTGCTAGTCTGGCCTGCCTCCGATGAAAGAGGAAGCTTCATCGGAGGCATGCTGGACTTACAAAGGCCCTGAAGCTGCCTGATAGAATCGCCAGTTAAACTAAAGCTAGCAGCAGCTGTGTGGGGAAGTTAAAAGCACACATTGAGCTGCCACTAGGGAGAGGAGAGATACTGTTGGATATGGGCAGAAGAAGAGGTGCTGCTGGACAAGGGGGAGGGAAAGGGAAGGGAGAGGGAAGGGAGAAGAGGTTCTGCTGGACCTAGCAAAAGGGGAGGGGAAGGGAAAGGTGCTGCTGGATTTGAAGGAGAAGGAGAGGGAAAATAAAGGTGCTGCACGCTGGAGGGAGAGTGAGATGGTGCATGGGGAGAGAGCATATTAGTTGTGAGTGGGAATGGGGGAGGGAAGAAAGGAAAATTGTGCAGGATGAGTGAGTGAGAAATGGACATAGTATGGAGGAAGGGAGAAACGGTGCATGGGGAGAACATGTTGTGAGTGGGGTTGGGGAGAGATGGACTGGGGGTGGGAAGCAGGGATGTGTCACACTTGAGGGAAGGGGCGAGGAGAAAGAGAGAAAGTGTGTAAGAGGCAGAAAGTGTTGGACATGGAGAGAGAGAGAGAGGAAGAGATGGATGGGAAGGGCAGAAAGGAGGGAAGGAGAAATGTCACACTCAGGGGAAGGGAAAGAGGGCAGAGAGTAAAAAGTTGGACTCTTGGAGGGAGAGAGAGATGTTGGTTGGGGGAGGAAATGAGGACTGGAAGAGAGGAAACATGCAGGAGGCAGAAAGGCCAGTGCGCTACTCAGGTCTGCTATTTGGGGACCTTGCTGCTATCTGATTGTTAATTAATGGGGCAGCCAAAGATGGGCAGGTCAGGAGGAGGGGTGCAGTGAGGTGAAACTTAGAAACATGGTGGCAGATAAAGGCCAAATGGCCCATCAAGTCTGCCCATTCATAGTAACCATTATCTCTTCCTCTTTCTAAGAGATCCCACGTGCATAGAAACATGATGCAGATAAAGGTCAAATAGCCCATTTAGTCTGCCCATCCGCAATAACCACGGTTGGTTGGGTTAGGTGATATCAAAATTATCCTATTGTACCATATATCCCCAGCTCTACAGGATACATTGTCGACACACTGTAATTTTAACATGTGCTTGTTACATGGTTTTGTTGATTTGTTAATTGTCCTTGATCTTTGACTTTACTGAAGATACATTTTTTTTTTAATATATGGGAAATCTGCTCTGTATAATACCAGAAAAACACTAAAAATGTATTTAAATTTCAATGAAACATAATAAGGTAGTGATGATTTACAACCATCTTACAAAAGAAAAAAAAAAATCCATGACATTCATACTTACATCTCCAACACAGTTTTTAGTTGCTCAAGTTTTGCTTTGCTTTCTTCAATTTCAGAATCTGTGTTTTGACCAAGCTCTACCAAAAGCTGTCTTGCTATATCCAATACTTCCTGAAAGAATAATTATAAATTAAAGTCTGAAAATATCTTCAGAATTAACAAGTGGGATGATGCATAACAGTGCATGGGGGTTCTTTACAATTCTACTATGTGTGGCTGTGCTGTTTCTGAGTGTTTGACTTAGAAGAGAGAGGGAGGGAGCAGCTTTGTTTATGGAGGATGGAGACAGTTGGGAGAAGTTTATGGAGAGTGGTAAGATAAGTAAATATGGAAATCATCTTGGTTAGGAGGTGAGGGGTAGTTCTAGGTGATAGTTTTAGGGATGGTGGGATAATTGTAGTGCATAATTTGGGAAGTGGGGGCAATGTTCCCTCTAAGGTGCGCAAGAGTCTTCTAAACATACGGCTGGCAGTGTATTTTTAATCACTGGAGACAAGAGGGTCATCTGAAGTCTTGCAGAACCTTGACTAACTCGTGTTATTGAAAATGAGACATGATACCCACCGGTAGGAATATAGGTGGAGGACTCCCATACAGCCGAGTGAACATTAGGTGGGGGCACTTGGGGGTAGAAAGTGGCAGTGAGGGAATAGTTTTGGGGAGTTGGGGGTAGTTGTAGTGAAGTAGTACATGGGTAATGGAGGGTGAATGTAGTTCAGGTGTAGTTGAGGGTGGGTATATGTATGGATAGCGCAGGGTAGTTGAAGGTGGGGTATCTTGTAGAGGGCATGTGGTAGTTGTGAGGGCAGTGTTTCTGGGAACAGGTGTAGTTGGGGATTAATTTGGGTGGTAGAAAGAAAGGCTGGTAATAATTTGGGAAATGGAGTTGTGGGGTTACTGGAGTTATAGGGGTAGTTTTGGGCTTAGTGGAGTTACAGAGGTAGTTTCTGGGGGTGGTTTTTTTTGGAGGGGGTGACTTATGGTGGTTGCAGAGGTCCAGGCTTTTTTTTGGTGGGGAGGGGAGAACACTGGCAGCTGGAGGGTGGGTGTAGGGTATAGATTGTATGGGGACAGAGGTAGTTAAGAGATGAATTGTTAGTGTGGACAGGGTAAATAACAGGGGAGAAGTATGAAAGGACATTTCTTAATTGCTGTATTTCCTAATTCTAAGTATCTGTGCTCTCAAAAGCTCAAACTGCTTTTCTCATAGAAATGCATTGGACCATTTTTTTTATTGTGGGGGGTGGGGCTCATTTCTCTGGAACCCCTGGTCTGATTCAGCCTATTTTGGAACTTAATGTACTGTATCTTTTCACTTAATTTTTTTTTACCATACCACTTCTGATCTCTTTCCATTTAATTTTCTGAGAGCTATTGTGTTCCCAGTCAGGCAGACATTCTCAGCTTCTTAATTACAATGCTTTCCAACTTTAGCTGGGTTGGAAAGAATACAAATAAAGTTTGCTAATACAACTTGCCTGCAACTGCTTTGGTTTCTTCAGTTTTAGCTTTCCAGTTTTATAGCCATTGCATTTTTCAAAAAGATCAAAAAACCTTTAAAAGATAATGTTAAGAAGTTATAAAGAAAAGTGTCAAGAACCTAGATGCAACATTAAAGCAATCCATGTTCTGTAACAATATTTACTTTGATATAGATGTGTATTGAAATGTGGAAAAGAAACCACTTTACATGAGATGAACAAAAATCCTATGATTTAGCTTATAGAATCGGATGCCAATTTCAGAAAACACAAGCTAAACGCTTGATTCCTGTGTGGATAACTGATTTCAAGAAGATGCTATAGTAGTACTGACTCATCTTGCAAAAACCCTTACCCATTTTTTCATATTATGCTAGCTCCAAAATACAGTTCAAAATACATTAATATAGGGTTTTGTTTTGCTGATCTACACAGCACATTTTATGTTTTAAATGGGAAAGAAAAATTAAGAAGAAACCTAAAAGTATTTAGTACATTAGCCCTTACACACAACGGTCATGGCAAATCCTATTTGTGCTAGTTCCTAAAAAAGGCTCATAAATTAAACAGAGCCCAGCTCATCAGAGTAGTTGAGCCAATTTGCATATAAATCAAGCTGTTTCTGTAGTATATGCCCCTTATGAGGCTACATGGCTCCTAGAAGTAGCACTGAAAGAATACCATAAGGGGGTCAGAGACCATTTTGAATCTTGGCACTAGTGGGGTAGCTGCATCTTAGATTGCTCCTGCTTCCAATAAATACCATGGAAACCTCTGGTAGGAAGTATTGGGTAGAGAAAGGTAATGGAGGGAGTTTGACTGAAGTCTGTACCCTTTTCTTTGTTTAGGCTTTACTCTCCGACCAACAAGGTTCAGTCAAGTAGGGCTTACTTTTTTATACAGAGACAGAACAAAACAGGGGTAAACAAAACCACAGACACAAATACAAAGAAACCAGAATGGAATTGTCCAGACCAGAATGATGTGCACTACAAAAGTGTCCTCCAACTCATCTGATAAAATGAAGATCTTTATTCCTCCAATGTCACAATGGTACATTCAAACGAATCTATGACTCAATGAAGTTCTTTATTCCTCCAGTGTCAGAATGGTACAATGACTCAATGAGACATATAGTCGTTTGAATGTACCATTCTGACACTGGAGGAATAAAGAACTTCATTGAACCATTGAGTCATAGAGTCATTTGAATGTACCATTGTGACATTGGAGGAATAAAGATCTTCATTTTATCAGATGAGTTGGAGGACACTTTTGTAGTGCACATCATTCTGATCTGGACAATTCCATTCTGGTTTCTTTGTTTTTACTTTTGTATACAACACTAGAGAGGAGCTTTTTGTTCCTCTATGGCAGGGATCTCAAAGTCCCTCTTTGAGGACCGCAATCCAGTCGGGTTTTCAGGCTTTCCCCAATGAATATGCATTTAAAGCAGTGCATGCACATAGATCTCATGCATATTCGTTGGGGAAATCCTGAAAACCTGACTAGATTGCGGCCCTCAAGGAGGGACTTTGAGACCCTTGCTCTATGGTATACAGCTTTAAAGAATAGTAACATAGTAAATGATGGAAAATAAAGACCTGAACGGTCCATCCAGTCTGCCAATTAGTTGTTCTAATTAAAAATACATGATTAAATTAACTTGCCTCTTCTTTGATATTTCTGGGCCATAGACTAAAGCCCACCTAGTATTGTCCTAGGTTTTTAATTTTTTTCTTTTTTATATCATTTGAAAGAACATTTTTGCTGCTGTAATTGTTTATTGCTTATGTTTGACATTCTTGCTGTACACAGCCCTGAGTCTTCAAAAAGGTGGTAAATAAATCCCAATAAATAAATAAATCTTGTTCAAATGACTTCACTAAGTGCATGGGACAAAGAAATAAGCTCTTGGACCTGATTTGGAAAATCAAGTAATTTGGATTTTAGATTTTTTTTTTTTAATTCTTTATTCATTTTTACAACTTACAACAAGTGCATCAGAAAATGACATTTGAACTTGGATACATCACTTGCTTTTCTAACATAATCAACTTAAATTAATGAAATTTAACTCCCTCCCATGACTTATGTAATCACTTATACCTTATAATAAATTCTTTCTTACCAATCAAAACATTTAATGAAATACAAAAAAACTGGGGGCGTGGCTTGGACATGTAACAGGATGGTCGGGTGAAGAGAGAACTCCCTGAAGACAAGCTATTTTTTGAATATTATAAGCTACAAAATTTAATTTTCAAAGTTTAAAGGTGATAATTTCTATTCAAGATGGCATCGGGCAAGCATAACAAAAATGATTTGGCTGGAATAGGAACTGGATCTGGCAATATTAAAGATCAAAACCGGAGCCTGCAACTCCTTTGAAAGTTCCACAACCAACGGATCAAAGCAATAGTAATGGACAATGCTAAAAAGATACAGGTGGTTATAGATGAATTTGCCTGGCTTACTAAAAGAATGGATGTTGTTGACATAAAGCTGAATAATTTGGAAAAGAGGACAGACGGTTTGGAGGCAGAATCACTGCAATATAAAACAGATAGAAAATAAATTGAAGCTTTAGAAAGGGATCTTGAGGATACTGCTAATCGTGAGAGAAGGAATAATTTGAGAATTATTGGGTTCCCGGAAGGGGTGGAAAAGAATGACCCAATATCTTTCCTGGAAAAATTCTTTCCAAAAGTATTGCCCCTAAAACCAAAATTCCTGCTCGAGTTTGAAAGAGTGCACAGGATCCCGGCGCAAAAGACAAATAAGCAGAGAGGACCAAGAACATTAACTTTCAAGCTGCTTAGACATCAGCAAGTTATAGAAATATGTCAACTAACAAAAGAAAACAGAAATCTTAAATGTCAGGACTCGAAGATACATATAGTACCTGACTTGCTAAGGATACAGTTTTTAAAAGGAAACAGTTACTTGATCTACGTCCACAGCTCAGGTCTTTGGGAGCTAAATATGGATTACTGTACCCGGCAGTAATGCGGGTCCACCTATGCAAACAAAACATTGAATTTTGTAGATCCAAAAAAGTTGCAAGACTTTTTAGATCAGAATGAACAGCCTATGTCTTCTTAATTGGGGGCATTTATTTTGCCTCTGTTTGCATTTTATTCATTTGAAGTTACAATTTCTTTATTACATTTTAGAATGTGACTTTTGCATTTTATGATGATTGGTTTGGTGTGATGGAGATATGGCAACAATGTTGAGAATATTTATTTTTTAAATATGCCGCTTCTGTTAGTATTAGAATCCTGGCACGAGCAAGTTTATAACAGTCACAGAAGTGCCGTTGTTGGATTCTAAAAAGGAATTTTGGGGTGCAAGAAGAACACACTTCTTATTTTACTCTACTATTTAGATTTGATTTTTGGCAAAAATATTAACTTGCTATGAATTGCTCTTTGGACTTTAAATGGGAGAATTGTTTCTCTTCCGCATAGACTTGGATTGACTCTGAACCTTTGAGGAAGTTGATTGGTGCTCTGCACTTCCGGGTTTGTTTAATGCTGGAAAGATCGGAGGTGTGTCCAGAGGAATTCAACCTTATTTCAGTTTTGAAGAAGAAGAAGCGTCTTTGATGAACAGATAAGTTTCATTTTTGAAACACTAAAGAAGAAAGTGTGCGGTGGAACTCCCAAAGCTTGGATCGCTCTGCACTGCAAAATGAAGATCACCACAGTACTATACTGAGTAACTATATTTTATGTATGAAATGGAAAATACTAGGCCTGGATTAATTTTAATCAATAGTTCCGGTGTGGCTTTGGTTGAAAATATTTTGTCAATCTACAGTCAGGGATATTATACTACATTAACTTTGTTTTTTACTTTGGATTTTTCACTCACACAGAGTATGGACCTTCACTTGTATGGGCCATGGTTTAGATACATGCAAAAATGATTGGACTTGAGAAAAGTTTATTGGTATTTTTCATGCACATCCTTAGGTATATGTGTTTAACATTTTCTTCTCAGAATTTTGATAGTCAAGTTATATGGGAATGATTTGAGGATAGGTTAATTAATTATATACAAAACTAAAGTGGGTCTCGATTGGGCATTATTAATTTATAGAGGGTTGTATTTGATTTCATAAGTTTTTTTTAGTTAAAGGTTTAATGCAAAATAATAAATGGATGGGTATTAATCAAATGGGAAGAGGTATTTACTAATCTTTAAACTTAAGAATAATAATAACATCTAAGATTTATATTTATATCAATTAAAATGACTATATAATTCATAAAATTAAAGACAATAGTTGTAAATTAGCAATTGATCATAAGAGAAAGTGCAGTTTTTCAAATTATAAGTATATTATTCTTTTTTAAATGTTAGGGATTGTTTATTTATTTCATTGAAGAGTTCATTATTATAAATTGTTTATTTTTAAGAAGGTGTTTTAAAATCTGAATTTTATATATTACTTAATATTTATGAATCTTATTTATAATTAGGTAGCTTATGATGGTAGCTAATTTAATATATTACAATGGCTTGTAAGGAATTTTTTGGTACCTGATCTCAAATTTGCATTTCCAAGTTCTCATTATTAATTGGGGTGGGATGGGATGGGAAGAGGGAATATAAGGGGGTGGGGGTGGGGGTGGGGGAGGGGTGATTATATTTTGGATCTTAAATATGGGGAAAATGATTATTTATTACTAAATATTAATTACAAGTTGATTTATAGGATAAAGTGTTTATTTTAAATTATAATCTCGTATAATGGATTTTAAGATATTTTCTTTAAATGTTAATGCTCTCAATCATCCGATAAAAAGAAAAAAGAACCTATACCAAACCATTCCATTGCTTGATACATGAAGGCCCAATCCACCCGATCAAAGGCCTAAAGAAATAGGCCTGTAATTGCTTAGGCAAAACTATAGTTAACGATTCTGCCATAGTACCTGCAATGCAACCTTTAGTTAGTTGAACTTGATATAAGTTTAATAAATATGGCAAAAGGGTATTTTGGAATGATTTATAGAACTCTACCGTGAAACCATCCCCACCTGGAGCGGATCCAACTCTAAGGGACTTCAACACTGTTTGTAATTCTGTTAATGATATTGGCTTCTCTAAACTTTCTTTTATATGCTCAGGAATTTTTGGTCCCTTAATTAAATTTAAAAAATCTAAACCATCTTTTTCTTTATCTAAATAAGGCTCAGAACAATATAAAGCTTTATAAAAATTTAAGAATTGTTTTAAAATAGTCCAATTTGAGAAAAAGTATCACCTTTCTTATCTTTTACTGCAACTATTTTTGGTTTTCTTTTTTTTTGCTTTGAGATAATTTGCTAATATTCTTCCCACCTTATTTGAATTTCCATAATACAAAGCTTGTTGAGAAAATAAATCTTTCCTTATCAGTTTAGAAGAAATCTCATTATATTGGCATTTAGCTTTTAGAAGAGCTTGTAACGTAGTGTTCTCACTTGTCAACCAATTTTGATTCTAAGAGCTTAATTTCTTGTTCCAAATTAGAAAATTGTCTTTTAACTTGTTTCCTAATGAAATTCTTCAATAAAAGTTGGTTCCACAAGCAATGTATAATCAAATCTCCATATAGGTCTACTGCTTTCTTGATCTACTATTTTAAATTTAACCCACACCCCACCATGATCAGACAAAATGATTGGATCTATGGAGGCTTGTGTTACCTGTTGAACTAAGTGATGTGAAACAAAAATATAATCTATTCTTGAAAAAGATTTATGAACATGGGAACAAAAAGAAAATTCCCAATCATTAAAATGAAGTATGCGCCATATATCTTTTAAATCACAAGTCTGTACCATATTATCTAGTCCTAGCGATTTCATAATTCTACTAGATTTTATGTCCATTAAAGGATCCAAAACAGCGTTAAAATCCCCCGCCACAACTAAATTAGAAGTGGCCAGTGGTAATATCAATTGTTGTAGAGATTTAAAGAATACAATTTGGTTCGAATTAGGTGCATATACATTAAAAGCGCCAAGATATGATTTCCCAAGCTCATTTCTACATGTAACCATCTACCTAAAGGATCAGCATCAATCAATTTAAACATTGCAGTACATTTTATATTCACTAAAATTGTTACACCAGCATTCTTTCCCACAGCAGGGGCAAAAAAAAACAATGCTTTACCCAATCTCCCTCTAATTTTTTAGACTCTATAGCCGACAAATGGGTCTCCTGGATATAGTATATATCTTCATTCTATTGTTTCAAAAACAAAAGTTTTTTTTTTCTTTTAATTGGATGATTGAGGCCATTAACATTTAAGGAAAATATTTTAAACTCCATTATAACATTTTCTTACATTGTATATAACCTATCAAATATACCCATTTATTCTGAAATTTTATCAAATACACATTTTTCCAAATCTCAAAAATAAAATCCCCATAATCCCCAACCCCAACCCCAACCCCCCAACCTTCCCACTTACCCTTTCCTCCCATACCCAGCCCCTTCTAATCAAAAGTGAAATCTTGGTAACGCACATATAAGCCAGGTAGTGAAAAGCCCCCTTACAGATTAAAATAATTATTTTCAATAAGTCATTAAAAACATAAAATAATTTACCATTTAAATATGTCTACATCTATATATTGAATTTTTCTATTTTTTAGATTCAAACCCACTACCCTCCACTAATAATAAATTTGCATATCAACTTCTACTTTTTCACTACTATTTATTTTTGTGAAACAAAAATAAATTAAATGAATCCTCTATTCCCCTTTATATTTATCGAAATCATTCTTTTGTTCATTATACTCACAAAATCACATTTAAAAATCCAGCTATTCTCTATGAAATAGTTATGCCTCATCCCCACCATTTGAAACCATAAAATTAAATTTCTAATGAATTTTCCAAGAAAATTATCAATTAATGAGTATAAATCCTTAAAAGAAACAAAAATTTCAAAAATTAACATTCCTTAAATGAATAATTATGTAATTAACCCCATAAAAATATATACAACCCAATTAACAGTTATACTAACCCCATTCATAAAACCCAAATTGTTGAATTAAATATGAATAAATGGTTTTCAAATGTAATATTATTATTTTTTCTAATCCAAATATATATCCCACAATTTCTAATCCCCAACTTTCATGTTAATTCAAAGCGTCTGAAACATCTCAATTTTAAAAGAAAAATTGTAAAATTATTCCACCTTAAACTATAAATCTAGGAATTAGCACATGTTTATTTTCATATAAATGTCGGGTGTGCTGTCACATTTTGGACGCCACTCAAGTGGAAATACCTTTTTCAGGAGGTCGCCACTTCAAATTAAACACTGGCACCAATTGTGATTCCATGGGGGTGATTTATTACAACCAGTGCCCATGCCATAAAATTTACATCGGGCAAACAACCCGCAGGATTAAGACTCGAATTATAGAACATCTGAGCAATATCCGTACAGGACGAGTCTCCGCCCCCCTGGTCTCCCATTGGTTGAATGAATCCCATTCTTTAGAGGATTTACAATACACGGTGTTGATACACATCAAACAATTTGAGGGGGACACCTCCAAACTTTTGATCCAAAAGGAACAGCGCTTCATTTACAATTGGCGAACTTTCTGATGTTGGGGATAAGGTCTGGGCCAGCGATTGGCTGGCCTGGACCTTCTCTTCGACGGGAATTGACATCAGGGCAAGGCTTGTGGTCCTGATTGCACACCGCCGGCCTTCTCTTCCTTTCCTGCAATGGCGAGCAAGTAAGAGGGCAGCGAGGGGATGGCGACGAGCAGCAGCGGAACACCAGGGAGGGAAGTGGAGATGTATTCGCTGCATACAACACACACCCTTTTTGGAGGTGGAAAAAGTGCATCTTATGGAGCGAAAAATACAGTAGTCTTGCTTTGACCCAATAGCTTCCTCCTCCTACTTTGAACTTTCAACTCAGTTAAACCAGACCTCGGATTTGTTTTCATAAACCTACATTTTCAACTATTTAAGGATTTTCCCTTCCATTTTATATGCTCTCCCATCTTATTTTAGTCCAGTCATTACACCAACAGCTATGCAGGGATCCATACACGGCTCCTTCTGGCAACTCTGCTATAATGTCAAAATTTGACCACCAATGTTGCCAGTAAACAACTGACTTTCTCACTTTAGAGTCTATAAATACTGCATATGTAGCATTCCCAGCCCAAGCTAAACCTGGGAGCAGAAGCCTCAGTTTAGTCTTATACTACTATAAATTAGACTGTAAGCTCTTCTGAGCCGGGACAGTTTATTGAATGTTAAATGTACAGCGCTGTGAATGCCTTTCAGCGCTATATAGCAATGATAAATAGTAGTAGTATAATGTCAATGTCAAATAGCACTAATACATTCCCTCAGCTTATACAAATTACTTTATCATAAAAATATTTAACTAGACCCACTTTTGATGTCTAACTTCCATTTTCATTTTTTGTTTTGGTGTTCGATCACCATGACGTATGACTGCTATCACACATCTGAGCTCCATCCTGGAAAGAGAAACAAAATCCTTATTATTTCAATATCATTCTATATTCACATGTGCATAAAATCACTGCATTTTCACAATGGAGTTTAACTTTGAATGAAATTACACACTTCGAACAATTAAAAAAATATTTTTAACAGAAAATTAACATTTAATCAAAAAAGGCTAGAAATTACATCTTATAGGACTTATGAAAGAATCACTGTGCAAATTCTTTAGTGAGGAAAGATATTCATAAGTCAATAAAAAGGGTGGGTATTGGTTATCTTTAAAATTATCTCCCTTTTTGAAATTTCCTAGGTCATATGTTGCAATCCTCTTGAACAGCTTTTCTCTTTTTTTTTATAATTTTTATTCATTTTCAAATTTGACAACAAGTGCACAAAATAATATAATTCAACAAGCTATTACACAATAGCACTTTGATATCTACTACATAAAAATCTAATGATACATTTAACCCCCCCTACCTCCCAACCTTCATCTCAAAGTCTCATCTTAAAGGAGGTTTGCCTTAAGGGTATGCATATTATGCATTCAGGCATGCTGGTCCACAACTGTGGTCTAAGGCCCAGATTCATTAAAGATAGCAACTCAATCACTGTTGGCTGATTTTTAAACAGCGATTGATTCACTATCAAGTTTGCATGCAAATGATTTGCACGGAGGTGCAAATCATTTGCCTGCAAACTTCCCGACTCAATTGCTCAGGGAGCGATTGAGTCGGTGCAGAGCCTTGACAGTAGTGACAGGAGAAGCAACCTCCTGTCACTGCAGTCAGGGCTTCTGTTGGGAGGTTTAAAAAAAAAAATGGCACAGATATTTTGCGTGTATTATACACACAAAATATCTGGCCAATAATAAAAAAAATTCTCCCAACAGCGCCCCCTCCCCCAACCCAAAAAATGGCAGGCGGGATGTCCACTCCCTCCTGCCACCAGACGTCTCCTGCCACTCTTAACTATGGCAGGAGGGATGCCTTTTGCCATTGGCCCACTCCCCCCATGCTGCCGAAGTTATGGCATGAGGGATGCCCACTCTTTCCTGCCATCGGCCCACTCCCACTCCCTGCAGAACTTATGGCAAGATGTCCACTCCCTCCTGCCTTCTGGTCATGTCATCCCCATCCCCCCATACCTTTAAGTTGGGAGCAGGAGGGGTGCTCAGTCCCTCCTGCTCCTTCTGCACAATATGGGGTTTAAGCCCTGTCCTATCATGTGATGCATAGGGAGGGGCCTAAGGCTCTGATTGGCTCAGGCGCCTCAGGCCACTACATATTTGTGTTCACAAATGCCTCATAACAATCTCAAACCATACAACATAATATAACTGTGTCCAAAAGAAATTGTGCTGTGAAATGAAAAATAACATATTTACTGTCACAACATCACTATTGCAACTCACCACACTTTGACACTCACACACTCCGCTCAAATAGCTAACCTTTCACTGGTCTTTCATAAAAATTGCTCCTCAGAAAGGTAATTGTTTAGATTTGCTCTTAATAAATATGACTTTTGTTTTAGTTTTCTTTGTTATTTACTTGTTACATTACATTAGTAATTTCTATTCCGCCTTTACCTTGCGGTTCAAGGCGGATTACATAAGAATTGTTTTGATATTAAGAATTACATACTGATAAGATATTGAAATACATATTGATAAGATATTAAGAAGTACTTAAGGAATAGTTTGAACGTTTTTTAATTTGCTAAGGAGTAGTTGATAATGCAGGAGGAGTTTGGATAATTTTTGGTTGTGTTATATTGGTTTTATGTATTTTTTGAAGAGTAGGGTTTTTGTTTCTTTTTTGAAGATTTTGTAGTCTGTGGTTGAAGTCAACAGATTGGCGAGTTGTCAGTCCAGTTTCGCTGCTCTGGTGGCCAGTAGGTTGTCATACATTTTTCTTTGTTTGACATTTTTGGTTGGCGGGTGTGTGAATATTGTGTGGGTTCTCCTGTGTTTGTTTGAGTTGGAATGAGTTAGTCTATTGTTCCAGTAGGTAGGGCTGTTTCCGTCTATAGCTTTGAAAAGTAGACAATGGAATTTGAAGTGCACTCTGGCTTGTATTAGGAGCCAGTGTGGTATGCCTCTGTGATGTGGTTGTATTTTTTTCAACTAATAGATAAGTCTTAGGGCTGTGTTTTGTATTTTTTGAAGTTGTTTTATCATTATTGCTGGGCAGGGGAGATATAGTATGTTGCAGTAGTCTATTAGTCCTAGGATTAGTGATTGAACCACGAGTTGGAATTGTTTTCTGTTGAAGAATTTTTGAATTTGTCTTAGGTTTCTCATAGTGGCGAATGATGTTTTTATTATTTTGTTGATTTGTTATTGCATAGTATAGCCTCTGTCTATCAGCACTCCGAGGAGTTTTAGCGTGGGTTGAATGGGGTATGAAATTGAGTTTATTACTAGGTTAGTCAATGTTAGGGTTTTGCTGTTTTCAAGGAGGATGAAGTTTGTTTTGTCCGGGTTAAGTTTTAGTTTGTGTTCTTTCATCCATGTTGTTAATGTTTCAAGTGTTCTGTGTATTGTGCCAGACATAGTGGGCTCAAGTTGGTTGAAGGGAAGGAGTGTGGTGATATCATCTGCATAGCTGTAGGAGGTAATGTTTAGTTTGTCTAGTAGGAGCTTAGGGAGGCAATGTATAGGTTGAAGAGTGCGGGAGATAGGGGTGATCCTTGTGGCACTCCACATGGGTTGGACCATGGTTCTGATTTTTCTTTATTTGTTTTGACTCTATAAGTTCTGGATTGTAGGAATCCTTTAAACCATGTTAGTACTTTTCCTGTAATTTCTATTGAGTCTAGAATTTGTAAGAGGATGTCGTGGTCTACTAGATCAAAGGCTGCAGAGAGGACTAGTTGTATAGTCTTTCTCTATTTCATTTTGTGTCTAATCATAGACTATTATAAAGAACAAAATGACAGATAAGCATGGATTAATGAGAGAAAGTCAACATGGCTTTAGTCAAGGAAAATCTTGCCTCACCAATCTACTGCATTTCTATGAAAGGGTGAATGAACATATGGATAAAGGTGAATCGGTTGATATTGTGTACAAGGTATTTGAATTTTCAAAAGGCATTTGACCAAGTACCTCATGAAAGACTTCTGAGGAAATTAGAAAGTCATGAGATAGATTAAGAACTGGTTGAAAGACAGAAAACAGAGTAGGATTAAATGATCAATATTCTCATTGGAGAAGGGTAAATAGTGGAGTTCTCCAGAGTCTGTATGGGGACCGCTGATATTTAACCTATTTATTAATGATCTAGAGATGAGAAGTGAAAAATGTTAATCCCAACAATATAACTCTAGGTGGAACTAACAAGCCATCTCTTTATATGCAACCAGCATTAACACATCTGGAGCTCTATAGAAGTCTCATCAAATTTCTTCTTCTTTTTAAGGATCCAGTAAAGTTTTGTCCAACTGGCTGGAAAAGATTTCCATCTCCAGACCAACACATCTGTCTGAGGCAGAAAGCAAGCGAATTGTGAACTGAAAGAGCAGGGTGTCCAGATTCCTATAGCCTCTTCTAGAAAGATTATTATTGTCTAACCTTCCATTCTGGTGCAAGGGTATAGGAATCTATTCTCTAGGTGATGTACCGAAGGAGTATCTTACATCTAGGGTGGGACTTGAGCGTGGTGTCCTCTTATGCTGCTACATCCACTCTGTAGAACTTTGTAAAGGTATGGAGAGTAGACCATGTAGCTGCCCTACATATCTCCCCAGGTGGAACTGTTAGAGACTCAGTCCAGAAAGAAGCCATTTCTCTGGTAGAGTGAGCTTTCAGAGAGATTGGTGGCTGTTTGTCACAGCCAGTGTATGCCGATGAAATCGCCATACGAATACATCTAGAGATAGGTGCCTTGGAAGCCAGTTTACCTTGTCTAGCCTAACTAGTCAGAACAAATAGTGGAGCAAAACTCTCCTAATGTCTAGAACCTACAATAGCTTATCTTGCTTCATCGAAGTGATGGACTGGAATGCGGGTATACAAACCTCCTGGTTGATGTGGAAAGCTGAAACAACTTTCTGCAGAAAAGAAGGGACTTTTTGCAGGGAAATTCCTGCTTCTTTGATCCTGAGAAATGGTTCTTTTCATGAGAGCACGTGTAACTCAAGAGACCCTGGTCACCAAGACTTTCACCACCAAAAATACTGTCTGTGGAGGTTTGTATGGAGCCTTACGGGTCTTCAAAATGATGATAAAGTTAAATGACAGGAAAGATTAACATAGAAGCTTACTGTCTCAGACAGTATTTATTTCCAGATGCTTGTCTTTCACCTGTCAATCAGGCCTGAAGAGTGAACAGATTACTCTCTATTGCTAAAACACAAATCGAAGATTGTGTGAACTATATAAGTGTTGGTGCCAGTTGCACTCAGGTAGGTGGATAAGAACATAAGAATAGCCTTACTGGGTTAGACCAATGGTCCATCAAGCCCAGTAACCCGTTCTCACGGTGGCCAATTCAGGTCACTAGTACCTGGCCAAAACCCAAGGTGTAGCAATATTCCATGCCACCAGGTTAAAAATCTGGACATGTCTGGGTGAGAAGCCAAAGAGTCCTTTTCAACTTGCTCGAAAGCATGAGACCAGCCATTTGGACCTTGAGTGATCCCACTGCTAGACCCTTTTATAGCCCAGCCTACAAACATGTCAAGATCACTGAAATTGGAGCTTTAAAAGGTTCCACATTATCTTTGGCACATCAGTGCTGAAAAATCTTCCAAGTCTTCACATAGGCCACGAGTATTATAGGTTTCTTAGCCCTAGGCAGAGTAGTGATGACTACCTCTGAGTATCAATTGCACTTTAAAGCAGTGTGCTTAAGAGCCATGCCATAAGCCTATAGCATTTCAGATCCTCTATGAGAACTGGGTCCTTGAATGAGAAGATTCACATCAACCGGAAACTTGAAGTTTCTGTCCCTTTGTAGATGGACGAGATCTGCATACCACAGCTGACATGGCTAATCCAGAGACACTGGATCATCAACCCCAGGTGGTTCACAATTCTGTGAATGACCCGACCTATCATGGGTCACAGAGAAAACACATATAGCAGCCCGTCTTTTGGGCATGGCTAAACTAATGCATCTAACCCGGTGCTTCCGGGCTTGAATCTGTGGCTGTACAAGTGAGTAACCTTTAGAAACATAGAAACATAGAAATAGACGGCAGATAAGGGCCAAGGCCCATCCAGTCTGCCCACCCTAATGTCCCTCCCCTACCATTGCCCTGTGAATAGATCCCTCCTCTTCTTTTGCCCTGTGAATAGATCCCACGTGACGATCCCATCTGGCCTTAAAATCAGGCACGCTGCTGGCCTCGATCACATGTAGTGGAAGACTATTCCAGCGATCAACCACCCTTTCTGTGAAAAAGAATTTCCTGGTGTCAGCTCGTAGTTTCCCTCCCCTAATTTTCCACGGATGCCCTCTTGTTGTCGTGGGACCCTTGAAGAGGAAGATATCTTCCTCCGTCTCTATGCGGCCCGAGAGATACTTGAACGTCTCGATCATGTCCCCCCTCTCTCTGCGCTCCTCGAGTGAGTATAGCTGCAATTTGTTTAACCGTTCCTCGTATGGGAGATCCTTGAGTCCTGAGACCATCCGAGTGGCCATTCTCTGAACCGACTCCAGTCTCAGCACATCCTTACGATAATGCGGTCTCCAGAATTGCACACAGTATTCCAGGTGGGGCCTCACCATGGATCTATACAATGGCATAATGACTTCCGGCTTTCGGCTGACGAAGCCTCTGCGTATGCAACCCATGACTTGTCTTGCTTTGGATGAAGCTTGCTCCACTTGATTGGCAGCCTTCATGTCCTCACTGACGATCACCCCTAGGTCACGTTCTGCTTCAGTTCTTGTAAGGATCTCGCCATTTAGGGTGTAAGTCTTGCATGGATTTGCCTAGGTGCATAACTTTGCATTTTTTGGCATTGAAGCTGAGTTGCCAGGACCTAGACCAGCGCTCCAGTAGGAGTAGGTCGTGCATCATGTTGTCGGGCATTGAAACATCATCTATTGTGCATTTGCCCACTACATTACTTAGTTTGGCGTCATCGGCGAATAATGTTATTTTACCCCTAAGCCCTTCTGCCAAGTCCCTTATAAAGATGTTGAATAGGATTGGGCCCAAGACCGAGCCCTGTGGCCCTTTGAGTTCTGTAGAGGCCATCAAGTCCATCATTGGGAGACTCCAATGTTAGAACTAGGAATGCTAAGAATAGCCTTACTAGGTCAGACCAATGGTCCATCTAACCCAGTAGCTCATCCTCATGGTGGCCAATCCAGGTCACTAGTACCTGGCAAAAACCCAAAGAGTAACAACATTCCAATCTACCGATCCAGGGCAAGCAGTTGCTTCACCTATGTCTGTCTCAATAACAGATTATGGACTTTGCCTCTAGGAAATTATCCAAACTTTTCTTAAAACCAGCTATGCTATCCCCTCTTTCCTCAACCTCTGGTAATGCGTTCCAGAGCTTAACTATTCTCTGAGTGAAAAATTATTTCCTCCTATTGGTTTTAAAAGTATTTCCCTGTAGGTAGGAAGGATGGGGGGGGGGGATATTTCATGTATTGCACTATTGAAGTATGGAAAATCAATAAAGAATTATTTTTTAAAAAAAAAAGTATTTCCCTGTAACTTCATTGAGTGTCCCCTAGTCTTTGTAATTTTTGACAGAGTGAAAAATCAATCCACTTGTACCCATTCTATTCCACTCAGGACTTTATATACTTCAAGTTATATCTCCCCTCAGCTGTTATCTTTTCCAAGCTGAAGAGCCCTAACCTTTTTAGTCTTTCCTCATTCGAGAGGCGTTCCATTCCTTTTATCATCTTGGTCGCTCTTATTGAACCTTTTCTTGTGCCATTATATATTTCTTGGGATAAGGAGAGCAGAACTGAATGCAATACTCTAGGTAAGATCGCACTATGGAGCGATACAAAAGCATTATAACATTGTTAGTGTTGTTAACCATCCCTTTTTAAATTATTCCTAGCATCTTGCTTGCTATTTGGGCTGCCGCCGCACATTGGACAAAAGGTTTCATTGTATGGTGTACAATGACACCCAGATCTTCTTCTTGGGTGCTAATCCTCAAGGTGGACCATAGCATCCGGTAACTGTGATTTGGGTTATTCTTCCCAATGTGCATCACTTTGCATTTGTCCACATTAAATTTCATCTGCCACTTGGACGCCCACTCTTCCAATTTCCTAAGGTCTGCCTGCAATATTTAACAATCTGCATGCATTTTAATAACTTTTTATCAGTTTAGACTCAACTGCAAATTTAATCACATCATTTGTCACTTCAATTTCCAGTTCATTTATAAATAAGTTAAATAGCACCGGTCCCAGTACAGATCCATATTGCACTCCTCTATTTACTCTCCTCCATTGTGAAAAATGACCATTTAACCCTACCCTCTGTTTTCTAGCCAATAACCAATTCCTAATCCACAATTGAACTTTGCCACCTATCCCATGACACTTTAATTTTCTCAGGAGTCTCTCATGAGGAACTTTGTTAAAAGCTTTCTTAAAATCTGGATACACTACATCAACCACTTTATCCACATGTTTATTCACACATTCATAGAAGTCAAGCAAATTGGTGAGGCAAGATCTCCCTTGGCTGAACTCATGCTGACTCTGTTCCATTAAATCATGTTTGTCTATGTGTTACACAATTTTATTTTTTATAATTGTTTCCACCATTTTACCCAGCACTGAAGTCAGGTTTACCGGTCTGTAATTTCCCAGATCTCTCTGGATCTCTTTTTTTAAAATTTGGCCCAACATTGGCCACCCTCCAATCTTCAGGCACTTCAGATGATTTTAGCGACAGATTACAGATCACTAACAGCAGGTCAGCAATTTCATGTTTGACTTCTTTTTTTTTTTTTTCAAATTCTTTATTCATTTTTCCATCTTACATCAAGAACACAATATTACATCATTTAAACCTTGTAAACATCACTTGTATTTCTTTTAACATCATCTTAAAAACATACATCTATACCCTCCCCTCCCACCACCCTTCCCACCAATATTTTAATCAAAAATATAAATATTATCAATTGATCGAACCTTAATATAACTTTATACCCTCCCCCTCCCCCATATGTATAAGTGTACTTTCAATGGATAATGGTGTCTAATAATTGCAATAACTTGTCAATGGCCCCCAAATCTTTTTAAAATTATTATAATTTCCTCTTTGTATGGCAATTACTCTTTCCATTTTGTAAATGTGGCATAATGAATTCCACCAGAAGGTATAGTTTAGTCTACTGTAAATTTTCCAAATTACTGGCAATATGTTGTATGGCGACTCCTGTCATGATCAATAAAAGTTTATTATTGCTTGATGAAATTTGACTTTTTGTTCTCATTGACATACCAAACATTATTGTATCATATGATAACGCTACATGGTTTTCTAATAAACAATTAATTTGAGACCAGATTGATTTCCAAAATGCCATGATACAGGGACAATAGAATATTAAATGATCTAAAGTCCCTGCTTCCAGATTACAATGCCAGTATCTATTAGATTTAGAGCAATCCAACTTCAGTAATCTAACTGGGGTCCAAAATGCTCTATGCAAAAGAAAAAAACAAGTTTGTCTCATAGATGCAGACACTGTAGATCTCATTCTCCAAGACCAAATTCGTGGCCAGTGAGACGCCGTAATTTGATACTTTATGTCAATGCTCCAGATGTCCCTAAGTCCATTTTTAGGTTTTTTATTTATAAATCCATTTATCAATTTATACCACTATGCGGCCACTATGCGGCCTGGTGACCCGAGAAGTCCACCTGAAAGCATAAGAGCTCCAGACTATACTGATTATTGAGATTTTTCCATTCAGGGAACCCCTTCTGAATAGCCTGCTTCAGTTGCAACCATCTAAAGCTTTGTGATTTATTAAAACCATATTTATGTTGCAACTGTGAAAAGCCAAGCACCTTACCATTTGAAATAACATCGCCCAAAATTTGTATACCTGCAATCATCCAATGCTTCCAGATGACCTTAAATCCACCAATTTGAATCTTGGAGTTTAACCATATGGTTTGATTAGTTGATTTATAGATTGGAATAGGCGTTAAATTACTAACATACCGGAGAGTTTTCCATGTATCCATAAATATTCTGTTTTCTTTATATAACCTAGGCATTTTAATATTAAGAACATGACATATTCTCAAAGGGAACATGAGTCGCCATTCCAACCACAATCAATCTGGAGTATTTTCAATGAGCTCTGGAAGGACCCAATACATACCCTGTCGCAAAATATAGACTTGATGATACCTATAGAAATTGGGAAAATTTACCCCACCCTCCGCAATTGATTTTTTGTAGAGATACTAAAGCAATTCTAGGAGTTTTGCCCAACCAAACAAATTTTGTAAGAATACTGTTTAACTTTTAATAAAAGGACCCCTTAAAAAACAACTGGTAACATTCCCATCTGATAACATAGCACAGGCAATATCATCATTTTAATAGTTTGAACTCTCCCCCACCAAGACAGATGTAATGGATTCCATTGCTCGCACATTTGTGTTACCTTCTGCAATACAAATTTTTCATTCTCTTTCATTGTGTTATCCAGCGTGTTTTTTATCCAAATACTCAAATATTTTAATCCACCTTCCTTCCATACAAAAGAAAATGAATCAAACAAGCCTTTTGTACAATACACGTTTAGTGGAAGTACTTCAGATTTACTCCAATTTATCTTATACCCTGAAAATTTTCCAAATTTCTCAATCAAATCAAGTAAGCATGGAATGGTTGTTTCTGGATTTCTCAAATGAAGCAAAATATCATCTGCATATGCAGAGACTTTGTCTTCCCGGTCTGAATAAGGAATATCCTGTATCTCCTTAACTTGCTGAATAGCTAATAACAAGGGTTCCAAAACAATATCAAAAAGCAAAGGAGATAGGGGACAAACTTGTCTACAAATTAAAGCATTCTGAAAAATTATTATTAATATATAATTTTACAACAGGGGAGCTATACAATGTTTGAATCATTTGTATAAATCTTGAACCTATTCCAAACCATTCCATAGCCTGAAACATGAAGGTCCATTCCACCCGATCAAAGGCTTTCTCTGCATCCAAGGATACAGAAAAAGCCGGATCTTTCATGGCTTTTGTATAAATTTAATATATGAAAAGCCAATCTTGTGTTATTAGATGAATGTCTTCCAGCAACGAATCCAGTTTGGTGCATATCAATAATAAAAGGGAGAGACTTGACTAAACGTAAAGCCAAAGTCTTAGCCAAAAGTTTTCCATCTACATTAACTAATGATATAGGCCTGTAATCTGAAACCAATGAGGGATCTTTGTTTGGCTTTGCTAAAACTATAGTCAATGATTCTGCCATAGTACCTGTAATGCAACCCTTATTTAGTTGAGCCTGATATAATTTCAATAAATGAAGTAATAGGGTAATTTGAAATGATTTATAAAATTCTACTGTGAAACCATCCCCACCTGGAGCGGATCCAACTCTAAGAGATTTCAACGCCGTTTCTAATTCTTTTAATGATATAGGCTCCTCTAAACTTCTTTTTTTTTTTTATTATTATTTTCAACTTAAATTTCAAGTATTACACTTGAACAGAAAGCAAGAATAGAATAGATATCAAATACAATAGTAATATAATTCCTAAGTTAACAATTATACTATTTATGCTCAAGTCCACAAATTAAGATCCAAGAATTAAAGAAAATTGGCGAAATTATAAGGAAAAACAGTAATAATATTAAGAAACTGAGAGCTATAGCACTGAGATGGGGTCACAATATCCAAATTATAGGGCTCAAAGATTATTAACATTCAGACGAGACATAGCCACGAAATTTGTCAGTTGTGATGGTTCAAAAAACACATATTTAAGAGTACGGTAATACACAATACATTTACATGGGTGTCTCAAATAAAAAGTTGCCCCCAAAGATAAAACCCCAGGTTTCAAAAGAAGAAATTCACAGCGGCGCCTTTGCGTCTCCCGTGCCAAATCTGGGAACATTTGTATTTTATAACCAAAAAAGCTTTTTTGTCTATTTTTAAAGAAAAGTTTTAACAACCATGTTTTATCAATTGGCAAAGCTAAAGTAATAATCATAGTGGCTGGTGATGCTAAATCCTTCTCAGATGTTTCTAAAATCTGTGAAATGTTTAAGGGTTCTTGATCTGAAGATTTTACTTTTTGTTGTTGATTTTGTTCTTTATCAGGCAAATAATAAACCCGTGAAAATGGTGGTAATGAATCTTCGAGTATCTCTAAATTTTCCACTAGATATCTCTTAAGCATATCTCTAGGTGTTACTAACTCGAGTCTTGGAAAGTTAATTAACCTTAAATTATTGCTACGTGAGTTGTTTTCAAGCATTTCAATCTTCTTCCTTAGGTTAATATTGTCTTTAACTAAAGTCTCTTGAATTTGTTTCGATGATACAATTTCTTTTTCTATTTTTTGAATGGATAAGTTAGAAGTATTCGTTTCTTCTCTTAAATTCTTCAGTTCTTTATCGTGTTCCTTAATTTTCCCTTCAATTTGTTGAAATGTAGGAGTAATATTTTTAACAAAACCAGCCATTAAGTCCCAAATAGAGTCTAAAGTCACTTCTGCAGGTTTAATCAGTACAATTGGAGTTTGTGTAAATGTAAAGTGCTCACCGTCCTGAAGTCCTTCGGGGGGGGGGGGGGTGTCTTCTGCCCTTCCCCCTCATGTTGAAATGGTGTTCCCCCAGACATCTCCATGGGGGCCCTGGAAAGGTGGGCCCCAACCTCCGAACTCTCCAGTGAATCCTTCCTTGCCTCTGGAGAGGAGAAAGCTACTGAATCCGGGGTTTCCCCGCCCCTGGGAGAGCTGGTCGTCTGGGGCTGCGGGTGCGGTGCCCTAACGTCGGGGCTCAGTGTAGTATCGGGCCCAGGAGTATCCACAACGGGTTCGCCTCCCTGTGTCCTCTGCAGGCCGCCATCCGACGTCGCTGTGACCTCCTGCATGCGCCGCAAGAGTTCCTGTATATTCCCGAGACCCGGGGCTCCAGGATGCCGCGAGGCAGAAGCGGCACTCCGGCCCCGTCTCTTCGGCATCGCGGTAAGTGAATACCGCTAGAAAAGTTCCAATGAACGCGATTCTGGGACACGCAGCTCAGCGCGTCCTGCTCTCAGATCGCCATCTTGGATCAGGGTTTAAATCCCTCTAAACTTCTTTTAATATGCTCAGGAACTTTCAGTCCTTCAAACAGATTCAAAAATTCAATACCATCTTTTTCTCTATTTTCATAAGGCTCAGAAGAATATAGGTCTTTATAAAAATTTAGAAATTGACTTAAAATGCTTCCAATTTGAGTATGTGTCACTCCTTTCTCATCCTTTATAGCAATAATTTTTGTTCTTCTTTTCTTCGCTTTAAGATAATTTTCCAATAATCTTCCCGCCTTATTTGAATTTCCATAATACAAAGTTTGTTCGGAAAACAAATCTTTCCTTACAAATTTTGACGATATCTCATTATATTTACCCTTTGCTTTTAATAAAGCCTGCAAGGTATTTTATTCCCACTTATCAACTAATTTAGCTTCCAAATGTTTAATTTCTTTTTCCAACTCAGAAAATTGTTTTTTAAGTTGGTTTTTAATATATGCCGAATATGAGATATTACCTCTCATGGTAGCCTTAAATGCATCCCATAATGTTTCCATGGTAATTTCTTCCGAGGTGTTAATTTGAAAAAATTCAATCATTTTTAATTTAAATTCTTCAAGGAAATTTGAATCCGCAATCAATGTATTATCGAATCTCCAAACAGACCTACTACACTCTTGGTCTTCAAACTTAAACTCAATCCATACACCTCCATGATCAGACAGTATGATAGGGTCTATGGATGCTTTCATCACTTGTACTAATTGATTTGAAACAAAAATATAATCTATTCTTGAAAAAGATTTATGAACTTGTGAACAAAAAGAAAATTCCCGTTCATTGTATCAAATTATCTAACCCTAAAGACTTCATAATTTTACTTGGTTTTTTATCCATTAATGGATCTATAATAGCATTGAAATCTCCAGCCACTACTGAATTAGAAGCAGCCAGTGGGAGTAATAATTGTTGTAATTTCTTAAAAAATTCACTTTGATTTGTATTTGGGGCATATACATTAACCAGATCCAGGGTATTATTTCCCATGCTCATTCTTACATGTACCCACCTTCCTAAGGGATCAGAATCAATCAATTGAAAATTAGCTGTATTCTTTTTATTTATTAATATGGCAACCCCAGCTTTTTTACCAAGAGCAAGGGCAAAAAAACTCTGTTTTACCCAACCCCCTTCCAATTTTCGTGACTCTCCCACTGATAGGTGCGACTCCTGTATGAAATATAGATCTGCATTCTGTTGTTTCAGAAAAGCAAGCATTTTTTTTCTTTTTCATTTGATGGTTAAGGCCATTAACATGTAATGAAAAAAGTTTAACCTCCATTATATAATTTGGTTTCTAAGTAATCAGATGTAATTAAATTAAAATGAACAGACACCATTTCCAATACTTTAAAATTTTGCACATTAAATTCTCCTATCCCTAATATTTTCTTCTCTACCCTTCCCCCACCCAACCTCCCCAACTCTTTATTAATAGTGTTAACTTGGTGACACACATATTAGATCAGGCAATGATAAACTCTCTATAGACCCTCTTTTAAAATAATATTCAAAAATAAGTCACATATGAAATACTTATTAGATATGATAATTGTTCATAGAACTTAATCTAATTCATAAATTATACAATATTCTCAATTTAATGACTTCGTATGCTTTTTACGAACCTTTAAATTAATATCATATATTAGTACTAGTATTTTAGCCCGTTACATTAACGGGTGCTAGCTGTCTGTCTTTCTTTCCCCCCCACTTCCCTGGGCAGCAGCCACAGCAGCATTCCCTCCCCCTCCATGTCCCTGTGCAGCAGCATTTCCCCCCTCCCTACTTCCCTGTACAGCAGCATTTAGATCCCCCCCACTTCGCTATGCAGCAGCCACAGCAGCAGCATTCCCTCCCCCCACACCACTTCCCTGTGCAGCAGTAGCATTTCCCTTACCCCCCTTCCCTTCTTGCAGTCCTGACAAATCTGCCGATTCCAGCAGCATGTGCAGCACTCTACACATGCTGCTTCGGGGCCTTCTACTGCCCTGATTTACTCTGGCACGTCCTGATGCAGCAGAGCAAATCAGGGCAGTAGAAGGCCCCAAAGCAGCGTGTGTAGAGTGCTGCACATGCTGCTGGAGTCGGGACCGCGAAGAACATAGCGGCTGGAGTGGTTTTTCGGCGCTTCCCTTCCCGCCCCGCGAGGTGTCGCCGCGGCTCCTCTTGATCCCCGTCAGCGTCGGAAGCCTTCTCTGACGCTGGTGCAGCTGGTGAGAGGAGCCAAATATTATGGAGAGTCCAGTGCTGGCGGTCAGTCCTGTTGGCAGTGTAGGTAAATGCTGGGAAGAAGGCTGGGGACTCGCGCATGCGCACACCTGTGGCCACAGACCTACAGATCATGGAAGCACGCAATTAAGAATGCGCATGCGCGGCTAGGGTTTTATTATATAGAAACCTACACAACCAATTATATTCCAATTATATCACCATATAAATAATATATTTTAATATGATTAATCCATCATATATTAAAAACCATTACACTAAAGACTTTTACATCTAAGGCTAGAGATCAATAATAGCTTAAAATTCCTCTTATTTCCATAAATCAACTTATTATATATCTTATGATATAGAAATTCATTAATAAACATCTATAATTTGTCCTCTTCTTATTTATGTTTAATTAAAACCTTCATAAAATTTATCATCAATCTTAATTATCTCTAGCTTATATAATTTAAAATTCAGAACAAATTTTAGTTTATTGAATCTGCATAAGATTTAAACATAACCTATATCTCTTGGGGAATGCATTACATTACCTTTTAATTAAATCTTTTACTTAAATCCATTTCTTAAATTAAATCAATTTATTTTAATAATAAAACTCCAATGAAAAACCCATATGTAAAACTAAGCATATTTAAAAGCATTCTGAATCTATTTCTTATATTGCATTTAATATATGAGACATAAATAAATAAATGCAGATTAATTTCTATCTATATAATACTTTCTTTTGAAAATTCATCTCTATGGAACTATTATCACCTTTCCCCTTTTATATTTTAAAATTGAATTACTTATTTTTATCTGAAGTATAGTCAAAACCAAAATTAATAAAATATCTTATTTTGTTTCACTTACAAATCTTCCTATGATCCATGAATCTACAAAAATCTATTTAATCAATTTTTAATTATTGAGGTATCTATTCCTGAAAATAAAACTTATATATTTCCTCTCAAACCAACCAACAAAACTCCTCCACATGACATTATTCCATACCCTCGACGTTTCTGCATCAGAAGCTTTAAATTGATCTATCTTCCTCTTGCTTTGACACAAAAAGTATATACTATTTTTATACATTCTTTCATCTTATCACGAGCATCTTTGATGAATCAATTACTGAAATACAAACTAGCCCAAACAAATAATCATTCGCTTCTCTTACGAAGTAACCACTTTCATGAAACTCCTCAAACTACTCTGAGGAGCCTGCATAAAGAGGATGAGGATGAGGAGAATATCTTCTCCAGTTCTAGGTTAGAATCCAATTCCTCTCCACATCCTGTAGCGGGTGCTTTCCTTACCGCAATGATGATCTTGACCTTTGCACCCCAATTTTACCTAAGACCTCATTGGATGCAGTCTGCAGTACAGCTTAATGATGAGGCAATGTTTGGATGAGTCCAGTGGAGAGATCATGTGCAGTCCGCGCACTCATGAATAAAAGCTCTGGGTCTTGTATTACATTACATTCTAGGCAGCTCAAGGCATGTTTGAGTGTGTCTTTCAGCTTTTATTTACCATGTCGTAAGGACTCCCACCACTCTGGGTAGGTCAGCTGTCAAAGAGCAGAGGTTAATCTTTCCAGCACCAATGGGCGGTGTACGACCTGCTCCCGCAGGCAACGCAACAAATCCATGCAAAACAATGCTCGGAAGGTCTGCCCCTCCGATATTAGCTCCAGAAATAGTGTATATTCAGGAAGCTCTTCAAGAGATTCCTTCAGGATCATATATCCTAACTTTTGTGATTTCAATAGTCTCTGAGTGCCCCCTTTGCTCCTTGATCATCCAACGGTCCCACAGATTCCCTCACAGGTTCTAATAGCCTCTTTCACTTCACTTTTTAACCATGCCGGTTCTTGTTTCCTCTTCTTACCATCTTTGTTAATACATGGAATACATCTGGTCTGGGCTTCTATGATGGTATTTTAAAATAACATCCGCGCCTGGTTTAAAGTCCTAACCTGAACAATGCCACAACTGTAAACTGTGATCCTGGAGCAGTGCAGCCTCAAGCACCCGATAGAGAAATCACCGTTTCTCAAAGCTGCTTTGGTGATTTCTGTTGGGTGCCTGAGGCTGCACTACTCCGGGATTACAGTTTACAGTTGTGGCATTGTTAAGGATTCCAGGAGGAGCGAAGAGTGCAACTAAGTGGACTATTTCTTCCTATTAGCATGTAAAATTGAATTGGGCACATCTTCACTGGAGTGTAGACTAAGTTTTTGGTGTGCTTGTGCTAATTTTAAAAATCAGGAGTTTGTCTCTCTGTGACTGCTAATGTGATCCAATTGACAATCTTTATTTACAGAGTGTGACCAGTCAGGCTCCGTGCCCGCCATGGTCCCTGTAATTTTTCTAGTGTCTACCGGGAGAGCCCTAGTGAGATCCAGTTTAGCCAGGGCAGGGCGTGTCTCCCCACGTGAAAAGCTAGTAGATTTCTCTAGGCTGTGGGAGAGGTTAGAGAGAAAGCACAGGTCTCTCCCCAAGGATGAGGTTTCAGGCTCAAATGAAGGTAATGCCTTAGACCTGATGGAAGTGGAGGAATCTGAGTCCATGCCAGAGTTTTCAGCACCAGTCCAGGAGGAGCCAATGGAGCTTTAGGGAGAGCTGGCTTCAGAGGAATTGTTTACAATATTTGAATTAATGGACGTGAGTTTGGCTGCTAAGCAGCACTAAAGGCAGTGCTTTGTGTTTTGAATTGCTGTTTTTGGGACACTTTTGAATAGGACTGTTTTGCTCCTGTTTATTTTGGTGATGGTTTTCTATCTTTCATTTCCTGCCTTAACTAAAATTTGTTGTGGCAGCATTAAGGACACAGTTTTTGAAAACCCCAAGTGCTTGCTTTGGACTTAGTGTGGGGGTGGGGCACTGGTTGGTGCCTACACAAAGAACTGAAAAGAAACTGGGTGATTTTGACTTTTGTATTTTTTTTCAGCCCAAGCTTGTAGGAAGCTAAGTTTTGTCTAAAGAGGGAGAAGTTTGCCAATAACTGGGCGGGCATTTTGGAAGCTATTTTTGAGAAGCTTTTAAAGGCAAACTTGCAGCAAAACTCCAGGCCCCAGCTCTGCTTGTGAGCAGCTGGAGGCTTCCATGTTGCTTTTGTGTTTTGGAAAGCCTGGACTGTTAGGGATGACAAACTGAACTTACCTGTATCCTGCTCTTGCAGGCTAAATAGAGAATTGATAAGAAGGAGCTGTTTTTTTCTGAAAAGCACAGGTTTACTTTGTATGGACTGTGCAGGGAAATTCTGAAGGTTGCACAGGATTTTCCCCTGAAGTTTTTCTTTTCTGAAATTGAATTTTGTTTTTTTGTCTGGGCACAAACATATTAAGAACTTGCTTATCACCAGAATTTTGTGTTTTCATTTTCACTGTATTTCAGTCCCTGCAGGGCTGACTCCTTTCTGAGTCACACGCCTAGATCAGTTTTTGCTGTGGCCATTAGGGGTGTTGTTGTTCCCTGCTTAGAGTCCCTGGTGGTGGCTGCAAGTGACAGCATTCAAAAAGACCAGTGAATACATTTCTACTGGGGCATTATTTGTGAGAAGTGGAGGGCTTTTTTTGTTTTTTACCAATGAAGCTGATCTGAAGTTTTTCTCCACTACTTATTTTTCTCAATAAGGGAACCTGTAGAAGAGTGGTTTTGGAAGGTTTAGCAGTGTTATGGGGTCCTTCCTTGGTACCACCTAGGGCATGTGTGTGTGAGAAAAGGTGATTTGCATGCTCTCTCCTTAGTATATTTTGGTACTTGAAATCACCATTATACTATTGCCCAATTTTCCAGCTTTCCTAATCTCTGAAAACATTTCTTCATCTATCTGCTCATTCTGTCCTAGGGAACGGTAGTACAACCCTACCTTTATATTCCTTCGCTTCACACATGGAATTTCAATCCATATGGATTTCACACTGCTATCTATGTCATGCAGAATGTTTATTTGATTCAATTCCCTCTTTAACATATAGCGCACCCCCAACTCCAATATGATCTACTCTATTCTTGCAATATAATTTGTACCCAGGTAATACAGTGTCTCATTGATTGTCCTCCTTCCACCAGATCTCTGAGATGCTTATTATATCTGCCTCATCATTCAGTGCTATATACTAGTGCTGCCCGATTCAGAAAAAAATATTTCAGTTCGATTCACCCTGTTGAATCAATTTTTTGATTTGATTCACTGTTAATGACACAGCTTTTTAAGTTTAAACATTTTATTTAACCAAGGCAATATCATATCAAAAATAGGAACATCCAAACTATAACATAGCTTTATAATTAGTTAGAAACATGAATTAAATAAATTACATTTGCCAGTTCTTATTTAGAAATATCAGTTTGTCAGCTTTGGCTGGCTTCAGACAACTTCATCGAGCAGCAATTATTTGACCTGCTGCAGAGAATATTCTTTCTGAAGGAACAGAAGTTGCTGGCGAACATAGAAACTTCTGAGCAAGCTGGCTTAGTAAAGGTAACTTCTCTTGTCTGTCATGCCAGTATGCAAATACGTCACCATCAGTTTCCAAGGGTTCTTCAAGTTTATAGCATGCAAGCTCTGCATTGCATCTGAGGCTGATTTCACTACTGTCTGACATCGATGGAAGTCTAGATTTAATGGCAGCCACATTAGTATTTTTAACTGTTTCCCAACAGCTGCGCTTCTGTCGCCGACAAGGTAAATCTGTATCCTGCAAGTGAAGTTGTTCAGGTACCACAGGAGTACTTTCTGGTTCAGTTAGGATTGCTGGTGGGATGCTTAGTGTTTGCATCTTCAGGATCTCTTGTATAACAAATGTAGTTATATCCGTTACCTCACCATATGTAGCCTTGAATTTTGGGTCCAGAAAGCTGCTTAATCTGTAAGAGTTATTGTATAAAATGTCTCAAAATCTTTGCAATAAACTCTTTTTCAGTTCGTCTGTGAAGGAACTGATGATCTTGACATTTCTTGACTTGCTATCATCACAACAGCCCTCTCCCTCGTCCCCATCATCATCAGCTCTTACATCTGATTCGCTTGATTCATTGCTAGACTCGCCAATGGAATTTATCAGGTGTTCAACCATTGGATGAACAACAGACACAGTAACATATTGCTCACCAGATGCAATTGTAGTTGCTTCTTCAAAAGCTTCCAATATATCTACAAGCTTGCGTGCTAAATCATAGTCACATTCCAAAGGTGCTGATTTCTTTGTGGCTTTACTGTTACATAAACATAAGCCGATAGGTTGCTGTTAACTCAATCACACTTCGTAACATAAGGCAGGTACAGTTCCATCTAGTTTTTATATCACCAATGAGTTTCTTTACAGGCATTCCCAGAGTCTCTTGAGCCATCTTCAAACTTTCTGTGAGTATTGTACTATGATGAAAAGTGCTAACAATATCACAAAATTTGTAATAGCTTGCTGAGATCGTAGTCCATCTTCGACACACAACTGAAGTGTGTGTCCAAAGCAGTTGTAGTGGACCATTGTCACAAACACTCCTCAGAGCAGAGCTAATCTGTGACAAACACTGGAATTCTGGCGTGTCCCCTACAACAAGGGTATCTTCAGGTCTTCTAGTTAGCCCTAGGTGCCTGCCTAGGCTTTGGAGGTAAGGGTCAATATAGGCTTCAAGTTATCACTCCTCAGACAGCGTTCTTAAATAAAGAATCAAAGCTTTATTCTGACCTTGGTGGTCCCAAAAAGGTGAAACATAAAAGGCAAATATTGGCAAAATAAATTCAGCTGAACAAAAGGGAAAATCAAAATATACAAGCAAAAATCCCATACAGGTTATCTTGCCAGAGTTCTTGCACTCTGATTCAGCAATATGCTTTATAATGGTATTCAAACATAACTCAAACTTCCTCTCAACAGTATTTGTTAGAAGCATAAAACATAAATAACTTCCAGCAGTCAAGACAGGGACTAAACAAACCTGTGTCACAGCAAAGGTTAGAAACTTTGTTTGGCAGTAAGCCCCAGCACTGCCTTGCAAAGAACCCCGGTCTCTTCAGCTACCTTCAGGCAGGCAAGGCAGCTGTGTGAGATCAGGTGATTAGCTGCCAGCAAACGGTAGCCACAGTATGTTTGCAAAATTCCAAACAAACTCATTCACACAGTTCACAGGTTCTATAATTTCAACCTTTACTTTTAGAAAAAACATCAGTTGCCAGCATTCAGATAAGTCAATTTCTGAAATCAAACTATTAGTTAGCTTCAAAAGCAAATGGCAAATTCTTCAGGCTTTCTGGCACAAAAGGAAAGGCAGAGGGAAACCCCCCCCACCCCCACATTCACTGCTTTTCAGCTACTCACTGCCTGGCTCAATTTGTGTCCATAAGATCTATCTGGTTCTCAGGTACAGGACCAGCAACTTGTACCTCCATGCTTTCCACACAATCAGGAATCTGAAAGCTTGAAGTGGGGAGGATTTCTTCCACCTCCTGCATGGGCCAATCTCGAACTTCTGGCTCTCCTGCCTGGCTCCACGGTTCCTGCCCTGCCTTGGGCTGTGGGAGTGACTCACCCTGGTCACTCGCTCCTCCTCCTACTGCTTGCATCAGTCTGCTCTTAAGCCGCTCAGAGCCAATCCTCTTCAGCCTGTAGCGGGGGATGGGCTTTGGTTCTAAAGCAGCTTTTCTCTGCCTGGGTTTATTCAGTGCAGCTACATTCCTTGTGGCTTCTCTAGCTGCCCTATAGCCCGGAGGCTGCTGTTGCCAGTCTGTCTGCCTCTGTTCCATACCATTATCATTCTGAATATAGGGGCAAGAGAGGTCAGCCTCAAGTTGACCGCCAGAATCAACCTGGTCAGCTCTTCTGCACCGGATCTTACCAGGAGCAAAACTAGAGCTGGTGCTGGGTTTGGCACACCACGCAGACACCTTTTTGAATAAGTTTGCCCACTGCTTTTTTCATTGAGGCAGCATTATCGGTGACAACAGCGAAAACCCTGCCTTCTAGCTTCCACGTTTTCATAGCATTTTCAACTGTATCAGCCATATGTCGCTTTGGCATGTGATGCGTTTCCAGCCCAACATTGTCTGGTTGAAAGCCTTTAGATATGCCATGTGCTGTAATGGTAATATAAGCCTCCATGGTTCTGCTTGTCCAGAGGTCTGTTGTGATGCTTACATACTTAAGATGCTTACATACTTAAGATGGTGAAGCTTATCCAAAACATGGGCAGAAACTTCTTCATATTTAGCATCAATCATTCGATCTAAAGTTTGCCTTGATGGTACTGTATAGCTTCCATTCAAAGATTGTGAATAATGAAGAAAGCCTTCATCCTTTACAACGCTAAATGGCTGCATGTCTTTGACAATGAAATAACAAAGTGCATTATCAATCCTTTTTTTATCTGCTGGCTGCAGTGGCTTTTGGAAGAAGGATGAAGCCAAACCTTTGGCTGGTACAGAAGCTTTTCTAGCGGTTTCGCTGGATTTTCTAGCGGTATCGCTGGATTGTAGCTCAAGATATTTTGCTTTATGATGTCTTTCGACATGCTGACACAGATTACAGGTGCCACCACTGTGTTTAACAGCTACTCTGCAAAGCTTGCATCTGCTATTTCCATTATCCAAATGATCAAATACAGACCATATTATGGAATGTTGTTGCCCAACTGAACTTGATGCACAAGTAGAGTCTTTATTTTCAGCAGTTGTTTTGTCCATCTTTTAGTTAAGCAGTACCCTAAAATAGAAAGAAAACGTTTTCATACAAGTTTGCATACATAATATTTCCTGACAAAAAGCAAAAACCAGATGCGCATTCCCAGTGCCTGGAAAAAACTGCAAACTGCTCGTCCGCAAGGATGCCAGCAGGCATCAACAACAATAAATTTCACAAAGTACTTAAAAAAAAAAAAAATCACATTTTTCCATTAAAGCAGTTTTGGAGACATTTGCTTGAACAGTCTTTTTTCCCAGTCCATAAGCAAGCAATATGAAAAAGATTTCCTTAATTATCTACTCAAACATTTTTGCTATTTACTTTCATTGTACCTAGACTATTATTCAGTAGAAAAAAATTAGTTTGTTCAATCAAGCAGAACATTCACTCATAAAAGTCCAATGTCCAGACAGGATTTGATTGAACAAACTAAATTTTTTCTACTGAATAATAGTTTAGGTATAATGAATAGCAAAAATGTTAAAGACACACAGAAAAGCAGAAAAAGTCAATAGGTTCTCCAAGTGGGAACAACCTGATGTCTCAGAACTTGAGGAAAAGACCACGTAATGTTTATAAGATAAATCATATAAATTATTATATTGAAGCAGGGTGTCCTCAACACGAGAGGTAAGCGAGGGGAGAGAATTCTCCAGCGCTTTACACAATAAGGCACAGGTTAATCACCCTCTGCCTGCACACCACCATAGGACATCTCACATATGCTCAAATTAATTAATGTGATAAATTAAACAGTGATATACAATTGGTCAATCACACGAGTGCAAGATCAAACAGGTTGTTCCCACTCAGAGAACCTATTGACTTTTACTGCTTTTCTGTGTGAGTAGATAATTAAGCAAATTTCTGATAGCCTACAGAAATGATTCTTAGCTTCCATCCCCAGCCCCAAAGACTCACCAGCCCCCCTGCCGATTTCAGCTTCCATCCCCAGTCCCCAAGACTCACCACAGCCCCCCTGCCGATGTATTTATTTACTGCCTGGACTGGATATTAAATCGCGGGGAAGAGAGGAGAAATGCGGGGAAAGAGCCAGCCAAAACTAGTATTTGTTGCTGCTGAGTGCCGAGGTCTGCTGCCCGAGGTCTGCTCACTCACCGCTTTGACTCTCCCACCACTCCTTTCGTTTCTTCCGATGTAACTTCTGGTTTCGCAAAACCGGAAGTTACATTAGATGGGAAGAGTCTGGCGGCCGGCGGCATTAAATAGACCGAAGTTCCCCGAACTCGTCTTGCGGCTGAATCGGTGAGTCCGGTTTTTATCAAAAAAGAACAGATTCAAATCGATTCACCTGATTTGAATTGGTGAACCGATTCGAATCGTGAATCGGGCAGCACTACTATATACTCTAACACTCCTACTTTATTTTTCAGACTTCTAGCATTTGTATATAGACACTTTAAATTGTGGTTTTCCCCTGTATCTACAGGCTGCTGAGAAAAAGGCAACGGAAATGATAAAAGGGATAGGATGACTTCCCTATGAGGAAAGGCTAAAGTGGCAAGGGCTCTTCAGCTTGAAGAACAGATGGCTCAGGGGCGATATGATAGAGGTCTAAAAAATACTGGGTGGAGTGGAAAGGGTAAATGTGAAATGTTCCATTTACTCTTTCCAAAAATACTAGGACTAGGGGGCATGTAATGAAGCTACCAAGTAGATTTAAAATAAACCAGAGAAAATATTTCCTCATACAATGTATAATTAAACTCTGGAATTTGTTACTAGAGAATGTGATGAATTAAGTTAGCTTAGCAGGGTTTAAAAAGGTTTGGCTAATTTCCTAAAAGAGAAGTCCAAAGGCCATTATTGAGATGGCTTGGGGAAATCTACCATTTTTTGTGGTAGTAGTAAAGACTTTATCAAGGTAAGACTGTGTCCATTCTGTCAGTGCTTCAAAAACAACGTGAATGAATGGACTTAGGGCAGACAAAAGGCATGTGTCTGTTGGTTTAGTGAAGAAATAGTACAGATACATAGGAGAAACCATAGACAGATTTATTTATACACAGAACTAGTTCAAGGATAGAACTTTAAAAATTATTCTCAGCTCCATTCAACCATGCCATTACATTGGGGGTTCTCAATCCAGTCTTCATGAAATATCAAGCCAGCCAGTTTCATGATACCCATAATAAATATTCACAAGATAGATATACATACAATGGAAGTGGCACATTACATTGTATCTCATATTTATTGTGCATAGCCAGAAAACTTGACTGACTGGGTGTGTCCCAAGGACTGGGTTGAGAACATCTGAATTACAGTGATGACAAGACACATCTAGAGCTTCTTTTTACTCCAGTAAGGATTACAGCTTTCCAAGAATGGTGTTCTTCACTATAAGAGCAGCATTAGGTACAAAAGAACTATCTTAGAAGCCTTTGGCACATATCTTCCATCTTAGTAAAGCACAAGTGATCACAGCAATGATAGTAGAGAGAAAAACAAATATTGAAAAAAAAAAATTAATATACATCATCGTCCATAAAATACATAATCTAAGGCACATATGTAATTTCTCTATCAGAACCTATTACTACAGCTCTTAACATGCAAAATATTTAGAGATAAATGGCTTCTCTAAACACATCAAAATCTCAATTTCAAGTGCACAGCATTAAAATGCATCAAAATCATAACTCCTTACATGGTTCCAGATGTGGTTGGTACAATGGGAATATCTTCAGCTTCCATAGGTACTGACCACGGAATATGAAATTGTGGAGCAAGTTCCCGCATTATAATATTTCTAGAAATATAAATTTTAAAAAGTGGTTGACATTTTCTGTTACTAAAAATAAGCCAAATAATTATTAGTGACAGGTAAATAATTATTAGTCAAAGCTGCTCCAGGCTGTCACTGTCTAAAAAGATATCCCTCACTAAAAAAAAGAAAGGCCTTTCATTGTCAAGGTGGTTTCTTACATATAATGCCCAAATTTCTCAAAACACTAGGCAGAGTATATACAAGGGGCGTTCAAAAATTTATCTACCTGAGTATGAAATAAGTCTGTGCATTTTGTGACATTTCTCAAGGTTACTCATACACAGTTGTGGCTCAATATGAGTCTAACATTCTAAGACACACAATGACAGGAGAATCCTTGTGTGAACCAAGTAACACACAAGAAATGCAAATCAAGTAATGGATAGATTTAGAGCATCGTTCAGCGATAAAATTTCTCACAAAAAAGGGAAAAAGCCAAAGGAGATCCATGAACACATGATTGCAGTTTATGGTGAATCTGCCCCATCATCCCACAAAGTAAAAAATATTATTTGTGTGGTTTTAATTATGGAAATAGCTGCAGTTATTACTAATTGGCATTTTAATAGAAATTAAATAAAAAATAATTTTAATTCAAAATGTATACATTTGTATGAGTTATTAATCAAAAGCAGTCATGTTGGGTGGGGAAGCCATATCCCGCACTCACCAGGGGTTTGCTGCAGCAGTACATATGTAGTGGTCTCACTCCACTGCCAACTAAAATGGCACCACCATCTGAAAAAGTTCTTCTCCCCCAGTGTTAAGGCGATAGGCACCTATTTTGGATGACAGAGCTGACCCAAGCAGTAGGTAAGAGTGACTACTTCCTCTTTGGACCCCCTTTACTGCCACAGCAGACACCTGAGTAGGTACCAGGAGAAGTAGTCTATGTGTCAGGGGTAGGATTGCTGTGATCAAGGGGGTTCTACACTGAGACTGAGTATTGTCCGGATTGTGCTCGAGGTAGGAGTCATAGTGAATTAGATCTTGTGAAGGGAGAAGCAGAAAAGCAGAGGTGGGACTTGTGCTGCTGTAACATCTACTTATAGTGGATTGGCACCACATTTAATATGGTGCACGATAGCACAGAAGCACCTGTGCTGTCTGGCACTGCATTTAGCATGGTGCCTTTCCAGTAAGTCTCTGCCTTCTGTGGTAAATACAGAGCAGATGCTGTGCAAACCCCCTGCATTTAATGCTGGGGTCCAAAAATCCAGGCCTTAACATCCTTAATCTAGCCTGGTTTTCCACAATGAATATGTATGAGATCTATTTGCATGCAACGGAAGTAGTGAATGCAAACAGATCTCATACATATTCATTGTAGAAATCTTGAAAGCTAGGCTGGGTTGTGGACCTTGAGGCACTGCTGTCTCCTCCCCCTCCGATGTCCGGCACTGCTATCCTCGACTCCCCCTCCAATGACCAGCCCTGTTGTCTCCCCTCTCCGATGATCGTCACTGCTGTCTCCCCCCCCCCACCTCTGATGACCGGCACTCCTATCCTCCACTACCCGTTCCTCCCACCCCAGACCGACATCACACTTAAAGTTCCGGGACTCAAGAAACCAACACCAACGCTCTGAGCTGGTGAAGAGCATTGAGCGTCTGCACATGGCTCAAGGTCTGCTGGTTCCCGCTCTCTCCGGGATTCTCGAAGGGAGTCCAGTAAGCCTTGAGCACAGGCAGATACCCAAAGCCTTTCACCGGCACAGTGTCAGTGTCTTTTCTCGAGTCCTGGAACTCTAAGTGCGATGTTTGACTGGGGTGGGAGGAGCAGATAATAAAGGACAAAAGTGCCTAAAAGCCACTGTTCTTCGATTCTCCAGCGCTGTTGTGGCCTCCTCTGTACAGTTTTTTTGCCATGGTCAACCCCCACTTTGAAGCAACTTTCTGTTTCTGCTTCAGTGGACTGCAACAAAGGAACGGTGCAGAGGAGGTTGCAGGCAATGCAAGAAAATTGCTCCCATGTTGGAGACCTCCTTGTAGTCTTCATTGGTAGGGGTTGCTTTGGAACTGGGTGGGGAGAACATTTGGTGGAACCTTGGGGGGTTGGGAGGGAGAGATACTGAATGGGAGGGACAGTGGAAAGGAAGGAGATGGTGGCATATGGATGGACAGATGGGGAAGAGGAGGGAAAAGATGGTGCACATGGATTTAGGGAAGAGATGGTGCACATGGACAGAGGAGAGGGGAAGACCTAGAAAAAAAGATTTGAGATGGAGGCAGAAAAACTGAAGAAAACTGAATATGAAAATCAGTGCCAAAGATGGATGTAATGGAAGAGGTGAAGAAGGAGAGGAAAGAAACAGCAAAGGTTTTGGAAACAGAGTTAAGAGCAAAGAGGAAGCAAGATCAGCAGAAAAATAAAATCATCAAATAACAAAGGTAGGAAAAATGTTCTCATTTTTGTTTTTAATTCTTTATTCATTTTTCCATCTTACAACAAGTGCACAACATTACATCATTTAAAACTTTTACACATCACTTGAATTTCTTTCTATTATCATCATAAATACATAAATTTATTCCCTTCCTACCCACCCTTCCATCAATTATTTCAATCAAAAATATCATATAAATATTGTATTCTTATTTATTGATTAACCTTTAAATAAAATTTCATACCATCCCCCCTCCCCTCTATGTATAAATATACTGTCAGTGGAAAATGATGTCTACTCATAACAATAATTTGCCAATGGCCCCCAGATCTTTTTAAAATTATTATAATTCCCTTTCTGCAAAGCAATTATTCTTTCCATCTTGTAAATGTGACACAACGAATTCCACCAGAATGTATAACTAAGATTATTGTAATTTTTCCAATTACTGGTAATATGTTGCATGGCGACTCCTGTCATAATCAATAGAAGTTTGTTATTGCTTGATGAAATTTGACTTTTTGTTCTCATTGACATACCGAACAGAACAGTATCATATGATAACACTACATGGTTTTCTAATAAACAATTTATTTGAGACCAAATTGATTTCTAAAAGGCCATGATACAGGGACAATAAAATATTAAATGATCTAGAGTCCCTGCTTCCAGATTGCAATGCCAGCATCTATTAGACTTAGAGCTATCTAACTTTTGTAATTGAACTGGGGTCCAAAATGCTCTATGTAACAAAAAGAACCAAGTTTGTCTCATAGATGCGGACACTGTACATCTCATTTTCCAAGACCAAATTCGTGGCCATTGAGATGCAGAAATTTGATGCTTAATCTCAATGCTCCAAATGTCTCTAAGACCAGTCTTTGGGTTTTTTATTCATATATCCAGATATCGATTTATACCACTGTGCGGCCTGGTGTCCCAGGAAATCCGCCTGGAAACATAGGAACTCCAAACTACGTATATTGAGTATTAAGAGTTTTCCATTCAGGGAACCCCACCTGAATAGCCTGCTTCAGCTGCAACCATTTAAAACTTTGTGATTTATCAAGACCAAATCTAATTTGCAACTGTGAAAAGTCAAGCAGTTTACCATTTGAAATAACATCATTTAAAGTTCTTATGCCTGCTATAATCCAGTGTTTCCATAAGATTTGAGCTCCGCCAATTCGAATCTTGGAGTTTATCCATAAAGATTGATTTGTTGATTTGCTTATTGGAATAGATGTTAGTGTATCTCAAAGTTTTCCATGTATCAATCAAAATTCTGTTCTGTTTATATCTTCTAGGCATTTTTATACTAACAACATGAACTAAATGTAAAGGAAACATAAGACGCCACTCCAAATATAACCAATCTGGAGCATTATCATAGAGTTCTGGGAGGATCCAATACATACCCTGGCTTAAAATATAGGCTTGATGGTACCTATAAAAGTTTGGAAATTTAACCCCTCCCTCCTCAATTGGCTTTTGTAGAGATACTAGAGCAATCCTAGGTCTTTTACCCAGCCAAATAAATTTCGTAAGAATACCATTAAGTTTTTTATAAAATGACCCCTGAAAAAATATTGGTATCATACTCATTTGGTAACAAACTACAGGCAGAATCATCATCTAAAATAACATCATCTAAAGTCCGTATACCTGCAATAATCCAATGCTTCCATACGATTTGAAATCCGCCAATTTGAAACTTGGAGTTTATCCATAAAGATTTATTTATTTATTTATTGGAATAGGTGTTAAATTACTAACATATCGCAATGTTTTCCATGTATCGATCAATATTCTGTCTCTTTATATTTTCTAAACTATAAGCTCCTCTAAGTTTGCCAAAAGGTGCTTAAAAAGATACAAAAAGGAGGCAAAAAATGTCAATAAGGACTCTATGAGTGTGTCTATCAGCTAATCACTCCTAACATACCAAACCACACAGGTACCAAATATCAATTGAAGGATAGGGGCGCTCTCAGTGTGAGGTTGTTAGCGACGGGAGAACAAACTCCAGCGCTTCCACTTACAAAGACGGAGGTGAATCACCCCGCCTGCACACCATCATCGGGCGTCCCTAGTGTGCAAAATCAACTGTGCAGAATTAATAACAATAAATAAGTCACAAACAGTGAACTAGTGAGAGAGTGAATCAAACTGAAAACCCACTCATAGAGTCCTCCCCAGCCTAATCCCCAAGATACAAAATGAAACCACAGCCAACTTAGCTTTTTAAAGCGAGCCAAATGAAGTCAATGAGCATTGCGGGAGACCAGAATAGTCATAGGATCAACCGGTTTCGGGTGAAACCCTTCATCAGGATCTTAAGGCTGGAGCAGAACCGGCTGGGAGGGAAGCAGGTTTGGTTTGTTAGGAGTGATTAGCTGATAGACACACTCATAGAGTCCTTATTGACATTTTTTGCCTCCTTTTTGTATCTTTATATTTTCTAGGCATCTTGATACTGAGAACATGAGATAAATTTAGAGGAAACAAGAGACGCCATTCTAAATACAACCAATCCGGGGTATTTTCCATGAGTTCTGGGAGGACCCAATACATACCCTGGCGTAAAATATAGGCTTGATGATACCTATAAAAGTTTGGAAAATTAACCCCACCCTCCTCAATTGGCTTTTGTAAAGATACTAAAGCAATTCTAGGCATTTTACCCAGCCAAACAAATTTTGTAAGAATACCATTTAGCTTTTTATTATTTATTCTTTATTCATTTTCACATCAAAGATCAAACATACTTTGATAAAGGAAATTAAAAATACTCAAAGAAATTATCATCAAAAACACAAATTAAGGAGTAAAAAGATGCTCCTGATCCTAATACAATGATCATAGTCCACATTAGGAGAGAGTAAAAGCCATACACAATCAAGGGGAGTTGAATAAAGAAAATCATACATATTAACATATGTCCTTCAAAAATACAGGGTTCTTTTGGTCATTTAGCTTTTTATAAAAGGACCCTTGGAAAAAAAAATGGTATCATACTCATTGGATAACAAACTACAGGCAATATCATCATTTTAATAGTTTGGACTCTCCCCCACCAAGAAAGATGTGAAGGATTCCATTGCTCACACATTTCTGTTACTTTTTTTAATAAAAATTTTTCATTCTCTTTCATTGTGTCTTCCAGTGTATTTTTTTATCCTAATACCTAAATATTTTAATCCATCTTCTTTCCATACGAATGAGAAAGAATCAAATAATCCTTTAGTATAATGCACATTAAGTGGAAGAATTTCTGACTTACTCCAATTTACTTACTGAAAATTTTTCAAATGTATCTATCAACTCTAACAAGCATGGAATGGTAGTTTCTGGATTTCTCAAATAAAACAGTATATCATCTGCATACGCTGAAACTTTATATTCCCAATCTTTATAGGGAATACCCTGTATCCTCTTTGCTTGTTGAATGGCTAATAACAAGGGTTCTAATACAATATCAAAAAGCAAAGGAGATAATGGACAGCCTTGTCTAACCCCCCCTCTATAAATTAAAACGCTCTGATAAATTATTATTAATATACAATCTTGCAGCAGGGGAGCTTTACAACGTTTGAATCATTTGTATAAATCCTGAACCTATACCAAACCAATCTAATGCTTGATACATAAAAGTCCACTCAACCCGATCAAAGGCTTTTTCCGCATCTAAAGATACAGAGAAAGCCGGATCGTTCATGTCTTTTGTTAAATTTAACATATGAAAAGCCAGTCTGGTATTATTAGAGGAATGTCTCTTAGCAACAAATCCTGTTTGGTGCATATCAATAATAAAAGGGAGAGCATTAGCTAAACGTAAAACCAATGTCTTAGCCAAAAGTTTTCCATCAACATTGATTATCAAGATAGGCCTGTAGTTTGAAACCAAAGTGGGATCTTTATTTGGCTTTGGCAAAACGATTGTTAATGATTCAGCCATAGTACATGTAATGCAACCCTTAGTTAGTTGGGACTGATATAAATTTAGTAAATGAGGTAATAGGGTAATTTGAAATGATTTATAAAATTCTATTGTGAAACTATCACCACCTGGAGCGGATCCAACTCTGAGAGATTTCAACGCTGTTTCTAATTCTTTTAGTGATATAGGCTCATCCAAACTTCTTTTTATATGTTCAGGAACCTTCGGTCCAATAATTAGATTTAAAAATTTTAAACCATCTTTTTCCCTGTTTTCATAAGGCTCAGAAGAATATAGGTCTTTATAAAAATTTAGAAATTGACTTAAAATATTTCCAATTTTATTATGTGTAACTCCTTTCTCATCCTTTATTGCAATAATTTTTGTCTTTCTTTTCTTTAAGATAATTTGCCAATAATCTTCCTGCCTTATTTCAGTTTACATAATACAGAGTTTGTTGGGAGAACAAATCTTTCCTTACCAATTTTGAAGATAATTCATGATATTTATCTTTTGCTTTTAATAGAGCCTGTAGAGTGACATGCTCCCATTTATCAATCAATTTAGATTCTAAATATTTAATTTCTTTTTCCAAATTAGAATATTGCTTTTTAATTTGTTTTCTAATATAAGCAGAGTATGAAATAATATTACCTCTCATGGTAGCCTTAAAGGCATCCCATAAATTCTCCATGGAGATTTCATCTGATAAATTAAACTGAAAAAATTCATTAATTTTTAATTGAAATTCTTCAAGGAATTTTGTATCCATAAGCAATGTATTATCAAATCTTCAAACAGATCTGCTATATTCTTGTTCATCTAATTGAAGTTCAATCCATACATCCGCATGATCAGATAAAATAATTGGATCTATGGATGCTTTAATCACCTGCTGAACTATTTGAGTTGAGACAAAAATATACCGTATTTGCCGGCGTATAAGACGACTTTTCAGTACCTTAAAATCCTCCCCAAAGTCGGGGGTCGTCTTATACGCCGGGTACTGTTTACATGCCCTTACTTTACATTAGAGAGCTGCACGGGGACGCCCCTAGGGTCGCGGGGATCCCGTGGGGACGCCCCTAGGGTCGCGGGGATCCCATGGGGACGCCTCCGAGGGTCGCGGGGCTCCTGCGGGGCTGGATGTACTCAGTCTTCTGGATGTACGCGGCTCTTCTTCTCCCTACCTTCTCTGCTTGCAGCACAGAGCCGAACGGAAGTCTTCCCAACGTCAGCGCTGACGTCGGAGGGGAGGGAGGGCTTAAACAAAGCTTAAACAAAGCCCTCCCTCCCTCCGACGTCAGCGCTGACGTCGGGAAGACTTCCGTTCGGCTCTGTGCTGCAGGCAGGGCAGATAAGGAGAAGGAGAGTAGCCTCGCGGTTCGAGTGGCTACCAAGGGAGAGGGGCGGCCCGCCCCTCCCCGCCCCGGTTGCAGCACAGCCGGCCAGGTTCCCTTACTTTTGTGGCACTTCCCCGACCGACCGATAACAGCCCGGGTCCGACAATCCTCCCTGCCCTGTAGCCGCGAATCTAAATTACCTTCTTACAGCAGCTGTAAGAAGGTAATTTAGATTTGCGGTTAAGGGCAGGGAGGTTTGTCGGACCGGGGCTGTTGTCGGTCGGTCGGGGAAGTGCCACAAAAGTAAGGGGACCTGGCCGGCTGTGCTGCACCCGGGGCGGTAGAGAAGGAGGGGGGGAGAAGGACGCTGAAAGGCCATGGTGAAGACAGGAGGGGGGGGAAGGACTCTGAAAGCACTTGAAGACAGAGGAGGGAGAAGGAGGCTGAAAGCACATGGGGGAATACAAAGGGGTGGAGAAGGACGCTGAAAGGCCATGGGAAGGGTGGGGGGGGGAGAAGGACACAAAGGAAATGAGGAAGAGAGAGTAGGGAGAAGACGCTGGCAGAGAAGAAGACAGATGCCAGACTATGGGGGGAGCAGAGAGAAGAAGATGGGTGCCAGACCAATTTGGAAGGGGGAAGAAAGGGAGAGGCACAGTAACAGAGCAAATGGAAGATGCAGAAGGAAGAGAGATAGTGGATGGAAGGAATTGAATGAGAACATGAGGAAAGCAGAAACCAGGCAACAAAGGTAGGAAAATAATTCTATTTCTTTTTTTTTTTTTTTGCTTCAGGATAAAGTAGTATATTAGTTGTGTTGATAAAAATTTATAAACATTAGAGGCTCTGGTAGAAACCCGTTTACAAAGTATGTATTCTTCCCAATTAATATTTTCAAATTAATAAAGTCTTTTTGCTTATTTGTAAATGGGTTTCTACCAGAGCCTTTAATTCAGTAGCATAATTAAATGAAATAACTATTTCTGAAGTTTATAGGGACGGGCGGGGACGGAGGGGATTCCTCGCAGGGACGGGTGGGGATGGAGGGGATTCCTCGCAGGGACGGGTGGGGATGGAGGGATTCCTCACGGGGACGGGTGGGGACGGGTGGGTTTCCTCGTGGGGATGGGTGGGACTTTGGCAGGGACGGGTGAGGACGGGTGGGATTTCTGTCCCCGCGCAACTCTCTACTTTACATGCCCTAACATCTCCTTCCTTACCTCCTTACGGTGCTTACGGTACTAGTAAACCTGCCGGGACATCAGCGGGGCCATGGCGGGACATCAGTGTGACAAGGGTGCCAGCTCCTTCATCCTGCGCAGTGGGAAGCAGCGGCGCTCTGGCCCCACCCCTTTTCTCTTTACTACGTCTCTCGCACATGCGGCCGTGTGTGGAGTCTAGCCCTTAAGGAAGTTGCGGGAGCGAACAGGAGGCTTTTGAAGGCTTTTAAAGGGAAACTGTCATGCCAGCAAACTTGCTAGGGACTTGCCCGGCACTTGCTCTCTCCCTCTATGTGTTATCTTCCTTCTATCATTGACAGTTTCAGTTTGGTTAACAGTTTAGAAAACAAATAGCATGGCAGCTCCCATGGGTTTATTGTTCTATTCAGCTTTAGTGAATTAATTAAAATTGTTGAAATAAATTCTGATGTTCTTTTAAGTTTTATTTGTTGTGCAGAAGGTGTGCGGAAGAAGGGGTAGTCTTATACGGCGAGTATATAACAAACTCTATATTTTAACTGTAAAAGTTGGGGGGTCGTCTTATACGCCCAGTCGTCTTATACGCCGGCAAATACGGTAATCAATTCTTGAAAAGGACTTATGAACATGTGAACAAAAGGAAAATTCCTGATCATTAAAATGAAGTATTTGCCAAATATCTTTCAAATCACATGAATGTACCAAATTGTCTAACCCTAATGATTTTATACATTTACTCGATTTTTTATCCATTAATGGATCCATAACAGCATTAAAATCTCCAGCTACAACAATTTTAGAAGCAGCCAGTGGGAGTAACAATTGTTGTAATGTTAAAAAAAAATTCATTTTGATTCGAATTAGGGGCATACACATTGAACAATGCCAGGGTATTATTTCCCATACTCATATCCACATGTATCCATCTACCCAGGGGATCTGAACCTATTAATTGAAAATTAATTGTACATTTCTTATTTATAAGAATAGCTACCCCTGCTTTTTTCCCTATTGCTGGGGCGAAAAAACATTGTTTCACCTTCCAGTTTTTTTTGACTCTGCCACAGACAGATGAGTCTCTTGTATATAGTAGATATCAGCATTCAAATAAGCTAGTGTTTTTTTTCCTTTTGATCTTATGATTGAGGCCATTAACATTCAATGAAAAAATTTTTAAACATCATCATAAGCTTTATAATCAAAACAACTAATCAAAATCAAGTAACTAAAATCATTCTGAATCTCATGAACAGACACCATTTTCCTTAATTTAATTTTTGAGCCTAAAATTTGCCCCTTTTTGACCCACCCAATCCCCCCTTCCACTCACCCTATCCCCCCATATTAATGGTAAAAGTGAAAACTTGAAAACACACATATTAGATCAGGTAAAGAGAATACCCCCAATAGACAAATCATTAACTTTTGTTCCCCAATAATAAGTTACATTAATAATATATTTATAAATTAATTAATCCATTTCAAATATACCCCCAATAGATAAATCATTCCCCCTATAAATAATTATGATAATTAATTGTGCCTCTGAATTATATTTAACATCAAATATTTTTATCATTATATTATATCGATATGAGCATTCATATTAAATGAATAATAAATAATGAATGAGTGAAGAAATTAATATCTTGCTCAAATTTTTACCTTGTAAATCAATAAACTGATCAATGACATTTCAATTAATATAAATTTTTAAACTAAATACATTCCAAAATTAATTAGTAAATCACGTTTTATATAATGTTATACCAACATACATTGTAATAATTACCCATCATGAAAAAAATGTAATTAATATGAAACAAAACACATGTAAATGTGGAAACAGATATACTTGAGAATATCATTCAGAAATGATAGAAATAGGGCTATCATTTTAAAGCAGTAAGGCCCTGATTCTGTATAGGACGCCCGGGAGAGGTGTCCTATTCAGAATCGGGCCTACACTAAACCCCGATTCTGTAACTGGCGTCCATGGTACAGACGCTGGTTAGAGAATCGGGTTAGATTAGACACGGCCCGCTACACTTATCGTGGCAAGGAATCTCTCTGCCGCTATAAGTATAGCGGGCCGCGGCCGCCTGTCCAATTGCTGGCAGGAGGGTGCCCAATCCCTCCTGCCAGAAGATGCCCCCCCCCGACACTACCGACCGCCTCCACCCGACACTACCGACGGCCCCCCCCCCCGACACTACCAATCGCTGGGAGGGTGCCCAATCCCTCCTGCCGGAAGACGCACCCCCCCGACACTACCGATCACCGGCAGGATGCCCAATCCCTCCTGCCGCAAGACGCACCCCCTCCGCACCCTCCCCCGTGCTAACAGCCCTCAAACCTCCCCCCCCCACCAAACTAACCTTTCCTTGTTGGCCAGACAGGTCTTGCCCGTCCAGCCGGCAAGCCCATCTCGTCGAAATGAGGCGGGCCCGCCCATTCCCGGCCCATCCTTCCGAAGCCTAAGGCCTGATTGGCACAGGCTCTAGAAGCCTGGACCAATCAGGCCTTAGGCATAGCGGGTCCACCCATCCCCACTTAATCTAAGGTCTGATTGGCCCAGACTCTAGGCGCCTGGGCCAATCAGGCCTTAGTGGGGATGGGCGGACCCGCTATGCTTAAGGCCTGATTGGTCCAGGCTTCTAGAGCCTGGGCCAATCAGGCCTTAGGCTTCGGAAGGATGGGCCGGGAAGGGGCGGGCCCGCCTCATTTCGAAGAGACAGGCCTGCCGGCTGGACGGGCAAGTCCTGTCTGGCCAACAAGGAAAAGTTAGTTTGGTGGGGGGGAGGTTTGAGGGCTGTTAGCGCGGGGGAGGTGTGCGGAGGGGGTGCGTCTTGCGGCAGGAGGGATTGGGCACCCTCCTGCCGGTGATCGGTAGTGTCGGGGGGGGTGCGGAGGGGGTGCGTCTTCCAGCAGGAGGGATTGGGCACCCTCCAGCCAGCGATCGGTAGTGTCGGGGGGGGCGGTCGGTAGTGTCGGGGGGGGCGGTCGGTAGTGTCGGGGGGCATCTTCTGGCAGGAGGGTTTAGGCACCCTCCTGCCAGCAATTGGACAGGCGGCCGCGGCCCGCTATACTTATAGCAGCAGAGAGATCCCTTGCCACAATAAGTATAGCGGCCGCGTCTACTTACAATGTAGACCAGCATTTTGTTGGCCTACATTGTAAGCGTCTCTTCCTCTACTAGGGAGACGCGTAGGGCCGCCTAGGTTCGCCTAAGGCCCTTAGGCGATCTTAGGCGTCTTGCGGGCCTCCCTAGGCTCCCAGAGACGCCTTCAATATAGGCGCCCTGCCTGGGGAGCATTTTTTTAAAAAACGTGCATCCCGATTGGCTGATTAGACAGCTGTAGGACACCTACAGCTGCCTAAAATCGGGACGCACTTTGTAGAATCTGGGCCTAAATGTCATGAACTTTTATTAAACATCCACTTTTTCATGCTTTGAAGCCCATAAATCACATCTATTACCAAATACTTTAGCAATAATGCCTTGTCATACATTTATTTCCACATTCATATTAATATTATAAAATAATCAATCATGTGATTTCTTTCATAACAACTTTCCTCTGCTTCTGTTTTTGAAATCCGTTGTCACGGTAACGTTTCCTTACACCCACAGATGTCAACATTCTAGTTTCAATGTTTCTTTCATGAGCCGTTAAACTTTTAGATTAAACTGTTATAAGTTTCATATCAAATTTATACTATTAACAGCTTAAATAAGTTATATGGTTAACTCATTTTCCTAGGTAACATATATCATAATAAAAGTATTTATAAATTCATAGGTTCTTCCAGTTGTTTTAAAAATTCTTGCAGATCTCCAGGTTCTTTGAAATTAGATGTTTTATTTCTGTACGTCACCCTCATAATCGCCGGGTAAATCAAGCCGTATTTTGCTCCAATGTTTTGCGGCCTTAAATCCAGAAAACTCTTCCTCTTAACTGCAGTTGCTGGCGCAAAGTCTGGCACGATGTGAATACGAGAATCCTGAAATTTAAAATTTTTGTTCTCTTTAGCGAGGCGACATAATTCCAACGCTTGTTGGTGCCTTAAGAGCTTAAAGATTACTGGACGCGGCCCCTTTTGGTTGTCAATCATTTTTGAAGGTATCCTATGGGCTCCTTCTATTTCTAAAGGATACTTCCTTTTAATTGGCAGGATTTTAGGGAGGAGGTTCTCTAAGAAGGAAGTCATATTGTTTTTCTCTGCCCCTTCCGGAAGCCCTAATAATCTCAAGTTGCTCCTTCTCTCCCTATTACAGCAATCTTCCAGCATCTGTGTAAGTATCTCAATCTTCTTATGATCAGGCTTCATTTGAATTACTTCTGTTTCAACTGTCTCCATTCTATTCTCCAGGTTCTCCATTTTGTTTTCAGCTATCTCCATTTTTTTGTTAAGAACAGAGATCTCTTTCTTCACCTCTTGGATTTTCTTTGAGTTATCCGATACAATTTCTCTAATTGCACGCAGCTCAAGAAGGATCTTTCTTTTTCCACAGCATGAGGCAGAGGGAAGGAAGCAGGCGAAGAGAGAAGGACACAGGCGAGGTGCTAGGGAAGCGGAGGGGAGGCAGCAAAGCGCCGGAGAAGGGGAAGACAACAACGGGGCAGCGGCAAAAGTAGCTCCGCCCACCCCACCACGTCAGCAGCTAGCGTCCAGGCTCCTCCATAAAAGGAGGCGAGCCAACGGGCGCAGCTACTCTCGCGGCGATTTTTCTTTCTTTTTCCACAGCACGAGGCAGAGGGAAGGAAGTAGGCGAGGAGAGAAGGACACAGGCGAGGCGCTAGGGAAGCGGAGGGGAGGCAGCAAAGGGCCGGAGAAGGGGAAGACAGCAACGGGGCAGCGGCGAGAGTAGCTCCTCCCACCCCACCACGTCAGCAGCTAGCGTCCAGGCTCCTCCATAAAAGGAGGCGAGCCGCAAAGGCGCTCGCCTTAGTGAGAGCGCCTTTGCGAAGGAGCCTTGAGAAGGAGCCAGGAGCCCAAGCAGCCCAGCAGCGATATATAACTTCTACAAAATAATCCACAGGTACTTCTCTCTACTCATTTCTCTCTTCTCTCTCTACTCTTTCAGCTAGCTGCGCGCCGGACACCACTCATACACATCGTGGGACATAGGAGCGGGAAAAGAGGAATGGAGGCTGTAGGAACCCAGCAGAGCTATCCAGTATACTGCACCGAGTGTCACATGTATGACTACCTCCCCTCCGGGAGGCAGGTGTACATATGCGGTCGATGCCAGGAATTGGATAGCCTGAAGAAGGAGGTCGGGAGACTGCAGGTTAGAGTCCAGGACCTGGAGGGACTCTGCACCTTAGAGGAACAGTGTTGGGCAACTGAAGACACCACCAGAGAAAGCCACATCACGGAACAAGTTAGAGAGCTCGAAAAGTTCATCGAGGATGCCTGCAGGATGGTGGAGGCTCAGGACCACCAGCATGTCAGGAGAGAGCCAACAGTTGGACGACAGAACCCACCAGAGGCCATGGGAGTAGGACCTTGCGGAGGATCAGGACAGGCAGATGAGGTGGAGACCCAACAGAGCCCAGAGGAAGGACTAGAGGACTGCGCCACTGACACAGACCTGAGACCAGAGAGACAGATGAGGAAGGGGAGATCTGCTATCGTAGTGGGTGACTCAATCCTGAGAGAAGTGGACAGTCACATAGCTGGAGGGAGAGAGGACCATCTAGTGACATGTCTCCCGGGGGCTAGAACGAAGGACGTCATCGACAGAATTGAGAGGATCCTGGAGGGAGCCGAGACGGAGGAGACAGCAGTAGTAATCCACATTGGAACCAATGACGTCAGCAGAAGGAACTACAACAGGACTACACTAACTGACCAGTTCAGGATCCTGGGGAGGAAACTGAAACTGAGGACAAGGAAGACAGCCTTCTCAGAGATCCTGCCAGTACCGAGAGCAGACGCAAGGAGGCAGAGCGAACTACAAGCAATAAACGGTTGCCTGAGGAGATGGTGCGAAGAGGAGGACTTCTACTTTGTTCGGAACTGGACAACTTTCTTGGGGAAAAACAAGCTCTACAGGAGAGACGCACTGCACCTGAGCGCGAATGGGACGAGGATGCTGGCACGCAATGTCCAGAGCGTCATAGACTTGGCTTTAAACTGAGGAGAAGGGGAAAGCTGATAGTCGATCTAACCTCGACACATTGGACTAAAGTATCTAATAAAGATACTGAGCAAGGACATTGTAAAAGAGGGCTCAGGACTGAGAGGGAATTTTTGGAAAAAGGACCTAAGGACGCAATGCAGGGGCGGGCCCAGGGCACAAAGGAAACTAGCATGCAGGATTAACAGAGAACAACGGGAGCCAGAGGGACAACCAAAAATGGGGAAACAGGCTGAAGACGAAACAGACACATCGCGGGAGGAGGATGACGGAGACGAGACTCGGAGACTGGCAACCCATGAGGGGGATGGCAGGAGCGCCAAACCACGAGGAAAACCAGCAGGGAGGGCAAACAACAGGGACTTACATTGCCTATATACTAATGCTAGGAGCCTACGGGCAAAAATGGGAGAGCTGGAAGTCATAGCCAGCAAGGACATAGACATAATTGGAGTCACAGAAACGTGGTGGACTGATGACAATAAATGGGATGTGGTCATACCAGGGTACAAACTCTACAGGAGAGACAGGACACACAAAAAGGGTGGAGGAATAGCGCTATATATAAAAGACTCCATACCCTCAACTAGGATGGAAACAACAGTAAGGGCGGATAGCTTGGAATCACTATGGGTTAAGCTACTGGTAGGAACTGGAACAGACATAAAATTGGGTCTGTACTATCGCCCACCTGGTCAATCGGAAGAAATCGACCAGGACCTGGAAGCTGAACTGAGGCAGGTATGCAAAAGCGGAAGTGTGGTTGTGATGAGGGACTTCAACTACCCTGGGATAGACTGGAGTATCGGGCACTCAAACGGCGAGAGGAGACCAAATTCCTGGAGGCCACAAGGGACTGTTTCATGGAACAACTGGTTTCGGAACCAACACGGGGAGATGCCACTCTTGACCTAATCTTCAACGGACTAGGGGGACCCGCAAAGGAGGTGGCAGTACTAGCCCCACTAGGAAACAGCGATCACAACACGATCCAGTGCAGGCTAGAAATTGGATCATCAAAGGTGAAAAGAACCACAACGACAGCACTCAACTTCAAAAAAGGGAATTATGATGCCATGAGGAAAATGGTGGGAAAGAAACTCAACGGCAACACAAGGAAGATGGAGTCCGTAGAACCTGTGTGTTCCCAAGTTCAGGAAAGGGTGCAAAAAAAATAGAACAAAAAACCCAGTGTGGATAACAAATGCAGTGAAAAAGGCGATAAGTGACAAGAAAGCATCATTCAAAAAATGGAAAAAGGACCAAACAAAGGACAACCAAAAGGAGCACAAAAAACACCAAAGAGAGTGTCACCCATTGTGGTTAGGAAAGCAAAAAGAGAGTATGAAGAGAGACTGGCAGGGGAAGCAACAAACTTCAAATCATTTTTCAGGTACATTAAGGGGAAGCAACCAGCAAGGGAGGAAGTGGGACCCTTGGATGAAGGAGGCAGAAAGGGAGTGGTAAAAGAGATAGCTGACAAGTTGAATTCTTCACGTCAGTCTCCACGAGGGAGGACACAACCAACATTCCGAAACCCGAAGAGATCGTAAATGGAGATCAGGATGATAAGCTGGTCCAACTGGAGATAAGCCAAAAGGATGTCCTCAGGCAAATAGACAGGCTAAAGAGTGACAAATCGCCAGGACCAGACGGCATTCACCCAAGGGTACTCAAGGAACTAAGGAACGAAATAGCAGAGCCACTTCGACAAATATGCAACCTATCCTTAAAAACTGGAGAGATCTCGGAGGACTGGAAAATAGCAAATGTCACGCCCATCTTCAAGAAGGGTTCAAGGGGTGACCCGGGAAACTACAGGCCGATGAGCCTGACTTCGGTCCCGGGAAAGATGATGGAAGCGCTGATTAAGGATAGCATCTGTGAACACATCGAAAACAATGGACAGCTAAAGTCGAGTCAGCATGGCTTCTGCAAGGGTAGGTCATGCCTCACAAACTTATTGCACTTCTTTGAGGGGGTAAACAGCCAGGTGGATAAAGGGGAATCCATAGACATCATCTACCTTGACTTCCAAAAAGCCTTTGACAAGGTACCACATGAAAGACTGCTTAAGAAGCTATGGAACCACGGGGTGCAAGGGGAGGTCCATCGATGGATCAAACACTGGCTGACAGACAGGAGACAGAGGGTTGGAGTAAAGGGCCATTACTCAGACTGGCAATGGGTCACGAGTGGAGTTCCGCAGGGGTCGGTGCTGGGACCGCTCCTGTTCAATATATTTATTAACGACCTGGAGGCGGGAACAAAATGTGAGGTCATTAAATTTGCGAATGACACCAAACTATACAGCAGGGTTAAAACCATGGAAGACTGCGAAGACCTACAAAAGAATCTGACGACACTGGAAGAGTGGGCCAAAAAGTGGCAAATGAGCTTCAACATAGGGAAATGCAAGGTCATGCATATAGGGAAAAAAACTCCAATGTTCACTTACAAAATGGGGGGATCACTGCTAGGGGTAAGTAACCTTGAAAGAGACCTGGGAGTGATGGTAGACACAACACTGAAGTCGTCGGCACAGTGCGCCACAGCCTCAAGGAAAGCAAACAAAATGTTGGGTATCATTAAGAAGAGTATCACGACCAGGACGAAGGAAGTCATCCTGCCACTGTATCGTGCAATGGTGCGCCCGCATCTGGAGTACTGTGTCCAGTACTGGTCGCCGTACCTGAGGAAGGACATGGCAGTGCTTGAGGGAGTCCAGAGAAGAGCAACTAAGCTGATAAAGGGTATGGAGAACCTCTTATATACTGACAGACTGAAAAAGCTAGGGCTGTTCTCCCTGGAGAAGTGGAGACTTAGAGGAGACATGATAGAAACCTTCAAGATCCTGAAGGGCATAGAAAAGGTAGACAAGGACAGATTTTTCAAATTATGGGGAACCACAAGTACAAGGGGGCACTCGGAGAAATTGAAAGGGGACAGGTTTAGGACAAACGCTTGGAAGTTCTTTTTCACCCAGAGTGGTAGATACATGGAACGCGCTTCCGGAGGCTGTGATAGGCAGGAGCACGTTACAGAGCTTCAAAGAAGGTTTGGATAGGTTCCTAGAGGACAAAGGGATTGAGGGGTACAGATAGAAGTAGAGGTAAGTTATAGGGATAGGAGTAGAGGTAGGTTAAAGAAATAGTCAGGGACCACTGCTCAGGCAATAGGCCGCCGCGGGAGCGGACCGCTGGGCGAGATGGATCTCTGGTCTGACTCAGCGGAGGCAACTTCTTATGTTCTTATTATCCAAGTTGTCTTTCGATGTTAGATTTTTCGAGGGAGTCGATGGCTCGGGTTTCGCTCTTTTAGCACTTCCCGTTGCAATAAAAGCTGAATCAGCCTTAATTTGCTTACCGGACGCCATAGGTTAACAAATCCTCCTTTTTGAGTCAGATAAAAACAAATTTTTGTAACCTATTAATCTTTAAAAAGATCTATCGGGACGGAGCTCACTGTTTACCCGACTGTGCTCATGCGCTTCCAAGCCACGCCCCAAATGTTCTCATTTTCAATTTAGAGATTGAAATAGTCAATTTTGAAAATTTACATTTGTTTCTATAATTTGAACTGTTCAGGAAGAAATGCATTTCTTTTTATTTGTACTGTGTGTAGAGAGTCTGGCATATTAGGGTTCTGTTTGTGTACAATAGTACTTTTAGTTTGTGGGTTTGTATTTGAAACAGGTTTTTCTGTTTTCTGCATGTGTTACTGAGGCCAGATGTTCTGGTGGGGATAGAAGTCCAGAAACTTTGGTTGGTGGTGTGGCCCCAAGTAAGAAGATATTTGTTGGCTCTCCTTTAGCTTTTTTGGACTTGAAACAGCCCCAACTGAAAAATCAGCGATTACTTATGGCATTACAAATGAATCTGACATACCCAAATTTCTAATTTCGGTTTATATTCGAGTCAACCTTTTTTCTTTTTTTTTTCCTCCTTTTTTGGGGAAAGGGGCCACTTCGATTTATATTCAAGTATATACCGCAATATACAGCAACAATGCAACATTAAAAGATAACAAGGATTTCAATATAACCAAAACAACATCATAACATAGACGTAGCAATCAAGCAAGTTATCATTCACCAAACAATTTAGGTACTGTAAATCAGAAAACTGAATTTACATTATATGTCACATATTAAAGTAACATATTACATCATGCAATCTCCAACTTTGCTATTTTTACTATTAAGTCACCCTCCCTCCTTTACAAGAAAAAAGTGAAAATGAGGAAATAGGAAGGGGGAGAACAGAAAAAGAAAGTTATTAGAAGGGAACTAAGGAAAATGCAGCTCGCAAGATAAAATCTACTGCTTTATCACTCAAATAGTAATAAGTATACTAAGTGTTTTCCAGATTATACCTTTTCTAAAGGCCCCCCCCCCCCAATTTTTTCCTACTTCCTCTAGGTAAGTGCTTAACTGCAGTAAGTTTCTCCATGCAACATATATAGTCCAATTAAACCTATCACTTGCTATAAGAAGGAATATCCCTGTCCTTCCACACAGCTGCAGAATTCATCTAGCTGAACTTAAGCACTGGCATACCAAGGTTTTGTGTGGCTGGGTTCACCTCAGAGTGTCTTTATTAAACAAGACAATTTTTGAGTCCCAGGAAACCCAGTGCCTAATGAGCCACCCAATTAAAACTTTGCATGTTAAAAGACTGACACCTATTTTAAAAATATACATTTAAGTCACAGAAAGCATCTGCCACATAATCCACTCCAGACAAAAGGAGCTGTGATACGGGATCCTCGTTCTCACTCTCCAGAGTACATAGCCTAGAAAGGCAGGCACGTGTTACAAAGGACGCTGCTGAGGCCACTTTGACTCACAAGGTCACTGTCTCAAAAAGCCTCTTGAGGACTACATCCACAAGGTGATCCTGCACATCCTGGAGCACTACACCACCTTCACTCAGTCGAGAGGTACAGTCATGTGAAAAAATTAGGGCACCCCATGAAATATCCAGTTCTTTCTTTTTTTTTTTTTTTTAATTTCTTTATTCGTTTTTTCATATTACAACAAGTGTATCAGAAAAATACAAATAATCTTATAAATACACACTTGATTTACTTTCATGTATATTTTAAATACAATATATGATTAATTTAATATGTATGACAAATATATATATAAAATAACCTTCCCCAATCCCTCCCTTCGTATTTCAGAAATTCTAACATAGTATTTGAAAATACATTAATTAATTCTTATATATTGTAAGATAAATGAGATAGTACCCACCCATATCCCCGCTTATCAAATCTCTTGTTATGGGAAAATGTTATTAATCATTACAAAAATCTATTAATGGTCTCCAAATCTTTAGAAATTTACCAAAATATCCTTTCTGTGTTGCTATTGTGCGCTCCATTTTATACATATGGCATACCGAATTCCACCAGAAGTTATAATTAAGTCTGTCATAATTTTTCCAGTTGCATGTTATTTGTTGAATTGCTATTCCAGTTAATATGAATAAAAGTTTATTATTGTGTGACGAAATTTGACTTTTTGCTCTTATTGTTGTACCAAATAGAATAGTATCATAAGTCAAGGCTACTGGATTATCCATCATCCTATTTATTTGAGGCCAAATTGATTTCCAAAATAGTAATATATATGGACAATAGAATAAAAGATGATCTAATGTCCCTTTTTCAAGATGACAGTGCCAACATTTATTAGACTTAGAACTATCTATTTTTTGTAAACGAACGGGGGTCCAAAAAGCTCTATGCAAAAGAAAAAACCATGTTTGTCTCATAGATGCTGAAACTGTACATCTTATCCTCCAAGACCAAATTCGTGGCCATTGAGATGCATTAATTTGATGCTTAATCTCAATGCTCCAAATGTCTCTAAGACCATTTTTTGGTTTTTTATTTATATATCCAGATATTAATTTATACCACATTGCGGCCTGGTGTCCAGTAGAAGCCACCTGGAAGCATAAGAATTCTAGGCTATGATAATTGTTAAGATTTTTCCATTCAGGGAACCCCACCTGAATGGTCTGCTTCAATTGCAACCATCTAAAATATTGTGAATTGTTTAAGTCAAATTTATGTTGCAGTTGTGAAAATTCAAGCAGTTTACCATTAGTTATTACATCTTCTATAGTACGTATCCCTGCTAACATCCAATGCTTCCAAATGATTTTAACACCGCCTATTTTGATCTTGGGGTTTAACCAAATTGTTTGAATTGTTGATTTATTTATCGGAATAGGAGTCAGATTACTTATATACCTTAAAGTCTTCCAGGTATCCATAAATATTTTATGATCTTTATATAACCTTGGCATTTTGATACTAACTATGTGACCAAGACGCAGTGGAAACATAAGTCTCCATTCTAACCAGAACCAATCAGGAATATTATCAATGGGCTCTGGGAGGATCCAATACATACCTTGTCGCAATATATAGGCTTGATGGTACCTATAAAAATTTGGAAAATTTACCCCACCCTCCACAATAGGTCTTTGCAAAGACACTAAAGCAATTCTAGGAATTTTTCCCAGCCAAATAAAATTGGTTAAAATCCTATTTATTTTTTTATAAAAAGATCCCTGAAAAAAAATAGGTATCATACCCATTTGGTAACAAACTACAGGTAAAATCATCATTTTAACAGTTTGTACTCTTCCCCACCAAGATAAGTGTAAAGGATTCCATTGCTCACACATTTCTTTTACTTTTTGTAATAAATTTTTTTCATTAATTTTCATTGTATCATCTATTGTTTTTGCAATCCAAATTCCTAAGTATTTAATACCATCTTCCTTCCAAATGAAAGAAAATGGATCAAATAGACCTTTTGTACAATGTACATTTAGTGGAAGAACTTCTGATTTATTCCAATTTATTTTGTAACCTGAAAATTTTCCAAATTTTTCAATTAATTCAAGCAAACATGGAATGGTATTTTCTGGATTTCTCAAATAAAGCAATATATCATCTGCATATGCTGATATTTTATATTCCCTATCTGAACGGGGAATACCTTGTATCTCCTTTACCTGTTGAATAGCTAACAGTAAGGGTTCCAAAACAATATCAAAAAGCAAAGGAGATAATGGACAACCTTGTCTAACTCCTCTCCGTAAATTAAAACGTTCTTTAAATGTATTATTGATATATAATCTAGCAGCAGGGGAGCTATACAACGTTTTAATTATTTGTATAAATCCTGAACCTATACCAAACCATTCCATTGCTTGATACATGAATGTCCATTCCACTCGATCAAAGGCCTTTTCTGCATCCAAAGAAACAGAAAAGGCCGGATCTTTCATGGCTTTTGTCAAATATAACATATGAAAAGCCAGTCTAGTATTATGAGAAGAAAGTCTTTGAGCAACAAATCCTGTTTGATGCATACCTATAATGAAAGGGAGAGTTTTAGCCAATCTTAAAGCTAATGTCTTAGCTAAAAGTTTATTATCTACATTGATTAAGGAAATAGGCCTATAATTTGAAACCAAAGTGGGATCTTTATTTGGCTTGGGCAAAACTATGATTAATGATTCTGCCATAGTGCCTGTAATACAACCCTTAGTTAGTTGAGTCTGGTATAAATTTAATAAATAAGGTAATAGGGTATTTTGAAAAGATTTATAAAACTCTACTGTATATCCATCACCACCTGGAGCGGATCCTACTCTAAGGGATTTCAAAGCTATTCCTAATTCTTTTATTGATATTGGTTCTTCTAAACTTCTTTTTATATGCTCGGGAACCTTAGGACCCTCTAATACTTTCAAAAACTCTAAGCCATCTTTTTCTTTATCTAAATAAGTCTCAGAAGAATAAAGAGATCTATAAAATTGTAAAAATTGTTTTAAAATTGAATTATTTTGATTATGCATACCTCCAAGTTCATCTTTAATGGCAACTATTTTTGTCTTTCTTTTTTTTGCTTTTAAATAATTTGCCAATATTCTTCCCGACTTATTTGAGTTTCCATAATATAAAGCTTGCTGAGAAAATAAATCCTTTCTAATCAATTTAGATGAAATCTCATGAAATTTTCCTTTAAATTTTAAAAGTTCCTGTTGCGTAGAATAGTCCCATTTTTCTATTAGTTTTGATTCCAAAATTTTAATTTCTTTTTCTAAATCAGAAAACTGTTTCTTAATCTGTTTTTTAAGGTGAGCCGAATAGGAAATTAGTTGACCTCTCATGGTTACCTTAAAGGCATCCCATAATGTTTCCATAGAGATCTCATCTGTTTCATTAAGTTGGAAGTAATCCTTTATTTTTTCTAACATAATTTCATAAAAATTTGGTTCAGCAAGCAATGTATTATCAAATCTCCATATAGGTCTGTTTATATCTTGTTCATTGTCTTTAAGTTCAATCCACACTCCACCATGATCTGATAAAATAATTGGATCTATGGCAGCCTGTGTAACTTGATGTACTAATTGATTTGAAACAAAAATATAATCTATTCTAGAAAAAGATTTATGAACATGAGAACAGAAAGAGAATTCCCGGCCATCAAAATGAAGTATACGCCAAATATCTTTCAAATCACAAGATTGTACAAAATTATCTAATCCCAAAGATTTTATAAATCTTTTAGGATTTTTATCCAAAAGAGGATCCATGACAGCATTGAAATCCCCAGCTACTATCAATTTGGATGTAGCCAGTGGAAGAATTAGTTGTTGTAGAGTCTTAAAATATTCTGGTTGATTCGAATTAGGGGCATATACATTAAAAAGCGACAAGGTAGTATCTCCCATGCTCATTTCCAGATGTATCCATCTTCCATGAGAATCCGATGCCTTAAATTTAAAGGAGGCAGAACATTTCTTATTTACCAATATAGCAACACCAGCCTTTTTTCCAACAGCCGATGAGAAAAAACAATGTTTAATCCATCCTCCTTCTAGCTTTTGAGATTCTATATTAGACAGGTGAGTCTCTTGTATGCAGTAAATATCCGCATTTTGCTGTTTTAAAAATAACATAGCTTTTTTCCTTTTTATCGGATGATTAAGACCATTAACATTTAAAGATAGTATCTTAATTTCCATTAGGTAATCTCATCACTTGTTCTATCAAAAGTTAAATTGTGAATATTGAATAATAATTTAATTTCCCAAACAATAATATTTAGATGATCCCCCCTTTTTATGCCCCACCCTTCATTATCCATCCCCCCCCTTTCCCTCCCATCCATCCCCAATTAAATACGAAAACTTGGAAACGCAAGTAAGATCAGGTATAAATAACTCCTCACAAGCTAATATCTCAAATTTAAATAGCTATCTTTAATTTTATATATGATGTAACTAAAATTTTATATATATTCTATCAAGAAATTAAATATCCACCCCTGTTTCTTTGTTATAATATAGATTATGGGAAAAATGTATATGATAAATAAAAGGATATATCCAAATTGATAATTTCAATTAACTTAATATCTTAAATCCCAATTTATATAATTGCTCATAAGTTGTGGAAAGATTTTATCTAAATTTATCAAATTATAAAATATCTAAATCCAATTAAGTCAAAAAACCTCAAAGATCTATTCTCGTTTTTTATTAAAGCTGACTTTCATAAATTTAGAAACAATTTTATATCAATTAATTATTAAATATAATAAATGACATCCGATATATATTCTTAGTGAGTGATTATATATTGTATAATCCTAAAAATAGAATAAATATAAAGAAAGTTTGTATGTGATTTTGTTTACTCTATAATATTATTGTGTTGTAGAGTTATATGGAATGAGAATTATAATATTATTTTTTTATTTTTTCCCTTCTTTTTCTTTCTTTTCATCTTTCTTTCCCTTTTCTTTACCTTTCCTTTTCCCATTTATTTCTTCTTTTAAACCAATAAAGATTTACCTGATAACCATATAGTATCAATTAGATATAGAACTTCTTCAGTACATTACATAAAAGATTTTAGTCTTTTGTTTTATTAGTAGGAACTTTTGAAGGAAGAAGTTGCTTAACCTATAATGAACTTTTATCTTTAAAAAATTAAGCTTATCTTTTATCATCCCACCATTTTTTAGTTTCTCTTACCCCTTACTTATCCATATAACCATTTACTGACCAAAAGGAATTATGTAATTAACTGTGAGCTCTACTGTATACAGACCACTCCTTCACGCAGACATTAACTGAAAAGAAAGCTTCGTGTTACTATATCTTTAGAGATCTTTTCATTCATAGAAATCATGTTTTCTCTGTGTAGTAAATGTTATTAAACCTTAGTCCCAAAGTCTGTACGATGAATTACTTCATTCTCTGTCTTTCTGTTCTATAAAACATGTCGCTGTTCTTCATTTCTTCCTGTGTACTGCACGTCTGAAATAGCCAATCAAGTTCATCTCAGTGTGTTTTTATTGGTTGAGCATTGAGATCTCTCGCTTTTTTCTTTTTTTTTTTTTTTTTTAAAGATGTTATATCCTTTTAAGAATTGTGACATTTGTAAATAAATCTATCATGACGTTTCTTTCATCTCTGAGAGTATTATAGTTTGTTCTATCAACTTCAAAAGGAGTCATGTAATTAATTGTGAGCTTTACTGTATACAGACCATTCATTCGCGCAGATATTAATTGAAAAGAAGCTTCATGTGTTATATTATCAAAGATCTTCTTATTTATAGAAATTATGTTCTTTTCTGTATAGTAGATGTTATTAAACTTTAGTCCCGAAATTCGTACGATGAATTACTTCGTTCTATGTCTTTTCCGTTCTGTAAAACACGTCGCTGTTCTTCATTACATCAGAGATATCCAATCCAGTTCATCTTGGTGTGTTTTCATCAGAGATCTTCTTATTCATAGAAATCATGTTCTCTCTGTGTAAAGTCTGTACGATGAATTACTTAGTTCTCTGTCTTTCTGTTCTATAAAACCTGTCGCTGTTCTTCATTACTTTCTTCCTGTGTACTGCACGTCAGAGATAGCCAATCAAGTTCATCTCGGTGTGTTTTTATTGGTTGAGCATTTAGATCTCTCGTTTTCATTCAAAAGATGTTATGTCCATTCAAGAATTGTGACAGTTGTAAACAAATCCATCATACCGTTTCCTTCATCTCTAACAGTAATATACAGTGGTGCCTCACACAACGAACTTAATTCGTTCCAGGAGCAAGTTTGTTATGCGAAAAGTTCGTTATGTGAAACGCGTTTTCCCATAACAATACATGTTAAAAAAAATAATTCGTTCTGCAGCATAAAATATGCTAAGATGACATAAAAAAAGATAAATTTGTCAAAATGGTGAAAATGGTGGTCTTGCTGAGGCCAAACTCTTTGACGAGGTCACACTGTTTTACCCCACATTCACTCCTTCTAATTATTTCCCGTTTCATTTCAACAGAAATCACCTTCCTGCTTTTTTTAGAAGCCATGATATATAAAAAATATTGAGTTTATCTTAAAAGGACGACTGTATACAGTGAGAGAGGGCAGTTAAGCGCAGTGACTAACGACTGCCTGCAGTGCCTGCGCGGAAGGATGCAATACATCGGCAGCTCGGGCGACTTCGTTGTGTGAAACGAAGTTCGTTGTGTGAAACGAAGTTCGTTGTGTGAGACGAAGTTCATTGTGTGAAGTTCGTTGTGTGAAACGAAGTTCGTTGTGTGAATCAAGACATGAAGTTCGTTGTGTGCAGCGTTCGTTGTGCGAGGCGTTCGTTATGCGAGGCACCACTGTAGTTTGTTCCATCAGCTTCTGTTCTCGTGCCATTCTTGGATCGTTAGAGTTACAGTTAAAAAAAAAAAAAAACCACAAACAAACCATAAATAGATCCTGTTGTGAAAATATCTATTAGTAAATTTGGATTAATTTTTAAATAATAAATATAATTTTCTATGTCACAGGTATATATGTTCAGTAAATTATAAATAATATTTAGGAAGTCATTGGCTGTTCTAAATCTTCTAAGTATTCTTGCAGTTTTGAAGGGTCAGTGAAATTCTGGGTTTTATTTGCCAATGTAATCTTCATTACTGCCGGATATAACAGTCCATATCTTGCCCCTAATGCTCTTAATTTGGGACGCAAAGCCAAGAACTGTTTCCTTTTAAATGCAGTTTCTTTAGCAAAGTCAGGTACAATGTGTATTCTTGTATCCTGACATTTGAGGCTCCGGTTTTCTTTGGCAAGTTGACAAATTTCCACAACGTGTTGGTATCGTAGCAATTTAAATATTAATGTTCTTGGACCTTTTTGAGATAAAACTTTTTGGGTCGGTATCCTGTGCGCTCTTTCTATTTCAAGAGGGATTTTTTACTTAATTGGCAAGACTTTAGGTAGAAAATTTTCCAAGAAAGAGATAGGATCATTTTTTTCTACACCTTCAGGCATTCCAATGATCCTTAAATTACATCTTTTTTCGCGATTCAAGCAATCTTCAAGATCTTTTTTAACAACTTCCATTTCCTTCCATATCATTTTGTTCTTTTTCATTTCAGTTTGCATTTGTTCCGTTTTTTCTTCCAACAGATTTAATTTGTTATCAGATAAATCTGCTCTTTTAGTGAGGATTTCCACATCATCACTTACTTTTTGTAACTTTTTTGAGATTTCCATAACAATCTCTTTGATCTGTCTCAATTCAGTTATAATATCTAGATTTTCTTCTGCCGGCAACGGAACTTTAGAAGGAGTTGCTGGTTCCGGCTTTGACCGCTTGTTACTGCTCATCCCCGATCCTCCGGCACTCGTATCGCTCTTATTTTGCTTTCCTGAAGCCATTTCCGATGTAATTAAATGTTATATCTTGCCAATTTGCAATTTTTGATAGCTTATTTTTAGTAAAAATAGCCTGTTACCACGGAGCTAACGGACTACCCGACCATTCAGTTGCGTGTCCAAGCCACGCCCCCATATCCAGTTCTTTCTTAAGAAATGTTCATATATCGATGTTAAATCTTTTTTTTTATTTATCTCTGGAAAAGAAAGTGATGCAATTGCAGGTAAACAAAACTTTTCCTTTATTTACTCATGAAACAAAAGATGTAGTCTAACTGAGGAATAAATTAGGACACCCCCACATATCCTCCCACTTAAAGTGGCTCAAATCACACACAGGTGCACATGATTAGAACATCGTTACTTAGCATTTTGAAGGAAGTTTACCCTCCTTAAACCTCAGACATTTAGTTTGGTGTGCTCATGACTGCTGCGGTGAGAGTGAACACCATGATGAGATCAAAAGAGCTGTCTGAGGACTTCAGAAAGAAGATTGTAGCAGCTTATAAGTCTGGTAGGGATTTTAAAAGATCTCAAAAGAATTTGACATTAGCCATTCCATAGTCCAGAAAATAGTGTACAAGTGAAGGACTTTCCAAACAACTGTCAACATGCCCAGGTCTGGCCGTCCAAGCAAGTTATCCCCAAAGCAGACCGCAAGATGCTAAAAGAAGTCCCCAAAAACCCTAAAATGTCATCACGGGGCTTACAGCAGGCTCTCGCTATTGTTGATGTGAAAGTGCATGCCTCTACAATCAGAATGACACTGCACAAATTTAACTTGCATGGGAGGTGTGCAAGGAGAAAACCTTTACTCTCTAAGAGAAACATCAAGGCCAGACTGAAGTTTGCCAGAGAGAATGTAGACAAACACCAGGACTTCTGGAATAGTGTTCTATGGACAGAAGAGTCTAAAAGAGGACATGTTTGGCGTACACCAAATACAGCATTCCAGGAAAAGAACCTCATACCAACTGTGAAGCATGGAGGTGGAAGTGTCATGGTTTGTGGATGCTTTGCTGCAGCAGGACCTGGCCAGCTCACCATCATAGAATCCACCATGAATTCTACCGTGTATCAGAGGGTGCTTGAGGAACATGTGAGACCATCTTTAAGAAAATTAATGCTGAAGCGGAACTGGACCCTGCAACACGACAATGAACCAAAACATACCAGTAATTCCACCAAGGACTGACTGAAAACTAAGAAATAGAGAGTCCTGGAGTGGCTAAGTCAAAGCCCTTTGAGATGGCTAAGTCTTAATCCCATTGAGATGCTGTGGGGTGATTTGAAACAGGCTGTACATGCAAGAAACCCCTCAAACAACTCACAGCTGAAAGAATTCTGCATTGAGGAGTGGGCCAAACTTTCTTCAGACCAATGTCAGAGACTGGTAGATAGCTACAAGAAGCATCTCACTGCAGTTATTTCAGCCAAAGGGGGTAATATTAGCTATTAGGGTGTCCTAATTTATTCCTCAGTTAGAATACACATTTTTGTGGATATCTTTTGTTTCATGAGTAAATCAAGGAAAATGTTTACCTGCAATTACATCACTTTCTTTTCCAGAGATAAATTTTAAAAAGATTTTTCACATGACTATGTTTAGCAACCTGCACAACCAAAGAATCCACTTTAGGCAATGCAAAACATTGCTGGTACTCCTGTGCGATAGGATATAGCCGAAACATGGCTTTCACAACCCTGAGGGACCCCTCTGAAGAATCCCACTGCTCCATAACCAAGACATTACTGTCCGGATGCCAGGGAAACATATTAGACTGATCTCTCACTCCACTCATAAGAAGGGAGGAAGTAGATGGAACTGGCTGAGAGTCTAAATTCAGCTCCTGCAGGGACTCAGAAATGAGATCCAGCAGAGCCATGGGCTTAAAGAAGCGCAGGACTGTGGGATCATCCCCAGGTTCTAAAGCCACCACCAGATCCAAAGCGCCAGACTGCAATCCAGCATCCCCTAAAATGGGAGGTGCATCCTGAAACAATAAGGGAATAGTGACTCATCATCATTCATGTCCCCATCCATACCATCTCTGAGGCCTTGAGTAGGGAAGGATAGTAAATGCACCCAGAGGGGCTGAGCCTTCCCATGCAAAGTCCGACGTGCAGCCCACCTTCACCTTGGAAGGATGGCTTTCCAGAAAGGCTTTCCACATTAAATTGACAAATTCAGGAGAGAAAGCCATATCAGATAGCGCAGAGTCACCCAAAGATGACTAATTTGCGTCTCCTGGGCTCTGTGACTTCTATGCCCTATCACGCAGGATGGTTGCTGTTTCTAGGGCCAGAAAATAAAATTGCTTGAACCACTAGGCTAGCTTCCCTTTCTTCAGCCTGAGATACTCCCGTGTCTCCTGCACGTGCGGCACAGCACATGGTACAAGGATGCTCCTGAAGTGACAATTTGCTCATTCTTAGCATGGATTATTGGTAAAAGAGCCCAAGGACTCCATCCCAATAAGTTTTGAGGCAAAACTTGTAGATTTGGAGCTGCAGGAAACTTTAGAAAAAAGGATTGCTAAAAATTCAAGAATTAGACTATGGCTCTAAGATGTCATTTTTTATGACTGTATGCATTCTACATTTAAGCTGAAAAGGAATAAGGTGCAAAAAGATCACACATTTCCTTTACATTTATTTTTTATATGGTTATATCTTCCTGTTCCTTCAAGCTTCCAACTAACCAAAAAGAGACTGTTAGGTTCTGGTTCCATGAACAATTTGCAAATACCTTGGGGATTTAAAATTTCTTCTTCTTTTTTTTTTTTTGCTTTACAAGTCCTTACTAGTCAAGTCACTGCCAGTGATGGTTCTTAGTCAGAAGTTCAACCAGTAGGTATTATTTAAATCAAGAGGTGAGGCGTCTTTTCTTTGAGTACTATGAATATTGCTTCTTTTAGCTGAGGAATCAAACCCAAGTTTTTCACATGACAGAGCATAGAACTTCCATTCAGACACCAGGTCAGTACACTATATATTTTAATATACATTTGTACTTGAACTGCAAAAGCTACACAAAGAAAATACAAAACACACATATATTCTTACCCAAGAATTTTTGCACAGTCGTCATAGTATTTCATAGAGTTTTTCACAAAGCTGAAGCCATTGACATCACAGACATAGGACTGACCACTAGCACGCAGTAAGTCAAAGCCACAAACAGTTTGCTGTTGGAAAAAACACTTAAGTTATTTTTTAAACACTACAGGCCAATTTTCTATACATCCTAAAATACATATCCCATTGAGTTCCTTTAAATAAGAATAGGAAAATTTTCATTTGCAGATTAACCCTGCTTGCACTTCATGGGCTCCAAGAGGTGTTTGTTTGGTTTTAGAATTCCACTTTAGTAATATCTTACAGTAAAATGAATGTGTATCTGCACAGCATTTGAGATTTTTCTTCATAAAACTACAGTAAACCATTGTTTTCTTGGGATAAAAGTTTGCATTTGTTGAAATGTTTTAAACTAAGCATTGTTGCTCACTTGTAATGGATGTTTCCCATAGTCAGTGGGATTCAGACATATAAGTTTGTGAAGTTATTGCATATCACCAGCACAGAACAACTCTCACAGAGCTCGGGTTTAATTGTAAAAAGCTGAGTATGAGTAATGATCTCCTCAATCCCCTCAGTTAGTTCCATAGCTCAAAAAGCAGAGCTGTGGAGTTGGAGTTGGTGAAAATGTACCAAATCACACTCTGACTCCTAATAGAGTTAAATTGTATGTCATGCAAATATTATTAAACTAAAATTTCTTATTTCACAGATAATTTGGTTAACCCTTTTTTCAGGATATGCTTTACTTTTAGAATATATTTTGATATCAAGTTCTTTAATAATTATAAAATGTAATAAAGTTTATATTTATATTAGTGAAAGTGGCACCTAGAGAATGGCAGAGGGACAATGTGTCCCCATCCTCACAAACTCTGTCTCCGTCCCATCCCTGCAAACTCTGTCTGATCCAATCCACGCAAGCCTCAATGGAAAATTAGGTTTTTACCTTCAATAATCTTCTTTCTGTTAGGCCCTGTAGGATTCCAATAGCTGTTCAATCCCTTCCCGCAATCCAGGAGTTGCAGAGACCCAAACACTTTTCTAAGCATGTGATTTTCCTATCTTAAAGAGTGATTTAGAGCCCCCTACAGTTCAGTCCCAAAGCCAAGCTACAATACCGGAACAAATCCATGGCTGGGTAATATCATCTTGCATTCCTACTTTAGTTTCAGAAAATTAATAAAAATGAAATTGTTTAATCAATTTGTAACCTAAGGATTCATTGTTTTACATTTTTTATCTTGTATGTATATATTTGATGATTTTATATTGTGCTTTTTTTCTCCGATTGTCCAGCACTTCTTATTGTAAACCGCTTCAAACTATTATGGCTTTGGTGGTATATAAGAATAAAATTATTATTATTATTAAATAAGGGGGCACAGGGGAACCTCCCCAGCTGTTAAGATCAGCTCTGCAAAATATAAAAACAAGTAATACACAGGCAAAATGCAACACAGAAAAGACATCGAGGAACAATGTAGAACTAACTTGCTATGTGCAACGAGCACCCACAAAAAACAGCCATCGGCAAGATGCATGCTCAAAGAAGAGCAAACTGCCCCAGGATCTGTTGATTTGCTGGAAGATCCTGAAGCCTGTAAGGAGAATAACAGAAGCAGAAAGAAATGCAGGCGATTACGAAACAACGGAAATGACACAGAGAGGGCAGGTCATATGGAATCTAACAGGGACTAAAAGAAGATTATTGAAGGTAAAAACCTAATCTTCCATTCTGTTCTGTACCTTCTGGATTCCATACTCTAGGTGACGTACCAAAGCAATGGCAGCATCTAGGGAGGGACAGAAGAGCCTGCTCACAACACTGAGGTCCCAAAAGTGGCATCAGAGCAAGCCGCCACATCCACCTGGTAAAATCGGGTAAAGGTATGAAGATAGGACCAAGTAGCCATCCTGCAAATTTCATCTGGATGAATCACTTGAGATTCCACCCATGAAACAGCAACATGTCTAGTCTAGTGGGCCTTAGAGAAACTGGTGGCTGCCTACTGTGAGCAATGTAAGTCACAGAAATACCATACATAACCAATGGGAAATTGAGGACTTAGAAGCTGGCTCATCTGGACGAGATGGATTAGCCAGGACAAAGAGATGATCAGACAGTCAAAAGTCATTAGTAGTCTCCAAATAGGTGAGCAAGTCTCACTTGACATCCAAGTTGCGGAAGATCTGATCCTTTCACACTGATCCCGTGAAGTGAAATGCAGGTAAACGAACCTCCTGTGTGATATGGAAATCGGAAACACCTTCGATAGAAAAGGTATTGAATGGAGAACCATCCCTACTTCCGTGATCCGTAGAAAGGGTTCACTGCACAAAAGAGCATGAAGCTACAAAACACATCGTGCCAAGACAATGGTGACCAGAAAGCAGGGCTGTGGAGTCGGTAGATAAATGTTCCGACTCCGACTCCTCAGTTTTTGTACTTCAGACTCCGACTCCAGGTCCCCGAAATTTACTCCGACCCCTCGACTCCAACTCCACAGCACTGGTTAATTTTCAGATCATTAAAATGGAATGTCAAGTTGAGAGAAATGAGCATTTTCGACACCACCTTCTTTTTGCTTTTAATCAAGGTTCTAAGGCCGCAGAAGCTGCTCGCAACATTTGTGCTGTGTATATAGTGGGTCCTATAGCTGAAAGAATCGCTCGTGATTGGTATGCCAAGTTCAAAAATGGAGTCGGTAGATAAATGTTCCGACTCCGACTCCTCAGTTTTTTGTACTTCTGACTCCGACTCCAGGTACCCGAAATTTCATCTGACTCCGACTCCTCGACTCCACAGCCCTGCCAGAAAGACAGACTTGATGGTCAAATCCAGAAGAGAAGCATCCTTCAGTGACTCAAATGGGGCTTCTACAACACCCTGCAGAACAAGGTAAAGAAAGATGTAAGGGAGGTCAGAAATGAAGTGCCTCTCTCAGAAATCTGGTCATATCGGGATGAGCAGTAAGCGAACTAGAACCCCTATGTGCTCGGAAGCATGAAAAGCTTGCTACCTGAACCTTAAGAGAGGCCACAGCTAAACCCACATCCAAGCCCACTGGAAGAACTAAACTAAACTAAAACTTAGATTTATAGACCAGGTCATCTTCATGTAATAAAGCTCGACTAGGTTTACATCAATTAAAAAATATAAAAAAGAACATGAGTTTACAATTTAGAGAATAACCATGTTTTTAAGTTTTTATGAAAAAGTTTAAATGAACCTAATTCTCTTAACCTTAGAGGAATATCATTCCATATTTCTGTTAGTTTGAAAGGATAGGATTTCCCTAATTTACCAACAAAAATAATTCCTTTAAGAGAATGAAAATACTGTTTGAATTATTGCGTGGTCCTAATAAGCCCCAATCCTTGAAAGTTCCAAGAAAGAGGAATGGGAGTCTGCACAGGCCAGAACGAGAGTCTGCTCAGGCCCTATCGGATCTCCCAGTGAAACAGTATGCGAGCTGCCTGGCCCTTGGGAGCACTTCTAGTGCCCCTTTGACAAGTCATATACATCACCACTGTGGTATTGTTAGAGAACACTCACACCTCTTTCCCTGTCAGAATGGGCAGGAGAGTGAGAAAACAGCAGCCAAAAATCTTGAAGCTCCAGATGATTGATTGACCAACACTTCTGATGTGGTAATCCACTGCCCCTGAATGAAGTGGGCCCTGAAGAGAGCACCCCATCCCAACAGGCTAGCATCCATCATGAGCAAACAACTTTGTATCTGAAGAGGTTTGCTCTATGGGGGGAGAACCTTCCTCTGAAGCCATCAGCAGAGACTGCTGCGAGTTGGTTCCATCCAGGGGAGCAGCATTTGAAAGGGATGACACTGTGGAGACCACCAAAACAGGAGAGACTCCTATAGAGGGTGATTGTACACTCTGGCCCAGGGGCCACTGTCAGGAAAGCCACCATGGACCCCAGCACCTACAGATAATGTCAGCCTGTGGAAGCTGGAAGATCAAGGAGATCTCTGATCTGCTGCTTAAGTTTCTGTCTGCTTAGCTTGGGAAGAAACACACGGCCCTGCCGGGTGTTGAAGAAAAGGCCCAGATACTCAAAAGTTTGTGACAGCATCAACTGGCTCTTCTTGAAGTTGACAATCCAACCCAAGCCCTGCAGTAAAGATACCACTGTCTCCACTGCATGTTCGCACTCCTGTTGAGATGGAGCTCGGATCAAACAGTCGTCCAAGAAAGGATGGATCTGGACACCATGTCTGCGGAGAAAAGCTGCTATAACTACCATCACCTTGATGAAAGTGTTGGGGAGCTGTCGCAAGCCCAAAGAGAAGGGCCATGAACTGGAAATGCTCTTGCAGAATATGGAAACGCAGAAACCTGTGATGTTTCGGAAATATTAGAATATGGAGGAGATCCAAGGATGCTAGAAACTCACCAAGAGAGAAAGCAGCAATGACTGTATGTACGGTGTCCATTTGGAAATGAGGAATGTGCAGGAAGCAACTGACCGACTTGAGATCCAAAATGTGCCTCCAGTCCTCTGAGTCTTTCTTTAGCTCGATGAAGTATAAGGAGTATTTGACAAAGCCCGATTCATGTCCTGGAACAGGTTCGGATATCCAAGAGAAGCTACAGGGTACTGCGGACCTTTGACTCCTTTTCTGGATGACCTGCTGGCGACCTCAGAAACAAATCCAGAGGCAGGAAAAATAAATCTATCTTGTGCCCTTCCCAAATGTCGTCCAGCATCCATTGAACCAAGGATATGCAAACCACTCCTAGTAAAACTGAGAAAGTCGGCCCTCTGGCATCATTGGAGCTTTTTAGTAGCAGGAGCTGCCCGGGATCCGGATGCCTGCGAAGATCTGTGACGAAAATGGCAGGAGGAATGAAATTTACTACGGTCCCCTCCCGAAGTCTGGCTGTTCACAGTGAGAGACTTAGGGTGGCGATGAGCAACACTGGCCATGTGGTCATCCAGTCCTTTCCCAAAAAGAAGCTAACCCTGGAAGGAAGTCTGCTTAAAGTGGCCTTGGAGGCACTGTTCCAAGCTCAAAGACAAATCCAAACAGTTTGGGGGTATGCAGATACCGCATAAGCTGAAACCTTATTAAGAACTCGAATGAGATCATAAAGGGCATCCGACACATAATCCACACTGTCCATCACTAGCTGGGGACAGACATCCACTTCCACAGAGGGCATATTGCAGAATCCCGTGTGACAGGCATGCGCTGCAAAAGAGGCTGCCACCTTGATACTTGAAGAAACCACTTCAAAAAGTTTTTTTTAAAAATATAATAATATCCACTCTGCAATCCTGGGAGTCCTTAAGCACTACTCCCCCATCACTAGGGAGGGTCGTGCACCAGGTATCTTGCGCGACGGCATAATCCATCTTAGATTGCTCAAAAACTGCTGAGAATCAGCAGTCAGAGGATTATGCTTAGTCATAGCTTGTAGCAGACACACTACACAACATTGCCTGTATTCAAGCCAGCTCCTATGTTAGGAGATAAACCAGTTTATATTTCTTGGTTTGATTAGTCTGCTAGTGTCCTAGCCCCAACAAGGTTGGGGGAAGGGATAGAAAAGAGAGAAGCTATGTGGAACCAAAACTCCAGAGTAAGACTTTCCCTGACTCAGGAGAATTTGGGTGGGGAAGGGGAAAGTTGCCTTTTACAAACACTGAGAAATATAAGGGGGAATTCCTGAAACATCTGACATCTGGTGGCCGAAGGAAATTGGGTGAGTCAGGGCACGCCTTTAGAAGCCAGGAACTTAAATTCAGTTCAGAGGAATCAGAGGGAGGGGGGGGGTTAAATTGTGATTTCTTCTGGTGGTTGTTTTTTTACCTTCTGCTCCACCAAGCTGGCTGGCTCCACCAAGCTGGAGTGTTAGGCTACTGGAAGCTAGAGAATGACAAGGGGAAAAAAATTGTCCCCGCGAACTCGGTTTCTGTCCTCACGAGCTCAGTCCCCTTCCCCACAAACCATCTGATCCCATCTGCACAAGCCTCGATTGTATCAGCCGGCTGCGTCAAATGAGCAGGGTCTGAGGGTACGCCATTCAGAGGATCCAAATAAAATCCGGTGAAAAGGCCCACTCTGCAACCATGGCAGGGCTCTGTTGAGGGAGATGCGTCATATCAAAAGAGTCCGCAGACTCGGAACACAGGTGTACTACGCTAGACTCCAGAATAGCCTCTGTGTGAAATTTTCTTTGGAAGGCACAGATCCAGGCCAGATCCCCAGCTGAAGATGACATGGAGGAGGCGAAGTCTGAAGCTCCCGCCCCCTCCCCTGCTGTGCTATGGCACACGGTACATAATTGCTGATCCAGCACCAAGCCGGCGCAATCAATATCCATATCCAATAGATTAGGGCCTGGGTAGTCTATCCCAATCAATTTTGAGTCAAATCAAGGGTTTTTGAGACCACTGTATGGATAACCTCCTTGATTCATCCAGATTCCTTTGAGGGCAAAGAGGGGATTGGGATGAGGACTGTGATATCATCCATGTAGCTATAGCTTTTAATTCCTATTGAGGTAAGTCAGTTCTCTATCAAACACAGATAGATGTTAATATAGCACACTTGAAGACTTTTTGGGACTCCAAGTTTCCTGCTTTAGGACCCATCCTCCTTTGGTGTCTAACACTGTTTGAATTATTATTTCCTTGTATACTTCTTTGTCCCTCTCCCATATTGTGGACTGATAATTTGAATTAAGTGTTTCTCATTTAAATTAGTTTTGCCTTATTACTATAATATGTGTCATGTATGTTTAGTTCTATCACTGTCACAAGAGTTGCCATTTCGGATCTGTGTTACTAAATGATTGTATAAATAATAATAATAATAATGAGAGTTTTGTTTTCATGTCTGGCCAGTAGAATGCAAAAGCAAAGTATGGGGAATGAATAGGCTGGTGTACAGGAAGGACCATGCATACTTAGGACTTTACACTTGATTCTGAGCTCTAGGAGAGCTATTTCATGCTCGTGATTATGACACCACTCACTTATCTGCCTGCCAGAATCATGCTTGTTGATGGAAAACATTAACTACTTCCTCAAAGTGTTACCGTATTTAACATATCATACATGTATGTTTAACTTTGCCTTTTTTTTTCCTTCAGTTCAAATATAGTACAACAATATACCAAATGTAGTTCCAAGAATTTTAAATATCAAACGGTTTACTACATAATCAAGTTACCTTAAAAGCAAGGCAAACTTTCCAAGCGATCAGCTTCTCTCTTGCATTAAGAATGACTGGAAACCTGACTTCCTTCCCCTCACTATCTCGTTCTACTTTTCCATCCAGAGCAGGTGATTTTCGAGCTTCTGCATGTGCATAGTCTGGACCAACTGTATAAACCTTTGCAAAAAATAAAAAAAATAAAAAAAGGGTTCAGAATCAATTCCTTGCACCAAACAAATCCAACAGAAAACAAAGCAAAACCATGCAACAGCTTCAACTGAGAATTCTAGAGATATTGGCCATTATTCTAAAACATATCTAAATGTAAACTGCAGCATTTATAAGAGTGTATTACATATACATGCAAATACCAATTTCTGAAAGCCATTATTTACACTTAGAGATTCACACCATACAAAGATTTGAAGGTGGCATAGTTTGGGTGTCGATTGGTCAACACTAAAATATACATGTAGTCCCCATTTTACCAAGGGAATACATACTGTATAGTTTCATATAGCATAGTTACTCACCTGTAGCAGTTGTTCTGCAAGGACAGCAGGCATATATCATCACATGTGGGGTAATGTCATCCACAGAAACCAACAGTCAGAAAGTGTTTGTCATCTTACGGGACCTGCAGTTCAGTAATATAGCCAAGAAGCCAACTAAAGGAGGTGAGAGGACTGTGAGAATATATGGATGCTGTCCTCAGAGAATTATGCTTTCCCTGAAGACAAGCAGGCATTATATTCGCACGTGTGACTCCTGAGGACAAGTAGGCATTATATTCGCACATGGGTCTCCCAAGTTGCCAGGATCTTGCCTCTGAGAAGAGCCAGAACCCAGGACTGATGAGAAGAGGTAGATGGAGCGGCAAGCAGTCAAAGTGTGGATGTGGCACTGGTGTGAGGAAGAAGGATTCCACTTTGTGCGCAACTGGACGACGTTCTGGGGGAAGAGCAAGCTATACAGGAAGGATGGACTCCACCTCAGCAGAGACGGAATGAGGCTACTTGCAAGCAACATCAAGAGAGAAGTTGAGAAGTTTTTAAACAAGGAAGAAGGGGAAAAATGACAGTCGACTGAGAGAGAGAATCGATGGTTCGGGAACTGGTATACCCAGAGGATACCGTGCAAGAAGATAGCAGGAAAGACTCACCGGATCACAGGCAAGACAGATCGAAAAGGACACAAGAGGGAAGGAAATGCAAGAAAGGAACAGGCTGCATACTTAAGTGTATGTACGCAAATGCAAGGAGCCTTAGGAATAAGATGGGTGAATTAGAAGATATGGCACAAAAAGATAACGTTGACATCATAGGCATCACAGAAACATGGTGGACTGAGGAAAACATCTGGGACACTGTGCTACTGGGATACAAACTATACTGCAGAAACAGAGTGGCTCAAAAAGATGGGGGCATTGCCATATACGTCAAAGAGGGAATTGAATCTACTGGAGAGAACATGCCACAACTGACGGATAAGTTAGAGTCTCTATGGGTCAAAATTCTGGGAACAAATGGACTGGAAACGAAGATCTGTATCTACTACCGACCCCCAGAGCAGTCCGGAGAAATGACGGACAAGATTAAATGCAACTGCAAGGGAGGCAATGCAGTTATCATGGGTGACTTCAACTATCCGGGAATAGACTGGAACCTAGGCACCTCCGGATGCATTAGGGAGACCAAGTTCTTGGATGCTGTAGGCGATTGCTTCCTGTAACAACTTGTCAAGGAAAATACTAGAGGAAATGCAATTCTGGACTTAATTCTAAATGGACTGCGAGGACCGGCACAAGATGTAGAAGGGATGCTGGGAAACAGCGATCACAATATGATCTGCTTCGATCTGGATGCAGGGAAGAATCATCGGTCCAAAACGACAGCCACAGCACTGAACTTCCGAAAAGTGAATTACGAAGGGATGAGACTCATGGTAGGGAAGAAGATTAAGAAGAGGATAAGCACTGGAAAAACGCTAGAGCAAGCTTGGTCCCTTTTTAAGGACACAGTCAACGAGGTGCAAAATCTATATATACCGCATATCAACAAGGGATCCAAGAGGAAAAGAACAATGAACCAGCATGGCTCACTTTAGAGGTGAAGGAAGTGATCAGAGACAAGAAAACTTTGTTTAAGGAATGGAAAAGGTCAAAAACGGACAAAAACAGGAACAAGCACAAACAACATCAACGTAGGTCCCATAAGGCAGAAAAGGGGCCAAAAAAAATTACGAGAAAAAAATAGCCAAGGAGGCGAAAAACTTCAAGTCGTTTTTTTGATAAATTAAGGGGAAACGACCCGCGAAAGAAGCAGTGGGACCATTGGATGACCATGGAATAAAGGGAGCACTAAAGGAGGACAAAGCAATCGCCGACAAACTGAACACATTTTTTGCATCTGTATTTACCGAAGAAGATTTACACAGCATACTGGAACCCATCAGGCTGTATGCTGGAAACGAAGACGAAAAGCTGATAGGATTGACGGTATGTAGGCAGATTGATAGGCTTAAGAGCGATAAATCCCCGGGACCAGATGGCATCCATCTGACGGTCATCAAGGAACTGAAAGGGACCATAGCTGAACTGCTTCAACTAACAGCCAATCTGTCGATCAAATTGGGAAAGATTCCGGAAGACCGGAAGTTGGCGAATGTTACGCTGATCTTCAAGAAAGGTTCAAGGGGAGATCCGGGAAACTACAGACCAGTGAGTCTGATCTCGGTACCGGGAAAGATGGTAGAGGCGCTGATAAAGGACCGCATCATTGATCACCTTGACGGACACGGGCTGATGAAGACCAGTCAACATGGTTTTAGCAAAGGCAGATCGTTTTTGATGAACTTGCTGCATTTCTTTGAGGGAGTAAACAAACAGATAGACAAGGGCGACCTGGTTGACATTATATATCTGGATTTTCAGAAGGTGGTTGATAAAGGTTCCACATGAACAACTACTTCAAAAAATTGCAAGCCATGGAATCGAGGGTGAAATGCTCACGTGGATTAAAAACTGGCTGGAGCATAGGAAGCAGAGAGTGGGGGTAAATGGACAGTACTCGGACAGGAAGTGCGTGCTTGGACCCGTGCTCTTCAACATCTTTATAAACGATCTGGACATTGGTACGACGAATGAAGTGATTAAATTTGCGGATGATACGAAGTTATTCAGAATGGTGAAGACACAGGGAGATTGCGAGAATCTGCAACATGTCATAATCAAGCTGGAGAAATGGGCATTGACATGGCAAGAGGTTCAACGTGGATAAGTGTAAAGTGATGCATGCATGAATACAGGATGTCCGGAGCAGTACCTGGAGAGACCTTCCAGGAAAGAGGACTTGGGAGTCCTGATCGACAAGTCGATGAAGCCGTCCGTGCATTGCGTGGTGGTAGCAAAAAGGGCGAACAGAATGCTAGGAATGGTAAAGAAGGGGATCACAAACAGATCGAATAAGATTATCATGCCGCTGTACCGGGCCATGGTGCGCCCTCACCTGGAGTACTGTGTCCAGCACTCCAGTATATGTCAACTTCTCGAAAGGGTCCAGAAAAGAGCGACTAAAATGGTTATGGGGCTGGGAGAGTTGCCATACAGTGAGAGATTGGAGAAACTGAGCTCTTCTCCCTTGAATAGAGGAGACAGAAGGGACATGATCGAAACATTCAAGATACTGAAGGGAATAGACTTAGTAGATAAAGACAGATTGTTCATCGTCTTCAAGGTAGGGAGAACGAGAGGGCACTCTCTAAAGCTGAAAGGGGATAGATTCCATACAAGCGTAAGTAAGTTTTTCTTCACCCAGAGAGTGGTAGACAACTGGAACGCTCTTCCGGAGTCTGTCATAGGGGAAAACACCCTCCAGGGATTCAAGATAAAGTTGGACAGATTCCTGCTAAACTAGAACGTACACAGGTGAGGCTGGACTCATTTAGAGCACTAGTCTTTGACCTAAGAGCCGCCGCGTAAGCAGACTGCTGGGCAGGATGGTCCACTGGTCTGACCCAGCAGCAGCAATTCTTATGTTCTTATCTACCATGAACCTGGCAAAAAACGAAAGGGTTGGAGGGAAGTTGGCAATTAAGTAGAGAATATTGTACAACTGCTTGGCCAAACCAATTATCCCGGCTGGAATGACTCTCCAAACAGTAATGGGATTTGAAGGTATGAATAGAGGACCTGGTAGCTGCTTTACAGATATTCTCAATAGGAGCAGAACGTAGATTGGGTACTGAAGTCGCCAATGCTCAAACTTTGTTTGCAGTGACACAGTCTTCAAGTAACAGTCCATCTCCAGCATAGGCAAAGGAGGCACAGTCCACTAGCCATGTGAAGATGGTTCTCTTTGTGACAGGAGCTCCAAGTCTGGCTACACTTCTTAAAGTCCATGACTGGCCGGGACATAGGAGGGAAGATAGCCGCTGCAAAGTCGAAGCCCACAGGCTGCGGGCGCGCAACCCGTCCCGCCAGTCAGCCGATGAAAAATAAAATTTTTAAAAAGTTTTTTTACTAACAGAAAGAAAAAAGGCACAGCGATTCAGCTACAAGAAAATAAACACAAACCGCGGTGAAGAGAAGGCACGAAGCAAACAAAATTCAGCGCAGAGTGTCAGAGACAGACTTCTCAGCTCCACGAAAAAATGAGAACTGAGGAGACTCGCCCTGTGCTGGGCGGGAAGGCACTCACGCATGCGCGGTGCGGCAGACTCAAAACTTCTGAGTTTCTACAAGCAAGTCTGCTTGCGAGGCTGTCTGCATCCAGGCTCCGTGGATGACTTCACCCATTTGTGAGAATAGGCTGCCTGCTTGTCTTGGGATAACCACCAGGCCCGGTTGACAAATAACGCGAAGTATAACTCTGCCCACTAATGGCCACGGAGGGAACACATACAACAGCCCCTCTGTTGGCCATAGTTGAACCAGAGCATCCAGACTCTCGGCCTGACTCTCTCTGCAACGACTGAAGAAGCAGGGGGTTTTGGCATTGACTCCTGTGGCCATCAGGTCCATTAGGAGCTGACCCCAAGACTGCACTATCAACTGAAAGGCCATGTTGCTTAGATACCACTTTCCGGGATCTAATGTGTGACGATTGAGGAAGTCTGCTTGAACATTCTCTACTCCAGTTATGTGGGAGGCCGAGATGTCCTGATGTTGCAAATCTGCCAATAGCATGAGCAGAGTCGCCTCCTGCGCCACCTGAGTGCTCTTGGTGCCCCCCTGACGAGTGACAAACGCCACCACCGTGGCATTGTCTGACAGAACCCGGACCGATTTGCCTGACAAAAAGGAATGGAAGGCTAACAGCGCCAGATGGATAGCTCTGGTTTCCAGAACACTGATCGACCAGGACGCTTCCTCCCTGGACCAGGTGCCCTGAGCTGAGTGATCTAGACACTGAGCTCCCCAACCGAGAAGACTGGTATCCATGAGAAGCACCGTCCACTGTGGCTGATCCAGACTCGTCCCTTGAACAAGATGGGAGGTTTGGAGCCACAAATGAAGACTGGAGCAAGCCAAGCCTCTCAGAGGAACAAGGTAAACTAGACTGAGGGTCTGGGGCAATCACCTCTGAAGAAGGGCATACTGAAGAGGATGCATGTGGGCCTAAGCCCACCTCATCACATCGAGGGAAGCCGCCATTGACCCCAAGACTAGGATGAAATCTTGCACCCGAGGAACAGGGACGCCATAAGCATGCGAATTTGAGAGTGTAATTTGCTTACCAGGGCCTCTGGGAGGCTTTCCCCAAGGAGGTGTCGAACACCACCCCAAGAAACTCCAGGCGCTGCGAGGGGGCCAACTTGCTCTTGGAAAGGTTGACAATCCATCCCAGCAATTGCAGAACTATACCACCCGAGCTGTAACCTGGGTGCTCTCATGGAAGGATTTTGCGAATGAACCTGTTGTCCAGGTAAGGATGCACCAGAATGCCTTCTGTCCGTAAGGCCACTGCGACGACCACCAGAACCTTGGTGAACGTCCGGGGAGCCGTGGCCAGATCAAAAGGGAGCGCAAAGAACTGAAAGTGCTGGCTCAAGATCGCAAAGCGAAGGAAGCGCTGATGGGAGGTCCAGATTGGAAAGTGCAAGTAGGCCTCTATCAGGTTGAGAAAGGTTAGATACTTCCCCAGCTGAACCGCCAGAATCACCGATTGCAGAGTCTCCATACGAAAAGACAGAACTGTGAAAGCCCTGTTGACCCCCTTCAAAACTAAGATGGGTCGAAAAGTCCCCTCTTTCTTGGGAAGTCATAGCCAAAAAAGAAGACCTAGACATCACTGGAATCACGGAAACATGGTAGAACGAGGATAACCAATGGGGCGTAGTACTGCCAGGGTACAAACTCTATAGAAGAGACAGGACCCACAAGAAGGGTGGAGGAATAGCACTATAAGAACATAAGAACATAAGAAATGCCTCTGCTGGGTCAGACCCGAGGTCCATCGTGCCCAGCAGTCCGCTCACGCGGTGGCCCAGCAGGTCCAGGACCTGTGCAGTAATCTTCTATCTATACCCCTCTATCTTCTTTTCCAGTAGGAATTTGTCTAATCCTTTCTTGAAGCCCAGTACCGTACTCTGCCCAATCACGTCCTCTGGAAGCGCATTCCAGGTGTCCACCACACGTTGGGTAAAAAAGAACTTCCTAGTATTTGTTTTGAATCTGTCTCCTATCAACTTTTCCGAGTGCCCTCTTGTTCTTTTATTATTCGAGAGTTTGAAGAATCTGTCCCTCTCCACTCTCTCTATGCCCTTCATGATCTTATAAGTCTCTATCATATCCCCTCTAAGTCTTCTCTTCTCCAGGGAAAATAGACCCAGCTTCTCCAATCTCTCAGCATATGACAGGTTTTCCATACCTTTTATCAGACGCGTCGCTCTCCTCTGAACCCTCTCGACTAATGCCATATCCTTCTTAAGGTACGGCGACCAATATTGGACGCAGTACTCCAAATGCGGGCGCACCATTGCCCGATACAATGGCAGGATAACCTCTTTCGTTCTGGCTGTAATACCCTTTTTGATTATACCAAGCATTCTATTCGCTCTCTTAGCGGCCGCTGCACACTGTGCCGTCGGCTTCAATGTCATGTCCACCAATACCCCCAAGTCCCTATACATAAAAGACACCATTCCCTCATCCAGAGTGGATATAGAACCAAAGGCGGAAGGATTGGAGTCATTATGGGTTAAATTACCGGGAAAAAATGGCCTTGACATAAGATTGGGTCTATACTATCGTCCACCTGGACAAACGGAAGCAAACGACAAAGATCTGGCAGCAGAATTGAGGCGGGAAGGCAACAACAGGAACGTGACAGTAATGGGAGATTTTAACTACCCCGGGATAAACTGGAATATTGGAAACTCGAACTGTGCGAGGGAAACAGAATTCTTAGAGGCTGTGAGGGACTGCTTTATGGATCAGCTTGTCAAGGAACCAACAAGAGGAAATGCCACTCTTGACCTAATCCTCAACGGAATAGGGGGACCTGCAAAAGAAGTGGAAGTAGTAGGACCACTAGGAAACAGCGATCACAACATGATCCAGTACAAATTAGGAGTAGGTACAGCAAAAGGGAAGAGAACCACAGTGACAACGTTCAACTTCAAGAAAGGGAACTATGATGCTATGAGAGCAATAGTAAAGAAAAAACTCAGAAACAGCTCAAGGAAAACCGAAACTGTAGAGCAAGCCTGGTCTCTTTTCAAGGGCGCAGTGCAAGAAGCACAACATATGTACATCCCCAGATTTAGAAAAGGGTGCAAAAAAAACCAAACAAAAGATCCCGCATGGATAAACAATGAGGTGAAGAAAGCGATAGGAGACAAGAAAAAATCATTCCGGAAATGGAAAAAGGACCAAACTGGGGAAAACTGAAAGGAACACAGGAAACGCCAAAGAGAATGTCAACAAGTGGTTAGGAGAGCGAAAAGAGAATACGAAGAGAGGCTGGCCAGGGAGGCAAAAAACTTCAAATCATTCTTCAGATATGTTAAAGGGAAGCAACTGGCGAGGGAGGAAGTAGGACCGTTGGATGATGGAGACAGAAAGGGAGTGATAAAGGAGGAAAAAGAGGTAGCCGACAGGTTAAACAAATTCTTCTCGTCAGTCTTCACAAGCGAGGACACATCCAGTGTACCAGAACTCGACGTGATCTTCCATGGTGATCAAGAAGAAAAATTGTCAACAATAGAGGTGAGCCATGAAGATGTCCTCCAACAGATAGATAGATTGAAAAGCGACAAATCACCAGGCCCGGATGGAATCCACCCTAGGGTAATAAAAGAACTAAGAAATGAGATAGCGGGAATACTCCAACGAGTTTGCAACCTATCCTTGAAAACTGGAGAGATCCCGGAGGACTGGAAGATAGCAAATGTTACACCTATATTTAAAAAGGGGTCAAAGGGAGACCCGCCAGTCAAGGAAGACGACATCGGACTCCAAACAATTGAGAGTATAGAATCTGGAGCAGAAGAGTGGAAGTTTGTGGTTATAGGGGGAAGCAAAGAGGTCTACTTAAGAGGTCCCCAAATCCAAGAACATCTCTCATAAGGTTGAAGGAGTCTACTCAAATTGTCTGCTAAGATGCTTTGTTTTCCTGCTAGATAAAGTGCTTGAGGAATATGTTGCAAGAAATCACCCAAGGCCAGATTTGGATCACTTTTTGGCAAAGTGGTTGAGATCCTATGCCTTCGTGTTTGTACAGGTATAACATGGTGACTTGGTTGTCTGTTTAGGAGGCGATCTTGAAATGTGTGGAAAACACTGCAGATTCCTTGAAGCTCCAGGACATTGATATAGAGAATTATCTCATGAATCCAGCTTCCTTGGTATGAAGGCTGTTGAGATGAGATCCCAAACCAAGCATGGAAGCATACCTTATATTTTTTGATGCGATGGAGTACAAAAAAGAAGGCACCTGCATAGAATGGCAAGCAACATCCACCACTGGAGAGCTTGATGAAGGTCTGAGATCATCTGAATCTGTTTAGAAAGGGCTCCAGTGGCTTGAGACCACTGGGTTGAGAGTCCACTGATGTTCTCTGAGATGTAGCCAGGCAAATGGATTCATGTGAACTGTATATGTTATGAGGCCTAGGATACATAACATTTGACTTGAAGATGTGTTGAAGGGAGACTTTCTGACATATCTAAATAAGGTTGTTCAGTCTCTGTTGTGGTAGAAAAGCTCAAGCTCGAAATGTGCAAGAGAACTTCTATGAATTCCTGAGTTTGAGTTGGTAGAAGATGCAATAGATGAACTGTGAATCTGATGGCCTGGTGAGCTTATTGCGATGATGAGTCCTTGATTAACCAGTTGTCTAGGTAAAGGAACAAAAAAAAAAAAAGGAACTGCAGATATGTACAAGATGCAGGCGAAATTTATTGTGACAAATATAAATATATAAAAACCTTTTTACCAAACAATGGACCCTTTTTTTGTTTGTTCCTGGTTGGTTTTTTCTGCAGACAAGGTTGGACCTTCCTCCCTTTTTGTTGCTCTAGGTAAAGGAAAACATGAAAGTTGAATGAGCACAGGATTACAGCTACTACCTCTAAATATTTGGTAAACATTCTCAGTGCTGATGCCAGTTCAAATGGTAGCACTATGTACGGAAAGTGGCATGTCCCTGCTCGAAAGTGAAGAAATTTCCTGTGGGCAAGTAAGATTGAAATATGGATGTATGCTTTCCGAGGTCTAGAGAACAGATCCAGTCATTGTTCTCTAACAGTGGTAACAGGGTTCCCAGAGAAACCATGCAAAACTTCTTCACTAAGTACTTGTTGAGAGTATGGAGGTCTAGAATTAGATAGAGATCTCTAGTCCTTTTTGGTATCAAAAAATTTGGAGTAGACACTTCGGTCTCTCACTTGCAGGGAAAGTTGTTCTCTTGTATTGAGCTGGAGGAGGGCTGAGAGCTCTTGGTGAAGGAAGGTCTTCAGTACTGAGTTGAAGAGACTCTTTTGGAGAATAGTTCATAGGTTCTCACTGAAAATGGAGGGAATAGCCCCGACTCACCACTTTGAGGACCCACAGATCTGTTGTTATGAGGGTCCATTAATGGTAAAAGTGGCCTCCTATGGGCAGAGTCTGAGGTAGAGTTAGAGATATGCTGGCAAAGCTCTCTACAAGGGAGTCAAAAAGATTGAATAGAGGCTGAGACTGGGCTTTCAGCTGTCTTTTTTGTTTGGAACACCTCCAATTCTTTATTTTTAATAATGAAGAAGGGTGATTATATCTTCTTTTAAAGTAATAGGAGTGTTTGGAAGTATTGGGTTGTGATTGCATAAACTTGGAAATTGGCAACATTATCAGGTAGAAATTGTAATTCTAGATCCTATTAGCGAGCATGAAACCTTGGAATACACTCTTCTGCCAAATTAATCCAAGGTTCTGCCTTCTGTGCCTGGTGGAGTACTGACATAAGTTCTGGTACTGTTTGCTCGCTTTAAGGTAGACTCTACAACCAAAGTTTGGTGCTGTAATTGTGGTCTGTCAAACCCTGTACAAAAATGAATTCTATAAAGTGGGTCCAGTTTGCATGGAGCTACTGGGATAGAGTGGCAATTCCCAGTTTTTTAATAAGGCTTCTTTCATAAGGTTATGAAGTGGAACTTTAATGCTGTCCCTTAGGCCACTTTTTCTAGTCTAGAGCTTCCATGAGTTCTGCTCGAGGCTCTGCCTCAGACTCCATACTGATAAGTGCCTCTCCCATTTATCTGATAAAATTAGTAAATGACTTTCAGGAGGTGACCTTCGACAAGAAGGTAGAGGAGATGAATAGGAAGGAATTCCATAAAAATCATCTGCAGACAGATCTGGATAGTCGCTGAAAGAGTGTGGTGAAAAGTCTGAGTCAAACTCTTCAATATCAGCTCTTGCAGATATAAATTCTCAAGGAGAGCCTCAAGAATGGCATGATGAGCATCTCGAAGTTGGTATGCTGTGCTCTCTGGAAGAGGATGCTTGTGACATGTGCCTCCTTGACTTAGATGCTCGATCGTCTTGGACTCTGGAAACGATGCCTCAATTGACTTCGTGGGCAGTGTTCAGACTGGGTGTGTCAATGCAGCCCAGCCAGTTCTTTCAGCAACAGCTCTCAAAGCTGTTCTTGCAAAGATGTCACAAGTACTGATATTGGCAAGGGTACATTAGGAGCTGGCTGCGCTGGGTGTCAAGGCATTGGGGTCCTCAATAAAAAGGAACAGTCTCAGATGATACACCAACTGTACCAATGGTGATTGGGCATTGGTGCATTGGCACTTTGAATGCGTCAATGGAGATGATGCAAAAACAATGCCTCAATTGACTTCGTGGTAGTGTTCAGACTGGGAGTGTCGATGCAGCCTAGCCAGTTCTTTCAGCAACAGCGCTCAAAGCTGTTCTTGCAAAGATATCACCAGTACAGATATTGGCAAGGGTACATTAGGCGCTGGCTGTGTTGGGTGTCAAGGCATTGGGGACCTCAATAAAAAGGAACAGTCTCAGATGATACACTAACTGTACCAATGGTGATTGGGCATTGGTGCATTGGCACTTTCAATGCATCAATGGAGATGATGCTTTGAGGGGGGCATGTTTATGCTTCTTACATTTCTTATGGGGTTCCGAAGAAGAGGTGTAATGAATCGTTGTTGCAATAGGTGCCGCTGCTGAAGTAGCACAGGGCAGTGAGTCAGAGTCTTCTACTACTACTATTTATCATTTCTATAGCGCTGAAAGTCGTATTTCTATTCTATTGCCTCCTGAGGTCTCTGACCTCTGTATTTAATCTGAATATCTACTTATTGTATTTCGCTGAATGTCCAGCACTCTTGATTGTAAACCGCCTAGAAGTCACAAGATTGTGGAGGTATAGAAGAATAAAGTTATTATTATTATTATTATTATATGTAGTATTGTACATTCATCATATGTAGTATTGTACATTCATCATAGTCCCTTCTCATAAGAGCTTAAATTAAAACAGAAATTTTAGACATTGTTCAGGTTTTTGAATACTGTATGTCTTGAAGAGTAGCATATTTTAATGTTATATCTATTCTAAGTATGCATGTTGTAAACAGCTTAGATTTGTAGATTTGAGGTATATAAGAAATTTTTAAATAAAATAAGAGCTTAGAAACTAATTAGGGCAGACAGAATAAAAGGGATGTGCGGCAGTAGCCAAAAAAGCAAACAGGATGTTAGGAATTATTAAAAAAGGGATGGTTAAGACTAAGAATGTCATAATGCCCCTGTATCATCCATGGTGCAACCTCATCTGGAGTATTGTGCTCAATTTTAGTCTCCTTACCTCAAGAAAGATATAGCAGAACTAGAAAAGGTTCAAAGAAGACCAAGATTATAAAGGGGTTGGAAATCCTCTTGTATGAGGAAAAGCTAAAACGGTTAGGGCTCTTCAGCTTGGAAAAGAGACAGCTGAGGGGAGATATGATTGAAGTCTACAAAATCCTGAGTGGAATAGAACGGGTACAAGTGGATCAATTTTTCACTCAGTCAAAAATTACAAAGACTAGGGGACATTCAATGAATTTACAGGGAAATACTTTTAAAATTAGTCGCTTTTTTGGATCACTAAAAGCAATCACGTTTTTAGTGCATCTGGAAGCCATGTTAGAGCATTTAATCGCTCTACTAGTTTACATTGCATTTTAATATTAATCAGCTTATTTGCACGGTCAGATCGTTGAATGAGCGATCGTGCAGAAAACCAGGTGGTGAGCTGTTTTTTTGAATCGGGTCAGCAAATGCGATCATCACTAAAGCTGTTAAAACAGGTTTAGTGGCAATCGCTGGCTTTAGTGCATCTGGGCCTAGGTCTGTATGACCTGAGGAAGTTGAGTAAGTGGAAAACAAACAAAATGTCAGCACTTCCAGCCTGAAAACTGCTGAAAAGCACCTAAATTGCAAATTTTGAGAATTTTTTTTTTTTTTAACCAAACATTAGGGATACCAAAGAAAAAGAAAACTATGACTTAAGGCACAAAAAAGAATACAAGTTTGACAAGCTTAGAGAGACTAAATCACAGCTTCTGAGCTCCACGGAAAACTACAGGTCCTGTAAGCTGATGTTGGGCGGGAAGACACTAGCATGCATGCAGTATGAGCGGTCTTAAAGTTTTAAAGTGACAGTACACTTTTTGACTGTTCGTGCCGAGTTCCATGAATGACATCATCCTACATGTGAGAATATACTATATTCTAAGAAAATCAGGGCTCATTGTCTAAAAATGGTGGCTTATTTCTGTCAATACCACAGAAACACAAAACCCACAAAAAAGACCATCATATGCTGTTGAGAATATGCTGCAGCATTCATTCCCACACTGTGAAACTCATTCAGCTTATTTTCAAGATGGGTCCACATATGCACTAATTTTGGATAAATTGGAAGTGAATTATATCTTCAATATACAATGTCCTCTTCCTTTACCACAGCAATCGCAAATTAATTTTTTTGTTTTGTTTTATATGCTACATACAATATTCTACAAGATTCAAAGTATCTATTTCTAGGATCTCCATAGCCATCCTCAAACCCATTTGAATTGTAGGAAAATAAAATGAAATCAAGGTGGTCCTTAGGTATTCAAAAAACACTAATAATAATAACTTTATTTTTCTATACCGCCACAATCTTGCGACTTCTAGGCGGTTTACATTCAAGATAGCTGGACATTCAGCGAATTACAATATGCATATAGTCAGAAGAGATACAGAGTACATCAAACTTTAAGAATGAGAAAGTATACAGTATATAGTGTACAGTGCGCTAAGACATTTTCAAGAGGACCTGTTAGGAAAAAGGTCGCGAATTAACAAAAAATACATAGAAAATTACAATATATAGTTTAAGAGATTTTCAGGGAGACATTTTAGAAGACATGTCCCAAATTGCAAAATACGGTTTGATTAGGATTTCAGAGGGGGGGGAGGGATTTGAAAAGGATTTCAGAGGGGGGGAGGGGTAATTTGGGAACGAGAAAAGAAAGGAGTGCAACACCGTTGTGTATTCTACACTGATCAAAGAAAATTGCACTTCTGACTTGTTTTCCAGTTAATGAGCACAAGTTGCTCTGGTTACTTACAAAGAAAAATGCAGCAGTATGTCCTCAGGCAAGGACTCCATTCTAGTCAAGCTGCTTCAGTAACAGCCCCAACACAGTTATGTTGAAAAAAAAAAATATCACTTTTTTTTTTAACAGCTTTCTGTGGATTCACTTACCCTGGGAGCTCAAACCTAGTATTCAAGAAAAGACTTAAAACATGTAAGAAAAATGTACATGACAGTGTTATGGCCTGTGTAGCTTGGGACTTACTTGGACAAGCAGCAGTTAATAAGAGTAACCTGAAAAGGTTATTGGAGTGCTTGTGTTTTCATGAAAATTTTCTTTTTTAATTGAAGACCAAGGAAGTGTTCAATACAAATATTAAATAAATAAACCAACCTTCACATCTGTGCCATCTGTAGGCATGAATTCTTCATAGATGTATGATCCAGTTTTTCTTACATTGCTTTCTGGGGAATAAACACTGCTCCTACTGCCAATCTAGAAAGAACAGAATTTTTCTATTTAAATTATAGCATTTTCTCTTCACAGGATTAGGGAAAAAGAATGGCCTTGTGGTTAGAGCAAAAATATGTGTCCTTCTGGAGGTATTTTTAAAAGGCTCTATATCAACAAATCCTTTTTCAAAATGCCACCAGAACTGAGAGACAAGCGCTACCTCTCACATTAAGCAAATCACTCTTTCCCACTACCTCAAGTACAGATTTAGGAGGCACTCAAGAGCAGTTGGAGCATCAAGGTAACATCTGATTGCCTCAATTACTGCTCAATATTTTTAAAAGCTCTTTAAATTCTTGTTTGACTGCTAAATTGCAGAGATGCCCCACTCCTTTCCAGAGATGTGGAAGATGTGGTTGTTAAATTAAAACAAAAACCGGGTTTAAAAAAACAAAACAAAACCACAGTCTGGACTTATTAAGCGAACTGTATGAGATGATAATGTGACATGAGAGGGTGGGGGGATGGCAACTGATCTGTCTCTTGACCTAGTTAAGAGTTGTCAAAAGCATTATAAATCAGCTGGCAGGTAACATTCATACCACAGTAGACTTGCAAATTACATCTTAATAATGGCTTATGAACTTTTAAGAAGTTATCCAAACCTTTTTTAAACCCTGGTAAGTCAACTGCTTTTATCCCCTACTCCAGCAACAAATTCCAGAATTTAATACACGCTGAGTAAAGAAATATTTTCTCTAGTTTGTTTTAAATCTACTACTTTGTAGCTTCATTACATGCTCCCTAGTCCCAGTATTTCTGGAAAGAGTAAACAAGCAATTCACATCTACCTGTTCCATTCCACTCAGTATTTTATAGTCCTCTAACATATCTTCCCTGAGCCATCTCTTTTCTAGGCTGAGCCCCAGCCACTTTAGCCTTTCCTCACAGGGAAAGCGTCCTATCCCTTTTATCATTTTTGTTGCCCTTTCCTGTCCCTTTTCAAATTCCACAATATCAGTTTCAGAGGCAGCAACCAGAATTGCACACAGTATTCGATGTACACCTACAACATGGAGCAATACATGGGCATTATAACATTCTCATCTTTGTTTTCCATTCCTTCTCTGATAATTCCTAACATTCCATATGGTTTCTTACCGCTGCCATTGCACACTGAGCTAAGAGTTTCATATAGTCCTAAATTATAATACCTAGATGCTTTTCCAGAGCAGTGACGCCTAACTTGGAAATCTGCATCACATAGCTATAGTTTGGGTTCCTCTTTCCCACATGTATCATTTTGTATTTGCACACATTAAATGCCATCTGCTATTTGATGTCCAGTCTCACAAGGTCCTCCGGCAATTTTTCAAAATTCTCTTGCAATTTAACAAAACTTTGTGTCAATAGCAAATTTAATTACTTGTATCTCACTAGTTATTCCCATATGTAGATCAATGATAAATATGTTAAAAAGCAGCAATTTCAACAAAGACCCCAGGGAACACCATTATTGGAAGACTAGTTTTTTTACTTTCAATAATCTTCTTTCTGTTAGTCCCTGAAGGATTCAGTATGCTAGGTGTTCAATCCCTTCCTGCAATCCAAGAGTTGTAGAAATCCAAACCCTTTTCTGAGCACATGCTCCTCCCGCCTCAAAGAGAGAATTAGAGCCCCCTGTAGTTCAGTTTCAAAGACAAGCAATATACTTGAACAAATCCTTAACAAGGAAAGGGGTACTGGGGAAGCTCCCCAGCAACATAAACAATTTGTGAACTGGTCTGCTCTGCAAAACATAAAAACAAGCAATAAACAGGCACAAAAGCAACACAGAAAAAAATTGAGGAACAATGTAGAACTAACCTGCTTTGTGCAACGAGCACCCACATGAGACAGCCTTCACAGAAGTGGAAAACTTCCCACAGGATCCATCAATGGGTTGGAAGATCCTGAATCCTGGAAAGAGAATAAGTGAGGTAGAAAGAAAGCGAACAAGTGAGAGGGCGGGCCGTACTGAATCCTCCAGGGACTTACAGAAAGAAGATTATTGAAGGTGAAAACCTGTTACGTCCCTTCCGGATTCAGTATGATGTACCAAAGCAATGGCAGCGTCTAGGGAGGTACAGAAGAGCCTGCCTGCAACACCAAGGTCCCAGAAGTGGCATCAGATTGATCCATCACATCCACCCAGAAAAAAACAACGAATAAAAGGTAGGAAGAGAGCACCAAGGAGCCACCCTGCAAATTTCATTTGGAGAAAACACACAAGACTCTGCCCACGAAGCAGCAACACTTCCAGTGGAGTAGGTCTGAAGGGAAGCCGGCGGCAGCTTGCCACTGGGGACATAAGCCACGGATATGGCCATACGAATCCATCAGGCAATCGAGGTCATAGGCACTGGCTGACTAGACTGAGGTGAGCAATCAGGACAAAGCGGGGATCAGATATCATTAGTCCTCTCCAAAAGTGGAGCAAGACTCTCTGAAACTACCGTTGGTACAGTACAGAGAACAACTCCAGTGTCTGTAATATGGAGAAAAGGACTTCGCACAAAAGAATTGAAGCTCTCGATTTCATCCTGCCAAGACAAAAGCGACCAGAAAGACAGTCTGAGCCTCAGATCCAGAAGAATAGCATCCTTCAGTTGCTTAAATGGGGCTTCTCTAAGGCCCTGTAAAACGATGGTAAGAGTCCACGAAGGGAAAGGCTAACACAAGGGAGGCCGCAAATGCAGCGCCCATCTCATAAACCTGGTCACATCCAGATAAGCAGGAAGTGAACTAGAACCCCTGCATGCCCTGAAGCACGAAAAGCCTGTTACCAGAACTTTAAAGGAGACCAGTTAAACCCTTATCTAAGCCCGCCTGAAGAAAAGCCAGGACCACCGAAATGGGAGCCCACTCAGGCACTACCCATTCCTTAGCACACCACTGTGGGGAAGTCTTCCAAGCTGAGGCAAAAGAAGTCATAATTTAGGGGTTTTTGGACTTCCAAGAGCGTTGAGAGGACCTCCTCTGAATAACCACTATCCTGCAGATAATTCGACTCACCAAGGGCCAAGGCAGAAAGACAAAGGAGGTCCTGAGACAGCTAAGGCTGAGCCAATGAATCTAGTTCTAAGCTTTCTGGCTCTGTTCTTCGACTGAAGAAGCGCTTGACTTTAGAGTTTTTAGCTGAAGCCATCCAGTCCATCGCTGGCTTGCCCCAACATGTAATAATGAGACAAAATTCTCCCTATGAGAGAGACCACTCTTCCAGGTCCAGGACTCGGCAACTGAGAGTCTGCTTGCACATTATCTACTCTGGCCATGTGAACCACGGAGAGAGCCTCATGGTGAAGCTCCACCCATTGAAATAACATTCGAGTCTCCTGACTCAAGTGTGGCCTCCTTGTCGATTCACATAAGCTACCGTGGCATTGTCAGAAAACACCCTTACTGCTTTTCCTTCCAGGGTGTTTTGAAGAGCTTGCAACGCTCAAAGCTCTAGATGGTTTATCGACCAACCCTTTTGATAGGGAGTCAAATGACCCTGGATGGAGCAGTCCCCACAATGAGCCCCCCAGATGGAAAGACTGGGGTCAGTCATGAGAGTAATCCACTCTGTGACTCGAAGAGGCATTGTTAATATCCCTTGACTTTGGACTTAGTCATTCATTCTCTTTTACTATCTTGCCTAAAATTGCCAGGATTATCTGGTACTGTACTCAAATGGTTTTGATCATTTCTAACAGAAAGAACATTTAAAGTATCATTCTCATTTTCAATTTCTTCTTCTAGTAAACATTCTTGTGGAGTACCTCATGGTTGTGTTCTTTCTCCTCTATTGTTTAACATCTTTCTAAGTCCTTTGGCTTTAAGGATCCAAGAATTTCAAATTAAGAGCTACTTCTATGCAAATGCCATTTTATTAGTTTTCCCTAATTTAGTCCCATTACAATTATGTCTAGACATGATTGATGAATGGGCTACAAACAATGTTAGTTTTGAACCTCAAAAAACTACTGGAATCCGGATCACAGGCATATCAAGTTCTACGTCAATTGCTCTGCTTTTGCATTCTCAGCCTTTTAAATTATTTAACACCATGAGGTATTTGGGAGTTCATCTAGATATTTCATTATCATTTAGTTTATAACTAACTTCTGTGGTTAGATCTTGTTTTGCTTCATTGCGTCAAATTTGATTAATCTGTCCTTATATTGACAAATCCTGTTATGAATCTCTGATTTATGCTTTGTGTATTTTTAAGTTGGACTAACGACAAATATTTATACTGGTTTTCCAAAAATAGCTCTCAAAAAGTTACATACAGTGCAAAATACTGCTGTTAGGATTTTAAACAAACCTTGTAGATGTGACCATGTGACCCCACTTTTGAAAGTCTCATTGGCTTCCTGTAAAATTTTCAGTAATGCATAAAACTTTGACCCTAACTTTTAAAGCATTACAACTGGGCCACCCTGACTATCTAGCAAAGCTCTTGGTACCATGTAGGCCAGTTCAAAATCTGCGTTCTTCTAATGCTTATCAGTTGTCATTGCCTTTAGTTCATTTACCCCCTCTTTTACAAAGCCGTGCTAACGTTTTTAGCGCCAGCCACGGTGGTAACAGCTTCAACACTCATAGAATTCTTACAAAACCCGGAGCTGTAACTGCCTTGGCCAGCGCTAAAACCGCACTACACTTTTGTAAAAGGGAGGGTTAGGCTGGCCTCTACACATAATTCTGCCTTTTTTGCTTCTGTTCCATATTGGTGAAACTCTCTGCCAATCAAATTACATAGTGAACTTTCTTATATTAAGTTTAGAAGACTACTAAAAACTTACATTTTTGGTTTATCATTTTCTTAGATAGGATTTTATTTTTGGAGGAAAATCTATCTCTCTTCAGATTGGAACCTAGGGAGGGATTCCAGGATGCAGCTTTTACATTTTATTTTTTATTCTTATGGCTATACACTTCCCCTCCCAATTTATGGTTTCAGGACTCACGATTCTGATTATTCGCAATTTCCTAAAACCGGAATCACCCCCAACCTCCCCTCCCACCTCCCAGACCTCCCTGGACCTTACGTGGTGGTCTAGCGGTCTTTTGGGGCAGAAACGATCTTCCTATGCTCCTGCCCCGGGCAGATCACTCATACAAAATGGCTGCCGTGAGTTCCCGTCATAGTCTCGAGATCTGGCACATTAAATCACCTATTCTCCATCATACCAATCCTTCAGAAAATTTCTGAAAACCCAATTATTCGACAATGTTATCTGATCCTTCGAAATCCTTCCATCCTTCCTTCAATCCCAACGTGATCCTACAATCCCGCCTACCTGCGCACCCCTGCGTAATCTCAATGCTGTAATCTCCATGCTCTTTTCACTTGTATCGATATCTGTGGTATCCACACTATATTTCTACTTTACTGTATATCATCTTGAACTGAAAAGGTATGACAGGATATAAATAAAGCTATTAATAGTATTAGTACTTCACCTTCTACAGTTATATTTTGAATGTCTTCTAGTAAATATCTGTCCACTTCTTCCGTGAAGGCATGAGACAGGCACGTGGTATCTCTTGATGGGAGAAGAGGGGGGAGAGGAGGAGATACTGGATGCTGCAAATAGGCAGACAGGATGGGCCATTAGGCCTTTATCTCTCATCATGTTTCTGTGTTTCTAGTTCCTCCGCATCATCACCCTTGAAAATCCAGGTAGGTCTATTACATCTTCTGTAAAGGTTGACGCAAAGAATTCATTCAGTCTCTCTGCTATGGCCTTATCATCCCTGAGTGCCCCTTTTGCTCCTTGATGATCTATTGGTCCCATGGAGTCCCTCACAGGTATTCTACTTCTGATGCCCCTGAAATATTCTTTACTATGATTTTTTTTTTTTGGCAAATATATTTTTATTGAAACACAAAAACAAATACAATATCAACCAGGAAAAACAAAACCATCAACAGTCTATTTCTATCCCTCCTCCTACCCAGTGATGATGCAGTACAATTAGCAAATATAGAATAAAAAGTGCCTAGATACAGCCTCAATGATTTGAATATCAGGCTATATAAGCATCCCACACCTTGTTATATTGGCGAAGTGTATGGCACCATGTCGCAGTTAATTTACACATTAAAAGCACACAGTGCAACTTAGGGGAGAGTGTGGCGCAGTGGTTAAAGTACAGCCTTGGCACCCTGAGGTTGTGGTTTAAACCCACACTGCTCCTTGTGACCCTGGGCAAGTCACTTAATCCCCTCATTGCTCCAGGTACATTAGAAAGATTGTGAACCTGCCAGGATAGACAGGGAAAACTGCTTGAGTATCTGAATAAATTCATATAAATTGTTCTGAGCTCCCCTGGGAGAACAGTATAGAAAACTGATGAATGAATAAATAAATAAATAGCCAGCCAACAGGTAGTGTCTCTCAAGTATCCTCGGGATGCACTAATTCCACGCAAGAGCTATTCGAGCTATAGTGATAAGAAACACAGCAAAACACTGTTCCCGAGTAGTATAGTGCAGAATGGGTGCATTAAGGCAACAACAGTCCATCCATATGGGATAATGCTTGTGAATTACACTTACGAATAATGGACAATCTCATCATACATGTCAAAAATTTCCCTGCTGCCCACACAACCACCAACAAAGGCCCTCATTTACCCCATAATATTTATACAATTTCTGTGGAGTCAGATACCATCGATAATGCATCTTATACCCATTTTCCCTAAGAGAGGAGGACACTGGTAAGGTAAGGTAAAAAAAAAAAAAAAAAAAGCCCAATACCCCACCCTGCCCAAGTCCATATCCCACCATATCTTATAAAGATCCATTGGTAATAGAGCACAGTATAAACAGGACACTTCCCCATGACCTACCCCTTCCCCAGTGCCTTCTCCAAAGCTGTCTCCCCTACAACAAGGTCCCAAAATGCTCTTTTATGAATAAACATGCATAATTGAGTATAAGCAAAGGTATCTGTCCTTAACAAGCCATATTCTTCCTGTAATCATTTATTTTTGTGTGGGAGCAACAGGGAATGGATCTCCTTTGATATCCTGCAAGAACTTTGAGACCTGAATAGTCTATTTTAATAGGATGTGATGGAACTTTAATGTGACCAAATATGGCACATCTTATGGCCTAGGGGAATTTACTTAAGATGTTATTTTCTGGTGCTCAATAAGTTGCATTTACGATTAGCTTGAATAATATACTGGCAATCTCACCTTCCTGAAGAGCCGCTGACTTCCACCTCCAGCAGAAGTTGGGTAATAAATATATACATTGTGGTCCTCTGCACAGACAGGTTTTTCCACAAATGGTTTTTGAAAGCTTTCCCCATTCACTTCCACATGGTCCTCTCCTTCAATCAGATTACACTCTGTACAAAAAGCAGAGTATATTTTATAATTACCTTTTATTTTTGCTTAAAGTCAGTAAAATCTTATAAATGGCCCATATTTTAGAAACATCTTTATGTGTAAACAGCAGTACTTAAACATCTGAAGAGAAATTTAAATGTCATTTCAGAACAAGGGCCTATTCCCAGTACTTTTAGATGGCAAGAGGGAGCAAGTAGGGGTAGACCTACAATACAGATGAGAATTTGCTATTTAACATAGGGAATTCATGTGTCCATTGAAAAAACAAACATTAGTATTTACAGTTGCTCCAAGGCATAAGGCCTGCAGTAAGGGCAGCTGTAAATACTGATGTCTTGGCCCCTGACTTTTCCTACTGCTCAAAGGCATCCATTTCCCTCTCAATCACAGACCCGGAGTATTCCCCCCCACCCCCCCCACCCCCGCGGTAGTGAAGCCCCCTCATTTGGGCACCTGATCAACGTATGGCAGCTTCCTCCCCAGAGCCATGAAAATAGAATCAATCCCCAGCAGTCCCACCACTCTTCCAACTGACTCCATAAGTTTAAGGAAGGAGCTATGAAGTCTAGTGAGGAGGAAGCAATGCTCACTCACTCCTACCTGAAATGGAACTCTTATTAACCACTGATGTCAAGACTTTATATACAGGCCTGACCTGTATTTCAACTTGTATTTTCAATCTGCTTAAGTTTCATTTATCAAAAAAGCAGGCTAAAGGCCCTGCTGGATGCTAAGGCTCTGCTGGAAGAATCCTGTCATCAATAATATATGAAAATTGCAGGTGCTGTTCTTAGTACAGACCAGTATAGAAAAACAACTGCATAAAAGATACAGGTGTCAGGTCTTAGGAATGTACTGAACATCAACCTGACACTGAATATCACAGAAAAACAACTAGCCATGTAAGGATTTGCCATTTATGGATAAAGGGCAGATATGAGAACCAGGAGATGAAAGGACAGGGCAGATAGTAGCATATTTGTAATATGACAAGTTGAGCCTTGATTGGCACAGAAGTGAAAGGTGTAATCATGAACAAAGATTATAAAAATTGATGAACTTCCTGCTTTTAGCCATAGATTATTCCTTATAGCTAGATATTTTTTGCCTGGGCATCTATCTGTATGATCTCTCCAATGTATTCCCATTGAGACAATATATTTTGTTAACACCCTGTTAATGTTATATTTTTATACTCTGCTCAAATAAAATATTGCCTGACTTTGGCAACAGAGTGCACATCTGCATGGTTCTTGGAGTCAGCGGCTCTTCACACCTTGAGCCATAACGTGTATGAGGATTAGGATAAAAAGGCAAGCAAAACTTTTTTCATTGATGTGGAAGTCTGTGACCACTTTTGATACAAATTTAGGCTGTGTCCTTAAGACTATATTATCGTGGAATAATATGTACACTAATGCCTGAAATTCACTGATCTTTCTTGCCAAGGAAACTGCACTAGAAAGCAAAGTTACTTAAATGTAGCAGATGTTCCCCAAGGACAGCAGGCCAAGTTTTTCCACATGTGGGTGATGTCATCCAACAGAACCCAGTTTGGTCACTGCCTACAGCATATAGCTTTAAAAAAAGTTCTGACAGCATACCAACGTACATACACAAGTACCTTCCCGCCTGATGAGTGAGTATGAGTCCCTCAGTAAGATGGGACAACTCCTAGGGGAGGTGGGATACAAGAATATTTGGCCTGCTTTCCTCAGAGAACATCTGTTATAGATGAATAACTTTGCTTCTCTGAGGACAAGCAGGCCAGATGTATTCTCACCTGAGCATAGCTACGAGGATCAATGAAAAACAATGATGCTAGGACAATAGAGATGCAAAACATAGAGGGCTAGATGTCAATTAACCTGAAACTATATACAAATTGGTTGTGAAGGTACAGCCTTAAGCAGAACAAACAGAATGGAGGTGGATTCTAGACAACAAACAAATTCAAATAGTGAGATGTGAATGTGTGGACCGAAGACCATGTCACAGCTTTGCAAATCTCCTTGATGGAGGCTAATCTCAAATGGGATACAGATATAGCCATGGCTCTGACATTATGAATTGTGACATGACCCTCAAGAGTTAGTTCAGCCTGGGCATAAGCGATGGAAACGCAATATGCTGCCAAATGGAAAGTGTGTGTCTCCCAATAGCTGTTTGGATTATTAAAAAAATGAAGCTTGGTGGACTGTCTATGAGCACTACAGATAGAAGGCTAAACTAAGGTATGCAGTACACTTTCTTCCTGGCCATGAGGTTTGGAGAAGAATGTTGGATTAAGATGGAAGTCCAACACTTCCATAGAAAGGAACTTAGGGTGCATGCAAAGAAATACTCTGCTGAAATAAAACTTTGTGTAAGGTGGATCAGCTACTAGGACCTGAAGCTCATCGACTCTGTGAACTGAAGTGACCACCACCACCAAAACCACAACTTTCCAGGTCCAATGATAGGACTCAAGTGGCTCAAAAGGAGCTTTCATCAGCTGGGTGAGAACAATATTGAGATTCCAAGACATTGGAGGAGGTTTGACTGGAGGCTCAAGCAACAGAAAACCTCTCATGAATCAAACTACCGGCTATACAGAGATGGAAAGAACTGATAGTATACCCTTACAGGGTTCATAGACAACGGCGCGAAAGACAAAAGCGCGCGCCGACAATTGAGTGCAGCGCGCGCCGCCGCGCCGCTCTAAATTACAGTTTTTAGGGGCTCCGACAGGGGGTTTTGTTGGGGAACCCCCCCAGTTTACTTAATAGACATTGCACCGGCGTTATGGGGGGTTTGGGGGTTGTAACCCTCCACATTTTATTGTAAACTGAACTTTTTCCCTAAAAACAGGGAAAAAGTGAAGTTTGTAAAATGTAAAAAGTTTGTAAAATGTTAGTAAAATGTGGGGGGGTTACAACCCCCCACACCCCCCACAACGCAGCGCAATGTCTATTAAGTAAAGTGGGGGGGGGGTTCCCCCCCCACGCCCTGCCGTCGGAGCGCTAAAAACAGTAATTTAGAGCGGCGCACGCTGCGCTCAATTGTCTGGGCGCGCCTTTGACCTGACACCCCCTTACAGAGTTGGTTTTCAAACCAGACACAGAGAAGTGCAGGAAATATTCAAGCAGTTTTATGTAGGGCAAGTAAGAGGATCTTTGTACAGATGGAGAGACACTAGTGCCTGAAGATTTCTTCAAGGTCAATTCTACCACTAGAGACTCCTGAAGAAGTTGAGGCGCATCAAAAGCAGAAATAGGAACCACTCTGTAGAAGGACTCGTGGAAAAAAACGGAGACTCTAAATCCATGTAGAAAGTCTCCAAAATCTCTAAAAACTCTTTACTGCATTTAAAGTCTGAAGGGGCAGAGTCAGGCAACGGAAGACAATACTGTAGACAACAACAACTGTTCATAAGAACAAGTAGCAGCAGAAGAAGAATGCTCTGGTGAAGCTAAAGCTGAAGAATCACCATCATCTACAATAAAGAATGGTTCCTGTTCAGAATCTCCAACCGAGCCAGAATTCCGGATGGAATAAGGACAGTACCGGAGAATCGGTATCGAAGATTCTAGTCGGTGCCATGACTGACTCAGACTGGACTGGCACCAAGAGGAGTGGTGTCGACATGGATACAGACTGTATCAGTACCAACATGTGAAAAACACTCGCCCAATTCCTCCCATAGCAAATTGTCAATATTTTGCTTAAGGGAGAGCACCGATACCATTAGCTTTTTTTTTCCCGTACCATAGGTGTCACGCTCCAGTCCCGTGAGGATGAGGCCAATGTCAAGCCACTCGTCAAGACTAGGACAGGGCATTTACGGAACTTCATTAAAGTCAGCATGACGTGAACTTTGAGCTGAGTCCCAGTGGTTTGTACTTAAGGGAAAGTACCGGTACCATTGGCTTCTTTGACGGTACAATCGGTGTCACGCTCTGGTCCCATAAGGATGAGACCGATGACAAGTCACTCCTCAAGATCGGAACCGGGCGTTAACGGGACTTCTTCGAGGTCGGAATGACTTGACTCTATGCCAGTTTGACCTGAGTCCCAAATGGCGTAAGAGAAGGCTTCCTAGACCACTTATTAAGAAACAGCATGTGCAACACTGGAGGCAGGTTAGATGTTACTGCCGGTGTCGATATATGGGGTGTCGCCTGAATCAGCGCCTGAGTCGGAAGCGACATTTATTAGTCCTTATTGAAAGAAGTCCAATGCAATTATGACACCGGAGTCGATGTCGCTGGATCCTGAGGTGTCACGGATTCTGCAATATCGAAACTTTGGCACCACATATCTGGTGTGGAGAACTCCAAAGACAGTGTCAACTCCAGGACGACATGAAGTCCATTGCTAAAGAAAAGTGTAAAGACCCCTCTTCTGCCTTATTTTTTTTTTTTTTTAAAGCAAGAAAGCAACACTAAAGAAAAAAAGGAACTGACTTAAAAGTCAGAAAACCACGAGAGTGGGAAGGCAAGAAAAAGTTTAACAACCGTTAAACCGCATCGTTTTAGCTCCGCAGAAATGAAAAAACTGAGAAGACGCACGCCCTGCGTCGGGTGGGAAGGCACTCGTGCATGCGCAGTGCGGGCTATTGCAAACTTTCTAAAGTTTTAAAGTGGCGATGCACTTTTGAAGTGTCAGTACCAGGGACTCTGTCGGTGACATCACTCATGTGTGAGAATATGCTGCCTTCTTGTCCTGGGATAATGAGATAAACCACAACAAATACTAGATACTTAAAAGGTTTATCATAAAAAGTGTTTAATAATGAAGGAAATAGTATCTCAGATATCCATGTCAAAAGATCATTACAATCTCAAAATGGCTCAATCGTGGATGAGGGTTTTGTTCATCGACCCTAAAAATCCTTCAAATTAATCGAATTGAAATCCCTACTAGCAATTCTTTTATTAATTCATTCTTTGTTTTTCTTAATATAATAATATAAAAATGGTAAGTTATCCATAATTTATGCAGTAACTTTTTTTTTTTTAATGAAAGTCATTTACCAAAACACTGATGTCATTTAAAGAACATAAAATATTTCTACTTAAATTGTCAATGTGTCAAGAACCTTAGCTCCAGCACTTAAATTGTTCTCTGCATGGATTCCTACACCCCCTCCTGCAATGTGCTCTTTAGTAGCCAACAAGAGGGACAGCTATTTTAGATTTAGTCCTTAGTGGAATGCAGGGCATAGGATTAGAGGTAACTGTGTTCATACGCTGGGAAACTGTGATCATAACATGATCAAATTTGAACTAATATCTGGGGTGAAATCACTAAGGAAACTTACAGTAGCAACATTTAATTTTCGAAAGGGCAACCCCCTATCTCGAATCTGTTTGCTAATGTTATAATGGATCTCAATTTTATTGTAAGTTGCAATGATTCCTTGTAAAAAAAATTGTGGGATATAAGAAACGTTATGGTACAATGAAATGAGGAATATGGTAAAAAAAAAAAAAAAAAAAAAAAGCAGCTAAAAGAATCAGCCGCAAAGGTTAGGACTTTAAATCAAGCATGGACGTTGTTTAAAAATACCATAGTGGAAACCCAAATCAGATGGTTAAAAGGTGATATGAGAGACAATTAGAGTCAAAAGAACAGCCTTCAAAGAATGGCAAAATGATCCAAATGAAGAAAATAAGAAGCAACATGAGCACAGGCAAGTTAGAGGCAAAGCACTGAAAGAAGGCTAAAGAGAAACTTGCCACAGAGGCAAAATAAATTAGTAACAACTTTTTCGTGTACGGGCATCAATAGTAGAAAGCCTGTGAGGGAATCCATGGTATCATGAAAGAGTAAAAGGGGCACTCAAGGAGGATAAGGCCATAACAAAGACTGAATGAATTCTTTACTGAAGAATATGTAAGAGATAGCACGGTTACTATAACAGGTGTTATCCAGGGACAGCAGGAAGCTATTCTCACATATGGATGATGTCATCGACGGAGCCCAGATGCAGACGCCGCCTCACAAGCAGACTTGCTTGAAGAAACTCGAAGTTTCGAGTCGCCTGCACCGCATATGCGCGAGTGCCTTCCCGCCCAGAGCAGGGCACATCTCCTCAGTTCAGATAGCAAGCAGAGAAGCCAACCAGGGGAGGTGGGTGGGTTGTGAGAATAGCTACTTGCTGTCCCTGGATAACACCTGTTATGGTAAGTAACTGTGCTTTATCTCAGGACAAGCAGGCAGACTATTCTCACATATGGGTGATCTCCAAGCTAACCAGAATGGAATGGTGGGAGTGTTGGCAATTTAGGAGAATAAATTTTGTAATACTGTTTGGCCAAACTGTCCATCCCGTCTGGAGAAAGTATCTAGACAATAGTGAGAAGTGAAGATATGAACCGAGGACCAAGTAGCATCCTTACAAATTTTCTCAATAGGAGTAGATCTGAGGAAAGCAATTGAAGCTGCCATTGCTCTAACTTTATGGGCTGTGACTCTACTGTGTAGGGGTAATCCAGCCTGGGCATAGCAGAGATACAAGCCGCCATCCAGTTGGAGATGGTACGCTTGGAAATAGGATATTCCAACTTATTTGGATTGAAGGAGACAAAAAGTTGAGGAGCAGTTCTGTGTGGTTTACAGCGTAACAAATAGAAGGCCAAAGCACGTTTACAGTCCAGAGTGTGATGAGCAACTTCTCCAGGATGAGAATGAGGCTTTGGAAAAAACACTGGAAGAACAATGGATTGGTGGAGATGAAATTCCGAGACCACTTTAGGTAGGAATTTAAGATGAGTACGAAGAACCACCTTGTCATGATGGAACACTGTGAATGGTGGATCAGCAACCAAAGCTTGCAGCTCACTGACTCGTCGAGCAGAAGTGAGGGCTATGAGAAACACCACTTTCCAAGTGAGATACTTCAGATGAGCCTTATCCAGTGGTTCAAATGAAGGCTTCATCAGTTGAGCAAGGACAACATTGAGGTCCCAAACCACAGGAGGCGGTTTAAGAGGAGGTTTGACATTGAAAATCCTTTCATGAATCTGGAAACTACTGGGTGAGCAGAGAGAGGTTTTCCTTCAATAGGCTGATGGAAAGCCACAATTGCACTGAGATGGACTCGGATAGATGTAGACTTGAGGCCAGAATCGGATAAGTGCAAAAGGTAGTCCAAAACAGAAGATAAGGAGGAATGTTGAGGCTCCTTATGATGAGAAAAACACCACATAGAAAATCTAGTCCATTTTCGGTGATAGTATTGTCTAGAGGTAGGCTTCCTAGAAGCTTCTAAAACATCTCTTACAGATGGAGAAAACTGAAGAGGGGTTATGTTGAGAGGTACCAAGCTGTCAGGTGTAGAGACTGCAGGTTGGGATGAAGCAGAGATCCTTGACTCTATGTAAGCACAGAAGGAAAAACTGGTAGAATGTATGGCTCCCTGCTGCTGAGTTGAAGTAGAATACTCCCTGCAACTCAGCAGCAGGGTTGTCTTGGCCACAAAGGAGCAATTAGAATCATGGTGGCATGATCGTTCTTCAACTTGACCAGAGTCTTGAGAATGAGAGGGAATGCATAGAGGAAGAGATTCGTCCATTCCAGAAGAAAAGCATCTGCATCGAGGCGATGAGGAGAGTATATCCTGGAGCAGAACTGAGGCTGTTTGTAGTTGTGGGGAGCTACAAAGAGGTCTATCTGAGGCATTCCCCACTGTGAAAAAATGTGATGAAGAGGCGAGGAATGGAGTGTCCATTCATGAGGTTGCAGTAGACGACTCAACTTGTCCGCCAAACAATTCTTCGCCCCTTAAATGTAGACAGGTGTTGTGGCGGATTGCCCAATCCCAAACCTTCAGAGCTTCTTGACAAAGGGAGGCAGATCCCGTCCCTCCTTGTTTGTTGACATAATACATGGTGACTTGGTTGTCCGTCCGAATGAGGACTACCTGGTTGTGAAGAAGATGTTGAAAAGCGTTGAGAGCTTTGAGGATCGCTCTGAGTTCCAACAGGATTGATATGACACTGACGATCCGTACTGGTCTAGAGGCCTTGAGTACGGAGACCATCGAGATGAGCGTCCCAAGAGTAGGTCGAAGAATCTGTCGTGAGGACCTTCTGATGGGGGGGGGGGCGTTTGAAAAAACAAGCTTCTGGAAAGATTGGAAGAGAGCATCCACCAACAGAGAGACCTCTTCAAAGAAGGAGTGACTGAGATGTGTCGAGAAAGAGGATCGCAAACTTGCGTCCATTGAGATGCCAGGGTCCACTGAGGAATTCTGAGGTGAAGCCTGGCAAAAGGAGTCACATGTACTGTGGAGGACATGTGACCCAGAAGTACCATCATGTGTCTCGCTGAGATGGAAGAGCAGGAAGACACTGTATGACAGAATTGAAGAAGAGCTTCCAGTCGTTGTTGTGGAAGGAATGCTCTGAGTTGGACAGTGTCCAGAACAGCTCCAATGAATTGCAGATTCTGTGAGGGCTGAAGTTGAGATTTGGGAAAGTTGATTTCGAATCCCAAACTTTGTAGGAACCAGGTAGTCTGTTGGGTCGCTACAATAACCCCTTAAGATTTGGAATCTTTGATGAGCCAGTAGTCGAGGTAGGGAAATACCTGAAGACCATGATTCCTTAGAGCTGCTGCCACCACTACCAGGCACGTGGTGAACACTCTGGGAGACAAAGCCAGGCCAAAAGGTAGTACTCTGTATTGATAATGCAGATTCCCCACCCAAAATCTGAGATATTGACGGGAGGCAGGATGAATGGGGATATGAGTGTAGGCCTCCTTGAGATCCAGAGAGCATAACCAGTCGTTCTGCTCGAGGAGGGGATAAAGGGATGCCAGGGAAAACATTCAAAACTTTTCTTTGACTAGAAATTTGTTGAGAGCCCTGAGATCCAAATGGGCCGCAGATCGCACGTCTTCTTCGGAAAAAGGAAGTAACGGGAGTAAAAACCCCTGTTCTGCTGTTCCAAGGGAACTGGTTCGATGGCATGGAGACGAAGCAGAGCTTAAACTTCCTGAAGAAGAAGGACGGTCTCGGATGAATTGGAAGGATACTCTCTTGGAGGAACCTCTGGGGGAACCTGAGTGAAATGAAGAGAGTATCCTTCCTTGATGATGGTCAGTACCCAAAGGTCGGATGTGATTGTCGTCCATCGAGGGTAAAAGAGATGGAGACGACCTCCTATAGGAGGAAAGGAAGGTAGAGACAGAACGGTGGAGGTTATGCTCTGTTGTAAACAGTCAAAAAGGCTGAGTAGCCTTAGGTGCAGCAGAAGGTTGAGGTTTTTGTTGCTTCTGAGGCTGCTTTTTCTTAAGAGGAGGGCGATTATAAGGGGCCGTCCTCTGAGTAAAACGCCTTAGATAGATAGGAGCATGGCGTGCAGGTTAAGCAGGAGCTGGCTTTGGCTTAGGTCTGACAATAGAAGCAAAGGATTTTTCATGGTCAGACAATTTCTTGGTGGTTGCCTCGATGGATTAATCGAAGAGGTCATTGCCTTCACAAGGGATATTAGCCAAGCGGTCTTGAAGATTAGGGTCCATGTCAATGGTACCAAACCAGGCAAGCTACAGAGCAAGCAGCTGTTCGCTGTTCGGGCAGACAACTCAATGGCATCATAAGATGACTGGAGGAGATGTAATCTGAATTGAGATAAAGAAGCAAGGACTTCTTGAAATTCAAAGTGCTTTTGAGTATCCAAATAAGTCAAGAACTTTGGTAAGAGAGAAATGAGGAATTCAAAATAAGTAATAAACTGAAAATTATAATTGAGGACTTTAGAGGACATCATGACAATTTGATAGATGCGACGTCCGAATTTGTCCATCGTTTTCCCTTCCCTTCCCAGGAGGAACTGTGGCATAAACCTTGGAAGGAGGGGACCTCTTCAAGGAGGACTCAACAAGCAGGGATTGATGAGATAACTGTGAGTTGTCAAACCCTTTGCGATGCAAAGTTTTATACCTAGAGCAGTGTTCCCGCTAAGCTGCGCTGGGGTGCGCTGGCGCACAAAATATTACCTCGCAGCGCACAAGTTTCTCGTCACAGCGCACACAGTGTAGAGCACAGTTCTTCAACCGCCGGTCCGCAAACAAAATCTTGCCGGTCCGCGAAGGATTCGGTCCCCGCCGCAACGAAAGGCCGGCGTCAGCTGACTTGCAACTTCCTGTTGCAGTCGCTGTGCCGGGACTCCTGCCTTCGCCGGGACTCCTGCCTTCCACCGCGTTTGCCTCCTGCCTTGTCTCCGCACCTCCAGACCAGCAGCGGCAGCTGTGTATGCTTTTAACTTCGGCACAGAGCTGCCCCTAATCAATAGTTTAGCGCGGTTTCATAAGGCAGCCTCGGGGCCTTTGCTAGGCCGGCCCACATCGCATCATCGAAGCGGGCCGGCTATCAAAGGCCCCGAGGCTGCCTCATGAAACCGCGCTAAACTATTGATTAGGGGCAGCTCTGTGCCGAAGTTAAAAGCATACAGAGCTGCCGCTGCTGGTCTGAACTCTTGGGCCGCTGAAGGAGGGCAAAAAGCAGCTGTCCTGGAGGTTTCCCTTCCTCTCGCCTTTACAGGTTCCTTTTTTCCACCTTTTTTTTTTTCCTTCAAACGGCAACGGGCCCCAGCATCGACATCAATCAAGTAAGTTCCACTGTCAATCAAGCGGTTCTGCTCGGCCAAAGCTTCCCCTGTGACATGAGCCACCCTCAGGGGAAAGAAAGTGACCCACAAAGGTGAGGGGAAGGGGGGCAGATGATGGAAGTTGGGGGGGGGGAGAGAGAGAGAGAGAAGGGGCAGATGATGGAATGGAGGAGATGAGAGAGAGAGAGAAGGGGACAGATGATGGAAGTGAGAAGAAGGGAGAGAGAGCAGAAGGCAGATGGATGTCAGTTGAGAAGGGAGAGCAGATGCTGAATGGAAGTGGGGAAAGAACACATACTGGATGGAAGGAGGAGATAAATAAAGGGGGAAGAAAATAGTAAGATAATGGAGGGGTGAGGGAAAGGGGTGACAAGCTGTGTGTAGACACAGTGAAAAGAGGGAAACGGGACTAAATAGTAAGAAAGAATTTAATTTAGATGGAGGCAGAAAATAGAGAAGGAAGACCAGAGAAGAAAAGGGAAGAGAGAGCAGAGAATGATCAGATCTGAGTGAAGGAAATGAGAAGAGAGATATGCTAAAAACCACAGGGGGGAGGGAAGGATAGAGATGCCAGACCATGAGGGGAACAGAAGGAAGATGATGGATGCTAGACCAAATTGGGGGGTGGGGGGGGGCAGGAGGAGAGATGGCAGGGAAAGACAGACAGTGAATGGAAGGGGCAGATGCTGGACTGAAGAGACAGAGAAGGTTATCATGCTGCTGTACCGGGCCATGGTACGCCCTCACCTGGAGTACTGCGTCCAGCACTGGTACTTTAAGAAGGACACGGTACTACTCAAAAGGATCCAGAGAAGAGCAACTAAAATGGTTAAGGGGCTGGAGGAGTTGCCGTACAGCGAAAGATTAGAGAAACTGGGCCTCTTCTCCCTTGAGCAGAGGAGATTGAGAGGGGACATGATAGAAACATTCAAGGTACTGAAGGGAATAGACTTAGTAGCTAAGGCAGGGAGAACGAGAGGGCACTCTCTAAAGTTGAAAGGGGATAGATTCCATACAAACGTAAGGAAGTTCTGTGGTAGAAAGCAACATATTTATTTGGCTCATAACTTGCTGGCGCCCGATATTTTTAGCTCACAGTGAAAAAAGTTTGCTCACAACACCCGCCCGCTTAGAGGGAACACTGACCTAGAGTCCAATTTTCCTGGAACAGCTGGTATGGAAAAAGGTGTTTCCCTGCTTCGACCAAAAGTCTGATTCAAAAGCTTATGAAGAGGAAGCTTAAGTGACTTTGCCAGAGGTTGAGGAAAATGCATGACTTCTAGATACTCCTTAAGAGTATTTGGAGCCAGTATCTAATTGAAGATCCAAGTCCACTGCCATCTGACGAAGAAAAGATGAGAAAGATAGCTGATCTGCCAATGCTTTGCCTCGAGAAGGACTCAAGGACGTCGAGGCAGCCTGGGTCGAAGATGAAGCTTCGACAGAAAAAAAGGCATCAAAGGAATATGGTGACTTGGAAGAGGCAATGGAAACTGGGACATCCTCGAGGTCTGGCATTGGAGACCTCGAACGGGGAGTCGGTGGTCTAGTCGAAGTTGGGGTAGATCAAGGCTTAGTTGAAGAAGGTCTTTCTTTAGAAGAAGAACTATGCCTGGAAGGATGCCTCGATGAAGGCCTCGATCGTCGATGAGAACTGTGCCTGGAAGCAGATCTCGAAGATTGAGGAGACTTCGCCTTGGAGATGGAAGCAGCCGATGGTATCAAAGAATATATAGGACTGGAGGCTGTAGATCGAAACTCCAAAGGCTTGGTAGAGGAACCTCGACGCACTCCCAAAGACTCTGCTCCTTGTATAGAGTGTTAGGATCCCTGCCGAGGCACTTGCAAAGATTCTGCTCCTTGCTGTACGTGCTTAGATGCTAGACCAGACACTCGCAGAGACTCTGCTCCCTACAAAGAGTGTTTAATCTCAGACTGAGGCAAAGGAAGCGGCTCGACCTCGCGGGAGTCTGCTGGATGCCCAGGCTGGATAAAAGGAAGAAGCTCCGGTCCCATATTAATAAGGAACTGAATGAATTGCTTCTCCAACATGGTCTGGAAAGAAGCCGGCAAGAATGGATCCACGTCTGAAACCGGACCACCTGCTTTGGCTAGAGGTTCCCTCAAGGTAGTGAGTGTGCTTCGACTTGGAAGTCTTAGGCACTTTAATCACTACCGCTGGAACTGTCTGCTGAGCTATCTGACCTGAGGAAACAGGGGAAGATACAGCAGATGTTGTCGAAGAAAGCCACTGCAAACGACGAAGGTCTGATGAGGCTCAAGGTGGAAGCAGTAGAAGCAGGAGGAACCTCGGTAGGAGTCGAGGCCGAGGTTGCCTTTAAAGTCGAGGAATCAGAAGAAGAATCCATCTCGAAGAGGTTGTCCACCAAAATACGACAATTGAAGGCTCGAGGTTGAAGCGTAGCACAGCGCAGGCCCGACTTTGGATGATGTTTCGGCCCAAGGCACTTGAGGCAGCGACAGTGTGGGTACGTAAGAGAAATTGCACGCTGGCACTTGCTACACTTCTTGAAGCCCGTGACAGGCCGAGACATAGAAGTAAAAATAGCCTCCGCAAGATCGAAGCCCTCGGGATGCAGCAGAGCAGCCTGTCCCGGGAAATGGACGGAAGAGGAAAAATTTTTTTAAACTAAAAATGAAAGAAATAAAATAAGAACAGCGATTCGTGAGGAAAAAAATACAAACCGTGGTTCAGAGAAGGCACAAAGTAACGAAGTTAAACACAGAGAGTCAAAGACGGACTTCTCGGCTCTGCAGAAAACTGAGAAGACGCACCCTGCGCTGGGCGGGAAGGCACTCGCGCATGCGTGGTGCGGGCAACTCAAAACTTCGAGTTTCTTCAAGCAAGTCTGCTTGTGAGACGTCCGAATCCGGGCTCCGTCGATGACGTCACCCATATGTGAAAATAGGCTGCCTGCTTGTCTTGAGATAACTACTTATACTGGAAATGGCTTTCAAGGATGATGATGATGATGAGGAACTGAAAAAACGTTTGGTGAACCTGGAAGATGTACCGAGTCAAATCAACAAGTTAAAGAGTAATGAATTGCCTTGACCAGATGGTATATATGCCAGGATACTGGATAAACTCAAATAAGAAATTGCTGATCTATTGTTAGTATCTATTGTTAGTATCTGTAACCTGTCGCTAAAATCATCCATAGTACTGGTAAGCATTTCCGTGCCGGGCACAACAGTGGAAACTATTATAAAGAAAAAAAATTACAGAACACAGAGACAAACATGGTTTAATGGGACAGAGTCAGCATAGATTAAGCCAAGGGAAGTCTTGCCTCACCAATTTGCTTCATTTCTTTGAAGGTGTGAATATGTAGCTAAAGATGAGCTGGTTGATGTAGTGTATTCTAGACTGTCAGAAAGGTTTGGACAAAGTTAATGAGAATCCTGAGAAAATGAAAAAGTCATAGGGTAGGAGGCAATGTTCTGTTTTGGATTAGCATTGGTTATTGGACAGAGAAAAGAAAGTAGGGTTAAATGACTGTTTTTCTAAATGGAGGAGGGCAAATAGTGGAGTGCAGGATGGTTTTGTACTGGGACTGGTGCTATTTAACATATTTATAAATGATCTGGAAATTGGACTGATAAGTGAGGTAATTAAATTTGCAGACTGACTTTAGGAAATTTGAAGACAGAGCATACAAATGGCAGAGGAAATTTAATGTGGATAAATGGAAAGTGATGCAAATACTACTACTACTAATCATTTATATAGCGCTGAAAGGCGTAAACTTTGGCATTTATAGACGGTCCCTTCTCAGAAGAGCTTACAATCTATCTTGGACAGACATGGCATATATGGTTGGGGATGCAGAACCCAAGGTGAGAGGAGTTAGGAGTCAAAAGCACTCTCGAAGAGGTGGGCTTTTAACTGGGCCTTGAACACTGGCAGAGATGGAGCCAGAGATGGAGCCCGCCGTAGGGATTCAGGCAGCTTGCTCCAAGCATATGGTGCAGCAAGGTAGAAGGGACGGAGTCTAGAGTTGGCAGTTGAAGAGAAGGACACAGATAGGAGGGACATCAGGAAGAATAATCCAAATCACAGCGTATTTTTCTAGAAACTACGCTGAAACATTCTGCCCAGTGTATGAAAGTGGCGGCCAAAAAAAAAGCAAACCAGATGCTAGGAATATTAGGAAAGGGGTGCTAAATAAGAACAATTTTATAATGCCTCTGTATCGCTCCATGGTGTGATCTCATCTTGAGTATTGCTTCAGTTCTGGTCTCCATATCTCAAAAAAGATATAACGGAATTAGAAGAGACTTAGAGGAGACATGATAGAAACCTTCAAAATCTTGAAAGGCATAGAGAAGGTAGACAGGGACAGATTCTTCAGACTGAGGGGAGCCACAAATACAAGGGGGCACTCGGAGAAATTGTCTGGAATGGGGAGCGTGATGAATTAGAGGTATTTCTTGAAGAACTTAATCAAGTAGATCCTAATATAAAGTTAACATATACTGTTAGCAGTGATGTTATATCCTTTTTGGATATTCAGGTTATAAAATCAAGTAGAGATCCAGTAGTGAAATATGAGACTACTTTATTCAGGAAACCCTCTGATCGCAACACGCTCCTTCACTACAGTAGTTTTCACCCTAAGCCCCTGCGGGACAGCATACCGGTGGGGCAATTTCTCAGATTACGGAAGGTCTGTTCTGACAACGCTGATTTCGATCAGCAGGCCACGCGTATGTATGTGAAGTTTGTGGAATGTGGTTATCTCCCTAAGGTTGTGAAACAGGCATGGAAGAGAGCCCACAATTGCCAGCGTGAATGGTTATTACATCCCCAGGAACGTAGGGATGAACGGGCTACGGTATGTGTAGCCATAGCTTTCAGGCCATAGCTTTCAGGTTAAGCAGATAATCCTTAGGCATTGGTCAGTGTTACAGATACATGATGACATGAAAGAAGTTCCACGTTTCGCTTTTACACATGGGCAAAATTTGGCTGAGATCCTTAAACATAGGGACTGTCAGCCTACATTGGGACCCCACGAATCTTGTGGGCAATGTGTATACTGTTCATATGTTTTGTACACTGACCAATTGAGCATCCCAAGATCTGGTGGTAAAAGATTTTATTTACGTACTGGCACTAATTGTCTGTCCCGGGGTGTAGTGTATTGTATAGTGTGCCCCTGTGGGATGTATTATATAGATCACACTAGGCGAGTGATCAAAGTACGTATAGCTGAACATTTAAGTAATATTCGCTCCAAACGGGAATCTGCTCCTCTTGTCAGTCATTGGCTAGAAATGAAACACACAGTTGAAGACATTAGATATACAGTGCTGCTTCATGCTTATAAAGATACAGGGAATGTTTCCCAGTATTTGCTGCATTGTGAACATAGGTTTATATTTCAGTGGCACACTTTGGCTCCACTAGGGTTAAACAGTGAAATTGACTGGTTTCAAATCTAGCTGTCAGCTGTGTGAGTTCTCATGGAGTGACGTTTTTCAGAATGCTTGGAGAGGGAGTGTATTTAAGGGGTGTGGCCTGCTGGTTTGTAACACGATGCCAGAGTGTGCTGTGTGCTGGAGGAAGGAAGTTATTTGTCCCCGTAAGCCTGTTATAAGAATTTGTAAGAAGTATAATTTGAAGTTGAGTGAGTTTTAACATTCTATTGTATGATTTAGTGCGTTTGGTGAACTTTGTTTGGTGTGGTGAGGAGAGTGAGTGATCGGGTGTAATTTTGTTTTGTAGTACCCCTCCTGATGAAGCCAACCAGAGAAACCTGGGTTTGGGGGTCGGTGAACATGCATTTTGTGCAGCAGTGGTGATTAAGAATGTACCCGAAGTAGCTATAAAGACTACAGTACCACCTTACTAAGATAAGTAGTTTTTGTTCCTTTTTTAGGAGCTGTGGATGTCGTTAGAACTTATGTTATATAGTAATGGTGGGTGAGACTGTGAACAAGCAATGATGGTCTCTTTACACAGCTTCTCTGTGATATTTCACTGGGATATAGTTGTGGGTCTGAGCGTTCACTATTAAGCACGTATCATATTTTGTGTGCTCATTTTTTATATATATAAAGATTTATAGATTGCTGATGGGTGACTAATCAAAGCAGTATTTTCAGTATCACCCTTGTTTTGCCATTATAATTCCCTTTCATAATAAGTTTAATACAAATGCATAGTTACAAGTATAAATACCATATGTACTCAAATATAAACCGAGATTTAGGGGCCAAAAAAAGGGTCCAAAAATGGGGGTCTACATAAGAACATAAGAATTGCTGCTGCTAGGTCAGACCAGTGGTCTGTCGTGCCCATCAGTCCACTCGCACGGCGGCCCTTAGGTCAAAGACCAGTGCCCTATTTGAGTCTAGCCTTATCTGCGTACATTCTGATTCAGCAAGAATGTATCTAACCTTTTCTTGAATCCCTGGAGGGCGCTTTCCCCTATAACAGCCTCTGGAAAAGTGTACCAGATTTCTACCACTCTCTAGGTGAAGAACTTCCTTACGTTTGTACAGAATCTATCTCCTTTTAACTTTAGAGAGTGCCCTCTCGTTCTTTCTACATTGGAGAGGGTGAACAATCTCTCTTTCTCTACGAAGTCAATTCCCTTCAATATCTTGAATGTTTCGATCATATCTCCTCTGTCTCCTCTTTTCAAGGGAGAAGATACCGTTTCTTTAGCCTCTCATTGTACGGCAACTCCTCCAGTCCCTTAACAATTTTTGTCACTCTTCTCTGGACCCTTTCGAGTAGTACTATGTCCTTTTTCATGTACAGTGACCAGTTCTGGACGCAGTATTCCAGGTGGGGGCGCACCATGGCCCGGTATAGCACCATGATAACCTTCTCAGATCTGTTCGTGATCCCCTTCTTGATCATTCCTAGCATTCTGTTCGCCCTTTTCACCACCGCCGCACATTGCGCAGACTGCTTCATGGACTTGTCTACAAGTACTCCCAAGTCCCTTTCCTGGGGGCTCTCTCCGAGAACAGCACTGGACATCCTGTATTCGTGCATATGATTTTTGTTATCGACATGCATCACCTTGCACTTATCCACGTTGAACCTCATTTACAATTTCACAGTCCATTCCTTGAGCGTGTTTTTGTCTCGTTGTAGGTCTTCGCAATCCTTTTGTGTCCTCACTACTCTGAATAACTTTGTATTGTTCCCGAATTTAATCACCTCACCAATTTCCAGGTCATTTATAAATATGTTGAAGAGCACGGGCCCGAGCACCGAATCCTGCGGCACTCCACTCGTGACGCTTCTCCAGTCTGAGTATTGTCCATTTACCCCCCACTCTCTGTTTCCTATCCGGCAACCAGTTTTTAATCCATGTGACTATATCACCCTCGATTCCATGGCTCCCAATTTTTCGAAGTAGACGTTCATGCGGGACCTTGTCGAATACCTTCTGAAAATTTAGATTTCCAATGTTGACCAGGTCACACTTGTCTATCTGCCTCCCTTGAAGAAGTGCAGTAAATTTGTCAAACAAGATCTTCCTTTGCTTAAGCCATGCTGGCTAGTCCTTATCAGTTTGTGTCCATCAAGGTGATCGATGAAGTGGTCCTTTATCAGCGCCATCTTCCCAGGTACTGAAGTCAGACTCACTGGTCTGTAGTTTCTCGGATCTTCCCTCGAACCTTTCATGAAAATCGGCGTAACATTCACTACTTTCCAGCCAGAATCCTTCCTGATTTGATCGACAAATTGGCTATTAGTTGTAGCAGTTCAGCTATAACCCCTTTCAGCTCCTTGATTAACCTCAATGGATACCATCCGGTCCCGAGGATTTATCATTTTTAAGCCTATCAATCTGCCTGCATACCTCTTCTAGATTGACCGCCGACCCTGTCAGTTTCCCGTCTTCATTTCCTGGGTATAGCCTGTCGGCTTCTGGTATATTAGATATATCCTCTTCGGTAAATACAGTTTGTCGGCGATGGCTTTGTCCTCCTTTAGTACTCCCTTTATTCCATGGCCCTCTAACGGCCCCACTACTTCCTTCACGGGTCGTTTTCCCTTAATATATCAAAAGAATGGCTTAAAATTTTTTGCCTCCTTGGCTAATTTTCTCCTCATAAGTCTCTTTTGGCCCCTCTTACCACCTTATGGCACTTGCTTTGATGATGTTTATGCTTTTTCCAGTTTTCATCCATTTTTGTCCTTTTTCATTCCTTAAAGTCTTCTTGTCTCTGATAGCTTCCTTCACCGTTACAGTGAGCCACACCGGTTCCTTGTTCTTTTTTATCTTAGAACTCTTGTTGATACGCAGTATATAGAGATTTTGTGCCTCAGTAACTGTGTCCTTAAAAGAGACCATGCTTGCTCTAGCGTATTTACAGTGCTTATCCTCTTCCTAATCTTCTTCCTCACCATGACTCTCATCCCTTCGTAGTTCCCTTTTCGGAAGTTCAGTGCTGTGGCAGTTGTTCTGGATCGACTTTTTGTTCCCATGTCCAGGTTGAAGTGGATCATATCGTGATCATTGTTTCCCAGTGTCCCTTCTACTTCTATGCCTTGTGCTGGTCCTCATAGTCCATTTAGAATAAAGTTCAGAATTGCATTTCCTCTTGTATTTTCCTTGACAAGTTGTTCCAGGAAGCAATCACCTACAGCATCCAGGAACTTGGTCTCCATACTGCAGCTGGAGTTGTTTTTTTTTATTATATTTTTATTATTTTCAAATTAAATTTCAAGTATTACACTTGTACAGAAAGCAAGAATAGAATGGATATCAAATACAATAGTAATATAATTCCTAAGTTAACAATTATACTATTTATGCTCAAGTCCACAAATTAAGATCCAAGAATTAAAGAAACTTGGCGAAGAAAAAAAAAAAAAAAAGAACAGTAATAATAACAGAAAACTGAGAGCTATAGCATTGAGATAGGGGTCACAATATCTAAATTATAGGGCTCAAAGATTGTTAACATTCAGACGAGACATAGCCACGAAGTTAGTCAGTTGTGATGGTTCAAAAAACACATATTTAAACGTACGATAATATACAATACACTTACACGGATGTCTCAAATAAAAAGTTGCCCCCAAAGATAAAACCCCAGGTTTCAAAAGAAGAAATTCACGGCGGCGCCTTTGCGTCTCCCGTGCCAGATCTGGGAACATTAATATTTTATAACCAAGAAAGCTTTTTTGTCTATTTTTAAAGTAAAGTTTTAACAACCATGTTTTGTCAATTGGCAAAGCTAAGGTGATAATCATAGTGGCTGGTGATGCTAAATCCTTCTCAGATGTTTCTAAAACCTGTGAAATATTTAAAGGTTCTTGATCTGAAGATTTTACTTTTGGTTGTTGATTTTGTTCTTTATCGGGCAAGTAATAAACCCTTGAAAATGGTGGTAATGAATCCTCGGATATCTCTAAATTTTCCATTAGATATCTCTTAAGCATATCTCTAGGTGTTACTAACTCGAGTCTTGGGAAATTAATTAACCTTAAATTATTGCTACGTGAGTTATTCTCAAGCATTTCAATCTTCTTCCTTAGGTTAATATTGTCTTTAACTAAGATCTCTTGAATTTGTTTCGATGATTCAATTTCTTTTTCTATTTTTTGAATTGATGAATTAGAAGTATTTGTTTCTTCTCTTAAGTTCTTCAGTTCCTTATCATGTTCCTTAATTTTCTCTTCAATTTGTTGAAATGTAGGAGTAATATTTTTAACAAAACCAGCCATTAAGTCCCAAATAGAGTCTAAAGTCACTACTGCAGGTTTAATCAGTACAATTGGAGTTTGTGTAAGTGTAAATTGCTCACCGTCCTGAAGTCCTTCGAGGGGAGTCTTCTGTCCTTCCCCCTCAGATTGAGATGGTGTTCCCCCAGACATCTCCATGGGGGCCCTGGAAAAGTGGGCCCCAACCTCCAAGCTCTCCAGTAAATCCTTCCTTGCCTCTGGAGAGGAGAAAACCATTGAATCCGGGGTTTCCCCGCCCCTGGGAGAGCTGGTCGTCTGGGGCTGCGGGGGCGGTGCCCTAACGTCAGGGCTCAGCGTGGTATCGGGCCCAGGAGTATCCACACCGGGTTCGCCTCCCTGTGTCCTCTGCGGGCCGCCATCCGACGTCGCTGTGGCCTCTTGCATGCGCCTCAGGAGATCTTGTATGTTTCCGAGACCCGGGGCTCCAGGACGCCGCGAGGCAGAAGCGGCACTCCGGCCCCGTCTCTTCGGCATCGCGGTAAGTAAAAACCGCTAGGAAAAATCAAACGAATACGATCCTGGGACACGCAGCTCAACGCGTCCTGCTCTCAGATCGCCATCTTGGATCTCGCAGCTGGAGTTGTTTAAGTTCCAATCTATCCCCAGATAATTGAAGTCACCCATGATAACTGTGTTGCCTCCCTTGCATTCGTGTTTAATCTCATCTGTCATTTCTCCATCAGTCTCTTTGGACTGCCCTGGAGGTCGGTAGTAGATACCGATCTTCGTATCCGTTCCATTTGTTCCCGGTATTTTGGCCCATAAAGACTCTACCTGTCATTCGTTTTTGGCATGTTCTCCCTGGTAGATTCAATTCCCTCTTTTATTCAATACCCCCACCTTTTTGTCCTACTCTGTTTCTGAGGTATAGCTTGTATCCCGGTAGCAAAGTGCACAGTCGTTGTCCTCGTTCCACCATGTTTCCGTGATGCCGATGATGTCTAGATTATCTTTTTGTGCCATAGCTTCCAATTCCCCCATTTTATTCCTTAGGCTCCTTGCATTTGTGTACATACACTTAAGTTTGCGGTCTGTTACTTTCTTGCATTTCCTTCCCCCTTCTGTCTCCCTCGCTTCAGTCCCTTTTGATCTGTCGGGATTTCTATCTTGCCTAAGATCAAGTGATTCTCCCTGCAATCTTCTTGCATGGTATCCTCTGGGTACATCATTTCCCAAACCTTCGACTTTATATTTGAGCCACCACCTAACCACCTGGCACAGCTCTCCTCTTCCTGCTTCCTACTGAACTCTGCGTCATTATTCTGTATACATGGGCGCTCCTGCCCCTGAACTGTTATCCACAACACATTCGCACTCCCCGGAGCCGCTATCCATAATACATGACCACACCCCCGAGTCACTGACCTCCATATACCCGTTGGTTCAGCTGCCACAGATCCACTGCACCACAGAACTTCCATCCACCCCCCCCAAGAGCTGCTGACTTACATATACCTGCTCGTGCCGCCGCTCTAGATCCACTGACCTCCATGCACCCCCCAGAGCCGCTAACCTCCATACACCCTTGGGTTGTACTGCCGCCAATCTGCTGCATGTTGAACTGGGCGGGATCTTGAGTATCAGCACATGCTCAAGGCCTGCAGGCTCCCACCCCCTTCTGCTGCTGATATTGCAAAGCACTATGATAGGGATACCTGGCATAGTAGGGGGTCATTTCCAAAGTTGCTAACAGAAAAGTCAGTTACCCCTTTACAAACTGTGTAGATTTTTTGGTCTGGGTTAAAGTGGAAGTTAGGGATAGACTAAATAGGCTTAATCAGACCAAAGTTCAATGAGCCTGCCAGCATACTATCTCCATCAGTGGCTTGTTTGCCGGATGCTAGGAATTATTAGGAAAGGGGTACCTCCTATCCCTCCTTCCCCAAATTTTACCAGTACTTGGGCACAAGTACTGATAAAACCTGGGGAAGGAGGGATATGGGGGTAGGGAACAGGTTTATGTTGGGAGGGATTGTTTACCTAAACAGATATTGTTGACACTTCTGTTATTGTAAATGTTGTGTGGCTCTGCACTAAAAAAATATTTAATGTTAAAAAAAATTGTATTAAAACTCATGGCAAGGATGTGGACGGAGCCATCTTCCCTTAATTAGTTCACATTCTGGTCAGTGTAACAGTAACAATTTTCAGTAACATTGCAGGCAAAATAATGCTAGTGCCTATGGGATTTCAGACCCTCTCCCCCCTCCCAAGTATCATAACTCATTGGGGTTCAATTCCTCATTCTTCCCAACATGGCAAAAGCTTACTTATTTTAATTTAGTTTTCTTTATTTCATAATTTATATAGTTTATAAATAATTTTGAATAAATAACTTAGCTTTTCAGCATTTCAGCAAAATTCTCCCCTCTACCAATACATTTCACTTTGTCATTATCAAGGTCGGGGAAACGGAGTATAACTTTATCTCATTTACTATGCCCCCTTCCCACCCCCGCGGGCAGAAAAATAGCAGGAGGGGTGCCTACTCCCTCCTGCCACAGAAGGTCCACTCCTTTGTCAGGCGCTCCCCAACACAAACATTTCCTCCCCCCACTCCCTTTCCCCCGAAAAAAAGGCCTAATCCCTCCTGCTACTTGAGTTCCCGGAACAACCCCCCCCCCAATATCTTTTTAGAGAAGTTGGAGTGGGAGGGAAGCTCAGTCCGTCTTGCTCGTATATCTATGGGAGGACAGGCACAGGCCTGGCATTAGAATTGCTTCTTTGCAGGCACCGCAGGACAGCTCCCCGTGGATGGATGGTGCCGAGGACCTCCGAACTATGGTCTGGAAGATGGGGAGGAACAATGGCCAAAGGAGGCCCTCGAGTACATACGGGAATGTCTGAAGTCATGAAAAAGATTCCACCCCGAACTACCGGAGGTTTGGGGCCTGTTAACAGGCAAAGACTTGGGCCTGCGGTCCTGCACACTAGCCATGAGAGCCATCCAGAGCCTTGCCAAACAGAAGTTGTCCCTGGAAGGGCAACATGTTCAAAGTCACTTTCGAGACAAGGCACCGGACCACTGACTGATCCACAGCATCCTACATGTTGAAATAGAAAAGGCTGACACATAGTGAAGACCATCAACAGATCACACAGGGCATCTGCCATATAATCCACCCCCCCCAAATCAGAAAGTCAAGTACCCTGAGCACAACAGAGTCAGGAACATGGCAGAATGGAGCTTATAATTGTAAGCCCTGGCCACAAAGGAGAAGGCCGTCACCTCCTTGAGTCTGGCAGCTACTTAATCCAACAGGCAGTGAAGAATGAAATCCACTCTAAGGTCCTGAACATCCTGAAGGACCACCCCCCATCACTGGGGTGAGAAGTGCTTTTGGCAACCTGTGCCCCTGAGGGAAGCAAATCGCTGGCTAAAAGTGTCCACCTAGGGCAGAGCCAAGACATAGCCCTAGCACATTTTAAGGGGCCTTCAGGCTCCTTTCAAATGTCCATGAAAATCCTAACCATGTCCAGATGATCAGGACTGTGGCCTTGGATCACTCATGAGGGAACATTCCGCAGAGACAGGCAGTTCAGCCTCCAGCTGCAACACCTGGGAGGGACTCAGATATCAAATCCACCAAATTTGTGCCCCCCCACCCCCCCAAGATCCGAGACTCTGCTCGGATCTTGGTCCTGGATATCTGGGAGGATCACAACAGCTCTCATAGGATTGGTGCCCACCTGCGTAAGCAGAGGCATTGTAAGGGGCTGAAAGATGCCTATGCCATGGGAAGGAGCAACCTCCACAGCCAGTGATGACATCTGTGGAAGGGCGGATGGCATTAATTTCCAAGCCAAAGAAGACTGAAACATCTGGGACAAGTGCCGGCTCCTGCAGACCCTTCAAGGAACTCTTTGAGGACTAGAGAGATTTTTCCACCTAATCCTGCTTGCGTTTCCCTGTAGCAGCAGCTGCGAACTCCCGGGCTCCCCCCACCGTCACCATTTTTTCAGGCAAGCAGGCAGAAACAGTGGCAGGACCCCCTTCAGAGACCAAGGGTACTTAGGCCAAACAGATTTTACCCCTTTTCACACCATGGCACACGTGGAACATGGCTGCGCCTGATTGCCATCCACCACAAATAGGACATGAGTCCACCGAATCCTGCCCTGGGGAGTCATTGAAACATAGAAAAATGACGGCAGAAAAGGGCCATAGCCCATCAAGTCTGCCCACTCTATTGACCCTCCCCCTTAACCCTCTGAGAGATCGCACTCTGATGACCCATCCCCTTAACTCTACCCTCTTAGAGATCCGACATGGGCATCCCATTTATTCTTAAAATCTGGCATGCTGTTGGCCTCGATCACCTGCACTGGAAGATCATTCCAATGATTAACCACTCTTTCGGTAAAGAAATACTTCCTGGTGTTACCATGAAATTTTCCGCCTCTGATTTTCAGCGGATGCCCTCTTGTGACCGAGGGCCCTTTAAGAAAGAAAATATCATCTTCCACCTCGAGACGACCAGTGATATACTTAAATGTCTCAATCATGTCTCCCCTCTCCCTGCGTTCTTCGAGAGAGTATAGCCGCAATTTGTTCAGCCTTTCCTCGTACGAGAGATCCTTTAGCCCCGAGACCATCCTAGTGGCCATTCGCTGAACTGACTCAACTCTCAGCACATCTTTATGGTAATGTGGCCTCCAGAATTGTACACAGTACTCCAGATGAGGTCTCACCATGGTTCTGTACAATGGCATTAGGACCTCGGGCTTCTGACTAACAAAACTTCTACGGATGCAACCCAGCATTTGTCTAGCCTTGGATGAAGCCTTCTCCACTCGATTGGCTGTTTTAATGTCTTCACTAATGATCACTCCTAAATCTCATTCTGCTGAAGTTCTAGCCAAGGTCTCACCATTCAATGTGTACGTTCTGCACGGATTATTGTTGCCAAGGTGCATGACCTTGTATTTTTTAGCGTTGAAGCTCAGCTGGCAGGTCAAGGACCACTGTTCCAATAAAAGCAGGTCCTGCGTCATACTGTCGGACAAATCGCTGTTACATACAATGTTACATAGTTTGGCGTCATCGGCAAACAATGTTATTTTACCTTGAAGCTCCTGTGTCAGGTCTCCTATGAATATGTTGAAAAGGATCGGGTCCAAGACCGAGCCCTGCGGCACTCCACTGGTCACTTCTGACGTTTTAGAGAGGGTACCGTTAACCACAACTCTCTGAAGTCTACCACTTAGCCAATCATTGACCCATGCGGTTAGAGTTTCACCTAATCCCGTTGATTTCATCTTGCTCAATAACCTGCGGTGGGGGACGCTATCAAAAGCTTTACTGAAGTACAAGTACACGACGTCTAGGGACTCTCCTAAGTCCAGCTTTCTTGTTTCCAGTCAAAGAAGCTGATAAGATTGGATTGGCAGGACCTACCCTTGGTGAATCCATGTTGGTGGGGATCACGTAGATTCTCCTCGTCCAGGATCGTGTCTAATTTGCGTTTGATTAGTGTTTCCATGAGTTTACTCACTATCGATGTGAGACTCACCGGTCTGTAATTCGCAGCCTCTGCCCTGCACCCCTTTTTGTGCAGAGGAACGACGTTAGCTGTTTTCCAGTCCAAGGGGACTCTTCCTGTACTCAGGGAGAGATTGAAGAGTACGGATAACGGTTCCGCTAGGACGTCACTCAGCTCCCTGAGCACTCTGGGGTGTAGATTGTCCAGTCCCATGGCTTTGTTCACCTTGAGTCTTGTTAGTTCGTCGTAGACGTCCCTGGGTGTAAACTTGAAATTCCGAAATGGGTCTTCCGAGCTTTGCTTTGCCTGCAACTGTAGACCGGACCCCGGAGCCTCGCAGGTGGGGTCTATTGTTTCTTCGCCGTTTACTTACTGATTTTATGTAGCGGTTTGTTGCTACGTGTAGGGTAGATTTCAAGGTTGACCACATAGCTTCCACATCATCGGTCACAGCTTGGTTTTGTAGTGCCCGATGGACGAAATCTCCCATGCAATTGAAGTCAGTGCCTCGAAAGTTGAGTACTTTTGTTGTCATGCTTGATTTCCTGAGGTTGAACCATACCATGTTGTGATCGCTGGAGGCTAGCTTATCTCCTACCGATACCTCCGAGATGCTTTCTCTGTTAGTGAGTACCAGGTCCAATATCGCCTGGGCCCTAGTAGGCTCTAATACCAATTGTTTGAGTCGTGCTCCCTGCATGGAGGTTAATAGCCTTCTGTTGACGCTGGTTGTCGCTGAGAGTGAGTTCCAATCTGCATCTGGCATATTGAAGTCCCCTAGCAGTACAGTATCCCCCCATAAAGTGATATTCTCTATGTCTTTGATTAATTCTGTGTCTTTGTCTTCCAGTTGTCTTGGAGGTCTGTATATTACACCAAGATACAGGCATTTTTCGTTGCCTCTGGCCAGGTTTACCCAGAGGGATTCCCTGGTGTACTTGACATCTGTGATTCTCGTAGTTTTGATGTCATCTTTAGTGTATAGTGCTACCCCTTCCTCTAGCTTGCCCTCCCTGTCTTGACGAAGTAAGTTGTAAGCCGGTATAGCCATATCCCACCCATGAGAGCCCGTGAACCAAGTCTCGGAAATCGCCACCACATCTAGGTCAGCATTCCTTATTTCAGTCTCCAATTCCAGAATTTTGTTGCCTAAACTGTGTGCATTCACATACATAGCCTCCATACCTTGTGATTACTAGGTCCCTGTGGGGAGTTTCCCATCTGAGCTCGTGTGGCTCCTAAAGAATTGTTTGCAATATGAGTACTTACCTCGGACTCAGAAGTGAAGCTGCGACTCTTCTCCTCAGGATGGTTACTTACTGCACTGGTACCCTCCCCCAACTTACCTAGTTTAAAGCCCTACGAAGCAGGCGGGGTAGTCGATGTCCGAAGACGTTCTTACCCCTGCTGGTTAGATGGAGTTCGTCTGGTCCCTGAAGTCCCTGCAGTGCTTCTCCATGGTTCAGGAATCCGAAGTTCATCTCCCTGCACCATCCGTGTAGCGATTCGTTGGTCCTCTGGATACGCTCATCCCTGGCTCTTCCCTTGCCTCTAACTGGGAGGATCGAGGAGAAGACCACTTGGTGGGGTTTTTTTTGCAAAAATGTAGCTTGCAGAGGCTAAAAATAACTTTCAAAAAAAGATTGTGAAAATCCAAGATGGCTGCCATTAGTGCTATTTATAAAATAAATTAGCCCGGGAAAAGCACAGGAACTCACAGAAAACTGATTTTGTGATTTCAGGGTGTGGGGGGAGAGGGGCTAGGGCACACTCCCAAACCTACTAAAACACCCTTTTTAAGACTCCCAAAAATTGGTGATTCAGGCTGTCAAGCCTTATACTCACTGTGCCATGTGCTGCCTGGAACTGCATATGTAGAGAGAAACTGAAAACTGCTTACAGGGAGATCCTACGTCTCAACATGCAAGCAAACTGAACTGCTGATCTTCTGACTGCCTCTTCCCCGGCTCGACATCCATGGCTGGGGTCCTCCACCACTCTCAGACACCCTGCGGACACATCTGGCAGAGAAAACGCAGTTGACCCCAATTCTGGGAAAACCACCATGGAGACAAGAAGCCTGCACTTGACCCAGTAGTGGACAAACCTGGGGTGAGCAAGCTCCCAAAGGAATGGTCCTCTGGCCCCAATCTGAAGATCAGGCTTTCCAGAGGGTGCACTGCCCCGCAGCCACCCCCTATCCCCCATAAGCAGACAGCGTAAAATCTGTGATCTCCCGCAGTCAGAGCTGTCCTCGCAGGGAACCTCTGCAACACAAGGGCCAAAACTGCAATTGAAAGGACTGAATTTAAAGAACTAAACGTGTACAGAAAATATGCACTCCTACAGTCTGGCTTATAGGAAAGAAACTGATTTCCTGGGGGTCAGTCCTGAGGTAAGAGGGAAGGAGCTCAAGACTATGTGTTATGAGGCTTCCTACAAGCTCTTATGAGTATGGGAAAATAACCTAATAGTCCAGGAATAGAGTGGGATTGTACAAGAATCACCAAGTCCTCAGAAATGTATTGTTTACCAGAGGGAGAAACACAGACTCTCACTGAGCTATTTAATGAGAAAATATACAACTCAAAAAGTGTAGTGACTGTTCTTGCAATACGAGTACATACAGTATGCACACGTCACATCATCACAACTGAGCCGATGGTTCTTTACTCTCTGATGCTGCAGGAGTGTAGTGACTGTTCTAAATGAGTGAAGTCTTGCAATACAAGTACATATATTATTTTGTATTAAAGTTTTTGGACTGTGGAACGAATTGTCCGAGTGTCCATTATTTCCTATGGGAAAATTTGCTTTGATATACAAGTGTTTTGGATTACAAGCATGTTTTCGGTGTATTTTGTATTAAAGTTTTTGGATTGTGGAACAAATCGTCTGAGTTTCCATTATTTCCTATGGGGAAATTTGCTTTGATATATGAGTGCTTTGGATTACAAGCATGCTTCTGGAACAAATTATGCTTACAAATCAAAGTTTCACTGCATATGGCATATCTGCCGAAGCCTGAGTCATCTGCAGGAACTTGTTCTATGGCTTGGATATCTAGTAACCTCCATAACGTCGCTCTTTGCTTTCAATGCCGGCCTGCCGGCAAATCCACAAATCAGTCAGAGAGAGGTTGTGCAAACTCTATCTTGTAACTCTCTCTCTGATAATGTCCAGGACCCAGCGATCAGATGTTATCTGTTCCCAAGCCTCCAGATAGTCCTGAAAGCCGATCTTCAATCTTCAAAGGGGTGGCATAAGGGCTGGCATCATTGTGGCTTTTTGGATGGCACCTGAACCTTGGTTCCTCCAGTTCCCACAGAATGTCTGTCTGGAGACTTGAAAGGCTCTCTGGGTAGAAGCTCCTGTGAAATACTGGTGAGAGCGCCGGGAACCAAGAAAGGACCCCCTGCTCTGGCCTCTAGCTGCTCAAGGTCTGCTATCTCGCAAAGATCCTGGCTGGCGATCTTGTACACTGTAGCAAAACTATCAAATCCCTGATTGTCATACACTTATATACATTGTATCCTTCTTTATAAGTGTTCAGAAAAAAAAGTGTTGAAGAGACCAGTCTTTAGACACCAGCCACAGCTTTATCAATCACAGTACTTTTTGGGAAAGCTTCAAATAGCAGCAAAATCTTCAGCAACTGAACATATGTTTATCAAGATTGAAAAGGACTTATCTGTGCTGGTGCTGGGCAGCATTCAAATGGATTTGTGGAGGGTCTATTTTCAATTCTTGGAGGAACACGGTAATGATCTCCAGTAAAGTTGAGGACTTAAGTCAGCAAACAAAGGGATCCTTTCCCTGATCTATAGCAATACCTCCTGGTCCTCTGGATAAGAGGCTGTTTCTCCCATGAGAGAAGCCTCACTTTGGGGCAACTAAAGGGATCAAATCCAAATCTTCATTCTCCAAGTTCGAGTCCCTTTCTGATTGACCATCATAGTTCAGCATAGCCTCCGCTTTCAGGAAGGAAGCACTCCGAGTTTCCAGTGAGATCCGCGTTCTGTGGACCCGACTGGCGGATTTCTGCCTTGTGCATAAGCCTGCCAGAGGAGATTAACGAACCTTGGGGTAAAGGCCTGAGAGGGCAAATCTCCTTGTCCCTTAGGATGGAGCAAACACATTTTCTTGGGCTACGAAGCATATACGCCCTTACGATGAGCACAGCTACAGTCCCGGGGTTCCAGAAGGTGTTTCATTCCCCCTGAAGAAACCAGCCCTAGAGGCAAAGCTTGAAGCTTCCGCTCCTCCATTCTGTGTCATGTGACACTTGGCACAAGGGTGCTCTTCAGCCGCCCATCCAGTGCAAATAAGGCATGAAATAGAGATATTAGTCTGTGGACCTTATTCCTACCAATTTTGAGGCAAAACGAGGTGTTGTTAAAAAAAAGTTTGAGAACTTGGTAGGGGTGGGGGAAAATTGGGAAATCCAAGATGGCCACCACAGCAGCTTTTTGGTGAGAAAAAAAACAGCTTAAAAATGCTTCAGAGCTGACTAACAACAAAAAATAGGATTATAGATTGGGGGGGGGGGGGGGGCTTTCTGCAGAAACAGTCAAAAGCACAGGTTGTTGTTTGTTTTGTTTTTTAAACCGCCCTGATTTTCCCATAGATTGGCATAACCTGTACTCATAGACCATGTGCTGGGGAAATGGTGCTGCAGCCTACTTCAGAAACTTGAAAGGGTAGCTGGAACTGGAGGACTTCTCTGCCTCAAACCGTTGGTCAGCTGCCATGCTGAGATCTTCGAGCTGCCAGTTGGACTGAGCCCCCCCTTGGGTTGTGACGAATGCCGAAAGAAAGAGGGGGAGGCTAAACCTTAGCCGGTACCGTGAATGTACTGAAGGACATTATTGATGCCTAACAACCTGCACTCCTAACTAAGTCAAGGATTAAGTTTTGAGGGCCTGGAACCCTGAGCTCCACAAATCTTCAGCAGGCTGGCTTCACAAGTCCCTGAAGGAGTCACATGTCAGCTGCAAACTAAAGTATGCTCCTCTCCAAGAAGGCACAGCTGTTCCTTACACCATGTAAAACCCACGAACAACTGAAAAGCACCGCAAAATGTACCACGTAAAACCCATGAATAACTGAAAAGCACCGCAAAATAATAAGGAAATAAAAAGAGCAGATCAGCACAACACCTTTATGCTTGCCTGCAGAAGGAAGAACTGAAGGGGGTAGCAGAGACCGGGGAGAAAGAGGAGCTGAAAATTTGTGATTGACATAATAATAACAGTTTATATACCGCAGGACTGTGAAGTTCTATGCGGTTTACAATGGTTAAAAGATGTTACAAATTAAGTAGAATTAACAAGGTTAGAAGCTAGTTATTAATAGCGATAGAGGTCAGTTATTGTGGAGTAGAATTGTACAGGTTAGTTGCCTAAATACTTCAGGAACAGATATGTTTTTAGGTGTTTCCTAAATTCCTCATAAGTAGTAGGCCTGAGTAATTGTTCTAGATCTTTGCCCCATAATGCCGCTTGATGTGAGAGAAGATGTTGATGGTGTTTTTTACATTTACATCCTTTAACCGGTGGGGAAACAAAATTCGAGTGTGAGCTTCTCTTATATCTGTTGTTTGAGAAAGAGAAGAGGTCAGTTATATATTTAGGGGCTAAACCAAATAGTGCCTTAAAGCAAAAGCATCCGAACTTAAACTTCACACATGCCTCCTTCGGTAGCCAATGTAGAAGTCGATAGAAAGGTGTTATATGATTGAACTTCTTCAACCCCAAAATTAGCTTGACTGCCACATTTTGCACCAATTGTAATCGCCACATATTCTTCTGGGAAATTGCCAGGTAGGTGATATTGCAATAATCTAGTTGGGATTGTACTAGGATTCTAAATGATGAAACATCGAAATATGCTCTAATGGACCGAAGCTTCTACAGAATGCTCGCGAGCAGGCATGGAAAACCCTATGGCTCAGCATACCATCCCTATTGCATTGGAAAAGATGGATTATTTTACCACAACTCATCAGTAGCCCCATGTGCTAATTTCTATGTTAACTGGTTAACATACTTCAGTAAAAGAGGGCCCAAATTTCTTTGCTCACAGTATCAGAAACTTGGCAGTCATCAGATCTAAGCCATCCTGCCTAATCCAGCAGTAAGGAACAATAGAAGAATACAAAGCAAAAACCAGAGTTAATTTACCTTCAGGTTTATTTGGATCACGATTTAGAACTGCAAAACGTGGAAGTAAAATTCCTTCATCTTTCAGAATTCGATAAACTTCTCTCCTGAAAGTAATATTATGTAGTCAAGGCATCACAAATGCTCATACTTAAGAGAGAACAAGAAACAGTCCATACATTTCTCAAAAAAGGTAAACTATTAATTGCTTTTACACAAAAGGCATAAGGTGTCTATTTACTGAAGTGTGGAAGATTTTGTAGTTACCACACAACTCCCATGAAACTGGAAAATTTCTGCATTATACTGTATGTTAAAGGCAATCCCAGCATCTTTACATATAATTAAAAAAGGACACGTCATATCTATGCCTTAAACACATTGGGGACAATGTGATCATACATTAGCGAATTATGTGAAAATAAAGAGTACAAAATTATATGACAAACATTTTTGAGTTATGCAGAATTATGTAAAAGTAAATACATTTATTTTTCAAATAATAAGATTAAATAACAGTGTAGTACTTGTTTACAAACATATGCAGGCACTTTTGCAACAATTATGAGAACACATATTTCTGGAACCCAATCTCCCAGGCCACTTATGTTCTATTCCAGTGAATACAAAGGGTAAAATTTGGTCTTACCCAATTTCCTTTTCTTAAGTCTTGCTAAACCAGTACCGTATTTTCACTCATATACTGCGCACCCGTGTAAAACGCGCACACGGGTATAGCGCGCGGGAAACTGTAATTTATGTAAAGAAATTTTTATATACCGCGCACACCCATATACTGCGCATGCCGCCCCGACTCTCCTTTCGCCCGCCCCGACTCTCCTCTGGCCGCCCCGACTCTCCTTTTGCCCGCCCCAACACTCCTCTGGCCGCCCCGACTCTCCTTTCGCCCACCCCGACTCTCCTCTGGCCGCCCCGACTCTCCTTTCGCCCGCCCCGACTCTCCTCTCCCCCTTGAAGTCCTGTCCCCCCTTGAAGTCCTGTTCCCACCCTGAAAGCCTGATGCCCCCCCCCGACATCCGATTCACCCCCTCGCAGGACCGCTCGCACCCCCACCCCGAAGGACCGCTCGCACCCCCACAGCCTCCCCCCCCATCATGGAGAAGCTGCCTACCGTTGTCCTGCTGCTTCATCTGCCGGCGGTCCCGCCCCTTCTCTGAGCCCTGCTTCCTCTTCCGGTGGTCCCGCCCTTTCTCTGACGTCAGAGAAAGGGCGGGACCGCCGGAAGAGGAAGCAGCGCAGGCGCAGGGCTCAGAGAAGGGGCGGGACCGCCGGTAGAGGAAGCAGCAGGACAACAGTAGGCAGTTTCTCCATGATGGGGGGGGGGGGGTGGGAAGGCTGTGGGGGTGCGAGCGGTCCTTCGGGGTGGGGGTGCGGGTGCGAGCGCAAGCGGTCCTTCGGGGTGTGGGTGCGAGCAGTCCTGCGGGGTGAATCGGACATAGGGGGGGGGATCTATGTAAAAAAAAGTGTACAACGCGCTCACAAATATAATGCGCATGGTTATACTCGGTTTGTAAAATCATGTATAACGCACGCGTTATATGCGTGAAAATATGGTATTAGTGGGTTGTGCTCCCCAGCCAGCAGATGGAGGCAGAGAACACTGACTTTTGGTGAAATCATTTGTATAAGGATTAGTTCATACTTGAATCCTGTCCTGTCAGTACAATTCACAAAGCAGAGTGAAAATTTACCCTTAAAAAACAAATATGGGGACACAAACTATTAATAAAATCTATCCACATGGAACACTGTACACAAACTTCTCCACAGGCCTGCTGACCTCCAATATGTCATCAAGTTTTCAGCAGTTAGAGAAGCACAACACAGCAGCCTGTAATCTTCATGGGCAGGACCTTAACTGATCTAGCAGGACTCAAGGAAAGAAAATTATCAGGTAATACCAAATTTCACCTTCCTTATCATCCTGCTAGAAGAGTCCAGAGATGGCACCCTTATAAAAGATGGTCAGAAAACAGAAATGAAGCTTATCAGTACATGGAAGGCAGACAATCAGTAAATAAGCAAAGCATATGGCGGAATAAAGTGTGGATTTACACGAAAGAAGATTAGCAAAGCAATCCCACTTTATTCTGGGACCTGTGGTATGTAACAGAGCAGTCCTGGAGAATCAGGATGGGATTGATGAGCCTGCTTCCAAAACAGAGGCACCAAAAGCAGCATCTTGCTTGGCTGCAACATTGATCCTGTAAAACTTGGTGAACATATACAAAGACGACCAAGTAGCGGCCCTGCAAATCTCATCCAAAAAGATCGCAGACAACTCTGCTCAAGAGGCTCGCAGTACCTCAGTTCTGTAAGCAAGCTAAGAAGCCAATCAAGGGAGGTGGGAGGGATGTGAATATCTGCCTGCTGTCCCCAGATAACACCTGTTATGGTAAGTAACTGTGCTTTATCTTAGGACAAGCAGGCAGCATATTCTCACATGTGGGACTCCTTAGCTTACTGAAATGGGATGGAGGAAGTGTTGGCCATTAGGAAGAAAATAAATTCTGTAATACTGCTTGGTCGAAATGGCCATCTCATCTGGAATAGGATTCTAGACAGTAGTAAGATGTGAATGTGTGAACTGAGGACCAAGTAGCTGCTTTGCAAATTTCATCAATGGGAGTGGAGCTTAAGAAAGCTACTGATGCTGCCATAGCTTGGACTTTTGTGTGCTGTTACACGACCTTCGAGCTGCAGACCAACCTGAGCATAGCAAAAAGAAATACACGCTGCTAGCCATGTGGAGATAGTTCTCTTGGTTACAGGCTTGCCCAATCTGTTAGGATCAAAGGAAATAAACAATTGAGGCGAAGTCCTGTGTGGTTTAGTCCTTTGAATGTAGTAAGCCAAGACATGTTTACAGTCCAACATGTGAAGAGCTGTTTCTCCAGGATAAAAATGAGGCTTTGGGAAAAAAACTGGAAGTACAATAGATTGATTGAGGTGAACCTTCTGTGACTACTTTCAGAAGGAATTTAGGATGGGTGCAGATCAACACTTTATCCTGATGAAATACTGTGAACGGTGGGTCCAAAACCAATGCTTGGAGTTCACTCACCCAAAGGGCAGAAGTGAGAGAGATCAAGAAGACCACTTTCCAAGTGAAAAACTTAAGATGAATAGTAGCCATTGGTTCAAATTGTGGTTTCAACAAACAGGCTAGGACTACATTAAGATCCCAGTGGAAGTGGCTTGAGTGGAGGTTTGGTAATGAAAAGTCCCTTCATAAACCTGGAAACAAGAGGATGAGAGGCCAGAAAGTGATTATTGACAAGAATATGGAAAGCACTAATAGCACTGAGGTGAACTCTGACTGAAGTTGTTTTTAGCCCAGAATTGGATAAATGAAGAAGATAATCTAATACTGAAGGTAGAAAAGACGATGGGAGCATCCTGGTGATGGAGAATACACCATGCATTGAAGTTTTTATCCTTGGAAGCATGGGATCAACATTAGAGAATGACACAGGGACAAATTTTCCCCCATCCCCATGGGAACTCATTTTCATGTCTCATCAAACTCTTTTCCTGTTCCTGCCCCATTCCTGCAAGCTCTGTCTTCATATGCACAATTCTCAAACACTTTAATTCATAACCACATATCTGGAAAAATTCAACATCCTAAATGACAATCAATCAGGTTTCCGCTCCGACCACAGTACCGAAACCATCATAGCCTCTCTACTAGACAACTTACACACACTCTTTAGCCAGGGCTCCTGCGCATTGATCGTGCAACTCGACCTGAGCAGTGCTTTTGACTTAATCGACCACAACATTCTCTTAGACTGCCTTGCATTCATCGGCATCTCCGGCCAGGTCCTCAACTGGTTCCAGGGATTCCTAAGAAACAGATCATACCGAGTATTTAAGAATGACTCCTTTTCATACAGCTGGGACAACTCCTGTGGTGTTCCGCAGGGCTCCCCCCTGTCCCCTACCCTGTTTAATGTCTACCTCGCCTCCCTGGGCAATCTTCTGCATAGCCTCAAGCTCAAATTCTTCATATACGCTGATGACATCACAATAGTCATCCCGCTATCCAGTTTCACTCCAGAATTCCTCACCTCCCTTTCAAATACACTCAATCAGATAGAACTTTGGATGCAATCCTACAGACTAAAACTAAACCCCGACAAAACAAAATTTTTCCTGGCTAGCCCCAAAGACAAAATCATAGACACCACAATTCAAGTAAAAGGATCAACCTTTCCCCTCGAACAAACCCTAAAAATACTAGGAGTCACACTAGACAAACACCTAACCCTGGAGAAGCACACCGACATTACAGTTAGGAAAAGCATCTCGGTGCTCTGGAAACTACGCACCATAAAAAAATATTTCGACGACACGTCATTCCGCCTCCTAGTGCAATCCTCCATTCTCAGCATACTGGACTACTGTAATATCATTTACCTGAGCTCCACGAATAAAACTATCAGAAGACTCAGAATGATCCAGACCACCGCTGTCTGCCTTATATTCGGCCTGAAAAAATGGGAACATGTTACCCCTTTTTACCACAAACTTCATTGGCTACCATTGGAATCCAGAGTCCTATTTAAATTTGCCTGTTTCTGTTACAAAACAGTATTCGGCCTAGCCCCAAACTACATCAACCCACACTTCATCCTGAATCACAGAAACAAGAACTCCCGCAGAATCCAGCTATTTGCTTTCCCCTCCCTAAAACTCTGCCACTCCAATAAATTCTTCGGCAAAACCCTCGCCTTCCAGGCCGCCAAACTAAACCCATGGATAGCCCAATCAATCCTCGAGGCTCCAACCTACCTCAGCTTTAGAAAACTACTCAAAACACACCTCTTCCAACGCCACGACACTTAATTGTCCCCTCTCCAAAGAACCCCGCCCCACCCTCCTCTTTTATCTCGCCCCACCCCACCCCCACCCACCCCCGATCTATTCTATCCTCCCCCAATTTCATCTACTTCGTTGCCCGCATCCCTATTTAATTGAACACTTAACTCTACATATATCTGTTCAATTAATACTTAACTGCATGTAACTATGTTTAAATAATGTGTACCGCATGTAACCATGCACGTAACTATGTTTAATTAATGTAAATCTGTTCAATTAATACTTAACTGCATGTAACCATGTCTAATTAATGTGAACCGCCTAGAATTCACTGGGTATGGCGGTATACAAGAATAAAGTTATTATTATTATTATTATTAAGGCAGAGCTTACAGGAATGGGGTAGGGACAGTGACAAAACTCAAAGGGATGGGACGGGGAAATTGAGTTCCTGTGGGGACAGGGACAAATTTGTCCCTGTGTCAATCTCTAATCAACGTGATGGAGAGCGGTGGTGCCTCAATGCAAAGCGTCTAGTTGATGAAGAGCGTCGATGCTTCAAATAAGAACATCGATGCTTCAATGAAAAGTGTTGATGTTTCGATGTCGAGAATCAATTACTTGATGGAGAACATCAATGTTTACTGCTCTTCGATTGAGATCTGGAATTGGTACCCTATGGCTTCAAGGTGTCAATGCAAGCACCGGAGTTGAGTGCAGTTTAAACATGTCACCAATCTCCCTCCAGAAAAAAACTCACTGAGTTTTCTTTGAAGAATTGCACCGATACCCTTGGCTCAACAGCCAGTACCTCTGGTGCAGCAAGGTGTCAAGGGGTGGGTGTCCTTGATGAGGATGCATGCCCTTATGGAGACACAACTTGCAGAGATGGAGAGCAATGGCGTTGATGCTTGGTCTGCATCAAGGAACTCGATGCTGTAGAGGCCTGCAACAATTGCTGGGAAGAGGATGGCTTCTTAGCTGACTTCCCAAATGCTGAAATCTCATTCAATGTCAATGTCGGTCCCGAAGGCTCGGATGTTTTCCTGATGTCCATGGCTGAGCCGTACAGCTTCTCTTGTTGGATACAACAAGCCTTCAGTGAGGTGGAACAGCAAATGCCAAGTGTCAACTTAATGTTCAGGGCCCAAACAATGTGAACACCAAATATGTGGGTCAGTGATTGAAATAGGCCACTAGCACCAACAGCACTTTTTAAAATCGGTCGATGGTTGCAACATGGATTGAAAAATTGAGGCGGCAAAATTAAACTCAATGATGAGAATAGAAAAAAAAAGCTCACCGAGAAGGAACACGAAGGCTGAAAGGTCCAAGTGGAAAAAAAAGAAATATAGTAGTAGTTTATTTTTTTTTATGTTTTCAAAACAAAGATAATAAATGAGAAAAGTAACTGGGGAAAAATGGCCAAAGGCCACTCAAAGACAAAAAACTTACAGGTAAGGTGATAAGGCAACACAGACTGGACGGAGTCCAGAAAAAGTACTTTTTCGCTCAGCGGAAAATGAAGAACTAAGGAACCACAAGCTGGCATCGGGCGGGAAGGCACTCCTGAATGCACAGTGCGGGCAGTCAAAAAGTTTCTTAAAACTTAAAGTGACAGTTCACTTTTAACACTTTCCGTACCGGGTTCCGTGGATGTCACCCCACATGTGAGAATATGCTGCCTGCTTGTAGAGGATAAAACACTTCCTCCACCATAATATACCCAATAGATCCAACAAACCAGCAGCTAAAATGATTAAATCTCCAGCTCTGTGGATTCTTTTAAACACTGTGACAACATTTAATGGCAAGATGACACATTTGTTGTATTGTTCAACTAGCTTTTGCATTCCTGCAGAGTAGTTTTTTGGCTGCTCCAGAAGCCAGGTGAGCATCGCTTCCTTTACTTCATCATGCTTTCCCTTTTGTTCTCCGGGTCACAGTGATGTGCCATGTCTACTCACTGGTGACCATTCTCTCAAGAATACTCTGATCTTCTTCATACTGTCTCAGGAACTGGGTAGCAACCTCCACACGCTGTTGCTTGTATAGATCAGAAAGCTGTTTGGGAACGCATTGTGCTTAGACTTATAAGTTGAAGGCTTAGGCTTGGATTTAACCAAAGCATCCCAATGTTTCTCATGGTCAGTGAGCTTTTGGGAAGCATTTTCAATAGAATCATCAAATAGCTCATCACCCAAGCACGGAATGTTAGCCAGTCTATCCTGGAGATTGACATCCATATCAGAGATTCTGAGCCATGCATGATGTCTCATTGCCACTGACATAGCTGAGGCTTTGGAAGATAATTCAAAGGCATCATAAGCAGTTCTTGCCATGTATCTTCTAGCCAGGGCAAGGATGCGAGGGATGTGACAACAATCTTGTAATTGTTGTGAAGGAATGTATCTATCAAAAGAAGACAATGTCTTAACCAGATTCTTGACATAGCAGGAAATATAGAAATTGTAGTTTAAGACTCTTGTTAGCCAACATGGAGTTTTGGTACAGGCAATGGTCAAACTTGTCCATAGTGCGTCCTTCATGCCCTGGAAGCAGAGGCATAGACCCTGGATGGAGTAGATTTCTTCAAAGTCGACTCTACCAGCAGGGACTGATGCTGGAGTTGTGGTTTGTCAAAACCAGGAGAAGAAATGATTTTGTATAAAGAGTCCAATTTTCTGGGAGCTACAGTAATAGTGAGGGGAGAATCCCTGTTCTTATGAAGAGTCTCTTTGAGAATACCATGTAATGGAAATTGATGAAGTTCTTTAGGAGGCTCATCATAGTCCAAGGCCTCTAAACATTCAGCACTGTAGGCAGAATTAGCTTCTAATTTGACTGGGAGCTATTTGCCTAATTGCCAAATAAATTTTGTGAAAGAAAGTCTTTCAGTAGGAGACACTTAGTTCTTTGTGAAGACTTCTGAGGAGACTTCTCAGGAGTGTCATAAACCTCTGTAGTGGACTCCAAGACATTATCCGCCGAGTCAGACTGTAAGTCCGAGTCATAAAAGTCTTTTGGCGAAGGAGTGCGTCGGGATCGATAGTGACGCTAAGGTTGGTGTTGATCCGATGAAGATGTATGTTGTACTTCCTTTTACGCTTTGAAGAGGGGGAAGAAGAGTGATGTTTCCACTTCAAAGCAGCTGAAGATGAACGATGCTGACAGGACTTGGATCATCGATTAGAAAGAACTAGATCCACACCATGATGGAGAATGGACTCTGCAATGAGATGAGCTGTGTTTAAGCTTGGAACGTCAATGTTGTATCAGAAATCCAGTATCAGTACCACAGGACCTGTTGGTCTTATGCTCAGGCTGGGCTGGTACCGATGGAGTCGGTGTCGGAGTAACATGTCACTGACTTGGAAAAGCGCTTCGAGCTTTTCATGATATGAGAGCTCCGGTACCTTTGGGTGTTCTGCCGATACCATCGGTGCCGTGTCTGGTCTCTGAGAGGATGCACACCTCGATGGAGGAGAGGCCAGACGCAAGAGCGGACGTCACTTGGTCAGCATCAAGGGACTCGATGCAAGACTGACTTTCGAGACCTGTTGGGAAGTAGCGTTTTTTTGGCTGGCTTACTGGACGGAGTGATGTTTCTCGACGCAGGCTTCGAAGTAGATGCTTTCGATGTGGAAGGTTGTGCCAAACAAATTTTTTGTTGAAGCTTTTGACTCGATGGTATGTTTTTGCAGGGTAGAACACTGTGTGCAGGATTCAACCCGGTGTTCCGGGCCAAGGCTCTGTAAGCACCAACTATGGAAATCTGCCTTTGGCACCTGCAACACTTTAAAAAACCGGTTAGCAGCAGGGACATTGATGGAAAAACTGCCTCAACCAAATTGAACTCAATGGTGAGAAAAACGGAGAGGCAGGTGAAGTCCATGAAGTGAGAACAGCGAGAAAAAAAATGTCCTCTGCTTTTCTTTTTTAAGAGTTAAAACTAGAAAAGAATGAAAAAAACAAGAAGAAAAAAAGACATGAATTTGAACAATGTTCAAAAAACACAACTTAGCTCTGTGGAAAACTAAGAACTGAGGAGCTGTGAGTGGGCTTCAAGCAAGAAGGCACTTGCGCGGTGCAGGCAGTTCGCAAACTTTCTCAAGTTCTTAAAGTGGTGATGCACTTTTAAAGCTGTCCGTACAGGGGCTCTGTGGATGATGTCACCCACAAGTGAGAATATGCTGCTGCTTGTCCTGGGATAAATATTTTCCTTTTCTAAATGCATAAGAGAGGCAATAGCAGCAAGGCTAACAAGGTTCCCTGGGTATTACCAGAAGGATATATATGACATAAGACAGCACAGCAACAAACTCAGCAATTTTCAAGGGGAACACCTAGCCTTTTCAGTGATTTAATGCATCCCATGTAGCTCTTAAAGTTTGTGGACTCATTGCATAAAGTAAGATCTGCATTATTGTAGCATGAAAGAAGAAATGTTCAGATAAGACAGTGAGTGGATGACAAGTGAGAAATATGTATGTCTTTATTCAGCTAAGTCTCTGTATCTTAAAATTATAGCTCTTAACTGATTCTGGAATATGCTCTGCTTACCTGTCTTGTATTTGGTACTGCAGGTTCAAGTCATTAATTACAAAAGGATTCCTGAGTTTTGAATAGGCAACTGCTTTGTCCAATGGAAAACCTGAAGAAAAACATTTTTACAAACATAATAAATAAGTACATCTGCTATGTTAATACAAACAGGCATATGTACCTCCTTTAATTGCTCATAAACTACACTGTACTATTATTATGGGGGTGGGGTCAGGGGAGAAGCTTGGGTGGTTCTGGGGTGGAGCTTGGGTGGGGGTATTCAGTTGATATTTATTAGACTTACATAGAAACATAGAACATGACGGCAGAAAAGGGTCACGGCCCATCTAGTCTGCCCACACTAATGGCCCACTTAGGGGGTATTTGGCTTGAAGAAGTTGAGAAACTCTGGAATAGAGACAGTAACTGACAGGGTGGGATTCCAGAATGGCACACCTTTCAACTAGAAAAGATATTAGCAAGATAAGAACCTAATCTTTTTCTAGTGCAATAGGTATATCATTCTGGATAGCAGGGACATAAAAAAGCAGTCCCAGAAATCTAGGGTGAGATGTCTGCATCTGCTTGTAACACTAAGGATCCAAAGACAGTGTCCTCCCGCGCTGCCATGTCCAATCTGTAGAATGCAGAGTATATCAGGTCTCTGACCTACAAATCACCCTGGGCAAAAATCGACTGAGCTTCCATCCACGAAGAAGCCACACTTCTTGTGGAATGTGCTTTCAAGGAGACCAGGAAGTGCAATGCAATGTAGCCAACCCCCTGGAAACATACTTTAACCACAAAGTGTGTGATCTCCCATAGCCAAACACAAAAAATAAAAGTCAAAAATATTGAAAGGGGTTTTCAGAGGTGATGTACTCCCCAATCGAGCCCCAGGAACCCTCAAAAACACAATTTACAGACACCTCCCCCATTTTTCCCATAGGCTGCTAAAGCCTGCATTCACATGTGCCTGCTGGTGCTGTGAACTGCTGCAGCTGTCCCTGCAGCAAAGAAGGAGAAAGGATTTCTGCCTCAAACAAGCCTGAAAGTCTTCAGATGCTTGTAACTTCAGGCTGCCAGCCGACCCAAAAGGTGAGCTGAGATCTCAACCTCCTTACAGCTCCTTGCACAATGACAGGGAGTAAAAATTCAACCAGTCTACTGAACCAGCTCAGGACCCCACAGCCTGCGCTCAAATTCCTGCCTAAATCAGGAGCGAGCTTCGCTCCCAAATGAACAGTCCCTGAGCATCCACAACTATTAATATAGCTTTCAATCCTTAACCCTATTCCTCTGTCCTCCAACCCAGCCAGCTGATTAACTGTTCTCCTTAACAGTATCCATGACATCTTGTTTATCTGTCTTGCCTGTTTAGATTGTAAGCTCTTTCGAGCAGGGACTGTTTTCTTACTCTTTGTGACTCTGTACAGGGCTGGTAGTGCTATAGAAATAATTAACAGTAGTAGTAGGTTGGCTAAGCAGGTACTCCACAGAGACGCCTGCAACACTAGTGTCTCTTTTCTGCAAGTAGAGTTGTCCCAGTACCCCTGGGAACCTCTGAAGCACCAAAAAAAAAAAAAAACTCAAGAACTTGTACAATAAAACCTGAAAATAAAAGAAGTCCAAGCAGAACAGAAAACCACCTTATCAACTCACTTTCAGAAGGGAAAACTAGGGGAATACAGTATAGCCCACTGAAGTAGGAGGTGGAGCCAAAGAAAATGATTGACACTTTCTCCAAGATAAACTCACGGTTTGAGGGTGACCACTAGTTCAAAACTAGTGTGCCTCTTACATTAGAAAAATTTTTTAAATAGATTAAAATAAAATGTGGCAATGTTGACATGGTAAGTCCTGCGCACGAATGGCACACTGCTTTGGAAAGCTTTAAAAGCTTAGTGTAATTTTGTCTAGCCTAGGATCCATAAGATATCACCCCTGCATATCCTGCTTGTCCTCAAAGAACTGGAGGTACATTAAGAAAAATAATAATAATGAACTGAAACCCTGAAAGGAGAAATTAGGTTCTTATCTGCTAATTTTCTTTTTTTATAGACTCTCCAGACCGGTACAGTTCACTGATGGGTAATAGCTCACCATAACCAGCAGGTGGAGACTGAGACAAAACTTTTGGCTGTAGTAGTAATTAATAGCTATGCTTCCCTCTAAATAACCAGTCTGCCTAATAGCCAAGCAGAACTAAGAAGTACTAATTATAATAGTAACAACACTCTGATCAGGAGTAACAACTAACAGCAATACTGTTGGAATGTGCATAGAGAAAACCCTTTCAGCAAAGGTCTCCACAGATTGCTAGCTACGCCAGCTGAGCCAAAGCTGCTGTTCTTTTCAATCTCCCAGACCCTAGAAAAATACTAAAACCAGCAGAAAAATCCCACTCTTCATGCGAATCCGAAAAGAACAGACAGACAGGGTGGGGACTGTACCAGTCTGGAGAGTCTAAAAGAAAGAAAATTGGCAAGTATGAACCTAATTTCTCCTTCTTTAGCATCTCTCCAGACTGGTACAGTTCACTGATGGGACATACCAAAGCAGTACCCATCATGGGTGGGATCCCTTTAGGGCCACCACCAGAACACACTCACTGAACACCACATCTCAAAGTGCCTGTATGTCCACACGGTAGTGTTGCACAAAAGAATACAGAGAAGACCAAGACCGCAGCTTTACAGATATCCATTAGAGGCACAAGAGAAGACAGCCCAAGAAGCTGCCTGACCCCGAGTGGAATGAGCCTTGAGAAATTCAGAAACAGGCTTCTTCTGAAGAAGGTAAGCAGAAGCGATAGTCTCTTTAATACAGCATGCCGTCCCCCTTATGAGTACCCGCTAAGAGGACAAACAGATGATCTGACTTCCGGAACTCCTGGATTCGCTGTGCATAAGAGCAAAGGACTCAATAGATATCCAACTGCCTATGTTCCGAAGAACCCTTCTGGCTACCCAAGACAGGGAGGACCACGGAGTGGTTGACATGAAAGACGAAACCATCTTCGACAGAAAATAAGGAACAGGCCACAGCACAACCCGCTCCCTAGAAAACTCCAGGAAGGCAGGCCTACAAGTGAAAGCCTGCAACTCAGAAAAATGTCTCACAGAGGTAATGGCCACCAGAAAAGCCGCCTTGAGAGTAAGGTTCATCAACGAGCAGGATCTCAGGGGCTCAAAAGGAGGGCGCACTAGCACGGACAGGACTAGATTAAGATCCCAGGCCGGAACCAAAGGCCACACTGGAGGCCAAAGCAATTTAGCCGCCCTCAAAAAGCGAACCACGTCCAGAAAAGAAGTTAATCGCTTACTCTGCAGGAAATAGCAAAACACAGACAAAGCTGCAAATGGAACTTGGAGAAAAGACCAGGCCAGGCCCCTAGACAGACCATCCTGCAAAAACACAAAGAGGTGCGAAAGGAAACCACTCCATGCGCAGCACACCACTCTTCAAAAATACATCAAACACGTACATAAGCCCGAGAAGTGGAAAGCTTCCAGAACCCCAAGAGAGTGGAGATCACTTTATCTGAATAACCCTTCTTACCTAGGCATTCCTTCTCAAGAGCCAAGCTGTAAGACAAAAGGGACCCGGATCAAATGATGAAATGGGTCCCCGAGTCAGGTGGTCAGGCAAGAGGGGTAGCTAAAGAGGATTTGCCACAAGACGATGAACCAGATCTGCTAACCACAGGCACCTGGGCCAGTCCAAAGCCACCAGGATCACATGGCCGGTGCGCCGAGCAATGTGAAGAAGGACTTTGCCCACCATCGGTCACAGAGGAAATACATACAGGAGTTTGCCGCCGACCAAGGCTGTACCAGCACATCCAGCCCCTCGACCTGAACATCCCTGCGCTGACTGAAGAACCAGGGCGCGTTGGCGTTGATACTCTTGGTCATCAGGTTCATGACCAGTGGATCTCAAGACTGTACAATCAACTCGAAGGCTGCGGGACCAAGACACCACTCTATGGGATCTAGCACATGACAACTGAGGAAGTCCGCCTGGACATTCTCCACTCCTGCTATGTGAGAAGCAGAGTTGTCCAGAAGATGAGTGTCTGCCCAAACCATGAGCAGAACAGCCTCCTGCGCCAGACGACTCCTGGTTCCCCCTTGACGATTGACATAAGCCACCGCCGTGGCATTGTCCAAGAGAACCCTAACAGACTCGCCCATCAACAACGTCTGGAATGCTAGCAATGCCAGCCGGATGGTTCTGTTCTCCAGAACATTGATCAACCAAGACGCCTCCTCCGGAGACCAGCTGCCCTGAGCCGAGCAACCAAGATATTGAGCTCCCCAACCAAGGAGACTGGTGTCCGTGAGAAGCACTGTCCACTATGGCTGATCCAGACTTACTCCCTGCACCAGATTGGAAGACTATAGCTACCAATGGAGACTGTGACGAACTAACCCCCGAAGAGGAACGGGAGATTCCAAGTCGAGTACCTGGGGCGACCACTGCTGAAGCAGAGCATGCTGAAGCGGGCGCATGTGAGCCTGGGCCCATAGAACCATGTCCAGTAAAGTCGCCATCGACCCCAAGACCAAGAGAAAAAACTGCACTTGAGGACACCAGGAACCCATCAAAAGGCAAATTTGTGACTGCAATTTGATCACTCGGGCCTCTGGCAGGAAGACCTTCCTCAAGCTGGTGTCAAAAAGAACCCCAAGGTACTCCAGACACTGAGACGGAGCCAACCGGCTCTTGGACAGCTTGACTACCCATCTCCACAACTCAATCCGTAACTCGGGAACTCTCCTGAAAGGACTTTGCTCAGATCAACCAGTCGTCCAGATAGGGGTGAACCAGAATGTCTTCCTTGCGCAAGACCGCTGCCACCATAATCTTGGTGAATGTCCGCGGAGCTGTGGCAATACCAAAAGGAAGTGCACAAAACTGATAGTGCCATCCCAAGATTGCAAAGCGAAAGAACCGCTGATGGAGACGCAAATCAGAACATGCAAGTAGGCCTCCGTCAGATCAAGAAAGGTCAGAAATTCCCCCAGCTGAACCACCAGAATGACAGATCTCATGGTCTCCATGCGAAAAGATGGAACTCATAGAGCCCAGTTGGCCCCCTTCAGATTCATGATGGGCCGAAAAGTCCCCTATGAAGTAAATGGAATACCGGCCAGTGCCACATTCCTGCTGAGGTGCTGGCCCTACTGCTTTAAGATCTAGCAATCTTTGTAGCGTCTAACGAAAGGCCAGCTTCTTCCATGATGCCTGACGAGAAGCGAGAAAGTGATCTGGCAAGAAGTGGGAAAACTCCAGAGCATAACAGTCCCGAATCACCTCCGGGACCCACTGATCCGTTGTGATCTCGGCCCACCCATGGTAAAAATCTTGCAACCGAGCTGAAAGAAAAGGCCCTGGGGAGACCCAGAGGCAAGAAAGAAGCAGCCCCTTGGCCACAATGATATCTGCGAAAATCATGCAAATGACCCAGAGCAATGGGTCACCGTACCTTAAGAAGGATATGGCGTTACTCGAGAGAGTTCAGAGGAGAGCGACACGACTGATTAAGGGGATGGAAAGCCTTTCATACGCTGAGAGATTGGAGAAACTGGGACTCTTTTCCCTGGAGAAGAGGAGACTTAGAGGGGATATGATAGAGACTTACAAGATCATGAAGGGCATAGAGAGAGTAGAGAGGGACAGATTCTTCAAACTTTCAGAAAATAATAAAACAAGAGGGCATTCGGAAAAGTTGAAAGGGGACAGATTCAAAATGAATGCTAGGAAGTTCTTCTTTACCCAACGTGTGGTGGACACCTGGAATGCGCTTCCAGAGGACGTTATAGGGCAGAGTACAGTTTTGGGTTTAAGAAAGGATTGGACAATTTCCTGCTGGAAAAGGGGATAGAAGGGTATAGATAGAGGTTTACTACACAGGTCCTGGACCTGTTGGGCCGCCGCGTGAGCGGACTGCTGGGCGCGATGGACCTCAGGTCTGACCCAGCAGAGGCATTGCTTATGTTCTTATGTTCTATGTTCTTAATGCCACCCCACGCAGGTGGGCAGGCATGGTCTTCAGGAAGATGAGGTGTCTTACAGCAGGGCTGCCCAATTCCAGTCCTCGAGATCTACTGGCAGGCCAGGTTTTCAGGATATCCACAATGAATATGTATGAGAGAGATTTGCCTGCACTGCCTTCTTGGTATGCAATCTCTCTCATGCATGTTCATTGTGGATATCCTGAAAACATGGTCTGCCAGTAGATTTCGAGGACCGGAACTGGGCAGTCCTGCCTTAGAGTCTGTTAAGGTCTAAACTAACTTGTCCAAATCCTTACCAAACAAAAAAGACCCCCCGAAACGGAAATTTTGTCAGCTTAGCCTTAGATGACACATTCGCTGACCAAGCCTGGGGCCTCAAGGTACAACGAGCGGCCACCCCAAGAGTCATGGACTTGGCCGACGCCCGCAACAGGTCATACATGGCATCAGAGAGAAAGAAGCACCCATCTCAATTTTGGCTACTTCCTCTTCCACCAAGGACCAGTCATCAAACTCTCTGTCAAGGACATGCTTGGTCCACTGAAAACAAACCCGAGCCACCAGACTACCACACATCGCCGCCTGGACTGCTAGTGCACTGACAAAAAAATTCTGTTTAAGGAGGGACTCCAACCTACGCTCCTCAGAGTCCCTCAAAGCTGAGCTGCTCTCAACGGGCACCGTATGCCGTTTTGTAATGTCCGAGACTACCGCGTCCACCACCGGCAACTTCAAAGTATCCCTATTCCCATCAGGGATGGGATACAGGCTAGCCATAGAGCGCACAAAACAAAAGGGTGACTCTGGTGCTTTCCACTGCGCAAACACAATATCCTGATGCATAGGAAAAGAGCGGGAAGCTGAGCAGATCCCTTGAAGCAGAGGGTCCACCATACGTGGGGGCTCTTTTATGTCTTCCTCGAAAAGCAACACAGAGGAGACTTGAAGAATAAGCTCCTGAAGCTCCTCCCGCTGAAAGATGCGCATCACCGACACATCCTCACCAGCTGACGGAACCGAAAGACCATCACCAGTGATATCCACACCCCCCCGAGAAGATCCTGGAAGTCTCTCAAAAGGGTCCAGATCCTTATCCAAAGAAAACTTCTCCTCATACAATAACTCATCGTCCCAAGAGACCCTCAGCCGCTTGGATGAGAGAGGAGATGGGGACGAAACCGGCGCTGAGAGGAGCCAAACTGGAGTGGATGCAGAGGGAACCCCCCCTCCGAGACCACCAGGGCAGAAGCAGGACCCCTGGCTGCCTGATAATAAGCCTTACACAAGGCAAAAACAAAATCAGGGGGGAAAAATCCCTGGCGACCCAATTTGACTCAAGCAGAGGACCCAGCAGAAACCTTCTCCGGTCTTTCCAATACAGAGGAAAGGTCACCTGAGTCTGCAGACAAAATAGAGGTGCTTCCTAATTGGAGCAAAACCCGCCAAAAAACATGCTCCCAAGGCCTGTAACAACTGAGAAGCCTGAACCTTCCCAGCCGCTAAAACACGTAAGCCGACAGCAGCAGTAAAGGATTCCCCAGCAGCATCGGCAGTAACGGAAACCTTATTTCCCTGACAGTTGGCAGCTGAGGAAATCCCTGCATGGGCAGCCTGGGCTTCCTCACTGTCAACTGCCAGCACGCAAATTACTCACGAAGGGGAACCCTGCTCGCCATCACCTGAAGCTGAGGATTCCCCTTCGCAGCGGCCTGCACAACGCAAGCATAGGCCAGCTAAAGTTACCTATTGTCTGAAGCACATTGAGCACTTTTTCCCTTTAAAAGTGCTCATTGTGAAATACGCGACCTAGCTAAAAGAAAAGGTACCATTTAAAAATACAAGTAAACTGAATAGAGGGCCCTCTTCAGACCAGCACTGCCTCAGGATTTTTTTTTTTCCTCAGAACTGACTCTACTGGCTCTCTAAGCCATATGCCTTGCTGGTAATGATGGCAAGGCTTACACAGCTAAGGCTTACACAGCTGAGGCAACTCTAGAAAAATTTAGGGGAGGAAGGTGGGGGGGGGGAGAGACTCAACTCGTAACCCATCGAGTGTGACACTCCCGAAGTTGGATGGACCCCCGAAAGGGTCCCCCCAAGCTCAGTCTGGCACCAGATGGGGACAAGGAGCACTACACAAATTCCAACTACACTGACAAAGGAAAACTGGCATAGCTCACCGACCACCTGCTGGAGACTGAGCACAGACTATTCAAAGGGAAGCACAGCTATTAGTACTATATCCAAAAGTTTTGTTTCAGTGAACTGTACCAGTCTAAGAGATGCTAAAGAATAACTATATTTCCCTTGCAGGCCTACTATTTAAATACTTAACACAGAACTACAAAATAAAGCATGTAATGTGAATAAAAGCAGGAGTGGTTTAGCACATCCTTATTAATAGGAGCTATATTATCCTCCACTTAAATATTATACTGGGGATGATTTTCTTTTATATATTAACATAAAAAACAATTAGGTTTATTATTATATTTACCTCTGGTCATGTAAGACTACTGCAAAAGCATCCAGAAACATCCCCCTCCCCCAAACAAAAACTATTTAAGACACTATTACAAAATATTGTTCTGAATACAAGAAGTGTTCAAATTATTACCTTTGGAATGAAAAGAAATTAGGCAATCACACAAAGGCCAGTTCTCAACCAGCTCATTCAAAATAAAATCCTCTTCAAAAATAATTACTGTGATGTACTTGAACATGGAAAGACGTTCCAGAATCTCATTCATTGGTTTGGATGTTGATTTTTTGGCCATGGCACATATGCCAACCACAATCTGTCTCTCAGGAGGCTGTAATAAAATAAAGAGAGAATAACTCTAATATCCAAAAGCTAACAAGCAAAACATTCTTTCCATACTAAGCCTACCCAGGAGTAAGAAAATCTTCCCAAGTGTTATTAAAATGTCAACAGCAGCAGATTCTTCAGAAAAAGACCATACCTCCTACCTATTATGACTGAATATAACTTCTCCCAGGTTCTTTTTCAGCTTTCCATGACTTGCAAACATCCACAGGCTTTCTGCTGTCCCCAATTTAACTGGACAGTTATCTGGGACTTGGTACTGAATATCAGTAGCTTTGCCCTCAAACTGCCCCAGCACTACCCAAAATAGTACCAGGACAGTCAATTAAGACAGTGCCATTCATAACTTGAGTATGGCCCTGGTGAGCGGTACTTATCTCAAAGGCATCAAGTTACAAGCTGAGCATCTCTCCTTTAAATACATTCAGAAATATACCCTGCACAGTCCAGCATCATTCTCCCCCATCTGCAGGTCTAACGTTTAAAAAGGAGATAGAGCAGCTTTTAAACTGAGATGTGGGGAAAAGCCGCCAGTCGCCCATGAGCGGATGGTTCAATGTGAGGTATCCTTGAAGGATACTATTGAAACATGATATTTAGGGAGTCCCAATAGAGAGGTTCCAATAATGGTGAAAGAAAGCTAGGCGGGTTTAAGAGGAAGGCATAGTAAAAGACTCAGATTTTCCCTGTCTTCTCAGCAGCCTGTAGTTACAAGGGAAAAACTCAATTTGAAGTGTCTGTATACAAATGCTAGAAGCCTAAAAAATAAAATAGAAATGCTAGAAGCCAAAAAAATAAAATAGGATAGTTAGAGTATATAGCACTGAATGATGAGGACAATCAATGGGACCTGGGTACAAATTATATCACAAGGATAGAGTAGATCAAAATGGAGGGGGGGGGATATACACAATATGTTAAAGAGGGAATTGAATCAAATCAAATAAACATTCTGCAAGACATAGATAACAGTGTTGAATCCATATAGATAGAAATTCCATGTGTGAAGGGAAGGAATATAAAGGTAGGGTTATACTACCGTCTCCCGGGACAAAACGAACAGACAGATGAAGAAATGTTTTCAGAGATTAGAAAGCTGGAAAATTGGGCAACAGTATAATAATGGGTGATTTCAATTACCACTGTAATAGTTGGATAGAGCATGGTAATCACTTTACTGTAGTTCAAAAGTTAGTCTGCTCCTAGCAGATGCCTATGCATCTAAAAATACCAAAGACAACAGGAATAGAAGTAGGAGTGGAGAAAAAAAACCTCATGGGTTTTGGAATAAAACTCCACTCCTACGCTGCTGAATTATTCCCAATAAGGCACAAGGCTTAATTGGCTACTGCCACTTCAAATCTGTTCAAATAAAGCTTTTCTATGACACACACAGGCAATTGCACCAGGATAAGCACTTGAAAGGCACAATGTAGTTTAACACTGCCAAGTCAGTAATTTAAAGCAAACTTCCAGCGCTCCTGAAAACAAATGCCAACTTCCAGTGCTCCTCAGGGCTGTCGCATGGGAGTTCAACTGTCTAATACACATGACAAGGATGATTGCTGTTTCGCTTCTTGGCTGCATCAGGGGTTTTGATGTAATCCTTCTGAATTCAGAAAGGGTACTAATAATCCAATATGTTAAGAATGGCGCTGGCTAACACCAATGCTCAGAGAGCAAAGTTTGTAGAACAGGCATGGGACTGTTGGATGATCAAGGAGCAAAAGGGGTACTCAGGGAGGATAAGGCCATAGCAGAGAGATTGAATGAATTCTTTGCTTCAGTCTTTACAGAAGAAGTTTTAAGAAATCTACCTGAACCGGAAATGGTTTTCAAGGGTGATGATGCGGAGGAACTTTTAAAATTCAACAATCACATGCGCCGATATTTTTGGATCGTCTTTTGATACCATATTCTCTATTTAGGGCACTCAGATCAACACAACATTTATTAACTATTCCTTCTCTAAAAATGATAGGGACCAAGAGATCTACCATTTTCTCGGTCATAGCACCCCAGCTTTGGAACAATTTACCACTATACCTACATAATGAACCTTCCTTAGAAAAATTCAAGCGCTCCTTAAAAAGCTTTCTGTATAAGGACGCATTCAAAATATAGACAGCATAACTTACCAAGCACTAAATCTTTAGACCTTAATCAATCTTACGAGTAGGTCGCCAAATTATCCTTTATTTTCTTTTATTTTCTTCTTATGTGTTCCCACCATATGTGTTCTTCCCTAAATGTTTATTTTCTTTCTTTAAAGATTGTAGTTCATCCCCTTTGCCTTTTGTACCAGTTTGTATTAGAAAGTATATAATTTATATACAATGTCTTGTTCTGTCCTCCCCCTTTTTATTAAAAAAAAAAAAAATTGTTATACACATTGAAATATATGATATTGCGTAGATAACAAATCTTAATAAACTTGAAACTTGAATCTGGAAGATGTACTAAGCCAAACTGACAAGTTAAAAAATGATAAATCGCCTGGACCAGATAGTATACATCCCAGGGTACTAAAAGTACTCAAACATAAAATTGCTGACCTGCTGTTAATGATCTGTAACCTGTCACTAAAATCGTCTGTAGTACCTGAAGACTGGAGGGTGGCTAATGTTACGCCAATTTTTAAAAAGGGTTCCAGGGGAGATCCAGGAAATTACAAAATCGGTAAGCCTGACTTCAGTGTAGGGCAAAATGGTAGAAACAATTATTAAAAAAAAAATTGTGGAACACATAAACAAACATGATTTAATGGGAGCAAGTCAGCATGGGTTCAGCCGAGGGAGATCTTGCCTCACCAATTTGTTTGACTTCTTTGAAGGTGTTAATAAGCATGTGGATAAAGGTGAGACGGTTGATGTAGTGTATCTAGATTTTCAGAAAGCTTTTGATAAAGTTCCTCATGAGAGGCATCTGAGTAAATTAAAGAGTCATGGGATAGGTGGCAAAGTTCAGTTGTGTACAGTACTCCCCCGAAATTCATGGGAGTTCCGTTCCAGGAACCTCCGCAAATTTTGAAAAACCGCAAATACGGTTTTTAGGCAGGGGAGACAGGAGAGGGCAGCTGGAGAGGCAGGAGAGGGCAGCCGGAGGGCCGGCGAGTGAAGGAAATCACTCGCTGTATGCTCCAACTGCCTCTTCCTGTAGTAAAGCCGGGCCTCACCAATCAGGAGCTGCTTTGACACACAGCTTCTGATTGGTAAGACCTGACTTTAGTACAGGAAGAGGGTTAAATGGTCATTTTTCTCAATGGAGGAGAGTAAACAGTGAAGTGCCACAGGAGTCTATGCTGGGACCAGTGCTATTTAACTTAATTTTTAAATAATATGGAAATTGGAATGACGAGTGCGGTGATTAAATTTGCAATGACACTAAACTGTTCAAAGTTGTTAAAACGCAAGCAGATTGTGAAAAATTGCAGGCAGACCTTAGGAAACTGGAAGACTGGGAATCAATGACTTGGAAAACGGAACATCCAGTGAGATCATCAAGTTTGCAGACGACACAAAACTCTGCCGGGCAATCAGATCGCAGGAGGATAGTGAGGAACTCCAGAGCGATTTGTGTCGGTTAGAAAAATGGGCGGAGAAATGGCAGATGAAGTTCAATGTGGAGAAATGCAAGGTAATGCATTTAGACAGTAAGAATAAGGAATACGAGTACAGAATGTCAGGTGCAACTCTGGGAAAAAGTGAACAAGAAAGGGACCTGGGTGTACTGATAGATAGGACCCTGAAGCCGTCGGCACAATGCGCGGCAGCGGCAAAGAAGGCAAATAGAATATTGGGCATGATAAAGAAAGGAATCTCGAGTAGATCGGAGAAAGTTATAATGCCGCTTTATAGGGCAATGGTCAGACCCCACTTGGAATACTGCGTCCAACATTGGTCTCCCTACCTAAAGAAGGATATAAAACTGCTGGAGAGGGTGCAGAGACGAGCAACTAAACTAGTGAAGGGTATGGAGAAACTGGAATATGAGGATCGACTTAAAACACTGGGATTGTTCTCCCTTGAGAAAAGGAGACTGCGTGGGGATATGATAGAGACCTTCAAAATACTGAAAGGAATCGACAAAATAGAGCAGAGAAGATTATGTACATTGTCCAATTTGACACGGACAAGAGGACATGAAATGAAGCTAAGGGGGGACAAGTTCAGGACTAATATCAGGAAGTTCTGCTTCACACAGAGAGTGGTTGACATCTGGAATACTCTCCCAGGGGAGATTATTGCGGAATCGACAGTCCTAGGCTTCAAAAGCAAACTAGATGCATATCTCCTTGAGAGAGGCATATAAAGATATGGTTGGCTATAAAATAAGCCAGGTGTATACCTGGCAGGGCCTCCGCGTGTGCAGATCGCCGGACTTGATGGACCGAAGGTCTGATCCGGAGATGGCGCTTCTTATGTTTTTAGTGGCAGATGAAATTTAATGTGGACAAATGCAAAGTGATGCACATTGGGAAGAAAAACCCAAATCAATTACCGGATGCTGGGGTCCACCTTGGGGGTTAGCACTCAAGAAAAGGATCTGGGTGTAATCGTAGAAAATATGATGAAACCTTCCATTCAATGTGTGGCGGTGGACAAAAAACAAACAGGATGCTCAGAATTTTTTTTTTTTTAAAGGGATGGTTAACAAGACTAAGAATGTTATAATGTCCCTGTATCACTCCATGGTACGACCTTACCTGGAGTATGGCATTCAATTCTGGTCTCCTTATCTCAAGACAGATATAGCGTCACTAGAAAAGGTTCAAAGAACAGCAACCAAGATGAAAAAGAGGATGGAACTCCTCTCGTATGAGGTAAGACTATAAAGGTTAGGGCTCTTCAGCTTGGAAAAGAGAAAGCTGAGGGGAAATATGATTTAAGTCTATAAAATCCTGAGTGGAGTAGAACGGGTACAATTGGATCAATTTTTCACTCTGTCAAAAATTAAAAAGACTAGGGGGCACTCAAAGTTACATGGAAATACTTTTTAAAACCAATAAGAGGAAATATTTTTTTCACTCAGAGAATAGTTAAGCTCTGGAACACATTGACAGAGGTTGTAGTAAGAGCGGATAGCATAGCTGGTTTTAAGAAGGGTTTGAACAATTTCCTGGAGGAAAGTCCATAGTCTGTTATTGAGAAATACATGGGGGAAACCACTGCTTGCCCTGGATCGGTAGCATGGAATGTTTCTACTCTTTGGGTTTTGGCCAGGGTACTAGGACCTGGATTGGCCACCGTGAAAACAGGCTACTGGGCTTGATGGACCATTGTTCTGACCCAGTAAGGCTATTCTTATGTTCTTAGGTGGAAGGGCACATATATTAGATGGTGGCAAGTCAACATTCCAGCAGATATTTCCAAATTGTTTGTCATGAACTATCCCCCTCTGCTTAAAACTGTGCTAGCTGAATTGGAAAGAAAGGAGGAATCGAGGGTGTACTGGCTGGGCAAGGTAAAAACTCTATGAAGATGATGGTTTTGCCTAAATTCTTATATTTGTGTGCTAGTTTGCCACTCCCTGTTTTGAATACTTATTTTCATTTGAATCTCCATAAGCTTGCAATGGGCCTTTCCCTCTAACCTGGCCCACCCATTCTGATGCAGCTTCCTTTGAGTATGGCTGCTGCTGTTGCTGCAGGGCCAAAGACTGACTGCAAAGGTATACTGGGTGCAGGGGACCGGAGAGAGTGAGCTGCATCTCAGTCGTTTGGTTGAAGCCGCAGTTGCAGAACCCATGGATACTGAGGGCCGACTGTAAATAAATACCAGTAAGAAAATATCTATAACCAGGAGATTAATACTCTCCAACCCCTCAAAGGGTTGGCTCTTAATCTTTGTATTAGACTAAGGGGATTTGTGAGGTAGCAACTGCACATATAATAAGTTTTGCATATAAAAAAAACCACCTAGTGTTTTGTTTTGTTTTTTAGCTCTAAGAGAACCATTCACCTCAGTAGAGTTGGATATCATCCACTCACTTGATCAATTTATTCTGTTTTAAGCACAGAATCTCTATTACAGTTAAATTTGGATCTAGAAGCCAGCAGCTAAGTGAGCAAAGAAAATATGTTAAGGTATGCATTATAAAAAGTATTTTCAAGTAATTTTAATTATTAATATTCACAAAATGCCAAAGAAACCTGCCTGAAACTGCTATAGCTTAATAAGTAAAAGACCTGTGCTCTTCTTCCAGAAGTCATAAGTTCAAATCCCAACCAGCTCCCCAGCACATATTTTAATTGTAGCATTCTACTTTGTAGATGCTTCTTGATGATCTCACAATGAGGTCACCGTTGTGTAGCTGCAAACCTCCATTTGCAATGAAGTAGAAGCCATGCTAAGGTCTGTATCTGTTTTTTTCTGTTTTTAAGCTTTTGCAAATGAAGTTATGTATGCAATCTATATATTTTTGTCATGTGCTTTCTTTGCTTTCAAGAATGAGCTGATTGGAGCACTGTTTAGTCAGAAAAAAAGGGTAGCTTTTAGCAAGAAAACTAAAGCTATGTTTTTCCATGTGCTGTGCTTCAGTTAATGAATCTTTTCCTCTAATTAGCAAATAACATTGCTGTTTATCCACAAAAATAGGTTTTGCATGCAATATATCTGTTTTGATGTGCCCCGTTTATGTGGTAGCTTTTTAAATGTATTTTGAGCTTAATAAAGCAAAAATAAAAACCCAGAGAGCTATTTAGCAGATTGCATTAAAGACATCCAAAATGTGCTTAAGTTCTGGAAGAAGGTCCAAAGAGTGCCTAAGTTCCATCCATAGAACTCAGGTCTATGGATGTAAACTGAGGGACCGGTATGCAGACCAGATCTACAGGCAAGAGAGATCTACTGTCTACCAGGAGCCAGGATCCGGGATGCGACTACCTGCGTAGGAAAAATAATCAAGCCCCAAGACCACTACCCAATGCTCTTCATCCACGTTGGGACAAACACCACCACCAGGAACTCACCGGAGAAGATACAAGAAGTCTTTAGAGCCCTAGGAGAGAAGCTGAAGCAACTGGAAGCGCAGGTGGTCTTCTCCTCCATCCTACCAGTAAGAAACAAGGGGAGAGCCAGAGAAGAACGGATCAAGAGAACTAATGAATGGCTACGGGGATGGTGCAAAGAGATGAACTTTGGCTTCCTGGACCACAGAGAGGCACTTCAGGGACTGCAGGGACCAGATGGGCTACACCTAAACAGAAGAGGGAAGAACGTCCTGGAACGACGCCTGGCTCACTTGCTCCGGAAGGCTTTAAACTAGGTGAGCCGGGGAGGAGACCTACTCTCACACTAGTAGGGTAAGTAACTCTGAGGTTAGTAATCGCGCAAATACTAAAGGGAACAGAGGCAATACCAAAGGAAATAAAGGCATGATCGAGGAAGACAAATTATCTCGCGTCAATATAGAGAGAGGCAGAGCGAGAGACAGAGACTTAGTATCTGAGGAAGATGAATTATCTCGCATCCATATCGAGAGAGGCAGAGCAAGAGACAGAGTCTTAGTATCTGAGGTAAGTAATCAAGTCGGTAAAGTGGGGGACAGAGGGAGAGACGGAGACTCCCATCTTGAAGTCAGAGGTGAGACATCGCATGAACACTGAAGGAGACAGCGGCAATAGTAAGGGCGACAAAGGCAAGATTGAAGGGGACAAAGACAAGATTGGAGGGGACAAACTATCTCAGACAGAAAACACTCCATGCAAACAGAAAGAATGGTCAGCCATATTTGTTAATGCCCGCAGCTTAGGCAACAAAATACTGGAACTGGAAACGGAAATGAGAAACGCTGACCTTGATGTAGTGGCGATATCAGAAACATGGTTTTCGGAGTCCCACGGATGGGGATATAGTCATACCAGGATATAACTTACTCCGTCACGACAGAGAAGGCAAATCAAGAGGAGGGGCAGCTCTGTACATAAGAGATGACATCAAGGTTACTAAAATCACAGACATCAAGTATACGGGAGAATCCCTCTGGGTGAACCTTGCCAGGGGCAATAACAAATGCCTGTATCTTGATGTTGTATACAGACCACCAAAACAAAAGGAGATTGCAGACGATGAACTAATGGAAGACATCGAGACAATCACACTGCGTGGAGATACAGTGCAGATGGGAGACTTCAATATGCCCGATGTGAACTGGAACAAACCAGCGGCTACAACCAGCGGCAGCAAGAGGCTACTAGCCTCCATGTGAGGAGCATGCCTCAAGTAGATGGTTTTAGAACCCACCAGGAATCAGGCAATCCTGGGCCTGTTGCTCACCAACGGAGACAGTGTCACAGAGGTATTGGTGGGTGACACCTTGGCCTCCAGCGACCACAACATGGTGTGGTTCCACCTCAAGAAAGGTACCACTAGGTCAAATACATCGCCTAAGGTCCTAAATTTTAAAGGAACTAACTTTCAGGGCATGGGGACTATGTCTACAAAGTGCTGCAAAACCAAAGCACGATGGACAGTGTAGAGGTTCTATGGTCGGCTCTGAAATCTACCCTACAAGAAGCAACCAACATGTACATAAAAACTGTGAGCAAACGACGCAGGAAAAATAGACCTCAGTGGTTCTCCGCGGAGATCTCAGAACTAGTAAAGTTTTCGTTACCTACAAACAAATCACAACGACCGGCAGCTAAAGAAACTTATCTGGCTAAATCTAGAGAAGTTAAAAAACAAGTCAGAGGCGCCAAACTCCAGATGGAAGAAAACATAGCTAGGCAGGTAAAGAAAGGGGAGAAATCCTTTTTCAAATACGTTAACGACAGGAAGAAGAACACAAGTGGTATTGGGCGCCTAAAGAAACCTGATGGCAACTTTACAGACTCAGACGCAGACAAAGCAGAACTACTCAATAACTACTTCTGCTCAGTCTTCACCTGCGAAGCGCCAGGATATGGTCCCCAGTGAGGAGTAGTGGCTCGTGGCCAGTAGGGGGTGATGTCTATGGGACGGTAATGGAATGGACGTCAGGACATGACAGTGCAGTATTTTGTAGAGTTTTTCTACAAAGTGTCGGTTTTTCGAATGATTCTGGGTAACTCTAGTTAGATACATGCATATATGTTAGTTAAGGCCACACCCAATAGAAGCGTACGAAAAATTGGTGAATAAAAATCTGAATATGGATGTAGCCAAGGCCAGAAAAACACACTATAGATTAATATTAAGGAAAAGCATAATAATATTATTTTTATGTACTTTGCTATTAGGCTAGATCATGAAGAAAATCAGGATATACATGGACTCCATTTTGGGTTCTTTGTCTTTCTGTGTCTTCTGCTTGGTTTTACTCCATTTTGTGTTCAGCCTTTTTCCCTGTCTTTGTTCAGGTTTTGCCCGCTTCTAGCATCGTGGTTCTAATTGATACCAGATGTGCCTTAGGCTGGTTAGGAAGAGCATATCAGATTACGTATCCCAAACTGAGATATAACATGTATTAAATATGAATGACATATAATGTGTGAAGCTATGAATGTATGGATGTGGGGCCCCAAGCAAGTGCTGAATGGATGGATGAAAGAATTTGTACTTAAAATGAAATGGTTTATAAAAAGAACACTAAGGAAAAAATCCTGAACACAGCATCTGGAAATAATTAGTCAGAGACTGCTGTTCTAGTCTCATGCATAGGAAGGGGGGCATAGGAGAAGCCCATGCTTAGGACTGTGTAGGTATAACATGAAGCTGTCAGGTTTCAGGGAAGGGAGAAACAGCCCCTCCTTCTCCTTGACAGGGAGGGCTGAGAATATCTCAGCACTTAACAAATGCAGGTTCTCTTAATATACCTTTTTTGAAAAGGACAAAAAGAATATTGGATATGTAATAAAATGTTAATGTATATTCAGAAATGAATGTAAACAAAAAAATATGATTTCTGAAACTTTTAAACATGTAAAGGAATTTTCTGTCTAAATTTAAAGACCACCACCTCTGTTATTTGATTGGCCCACGACCAATAATGTCACACTGGACTAAAGGTATATAATGGGGAGCTTCAAAGTATCGGGTTGAGTTCGTTATCAGAAGGCCAGCATTTTGGCAACTATAACGACCTCCCACTAATGCAACTGGTCTTTTGAATTCCATGGTGGAAAAATAAAAGCAATAAAATTATTTGGATGAATCTTGCGTTATGCGTCATTTCCATGTTTTTGTTATTTTGCACACCTTGAGTGGAAGCTAGCAGCTTAATTGGCAACTGCAGCTTTATGAGTGCGCTGACATCCAATGCCCATGCTCACCAGCTACAGACAAAAGGGAACTCAGAGGACCCATTCCGGGACATGGAATTTACTGCATGCGACGTCTACCACGAGCTATCAAAACTAAAAGTAAACAAAGCTATGGGCCCAGATAATCTACACCCTAGAGTACTTCGAGAATTGAAAGATGTCCTGGCAGAACCATTAGCAGAGCTCTTCAATCTTTCCCTAAGCAAGGGAAGAGTGCCCCTGGACTAGAGAACTGCAAACGTTATCCCGCTCCACAAAAAGGGATGCAGGTCAGAGGCCGAAAAGCACAATTACTTACCATAACAGTTGTTATCCAGGGACAGCAGCAGTTATTCTCACAAGTGGGTGACGTCATCCGATGGAGCCTCGATGCGGACCCCTCAAAAGCAGACTTGCTTGAAGAAACTTGAAGTTTCGAGTCGCCCGCACCACGCATGCGCGAGTGCCTTCCCACCCAGCGCAGGGTGTGTCTCCTCAGTTCAGATAGCTAGCAGAGAAGCCAACCCGGGGAGGTGGGTGGGATGTGAGAATAGCTGCCTGCTGTCCCTGGATAACAACTGTTATGGTAAATAACTGTGCTTTATCCCAGGACAAGCAGGCAGGTATTCTCACAAGTGGGTGATCTCCAAGCTAACCAAAGTGGGATGGTGGGAGAGTTGGCAACTTATGAGTATAAATTTTGTAATACTGTTTGGCCAAACTGTCCATCCCGTCTGGAGAAAGTATCCAGACAATAGTGAGAAGTGAAGGTATGAACCGAGGGCCAAGTAGCAGCTCTAAAAATTTCCTCAATAGGTGTAGATCTGAGGAAAGCTACAGAAGCTGCCATTGCTCTGACCTTATGGGCTGTGACTTTACTGTGAAGGGGTAATCCAGCCTGGGCATAGCAGAAAGAGATACAAGCCGCCATCCAATTGGAGATGGTACGCTTAGAAATAGGATGTCCCAACTTGTTTGGATCAAAGGAGACAAAAAGTTGAGGAGCAGTTCTGTGTGGTTTGTTGCGTTCCAAATAGAAAGCCAAAGCACGTTTACAATCCAGAGTACGAAGAGCTGATTCTCCAGGATGAGAATGAGGCTTTGGAAAAAACACTGGAAGAACAATGGATTGGTTGAGATGAAATTCAGAGACCACTTTAGGAAGGAATTTCGGATGAGTGCAAAGAACCACCTTGTCATGATGGAACACTGTAAAAGGTGGATCCGCAACTAATGCTTGGAGCTCACTGACTCGCCTAGCGGAAGTGAGGCCAATGAAAAACACCACTTTCCAAGTGAGATACTTCAGATGAGCTTTGTCCATTGGTTCAAATGGAGGTTTCATCAGCTGAGTAAGAACAATATTGAGGTCTCAAACCACAGGAGGCGGTTTGAGAGGAGGTTTGATATTGAAAAGTCCTTTCATGAATCTGGAAACCACAGGTTAAGCAGAGAGAGGTTTCCCTTCAATAGGCTGATAGAAAGCAGCAATTGCACTAAGATGGACTCAGATTGATGTAGACTTGAGACCAGAATGAGAAAGGTGCAACAGATAGTCTAAAACTGAAGATAAGGAGGAATGCTGAGGCTCCTTATGATTAGAAAAACACCAAGTAGTAAATCTAGTCCATTTTTGGTGATAGCATTGTCTAGTAGTAGGCTTCCGTGAAGCTTCTAAAACATCCCTCACAGATTAAGAAAACTGAAGAGGAGCTACATTGAGAGGAACCAAGCTGTCAGGTGTAGAGACTGCAGGTTGGGATGAAGCAGAGATCCCTGATGCTGCGTAAGCAGAGAGGGAAAAACTGGTAGAAGGTATGGCTCCCTGCTGCTGAGTTGAAGGAGAAGGGAGTACCAGGGATGTCTGGGCCACCGAGGAGCAATCAGAATCATGGTGGCATGGTCGGTCTTCAGCTTGACCAGCGTCTTTTGAATAAGAGGGAATGGTGGAAACGCATATAGAAAGAGATTTGTCCAGTCCAGAAGAAAAGCATCTGTCTCGAGGCGATGAGGAGTGTAGATCCTGGAGCAGAACTGAGGCAGTTTGTAGTTGAGGGGGGGGCTGCAAAGAGGTCTATCTCAGGCGTTCCCCACTGAGAGAAGATGTGATGAAGGGGCGTGGAATGGAGAGTCCATTCGTGAGGCTGTAGAAGACGACTCAAGTTGTCTGCTAAGGCATTGTCCGCCCCCTGAATGTAGACAGCTTTGAGGAAGGTGTCGTGGCGAATTGCCCAATCTCAAACTTTCAGAGCTTCCTGACAGAGGGAGGCAGATCCCATGCCGCCTTGTTTGTTGACATAATACATTGCGACCTGATTGTCCGTTCGAATGAGGACTACACGGTCGTGAAGTAGATGCTGAAAAGCATTGAGAGCATTGAAAATCGCCCTGAGTTCCAGTAGATTGATGTTACACTGACGATCTGTACTTGTCCAATAGCCTTGAGTACGGAGACCATCCAGATGAGCCCCCCAAGTGTAAGTTGAAGAATCGGTCGTGAGAACCTTCTGATGGGGGGGGGGGGGGGGGCGTGTGAAAAAGTAAGCCTCGGGATAGATTGGAAGAGAGGAGTGACCTGGATGTGTTGAGTCAGAGGGTCAGAAACCTGTGTCCATTGAGATGCCAGGGTCCACTAAGGAATTCTGAGGTGAAGTCTGGCAAAAGGAGTCATGTGTACTGTGGAAGCCATGTGACCCAGAAGAACCATCATGTGTCTCGCCGAAATGGAAGGGCGAGATGACACTGCATGACAAAGCTAGAGAAGAGCGTCCAGACGTTGTGGAGGAAGGAATGCTCTGAGTTGGATCGTGTCTAGAACGGCCCCGATGAATTGAAGAGTCTGAGACGGCTGTAGATGGGATTTGGGAAAGTTGATTTCGAATCCCAGACTTTGCAGGAACCAGATAGTCTGTTGGGTCGCTACGACGATGCCTTGAGACATGGAGTCTTTGATGAGCCAGTCGTCGAAGTATGGAAATACTTGAAGACCATGGTTCCTGAGAGCAGCGGCCACCACAACCAGGCACTTGGTGAAGACTCTGGGTGAGGAGGCCAGACCGAAAGGAAGTACTCTGTATTGAAAATGTAGAGTCCCCACCCGAAATCTGAGGTACTGACGGGAGGCCGGATGGATGGGAATGTGTGTGTAGGCCTCCTTGAGATCCAAAGAGCATAACCAGTCGTTCTGCTCGAGGAGGGGATAAAGAGATGCCAGGGTCAACATGAGAAATTTTTCTCTGACTAGGAATTTGTTGAGCACCCTGAGATCAAAAACAGGCTGCAGATCGCCCGTATTCTTCGTAACAAGAAAGTACCGGGAGTAAAAACCCTTGTTCTGCTGAGCCAGAGGAACAGGCTCGATAGCTCGAAGCTGAAGAAGAGCTTGAACTTCCTGAAGAAGAAGGGCGGTCTGGGAGGGATTGGAAGGATACTCTCTTGGAGGATGTTCCAGAGGCACTTGATGGAATTGAAGAGAGTATCCCTCCCTGATGATGGAAAGGACCCAGAGGTCGATAGTAACCGTCGTCCATTGGTGGTAAAAATGATGGAGACGACCTCAGATAGGGGGAAAAACTGGAAATTGCAGAACGACTAAGGTTATGCTTCGTTCTAGATAGTCAAAAAGGCTGAGGAGCCTTAGGTACAGCAGGTGGCTGAGGCTTTTGCTGCTTCTGGGGATGCTGCCTCTTAACAGGCTGATGAGTAGAAGGAGCCTGTTTTGGAGGAAAACGCCTCTGATATATTTGAGGAGGGCGTGTAGGAAGAGCTGGCTTAGGCTTCGGCCTGAGAATGGATGCAAAAGACTTCTCATGGTCCGAGAGCTTCTTGGTGGCTGCCTCTATAGACTCGTCAAAGAGGTCATTGCCAGCGCAAGGAACATTAGCCAGCCGATCCTGTAGGTTAGGATCCATGTCGATGGTATGGAGCCAAGCCAGACGTCGCATGGCCACAGAGCAAGCAGTAGCTCGAGCAGACAGCTCAAAAGCATCATAGGAGGACTGAAGAAGTTGCAGCCGGAGTTGTGACAAGGATGCGAGGACTTCTTGGAATTCAAAGTGCATACGAGAATCCAGATAAGGCATGAACTTTGGAAGAATGGAGAGAAAGAACTCGAAATAGGTGATGAAATGAAAATTATAGTTGAGGACTCCGGAGGTCATCATGGAATTCTGGTAGATGCGATTACCAAATCTGTCCATCGTTTTACCTTCCCTTCCCGGAGGAACAGTGGCATACACCTGAGAAAGGTGAGAACATTTCAAAGAAGATTCAACTAGAAGGGATTGGTGAGACAATTGAGTGTTGTCAAACCCCTTATGATGTACTGTCCTGTATCTGGAGTCCAATTTGCCTGGAACAGCTGGAATGGAATAAGGAGTTTCCAGATAGCGGACAAAAGTTTGATCCAAAAGCTTGTGAAGAGGAAGCTTGAGGGATTCAGCCGGAGGTTGAGGCAGATGCATGATCTCGAGATACTCCTTGGAGAACTTAGATCCAGTATCAAGTTGAATATCTAAGTCAACTGCCATCTGACGCAGAAAAGATGAAAAAGACAGCTGATCTGCCAAAGCCTGGCCTCGAGAGGGACTCGAGGATGTCGAGGCAGCATGATCTAGCGAAGGAGATCTGGATGGAGAAAAAGAACCCACCAGGTCCTCGAGGTCCGGAATCAGAAGGTTCGATGTAGGCGGTGGAGAATATTGAAGAAAAGGCTGCTTGCGATGAGGCGAGGCATGCCTGGATGAATGCTTAGAAGAATGCCTCGATCTATGATGCGAGCTGTGCCTCGAAGTAGGCCTCGATAATCAAGGAGAGCGTGTCCCAGTTGAAGCCCCTAGAGAATGGATAGGGCTGGAGGCTGTGGAACGAAGCAGTGGAGGCTGAGTGGAAGAACCTCGATGCACTCGCAAAGACTCTGCTCCTTGCTTCGAGTGTGAGGGTTCCAACGGAGGCATTGGCAAAGAATCTGCTCCTTGCTGTCTATGCCTAGATGCCAGACCAGACACTCACAGAGACTCTGCTCCCTGCAAAGATTGTGCATACGACTGAGGCACAGGAGGCAGCTCGACCTCGTGGGAGACCTCGGTATGCCCAAGCTGGATTTGTGAGAGAAGCTTCGGCCCCATGGTAGTAAAGAGATGAATGAATTGCTTCTCTAACAAGGTCTGGAAAGAAGCCGACAAGGATGGATCTGCGTCTCCAACGGGGCATCCTGCACGGGCTTCGTGTTCCTTCGAGGCAGTGTGAGTGCTTGGACTTTAAGCACCACCGGAGGAATGGGCTGCTGTGCTATCTGACCTGAAGAGACAGAGGAAGGCACCGCAGGCGGCGTCAAAGACAGAGCCGGTACAAACGAGGCAGGTTTGATGAGGCTCGGAGTAGAAGCTGTGGAAGCCTGGAGAGCTTCGGATGAGGTCGAGGGCGAAGCATCCTTCGTGGACGAAAGCTCCATCGAAGACTCCATGCTGAAAAGCTGCTCCCACAGGATGCAACGACATTTGAAAGCACGAGACTTAAGTGTTGAGCAAGGCCGGCATGATTTCGGGAGATGTTGAGGCACAAGACACCGAAGACAGTGTCGATGAGGGTCCATGAGGGAAGTCGCGCGCTAGCACTTGGAACACTTTTTAAAACCGGTTGCAGGCCAGGACATAGGCCGAAAAAGCGCCACCGCAAAATCGAAGCCGTGGGGCTGTGGCCACGAGGCCTGCCCGGTCGAACAAAAGGAAGAATTTTTTTTTAAAAAAGAATAAAACAAAGAATAAAACAGCGATTCTGAGTAAAAAGAACACAAAACCGCGGACAAAAGAAGGCACAAGTGAAATCACTTCACGCAGAGTCGAAGACAGACTTCTCGGCTCCGTGGAAAAGAACTGAGGAGACACGCCCTGCGCTGGACGGGAAGGCACTCGAAACTTCGAGTTTCTTCAAGAAAGTCTGCTTGTGAGGCGTCCGCATCAAGGTTCTGTCGGATGATGTCACCCACTTGTGAGAATACCTGCCTGCTTGTCCTGGGATGAATTATAGACCGGTGAGTCTCACATCAATAGTGAGTAAACTCATGGAAACGTTGATTAAAAACAGATTGGACACGATTCTGGATGATGAAAGATTAAGGGATCCCCACCAGCATGGCTTTACGAAGGGAAAGTCTTGTCAATCCAATCTGATAAGCTTCTTTGACTGGGTAACAATAAAACTGGATGGGGGGGAGTCTCTGGACATTGTTTATTTAGACTTCAGTAAGGCTTTTGACAGTGTCCCACACCGCAGGTTATTGAACAAGATGAACTCGTTAGGACTAGGAGAAACTGACAGCATGGATAAAAGACTGGCTTAGTGGAAGACTTCAAAGGGTAATGTAAGTGGTATTCCCTCAAAAACATCAAAAGTGACCAGTGGACTGCCACAGGGCTCGGGCTTTGGGCCCAATGCTATCTGACTCAGGGACTTCAAGGCAAAATTACATTATTTGCCGATGACACTAAACTATGCAACATTGTGGGCAGGGCAACAGAACCTGACAGCGCAACCAGGCCCAATACTATGGAGCAGGACCTACTTTTACTGGAACAATGGTCCAATACTTGGCAACTGAACTTTAATGGCAAAAAATGTAAAGTAATGCATCTTGGAAGCGGAAATCCATGCAGAATATACACCTTGAACGGTGAAAACTTAACAAGAACTACTGCAGAAAGGGACTTGGAAGCACTCATCCGGGAAGATATGAAGGCTGCCAATCAGGTGGAGAAAGCTTCAGCAAAGGCTAGACAAATGCTGGGTTGCATCAGAAGGAGCTTTATCAGCCAAAAGCCTGAAGTCATACTACTGTTATACAGATCCATGGTGAGACCTCACTTCGAGAACTGTGTCCAGTTTTGGAGGCCACACTATCAAAAGGATGTGAAGAGAATGGAGTCGATCCAGAGAATGGCCACTAGAATGGTCTCAAGACTTAAAGATATCCCATATGAAGAACGTCTGACCAGATTGCGCTTATATTCTCTCGAAGAGCGCAGAGAAAGGGGAGACATGATAGAAACATTCATATACATCACGGGCCGCATTGAAGTGGAGGAAAAAATCTTTTTTCTTAAGGGTCCCACGGCGACAAGAGGGCATCCGCTAAAACTTAAAGGGGGGGAAGATTTCATAGTGACACCAGGAAATACTTCTTCACCGAAAGGGTGATTGATCGATGGAATAGTCTTCCACAACAGGTGGTCGAGGCCAGTAGTGTGCTCAAATTCAAGACGCGATGGGACAGGCAGGTGGGGTTGCTACAGAGTTTTGCTTAAAAGATGGTTTCTCAAGGGAGGGAGGGTTCTTGAGTGGGCAGACTTGCTGGGCCGCCGGCCCTTTTCTGCCATCATACTCTATATTTCTATCTAAAGCCTAAACTGTGCTCAAAAGTAGACTTCCTTACAATGCCTATAAGACCCAGTTTTACAATTGCTTTGCAGCTTGCTAGCTCATTCTGTAGCACACTGGTTAAATCTATACCCTTCTATCCTAATGTTGCTGGTTCGAATCCCAGTCACTCTGTCTGATGGAAGAGAAAAAAATAAAAGTATTAAACAGATCCAACTCGCCATTCTAATAACATAATAATAAAATATTATAACATTAAGGACATTGTTTGGACATCTAAATCTCACCTACAACCTGATTCTCTAAAGGATACCTAAAAAGTTAGACGCCTAAACAGTGCTGAACTCTACTGAGCGTGATTCTACAAAGGATGCCTAACTTAACTTTAGACGCATTTTGCAGAATCGGGGCTACAGTGTATAGGTTTTATTTTTGCTTAATCTAATATAATAAAATGCTAAGCACGCATGCGCATTCTTACCCCGTGTTCCCTGTTCCCTGATCTGTCGGGCTATGGTCGGCAGAGTGCGCATGCGTGCTAAGGCACATGAAAGGCAGTGCGGAACGGCGGCTGCCAGGAGGAGGGCTTCACGGAGCGGCGCTGGCAGTGGCTGAAGGGAGGAGGGCTTTGAAGAGAGGCGGCTGTCGGCTTCAGAAGTGCGCGTGGCGGCTGTCGGCGCCTGCAGGCCGCAGCGGCTTGAGGTGGCTGTCAGCGGAGGGCAGACGCGAAAGGAGATAAGGGGTGCTGCTGGACAGGGGAAGAGGTGCTGACGACAGGGGGGGGCAGAAAAAGGAAGGGTGGCATACTTATGGACAGGGGGAGCAGGGATGGACAGGGGAAGAGGTGATTTTGGACAGGAGTGCAGAAAAAGTAAGGGAGGCATACTGCTGGACAGGGGGAGCAGGAAAGTGGTGTTGATGGACAGGGGAAGAGGTGCTAATGGACAGGGGGGGAAGAAAAAGGAAGGGAGGCCTACTGCTGGACAGGGGGAGCAGGAAAGAGGTGATGGTGGACAGGGGGGAGGTAAAACAAAGGGAGAAGGGCTGCTGCTGAATAAGGGGAGCAGTGAAGGGGTGGTGGTGGACACAGGGGAGGTAAAAGGAAGGGAGAACGGACAGGGGGAGCAGGCAAGGGGTGGTGGTGGACAGCCAAGGAAAAAGACAGAAAGAAATAAAGAAATACAGAAAGCTGCTAAGGAGAGAGAGAAAGAAATAAAGACAGACACACACATATATTCCAGCACCCTTTAATGTAATGGGCTATAAGACTAGTAATTTATATATTTTTTTTCGCTTCATAAGACACACTTTTTTATTTCAGTGCGTCTTATGAAGCGAAGGTAACTTTTTAAAATGACCCATTAGTTGGGGGTACGCAATCTGACTGCTGCCCGCCGCTGCTCCCTGCTGCCGCGCCGCAATTCAAAGAAGGGAAGGGCCAGCGTGCAGCGATTGCACGTCGCCAGCCCACAAGCCTTCTCTCGACGTCAGAACTGAAGGACAAAGGCTAGAAGGCAGTGAGGTGGCACGAACTCGGAAAATGGGAGGGAGGTAGATCAAAGAACAAAGGCAGGAAGGCAGTGAGTGGGAGGGGGCACAAACTTGGGACATGGGAGGGAATAGAAAGGGACAATTCTTGGGCCTGAGTGAAGAAAGGAAGGAAGAAAGAAAGAAATAAAGGAAGGAAGGAAGAAAGAAAGAAAGAAAGGAAGGGAGACAGTGATCAAAATGGGTCAGTTTTGATAATTTATATCTGCTGTGTGTATATGAAAAATGAAATGAACAAACAGCCTGTCAGGGAAGGGGAGACAGGGTGTAGAGCCTGGTATATATTAGTACACAATTTGGTTCAGAATGTTTTTTTTCTGGTTTTCCTACTCTAAATCTAGGGTGCATCTTATGGTCCGGTGCGTCTTATGGAGTGAAAAATACGGTATATTTCCTAGTAGCCACAATTTTTACTGAAAAGTCCCATTTTCAAGGAACACCTTTAGCAGCTACCAAAGGGAAGATAATGGTAAGTTTCAGACCTGAGTCAAGAGGGAAGAAAGACTACCTGAACCTAATTCAAAGCATTCTACTCATGTGTAAAAAATGAAAAAAGCTCTTATTTTAAAGAAGGTAAGAGTTCATTTTAATAAAACTCCAAAATTCTATTCAATACCACTAACAGTTTAACATTTCTCTAAATGTACTCAAATTGAATATAAAAGCTGCTATAACAAACACTTCACCCAACAGGAACAAAATACGTACAGAATCATATTCTTCTTCATCATCATCATCATCATCATCATCATCATCTTCCTCCTCCTCTGCCAAGCATTCATCAGCATTTTCAAAGACTTCGCTGTGAATCTGATCCAAATTATCATCGCCTTCTCCATCTTCACATCCAACAAAGAACTTTGGGGTCTCAGACTCTGTTGAACTAATTGACATGGCTGCAGATACAGAAAAAAAAAAGTCCTACATGGCTAGCATGATATCAGAGCCAGGTGATAAGAAAATTCCAAGCAGCTTGTTACAACTTATATAGTATTTGCTGATGTGGTAAGCTGCCAAATATAGTTAGTTTCCAGAATTCTACTTATCTTCAGTGTTTTTCTGCTCCATTAGGAGAATATCACATTCTTTCCCTGATGTGCTTTTCCATCCACATATTTTGCCTAAAAAATATAAGGGAAGATTAGGTTCTTACCTTGATAATAATCTTTCTAACAGAAAGGTATACAAGACTTTAAGCAGTGGGTTATGCTCCTTTAATCAAAAGTTGTACAGAAGACTTCATCTACATTTTTTCGGCTCCATCTCCTGCATCACTGGGCTGTGATGTAGCTCCTCAGTTGTACCAAAGCAGTTGAAAACCATTATAAGCTGAGCAAAAAAAACAAACAAACAAACAAAAAAAAAAAACAGGAGGTGTACAGGGACTTCTCCGACAAAGGTATATCTGTTCTGTAATAATAATAAATGAATTTCAATAGAAACATAGCTTTAAAAAAAAAAAAAGAGGGAGCAGGTAAGGAAAAAAAATTACAAGGCTACTGCTACACAGGGGGAGTAGGAAGGTTGCTGCTGGACAGTGGGGAGGTAAAAGGAAGGAAGAAGGGCTACTGCTAGACAGAGGGAGCAGGGAAGGGGTGCTGCTGGACAGGGGGTAGGTAAAAGGAAAGGAGAAGGGCTACTGCTAGAGAGAAGCAGGCAAGGGGTGGTGGTGGACAGCCAAGGAGAGAGACAGACAGAAAGACAGACAGACACATCTATTCTAGCACCCGTTTTTATTAAAAATGTAATGAAAATTCTTAAAAAATAAATAAATAATAATGATATTAAATTGAAGGGCACATATGTGCATAAGTGTAGGTATATGTGTTTTGGGAGAAAAAAGTGCTATAAGAGCAGATTCAGAAATACGGTAATATCTCTTTGCAAGAACCTGATTTGTTTCTCTTTTTCTTTGTTGATATCAACTGTGGGAACATTTCTTTGTCTCAGAGTATTAGTGGTGTGCAAAAAGTAGAAAAACATCATTTTAATTTTCTGTTTTGTGATTACAATATGTCAAATTTGAAATGTGTATCCCGATCTGGTGTTAGACCGCGAACGTGAGCTAGGATTTAACAGAGCGAGGAAAAGTCTTTTTTTGTTTATTTTGTCTACATCACAGAGCCGGCGTAGGGTTGGAGAAGTTGTAACCTTATACTTCTACTAAGACTAAGGGTCTGTTTTACAAAGCTGCGCGGCTACAGCCCTGAAGCCCTTTAAAATAAATCTCTACGGGCTTTGGGGCCGTTACTGAGCAGCAGCCGCTAGCGTGGCTTTGTAAAACAGGCCCTAAGGGGTACTTTTATTAAGATGTGCATTTAGCACGCACTAAATCAGCACACCTTAATAAAAGGACCCCTAAATATCTTAATTAGAAATTTGGCCCGCAACTTAGCCTAAGTTTTAGATTTTGGCCCCTTATGTGATTGAGTTTGACACCCCTGCCATATATCTTCTAGCTAAGGTAAGGGTGCGAAAGATATTATGAAATTTTTGCAAATGTTGAGAAGGAATGTATCTATCAAAAGAAGGCAATTTTTGAACCAGATGCTTGATATAGCAGGAAATATAGAAATTGTAATTTAGTACTCTGCTCGCTAACATGAAATTTTGGTAAAGGCAACGTCCAAATTTGTCCATAGTGCGCCCTTCATGCCCTGGTGATACTGAGGCATAGATTTTTAATGGAGTAGATTTTTTCAATTTTGATTCCACCACTAATTACTGGTGCTGAAGCTGTGGTTTGTCAAAATCTGGTGAAGTAATTATCTTTTATAGAGAGTCCAATTTTCTAGAAGTCACTGTAATGGTAAGGAGCGTTTCCCAATTCTTGTGAAGAGTCTCTTTGAGAATGCCATGTAAAGGTAATCTGAGAAGTTCTTTAGGAGGCTCATCATAATCTAAAGCCTCCAAATATTCAGCACTTTAGGCAGAGAATCTGCTTCTAACTTGAATGGTAGCTCTTTTCCCAACTGCCTAATAAATTTAGTGAAAGAAAGTCTTTCAGAAGGAGATTTAGCCCTTGGTGGAGACTTTTCCAAGGGAGTGTCGTAAGCCTCCATTATAGACTCAGAAAAATCCTTAACTAAATCAAACTGTAAGTCAGAATCATAAAAGGGCTTTGGTGAAGGAGTGTGTCAAGAAGGATGTTTATGTGGAGTCCGGTGCCGATCCAATGACGAGGCATGACACAAAGCTCTTTTTCTCTTCGAGTGATGTTTTCTTTTGGTGGCATGTGAGGATGAACAATGCTTACAGGTCTTCGAGCGTCGAGAGGAGGAACAACAATGTCTTGATGAACTGGATCGATGCCTCGATGGAGAACTGGACCCACGATGTCTAGGCGTGGAGCGTGGATGCCATTCCAGAGAACCAGTTAAGGTACAGTACCGCTAGATCAAATAGACTTATACCGAGGCTGGGCTGGTACTGAGGGAGTCGATAATGGGGTAAGAAATTTGAAAGCATTACCCAACTCCGCTTGGAAAAGCACATCAAGCTTTTCACAAAAGGAAAGCACCGGTACTATCGGTGCCGCAACTTGCCTTGGAGAGGGTGACCTCGATGAGGATGTACACCTCGATGTTGAGGCAAGCTGTAAAAGTGGTCATTGCTGCTTTGTCGGCATCAAGGGACTCGATGCAAGAATGACCTACAATGCTGGTTGGGAAGCTGGTGGCTTCTTAGCAAGCTTACTGGATGGAACGAGGTCTCCCGACGCCAGTGTCAATGTCAAAGTCTTCAACATCAAAGGTTTCGATGTCTTCTCAGTGTCCATGCTTGTCCTGAACAATTTTCCTGTTGAAGTTTGCAGCTCTTGATGGAATGTTTATGCAGGGTAGAACACCAAGCACAGGATTCTATCCAGTGTTCAGGCCCAAGGCACTGCAAGCACCAACTGTGTAGGTAAGTGAAAGAAATTGGCCTTTGGCACCTGCATCACTTTTTGAAGCCGGACAGAAAGACCGCGTCAACCGAGTCAAACTCAATGGTTGAGAGAAAAAAACAAAGCCCTCGATGGCAAAAAGCCGCGAGGAAAAGAGAGAAAAGAAAAAAAAGACACTTTTTTTTACCTAATGAAGAACAAATATTTAAAATAAAAACCATGTGGGCGGGAAGGCAAAATGTCAAAAAACTGAACAACTTCTTAGCTCCGCGGAAAACTAAGAACTGAGGAGCCATGAGCCTACGTTGGGTGGGAACTCATGACAGTTTGTGAACTTCTCAAGTTCTTAAAGTAGCGATGCATTTTTAAACCTGTCCATACAGGCTCTGTGAATGACATCACTCACATGTGAGAATATGCTGCCTGCTTGTCCTGGGGATAATAGACTGTACTCACAGTTGTTCTGATGCAGTGTCTGCTTCAGCTGAATCAGCAGCTGTGATATGACCTCCCCCCCCCATTCCAGATGCTTGTTTCTTTGGCCAGTCAGACTAAGGTATATAGCTTGAAATCCCAGACCCCCCCACAGCATCTCATGCATCATGGGGGAGGGAATAGAATGCAGCTGGCACCTGATAGAGTCCTCAGGACTGACATGTGGTCACAAGCTTGCGCTCAAGCTCTGAGAATACCAAAAGCGAGCCTTGCTACCAGGGGAATGGACCCTGAGTTATAGAAAAAAAAGTATTAATGCAGGCCAGACAGGCAGGTTCCCTATAAAAGGGTTGCCCTACCAGCTACAGACTTCTGACCCAGAGAGCCTGTGTTTTCTCTCAGGCAGAGCTGCCCCAATAACACTTGGGACCTCTGAAGCACCAAGAAGCTTCAAAATCTAGATAAAACCCCAAAAATAATAAACCAGAAATCAGAGCAGATCAGAAAGAAACTGAGGAGCTACAGCACAGCCCAAAGGTGGAGCCGAAAAATGTAGATGTAACCTTTTACACAACTAGCGATTAAAGGAGAATAACCCACTGGTTCAAGACTCGTATACCTTTTGCACTAGAATTAAGCAATTAAATTCAAACTACAATATAGCAATGAAATTATACCACAAGAAATGAATGCTGTCTAAGGTAAATCACCATAAAAAGATTGAAGAACTGTCCTTATGTCTTCAACATGTTTCACTATTGCATTATCAAAGCAAACACAAGCAATTAATATTTCTCACGCCACAATGATACACTGAAGTTTACCACTGAGTACAGCTTTTGGTATTAAGTTTATTAACTTTGGAACATTGCTTCCTGTGTTTAGCTTTCAGTTTTCTATTATTCATAGTTTTGTCATTAGCAAGCTGCCGCCTCTTGATTTTATTTCTTACTCTTTTGAACATACTGAGGCAGACAGAGAAGGAGCTCTTGATTATATTTTCACGTCAGATTATAATACCTACTTATCCACTAAGAATATAATTTCTTAAAAAAAAAAATAGAACTCCAGATATCTTATTATAAAACTCACATTCTTAACAGAATAGACATTCTCAGCTCTAGATGATGTATTTATCAATTACCTGGTAACTATAAACTTTGTGTAAACTAATCATAGGGAAATTAAGGAAAGCAAGCTATGAGACCACTAAAAGCAGTAGCTCAGATGACCTGTGTAATGAGACTCAAATTGTGCATTACACACATGAAGAGGGTAATTTTATAAAGGAGTGTTTATTTCTAAGTACCAAGATGACACAGAATGCTACAAACCTGCTTTTGTAGGAAACTGGGCTTCTCCTTCAATGTTTTTCTTATCTGACATGCCCGTGATCTCCCTGCCAGTGTCAGACATACTAACTTATAATGGGGTTGGGTAACTAAGGAAGCAATTTCTTTTTCTGTTTACTTGCATGTGTTACCCCTGGCCAAGTTCTGGATATATGTGCATGTTCCTACTGGTCATCCTAGGCTGGGCAGAGCAGGAGCACAACTGTACTATGCACTGGTATTTTTTTTTTTTTTTTTAAAGGGAACCTTCTTTGGAGCCTTTTTTATTTTTAGCTTTTCTTTGACTATTTTCTCTGATATTCCATCTCTGTGTACTATGGAGATAGAGCTAGACCCTTCAATGCAACCTCCCCAAGCATGGAAAGTTAGACACTGCTGTGAATATTATCATCCACCTTTAACCAGAAACTGTGTGAGCTGAATATTTTGCTGGCATCATATTAAAATTTATCTATTGTATCCTATTTCCTGGGTGAATGCATATATAGTCTATCCACATGTCACCCCAAAATACAAAAGAACTCGCAAAGCTACAATCTAGATCACAAGAGCATACATCTTTTGAATCAATTCTATGAAGAATAATTATAATTATAATAAGTTTAAAAAGATTTGGGGGCCATTGTTTATTTATTCTAATGATCAGACATCTTAAACACCTCAGTATTGGAAAAGATAGAGGGAAGGTGGGAGTATGAATGATAATAATTGATAATTGTTAATTATTAGTATATGGGAGGGAGGGATGGGATTCTTTTATATTTATGTATTTGGAAGATTACAAATAAGATTGTCAAGTGATTAATTAATATATTTCTGATGGATTATTGTACACTTGTTGTAATTTTTGAAAACGAATAAAGATTTATTAAATAAAAAAAAAATTCTATGAAGAATAGGTAATCCTTTCTAAAGAAAATTAGGTACCTACTTAACAGGTCAAACATGCATCCATATTTTAGCTGTAAGCACTTACAGCAGCCAAAGAGCTGGTATAAAGGCACACACCTATATCAGGAACATGTGTGCATGGTGAAATTCATACCTAAATTTCCATTTTTGGAGTCCTGCTAGATCAGCCCAGACAAGAGTTATGACTCTGTTATACCGACAGATGGAGGTATAAAAACTGAAATATTTCAGTGATGTCACCAGTATAAAGGCATATATTCTTGAATTATCCAGTATGACACTGCGAATCAGGTCCAAGCCAGCACATACCAATTAGACCTCATTGAAACCACTGCAGCATGAGGGCAGAGTCAAGATGACAGGACTATTGTTGAATCTGGAGTTTGCTTCGTCTTTTGCCTCAGTGCTCTTATGCTGTATATTAAAAGGAAAAGGGCCATGTGGGTTGTTCCCTCTGCAATCCCTAGTGCAGCCTCAACCCAGCAAATAATGGATTGGTTCGCCATTGGAAACCCTTTACACATTGAAGTAGGAAGTTCTGCTATGGGGCTGGCTAAAGGAGAGCCTTTCTCTTTGGGACATGACAAAACTATCACCTCCGGAGCCTAATATTCCACCACACCCAGCAACCATGTTAGTATTAGATGTAAAGGTACACTGTGGAAGGCATCACATTGACGTTTTCTGAGGAAGGCATCACATTGAGCAGCAAAACACTATTGGGTGTTAACGGAGGAGCAGAGAAGAATGCTCCCATAGTGGATTACCCTTTAAATATTCTGGAAAACATTGCAAAATTTGACTTTGTGACCAGACCTACAGGAGATGTAACTGTTTTGGCGTATGAACTGTCTATGTCTGGTGAGACAGTAAAGATAGATATTTCAAGTAAAATCGAACAGGTTCAGGAGGAGCTTAAAGGTCAGACTAAGTTATCAATTGTAAAAGATCAATTACTAACTCACAGGAAGATTTGAGCAGTTATAGAATTTTAACACACAACTGAATTTATATTTATAGAATTTTTCAAGAGCCCCTGGGATACCACCTTTGGATTTCTAAGATATTTGATAAAGATTTTGCATTTTACCTCTAATGCAATTCCCCCCTTGAAACAAGATCTATTTACCAGTTTCCTCAAGAAAAACTCAAGGGGTTATGGAAGGAGAGCGTGGTCCTGATACACGATTAAATATGAATAAAATCTCAGCAATTCTGAAAGAATCTATAACAGAAAAAACACTGAAAGAGCACTTTGTTTAGATTTTAATTTTCTTGCCATGAAGCAGCTTGTTAGCATAGTCTTGTAAATGCATACATACTTTTTGTAGTGGTGTTAAGGAAGGGTGAAAAATGTTTTTCATATAGTTTCAAGTTCTCTATTAAATGTATCTGTGCTTATGTAATAAGAGTTGTCCAATAATTAATTTTGAAATGCATTACAAATAAATTTAAGAAAGAAACCACAGAAGAACATAAAAACAAACCCTCCAACTAGTGCTGCACAATTCACTGATTTGAATTGATTCAATTCACTGAATAGATACAAATTGATTCATTCTACCAAAAAAAAAAATATCGGACTCACAGATTCAGTGAGTCCTGACATACCTCTGAGTCTTCTACAGCAGCAGCAGCAATGGTGGTGGCCAACCAGCAGAGGCATTGCTCTGAAAAGGCTACTCATGACCCGCCCAGCCGGGGATTTCCCTCTGCAGTGCCACTGATGATGTGGCAGAGGGAAGCCCTGGTGGAGCAGGCCACGAGCAACCTGTTTAGAGTGCTGCCTCTGCTGCTTTAGGAGGCCCGAATGTATATCAGGTCTCACCGGGGGAGGGGGGTTGGGAAGTGCTGCACAGAGAGATAAGAGGGATGGAAGGCTGCTGCACAGGGGATAGGAAAGAGGGATGGAAGGCTTCTAGACATGAAGGGAGAAAGGAAGAATTGTTGGAGGAAAGCTGCAACAAAGAGGTAAAAAGACACAAGAGGGAGAAATGCATTGAGAAGAGAGAAATGTTGGACATAGAATGGATAGCAAGGAAAGAGAAAAAAATTTGATGCTACATGGGAATAGAGAGGTTTGACTGGGGGGAGGGAGAGAGAGATATGATAGACAGTTGGAAAGATATGGCAGAGGAAGGGAAGGTACAGATATAGAAGATAAATGGTGACCTAACAGACAGAGGAAAAGTCTTTTTTTTTTTTTACACCGCATGGGATTGGAGACACCAAAGGGAGGTGAGGTGGGTGAAGCGGTTACAAACTACACCTGCCAGGATTTAAAAAAAAAAAAATGCCCGTTTGGGAGGAAAAGCAAATTGAATTGAAAAATTGATTCAATAGACCATATCAAATAAAAAAATTTTCTCCTTAATCGGACAGCACTGCCTCCAACGCCATTTTACTATACACCAAACCACAGAGATTCCCCAGTGTTGCTATCCACCAGAGCAGACTGGTCTTGCAGAAATCAAAGAAAGAAAATTAACTTGTATGAATAACTATCTTCCTTTTCAGGGCTGTGGATAACGTAAGCCTGACCTTAAAACACTTTGAAGCATGGCAATTAGTGGGTCGACAGAAAGCTCTGCAGTGGCTGCATGTGACCGTGGCCTAGAGAACAGTATCCAGGATTGCTACAGCTAGCCTCAGACCCTGAGAGTCCAAGTTTCCAAGTTTATTATAAGATTTGATAAATCGCCTATTCCAAATTCTAAGCGATGTACAGCTAAAAATTATGTCCCCTGCACATAAGAGCCAGAAGCTTGAACATCTGCTCTTCTGTAAGAAACACAATACCCCACTTTCCTCCCCTTTTTATTAAGCCACAGTAGAGGTTTTTACAGCAGCCCGGAGCGCTAAATGCTCCGACGCTCACAGAATTCCTCTACCGCAGCTTAGTAAAAGAGGGCCTTGGTGTTTTAACTACACTCCTAGGTACTCCAAGTCCTGGCCACCTTATCTCAAAAAAGATATAGTGAAACTAGAAAAGGTTCAGAGCAACCAAGATGATAAAGGGGATGGATCTTCTCTCGTATGAGGAAAAACTAAAAAGGTTAGGGCAGCTTGGAAAAGAGATGGCTGAGAGGAGATAAGATTGAATTCTACAAAATCCTGAGTGGTGTAGAATGGGTACAAGTGGACTGATTTTTACTCCATCAAAAAATACAAAGGCTAAGGGATACTCAAAGTTACAGGGAAATAGTTTTAAAACCAATAGGAGGAAATATTTTTTCACTTGGAGAATAGTTAAGCTCTGAAACATACTGCCAGAGGATGTGGCAAGAGTGGTTAACATAGCTGGTTTTAAAAAGGGTTTGGACAAGTTCCTGGAGGAAAAGTCCATAGTCTGCTATTGAGACAGAGACATGGAGAGAAGGCACTGCTTGCCCTGGATCGGTAGCATGGAATGTTGCTACTATTTGGGATTTTCCAGGTACTAGTGACCTGGATTGGCCATCATGAAGACAGGATACTGAGCTAGATGGACCATTAGTCTGACCAAGTAAGGCTATTCTTATGAGACAGTATCAGCTGAATCTTTGTAAAGTTCACTACTCAGCAGTACAAACAGAGGTCAAGAAAATATACCCCACCTCAGAATCTACACACACCATTCCCAAAACCTCAGATGATCCCTGCACAGTGGGCCAGTTATGAAACATCCTCACTCCACTAGCATATGATACAGCATGTCTTCTAAAGCAGTGTTTTTCAACCTTTTTTTGGGCAAAGGCACACTTGTTTCATGAAAAAAATCACGAGGCACACCACCATTAGAAAATGTTAAAAAATTTAACTCTGTGCCTATATTGACTATATATAAAGTAATTCTCTTGAATAGGAATCAAATAAATACAAAGAAAGTATTTTATAATTACTTTATTATGAAATATTAAGTAAACAGAATAGTGAAAAATTATAAAATACTTTATTCAGTGCGAAACCTGGGCCTGTTTGGCTGAACACAAAGCTGATATTCTGGCTGGAATCGAAGAAAGACACACACGTAGCTCTTCGTCAACAGCTCTCAGTCTCTCTCTGTATTTGGTTTTTATAGCATACAAAAATAGACAAATATACCCTCCATCCTTTTTATTAAACCACAATAGCAGTTTTTAGCGCAGGGAGCTGCGCTGAATGTCCAGCGCTGCTCTTGACGCTCATAGGCTCCCTGCGCTAAAAACCACTATTGCGGTTTAGTAAAAGGTGACCATATTGTAAAATATAGACAGCAGATATAAATTCAGAACTGTGCATAGTAAGTGAAGGGAAGTTTTCATCTCTGGGAATTTACCCAGTTAACTATTAAGTTATTTGGGCAAATTCCTTTGAAAACTGTGGTAATACTGCCTCCACTTTGCTAAATTTAAAATAAAATCATTTTTCCTACCTTGTCTGGTGATTTCTGGTTGCACTTTCTTCTTCTGACTGTGCATCCAATCTTTCTTCCCTTCTATCAGCCTGTATGCTTTCTCTCCTCTACACCTCATTCCCTCCCCAAACTTTTTCTTCCTCTCTCCCTGACCTTTCTTTCTTTTTTTCTGTTTCTCTTCTTTCCTTCTGTTTCCCTGCCTGCCCCCTTTCTTTCTTTCTTTCTCCCTGCCGTTCCCCAAGCCACTGCCACTGCTGCTGTCATCGGGGAACAGGACCCACCAATGGATAACAGGCCCCAAAGCCGACGCCGACGCATGCTCTCCCTGACATCAATTCTGCAATCGGAGAGGAAGTTCCGCCCAGCCAGGCAGCGATTGGCTGGCCCGAACTTCCTCTCAGACTGCAGAATTGACGTCGGGGAGAAGAAGACTTATCGGCTCGATAGATTAGATCGCCAAGACAAAGTGAGTCCTGGGTGATCGACTCACTTTGCCTTGGCGAGCTACTGGTGCCCCTGCCTCGGGCCCCCTGTCAGCTCTGGGCCCCTGAATGCAGGACTGGTAGTACTGCCCTGATGGCGGCCCTGCGGCACACCAGGCAACATCTCGCGGCACACTAGTGTGCCGCAGAACAGCAGTTGAAAAACACTGTTCTAAAGAAATTATCCATCCGCAGCAACTCCCTCAAAAAATTCACCGCCCCCCTCCCCAAATACCTACTAGCTACTGCACCCAAAATAATCATCACCTGAATCACCAAATGTCTAAACAACCTTTTAAACCAAGGCCAACTCCCAGCCGAAATAGGTAAAATAGCTATCACACCCACCAAAAATCACAAAAAAAAACTGACCTATCCATCCTCTCAAACTAAAAACCCATATCAGGTATCCCTATCCTTACCAAGCTCCTAGAAACTCATGTATGTAAGCAACTCACATCCTACACGGAACAGTACTCCAACCTATATCCCTCTCTCAGTTTGGATTTCAACTGCAGCACAGCACTGAACTCCTGCTTACCACAAAAATTAAACAGATACTAAGCATAGACCAATAAGTAGTCCTCCTTCAATTCAACATCTTCATACCTTCGATTCTATAAACCACCAACTTCTCCTAACAAAACTTACTGAAATTGGAATCATAGGCACCACATACACTTAGCTGATTTAATAACTTCCTAGAAAAAAAGAGAATACCTTCAATAGAAAGTTGGAATCTTCTCCAACAGCTGGAAAACATTCTGTGGAGTACCCCAGGGTTTTCCCCTTTCCCCAATGCTGTTCATATAGTCACATTGTATTCGTCAACAATGAACGCCTGTTATTCTGCACGGACAATATTCTCCTCCTCATTCCCATTACAGACGAACAACTAGATGCATTAAAAAAAAAAAAAAAAAAAATCGATAACATTGACAAGATAACAAACTCAAACTAAATGCAACCAAAACCAAAATCCTCTGGTTCCACACCTACCTACAAACAGCTTCCAATAGCATTGTCCTGCTGTCTGGAAATAAAATACCAGTAGATATAGAAGAAACCTCCAAAGTACTGGGTGTTATACTGGACTCCACACACTCTTTCTTTCTTTCTCTCTTTCTCTCTCTCCTGCCTCCAAAGGGTGCAAAATGCTGCAATCCGCCTCCTGAAAAACCTTGACATTCGCGACCACGTTACCCCTGCATTAGCTAACCATTCAAAAACACTGCGCCTTCAAGGCCCTGATGCTCGTTTTAAAAACTTTCCACAAAACCATTTCACACTATATGACAACTAAACTACAAATCTATTTCCCAAAGCGATCACTGAGGTCCCAAGGAGAAAAATGACTGACCATACCTCCAGGCTGCTCCCTCAAAACTGAAACAGCCCGCAAACGCTCCTCCTCACATTTCATATCCAGGCTATGGCACACCATCTCCCCATCTGTTAGAACACTAGATGGACTTTGGAGCTTCAGGAAGGCTGTGAAAACCTTCTTCTTCACAAACCAAGCGCCTTAAGGACATGCACCCAGAATGCTTAATGTATATGTTTTATTCTCATGTCTATATTGTAAATTATTTTTCTTTAACCTGACAGTGATCTTAACTATCAAGGTTTGTAGACACCTATTAGCTATAAAGTCTTACTGGAACCTCAGGCCACCACTCAGAGCTCAAACTCGTTCATTGCTCTAAGCTTTACGTGGAAGCTCCTCATCGGGTCCATTTTATATTTTTATATTTTTATTTTAAGCCTCTTTATGCTTTTGTACTTTTTTAGTTTTTTTTAACCAGTTTAATAACCAAACTTAAAGCTTAAAACATTAAGCAATACTTAGCTCGATCTTATGGTCTTTGGCTAAGGGGGGACATCATACCAACATGTTTCGCTAAACAGCTTTATCAAGGTTTAACCCCTAGAATATAACAGAAGCCAAATTTACCATCTTAATAGTGACACAACTAACTATATATATCTATATTGTAAATTATGTCATCTCTGTCCTGTCTTGATTATATTGTAGATGTACCTTGTAACCCGTTTTGGGCTCCTTTTGGAAGACGAGCTAAACAACTGAGCAAATAAATAACCACTGGGGGGGGAAAAAAACCTTCTTCTCCATGGGACAGATGAGACTCATAAGACCCTACTTTCACAAACAACACTTCGCCATAAAAATGCTAATTTTGTCACAGCTTGACTACTGCAACTCACTCTATGCAGGCATCAACACAGCACTGACTCACAAACTACAACTAATCCAAAACACAGCAATCAGACTTATTTTCAAGCTAAAATAATATGACCCAATCTTCACATCTCAAACAGTTACATTGGCTACTCGTCACTACTCAAACTTAAAAATCTCCTGCATAATCTTCCACGTCATACATGAAACCTCCGCCTCGCCACTCAAACCTATTCACTTCCTCATGGTCCTCCTCAACCAGAAATCTTAGTAAGCTTCTGATGAACTACCCCACAACAAAAGATCTCTGATACAAATGAATTTTCAACACCATGTTTACATATATTGGCACAAAGACATGGAACAACCGTCCAACAACCAACAAATCTGAACAGAACTACCTCACATTCCAAAATAAACTAAAGACTTATCTCTACAACACCATATTCAACACAGAGAATGAACCCTGAGCCTACAAGACACCTTGCTACCTCAATGACACTATGCACACCATCATCCATGTGACCTTGAACTATAGGTTACCTCCTCTTCCTACCTCACAGCACCACTCCTTCAACAATACTAATTTATCTCTTTTTGTTTTGTACCATCTCTCAATCTGTATTGTAATGTATCTTCTGCAGCATCCTTATACCGTACTAAATTGTATTTCTTTAAATTGTACCGTAAGTCGTCTTGATCCTATTTAGGCATAGTGAGACTCATAAATCACAGATTAGATTAAAAATCACATAGGGCATCTGCCAGGAAGGCCACACAGATATCTTCAGGGATGGTGCCAGTTGTTGCACCCACAATAGAAGAGCTTAAGCCACATATCACCTTTACATGGAGCCAGAACCTTAGAAGAAAAGGCCTGTATTATAGAAACATGATGGCAGATAAAGGCCAAATGGCCCATCTAGTCTGCCCATCCACAACAAGCATTATAATAATAATTATTTTATTTTTATATACCGCCAAAGCCATGATAGTTCAAGGCGGTTTACAACAAGAGGTGCTGGACAATCAGCGAAGTGATACAATACAGTGAAGTGGTACAATACAAAGTCATCGTATATAACACAGTTCTTCAACCGCCGGTCCGCGGACCGGTGCCGGTCCGCAAAAAAATCTTGCCGGTCCGCGAAGGACTCGGGTCCCCGCCGCAACGAAAAGTGCCGACGTCAGCTGACTTGCAACTTCCTGTTGCCGTCGCTGTGCCGGGACTTCTGCCTTCGCCGGGACTCCTGCAGCGTATGCTTCCTGCCTTGTCTTCGCACCTCCCGACCAGCAGCGGCAGCTCTGTATGCTTTTAACTTCGGCACAGAGCTGCCTCTAAGCAGTAGTTTAGCTGGTTTCATGAGGCAGCCTCGGGGCCTTTGCTAGGCCGGTCCGCTTCGATGATGCGATGTGGGCCGGCCTAGCAAAGGCCCCGAGGCTGCCTCATGAAATCGCGCTAAACTACTGCTTAGGGGCAGCTCTGTGCCGAAGTTAAAAGCACACAGAGCTGCCGCTTGCCTAAAGACTCTTGGGCTGCTGAAGGAGGGCAAAGAGCAGCTGTCCTGGAGGTTTCCCTTCTTCTCACTTTTGGAGGTCCCTTTTTTTTTTTTTCTTCAAACGGCAACGGGCCCCAGCATGACATCAAGTAAGTTCCACTGTTCCTTGCAAGCAGTTATGCTCGGCCAAAGCTTCCCCTCTGACATGAACCACCCTCAGGGGAAAGAAAGTGACCCGCAAAGGTGAGGGGAAGGGGGGCAGATGATGGAAGTTGGGGGGGGGGGGGAAGAGAGAGAAGGGGCAGATGATGGAATGGAGGAGGGGAAGAGAGAGAAGGGGCAGATGATGGAATGGAGGAGATGAGAGAGAGAAGGAGACAGATGATGGAAGTGAGAAGAAGGGAGAGAGAGCAGAAGGCAGATGGATGTCAGTTGAGAGGGGAGAGCAGATGCTGAATGGAAGTGGGGAAATAACACATACTGGATGGAAGGAGGAGCTAAATAAAGGGGGAAGAAAATAGTAAGATAATGGAGGGGTAAGTGAAAGGGGTGACAAGCTGTGGGTAGACACAGTGAAAAGAGGGAAACAGGACTAAATAGTAAGAAAGAATTTAATTTAGATGGAGGCAGAAAATAGAGAAGGAAGACCAGAGAAGAAAAGGGAAGAGAGAACAGAGAACAATATCAGATCTGAGTGGAGGAAATGAGAAGAGAGAGATGCTAAAAACCACAGGGGGGAGGGAAGGACAGAAATGCCAGACCATGAGGGGAACAGAAGGAAGATGATGGATGCCAGACCAAATTGGGGGGGGGGGGCAGGAGAAGAGATGGCAGGGAAAGACAGACAGTGAATGGAAGGGGCAGATGCTGGACTGAAGAGACAGAGAAGGTTATCATGACGCTGTACGCCCTCACCTGGAGTACTGCGTCCAGCACTGGTCACCGTACATGAAGGAGGACACGGTACACATACAAAATGGGGGGAACACCACTAGGGGTCAGTAACCTGGAGAGAGACCTGGGGGTGATGGTAGACGCAACACTGAAGGCATCGGCTCAATGCGCCACGGCCTCAAGGAAAGCAAACAGAAGTCATCATGCCACTGTATCGTGCAATGGTGCGGCCACATCTGGAGTACTGTGTCCAGTACTGGTCGCCATACCTCAAGAAGGACATGGCGGTACTTGAGGGAGTACAAAGAAGAGCAACTAAACTGATAAAGGGAATGGAAAATCTCCCATATACCGACAGATTGAAGAAGTTGGGACTTTCCTCCCTGGAAAAGCGGAGACTTAGAGGAGACATGATAGAAACTTTCAAGATCCTGAAGGGCAAAGAAAAAGTAGACAGGGACAGATTTTTCAAATTATGGGGCACCACAAGTACAAGGGGGCACTCGGAGAAATTGAAAGGGGACAGGTTTAGAACAAACGCTAGGAAGTTCTTCTTCACTCAGAGGGTGGTGGATACATGGAACGCACTTCCAGAGGCTGTTGTAGACAAGAAAACATTAAGTGGCTTCAAAGAAGGCTTGGATAGATTCCTAGAAGAAAAAGGGATTGAGGGGTATAGATAGGTATGGACCATTAATCAGGCAATGGGCCTGATGGGCCGCCGCGGGAGCGGACCGCTGGGCAGGATAGACCTATGGTCTGTCTCAGCGGAGGCAACCTCTTATGTTCTTATGTTCTTACTACTACTCGAAAGGGTCCAGAGAAGAGCGACTAAGATGGTTAAGGTGTTGGAGGAGCTGCCATACAGCGAAAGATTAGAGAAATTTGGCTTATTCAGTTTTCTTGATAGTAGAGGGGATATATGTGAAGGGGAGGGAGACAGGGGGTTTGTTGATCCTTGCTCTGTATTATTTGTATTTATAAAATGACAATTGTATAGAATATTGTTTCTTTTTATACTTTAATAAAATATGTACAATATAAAATCATAACTATTTGAGGCTTGTGCGGATGGGATCAGATGGTTTGTGGGACCGGGCTCGCGGGAACGGGGCGGCGATGGTTTTTAAAAAAAAATTTCAGTCTTAGTAGTTTGCCGGTCCACGAAATAATTATTTTATTTCCGCCGGTCCACAGGTGTAAAAAGGTTGAAGAACACTGGTATATAAGGTACAGGTTGGGAGTAGCGATACATTATAAGATTATTAGGTTACAATCGATTGAACAAATTTGTTTTTATTGCTTTTCTAAAATTGAAGTAGGATGAGGAATGCATGATAATGTTACCCAGCCAGTCGTTCCATTTACCTGCCTGGGAGGCAAGAGTTCTGTCCAGGAATCTTTTGTAGCGGCAGTCCTTTAAAGTTGGAAAGATGAACATATGAATTCTACGTGTGGGCCTAATAGGACTGTCCAGATTAAATTGAGAAACCAGGTACATAGGGGCCAGGTCAAAAATTGATTTATAACAAAGGCAAAAAAATTTAAACAAAACTCGTGCTTTCAGGGGCAGCCAGTGAAGTTTTTGGTAGTAGGGACTAATGTGTTCCCATTATCTCTTTAATTCAGTGTATAAGATCTACTTCAGATATGGGATTATGCATAGTCACTTTCTGCTTCATCACAGTCCACAATTTTCAGTGATGTTGCCCGGCCTAGGTTCTATCATATGTATTTGTTCATGAGCCAGTCAGCCTTAACAGCTTTTGTTCCATGGCATATTGCACCATCCTGTTGGAAATGGGTTATGTTTTAAATTAGCATAAAGCTTGGCAGTTTCTTCTGTTGCTTGGTTTCTTCAGTGGACTATCTGTAATTCTGGCTCCAACAACACTCAGTGATGCTCTTGGGGAACATTTAGCAGCCTTTAACCCTTTATTTGGCATTGTTGTTCAGAAGCAACATGTGTTTCTATGGCTCTTATGGGAAATCTGCATCTACAAATGTCCGTTACGTTGCACTGTTGCTCTTGTTCAACATCAAGTTACATAAAGCAGCCATTTTCACCATCTGACACTTAAAGGATTAAGATCGCATTATCCATGCATACAACTGTAGCTCTTGGTCAACCCAAGCAGATCTGAAACTGTTCAAGCTTTCTATTTTGTCCAACTGTTGCAATGACAGCTGAATGAGCAACTTTCAGCTTCTTTGTAATTCCTTTTATTGGTATCTTTTCTTTCTATAGAGTTAAAATCTGTGCACATTTCTCTGGGGTAAGCTCTTACCTACATACTATGCTGATGTATGTAAGCAAACCTAAACCAAATCAAGCCAAAGACACCAAATATATATAATATCTTATAAGAAGAAACTGATGCCTTAGATTTTCATAATGGTAACATTTGTTTCTTTAACACAGAAACATGATGGCAAATAAAGGTCAAATGTCCCATCCAGTCTGCCATCCGCAGCATCCACTATCTCCACCTCTCCCTAAGAGATCCCACATGCCTGTCCCACACTTTTTTGAATTCAGTCTTTGTCTCCACCACCAATACTGGGAGACTATTCCACGTATCTACCACCCTTTCTGTAAAAAAATAATTTCCTTAGATTACTCCTGAACCTATCATCTCTTAACTTCATCCTATGCCATCCTTCCGGAATTTTCCTTCATTTGAAAGACTCCCCTCCTGTACATTAATACTACGGAGATATTTAAAAACATCTCTATCATATCCCCCTCTCCAATCTTTTTTCCAGAGTATACATATCAAGGTCTCTAAGCCTGTCCCCATATGATTTATGACAAAGATCACTAACCAATTTTGTAGCAGCCCTCTAGACCAACTCCATCCTATTTATATCTTTTTGAAGGTGCAGTCTCTAGACCTGCATGCCGTATTTCAAATGGGACCTCACCAGAGACTTATACAACGGCATCAACCACCTCCGTTTCCTACTACCATTCCTTTCCTTATGCACCCAAGCAACCTCCTGATTTTGACTGTTGCTTTTTCTACCTGTTTTGCAACCTGAGATCATCTAACAAAATCATCCCCAAGTGCCACTCTTATTTCAAACACAGAAGTATTTCACCTTCTGTACTATATTATTTGCTTATATTTCTGCAGCCTAAGTGCATGGCCCTGCATTTTTTTGCATTAAATCTTAGTTGCCATGAGATTTCCATTCTTCAAGCTTCATTAGATCCCACCTCATGTTATCTACACCACAGTTCTTCAACCGCCGGTCCGCGGACCGGTGCCGGTCCGCAAAAAAATCTTGCCGGTCCGCGAAGGATTCGGTCCCCGCCGCAACGAAAGGCCGGCGTCAGCTGACTTGCAACTTCCTGTTGCAGTCGCGGTGCCAGGACTCCTGCCTTCGCCGGGACTCCTGCCTTCCACCGCGTTTGCCTCCTGCCTTGTCTCCGCACCTCCAGACCAGCAGCGGCAGCTCTGTATATTTTTAACTTCGGCACAGAGCTGCCCCTAATCAATAGTTTAGCGCGGTTTCATGAGGCAGCTTCGGGGCCTTTGCTAGGCCGGCCCGCTTCGATGATGTGATGTGGGCCGGCCTAGCAAAGGCCCCGAAGCTGCCTCATGAAACCGCGCTAAACTATTGATTAGGGGCAGCTCTGTGCCGAAGTTAAAAATATACAGAGCTGCCGCTGCTGGTCTGGATTCTTGGCCCACTGAAGGAGGGCAAAGAGCAGCTGTCCTGAAGGTTTCCCTTCCTCTCGCCTTTGCAGGTCCCTTTTTTCCACCTTTTTTTTTTTTTTCTTCTTCAAACGGCAACGGGCCCCAGCATCGACATCAATCAAGTAAGTTCCACTGTTCCTTGCAAGCGGTTCTGCTCGGCCAAAGCTTCCCCTCTGACATGAGCCACCTCAGGGGAAAGAAAGTGACCCGCAAAGGTGAGGGGAAGGGGGCAGATAATGGAAGTTGGAGGGGGGGAGAGAAGGAGCAGATGATGGAATGGAGGAGATGAGAGAGAGAAGGGGACAGATGATGGAAGTGAGAAGAAGGGAGAGAGAGCAGAAGGCAGATGGATGTCAGTTGAGAGGGGAGAGCAGATGCTGAATGGAAGTGGGGAAAGAACACATACTGGATGGAAGGAGATAAATAAAGGGGGAAGAAAATAGTAAGATAATGGAGAGGTGAGGGAAAGGGGTGACAAGCTGTGGGTAGACACAGTGAAAAGAGGGAAACAGGACTAAATAGTAAGAAAGAATTTAATTTAGATGGAGGCAGAAAATAGAGAAGGAAGACCAGAGAAGAAAAGGGAAGAGAGAGCAGAGAACAATATCAGATCTGAGTGGAGGAAATGAGAAGAGAGATTCTAAAAACCACAGGGGGGAGGGAAGGACAGAGATGCCAGACCATGAGGGGAACAGAAGGAAGATGATGGATGCCAGACCAAATTGGGGGGGGGGGGGGGGGGGCGGCAGGAGGATAGATGGAAGGGGCAGATGCTGGACTGAAGAGACAGAGAAGGTTATCATGCCGCTGTACCGGGCCATGGTACGCCCTCATCTGGAGTACTGTGTCCAGCACTGGTCACCGTACATGAAGAAGGACACGGTACTACTCGAAAGGGTCCAGAGAAGAGCGACTAAGATGGTTAAGGGGTTGGAGGAGCTGCCGTACAGCGAAAGATTAGAGAAACTGGGCCTCTTCTCCCTCGAACAGAGGAGATTAAGACGGGACATGATCGAAACATTCAAGATACTGAAGGGAATAGACTTAGTAGATAAAAACACTATTCACCCTCTCCAAGGTAGGGAGAACGAGAGGGCACTCTCTAAAGTTGAAAGGGGGTAGATTCTGTACAAACGTAAGGAAGTTCTTCTTCACCCAGAGAGTGGTAGAAAGCTGGAACGCTCTTCCAGAGGCTGTTATAGGGGAAAACACCCTCCAAGGATTCAAGACAAAGATAGATAAGTTCCTGCTGAACAAGAACGCGCGCTGGTAGGGCTAGTCTCAGTTAGGGTGCTGGTCTTAGACCAGAGGGCCGCCGCGTGAGCAGACTGCTGGGCATGATGGACCACTGGTCTGACCCAGCAGTGGCAATTCTTATGTTCTTAGGGCAGACGCTGGATGGAAGAGAGTGAAAAGGCAATGAAAGCAGAAACCAGAGAAGACAAAAGGTAGAAAAAATAATTTTATTTCTATCTTGTGATTCAAATATATCAGATTTGAAGTATGTATCTTGCTAGACATAACTGGGGAGTGCAAAGCCCAGGCACTACTACTTCTTTAGCTTCCAGCTGGCTTAGGGCTCTCTCTGACCAGGGGGCAGTTGCCCTAGTTCTACTCCCTAAAACCATTCCTGTCATGTGTGACTGTGATATTCTATTACATGTTATTTGTGTAGCATTCTGTAATAATTTAGCTTATTCAGTTTTCTTGATAGTAGAGGGGATATATGTGAAGGGGAGGGGAGACAGGGTTTTTGTTGATCTTTGCCCTGTATTATTTGTATTTATAAAATGACAATTGTATAGAATATTGTTTCTTTTTATACTTTAATAAAATATGTTCAATATAAAATCATAACTATTTGAGGCTTGTGTAGATGGGATCAGATGGTTTGTGGGACCGAGCTCGCGGGGATGGGGCGGCGATGGTTTTTAAAAAAATTTCAGTCTTAGTAGTTTGCCGGTCCACAAAATAATTATTTTATTTCCGCCGGTCCACAGGTGTAAAAAGGTTGAAGAACACTGATCTACACCCTCAAGAGGGTCTACCCTATTACAGAGCTTGGTATCATCCAAAAAAAGAAACTTTGCAAGGCAGTACTTAAGCATTATCATTCAGAAAGATGTTAAAGAGAGCCAGCCTAGAGAGAGATCCTTGTGGTACTCCACTAACATCCTTTTCCTTGGAGTAAACTCCATTTACCACTACCCTTTGTCTCCTGCCACTTAACCAGCTTTTAATCTAGTTCATCACTTTAGGGTCCATATTGAAAGCACTCAGTTTATTTATCAACTGCCTATGCAGCCCCGTGTCAAAGGCTTTGCTAAATTCCAAGTAAAACATATCTAGCGCCGCTCCCATATCCAACTGTTTGGTCACCCTGTTAAGGAAATCAATCAGATTTGTCTGACAAGACCTGCCTCTCATAAAACCATTCTGTCTCTGGTCCTGCAGTCCATTTGATTCTAGAAATCTCACTATCCTCCACTTAAGAAGCGTTTCCATTACTTTAGTAATAACTAAGGACTAACCAGCCTATAATTCCCAACTTCCTCCTTATATCTGCTCTTGTGCAGAGGAACCACATCTGCCCTTCTCTAATTCTCTAGGACCACTCCAGACTCTAAAAAGATGAGACAACAGAGTTACCAGAACCTCTCAGAGTTCCCTGAGTAACCTTGGATGTATCCCATCAGGCCCCATTGCTTTGTCTATTTTTCATTCAGCTAGCTCCTCACAAATACAGTATTCTGAGAATCTCTTCCGTTCTACCACATATCCATTTCCATTTGTGTTCATTTTCTGTAGTCCTACACCCAGTCTTTCATCCGTAAACACAGAACAGAAATAATTGTTAAGCAGTTCAGCCTTATCTTTAATAGTTTCTGCATATTTGTCCACATCACCCTTGAGTCTTATTCCTATCACTTGTATATCAAAAAAATATTTTGTCTCCCAATTTTACCATATCTTTTCTTCCATTTGCATCTTTATTTTTCCGACAGCCTTTCTACCCTCTCATAGCTTTTCCACATATCCTAACTGGTTTACATTCGGGTACTTTATCATATTTTCCTACCTGTCCCGGTGGACTCAAACTCTATCCAGTGTACCTAGGGCAATGAGGGGATTAGCGACTTGCCCAGGGTCATAAGGAGCAGTGAGGGATTTGAACCCACAGCATCAGGGTGCTGAGGCAGGGGACCCCTGTGACACACACTCCCACAAGGGGCCAACAGCCAGGCTCTTTTTGAAACCATCCTGAGGAAATGAAAAGACCGTAGAAATCAGAGCCTTCAAAGAATCCACCTTCTGTTTTGCATACCAGCACTGAAAAGTCTTCCAAGCTTTAGCAACCACAGTCAGCTTCTTAGATTGTAGGAGGGTAGCTATAACCCCCTCCAAATATCTTTTCTTCTTTAAGGCTGTGTGCTCTCAAGAGCCAAGCTGTAATCCCAGAGTGTTTTGGACTGACCAGGGCAATTGGACCATGCGAAAGCAATACTGGGAGCAGTGGCAGCCTGAGGCACTTTTCCTGTTGTAGCCAAACCAGAACTGCATACAATGCACAACGCAGCCAATCCGGTGCACAATAATCCCCACCCCTTAGTGCAGTGTATCGCAAACTGTGTGCCTCCTGAGATTTCTGGTGTGCCACAACACACAGGCGAGGAGGAGAGTCGTCCATGCCAGCTGCCTGTCTACAGGACGTGCCTCTCGCGGCGAGAGGCATGTCCTGTAGGAAATCAGCCAGCGTGGACGACTCTCCTCCTGGCCGGCGTCTCTCCTCTTCTCTCTACACCTCTCAGATCCCTGTAACAGCGGGGTTGCGGTGAGACGGGCCTATGCGCATGCATGGACGTTGATGCAATGACATCATGCATGCGCATGATGTCATCACATTGACTTCCGGGTGCATTCCGGCTGAGGCACTGCATTTAGTGTGCCACCAGCTGGACAAGTTTGCGGCACACTACCTTAGTGGAAAGCGATCCTTCGAATAATCCAGGTTATTATTTGCCACAGGGGAATATGCATAACAGGTCCTCTGTTGCCCACGGTTATACCTCAGTACGTATGCCGGTACTTCCCAGCTCTGCTTTGCAGCTGAAATAATGAGCAGCCTTCTTGTTGACCACTGATGCCATTAGATTGAACGTCAGCCTTCCACAGCACTTTTACAATTTTGTTGAAAACACTTTGGGGCAAAGACCACTCCCCTAGAACTAGAGTCTGCTTGAACGTTATCCACTCCCACTACATGCACCACAGAAATGGCTTATTGCCCAGTGAAACAACAACTAAGCCCCTAGTTTCAACAGAGCATTCTTGGTGTCACTCCATTTGTTGACATAGGTCACTGCTGTGGCATTGTTCAAGAAGACCCTAACCGCTTTGTATTCCAGGACCTTTTCGAATGACTACAGTGCTAAGCGAATGGCTTTCAGGTCCAATCTGTTGATGGACCATTTTCTCTGAAAAAAGCAACCTCTGGCTTTGAACCAGGTGACCCTCAGAATGGCCTCCCTAGAGGCTGGAATCTGTCATCAGTATCAGCCAAGAGGAAATGCAGAGAGGAAAGTCCTTTGATAGTGTCTCCACCTAATGCCACCAATGCAAGGTTTGACGCGCTATTGTCATCCAGGTCAATGGCATCCGGAATGACTCCATCCAGTGCATTCTAGAGGGCATAAATGAGTTTTTGCCCAAGGTACCACTTCTTTGGTCACTACCTGAAGGTAGTGCCAACACATAGAATCTGGCATTGCCAGAACTATAAAAATCTGGGTTCTTAACTTCAGCTTGCGTGACTCTGGAAGAAAAACACGGCCTTCTGCTGTGTTAAGGAGGGCCCTCAAATACTACAGGGATTAGGTTGGTTCCAGGCAACTCGGGAATTTATAATCTATCCCAGGTTCTGCAAGAGCTGGACAACTTGTGTTACTGTCTTGTGTCTGTCAGTCTTGAACGGAGCTCTGATTAACCAATTGTCCAAGAATAGGTATACATGAATCACTGCCTTGTAAAGGTGTCCTACTGTCAATATCATCGCCTTGGTAAAGATGTAAGGTACTGTTGCCAACCCAAACGGAAGTGCCAAGAATTGAAAGTGCCTTCCAGCACATGGAACCTGAGGAACTTTGTGTTCCAGGAATTTGGAAATATGCAAGTAAGCCTCCATCAAGTCCAGCATAGCTAAGAATTCCCCCAGTGCCACTGAGGCAATGACCAACACATGGACTCCATCTGGATCCTGGGTACCTTTAGTGCTGCATTGACAGACTTCAGATTCAGGATTGGTCTTCAGTCGTCCAAGTCTTTGTTGGGCATGATAAAGTACATGTAGTATCTGTCCAAGCCCGATTCTTCCTCTGGCACAGGCTCTACAGCTTGAATCCCTAGAAGGCATTTTACTGTTTTTCAAACTTTGACTGCCTTCTTTGGTCTTGCAGTTGGAGAATTCACAAAGAAATCCCAAAGCAGACAAATGAAGTCGCCCTCTGGAATAATGTCCAGGACTCCTGTCTGAGCAAATCTTTGCCCTGGCCTCCCTGAACTCTTGAGTTTCCCTCCAATTTGTGATAGCTCAGGATCTGGCCTGGTGTCATTGGGACTTCTTAGGAGTGACTGTTGAACAGAAATCTAACATTTGGGCTCTTCTGGAGCCCCTCAATCTCTGTCTAGATCTGCGAAATGATCTCTGAGCAGAGGAGCCTGTCGATGACTGGCAAGAAAATCCATAGCCAAGACTTAACACTTCCGGGTCACATTATCTACCATCTGGCGATGACTTAGGATGATCCGCCACAATGGCCATAAGGGCGTACAACCTTTTGCCAAATAATATTTGTCCATTGAAAAGAAGCCTGCTCAAAGTAGCTTTAGAAGCAGAATTTCCTACCCATTGTCTGATCCAGAGCTTTCTGCAGAGATAGAATAAGCAGACTAAACTAAACTAAAACTTAATTTTATAGACCGGGTCTTCAACCAAAAAGGTGCTCGACTCGGCTTACAATCTAATCTAATCTTCCATTTGTGCGTCGCACATACTTATACAGGTTTAAGGCAACAGATCAAGGAGAAAGGGGGAAGTAGTAGGGAAGGAGGTATGAAGAAAATAAGAGAGGGGACCCAGAAGTAGGGGAGTTATACAGAAACTAAGACTGTTAATTGTCAACGAGGTGAGTCTTCAGGTTTTTTCTGAATGTAGTGTAGTTTGTCTCTGTCCTGATAACTTCTGGTAGGTCATTCTAGGTTTTTACACCCAAATAAGTTAGCATAGAATGAAAAATTTGCTTGTAGTGGAGGTTTTTTGTGGATGGTAGATTTAGTTGGATTCTGTTAAGGATTCTTTTTGATGTAGACCAAACATTAGATAATAATTGGATGAGAGGGGCTGCTAAGCTTCCGTATAAGATCTGGTGTAGGATACAAGATGATTTGAAAATTATTCGGGATGATATTGGGAGCTAATGTAGTTGCCTGATGAAGAATGAAATCTAGAATGGCTTAGTTTCCAAAGGGTTTAGTAAACAAGAAAGTTTTCAGAGCTTTCTTCATGACAGTGAACATGTCATATAGAGCATGGGTACACGCTCTCCTCCAAAGCCGGAACTTGGCACAGCATCTTATGGCAGGCACATAACACAAAGGATACCTCTACCGTCGCTCTCAGATCCAAAGCAAATGCTTCAAACTGTTGTTCGAATATTAAGTCCATCCTGCAATCCTGTAGAATTACTCCAGCTTCACTAGGAAATTACATACACTTTGTAACTTGCGCTATCAGTGAATCCACCCTAGATGGCACAAATAACTGCTGGAACTAAGAAGACATCGAGTACAATTTTATCATGGTTCTGGAGATGATGGTAAAGAATAAGGAAATTATGTCAAGGTAGGAAAGGGTAAGTATAGGTAACGAGGGAAAAACAAGAAAATGGATCTATAACTCAAGGGGTCCTCTGGCAGCTCCCACTGCTCCGTCAGCATCATGGTGATCTGTGGACACGAAGAAAAAAAAATGTGGACTGGGTCTTAGAACTGCTCATAAGAGAGATTTGAGCTGTGGAAGCCTGAGGCAGTTCCAAACTTAAATCCCTCACAGATACTGTAATGACTTCCATTAAATCTGCCAGTTTAAAGAGCATGCACACCATCAGGTCCTCTGACTGGTCCAGGACTGCCACAGACTCTTGGCTGCTAGCACCCATGGCAACTCAGAATCCTCTAAACCCGAAGATTCATTTTGTGAGAGCAAAAGAATCAAATGTGACCCCAGTAGGATCTCTGGTTACACTCAGGAGATGAATTACCCACTGTTCAGCAAGCTAAGTATTGCCCGAGAGACATCTCTTCTGATACATATATTATGTCAGCTCTTGTGTATTCTGTGGGTTAGGTCAGGAAGCAGGTTCATAGTCATAGGGAAATGCGAGTTTACTTTCCAAGTAATTCATGCAATAGTAGGCTATTGTATTTCCTATGCATCTTAGCTTGTCTAGTACTAAAGTCTCATATTTAAGTTGCACTGTCTGTCATTATAATTTGCCACATGCCATATATATATTCTATTTTTCTAATACATAGCCTGGTTTATTGCTTGTCAGAAATTCTATTTGCACGGGTATGGATCTTTGGAGAATACAGATAAAATTACCATATTCCAGAGTGCTATCTTATTCTGTATTCCTAGTGCCCTGGTCTTCCAGGCCATATAAGTAACCCCTGAGATTATTCTAATACACCCTCCAGAAAGATACAGAAACCTGCTGTACCTAAGTATTTATGACACCCACATGCCTGAGGGCTATTAAGGTGGTATACAGTATTCATTTCCCTATTCATGGAGAACTCAGCATTTAAAATAAAAAAAACCCACCAGGCTGCCTCTCTAAGGATGTCTGTATGGTAATTTCCATAAAAATGCTGCCAGTCCTTGTCCCTGGATTTTTCTTGTTCATAATTTGGACATTTGGTTTGTAAAATGAGCGCTCATTTTGGATGTTCTCATGTATTATCAAAAATGAAACACAGATGTATTTCCTGTTTGAAGATGGCTGTGAGATGGAGGTTTTGTTTGGACATTATAAACAGGATGTCTCAATTTAAGTTTGACATTCTTAAAAAAAAATGCCCCTCTAAGGAAAAAGAAAATTAAGCAATATCGTTCAAGAGCAATGGTGATTTTTTGTGCAATATATTAAATTGGATAGTATTTCAACATTCTTAGAAATACATACACATTGCTAATACTTACAACAATGTAAAATATTTCTGTAAGCAAACCATCACCGGTCACTTATACTGTGTTCACCGCTCAAGCATATACACACGCACTTGCACATGGCTGTAATGAAGATTCTGCATCCAATATGATGACTTGACATTATCACTACAACAGAAGAACATAATTATTTTTGTTGTTAGGATTTATTTACGTACTGCCTTATTAAAGAAATTCTTCCAATTAACTGCTACAGAGTGAATATTTTGCTACTATTAAATTTTAACTAGCACAGAACACACACAATTCTAGATAACCTCTGTATCTTGTGTTTTTATTTATCTGCAGCCTCCCTTCCATCTTTAGTACCCCCTCCATCCTGTTACCTCTCTTGTATGACTAGTTTCCTTTTATTCTTCTCTGTCAAAAAATTTCCCCCTCTCTTAGGCCATTTCCCTTCAATCTCAATCAGCTCACCTCCCTTTTCCATCCCTTAACTCCCATCTTCCCCAAATCACTTACCCACCTATAATTTCTCCTGCTGACTCCCTCCACCCTCATTGTCTCTCTTTTCCCTATGTCCTGAAGCTGTCTTCCTCCTGTAAATGTGGCTCCCAAAGCACAAATTGCATAGGGCTTGAAATACTAGCATTGCTCTCAAAAGTCTTGAGAGAAAAGCACAGGACTCTGGGCACTGGAAGACTCGTACAGAGAACGCTTCATAGAAACATGATGGCAGATAAAGGCCAAAATGGCCCATCCAGGCCTAGATGCACTAAAATCAGAGATCCTCAAATGATCATTGCAAAACCGGTTTTGACTGGTTCAATGACTATCGGATTTGCCAACTCAATGCAGAAAACAGCTCACCACATGGTTTTCTGCAGGATTGCTCATTCTCCGATAAGGCCATGCAAATAAAGTCATTAATATTGAAATGCCAAGTAAACTAGCAGAGCGATTGATGCTCTAACATGGCTTCCCAATGCACACACACACACACAAAAAGAGTTATCGCTTTTAGCGATCCCAAAAAAGCAACTGGTCAAGCAAGACTAGTCACTTACCTCTCCTACGATACAAAAATATTTATAGCATGCCAAACCTTTTTGTTTTTAATGGGCACAGATGCTGTGTGTGTTACACATCCACAATATCTGCCCCATAAAAAAGCCTCCCCTCCAATGAACTGGCACCGAGGACAAACCCCCAACTCCCCACGCCAGTGAAAATTGGCAGGAGGGATGCCCACTCCCTCTAGGCCAGTGGTCTCAAACTCGCGGCCCGGGGGCCACATGTTGAGGCCCTCAGTATGTTTATCATAATTAAAAAAGTAAAATAAAAGAGTTTCTTGATCATCATATGTCTCTTTAGCTATAAATTGCAATATTATTTTTAAAGACTTAGCCAAAAGGAAAGATTTATAAACTATAAAGAGTTTTACCTAATGCAAAATTATCATTTCTTTAATAAGACATTAACTTTTTTTTTCTGTGGCCCTCCAAGTACCTACAAATCCAAAATGTGGCTCTCCAAAGGGTTTGAGTTTGAGAACACTGCTCTAGGCCATACTAACTCCCCCCTTCCCTCCCACCATACTGACCCACCCCCCACACAAGAAAAAAAATTGGGCAGGAGGGATACCTACTCCCTCCTGCCATCCCCCCATGAACTATCACCTACCCTCCTCCATTAACCCCCCAAAAGGCTGGCGGGATGCCCACCCCCTCCTGCCATCGAATGCTCCCCTGGACCTCCCCCCCCACCCCACTACCTTTGCTCTGAGGCTCGCTGATCCAAAATGGCAGGTCTTCTCCTCCTTGGTGCATCATGTGATGTATTTAGAGGAGCCTAAGGCCCTGATTGGCTCAGATGTCTAAGACCCTCCCAAGGGGGGCATATGAGCCAATCAGGGCCTTAGGCTCCTACCTCTTTACAAGAAGATTAACAAACCTAAGAACCTAGCAGAGCCTTTCATTCTTGTACAATCCCACGGAAAACTGAGAACTGAGGAGCTGCGCACCTATCTCAAGCGGGAAGGCATTCGCACAAGCACAGTATAGACAGTTGCAAACTTTCTAAAGTACTTAAACTGCATGAATACTTTAGCAGCTGTGGATGATATCACCCACATGTGAGAATATGCTGCCTACTTGTCCTGGGATCCCCCTGTATCCATGCAGATGCAACCCTTTTTGTGATAAAGCACAGTTACTTACCGTAACAGGTGTTATCCAGGGACAGCAGGCAGATATTCTTAACGTATGGATGACATCACCGACGGAGCCCCGGTACGGACTTTTTAACTAGAAAGTTCTAGTTGGCAGCACCGCGCATGCGCGAGTGCCTTCCCGCCCGACGGAGGAGTGCGTGGTCTCCAGTTAAGATAAGCCAGCTAAGAAGCCAACCCGGGGAGGAAGGTGGGACGTAAGAATATCTGCCTGCTGTCCCTGGATAACACCTGTTACGGTAAGTAACTGTGCTTTATCCCAGGACAAGCAGGCAGCATATTCTTAACGTATGGGTGACCTCCAAGCTAACAGAGAGGGAGGGGGGATGGTTGGCCATTAGGAAAATAAATTGTGTAACACAGATTGGCCGAAGTGTCCATCCCGTCTGGAGAAGGCATCCAGACAGTAGTGAGTAGTGAACGTGTGAACTGAGGACCAAGTGGCAGCCTTGCAGATTTCCTCGATGGGTGTGGAACGGAGGAAAGCCACAGAAGCAGCCATAGCTCTGACCCTGTGGACCATGACAGCACCTTCCAGTGAGAGACCGGCCCGAGCATAACAGAACGCAATGCAGGCAGCAAGCCAGTTGGAAAGCGTCCGTTTAGAGACAGGACGACCTAGTCGGTTAGGGTCGAAGGACAAAAAGAGCTGAGGGAACGAGCGGTGGGCCCTGGTACGGTCAAGGTAGTATGCAAGGGCATGCTTACAGTCCAGTGTGTGCAACGCCTGTTCCCCAGGATGAGAATGGGGCTTAGGGAAAAAGACAGGCAACACAATGGACTGGTTGAGGTGAAATGCCGAGACCACCTTGGGAAGGAATTTAGGATGGGTACGCAGAACCACCTTGTCATGGTGAAAAACAGTGAAAGGTGGGTCGGCAACCAGTGCATGCAGCTCACTAACCCTCCTGGCAGAGGTGATGGCAATGAGGAAAAGCACCTTCCAGGTAAGAAAATTGAGCGAAGTCGTGGCAAGAGGCTCAAAAGGAGGTTTCATGAGGGCAGATAAAACCACATTCAGGTCCCAGACGACTGGAGGAGCTTCAGAGGTGGTTTGACATTGAAGAGGCCTCTCATGAACCAGGAAACCAGTGGATGAGCCGTGAGAGGTTTTCCGAGGATAGGCTCATGAAACGCAGTGATGGCACTGAGGTGGACTCTGATTGAGGTAGACTTGAGGCCAGCGTCGGACAGAGAGAGCAAATAGTCCAGTACAGTTTCCACCGCCAAAGAGGTGGGATCGTGGTGATGTAGGAGACACCAAGAGGAGAACCTGGTCCACATCTGATGGTAACATTGGAGGGTGGCCGGTTTCCTGGAGGCATCCAAAATACGACGGACAGGCTGAGACAGATTGTGTGGAGAGGTCAGCCCGAGAGAAACCAAGCTGTCAGGTGGAGCGAGGACAGATTGGGATGCAGTAGAGACTGATGCTGCTGTGTAAGTAGCGTAGGAAACACAGGAAGAGGAATGGGCTCCCTGGCGCTGAGCTAGAGCAAGAGGGAGAACCAGTGTTGGCGAGGCCACTGAGGGGCGATGAGAATCATGGTGGCTTTGTCCCTGCGGAGTTTGAATAACGTCCGTAACATCAGAGGCAGTGGAGGAAAGGCGTAGAGGAACCGATCCGTCCAGTTGAGTAGGAAGGCATCTGGGGCCAGACGATGAGGAGAGAAGAGTCTGGAGCAGAACCGGGGCAGCTGATGATTGTGAGGAGCTGCAAAGAGGTCCACCTGAGGAGTGCCCCACTGAGCGAAGATGGAGCGGAGTGTGGAAGGATCCAGAGTCCACTCGTGAGGTTGAAGGATGCAGCTGAGATTGTCGGCCAGGGAGTTCTGTTCGCCCTGGATATAAACAGCCTTGAGGAAGAGACTGTGGGCCGTGGCCCAGGTCCAGATGCGGATGGCCTCCTGACAGTGGAGGGGAGATCCGGTGCCGCCTTGCTTGTTTATGTAGTACATGGCGACTTGGTTGTCTGTGCACAGGAGAAGAACCTAAGGGTAGAAAAGGTGCTGGAAGGCCTTGAGAGCATAGAACATGGCCCTGAGTTCCAGGAAATTGATGTGATGTTGATGCTCCTGATGGGACCAGAGTCTCTGGGTGCGAAGATCTCCCAGGTGAGCTCCCCATGCATAGGGGGAGGCATCTGTGGTAATGATCATGGAGTGAGGGGGTAAATGAAAGAGTAGACCCCTGGAAAGATTGGAGGAGTTCAACCACCATTGAAGAGATTGCTGAAGAGATGATGTCACAGAGATGGGATGAGAAAAAGGATCCGTGGTCTGTGACCATTGGTTGGCTAGAGTCCATTGAGGTGTCCTGAGGTGGAGTCGCGCCAGAGGAAGCACATGGACCGTCGAGGCCATGTGGCCCAGGAGGACCATCATCTGCCAAGCTGGGATGGAATGATGAAGGAGCACCTGACGACAGAGGTGGAGCAGAGTCCGTTGTCGGTCGGAGGGGAGAAACGCCCTCATCAGAGTGGTGTCGAGAACTGCACCAATGAACTGAAGTCGCTGTGTGGGAAGTAGGTGCGACTTGGGGTAGTTGATCTCGAACCCCAGGAGATGGAGGAAAGAGATGGTGTGTTGAGTGGCTTGTAGCACAAGCGGAGACGTAGGTGCTTTCACCAACCAATCGTTCAAGTAGGGGAACACCTGGAGGTTGTGAGACCTGAGGAAGGCCGCCACCACAATAAGGCACTTGGTGAACACCCTGGGTGATGATGCGAGGCCAAAGGGTAGCACTTTGTACTGATAGTGATGGTGCTGTATCTGAAACCGCAGGTAGCGACGTGAAGTCGGATTGATTGGGATGTGAGTGTAGGCCTCTTTGAGGTCTAGGGAACATAGCCAGTCGTGTTGAGAGAGAAGAGGGTAAAGCGTGGCAAGGGAGAGGATTCTGAATTTTTCCTTGACCAGACACTTGTTGAGGTCCCGGAGATCGAGGATGGGACGGAGGTCTCCTGTCTTCTTGGGAACCAGGAAGTAGCGGGAGTAGAATCCCTGACCCCTTTGTTCTGAGGGTACCTCTTCGATGGCATTGAGAAGAAGGAGGGATTGGACTTCCCTCAGGAGGAGGAGGGATTGGGAGGAGTGAGAAGCAGACTCTATGGGAGGATTGTCTGGTGGAAGAGTCTGGAAGTTGAGAGAGTAGCCGTGGCGAATGATGTTGAGGACCCATTGGTCGGATGTGACGACCTCCCAACGGCTGAGGAAGAGTTGGAGGCGTCCGCCGATAGGCTGAGGAAGAGGCAATGATGGTGGGAGACTGGCTATGCCCTGGAGAAAGGAGTCAAAAGGGTTGAGATGTTTTGACGGAGGGAGAGGCTTGGCAGGCTGATGAGACTGGGAACGAGCCTGATGTTGATGCTGGTGACGAGGACGGCGAGGCTGCTGCTGAGGCGGGTTGAGAGGTCTGGCCGAGAACCTGCGTTGGTAGGAGGACTGCTGTCTGTAGGGGCGAGCAGGCGGAGTCTTCTTTTTGAGTTTGACCAGAGTGTCCCACCTAGTCTCGTGTGCTGAGAGTTTCTGGGTGGTTGAGTCCAGGGATTCCCCGAAGAGTTCGTCACCAAGACAAGGTGCGTTAGCCAGGCGGTCTTGGTGGTTAATGTCGAGGTCAGAAACTCTCAGCCAGGCCAGACGCCGCATGGCAACAGCCATGGCAGATGCTCTAGAGGTCAGCTCAAATGAGTCATAAATGGAGCGTACCATGAATTTCCGAAGTTGGAACAGACTGGAAATTTGCTGTTGGAAAAGAGGGACCTTACGTTCAAGAATGTATTTTTGTAAGGAGGAGAGTTGTTGCACCAGATGCTTCATATAGAAGGAGAAGTGAAAGGTGTAATTATTTGCCCTGTTGGCCAGCATGGCATTCTGGAAAAGGCGCTTGCCAAATTTATCCATAGTTTTGCCCTCTCTGCCAGGAGGGGTGGAGGCATAGACACTGGAGCCCTGAGTTTTCTTTAAGGTGGACTCCACCAGGAGAGATTCATGGGGCAATTGAGGCTTGTCAAAGCCCGGGATTGGAATGACCCGGTACAAGCTATCCAGTTTGCGAGGGGCCCCGGGGACAGTGAGGGGGTTCTCCCAGTTTTTATAAAAAGTTTCTCGTAGGATGTCGTGGACAGGTAACTTAAGGAATTCCTTGGGAGGTTGCTCGAAGTCTAGGGCATCGAGGAAAGCCTGGGACTTTTTAGAGTCGGACTCTAAAGGGATGGAAAGAGCAGCCAACATCTCCCTGAGGAACTTGGTAAAAGAGGACTGTTCAGGCTTTGAACCGGTGTCAATCGTTGAGGGTTCCTCGTCCGTCGAGGAAGCGTCTTCCTCGGTACCGTGCGGGGATTCTTCCCATAAGTCAGGGTCCCTGATGTCGGGGTATGCACGGTGGGTCATCGGTGTGGAGGGCTCGGCATGGCGGGTCTTGGAGAGAGACTTGCCGGAGCATACCGAGGCAGTAACGGGAGAGGAAGACCGGTGCCGTTCCTGGTACCGGGAAGGGTCGGCATCAGAACGGGTCTGTACCGCAGGTTGGGAACGGTGTGGTTCAGCCGAGAGCACCGGCATGGATGTGTTAAGCGGTACCGAGGGGGTCGACACCGATGGAATCGTGCGAGGCTCGGACCGGTCCTGCACCGGAAGGTGTGAGGCCAGCAGTGCCGGCAACATTTGTTGGAGTTGTTGCTGCAGCTGCTCCTGTAATTGGGTCTGGAGTATGGCCGCGATGCAGTCGTCCAGGGGAGGCACCGGTACCGCTTTTTTCTTTTTCGGTACCATAGGTGCCGCTCTACGCTCCGGCGATGAGGAGGCCGATGATGAGGCACTCACCGATATCGGAGCGGAGCGTTTGCGGGGTCGGTGCGGTGCCGGAAGGACTGGCGTCGCAACCGTGGCAGGAGGGCGCTCAAGGGAAGTGGAAGGCTTCTTAGCCGGCTTACCTGGGGCCAGCAACCCCGAAGAAGGATCTGGCGTCGTCGAAGTAGTCGGTGCCGACTTTTCGAGATGCCGTCGACGTCGCGGCAGGTTCCATGGCAGATCCAGTGCCGAAGAGAATATTTTGCTGGATCTGCCTATTTTTCAATGTGCGCTTTTTAAGAGTCGCACAGCGGGTGCAGGTGTCAGCCCGATGCTCCGGACCCAAGCACTGCAGGCACCAATTGTGCGGGTTGGTGAGAGAGATCGGGCGTGCACACCGCTGGCACTTCTTAAAGCCCGGTTGAGGGGGCATGAAGGGAAACACGGCCTCCGCAAAATCGAAGCCGGAGGCCTGTATGGTGGCAACAGGCCCCGCAGGGGCCGGACCTAAAAAATAAGAAAACTGGACGAGTTTTTTTTTTTTTTAGAAATAAAAGCAAAGGAATCCGAAAGGAAAAAAAAAATCAAAGAACAAGAAAAAATACGCGAGCGGAAAGGCAGAAAATAGTTTTTCAACGGCCATTGAAAACACATGCGTCTTCTTCGCTCCGCGGAAACGAAGAAACTGGGGACCACGCACTCCTCCGTCGGGCAGGAAGGCACTCGCGCATGCATGGTGCGGCCAACTAGAACTTTCTAGTTAAAAAGTCCGTACCAGGGCTCCGTCGGTGACGTCACCCATACTTTAAGAATATGCTGCCTGCTTGTCCTGGGATAATGTCTGTTTAATCCAAGCATATCTGGGTGGATCATGGAAGATCTTATGATTTTGTGGGAAAGGATTGCTGGATAAGGGTATTTCCAGCCTTACTGATGGTGAAAGATGGTGAATCCAGGCAGATACAACCATTCTATGGGTGAGGACTGCTGTGTCCTGGTGTATCCTGTGCTTTTTAGAGGGGAAGAAGTACAGGATCATGTTATGTTAAATCAGGTTTTCTATTCCGCTTCAGTTCAAGGTCGGATTACATTACAAGAGGTTGGGTCAATTGTCCAGGAAGTTACAATGGACAGTTTGACATGGACATTCAATATGGTTGCTAGTACAGGTAGATCAGTACAACTATTAATACAGTTAGGTCATACTTACAAATACATAGTTACAAGTACAATTATGTCATCATTGGCTCTTCATTTTGTCCTGGGAGTTGCATTGGACAGTTTAGAAATGGGCTTTTACAATTGCCATTCAGTTAATTCAGGGTTGGCTCCCTGTCTTGGTAGAGAAATGCTTTTAAAAGTTTTCTGAACCCGAGATAGTGGTCACAAGATTATATTGTAAGCAGTAGTTGGTTCCAGCATTTTGCTAATAGATATTGGATGGATAAGGTGATTTGCCTGGTAGAATTTATATTGTTGCATACTTAGAATGTTAAGTGGAATATCTGTTGGAGGCACCCTGGAGTAGGATGGCCAATTCTGTTAGGTAGGTGGGGGCATTCTCTCTTAGGATCTTAAAGGCAGTGGTGCCTAATTTAAACTTGATCCTTGCGGTTATGGGCAGCCAATGTAGTTTCATATAATAGGGCTATAGGTTTTCTGATTTCCATAATCTGTATACGAGTCTTACCGCTTTATTTTGAACTTGTTGATATGCAATAGTAAAGTTTTAGAGCAGAGAACTAGTGTTACATTACAGTTGTCTAGTCAAGATAGGATTAGGGATTGCACTAAGATTCAGAACTCCTCCATTTCAAAGTATTTTCTGATGAACAAGGAAAGATTGTTTTATTATTGATTGTATGTGGCTTTTCATGGATAGGTGATTATCAATTTCTACTCCTAAGATTTGGGATTGCAGTTCTAATGAGAAGTCTACATTGTCTACTGTAATTCTCAGAGAGTAATTTGGGTCAGTTAAGGGTCTTAGCCAAAGAAATTTGGTTTTGTTCTTATTTAGTTTGAGGCAGACAAAAAGGAAGGAGGAGTAGTAGCCATCATAAAATCAATCATTACATTACATTACATTAGGGATTTCTATTCCGCCATTACCTTGCAGTTCAAGGCGGGTTACAAAAGAATTATCAAGGAAGTATTACAACAAGAACTTCCAAAAAAAAAAAAGGATTGTGGATAATTTTAAGAGAGAGTAAGAAATGAGTATGGTTATTTGTTTGGGGTAGTTGGCATTAGTGAGAGGTGGTGTTTGAAACTTGTGGTGTTATTTCTTATTTTCAGGGCTTTCTTGAAGAGTATGGTCTTTAATTCTTTTATAAAAGTCTTGTAGTTGAGGGATGCCGTCAGTAGATTGGCGATTTGGTTGTCTAGTTTGGCTGCTTGAGTGGCTAGTAGGCCATCATATAGTTTTTTTCCGTTTGATTTCCTTAATTGGGGGGGGTATGAGAATGGGGTGTGAGTTTTCCTATGTCTGGTTGAGGTGTTGTGGATGAGGCGATTGTTCAGGTAGCTTGGACTATCTCCATATAAAGTCTTAAATAGTAGACAGTAGAATTTGAATTGTATTCTTGCTGGGATTGGAAGCCAGTACGATTTGAGATATGCTTCTGTAATCATCATCCCAAGACTGATAGCCACTATCATACTAAATGGCATCAAATGCCTTACCTTCTCCAATGGTCAAACCAGAAACCACACCTTTGCCCTGAACTACAGCGCCCCAAACTCCCCCATGAATGTCCCTAGATGACCTCATAACGGTCATCAGCAAGCTAGTTATCTCTTACCAATGAATCACCATCTTTGGTGACTTCAATTTTACAAACTACCCCAATTTAACCGGGGCACCAGCCTACTTCATAACAACAATATCTGACCTAGGCTTCCACCAGATCAAACACGCACACAGCAGGACATACTCTGGACCTAGTCTTAACACAAAAAGACTAACCTGCCGACCCTCAAATCCAGTGCTATGTCTCTGAACCAGTACCTTGGTCTGACCACTATCTCATCACATTCCATCTCATGAACACAGCTACAGAACCCCCAACCAAGACCACCACCCCACTCAAGAAGACAATCAACCCTAACTCGGTCAACCTAGAAAAGCCATCATCTGGCATCGTTACATAAATGACTGGGCCTGAATCAACACCCATTGAAGAAGCCGTGTCAAACTGACATATATAATGATCTAGCAAAAACAATCACTACACTATGTGACTCTGGATCTATCCTTGACCCATGCCCACCTAACCTCCTAACAGCCACAAAAGACATCTTTCTCAAATCGATCCTATCACTAATAAATTCCTTCCTAAATTTATGAACGGTACCACAAAGCTGGAAATCAGCTATTGTCAGGCCTATCTTACAAAGCCAACTCTGAAGCCTAACGAACCTGGCAACTACACCAGTCTCCAACCTTCCCTTTGTCTCCAAGGGGACAGGTTTTCCAGGGATGGGCGTTTACACTCGGTTTGTCAGCAAGCTGTGGAGACTATCTTTAAAGTCAATGTAAACAGAAGATTTGGAGATTGTAGCAGTTGCTTGATGAATAAAAATGTGGGAAATATAAGTTTGATCAGTGGGATTGTGTTAGATCCTGAAGTATCCCAGTGGGTCCTGGAAGATCCTGTGCTTTTAGAGGAGAAGTACATGATCCTCTCAGATCCTGGTATATTTTGCAGAGCCAGAAATATCCTCTGCTTTTGAACAGAAAGGCATGCTGGATATGGGTGTTGGCAGACCTATTGGCGAGGATGAGAGATGAATGCTGGCAGATACAGTCATTCTTGGGGAGGTAACTTTTGGATCCTGGTAGATATAAGCATATCCTGTGCCTTAGAGGAGAAGGAATGCTGGATCCTGGCATATCCTGATGGATTCTGAAAGATCCTGTGCTTTTGAATATGAAAGAGTACTGATTCCTGACATAGCTTAGTGGATTCTATACGGGAAGGATTCTCTCAGGGCCTGAAATATCCTGGTGGATCCTGGAAGATCCTGTGCTTTTGATGGGGAAGAAGTGCAGGATATAGATGTTTTCTGCCTTATAAATGGTAAAAGGTGCTGAATCCTGGAGGTTATAGCCCTAGGGTTCCTGGCTTATCCTGGCACATCCTGCAGGATCCTGGCAGGTCCTATGCTTTTGATGGGGAAGGAGTACAGGGTATGGATGTTTCTTTACTTATAGGTGGTGAAGGGTGCTGAATCTAGATGGATGCAGCCCTTCCTGGTAGATCCTGTGCTTTTGATGGGGAAGGCATGCAGGACAAGTATGTTTCCTGCCTTTTATCGGTAAGTGGTGAAGGGTGCTGAATCCAGGAGGATACAGTCTTTCTTGGGGTCAGAATTACAGGATCCTGGCATATCATGCAAGATGCTGGCAGGTTCTATGCTTTTGTGGGAGTGTGTAATGCGATGGTTAAAGCTACAGCCTCGGCACCCTGAGGTTGTGGGTTCAAATCCCGCATTGCTCCTTGTGACCCTGGGCAAGTCACTTAATCTCCATTGCCCCTGGTACATTAGATAGAGTGGGAGCCCACCAGGACAGTTAGGGAAAAATGCTTGAGTACCTGAACAATTTGTAATCCGTATAGAACTGTAGGATATGTGGAATATAAATTATTATTTTTTTTAAAGATAGAGAAGGAATGCAGTGTATGGATGATTCCTGGCTTATAGCTGGTGAAAAGTACTGAATCCATGGGGATACAGCGCTTCCTGTGGTCAGAATTGCAAGATCCTGGCAGCTACTGGTAGATCCTGGCATATCCTGCGCCCATTTACTAACTGTTAAAAAAAACAAAAAAAACCCTCTTTAACTGTTTCAACATGACTGGCATCAGAGCCGCAATCAGCTGAGCTGCTATCAGATGAGCTGGCAGAGTACCACAATCAGCTGATTGTGGCTACGGTGCCTGCTCAGCTGATCGTGATTCTATACCCGCTTAGCTCTGTGGCGTAGTAAGCCACCTGAAAAGCAAAACAGTGATGCAGCTGGCGTGACTAGGCAGAAGTTTACCGCACTTCTTCTACAGGATGCCTGAAGTTAATTCACAGTCTAGGTTAGGCTTTTCTGTTAAGGTTGAAAAACTTACTTCCAAGGATCATGGGGAGAGGGCAATAATCTATAGTGCACTTTGGAATCCTGTAACCTTTCAACACAAACATTTTCTGGCAGAAGACAGATTCCACTTTTTCAACAGTCTCATACATTAGTACAGCCAGAAGAAACAACTACATCCTGCTGTACTGTTTAAAAAGATAGTAATATTCACTTGCATAGTAATTAGTTTAAATAAGTTTGACCAGGTTGCTAAAAGTCACCTTTTAAATCCAAAATATTGCTTGGTGGGGAGGTCCCCACTATCTGGATAAGCTACAGCCTATTTTGACTGTCCCTCTTGCTATCATTCTGCAGGAAGTTCCCACACTGACGTCTTCTTTTCTGCCAGAAGAGCAGGTCATAAGGACCGAAAGAGAAGACAAAGTTGCAGGGGACTCCACATAAATGCATAGCAGTAGCTGTGGTAATCAAAAAAAGAGTTCTGTTAAGGTGGAAAATCCTGTAAATCCTGCTTTTTTACCAGGATCTCAATACTGTTCAATTAAGATCCTGGAAATCCTGGTTTTACCTTGTTCCGAAATTAAGCATCATAAAATGCCTGTACAAATAGGTCTGTAATACCTTCTTAGAATAATTTACAAGAGCTTTCCAAGAGTAACCTATTGCCACCAAAAAGCCCTGTAGTTTAAAATAAATCATAATATACAGTACTCTATAAGTGACAGCATAATGCATCACTACCAAATACATTAGAAGATCCTATGGGAAAGAACTTTTTAGTTACACAGTTTGACCAAAAGCAGAAGTAACCATATTTCTTACCAGCAAAGAAACGGAAGCGATGAGAGAAGAACACACGTGGGGAAAGAGTCTATTCCAAAAGCACATCGGCAGCAGACTCCCACTGTCCTCTAGGCCAGTTCCTGCAAAAAGCAACACTTCTACCTCGGAGAAATTACTGCCGGCCATCACCGGCACTCCCGGAAAGAATCACACACGCCTGATTACAGCTCCGAACCGAAATAACTAACAGATACATGTCACCACTATTATTAACAAGTTATCACGAAATGTGTTTCTTGTCCTCACTACTTTCACTCCATCTTCCAAAAACCAGCCTCTCCTTACTCCCAGCAACCCCCTCACCCCACTATGTTCCCGTTAACGCCTCGATCCCGGCATGAGCACGTACCCTCTTCTCAACCCAAGCCCACTAATTTACGCACCATGCACTTTCTACAGTATATCGTTACTTCCGCTTCGGTTTAAAAAAAAAAAAAAACCAAAAACCCACCAACTGCCCTGTCGCGAGCCCAACTTCTGCGCATGCGTCCAGCACTACAGACCCGCCCCCAACATGACAGCTGAGCGTAGATTTCCGGTGACGGCAGGGAGCGGGGACGTATATGTTTGTATGGTATAGTTCGTACAATGGGTTTATAGCAAATATTATTCTTGTGAGTGCAGTAAGTCTCCTCGGTGTTTCTGGGGGTCTCGCCAGCCTGAAGCTCGAGACGGTTCAGATCTGTGAGGAAAAATCTTACGCTTTGAGGTGCGCAGACGCGTAGTGCAGTGCTTTAAACTGCAGGGACTCTGCTTTGGAGAATTGTAGGTGACAATTTTTGATTGTGGTAGTCTGGGTACCTTTTGCTCTTCTTGGTAAGTAATGTGGTTATTGAAACATCTAGAAAGATACTCAACAAAACTAACTTTGGTTACATCCATAAAAGTATGATGTCCTATGTATTGCTTTGATATTTTCCCTGTCCCATTGCTTATTTGTGTGTTTTGTTTGAACACAAGATTGTGAAAGAGGGGTGTTTAGGTGCATTTATTGCAAAGAGACTAAAAAGTAGTTTTGCATATGTAGTCAGTCATTCTCTATGGGGTGAGGGTAAACCTGGAAACCTACTCAAAGGATATTTATAGGGTGTCTATTACTTTGAAATGGTTACAAATAGAAAAGGACAACATATAAAGGGTCGTAGTGAATAATGAAATACAGAAATGAAGGTTAAACTAGAGTAAATTAAAAAAGGTTAAAAAACAAAATTGGAGTAGTGGCATATCTTTTTCGGGTGGAGGAGCTAAACACCCTACCCCCTTCCCAAGCTCTGCATTTGCTGTTGCTATTTGAGTAAATTATTTGGAGGGCTGTGGCCCCAGTGATTTGTCCTATTCCTCTGCTTGTGAGAACAGAAGTAAAACACCTTCATTAAATTATCTTTGCTGCTGCCATCACATCTGTTCTAGAGCAATGTTTCTCAACATTTTGGATTTGTAGGTACTTGGAGGGCCTCAGAAAAAAATAATGTCATATTAAAGAAATGAAAACTTTGCTTGAGGTAAAACTCTTTATAGTTTATAAATCTTTCCTTTTGGCTAAGTCTTAATAATATTGTAATTTATAGCTAAAGAGACATATAATCAAGAAAGTGTTTTATTTTACTTTTGTGATTATGATAAACATACTGAGGGCCTCAAAATAGTACCTGGCGGGCCATGAGTTTGAGACCACTACCCTAAGTATAGCAAATATCAACCTAGTACCCCTGCCCAAGCTTCGCCCTTGACCCCACCCCCATAATAATAGTACTAATTGTAATGCAATTTCTTCTATCCATTTTTTCATATACACACAATATAATCTTATTAATACATAATGGTAACCACAAAATTTTAAAAAATACAAAGCACACTGTATGCAGAGAAAATCTTAATTATCATTTGACTTTAAAATATGCAATGTCACCTCAGTAACAACTATAGAAAAATAGACAAATACAGTATTCCCCGATATTCGCGGGGGTTCTGTTCCAGGAACATCCGTGAATGTTGAAAAACCGTGAATACGGTTTTTAGCAGGGGAGACAGGAGAGGGCAGCCGGAGCGCCGGCGAGTGAAGGAAATCACTCGCGGACGGTATGCTCCGACCACCTATTCCTGCACTAAAGTCGGGCTCACGAATCAGGAGCTGCTTTGACACGCAGGGTCGGAGCATATTGCGAGTGATTTCCTTCACTTGCCAGCTCTCCGGCTGCCCTTTCCTGCCCGGTCATTCGCGGTCGGAAAATACCACGAATGACCGGGACCACGAATTTGCGGGGGAGCACTGTATAGTGCAAAATATAGACAGTAGATATAAATTCTCAAAACGGACACATTTTGATCACTAAATTGAAAATAAAATCATTTTTCCTACCTTTGTTTGGTGATTCATGAGTCTGTGGTTGCACTTCCTTCTGACTGTAAATCCAATATTTCTTTTTCTTTCTGCCTTCTGCATGCTTCCTCTCCTCCGGACTTCATTCCCTTTCCCAACCAACATCTCTCTCTGTCTGTCCCTCCATGAGTCCAACTTTTTACTCTCTGTCTTCTCCCCCTTCCCCTGAGTGTAACATTTCTCCTTCCCTTCTTTCTGCCCTCCTAGGCCATCTCTCCCTCTCAACACAAGTCCAACAATTTCTGCCTCCTGAACACTTTCTCCTCGCCTCTTTCCTCAAGTATGACATCCCTCCTTCCCACCCCCCAGTCCATCTATCCCCAACCCCACTCACATATTTCTCCCCATGCTCCATTTCTCCCTCTCTCATCACTCTTACTCATCCTTCAATTTTCCTTCCTTCCTTCCCTCCCCCATTCCCACTCACAACTAATATGCTCTTTCCCCATGCACCAGCTCACCCTCCTCTCCAATGGGCAGCACCTTTCTCTTCCCTTCCCCTTCTGCCAGGTCCAGCAGCACCTTTTCTCCCTTCCCCATGTCCAGCAGTACATCTTCTCCGTGACCAACAGTACCACTCCCCTCCCTATCGGCAGATACTTCGTGCCATGCATGCTGCCGCTAGCATTAGTTTAGCCGTGGTTCCATTAGGCAGCCTCAGAGCCTTTACTAGGCCAGACCACCTCCGATGATGCAATTTCCTCTTTCGTCAGAGGCGATCCAGCCTAGCAAATGAGCAGTGAGCTGCCACTAGGGAGAGGAGAGGTACTGCTGAGCCGGCGATTCCATCAGGCAGCCTCGAAGCCTTTGCTAATCCGGCTCGCCTCTGATGATGCAACTTCCTCTTTTGTCGGAGGCGGACTGGTCTAGCAAAGGTCACACAGTGAGCTGCTGCTGTTTCGGGAAGGAGGCTAGAGAGAGAAGACGAGGAAGGCGGAAGATATGCGACGACAGGAGGAAGGGAGATATGAGTCCAATCTCATTTGAAAGGAAACTCTACAATGAGAGGACATAGGATGAAGTTAAGATGTGAAAGGCTCCGGAGTAATCTGAGGAAATACTTTTTTACGGAAAGGGTGGTAGATGCATGGAACAGTCTCCCAGAAGTGGTGATGGAAACAGAGACTGTGTCTGAATTCAAGAGGGGATGGGAAAGGCACGTGGGATCTCTCAGAGAGAGAAAGAGATAATGGTTACTGTGGATGGGCAGACTAGATGGGCCATTTGGCCTTTATCTGGTGTCATGTTTCTATACAGTGCCGGCGCTGCTTAGAGGCAGCGGAAAAAGGAAGTTGGGATACATACAGCACCAGCACTGTGTACCCCCTACAAGCAGCTCACGTACCCTTAGGGTAGACATGTCAAACTCTGGCCCGCAGTGTAATAAAATTTGGCATCAGCTGTAGGTTCGCGCGGCTTCCCAGTCTCACATTTAAAGCAGCCTGCAGAGGATCACTGGTCGACTGTAGCGATCCTAGCAGGCTGCGGTAGCCTCAGCAGCACATTCCCTCTGCCACGGTCCCGTACATCAGAGGAGGGGCGGGACCGCGGCACAGGGAACATGCTGCGGAGAACAATGTCAGCCTGCTAGGATCGCTATAGCTGACCAGCGATCCTCTGCAGGCTGCTTTAATGTGAGACCGGGAAGCCAGAATGGAGGGAGGGAAGGAACAGAGGGCCAAATCTCAAGCCAAAAGGAAAGATGCCAGACCACCGGGGAAGGGAAAGGAAACGGAAGGAAAGAAGAAAGGAGGAGACCCTGGCCAGTGAGTTATCAGAATACAACCAGAGCCTAGGACCACAACATGATTTGAATAATAACCAGACAAAATAAAATTATTTTTCTACCTTTTTATTATGTTTTGTGATTATGAAAGGTCAGACACAATAATCAGGGACTTGAAAAAAGCAACAGGATTTATTCAGCATATATGCGACTCCCGAGCACCAAGTTAGCAGCTTCAGAAGTCCTGAAACCAGAAAGTTACAGAGATATTTATTCATTTTTCTGGCTATACAACTGAATTCTAGAAAAAACTTTTCACGTGTTACTTTTCTTAACAATCATTGGTCCTAAGCTCACACTAGCAGGTCACTTATCTAAGCCCTGCAGTCTTTCTTTTTTTTTTTAAATTTTATTTATTGAATTTTTCAATTTTTACAATAGTTGAAATTCAAGTGATATAATTAATTACTATATATCATTGTATCTATCATTAATACAACTTAATTTATAAACAGTATATATTATATATAATCAAAAGTTATACATCCCTCCCCTTTTTCCAATTAATGATTCTAAAAATTATACATGTCCCACCCTTTTTCTATATAAGTATTATAATTGTGCTAAGAAATCTAATCATTAGAATAATTAGTCAATGGTTGCCAAATTTTATTGAAATTATGAATGTTCCCGTGTTGTAATGCTATTACTTTTTCCATTTTGTATATATGACAGACAGAGTTCCACCAGAACGTATAATTTAATTTGGTATAGTCTTTCCAAAATTCTCTGGATATAAAAGTAATTGGAGTAAATCAGAAATTCTTCCAATTAATGTTCACTGCACCAAAGGATTATTTGATTCATATTCATTTATTTGGAAAGAGGAAGGATTAAAATATTTAGGAATTATGATCAAAAATACAATTGATGATACAGTCAAAGAAAATGAAAAACATTTATTGAAAAAAATTACAGAAATGTGTGAACAATGGAATCCTTTACATCTTTCATGGTGGGGAAGAATTCAAACAATTAAAATGATGATATTGCCTGTGGTTTGTTATCAAATGAGTATGATACCAATATTTTTTCAGGGGTCCTTTTATAAAAAATTAAACAATATTATTACAAAATTTGTTTGGTTTGGGAAAAGACCCAGAATTGCTTTAGTATCTTTACAAAGACCAATTATGGAGGGAGGGGTAAATTTTCCAAATTTTTATAGGTACCATCAAGCCTATATTCTAAGACAGGGTATGTATTGGATCCTCCCAGATCTCATGGAGAATGTACCAGATTGGCTATATTTAGAATGGCGGCTCCTGTTCCCATTACATTTAGATCATTTAATTAGTATAACAATGCCCAGAAGATACAAAGAAAACAGAATATTATTAGACACTTGGAAAACATTAAGATATATAAATAACCTATCACCAGATCCAATTTGTAAATCACTAAATCAATCTATTTGGGTAAACTCCAGGATCAAAATTGGCGGATTTAAGATCGTCTGGAAACAATGGATAAGTGCAGGTATACGAACATTAAATGATGTCATTTCAGAAGGTTCACTGCTTAGTTTTTCACAATTGCAAAATAAATTTGGCTTAAATAAATCACAATATTTTAAATGGATGCAATTGAAGCAGGCCATTCAGGTAGGGTTCCCTGAATGGAAAAATCTTAATACTCAATATAGTCTGCAGGTTTTATGTTTCCAGGCGGATTTCTTGGGTCACCAAGCCGCAAAATGGTACAAATTGATATATGGATTTTTAAATAAAAAAAAGAAAACTGGTCTTAGGGATATTTGGAGTATTGAGATTGGACAGACAATTTCTGCGTCTCAATGGCCACGATTTTGGTCCTGGAGATTAAGATCTACAAAGTCAGCATCTATGAGTCAAACATGGATGTTTTTATTACATAGAGTGTTATGGACCCCTACGCGCTTGCAAAAGATAGATAATACTAGATCCAATAGATGCTGGCATTGTAAAATAGAAATAGGGACGTTAGATCATCTAATTTTTTTTTGTCCCTGTGTAAATGCCTTTTGGAATATGATTTGGCCCCAAATTAACAAATTACTAGAAAATCATGTAGGACTCTCATATGACACTGTATTATTTGGAACTGCAATGAGAACTCAGAGTCCGATCTCAGTAAACAATAATAAACTACTATTAATATTGACAGGAGTCGCCCTGCAGTCTTTCTGATACATGTCCAGGAGGGTGGAATACAATATCATGTATGCTGAGATAACCATAAGAAGCTAAAATGCCCAAGCTAAAACACCCAGTGCAGGCAGCTAAACATAATTCAGCATTTTATTAAAGAGAAAATTTGGTTCAACACTCAGGAAAACCAGTCCCAGACTCCTTCAATTACAGTATGTAGGATTTGAAATGTGTATCCTGCTAGAGCTGGTATTAGACAGCAGGTGTGAACTAGGACCTAAAAGAGAGAGGAAAAGGCTTTTTTATTTATTTTGTTTACGCCTCAGAGCCGGCTTGGAGTTGGAGAGGTTGTAACCATATACGTCTACTAAGACTAAGGGGTTCTTTTATTAAGGTGCGCATTTAGTGCGCACTAAATCGGTTAGCATGTCTTAATAAAAGGACCCCTAAGTATCTTAATAAAAAATTCAGCCCACAACTTTAGCCTATGTTTTAAATTTCAGCCCCTTATGTGATTGAGTTTGACACCCCTGCCCTAGGGGTACGCGTACTGTGCCACGTGTTGAGAAACACTGCCCTATAGCATTGTTTTGTTGTACAGGTTTCTAATATTTAATGACTGCTCTCTTAATAATAATAATAACTTTATTCTTTTATACCGCCATAACCAAAAGTTCTAGGCGGTTTACACTAAAAAGAGCTGGACAATCAGCGAAATACAGTAAAAAATACAAATATTTGTAAAATAGAATTTCAATAATAAAACTCACTAAGTAATAAACTTATCGAACAAAGTGGTCTTAATTAATTTCTGAACACTGCTATGAGCAGAATTGATTTACTTGTCGGGGAATTTTCCACATTCCCCTCTCTTGTTGTCTTCTACAGATGTTCCTGGCTGCTTTTATAGTAACTGAAGAGCTGGGATACTGGCACGGTGCTGAGGTATGAGGGTGAGGGGTTTAAGTCTTTGAAATTCTGAGGCTTCATACAAAGTCCTAGTGAGTAGAGGGAAATAACCCACTGGTCCCGGAATAAAGTGTGAATTTACAAGAAAGAATATTAGCAAAGGTAAGAACCCAATTTTTCATTTTTGAAAACTCTTTTCTTTCCTATTATGGTGGATAAATTATTGAATGCCCTCGTATCAAGCATCCACTTGTTGCTTTGGATCATAACATCATACTGTTTGCTCTAATGAGTTCTCCATTTAAGCCACTTACATCTTGCTCTTTCAAACTTCTCTCTCGGAAACTCATTTTCCTCATTGCTCTTATATCTGCATGTTGTGTGAGTGAACCTCAAGCTCATGTTAGATCATCTCTACACAAGATTCTACCACAGCATAGTAATACTTCACTCTTCTCCATCTAAAAATTCCTACCCAAGGTCATCTTGGAATTTCACCTCAACTAATCCATAGTTCTTCCTGTTTTCTTTCCAAAGCCGCATTTGCATCCTGGAGAGGCAGCACTGCATGCCATGGACTGCAAACGTGCTCTGGCATACTACTTAGAATGTACTGAACCTTATAGAAGATCCTTGCAGCTTTTTGTGTCTTTTGACCTTAACACTCAAAAGTTCTTGCTACCAAGAAAACCATCTCCACTTGGCTCCTTTGTGTATACTCGCCTGGGCTGATGTTATAGGGCTGTGTAGCAGCCCATAATATCTGACTTATGGCTCCTTCAGTAGCTTATTTCCTTCTGCTTCCATTGAGAACATTTACAAAGTGGCCACTTGGTCTCAAGCCATACCTTTTTACTTCTCTCTACTATTTGGATCAAAACTCGAGAAGAGACAGTTTTCTGCAGAATCTTTTTACTTCCTGAGCACCAACTTTCTCTCCAATCTTCTTGGGATTCACCGGGCTCATGTTTATATATCCATTATCTTTGTCCAGAGCTATGATCCTGGCTGCTTGGGAGTCCCACATGTGAGAAAATATAATGCCTGCTTGTGCTTGGAGAAAGCAAAGTTATTTACCTATAGCAGATTCTCTCTGAGGACAGCAGGCATATTTTTACAACTCGCACACCTGGTTTGCTTCTTAGCTTTGATACTGAACTGATGGTCCTGCGATCCGACATCAAACAGGAAGGTACAGACACATGCACGGTATGTTTGCTAACAAAATATTTAAAGTGACAGTACACTTGGTAATGTCTGTACCAGGTTCCCTGGATGACTTTATCTACATGTGAGAATATATGCCTGCTGTCCTTGGAGAACACCTGCTACAGCAAGCCTGCACAGCTCAAAAATGATCTGAGACTGAAATCGGAAAATGTAGTGAGGGTTGCAAGTAGTGGGCCACCTGCTCGAGGCACCTGGAAGTACATGGACGTTGCTTGGTGTTGGGCTACACTGCATGTTATGTATAGAAGAACCTTTAAGAGATTGTGGAACATTCAATTTTCGTTTCAAGGATCAATGTGGGTTCTGGAGTTAATGAACACATTGATATATCTAGTAGTTTTGGAAAAAGGAACTAATGATATGATGAATAAGGACAACTGCAGGTTTGAGGATGTAATGAATGGTGTTTAGTGTGTGAATGTTTGGTCTCTCTTGTGTAATTTTGTGTATATTGTTATTTAAGTAATTTTATAATGATCGTGAAAGTATTTTCTGTAACAAGGTGGTAAACCAATAGTTTAATAACATATTTGAATGTTAAACTGATAGTCTTGAGTATAATAGCTTCCCTATGGAGTTAGAAATTTCAGTGATGGAGAAATGTCTATATCGTAATTCTTCCTTCTGCTTTGAAATAAGAAAAAGTAACTGACCAGGGAGCATTCTGTCCTATATGACAGAGCTGAGTTTGTTGTCCTGTATCTCCACCTGCCAATAGATAATAACCCACAAGTTTCTGGATCTATTTGCTGTGATTAAAGTAAAGAAAATTTATTTGGTAAGACATTTTTCCTTTTTACCCACTGCATTTGGGGGTTTATCTCGAGGAGGGGGGGGGGGCATAGCTCTGACTTAAGTGAATGAGTATTCTTTTCTGTCCTATTTAAAGGTGTTTCTTTTCCCTCGTGTTAATTTTTTATGGTAAACCACTTTGTTCTTGTATAAATTAAGTGGTATAACAAGCTGAATAAACCTTGATAATACTATAATATTGAACAGTGAACTAGAAAACATTTTTTTGCAGATTAATGCTAACGACATGCTTGTTAAGATAAACTTTGCATAATCAAGATATGCATAATTACAATGTAGTGAGCGTGATGACAAAAATGTAATAGAGCCAGACATATTAATTCAACATATATACTACATGCCTCACAAACTTCAAAAAAGCAATGCCTGAAAAGAAGCAAAACAAATATTTCAGAAAACCAAATAAAAAAAAGAAAAGAAAGCCATACAAAATAAGCACAAAAACATATTTTTTTTTCCTCCTAAATTTTTTTGACTGGTTCCTGAAAAGCCCTTTCATTAAAATGTGATAGGTTTAGTGCTTTCTGCACAATAATAGCAAAGATAAATGCAAAACCTGTGTAGTATACAAGGGTATGCCCTACATTTACCACACAAGCACCGCATTACATATATAGGCCAATAGCATGGGCCCTTCATCACTTTCAGCTCTGTCTAAAGTACAGCTTGCTGAGGTATCAGTATCTGTTTGTGGTTCTCTTAATAAGCCCTTCCCAGAGGTCTAACCTCCTCCACTCTGACTTCTTCCTTCCACCAACACACCACAGGATGGTAATGAGCAGGATTGCTGCCACTGACCCACTATTGGGGTTTTTTCAATCTCTGGAAGCTTCGGTCCATTAGAACATATTTTGATGTATCATCATTCTGAATTCTCCAATCAATGCACAATTTTTAGAAGTTTATCAAGGTGCCAGTATACTCAAATCAATCTTATAGCCAGAATATACACTTTCTTAAGGCTATGAAAACACCTTGTTCAAGTTTTCTCGACCCTCAGTGGCACCACTCAGGACTCAAACTTCTCATCGTTCTAAGCTTTATGTGTCGGTTCGTCATCGGGTCTATTACTTTTTAATAGAGCTTAATCTTATTTATGTTATTTGATAAATTCTTATAAAGGTAAATACTTAGCTTAAAATATGGCTAAGTCTTCTTGGTTAGAGATGTCAGCACTATTAAGGGATATCAAAGCTGACATGTTTCGCCTAGCTTGCTTTTTCAAGGCTCAATCCCCTTAGCCATCTATCTCTGGTGTAACAGTCAATACTTTACCAAAGTATTGGCTAAGGGGATTGAGCCTTGAAAAAGCAAGCTAGGCGAAACATGTCTGCTTTGATATCCCTTAATAGTGCTGACATCTCTAACCAAGAAGACTTAGCCATATTTTAAGTTAAGTATTTACCTTTATAAGAATTTATCAAATAACATAAATAAGATTAAGCTCTATTAAAAAGTAATAGACCCGATGACGAACCGACACATAAAGCTTAGAACGATGAGAAGTTTGAGTCCTGAGTGGTGCCACTGAGGGTCGAGAAAACTTGAACAAGGTGTTTTCATAGCCTTAAGAAAGTGTATATTCTGGCTATAAGATTGATCATTCTGAATTCTGGCATAATCCCTCATACTGAGTCAACTTGACTACTGTAATATCGCCTACTTGGCAGTTTCCCAGAAGAACATGCGGCAACTACAACTGGTGCAAAATGCAGCGGTCAAACTGATTTTCGGGTTGAAGAAGTTCGATCGTGTAACACCTTTCTACCGACTTCTGCATTGACTGCCGATGGAGGCACATGTGAAGTTTAAGTTTGGTTGTTTTTGTTTTAAGGTACTATTCGGTTTAGCCCCTAAATATGTAACTGACCTTTTTTTTTCTTTCTCAGCCAACAGACATAAGAGAAGCTCACACTTGAATTTTGTTTCCCCTCCGGTTAGAGGATGTAAATTTAAAAGACATCATCAACATCTTTTCTCACATCAGGCAGCATTATGGGGTAAAGATCTGGAACAATTGCTTACGCCTATTACTTATGAGGCATTTAGGAAACGCCTAAAACATATCTGTTTCTGAAGTATTTAGGCAACTAACCTGCACAATCTTATTCCACAATAACTTATCCCTAGAGATGTCAATCACTAGCTTTTAACTTTTAACTCCACTCAATTTGTAGCATTTTTTAATCATTGTAAACCACATAGAACTTCACGGTCCTGCGGTATATAAACTGTTATTATTATTATTTACCCACAGGTAGATCCTGGGCAGATTGGGGGGGGGGGGCAGGTAGGCCTCTGGAGGGGATTTGCTGATTGAGGAATAGGACTTATTGAAGGTGGTTCTGATTTTGTTTGTAGGGAGGATTGTAGCTACAAGGGGAACCTTCAGAAGGTGGCCACTAGAATGGGGAGATTTGAGATAAGGGGATAAAAGACCCTTAGGATGGAGTGGTGAATTGGGGGAATAAGGGAGGTTAAAATGTATGTCAGTAATTTCCATATCTGTATATAATTTTTGCTGAAAAAACTTGCTTTTGGTTTTGATTTTTAAAGTGCTATAGTACTGTTTCCAGAAGGTCAAAGTATGCTAAATTGACAATTACAAAAAAGCCTTGCAAACTTACCAATGACTAACATAGTATCTGCTTGTACATCAATATTTAAACCAAAATTCTTGTCTTTTCAGCTTAAGAGTTTAATAATGGTACGCAATGGAAAGAACGGTGGGCTGCACCTGACGCAGATTGCTTATTACAAGCGAACAGGCGAATACCATCCTTCTACCCTAACAAGTGAGAGAAGTGGAATACGGAGAGCAGCAAAAAAGTTTGTTTTTAAAGGTAATGATGCTCTCCCATTAAACTTTGTTGTATGTACAAGCATGTGGCTTGAGTAACTAAAATGTGACGGTATTTTGTGTGTGTTTTATCAAAATATTTGAAAGCATTTCCTTTTTAGATAATATCCTTTAGTAGATACTAACAATAAGGTTTGAAGAAGCTGTGTCAATTGATTCAGGTAAGAATTTTACATTTGGACATCTTAATCTTAATTCTTTTCATTTTACAAGTACCTTTAAAAATAAGTTTGCATTTTAATTTTCTTTAACTCATCCTAGCGAGATGTTAATCTCTGACTGTATCTGGAACCTCATAATACGATCGTGTTGCGTCTGACACAATAAAAGAGATTGAGCACCAGTTGGTCACCTTCATTGTTCTTTGCCAAGTAGATCTCTTACATCTTCTTTAAAGACTAAAGCAAATAATTCATTCAGTCTCTCTGTTTTAGCCATCCTCATTGCCCCTTTTTGCTCCTTGATGATCTAGTGGTCCTACAGATTTCCTGCTTCTGATATATCCGATGTATCCTGCTTTCTGCTTCTAATATATCTGAAAAAAGTTGTTACTATGATTTTTTTTTTGTTTACCTCCGTGGAAGTTTCTGTTCATGTTCTCTTGTAGTCTTCTTTATCAATGCTTTGCATTTAAACTTGCCAGGGCTTTTGCAAGAGTTTTCAACAGCATTTGGATACAAGTGATTACTTTAACATAGGTCAGTCTGTTTTCACAAACTTACATGAAGTAACACAGAAACAAATGAATAGGTTTCTTTGGTATGCATCCGTGGTGGTGAGATTATGTGTTCAGTTTTGTATTTAGTCTTTCAAGTTCTGCAGAGTTTCACCATTCCTTCTAACTGAGCTTGGATCTCTTGAAACTAATAGATTTCTTTAACATACTGTAGAATCCCAGTTAACTGGTATTCAACTAACTAACACTCTCAATCAACTGGCAAAAAAAAAATTGTCTCCCACGCTCCTTGGACAACCTCCTAAGTTCCAAAGTTGTGCTCCTGACCAAACAATCCCCATCCTCCAGCCCCCGAAGCAGCAGACACACAAATCTCCCTCTCTCCAGCCCCCGAAGCAGCAGTGGCAGGCACAAATCTCCCTCCCTCCCTCCCAGTTCTCAAAGCATCAGCGGCAGCTGGTCCTGAGAACAGCCCCTTCATCCCTCTGGCTCACAAAGCAGCAGGCAGTGGGTCCTGATGGCCCAACCCCCTAACTCACTCACCCAAAGAGGAAGTGCTGTAAATAGGCTGCTTCCAGCAAGTCCTGGTAGGGCCTTTCCTCTGCTGCGTCACTTCCGATGGCTTTGGAAACCGGAGGGAGGGAGAGGGGTTGTTAGGACTTGCTCTGCTGCTTTGGGGTCGGAAGGAGGGGGTGTTGTCAGGACCAGCTGCATGCTGCTTTTGGGCCAGAAGAAGGAGGGGGATTTGTTGCTGTAAGGGGGAACCAGACCCATGCTGAGGGAGGGGAGGAAGGACAGAGATACTGGTTCTGCAGGGTGAAGGGCAGGGGAGATGAAGGATGCTGGACCTGGGGGGAGAGAAAGTAGGAGAGATGGGGGGGGAGAGAAAAGAGACCCAGAAAGAAGGGAAGAACATGCTGGAACTACAAGTGGGGGCGGGGGATGATAGAAACATAGAAAAATGACGGCAGAAAAGGGTATAGCCCACCAAGTCTGCCCATACCCCAAAACCCGCCCCCCTGACTTTACTCCCCTAGAGATCCCACGTAAATATCCCATTTTCTCTTAAAATCTGATACGCTGCTGGCCTCAATCACCTGCAGTGGGAGTTCGTTCCAGTGATCCACCACTCTTTCTGTGAAGAAGTATTTTCTGTAGTCGCTATGAAACTTCCCTCCCCTGATTTTCAGCGGATGCCCTCTGGTGGTCGAGGGTCCTATGAGACAGAAGATACCATCTTCTGACTCGGTACGGCCCGTGATGTACTTAAATGTTTCAATCATGTCTCTCCTCTCTCTTCGTTCCTCAAGTGAGTACAGCTGCAATTTATTCAGCCTTTCTTCATACGTGAGATCCTTGAGCCCCAAGACCATCCTGGTGGCCATTCGCTGAACTGACTCAATTCTCAGCACATCCTTCCAGTAGTGTGGTCTCCAGAATTGAACACAATACTCCAAATGAGGTCTCACCATGGATCTGTACAGCGGCATTATGACCTCAGGTCTCCTGCAGACAAACCTCTACGGATACAACCCATCATTTGCCTTGCCCTGGAGGAAGCATTCTCCACTTAATTGGCAGCCTTCATGAAATCACTAATGAACACCCCTAGATCACGTTCCGCGTGAGCAGGGCCAGATTTAGATGAAAAGAGGCCCTAGGACACATGTGTCAAACACAAGGCCCGCGGGCCAAATCCGGCCCGCCAGGCCTTGCAATGTGGCCCGCACCGCGCTGTCATCACTGCACGCTGCTGCATTCCATCACAATGACGCGCGGTGACATAGGAGGCTTGTGATCTCGCCGGCCGTACTTGCTATCTATCTCCCCCCATCGACCGCCCCCCCCAAGAACCTCCGACCGCCCCCCCAGCCGACCCGCGACCCCCCTGGCCGACCCCACGACACCCCCCCCCCCCTTCCCCGTACCTTTCTGTAGTTGGCCGGACAGACGGGAGCCAAACCCGCCTGTACGGCAGGCAGCCAACGACGGAATGAGGCCGGATTGGCCCATCCGTCTCAAAGCTCCGCCTACTGGTGGGGCCTTAGGTCCCACCAGTAGGCGGAGCTTTGAGACGGATGGGCCAATCCGGCCTCATTCCGTCGTTGGCTGCCTGCCGGACAGGCGGGTTTGGCTCCGGTTTGTCTGGCCAACTACAGAAAGGTACGGGGAAGGGGGGTGGGGGTGTCGTGGGGGTCGGCCAGGGGGGTCGGAGGTTATTGGGGGGGGCGGTCGATGGGGGGAAGGGGGTTTGCATCGAGGGCAGGAGGGCCTGGGATCCCTCCTGCCCGTAATGTAGTGTGGAGGGGGGGTAGGGGGTCGCCGTGGTCAGGAGGGTTTGGGCTCCCTCCTGGCCCGAACAACTAGCGGGGGGGGGTCACCAGGGCCAGGAGGACTTGGCCTCCCTCCTGGCCCGATATTGTCGGGGAGTTGGGGAATCGGCGGGGCAAGAGGGCTTGGGCTCCTTTTTGCCCCGATCGTGTCGGGGAGTCGGGGGGGCAAGAGGGCTTGAGCTCCCTCTTGCCCCGATCGTGTTGGGAGTCGGGGAGTCGGCGGTCCTTCAGGGTGGGGGTGCAGGTGCGTGCGAGCGGTCCTTGGGGTGAATCGGACGTCGGGGGGGGGGGGAACTATGTAAAAAAAAATACACAGCAGAAGCTGCCAGTTCCTGGCATAAAGTGTAGGCATAAAAATCGCAACAGAATCTGCTATCTGTACCCAGCCAGGCATTTATTGACTGACTTTTTCATTCTAACGCAGATTTCCAATAAACTACATCTTTTACTGCCAATATTGATCCCAAAATGTCCAGGAAAAGAAAAGTTGACGGTGAAGGCAGACAATTTAATGACAAATGGGAAAATGAATACATGTTTGTGCTTAGTGAGGGCAAACCAGTGTGTATATTGTGTTATGAGACAGTGTCGGTGATGAAAGAGTACAATATACGTCGTCATTTGACACCAAACATAATGTTAAGTATGGCAAATATACTTTGGAAGAAAAGCATAAAATTGTTAAAGAACTAAAAGGCAAACTACAATCACAGCAGCAAATGTTTACAAAGGCTACAGCGAAAAATGATGCTGCAGTGAAAGCAAGCTTTATAGTGGCTGAAGAAATTGCCCGTACTTCAAGGTGTTTTTCAGAGGGTGCCTTTTTGAAGCAATGCATGCTAAAAGTGTGTGAGAAAGTATGCCCAGACCAGATACAGAGTTTTCAAACTGTCAGTTTGTCAAGAAACACCATTGCAGACAGAGTTCAAGAACTCTCAGGAAATCTATCATCACAGCTGGCCGAACAGGCATGCAGTTATCTCGCTTTTTCACTTGCTATCGATGAAAGCACAGACAACACTGATACAGCGCAGCTGTCCATCTTTATACGTGCTACGAAGACCGACCTCTCTGTCACTGAGGAACTTTTGGATGTAGCTGCCATGCATGGGACGACGACTGGTAGAGATATATTTGAGGCTGTGGAGAAATCTATAAATAATTTTAAATTACCCTGGGAAAAGTTGGTGGGGCTAACTACCGATGGCGCACCTTCAATGTGCGGAGAAAAGAAAGGCTTGGTTGGACTAATGAAGGAAAGAATGCAAAAAAGTCACTGCCACACACCCTTGATTACTTATCATTGCATTATCCACCAAGAGGCTATGTGTGGAAAAGTTCTGGACATGAATGACATAATGACCACAGTCATTAAAACTATTAACTTTATAAGGGCACGTGGCCTGAATCATCGCCAGTTCCAGCAGTTTTTACAGGAGGTGGGTGCAGAGCATGGAGACGTGCCATACCACACAGAAGTAAGATGGCTGAGCAAGAGCGCAGTCCTCAAAAGATTTTTTGAGCTCAGAGAACAAATTGCTCTTTTCATGGAAAGTAAAGGAAAGCCCTTGCCTGAACTGTTGGATCCCGCCTGGCTATGTGATTTTGCTATGATGTGTGACATATGCGAGCATCTCGCCCAACTGAATCTGAAGCTGCAGAGACGCAAACAAGTCATCACGAAGATGTCTGACATGATCACAGCATTCCAGCGTAAACTTCAACTATGGAAGTCCCAACTGGAACAGGACAATCTTGCCCACTTTCCCGTTTGTTTGAGTATCTCAACCACTATTTCTGGTACTTTTCCTTGCAGTCGGCTGGCTACCAAAGTTAGCAGTTTACTAAGTGAATTTGAGCGGCGCTTCTCTGACTTTAGAACACAGCACTCAGGCTTTGACATCTTTGCCAATCCTTTTACAGTTGATGTCAACAATGTGCCCCATCACCTTCAGATGGAGATAATCGAGCTTCAGTCTGACAGTGGCCTGAAATCAAGGTTTCAGGATGTTGAAATTGAGGACTTCTACCCTCTACTGCCCCCTGACTCAATGCCAGAGCTCCGACTTCATGCTGCCCATATTCTATCCATGTTCGGGAGCACCTATCTTTGTGAACAGATGTTTTCAATAATGAATCTGAACAAAAACAAGCACAGATCACGCATTACCGATGACAACCTCCATACTGTTTTGCGGGTTGCTACAGCCCAAGAAATAAAACCAAACATTGACTCATTGATACGGGGAAAACGGTGTCAGACATCTAGCCAGAAAACAAAACAATGAGCATTTTAGGTACATTCCAATATTACTGTTTTGCTTGATACCAATATTACTGTTTTGCTTGATAGCATGTGAGTTGGTTAACAGCACTGTTAAGGAAAAGATTGTTCCACTCATTTTAAATTCACATTTCTGGTTAACATTGTCAGTTTATGACTGTTCAGTAAACCATTCGGCCCGCGATTTAGGCTGGATTTTAGATTTTGGCCCCTTCTCTGATTGAGTTCGACACCCCTGCCCTAGGATATTCCACTTATGAGGCCCTTTCACCCCCAGTGTGTCCTTCCTCACCTCACCCCCCCTCCGAAGCCCGCCTGCCTCCCATCCCCCTTCCATTGAACACCCCCCATGCCAGCCTGCGTGCCTCCCATCCCCCTGAGCAGCATGTTTCCATGGAAACCACCCCCCCCACCGATGCCAGCTTGCCTGCCTGCCATTGAAACCCCCCCCCCCACCGATGCCAGCCTGCCTGCCTCCCATCCCCCGGGTGCCGGCGGCCAGAGCTTCCCGCCAAAGGTGCCTCGCCCATAGAGGTATTTCCTCAGCAGCCGATGGTGAGAGTAAAAAGGATTCCCTTAGCGCCAAAGCAGCTGGGAATTCCCTATCGGGTGTTGCCGCCTTGTCTGCTTTAGCGGCTGGGACAGTTCAGGCTATAGGTCCTGGAGGAGTTATTTTTAGTGGGAACTTTGCCATTTTTGGTGGCAAAGCCCTTCATTTTCTCTGCATCCTCGGGTGACCTTTCCCCTGTCTTGGAAAAACAGGGGCAGGTTTCTGTTGGGTCCCCTGCTGTGGCAGGGAGTCCCATGGGACCGCCTGCGGGGTTTTTCCCCAGATTTATTTTTGCTTTGTGCAGAGCTTATTTTCAGGCAGCCGGGGATCCTGTGGTGTTCCCAGGGGTCTCGAGGGGGGATTACCTCCGTGCCCCCTGTGGCTTTGTTGCCCCTCTACTCCTTTACTGCCTCCTCCTCCTCCTCTCTCGTCCCAGTGCCCGCGGGTGGCCTGGGACGAAGACTTGTGGTCTGAGGAGTGTGTGGACTTGTATGAGGACCTGGACACTTGGGGAGACCTCCAGGATCTTCTTGAGGGGACGGCCACTGGTAGCGAGGCCTCGGCTTTGTTGGTGAAGAGGCGGCTGTGGTGCGCCTTTTTCAGAGAGACGAGCTCCCAGATTTAATTCAGCAGGTCTCATCAGTGTTGCATTTTGAGGAATCACTGCCTGAGACCCCATGGGTGGGGGACCCTCTTCTCCAGAGGATCCGCTCTGCGCCCTGCTCATCAGGATATTCGGGATATTATCCAGGCGCAGTGGAATACGCCAGGCGCATTTTCGTTTTTCGTGTTCCATGGTTCATTTGTATACCAGCTCGGAGGGGGATAGGGCTACCTTGAAGTCGCCAGTGATGGACGCAGTGATATCAGTTATTGCTAAACGGCATACCGTATCCATAGAGGGCAGTTCTGCCTTAAGGGATTCTGAGGAGCTTAAGTTGGAATTTTGATGTCTCTACCTTGGGGGTCCAGGTGGCTGTTTGTGGGGGCCAGAGTGTGACATGTCTGCCCTATGCAAGAACCACCATCCAACCATTGCATATGTGATAATGTGCTGAAAAATACCTTCAAATTGTGACTTCACAGTATTTAATCAAATAGGTGTTTTTTTTTAATTATTGATTTCACTTAGCTTCAAATATTTGTGAGGGTCCCAACGCGAACCACGTTTCGTTGTCTTTTTAAAGGAACCCACAGTAGCAATGAAATGCTTGACTCTAAACGAACGGGGTGATGAGCCCAGTTCAAAATTTCCACTCTGTTGGACTGACTGCAGCATGAAGAACTTTCACAAATAATTTCCCCTTTTTAGAAATATTCTGAATGTCTACTATTAAACCTGTCCACTTCTTCAGTCTGCGGTGGAGGTCTGAGAAGGAAGGGAAGGAAAGGTGGTTGTGCTCTGTTTTTGATCTCTGGCCCTCTCCTGCCTCAGTATCTGTGCTTTGTGGATGCTCCCTCCTGTCTCAGACTGCTGGGGGGAGGTGCCTGTCTTCAGCTGCGGGATGGAGGGAGGGAACAAGAAAGAAGGGACCCTGGCAAGCGAGTTATTAGAAGACAACCAGAGCCTAAGACCCCAACATGATCTGAATAATGATCCTGCTAGAGCTTGTGTTAGACAGCAAGCGTGAACTAGGACCTAAAAGAAAGGAAAAGTCTTTTTTTATTTATTTTGTTTACATCACAGAGCCGGCATGGGGTTGGAGAGATTGTAACCCTATACTTCTACTAAGACTAAGGGGTCCTTTTATTAAGGTGCACATTTAGCGCGGTTTACAGTAGGAGAAATAGGAAGGAACTACAACAGAGGGTTAGAGGTAGAAGTGTGAAGAAAATTTAGAGGACTTGGGATGCCAAGATATAAGAGTTTCTCCCCAGAAATGGGTCATATCGCCTTGACCCCACTACTGAAAAAATCTGACCTTGACCCTTCCATACCATCCAGCTATCGCCCAATTGCAAATATCCCTCTCCTAACCAAGATGCTAGAGTCCATCATTTCTTCCCAACTCTCATCATACTTAGAGAGATTCTCTATTCTTTTACCCTATCAATATGGCTTTCGTCCTAACTTCAGCACTGAATCCCTACTGTCTTCCCTGATTTCAAGCGTTCAACAACTTCACTCTCGAAACAAGTTTGCCGTCCTCCTACAATTTGACCTTTCCGCTGCTTTCGACGTTGTTCACCATGATATTCTTGTTTACCAACTCTCTGAGATAGGTATCAACTCCACAGTCCTAGGTTGGTTCTCTAAATTCCTCCACTCTTGTTCTTACATTGTTAACATGAATGGCACCTCATCCTCCCCCTGGAAACCGAATTGTGGAGTCCCGCAAGGCTCTCCACTATCCCCTATCCTTTTCAACATCTATATGTCCTCCCTAAAACTCCTCCACCTATCCCCCCTTGAAACAATTTACACTTATGCAGACGACATCCTCGTCCTCCTCGAGACCGATTCGAACCTCACCGACCTTTCTAAGAACATATCCTCTTGTATAATGAACCTACAATCCTGGGCTCATACTGTGCAAATGAAATTGAATGAGTCCAAACAAGACTTCTTTGGCTCGGTCCAAAACTAGATCACCTACCCACCTCCATCCCACTATCCTCTGGTTCCGCTCTGCAACTTGAGTTCTCGAGCAAGGTCTTGGGCATCATCATTGATTCCACATTGTCCTTCAATGACCACCTCCAATCCTTGGTAAAAAAATGCTTTTTCAGCCTTTACATGCTGAGGAAAGTTAGATCCTGCTTCCATCAAAAACATTTTAACCTCCTTGTCCAATCCATCATCCTCTCCAGATTGGACTATTGCAACTCTATCTACTTAAGCCTAACTAAGAAAAACCTCCACAGACTCCAACGGATTCAGAATGCCGCGGCCAAGCTCATCTTCGCTAAAAGTAAATTTGACCATATCTCCCCGCTCCTGGCCAAGCTCCACTGGCTTCCGATAATCGCCAGGGTCCACTATAAATGCGCCTGTTTAACTTTCAAAATCCTATATGGTATCCTCCCTCCCTTTATCCCTCTTTCTTGGAATTCCTCAAACCCTAATACCACCAGATCCTCCCACAAATTAAAATTATCCTTCCCCTCGCTAAAAGGCATTTCCCACACAGGAAAGCTAGGGACCTCCCTTCACTTCAAAATCACTGAGCTCTGGAACAACCTTACCTCCCCTCTTCGGAACTTGAGCTCTCTCCAAGTTTTCCGCAAACATCTGAAAACCTGGCTTTTCTCAAAAAATGTAAGTCTCCCTCCAACTTAGGAATTAAGGAAACTCTTATATCTTGGCATCCCAAGTTCTCTAAATTTTCTTCACACTTCTACCTCTAACCCTCTGTTGTAGTTCCTTCCTATTTCTCCTACTGTAAACCGCATCGAGCTCTACGAATGTGGAGATGATGCGGTATACAAACCTAAGGATTAGATTAGATTAAAGGACCCCTAAGTATCTTAATAAAAATTTCAGCCTGTGACTTAGCCTATGTTTTAGATTTCAGCCTCTTATGTGATTGAGTTTGATATCCCTGCCATACTGACTCGGCCCTTGGCAAGGCTACACATCTCTGAGCACATGTTATTATCGTTATTGTGGTATTTAACAACCTAGTCTTTTGGATAAGGGTCATTATACTGTATATCTATAAAGTTATTTTTGATCCTTACATTCAGAACTAGAGTTTTCTTAACCCGATTTTGTTTTGTATTTACTTTAGAGGAAAGGCAGGAAAGAGGAGATATGATAGACTTTTAAATACCTACGTGGCATAAATGTGCATGAGTCAAGTCTCTTTTAATTGAAAGGAAATATCAAAGAAGAGACAAGTTAATTTAATCATGTATTTTTAATGGGCAGACTGGATGGACCATTCAAGTCTTTATCTGCCTTCACTTACTATGTTATGTATGAAGCACTGGAATGAAAGGGCATAGGAAGAAGTTAAGAGGCGATAGGCTCCAGAGTAATCTAAGGAAATACTTTTTTACAGAAAGGGTGTTTAGATGCGTGGAACAATCTCCCAGAAGAAGTGGTGGAGACAGAGACTGTGTCTGAATTCAAGAAGGCATGGGATAAGCACATGGAATCTCTCAGAGAGAGAAAGAGATAATAGTTACAGCGAATGGGGAGACTAGATGGGCCATTTTGGCCTTTATATCTGCCATCATGGTTCTGTATTTCTTTGACCATTGGAGCAGCATAGAGCAATCAGCATGCCGGCCAACGCTAAAACCCTCTTCCACGCTTTTGTAAAAGAGGGGTTATTTAGGTGTTAATGTGCATTTTTCTGTGACACTTTTCTCTAGTTTTTCATCTATAAGCCTTCTCCCCTCTCTTTTTTGTGGGCTGTGTAGAGGCAACCTTTTTTTTTCCTTCAAATTCTTTTTGTACATGTCCACATGGACATTTTCTGCCTGTTTTTGTTTCATATGCTTTCTTTCTATTCAGAATTTCTTGTTGTAAAATGATTTAGAAACAAAAATGTGTTTTATTAAATTATCAAATTAATAATGGGCTTAGAGGGAGGGTGGGGGGAGGGTTGCTTGTATGTTTATAAAGTATACTGATAAGATGTTCAAGTGGTCTATTTAATATTGTTCATATGAATTTTGTACACTTGATGAAAACTTAAAAATGAATAAAGAATTAAAAAAAAAAAAAAATTATCAAATAAACAAATTTTCTAGTTCTAATGCACACTGATGGAACATGCTCAATTCTTTAACCCAGTGGTAGGCAAACTCATTAGTCAAAAGAGCCCAAATCAGCAGTACAACGAATAAGATTTTTTTTGAGAGCCATACCTCGTGCCCGCTTGCGCTACGACAGCTACGTCAACCCAACTGACACCCGCTCGCCCGCACATAATCAAAATCGATTCATGGCAGAACCTAGAGAATGACACTGGGAAAAAATTTGTCTCCGTCCCGTCCCTGTCCCCGCAAACAATTTGATCCCATCCACACAAGCCTCGAATAGTTTTATACTGAACTTATATTAAAGTATAAAAAGAAACAATATTCTGTACAATTGTCAATTTATAAATCAGCGTCTTCTCCCCCCCCCTCTTCCCCATTTCCCTTCAGTGTCCTCAGCCCACTCTCTCTCCACTTCCCTTCAGCGCACACACATAAAAACAAGCAAGCAATTTTATATCATTTTCATTCTATTCATTCATAGAAATTAAAGTCTAAATAATGCCAGTCACATAACAAAACATGATTTTACAAAAATAATTCCCTGCACAGTCTCTAGCCTGCAAGGATTACTAGAAGTCTTTCAGCAGCTCCCCTCCCTCCCTCCTACCTTCATGGCCAAGTCAAAATGATCTACCAACAATAAAATTAAAAAAAAAACACAAAGCACACTGTATGCAGAGAAAATGTTAATTATCGTTTATATTCCGTGGGTTTTCAAAGAGGTCAAGGCAGATGACTTTATGCAATGTCACCTCAGTAACAACTATACAAAAATAGACAAATATACCCCCTCCCTTTTTACTAAACCGTGATAACGGTTTTTAGCGCAGGGAGCTGAGTTGAATGCCCTGCGCAGCTCTCGATGCTCATAAGCTCCCTGCGCTAAAAAACGCTATTGCGGTTTAGTAAAAGGGGGCTATAGTGCAAAATATAGACAGCAGATATAAATTCTCAAAACGGACACATTCACTAAATTGAAAATAAAATCATTTTTTCTACCTTTGTTGTCTGGTAATTTCATCAGTCTCTGGTTGCGCTTTATTCTTCTTACTGTGCATCTAGTATTTCTTCCCTGCCTTCAGCCTCATGTATGCTTCCTCTCCTCCAGACCTCATTCCCTCCCCCCAACTTTTTCTTTCTTTCACCTTGCCCCTTCTTTCTTTCTCTCTCTATGCCCCCTTTCTTTCTGTATGTCTGTTTTCCTCTCTCTCTCCGTGCCCCGTTTCTTTCTTTCTGTCCTTCTCTGTGCCCCGTTTCTTTCTGTCTGTTTTTCTCTTTCCATACCCCCTTTCTGTCTGTCTCCCATCTCCCTTCGTTCTCCCTGCCCTCCCACAACCCACCGCCATTGGGGAACAGGCCGCCACTGCCGCCAGGGAACAGGCTGCCACCACCACAGGGGAATAGGCTGCCACTGCCGCCATCGAGTTCTCCCTGCTTCCCTTCCCTGTAAAGAGGACACAAGCCCCGGGCCGACCAACCTTCACCACCCAACGTCAATTCTAACGTTGGAAAGGAAGTTCCGGGCCAGCCAGGTACCAATTGGCTGGCCCAGAACTTCCTCTCCGATGTCAGAATTGACGTCGGGTGGCAAAGGTTGGTCAGCCCGGCGCTTTAGCGTCCTCTTTACAGGAATGGAAGCAGGTTGAGCACCCCTGCTCTAGCTAGCTGAGCCGCACTCAAGTGGCTAAAGAGCCGCATGCGGCTCACGAGCCACAGTTTGCCGACCACTGCCTTAACCCCCTTGTAAGAATGCAACTGCAGGTTAACTTCAAGCCAATGAAACTTAATAGGGGAAACGCCTCAGATGCTGCAAAGCTAACATTGCTTTGAGACTTGAAAGGAGAGCTTACACTGTTCAATAGCTCCCTTTCAGCTTTCTATCATTGATGAAAAACCCCCTAGGTTATGCTTGGAAAAAAAATAAAAAAAAAAGAAGCACTTATCTTTAACTACCGTGACTGCTATGGGAAAATTTGTTTATTTGATTGTGAGCATGTTCCACCAGTGTGCATTAGAAATGGAAAATTTGTTTATTTGATTGAATTGAGTTTCCAGTCCCTCTGGGGGTTTTTTTGTTTGTTTTTTTATTAAATTATGCCTTCAGAGTTAAACAGTATCACTTTCACAGCAAACTAAGATGACTAGAAATAAGGTGTCGGCATATAATTTCTTCTTTTTTTTTCCATTTTCTAGAGAAAAAACTTTTTTATGTGGGAAAAGACAGGAAGCAGATGCGCTTGGTAATTGTTACAGAAGAGGAAAAGAAGAAAGTGTTAGCAAAGTGTCATGAAAATGAAACAGGAGTTCATCATGGTATATCAAGAACACTTACTCTGGTAGAATCCAGTTTCTATTGGACATCTGTTACAAATGACGTCAAAGAATGGGTATGGTTCAAAGCTATGCAGTTTTTTAAAATCCTTATAGTAGATGTTTGACTTGTCAGAAGATACTACCTTTCCTCTTTAAAAGGGTGCTTTGATAAGCCGTTTATGTTGAGATTAGACTAAAAACCTATGAGGTTCATAATCAAAACAGAAATATGTCTAAAATCCCGCATAAATTGGCACTTGGACGACCTAAAATCACTTTTCCTACCTTTGTTGTCTGATGATTTCATGAATCTCTGATTGCTCTTCTTCTGACTGTGCATCCAATATTTCTTCCCTTCTTTCAGCCTCCTGTTTTCTTCCTCTCCTCCAGACCTCATTCTCTCCCCCAACTTTTTCTTTCTTTCACACTGCTCCCTTTTTTTCTTTCTCTCTTCATGCCCCCTTTCTTTCTGAATGTCTGTTTTTCTCTCTCCATGCCCCATTTCTTTCTTTCTTTCTCCATGCCCCCTTTCTGTCTGTCTCCTGTCTCCCTTCTTTCTTTATGTCTCCCTGTCCCCCCCTTTTTTCTTTCTTTCTCCCTGCTCTCTCCCAAGCCACTGCCGCTGGGGAATAGGATGCTACTGCAGCCATTGGGGAACAGGCCGCCGCTGAGTTCTGAGCTCTCCTTGCTTCCCTTCCCCGCGGGGCAGACCAACTCTCGCCACCCGACGTCATTTCTAACGTTGGAGAGGACGTTCCAGGCCAGCCATGACTGGTTGGCCATGTCTGAGTGGCCAGTCCATCACTTTGCTGACACCTCCCATTTCCAAAAATCTTGTTTTTGGCATTTGAGACTTGGATGAATTTTTGTTTGAGAATTTGATATAAAGATAGACAACTTGGCGGCAAATGGCTGGTTATATAAGCAGACGATTCTTGGAAAAAAATATTTTGGATGTATTTTTTTGAGAATGGACTTTTTTTTTTTTTAATAAATCTTTATTCGTTTTACAACTTACAAGTGTATCCATACTTTGACATTTGAAATTGAATACATCACTTGATTTTCTATCATATTCAACATTAATTAATAAAATTGAACCCCCTCCCTCCCACTCCTACCATATCATATGCAATCACATATATCATACAAAATATCCTTTCCTATTGATCTAAACATTTAATAAAAGATCAGAAATCCCCCCACCCTCACCCCCTCATTTGCAATTGTACTAATAAAGGAAAAATGGTATCTATTCATTACAAAAATTTGTCAATGGCCCCCAAATCTCTTTAAATTTATTATAATTTCCTTTTTGTATGGCTATTGTTCTTTCCATTTTATAAATGTGACACAACAAATTCCACCAAAAACTATAATTGAGTCTGCTCCTGTTGAATGGCAACCCCTGTCATAATCAAAAGAAGCCGGTTATTTTTAGATGAAATTTGGCTCTTTGTTCTCATCAACACTATTCTCATCAGGAGAATAGTGTGGAGTTATGATATGGTCTTGTTCTACTGGGAATTTTCCTGTGGATAGTAAAAAGTTTACCCATGCCAATAGTTTGGCTTTGAAGTTGATCGGGGCAGTTTTCATCAACATGCCTAATAATAATAATAATTTATTTTGTATACCACCATACCCAGCGAGTTCTAGGCGGTTCACATCAGTTAATCAGAGGTACAAATAATGAAGTCATTGAAGTTAACAGGTTAGGAATGTACAATAAAAAGGAGTAGGAAGAGATTCTTGGTCATTAGTGGATAGTGGTGAAAGAAGTAGAAGTAAAGTATATTAAGAGTTAAGTCTGTGGAATAAGTGTGTTTTGAGTTGTTTTCTGAAGTCAAGGTAGGCGGGGGCATCGAGCACAATTTGGGCTAGTCATGGATTCAATTTAGCCGCCTTGAAGGAGAAGGTTTTGTCAAGGAACCTTTTGAAATGACATAATTTTAGTGAGGGGAAGGCAAACTGGTGAATTCTGTGGGAGCTCTTATTGTTGTAGTTTAAATTGAAGTGTGGGTTGAGGTATCTTGGTGACATACCAAATACTGTTTTGTAGCAGAAGTATGAGAACTTGAACAGGACTCTGGATTCAAATGGTAACCAGTGCAACTTATGGTAGAAGGGGGTGACGTGTTCCCATTTGTTCAAGCCAAAGATGAGGTGGATGGCGGTGTTCTGAATCAGTTTCAGTCTCCTGATGGTTTTCTTCAAGGAGCCCAGGTAAATGATGTTGCAGTAGTCCAGGATGCTGAAAATGGAGGATTGTACTAATAGACGAAAAGAGGTGTCGTCAAATAATTTTTTTATGGTGCGGAGTTTCCAGAGCATCGAGATGCTTTTCTTAAATATTAGATCGGTGTGTTTCTTCAGGGTCAGATGTTTGTCTAAAGTGACTCCCAGTACTTTTATGGTTTGTTCTAGGGGAAAATCCGATCCATTTACTTGTATTGTGGTGTCCTTGATTTTGTCGTTGGGTGTTGCTAGGAAGAATTTAGTTTTTTCGGAGTTTAATTTTAATCTATAAGATAGCATCCAGAGTTCTATCTGATTAAGTGTGCTTGATAGAGAGTTTAGCAACTCTGGTGTAAAACAGGTTAGCGGGATGACTATAGTAATGTCATCTGCGTAGATGAAGCATTTGAGCTTTAAAATTTGCAGGAGGTTTCCCAAGGAGACGAGATAGATATTAAACAGGGTGGGGGGCAGGGGGGGAGCCCTGTAAAACCCCACAAGAATTGTCCCAACTATAGGAGAAAAAGTCGTTCTTAAACACATTGTATGATCTATTTCCCAGGAACCCACAGAACCAGTTGAGAACCTGGCCTGAGATGCCGATGTTTGCCAGGCAGTCCAGGAGAATAGTGTGGAGTTATGATATGGTCTTGTTCTACTGGGAATTTTCCTGTGGATAGTAAAAAGTTTACCCATGCCAATAGTTTGGCTTTGAAGTTGATCGGGGCAGTTTTCATGACATTTGGGGGTCAAGTATCCAATCTGCAGTAAGAGTTGGTATATTTATTGTAGTATTTGCTAAAAGTTTGCCAGTCAATGGTTGTAAAATGGTTCCAATTCAGATCAGCTCTGGACTCTAGATCAGATCTGGACTTGTCGGAGTCTAGGAGAATTGGATAGCACCAATGGGGTTTGGCAGGAACAGTTATCGATGATCTTATCTTGGAGTTAAATCTTCTAAGGTGTTTGCGGTTAAGGTAGATTCGTCAAGGGTGTCAGTGAGTGTCTCAAGGTTGTAGAGATCATTGACCAGTTTAAAAAGGCTTCTTCTGTTAATTGAAACGTTTCCGATTTTTTGGGCATAGAAATTTTTGCGTTTTTCCTTGGTTTTTCCTTTTTAATTTTGATCTCCAAGCAACTCTGTGCTCTTGAGTTCCATACGATAATGCCACAGGATTTTCCAATAAACAATTTATTTGGCCCCATATTGATTTCCAAAAGGCCAAGATAAATGGACAATAGAATAATAAGTGATCTAGAGTCCCTGCTTCAAGATTACAATGCCAGCATCTATTAGACTTAGAGCTATCTAACTTTTGTATTCGAACTGGGGTCCAAAATGCTCTATGCAGAAGAAAAAAAACAAGTTTGTCTTATAGATGCAGATACTGTACATCTCATTCTCCAAGACCAAATTTGTGGCCATTGAGATGCAGAAATCTGATGCTTAATCTCAATGCTCCGAATATCCCTAAGATCAGTTTTAGGCTTCTTGTTTACATTGAACTGCAAGGTAATGGCAGAATAGAAATCCCTAATGTAATGTAATTATACCACTGCGCAGCCTGGTGTCCCAGGAAGTCCACCTGAAAGCATAAAAATTCCAAACTACACTTCTCCCTCGTTATTCGCAAGGGATACGGGCAGAGCCGGACCGTGAATGGCGAAAAACCGCGATTATCCGGCTCTGACCCACCCCCACCTCCTTGCCGCCTTGCCGGCCTTACCTGGTGGTCTAGAGGGCTTTCGGGGCAGGAGCGATCTTCCTATGCTCCTACCCCGTGCAGATCGCCATGAGGAAATGGCTGCTGTGAGTCCAGTAGTCTCTCGAGACTACAACGGGAACTCCCTACAGCCATTTCCTCATGGCGATCTACACGGGGCAGGAGCGTAGGAAGATCGCTCCTGCCCCAAAAGCCCGCTAGACCACCTGGGAAGGCGGCAGGGAGGTAAAAAATATAGGTTTTTAAATTTTCCCCCTCCCCAGAAAAAAATCACGATTATGTGAAATCGTGAGTGCAGAAAACGCGAATGGGGAGGGGGAAGTGTATATTGATTATTAAGATTTTTCCATTCAGGGAACCCTGTCTGAATAGCCTGCTTCAGTTGCAACCATCTGAAACTTTGTGATTTATTAAGACCATATTTATGTTGCAACTGTGAAAAATCAAGCAGTTTATCTTTTCCAAAGCCATATTGTATTTATATCACACTTTTAAAGTAAAGAAAAAAAATTTTCACGTAACTTATTTAACTTTAAAAGTCTGTCGGCATGGAGCTTATTGTTTACCCAACCATTTGCATGCGCTTCCAAGCCACGCCCCCGAGAGAATGGACTTTAGACGCTGCTGACTTTGGGCAACTAACACCCTAGGCCCAAAACGGACTTAGATGTTTTTTTTTTTTATTATGCCGCTTCACAGTTCTGCTACTTGTTTAAGCAATAACTTTTCACAATAATTTATTAATATGAAGATGATTTATTTTAATGATTAGTGACACAAACTGGCCAAGAATGCTTGGTGTAAGTCTATTCAAGACCTTTCAAGGCTTGCTTAATAATATAGGTGAGCACCCAGCTGTCATCGCAGTCGTGAATCCTGCTGCTGCCGACGTCGCCACTCAAACATTTTTTAAAACCCCTATCACCGGTTTGGGGATTCCCCGGCCTGACTCGTCACAGCCTGAAGAGCCACTGGAAGTTCTGTGTTTGACTCTGGCCTCAGCCCGACTTTTTTTTTTTTTTTTTCTTGTGTATTGAATGTAAAAATAAATAAATAAATAAAAACCAACGAAAAACCAGGCGATTTTTCAAACCCGCCCCGTAACAGTAACTGCAATTTGTATTTTGTGTGTATATGCGATGGGCGGCTCCTGTTTCCGATCAGGAAGACGGGCCTGGTGAGGTAGAAAATTGTTTTGGGGAAACGCAGTGCTAGCATGCTTCCCGCCTTCCTGCTGCCGCTGTCATTTTCTATTCTCTATACCCTGGACTAGCAGCAGCAGCGCTCTCTCCTTATTGTAATTTGCCCGACAGCTGCAGTAGTGTTATCGAATTGATTCCCTTCTGCAGCTTCAGGGATTTTGCTAGGCCGCCCCACCTCCGACCAACTTCCTCCTTCCTCGGAGGCAGGACAGCCTAGCAGAGGCCCCCACTAAAGCAGGGATGTCGAGCCCGCGGGCTGCATGCAACCCCGTGAAGAATTCTATTCGGCCCTGTTCACGATGAGTGTTTTCCTCTGCCGGCTCCCTCCTCCGTCTTGCTGCAGCGTTTGCTTAAAGCCGCGAGTAGAGGATCCTATGTGCCTCTTGCGGCTGACCTGGAAGCATTTCCTCTGACGTTGCGACATCGGAGAGAATGCTTCCAGATCAGCTACAGGAGGCGCATGGAAGACGCTGCCCGCGGCTTTGAGCAAACGCTGCAGGCAGGGCTTTTGCTCCAAAAGCTGCAAGTTCAGTGCCCCCTGTAACTTCAGCCAGATCCTGGGGAGCCCATAGTGACTGAACATCAACGCGGCGGAGCAAGGAGGAGGAGCTGATGAGGAGGAGCTGATGACCCTGAGGAGGAGCTGATGACCCTGCCGGGAGTGAGCCGGGCCAGGGGCAGCTGCAGATGGCACGTGCACCCATCAAGCCCTTCCCCGACGTGCACAAGTGCCGACCCTTGCTGCGTGTGGCCACGTGTGGAACCTACAGCGCTGTTCCATGGACAAGGCAAACAACCCAGTGCTCTGCATGATCCTGCTGGAGAACGGGTATTAAGCAAATGCAGTAGGAAAGAGAGCTGGAATAAGATGATAAGGGATGGAAAGCCTGACCAGTGGTGAGAGGGAGGGGGATTCTGAAAGTGGTGAGCCATGTGGTTGAGGTCAAAATGGAGATGACAAGATGAGTGAGAGAGCAGTGAGTACAGTGGTAGAAATGTGGTAATGGGGAGTAGATAGAAGGGAATAGGAGGCTGGGAAAGGAGTGAGATCGAAAATGGGAGAGCTAGAGAGAGAGAAGATGGAGAATTGAGAGCTGAACATTTAAAAAGAAGAAGGGTGAGAAAGAGGGCAAGATTTGAGTGGACAGAGGCAGAAAAGAAAAAGTTAAGAAAGCTGATATACTTATTCTACTTGATATATTTCTTTGTAATCCATTATTTAATATGAATAGGATTAATATGAAATAATACGATTAATACGAATTAATAAATATAATATAATATGATATTGATAAATTGTATATTTTTTTAGTTAGGTTTTTTTGGGGGAGCTTGTGATTTAGCTTCTCATAAACACTTCCAAGCAGCCAAGATTTTTAAGGGGAAGGAAGTGGGTAGGGGAAAGATACATTATTTTTTTATTATGGGGAAATAAAGGTGAATTATGGGGATTATGTTTTAGAATACATTAAATTAAAAATTAATATTAAGGTGTTTTTTTTTCATTAAATGTTAATAGCTTAAATAACCCAATAAAAAGAAAGAAAATTTTGAATTTCTTATAAAAAAACAAGAAGCTGACATATATTTTATTCAAGAAACTCACTTTTCGGCAAATGAATCATCAAAATTAGAGGGAAATTGGGTGAAACATTGTTTTTATGCCCTGGCTAGGGGGAAAAAAGCAGGGGTAGCTATTTTAGAAAATAAGAAATGCACTGGAAGCTTTAGATTAATATCTGCAGATATCATGGGAAGATGGGTGCATGTGGGCATGAGTTTAGGGAATGATACCTTGACGCTGGTTAATGTATACGCACCTAATTTGGGTCAAATGGAGTTTTTTTAATCTCTTCAACAGATGTTTTTACCACTGGCTACAACTAAAATGTTTGTGGCTGGAGATTTTAATGCGGTTATGGATCCTTTGATTGATAAAAAAACAAGTTTAATAATGAAATTATTAGGTTTGGAAAATCTAGTCCAATCTTGTGGATTAAAATATATATGGAGGATTTTACATTTTAATGATCAGGAATTTTCATTTTGTTCTCGAGTACATAAATCCTTTTCAAGAATAGATTATTTTTTTGTGTCAGATACTATAATCCAGCAAGTCATAAAAGCCGTTATTAATCTGATTATTTTTTTAGATCATGGAAGAGTATGGATAGAATTACAAACAAACGATCAAATTTACAGTATACCTGTATGGAGGTTTAATAATGCTTTGCTAGCTGAAGATAACTTTATTGAAGATTTACAACAAAAAATTAATGAATATTTCTAATTAAATATTTCAGAGGAAATCTCTTTAGAAATTCTGTGAGGTGCTTTTAAAGCTACTATAAGAGGACATATTTCGTTTTCAGCACATGCAAAGAAAAAGCTCAAAATGGAGTTTTCTAATTTGGAAAAAAAGATTAAAGAATTGGAAATAAAATTGACCTCCCTGAACTCATGAAAGAGTTTCCGGATTGGTTGACATTAGAATGGCAACTCATATTTCCTTTGAGATTAAGTCATGTCATCAGTATCAAAATGCCTAGAATATATAAAGTAACAAAAATGAAAAAGGAAACAAAAAACAAAATTAAAATGCCTTTAAACCTCGAAGGTACTCGGAACCAATATATGGTAAGAAACCAGGGCAGCAACCCCTGTAAGGACTTTCAAAGAGTCTATCATTGCACCATCCTCAAACGGTAGAAAGGTATTTAAATTAGTGAATGTCTTTTTGTACTATTTTTCTTCTTTTTTCTATTAAAAGTCCATTTAAAATGTCCAAAGCTTAAGTGAAAACTATGATCCTCAAAATAGGCAAAACTTAACTGTGAGTGTTTAGGAAGCCAACTTGCTACAGCAGGTACAGGTGGGTCCTAACACGTTTCGCCGACAGGTTTCTTCAGAGATCCCCCATGCTGGATGGAACATCAAGTTCAACAACTTCCTGAATCTTCACTTCTAAACCGATTGCATTTCCTGTTGACATCCAATATAGAATATATAAAGACATCCAATATAGAATATATAAAGATCACAGAATACTAACTGATTTAATACCTATTTCAATACTTAAATCAACATATTAGACCATATGGCTAAACTCCAAGATTAAAATTGGCGGATATAAGGTTATCTGGAAATATTGGATGAAGGCAGGTATACATACTTTAGATGATGTTATTTCTAATGGGAAGTTGCTTGATTTTTCACAATTGCAACACAAATATGATCTTAATCACAAAATTATAAATGGTTGCAATTGAAGCAAGCCATTCAGGCAGGGTTCCCTGAATGGAAAAATCTTAATGATAAGTACAGCTTGCCTTTCTTGTGTTTTCAGGTAGACTTCCTGGGACACCAGACTGCTCAGTGGTATAAATTAATATCTAGATTTATGAATAAAAAACCAAAAAATGGTCTTCGAGATATTTGGAGCATTGAGATTAAGCATCAAATTACTGCGTCTCAATGGCCACGAATTTGATCTTAGAGGATAAGATGTAGAGTGTCTCTATCTGTGAGACAAACTTGGTTTTTTCTATTACATAGAGCATTCTGGACCCCGGTGCGTTTACAAAAATTAGATAGCTCCAAGTCTAAAAGATGTTGGCACTGTCATCTTGAAGCTGGAACATTGGATCACTTATTGTTTTTTTGCCCTCTAATACATAATTTTTGGGACATACGATATTATTTGGGACATCAATGAGGAAAAAGAGTCAAATTTCTTCTAAAAACAATAAACTTTTACTCATAATGACAGGAATTGCTATTCAAAAACCAAAAATGGAAGGAAACCTCCAAAATGTGAATAACAAATCAATAACACAGGTTCCACACACAACTGTGATTCGCTAAACAAGAGGAAAAGACCTCAGAAGCCTGCTCCACTTAGAATATAAAATTCACACCATGGTTAACAGCAGGCCATGTTCTCTATCATGGGTCTAAAAAACCTCTTGTGGCCGATTGAAAAAATATTTTAACTCGTGTATTAAGCACTTAAATAATAATCATAACAATCAGCATAAGGTGCACTTATCTCAAATGTAGATAAGAGCCCGACGGGACCCGTTTCGCCAGGGTTTTGACTTTGTCGGGGGACTTTTTTGAAAAACTGTAAAACAGAAAAGAGAAGTGCCAAAGAATGTATTAAAGAACATTTACATACATCTTTTAAGTACAGTTGTTAACACATTCACCTGAAATAGTATTCACTGCATTCAGTGTGAACTCTCATGCATATCAAAAATGGCGCCGGTGGCTCTAGGTACGTCACGCATGCGTATTAGTAGTGGACCAAAATGACGTCACACTCACCATTCACTTTATTTTGACAAAAATGTAGATGTTAGAAAAAAAGAATGCCAACCTACATTGCTGTTTAAGCCAAAAGGTTTTACAGTGTTGAGCTGGAATATCCACCGGGCTTCCCGCTGTAGTAATTTAATTTGGCGATCACCTCCCCGCTCATGTTTAGTTTCTTTGTCAATGCAAAGACATTTTATTTGTTTAAACTCGTGTTTAAATTCAAGACAGTGTTCTACTATTGGAGCGCTAATTTTCTTTAATTTTAAATTGGATTTATGTTCACTCATTCTTATTTTAAAAGGGCGAATTGATTTGCCAACATACACTTTCGCACAAGGACAGATTATCACATATGTGACAAAATCTGTACTACAAGGTACCACACGATAGACTGCTTAAGAAGATTTGGAACCACGGGGTGCAAGGGGAGGTCCACCGATGGATCAAAAACTGGCTGGCGGACAGGAAGCAGAGGGTTGGAATAAAGGGACATTACTCAGACTGGAAATGGGTCACAAGCGGAGTACCGCAGGGGTCAGTGCTGGGACCGCTCCTGTTCAATATCTACATAAACGACCTAGAGGTGGGAACAAAATGTGAGGTCATTAAATTTGCGGATGACACCAAGCTATACAGTAGGGTTAAAACCATGGAAGACTGTGAAGAACTCCAAAAGGATCTAACGACACTGGAAGAGTGGGCCAAAAAGTGGCAAATGAGCTTCAACATAGGGAAATGCAAAGTCATGCATGTGGGGAAGAAGAACCCGATGTTCAGCTACAAAATGGGGGGATCACTACTAGGGGTAAGTAACCTGGAAAGAGACCTGGGGAGTGATGGTAGACACAACGCTGAAGGTGTCGGCGCAGTGCGCCACAGCCTCAAGGAAAGCAAACAAAATGTTGGGTATCATTAAAAAGGGTATCACGACCAGGTCGAAGGAAGTCATCCTGCCACTGTATCGTGCAATGGTGCGACCGCACCTGGAATACTGTGTCCAGTACTGGTTGCCGTACCTCAAGAAGGACATGGCAGTACTTGAGGGAGTCCAGAGAAGAGCAACAAAGCTGATAAAGGGTATGGAAAATCTCTCATATACTGACAGATTGAAACAGTTAAGACTGTTCTCCCTGGAGAAACGGAGACTTAGGGGAAACATGATAGAAACCTTCAAGATCCTGAAAGGCATAGAGAAAGTAGACAGGGACAGATTTTTCAAACTAAGGGGAACCACAAGTACAAGGGGGCACTTGGAGAAATTGAAAGGGGACAGGTTTAGAACAAACGCCAGGAAGTTCTTTTTCACCCAGAGGGTGGTGGATACATGGAATGTGCTTCCAGAGGCCGTGGTAGACAGGAGCACTGTACAGGGCTTCAAAGAAGGTTTGGATAGGTTCCTAGAGGACAAAGGGATTGAGGGGTATAGATAGGTATAGATATGGGTTGTAGGGATAGGAGTAGAGGTAAGTTACAGGAATAGGAGTAGAGATAGGTTATAGAGCTAGTCAGGGACCACTGCTCAGGCAATGGGCCGCCGCGCGAGCGGACCGCTGGGCGAGATGGACCTCTGGTCTGCCTCAGCGGAGGCAACTTCTTATGTTCTTATGTCAAAAAATGATGGATATAGTGAACTTTGTTATCAACCGGATTTATGAAAGAATGACCCTGTAGAGTGACTGCACATATGCTACATGAGCCGCGCTCCAATAGTAGAACACTGATCTATCTGTGGCCTTTGATGCTGTCCACCACGATATTCTGATTTACCAACTTTCTGAGATAGGTATTGATTCCACAGTTTTAGACTGGTTCTCGAAACTCTTACAATCTCGCTCATACACTGTTAATATGAATGGCACCATGTCATCTCCTTGGAAGCTATTATGTAGAGTCCCACAGGGTTCACCTCTGTCCCCTATTCTTTTCAACATCTATATGTCTACTTTGAAACTTTTCCAACTATCTCCCTTTGAAACATTATATACATATGCAGATGACATCCTTGTCTTTCTTGAGATAGATTTGAATCTTACTAACCTTACTGAGAATATAATAGCATGCATAATGAAACTCCAATCCTCGGCCCTCACCGTACAAATGAAGCTGAATGAGTCCAAAACAAAATTACTTTGGCTTGGCCTAAAATTAGATCATCTACCCACAGTCATTTCATTACCTTCTGGTCCCACACTGCAGATTGAATTTTCAAGCAAAGTTTTGGGCATCATTATTGACTCTACACTTTCATTTAATGACCATCTCAACTCTTTGGGGAAAAAAAATGTTTTTTTAGTCTCTACATGTTGAGAAAAGTAAGATCCTGCTTCCACCAAAGCATTTTGCTGTCCTTGTACAATCGATCATTCTTTCCAGGCTAGATTATTGTAACTCCATCTATCTAAGTCTAACCAAGAAAAGCCTTCAAAGACTTCAGCAGATCCAGACTAGGTTGATCGTCGCAAAAAGTAAATTTGATCATATTTCCCCGCTTCTGTCAGAACTTCATTGGCTTCCAGTAATTTCTATGGTTCACTTTAAATGTGCCTGCCTAACATTCAAGATCTTGCATGGCATTTTTCCTCCTCTAATTCCACTATCTTGGAATTCTACAAGACTTGACACTACCAGATCCATCCAAAAACTTAAACTATTTTTCCCCTGATTAAAAAGCGTTATCTATGCTGGAAAATTAGGGAAATCTCTTTTCTTCAAAATCACTGAGCTTTGGAATAACCTTCCTGCCCTGCTGCGGAATCTGGGCTCCTTTCAATTATTCCGAAAGCATCTGAAAACTTGGCTATTCTCAAAAATGTAAATCTCGCTACACTCCTTATAATCACTAATTCTTATTATGTTTTTCCTTCCTTATATTAAAGCTCATGTAAACCGTACTGAGCTCTATCTTTATGGAGAGGATGTGGTATATAGACTTAAGGTTTAGTTTAAAATTTTCCCTTGATTACTCATGAAATAAAAGATATCCACAAAAATGTGTATTCTGAGGAATAAATTAGGACATCCAGACATTTAGTTTGGTGTGCTCATGGCTGCTGTAGTGAGAGTGAACACCATGGTGAGATCAAAAGAGCTATCTGAGGCCTTCAGAAAGAGGATTGTATTAGCTTATAAGTCTGGTAAGGGATTTAAAAAGATCTCAAAATAATTTTACATTAGCCATTCCACAGTCCGGAAAATAGTGTACAAGTGGAGGACTTTCCAAACAACTACCAACATGCCCAGGTCTGGCGTCCAAGTGAGTTGACCCCCCCAGAGGAAGACCGCAAGATGTTAAAAGAAGTCTCTAAAAACCCTAAAATGTTATCACGGGACCTACAGCAGGCTCTTGCTACTGTTGATGTGAAAGTGCATGCCTCTATAATCAGAAAGAAACTGCACAAATTTAACTTGCATGAGAGGTGTGCAAGAAGACCTTTGCTCTCTAAGAGAAACATTAAAGCCAGACTGAAGTTTGCCAGAGAGAATGTAGACAAATACCAGGACTTTTGGAATAGTGTTCTATGGACAGATGAGTCTAAAATTGAATTATTTGGACACCAGAGAAGAGGACATGTTTGGCTTACACCAAATACAGCATTCCAGGAAAAGAACCTCATACCAACTGTGAAGCATGGAGGTAGAAGTGTCATGGTTTGGGGATGCTTTGCTGCAACAGGACCTGGCCAGCTCACCATCATAGAATCTACCATGAATTTTACCATGTATCAGAGGGTGCTTGGGGAACATGTGAGACCATCTGTAAGTAAATAAAAACTGAAGCAGAACTGGACCCAGCAACACGACAATGACCCAAAACATACCATTAAATCCACCAAGGATTGGCTGAAAACTAAGAAATGGAGAGTCCTGGAGTGGCCGATTTAAAGCCCTGATCTTAATCCCATTGAGATGCTGTGGGGTAATTTGAAACGTGCTGTACATACAAGAAACCCATCAAATATCTTGCAGCTGAAAGAATTTTGCATTGAGGAGTGGGCCAACATTCCTCAGACCAATGTTGGAGACTGGTAGATGGCTACAAGAAGCGTCTCACTGCAGTTACTGTATTTCAGCCAAAGGGGGTAACACTAGCTATTAGGGTGTCCTAATTTATTCCTCAGAATATACATTTTTGTGGATATCTGTTGTTTCATGAGCAAATCAAGGAAAAATTTTGTTGTTTACCTGCAATTACAACACTTTCTTAACCAGAGATTAAAAAAAAAAAAGATTTGACATCGATATGTGAACATTTCTTAAGAAAGAATTGAATATTTCATGGGGTGTCCTAATTTTTTCACATGACTGTATGTTGGATCTTTATGGGAGAGGAGGGGATAACAGATGGCATGGTTAGGCAGACTAGATGGGCCATAATTTTTCTGCCTTAATTTTTCTATGATTTAAATGTAAAATCATAACTGTTCAAGGCTTGTGCAGATGGGGGAATAAACTTTGTCCCCCTGTCATTCTCTACACCAGTGGTTCCCAACCCTGTCCTGGAGGAACACCAGGCCAATTGGGTTTTCAGGCTAGCCCTAATGAATATGCATGAAGCAAATTTGCATGCCTATCACTTCCATCATATGCAAATCTCTCTCATGCATATTCATTAGGGCTAGCCTGAAAACCCGATTGGCCTGGTGTTCCTCCAGGACAGGGTTGGGAATCACTGCTCTACACTATAGCTGCTTTCTCTCTAGGAAATTGTGAGGGAGAGAAAAAAAATGCAAATATAAGTAGGGTTATCAAATGTAGACAAATCGGAACACAAACTTGCTCATTTCTGATATCAGAGATATACTCATGCTGAGCATGAGTATATATATCTAACATAAGTAGGGTTACCAGATTTTACTATAGTAAAATCCAGACTCCTAGACCCGTGCCCTATTGTGCCTCAGTTCCACCCCCAATCCCACCCTAGACCCCCCCGCTCGCTGTCTGCTCTTGTTGAGCAGGAGGGCATCCTCGCATGTGCAGATGCCCTCCTGCCCAATGCAATTTCGAGGAAGCTTTTTAAAACCCAAAGTGCCAGGTTTTGAAAAGGCATCTGGTTCCCCGGACATGTCCTCGAAAAGGAGGACATGTCTGGGGAAATCTGGGCATCTGGTAAACATAAACATTGTGTCCCCATATATCTCGCCCTCCATTGCCACTGCCGCTATCCCAGCTATCTTCTTTATGCTACCTGCTCAATAATTCTGCCTCTCTTCTGATTGGCAATGCTAATGTGCTCCTCCTGCCTTAAAATGCTGTGCCACTGGCTGCCACCTCTCTGAGACTGAATCTGCTACAGCTTCACTGCCATAATGTAAATTCTTCCCAGCTATTTAGCTGCATAGGAGGAGACAACCACTGTTTTTACAGGCTTTAATGCTATTGCTTCTACAGTGGCTCTGGATGCTGCTTTTCCTTTTCTTCTTCTCATTGCATGCATTTCTTCTGTTTCATTTTCCTTAAGTACAGTGATGTGAAAAAGTTTTTGCTGCCTCTCTGACTTCCCATATTATTGCATATATGTCAGACTGAATGATTTCTGATCTTTAATTAAAATGTCATATTAGACATATAGGAATATGAGTGAACATGTAACAGATTTTATCAGAAAGCCCTGAAGGAGCTCGTGTCAGAGTCCAAGTGTTCAGCCCAGCAGCCAAGTTTTTTTCCAGAGAGGCTAGGCCAAAGCCCCAGCTTCCCTGCCAGCTCACTCTACATACCCCTGAGAATTTTGTTGGCACTTTTCTGTAATCAAGCCTAGGCACAGTATAATAACTTTGAGAAATCTGAGTCTCTCCTCCCCCATCCAAAATTAGTATCTTTTTCTTAAGGTGGGAGGGTGGATGTGAATTGCAGAGGTCTGGCACTCAGCCGAAAACAGGCTGGAATGTTTTCCCAGACTAAACTAGAAAAGTTTAGTTATAAAAAATATATTTGTATTATTTTTAAATGACTTAGATTAGAACTACAGCTGAATTCCAGTTAGCTTGTTTTGATATTAACAGACCCTTTTCTTTTCAGGTACATTCATGCCAGCAGTGCCAGCTGACAAGGAATACAAACATTACTCCTACGCTACACACTATTGAGCTGGAAGATCCATGGATTTTAACAACTATAGACCTGATGGGTCCTTTTCATGCAACTTGCAGAAGCAATATGTATGCGATTGTTGTAATAGATCTATTTACAAAATGGGCTGTGATTTTGCCCTTACATAATATTTCAGCTCCCGAAGTAGCAAAGTCACTTGTTAATATGTTTTTCTTATATGGCCCTCCGCGGAAAATGATGCTTGATCAAGAAAAAGAGTTTATTCATCAGGTAAGATCGCATACAGTAAGTTTTTTAAATTAGAGGAATAATCTTAAATCTTCATGCATGTATATGCTTAAATAATGAGTTTACAGGCATTTCAATCGGAAATTAATTTTGTAAGTATTTGTTTTGTTTTTGTTTGTTTATATTCTGCCTTTATCAAGGCAGAGCACAAAATAACATAATGAAATTACATACAAACGTCTAAAATAATATTAAAAAATATTACAATATATAAACCAAAATCCTTCACATCCATGAAACTGGATAATTACATATTCTTTTATTTTTTTTTTTTATAATTTATATTCTGCATATATATGTTCTTTATTAGTATTTTGTGCCTTCCTCTTAATCCGGTTTCCTCATTTTCATTTTTTATCAAGTTTTTATTTTGGGCTCTCGGGCCCTCTTAAGGCTGTCTTCAGGCCAGGATCGTCGAGCCTTTTTCGGTTTACAATCTGCTCAACCTCCCCAAACCATTCAGTCTTTTGACCTCTTGACAGCAGTTTTTCCTCTGATGTCCTTCAGTGTCCTCCGATGTCCTCCAGTGTCGCAGGGTTATTTCTCGTACTGATCCATATAGCTGTTGCATTCAGTGCCTAAGTCCTGGATCACCATGATTTTTCTTGCACGCTCTATTAAAATGATAGAAAAGGTCACTAAAAGCCAGGAAATTACAGTTTAAAAAATTTTCGGGTCATCTGTTTCTACATCTAAAATGGAAGGAGTTTCCAATGCTGATCCTCAGCATCTGATAACTCCAGTATTGACGACATTGTCTACATCAGTGTTTTTCAACTCGGTCCAGGTGTACCCCCTTGCCAGTCAGGTTTTCAGGATAGCCACAATGAATTTGCATGAAAGAAATTTGCATATAAAAGGAAACAGTGCATGCAAATCAAGTTTATGCAAATTTATTGTGGATATCCTGAAAACCTGACTGGCAAGGGGTTTCTCCAGGACCGAGTTGAGAAACACAGGTCTATGTAGTCCAAGCATTACCTGGATACTCAATTAAGGCATCAATATTGGATCATGCAGTCTCAAACATCATTATCTATGGCCAGCGTAAATGACCATTGCACATCATCAGCGTCTGTCATAGATGCATATCAATTACACATATCATCACCACCCAGACATCGAGCATCTACATTGAGGCATACATATTCATCAAGAGAGCACAGTTCATCTCATTCTCGTTGCTCCTACTAAAGTTCATCAAGGCACTCTAGTCTATGTTCAGCTCTACATCTCCCTCTATCTCCTCTATACTCGTTCTCGACAGAACCTGGTATTGAGGACTATGACTGTAGCCTAACTTAGCAGTCTTCTAGCAGTTGTCCAGAGTTGTTAGCAGATGAGTCTTATGCATCTTTATTTCCTTTCTCTTAGTAAGTTGCCCCCAGAAGGTCTGACTTCCATTAAATTCATTAGACAGATGGGGTAGGAACTCCCTATAAAAATGGAGTCTGATTCAACATCTCAGGTAGAGCTTAGAGAGACACTTGACTATAAAAAACTGCATCCAGACTGCATAAAAGTTCCTCTTCACAATTTCTTGAAGGAGGCCTTACTGAAGAACTGCCTCACTTTATCGCATGCAGTCTTGTCCTGGATTTGACAGACTTCAGTTGCAGTATCAGTTTCTAGTTGTGGAGTCTGTTCTGAAAAAGGCTTATAGTTCCAGACTTATCCAGTACTCCCCCAGGGAGATAAGGCAAAACACTGGATAAGTTTGGATGCAGATTATTTCAAGCTTCTATGCTGGTGAATAGAATCTTAAACTACAGTTTCTATGATATTTTTTATATGAAATCCCTTATACTAAAGATGTCTCATTATGATCATTATATTTCATTAAAACATTTTTCCTCTTACCAGCGTCTGGCAAATGACCTCCTGAAAACCAGGAAGTATATGATGTGCTCTACATTTGATGTTTGTGAAATCACTTCTCATACCACTGTCATCTCAATAGCTATGCACAGACAAGCCTGGTTCAGAATCTCTGACCTACTGTAGATGCTAACCTCCAGGATTGTCTGTCTAATATATCCTATATAGGGGATGATTTATTTGGAGACTGGCTAGAGCACATGAGTCAACAAGCCCCATGGGCCAAATCCGGTCTACCTGGCCGTTTTATGTGGCCCGCGGTGACTCTGCCACAGCACAGGGCCGGAGTTAGGGGAGAGCAAACAGGGCATCTACCCTGGGCCCTGAGGTTATGGGGGGCCCCTAGTAGGTTGGCATGTCTACCCCTTTCTAGCCATGCCAGTCTGACATATTTCTCTCCTGGCCTTGCAAACACATCCATTTTTGTTACAGTGGGCTGCCATCCCTGGCATCGATTCTCAACTGCTACTTGCAGCCCCTCTCTGTGCTTTCCTTTTGCCACGGTTCATCCAGGCAGAAACAGGAAGTTGCGTCATTGGGGTCTAACCATGGTATCAACCAGAAAAGACTTAAACCATTGCCTCCACCAATAACATCCCTCCTATCGTATAGCTGTACCTCGGGTTTCTGCTTCCTACATGTAGTACGTTGAGAAATGTAAAGTACTAAATGTGGGAAGCAGAAACCCGAGGTACAGCTATACGATGGGAGGGATGTTATTGAAGGAGAGTACCCAAGAAAGGGACTTGGGGGTAATGGTGGACATGACAATGAAGCCAACGGCACAGTGCGCAGCGGCTGCTAAGAGAGCGAATAGAATGCTAGGTATAATCAAGAAGGGTATTACTACCAGAACGAAAGAAATTATCCTGCCGTTGTATCGGGCGATGGTGCGTCCGCATCTGGAGTACTGTGTCCAATATTGGTCGCCATACCTTAAGAAGGATATGGCGTTACTCGAGAGGGTTCAGAGGAGAGAGACACGTCTGATAAAAGGTATGGAAAACCTTTCATATGCTGAGAGATTGGAGAAACTGGGACTCTTTTCCCTGGAGAAGAGGAGACTTAGAGGGGATATGATAGAGACTTACAAGATCATGAAAGGCATAGAGAGAGTAGAGAGGGATAGATTCTTCAAACTTTCGAAAAATAAGAGAACAAGAGGGCATTCAGAAAAGTTGAAAGGTGACAGATTCAAAACGAATGCTAGGAAGTTTTTCTTTACCCAACGTGTGGTGGATACCTGGAATGCGCTTCCAGAGGACGTAATAGGGCAGAGTACGGTGTCAGGTTTCGTTAGTGGCCCCCACAATATATGGTTGGTGGGGGTCACTTGAGAGGCGCCCTGACAAACACCCAGTCCCAGGTTCAGTTCCCTCACTGAAGACTTACCAGGAAGTAGAATCAAAGAGGCACAGCCAGAGGTGATTGCATAAAGAATATATTATAGAAATAGTCTTACAGAAAAGCAATATTCTGAAGCATTACAATAATTAAGCATTACAATTAAGCAGAGAGCAAAGCAGTTTCCCTGCCTTACATAGTTCAGAGACAAAGAGACAGAGAGTCTGAAGTTCTAGGGAGAGAGAGAGAGAAAGAGAGCCAAGACCCAAGAGCCCAGAGATAGATAGATAGATTGATAGATAGATGTGTTTTGCAGAGAGGAGGCTTTTATAGCTTGGAATCTTATTCTGAATATAGAAACTATTGTATGTCCCAGTTTCTTTCTGTTTAGAATTTGTAAACTGTTTGAAACAATGGTTAATTTAATTGATAAAGGAGGGTGTGATACTTGCAAGCATGGTAGATGGGATTAGTCTCTGGCTTCTTTGTCCCATTCAAGCAGCCTATTTTCTTGATCTGTGCACCTGGACCCATTGTCCTAAGCACCCTCTTAAATAGACATTAACACCTTTTAGCTAGTCATGATTCAATCAGGGCTACTTGAAACATATCAGGGATACTTAAAACATATCAATCAGGGCTACTTAAAACCGTCTCCCTGCCCTCAGGGTCTATCTGCATTCCCATGCCAGAGTCAGATTGATATAATTTCCCATAGGCCTTCGCTGACATAAGTAATGCCAACTAAAAATGCTGAATGGTAGCGATAGCTAGGCTGACATACGGTACTGGGGTTCAAGAAAGGATTGGACAATTTCCTGCTGGAAAAAAGGATAGAGGGATATAAGAGGATTACTGCACAGGTCCTGGACCTGTTGGGCTGCCGTGTGAGTGGACTGCTGGGCACGATGGACCTCAGGTCTGACCCAGCGGAGGCATTGCTTATGTTCTTATGTACCACCAATTCTAATACTTTATAAGTAACTCATGATCTACTAAGTCAAAGGCAGAAGGAAGCTAAATCAAGCAATAACTGCCCAAAACACCTGATTCCCCTTCCAAGGTGCTATGCTCCTCATTAAACATAGAAAAATGAAGCAGATGAAGACCAATTTGGCCTATCTAGTCTGCCTAACCATGGCATCTACTGTTCACTCCTCTCCCTTACACTGGGTTTTACTAAACGGCGCTAGAGGTTTTTAGCACGAGCTGGCAAGGTAAGTGCTCCAACACTCATGGGAATTCTATGAGCATCGAAGCATTTACCTCGCTGGCCTATGCTAAAACCTCTAGCGCAGTTTAGTAAAAGGAATCCTTAGAGATCTAATGTACTTGTCCCAAGATTTATTGAATTCAGATAAACCTATTGTCTCCACCACCTCCACCGGGATGCCGTTCAAGCATTCATCACCCTTTCTGTGAAAAAGTATTTTCTGAAGTTACTTCTGAATCTATCCCCTTTCACCTTCATCTTATGCACCCTCATTCCAGAGTTTCCTTTCTTTTGAAAGAGACTTGCTTCATGTATTTATGCCACGTAGTTATTTAAACATCTCCATCATATCTCCTCTCTCCCATCTTTCCTCCAAAGAATACATATTGAGATCTTTGTTCCTGTATCATTAGCAAACTAAACTGTTGATTTTAATATCCAAGATTCCAGTGCAATAGGGATGGTATGTTAAGCCTTTGGGTTATCCAGTTATGCTTGCAAGCATACTGCAGAAGATGACAATCACAGCTTTTTAACTCCTTCTCCTTCACAGTCTCTACTGCCCCTTCAGTTATTCCTTCTGCAAGCAAGCATGAAGGCATCTCTGATTTGCTCCATTTATTTTGTTATTGCTTTGCGATGTCTCAATTTTTTTTGGGGGGGTGGCTTGTTCGTGGATTTTTTTGCTCAACTTAAATGAACTGTTTTGCCTGCTTGGAGAGGAGCAGATGCTTAAGTCTGCAACTGGCAGGTTTATCCCTCATAGACCTATACAGCCAACCTTCTGAATATTTGTGGCGCTTAGGGTTCTGGGCCCTCAGCACTTGCTTACTTGCTTGACTTGACAGGCTGTTAGGCATTAATAGCATTCCTTTGGGGCACCCAGGGTACCAGCTTCAACTTCACCACTCCTTTTTTATGCATCGTGCGTCACATTCCAGGGGATAGAGGATCAGTATGACAGCTGACTGGTGGCTTGAGGCAGAGAACCCCTTCAGATCCAGCTATACTTTAAAGGAGCTGAATCAGGCTGCAGCACCATTTTCCCAGCACATGGTCTGTGAATACAGGCTATGACAAGACTATGGGGAAAATTGTGTGTGGGGGGGTGTCTTAAATTGTTTTTTTGACTGTTCCTGCAGCTAGGTCTTTGGTCTCCCTCCTCAAAAATCCTATTTTTAAAAAATTTAGTCAACCCTGAAGCGTTTAGAAGTAATTGTTTGGTGCCAAAATGCTGCTGCAGCGGCCATCATGGATTTCCCAATATTTTTTCTAAGTTCTCAAAATTCTCCAAAACACCTCATTTTGCCTCAAAACTGACAGGGATGGCGTCCTAATACCCATGTTTCATGCCTTATTTGTACTGGATGGGTGAGAAATCACCTGGACCAGATGATATAGATCCCACCAGGGTACTAAAATAACTCAAACATGAAATTGCTGACCTGCTGTTAGTGATCTGTAACATGTTGCTAAAATCGTCTGTAGTACCTAAAGATTGGAGGGTGGCCAATGTTACACCGATTTTTAAAAAGGGTTTCAGGAGATATCTGAGAAGTTACAGAGCGGTAAGCCTGACTTCAATACCGGGCAAAATGGTAGAAACAATTATAAAAAATAAAATTGTGGAATACGTAGACAAACATGATTTAATAAGACTGAGTCAGCATGGGTTCAGTTGAAGGAGATCTTGCCTCACCAACTTGCATGACTTCTTTGAAGGTGTGAATAAACATGTGGATAAAGGTGAGCTGGTGGTTATACTGTGTTTAGATTTTCAGAAAGCTTTTGACAAAGTTTCTCATGAGAGGCTCCTGAGAAAATGAGAGTCATGGGATAGGTGTCAAAGTTCAGTTGTGGATTAGGAATTGGTTATTGGATAGAAAACAGAAGGTAGGGTTAAATGGTCATTTTTCACAATGGAGGAGAGAGTAAACAGTGGAGTGCTGCAGGGATCTGTACTGCGACCGGTGCTATTTAACTTTTTTATAAATGATCTGGAAATTGGAACAATGAGGTGATTAAATTTGCAAATGGCACTAAACTGTTCAAAGCTTTTAAAACACATGTGAATTGTGAAAAATTGCATGCAGACCTTAGGAAATTGGAAGACTGGGTGTCCAAGTGACAGATGAAATTTAACATAGGCAAATAGAAAGTGATGTACATTAGGAAAAATAGCCCAAATCACAATTATCGGATGCTAAGGTCCACCTTAGGGGTTAATGCCCAAGAAAAGGATCTGGGTGTCATTGTAGACAATACGATGAAACCATCCGCCTAATGTGTGGCGGTGGCCAAAACAGCAAACAAGATGCTAGGAATTATTTTAAAAGGGATGTTTAACAAGACTAATAATGTTATAATGCATCTGTATTGTCGCCCTTGGAGTTCAGGCTACTCGGTATCACCCCTATTGAGTGGCAAACAAAAACTCTGACAGGCACGCTGCTCAAATTGGAAGCAAGCCCTATATGTAATATACTTTAAATGCAGATTCTTTACCCATGCAAAAACAAAATGGTTATTAATGGCCTTCAGGATTAATAAGAAGAGCTTTATTTCAGCATAGTCCAAAAGAAAAAAGGTATCCCAAACAGCAGTTGATGAAGTTCAAGAAAAACACAAACAAGAGAAATAATATAAGTAAAAGACAATCCAGTGTGTTTGGGCCTTTGCTAGGCCTGAGTCTTTCTAAAACACAAACTTTTAAAAATTGTTCTGGCTTTCTCACAGACCAGGCAAACATTCTTTTCACTAGCACAATATAGGGTTTTAATCCTGCTGCAGAAACACCAGGAACCTCCAGCTCTATTGAGCTGGGATGGGAGAATTGTTAAGTTTGCTTTTCACATTAGCTGAACACAGCTTCTATAATACCCACCTAAGATCATAGCAAACTTCTCTCTAAAATAATTCCCAGTTCCTGTTACATTGAAGAAGCAAAATTCCAAACTAGAAAAGAAACCCCAAAACAGTGGAATCCTTGCAGTGCAACATACAGTTCAGTCATTTTCTTAAACAGCACAAAAAAAAACACATATTTATTCTTAGGTTTTTTTTCCACCATCAAAAACACACAGTCTTTATGCAGGTTAAGTACTAGTAAGTTGTCACAGCTAAACTTCCATAGCCTCTGTGTCTGGCAAAACCTATTCCAGGACCTCTAAGTGCTCCTCTTGGATTAAGGCTTCTGCCTCCTGCTTGGCGATACCTCTTCAACCTCCATATAGTCCAGGTCATTACCTTGACCTAAGCTGATGTTCCCTTCTCCAGAAAGAGACTCTTCTCTCCTGACCTTTCTGAATGTGAGGGAAAGGCTGCTATCTTTTCAGTGAAAACTCCACCTAAACTGGTTTGCAGCTGTTCTAACCTGTGGTTCTCTTGGGCTCCCTCGGTGGCCTTCATGAAAACTACAAGGCTTTCTGCAAACAGTGCCTTGCTTAAATTTTGTGTTTCTGGGATTACACACTATCATTTTGCTGCTGGATAGGGTCTCCCATTTCCTCCTCTCTCAGGTCTTCTGGGAAAGGATCAGTCTCTGACAGGGCTTCCTTAGTATAGTCAGTAAACCTGGCCTGATGATGTACCGTAGGTCTGTGGGTGGTGTTTTAACCCTAACCCTGCCTTTTTTAAAATTCTTAAAGGGGACCACAGCAGGCATGGAGCCTGACTGGTCATAGAATCGCTCCATGGTGCGACCTCACCTGGAGTATTGCATCCAATTCTGGTCTCCTTATCTCAAGAAAGATATAGCGGCACTAGAAAAGGTTCAAAGAACAGCGCCCAAGATGATAAAGGAGATGGAACTCCTCTCGTATGAGGAAAGACTAAAAAGGTTAGGGCTCTTCAGCTTGGAAAAGAGATGGCTGAGGGGAGATATGATTGAAGTCTATAAAATTCTGAGTGGAGTAGAACGGATACAAATAGATCCATTTTTTACTCCATCAAAAACTTACAAAGACTAGGGGGACACTTGATGAAGTTACAGGAAAATACAGTACTTTTAAAACCAATAAGAGGACATTTTTTTCACTCAGAGAATAGTTAAGCTCTCAAATGCATTGCCAGAGGTTATGGTAAGAGCGGATAGTGTAGCTGGTTTTACGAAAGGTTTGCATATTTTTCTGGAGGAAAAGTCCATAGTCTGTTATTGGGGAAGACACTGCTTGCTCTGGATTGGTAGCATGGAATCTTGCTACTCTTTGGGTTTTGACCAGGTACTAGTGACCTGAATTAGCCATTGTGAGAACAGGCTTACAGGGCTTGATGACCCATTGGTCTCTCCCAGTAATGCTATTCTTATGTTCTTGTGCCACATGGCACAGGATGGAAGGGTGGGATCTTCGGGCTTAGCTCCTCTGTATTCTTCCAGAGCTGGAGACTAGCAGTCGGTCTTGTCAGGGGGTAAGAAATACCTCCTGGAGCCCTGGGTCAGTGGTCCTGCACACCGTAAGGGTGTAGGTGTTTCATAGCCTAAGAAAAGGCAATTACTCCATTCTAAGGGGGAAGGAGAGTTGACCACTCAGTCCTTTACTCTAGAATTCATTAACCTCCTCTGGCATGCTTATGCACAAGGCTGAACTCTGCCTGTCAGTTCTGCTGGCGAATGACCCATTGTACAGGCTCTGCTGGATTCTCAAAGCATTTCTTTCCTGAGAGCGGAGGCTGTTTTGGACTCTGGTCCATTGGACAGGGTGAGGGGTCAAATTTAATTCCCTTACTGTCCTAAAATGAGGCTTCTCTGGTGGTAGAAGCAGCCTAGGCTTTATCTGGAATATTTGCAGGACATTTACAAGAGGAGGGATTCGGGAGCGGGTCCTCTTATTGGGGATTATCTGGTAGACTCTGGTCTGCCCAAATTGACGGACCAGGATGTTGAATCATTAAATATACCCATTACTATTAGAGAATTACAGAGGGCTATCCAACTCCAGTGGAATTATTCTGCCCCGGGGCTGGATGGCTTTACTGCTGAATTTTACAAATTGTTATGTTTTCAGATTGGACCACCCCTGCGAGACTATTTTGCTCATGTTATAGACAAGGGCAAATTCCCCCTAGGTGCCAATGAGGTTTTAATCACTTTAATTTTAAAACTGGGTAAGGAGGCATTCTCCCCAGAATCCTACCGACCCATTTCACTTTTAAATGTTGATATTAAAATTTTGGACAAAATTTTAGCAGATAGGCTTTCTCCCCTTCTTCCGAGACTAATTGGGTCCGAACAAGTGGGTTTTGTGTGGGGAAGACAGGCGGTACAGAATGTTCGCAAGGCAATATTAGCCCTGGCACATGCACAGTCTCAAGACATACCCATGTTATCAACTTAGTTTGGATGCAGCCCGAGCCTTTGATCAGGTGGACTGGACATACTTGTTCAGGGTGTTGGACTACATGGGGTGTCTGGCTGGTATGCTCAGGCGTTAAGAGCCTCATATGCGTTCCCGGTGGCACGCTTACTGGTCAATGATATTATAATGGACACCTTTCTGATCGAAAGAGGCACCCGACAGGGTTGTCCATTGTCCCCCACTTCTTTTTCTTGCAAACCATATCCAGAGATCCTGATGTAGTGGGCATAGCTTTTTCAGAACACACAGAAAAGGTGTTGGCGTTTGCTGACGACTTACTCTTTACTTTAACCCAACTGCGTCATTCTATCACTCATCTTCTGTATTCCCTCGAAGAATTTCGGTTCTACTCGGGTTTTTCACTGAATTGTCAAAAATCGAAAGCTTTAGCTATCCCAGCTACTTTACAAGATACCTGGGAGGGTGATTTTCCCTTTACATGTGCTCCTACATCGGTCAAATACTTGGGGGTATGGCTTCCTCGTGATGTTACTACTATCTATACTTGCAATATATCCCCCTTATTAGAGGAAACATTGCAGAGTCCCATTGTCAGTGGCAGGACAGGTGGCTCTGTATAATATGGTGTTATTCCCCAAATGTTTGTACAGGTTTTAGGTCCTCCTACTATTGTTGACCCATGCTCACAACGTCCAACTCACTAGAGGGCTACAACGTTATCTCAGGGTGGGGGGGGGAGTGTAAATGATCACACATGCCGCTATCTAGGATGTGCCTTTCCAGGGAGAGGGGGGTTATGGCTTGCTGAATATTCATTGGTATGCAATGGCCTGCCAGATGAGGCATATTAATGACTGGTTTAGAGGTACATCTTCTTTTTCTGCAACACCGTTAGAACTTTCACTGTTATTTCCATACCATATTAGTTATATGTTGCATGTTTCTGCCTCGTCCCTGCACTCTGTGGTGGCACAATACTCAATATTTGCCCTCTGCCCATGATAGGCTGGGTGATCTACCGAATAGTAAATCACCCGGGAACAGTAGTTCTTGTGGCACTAGATTGGCCTAGGCGCCTGTGGTATGTGGATCTCGTATGCCTTCAGAAGGAGCAAAGTCTCAGACGCCAGGTGCATCCATGCTTACTATCACAGAGGCCAATTAGCATATAAGAACCAGGACATGTCTCTTGAGCACACAGCGCTAGTCCAAAAAGGATATTCAGAAGTAGTCATTGCTACTCTCCTTAGAGCCAAAAAGCCAACAACGGAACCAAAAAGCCAACAATGGATTCAGCGTATGCTAAGGCATGGGAGATGTTTCAGTGCTGGTGCAGCAGGGATAAGTTAGAGCTGGGCAATGCTCCAGTCTCATCAGTACTGGTGTTCTTCCAAGAAGACCTTGACAGGTGATTGGTAATGGCATCCCTTAAAATTCAAGAAGCAGGGTTCTCATGCTTCTGAGGCCAAGAGAAGAGAGCTTCGCTAGCAGCCCATCTGAACATAGTCTGGTTCTGGAAAGGTGCCCTGAGACTAAGGCCACTGATTTGAGACCCAGTTCCATTCCGGAATCTTAATATAGTCTTAGAAGGAGTCAGCAGGGCTTTGTATGAGCCCTTACAGGAAGCCTCCCTCATGGATCTATCGGTCAAAGCAGTTTTCTTGGCAATTACATCTGCCAGAAGAATCTCAGAATTGAAGACACTGTCGTGCAGAGAACCGTTCCTCAGGATCATGGTAGCAGGAGTGACCTTGTGTACAGTTCTCTCCTTCTTGCCAAAAGTTGTCTGGTATTTCATGGCAACCAAGAGGTTAGATTGCCAGCATTTCATCCTACAGGGTCCATGAAGGAAAGACAAGACCTTAAAGATTTTGGATGTCAAGAGACTTCTATTGCGTTACCTGGAGGTGACCAATGGGTTTTGTCTCTCATATTATCATTTTGTGTTAACCAATAGGATGAGATGAGGCAGACCCATTTCCAAGACCACCATCTCTAGATGGATTCATAGAGCAATATATGCCCTCTGCATACGTTGGTTGCAGCATATAGCCACCTGTCATGTTGAGAAGGTGCATTCAACAAGAGGAATGGCCGCCTCTTGAGTGGAAGCATGGGCGATTCCACCCAAGGAGACCTGGTCCTCCCTTCATGCCTTCACTAAATTCTACAGAATGGACATAGCAGCATAGGAGGATGCCACATTCACGTCCTCAGTACTATGGGCAGGTTCACCTGTCCCATCCTAGAGTTTGGGGACTACTTAGGTACGTTCCTATGGTTCATTATACCATCCCTATTGCACTGGGAAAAAAAAAGAGATTAGAGTCTTATCTTGATAATATTTTTTTCCAGTAGATAGGGATGGTATGGAACCCCCATCCAGCAATTTATTTGATGTGCCTGCTTTGTTACTCAAGCTTAATGGTTAGCTCCATAGCTAAGATTTCACTGTCAGTCTGACTCTTAGATTAGGAAGAGACTGTACATAGGATTACAAGGGAGGAGTGGTTGAGCTCCATAAATGTTCAGGCTGTTTATAGTGCTTGTTTAATTTGTATTTTCTAGGATTCATTGTTCCTCTCTGAGGCTTGTTAATATTTTAATTACATTACCGTTTCTTCATTGATTATTTTAACTTCATCTGAGCAGATCGGACACCTGGTTTCAGGAAATTCCCCGTATCCTTCCTTCTCCTGTCTTTTTCTGTAGAGCTGTCGCCTGCTTTGGTAAGACCTGAAAGGAACTGCAGAGACTGTGGAGAAGGAGGAGTTGAAAAGCAGTGATTGACATCTTCTACAGTATGCTTGCAAGCACAGATGGATAACTCTATGGCTCAGCATACCATCCCTATTTAGTGGAAAAGATACGGTATTATCAAGGTGAGAACCTAATCTCTCTTTATTAGACATCAAAGGCCAGAGAATGTAAAAGACCAGCTAAAACATTTATGTATAGGGATCATAAATTTTTACTTCACAAATAATTTAGCTATCTCAACAGTAAAGGAGATGTGGAAAGCTGTCTGGAGATCAAGATCACTGACAACAGTGGGTCCAGAGAGTTGGGGTAGATTTCCAGGGGATTTATGAGAGTTATCAAAACTCCTGTAAGGAAGCCACTGAAATCTTATTTCCTTGGTTTTATTGTGAGGGATGATTAGAGTTCTGGGGTTTAGTGGGAGAGCTTTTACTTGTGCATCTGTTTTTCTTATTGGATTGTATCTTTTTGATTATTTTGTAAACCATTTTGAATGAATTTCTAGGAAGATGGTACAGTTTATGTATGTTTTTTAAAAAATAAATAGGGAAAGATCTGTGTTCTTATAGTGTAATTTGAATTTCTGCAAATGCCAATAAAGTAGAGTAAAAGAAGTAATTGCTGTTTGTGAGAGCCAGATGTTAGAGCAGTTAATTAATCCAAGTACACAATGTACTGAAAATTATATTGTAACTGATTTTTGATTAATTTAGATCATATACCCCCTCTTCTATTAAACTGCGCACAGAGAGCCGCGTTGAATGGCCCGCACTGCTCCCGATGCTCAAAGGAACTTTATGAGCGTTGGGAGCAGTGCGGACCATTCAGGGTGGCTCCCTGTGCTAGAAACTGCTAGCGCAGTTTAATAGAAGAAGCCCATAGTTTATTCTCTCCCACATACATGCCTAAGAATATGAAGATTAACATTGTCATATTGGTGTAAACTTCATACTTTTTATAAGTTTTATTCAGCTCAAGATGAGTTTGAGTATTCTTAATTTTCTTTATTCTTTCTTACTCTTAGATATGTTTGCTAAAAGCAGGGAAATCAGAATTCTCCTAAAAATGTAATTTATAGAATTCTGTTAAGACCAGGAGGAATACTGTAGAAGAGAGAGGAATTTAACTTTTGAGTTTAATATAGAATATTATTCCTATATTTTAGGTTAACAGAGATGTGTTTGGGCTTTTTGGAATAAAGCAAGTTGTAACATCCTATTCCCCAACAGATGATCAAAGTGAAAGAACAAGCAGGATGATAAAAGCTTTTCTCCATAAGTTCTGCATTGATCACCCCAGTGACTGGGATGACAATTTATCTGCTATAGCATATGCCTTTAACTCGATTATCATGGTTAGTATGCCCTTTTTCTTTATTAATTCAAAGATACATATAATGCTTCTGTGGGAAATAGCTCTGAAATGGTTTACAAAACTGCTGTTTTCCAATTGGTGCAGGAGTCTGCCACAAAGACACCTTTTTTCCAAATGTTTCATCGTACTCCATATGTACCTGAAGCAGCAACTGTGGTGCCTTCAACAAAAGGAGAAAGAACATGTCAGTTCCTGGACATCTTAGATGACATTAAACAGGCTGATAAAATTGCAGAGGAAACTATTGCTTCTGTCTGCCAGGTAAGTTCACCAGAATTACAAGAGTGTTACGCTTAGACAAATTGGGATAATGTTGTTATAAAGGATTTTTCATATGTAAAGGCCTTTGTCCTAGGACAAGCAGGCAGCATATTCTCACATGTGGGTGACATCATCCACAGAGCCCGGTCCGGAGAGTGGTAAAAGTGTACTGCCACTTTAAGCTTTTAGAAGTGCGCGAGTGCCTTCTCACACAATACTGGCTCGCGATACCTCAGTTCTTCCTTTTCTGCAGAGCAAAGAAGTACTATTTTTCTGTAGTCTGTCCAACACGCATTGCCTTCCCGTCAGCAGTCTTCTATTTTTTTGGCTCTTCAGCTTTCTTTCTTGTTTTATTTTATATCCTACTTTGGTCTGTGTAAAACTAAAATATATATATGGATATATATAGAAACTTACATGGATGGTTCGACTCAGAGCTTCTGACGGCAAAAAGAGAATTAAGGAAATTAGAAAGACAATGGTTTAAATCGGGAATTTTAGAGCTTAGAGAGGCTTGGAGGCAAAAACTGAGAGTCTACAAAAATTTAACAAAGGAGAAACACAAAAAATTCTATGCCCAAAAAATCAGAAATGTATCAATTAATAATAACAGTCTTTTTAAAAATTAGTTAATGACCTTTACGATATTGAGACATTTACTGGTCCCACAGAAGACTCTATTCTGACTGCAAATAATTTGGCAGATTTTTTTAATTCGAAAGTGCAAAAATTAAGACATTCCTTAGCTGATCCGGCTCATCATTGGTGTTTCCCTATTATTCAGGATTTAGATGCTCCTAGAGCAGATTTGAGTTGGAATAAATTTCCTGGCAAATATTTAATAAGTATTATAATAAGTATGCCAAATCATACTGCAGACTTGATAGTTGTCCCCCAAACGTCATGAAAGTGGCCCCGGTTAATTTTAAAGCCAAGCTGCTAATTTGGATTAACTTTCTGTTATCCATTGGGAAGTTCCCAGAGGAACCGGGTCAAATAGTGATAACACCAATCAAAAAAACCACCAATGAATCGTCAAATATTATATCAAATTTCAGACCCATTGCTAGTATTCCTCTGGCCACTAAGCTACTGGAGGGGCTGGTAAATACTGAATTGATTACCTATTTGGACAAATTTAGCATCCTGCATAATAACCAATTGGGCTTCAGGTCGGGCTTTAGTACCGAAACAGTTATGGCTTCTTTGTTAAACTATTTACATTCTCTATTTAGTCAACGCACAAGTGCTCTGATCGTACAGTTGGATCTTAGCTGTGCCTTTGACTTGGTGGACCATACTATTCTATTGGACTGCCTGGAATCCATAGGAATTTCGGGAAAAGTTCTGAATTGGTTCCGAGGATTTCTGACCAAAAGATCGTACCAGGTGTTTAAGGATGGTAATCTGTCCTACAGTTGGGAAAACTTTTGCAAGGTCTCACAGGGCTCCCCTTTGTCCCCAACGCTGTTTAACATCTATCTTGTTTCGTTGGGACATCTGTTGCAAAGTTTAAAGCTTAATTTTTATATCTATGCACAGTGTTCTCCCCAGAAATTTTTTCCAGCTGGATGGCATGAAAAAGTTGCCGGGTGGGGCGGGATGGGGAAATTTGGTGATGGGGAAAATTAAATTTGCACTATTTTTATTAATTATTATTATTATTTTCCAATGCTCAATATGACTCCCTTTTTTAAGGGTTGACACTTAGGCAGTGTTCCAGTAGCATTTAAGCCAACCTTGTAAAAAAGTAATGCAGATCCTTTTATTCCGAATAACTACTGGCAAGTATCAAACCTTCCATTTCTTTCAAAGCTACCGTACTTGGGAGAGTGATATTCAATCAACTTCAAACTCATGTTGAATCAGTTAATGCTTTGCATCCCCGGCAATATGGTTTTTGTTTAAGGCATAGCACAGAGACAGTAGTTCCTGGCTTAGGGCTCCTTATACAAAGCTGCAATAGCAATTCTGCCATAGCAAATGCACTGAAGCCCATAGGAATTGAATGGACTTTGGTGAATTTGCCATGTGAGAATTGCTACTGTGGCCTTGTAAAAGGGGCCCTTACTGCGTGAACTCCATTGTCACCTAGACCAGTGTTTCTCAGCTTTTTCAAGTCAAGTACCCCCTAAGTCTAACAAATACCAACCAAGTACCCCAGCCCAAGCTCTGCCCCTTACCCCACCCCCATTTATAATTGTACTAATTGTAATGCAATTTCTTCCATTCATACACAATATAATCTTATTAATTCACAGTGGTAACCACAAATTTTTTTAAAAAAACACAAAGCACACTGTATGCAGAGAAAATGATAATTATCATTTATTTGTTTTATTTTTCAAAGTGGTCAAGGCAGATGACTAAAATATGCAATGTCACCTCAGTAACAACTATAGTGCAAAACATAGATAGCAGATTATAAATTCTCAAAACTGACACATTTCGATCACTAAATTGAAAATAAAATCATTTTTCCTACCTTTGTTGTCTGGTGATTTCATAAGTCTCTGGTTGCACTTCCTTCTGACTGTGCATCCAATATTTATTTCTTTCTGCTTCCTGCACGCTTCCCCTCCTCGGACCTCATTCCTTACCCAACCAATATCTCTCTCTGTCCCTCCATGAGTCCAACTTTCCTTCCTCTCTCCTCTACCCCTATTGGCAACATGTCTCCCTTTCTCTCCCTCCTCTGTTATGATCTTTCATCTTTCTGTTTTTCCTTAGGGTCTTCCCCCCCTCCCCGTCTCTTCTCTGTCTGCACCTCCCATAGTCCAGCATCTGCCTCATGTCATAGAAAGATGATGGCAGATAAAGACCAAATGGCCCATCTAGTCTGCCCCTTTGGTCCAGGCCTCTGTCTCTCTGTTGCTTACGAATACCCTCCATCCCCAGCATTTGTTCTCCTTTCTTCCAGGTCTTTCTCTGACTCTCTCTCTCTCTCTCTCCTTCCTTCCTCGTTGATCCAGAATCTTTCCAACTCTCTTGAATCTCTTTCTCTCTTCCCTCTATACACCCCCAAGTTCAACATCTGCCCCCTTCGTTTCAGGTTTCTCCCTTTATCTTCCTTCTGCTAGCTTTTCGAGTCCTCCCACCTTTGTTTCAGGTCTTTCTGTATCTCTCTCTCATTGTCTTCCACCTCCCCAGGACCTGGTATATGCATATCTCTCTCCTCGGTTCAGGGTGTTTCCCCTCTCTGCAGTCTCTTTCTCTCCCTCTATACCCCTCTAGTCCAGCATCTGCCCTGTCTTCCCCCTCCCTTTTGGTTTAAGTCTACTTTCCCACCCCTCCTCAAGGTCCTTTTCTCTCTCTCTGTCTCCTCCTCTATCCACCCCCTAATGTCCAGATCCAGCGTCTCTGAAAAGTTTTTTTAAAAGTTACTGACAAATTCATACGCCCTTTCCCCTGTAATATCAACCATAACCCCTCCCCCCCAAACTCACTCACATTCTTCTTTCTGAAACTCCCCGAGCATGGAAACATAACCAATTGTACCACAAAATCACCCTATACTGAGCAACAGACGCTCCTCTGAGCTCTTAACTCCTGTGCTGTAGTGTCCAACTTCTTTTTGATTTGAGTCAGGGTTGTCAAATACAAACTGTTTATTTATACACTGCACATATCCCAAAGAGGCTATTCTTTTGTTTTTATGCAATTCAAAAAGACATGGGGTATACACACAGCATCCCCCCGTTTGGGAAAAGAATAAAGTATAGTATAATAATAATAACAGCTTATATACCGCAATACCGTGAAGTTCTATGTGGTTTACAAAAGATTAAGCAAAGGTACAAATTGACTGACTTCAAGAGGGGAAGAAAGAGAAGTAATTAGACAGGAAATTCATTGTTGAGGAGAAAAGTGATCAAAAGGGCCTGTTCGATATGTAAAGGGCCCAATTTTTGCGGGAAAGCCAGGGACTCTGTCAAGCCACCACTCCAAGACATCCCCCAGATCACTCTCCGCAATAGACTCAAGCAGGCCAATAAACCGCAAGTTGTTCTGGCGGGACCGGTTTTCAAGGTCCCCCACCTTAGCCCGAAGTACCGCCAGGCCTGCATGCCCTGCTCCTGTGCAATCTGCTGAACCGAGTCCTCGGCATTGCTGACCCACTGCTATGTATCCCGGACTTCGGAGGTCAGTGTGGCAAAGCGCTGATGCAGAGAATCCAACTTGGGGGCAGCGAAGGGACGGCGCGGATCGGCCGTGGGTGGTGATATGCCGGCTTTTGAACTACCGTCATAAGATTGAGGTGCTCCAAGCTCTGCGGCAGGGGAATAAACTTCAATATAACAACACCTCCGTCCTCTGTTTCCAAGACTATTCTGTGGAGGTTTCCCAGGCCCGACGCAAGTTTCCCTGCTCTGCTCTGCGCTAATTTACCACAACATACCCTTTTCTTTGCAATACCTGGCACGTTTGCGGGTGATGCTCTCAGGTAAAGCACATCATTTTGATTTTCCTGAGGCTGCTCAGCGTTTTGTTGATCCCTGCTGCCTCCTCCTGAGCCCTGTTGGATTTTGTGCTGCTCTGTTGGAGATCCCCTAGGGGCCTGACTGGGGCTTTGGGCCTATGGCGATGACCCCAGGGAGAGGTTTGTCTGCTTTATATTGGACTAATGGTTTGGTGCTGGCCTTGCTTTCGCCCTCCTTGGGGGCACGGTATGAGTGCTGTAGCGGTGCCTGTGCTATTTACTGGTGGGGAGTGGGGGGAGTGTATGAGTGGAATAAATGGGGTGTTGTTTGGGGGCTTCCTTTGGGTTGGTGGGCTGTGGTGTGACTGTGTGGGGCTTGGGTGTTGTGAGCAAGTAGCTTGCCAACTTGGGAGTATAGCAGTTCGCATAGCTTCGCTAGCTCCTCTACAGCGGGTATGGGGTTGGAGGCTGGCATATTGGTCTGCTTATACCCTTGTTTCTTATGTTCGGTCCCTCTTTGCCTGCCTTCTGAACTTTGGCTGGGTTTGGGGAGGGGGGAGCTGGGTTTGAGGTCTCCCTTGATCTTGGTTATTCTTTGGGTTGCTAGTTCTTTAGGCTACTAGGGTGGGGGAGCCTGGTTTTCCTTCCTCTTTGTTCCTTGTTTTTTTTTTTTAGGCTTGGGGTGGGGGAATGGCTTTAGGGCATTGTTGTGATCCTGTAATGGGCGTATTTTGCTTTCTGGAAGTGACAACCCTTGGGTTGTGGTGTGGGGGATGGGTTGCAGGGGTGATGGGAGGGTGGGGAGTGGGCAGGGGAGGTGGGGGTTTTCCGGGAGGAGGTGGGGCGAGTTTGTTTAGGGGCTGGGGTATTCCTTGGTTCAGACAGGTGGGGGAATGGAGGTTTCCTTGGTATTTGCTATGGCTGAGGAGGTGGTGGCTGGGACACTTCTCTGGTTCTGCTACATGGGTTATATTGTACTTGCTGCTTTTTCTTTATCTGGTTTTTCCTGGAACATAAATTGATTTCTTGGAATGTGGGGGGGATCCACTCCCCTATCAAATGATAATTTTGCAGTTGCTGAATCGGAGACGAGCTTCCTTGGCTTTCCTACAGGAAACTCGGTTGTCATCTGTAGAACATGCTAAGCTCTGTACATAGTGGGTGGGAGACCATTTGGAGGCTACGGCTCTGGGGCGAAGGGAGGGGTAGTGATTCTATTCCGCAAGGGCCTTCAGCTGCAGACTCACAGGGTTCTCAGAGACCCTGGAGGCCGATACGTTATCGCTTCGGTTACACTTAACAATAAACCCCTGCTCTTATGTAATCTTTATGCTCCTAATAATCCCTCTGCCAAGTTTTTTAGGAAGCTGCGTACTCTCTTGCTACAATTTGGGACTGTTCCCCTGATACTTTGGGGGGACTTTAATGAGGTTCCAGACCCAAGGCTGGATCTCTCTTCTTCCACAGGTAGGGAAGCCTTGTACTGGGGCTCAGCTTTTGGCTTCTTCCCTCGACTTGTTGGATGTTTGGCGAGTTTTGCACCCAGTGGAGCGGGATTATTCTCATCTCTCTAGGGCCCATAGTATGTTTTCTCGGATTGATCTTACGGATCAATCTTATTCTTATTTCCAGAGAACTGCTTCCTGTGGTTCAGGAGGCGGTGCTTGGCCCCATTCAGATTTCGGATCATGTGTGGGTAGGCCTAGATTGGCATTGGGGGCCCTCCAGGGAGGGTGGTACCCATTGGAAATTCCCTTGTCATTTGTACCAGAATGCTTGTTTTCATGATTTTTTGTTGCATAAGTAGAGGGACTTTAAATGTACTAATCAAGAGCATAGAGAGGACCCCATCCTTTATTGGGAAGCGGCGAAGGCTGTGTTACTTGGTGAAATTATGGGATTTATGGCCCACGAGACCAAAATGCGCCACAGGGCCATTTTCGCTTTGGAACATAGGGTTCTGGCCCTGCGGTGGCACTATGCCAGTCGAGCTTCTTTGGAGCTCAAGACGAAACCTTTAGAGGCATAGCAGGAATTGAATGTACTTTTGCACCAGGGGGTGCGGCGATCTCGGGATCACTAAACGTTTCAACTGTTTCTGTTTGCCAATAAGAATAGTCAGCTGCTGGCCCGCCCTCATCGTGGGAAGTCAGGTGTGGCAGCGTTGCGGGACTCCCGGGTGCCCTGCATTTTGACTTCTTCGCTGCTCTGTATGATTTGCCTGGCCTGGACCTCCTTGACAGACAGGTCTATTTGGACAGTTTGGATCTGCCCCGTCTTTCTGTCGGGGACTCGGATATGCTGGATCGTCCTATTGCTGAGGAGGAGGTGGAATGGGTGATTCGTGCTAGTCCGTTGGGTAAATCTCCAGGGCTCGATGGCTACTGTGGTGAGTTATACAAATTGCTTGTTACTGAGATCGCCCCGGTTTTGTCCGAGATCTTTAACTTGAGTGTGGCTAAGGGTTTCTTGCCCCGCTATTTAAATCTTGCTCAGATTATCGTTCTTCCGAAGCCAGGCCGGGACCCGGTTTTGCCGGAATCCTATCGGCCTATTTCCCTGTTTAATTCTGAGACAAAATTGATGGCAAAAGTGCTGGCTAATTGCTTGGCCCAGGTGCTGCCCTCCCTGGTGTCTGAACAGCAGGTGGGCTTTGTGCATGATCACCCGGTATCCAAAAATATTTGTTGTATCTTGCTGGCTTTGGAGAGAGCCAGCTTGGAGGGCACCCCCGCTCTACTTATTAGCTTTGACGCCGAAAAGGCTTTTGACCGGGTGAGGTGGGAGTTTCTCTCTGCCGTGCTCCGAGCGTACGGATTTGGCCTCTTCTTTTTTAATGCTATTCAGGCGTTGTATAGTGATCCGGCGGCGCAGAACTCAGTGAATGGGGGCCTTTTGGCCTCCTTTTCAATTCGGAGGGGTACCCGTCAGGGCTGCCCTCTTTCGCCGTTACTTTTTGTGCTTTATTTGGACCCGTTGATTCGGGAGCTGCAATCTAATGTGGATATCAGTGGCTTGCAACAGGGTGCTATCCATTTTAATGTGGCAGCATTTACTGACGACCTCCTGGTCTTCCTGTCTGATCTATATCGTTCTCTGCCTACTCTACTGGAGAGTGTTCGGGAATTTGGGGATTTTTCGGGTTTTGCGCTGAATCTGACTAAGTCTGAGGCATTAGCCTCTTCGCCATGGCTCCGAGAGTCTTGGGGGGGACCTTTCCGTTGAAATGGGCTGACTCCTCTTTTCGCTACTTGGGGATCCAGCTCTCTATGGATGTTCAGGAGCTTTACCGGTTGAACGTAGCGTGTCTATTGTCTTTCACGGGTTCGGTCTTGGCTACTTGGTGTGATTTGCTGCTCTCCTTGATGGGGAGAGCGCATCTCTTTCGGATGGTGCTGTTCCCTAAATGGTTGTACGTTCTGCAGACACTTCCTCTGTGTCTCTTGCGCAAGGATGTCTGAACTTTCAACTCTCTGCTCTCGCGGTTCTGTTGGGGGGGTAGGAAGCCTAAAATGCGGTGGCAGTTGCTGGTGTGCTCGTGGTACCGGCGAGGCTTAGGGGTGCCGAATATTGTTCTTTATAATCAGGCTTGTCTTCTGCGGCATATTCGGGATTGGGTTTTGGGTCCTTCTCTGTATACTGACGTCTCCCTCGAGCGTGATTATTTTTATCCTATTCACCTTCTGTCTCTTCTTCATGCTCGGTTGGCGGTGGTGCCTGTTCCTAGTCGACGCAGTGTCTTGTTTAAACCTCTTTGGGAGGTATGGCGGCGGATTTTCCCCTTGTGGCATCAGGACTCCCATGTCAGTGTGTTGCTACCTCTGACTGGTAACCTTTCTTTCCCTCCGGGGTTGGTTCCTTCGGTTTTCGGTAAATGGCGGGCTAGGGGCTTTGAGTTCCTTTTTCAGGTGTTGCGGGATGATGGGGAGCTCAGGTCCAGCGTGGATTTGCAGCACTGTGGTCTTTCTTCCCTTGGCCTAGCTTACGCTCACTGTCAGTTGCGGCACTATGTAGATCTCTCCCTAGGGATTCCCTTTCTTTAGCCTTTGGGCTTTGATTTCGAGCCTTCTTGGAGGGAGGGGGGAGGATCCAGAGCCTTGAGTCTCGATCTCCTATTTTCATCAACAGCTTGGGGCCCTGGAGCCTCCTCGAGACTTCTGTTTTGTATTGGAGGCTTGGCGGTGGGATTTGGGGAGGGAGCTTGGGGCGGATTTGTTGCGCCGAGCTCTCCGACGAGTCTCGGTTTTAGTATACAATGCGGAGCTTCGTGAGTGCCACTATAGAACCCTGTTGAGGGCCTATACCTCCCAGAGCCAGGCTTACTATATGAGCTGTGTGGATACCCAACACTGTCTCACTTGCCTCACTGAAGTGAATTCTTACTTTCACGGCCTTTGGAGTTGTGAGAGTATTCAGGGTTTTTGGGGGGACTTGGCCTCCTTTCTTCAGGGCTTGCTTCAGACTCCTGTCCCTCTTTCTGTGTTTCACATGCTGTTTGCTCACTTCTCTGCATTTCCTGTTTATACCTCTGCTGAAAAATTGTTTTTGAGTAAATGTTATATTCTGGCGAAAAAGTATATTTTGAACCACTGGCTGGCTGATGTTCCTCCCTCCTTTTGGTATTGGAGGAATAAATTACACAAACTTATGGGCTGGGAAGCAAAGCTGGCTTACTCCGCTCATCGCCGGAGCAGAGATTTTGTTCGTACTTGGTCTCCTTATTTGTACAGTTTGTCTCTGAGGAGTCGTAGTCAAATTTTGAACAGACTGCAGTTGTATCCTACCCCACCTGTCTGACCTTGGTTTCCTTTGTTCTGGGGACTTTGGGGAGGGGGGATATGGATCTGTTCTGGGGGGAGGGGAGGTTGGGGCTCTTTGTAACCCGGGAGGACATCAGAGTCCAGTCCTCTTGGGGGGGTGGGTGACCCTCCTTTTGTATACAGTTGGAAATGTACCAATTCTTATTTGTCACATGTGGTTGTTGGTTGTTATTCTTTTTGCCAATAAAAAACAGATTTCAAATAAAAAAATCTAACGTCTGCTCAATGCAGGCATTAGCGGCTAGCGCGGCAGGCGGTATTACGTGCGTTAAACCCCTACTGCAGCTTGATAAAAGGACCCCTTAGTGTTTAAAAAAATGTATTTCGGTACTCTGGAAGCTCCGCACCATTAAGAAGTTCTTTGACGAAGCCTCTTTTTGTCTGCTGGTACAATCTTCTATTTTGAGTATTCTGGATTACTGTAATATTGTGTATCTAGGGGCTTACAAGAAAATACTCAAGAAACCGAGACTGATTCAGAACACAGCTGATCGCCTCATTTTTGGATTAAAAAAATGGGAGCACATTATTTCTTTTTATCAAAAACTTCATTGATTGCTGGTAGAGTCCAAAGTTCTGTTTAAATTCTTTAGTATCAGTTATAAAGCAGTTTTCGGTATGTTACCAGACTATCTTGCTCTCCATTTTCTCTTGAGTCACTCTAACAAGAGTATACGTAGGATTAACCTGTTTAACTATCCCTCTATTAAATCCTGTCACTATAAGAAGTATCTTGAGAGAACTTTCGCTTTCCAGGCCACTAAACTGAATACAGGGCTTGGAAAAACTATGTTAGAGGCTATCTCTTATTTTGATTTTAGAAAATTGTTAAAGACCCATCTTAATACGTTCCTTGTTTTCACAAAAAATCTCATGTTTTAACTGATCTATTCCAATTTTATTTGCTTATTTTACCTCTTATGTTATTTCTATTCACACTGTATGTATTAACTTTCCTTGTTGTAAACCGCTTTGAACTTTTTGGTATAGCGGTATATAAAAAATAAATTGTTATTATTATTATCTTTTCCTTTTTTTCTTCATACCTCAGTTGGGTCTTTTGGCCCTCTTTTTCCTACCTCAGTGATTCCAAAAGTTTTGCATGATTTTGGATTCACAAGACCAGGATTTTCCTGCATTTTTGCTTTGCATCCACATTGGGGATTTTCTCTCTGAACTCAATATCTCTGAACCCCTGAAGAAGATGTTTCAATCGAAATACAGACCGTGTTGGGCCCCCCCCCATCTTTTAAAGCTTATGTGGATTCTGCTGCTGTAATGGCGACTCTACATCATTTTATTGACTGAATAAATGCCTGCATAATGAACATCACTTCTTCAGTTTCTTTCCTTTTTGTGTTTGGTTTCACCATATTTACTGCGGAGCAGTTGAGTTCTTTTTTGGTTTTGGACCTTTTATTTTTATGCAGATGACATACTGATCTTATTCCCTACACATCCTTATTCAGTTTCACTTCAACCACTGCAAAATTGTCTCATTTTAGTTTTAGAATGGTTAACATCTCACAAACTTGTTCTTAATACTGAAAAAAACAATTGTCTGCTGGTTTACTGGCAGTCTCTTGGCTCCAGGGTTAGACCTAAATCTGTTCAATACTATTAAGTCCATCAAATCTTTCTGCTATTTACCTTTCGCAAACCAGATATCTTCTCTTTCCAAAATTTGATTTTTTATTCTAAGTCAACTTAGTTCAGTTAAGCATTCTTTTGACACAGATATTTTTCATACACTCATTCTCTCCTTGGTTACTATCAGATTGGACTACTGTAACACCATCTATCTAGACTGCTCCCAGATAAAAATAAAAAAAAAGAAAGAAACTAAAATCAGTCCAAAATACAGCCATCAAACTAGTCTGCCCTCCTTGATGTTTTGATTACATCTCTCTAATTTTTCAAAAATTTCATGGGTTTCCAATAGAGCAATGTATAATATTTAAGCTATTAACATTAACTTTCAAAGCACTCCGGATGGGTCTTCCACGTTACCTTTCCTCTGTAATAATTCCTTATTCACCTACACATTTATTACGATCTCCCAAATCTTAAGCTGGTTCAGCTTGAGTCAACTAGACATTCAGCATTTTTCTTTGTGACCCCTTCATGCTGAAACTCACTACCATCCTCTTTAAGAACAGAACTCAATTCAAAACATTTAAATTCAATTTAAAAGCTTTTATCCTTGATTAAGTTTAAGGTTTCTTTGGAACTTCACTGGAAAATCATCTCTCCTCTGCCCTATTTTTCCTCTTTTCCTGTATGATAATTTTAAGAAATAACATTTAAGGGCTCCTTTTACGAAGCTGCGTTAGGGCATTAACGCGTGGAATAGCGCGCGCTACATGCTAATGCCAGCATTGAGCTGGTGTTGGTTCTAGCCGCGTATCATGCGGTAATATCCTGCGTGCACTAAAAACGCTAGTGCACCTTAGTAAAAGGAGCCCTAAGTGTGAATGTATCTTATTTGTAAAAAAAAATTGTAGTTCTTAATTTTTTTTTTTTACATGTTTTAGTGTTGTAAACTGCTAGACCAGAACGTATACAGGTAAAGCTAGACTCAGTTAGGGCTCAGGTCCTTGACCTAGGGGCTGCCATGGGAGGTGACTGCTGGGCACGATGGACCACTGGTCTGACCCAGCAGCGGCAATTCTTATGTTCTTGACCTGCCAATTAGAAAAGAAAGTATAACAAGAATAAATAATAACCATGACTAAAATCATTGCAAATTCTTTTGAAGGGTTCAATGATCTTTTATTTTCAAAAATATTTATTTTTATCAATCATAAAATTTCAGTTTGGCTTTTATTTTGCAAATTGATTTATTTTTATTTTAGTTTCCGGTGGTCTGAGTGGGTCCTTGACTGGGAGTCTGCTGACTGGTCCTAAGATTGAGCTTGGTGCTTCTTATCTCTCTGATGCCATGTATGATCTGTTGCGGGCATTGGCCAAGTCCATGGCCCTCTGAGTAGCTACTCGCCATGCCCTGTGGCTTCAGAGTTGGTCAGCTGATGCAGCTTCTAAGGCTAAGCTTAGTAAATTTCCTTTTCAGGGCTCCTTCCTCTTTGGGGAGGAGTTGGGTAAGCTTGTTTAGACCTTGAGTGATTTTAAGGTGCCTTGGCTTCTGGAGGACTGACCTCGCCAGGCATCGCGGGGTGGCACCACCCATGGATGTTTGTGTGATTTTAAAGGTACTGCCTTGGCCGTGGCTCACCTCCTTTCCATTCCAGAGGATGCTTCTTTCAGCGCATGCAGTCCTTTTGGGGAGCCCGCAGGGAGAGTTGGGGCTCTGCCAGTGGCTCCTCTTCTGCCCATCCGGCTCAATAACTTGCTGCGGGTCCTTCCCCCAGTTCTGGTGGGAGCCTGATTGCGGGGATAACTTGGAAGAAGTGGGTGTTTTTGTTAGATGCTGCAAAGGTTGCTGGACCTCAGAGCGATAGTTCAGTACCTCCTCAAGAGGTTCGCACTGGCAGGTGTTCCATTTACTTTGTGGTGCCCAAGAAAGAGGGGTCTTTTTGACCCATTTTGGATCTGAAGACTGTCAACAGAGCACTCTGGGTTCTGTTTTTTCACATAGAAACCCTGAAGTCCATAATTCTTGCTGTTCAACCTGGGGACTTTCTGACTTCTCTTGACCTGACTGAGACCTACCTGCATGTTCCGATTCGGGCTTCCCATCAGCGCTTTCTTCACTTTGCGATTTTAAGGCAGCACTGTCACTTTTGTGCAACTCTTTTTGGTCTGGCTGCAGTCTTTCACCAAAATTATAGTAGTGGTGGCGGCAGCCTTTTGCAAGGAGGGCATTCTGGTTCATCCTTTTATCCCAGGACAAGCAGGCAGCATATTCTCACTGATGGGTGATGTCACCGACGGAGCTCCAGTACGGACCACTTTGAAAATGCATAGTCACTTTAAGTCTTTAGAAAGTTTGCAATAGCCCGCACTGCACATGCGCAAGTGCCTTCCCACCCGACGTAGGCATGCGGTCCCTTAGTTTCTTAGTTTCTACGGAGCTAAGAAGACACTTTTTGAACAGCCGTTGTAATATTTTTCTTGCTGTCTTCCTGCTCTCATGGACTTTTAGTCATTTCTTTCTTATTTTCGATTAATTCTGTGTAAAAAAAAAAAAAAAAAAGCCTAAATATTTTCATTTTTTCTCTTTCATGGGTCCGTCTCGGCAGGGCCTGTTCGACCACCTTGGCCTGCAATTTTGATCTTGCTGGGGCCGTTTTCCCATCGATGTCCCACCCACAGACGGGTTTTAAAAAGTATGGACATTGTGTTTGGCCCATCTCAGTAACTGACTTGCATCGCTGGTGTCTCCAGTGCTTTGGGCATGAGCACCATCCGGAAACTTGTTGTCTCTGCTCTTCTCTTCAAAAAAGAACATTGAAGAACCGCCTGATCAACAGAAACTTCTCTTCGGTGTCGTGATGGAAGGAGACTTGACTCTGCTTCTGAAGTCAATGGCGCCATCCAAGTCGACACCATGTCATTCTACACCGACAGAAACAACTCCGGTGTTGCAGCCTTCTAATCTAATCTAATCCTTAGGTTTGTATACCGTATCATCTCCACGTTCGTAGAGCTCGACGTGGTTTACAGTAGGAGAAATAGGAAGGAACTACAACAGAGGGTTAGAGGTAGAAGTGTGAAGAAAATTTAGAGGACTTGGGATGCCAAGATATAAGAGTTTCCTTGATTCCTAAGTTGGAGGGAGACTTACATTTTTTGAGAAAAGCCAGGTTTTCAGATATTTGCGGAAAACTTGGAGAGAGCTCAAGTTCCGAAGAGGGGAGGTAAGGTTGTTCCAGAGCTCAGTGATTTTGAAGTGGAGGGAGGTCCCTAGCTTTCCTGTGTGGGAAATGCCTTTTAGCGAAGGGAAGGATAGTTTTAATTTGTGGGAGGATCTGGTAGTATTAGGGTTTGAGGAATTCCAAGAAAGAGGGATAAAGGGAGGGAGGATACCATATAGGATTTTGAAAGTTAAACAGGCGCATTTATAGTGGACCCTGGCGATTATCGGAAGCCAGTGGAGCTTGGCCAGGAGCGGGGAGACATGGTCAAATTTACTTTTAGCGAAGATGAGCTTGGCCGCGGCATTCTGAATCCGTTGGAGTCTGTGGAGGTTTTTCTTAGTTAGGCTTAAGTAGATAGAGTTGCAATAGTTCAATCTGGAGAGGATGATGGATTGGATAAGGAGGGTAAAATGTTTTTGATGGAAGCAGGATCTAACTTTCCTCAGCATGTTTGCGGAAAACTTGGAGAGAGCTCAAGTTCTGAAGAGGGGCGGTAAGGTTGTTCCAGAGCTCAGTGATTTTGAAGTGGAGGGAGGTCCCTAGCTTTCCTGTGTGGGAAATGCCTTTTAGCGAGGGGAAGGATAGTTTTAATTTGTGTGAGGATCTGGTGGTATTAGGGTTTGAGGAATTCCAAGAAAGAGGGATAAAGGGAGGGAGGATACCATATAGGATTTTGAAAGTTAAACAGACACTCTGGACTGTAAACGTGTCTTGGCCTATTACATCAACCGGACAAAGCCTCATCGTACTTCTCTCCAACTCTTCATCTCATTTGATCCAAACAGGTTGGGGCATCCTGTTTCCAAAAGAACGATTTCCAACTGGCTGGCTGCCTGCCTGTATCTCGTTCTGTTATGCTCAGACTGGACTAGCACCAGAAAAGGGAAGGACCACCATTTTGGAGTGGCAGGCCTGCAAGCAGGAAGGACTGGGCATCCCTCCTGCTGTCTGTTTCACATAGAGGTACAGGGGTGTGGGAGGTGGTTCGGGGGGGGGGGCTTCTGGTGGAAGGAGGGAGTGTACATCCCTCCTAATTTTTTGTAAAGTATGGGTGGGAGTGTAGTCCTGGCGGGGGGGTTGGTTCTGTGGGGGGGGGGGGAGGGGAGGGGTGATATATAGTGGCAGGAGGGAGTGGGCATCCCTCCTGTTGATTTTAGGAAAGGAGGTCCTGGCAGGGGAGGGTAGGTTTGGCATGGGGGGAATATGTGGTGGCAGGAGGGAGTGGGCATCCCTGCCTCTCTTTATTTTTCTTCCAGGGGTCACCTGGGGGGGGGGCTCATCAGGAAGGGATGCAGCTTGACTCACCTTTTTTTTATGGGGCCATTAAAAACAAAAGAAAAGAAGCCCCGAACAGCTAAGTGGCAGGAGGATACTTTGGGGCTTCCCCTGCTGCTTAGCTGTTTCCCCAAACCGGCTCTGCGCATGTGTGAGAGCCATTTTCTAACTGAGCAATTGGTTGGGATTACGACCTCCCCTCCACATTAATCATTTGCACGGGAAACTGTTTGAACATTGATCGCCATTTAGAAATCGGCCAAAAAACTGACCCACAGCGACCCACGTGGTCTTTTAACAACTGGTTTTAGTGCATCTAGCTCTCAATACGCACAGCCTCTGATTCTGACCACTAGGCATCACTGTTATGCAGTGGCTGAGACTCTCTTGTCCAAGGTTGCATTGCTGCTTCTTCAGCCCAAATCAACCTACTGTAAGAAAATAATATATTCAGTAGAGATCTTCTATCCCCTTTTCAAATAAATTCATCATGATATACACATATATTATAAAATGAATAAAAACACCCTAATGATCTTTTTGAGGATAGTATTTGGAAATCAAGTAAATATCAGTTGCATGAAAGTGATGAAATACTCAGTACCCTTACAGCCTGCTTTAATGTTAGCAAGTAAATGCTTAACAAATACCAACCACATAAACATGACAAAAATAAAGGTTAAAATATTGTGACGTTCTTAAATATATGTAGATTTTATTTTAAATACCCTCTTCTGTATACTTTCTTATTTACAAAATTAGGTAGGCTGTTTCTAGATAATATGTAGTTTTTGCTTGCAAAGAACTTTACTTAGAGTCTTAATTCAGCTTTTTAAAAAATCCCCTTTCTACATATAGGTGGTAGGAAGCATGCCTGTAGAACATCAAGAGAAAAGCAAAAATCTTAAAAGAAAGCGAAAACACTTGAACCCTTTTCTTCTGAAGGTAGGACACGAAGTACTTCGACAAAGGAAAAACTGGTGGAAGGATGGGCGTTTCCAGTCAGAGTGGATTGGCCCCTGCATTATTGATTATATCACAGACAACGGGTGTGCAATACTAAGAGATGCCACTGGTGTCAGACTTAAAAGACCTATCAAAATGTCTCATCTGAAACCCTATCTAAGAGGGTCGATTGAACAAGGTAAATATTGGCTATAATTCATAATAAACAGGAAATTAAAAAAGCATTTCATAATGAAGCTTATAAATGAAACCTGCAATTGTTTGCTGTGGTAGTTCAAGGTCTCATTTGAAATTTTCAGCAGAAAAATGTGTAGAACCGTGTTTCTCAACTCAATCCTGGAGTACCCCCTTGCCAGTCAGGTTTTCAGGATAGCCACAATGAATAAGGATGAAAGAAATTTGCATGTAATGGAGGCAGTGTAAGTTAATGAACATTCAGTGTGGCTATCCTGAAAATCTGACTGGCAAGGCCAGGACCAGTTAAGAAACACTGGTCTAGAACTAGTAGATGACACTCATGTAGCTTTCCAGACAGACCCAGGCTATACTTTTGCTGGTGGCAAGATGCTAGTAGGACAATTAGAACCTAGGAGACCAGAATTTCAGGCAACAGCTGTGCAGGTGTTGATCATTGTTGGATTATTTTGTAACTTTGTAATTGGATAGGGAAGAAATACATGATGGGGTGATGGACTGAGAAAGGAGGTCTTGCATACTCATTTACCTAAGAATGTGAAACACATGGATAAAGAGTGATATACAGGTTTGTTATTTGTGCTTTACTTCTGGCAGCTGAAGTATATCCTTGGCAATGTGGACAGAAATAACTGGACCAACAAAATGCTTGCTGACAAATTACAGCACATTGCCAAGTGTTAACCAGCTATTTCCCCAGGACTATGCAAATGTTTTCCTGCTTATTCTTGTGGGAAATGTATATTTCTGATATCTAATGCATCATGCAGATATCAGTATTTTCCCCCACCTCTGTCCTTGCCACTGTAACTCCTCACATTTGCTCAGAGTGGAGAAGGTTCTCAAAACTTAACATTGCCTTTAACATAGTCAATAAACCTTATCCAGCAGTTTAGTGGGGCAGTATTTTACCGGTGATGATCAGGACAGCTCACCCTGTTCTTTTCCGAGTTTTCTAGCTATCTCTGCCTCTGCCATGCAAATGTAGTACAATGAGGTCATTAATATTAAAATGAACACTCAGGCCATTCTCTGTCATCGCCAGGTGATTCCCTAACCTCATTGTAGTATATTTGCGGGCAAATTTTTCTGGCAAGGTTTGAACTGTCGTAGCCTTATTTTCTAATCAGTGTCAGAGTGCTGATTGCCTCAGGCACTGACAGGAAAGTAAGGTAAGACTGCTCAGTCACCTCCCCCATGCCAAAAAAAAAAGACCCAAAATTGAAGATAGGCAAGAGGGATGTCCACTCCCTCCCCCTGCCACTGTCAAATACCCTCCCTGGCAGCGGGAGGGATGCCCACTCCCCCCACCACATCGTGCCCATACCCCCCTTCACAAAGACCGGCCAGAGGGATGCCTACTCCCTCCAGCCAGCAGGTATCCCTCTTCAAAGGGGTGGACCATTCCCTTCTCGGTGCATCCTGAGATGTGCCACGGAGGAGCCTAAGGCTCTGATGGCCTAGGCATCTAAGGCCCCTCCCCTCCTAGGGAGCTGCTCCTGCCCCCCTCCCCCCAGTTATTTTTCTGCAAGCAAGTTGCTCAGAAGTGTTTCTGTTCTGCTGTGTGGTGGTTTTTTTTATTTTGGGGTAATTTTTTTGTAAGTGTTCAGTCTAAGCCCATTTGTTGGGACCTCTGCCTAAGAAAAGACAGACTCACGCTGTGGAAGTGTTCTGCTAGCAGGATCAGCCCTCTGGAACACCTAGCTAGCCAGTCTGCTTCAGTATTTTTTTTAGCTCAGGGGATGTCCCTCCATAGCTGCTCGCATCTCTGATTTATCAGGAGCTTGAGCACAAGCTGTTTGGTTTTTGTAACCAGTGCCAAAGTCCAATATGGCCACCGCCAGCAAAATTGCACCAAAAACAAGCCTGTGGGGTTTTCCTGGACCTTACCTTGGGAGTGTTTTGAAAAACACCAGACCAGCAGAATTTCTAAGGATTACAAAAAGCTGTAGTTCAGAACCCAACTCCCCCCCCCCCCCAACATTTTCAAAAAATGAGCCAATACCACCTTTTATTAAATTACCAAGTCCACGAGTTACTGAAATGGACAATTAATATTCTTATTTTCAGATTTTTTTTTATTACATTGCTGGCCTGTTCTGGTCTTATTATTGTTAGACAAATATTACCGGTAATACTGCATCTGAATTATTTCTCTTTCAGATGGGCATTACCTCTCCCAAGGTACTATAGTTGTTGATCATGACTACACTGGATTATGTGAAAGCTCAGCTGACTCACATCACCAAGAAATCTTGACAGATGAGGAAGGAGATACCTCTCCTACTAATGGTCCACAATTGATACCATGTCAGGATGTGGAACTATCAGAAAATAGCAAAATATGTGGAACAGAGGGAGATCACAGCCTTCAGTCAATTACTCTGAATACTGACAAATGGGTTAAAGCCTGCTGGACTTCTCACAGCGAAATAGATGGCACTTAAGTTTGGAACCAGTTCATGCAACTTGATTCACTGGAACAATAGTCTGGTTCTGCACATTCTAGTCATGATGAAAGGTCTAACTCTAATGAACATAGATTACACCATTACTCAAAATACAGTTCTAAGTAGAAGCTCCTGAAATATCTGAAAATCTGTTTGAGTAATTGTTTAATAAAGCACAACTGGTCTGTAAAGGATGATGCATGCAGAATGGTATGTATAACTGCATATGTTGCCTCAAATCTGTGAAATTCAGAGATGTGCAGAAATCCTACAGAGGTGTGACTGCCTACTAGGCAAGGCTGCATCTCTCCCTAGCCAACATGTAAATGCTTTTTTGTAGCATAAGAAAAAATGTCATGGCTTGCATATCTCCAGATGTTCAACTGTTCATGCAGCTGAGAACTTCTGCAGAACTTAGATGGATTATGTATATATTTAAATTTGTTTTTGATTTGAAGACTGATGTATGAAAAAGCTTTGGTTCTCTTTAGTAAAAACAAGATTTGAATTAAACCTCTTGAGTTTGATGAATGAACATTGTGGTCTAGAGCAATGGTTCCCAACCCTGTCCTGGAGGACCACCAGGCCAGTTGGGTTTTCAGGATAGTCCTCATGAATATGCATGAGAGAGATCTGCATATAATGGAGGTGCCAGGCATGCAAATCTGCTCCATGCATATTCATGAGGGCTATCCTGAAAACCAGACTGGCCTGGTGGTCCTCCAGGAGAGGGTTGGGAACCACTGGTCTAGATCTTGGGGTGGCTTATGAGCTTTGATTACAGTGTAGCTAATCCCTTAAAGTTCAGCAGAAATATGTACTAGTAAAACTAAGCCACAGCCATGTAAAAAAATTAAAGAATGTTAAAAAAATTAATTTTTGATAGGTTTTTGTCTGAACTTAAGATGGACATTTTATCATTATAAACTTAGCTAACTCCCCCTTTTACAAAACCATGAAAGTGGTTTTTAGCACAGCTCGGCACACTGAATGCTCTGCGCTGCTTCCGATGCTTTGCGCTGCTCCAGATGCTCATAGAGTTCCTGTGAGCATTTGGAGCAGCGCAGAGCATTCAGCGTGCCGGGCTGTGCTAAAACCTGCTTTTGCGGTATTGTAAAAGAGGGGGGGGGCTGAATTAGCTGCTCTGAATATTTTAAAAATAGATTTTAATGTACCTTCATTAACCCAGCTGATGCAATCAACCCCCATATGTGGTCCTGAAAACTCTTTCTTATGTTGCTGTTGTTCAGTTCATGGTTAGGATGAAACAGTGAGGTTAGGTACCACAAGGAACAAAAAAAAGTATTAATAGAAAATAATTAATTTTTAAAAATTCAGAGGCCCCATATACAAAACCATGGTAGCAAGTCCCGACACAGCAAATGCAACGCAGCCCATAGGAATTATACAAGGTGCCCTAAATGTGAATACATAATTGAATACATAACCCCACCCCTACAAAAAAGCTGTATTGTTAAAACTGTAATCAAAGAAATTTAACAAAATGGAATAATTCGCAACACAGCCATTTTTCTCCCTTAGACTAATTAAAATTTTTATGATAGCTGATTTTTTATTTGAATTTTTTCACTTATTCATTCATATATTTAGGTACAGTATTTTAAAAATATTTTTATTAATTTTTCATATAAACTAAGTACAAAGAATGGTAAGGGGGCAAAGGTCATGGATTTGATATACCACCTTTCTGTGGTACAACTAAAGTAGTTTACATATTTATATATAGGTACTTTCTCTGTCCCTAGTACTTTCACATTCTAAGGGACCTTTTTACTGAAATTTTGTGTGCGCAAAATTTTATGCTGTCCATTTTATACCTATAGGCCAAGTTGCACTCAGGGCTCATTTACTAAAACTTAACATGTGTTAAGTTGTTGTTTTTTGTTTTGTGTTTTTTACCGGGGCCAAAGAAGTTAAATGGCTTGTCCAGGATTATAAGCATAGGAGCCAACTTTTCAAAATGATTGGGGGTGCTCAACTCGGCACAGATTACCAAATCCATATAAAATAAATTAAAGCATGGTGGGTTGTAAACACAGCTGGTGGTGTCACAGGTGGTGCCACAGGAAGGTCTTGTGGCTAAATAAATGCTATGGTAGTACGTCTCTTCAGTCTCTCTCCCTCTTCAACCCCCCAGTTTATCACCAGTTTGCCATCTTACTCCCAGTCCATCTACACCACATTCACACTGTCTTCAGTCCACCCAATCCACATTTTCCCTCTTCCAGCCAATCCTCAATATTCCCTCTTCCCTATTTAACCTGTAAACACTAAATACTTTCTTTTCTCTCAGACCATCCCTACTTCTTTCTGTCTTAATGTCATCTTCCTCCTCTCACTTCTTTCTCCCAATGCATTTTAGCTTTTGTTTTGGGGATAGAATGCTAAGTGCCCCCCACCCCCTATACCTACTCTACTCTCTCCTGACCTGACTTATCTTGCCCCCCATTAGGTTCCCTCTCACTCTACCTTCATCAGTGTTCCTCCCCTGCAGACTAGGCTCACCCATTCCTTATACTTCCTTAGATGATTTATCACACACTTCATATTTTTTATCCCCACCCTTCCTGGCAAGGATCATATTCCTACTCTCCGTTCCCAAAGCTCTAGACACCATTCATATCTGGAACTCGCAGACTTAAATACAAAAGCAGTTTCACATCCAGAAAGGGTCTATGAGCTGATCCATCACCTGCATGTACAGACTTTGGATGCTCAGCAGTCAGTTGCTCCACAGCCCTCAGGGCCACATTTGCATGTGTTGCTTCTTACCCTTAGACTAAAAATACCAAAGATCACATGTGAACAGGAAATCGGTGAACCCAAAAGCATGTATTCATATCAACCCACTGTGTGCTAGCCCACCTGCTAGTGGTAATGCGACCAGGCTGCAAAGGTCCTGTTACAGGAAATGACTAGATTCGCTAGGAGTGACGGTGGTCTCCTGTCCTGAGAAGAGACTCCTTATGCCTGTGCCAACATATTGCAAGTAAACCATAGAGGACTACAGAAGGTACAAAGGATGAACAAAATATTTCCTATATTAGTTTTATTGGATGGAAAGGAAGTAACAGAGCATTTGTACCTAGGGGAATGCATACATCCTCAGTCAGTCTCTTGCAGAAGCTAATTTTTTTTATTTTTTTTTTTACATTCTTGCAAGGCAGTCTACTCAATTAGCATATTCACTTTTCCATGGTCACAATGCTAATCTTGTGGTTTCTCCTTCTGTAGCTACTTCCTGTCTCCTAAAAGCAACGTATGACTTATCTTCATATCTAAGCTTGGGTTTCTTTCTCTTATAGCAATTTGGACAGGTGTAAAGCATTTTGCAGAACATAATGTGAGACATCGTGTGTACATTATTTCTAAATATACTGAAGAAATATGCTTCAGAAATGTGGCTTCCTCTCTCTCTTTACAACAGGGATGTCAAAGTCTCTCCTCGAGGGCCGTAATCTAGTCTGGGTTCAGGATTTCCCCAATGAATATGCATGAGATCTATTAGCAGACAATGAAAGCAGTGCATGCAAATAGATCTCATGCATATTCATTGGGGAAATCCTGAAAACCCGACTGGATTACGGCCCTCGAGGAGGGACTTTGATACCCCTGCTTTACAAGCAACCCATCCTAATAGAAATTCAAAACTTTAATCTCAATTTATGCTGTATTTTTCAGCTGCAATGCTACTTAAATCTGATCATAAATTGTTATACCTTAAATTCTAATATTATTTCTATCCTTATAGTACTACAAATATTATAGCAATCCTTAAAAATATTGTCAAAAAGCATTGACTGTAATATCTAGCATCAGGCATTGACAATGACCACTAGGTGGCATATGTAACCTACATAATTAATCTAGGCTGTGGTGGTGTATCAGGGGGGCCTCTTATCACATTACTATAGTCATCAATTTTGGGGAAAATTTGGTTGTCACATTTCTTGTTTCTTGTCAAGTTTTGACCATACCAAGAATTTCTTCCATCTCAGCCTATATCTGACCTTTGCATATTAATATTTTTTCTTTCTCTCCACCGCCATCTGTCGCCTACAGAAAATCACTAGGTACACATTCTTCTCAATAATGGCTTATGAACTTCTCTTTTAGGAAATTATCCACACTTTTATTTAAAACCCTGTTAAGCTGATTTCACCACATTCTCTGGCAATAAATTCCAGAGTTTAATTACACATTGTGTGAAGAAATATTTTCTCTGTTTTTTTTTTAAATCTACTCCTTAGTAACTTCATCACATGCCCTCTAATTCTAGTATTTTTGGAACGCATGAACCAGCAATTCATATCTACCCTTTCCATCCATTCATCATTTTATAGACCTCTATCATATCACCCCTGAGCCATCTCTTCTTCAAGTTGAAGAGCCCTAGCCGCTTTAGCCTTTTCTTGGAGGGAAGTCATCCCATCTCTTTTATCATTTTTGTCATTCTTCTCTGTACCTTTTATAATTCTGCTATATAATTTTTGAGATATGGCGACCAGAACTGCATACAGGTGTGGCCATACCATAGAGCGACACAAGAACATTATAACATTTTCATCTTTGTTTTCCATTCCTTTCCTGATAATTCCTAATATTCTATTTGCTTTCTTAGCTGCCGCACTTTGAGCTGAGAGTTTCAACATATCTTCAATAATGACACCTAGATCTTCTCCTGGGTAGTAACTCCTAACATGGAACCCTGCATCATATAACTATAGTTCGGGTTCTTCTTTCCCGCATGCATCACTTTGCACTTGCTCACATTAAATGTCATCTGCCATTTTGATGCCCAGTTCACAAGGTCCTCTTGCAATTTTTCACAATCCTCTTTAACTTTGAACTTTGGCTGAATGATGTCCAGAACCCAACAGTTGGAACAAATCTGAACACAGGCCTGCAGAAATGCTAAGAGGCGGCCCTAATTTGGAGAGGAATCTCCCTTGACCTGGCATCATTGTGATTTCTTGGTGGAAGGAGCAACACAGGGTGCTGAGTAGTGCTGCCCGATTCATGGAAAAAAATTTCAATTCGATTAGCCTATTGAATCGATTTTTCAATTCGATTTGATTTTCCTGCCCAATTGGATGCTTTTTTTCAAACATCCTGGTGGGTTTATTTTATACATCTTAACTCCTTTTGCTTTCTCCTATCCACACTGGCACTGTGGTGTAAACAAAATAAACAAACAAAAAAGACTTTTCCTCGCTCTGTTAAATCCTAACTGTCTAACACCAGCTCTGGCAGGATATACGTTTCAAATCTGACATATTGTAATTATAAAACAGAAAACAAAATTATTTTTTCTTCCTTTTGTTGTTTGGTCATTATTCAAATCATGTTGGTTCCTTCCTTACACCACAGATCACATCTTCATCATACTCTATACCACAGGTGTCAAAGTTGGTCCTCGAGGGCCGGAATCCAGTCAGGTTTTCAGGATTTCCCCCATGAATATGCATGAGATCTATGTGCATGCACTGCTTTCAATGCATATTCATTGGGGAAATCCTGAAAACCCGACTGGATTACGGCCCTCGAGGAGGGACTTTGACACCCCTGCTCTATACCTAGCCCTTTCTCAGCAGGGGTAAGGAATACCGGTCCTCGAGAGCCGTATTCCAGTCAGGTTTTCCCCAATGAATATGCATTGAAAGCAGTGCATGCAAATAGATCTCATGCATATTCATTGAGAAAATCCTGAAAACCTGACTGGAATATGGCTCTCGAGGACCGGAGTTCCCTACCCCTGCTCTATAGCAGTGATTCCCAACCCTGTCCTGGAGGAACACCAGGCCAATCGGGTTTTCAGGCTAGCCCTAATGAATATGCATGAGAGAGATTTGCATATGATGGAAGTGATAGGCATGCAAATTTGCTTCATGCATATTCATTAGGGCTAGCCTGAAAACCCAATTGGCCTGGTGTTCCTCCAGAACAGGGTTGGGAACCACTGCTCTATAGCATGGTTCATAGTTTCATAGCACTGCCGCTCCAACACTTCAATGGTCTTCATCATATTTTCACCCACTGCCCCACATCCCATTTTTACAAGCTCATCGAGTTCTTGTAACCCAAACATATCCATATCATCTAAGACTTACTGACATGTGTTCTCTGCCTTTTCCAAAATGTTGATGTAGCCATATTATGCAGGCTCTGGACTGGAGCAATAAATGTACTTTCTGGGTCAAGAATACAGTACTTCCTTAACTTTTTCCGCAATCACTAGGAGAGAAGGTTGCAGGATTATATCTGGACTGGCTGGGACTTGCCCTTCTCCCATTCTTGCTGAGAATTTGGAATTTTCATGGCACTTAGGTCTTTCCGGAGTACCTCTGCGGGTCTCTTTTGTTCATTAGCTGAGGGTTTTGACTTGCTCCTGTGTTTAGCACAGGAAGAAAAAGAAGCAAATTCTTTCCCCTTTTACTAAACTCTCGTGCTCTGTCCTGCTAGGAGCCCAGATGCGTCAGGATGAAACGCTACCGGAATTTCAGCAACAGTTCAGCTCTGCCTCCTTTACTAAACCGCTGCACCGCGCTAGTGGTTTTCAGTGCCAGGAACTGCACTGAATGCTCTGCGTTACTCCTGACACTCATAGAGTTCCTATGAGCGTCGGGAGCAGCATGGGTCATTCAGCGCGGCTTCTGATGCTAAAAACCTCTAGCGTGGTGCGGCGGTTTAGTAAAGGAGGCAGCGCTGAACTATTGCTGAAATTCCGGTGGCGTTTCATCCTGCCGCATCTGGGCTCTTAGCAGGACAGAGCGCGAGAGTGATAATCTTCACCACATCCGGGCCACAGCAGGGGCCGGAGCGAGAGGCCATGGTAATGCCAGAACAAATGGCTGCAGGGTGCGCACAGAAATCACCTGTTTCGGTTATTTGGGCCGGTGGCGTTGAAAGAGAGTCTGTTCCTGGTCTAGGCAGAGGCCTAACTACAGTGGGAAGGTACATTTTAAAAAAATGTAATAAAAGGAGAAAAGCCCTATTGCAATCTGAAGGCATGGAGAGAGGAGGGTCAGTCACTGAATCGGCCAGGCTGATTTTTTTAAAAATATGAATTGATTCAAATCGATTCACCCGAAGTGAATTGGTGAATCGATTTGAATTGTGAATCGGGCAGCACTAGTGCTGAGGTCTGGTTATGCCTGCCTTAGCTCTGGGAGAATCTCAGGGATGTGGAACTGGAATATTGTCAAAGAGTGCTTGTAGCCATAAAAATTAGAGCATCCAGATCCTCAAGGGGCTCTAGGTCTGCTGTCAGGCAGCATCTTAGGATGACAATTTACAACCCAGCTTCTGAAATCATCCAGACTCTTACTAAATAACAACTGATCTTTAAAAGGGAGTCCGTTGAGAGTAGCTTTAGAGGTGGAATCTCCAGCCCATTGAACGAGCAGAAATTGAATAATATGCTTTACCCATTGCATGAATGCCATAGAGAGCATCAACTAGATAATCCACTCTAGATAAAAGGAGCTGAGGCAATGGTTCATTGCCTTCATTGGTCCAAAGTATGCAGTCTGGAAAGACAGGCATGTGTGATAAAGGATGCCGCTGAGGCAACTTTGACTCCTAAAGCCAGCTCAAAAGATCTCTTGAGAACTACATGTACTCAGCGGTCCTGCATATTCTTAAGAACTACACCACATTCACTCAGAAGGGAGGTGCACTTAGTAACGTGAGCAACCAAGGAATCCACTTTAGAGTGACTAAAAAGCTGCTGGCACTCCTTTGCCACAGGATACAAGTGAGATATGGCCCTTGCTACCTTGACAGACCTTTCTGGAGAATTGCACTGCCCTGAGACCAAGGTATTAATGTATGGATGATAAGGAAATGCAGAGGAGTGAAGGTTCCAGCCTGTGTCCCAGCCTCCCCTGCTATGGGAGGTGTATCTGTAGACAATAAGGGAATAGTGAGAGTATCATCATCATCATCTATGTTCCCTGCAAACAGGTCTCCCAAGTCTTAAATACGTTTTCAGGAGCTTTCTGAAATGTTATATTTGATACATTCTTATAAGAGATGATTTATATCAGTATTCTTCAACCTTTTTACACCTATGGACCAGCGGAAATAAAAAAATTATTTTGTAGACTGGCAAACTAGTAAGATTGAAATAAAAATCCTGTCTCTGTTAGCTCAGTACCTACAAGCAATCTGATCCCATCCACACAAGCCTCAAATAGTTATGATTTTATATTGAACATATTTTATAAAAGTATAAAAAGAAACAATATTCTGTACAATTGTCATTTTATAAATACAACTAATACAGAGCAAGTATTAACAAAACCCACATCTCCCCTCCCCTTTACATATATCCCCTCTACTATCAAGATAACTGAATAAGTCAAATTATTACAGAATGCTACATGGAAATATCATGCTAACAGAATACCGCAGTCACACATGACAGGAATAATGTTAGGGGAGTGCAACTAGGGCACCTGCCCCCTGGTCAGAGAGAACCCTAAGCCAGCTGAAAGCTAAAGAAGCACTGCCTGGGCTTTGCACTCCCCAGTTATGTCTAACACCAGCTCTAGCAGGATACATATTTCAAACCTGATATATTCTAATCACAAAATAGAAAATAATTTTTTTCTATCTTTTGTTGTCTCTGGTGTCTGCTTTTATCTTCTATTAACTCTCTTCCTTCCAGCTTCTGCCCTATCTTTCTTCAATCCAGCATCTGCCCCTTCCATCCTGTTCTGCCTTCTTTTTATTCTTTCTATGCCCCTTTCCATCCAGCCTGTGACCTCTCTCTCCTTTTTACATGATTCATTCCAGCTTCACTGCTGTCTTCATTTTTATCTCTCTTACACCAGATCTAGCATCTTTGTCCCTCTCTCCTTATTTCTCTGCTGACTCCCTTCCCAGCATCAATCTCTCTCTACTTTCTCATTCCTCTGTCTCTCCTCTTTCCCTCATCTGATCTCTCCATTCTACCCTGACCCCTTCCCCTCCTCCCTGCCAGTTGTTTCCTTCCTTTTTTCCTCCTCCCCCTATCCAATAGTAACTCTTCCCTTCTCCCCTCCCATCAGCATCTCGCTTTGTCCCTCCCTTCTTCCAGATCCAGTAGCAGCTCTCCCTTTCTTTTCCTTTAGCCAGCAGCTTCCCAGCTTCCAACAGTGGCTTCCTCCCCTTCCCTCACCTCCTAGCAGCTCTCAGTACTTGCTTTCAGAAATGCCAGTAGCGTGAGCGCAGTGATTCACTTAGGCAGCCTTGGATCTTTTGATGGGTCGCGCCTGCCTCTTGAGGAAGTTGCATCATCAGAGGCAGGTCGCAACTTAGCAAAAGCCCCAAGACTGCCTAAGTGAATCACTGCTGCAGGCAAGTACTGAGAGCACACCGGTGGTTGAAGAACACTGATTTATATTGAACAATTTTGAATTCAAATTCCTGAGAATGTCCCAGCCTCTTCAAGTTGTAAACCACATAAAACTGGAAGGTAACACGGTATATAAATTATAATGTAATGTAATGGACAGTGGCAGACTGCAAAGCAGATGTCCCTTGGGGGGCTATGCCCTGACATGTCGAATCCAATATGCAGCTGGTTTGCGCAGTGGGAGCACGGCTCTGCTGAAAGGCTTTCCACATTAAATTGATGAATTCTGAAGAGAAAGCTGTACAAAGGAGCAAGGAATCACCCTGAGATGACCCTAATTTGTGTTTCTTGGGCTGCAGGGTATCTGCGTCCTTTCACGCAGAATGGTTATTGTTTCTGTGCCCCAAAATAAGAAAGGACCATCTCAGTTGGCTAGACATCTTTTCTTCTAGTTGAGAACACATATGAGACGTTAAGCTGGCTGCTCTCGCCTCTCTATTCCATGCTGCGTGGCCCATGGCACAAGGAGGCTCCTGGCATGGAATTGGTTAAAAGAGCCCAATCACTGTTTTGAGGCAAAAGGAGAAAATTTGGAGCAGCAGAAAACTTTTGAAAAAAAAGATTGCTAAAAATCTAAGATGAGACCTAAAATCACTAAAAATACTAACAAACCAAAGTAAAAAATCGGTGCATTTAGGATTTTTGAGGAGGGAGAACATGCAGAAATAAAACCCTCAAAAACTGCATTTTCAGAACTCTTTTCCCCCCAATTCACCTCACAGGCTGTAACAGCCTTACTTACTGTAACCTGTGCAGGCAATGTGCTGCAGCTTGCCTCAGCTCTTTATAGTAGCTGGCAAGGAGAAGAAACTAGTGCTTCATGCTGGAAGTTCTTCAGTGCTCTGCTGATCTTTGGGCTGCCAGTCAGAAAAGGCGTCTGATTGAACCCCCACCTCCGCAGACTGACGGATGCATTACCAGAAGCGGGGAAGAGAAAAATGCAGCTGAACCCTGCAAGACACTGCTGAGCCTCTGACGGATGCCTGACAGCCTGCGTGCAAACCCCTTCTAAGCAGTAGATGAGGGAAAACAGGGATGGCTTTGAGCTCCAAAAATACTTGTACAGGTACCACAAGAGATTGGCCTCTCAGCTGCAGACCTCAGTCTGCTTCTTCTCCACATAAGCAGAGCTGACACGAAGATTGGTAAGCTCTGAGCACCAAAAATTAACTGAAAAACACTGAGTAAAATAAAGAAAAAGGGAGAACAGAACAGAAACACTCCTTCAGGCTCACAAGCAGAAGGAAAAAACGGTAGGTGGCAGTAGAGCTCCCAGTGAAGTAAGAGAGATAAAGAAAAAAAAAATCTAGAGTGGATTCCTTCTGCAGAGCTGGCGGTAATGGGGAAACTACCGCTTTTTCAGAATGACACACCTAATGCATTAGAAATTACTTTGGGCTGTTCCTTCTGCCACCAGGAACATCACTCAAGCACAAAACCTTCTGAAAGTTTTCCCAAGCCTGCAGAAGATTCTGGTGCCAGAAGGTCTGAGTTTCCAAACAGGTGCAGGAAGCACAGGAAAAATAACAGGTTAAAAGTTCACAAAAGGGCAACCCAGTAGCTCTAAGGTTGCTTCAAAAAATGAGAATAAAATGCAGACACCAACTTCAGGAAATCTGCTCTCATTGGCAGACAAGGCTATATAGGAGATAGGCATAAATGCACAAGGAAAAAAGAAAAAAAAGGAACAGCAGGGGGATAAATTTGTACATGTATTATGTTGAATTTCTCCCATTGTTACACCAGATAGTCAATGCTAGGCTGTACCTGAATCTGGTGTTGAATATTTGGGTATAAAGGAGGGCCTGCACTTAGCTGGAGAACAGTAATACTCAGCCTGGAATGCGGCTAAAGTTAGGACAGTCTTTATCCAGTTAGTGGACTGAATATTACTAGTACAGTAACTGGGTAACTCCCAGCAATTCCAGGCGGGTGGAGTAGCCTTGGCATGGAGCAGTAGTTTAAAGCTTAGTATAGTGGGCCAAGAACCTGGAGAACTGAGTTTACTTCCCATTACAGTTCCTTGTGATTTTGGGCAAGTCACTTAACCTTCCAATGAACCAGATACAAAAATTTAAATTGTGATCCTATAGGGGATAGAGAAACTATCTGCATAGAATAAAAGTAAACTGCTTTTATTATACCACAGTGTATCAAAACCATGACCCTTTACCCTCTACTTAAGCTCTGCTTCCAGATCACCCCAGCAATACCTGGAGAGTGCCAAAGCAGTCGGTCTAGAAAGTGTTGGTTTCATATTGAACAATATCCCCCATATCCTATTAGATCTAACAGCAGCACCTGATATGATTAATTATCATCTATTGTAACAGAAGTTAGCTAAATTGGGAGTTACAGGATATAAACTTTGATATATGTCAGAAACGAAGGTACTCAACCGTTCAGTAGGAAAGATAAGAATCCAATGTTTTATTATCAACCAGTAGCCTTCCATAGGAATCAGCCTTGCCTCCATTATTCTTTAATTTGTGCTTGAGTTCCATAGCCCAGATAATGAAAGTTTAGATTTTTTTTTCCGTAATTTATTTGCTGATAATACTTCTATCTATAACTGAAATCAAGGTGTTTCACTATCATCTTTGCACATGCATTAACAGAAAATATCATTATGGTTTAGGAAGTCTGAACTTACGCTTAATTTGGAAAAACCTCATTATGTGTGGATTACTAAGGGCTCCTTTTACAAAGGTGCGCTAGCTTTTTTAGCACACGCACCGGATTAGCATGCGCTAGCCGAAAACCTACTGCATGCTCGAGGAGGTGGTAGCAGCTAGTGTGCACGGCATTTTAGCGCACGCTATTCCGCGTATTAAGGCCCTAACGCACCTTTGTAAAAGGAGCCCTAAGAGTCATCAAGCACTTTGTTCCATCTATTGATGGTTATACTTTAACAAAGAAGGGATTGTAAAAAATCTAGATTTTTGGTTAAGTACTTAACTTGTAACATCCAGTGGGTTGCTTTTGTTTGTTATATAGTTTAACTTTATTGTAAGATACTTGTACTTTTTTGGTGAGGCAAGACATCACTTTAAGTAACATTATTTGGATAATATTGCTGAAAATCTAGGTAGGAGTTGTTCCTATCCGATAAACCCCATTGAATATCAACCCCAATGTCTCTAAGTGGGAAGATCTCCATCGTTGAGCTCTTTGGGGATCTTTATTGTTACTCTTTAATTTACACAAATGGTTTTACAGAAGATGGAGTTATTTAGGCTCTACACATATTATTTCTTTTAATTTAACAAGTAATGATCAGACATTCCCTGACAGGACTGGTAACTGCCTGGTGAAAGTAGTTCAGTAATTAGTTGATACAACAGTTATAAATTTTACCTTCTGGAGATATTGAAAAATTCCTGAGCTGTAATGCCACCTTTTGTGAAGAACGGAGAGGAGAGTTTGTAGGTCCTGGTTCTGATATTTCTTTTGATTCTTTGAACTTGACTCATATTTTAGAAAAGTTGAGGGGTTATGCTAGCAACTTTGATTACTAATTTTGCATTAGAACCCAATAGCAAGTGGGTCTTAAGGTTCTTGTGTAATTATGATGCTATTTTCCTATTTCCAGATGTAGCATGGGCCATGCAAAAAAGGCAGCAACAACTTTTATTTAAGAATAAAAAAAAAATCTAGAATTCTTCATTGCATAAGCCTTCATTCTCCTTACTCGGTAAAAACCCTTTCTGATGCATTTACAATAAGTGTTTATCTATGCTGCATAGATGGATGTTGCAGTTTTTGCCTATTTTTTTTTTTTTTTAAATCAACTATTATATTCCAATACAATACTTTTATGACCAAAATAAAGAAAAAAATATAAACAAGGAAAAATATTACAAAACTACAACTCCTCCTGATGTCTCCTTTACAATCCAGTCCTCAAATCAGACAGGAACGCAAGGCATAATTCCAGGAAAAATTCAGCCATTGAAATAAAATGCTAACAGATAGCCATGCAATAGGAAGGATATTTACTCTTTGAATATTTTTTTAATTGTTTCACACTAAAATTTGAGTGTGTATTGTCTAAAATAATGTTTTTCAACTTGGTCCTGGAGTATCCCCTTGCCAGTCAGGTTTTCCAGATATCCTCAATGAATATGCATGAAAGAAATGTGCATATAATAGAGGTAGTGTATAGAAATCAAGTTTATGCATATTCATTGTGAACAGAAAATGGTAAAACCAGAGGGCATAATTTGAGATTGAGGGGAGATACACTCAAGGGTACTGTTAGGAAATTCTTTATGGAGAGGGTGGTTGATGGCTGGAATGCGCTCCTGAGGGAGGTGATAGAGAGGAAAACAGTGACAGAGTTCAAAAAAGCATGGGATGAACACAGAGGATCTCTAATCAGAAAATAATGGTATATATTGAAGAACTAAGGCCAGTACTGGGGCAGACTTGCATGGTCTGTGTCCCGTATGTGGCCATTCATTTGAGGATGGGCTGGAGAGGACTTGGACGGCTGGGATGATTTAGATGGGCTGAAGTGAGCTTTGATGAAGACTCCAGTATATGGAACCTAAGCACAGTACCGGGCAGAGCTCTAGGTTTCTGGCCAGAAATATTTAAGAAAAAGAACAATTTAAATTAAATCATTAATTTATATAAAGTGTAGGTTTGGGCAGACTGGAAGGACTATTTGGGTCTTTATCTGCTGTCATTTACTATGTTACTATGTCCTCAAAACCTGTCTGGCAAAAGGGTACTATATGACCAAGTTGGAAAAACACTGGTCTAAATCAGTGAAACAAACTTCTGCTTTCATGCATTTTGAATTGTATCATTTAGACAACAGAATGTGAGAAATGTGTAAACTGCGTCGAGCTCTACGAATGTGGAGATGATGCGGTATACAAACCTAAGGATTAGATTAGATTAGATGAGTTTTGCAAACCACTGAAGCTAAGGATTCCCATGTGTGAGGGTAATATCATCTGTATGTATTTTCAAAGAACACAAAGTTTTTTTTTCATCCATTATAAGGTGTTCTCCAAGGACATCGGTCTCACAAAACCTCCCCTATTACTTTAAAGATTGATTTCCATCGCTAAATGGATTTAGGGTGCATCAGATTATGTTTGATGTCAGTGATTCTATCCTGGAGTATGTGTATTTGGTGTGGCAACATCCTGGGCTATCGGTTGTTATTCACCGTGGACTTTGTATCACTATGTATTTCAGGGTCGATTTTAGACATGCTGGGGCCCCCAATCCTCTCTTCCTCCGTTCCCCTATTTCCCCTATTTGCCACTACTCCAACACAAAAAACAACCATCTTCACAAAATTCAGAACGAGGTATCACAAATTAGAAATATGAATAATCAAAATTAAACTGGGAACTTCAAGAAGGTAAACTCAAAGTATTACAACATTGGAGAAATAAAACCAGAAATGCACTTAATTTTTGTACTGAACATAATTAGTGGCACAACCACAAAATCGGGGAGGCTTAGCCCCCCAATTAACATTTCCCTTGCTGTGGTTGATGACCACCTTCTCCCCTCAGGTTCACCATCTCTTCCTCTCTCTATCCAGTGTCTCTATCCAGTGTCTCTATCCCCCCCTCCCTCTACGCCACCTCTTGGGTCCAACCTCTCTTCCTTTCTTTTCCCTCCCTTCATCCATCGTCCTCCAACTCTCTCCCTTTCTTCTGTTTCCAGGTCCATTATTTCTTCCTCTTCACCTCCCCCCATCCTGTTTGGCTTATCCCCCTCTCTTTGAACCCCCTCCCCTGTCCATGTACTTCAAAAGAGCTACACCAGGCATAGTTCTGGTTTCCACCCTTACCTGGCATGCAGCAGAGGATCTCCAGCACTAAAGTGATTCTAACAGGCTGCCATGGCCTCCACTGAAACAAGTTATGTCAGACAGTGCAGCAGAGGCCATGGGCAGCATGTTAGAATTGCCATAGTGCCAGGATCCTCTGCAGGCCATAATTACTTTTTAAAGTTAGACCGGGATGGTTAGGGGGATGCCAGACAAGGGGGAAACATGCCACCCTTCAGGGGGACCCCTAAAACGGGGGCCCAGGGCAACTACCCTGAAATGCTTGTATATCCCAGGTTACATCTATTTTGAAATCCTCAGATATGATGCACAAGGTCCTACTATATATTATATTATTCATTACATATTATAGTATTAAGTATTTTTTAGGCATACAACTATGATTTATTATTAAATATTTCTTGCTGATTATCTGTGGAGCCTGATGATTGAATACTTCTATTTTATAACAGCAATACCGACATAACTCAATACTATCTCCAACAGCACAGACATTTTCATGCACAAGCCTGGTTCTAAGAGAGAGGTTGTAGAGGATCTGCATTAAAGATAGTAGTTTTTACAGCAACCTGTGAACCTGCTCTCTTTTTTAGCACAGCAAAAACAGTCAAGCAATTGTATAGCCTTTAGAGTGTATTTAATACAAAACAGTGTTTTAGCCTAGATTAATTATTTAGGTTGCATTTCAGGGCATATCAACAGATTAGGGCATAAATAGCTGTTGAGGAAAGGCTCTGGTGTTAATTTAATTCCCTTCTACCCACCCCAAAGCTCTCCACCCATCCCAAGGCAGAGCTTTTTGATTTATAGGCTCTCCAGCCTACCAGGAACAGGGCATTACTTTGGTAGGATTTTTCTGCCCTTTCTTCTTTTTTTTTTTCCTTCAAGGTGTAAGTACTTCTGCACCACAGTATGGCTGGGAAACATCGTATCACCAAAGCTGCTGCTCAGGTTACAACTTCTGTCTCTGTGCAGACAGAAAATGTTACCCAGGCTTGAATCCGGTGGCAAGACTGAGAAGCATCCGTGAGAATGAGAGGTACATCAATGAAATGGTTCATGAGGGGTCAAAGATTTCCAGCAGTGGGGAAGAAGAGGCTGTGCTGAGGGAAGGCAGCTGGACTCAGATTACGGAACATTGCAAGATTGGTACTGTGACTCCCCCCCACCCTTGAACTGAAGAACCAGTATGCTATCCTGGAAGTGGAAGAGATAAGAGCATCCCAAGGAGAGGAAGGACCAAAGCTTGAAATTCCAACAAATGAGTAGATCCGTGACCACTAGGAGATGTACGGTAGTGGTAGTTGGTGATTTCCTTCTGAGGGGTACAGAAGCGTCCATCTACAGACATCATGTCACGAGAGGTATGCTGTCTGCCTTGTGTCAATATCCAAGATGTTACAAAGAGCTTACTAAAACTCATCAAGCCTGATGACTACTATCCGATGCTGCTCATCTATATTGGCACTAACGATACCAACTGTCAAACCTGTCAAAAGTGACTTTGTGGCTCTGGAAGAGAAGGTGAAGCATTCATGTGCGCAGGTGGAGATGAATGCTTCGCTACATGGATGGTGTCGTCAAGAGCATTTTGGCTTCCTGGACCATGGGATGATTTTCCTAGGGGTGGTGTGCATCAAAGAAGGGAAGAAGTGTCTTTGCTAGCAGGCTAGCTAATCTACTGAAGAGAGCTTTAAACTAGAAGTGATGGAGCAACTTGATCAAAGTTCCCAGGGTGAAGCTCCCGGGTGAGTATAAGCCCTCAGGTAAGTAAATCACTGAATACCTCTACACGGATCGGAAAAGGGGACAATGTCTGGAAAGCAGTATATCCTAATGCTCAAAGTATGGGAAACAAGATTCTGGATCTAGAAGCTGTGATGCAAAAAGAGGAGTTGGATATAGTGGCGATCACAGAGAACCATGACTGGCAAGGCAGGATTAATTCTTTGAGGGCCCCTAGGTACCCAAGTAGGCTGGGCCCCCTGGCCCTGCCCTGACCCTACCCCACCCATGCCCCGCCCATGTCCCACCCCCATTTATCTGTTTTCTTATTTACTTCTTTATTTCCCCTTGTATTTTTTTTTTAAATTTTTTTTTATTCAAAACAAAGATTAGCATACCAGTGCACAGTTTTTCCTCTATGCAACCCCCAAACATCTCTGAACAAATACCCCTTCCTTCCCACCAGGACTTTAACTCTGAACCCTTTCCATGCATATATAAAAGTGTTCAAATATTTGTAAAGCAGTAATACTATCCAAAACATGTCTATATTAATAACCAAGTTTACAACGCCTCAACTGCCTCACTCTACATCAACCAACTGTAACCCATATGTTCAAAGAAGCGTGGGATGAACACAGAGGATCTAGAATCAGAAAATAATATTAAATATTGAACTAAGGCCGATACTGGGCAGACTTGCACGGTCTGTATATGGCAGTTTGGGGGAGGATGGGCTGGAGAGGGCTTCAATGGCTGGGAGGGTGTAGATGGGCTGCAGTAGGTTTTGACGGAGATTCCGGCAGTTGGAACCCAAGCACAGTACTGGGTAGAGCTTTGGATTCTTGCCCAGAAATAACTAAAAAGAAAAAATTAAAAAAAAATCTAAATTGAATCAGGTTAGGCAGACTGGATGGACCATTCAGGTCTTCATCTGCCATCATCTACTATGTTACTATGTATAAACAACCAAATCTGTAACTCCTCTAGCACAGGGGTGTCCAATGTCGGTCCTCGAGGGCCGCAGTCCAGTCGGGTTTTCAGGATTTCCCCAATGAATATGCATGAGATCTATTTGCATGCACTGCTTTCAATGCATATTCATTGGGGAAATCCTGAAAACCTGACTGGATTGCGGCCCTCGAGGACCGACATTGGACACCCCTGCTCTAGCACTTTCCACTCCATGTATGTTAACTTGAAACAAAACAATAAGGCAAGCAGTCCACCAAAGAATCCAACATGAAACAAAAGAAGATTGGCAGAAAAATAAGGAGATTCAAATCAGGTTAATTCAAGGTGCTCCTAAGACCATGCCTGATGCATTTCGCCAAACAAGGCTAGTCAACGCTAACAAAAAAAACATGTCTTTCATGCAAACAGAACACAGAAAACACTTTTGCCTAATATGGAATATGTAATCACAAACTAACCTCTCCCCCTTTTACAAAACTATAGTATGGTTTTTAGCCACGGCCAGCGCTAAAAAATGCTCTACAGTTTTGTAAAAGGGGGGATAAAATATAAATACATAGACAAAGGTTAAATAAAACCACCAAGAAGCTGGACTCTGCATACAATGCAACACCACAGAAACAACGATGTCCCCTAAAGCAAACAGTGATGTCCCCTAAAACAACAGCAATGTCCCCAAAAGCAAAAAAATAAATAAATATAAATTTTTTTCTACCTTTGTCTTCTCTGGTTTCTGCTCTCCTCATCTTCTGTCCTTCTGTGCCTCTTCCAGAAATTGTCTGCCTCTCCCTTCCATCTCTTCTTTCCCCCCTATTGGTGTGGCATCCATCATCTTCTCTTCCCTTCTCCAATGGTTTGGCATCTCTCTCCTCTCCTTCCCTCTCCCACATCCCCATGGTCAGGCATTTCACGCTCTTCCCTCCCTTTCTCCCACTTCCATCAGCATCTTTCTCTCCCTTCAACCCAATTCCATCCAGTATCCTTCCCCTTATATCTCTCCCCTTCCCCTGCACACCAATTTCATCAGCCCCTTTCTCTCCTTCCACCACCCTTCCATACCACCCTGCCCCCTTTCTCTCCCTCCACCACCCTTCCATCCTCCTTTCTCTCTCCCCCACGGCAACGCCTCTCTCCCGCATCAACAGCATCGCCCCTCCCAGCAATGGCAACTGCCCCCCCCCGCAGTAACGGCAACAGCCCCCCCGCAGTAACGGCAACTGCCCCCCCTGCAGTAACAGCAACAGGCCCCCCCGCAGTAATGGCAACAGGTCCTCCCCACCCACAGCAACAGCAACAGCAACGCAGCCAAATGTGTTACAGGAAAGTCCCGTGATGACCGCTTCTACCGGTCCAGCACCCTCCGACGTCACTTCTTCCACAGCAAGTAAGTGATGTCGGAGGGATCTGGACCGGCAGAAGCAGTCATCGCGGGACCTTCCAGTAACACAGCTGGCCACATTGCCGTTGCTGCAGGCGGGCGGTCTGTTGCCATTACTGCGTGGGGGGGGGGGGCCCGTTGCCGTTACTGTGGGGGGGCCCGTTGCCGTTGAAAAATAGCAAGGTGAGTTGCCCTCCTTCACCGGGCCCCCCTCACAGTTTCGGGCCCTAGTCACGTGCCTAGTTGGCCTACTGATTAATCCGGCCCTGATGACTGGGATGTAGTTATACCGGGCTATAATATGTTCAGGAAAGATAGGAAGAAAAAGAGGGGGAGTAGCGTTATATGTTAAAGATCATATTAAAGCCACACAACTGAAGGATCTGCAGGGCAAAGAAGAGGCACTGTGAATTCATTTGGAAAGAGAGAATAATGAATATATTTACATTGGTGTGATATACAGGCCTCATTCACAGACAGAAGAAATAAAGATTTAATAGTAGACATTCAGAATATACTATATTTTTTGCTTTATAAGATGCACCTGACCATAAGACGCACCCACCTGTAGAGGAGGAAAAACCAAGAAAAAAAATTCTGAACCAAATGGTGTGCCCTGTACTCTTTCCCCCCTCTGGTAGTCTAGTGGTAGACCAGGACAGGGCACGTCTAGAGGTGGGCACGTCTAATGGTAGACACGTGTAGCGGCAGCCAGCCAGCCCCCCCAACCTCCCCCATACCTTTTTAAATCACCCCCTGTACTTTTAAATCATCCCCCAATAGATCACCCCCCTGTACTTTTAGATCATCCCCCCAGAACTTTTAGATCATCCCCCCAGTACTTTTAAATCATCCCCCCAGTACCTGGTGGTCGAGCGTGTATCCCTCCCTTGCTAGTGGCGCACAGGTCAGGAGCACGGATATCAGGAGCAAGTTTTCCACGCTCCTGCTTGGGCCCGCACCGCTTTCTGAATGGCTGGGGTCAGTTCTTGCGGGCCCAAGCAGGAGCGCGGAAAGCTTGCTCCTGACATCTGTGCTTCTGACCTGTGTGCTGCTAGCAAGGGAGGGATGCACGCTGGACCACCAGGGACTGCGATGATGACGAAGGAGAAGGAGGAGGCGGCGGCATGGGGCGGGTAGCTGTTTTAAAAGGTGCAGCAACTGTGGCGACAGCAATGATGGCGGGTGGATAGGTGGGTGTTTTAAAAGGTGTGGCAGCAGGGTGTTTAAAAATGTTGCGGTTATGGCGGCCACGGCGGGCGGGTAGGTGTTTTAAAAGATGCCGCGGTGGGGTGTTTAAAACATTGCGCAGGGGTTCAAAATTGTACCTTCGCTCTATAAGACACACCAAGATTGCCCTCCACTTTTGGGTGGGAAAAAAGTGTGTCTTATGGAGCGAAAAATATGGTATCTAAAAAATGGGAAGTCTTACTAATAGGTGATTTTAACATGCTGGATGTTGATTGGGGTATCCCTATTGTGGAGTCTTCTAGAAGTAGGGAGATCCTGGATTCTCTACAAGAAGAACTGTTCCAGCAGTTGGTAATGGAACCCATGCGGGATGGGGTCATACTGGACTTAGTGCTTACAAACGGGGAAAGTGTTTCTGATGTTACAGTGGGTGATCATCTGGCATCCAGTGATCACTGCATGGTATGGTTTAATATTAAGATGGGTATAGAGAGGGCTCATTCAAAAGCAAAGGTTCTAGACATTATAAAAACTAACTTTATTCGGATGGGGGTTTATGTCAAGGAATTATTGTCTGGTTGGGAATGTCTGGAAGGAGTGGAAATGTGATGGGCAAAACTGAAAGGAGAGATTATAAGGGCGACAAACCTTTTTGTGAGGCAAGTAAGTAAAAATAAGAGTTAAAGAAGGCCGCTTTGGTTCTCAAAAGTAATAGCTGTAAGGTAAGGAATAAGAGGTTAGCTTTCATAAACTGCAAAAGATCACAAAAAGAGGAAGACAGGCAAAAATATCTGGAAAAGTTACAAGAGGCTGGTCATGTAGTCAGGAAAGCAAAGTTGCAAATAGAAGAAAAAATATCTGAGATGGTAAAACAAGACATTTTTTAGATATATTAGTGATAGAAAGAAGTGCAAAAGTGTCATTGTGACGCTCAAAGGTGAAGAGGAGGAATATGTAGAAGTTGATAAAGAAAAGGCTGAAATGCTTAACAAATATTTCTGTTCTGTGTTCACGGCTGAAGAGCTGGGAGTGGGACTGCAGAAGACAAACGTGAATAGGGATGGAGGAGTAATAGACCCTGATCGATTTTCAGAGGGTTGTGTTTATGAGTTGCTAGCTCAAATAAAGGTAGACAAAGCAATGGGGCCGAGGGTGCTGAAGGAACTTAGGGAAGTTCTGGTAGCTTCGCTGACTGACCTTTTCAACGAGTCTCTAGAGTCAGGAGTAGGACTGGAGAAGGGAGGATTGGAGAAGGGCGGATATGGACCCTCTCCACAAAAGTGGAAGTAAGGAAGAAGTAGGGAATTACAGGCCGGTAAGTTCAAATTCTGTGGTAAGCAAATTAATGGAAACACTTTTAAAAGAGAGACAATACACGCTGAGACCAGCTGGTCTCATCATGGCTGCACTTTTCAAGGCTGTATTGTTTGTTCCCCTGATGAGCCAAACATTGCTGAAACAAGGTCACTTGTTGGGAAGATTGGAGAAGATATGACAGCATTGGAGCTCAAGTCGTCTTTTGTCAGCTAAGTCCTTGAATGTGCCCTTTTCCAAACCTGAGTTGTTCTGTGAGGCAGTTTTTTTGCCAGTGAAAGTATCAAAAGTAGTTTTGATTTGTACCTTTTGGTTCTATACTGCTACATTAGTCTGAGGCTTTTTCTCCCTCTTTTTTGGTGCATGCTGGGTTTGAAGAGGGGGGTACCTTAGTGCCACGATCATACAACATTTTGAATCATTATAGAGACGTTTAAATACCTACATAATGTAAATGCACATGAGTTGAGTCTCTTTCATTTGAAAGGAAACTCTGCAATGAGAGGTCATAGGATAAAGTTAAGAGGAGATAGGCTCCGGAGTAATCTAATGAAATACTATTTTACAGAAAGGGTAGATGTGTGGAATAGTCTCCCGGAAGAGGTGGTGGAGATTGAGACTGTGTCTGAATTCAAGAGGGCCTGGGATAAGTCTGTGGGATTTCTCAGAGAAAGAGATTATGGTTACTGTGGATGGGCAGACTAGATGGCCTTTATCTGCCATCATGTTTCTATGTTAAGTTCATACCTGCTCCAAATGTGTACTTGCATGTCCTTTATGCATATGTTTTATAACTTATGTAACAACACCCAAACTACGCCCCAGGGAATGCCTATGCACCATCTTGTATGTACACATACTGATAACAATGAGGGGGGGAATTGTTACGGTGTGGTAAAAATTTACCTTTTATAGCACCCTAATCTCCTGTGGGATTCAGCAGGATCACAGAACCACAGGTTAAGAGAATAAAACTGTTTTTTAGCCTCCTCACAAGCAGTATTATTACCACAGACCAGGAGCATCAGACTGCAAAACCATGGCCCTATTCTCCTTGGCCAACAGAGCAGGATGCCTCTCCCAGCTCAATTCCCTTGCCCCTTCAAAGGTTTCAAGTTTTATTAGTTTTAATATACCGACCATCGACGTGCATCTAGCCAGTTTACAATGCTAAAAAATGTAAAGGTTAAAAAAAAAAAAATTATATATATATATATATATATATATATATATATATGTATAATAATTATAAGAGGGGGAAGAGTGAATATTAAGGACAATTTACAAATACAAACTTAGACTTGAGGGGAAGGAGGAGTCAATAAATACATCATTAAAAACAAAGTAAAAGAACAAGGAAGAGGGGGGATACAACATTAGGAATGGGGATCACTTCTTGAAAGCGGCTGATGATAAGTTTTACTGGCTGTTGGAGAGGAAGTATTTAAGGGCTGTGATATGCATCTTGAAATAAGAATGTTTTTAGTTTAGTTTTAAATTTGTCGAGGAAATTTTCGAGACAAAGTTGAGGTGGCATAATGTTCCAAAAAGTTGGAGCAACTATGGAGAAGTTAGTTTTCCTAGTGTAGTAGAATTCTTTGATGGAAGGGATGGTCAATAGATTCTGATCTGCTGATCTAAGTGTCTGAGACAGGCAAAGAGTAATGATTGGTGGTCCTTGGAGGGGGTCTTTGGTTACGAGCAACTGTCATTTACTCTTGCCCAGTCCGGCACCAGCTGCATAATGGCTTGACAATACTTTGGTCATATTTCCATCAATGATATCAAGATAGCCCTTTGAAGGTACAAGAGCTACCTTTATAATGATGGGTGTGGGAGGAGGGCGAGTGGCTTGGCTTGAACTTGTGGGGTGGACAGGAATTGAGCTGGGAAGTACTCTGCTCTGTCAGCTTGGGAGCAGCTGACCGTGGCTTTGGGACTCAATGTTCCCAGGTGGTAAAATAACCCCAGCTAAAATGGTACATCGCTGCAAGTTGTGTTAGGGTATTTGCATAGTAATAAGATACAAAACAAGCATTTCATTACTACTTAAGCCATGACAACTTAAATATATCCAAATATTATAAACCAAATAATTCCCACTTAACCTAACATGTTAGTGAAAGTTCAATTCTAATAGCAGGAATTGGCCTCAGTAGTGGAGCCTACACGTAGTCGAAATCAATGACTGGGGTATTCAGCGTAGTTGTCCTTGCTCCTTATTCTCCAATCATTGGCCTTAATCCTGTTAAATTACTTTATTCAAAAAAATTCAATCTGCTATAAATTTCTTATTTTTTCTTTTTCCAATTTTATAACTTATTATCATTAAAACATTCTATTAAACTCATTTTACCCCTTTCATTACACTCTCATTCTATTCCTTTCACTACTCTGTCATTCTACTCCTTTCATTACATTATTATATATTTCTCATGAAACTGCCTGCTTTCTATTATATCTATTGATAGTTATTTTAAACTAGGCAACATTCATTATTCCAAAAGCCTACTTATCTTGAGTCAGCACTTGTATTTCAAAACAGCCAACGTGACCGCTTTCAAATAAACATTGAGCAGCAACGACTTGTTTCCCAAATTATCTGGCCCTGATGCAGTGGGTTTGAGTTTGTGCCCACGAAACGCTGGCCACGTTGGCTGTTTTGAAATACAAGTGCTGACTCAAGATAAGTAGGCTTTTGGAATAATGAATGTTGCCTAGTTTAAAATAACTATCAATAGATATAATAGAAAGCAGGCAGTTTCATGAGAAATATATAATAATGTAATGAAAGGAGTAGAATGACAGAGTAGTGAAAGGAATAGAATGAGAGTGTAATGAAAGGGGTAAAATGAGTTTAATAGAATGTTTTAATGATAATAAGTTATAAAATTGGAAAAAGAAAAAATAAGAAATTTATAGCAGATTGAATTTTTTTGAATAAAGTAATTTAACAGGATTAAGGCCAATGATTGGAGAATAAGGAGCAAGGACAACTACGCTGAATACCCCAGTCATTGATTTCGACTACGCGTAGGCTCCACTACTGAGGCCAATTCCTGCTATTAGAATTGAACTTTCACTAACATGTTAGGTTAAGTGGGAATTATTTGGTTTATAATATTTGGTTAAGTTTTTCCACTGGGGAACTTTTGTATTTAGTGTGTTAACTTAAATATATCACCATGACATTTTTTTTTTGTCAGACAGCATTAGGGCTATTTAAGTTATGTTAAAGATCTTAATACCACTTGGTGAATTCAACCATGAGCAACCAAATCTTCATGCATTTATTCTCCACGTGCAAAAACATGCTTTACAAAATTACCACCAATAACTCAAAACCAGCTGGTCCAAGTTAGCACAGCTTATTTTTGCACATGTAATTACAGTGAATATTGTGAAAATGTTGCAGATTTAAGTTGCTGAAAAAGGAGGAAACTGCTCTCTCCAATTTCCTAAACTGTAAAAAGAGCCATTGTGTCCTCCTTTTACTGTGCCATGCATTTTGCCAGTAAAACATATTAGATCATGCTGACTGGCAGGGAATTGAGCTCCCTTCCCAACCCCTCTTGTACGTCCTCTTTAGAGTTAGGGAGCAGTAGCCTAAAATCAAAATACAAGTATTTTTGGACAACTTTAAACACTAAAACTTACAGAACAGAAAGGCTGTATTATGAAGTGGTCACATGCACTTGTGTCAGATCCAAAAGCTATATAATACAGTATGTATCAGATCTACATTAATGCAGAGGCAGCTTAATCAAACTAAATCAGGGATGTCCAACCTGCAGCCCAGTGAAGTATTTTGTGCGGCCCCGATCAAGGACAATGCAGTGTTTTCCTCTGCTGCCCCCTGGTGTTTACCGTCTTGCCGGCTCCCTTCTCTGTCTTGCTGCAGAGTTTGCACGTTTGTTTTGTCCCAGAAACATTTTTTTCAACCAATGCGGCCCAGTGAAGCCAAAAGGTTGGACTCCCCTGGACTAAACAATTACCTAGGGTGGCAGTTTCACCAGAGTAGCTGCATTCAAAGCAAAGGCATAGCTCCTACCAGCCACATGAAATCAAAGAAGCATCAGCACACACTTTTACTCACAGGTAGGGCAGGCAATTTTCAAGCAGCTCATTTACCTAGGTAAATGAATTTTGGAAACTGCCCTCATTCTAGGTAAATTAATTTTGGAAACCGCCCTCGTTGTATAATGCATATATCTACAAACACAGAAGGTTAATATTTTAGATATGCTGTCCAATGACAAACCAATTTTTCTAGGAGATACTATTGGAGTAATCCTGATTTATTGAGTTTTAATTTTAAAAATCATATTGGAGAGGGAGGACTAGGTACCTGAAAATTAACTGAGAGGTGCCACAAAGCTAAAGGTTTTCTTACAGCACTTAACTCCCTTCTATGGATTCTGCATTAATGAATAGTAAGAACGTTTGTCTATGTACCATGAACTTACAATGTTTCAGATCCATAATCTAGTAACTTTGAGAGAGAATTAATTTGTGGAAATACCTCCTAACACTAATCACCTATACTGATCCACTATATGTATTAGAATATGCAATTTGAGACACAGATTTCCTCTTAGCTAAGATCATGTTTTATTAAACACACTGCAGGTTCGATATATAGGCACAATTTCTAATGAAGTGCTTAAAGATAGCTTGGTCTAATACACTTTTGATAGCTGTTCATTCTCCCTATTTCTCTCTCTTTACATAACAAAATATGGTCCAAGCTTAATTTTAAAAAATCTCTTTTGTCTTCTTGGCTGGTGAATAATGGTTTACTGTATCTTTACCCAAAGCACACACACTTTTTCCAACCTGCAAAAATTCCAACATACACTCTGAAACTAATGCTCTGCAAACACTTTATTACACAAAGTACATTCTGTTTTCTGAAAATAGTGTTCTAAACACTGTACCCATCTAAAAATAAGACAGCCCAGAAACATAACCCAAACAAAAGCAAAATCTTTAAATAGAGACTTTTTCTTTCTTTCTTTCTCTAGATACAACATAATGGAGTAATTTAAAAAAATAGAAGAGGATCTAGCAGCTTTATTTTGCAACATGTTTAGAATGCTAAGAAGGAAAGGCACAAAAGAACATAGAAATCAGCAATCAAAATTCTACTGGAAAACACAGTGTTATAAGCAGAGGATGAACTTGCCTACAAAACACTGGAGAAAGGGAAGAGAAAAAAATCTCTTTCAAAATGCTTAAATGATTAAATACTACATAGTTAGTTTTCAAAGTTAACACTGCAAGAATAGATGATTTTTTTTCAGAATTTATATGTTGACAAAAATATGGCAACAGTATGAGTAAGACACACCCTTACCTGCTTAAAGAAAAGAAAACCATGACAATGTACAGCCCACAGAGACATGTACAGTTACAATTAAATACACAACCTTAAACATGCTACTGTAAAGCAACCTCACACTAATGGATAAAATCATTCAACATAAACTGGATGTCAGTTTCAGGATGATGAGGAAACTGGAGGTGCTGGTGGAGGTGGTGCAGAATACTCTTCTTCTGAATCTGTACCATCATCCTCATCTTTTTCTTGATCGCTCCCTTCTGTACTTAGCCGGTCAAATCCTTTCCGACTGTACCTTTTCTGGCTTGCAAAAAAGTTCCCTAGGTTTAGGCCTCCACTGCCTTTTCCTGTAAGAACATCAGATATTTGATAAATGGATAGTACTATCAGTGTTAATCTGTATTTACATATAACCTGATATTCAGAGTTGATACTAATGGTTTTCCAGTTATATTACATCACTCATGCGGTAGAGCAGGGGTGTCCATACTTTTTGGGCTTGCAAGCTACTTTTAAAATGGCCAAGTCAAACTGATCTACCAACAATAAAATAAAATAAAAAAAAACAGAAAGCATACTGTATGCGGAAAAAATGTTAATTATCATTTATATTCCGTTTTTTTTTTCCAAAGAGGTCAAGGCAGATGACTTTATTCAATGTTACCTCAGTAACAATTATACAAAAATAGACAAATATACCACCTCCCTTTTTACTAAACCGCGATAGCGGTTTTTAGCACAAGGAGCTGTGCTGAACCGCCATTGTGGTTTAGTAAAAGGGGGCCATAGTGCAAAATATAGACAGCAGATATAAATTCTCAAAACGGACATATTTTGATCACTAAATTGAAAATAAAATCACTTTTCCTACCTTTGTTGTCTGATGATTTCATGAATCTCTGATTGCTCTTCTTCTGATTGTGCATCCAATATTTATTCCCTTCTTTCAGCCTCCTGTATGCTTCCTCTCCTCCAGACCTCATTCCTTCCCCAACTTTTTCTTTCTCTCTCCCTGCCCCTCTCTCCTTCTTTCTTTTTGTCTGTCTTTCTTTCTATCTCCCTGCCCCCTCTTTCTTTCTTTCTGTCTTTCTCTCTCCATGCCCCCTTTCTTTCTTTCTGTCTCCCTGTCCCCCCTTTCTTTCTTTCTGTTTCCCTTCTTTCTTTCTGTCTCCCTGCCTGCCCCCTTTCTTTTCCTGCACTCCACCGCCGCAGAGTTGTGAGCTCTCCCTGCTTCCCAACGCAGAAGTGCCGGGCCAACCAGCCTTCCCTCCAAATGGCTGGCCCGGAACTTCCTCTCCGACATCAGTATTGACGTGGGGGGGGGGGGGGGCTGGTTGGCCGGTTGGCCCGGCGCTTCTGTTTACGATGTTGGGAAGCAGGTAGAACGCGAAGGCAACGCAAGTCTATCACGGAGCCCGGGATACTGGTCAATTGCAGTCGACCTTTTGGGCACCCCTGCTGTAGAGTCACCCCTGCTGTAGTCATCTCTGGGTTGGCAGGTTTGGCTACCAGAAACCAGATTATTACTTATATATTATTCACAACTGATTAAAGTAAAGCACAAGCAAGTTTCTTTTAGGTTATTCTAATCACCAGTTTGCATCTTCACCTAAGAATGGGCAGAGTAATTCTGTAACTGGGCACCAGTAGTTATGTGTATCTTGCATGGGTAAATGCTGAAACAACTGGCACCTACACATGTAATTACACTATTCTATAAGATAGCACATACCTTTCTTAACATGTAACTCCTCCTTTCCCCGCCGATCATCACCCGAGGTTCCACTGGCCAGCACACAACAACAGTGGCAGACCGCCCCAGTCAACAGCAAGTAGACCAGCCGAGACCTCCAACCGCAACCAGACTCCAGGCAGGGGAAGGAAAAAGAATGCCATCTTGCTCCCTCTTTCCCCCGCCGATCATCGCCCAAGGTTCCACCAGCCAGCACACAGTGGCAGACCGCCCCAGCTTCAGCAGCAGCAAGCAGACCAGCTGACACCGCGACTAGACTCCAGGCAGGGGAAGGAAAGAAAATGCCTCTTACTCCTCCCTTCCCCCGAGGCTCCACCCGGCCAACACCAGCTCTGACTCTCCCTCAAACCATCTCTATCCTCACACACACCACTACTACAAATAACATGCCTCCGACACACCAAACCACCCCCCTCCCCACCCCCCCTCTCACCACAACCCCAACCCTCCTCACAAAAATATACTTCACCATCCCCATCATCACCATTACCTCCCAATACAAAAACAGCTGTACCAGGAACCCTGCCAAACTCATCCCCATCCCCATCCTACCCTCCCCACCAGCCCTCATCAACAACACACTCAAGTTCGCACTCATCAATGCAAGATCAGTTAATAAAACCTTCATCCTTCATGACCTCATCTGTGCCAACACTTGGGATGCCCTCATGGTCATTGAAACCTGGCTCCAATACAACGATGGGATAGCACTAGGCGAACTGTGTCCTCCAGGCCCTAGCCTGCTCACGCACCACAGGGAGAGGAGGCGGAGTGGCCACCATCACCAAGATCGCTGCCACACCAAAACTGATAAATACTATCAACGCTCCCACCCTAGAGGCTCTTGCCTTCACCTTGGGCCACAAACACAAAATTGCTTTCATTCTACTCTACAGAGCCCCACACTCCTCAGCAGAAGCCCTAGAGTCCCTCCTTGAATTCATCACCAAGCTATCCATCTCACACAAACATGTGACCATCCTGGGAGACTTCAATTTCCCAGACTACCCCAACACCTCAGGAATGAATGACAGCTTCCTCTCCTCCCTCACCGACCTGGGATTCCACCAAGCTGTAACCACCCCACACACTCAGCAGGCAACACTTTAGACTTAATCTTCACCCATAGGGACCTGACTGCAGAGCCTCAACAAACAATCTGCACCACTACACCTGTCCCATGGTCAGACCACCACCTCATTGAGCTCCAACTCCCAACTGAAACTACCTCAGCCCTGCTGAAAGGCTCTATCCCACCCACCCAACATCAAATCCCCAGCTCAGTCAACCCTACAGTGATGGCCACAGACATTCACAATCTAAACAAAATCTGCACCCAACACCCACACTCCATCGACCTAGCAGCCACCACTTGGCACTCCAACATCCAGTCCCTCTATAACAGCCTCGCTCAAACAAAAACAATACGAATAACCACCACCAAAACACCTGCCCCCTGGTACACCAGCGACCTCCGATCTATAAAGGGATCACTGAGGAAAGCAGAAAGAACCTGAATCAAACACCCAAATTCAGAATCCAAAACTCACTGGGAAAACACAGCCACTACCTACAAAGCTGCTATCCTAGAAGCAAAGAAAGTCTACTACTCTCACATCCTACAGAAAGTCCCAGCTAGGTGCAAACAACTGTTCGCACTTACAAACCAACTCTTCACCAATGCCCAAGGAAAAAAACAAAACAATCCAACTGAACTTGATAGTGAGGCTCTCTCGGATTTCTTCCAGTCCAAGTTATAAACCATCTGCAATAATCTTGACACCATCAGCCACCCACCAGCATACCCCCAACCTAACCCCAATACTCCATCCTCTACCACCCTATCCCAATTTCACATGACCACCCATGCTGAAGTTCTCGAAACCCTGAGAGAATTCAAGCCCTCCGGCACCCATCCTTGACCCCTGCCCATCCAGTCTCCTACTATCCACAGAAGACGCCATGGCAGAATCTATCCCCCCCTTCATTAACTCCTCCCTCTCCATGGGGACAGTACCACTCAGCTGGAAGTCGGCTATTATCAAACCCACACTCAAGAAACCCACCCTCAACCCCAACAAACCCAGCAACTACCAACCAGTCTCCAACCTCCCATTTGTCTCCAAACTCCTAGAACGAATAGTGCTCCGCCGCTTACATCTTTTCATAGAAGAAAAAAGCGGCCTTGTCTCCCGCACAATCTGGCTTCCGAAAAGGCCACCGCAGAGTCAGTACACCTGGATATCACAGATGACAGTTGATCAATAGTCGACAAAGGCAGTGATGACCTAGTGGACCCACTTGACCTCAGCTGCCTTTGACACTGTCGACCATCACCTCCTCTTTTCCAGACTCTGTGACCTCGGCATCAAGGACTCGGCTCTCCAGTGGTTAACCTCATTCCTTCACCAAAGAACCCAAACATTCCTACTAGGGCCGACCAAATCTGACCCCAAACTATCAAATATGGTGTTCCCCAAGGCGCCCTTCTATCCCCCCTCCTTTTTAACCTCTACATCAGACCTGCTTTAGATATAGCCCAGTAGTACAACATCAAAATTCACTCTTACACCGATGACATTCAGCTGCTCCTCCCACTAGGCGAAAATCGATCATCCCAAATTGATAACCTCCAACTTTGCCTCTCTGACATGAAAATATGGATGTCAAACAACAAACTACAGCTGAACGCCTCCAAAACTGAACTGTTATGGATTAGGAAAAAAAGTACCAAATACACACGCCCAACTCTATCATGGGACTCCACCTCACTAACAGCAGCAGATCAGGTACGCAGCCTAGTAGTAACATTAGATGGCCACCTGTTCCTGTCCACCCACATATCTCAAATAGCCTCCACCTCCTTCTACTACCTCCGCCAACTGAGAAGAATCAAATCCTACATCTCCAAACCTGACCTAGCCCAACTCCTCTATGCCTATGTTCTCTCCAGGATGGATTACTGTAACTCCCTATTTAATGGAATGGCCAAAAAAGATCTCAAATGCCTCCAGCACGTACAAAACGCAGCAATCCGCCTCCTACACAACCTCAACTACCATGACCCTATCTCCCCAGCCCTCCGCACAAAGCACTGGCTTCCGATCAATGCTGTGCTTTCAAGACCCTGGTGATAGCACATAAAAGAATTTACGCCACTACCCCAGCATACATAGGATCCAAGCTAACCCTGTACATCCCCACCCGCCTCCTCCGCCCTGAAACAGAGAAACACCTATGTATCACCCCAGGAAGGTCTCTCCTGTCAGAAACCGCCCGCAAATGCTCCTACAGCCACTTCATCCCCCATCTCTGGAACCAACTCCCCCCACAAATCAGACTACAGAACTCTCTGATGACCTTCCGGAAAGTAGTAAAGACCCTCCTCTTCAACTGAAATTCTAACTGCAAACTACCCCTTGACCTCCTTATATTCCCTCTCCTTTCTGCACTCTCCTGTACTTAAGTTGCTGTATAGTCTTTGAACTGTCCAAAATGTTTTCCATTGTGAATGTTGGCTTGTAATCCGTTCTGAGCTACTGGAAGGATGGGATAGAAATCAAAATAAATAAATAATTGCAAGAGGGTCTGTATAGGTCTCCAACTTACATTCATAATTTTTAGAATACTATGAGTTATAATGTGTTGCATGGTGCATTTAGGCATGCCCATTTATGCCTGCCATTGGCACGGCACTAGTATTCTATATTTTGGTGCACAGATGCCATTACAGAGCTGGTACCCGGCACCTCATTAGAAACTTAGAAATCAAAATACATAAAATCCAAGTAAAATAAGGAACAGAGAAACAAGCCATGATAGATGCGGCCCCTAGTATATGTGCCATATGAAACAGGAGTACTTAAGAAGGTGACAGGAAAACCAAAGTAACAAACCCATGTCATTGAACTCCTATACACTTTTACTTCAACTTAGAAGAGGAAACATGGGTAATCTGAACTTAGACATGCGTTATCCCAAAATATCAAATAAATTATTCCTGAGCCAGTGGCATCAACTGAAGATAAGGAGATACCGTAAAGTTGAGTATGAATGACCTAACTAAACGAAAAGAGGCAATGTGTCTGCCGAGTTAAGGTGCTGAATAGAATCTTAGGAAGCAATTGAGAAATTTCTAGAAGAATGGTCACCAGTATCAGAAAACATGAGAGGAAATGGTAACCGCAATGTTTACTAGTGAGGAGAAAATCTCAGTGTTTTCTCGCATTTTCTCGTGAGGATAATCTCAATGTTTTCTTGTATTTTTTTGTGAGTAGAAAAACAAAATAAGGAGAAATAAAATTGCTGGGCAGAAGCATAATACCAGAGGTCCATCAAAAACCAACATAAACTCTGAATAAAATCTTGTGTGTGGAAGAAAAGCACACCACGATATTTCCTACAGAAATATGGAAGCATAATGACAGAAAAAGTCAAACAGACCAACTACTCTGCTCTTCCACAGTAGCTCTTAAGTCTTCTTCTCTTAGTAAAAGCAAAAAGTAAAATAACTCTGCGAGACCATTAAGAAATGGTTGTAACAGAAGATCATATGAGGTAATCAACCAAGAAAATGGGTTTTTTTTTAGTAAAAACTTCCAGGTCACTTAAAATGATTCCAATGGTGAATCAAGATTACAGGCTTTTGGTAGCACCATGGAGGAGTTCTGAGTCTTACGTGACTGTATTATATTAGCAGGAACAAATCGGTAAGAAAGGTAAAAAGGAGGTGATCTAGAAATAGTCTAGAGGTCACAACGTGTAACAGACAAAATCCCAGCATACTGCAGAGAAGTGTAACTAGTAGAACAGTAATGCACTGAATAAAGATCAATATACAAACAAAGGGCTTATAACAAAGGTGCAGCTTGATTTTAGTACTAGAACAATACCCAGTGGTACTATGATATGCTATTAAAACTTGCATATGCTAAATTGCACAAGAGCATATCCATTTTATCTGACTAGAAATTGAAATTGCACCCCAACATTACCTATTTTCTCTGGCTAGAAATTGAAAATGAAACTGAAAGATATAAATGTGATCTGTGCAGAATGCAGAGCAGAAACAGGTCTAGAATTATAATCTTATCTAATAGAACTTGGGTAGTGTGCACTGATACTTGAACATATAACCCTGTAACTTTAGACCGTGTACTGAAACCTTTGTCCCAGAGACTCTGTTTAAGATAAACTGGAGTAAAATGGAAAAAAACCATCTTTAAAAGGATGTACTGGCCTCCTCCTCCCCTACAGCCACTCCCAAACCTCTGGGTTCCTTTGGAATAAAAAAAGGAGATGGAGTAAAGGATGTTGTGGATAATGTCCATTAAACCAGTGGTTCCCAACCCTGTCCTAGAGGACCACCAGGCCAATCGGGTTTTCAAGCATGAGAGAGATTTGCATATAATGGAAGTGACAGACATGCAAATCTTCTCCATGCATATTCATTAGGGCTATCCTGAAAACCCGATTGGCCTGGCGGGCCACCAGGACAGGGTTGGGAACCACTGCATTAAACAATAGGAAAAACACATATAGGGAATGATACTTCAAAGTAATATGTGCCTTTTGGAAAATACTATATGAACATTGATGGTACAGTGGAAGGCATGTTTCAGAAAAAATCTGGTTAGTCCTGCTTATAAGATAAAGCAGAGAACCATTCTTCTTCAATGGATAAAATAGAGAAAGAAAATGACCACTGATAGTGCATAAGCACAAAAGTAAACACTGCTTGACTTAATTTCCTTACCATGTTAAAAAAAAAGAAGTAACTTAACAGGCTCTACACCCATGTTAGATTCTGCCACTTATCTTTGTACGTTTGAGTCCAAACAACAGGAAAGAGATCACTTTACAGGCTCTACACTCATGGTGGATTCCTTTCACAGTAACCCGATGAAAATCATCGATGTCTATGTAGGTTGTTTTGAACCCATACTGACATGCTAAGATATGCAGCTATGCCATCTGTGATAAAACATCCATTTCTTTTCTTATGCAATTTTGCGCAGCAGAGTCCATGGGAAAATAAAGTTCAAAGACTGCTGGAAATTAAGAAACTTGAGCTGGAATTTTGTGCCACGGCTACAGGTGAATTCAAATTTTTGATAAAAAGCTTTTGGTGTCCCGTATGAAAAACCTTCAATACCTCGATGGCTTTTCCAAGAGAAGGACAAAAATATATGCCTGGTCAGTAATTACTCGACAAATGTAAATATGTGGATGAGGACTCAAATAAAATGTTATGATACCTAATCAAAAAATAATGCAAAGATCAAACCAAGTCTAAAAATGTTCCTTTCTAGATAAAAATGGCTCAGAAACAGTGAGTGAGTAAGGCCAACACAGTTTATGAAAAACATCAAGAGGCATACTGATTAGTGTATGTCTAATGCAATAGAATTGAATACGATAATTTCAAACTTATCCAATATTAACAACAGAAATGGATTAATTTCTGTCTCCCCAAGACGAACCAAAGGTCAAAACAAATAGAGCTAAAATAATTTGAAAGACCTCGGTGTGCATGGCTACTATAGGAACAAACATCAAAGCTGATGTGTCTCCAAACAATATGGAGATGGGCTATAGGTGCGGGTATCTGTCTGACCACTCAACAAAAGCCTTACAGAAGTTGACAAGTGATACAAAACTAATCTGGTATAAAAGCCACTAGTGAAATTGCTACCCACAAGAAAGAGAATCTTTGCGAGACTGAATCAAACGGCCCAAGCGGCAAACCTCTTATATTGAAAAAACAACCAATATTAATAACAGATATAACAACAAAGCCAGCAAAGTGTTGGAACCAATAATAAAGTAAAAAACCAAAATTAAAATTAAGTTAAAAAACCTTACCTTGCTTAAAAGAGAGCCAAAAGTGAGATAGAGCAGCTGCAATGCAGTGGCTATATTGAAAGATCACCGCACCGAATAGAGATAAGAAGGTACTGCATGATGACATCATGCTGCATCGCCATCGCAAACTAAAGCGTGAATCAAAGTGGTGGGTGAAACAATGACAGCTACGTGCAAATAAAGGGCATGAGGTTTAAAAAAAAAGATTGAACTTTTAAAAAACAATAACTGGCTAGGATACACAGATATTATAGATGTTTAACCAAAAAGCTAGCGGGAAATAACATCTTCAAATTTTAAAGATCTCTTGATCTTTAAATAGAAAGAGCAAGAGCAATTATTGTTCCAGTATGTCCCTAGAAGTCATGTTGAAAATGGTTTCTCATTAACAAAGGACCAAACATAGATTCTGATATAGGCAGTTTACTAAAACATAATGCCAGGACAATTTTGGCTGCTAGCAAGAATATAAAAGATAAGTTCATTTTATGTACATATGAAGACTGGAATGAGTGATCTTCTGATTTCATTAAAGATGACCACTTAAGTATTGTGGTATGTGGTTTTCTTTTATTGGATTTCAATGCATTATTTAACTTTTTTTTAGCTATTTTTAAGTGGAAAGGCTATAATTACTACTGAATACACATACCTTGGAAATACTGTGAGGTGCTCAATCATTCCACTTTCCTATAATACAGGAAATTATTTTGCAGACAATTCTTGTTCCATAGTTGTTGTTGTTTTTTTAATATGTTTACAGAACAAGCCTTACTGTTTTATTTTGCCTAATGAGATGTTTTCTCCAAGTATTTGGTGTGGGTTTAGGTTTGTTATGCCTAGGGCCCGGGGGTAAATGAACTCAGCATACTACGTGACATGTCTCCTCAAGTCTGCTTATCTGACCTCCTTGTCCTGAGTGTTACCTTGACAACCCCAAAAGGACAGTAAAGTCTGTTTATCTGACATCCTGACCTCCTTGATCTTCAAAGGACAGTAAAACCAGATGACCATCAGTAAAGACAGATGGGAAACCCGGGCTCTGCAAACACCTTCTGAATAAGTTGCTTCTCTGACTTCCTGACGCCTGCGTGTCTCTCAATGGGAAATTGGGCTCTGTAACACCTTCTGGATAACATCAAAGTTTGCTTCTCTGACTTCCTGACGCCTGCGTGTCTCTCAATGGGAAATCGGGCTCTGTAACACCTCCTGGATAACATCAAAGTTTGCTTCTCTGACTTCCTTTTCTCTGCGTGTTGCCCGATAGCATCAAAGGGACACAGATCTCTGCAAACACCTCCTTAACCTAGGTGTTGTCAAAACAGAGAACAAAAGAGCAAGACCAGCTGTTTATGCTTTACTAAGAACCCAGCAGCTTTTCCAGCTTTTCACCCAATATAAAAGACGGGACTTGCCTCTAACCAGAGAATCCATGACGTCTGGAAGGAGAATCCACGTCTAAAGGGACAGTCCTTTGGTCCACCCATCTATCTATTGCAAGGATTCCCAATTGTGAAGATGGTCGTTATATGGGGTCAAGGTGATGCTATTTTATATTTAATTCTTATATATGTATAATAAAGTGTTATTGTTTATGCTTTATATTGTCTGTGTGCTTTTTTGAGTGTCACTGATCATCCCATTTGACAGAAATAAGTGGCGGAACAAGGTTTTTCACTGCTATTCTTTTTCTATTGTTGCCATTTATCTTTATTTAAAAAATAAATATCATGTGCAAACCATCTGTTCTCAGCTCAGCTGGTTTACAAAATTCAAAGCACTTAAAAGTGGTTACAGAGCTCCAGTCATTTCACATACCTCGAAGCTTTCCTATGAGTCCTCCTGAACTGGATTCATGTTTGTGCTCTGTCTCAGCTGCAAGGAGAAGAGAACATTCCAAGTAACCATTCTCCTAGTACTGATTCACATTTACATTCCATCTTTTTAACTGAAAGCTGTATTCTTATATCACCTTTATATCTCACCTTTTTGTTCCCAGTAAGGCTGGTCTTTGGGCAGAGATTTTTTTAGATACAATTAGTATTGTATTCCTTTTTAACTTATCAATGTTGACTTGGCATAATACTGTATACCCTGTCAGCGCTATATAAACAATAAATGTTGTAATAATAGGAATGAACTCAAGACAGTTAAGAAACTGACAACAATAGAAATTTAAACCCCCATACTGTTGTATGACTTTAGGCTAAGGTTCTTCACAATGACCCATCAATGATACAAGTACCGATAAAAGATGATGTTCAGAAAGCATCAGCACACAGTATTCTAGCGAAAGATTAGGTTCTTACCTCTGCTAATCTTCTTTCTTGTAAATTTCCTCTGTAGTCTGGATGATAGGGTTGTGTATCTTATCTAGCCATAATTTGTAGGAATCTCAAATAACAAACTTGAGCCCCTCCCCTGGGTCTATCTCCTGTGACATGATCCCTGAAGACCAGTCAGTAACCAAGCCAGGAAGGACTACCTAAAAAACAAGAAACAAAAGAGAGAGGGAGGTGGAACGAGGAACTCCCCGCTACGCAATTAATTCAGTTCATGGAAAAAAAAAAAAATCAAAACAGCCATATTGAAGATGCAAAACATAGCATGAACATTCAATTTGAACTATAAACCTCATAGAACTTCATAAAACTTTAGAAGGAGACACAGCCTATATAGGCAAGAGGGGCCAACCACCCTGGGACCCCTCTAACCTTTCTTTACAAGGGAAGGATGGCATTCTCAGCAATGCTGGGTAAAGACAGAAATCCAGCTTACCAGTTACTTGCCAGGCGACCTGCGAATTGGACAGAAACTGAGCGGGTGTCCAGACTACAGAGGAGATTTACAAGAAAGAAGATTGACAGAGATAAGAACCTAATCTTTTATTCTTGTACAATCCCTCTGTAGTATGGATGATAGGGATATATCAGAGCAGTCCCCGAACATCAGGGAGGGCCTGATGAGCCCGCCGCCAGGACCACCACCCCTAAAGTAGCATCTTGCTTAGCCGCTAAATAAATCCGGTAGAACTTGGTGAAAGTGTGCAGGGAAGATAATCTCCTCAGAAGAAACAAATGTAGATTCAGCCAAGAGCAAGCCATTCCTCAGGTGGAATGAGCCCCAACCCCAAGGGAGGGCTCTTTCCCCGCAGCCACATAAGCAGCTGAAAAGGCAGAACATATCCATCTTGAGATGATAGCCTTAGAGGCAGGCCTACCTCAATGGGCAGGACCCGAAAAGATGGTCCGAAAAATGAAATTTGTTGGTGGCCTCCAAATACTGTATCTTCGAAGAAGACGCCGGACATCCAGGGACTGTAAGATTCTGTCCTGGGACTTAGAACCCGAAGGAACAAAGGCTGGCAGCCAAACTTCCTGATTCACATGGAATATGGAAACCACCTTCGGAAGAAAGGAAGACACTGTCCGTAAGATGACCGCAGAATCCATGATCAGAAGAAAAGGATCCCGACATGAGAATGCCTGTAGATCCAAAACCCTACGGGCAGACGTGACCGCTATAAGGAAGTCTTGATGGTGAGAACCTGCAGGGAACCTGCTTAAGAAGCTCATAAGGTAGATGGCCCAGTGAGTGGAGAACCAAATCCAGATTCCACGTTGGAAAAGGAAGCCACAAAGAAGGCCTCAGCCGAACTGCATCCCGCAAACAGCGGACAACTTCTGCCTGGGGTGCTAACAAACCTCTGAGTGCAGCAGGACCCAAGCAAGAAAGACCTGCGATCTAAACTTGAAGGGAAGATACAGCAAGTCCCTGCTTGAGGCCAGACTGCAGGAAATCCAGAACCAGTGCCATTAAGGAATCCGAGGGATCCACCTGAGCTCTGGAACACTAAGCCTAGTAACACTTCCAGGCCTTTGCATAGGTTGCAACAGAGGATTTCCGCTTACTATGAAGAAACCTAGAGATGGCCGTGGTTGAATAGTCCCTGGCTGTCACTGCCATGCACTCAATAGCTAAGCTGTAAGACCAAGACAGAATTGTAGTGCTATTGGGCCCTGAGCAGTAAGGTGAAAGGGCAAGGGAGTCACAGTCCCCTCTCGATTCATAGCCTGACTAGGTCGGCATACTACGGATTCTGTGGCCCATCTGGTGCCACCAAGATCACCGGGCCCTTGTGCACTTCAATGCAGTGCAGAGCGTGCTTTATCATGGGCATGATGGAAAAACAGAGAGGAGACCTCCCCAAGGCCATGGCAACCAATCCCTCGCTGCCAGCCTTCCGCCGATGACTGAAGAATCTGTCCACCTTCCTGTTCTTGGCAGACGCCAACAAGTCAAATGTTGGATGGTCCCATTGCAATACCATGTACACGAATGCTCACCTGGATAGGGACTACTCTCCTGAAACCAGGGACCGACGACTGAAAAAGAATCAGCGAGAACGTTTTCTACGCCCTGTCACAATCCGTCCCCGGTGGCTCCGCTCATTCCAGATATGTCTGGGACCAAACCCTGTCCAGCCATACAGCGAGCTAACCACGGGGATAGGATTGGGACCAGTCACAGGGAAAAATGTGTATTCCCCTTTAACTTGGATCAGTCTGTACTGCAGGGAGTAGAGGAAGGGGAACAGAACAGCTCAGAAGAGCCCCAGAGGAACCTCCCTCCCTCAGTTCACTCCCAGCTGAAACTCATAATGAGAAAGCCAAGACAAGCTAGGCAAACTGTGCAGGCAACTCCTCCCCCTCAGAAAGCAGGGCGTGGTTGGTGGAATTCTTTTGAGGCTGCCCTGAGGAGAAGGAGTTCAGTTGGTTCTGGGCCAGCTCAGGAAAGGGTCTCCCCTGATTGTGCTCCTGTGTGTGAGGACGTTGAAATGCAGGAAGCAGACACTGGCCCTTTTGTCAACCAGCCAGCACTGCCTGAACCCATGGACTGTGGGGAAAATCTTGGTCTGCCTGAAGATATGCTCCTGGAGTAAAGATAAGTGGCAAGACTGGGAAGTTTGTGTAGTTATTAGCATACTCTGTGTGATAGAGTCTTGTTAAGCAGAAGTGCTGTCTATTGGGAGTTGCAGAGACTTGTGCTAAAAAAAAAAAAAATCGTTTTTTTTTTTTAGTTAAATGAAGCTGGCCTAAATTGGGTCTCACTTATCTGAGAGTGAGGGAAGTAAATGATTTATTAGGGGAAGAATTCACTAAAGATCCAGGTTGGGTTAGTGGGGCCATTGTTGGCATTCTGAGAAATCAGAAACTTAAGAAGTAAATTCCTTTACTCCCCTCCCCCCACCAACAGCTTCTGTGTTGGTTATAGCCAAGCCTTAATAATTGCAGAGCTTGGGGGCCCAGAACTAGAGAGCGCGCTAAAAGGTTTCTTTACCTGCCTAAAGGTGAAGACAACGCCTCTGGAGTTCTGTTTGATGTTTCTTTGTTTAGTTGTTACTTACCTGGATTGCCTGACTAAAGGTAGAAGTGATAACCCATTCCTGTGGGTCCACTTCATATTTTGGTTTTTGTGTTTGCTTGGAGCATTTTACTCTGACTTTGATGGACTTGTTTTTTTTTTGAGTGCTTATGGATTGAACTAAGGGAGATGGTACTCCCGACATCAGACCACTGAATAAAGGGACTAGGTTATGAACCATAAAACTGACTTGTTTTGCCTTTATATTTCATTCCTGGAAAAGGGAATGTGTACCAGCAGGACTTCCTTCCTTCACCGGAAGCACGCCAGAGTTGTGCTAGGGTGAGCAGAGACCAGGTTCTGGAAGACACAGGTACCGGCTCTGTCACAGCCCGCCATGGGAGCTACGGACAGAGCCACCAGGTGCTTTTCTACCCAGGAAAAGAGCAGCTAAGCTTCTAGGCTCAGGAAAAGACTCCTGGTGCCTCCCTGTCTGCTGACATAGTCTATCACTGTCGTATGGACTGAGAACAACTGGACAGCTCAACAATGTAGACACGGCTGAAAATAGCAAGACAAGGCGGATCACCCTCAGTTCCAGGTGATTGAGCCAACTGCTTTCTCAGATAGACCACTGACCCTGCACCGGGGCAGACATACATACATACTGCTTCCCACCCGGAAAGACCCATGTCCGTGGCAAGGGTCACCCAAAGACCCTCAGAGGCAGACCCATGCACAGGGTCAGTGGGTGCAACCATCAATGCATGCTATTGCACGCCATCGCCGTGCAAGACAGTGGCATTGAAAATGAGTCCCTCAGCAGACTCCACCGAGGGTGCGGCGACTCCTGAAGAGTACGCAGCTGAGCCCTGGTCCACTGGACCAAATCACCTTCGTGACCAGGAGCCCCAGGCCCAGCAGAGCTTGCCAGGCTGAGGGAGCTGGAAATATTAACATTCCTTGAATTGTTTGGGGGAACTTCAGGTTCCGAGACTCCGGGAGTAACCCTTGGTTTCTGAGCGTGTGAAACTGAAACCCCAGCCACTGCAAGTCCTGCATCGGTTTGAAGTGGCTCTTTCTTATATTGATTACCTAGCCCAAATGGAGCAGCAAGTGGATTACCTGCTGCATTGCCCTGTGTCCCTCCTCCAGTGAGCGAACTCTGATCACACAGCCGTCTAGGTATGGATGGACCAGGATATCCTGACAATGGAGGAGGGCAGCAACAACCATCAAGACCGTAGGGAAAGTTCTGGGCACCAAAGCCAGGCCTAGCGGAAGAGCTGCAAACTGGACGTGTCGAGCCAATACATGAATCCTCAAAAACTTCCTGTGCCACAGAAAAAATGGGGATATGAAAATACATCTCCAGGAGATCTAGGGAGGCCAAAACACCCCTGGCGCCATTTCTGTGAAAAGCGAGGACACAGTCTCCATATAGAAGCACGGGACTTTAAGGACCGCATAGAGCGCATTCAGGGCCAGGATTGGCCTCCAAGCTTCAGAGAAAGGCTTTAAGACTGAGGAAGTAAATCAAGAATCTCCCAAGTCAAAGTCCTCCTGTGGCACGTGCTCAAGAGTCACAATAACCAGCAGCCTGCGAACCGTGGTCCTGTACCCATGGAACTTCCTCAGGGAGCCCCACAGGTGAATCCCGAGAGGAGTCCGGCAGATGCCGCCCAAAACTCCAGATTGAGGCTGTCGCGCAGGACCTCTAGGACCAAACAGTTTGAGGTCCCACTCTCCCACACCAGCCAGAAAAGCTGCGAGACTCCCTCCACTACTGAGGAGCGGGGCTAAAGGCTTTGTGTTAAAACTGCTTACTTTGTGGGAGCGGAAGTACCTCTGTTAATGGACTACTGATGGGCAGAGCCCCCCCAAAGCGGGGGCCGGACACTGAATGGAATTTTTGACCTAAAACCAGAGGACCAGAGAACTGGTGAGGGCCTCTGAAGGGACGAACATTAGGTCGCTCTGTACCCCTACATCCTGCACCCGGCACCCCTACATCCTGTTGCCCGGCAGAACTTGAAGCTTACAGTCCACACTGCTCAGAAGGACATCCAGCCCCTGACTGAACAGAAAAAGACCTAGAAAAGGCAGTCTGCTCAGGGTGGCCTTGTAGGAAGAATCCCCGATCACTGACAATCTTCTGGTGGATACAGAATGAGCTCCCAGCTTTACAATGATCTACATTATATTCCATAAGGTGTCTGCCAGATAAACCACTCTGGAAATCTGAAAATCAAGATACCGGAGAACTATTCCCTCAGGATCATGGCGAAATCTGGAAATACAGGCTTGGGTGATGGAGGACTCGGCTGCTGTCACCCTTACTCTGGCCACTGCTGAAGCAAGGAGGTGGTAAGAATAAAATCCACTCGCCTGTCCTGAACATCATGCAGGACCACCACTCCATTTGAGGGTAAAGACATGTGCTTAGAGACCTGAGCCATGACCAAATCTACCTTCGGTGAATGAAAGACGTGTAGAAAAATGCTGGTGCCATGGATATAACCTTGTTATAGCTCTAGCACATTTCAGGATACCCACCAGGTTATCCCAGACCTCTGGAAATGTCCGGACCAGATCCGGATGATCAGGAAAGGAGGAGGAAAGCAGTCTTTGGTCACTCATCAGTGAACATTCTGCACGAGCAGGGTAATCTGGCTGCAGGCTCAAATCAAGCAAGGAATTCCGACCTGACTGTTAGATGGTGTGACTTGGACAGTGTGTGTACAGATAGGTCTCTGCCAGGTCATAGGACCCACACTTATCTTGACCATTAAGGTCAGCTAGTTTAGCCACATCAGCTAACACTGCCAAGATACCCTGAGGCAACAAAAGGATGGAAAGAGATAAGGACACGACTGCAGGCATCGCCCGCCTATTCTCCGGGGTCCCCTTCAGTGACATGCTGGGAATCAGTGAAGGAAGATGGCCCACCTGATGGGCTGACTTCCAAGGGGGAATCACAGGCATGGACTCTTATATTTTTTTTTCTCAACATGCCTGAAACCTCCTCTTCACCAAAACCGGGGTAAAATAGCCCCTGCGGCAAGGGCCACTCCATGCACATCTGATCTAGAGTGCTTAGCAGGTTTATGAGACATTTCCCCAGAACTGTGGTTAAATTTCACCAGAGCGCTGTCCGCACACATTTTTGGGTCACCAGATGTGAGGTTCACAGCACTGGCAGCAGAAAGTCCAAGAGGGACCGCTCCGGAGGTGGAAGACACAGAATCCGTGCACACCTTGCCCCCCTTGCGGGCTGCGGTGCACGTGGAAACTGGCATCAGACAGCCATCCGCCGAAAACGAGGCATGAATCCATGACATCATGTCCTGAGGAGGCCATCTCAATTTAGAGCGAAAACGAAGCTCCGTGTGCAAAAAATACACCTCTGAAAAGTTTAAAGAAAAATCCAAGATGGCTGCTGCGGGTGCCCGGGAAAAACACAGGGAACCTGGGAAAACCGCAATTTTGTGTTTTAGAGGTGTTTGTGTGTGTGTGTGTGTGTGTGTGTGTGTGGTGGGGGGGGTTGGGGCATGCAGGGAAACCACCCCAAAACACCTTTCTAAGACCCCCCCAAATCACCAAACCAGGCATGCATACAGCTGCTCACTGTGTCTGTGCTGCAAGAGAAAGAATGGCAGGCAATCTGAACATAGCAAGAATGGAGATCTCTATTACCTCAGGAAGCTGGAAAACTGGATTTTACTTCTTCTGACTGCCTCACTTGCTTGTCACCCCAGTCAGTGACTTCTAAGACCTTTGGATTACTCAAGGAAGGTACGCAGTCTGGTCCCGATCCCAGGCATGCCTGCATGGAACCGCGCAGCCTGCGCTCCACCCTTTAGAAGACGAACCCAGGGTGAGTTAGCTCCTGATCCCAGATCCCTGATCCGACGTACCAGCTGTCCGGGGGGATTACTGCAGGTAACCCCCACAGATGCAGACTTTTTCTCAAAGTCTGCGATCTCCCACCGAAAGGATGTCCCCGCAGGATGTATCTGCGGCACAAGGGCAAAACCCACGCAAAAATAGCAAATAAATATACTAAATTCTAAGAAAAGAAACACAAGCAGAAGATATGAGCTCCTACAGTTTGGCTGTAGGAATACAAAACTGGTCTTCACGGAGCATGTCACAGGAGATCAACCCGGGGGAGGGTATTTGAGATTCATACAGATTATTGCTGGATAAGATACACAGCCCTATCGTCGAGACTACAGAGGGATTGTACAAGAATGCTGTGATTGTTAAAACTGCCCCAGGGGACTCCCAGCCAGTCGGGTTTTCAAGATATCCCTAATGAATATGCATGAGAGAAATTTGCATGTCTACCTCCTACTTTATAGGCACATCTTGCTCATGCATATTCATTAGGGATATCTTGAAAGCTCAACTGGCTGAGGGTCCCCCAGGATAGGTTTAAGAATCACTGCTCTAATGCATTAATTTCAAATCACTGTTAATCCAGATGAAGAACTGATGGCATGAAATTTACTATAGCATTAAAAAATATGCACTAACAGAAAGATGAGCGCATAGTGCTGCAGTAGCATGTTGCCATATACTGTATCGTGTGGAAATATTTTCTTCTTTTTGCCTGTCAGTGAGTCAGAAAGAAAAAAAATATTTACCCCTGAGGCTATCTGGCTCCAGAATTCAGTCTCCAATGCTGAAGTCTCCAATGCTGAAGTAACCCCCACGAACCAATACCATATGCCTGCCCCAGGGATGTACCTGGCAGAGTCCTCGTTTTGCATCATCATCTTGTAAAATGGTGGCCCCTGACCTCTTGTATTATGCTAGGAAGCACTGCTAGGGATCAGTTTGCAAAAAAAGAAAGATTGTTCTGGAAGGAATGCCTTATTTGATGTTGTGCCCTAGCTGTGTGCTCCGACGTATTGCTAGGGTCCAATGTGGTTATTTTTAAAGATGGTAGCATTACTGGTCCATGGGAATTTGAAGCTTTCTGGTCCAGGACCTCCCTGTGCTAGGTACTTTGTCTTGAGGTGACTAGGCCAGGAAGTGGGATTGAGTGGCAACTGAAATTTCTCAGGACAGAATTCTCCTAAGTACTGCACTTCTCCTCACATCACACAGTTGCTCCTGTAAAGAGAATCTTTACTTCAATTCAAAGTTGGAGTAAAGATTCTGCATCAAGGGTTTGCATGTGATTTGCATGATGGGCCCATATCCCTTTATTGCAGGGGTGTCCAATGTCGGTCCTCGAGGGCCACAATCCAGTCGGGTTTTCAGGATTTCCCCAATGAATATGCATGAGATCTATTAGCATACAATGAAAGCAGTGCATGCAAATAGACCTCATGTATATTCATTGGGGAAATCCTGAAAATCCAACTGGACTGCGGCCCTCGAGGACCGACATTGGACACCCCTGCTTTATTGTATTAGTTTTAATATGGTTTTTTCCAAGCTAAATTATTTACTGCATCAGCAGTAAGGTTAGCATGGGAAAATTGAAAAGTAAACTACCACTCTAAAGAATAAGACGCCTTATTACATGATCTTCTCATTTTTTAATATGAAGGGATCACTTTCTAGAATAAGCAAGATTAGTTTCTCTAGGTCTATTTTCCTTATTTTGGTTACTGCTAGACTATGGCGGTCATTTTAGAAGTAACAACTTGCAGAAATAGTGGCATTTATAGGTAAAGCAAAGTTACTTACCTGTAGCAGATGTTCTCCGAGGATAGCGGGTATACAGTATATTCTCACATGTGGGTGATGTCATCCACGGAACCCAGTATGGACAGTCAAACATACTGTCACTTTTAAGTTTAAGAATCATCCGCATGGCGTGCATTCCTGGGCCTTCCCGCCCAATGTCAGCTTGCAGGTCCTGCAGGTTCAGTAAGATAGCTAAGAAGCCAAGTGGGCAGGTTGTGAGAATATATACCTGCTATCCTTGAAGAACACCTGTTATAGGTAAGTAACTTTGCTTGCTCTAGTGATAAGCAATTACATATTCTAACATGTGGGATAGAGAATGACATGGGGACAGATTTTTCCCCGTCCCCCGCAGGATCTCATTTTTCCATCCCATCCCCACGAGTTCTTTTTCTGTTCCTGTCCCATTCCTGAAAGCTCAGTCCTCATCTGCACAAGCCTCAAACACTTTAAAATCATAAGTGTTTGAGGTTTGTGCAGTTAAGGCAGAGCTTACAGAAATTGGGTAGGGACAGTGACAAAACTCACGGGGGCGGGACGGGACGGGGAAATTGAGTTCCTGTGGGGACAGGGACACATTTGTCCCCGTATCATTCTCTAATGTGAGACTCCCAAGCTGGCAGGATCATGTCTCTAAGAAGAGGATTAGAAGAAACTAGCATGAACCTGGAGAAATCCAAAGGGCTGGAGGAAAAGTTGGCATTTAGTTAGAGAATAAATTTTGGAGAACTGCTTATCCAAATCAACTAGCCCTTCTAGTAACATAGTAGATGACGGCAGATAAAGATCCAAATGGTCTATCCGTATGCCCAACCTGATTCAATTTCAATTTTTATTTTATTTATTTAATTTTTTTTTTCTTCTTCTTAGCTATTTCTGGGCAAGAATCCAAAGCTCTATCTGGTACTGTGCTTGGGCTCCAACTGCTGAAGTCTCTGTCAAAGCTCACTCCAGCCCATCCACACCCTCCCAGCCATTGAAGCCCTCCATATCCCATTCTCAACCAAAAGGCCATATACACATACCGTGCAAGTCTGCCCAGTACTGCCCTTAGTTCTTCAATATTTACTATTATTTTCTGATTCTAGATCCTCTGTGTTCATCCCACGCTTCTTTGAACTCTGTCACCGTTTTCCTCTCCACCACCTCTCTCGGGAGCATATTCCAGGCATCCACCATCCGTAAAGTAGAATTTCCTAACATTGCTCTTGAATCTACCACCCCTCAAACTCAAATTAATCTCTACACAGTAGTGAGAAGTGAAGGTATGGCTGCTTTACATTTGCTAGTATAGATGCTTAAAATGTTCTCCTGCCAAATTTGTCCAAAGTTCTGCATTCTCTGCTTGGTGGTGTACTGGCATATGTATGACAGCTGTTTGCTTGCTTGAAGGCTGACTCAACTACTAAAGATTGGTGTTGTAGCTGGGGTTTATCAAAGCCAGAACAAGTTAGGATTCTGTGTAAAGAGTCTAACTTATGTGGAGCCACTGAGACAGATAGTTTCCCAGTTTTTAAAGAGAGCTTAAGAACATAAGAACATAAGAATTTGCCTCCGCTGGGTCAGACCAGAGGTCCATCGTGCCCAGCAGTCCGCTCCCGCGGCAGCCCATCAGGTCCATGACCTGTAAGTGATCCTTTATATCCTTCCATCCCTTTTGTCCTTACTTATCTATATCCTTCTAACTGCATCCTTCTTTATCCTATATCTTCCCTATCTATATCCTTCATTAACTTTTTCTTTCAAGAATTTATCCAATTCCTCTTTGAAACCCTGTAAAGTACTCTGTCCTATCACTCCCTCCGGAAGTGCATTCCAGCTATCCACCACCCTCTGAGTGAAGAAGTACTTCCTGGCATTGGTTCTAAACCTGTCCCCTTTTAGTTTCTCCGAGTGCTCTCTTGTTCTTGTAGTTCCCCACAGGCTGAAGAATCTGTCCTTCTCCACATTCTCAATGCCCTTCATGATCTTATATGTCTCTATTATGTCCCCTCTGAGTTTCCGCTTCTCCAGGGAGAAGAGCCCCAGTCTGTCTAGCCTGTCTGCGTATGAAAGGTTTTCCATACCCTTTATCATACGTGTAGCTCTTCTCTAAACCCTCTCAAGTATCGCCATATCCTTCTTCAGGTACGGCGACCAGTACTGGACACAGTACTCCAGATGCGGGCGCACCATCGCTCGATACAGCGGCATGATAACGTCCTTCATTGTGGTTGTAATACCCTTCTTGATGATACCCAACATTCTGTTTGCTTTCCTTGAGGCCTCTGCGCATTGTGCTGTTGGCTTCATTGTCGTGTCCACCAGCACTCCCAAGTCCTTTTCAAGGTTACTTTCCCCCAGTACCAACCCCCCCATTATGTAGCTGAACCTCGGGTTCTTTTTCCCTACATGCATGACCTTGCATTTCTCCACATTGAAGCTCATCTGCCATTTATTTGCCCAGCTCCTCCAGCTTGTTCAGATCCCTTTGTAATTCTTCGCATTCCTCTACTGTTCTAACCCTGCTACAGAGTTTGGTGTCATCCGCAAATTTTATAACTTCACACTTCGCCCCTGTTTCTAGGTCATTAATAAATACATTGAACAGCAGCGGTCCGAGTACTGATCCCTGCGGAACCCGCTCGTGACCTCTCTCCAGTCTGAGTAGTGGCCCTTCACTCCCACCCTCTGCTTCCTGCCTGCCAACCAGTTCTTAACCCATCTGTATACGTCGCCTTCCATCCCGTGGTTCCACAGCTTCCTTCATGAGTTTGTGTAGTAGCACTTTGATGCAATCTTTAGGCTACTTTACATAGTCCAAAGCTTCTATGAGCTTAGCATGAGGTTCCTCCTCAGATTCTATGCTTATAGGGAGCACTTGGCCCATCTGTCTGATGAAGTGGTAAAGGACTGATTTTCAGGTGGGGACCTGTGTTAAGTTGGTGATGAAGGATATTAGGGTATCCCATAGGATTCATCTGCAGAAAACTCTGGATACTCATCAGAAGAGCGTGGTGATAAATCAGATTCAGAGACCTTGATGTCAGCTCTTCTGGAAGTATAGTGTCGAGGTCATGTTGAGAGAAGCATCGAGAATATGATGAAGAACTTCAAGAAGTTGGCGTGCTCCATTTCCTCAAATATGATGCATGCATCAAGTGTCTTTTTGATGAAGAGGCTTGCCGTTATGGCATCTGAGACCAATGCCTTGAGGGAGTATATGGCTGAAGCTCGGACTGGACTGGAGCTAGAAGTGTCGATGCAGGAGGTTGCATCCTTGGAGAAAGATGACATACACATGCACATGGCAATTTCAGAGAACCTCTATTTCCACGTGTATATGTTTTGGTGAACAGAGATTCCAAGAAAACACAATTTGAGTTGGCCAAAAACATATGTACGCAGACTAGGAGTAACATTAGACGGCCACCTGTCCCTGTCTACCCACATATCTCAAGTAGTCTCTACCTCCTTCTACTATCTCCGCCAACTGAGAAGGATCAAACCCTACATCTCCACACCTGACCTAGCCCAACTCCTCTACGCCTATGTCCTCTCCAGGATGGATTACTGCATGGAGAAGCCAAAAAAGATCTCAAGCGCTTCCAGCGGGTACAGAATGCAGCAATCCGCCTCCTACACAGCCTCAACTACCGTGATCCCATCTCCCCAGCCCTCCGCACAGAGCACTGGCTCCCAATTAACCAACGCTGTGCATTCAAGGCCCTAGTAATAGCACATAAAATAATTTAAGCCACCACCCCTGCCTACATAGAATTAAAACTAACCCCCACCCGCCTCCTCTGCTCGGAAATGGATAAACGCCTATGCATCCCCCTAGGAAAGTCCCTCCTGTCAGAAACTGCCCGCAAACGCTCCTACAGCCACTCCATCCCCCAACTCTGGAACCAACTCCTCCCACAACTTTATTATAAAATTTCTATGACAGCTATTGTACCTGCTCCAAGGCCCACCCAAGTGCAAATACCAGAGTGCTTGGACTTTGAATTTCCTTGAATCAGGGGGCAATTGTGTTTACCTCTGCAGTGTCTACCCCATCTCAGAAAAGCATTAAACAGTTGTTCTTTTTTTCAGGTGGCTCTGTATTGTGGTTCCTCTTGTAGGTTTATAAAAATTTGGCAAACAGCAGTAATGTTAGCATGAGAAAACTGAAAGTAAACTGCCATTCAAAAGGGAATAGGACTTAATATACACTTCCCCCTCCGAATCTGTGGTTTCAGCAGGGCAGGATTAATTCGTCGAGGGCCCCTAGACACACAAGTACACTGGGCCCCCCTGCCCCGCCCCACCCCACCCCACCATGCGCCCAGGCAGAAACAGGAAGCTGCGTCAGAGGGAAGCTTTGGGCAAGCAGCACCGCTTGCACAATTACAGTTCCCGTTGCCTTTTTTACCCGCATTGCTTGCTTGTCTTACTTTCTGTTGATAGGGGGGGGGGGGGCTGCGTTGCTGATCGATGTTGGAGGGGCCCATCGCAGTTTGGAAAAAACAATGTTGATGCCCTCCTTCATTGGGCCCCCCTGACCATTTCGGGCTCTAGGCACGTGCCTACTTGGACTATTGGTTAATCCTGCCCTGGGTTTCAGCATCAACGGATTCGGTTATTTATGATTTAAAAAAAAAAAATCCCATTTTAATTTTTCAGGCTTTTTAAGCCCTGTAAGCCCCCCCTTAAGCCTTACCTGATGGTCTAGTGGGTTTTCGGGGCAGGAGCGATCTTCCCACGCTCCTGCCCTGTGCAGATCGCTCACAGGAAATGGCTCGAGAGACTACGGGAGCTCAAGGCAGCCATTTCCTGTGAGCGATCTGTACATGGCAGGAGTGTGGGAAGATCGCTCCTGCCCCGAAAACCCGCTAGACCACCAGGTAAGGCTTCAGGGGGAGGCTTACAGGGCTTAAAATAGCCGGGGGGAACGGGGGTTAGGGGCAGAACCAGCCCAAATATTATTCACGTTTTTTAAATATTTGTGAGCTGGCTCTGCCCCTTACCCCCATAGATACGGAGGGAGAAGTGTATTGCCTTTCTGTGGCTACAATCAAAGTGATTTACATATTATATACAGGTACTTATTTTAAATCTGAGACAATAAAGGGTTGCCCAGAGTCATAGGAGATACATTACAAAGCAGTTTGAGAGCTATTGCAATACAAAAACAGAAAAACTAGTGCTGTTTGAAGAGTGGGACATTTTATAGTCCATAGTCATGTTGATGGCTGTGTGTGTAGTGTGATAGTGGTTGCAAGGTGCTTGGTAGGCTCAAGGGTCAGTTTTCTGTGATGGATATGGTGTCAAAGAAGTAAGTCTTTAGTTTTTTTTGGAACATGAGGTAGTGGTGGTTGGGAAGTTGTTCCATATTTCTGTGCTGCTAAATATAAACTTAGAGTTGAAAATATGTTTGTATCTGAGGCCTTTTATCGAGGGGTAGCTCATCAGAAGCTTACTAAGATTTCTGGTCGAGGTGGACCATAAGGAAATGATTACCGTATTTCCCCATGTATAGGCTGCAGCTTATACATGGGTTTTATAAACTGGCCTAGTGGGTGCGGCTTCATTAAATGGGATGTCCTATCTTAAAATGCTGTGACAAAGTGCAGGAAAGACAAAACCAAAGAAAATTGACCCCAAAAAAGTCCACAGAAAAAAAATCCAGGAGAAGCAAAAAGAACACTGTGGAGAGACGATGTTCCTGAAATGGCAGAGTTCCAAAGATACAATAAAGCAATCCACAGAAAAGTAAAATAGTCCACATAAAAAACCTAAAGGACCTAGTCTGCTGAAAGCGCAGGATCCAACACGGTCCGTGTTTTGACAAAATAGTCTTTTTTCAGGGGTCCCTGAAAAGTCCTCTGGTAGTGAATACGTGGAAAAGCTATAATGTGGAAACTCGTAACAAAAGCACTGCTAACAACTGAAGTAGGAAGGCAGGAACTAGAATGCAGGGAGGCAGCGCAAGGAAAACAGCAGGAACTGATCTGAGGCAGAGATATAAGCGGTTCTCCTGTAACCAGCACTTTTAACACCGCTAGGGATATGTGACTTTCTTCCTTCTTTCAGTGCCCCTCCCCCTCCCACGAATGTCCTCGGGAGGTGCCTCAGCCTCCCTGCTGAAACGCACGCCCCTGCCTGTGGCTTCAAAGCCGCTGTCAGAACCAAGTGACTGACACTTATTGCCGAGCAGTCCCCCTCACACCAAAACAAGTATCACGAGAACTGAAGGCAACCAATCAGGAAGCGGTGTGGGGCGAGGCATGAGATTGCAAACATCATTCTTGCCCTGCACAGCATGACTGGAGGAGGGAGGAGGCAGCCGTCCAGAAGGTATTTACCAGCGAGGGGGGGATGATATATAGGCCGCCCCATTGTATAGACCAATGTAGATTTAAAAACTCATAGATAAGCCATGACTAGTAACAAGGGGCAGCTTATCTAAGAGTTTTTAAACCTACATCGGCATTTCCTGCGGCCTATACATGGGGAAATACGGTAAGTTTATGAGTGGCATGACAGTGTTGCCATATAGGATGTGGAAAATTATTCAGGAGATTTTGAAGTTTATTTGAGTAATGACAGGTAGCCAATGTAACTGAGATAGGTCGAGACTGGGTCATATTTTTTAGCTTGAAAATAAGTAACTGCAATATTGTGGATTAGTTGTAATTTGCGGGTTAGTATTGTGTTGATGCCTGTGTAGAGGGAGTTGCCATAATCAAGCAGCAACAAAATTCACATTTGTATAAGTATGGCAAAATATTGTTCGTGGAAGTAGGGTCTTACGAGTCTCAGCTGTCTCATGGAAAAAAAGGTTTTATTCCAAAGATTTGAGATTCACAGTTCAAGGGATAGTGTGAAGTCCAGTATAACACCCATTATCTTGGAGGATTTTTCTATGTTTAGTTTAGATCCTGGCGGTAGGACAATGCAATTGAGAGCTGTTTGTTGAGGACCGTGGATTTTGATTTTGGTTATGTTCAGTTTGAGTTTGTTGATATTTGCCCATAATTGTATCTTGTCGATGTAATCAGTGATTTTTTCTGACTCATCTAGTTGGCAGTCTGTATTGGGAATGAGGAGGAAATTGTCATCTGCGTATGAAGGCAGGCATTCATAGTTGAAAATGTAATGTTACAGAGAGAGTTCATTAATTGGTTGAACAGTATTGGGGAGAGGGCAGAACCCTGGGGTACTTCACAGAAGACTTTCCAGCTGTTGGAGAGGACTCTATCTTTCCGGACAAGGTATTTTCTCTTTTCTAGGAAGTCATTAAACCAGCTAAGTGTGGTGCCTTTGATTCCAATTTCAGTAAGTTTTGTGAGGAGAAGGTGGTGGCTTACAGAGTCAAAAGTTGCGAAGATGTTGAATTGAAGAAGGACTGCTTGTTGACATGTGCTTAGTATCTGTTTGATTTTTGTTGTGAGGGTTAGTAGGAGTTCAATGCTTTGCTGCAGTTGGAATATTTATTTAGATTTATATCCTGTCCTCCCCAAAGAGCTCAGAACGGGTTACAGTTTACATTCACAGTGTTACAATATAGGGAATACTATTCCCTACTATGTAGGATGTGAGTTGCTTAAATACATACATGAATTTCTAGGAGCTTGGTAAGTAAGGTCTGTAGCTTGAGGGGATGGAAAGGGCAGCATTTTGCAATTTTGGTATGGGTATAAGAGCTATTTTTCCCATTTTGGCCGTGAGTTGGCCTTGATTTAGAAAGTTGTTTAGGAATTTAGTGATCCAGGTGATGGTTACTTCAAGCGCTGTAGCTAAAAAATATGAGGGGCAGTTGTTGACAGGGCTGTTGTGGGCTGTTTCACATGTTGTTAGTGGAGTGAGGGTGTTCCATATCTGGTCTGCTGTGCAGGGGTCACTGGAGGTTTTGGGAATGGTGTGTGTAGATTCTGGGGTGAAGTATGTTTTTTTCGACTTCTGTCGGTACTGTTCTGATATTATTGAGGAAGAAGTCTGCAGTATCTTGAGCTGTCAGTTGGGACCTATGTTCATAGGTGCCCTTTTCCGGTGGTGCTGTAAGGTTGTGTGCAAGGCAAAATAATTTCTTGTAGGTTACTATTTAAGATAAATGTTATTTGAACAGATTCATATTTACTCAAATAAAGGTCTCAACATGAAACCTAAAACATTGGCTTTTTAGTACGCACTGTTCCTGAATACACACCCATACCCTGACCCCCCCTTTTCTGCAATTCTAGCCCCCCCAATCTTTAAAAGGAAAAGACCCAGTCAAAGGAGACTCACACAAGTTCAACATTTATGAAAAAGATCAGAGATTTATAACTCAGAGAGTTCAGAAATTTACTTTAAAATATCTAGCTCTAAGGATAATAAAACCATTAACAAACCTTTTTTTTTCTGAAAATACCTTTGCGGAGGGGGGGGGGATTGGCTCTAGGGTCTTTTGTAATGGAAAAAAAATCTCCAGGAAGGGTACACATTTTAAATAGCTTTCTGTGTAACAGGCAGCACATAGCACTGGGGTATCTGCTGGTTTACAGCAGGTGATGATGCATTATACCGTATGCACAGTTATACCACATGGGATATCATTTATCAATGCAAACTCTGGATTGTCTAAGACATGTTTCAAGCTTTTGACTTAGAAATAAGTAAAATCAATATTAAAAACTCAACAATTTATCACCTTGCAACTGAAATAAAATTTTTCTTCAATTTTTTACAGCTCTTTCTAGCTTTCCAAGGCTCCCTGATACAATGGAAAATATAATGGGATATCCTCATCTCACCTAAGAATGGTACATGTACAATCTTTTTTAAAATTCAATATAAAACAGTAAATTGCAATCCTTAAAGGAAGGTTTTTGAGACATTCCAGATTAATATTTGTACTCAGCTGAAGCAGTATGCATGCAAAACTCCCTCATGTATATTCATTAGGAACATCCTGAAAATTAAATTGGTTTGCAGTCCTCTATGATTGCAGTTGGGACACTTGCATAACATACTAAATCAGTGATGTACAGTAGACAAGTAGAAATGATCAAATATTATCTGCTTGACACCCAGAATGAAAAGCAAAGATTTTAGGAGCTCTCTGATATCACTTTAATAGTGAGGCACCCAGAGAACAAAGTCTGGACTAGTATGAGATATAAGAAAGTTTACTGATTTAATATCAAATCCACATGTTGAGAGGAATCAGCATGGCTGTGTTTTGGCAACTGTGGTTCTGTCAGGAGTCTTACAACCTCATAAAAACATAATTAGTTAAAAGAACAATAAATATTTAAATATCTCATACTATTGGACTTTGTTCTCCTTGTTTACTGTTGCATACTCACAAGGTTTGCATTACCTGTTCTGTTCTCTCTAATATTTAGGGCAATACATAATCTAAGATAATATATTTTAGAAAAAGTCTGGAAAATCAGCATATCTATCAATGGATAGCATATCTATCAAATGGATACAGCACAGAGAAGTGGGATAGCTGACATATCTTGATGCTTGTCAGCATATGACAATTAGCTATATTATCAGCTTTTAATTTCTTTTGGAAGCGTGAGAATTATAGAAGCATCAATATATATACATGTGTGTTTGAGGAGTTAATTGGACCTAAAGGTACTACAGGGAAGGCTAGTGATTCCCCAATAGCCAATGAAGTAACCAAAAAGGAATGCATGAAAATGAGTAATTCCTAATAGAACTGTGTTTTTCTGTGATGCCATTATGGACCAATAGATGGCAGGCTTCTAGAAACTACTGGTTCACGTTCCCATCCAAAAGCATAAGCCCCAGAGCAGACAACCAGATTCTAGATCTCCCTTCAAATAGTTCATTTCATAAGTTTCTGTCTTTGAGTACTTAAAACTGCTGCTCATTTGCCTTTCACTTTCTTCTCAGCTCTATCTAACACTTCTTCCTCTCGTCCACCCATCCCCTTCTTATCTGAGTACTTCCCGCCTCCAGCGTTGTCATTTCTCCCATACCCTCCTCCATACTCTTCTGCTCTGTCTCCTCCTCTCTGCTGGGGATATCAATCTCAATCTTATTCCTCCTAACCTCCTCCCACTCTATTTATTCAGCCCACACCATCTTACCTCTCTAGTACATCTCTCCTCTCCTCCCCCTTTCCTCAGCTGCAGGTATTAATCCCCACCCTTGTCCTCCCAGACCACTCATACCCCACATTGCAATGGCTCCAACTAGAGAATGATATGGGGGACAAATTTGTCCCCGTACCTGCAGGAACTCAATTTCCTTGTCCCCGTGAGCTTTGTTGTTGTCCTATTTCTGTAAGCTCTGCCTTAACCGCACAAGCCTCAAACACTTATGATATTAAAGTGTATGAGGCGGGAGTCACGTGATGCTGTGAGCCGGCGCGCACGTAGCCTAGCCAGCTCCGGAGCTCGTTCCCCTCTTACCCCTTACAAACGGGACGAACGGCGAGCGGACGAAAGCGAAATTCGGCGATTTGGGTGGGAAAGTATATGGACAGATTCCTGACCACAAACCAACCAGCCATGTCCACTAAATCGACGAAGAAAGATAAAGACAAAGGTAAACCTACCGAAGACAAGATGGCGGATCCCACCGGCGGCGTGCTAAGACAGTTCACGCCGGAGACGCTGGCGGAACTGAAAACTTTAATCACCCAGGCAATATCTCCTAGTATGGAGCAACTGTCAGCACAATTAACAAAATTAGAAACTATAATGGAGGACCAGTCAGCAAGGGTGACAGTACTGGAAGAACGCGTTTCCACAACGGAAGATGAGACACGTGTTCTAACAACGGACGTGGCACGTATGAAAGTGCAACTGGATCAACAGCAAGCCAAACTGGAGGACCTTGAAAATAGGTCCCGAAGGGGGAATTTACGATTTATGGGGTTCCCTGAGACGATTACAGACTCCTCTCTCCTATCTGTGCTTGAAACATGGTTAGCCAATGAATTGCCTATGCCGACTAGCCTGGGCCCAGCGCGCTTTGAACGGGTCCACCGTGTGGGACCCAGGTCGGGGAATGATCAGAGGCCCAGGGTAGTGATTGGAAAACTTCACAACTATAGGCATAAAGTGGAGATACTCAGAGAATTTCGACTTAAAAAAGAAAAACTGACCTATGATTCTACCCCCATTCGAATTGGCCAGGACTATTCTGCTGCATTGACGGAAAAAAGGAAAGTATTCTACCCTCTCTGCAGGAAGCTGGCTGATCTTAAATGTCGCTTCCTATTTCTCTATCCAGCTATCCTGAAAATTCAGCTAGAGGGTAAATGGCATGTGTTTGACTCGGAGATGTTGGCTGGGGACTTCATTAACAGGCTAGGGGCCCCTGGGCCATCAACAACCTGAACATATTGGACAAGGTTTACATAGTTCTGTGGGATTCACCAATGAAAAACATGGTTTATGCTGTTCACCCAATTATGGGTCACCTTTCCTGTTATGTATAAGGGGGGGACGAGTTTCCATGCATCATAGACGTGCTCTACCTTCCTGTATCGTAGTGTTGCAGGATGGGTCACTGTTTTGGGGGGGGAATTCGGGAACAGGGGTTCCCTGGGGAGAGAGGGGGGGGATTGGGAAGGGAGGGTGGGGGTTTGAATGTTGGGAAGTGTGTACTTTTTGATCTATCCTCCCATATGACATGGCCACCAAAGTTAGGGAATATATACGGGTTCTGTGATTGTTTCAGCTCTGGTGGTTCCTCGGGCGAGGGCTGGGCGCCTGGGGGATTTCAGGAAACACTGTTGAGAATGTTCTTTTTCTGTGGACCTGATGAGTGGTAGGACGTTCAGAATATTGTCCTGGAATGTTGGGGGCATAACTTCTCCAGTGAAGCGGACCAAGATCTTGAGCAGGTTAAAACATCATAATGTAGATCTTGCCTGCTTGCAGGAAACACGACTAAATATGACTGAACATGCTAAATTACAAAGGGGCTGGGTGGGCCAGATTTTTTCTGCCTCTGCCACTACTAAACACGCTGGAGTGGCCCTCCTGGTGCGTAGAGGCTTTCCGGGACGGGTGGAACAGATACATGCAGATACACAAGGTAGAGCCCTACTTTGTAGGGTGATCATGTCGGACAGGGTATTCAACATTCTTATAGCTTATGGTCCTAATCAATACGATCACAAATTCTTTCAGGGCCTGGTTAATTTAGGTCACCGTGACCCTACAACACCATTACTGATTCTGGGCGATTTTAATCAAGTTCTGGATCCAGAGCAGGATCGCACGGGGCCAGGCATCAGTCAAAGCTCGACTCCGAGCAAAGGCCTACCCTACTTGTGTGAAGCACTGGATCTTGTAGACCCTTGGAGATTATTGCACCCACGAGAGAGGGACTTTACACATCAATCTCGGGCACATCAATCCTTCTCCAGAATAGATTACATTTTAATATCAACATCCCTATTTTCCCAGATTGAAGCCTCAGAGATAGGTCCTCTTTCCGTATCGGACCATTGCCCGATATGGATAGATATACTTACAGAGACGTCTCCTATTTTTAGTGGGTGGCGCTTCCCATCTTATTTAATAGATAATCAAGACTTCATAACGTACTTAACGGAGAAATGGGAGGACTACCTTCGTTTTAATGCTCAACATAGGGAGACACCTCTCCTATTTTGGGAAGCGGCCAAGTCAGTTCTTCGAGGAGACATTATCTCCTATGTAGTGGCGTATAGAAAACGCGTGGCACAGGGCATTATACATCTTGAGCGGCAATGCAAGACGCTTAAGAAACAACACCTAGCACATCCTACATTACGATCTAATGAACTCTTGACTTCAGCACAGGCCGCCCTAAATTCTCTGATTCATGAGCGCACAAAAAAACACTTATACTTTGTCCAACATAAATACTATAGATACGGGAACAAACCGGGTAGATTACTCGCTTTGCTCACTAAATCAAGGCGGCCTGATAGATATATTCCCTGTTTGCACTTGCCTGATGGAACGAAGGTGACGGGCACAGGGGGCATATCTGATAGTTTTCTGCGTTATTATAAACATTTTTACTCTTCGGTGGAGGGTGCTCAGGGACCAGAGGCAGAGGACTTTTTAGAGGATGCAGGGATGCCAAGACTGTCCTCTCCTATGCGTAACGCCATAAATAGGCCAATACAGGGGAAGGAAATACAACTAGCTGTGAAACAATTGAAGAACCGAACATCTCCGGGCCCTGATGGGTATTCCCCGGAATTTTACAAACTCTTACTTACACAAATTTGTGGACCCTTGGAGGCGTATTATCAAGCGGCAGAAGAGGAGGGAGCTTTTCCGGAGGGAGCTAATCATGCATACATAACATTAATTCCAAAACCGGGGAAACGAGAAACAGATATAGAATCCTATAGGCCTATATCTCTACTTAATGTAGATATTAAAATATTGGATAAGGTATTAGCCAATCGACTGGCGACACTGCTTCCCCAATTGATAGTTCCTGAGCAGGTTGGCTTTGTCAAGCAGCGCCATTCAGTGCTCAATGTTTGAAGATTATTGACGGTCATGCACAGAGCTCAAGTAACACGTACAGATGGAATATTGGTTAGTTTAGATGCGGCGAAAGCCTTTGATAAAGTCAACTGGAACTACCTATTTTCGGTACTTTCCTATATGGGTTTTACCGGTTGGTTTTATGATATGATACGATTGTTATATACGTCACCCACTGCTAGCATTTTAGTGAATGGTACGAAGACGCCATCTTTTCAGATAGCGCGAGGGACGAGACAGGGTAGTCCTCTCTCTCCCATGTTGTTCTTGCTCTATCTGGATCCCTTTCTGAGATCACTGCAGAGAGATGATGGTATAGTAGGCCTTCCGGAGGGGGACTCACAACTACGAGTCTTGGCATATGCTGACGATATGTTACTGACTTTAGCTGACCCACAGGTTTCCCTGAAAAGAGCATTAGCCATCTTAGATGAATTTAGCCTATATTCGGGATTGATACTCAACCTTCAAAAATCACTGGTACTTCCCCTGTCTCGAGGACTTCCTGCTAAGTGGAGGGGACCCTTTCCCTTACAATGGGCTACCACTTCTCTGAAGTACTTAGGTATAAAAATACCAATAGACATCACCAGCCTATATTCAGAGAATGTCCTACCACTCTTGACGCTTACACGACAGAAATTGTCACTTTGGAGGGACTTTCCTATATCACTCATGGGTAAAATTGCTTTATATAATATGGTGTTGTTGCCCCAGTGGCTATATATATTTCAAATGCTCCCTCTTTTATTGTCTGCCAAACATGAGAAGGAGGTGGGGAAATACCTCACTTCTTATTTATGGAATGGCAAAAAGGCCAGAATTTCACTGTCTGTTTTGATGCTTCCTAGGGCGCAGGGGGGACTGGGCCTTCATAGCTTACGATTGTTCTCTCAGGCGTGTCAAATGAGACACCTGAGTGATTGGTTCCGGGGGACTAGCCATTTTTCGGCTACTTCTTCGGAACTAGTCCTATGTTCCCCGTACCACTTTAGTTATTTGTTGCACACCTTACATCTCCCAGGGGGTCCACCACCTATTGGAAAATTTATTTTTCAACCGTTGCGTCAAGTGTGGAGACGTTTGTGTAAAATGCTAAAGATCAACCCTACCGCTACAGCATACTTACCTTTCCTGGACAATAAAGACTTTCCACCTGGGACATCTAAATTTCCGGTATCTGTGTGGAGAACGTCAAATTTGCACTATATCTCACAGGTGGTAACAGCACAGGGCACGGTGCCACCATTCACGGTGATGCAGACTGAATATCGTTGGACACCTCGGGACTGGTTGGCGTATGCTCAGATGACATCTTATATTCGATCTCTCCCACCGGCAGGGCTCACGAACCAATGTCAGGAGACAATTTCGGAAGCGTTATGTTTAACAGCACAGACCCAAATCCCCTTGAAATTTCATTTACGCTTCTTACGGGACAGTCTGGGGTCAATTTCTTATGACGCCTATGCGGCCCGCTGGTCGGGGGATTTGCCCTGTGAGGTGAATGGTCAACATATACAACAGGGTCTTCAATCTATTCACTCTCTTACCTCTCAAGTGACCCTTATTGAATTGAACTATAAGTTCTACTTACGTCTCTACAGATCACCAACATACCTGTATCGTGCTAACCTCAGAGCATCGGATACGTGTATTAAATGCGCTCAACCAAGAGCAACGCTGGGACATCAGTTTTGGTCGTGTCCATTGATAGTGGGCTTTTGGATTCAACTTCAGCGGCATATTACCTCCATGTGGCACCAAGGTTATGTTAACCGTCCGGAATTGTTGTTCACGATGGACTCACTTCCCCGGGGTCTCCGAGAGGTTTCCGAGGCTTCCTGGCCCGGACTTTCCTCATGGGAAAGAAAACGATATTACATTGTTGGATTGTATCAGACCCACCAACTTTGTCATTCTGGAGAATTCTGATGCTTCGTCAAGCATCGATGGAGCGTATGTCCTTAACCTCATTGGACTCACCTAGAGGCCGGATATTTAGCTCTGTTTGGGAACCATTTTGGTTAACGTTGACTCATAAAGCACGTAGTCACTTGTTGAACCCGTAATAATTCGATAGATGGAGGATGATCATTGTTACTGTGGGATGTTGGGGGGGTGGGTGTTGGGGATAGGGAGGGGGAGGGTGGGGGGATGATACTGGTTTGACTTGTGTGATTCTATTTTCTTGCAAAATCAATAAACATATTTCAACATAAAGTGTATGAGGCTTGTGCAGATGAGGATGGAGCTTGCAGGAATGGGGCAGGAGCAGGAATAGAACTCGCAGGGATGGGAAAATGAGACCCTGCAGGGATAGGAAAAAATTTGTCCCCGTGCCATTCTCTAGCTCCAACATCATCTCTGTTCCTCGCCTCCTTACCTTTTGATTGTGAACTGTGGAACATCTGCTCTATCTCCAATAAATTTGTCTACATCCACAGCCTCTTCATCTCCCAATCCTTCTACTTACTTGTTCTGAGATCTGGCTCTGCTCCAAATATTCTGCTTCAGTAGCTTCCCTGTGTCATGGAGGCTACCTCTTCTCCCACACACCTTGCCCAGCTGGATGGCAGAGGTGGTGTGGGCTATTACTCTCACACTCCTGCTGATTTTAACCCCTTCTGATACTTCAGTCTCACTGCCCACCCTCCTTTAAAGTCCACTCCATCCACCTATTTTCTCCACTACCTCTCCAAGTAGTTGTCATCTACTGAGCCCCTGATATCCCTTTCTTTCTTCCTCACTGACTTTGACTCCTAGCTTTCCTCCTTTGCAACTTCAACATCCATGCTGACGAGCCCTCCAATTCTTATATCTCTAGATTTCTAGCACTGACATCCTCATTCAATCTTCAATTGTGCTCTACTGCCCCCACACACCAAAATGGCCACTTCCTCAACCTTGCCTTCTCCTCCAACTGCTCAATCACCAACTTCAGCATCTCCAGCCTCTCCTTCTTCGACCATCACTTAGTAACCTTCATAACTCAATACCCTCCTCCTCAGACCTGGCCTATCTACATTTTGGAACCTCCACATCATTGACCCTCGCACTCTCTTCAATACTGTTTCATCCCTCCCCTCAACCACTATGTTACAAGCCTCAATCAATGATGTCATCTCTTTACAACACCATCCTTTCCTCTAGATACCCTCACTCCTTCCATTCAGCAAGACGTACCAAACCCCAGCACTAGCTAACCTCCAAAATCTGCTACTTATGCAGATGCGCCCGGTCTGCCAAATGCCTATGGCTTGAATCTCACACTCCAACTTTATCCACTTCAAATTCCTACTAACCTGATATGCGGGATCTTATCTGTGGAATTCCATGCCTGAAGAACTTCATAAAGCTTTTTATTTTCTGTTATAAACTTTAAAAAGCTTTCAACAGTAGTTTTAATTCATGTGGAGATTTTTATTATAGTGGATTTATATGTCTGTAATATTATAAAATTGTTAATTGTAAGCCACTTCAACATAAGAACATAAGAACATAAGCAGTGCCTCTGCCGGGTCAGACCAGAGGTCCATCCCGCCCAGCAGTCCGCCCCCGCGGCGGCCCAACAGGTCATGACCTGCCTTAATCACCAGAACGGGCCCCCTTGCCCCCTAGGTTTCTCATCGAAGTCCTATCTTCCCATCAATGTCCTAACCCTCCAGCCTTGCACCTGCACGACCTGGTGAGCTGTCTATACTTATGCAACACCCCAGCACCTCCCTCAGTACCCCACGATCCCCTTTTCCCTCAGGAATCTGTCCAATCCCTGTTTGAATCCCTGTACTGTACTCTGCCGGATCACTTCCTCCGGGAGCGCATTCCATTTGTCCACGACCCTTTAGGTGAAGAAAAACTTCCTTGCATTTGATTTGAACCTATCTCCCTTCAGTTTCTCTGAGTGCCCCCTCGTACCTGTCGTCCCTTTTAGTCTGAAGAACCTGTCCCTGTCCACCCTCTCTATGCCCCTAAGTATTTTGAAGGTCTCTATCATATCCCCCCTGAGCCTCCTCTTTTCCAGAGAGAAGAGCCCCAGTTTATCCAGCCTCTCAGCATATGGGCAGTTTTCCAGCCCTCTTACCAGTTTCGTTGCCCTCCTTTGGACTCTCTCAAGAACTGCCATGTCCTTCTTGAGGTGCGGTGACCAATATTGAACGCAGTATTCCAGATGTGGGCGCACCATCGCTCGATACAGCGGCATGATGACTTCCCGCGTCCTGGTTGATATGCCCCTCTTGATGATGCCCAGCATCCTGTTGGCTTTCTTCGAGGCTGCTGCACACTGTGCGGATGGTTTCATGGATGGATCCACTAGCACACCCAAGTCTCTCTCAAGTCCGGTGTCTTCCAGCAATCTCCCCCCCATTTTATACTCGAACAACGGGTTCTTTTTCCCTATGTGCATGACCTTGCATTTATCTACGTTAAAGCGCATTTGCCATTTGTTTGCCCAGTCCTCCAGCTTATCGAGGTCCCTTTGCAGTTCCTCACACTCCTCCCTGGTCCTAACTCTGGCGCAGAGCTTGGTATCGTCTGCAAATTTTATAACCTCACACTTTGCCTCCGTTTCCAGGTCATTGATAAATATGTTGAAGAGTAGCGGCCCCAGCACCGATCCCTGCGGCACACCGCTCGTGACTCCCCGCCAGTCAGAATATTGGCCCTTTACTCCGACCCTCTGTAGTCTACCTGACAGCCAGTGCTTGATCCATCTGTGTACATCCCCGCCCACCCTGTGGTTCCACAGCTTCCTAAGCAGCCTTTCATGTGGCACCTTGTCAAAGGCCTTTTGAAAATCGAGGTAAATGATGTCTATGGGTTCCCCTTTGTCCACCTGACTGCTTATTCCCTCAAAGAAGTACAGAAGGTTTGTCAGGCACGACCTTCCCTTACAGAATCCGTGCTGGCTTGTCCGCAGTAGGCCATTTTTCTCGATGTGCTCGCAAATGCTGTCCTTGATCATTGCTTCCACCATCTTCCCTATAACTGAAGTCAGGCTCACCGGCCTGTAGTTCCCGGGGTCACCTCTCGATCCCTTCTTAAAGATAGGTGTGACATTCGCCAGTTTCCAGTCCTCTGGTACCTCTCCAGTTTTCAAGGATAGGTTGCAAACATGCTGGATTGCGCCCGCTATTTCCTGACTTAGTTCCTTTAGAACCCTTGGGTGGATCCCGTCCGGTCCCGGTGATTTGCCGCTTTTCAGTCTGTCAATCTGCTTGAGGACATCCTCCCGACTTACCTCTATATGCCCCAATCTTTTGGCCTGCTCCCCACTCATGAGCTCCTCTGAGTCCGGTATATTGGACGTGTCCTCGCTCGTGAAGACCGACGAGAAGAACGTGTTCAACCTCTCAGCTACCTCTTTATTCTCCTTAATCACTCCCTTCCTATCCCCATCGTCCAATGGCCCCACCTCCTCTCTCACTGGTTGCTTCCCCTTTACGTAACTGAAGAATGCCTTGAAGTTTTTCGCCTCCCTGGCCAGCCCCTCCTCGTATTTCCCTTTTGCTTTTCTAATCTCTCGGTGGCATTCCTTTTGGCATTTCCTGTGCTCCTGGTGATTTTCCTCCGTTGGATCCCTTTTCCATTTCCGGAAGGACACTTTCTTGTCACTGATTACCTTCTTTACTTCATGTGTCATCCAAACCGGGTCTTTTGACCGCTTGTTCTTGCGGCCTTTCCTGAAACTGGGGATGTACAGTTTTTGCGCTTCCTGCAGTGTGTCCCTGAGAAGGGTCCAGGCGCTCCCTACAGTCTCCATCCTAAAGCCGTTCCTGAGCTTCCTCCCCACCATTTTCCTCATAGCAACATAGTTCCCTTTCCTGAAGTTGAGCGCAGTCGTTGCTGTCCTCCCCACTATGCTATTTATGTGCTATATAAAATCAATAAATCCAGTCCAATTTAAAACCTGTTTTATCACACCAAAATGTAATCTTAAACGCCATGGATAAAACAGAGCCAATTGTCAAGAAAAGAAGAGAGCGGAATATATCAAGAGACCATCAAGTGGTTAGAGGTTATACCAGTGTCAACCCAGTCCTCCGGGCACAGCTAGCCATTTAGGTTTTCAGGATATCCATCAGGAGAAGGGCCCCAAAGGTTAGACCCCAAGCTCACTATTGAAAATGCTTTCCATGGCAGGGGAGGTGGGGGTGGGGTGGAGAAATACCCAGGAGGATGAACCCCCAATGTGGTCCCCTGCCGATGGGACCCGTTTCGCCCAAAAGTAAATCTAGCCCCAAATGAGGAAGGACGCTGAAAAAGAGCTCCTTTATGAACCCTTGAAAAAGCCCTTTTGGGCGAAATGGGTCCCGTCAGGGCATGCTAGAGTCACTGCTTTGAAAGAATAAGTAAAAAAGAAACGTGCTGTTAATTAGTCTTTATTTTTGAATAATAACAGAAAGTAATACAGCAGTAAGCAAACAAGCTATATTTAAAAAGGAGGCAATTAGATGAGCCAAAGCCGGACATTCACACATATTTTGTGTATCAATGTAAATGGCTTTGAAGGCCCTTTTGCCATCCTGTAATTGAACCCGAACCAGTGAAGTATGCGGTTGTTGTGGTTGTTTCCAGTTTTGCCTCACTTTTTCATCTTCTGCATCCTTTTAGAATTGGGAGAGACCCAAGCTATGGAATGGATATGAGGGGAGGGAGAATTACCAGCTACCCTTTTAGTCCAGGGTGATGGCAGTAAGTGGGAGGTGGGATAGACCCTGGTAGGAGAAAAAACTATCCCAAGGGGTGCTGCTGCCTAAGTCCTTGAGTGAAAAGGGATATTAATAAGTTAAACAGAACTTCCTAATCTGTTGGAATCCTGAAAGAGACCAGTGATAGAAAAGAGATTTTTTGGAGCCCTCATATGCATACGAATGAGGGCTCCAAACTAATCCATCTGAAAGAGGATGACATCAGACTGTTACCCATTTATCCAAAAGAGGCAAGGGAATGACCCATTTTGAATTTATGTTGAATTTTTCCTTTTCATCCTTAAGAGTGAAAGTGATCCCCAATGAAGGTTTGAGGGAGAGCCATGACCACAAGACAGATTATATAGGTCCTTTTGGGGCCTGTTGGATAGAGGACTTCTTGTCTGCAGAAAACCTCTGGTGACTGAAGAAGGCATATTCTGGTAGATTGCTGCGTGGATATATGGTGCTATGGATTCTTTCAAGCTGGCCGGGAACTTTGATTACTACAATATGCATTAAATAGATTTGCATACCAAGGAGACAGTAAATGAAGATCTATCTTATGTATAAGCATTGTGGATAGCCTGAAAACCTGTCTGGATTGGTGTGCCCCAAGGAATGGCTAGAGAACCATTTGGATTATGCACATAGCAATCTAGGCAAGCCATATTAAAAACAGTGAAGAATGAGATTAATTTAAGACCATATTTTTACCAACCTCCATAGATTTTCACTTTCCTCCAACGCAAGAATATTGCAATTGCAAACAGGACCACGAGTGGGATGATTAATAATGTGCTAATAAGGACAAATGAAACTCCTATGCCAGTTGCCTGCTCAGCACTTTTCTGTTTGTGCTGCACCTTCACAGATTCCATCAATTTGGGTCTGTTGTTTACTCTGGTTTCAACAATTTTTGTTTCTATACAAGAGAAAAAAAAAAATTCAAAATTCTGGCAGTAGACACAATTGGCTAATAGAGAAACATAAAGGATTATTCTATCAAACAAAATACCATTTGGGGGTAGAGAAGAGAAAGAATAGAACTTCAACAATGATTTTTAATATTCCATTTCAAAGGTTTGCAAAAAAAGAAAGCAAAACAGGTTTAATCCTCTTGGTTTGAGCAGGATCAAATAATTTTGTGCCCATAGGGAATCTGGTTGGTAGTGCAGTACTCCCCCCCCCCCCCCCCATATTCTACAGGTTCTAAGTCTCCAAACAAGAGATGAAAAATGAATCATCCTTACTTTAGGACTCAAAACTTACATTTAATCTTGGTCACAAATACTCAATGTGATATAATCATAGTAGAGAAGGTGTGGATAAGAGGCTACTATACTCTATTTCCCACCCACTTGCAGCATATCAGGGCTTGAAACAGGCTTCAGGCTATAGTTAATGGGGCAATGTAGGCTAAGGGTGGGCACAGTGTGCACCCCATTCACCTACCCCCAGAAGCCATAGCTTTTGCCTCTTTCTATTGCCCACCTGACATCAGAAGCTGCAGATTCTAATTCCTCCTCCTATATTTCCTCCTCCTCCAATATTTCACAAATGTCAGCTTTTTTGCATTTTCACCCGCTCTCAGAAACCGCAGCCTGAAATGTTTATATTTATTAAAAGAACTTGATATACCACCACTCTTCATCAGATATAGGCGGTTTACAATAAAAATATAATAAACGAAAATAACTCCATTTTCTAATAGGAAAGATAAAATCCATTCAGTAAAGACAATTACTCGAACACTATGTTTTCTCATGAGACCCCAAACCTTATTGTCATTATTAACAAATATACACTCTACCATTCCATGTCTGTAAAGGCTATAGAAGACATGCTAACCTGTCTAAAATTTGAAGACTTGCTTAAATAAATGGCATTTCAGAATTGAATTACATTTCTTCACTGCATCCCCAGTTACCCCAGCAGCAACCTTGGTATCACATCTCTTCTCCAAACAGTAGCTTGTCTCGATTCCTCTTCCCAACCAACCCCCTTCTCCCTTTCAAGGTCAAGTTAAATTTATTTAATATACTTCAAATATAAAAACAAAGGTAAATCTAAGCAGTTTACAATAAAAATTTAAAATAAGCAAAGTAAAAATTAAATAGGGTAAGAAACAAAAAAAGTAAGACAAAACGTAAAATACAATTAAGAACGTGAGGAAAGAGGGAATCAGCGGATTACAATAAAAATAAAAAGGTTGTGAAAAGTGATGAACAATATGGTAAGGGAGGAAACAGAAAATTTAGTTCTGCTCACACTAATTTCATAAAGCCAGGAATGAAACTTTTGAGAAAGGTTGCCGTCAAAAGGAAGTAAATTAAGAGCTGAAAGCCAAGGAGAAGTAATATGCCTTTAATTGTACCTTGTAGGTCATAAATGATTTTTCTGAACAGAGATAAAAAGGCAAAGAATTCCAGAGAGTAGGAGCCATAACAGAGAATGAAGAATTCCTATGGAAATCAAGGAAAAGTTGTCGGAATGAAGGAACGACTAATAACTGCTGTTGTGAAGAGCGTAGGGTTCTTTGTGGTGAGTATGGAACCAGAAGACTATATAAAAATGAGGGAAGACCACTCAATGGAATCTGGTGAGAAAGGATATATTTGAAAGGGATGCGATATGACACCGGAAGGATGTGTTCTGATTTTAGAAGCAGTGTGATGTGATCAAACTTAGAACAGTGATGAAATAATCTTACTGCAGTGTTCTGGACTAATTGTAGACGATGTAATTGGTATTTTGGCAGTCCAATGAGAACAGAATTACAGTAATCAAGTATGCTCAAGACAAGGGAGTGTATTAGAATACGGAATGAACTTTGTTGAAGAAATTAACGGATGGATTAAATTTGACAGAGGGTAGAAAGATGAAGATCCCAACTTAGAGATATGTGAACAAAAGCTTAGGGTATTATCTATTGTTACACACAGAATTTTGGTTTTAGGTGAGAATTGTAGGGGACTCCTTTCATAGTGATATATAAAGTAGTTTCTGGTAGTTTCCTGGTAGAGGGAAAAAGCAACACTGCTGTCTTTTGAGAGATAACCTTGAGCTTATTTACCGTTAGCCAATCTGCAATAGTGTCCAGCTTTGCAGAGATTAATGAATAAGATGCAAAAGAATGTGTTTCTAAGGGAAGAATCAGCTGAATGTCGTCAGTGTAAATGTAGAATGTAAAGCCTAGAGACTAGAGTATGAGAGTGAGCAACGCAAGAAAAATGTTGAACAATATTGGACCTAAAATGGAACTCTGCGGTACACCTGATTTCATTGAATACGGATGAGAGAAGGTGTTGGAATAATTGAGTAAGTATGATCAGTCAGATATGACTTAAACCATTGAAGAGCGAGACCAGTACCTTGTAGATCTTCTAGATGTTATAGCAAGATGCTATGATCCACCAAGTCAAAGGCTGCCACCACCAAGATAAGGCTGCCGACATATCTAAGGAAAACAAAACAACATTTTGGCCACTATCTAGTACCTGTCTTATATGATTTAGCAATCCAAGGAGAGCATGTTCAATAGAATAGTTTGAACAGAACCCCATCTGGCGAGGGTGTAATGCATTCATTTTTGTTAAGAAATCCGATAATTGAAACGCAACTGCTTTTTCTACAATCTTGGAAACAAAAGGCAGATTGGAAATGGGCCTATAATTAGTCACAGTATTTGGGTCCAATCAATGTGTCTTCAAGAGAGGAGTGATGACTGCTTCAATCTAAAGGAAAGTCACCTGTAGAGAGACTATTATTGACTATCAATATAATGGTTCAAGAAGAGGTTCAATGAGACATGATAAAAGTGATGCAGGCACAGGATCAGTTGGAGGTTCAAGTGTGTTACTAATTTCCTTAAAGAGGTGTCTGATTGAGGATTAAAAGAGTTAAGTGATGCAACTGGCCCTGCAGATAGTGAAGTTGATGAATGAGAGCATTTGAGAGAGTCCCATTTGGGGGCAAGTTGTCACAAGATTATCACCTGTAGAGAATGCAGGGAGAGAAAGAGCTGGCATCAGGGAGTCTTGAAGACCAGTAATTTTATAATGAAATCCCTTTGCAAATTATTTTAAAACACAGAATGGTGAAGTTTCTGGAATTCTGTGGATTACAGGACCGGAGGCAACATGGATTCACTAGAGGTAGGTCTTGTAAGACAAATCTGATCAATTTCTTTAACTGGGTGACCAGAGAATTGGATAGAGGATGTGTGCTAGATGTGGTGTATTTAGATTTTAACAAAGCCTTTGACAGTGTTCCATACAAACGTCTAATAAATAAACTGAGTGCCCTAGGGATGGGTCCCAAAGTGATGGGCTGGGTCAAGAACTGGTTGAGTGGAAGGTGACAAAGGGACGTGATCAATGGAGATCGCTCTGAGGAAAGGGATGCTAGCAGTGGTGTGCCTCAAGGTTCTGTTCTTGGGCCTGTTCTTTTTAACATTTTTTATAAAAGATATTGCTGAAGTGTTGTTGAGTAAGATTTGCCTCTTTGCGGATGATACCAAAATCTGCAATAGGGTAGACATGCTGGTTGGTGTGAATAATATGAAGAAAGACCTGGTGAAGCTTGAAGAATGATCTGAAATTTGGCAGCTAAAATTTAATGCTATGAAATGCAAGGTTATGCATTTGGGTCAAAAATCTGAAGGAACGGTACAGTTTAGGGGGTGAAGAACTTATGTGCACGACAGAAGAGTGGGACTTGGGTGTGATTGTATGTGATGATCTTAAGGTGGCCAACAGGTTGAAAAGGTGATGGCAAAAGCTAGAAGGATGCTAGGTTGCATAGGGAGAGGTATGGCCAGTAGGAAAAAGGAGGTATTGATTCCCTGTATAAGACTTTAGTGGGATCTCATTTAGAAAATTGTGTACAATTCTGGAGGCCGCACCTTTAAAAAAAGATATAAAAAGGATGGAGTCGGTCCAGAGGAAGGCTACTAAAATGGTATGTGGTCTTAATCTTGAGGCATATGGGGAGATATGATAGAGACGTTTAAATACCTACGTAATGTAAATGCACATGAGGTGAGTCTCTTTCATTTGGAAAGGAAATTCTGCAACGAGAGGGCATAGGATGAAGTTCAGAGGTGATAGGCTCCGGAGAAATCTAAGGAAATACTTTTTTTACAGAAAGGGTGGTAGATGCATGGAAAAGTCTTCCAGAAGAGGTGGTGGAGACAAAGACTGTGTCTCAATTCAAAAGGGCCTGGGATAGGCATGTGGGATCTCTCAGAGAGAGAAAGAGATAATGGTCACTGCAGATGGGCAGACTAGATGAGCCATTTGGCCTTTATCTGCCATCATGTTTCTATGGCTGCTTCTGCTGCTCTGGATCTCTCCTGATTAACCAGGCTCCATGTGGGCTACCTTTACAACGTGGAGACCTTCCTCTCCAACTTTTTTTCTGTCTCCAAGCAACAGCCCACCCCTTATGTTTTGTCTCCATTCCTGCCTCTGGCACTCTCCCCCCCCCCCCCCTTGGATCTTTGCTTTCCTCCAGCACATAGCCCCCACAGCTCTGTCTCAAACCTTCTTCCTCCAGCACACACCTTCATATCTCTTTCTCAATCATCACTCCCAAACCCACCCCACAAAATACCCCCAAAGCTCTCTCTTGGTGATTCTCACCATTCCTATTGTTGTCTACCAATAGTCATTTTCCATAACAAACTTTCCATACATCCCTGGTCCTTTTTTCCTCACTAGGCTACTTTAAATCGTCCCGAGTAATAACTCATCAGAAAGGTCATCAATTAGATCAAAAAACATTTTCTACTAAGAATTCAGTCAATCCTAAAATCCGCAGGAAACAAGAGAACTGGACTGATTCTTTATGGTCTGATCCATTTTGAGTAATATTGTATATCTAGGGGCTTATAAGAAAATACTTAAAAAAACTGAGAGTGGTTCAGAACACGGCTGTTTGCCTTATTTTCGGACTAAAAAATGGGAGCATATTACTCCTTTTTTTCAAAAACTTCACTGGTTGCCGGTAGAGTCCAGAGTCCTGTTTAAGTTCTCTTGAATTTGTTATAAAGCAGTTTTCGGTATGCTACCTGGCTACCTTGCTCCTCACTTCTCTCTGAGTCACTCCAACAAGAATACATGTAGGATAAACTTGTTTAACTACCCCTCTATAAAATCTTGCCATTATAAGAAGTTCTTTGAGAGAACTTTCTCATTTCAGGCTGACAAACTGAATATGTGGCTCGGAAAAACTATGCAAGAGGCTATTCCTATTTTGATTTTAGAAAATTGTTAAAGACACATCTATTTGATAGGTTGATATCTTAATGTGCTCTGTTTTAAACTATCTCACCTTTTAATTGATGTATTTTAATTATCTGCCTGTTTTATCTGTATGTATTAACTTTTCTTGTTGTGAACCGCTTTGAACCTTTTTGGTAAGGCGGAATATAAAAAATAAAATTATTATTATTATTAATATTATATCACCCCAGCTCACACACATTCAAGCTTTCTGCCCTCCTGCTGCTTCCCCCTTTAACCCCTGCAGCAGTCAACTACCCCCCCGACTCTGCAGCATAAAGACACCTAGATCTCTCTCTCTGTCCCCAAACCCCGGCAGAACATAAGCATTCAGCATTCTTTCCCCACCCCCCACCTGCAGCACACAGACACTCAACTTTTTCTCCTTCCAACACCGTCCCCCCATAGCACACACACACACACGCACCTAGTTCTCCTCCACGAATCTTGCAGCACACATATGTCCAGCTCTCTTTATCAATCCCCCTGAAACACACAGATGCCTGGCTCTCTCCCTCCACCAATCCCAATACCACCCAAACCCCATAGGTACCAGTTCCCAATCCAATCCAGTCCTTAAGTCTATATATCGGGTTTTCTCCTAAGTTAGGGGCTTGACTCGGTTAACATAAAGAAGTGTGGAAATGGAAACCAAAGCTAATTTAAAGGACCTGTTAATCAATATAGCAAGAGCACATTTCTAAATCCTCAGTAAGGTTACTCATGTACTGATTGTTGAAAAATGTTTTTAAAGACTTTCTAAAGATTAACCCCCTCTTCTACAAAGCCGCACAGTAATGGCCCCGAAGCCCATAGAAATTTAAAGAGCTTCAGGGCTGTTGCTGCGCGGCTTTGTAGAAGAGGAGGGTAAATGTTTTCTAAAGTCTAAATGTTTTTAAAGACTTTATAAAAGTACCGTATTTTTCACTCCATAAGACGCACCTCACCATAAGACGCACCTCTGATTTAGAGAAGGAAAATAAGAAAAAAAACCCATTCTGAACCAAATTGTTTACTAATATATACCCGACACCTTTAAATTCCGTCCCAGCCCCCCCAATCAATCATCACTTTTACATACCCCAGCACCTTTAAATTCTGTCCCAGCCCCCCAGCACCTTTAAATTCCATCCCAGCTCCTGGCGATACTTTTAAATTTTGGAGGTTGGTGGATGGATGCCTGCTGCTAGTAGGGGCCCACAGCACAAAAGCTCACTAATGCTTGGGCCCATGACACTTCCTAATTGTGCTGGCCACTGGTGCTTCGCTGGATGACTGCCTGCTGATTACTAGCATGTCGGGGCCAGCAGCGCACAAGCGCGCTGTTGCGTGGGTGCACGCCACTTCTGAATGGCTGCCTCAGTTCTCGTGAGGAGCCAGCGAGAACTGAGGCAGCCATTCAGAAGTGGCGCGCGCCCATGTAGCAGGGTGCTTGTGCACCGCTGGCCCCAACATGCCAGTAAACAGCAGGCAGCCATCCAGCAAGCACCAGTGACCGGCACAATTAGGAAGCGTTGTAGGCCCAGGCATTAGCGCACTTGTGCACCATGGGCCCCGCAAACAGCAGGCAGCCATCTACCAACCTCCAAAATTTAAAGGTACTGCAGGGGAGGGGGGGGTATATTCGCTTCATATGACACACCCTTATTTCCACCCACTTTTTTGGGGGGAAAAAAGTCCATCTTATGGAGCAAAAAATACGGTATATAGAGAGAAAGTTGTTCTAATCTCAACAGGAAGTTCATTCTAAATTGAAGTAAAGATATATGTAAAAGAATGGGAAACATAACCTAAGACTTTCGTTTCTTTGAGTGAAGGAAAAGATAATTTATACAATTGAGAAATTCTTGGTTTTGTAGTTTGTAAAGAACTGATTGAGATTGAAACAAAAGGAAAAAAGGCTCCATGTAAGATTTTGAATATTATGCTTGCACATTTAAATTGAATTCTAAAATAAACTGGAAGCCAGTGAAGTGCCTTCAGAAGAGGGGAAACATGGTCATATTTCTGTTTTCTATAGATTAGTTTAGCTGACGTATTTTGAATCAGTTGTAATCTCTTCAAATTACCCTTACTCAAACTGACAAAGAGAGTTACAGTAATCCAGCTGTGTCAAAATGACAGCTTAGACTAATGTACCAAATGTTTTTGATGAAATAAGTGATGAACTTTCCTTAACATACGGAGACAAAAAAACATTTTTTTGAAAGGTTATGTACCTGACACTGAAATGAAAGTTAGGAGTCTAACAAAAAACCCAATATCCTAGAGGAAAACTCAATATTTAAGAGATCTCCAGTCATAAAAGATGGTAAAAAGAACTAATTTGGGGCCAAATCATAATAGTTTGGTTTTTGTAGTGTTGAGTTTCATCCTAACAGAGGTAGCCCAAGTTTGAAGTCTGGAAAAGCAGGAGTTTATATTCATTGACAAATTAATCAGTGTCAGGTCTACTCCCAATAAAATGAAAATATCATCAGCGTACATGAACGTTGATTCAAAGCTGGTTAACATAACAAAATTTCTTATATACTGCCGCTACCTCGCAGTTCTGTGTGGTTAACAAAAATTAAAATACAAATATACACGGTATAAACACACTTAGTTAGTTAAAATATTTACCAAATAGATCAGTCTTCATAAATTTTCTAAATGCCAAATAAGAAGTAGAGATAGAAAGATGCATACTAATTTGTTTATCCCCTAATGCTGCCTGATATGCTAAGATCTTACTAAAGAAGCATTTATATACACATCCTTTTATAGAAGGAAAATCAAGGAGCCGAAGATCACATAGATGTTTTCTACTGGCAAATTTAAAATGATCCATGATCTAACTGGGCATGTTGTCAGCTTTCTGAGTTGGATATCTCGTATTGGATCCAGCAGGATGTAGAGCTGAATGTCATCAGCGAACAAATGTATGTGGATCTCATGTCTTGCTGCAATATTGATCACTGGTTTAATGTAGAGGTTGAAGAGCCATGAAGATAGTAGCACTCCTTGGAGTACTCCATATTTTGGTGAAGTTAGTGTTGACAGGTGGGAGTTGGTGAGAATGCGGTATTGTCTGTTTGTCAGGAAGGACTTGAACCAGGATAGTGCTATGTTGTTTATCCCGATCTCAGTTAGTCTAGAGCTGTGGTCTCAAACTCGCCGCCTGGGGGCCACATGCAGCCCGCCAGGTACTCTTTTGAGGCCCTCAGTATGTTTATCATAATCACAAAAGTAAAATAAAACGGTTTCTTGATCATATGTCTCTTTAGCTAAAAATTACAATATTATTATTGAGACTTAGCCAAAAGAAAAGATGTATATTAAAGTTTTACCTCATGCATAATTGTCATTTCTTTAACAAGACATTAACTATTTTTTCTGAGGCCCTCCAAGTACCTACAAATCCAAAATGTGGCCCTGCAAAAGGTTTGAGTTTGAGACCACTGGTCTAGAGAGTAGGATGTTGTAGTCAAGTGTGTCGAAGGCCGCACTCAGGTCTAGTAGGACAAGGAGCACATCCGTGCCTTTATCCAAGTAGTTACAGCAGCCATCTATGGTGTTAAGTAAGACTGTCCGTGCTGTGGTGTTTCCTGAAGCTTGATTGTTTTGTGGCCAGTATATCTGTGAATGAGGTTAATTGGTTTAGGACTGTTTTTGCCATGAGTTTTGATACAAACCCCTTTAGTGTAGTCATATAGATATTAAAAAGGAGAGGAGATAGAGGAGAAATCTAATCCAATATCTGATAGCAGATGAATTAAGATGTTATGATGACTACATCAAAGGATGCTGAGAGATCAAATTGTAGAAGCATTGTGTAATGGTTCTGAGATAACAGGCTTTGAATCGTAGAAATTAAGATCAACAAGGTCTCCGTACTAAAATTAGGATGAAAACCATGTTGAAAAGGAACAAGTATAGAAAATTTATCTTGATAATCAGAAAGTTGTTTAGAAATTATGGATTCAATCATTTTTGTCAGTAACGGTATATTTGCAATAAGGCGATAATTAGATGCAATTGTTGGATCCAAATCGGACCCTTTCAACAAAGTGGTTAATGCAATATGGCCCATTTTATTTGAGAAATAGCCACTTGTGAGATTAATCAAAACTATTAACCATGAGAGAGCAAGAGAAGAAATGTTGGATTTAGGATGGCAATGAGTCTAATATGCAGCTTTTAAGTCCAAATTTATTGCACAATTTCATCAACTGCTTGTCATCAACAAGATCAAAAGTGTGCCAAATGCTATCAGCTGGAATATCATTAAAGCTGTCTTCAATGAAAATCAGATTGTCCTCAGGTATAACATGTGAAAATGAAAAACATATGATTGTAATTTTATCATTAAAAAATTTTGCCAAATTATCCAATGTTGATCTAAGATTATTACAGGACACTTCAGTCTCACTTGTAAAGGATTTCCTGAAGTCATAATGCCGCTGTACAGATCCATGGTGAGACCTCATTTGGAGTATTGTGTTCAATTCTAGAGACCACACTACCGGAAGGATGTGCTGAGAATCGAGTCGGTTCAGCGAATGGCCACCAGGATAGTCTTGGGGCTCAAGGATCTCACGTATGAAGAAAGGCTGAATAAATTGCAACTGTACTCACTTGAGGAACGAAGAGAAAGGGGAGACATGATTGAAACGTTTAAGTACGTCACGGGCCGTATCGAGTCGGAAGATGGTATCTTCTGTCTCATAGGACCCTCAACCACCAGAGGGCATCCACTGAAAATCAGGGGAGGGAAGTTTCATAGCGACTCCAGGAAGTACTTCTTCACCGAAAGAGTGGTGGATCATTGGAACAAACTCCCACTGCAGGTGATTGAGGCCAGCAGCATGTCGGATTTTAAGAGAAAATGGGATATCCACGTGGGATCTCTAAGAGAGTAAAGTCAGGGGGGCGGGTAGTTGGAATGGGCAGACTTGGTGAGCTATAGCCCTTTTCTGCCATCATTTTCTATGTTTCTATGTTTCTAATCTAAATAATGTTTCCAATACAGCAGGGACAATGTATCAAAAGAGTCAGAAAAGACACTAAGCTGTAATTGAGAGACTGACTCAAGTCAATTAAACCACCAGAAGAGAAGGAACCACTATACAGTAACTCAGCTCAGAGACATAAAACTCTGAAGAGGGGGAGGTTACCCCCTCTTGGGGCAAGAGTTTATCATCCAATCATAGCATAATTATTGATAATAGCGGATCCAACTCAAAGGTGTTCAAGTAATTAATTTCTGTATATATATATATAGCTCTTAATGATAATGCTTTCAAAAATGCTTTCAAAAAAGGATTTCCAAAAAGTAATTGCACTCAGGTTGTCACTAGCAATATGAAAGCTTCACTTAGCTTATTTGCAAAGAACAGCTCATCAGGGTCCCGACGCGGCCCCGTTTCGGTGTCTGCTTCAGGAGACCCCGCCAACTGAGAGTTGAAAATTGCTGCAAAGTCACACCATGTACAAGTTCAAAAACTGTGATCTAAAATGCAAAAACAGTAAACTTAAGAAAAATGCAACAGAAACGTGCACTGAAACTCGAAGGGCTGCAGTATCTGTGCAAAGCAATTAAATATTCATAGCTGTCATTCCGGAGAAAAGGCACATTGAAACATACATACCGGTCAAAAAATTGAAAAGTTCTGTGCAACGGAGAACGCCGGCACCCGCTCCGACTTTTAAACTGGAGTGGGGGGGGGGGGGGGGAAACCGAGCGTAAGAACGTGATGACATCATAGATTCACAAACAGAAGCAGCAAAAATTCCTTACTACAGTAGCCAGACGTGATCAGAGGAATGCAGCCCACTCGATCTCGTTGTTAAGACCATTCGGGTGGAGAGTGCTGAGGTTGTAAATCCATTTTTGTTCTCTCCTCCACAGCATACGGGCAATATCACCACCCCTGGAGCAAAATAAACAGTCCAACACTGTAAATGTAAAATCTTCCAAAGTGTGATCCGCATGTTGCCAGTGTTGCACCAGGGGGGCTTCCTGTACCCCTGTCCGTATGCGGCTTATGTGTTCCCCAATGTGGAGCTTCAAATTACGAGTGGTGCACCCCACATACACGAGCTGGCACGGGCATGAAATAGCGTATACTACATGATGAGAATTGCAATTGGTACTTAACTGGGTATACTTAAAATGAGACGGCAATGACATTTGTTGAATAATGACACTATATTTACATATTTTACAATGTCCACACGGAGAATGCTGACCCCGCAAAGACTGTTGAACAGGTAAACTTGAGAACTGAGAATGTGTCAATTTCTGTTTGAGATTAAGAGGTTTAGAAAATGCAAACCTGGGAACCTCTTGAAAAGCTTCGTGATACTGCATGACAGGCCAGTGATGTTTAATGATTCTCTTGATTTGGAAAGCATGAATAGAATATGGTAAGACACACACCAACGGACAGGATTCTGGTTTGGATTGTGACTGCAATAACAGGGAACAGTTGGCATATAAGCCTCTCTTGTAGGCTTTCTTAAGAATTGAAGGTGGATAGCCTTTTGATAAGAACCTGTGCCTAACTTCCTCTGCCCTGTGCACATATTCTTCCACCGTGGAGCAGAGTCTCCTAAGACGTAAAAATTGTCCAGTGGGTATGTTGTTCCTTAGGTGCTTAGGATGAAAACTGTCATATTGCAGTAGATTGTTCCTGTCCGTGGGCTTCCGGTAAATAGATGTCTGAAAACTGCCATGATGCAATGTGATATTGATATCTAAAAAAGAAACCCGATGACAATCCTTAGTCATAGTAAACTGTAAGTTGGAATCGCAACTATTGAGCCAATCAAAAAATAGCGCCAGATCTGTCTCTGTACCAATCCACACAGCAAACACGTCATCAATGTATCTCTTCCAGAACAAAAAATATTGCCAAAAGTCAGATGAATATAAAAGCTGTTGTTCAAATTGAGACACATAAAGGCATGCTATGGAGGGGGCCATTTTCGACCCCATAGCAGTGCCTTTTATCTGTTTATAGAAATCTTGATCGAATTGGAAATAATTCATGCTGAGTGCCACATGGGCTAAATCAAGCAAAAACTGAATTCTAATATCAGACATTTCTTGTGCTTGTAGTTCTGTTCTAATGACTTCAATGGCTTCGCGTTGGGGAATATTAGTGTACAGCGCTGATATATCAAAAGTAAGCAAAATAGCATCCTCTGGTATGTTCTGAAATGATGACAAAAATTGAATAATACTGGTGGAGTCCAACACATAAGAGGGAGCCAATGGAACCCTATCTTTGAGATAAAAATCTAAAAAAGCTGATAAGGGTTCAAGAAGGGAACCAATACCGGATACAATTGGTCTTCCTGGAGGGCTAGACAAAGATTTGTGAATCTTTGGAAGAAAATAAATAACAGGTATCTGAGGGTGTTTGCAATTCAAAAATCTAAATTCCCTTTCAGTGATGACTCCCGATTCTACAGCTTGTAACAATAAATGAGAAATTATATCAAGTATGGATTGCGTAGGATCGTGCTGCAAACGTTCATAATATGTGGAATCACTAAGCTGGCGTTGTGCTTCCATGACATATTGATAAGTGTCTTGAATGACCACCCCACCACTCTTGTCCGCCGAATGTATCACAATACTTGTATCAGTGGCTAAAGAAGATACTGCAATATGTTGTTGTCTGGACAAATTAAACCGGGTGGGAGGAGGGTCACTCTCTAGACTGCCAATATCTTTCAGTATCAGATCTTCAAAGGTTTGTATATGCGGGTCAACCGTGCCCGGAGGGCACCAAGTGGATTTAATACGTAAAGTATGTGTGCTGTCTTGTGGCTGATCAGTAGAGTTTCAGTGCACGTTTCTGTTGCATTTTTCTTAAGTTTACTGTTTTTGCATTTTAGATCACAGTTTTTGAACTTGTACATGGTGTGACTTTGCAGCAATTTTCAACTCTCAGTTGGCGGGGTCTCCTAAAGCAGACACCGAAACGGGGCCGCGTCGGGACCCTGATGAGCTGTTCTTTGCAAATAAGCTAAGTGAAGCTTTCATATTGCTAGTGACAACCTGAGTGCAATTACTTTTTGGAAATCCTTTTTTGAAAGCATTTTTGAAAGCATTATCATTAAGAGCTATATATATATATACAGAAATTAATTACTTGAACACCTTTGAGTTGGATCCGCTATTATCAATAATTATGCTATGATTGGATGATAAACTCTTGCCCCAAGAGGGGGTAACCTCCCCCTCTTCAGAGTTTTATGTCTCTGAGCTGAGTTACTATATAGTGGTTCCTTCTCTTCTGGTGGTTTAATTGACTTGAGTCAGTCTCTCAATTACAGTCTAATCTAAATAAGGCATTATTTTGATCTCTAGAGGTATTTATTTTATTCCCATAGTAGGTTCTTCAAGTTTTGTTAAGTTCCCGGTTATACTCTTTCATTTTCCTTCTCCAATTTATTTTATCCTCCTCTAAATTACTTTTTTCCCCATTTTCTTTCTAATCTTCTGCAATTTCATTTAAGAGCATAATGACAATGTAAACCAAGGGACTTTATGTTTATACAAAACCTTTTTTGATGTGAAAGATGCTAAAGAATTAAAAATTTTCTCTGACTTATTTCCAACATATCCTCAATATTAAACTCCTGTGGGGAGCTGGGTAAAGTTAACAATAATTTTGACTAGAAAACGCCAGGATCAACCTTTTTCCTTGTTGTAATTTTTATTTTTTGTTTACTTTCCTGAATTTTGGACATGAAAATAGGTAAGTTAAAACTACCTAAAAAATGATCTGACCATGGTTGTTTTTGCCAATGTATATTTGAAATCGATGATATTTGGTAATTTAAGTCAGTGTAACTAATAAAATCTAGAGTGTGGCCATGTGCATGTGTAATTACTGGTGGAAAGAGGGATAAGCCTAAGGAACTCATGAATGATTTAAAATTAACCGCATCAGGATTATTATCATCTTCTAAATATAGATTAATGTTGCCTACAATCAATAGCCTAGAGTATTTTAATGCAGAATTTAATATAGTTGTCTGTAAGTAATTCAAATGATTTTCGCCAAGGAACTGGAGGGTGATAGAATAATAAAATTCCCAAGATTGGGATCACTGACTTTTTCCCTTAGGTGGATATCAAAGAAGGACCTATAGATTATAGATAGCCCTCCACCCTTCTTACCTACTCTAGAAGAAAAAAGACCAGCAAAAACATGTGGACACAATTCTTTTTGTGTGACTAAGTCACCCTGAGATAACCATGTTTCAGTAATGAAAAGGAATCCAGAATCATTGTCAATAATTAAATCCTGAATAATCTGTTGCTTATTGCCAACTGAATAAGCATTACAATAAAAGGAAGAAACTGGAGTATGAGAATCTACAAGTAAATTAGGCACAGAATTGTCAGTAGGAATAGATTTTAAAACATTCAAATTTCTATATTGAGTATGTTTATAATTGACAATAGGAGATTTCATCGTAAGAATTGAGATTTTAAAATTGACAGAATTAAAATCTTCTAACCTGAAGATATGGATGGAATAGAAATGACACAAATTGGATTAACACAAACACAATAAAAAGCAGCTTAACCAGCAAGTGAACTTCATTGTTATGAAATTAGTAAATTATGGAATAACTGACTGCTTAGACTTTAAAGCTACCTAACAGCTACCTAGTCTCATTAAGAATATGCTAATTAGCACCAAGGAATAAATAGACTGGCAAAGCAAATCAAACTAATAATATTTAACTTTACCCAAGAGCTAGTTTCACTAAGGTGTGCACCTTCGACTAGCACCTTAGATGGTGCACTAAACAGCTGTGCGCTATTAGACGCAAGCTTTTAAAAAAAGCTTGGCGCCTGATATGAAGAAGGAGTGGAGCAAGCTCCCACATCCACTGCCCTGCCCAGAAGCACATATATCATATGTATAGTAAATTATGGCAGATAAAGACCTGAATGGTCCCATCCAGACTGCCTAATATTTACACATATTATAAATTCATAATTATTTTAATTGTCTTTTTTCTTAGTTATTTTTGGGCCATTAACCGTAAAGGCCACTCAGTATTGTCCTTAGGATCCAGCTACTGGAGTTGCCGTCAAAACTCACTCCAACCAATCTAATCCAACTGTTTGTTTGCCAGATACAGGCCATGGAGTATACCCAGCACCATCCTCATGTTCCAAATTACTGTAGTTCCCGTTGAAGCCCTCCCCAGCCCATTCTAAACTAAGTAGCCATATACGGAACACAGACTAAGCAAGTTTGTCCTGTACTGGTCATAGTCTATCAATTTATACCATTCATTTTATAATTATAGATCCTCTGTGTTCATCCCATGCTTTTTTGAATTCCATAACCGTTTTCCTTTACATAACTTCCCTATGGAGGGCATTCCAGGCATTCACCACCCTCTCCATGAAAAAGGATTTCCTAACATTACTCCTAAATCTATTATCGTGCAACCTCAATTTATGTCCTCTATTTTTACCATTTTCCATTCTCTAGATCATATTTGGTCCTATATTAATACCTTTCAAGTATTTAAGGGCCTGTTTTACAAAGCCACACTAGCGGCTGCAGCGCGGTAACGGCCCTGAAGCTCATAGAGATTTAAAGGGCTTTGGGGCTATTGCTGCGCAGCTTTGTAAAACAGGCCCTAAATGTCTGTATCATACCCCCTGAGTCTCTCTTCTCCTTAAGAGTGTACAGTACATATTCAGCCTTCCATTTTTGTTGCCTTCCTCTGGACCACTTCAAGTCTTCTTATATTTCTTGCCAGATAGGTTCTCCAAAACTGAACACAATACTCCAAAAGTGTACATCCTTTCTTCTGCTGGTTACACCTCTCTCTACACACCCCACCATCCTTCTGGCTACAGCCACAGCCTTATCACACTGTTTTGTCACCTTCAGATCCTCAGACCCTTTCACCCCAAGACCCATCTCCCCTTCCATGTATAACAGTCTCTCACCTCCCAGCAAATACGGATCCCTCGGATTCCTACTCCCCAAATTCATCACACTGCACTTTGCATTAAACTTTAGTTGCTAGACGTCACATCATTCTTCTAACTTTTCCAGATCCTTTTTAATGTTTTCCACTCCCTCTGGGATGTCAACTCTGTTACAAATCTTGGTATCTTCTGCAAAAAGGCAAACATTACCTTCTAAACCTTTGACAATGTCACTCAGAAACATAATGAATAGAATCATTCTTAGCACTGATCCTTGAAGCACTCTACTACTCACTTTTCCTTCTTCCAAGCAAATTCCATTAATCACCACTTTGAGTCCTAACTAGAGAGTTGTGCGGGGACAGAAATCCCACCCGTCCCCGCCAAAGTCCCACCCGTCCCTGTGAGGAATCCCACCCGTCCCCGCAAGGAATCCCTCCATCGCCACCCGTCCCCATGAGGAATCCCCTCCGTCCCCACCCGTCCCCGAGAGGAATCCCCTCCGTCCCCACCCGTCCCTATAAACTACAGAAATAGTTATTTCATTTAATTATGCTACTGAATTAAAGGCTCTGGTAGAAACCCATTTACAAATAAGCAAAAAGACTTTATTTATTTGGAAATATTAATTGGGAAGAATACATACTTTGTAAACGGGTTTCTACCAGAGCCTCTAATGTTTATAAATTTTTATCAACACAACTAATATACTACTTTATCCTAAAGCAAAAAAAAAAAAAAAAGAAATATAATTTTTTTCCTACCTTTGTTGCCTGGTTTCTGCTTTCCTCATGTTCTCATTCAATTCCTTCCATCCACTGTCTCTCTTCTCTCTGCGTCTTCCATTTGCTCTGTTACCCTTTCTCCCCCCTTCCAAATTGGTCTGGCACCCATCTTCTTTCCTCCGCTCCCCCCATAGTCTGGCATCTCTGTCTTCTTCCCTGCCAGCGTCTTCTCCCCACTCTCTCTTCCCCATTTCCTTTCAGCGTCCTTCTCCCCCCCATCTTCCCCATGTCCTGTCAGCGTCCTTCTCCCCCCTCTGTCTTCCCCATGTGCTTTTAGTGTCCTTCTTCCCCCTCTGTCTTCCCCATGTCCTTTCAGCGTCCTTCCCCCCGTCTTCCCCATGTACTTTCAGCGTCCTTCTCCACCCCTTTGTCTTCCCCAGTGCTTTCAGCGTCCTTCTCCCCCCTCAGTTTTACCTTAAGCGCCTTTTCCTCTCCACTCCACCTTTCCTTCCTTTCTCCCTCCCTGCCCCTTACCTTTGTGGCGCTTACCCGTCCGACTGACAACAGAACAGGCCCGGTCCAACAAACCTCCCTACCCTGTAGCCGTGAATCTAAATTACCTTCTTACAGCAGCTGGAGTATTGAAGCTGCTGTAAGAAAGTAATTTAAATTTGCGGCTACAGGGCAGGGAGGTTTGACGGACCGGGCCTGTTGTCGGTCGGTCGGAGGACCTGGCTGGCTGTGCTACACCAGGGGCGGACCGCATCCCACCTTGTACCACTGCCTTTTCCCTGCCTGCCCTGCCGCAGCACACAGCCGAACGGAAGTCTTCCTGATGTCAGCGCTGACGTCGGAGGGAGGGAGGGCTTTGCTTAAGCTCTCCCTCCGACGTCAGCGCTGACATCAGGAAGACTTCCGTTCGGCTGTGTGCGGCAGGGCAGGTAGGGAGACGAGCCTCGTGACTGAATACATCCAGCCCCGCAGGAATCCCGCGACCCTCGGAGGCATCCCCACGGGATCCCCTCAACCCTAGGGGGCATCCCCACGGGATCCCCGTGACCCGAAGGGGGAACCCGCGGGATCCCCGCGGGATTCCCGTCGTCCCCGTTCTCATGCAGCTCTCTAGTCCTAACTTCAGTCTGTCAAGTTTATTCAAGAGCCTCTTATGAAGAACCGTGTCAAAGGCTTTGCTGAAATCTAAGTAGTACATCCTCGATCCAATTCTCTGGTCGCCCAGTCAAAGAATTCAATCAGATTTGTTTGGCACAATTTACCTTTAGTAAAACCATGTTGCCTCAGATCTTGAAACCCATTAGATTCTAGGAAATTCACTTTCCTTTCCTTCAGCAACTCTTCCATTATCTTTCCAATAACCGAAGTGAGGCTTATAGGCCTGCAGTTTCATGCTTCCTTTCTGTGATTACTTTTGTAAAGAGGAACCACATCTGCTCTTCTCCAATCCCATGGAACCTCTCCCGTCTTCAAGGATTTATTAAACAAATCTTTAAGATGATCTGCCAGAATCCCTAAGTATCCTGGAATGGATTCCATCCAGTCACATGGCTTTGTCTACTTTCAAGTTTTCAAGTTTTTATAAACATTTTCTTCTATATATGGCATGGTATCCACTCCTTTCTCACATTGTGGTCCTTTTCCTGGATTTTGTTCCATGAACACAGAACTATTTGCTTAGCACATTTTGCTCCTTTCTCAATCGAGGTCCTTTTCCTGGATTTTCTTCCATGAACACAGAACTATTTGTTTAGCACATTTTGGTTTTTTCTCATCACTCTCCACATAGCAGTTCATAACTTCTTTCAGTCTCACAATTCCATTTTTTGTCTTCCTCCTTTCACTAATATATTTGAAAAAAAAAAATTGTCCCCCTTTTTTACATGAAACTATATTGGCTATCCATAACTGCAAGGAATCAAGTTTAAATTAGGCATCATTGCCTTTAAGATCCTGACAGGCAATGCCCCTGACTATCCATCAGAGTCGGCCATCCTATTCTAGGGTACCTCCAACAGATATTCCACCACAAATCTTTTCCACATAAAATTCCCAGCATACAACAATATCAAGTCTACCAGGAAAATTACCTAATCCATCCAATATCACTTAGCAAAATGCTGGAACCAACTACCATTTACACTATGATCTTTTAAAAGAATTTCTGTATCCAGAGAAGGAGCCAACCCTGAATTAACTGAAATTGTAATTGTAAAAGTCCATTTCCAATCTGTCTAATGTAATTCCTGGGACATAACGATGAGCCAATGATGACCTATTTGAACTTGTAACTATGAACCAACTGTATTAATAACTTTACTGCTCTACCTGTACTAGCAACTCTGTTGAATGTTCAAGTCAAAATGTCCATTGTAATTTCCTGGGTAACTGACCCAACCTCTTGTAATGTACTCTGACCTTGAACTGAATATGTAAAGGCAGAATACAAAACCTGATTAACATAACATTTGCTCTTCCACTTGCTTTTTTACCAGACGTAGCTCTCTCTTGGCTTCTTTCAGTTCCATCCAGTATTCTTCTTTTTTTAATATTTCACAAATGCCAACTTTTTTGCCTTTATTTTCTCCGCCACTAGCTTGGAGAATCACATTGGTTTCCTTTTTCTCTAGTTTATATTTATTTTCCTCACATAAAGGTTGGTAGCCATTTCTATTGTTGTTTTCAGCTTGGACCATTGATTTTCCACTTCTCTTATGTCCTCCCATCCTATCAGCTTTTTCTTCAGATACTTCCCCATTTTACTAAGTCCACATGTCTGAAATCCAGGACTTGGGAGTTTTGTGTGGCTGCCCTCTACTTTAGCTGTATATCAAACCAAGATATTTGATGATCGTAATTTCCCAGGTAGGTATCCACTTGGACATTTGAGACACTTTCCCCATTTGTGAGCACCAGATCCGGTATTGCTTTTTCCCTCATGGGTTCCATTTGTCTGAGCAGAGCCCCTTGAAAGGCATCCATAATCTCTCTACTTCTTTCTCATTCCATAGATGGAACTTTCCAGTCTGCATTCAGCAGGTTGAAATCACCCAGAAACAGCACCTCTCCTTTCTTTTCCAACTTTTGGATATCTACAACCAGAGCATTAACAATTTGCTGCGATTGGGTCAGAGATCTATAGACAACACCCATGAAGACAGAAGTTTCATCTTTGCCTTTCAAATTGATCCATATCACTTCTTCCTTTCCCCAGGCACTCTGCATTTTAATCACTTGGATGTTGGTTTTTATATAGATAACTTCTTTTCCACCTTTTCGACCATCTCTGTCCTTCCTAAAAAGATTATAGGCTGGTATGTTTGCATCTCAGTTACTGAACCATGTCTCTGTGATAGCAACAATATCAAATTCTGGTTTCATCTCTCCCTTCTCTGCAGCACAGAAACTCAGTGCTCTCTTCCCCCTTTACCAAATGGTTTTAGCCTGGTAAGATTCACAAGTGGAGGAAAGGAAAATGACTATGCATCAGGCCAAAACCTTCTCCTCTGTTGCTTTGGCACTGATTGCAAAATTTGAACTACAAAGGTCAAATTTAAAATTCAGCACCAAGCGAAAGTAAACTGCCGCCTGACACACAGCCACTCTCCTTTCCTTCTGCTTATGATAAGCAGTGGGCCTGGGCCTAGATAGGAGGGGGCAAATGCAATATAAGTAGTATTTTTACATGCACATGCATTGCACATATGTGGTGGGAGGAGGGAACAGTGCAAAAAGGAGAGAGAGCTTGCTGCTGACCCTAACTGCAGCTCCAGTTGAGCTGCTCACTGCTATGGGTTTGTACAGGCAAAACCTAGGCAGCAGGTCCAGTTTTTTAGTCACCATGATGACCTGGTGATGAGAGTTTCAATAAAGCCCTTAATTACTCCTTTGTGATAACATAATGTTGTCTATATGCTCTGTTCAAGAGCATGCATTCAAGTATGAACTGACCAACAATTAAAAATACTTTTCTAAAAAAATGGTCCTTTACATTTATCCTCCCTGCCCACCTTTTTTTTTTTTAATCCCCTAACCAATAAATCACGTGCTACATAAAGAGATTCTAGATTTTTTGCAAAGACCAACAAGTATTCTGGTATTTGGTTTGGGCATTACTATAACACCATCCATACCTGTTATTTCTTGTATCGCAAGTCCAGCTTTTTTAACTGAACGATGTTCTGCTTCTACAATACAATACAGCTTGTTAAAACCATTTGAGGCACTATAAAGACTCTTGATCAAACAATTTTGGCAATTTTTAATTCAAATACACAATGAAGTCAGACATGAGATTTAAGTCTTTTGATAGCATGCTCAAATGAATATATTAAGTTACATGTATTCATACATATATAATGTATTTAATGCCAGCATTTATGGTATATTCTGCCCAACTACAAGTCTAAGCCTATAACAAAACACATCCAATATAATGTATTATTCATATGTCAATACACACACAAAAATATAGTTTAACAAATTACTGAAATGTGTGTTTTTTAAATATACAATACACACACACATATTATATATACAAATACATACATGTATCAGCAAAAAGGTAGATGGGAAGACAAGGCAGAAGGAAAAACGAACTAAACTAAACTAAACCTTAGGTTTGTATACCGCATTCTCTCCACAATTGTAGAGCTCGGCATGGTTTACAGGAGCTGGGATAGAAAAGGAACTCCAATGAAGGGTTATAGGCCTTAGTATAAAGAATGTTCAGAGGGAGGAAGTATTACATTTTTGGGAATAGCCAAGTTTTCAGATGTTTACGGAAAAATTGGAGGGAGCTCAGATTCCGAAGTGGGGAGGTAAGGTTGTTCCAGAGCTCAGTGATTCTAAAGGGGAGGGAGGTCCCTAGTTTTCCAGCATGGGAAATGCTTTTTAATGAGGGGAAGGATAGTTTTAATTTTTGGGTGGATCTGGTGGTATTAGGATTTGAGGAATTCCAAGAAAGTGGAATAAAGGGAGGAAGGATGCTGTGTAGAATCTTGAAAGTTAGGTAGGTGCATTTAAAGTGAACCCTGGAGATTACTGGAAGCCAGTGAAGCTTGGACAGGAGCGGTGAGACCTAGTCAAATTTACTTTTTGCGAAGGTATGCTTAGCCGCAGCATTCTGAATCCGCTGAAGTCTTTGAAGGCTTTTCTTTGTTAGGCTTAAGTAGATAGAGTTGCAATAGTCCAGTCTGGAAAGGATGATGGATTGAACAAGGACGGCAAAGTGTTTTTGATGGAAGCAGGATCTCACTTTCCTCAGAATGTGAAGGATGAAAAAGCATTTTTTTTTACCAAGGAATTGAGGTGGTTGTTGAAGGACAGTGTAGAATCAATGATGATGCCCAGAACTTTGCTGGAGAACTCAAGCTGCAGTGTGGAGCTGGAGGCCAGTGGGATGAAGGTGGGTAGTTGGTCTAATTTTGGGCCAAGCCAAAGTAGTTTTGTTTTGGACTCATTCAGTTTCATTTGTACGGTGAGGGCCCAGGATTGGAGGTTCGTTATACATGAGGATATGTTCTCGGGAAGGTTAGTGAGGTTCGAGTCGGTCTCAAGGAGGACAAGGATGTCATCAGCGTAAGTGTAAAGTGTTTCTAGGGGGGACAGATGGAGGAGTTTCAGGGAGGACATATAAATGTTGAAAAGAATAGGAGATGGAGGTGAGCCCTGCAGGACTCCACATATCTGTTTCCAGGGAGAGGATGAGGTGCCATTCATGTTGACAGTGTAAGAGCGGGAGCGTAAGAATTTCGAGAACCAGTCTAGGACTGTGGAGTTAATGCCAATCTCGGAGAGTTGGTAAACTAGAATATCATGATGAACAACGTCAAAAGCTGCAGAAAGGTCGAATTGTAGAAGAACAGCAAACTTATTATGAGAATGAAGTTGTTGAACCTTTGAGATTAAAGAGGTTAATAGGGATTCGGTGCTGAATTTGGGTCGAAAGCCCTATTGGTAAGTCAGGAGAATAGAGATGGTGAGAGAGAAAAGTTAACTAGAAAGCTATGTACACAAATGTTTGCAGTCTATGTAACAAAGTCCATGATTTGATGTTGCAGGCAGACTTGGATATTGTTCCTATCACAGAGAAATGGTCTGATGACTCTCATGAATGGAATACAAACATGCAAAGATGGAGCTGGTCGGAAAAGTAGAGGATAGCTTTATATATGAAAAATAACATTAAAGCAGCTGAGTACCTGATTGTAAAACCGCTTAGATAACCTTGATAGGCGGTATATAAAAACCTAATAAACTTGAACAAAAAAAACTTGAAGATGTGGGGATCCTGGGGAGAGGGAAAAGCAATATGGATTGTCTTAGAAAGAAAAGATGGAACAGCCATCGATGTGGGTGTTGTCTACAGACCTCAGACACACACAAAGAAATTAGACAAAGATCTGGTCCTAGATATACAAAAGATGGGGATGAAGGGGGAGATGCTATTGATTGGGGATTTCAGTCTGCCGCATTGTAAAGTCCTGTCTGCAGAATTGGGAGAAAGTAGAAAGATTGTAGATGCTTTTCAAAATGCACTGCTGAAACAAATGGTGATGGAACTCACAAGGGGAGGGGTGTGTGGCGCAGTGGTTACAGCTATAGCCTCAGCACCCTGAGGCTGTGGGTTCAAACCCCCGCTGCTCCTTGTGACCCTGGGCAAGTCACTTAATCCCCCCATTTCCCCAGGTACATTAGGTAGATTGTGAGCCTGCTGGGACAGACAGGGAAAAATGCTTGAGTACCTGAATAAATTAATGTAAACCGTTCTGAGCTCCCTTGGAAAAACGGTATAGAAAAATAAATAAAAATAAATAAAAATAAATAAAAATAAATGTATCTTGTGCTCACAAATGCAGATGATGTATCCAATGTCAGAATACTGATCATCACATTGTATGGATTGATGTAAGGGCTAAAGCGGAATATGACTACACAAAACTAAAAATGCTGATTTTATTAAAACTGGAGAAGTCACCAAAAAAAGAGCTGAAGGGTAGAGAATGAAACGGGGACACTTAAGCGTTCAAGGCTTGTGCAGATGAGGACAGAGCTTGCAGGCATGGGGTAGGGACAGGGACAGAACTTGTGGGGATGGAGATAGATCCTGCGGGGACAGGGACAAATTTGTCCCCATGTCATTCTCTACTGAAGGGTTAAGAGGACATTGGAGCAAACTGAAGGGAGCTATAAAATCAGCAACCGAGCTTCAAACAGGGAAGGTTAGCCTGAACAAGAGAAAATGAAAACCGATATGGTTCACCAAAAAGGTTACTGTCAAAATAAAAGCAAAGGATGTAGCCCTCATGAAATATAAAAGTACCCAAGACGAGAAACACAGAAGAGATTAGCAGATAAAACTGAAAGATGTGAAGAGCGAAATATGGTCGGTGAAGGCTCTGGAGGAAGACTAAATGGCTACAAACAAAGAAGGGTGATAAGACTTTTTTTCAGGTATATTAGTAAAAGGAGAAAGGCTAGAAAATGAATTGTGAGATTGAAAGATATTATGAACCACTACGTGGACAGTGATAATGAAAAAGTAGAGGTGCTTAACAAATACTTCTGTTTTTACCAAGGAAAATCTGAAATTGAAGTTGATATTACACCATTTACGAAAGAAAGCGTTTATGAAAAACTTTAAAAACTGAAAGTGGACAGAGCCATGGGGCCAGATGAGATCCTTCCCAGAATTTTGAGAGAACTCAGAGGGGTTCTGGTAGTTTCTCTTACAGATTTATATAATAAATCCTTGGAGATGGGGAATGTTTCACTGAATTGGAGAAGAGTAGATGTGGGTTCCTCTTCACAAGAGCAGAGAAGAGGTGGGAAATTATAGGCTGTTTAGTGGTTGGAAAGGTAATGGAGGTGGTTGGAAAGGTAATGGAGTACAGTACTCCCCCAATATTCACGGGGGTTCCGTTCCAGGAACCCCCGTGAATCTTGAAAAACCGTGAATACGGTTTTTTGTGGGACAGATTGGAGAGGGCAGCGGGAGAGGCAGGAGAGAGCAGCATGTCAAAGCAGCTCCTGATTGGTAAGACCCAACTTTACTGCAGGACGAGGTGGTCGGAGCATACAGCTAGTGATTTCTTTCACTCGCCGGCGCTCCAGCTGCTCTCTCCTGCCTCTCCAGCTGCCCTCTCCTGGTTGGTGGTTCACGGTCGGAAATACCGTGAATGACCGGGACCGCCAACCGCGAATGACCGGGGGAACGCTGTACTGGAAAGGTGGTTGGAAAAAAAAATTTCCTGCAGAGTCCACTAACCAATAACAATGCTAGACCTTTTTATGATAAATTTCAAATTTTAAATTTTATTTTATTCCTTACTATTTATGAGCATTCTAGTCTTCTGACTATTTGTAAACTGAGTCGAACTCTGACGAGAGATGACCCGGTATATAAACCAAAGATTAGAATAGATTAGATAGTGAGTTTCCTGGAATCCAATGCGTTACAAAATTCAAGGCAATAAGTCTTCACCAAAGGAAAATCATGCCAAACAAATCTCATCGAGTTCTTTGACTGGGTGACCAAAGAATTGGATAGTGGACATGCACTGGATGTAGTCTACTTGGATTTCAGTAAAGGCAGCTCACAAATAAACTCAGTGGGTTAAAGTTAGAACATAAAGCAGTGAACTGGATCGAGAATTGATTGATGGACAGACTGCAGAGTGTGGTAGTTAATAAGAGTTTTCTCAGATGACAGATATGTAAGTAGTGGAGTGCCTCAAAAATCTATAATGGGACCGATTCTATTGAACATATTTATGAGAAACATTGCTGAACAGTTGGAAGGAAAAGTTTGCCTTTCTTTGATTGACACCAAGATTTGCAACAGAATGGACTCCCCTGGTGGGTGTGGACAATATGAGAAGGGATCTACAAAAATTAGAAGAATGGTCTGTTTAGCAGTTAAGATTTAATGCGAAAAAGTACAAACTGATCCACTTGGGGTACAGAAATTCAAGAGAGCAGTATATGCTAGGGGGTGGAAGAGTGACATGCACGATCAAGAGGCAGATCTTGGGGTGATGTCTGAAGATCTCAAGGTGGCGACACAATGTGAGCAGGCAATGGCTGTTGCCCAAAGAATGCTAGGCTGCATAGAGAGAGAGGCGTAGTCAGCAGAAAAAAGGAGGTGTTGATGTCCCTGTACAAGTCATTGGTGAGGGCCCAATAGGAGTACTGGGTCCAGTTTTGGAGACTATATCTCTACAAGGATGTAAAAAGACTTGAGACGGTTTAGAGGAAGGAGACAAAAATGGTTGGATTTTGGTAATATTATAGTGAAAGAAATGGCAGGTTTTAGCGATATGTTGTAGGTGGCGAAGGACAGAGAGGAGTCAAAGATGACCCCAAGACTGCAAGCTTAGCAGACAAGACAGGGAGGATGAGAGTATTGTCCAGAGACAGAGAGAGAATGGAGGAAGGGGGAGGTATCTTACACTGCTGCCTGTCCCAAGTCCCCTAGACAAATCTGCAACACCATATATAACTTCAGTCAATATTATTCACTTCCAGAAATAAATAATGAAGTCATCCAAGTCTATCTGGCTAATTATTGTAATGGACCTATTCTTTAAAAATGTATCCAAATCTTTTTTGAAATCAGATATATTACTAGCCTTAACCACAGCAATAAACTCTATAACTTGTGTGTTGATTGAAAAACACTTTCTTAAATTAGTTTTTAGTTTGCTATTGCTTTGTTTCAAGGAATGTCCCTCAGTCCTAGTAATATTTAGCAGAATAAGAATGGGTTTCATATGAAGTTGTTCCACATTGCACACACTTTTATAAAATTAATTCATACTCCTCCTTTGTCGCCTTCTCCAGCCCTCACCTGTTTAGTTTTTCTTCAAATTACTTAGTTTTTTTTCAAATTATGAAGGCACAAATACAGATAAAAGCAACACCCAAATAAACAACCTTAAAATGAGAAAAAATATATTGAATGAACCATGTATCTAAATAAAGGGACAACACAGATCAATGTAGAAAAATAAACAAATCAACTGGATGGGTTGAAAAATAAACCAATCAATATGTTCGGAGTTGGATAAAAAGTCAATATATCATATATTGACTTTTTATCCAACTCCGAACATATAAAAATTGCAAATAACCAATTCAAAGCAAGCAACCAGGACCACAATGAACATGAGAACATAATGAAGGGAACCCAATTCAAACCCCTTTTATAGGACGCTACAGATTACAAACAGCAGGTCTGAAATTCATATTTAAATCTTTCAGAACACTGGGTCAAATACCACAGATCCTGGTAATTTGCTGATTTTCTAGCTGATCAGCTTTTTCTAACAGTAGCTTAAGTTTCACAGTTATTTGCTTTAGTTCTTCTAAATTATAATCTTTTAAGATTCTCCTCTAATTTACTCTTCAGCAAAGACTGAGACAAAGAAGTAAATTGTTTTTTTCTTCTCTGCTATGATAATCTTCTCCTTAGCCACTTCTTTTAAAGCCCTCTTTTTGAAAACTGACCTGCAGACAAGTTTACCAGCCTAATCTAGCTTTCCTTCTGGTAAAAGTATCTGAACTACTGAAGATTTTTTTTTTTAATTTCCATTTCCCAGTTTCTAAAGCCCCCCCCCCCCCCCGGAGGAAGAGATAGCTATGTGATAACAATGTTAGGGGGGCCAGGCCCCACCAGCACTAGAGAACCCAGCTGGATCCATGGTGAAGGAGAGAACCACTGATGAAGTGACTAGGCCTTACCAGCTTTACACAGGCTAGCTCAGTGGTCTCATACTCAAACCTTTAGTGGGGCCACATTTTGGATTTGTAGGTACTTGGAGGGCCGCAGAAAAAAAATAGTTAATGTCTTATTGAAGAAATGACAACTTTGCATGAGGTAAAACTCTTTATAGCAAGCCTTAGAATGCATGGCCTGACAGTTGACAGATTGTGGATGACCACGAAAACTATGCACGGCAGAACAATTTGAGAACTATAGGAGTTCCTGAGTCTGTCAAGGAGGGAGAACTGCGAGCTTGGATGGATGGCTGACTGCCTGAGGCGCTGCAAGTGGGTGCAGGGCCATCGGATTTCAAACTGGAGAGAGCACATTGTCTTGGGCAACAAAAGAAGCCTGATTCGAGGCCGCACCCGGTCATCATGTGGTTCCTTAATTATGTGGACAAAGAGTTTATTCTGCGCAAGTACCAGGACTGCAAGAAGCTTACCTATGAGAATCATCAGGTACTTTTAGTCCAGGATTTATCAGCTGAGGTGGCAGCAAGAAGGAGGGTGATGGCCTCACATTACACCGCACTTTATCGGTGGGGGATTCGGGCCACCTTGTTATATCTGGCCCGGGTGCGCCTGGCTTACCAGGGGAAAATCCTCTTTTATGAGAAGCCTCAGGAAGTGGAGGCTTTTCTGCATAATCTGCATCCCACTGCTGCAGGAGGCTCCTGAATACTGTTTTTATCCTTCTGACTTAACCACTTTTAGGTGTTGTTGAAGGATTGCTCCTTCTCTCTAGCTGAGGGCCCTGATGTGGCTTTGGGACCTGCTACATACCGCTGGGGCAGTGAAGAGCTGGCTATTTGGTTTTGCCTGAGCGGCTATTGATTATTGTGATCTGTAGTTCATCCTGCTCCTTATTATTTGCACTCTCTGTCTTCTCAGTTTTTTTACTCTAGCGTGCAGTTTTTTTCTTTCAGATGCTCTGCATTATCCCTGAAGGCGCAGAACATAGCTGCCTTGTACCAGTGGCTAACATTGCAAGTCTTATCTGCCCATTTCTGAGTAACAGGGATCTATTTTAGTTTTTGATTCCATTTGTGAATTGGAGTGGGCTGCTATACTGGCCAAATGGCTTAACGCATACTTGCCTCAGTTAATAGACGAAGACCAGGTGGGGTTCGTACCGGGCCGCTATACATCTAGAAATATCTATAAGACTATGCTGGCAATGCGTGCGGCTAAGGGGACTAACACGAAGGCCGTCCTGGCTAGCCAAACCTCCAAATGGTACAAATTCATACAATCTAAATGCTATCTGGCTCCTTTAGACTCCATAGCTAAATGGAATTCTACGTTACAACTCACTTTTACTGATGATACTTGGCTTGATATACGGCTCCGCACTTTCAAGTCTCTGCGATCTGCTGCTTTATTGCAAGCGGCTTTCTTTTTGTACCACAGAGCTACTTGGACTCCCAATAGATCTGCCAAGATTTCTAGATCTAATGACGCTGTTGGTCATGTAAATCACCTGATGGCTCTCTCCGACATATGTTTTTCTCCTGCCCATATGTCCATACCTCTTGGTCTGCTATTTGGTCTACAGCAGTGGTTCCCAACCCTGTCCTGGAGGACCACCAGGCCAATCGGGTTTTCAGGATAGCCCTAATGAATATGCATGGAGCACATTTGCTTATCTGTCACTTCCATTATATGCAAATTTTTCTCATGCATATTCATTAGGACTAGCCTGAAAGTCTGATTGGCCTGCTGGTCCTCCAGGACAGGGTTGGGAACCACTGGTCTACAATATCTAAAACTTTTCATATTTCTGATACTTTCACCTTTGATATTTTAATTGCTGGCTCCTTAGCTTTATCAACTCCATTACCAATTTATCATGATCGCCTGTTGATAGCCTGTTTATTGCTATTAAAATAATCCTCCAGAATTGAAAAGACTTCTCAAAGCTAGAATTTGAATCACTGCTGGCACTCTGTATGTTTACACCAGGGGTGTCAAAGTCCTTCCTCAAGGGCCGCAATCCAGTCGGGTTTTCAGGATTTCCCCAATGAATATGCATGAGATCTATTTGCATACACTGCACTCGTTGTATGCTAATAGATCTCATGCATATTCATTGGGGAAATCCTGAAAACCCGACTGGATTGCGGCCCTCGAGGAGGGACTTTGATACCCTGGTTTGACACCCCTGGTTTATACGTTAAATGTGAATGCTACATAGCAGAAAAACATAATTCCACTTCTTCCTATACCAAAACCTGGGCTCTGATACAAGAATTTTGTGACTCTGGTCTTTGATATATGTTTGATATAGTTTCATTTGCTTCTTGAATTGTTGTCTCCTGTAGTCTCATTTCTCATTTCCTGACTCTTAATTTTTCTTTTTTTTTTTTTTTTTTTTTTTTTTTTTAATGGCTGGTTTAGCATTCATGTCTATATATCTATTTAGGCACTATATGTTTATCTTCTGTATTAGACTATTATGCATTGTATTTGATTTACTTTCTCATACTTGGCTTGCGCTTACTTTCATGCTTCTTGTTTTGAAGCATTGCTTTTGTATATCATATTTGTTATATTTCTTGAAAATGCAATAAAAGTTGTTGAACTGGAAAAAAAAAAAAGATATAGAGAAAGCTTTTGATAGTGCACTCTGGCCACATCTCTTTTGGACCTTAGTGAGATTTGGTATAGAAGGACGCTTTGTGGACTGGGTGCGGGCACTATATTACGAGCCACAAGCCCAACTTATCGTTAATGGAAAGTTAACCCAACCCGTCACCTTAAACCGGGGAATGAGGCAGGGGTGCCCCCTTTCCCCCTTATTGTTTGTCCTGGTGGTGGAGCCATTGGCGGCACAAATATGACAAGACCCGGGGCTGGAGGGGATCACGGTGGCGTCCCAGGAGCTGCGCTTGAGCTTATTTGCTGACGATATGCTACTCTATATCAACCAAGCGCCTACTAATTTGCCTAAGTTTTTGCATTGGGTAAAGGTATTTGGAGCTTTTTCAGGACTGCGGTGAATTGTAGTAAATCGGATGTACTGATTCTGGAGGGAAGGACCCAGGAACCATGGCGTGCTAATTTACCTTGGGGATTTACCTACATACCTCCGAAGCAGAGATGTACTGGCTGAATATAAAACGGGCTCTCAGATCAGTGAAGGATCTGAGTTTGAAATGGATGGCGCTTCCACTGTCTCTTTTGGGAAGAGTGGCCCTTTTTAAAATGATGCTGCTGCCAAAATTCTATATCCAGTCCAGGTACTGCCTTTGTGGATTAAGCGAACGAATGAGTTGGAATTCATATCTATAGTGCGGTGATTTCTCTGGCACAATAAGATGGCTCGTATAGCCTATTCTAAACTTATTCTTTCCAGGGAGAGGGGAGGGCTTAATGTGCCTGATCTTAGACTTTACAGTGTGGCTGCCCAGCTGCGTGGCATTCATGAACTGTTTTGTGGTGAGCAAAAATTTTTTCCTCTTGTCCTAATTCAGGCATGGTGCAAATCATACATTTTTATCAACCTTTGGCCTCCACCCTGAATGTAAACCCTACTTTGCATTCCTTCACCCGTTCCGGGCTGAGTGGGCGTGGTGGCGCAAGTCACAAGGGAAATCAGCTTGTGGTTCACTGTTGGGATATGTGGGTAACATAGACTTTTTGCCGGACATTGGGTTTTTCTTGTTTACTCTCTGGACTGCTTGTGGTGGTGGTAGTTTGAGTAGTTTGCTGGCTGTGGGGGGAGGGGGGTCAGTTTTCCTCGTTTGAACAACTTAGGAATTGTTGGGATTTGCCTGCATCTCATTTCCGGGCATATCTGCAGGCTCGGCATTACTACACCCAGCTTCGTGCCCAGTGGGGAGACCAGGCTGACAACACTAAAGTGGATACTTACCTCTCCACTTTACCTTCGATGATGAATACTCTCTCTTGGTGGCATAAAGTTTTGAAGGATGCATTGGATACTTTGGGAATCACCAAACTAGCATTACAATGGGAGGAGGACCTTACTCAGGAACTCAATAGTGCCCACTTTCAGGACTTGTTTAGGGTGGTGGGTGGGGGGCCTTCCTAAAGGCCACAAATTTTCAGGAAATTCACTTTAAACTTCTCCATAGGGTCTATTTGACCCGCTCTCGGGGTTTCCAACTAGGGCTTTGGGTGGATCTGTTCTGCCTCAAGTGCAAAATCCATGTTGGTACTTATGCACATACTTTTTTGGAGTGCCCTAAACTGACCCTTTGGGTTGCAGTACTCCCTCGGTGGGAGGGATTGCTCCATTTATCTGTTTCTTGGGATTATGTGACTCTGCTTTTGGGTGATTAGCTGTCTCTTCAGGCCACTGCAGTACCTGCGCCTGACCGTAAATTTCTCACTATTGCTTTCCTCTTGGTAAACTGCTTGATCTTGCAACATTGGATAGAGGAGTTGGAGCTAGAGAGTTGCGCGGGGACAGAAATCCCACCCGTCCCTACCCGTCCCCGCCAAAGTCCCACCCGTCCCCACCCGTCCCCGTGAGGAATCCCACCCGTCCCCACCCGTCCCCGCGAGGAATCCCATCCGTCCCCACCCGTCCCCGCAAGGAATCCCCTCCGTCCCCGCCCGTCCATATAAACTTCAGAAATAGTTATTTCATTTAATTATGCTACTGAATTAAAGGCTCTGGTAGAAACCATTTACAAATAAGCAAAAAGACTTTATTAATTTAAAGTCAGCATTCTATTGATCAAGTCCGTTGGAGAGTTATTGATAAGGTGGAGATGGGGAGGGAGGTGGGTAACTATGATGAATTGTTGAACTATAAAGAACAGAGATGGATATATTCCTTAAACACAGTGACTCCTCTTGGTTTGAATGCAGAATTGGAGTGGGGTTCCTTGATCTAACCTACTGGGTGGGAGGCTCCTTTAATATACAATACAGAATGTACTATTCCAGTATAAGTGTTACTATCCCTTTAAATCCGGCAGGCCGACTCGTGACGCTGTTGCCACGTAATCACGGGTGTACAGTGTACTCGGGCTCGGCATTATTTAACTGCTGTCAAGAACGCCGCCGCCATCTCTATAGGTAGAGTGGTCGGGTTGCTGGCGATTGAATATCTGGTAAAAAACGAACTGCTGTTTTCGTGTCTCTTTTATATATACTTGGGGCACTTAGAGGGCTATAATAACGTATACTATTTAATATATACTTTTGTTGTTCTCCAGGGGAAGTTCCTTGATAAAGCTAATAGCGAAATATGTCGGTATGACAATCCCTGGGCCAGAGACCACAAGTTAAAGAGCTAAGTATTGCTTTTTGAAAAATAGAATTAATTACATTAATATAAAAACTTTAACAAAAGTAAAAAATGACATACAAAAATGATACAATTAAGCTAAGATAGGACCCGATGAAGATTTGACACGTAAAGCTTAGGGCAATGAGATTGAATTGAGCCCTAAGTGGTGCCGCTGAGGATCCTTAAGAACGTTATATGAATATGTATGCATGAGGGTATACCAAGGTAGTAGAAGGTTTGCTATCTTTATAAATTTTTATCAACACAACTAATATACTACTTTATCCTGAAGCAAAATAAAAAAAAAGAAATATAATTCTTTTCCTACCTTTGTTGCCTGGTTTCTGCTTTCCTCATGTTCTCATTCAATTCCTTCCATCCACTGTCTCTCTTCCTTCTGCATCTTCCATTTGCTCTGTTACTGTGCCTCTCCCTTTCTTCCCCCTTCCAAATTGGTCTGGCACCCATCTTCTTCTCTCCGCTCCCCCCATAGTCTGGCATCTGTCTTCTTCCCTGCCAGCGTCTTCTCCCTACTCTCTCTTCCCCATTTCCTTTCAGCGTCCTTCTCCCCCCATCTTCCCCATGTCCTGTCAGCGTCCTTCTCCCCCCTCTGTCTTCCACATGTGCTTTCAGTGTCCTTCTCCCCCCTCTGCTTCCCCATGTCCTTTCAGCGTCCTTCTCCCTCTCTGTCTTCCCCATGGCCTTTCAGTGTCCTTCTCCACCCCCCCCATCTTCCCCATGTCCTTTCAGCGTCCTTCTCCACCCCTTTGTCTTCCCCATGTGCTTTCAGCATCCTTCTCCCCCTCTGTCTTCCACAAGTGCTTTCAGAGTCCTTTCCCCCCCCGCCCTTCCCATGGCCTTTCAGCGTCCTTCTCCACCCCTTTATCTTCCCCATGTCCTTTCAGCGTCCTTCTCCACCCCTTTGTCTTCCCCATGTGCTTTCAGCATCCTTCTCCCCCCTCTGTCTTCCACAAGTGCTTTCAGAGTCCTTCCCCCCCCCCGCCCTTCCCATGGCCTTTCAGCGTCCTTCTCCACCCCTTTGTATTCCCCCATGTGCTTTCAGCGTCCTTCTCCCTCCTCTGTCTTCAAGTGCTTTCAGCGTCCTTCTCCCCCCCCTCCTTCTCTACCGCCCCGGGTGCAGCACAGCCAGCCAGGTCCCCTTACTTTTGTGGCACTTCCCCGACCGACTGACAACAGCCCCGGTCCGACAAACCTCCCTGCCCTTAACTGCGAATCTAAATTACCTTATTACAGCTGCTGTAAGAAGATAATTTAGATTCGCGGCAGGGAGGATTGTCGGACCGGGGCTGTTGTCGGTCAGTCGGGGAAGTGCCACAAAAGTAAGGGGACCTGGCCGGCTGTGCTGCAACCGGGGCGGGGTGTGGTGGGGCGGCCCGCCCCGTCCCTTGGTAGCCACTCGAACCGCGAGGCTACTCTCCTCCTTACCTGCACTGCCTGCAGCACAGAGCCAAACGTTAGTCTTCCCGACTCAGTCGCGCGGCTCTTCTCTCTACCTTCTCTGCTTGCAGCACAGAGCCGAACGGAAGTCTTCCCGACGTCAGCGCTGACGTCGGAGGGAGGGAGGGCTTTAAGCTTTAAGCCCTCCCTCCCCTCCGACGTCAGCGCTGACGTCGGGAAGACTTCCGTTCGGCTCTGTGCTGCAAGCAGAGAAGGTAGAGAGAAGAGCCGCGCGACTGAGTACATCCAGCCCCGCAGGAACCCCGCGACCCTCGGAGGCGTCCCCACGGGATCCCCATGACCCTAGGGGGCGTCCCCACGGGATCCCCGCGACCCTAGGGGCGTCCCCACGGGATCCCCGTGACCCAAAGGGGGAACCCGCGGGATGCCCGCGGGTCCCGCGGGATTCCCGTCGTCCCCGTTCCCGTGCAGCTCTCTAGTTGGAGCCTCCCTTTCAAGCCTGGATTCTTTCCATGAAACAAGCAGCTCGATTTGAAATTACTTTGGAAAAGTATAAATTGTCTACCCCTGAGCGAAAGCGCTATATGCACTTGTGGACTCAATGCTTGGTCTGGGTGTGAATTGCTAGCCATATGTGCGGGAATTTGAAGGGTGCCCCTACTTCCTGGGAGCTGGTGGAGGGGGGGGGCACTACATGCAACCTTTCAGGGATACATATAGGGATTTTAGGAGAGAAATGAAAACATACTTGTTCTTAAAGTACATAGGTAACTGATTCGCAGAATCTCTCTGTCAGTACTAGACCTCCAGATCTGCTAAACAATAGACACTAACTATGTCAATTCTATTCAATTTGTAACATTCTCTATAATCATTGTAAACCGCACAGAACTTCACGGTCCTGTGGTATATAAACCGTTATTATTATTATTATTATTCAGGGGGGAGTAGAGGGGGGATGGGTGCCTGTTGGGTGAGTGGTGTGCTTGGGGTGTCTGAAATGTTTTGGGGTGGGAGGGTTTTTTCTTTTGTTGGCTGCTTTGGGGGACTAATAAAAAACAATGGGAACATTCTTCTCTGGACAGAGTTATTGGCAGAGTTGGATTCACCCTTTTTTGTTGGGGGCTGCTGTGTTTACCTTTGTATATTGTTTCTGCACTAGTCAACTGTGTCTAGTTTGTTTTGGTTTCACATCACTATTTTATGTGATACTTTACCCTTGTTGGTTGCGTTGCTACACACTTTGATGATTGTGTGGAGGTGTATGTTTCCTGTTGTACCAATAAAGATACTTAAAAAAAAAAGAAATTTAATATGGAGAAATGCAAAGTGTTGCACATTGGGAAAAATAACCCAAATCATAGTTACCAAATGCTAGGATACACCTTGAGGATCAGCGTCCAAGAAAAATATTTGGGCATCACTGTATATAATACACTGAAACCTTCTGGTGGTGGCCTAGAAAGCAAACAAAATGCTACAAATTATTAGACATGTGATGGTAAACAAGACTAAGAATTTTATAATGCCTCTGTATCGCTACATGGTGCAACCTCACTTTGAGTATTGCATTCAATTCTGGTAGCCTTATCTCAAAAAAGATATAGCAGAACTAGAAAAGGTTCATAGAAGAGTGACCAAGATGATAATGGGGATGGAACTCCTCTTGTATGAGGAAACACTAAAGAGGTTAGGGCTCTTCAGCTTGGAAAAGAAATGGCTGAGGGGAGATATGACTGAAGTCTACAAAATCTTGCTTGTCCTGGATTGGTCGCTTGGAATGTTGCCACTCTTTGGGTTTTTGTCACGTACTAGTGACCTGGATTGGCCACCGCGATGACCGGCTACTGGGCAAGATGGACCATTGATCTGACCCAGTAAGACTATTCTTATGTTCTTATGTGTAGAATGGGTATAAATGGGTACAAATGGATCAACACTAAATGAAGTTACAGGGAAAAACTTTTTAAACTAATAGGAGGAAATATTTTTTCACTCAGAGAATAGTTAAGCTCTGGAACGCATTGCCAGAGGATATGGTAAGAGCAGTTAATATAGCTGGTTTTAAACAAAGTCTGGACAAGTTCCTGGAGGAAAAGTGTATAGTCTACTAATGAGACAGACATGGGGGAAGCCACTGCTTGCCCTGGATCGGTAGCATGGATTGTTGCTACTATTTAGATTTTTGCAAGGTATTTGTGACTTTGTCTAGCCGCCTTGAATACGGGATACTGGGCTAGATGGACGTTTAGTCTGACCTAGTAAAGCTATTCTTATGTTTTTAAATATTGCTGATGCTGAGGACGAAGAATATCTTTGCTGGCTGTTTGTCTTCACGGAGAAGCTAAGTACTTCCTGTTGTTTTTTGCTTGGCTGGACTTGGACGTTTTCTGGCCCCCTGGACAAGGGGCAGAGACAATCGTAGTGGATGGTAAAGTGTGTTTTTTTGATTTATGTATATCTTTTTTCACACTTAGCACTGTTGGGTGCACTTTATTGTAAAAAATACGGAGTAGAGCCCGGGGATGTTTCACAGTTAACACTCGTTTGGGTGTAAGCCATGTGACAGCCTTTTCCACTGGTTCTCTAGTGGGTGGCTGTGTTACTGAGGGCTCTCCCGTTTAATCTACTTACATCTTAAACATCATTGATAGGTTGGTGAATGTAGTTGAGCCGTCTCTGCTTTTGTCTCTCTCCCTTGTCTAGTTTCTATTCTTGGGGTTTGGGAGGTTTTTTGTTGTTGGTTTCTTATGCTCTGCCATACCCCTGGAACTTCTGCTTCAATTGCAACATTTCAGATCATCAAAAAGGCTAAACTCAGAGGGGGATCCCTCCCTAACTCAGTAATGTATAGCCCTTTCAATTGTTTTATTTTCCATTATCTTAAAAAAGTTTTCAAACCTGTGATCTAGAGGTCCAACTGATTCCTTCACAGGTTTCTTGTTTTCGGAATACTGTGTCAAGTTACTATGCTGAACAGGTTCAGAGAAAGTAGGCACAGGGTGGAGCTGCACTTAAGTACAGTTGTCCCAGATCTGAAACTTGCAAGTAGTAAGTGCTGGAGTGAGAACTGTAATCTGAGCTGACAGTGGAGCAGGTCTACTGGTCTACACCATAGCAAAGAAACTTAGAATGAACCAGAATCATAGACCTGAAACTGCAGTCAGCCAGGTGGTTGCAAGGCATTAGAAGAGAATGGAAATGGGTATCAGCTTCAAGCAGAATCTCAGAAAAAGAAATTCACACACAGCAAGACTGATAGCCTGATTACTATCAGCATCCTGCATACCAAATATCCCTTTTAACTAAGTTCCAGTCAATCTCAAGCAATCTTCTCAACTATACCCTGTATCTTTTTTTCAGGTCACAAGATGGTTTGGTAGTTAGGACTCCTGCCTTAAGCTTGCAGGCTGGCCACAATTCCAGCCTTCATTGGGGTTCCTTATCCTCCCAACTTGAAAACGTTTTTATTAGATTTTGCCTTGGTCAAGATTTTTCTCAAATTCTTTCTAGGCCTGCCTTAATGTTTTACCTTTCATTTGCCAGAGTTTATGCTCTTCCTATTTTTCCTTATTTTGGCCATTCTTTTTTACTTTACCAGCATTTTTTAATACTAAATTTAACAATGCCATGCAGCCATTTAGTCTTCCTTGGATCTTGTTCAATACTGTGGATAACATTTTATCTGGGTTTCAAAGACAGTATTTTTAAAACTCCATATAATAATAATAACAGTTTCTATACCACAGTACCGTGAAGTTCTATGTGGTTTACAAAAGATTAAAAGACGTTACAAGTTGATTGAACTTAAAGAGGTACAAGAAAGTGGTTAATAGGTCAAGAGAACCGTATTGAGGAGAAAGAGAAGTACGGGTCAGCTGTCTAGATATTTCAGGAATATCTAGACAGCTGACCCGTACTTCTCTTTCTTCTCAATATGGTTCTCTTCCAAGTTTCCAAGTTTATTATATAATTTGATTAATCGCCTATTACAATTTCTAGGCGATGTACGGTTTCTTAAATAATCAAGTACAGGTAACAAATCAAACAAACAAAAGTCAGGTCAAATTAAAATCATAAATATAAACATTCCTATACATAGTTTAACCTATACATATAATATCAAAACAAAGGGAAAATTATTAATGGATTACACCACTTAGATGGACAGCGTTATTGAAAATGTGTTTAACTGAACTTACTTATCAGGTCATGGAAACTACAGCCTGTGGGGATCATAATAAAAAATAAATAAATACATCCTAAAACAGTCATAAGTCGGCACTTGGACATCCTAACTGCTGGGATGTCCACATGCCAATTTTCTAAACCAGTTTTTTGGATGTCTAATGAAGCATTTTGCCCACTGTGCATCCAGAGTTCCAGGGGGTGTTAGGGGTTATGTTATGGGCATGCTTAACTTGGACATCTTGCAGTGATAATCAAACCTTTTCCAAGACATCCTGGAAGGAACTGTTTTGAGCTAAACTTGTTTTAGAATAATAATAATAATTTTATTCTTATATACCGCCAAAGCCCTAGTAGTTCGAGGCGGTTTACAACAGAGAAGAACTGGACAGTCAGCGAATATAGGTACAATGTAAAGTCATCAAAATACAAGTGAGCAGAATACAGAGGTAAGGCTTAAGAGATCTTGGGTAGCGATTCGGTTACAGTATTAAGAGATCTTAGGTTACAAATCGGTTAAACAAGTTTGTTTATACTAATTTTCTGAAACTTAGGTAGGATGAGGAGTGCGTGATAATGTAACCCAGCCAATCGTTTAGTTGACCTGCTTGGAAAACAAGTGCTTTGTTCAGGTATCTTTTGTAACGGCAGGTGTTTATTGTTGGATGGTTAAACAAATGTACTTTGTGTGTGGGTCTGATTGAACAATCTAAGTTAAAATGGGGAACCAAGTACATGGGGGCCGAACCAAGAATAGATTTGAAACAAAGACAGGCAAATTTGAACAGAACTCTTGCTTCCAGGGGCAGCCAATGGAGTTTTTGCTAGTAGGGAGATATATGTTCCCATTTTTTAAATCCAAAAATCAATCGGACTGCCGAATTTTGAATGATTCAGAGTCTTTGAATGGTTTTTTTGAAAGACCCCAAATAAATGATGTTACAGTAGTCGAGTAAGCTTAGAATGGAGGATTGCACCAGTAAGCGGAATGAGGTTGCATCGAAGTACTTTCTGATGGTTATTAGTTTCCATAATGTTGAGAAGCCTTTTCTGACCAGTAAGTCAATGTGAGCTTCAAGGGTAAGGTAGCGGTCCAGAGTCACTCTCAGAATTTTTATGGAATCAGCAATAAGAAAGTCTTGTCCATTCAAGGAAATTGATGAATCTTTGATTTTGTCATTCGGACTCGCCAGAAAGAATTAGATTTTTTCTGAGTTGAGTTTCAATTTGAATTCGGACATCCATAGTTTAATTTGCTTTAAGATAGATGCCAGGTAATTCTTCATCTCGGAAGTTAGGTTTGTTAGGGGAAAGTCTATGGTGATGTCATCAGCATAGATGTAAAATTTGACTTTTAAACTTGCAATAGATTCCCCAATGCGGCCAGGTAAATGTTGAACAGTGTGGGGGATAGGAGGGAATCCTGTGGGGCTCCACATAAATTTACCCAGCTGAAGGATTGTGTATTGTCACTGTAAACTTGGTACGATCATTTACTCAAAAAAACCTGAAACCATTTTAACACATTACCAGAGAGACCAATTGATTCCAAACAGTCCATGAGGATAACATGATCAACTAAGTTGAAGACATTACTTAAATCGAATTGCAGGACTAGTACACTTGTGCCCTGGCTAAATAAGCTGTGGAGGGAATCTAGAAGCGAGGCAATAACAGTTTCAGTGTTAAACCCAGAAGAAAACCTGACTGGTTATCATGTAGTATGCTGAATTTATCCAGATAGGTAACTAAATCCTGGTTAACCAGACCTTCCATCAGCTTTACAAAGAAGGGAATGCTTGCGATGGGTCTGTAATTTGATGTCAGCTTGATAGATTCTTTGGGATTTTTTACAATCGGTGTGATCAGGATCTGACCTAGGACCTTGGGAAAAGTACCCGACAGTAGAAGGGAAGAAAGCCAAGTGTGTAACTTGGCTTTGAAGATGACCAGGGCAACTATCATAACTTTTGGTGGGCAACAGTCTAATTTGCAGTAAGAATCAGCGTATTTGAGTAAAATTTGCAGAATTGTTGACAGGTAGGGATGGTAAAATTATTCCAGATCATATCAACTTTAGGTTTGTCTTTGTGTTGAGCAACTGGGTAGTTCGAATGATAGGGTGGATCTCAGGTTGGAGATTTTGTTGTTAAAAAACTCAGCCAGGGCATTGGCTGATGGTGGGGAGTCTAAGGTAGGGCGGGCTAAGGTCTGAATATCGTAAAGATTGTTGACTATTTTGAAAAGATTTTTAATGTTGGTGTTTGGAGAACCAATTCTTTGTGCGTAAAAGTTAGTGTGTTTAATTGTTATTAATTTTTTATATTCTTTTAATTTTAGTCTCCAATTCACTCTCCCTTTACTATCTCCTGATTTCAACCATTGTCTTTCAAGTTTTCATAACTCCCGTTTCACCGTTCCTAGTTTGGCATCAAACCAGCCATCCAAATTTTTGTTTCTCATTTTCCTTGATTTGATGGAGGCCATTTTGTTTAGGATCTGCGTGCTCATATTGGTCCAGGAATTTACTGAAAATGAGTCGGGATCTGGGTTGGAAGTAATGTCATAATGTGACCAGAATTCCACTGGATTTACCAAACCTCTAGTGGCTACCACTTTCTTATTCCTTTTTGCCACCTTGGGATTGGTTGGGGAACGTCTTGTTTGCCAGCTAAATTGGAAATTGCATAATCAGTGGTCTGACCATAAGGAATCAGTCTAAGTGGCTTGCTCCCAGAGAATCTTGGGATATATATACTAGTTCTTTGAAGGAGAAGGTTACTAGGTCTAGTTGATGACCTTTTTGATGGGTCTTTTCTGGGGCCGGCACGAAGAAGTCTAGAGAAGCGATGAAGGAGAGTAAAACTTTATGGTCACCCTGCTCTGCCTACTCTAGGTGAATGTTCAGATCTCTGATCAGTAGGTTGTAGGGACCTGTAATTGAGTTTGTGAGGAGGAATTCAGAGAAGTTGTTTTTAGCCATTTCTTAGGAGGAATGTAAAATAGCTTGTTAATTAAGCCATCTTTTAACTGGTCTGACCAGAGTTTACAGGAAAAAATTTTGAGATCCGTTGAGGATTTCGAAACTAAGATGGTGGACTCGAATGAATCTCTTACAATGATGGCTAGTCCTCCCCCTGTTCCCCTGGTTCTGGGTTGAGAAATAATTTTAAACCCGGGTGGAAGACACTCGCAAATTATGATATCATTGTTGAAGACCAACCATGTTTAAGTTAAAAGACCAAGTCAGGGTTGGTCTCCTCTAGCCAATCTTTAACCAGCTGTGACTTGTTCCTAATAGATCAAATGTTTAAGTAGAATCCTTGAACCTTTTGGTGATGGGGGGAGTCAGCAGGTACTGAGTAGGAAACTTTCCTCAACGACCGGTGTTTTTACTGTAAGGTCTGTTTGGTTTACGTGAGGGGCAAACAACCGGGATTTGAAAAGGGCCCCATTCGGAACAATTATGAATGAAACGATGGGCCGACCTGTGGGGTTCTGGTTGGTAGAACAAGACCTTATGAGGATTGGAATCAGAGTAGAGTATAGTGCCTCAGCTGACCAAACTTTGTAACACGTCCAATAAAACATAAGAAATAATGTTAAATAGTTATGTATAGAAGCCATCATGTATTGAGTTTAAGATAGCTTTATCTGAAGTAGAGGTAATAGATTAACCATGCAAAATACTTATCAATTTGTCCAGAAGGTGCGCCTAAGGGGAGTTCATGTAAGACCGGAGGTGAGTCCATTCGGAGCAGGAACCAGCTGTGCCACCAAGGGTCCCAAGCTGGGCAGATGATTATTGGATACATGAAGGTATGAACCCCACACTCCCTCATTGGTCACTGATCTCCCCTCCCATAACCCAAAAATCTGAATGATAGAGTACGTAATTGTCTCTAGAACAGCAGCTTTTAGTATGGGAAAGCCTAGTAAAGCTGGACACAGGTGTCTTAAGTAATCTGATGGGTGGGCTAGTGAACCATAGAGAGGATGACTCAGGTCCAAAAGCTACTCTAACCACTATTTCTGGTGGAAAATGTGAGGCCACAAAAACCTACCAACACCCTACTCTACTGCCATATAGGTGTCACCTGAAGCCTAAGGACTATTGGGGTGGTAGACAGGTGGGTATTAGTAGGTTTTGGGAGAGTTTGGAAGGCTTACCATAAATTATAAGGGAACTATGGTGAGATGTACATCTGGCACCCTTTATGTTAAGTTTACAGCAATGCCCTCTAAGGTGTCCAACTGCTCTGTTGGCATGTTTGTGTGGCCAGTACATCACAATGATGGTCACACTCATGTCTAAATGATCTGGATTTGGATGTTTTCAACTTGGACGTTTCTATGGTTGAAAATGGGGTATAAAGTTAGGTATCCTAAGGGTTAGATGTCTTGTTGGCCAAGATATCCAAGTAGGCAATTTTAAAAAAAAATTTGGACATCCAGCAGTTTGGCTTTCAAAAATGGATGTTCCCGTGATTCCAAATTTGGATGTCTTGCAGGAAACGTCCAAAGTCAGACTTAGACATCTTATCAAAAATGGCCCTCTATGGGTTTGACAATTACCTAGGTTGTATTAATTCACTCTATAACATCCATCTTCGAGCTCTCTTCTATTCCCATCCTAATTCACTCCTTGATCATTTCACACATCAATTACTGCAACTCACTATATCATGGTATCACACAAAAGAAAATCCGCAGACTACAATTAATACAAAATACCGCTATCAAACTCATTTATAAGGCCAACAAATATGACCACGTGAAGCCACTGGCTACCAGTATTGCATTGAACAACCTACAAAATACTCCTACTTGCCTTCAAAATCAAACACACCCACTCCCCAGCCTTCTTAGATAAGCATCTTATCCCCTATGCCAGCCCACTGCTCCTCCGATCTACAAATCAAAATTTGCTGACCATCCCGCCAATTAAAGAGCTCTTCAATACCCACAACACTATCTTCTCTGTCACCACCCCTATCCTCTGGAATTCGCTCCCTCCTGACATTCGATCTGAAGAATTCCTTTGAAAAATTCAAGAACAATCTCAAAACAATCCTATTTAAGGATGCATACCAAATATGAAAAATTATTTCTTCCCCTCAGCTCCATATAAGATCCAAGATGAAAGAGAACTGCTTTTAAGAAGCGACCCCCCCTTGTCTTCTTCTTCCCCGTTCCTCCCTCCTTTTTAAATTTATTTTTTACTTCAATGTATTTTTGACTTCCCTAACCCTAGTTCCTCCTGTATTAAGTCTTCTTCCACTCATGTCTTAATTAAGTAATGCCCTTTTTCTTTTAAAACTGTTCCCTAATTTTAATATGTTATTTATTGTAAACCGACCAAATACTTGTTGATGGTCGGAATATCAAATAATGAATAAACTTGGAAACTTGGTAAAGTTAAACAGTGACTACACTGTGAATACTGATCTCTAGATCTAAGGTTTATTTGATTATCTCCATTTGTACCCCACAAACTGGTCAGACCATTCAACGCAGAGAATATGACATATATAAAAGTTAATTCTCCTTGCCACATGTAACTTTCTCTTAGCATATTTTGCTTACATGGATAGCAGAGATATAATAGCAAAGAAATTAAAACATACTTTCTGTAGGTGTGAACTTCCATACAGTGGTGGCATTAGCATCTCCAACATACACCACACCATCTTCTGAGGCATCAATATCATGGGGCATTGCAAAACTCTATCAAAGCAAACACAAGCAGCATCACAGTTAAAATATATAAGAAGTACCATGCTGAGTCAGACCGATGGTCCATTGAGCACAGCATCCCATCTGTAACTCTGACAAATGTGAGTAACTTGGAAGTACCCGACAGATAGTAATGTGGAGGCAGTCCTCATTTCTACTTAGTTAAAGGATCTAACTAGCAGAGACTGACCTGATCTTCCTGCTCTGATGAGCCTTCATAATTCCAGGATGCTGTCGCCTTTGGCACAAGTACTTTACGAGAGGTGGAGCTCACCCCAAACTTGACTTCAACTTGGATATTTAAATTTCCTTCAGTGATAGCATGTTCCACTGGCACACAACTGAAGGATCATGCTCTTTGGCATACCCCAGTGAGGCACATATATTTTCAATTTTGTGGTTACTCTTGTTTTATGATATCTGGCTGTGTTTAATAAGGCTGCAGTTTTGGTTTCATAGGTTTATGTTCAAAGACCTTTGTTGTAGAGTCATGAGGGAACTGAGTTGGGCATAATAACCAGGAATTTTGTATTGAATATTCTTACTGAGGAAGCAGAGGTAAATATTCCAGGGATAAGGAAGCTCACTACTGCCATAGGCTGATAATTAATTTGTTGTTTGCTAATGATGCCAATTATTTGGATTACCAAGGTTTTAAATGCTCATAAGAACATAAGCAGTGCCTCCACTGGGTCAGTCCTGAGGTCCATCGTGCCCAGCAGTCCGCTCATGTGATGGGTCAACAGGTCCAGGACCTGTGCAGTAATCCTCTATCCCTGTATCCCTTTTTCCAGCAGGAAATTGTCCAATCCTTTCTTGAACCCCAGTACCGTACTCTGCCCTATTACGCCCTCTTGAAGTGCATATTTTCTGTTTATCTAGTCACAGACACTGAAGTCCTATAACAGCTCCCCATTTAGGATCCCTAAGGCTGTAAAGTAGGCAACTATTCTATAATGGAACTCACATTTAGAAACCTAACATTTAGAAACCTGCAGTTATCCTAGCCAATGAGCCTAATGTGGTACATACACATGCAACTTAAAATAAAATTTTCTGTAAATTACCTGTTAAGTGGGAGCTCAATCTTATGTCCCCCACCCATGCTCTGTCCTTGTGTATGCTCCTCTTGCTAATATCCACTCTGTGAGTTAAGCATGCATTGAACTTTCCAGTTATGCGGTATAGAAATGATTTGTTATGTTAATGTTTGCACAATAGCACTTACGTGGGTTTCTGTGCACATATGCACTCTAAACATTTGCATTCATAATGCATTCATAAAGGTGGATATCTAGGTTATATAATCACCCTTCATCTAATATAATAAAGCTCTAAGCGCGCATGCGCACTCCCACCTGCGTGCGTCCGTTTTCCGTGCGCTGTAGGGACCCGCAGGTAGGAGTGTGCATGCGGAGCCTGTCGACCGCCAAGAAGCGTCAAAGGACCGGCCAGGTAACACATCGCGACTCCCCCTCCTCCACCCCCTCCCCCGCCGACGACCCTACCCGTCACACCACTATCAAGCCCTGACTCCCCTTCCCCCCGCCGACCCTACCCGCCACACCAGATACCCCTGTTGACCCTCCCAGCCGACTCTCCCATCGCTACACGGCCGACAAACCTGGCAGCTCCAGCAGCGTCCCAGGCACACTAAACATGCTGCTTCGGCTCTTCTACTGACCTAATTTCTTCTGCCGCGTCCCTGTCAGGGGGGTCACCGGGGCCAGGAGGGCTTGGGCTCCCTCCTGGCCCCTTCGTGTCGTAGGGGGGTCACCGAGGCCAGGAGGGCTTGGGATCCCTCCTGGCCTGCTCGTACTCGGTGAAGGGGGGGGGCACGATCGCCGGGGCAAGAGGGCTTGAGCTCCCTCTTGCCCCGATATCGTCGGGCGGTCGTTGGGGGGAGGTGGGTTGTATTGAGGGCAGGAGGGCCTGGGATAATAATAATAATTTATTTCTTTTATACCGCTATACCGTGAAGTTCAAAACGGTTTACAGTAAAGATACATTTTTACAGTACATGGGATACAAACGGTTTACAATAAAGATACATTTTGTCAGTACATGGGATACAAGTGGTTTACAATAAAGATACATTTTGTCAGGACATGTTATGCAAGGGGAGAGAGGATAAGAATTAGTCTCAAATCTAGAATTGGGGAGGCGAGGTAGAGAGGAGTGCCATAGCAAGGAAGAGGAGGTTGGGCATTTAGAATTTGTTAAAAAATCGAGTTTTCAGGGATTTTCTAAAGCCTGTGTATGTAGTGGCCTCAAGTATGGGTTTTCCAAGCCAAGTGTTCAGCCTAGCTGCCTGGAAAGATAACATTCTATTTAAAAACTTTTTGTATTGGTAAGATTTCAGGGAGGGGTAATTAAACAGGTTTGTTCTGCGAGTGCTCTTGTTGGAACCGTTGAGAAAGAACTGGGAGATTAGGTAAGTTGGAAGCATTCTTCTGCCCGTATTTTAGTGGGGGGTGGGGGGTAGGGTGTCGCCGGGGCCAGGAGGGCTTGGGCTCCCTCCTGGCCTCTTCGTGTCGGAGGGGGGGGTCGCCAGGGCCAGGAGGGCTTGAGCTCCCTCCTGGCATGCTCGTACTCGGTGGGGGGGGGGAGAGGGGGAGAGCACGATCGCCGGGGCAAGAGGGCTTGGGCTCCCTCTTGCTCTGATATTGTCGGGGGGGAGGGGGTGATGTATCGCGGCAGGAGAGATTGGCCATCTTCTCTGACGTGATACGATCACTCCTGTACCCGAACTGCCACAACCCGCGGCAGGAGAGATTGGGCATCTCTCCTACCGCGGGTCACGGCAGTTCGGGTAGAGGGGTGATCGCATTGCGGTAGGGGAGATGAGGCATCTCTCCTTCCATGATGGTTGCGGTGAGTAGGTTGCCGGGCCGCTGAACTGATCCTGCTGCTGCTAAATGCTCTAATGGGTTGCAGAGACCCCGCCCCTGCACCACGCCCCTTCCCCCTTCTGCTGAGGCTTCGCGGAGCGGCGCTCGTGAGGAAAGAATGTAAGGGGTGCTGATGGACAGGGGGGGGCAGAAAAAGAAAGGGAGGTGTACTGCTGGACAGGGGGAGCAGGGATGGACAGGGGAAGAGGCGCTGATGGACAGGGAGGGCAGAAAAAGGAAGGGAGGCGTACTACTGGACAGGGGGAGCAGGGATGGACAGGGGAAGAGGTGCTGATGGACAGGGGGGAAGAAAAAGAAAGGGAGGCCTACTGTTGGACAGGGGAAGCAGGAAAGAGGTGATGATGGACAGGGGGAGGTAAAACAAAGGGAGAAGGGCTGCTGCTGGATAAGGGGATCAGTGAAGGGGTGGTGGTGGACACAGGGGAGGTAAAAGGAAGGGAGAATGGACAGGGGGAGCAGGCAAGGGGTAGTGGTGGACAACCAAGGGAAAAAAAGACAGAAAGAAAGAATGACAGAAATACAGAAAGCGGCTAAGGAGAGAGAGAGAGAGAAAAAGAAATAAAGACAGACACATACACACACACACACACATATATTCTAGCACCCGTTAATGTATCGGGCTATAAGACTAGTATGGTCATATTTAGCAATACCAAACAGAACACGAATTATTGAATTTTGAATTACCTGTAAGGCATGAATCGCAGAGACGCCTAACAAAACACAATTGCAATAATCTAGACTGGACAAGACAACTGTTTGGAGAATATATTTAAAATTAGCTCCAGATAGATATGATCTAAGATAATAATCTCAATTTAAAACAAATTTTTTTGACCATGGCATGTATGTGAGGCTGAAAAGTTAGCAGTGATTCTAAGATCAAGCTTAAATATTGCACTTCTGGGGAAAAAAGCATTGTTGTTCCCAAAACTTGCACTGAAGCTGGAATATTCAGTATCGTAATCCTTGACAGATACACCACCCTTGCCTTTGAAATACTCAACATTAACTTGTTAACCATCCACTTTTTAAAAATTTCAGATATAACCAATTCCAATTTCCCAATAGACTGCATCAGTGATGGACCAATTGAAAAGAAAAATTGGATATCATCCGCATATAGCCTATAAGAAACTCCCAAATTCCGCCACAACTTACATAGTGGAAGCATAAATAAGTTGAACAAGGCAGCAGAGAGGGCCAACCCCTGGGGAACTCCAATTTAATTCTGCACTGGATGCCTACCCAGCACTGCTGCTGGGTAGGCATGAACTAAAACTGGATGGGCCTTGTCCTCCTGGGCATATCTATGGCTATATTACTGCTGTATTTGAAGAGACTTTCTGATAATACCTTTGCCAAGGCACCACAGCAGTTGTGAGACTGCCCTATCAACTAAAGGGCCACCCTACTGGTGCTAGTGCATTAACTTGAATGTGCTTATCAAGGAATTTGATTCTGCTTTAAAATAAAAAGCAAACTAGAACATACCTTTCTGACAGGAACAAAAGTACTTATAATTTCTCCACTGGAAGAGTTCATGACGAAGCCCTGCACTGGAGTTGAGACACCATGGTACATCATCCCATTAACTGCATACAATACGCCACCTGCAACTGCAAACCCATTGTTCAGTTACTTAGAGAACAGAAAATGAATTTTCCACCGAGAACACAAAATCCTTTATTTTACTCTTAGAATATGCACTAAGAACCTTACTGTTGCCTTTAAAAAAATACACACAAGAAAATAAATAATCAATTGAAGTAAGAGTGGCTCTAGTAGAGCTTGGGCCTGTCTACTTTTGGCTCAGACCCATTGAGCAAAAGTGCATCACTGGTGTAGCTAACAGGGCTCCTCAAGCCTTGCCAGCTGACATCCTTGGCTCACTAAACTCCTCAGCATCAGAACACCACAGCAGTCAGCACCAGCATGCCCAGCTGCTGAAGCCAGAATCTTGCACATGATCCATTCCTGCACATGTGCAGGCTGCTAGCATTTGCAATTGGAAGCACTGTTGCTGACTTCTGTAATGTTCTGACAGCCCAAAGATTTGATGGATTAAGGATGTCTTCCATTGGCAAGGGCTTGCAGATCCCTGCCAGCTAAGGTATTAAATTTTAAGTTAACATAGGAGATTGATAAATAAACTGAATGCATGTGGTATGGACCCTAAAGTGATGAACTGGATTAAAAACTGGTTAAGTGGAAGGAGACAAAGGGTAGTGGTAAATGGAGTCTGCTCAGAGGAAAAGGATGTTAGTGATGTGCCACAGGGATCTGTCCTTGGGCTGGCTCTATTTAACATCTTTGTGAGTGATATTGCGGAAGGACTGTCTGGCAAAGTTTGCCTCTATGCGGATGATACCAAGCTCTGTAATAGGGTAGACACCCTGGAGGATGTGGATAACATGAGAAGGGATCTGGTGAAGCTTGAAGAATGGTCAAGCAACTGGCAACTAAGATTTAATGCTAAAAAATATAGGGTCTTGCACTTGGGCGGCAAAAGTCCAGGAGAAAAGCATAGAATAGGAGGCGAGGAACTTTTGTGTGCAGAAAAAGAGCGGGATTTGCAGGTGATTGTGTCTGATGTTCTCAAGGTAGTAAACCAGGTAGACAAGGCAATGGTCAAAGCCAGGAAAATGTTTAGATGCATAGAGAGATGAATGGCCAGAAGGAAAAGGGGAGGTGACAATGTTGCTGTATAAGTCTTTGGTGAGGCCCCATTTAGAATACTGTGTGCAATTTTGGAGATCGTACCTTCAAAAAAATATAAATAGAATGAAGTTGGTCTAGAGAGCTGCAACAAAGTTGGTTAGTGGCCTTTATCATAAATCATATGGGTACGGACTTAGAGAACTTAATATGTATGCTTTAGAGGAAATATGGGAAAGAGGGGATATGATAGAGACATTTAAATATCTTTGTGACATTAATGTACAGGAGGTGAGTCTTTTTCAAATGAAGAAAAATTCCAGAAGAGATGGCATAGGATGAAATTAAGAGGTGAAAGGCTCAAGAGGTAATGTAAGAAAATACTTCTTTACAGAAAGGGTGATAGATGCTTAGAATGGTCTCCCGATGGAGGTGGTAGAGATGAAGACTATATCTAAATTCAAGATAAGAGTGGGACAGGCATGTAGGATCTCTTAAGCAGAAGAGAAGAACAGACTTGATGGGTCAATAGGCTTTTATCTGCTGTCATGCTTCTATGTTTCTATTTTCTCCTTCAGCCCTTTTGGACCCTAAATGGCCCTCAACATTGCAATGGCCCTTAAACGCTACAAGCATTATGAGTATGTTGAATGACAAGAGACCTATTTTTTGAATGGACTTTGGTTTTATCATCAAAGAGTTCCCTGAGGCAGTAGATGAAACATGGTCCATGTCGGGACCCAGGTAAACTTCAGAAAATAAGTCTTCTTTCATATTGTTTTCAGTATAAAACCGTTTGAATCACACGTTGAGTCTTTATGAGAGTAATATATGCAATTAATGGATGGTGAGACCAATGCTGGGGGACTTGTTCCTTCTATAGATCTCTGAGCATACATCATACCACAAATTCAAGGACATTGCCAATATTACAAGATATTATTATAAGAAAACTTCTGCATCTGGGATTATTTTTTTGTGTTTTGGCCATTAGATCCTAGCCGTTAATTTAAAAAAAGAAAAGAAAATTGGCCATTTTTCCGCTGCAGTAAAAATGGCCTTAACATGTGTGAAAGACCTACTTAATGCAAGGTGAGGCCATTTTTTTATCGCAACTTGGTAAAATGACCCCATAGTTAACTATGGGGATCATAATAATAAAAAATTTTTAAAAATGATCAAAAAGTGGCCTAATCAGTACTTGGATGATCAAAAAGACAGATCGTCCAAGTACTGATAATCAGCTTAGGCCTTTACCCTGCCTCTAAACGCCTAGAGCAAAAAGAGACATTTTTAGAGGAGGGGAAAGGGCGGGAGGTGGGCCGACCTAGACATGGTCGTACAGCAACTATAACCAAAAACTTTAACAGGTTGTGCAGTCGGAACTTATACATTTTGACTTAGACCAAGTCAAAACAGGTATAAGTTCTGAATAAGGGCCGCTGAGCTGTTTGCGGCTGCCGCAATCAGCTCAGCAGCCCTCTCAACCTGCCTACCCCCCACTGCAACGATCACGGCAGGAGAGAAGGCTCATCTCCCCTGCCGCAATCGCGATCCCCCCCCGAAGTGCCACGAACAACAGCAGGAGACATGCCTAATCTCTCCTGCCGCAGCAGGAGGGGGGGGGGAGGGGGAGGATCACGATTGCAGCAGGAAAGATGCCCAATCTCTCCTGCAGCGATCGTGATCCACCCCTCACCCCTGAACCCCGACAATACCGGCAGGAGGGAGTCCAACACCTCATGCCGAGGTACGAGCCCCTGAACCACCTCAACTCCCTCAAATAGCGGAAGAAGGGAGCCCAACCCCTCCTGCCGAGGTGCACCCTCTGCACCCCCAGACAATACCGGAAGGAGGGAGCCCAACACCTCCTGCTGAGGCGACCCCCATCCCGTGACCCCCCCACTCCCCCTCAAATATGGGCCCCCCGAGCCCCCCACCCCCCTGAACTTACATTAAGTTGGATGGATGGACGGGTCCCAAGCCTGTCCGCCCGGCAGGCCCGCCATCCTCCAAATGGCGGGCCTAGGGTCTGATTGAGCCAGGCGCCTAAAGCCCCACCCATAGGAGGAGTCTTAGGCGCCTGGGCCAGCCGTAATTGGCCCAGTTGCTTTAGGCCCTCCTGTGGGTGGGGCCTTATAAACATGGGCTGGGTTGGCTCCATGTGTCTAGGGCCCCGCCCACAGGAGGGGGCCTAAGGCAACTGGACCAGTTCTGGTTGGCCAGGGTGCCTAAGGCCCCTCCTATGGGCGGTGACTAAGGCATCTGCTCCAATCAGGCCTTAGGACCGCCATTTGGAGGATGACGGCCTGCTGGGTGGACGGGCTTGGGACCCGTCAGTTCAGCCAACTTAATGTAAGTTCAGGGGGGGTGGGGGGTGTCGGAGGTGTCATGCGGTTAGTGGGGTCTGGTCGGCGGTTTAGGGGGTTAGGGGGTCCGATCGGGGGTTCGGTCGCAGGGGGGTACATCGTGGGCAGGAAGGCCTGGGATCCCTCCTGCCTGTATTTGAGGGGGGTCACTTTCCAGCTGGAGGGGTTGAGCTCCCTCCTGCCGATATTGTCTGAGGGTTGGGGGGTGCGCCTCGGCAGGAGGGATTGGGCTCCCTCCTGCTGGTATTTGAGGGAGTCGGAGGAGGCGTTCGGGGGCTCACTCCTCGGCACGAGGGGTTGGGCTCCCTCCTGCCATTATTCTCGGGGTTCGGGGATGGATCGTGATCGTGGCAGAAGAGATTGGGCATCTCTTCTGCTGTGATCATTGCGGGGGGGGGGGGGGGATGATTCTGTAACCAGTGTTGTTTTTGACAGATGCCAGATACGAAATCCAGGTTATTCTCAAAAATGTAACTCCTCCTCCCTCTCTGGTTATTCTAGTCCTCTAAATTTTCTCTTCATTTTGCCTCTTCCCTCCACTGGAGTTCCTTTCTACCCTAACTCTTGTTAACCGTGTCGAGCTTTACGAATGTAGAGATGATGCGGTATACAAACCTAAGGTTTAGATTAGATTAGCTTTTAGGCGAAGGACTGGCCCCTCCTTCGCCTCAAAGGTCTTGTTTTGGGTGTTTGGGACTTGGGTAATTTTTTGGTTGATAATGTGTTCTAAGTTTAGACATAGTGGTGGTCTGGGCGATTAAACTGCTGAATATAGAGATAGGCCATTCTCAAAAAAAAACCTCATTTTGGATGGTTTTTTTGAGAATGGACATTTTTCCTGCTGCTACTTTCAGCGTTTAGGGCTTTAGGCCAAAAGGGGACTTAGATTTTTTTTTATTGTGCCCCTCACGCATATAAACTTTTTTTTTTTTTTTTTAGTGTTTTTAAGTGTTTGATGTTCTGGTTTGCCCTGTTACAAAATTACCCCACTTGAAATAATCCAGCAAATATATATACATTATATGATGTCAATAACATTTCCCGAATCTGAAAATGTACCACTAGGAGAAAGCCTAATCCTAATCCTAAGACTAAGCCTAATCCTAAGCCTAAAGGATAATCTACACCCCAGAGTACTTCGGGAATTAAGAGATGTCCTGGCGTAACCGTTAGCCGCGCTTTTCATTCTTTCCCTAAGCAAGGGAAAAGTCCCCTTGGACTGGAAAACTGCTAACGTCATTCCGCTTCACAAAAAGGGAAGCAGGTTGGAGGCTGAAAATTACAGACCGGTGAGTCTCACATCAATAGTGTGTAAACATATGGAAACGTTGATTAAAAACAGAATGGATATGTTTCTGGATGACGAAAGACTGAGGGATCCCCACCAGCATGGATTAACAAAGGGAATATCTTGTCAAACCAATCTGATAAGCTTCTTTGACTGGGTAATGAAACAACTGGATGGGGGACAATCCCTGGATATCGTGTATTTAGACTTCAGTAAGGCTTTGATTATTAAACAAGATGAATATGATAGATCTGGGAGATATATTGACTGCATAGGTTAAAGACTGGCTTAGTGGCAGACTTCAGAGGGTGGTAGTAAAAGGTACTCCCTCGGAAATGTCAGAAGTGACCAGTGGAGTGCCACAGGGCTCGGTTTTGGGTCCGATACTATTTAATATCTTTGTAAGGGATCTACCTCAGGGACTTCGAGGTAAAATTGCATTATTTGCAGATGACGCTAAACTATGCAACATTGCGGGCAGCGCAACTGAGCCCGACAGCGCAACCGTGCCAGACACTATGAGGCAGGACCTAATTTTACTGGAACAATGGTCTAATACTTGGCAACTGAGTTTTAATGCCAAAAAGTGTAAGGTGATGCACCTTGGTAGCAATAACTCCTGCAGAACATACATCCTGAATGGTGAAAACTTAACAAGAACCATCGCAGAACGAGACCTGGGTGTAATCATTAGTGAAGATATGAAAACTGCCAATCAGGTGGAGAAAGCTTCAGCCAAGGCTAGACAAATGCTAGGTTGCATCCGGAGAAGTTTTATCAGCCGTAAGTCTGAAGTCATAATGCCGTTGTACATGTCGATGGTGAGACCTCATCTGGAGTACTGTGTTCAGTTTTGGAGGCCACATTATCAAAAGGATGTGAAGAGAATGGAGTTGGTTCAGTGTATAGCCACTAAAATGGTCTCAGGACTTAAGGATCTCCCATATGAAGAACGTCTAAGCAGACTGCAGTTATATTCTCTCGAAGAACGCAGAGAAAGGGGTGACATGATAGAGACATTCAAATATCTTACGGGCCGTATTGAGGTGGAGGAAGATATCTTCTTCCTTAAGGGGCCCACAGCAACCAGAGGGCATCCGCTCAAACTCAAGGGTGGGAGATTTCATGGTGACATCAGGAAATACTTCTTCACCGAAAGAGTGGTTGATCGATGGAATGTCTTCCACGTCAGGTAGTTGAGGCCAGTAACGCACTCAACTTCAAGGGACGATGGGATAAACATGTAGGTTCGCTCTGGGGAAATGCTTAAAAAGAGGGTTCTTGTTGAGGAAGGGTTCTTGGAGTGGGTTCGCTTCGGGAAATTCTTAGAGGGAGGGTTCTTGTTGAGGGAGGGTTCTTCGAGTGGGCAGACTTGTTGGGACAACGGCCCTTTTCTGCCATCATACTCTATGTTTCTATGATAGAGGGTGGCAGAGAATGAGGGGAGAGAGATACATTACTGAGGAGTCTTTTTCAGCCTCCTCCCTTCCTGGTGAATTTTTCATGTTATAATGACATGGACAAGAGAACTCCACAGTAGGTAAAGTATTGCTCTTTAACTCAGGTAGCTGTTAGCACCCTCACCATGCTATCACAATAACCACACCTACACATTTCACTCAGTAGTTGGAACATAAGAACAGTGCTGAGTGGATTTCTATAGTCTATGTTCCAGAAATGCCAAAGAAAGATGATTTAATCATGAATTAATAATGAAAGTGACTATTGAGATGACTGGATAAACTGTTCAGGTCTTTATCTGCTGTCATTTACTATGTTAATGTCTGTACATCATCACTTAAGCAGAAACAGAAGAGGCAGAGACACCTGACTCACCCGCTTTTAATCCCTCCTTCTGACCCACTCATACCTGTACCTTCTATGGGTGTGTAAAATACTATCACCTCAATTTCCCTTCTAGTCCCACCAAAGATGGCCCTACAGCTGAATACCAACTTAATTAGTAGCAAATCTCATTCACTTAGGGCTCCTTTTACTAAGGTGCGCTAACAAATTAGTGTGCATTAAATGCCATGCAGCCCATTTTATTCCTATGGGCTTCTTAGCATTTAGTATGTTCTAAATCCATTTGCGCACCTTAGTAAAAGGAGCCCTTAATGTTTTATGGGAAAGTTGCCTAACATTTGTCTGTTAGCTGAGTTTGTCCACCAGTTTGCCTCAGATTTATTTATACAGCAGGTTTCTCAATTTTTTTTTTAAGAAACAATGAAAGACTTATGACTTACAGGAGCACAGAGAGCAATAAATATTTTCCACAAAGCAAGCCAGCACTCAGTCTACTGCTTCTGCTCAGTGATGTGGCAATGAAAAGTGACATAACAGGTCCTCTTCTAAACAGCAATCAGTCAACAGTCACTGCATTTGTCATAGCTGGCACCCATGTCCTCATCACCTACTCTGTTATCTTGACAGCTTCATCCTCTCTTTTTAATAAAAAAATAGTCTCGACAAGAAAAATTATGATGGCCAGTCATAAGAACTACAGGAGGAGGAGGAGGGAGGAAGGAGCAAAGATGAACAAGAGGCTCACAGACAAAAGTAGGAATTTCATTTTAAAGCTGTTCCCTAGAATGGATTCTATCCTTTTGGGGCCTGGAAGTGAAAGAAGCTTACCTAACTGTGAAGAGCCAGCACTGTGAAGAGCCAGCCTCTTTTTTCATATCATTAGCAAGATTTATCAAAGTGCACTAACACACTAGTGCACTCATAATTCACCTTATTAGTAAAGAGGTTTTACTGCATAGAACAGGGTTTACAGCAAATGCAAGCAGTGTCTCACTTCTGGCTCACCACATATTAGCTTTCCAACGTATTCATCATTATAGGACCCTGAGGGACCCCTGAATAAGACTTTTTGTCGAAACGTGGACTGTGTTGGGTCCTGCATCCCTAGTGGACTGGGTCCTTTAAGATTTTTATGTGGATCATTTTACTTTATGTGGATGATTTTATTTTATGTGGATGATATTAGTGTACTTTTGGAACTTTGACATTTTCAAATAAAGTCCATTTAGAAACATCGTCATTCCACAGAGTTTCTTTTGGTTTTTACAGTAAATGGCACATTAATGTGGGTTAGTACAGAATAATGCATTAGCACCTTTTAGTAAATCTAGCTGTAAGAGTCTAATTTATTTACTGCCTTTTTGAAGGAGTTCACACAAGGCGGTGTACAGCAAGAATAAGTCAAACATAAGTAATAGATAATTACAGCTTAACCCTTTAACTGGCAGAAGGTGAAATGGCTGCTTTACGTAATTTGATGTTGAATGAGAGCAACCGTGCCAAGTAACAGGAATTTGGAGATGCAGATCTCCCATAAGAGCCATAGAAGACACATGTTGCTTCTGAGCAGCAATGCCAAATAAACGGCTAAAAAAACATCCAGAATACAAAGTGTCATAGTATGTTATATCAGATCACATATTAGAGATAGAGTGGTACCTTGTTTTACGAGCATAATTCGTTCCAGAAGCATGCTCGTAATACAAAACACTCGTATATCAAAGCAAAGTTCCCCATGGGCCACAATGTAAACTAAAACGATTTGTTTCACAACCAAGGTATGCTATGGTGGCCCAAGGGTGGGTACATGCCTGAATGATGCTGCAGCCTCTTCTGCAGGGTCACTTCCTTCTGTCGGGGTCCCCATACAGTTGCCCCCTGCTTCAGGACAATGCATCTCCTCCGTCCTCCACCAGGTTGTACCGTTTCCTCACCAGATTGTCTCTTCTCCTCTCCCCTCTAAGCAGCACAGTCAGCGAAGCCCCAACCCCTCTCTTCTACTGCTGCCACCACAAGCACCGGTGGCAAGGCTTGCAGGAAAGGACAGCCCCGGGCTGTCGGACATGGTGCATCCATCCACTCCTCTTCAGCCTTTTATCACAGCCAGGCAACACGGAGAACAGTAGATTCCCGGGCAGAGAGGAACAGACATCTTCCCTCTCTGTTGATTTCTAGGGCATGCTCCTATACAGCCATAGCCACAGCTCACCGGCCCGTGCTCATTGGTTACAAGTGAGTGCACATGGCTGGGGGTGTGACTAGCGGTGGAAGAGGAGGGAGTTGAGAAAGAAAAAGATTGCGTGGAACGTAGGCGCATGCGCGCATAAAGAGCACCTGCCAATTGCCAAAGGGAGCGTGCTAGGAGCATCAGGAATAGGGGGAGACTACTTCCATTATTGGGCCGGCGGCCGGCTTAATTCACTCGTGTATCGGGACGCCGCTCGGTTTGCGAGGTAAGATTTTTGGGAGTGTTTTGCTCGTCTTGCAAAACACTCACAAACCATGTTACTCGCAAACCAAGGTTTGACTGTACTATGCATTTTTTACAGTTATCTTCTTTTTCTACAATACCTGAGGGATGCTTGTTAGTCACTTCAAATGTGCGTTGTCTCTATACGAGTATCTCTCAAAGTGAAGCTTTGACAGTGGTGGAGGAAGTTTTAGACGAGGCGCCATGTCCTCATAAGGTTCCTGTTGAATTTTTAGTTCAGCTTACTAATGTTGCTATGTCTTATAACCATTTCATATTTGCAGATCATTTTTATCAATAAGTCTCAGGTATTGCTATGGGGGTGTCTTTTGCTCCCTCTATTGCAAACTGGCTAATGGCTTTCTTTTGAGAAATTTCTTCTTAAAATTGGATGTGCCATGGTGGTGTTATATTGATAAACACACACAAAAAATTCCAATAGAACTGCAGTGATATGTCGAACAAGGAACAAAGAAAAAAACTGCAAGAATGGTGTACAAGACGCCAAGTCTTTAATTAACACACATAAAAAATGAACATAAACAGTTTGTATCCAAGTATCCAATATAACGAAGTTTGCAGATGATACAAAACTATGTCGGGTGGTTGGCTCTCTAGGGGACTGCGAGGATCTCCAGAAGGATCTAAACTAGCTGGAAACTTGGGCGAAAAAGTGGCAGATGAATTTTAACATAGACAAATGCAAGGTGATGCATCTAGGAAAGAAAAACAATGAACATGAGTATAAGATGTTGGGGGTGACATTAGCCAAATGCGAACAAGAAAGGGATTTGGGGGTACTGATAGACAGAACCCAAAAACCTTCAGCTCAATGTGCGGCGGCGGCGAAGAAAGCAAACAGGATGTTGGGCATGATTAAGAAGGGGATCACGAGTAGATCGGAAGAGGTCATAATGCCACTTTACAGAGCAATGGTCAGGCCTCACTTGGAATACTGTGTCCAACACTGGTCTCCATACCTTAAGAAGGATATAACTCTGCTGGAGAGGGTGCAGAGACGAGCCACGAAACTAGTCAAAGGTATGGAGAATTTGAGCTACGAGGAACGCCTCAGAAAACTGGGACTGTTCGTCCTAGAGAAGAGAAGACTGCGAGGGGATTTGATAGAGACTTTTAAAATATTAAAAGGATTTGATAAAATAGACCAGGAAGCAGTATTGTTAACATTTTCGGAAGTCACACGGACACGGGGTCACAGCCTGAAACTGAGTGGCAGCAGGTTCAGGACAAACGTCAAGAAGTTCTGTTTCTCACAGCGAGTGGTTGGAGCTTGGAATGCTCTCCCTGAGGAGGTTGTGGCGGAGACTACTGTTCTGGGTTTCAAGCGCAAGTTGGATGCACATCTTCTTGAAAACCATATTGAGGGATACGGGAAATCTGGATCTCCCAAAAGGTGTACTTAAATGGGCCACCGCGTGCACGGATCACCGGACAAGATGGACTTCGGTCTGATCCGGTGAAGGCATTTCTTATGTTCTTATGTTCAAAAAGGTTAGAGAACCGAGACCCGACATGGTCCGTGTTTCGAAGAAACACTCTTTCCTCAGGGGTCCAAAAATGTGTGTCATGTACTGGGAAACCTTATAGATAACAACTGGAGACAGCGAAGAAGCTCACCCAGCTTGTTTTGCTTTTTAAGACATCGCTTTCTCCAGTTGCTACCCATAAGGTTCCCCAGTACATGACACACTTTTTTGGACCCCTGAGGAAGGAATGTTTCTTTGAAACATGGACTGTGTCGGGTCCGATGTTATATTGATGATATTTTTGTGATTTGGCAGGGTACTGATAAAACTCTGGTGCAGTTTGTTGCTTATTTAAATGAATGTCACACTTCTATAAAATTTGAATGTTGTCAAGATGTTTCTTCTGTTAATTTTTTAGATGTTCAGGTAACATTAAAAAAGGGAAGTTTTATTCTACTGTGTACACCAGTGATTCCCAAATGTTTTCTGTTCACGGTTCATTTAGGGCTCCTTTTACGAAGGCGCCTTAATGCACGGAATAGCGTGCGCTAAATTGCCATGCGCGCTACTCGCTACCGCCTCCTTTTGAGCAGGCGGTAGATTTTCGGCTACCACGCGCTAATCCGGTGTGTGCACTAAAATGCTTAGTGCACCTTCGTAAAAGGAGCCCTTAATGTTTCAAAAATTTTCCACAGCTCGCCAGGTCAAACAATAGTTCTGTAATTTAATACAGAGTTTCTCAACTTCTTCAAGCTAAGTACTCACTAAACCCCCTCTTCTATTGAACTGCACTAGCAGTTTGTAGCGCAGAAAGCCGCGCTGAATAGCCTGCGCTGTTCCCGACGCTCATAGAAACTCTATGAGCATCGAGAGCAGCACGGGTCATTCAGCGCAGCTCACTGCGCTAAAAACTGCTATTGTAGTTTCATAGAAGAGGGGGGGGGGGGTAAGTCTAACAAATAGCAACTGAATATCCCAGCCCAAGCTGCGCCCTAGACCCACCTTGGCTCCGCCCCTGATCCCACCCCCATAATAAAAGTATTAATTGTAATGCAATTTCTTCCATCCATTTTTCATATAGACATAATATCTTATTAATGCATAATGGTAACCACAAAATTTTAAAAAAGCACAAAGCCCACTGTACGCAGAGAAAATGTTAATTATCATTTATATTTCGGTTTGTTTGTTTTTTCAAATAGGTCAAGGCAGATGACTTTAAAATATGCAATGTTACCTCAGTATCAACTTTAGAAAAACAGAAAAATATAGTGCAAAATATAGACAACAGATATAAATTCTCAAAACTAACACATTTCAATCACTAAATCTATATATATATAAAATCGGAGGTATGTATGTATGTATGTATGTGTGTATGTGTCGCGATCACGCAAAAACGGCTTGACCGATTTGAACGAAACTTGGTATGCAGATCCCTCACTACCTGGGATGATATGTTCTGGGGGTCTCGCGGCCCCCCTGCACACGTGGGCGGAGCTACAAACATAAAATCAGATTTCACCCATTCATGTCAATGGAAAAAATGTAAAAAGCTGCCATTCTCACAGTAATTCAAAAACGGCTTGACCGATTTGAACGAAACTTGGTATGCAGATCCCTCACTACCTGGGGTGATATGTTCTGGGGGTCTCGCGGCCCACCTGCAAACGGAGGCGGAGCTACAAACAGAAAATCAGATTTCACCCATTCATGTCAATGGAAAAAATGTAAACAGCTGCTATTATCACAGTAAATCAAAACCGGCTTGACCGATTTGAACGAAACTTGGTATGCAGATCCCTCACTACCTGGGGTGATATGTTCTGGGGGTCTCGCGGCCCACCTGCACATGTGGGCGGAGCTACAAACAGAAAATCGGATTTCACCCATTCATGTCAATGGAAAAAATGTAAAAACCTGCCATTCTCACAGTAATTCCAACTACCTGGGGTGATATGTTCTGGGGGTCTCGCGGCCCACCTGTACACGTGGGCGGACTACAAACAGAACATCAGATTTCACCCATTCATGTCAATGGAAAAAATGTAAAAAGCTGCCATTCTCACACTAATTCAAAAACGGCTTGACCGCTTTGAACGAAACTTGGTATGCAGATCCCTCACTACCTGGGGTGATATGTTCTGGGGGTCTCGTGGCCCACCTGTACACGTGGGCGGAGCTACAAACAGAAAATCTTATTTCACCCATTCATGTCAATGGAAAGGATGTAAAAAGCTGCCATTCTCACAGTAATTCCAACTATAAAACACTTTATATGACACTATAACCACTAGGGACATCTTTTCTATTCTACCACGGACACCATACATATAGAGTTTGTATGTTCTAACTGTGTTTGTAACTGTTTCCTTCATGCACCCCAGTTCATAATGTTATTACATTACATGAGTACTCACATATGCTGAACTAGGCACACAGGTTCCATTCTGAACCGGGAAAAAACTGCATGGAGTTTCTTTTCAACCTGAGTTTCCACATATTGAGTTGTTTAAATCTATACTGAAACTTTTGGATGCCACTTATTCCAACAGATCTTCCTTTTCAGTTTAAGAGATTGCTAATTCCAGTGAGACTTGCATTCATTCACCACTATAAAGTATCTTTATTTGAATCCATTTACAGTGTTATTGCTATAATTAAATACCCGTGCAACGCCGGGGCATCAGCTAGTTGAAAATAAAATCAGCCATCCAGTTGGAGATGGTACGCTTAGAGATCGGATGTCCCAACTTGTTTGGATCAAAGGAGACAAAAAGTTGAGGAGCAGTTCTGTATGGTTTGGTGCATTCCAAGTAGAAGGCCAAAGCATATTTACAGTCCAGAGTATGAAGAGCTGATTCTCCAGGGGAGAATGAGGCTTTTGAAAAAACACTGGAAGAACAATGGATTGGTTGAGATGAAATTTTGAAACCACTTTAGGTAAGAATTTAGAATGAGTACGAAGGATCACCTTGTCATAATGGAAAACTGTGAAAGGTGGATCAGCAACTAAAGCTTGCAGCTCACTGACTCTTCGAGCAGATGTGAGGGCAATGAGAAACACCACTTTCCAAGTGAGATACTTCAGATGAGCCGAAGACATTGGTTCAAATGGGGGCTTCATCAATTGAGCAAGAATAACATTGAGATCCCAAACCACTGGAGGCGGTTTGAGAGGAGGTTTAACATTGAAAAGTCCTTTCATAAATTTGGAAACCACCGGATGAGCAGAGAGGGGTTTCCCTTCAATAGGCAGGTGGAAAGCAGAAATTGCACTGAGATGGACTCGGATCAATGTAGACTTGAGCCAGAGGTGGATAAGTGCAAAAGATAATCCAGTTAAGAAGGATATGGCAATACTCGAGAAGGTTCAGAGGAGAGCGATGCGACTGATAAAGGGTATGGAAAACCTAACATATGTCGAAAGATTGGAGAAACTGTGTCTCTTTTCCTTGGAAAGGCGGAAGCTTAGAGGGGATATGATAGAGACTTACAAGATCATGAAGGGCATGGAGAAAGTGGATAGGAACAGATTTTTCAAAATTTTGAAAAATACAAGAACGAGGGGGCATTCGGAAAAGTTAAGAGGGGACAGATTCAGAACCAATACTAGGAAGTTCTTATTCACCCAGAGGGTGGTGGACACCTGGAATGCACTTCCAGAGGGTGTGATACGACAGAGTACGCTACAGGGTTTCAAGAAGGGTTTGGATGAATTCCTGAAGGAAAAGGGGATTTAGGGGTACTGATAGAGAATTATTATGCAGGTTTTTGACCTGATGAACCTCTGGTCTGATCCAGCAGAGGCACTGCTTATATCCTTATGTCCTTAACAGATAAGGAGGAATCTTGAGGCTCTTTATCATGAGAGATACACCACATAGAAAATCTATTCCATTTTTGGTGGTAGCACTGTCTAGTGGTAGGCTTTCTGGAAGCCTCTAAAATGTCTCTTACAGGTTGAGAAAACTGAAGAGGAGTTATGTTAAAAGGTACCAAGCTGTCAGTTGCAGAGACTGCAGGTTGGGATGAAGTAAAGATCCTTGACTCTGTGTAAACAGAGATGGAAAAACTGGCAGAAGGTATGGCTCCTTGCTGCTGAGTTGAAGTAGAAGGGAATACCAAGGTTGCCTAGGCCACCGAGGAACTATCTGAATCATGGTGGCATGATTGTTCTTCAACTTGACAAGAGTTTTGAGAATGAGAGAGAATGGAGGAAATGCATATAGGAAGAGATTCATCCATTCCAGTAGAAAAGCATCTGCCTCGAGGCGATGAGGAGAATATATCCTGGAGCAGAACTGAGGCAGTTTGTGGTTGTAGGGAGATGCAAAGAGATCTATCTGAGGAGTTCCCCACTGCGAAAAAATGTGATGAAGAGGCGAGGAATTGAGTGTCCATTCGTGAGGTTGCAGAAGATGACTCAATTTGTCCGCCAAACAGTTTTTTGCCCCTTGGATGTAGACAGCTTTCAGGAAGGCGTTGTGGGAGATTGCCCAATCCCAAACCCTCAGAGCTTCTTGACAAAGGGAGGGAGATCCCATCCATCCCTGTTTGTTGACATAGTACATGGCGACTTGGTTGTCTGAGGACTACCTGGTTGTGAAGATGTTGAAAAGCTTTGAGAGCACTGAAGATCGCTCTGAGTTCCAACAGATTGATGTGACACTGACGATCCGTGCTGGACCAGTGGCCTTGAGTACGGAGACGATTGAGATGAGCCCCCCCCCCCAAGCATAGGTCGAGGAATCTGTCGTGAGGACTTTCTGATGAGGGGGTGTTTGAAACAGCAAGCCTCTGGAGAGATTGGAAGAGAGTATCCACCAGCGGAAAGCCTGTCTCAAGGAAGCTGTAATGTGTTGAGAGAGTGGTTCGCAAGCCTGTGTCCACTGAAATGCCAGGGTCCACTGAGGAATTCTGAGGTGAAGTCTGGCAAAAGGAGTCATGTGCACTGTGGAGGCCATCTGACCTAGGACCATCATGTGTCTCGCTGAGATTTAAGAGCGGGAAGACACTGCATGACAGAGTTGAAGAAGAGCATCCAGACATTGTTGAGGAAGGAATGCTCTGAGTTGGATAGTGTCCAGAACAGCTCCGATGAACTGTAGATTCTGAGAGGGCTGAAGCTAGGATTTAGGGAAGTTGATTTCAAATCCCAAGATATTTTAGGAACCACGTAGTCCATTGGGTTGCTACAATAACCCCCTGAGCTGTTGAACCTTTGATGAACCAGTCGTCTAGGTAGGGAAACACCTGAAGACCATGGTTCCTTAGAGCTGCTGCTACCACCACCAGGCACTTGGTGAACACTCTGGGAGATGAAGCCAGGCCAAAGGGTAGCACTCTGTATTGGTAATGCAGATTCCCCACCCAAAATCTGAGGTACTGACGGGAGGTCAGATGAATGGGGATGTGAGTATAAGCCTCCTTGAAATCTAGAGAACATAACCAATCGTTCTGATCTAGAAGGTGGTAAAGAGACACCAGGGACAACATGCAAAATTTTCCTTGAGATCCAGAATGGGTCGCAGATTGCACGCCTTCTTCGGAACTAGGAAGTAACGGGAGTAAAATCCCCTGCCCTGCTGTTCCAGAGGAACTTCTTAAATGGCACGGAGATGAAGCAGAGCTTGAGCTTCCTGAAGAAGAAGGGTGGTCTGAGATGGATTGGAAGGATATTTTCTTGGAGGAAGCTCTGGTGGAATCTGAGTGAAATGAAGAGAGTATCCTTCCCTGATGATTGACAGCACCCAGAGGTCGGATGTAATGGTCTCCCATCGATAGTAAAATTGATGGAGACTACCTCCTATGAGGGGAAGGGAGGACAGAAGCAGAACGATGGAGGTTATGCTCTGATTTAAACAGTCAAAAAGGCTGCGCAGCCTTAGGCACAGCAGAAGGCTGAGGTTTCTGTTGCTTCTGCTGCTGTTGTTTCTTGGGGTGGGTGCTCAAGTGTAAGGAGCTGCCCTTGGAGTATAACACCTCTGGAAAACTGGAGTTGGGTGTGAAGGTTTTGCAGGAGCTGGCTTTGGCTTTGGTCTGACAATGGAAGCAAAAGACTTTTCATGTTCAGACAATTTCTAAGTGGCAGCCTCTATGGACTCATCAAAGAAGTCATTGCCCTCACAATGAATGTTAGCCAGACGGTCCTGAAGATTAGAATCCAAGTCAATGGTGCAAAGCCAGGCCAAGTGGCGCATGGCTACAGAGAAAGCAGTTGCCCTAGCCAACTGGAGAAGTTGTGACAGAGTAGCAGTGACTTCTTGGAACTCGAAATGCCTATGTTGAACCAGGTTCTGGAGAAAACCTGAAAGAATATCAATGAGGAACTTGAGATAAGTAACAAAGATAAAATTGTAGTTGAGGACTTTGGAGGACATCATAGCATTTTGATAAAGACGACGTCCAAACTTGTCCATGGTCTTACCCCCTCTTCCAGGATAGACCCTAGAAGGATGGATTCTTTTAAATGAGGACTCCACAAAGAGGGATTGGTGAGATAACTGTGAATTCTCAAACCCTTTGCAATGTAGAGTTCTATACCTCGAGTCCAACTTGCCTGGAACAGCAGATATAGCATAAGGAGTCTCTAGACATCGTTTGAAAGTTTGAGACTAAAGCTTATGAAGAGGAAGCTTAAGTGACTCTGCAGGAGGTTGAGGCAGATGCATGACCTCGAGATACTCCTTAGAGTATTTGGACCCAGCATCTAATTGAATTTCCAGGTCATCAGCCATCTGACGAAGGAAGGAAGAGAAGGAGAGCTGATCCGCAAGGGCCCTGCCTCGAGAGAGACTCGATGACCTAGAGGCACCTCGAGTGGAGAATGAAGGTGAAGCCTCTCTGGAGAAGTGGCAATCCAAAGAATATGGAAACTTGGAGGAGGCAATGGAAGCAGCTGACTCCTCTGGGTCTGGAAGCGGCGACCTCGATCGAGGAGTTGAAGGCCTCGAAGAGCTGGAAGGTTTGGAATGAGGTCTAGATGAGAAAGGCTGCTCTTTGGAAGGAGACCTGCGCCTCGATGAATGCCTTGATGAGGGCCTCTATCGACGACGAGAGTGATGCTTGGAAGCAGGTCTCGAGTAGGATGGAGGAGACTTCACCCTATGTATGGAAACAGGTGATGTTGCTGGTGAATGAATAGGGCTGGAAGCTGTAGATCGAAACTTAGTGGTTTGGACTGAGGAATCTCAAAGCACTCCCAAAGGCTCTGCTCCTTGTATGGAGTGTGATGATTCCTGTTGAGAATGTTCCACTCGCAAAGAATTTACTCCTTGCATCGCGTGTGTAGATGCCAGACCAGATACTCGCAAAGACTCTGCTCCTTGTATAGAGTGTGAAGCTTCAGCTTGAGGCACAAGCAGGGACTCGACCTCGCGGGAGACTGCCGATTTCCCAGGCTGGATTACAGGAGTCATTGTCGAGGCAGAACCATATTTGCACAGTAATTGAACAAATTGCCGCTCCAACATGGTCTGGAGAGAAGCCTGCAAATGTGGATCCACGTCTGAAACCGGACCACTTGCTGAGGTTATAGGCTCCAAGGTGGAGTGGAGATGTGCTTCGTCTTGGAGGTCTTGGAGAACTTGAGGACCATCGCTGGAACCTTCTGCTTAGGTATCTGACCTGAGGGGAGCTCAGAGGACGATAATGTAGGTGTACGCGAGGCTAAAGATGATCCAAATGAGGATGGTCTGATGAGACTCGAGGTCAGAGACGTGGAAGCAGAAGGACCCTCGGCGGAAGGTGGGACCGAGGCAGCACTCGAGGTCGAGGGTGTCATTGAAGAGTCCACCCTGAAAAGTTTTTCCACTAATACCCGACGAAGTTTAAAGGCTCGAGGTTGAAGAGTAGCACAGCGCTCGAACGACTTAGGACTATGGTCCAGCTCGAGACACTTGAGGCACCAGTGGCGTGGGTCCGTGAGAAAAATCGCATGCTGTCACTGGTTACACTTCTTGAAGCCTGTTACTGGCCGGGACATAGGAGAGAAGATAGCCGCTGCGAAGTCGAAGCCCGCAGACTGCGGCCAAGCGGCCTGCCCCGCCAGTCAGTCGACGAAGAAAAATAAAGTCTTTCTTTTTTTTTTTAATGAAAGTAAAAGAGATAAGTAACACAGCGATTCGCGACTAAAAAGAACACAAACCGCGGTGAGAGAAGGCATGAAGTGAACGAAGTTCAGTGCAGAGCGTCAAAGTACAGACTTCTCAGCTCTGCGGAAAACTGAGAAATGAGGAGACTCGCCCTGTGCTAGGCGGGCAAGCACTCGCACATGTGCAGTGCGGCTGACTCAAAACTTCTGAAGTTTCTACAACCAAGTATGCTTGCGAGGCGATCCGCATCAGGACTCCGTGGATGTCGTCACCCATATGTGAAAATAGGCGGCCTGCTTGTCCTGGGATAAAGATATGCTTTGTAGACCTGTATGGAAAATGCAGATGGAGGAGGTTATTGGTCATCATAAATGTAAATGATCTGTATGCAATATCACGATTAAAGCTAAAAGTTATCATCCTATTTCTGCTCATTGTGTTTTTTTCTATATGTTTTACGGATTGTCAATTGGTTTGTGTGGTTTATTTAATAGAACACCTTTGTTATCTTTTGTATGTAGGGCACATTGTCCAAGCTTTAAAAACAAGATTGATAGAAAATAGGAGCCGTTTGTCTTTGCATAGACTGACAGCTCTGTTGATTTCACATTGTTTGAACCTTCATCATAAATTTAAGGACCTGCAATGTTGGGTAATAGAACATATTGTTATGTCAGTGCGGAGAGAAAACATTAAAAAGAAACTCTGGCATCATGAACAATGCCATTTGTTCCAGGTGGTCACTTAGGGAGAACTTAATTAGAAAATTATCTGTCCATGATAGGGGTGTAATTTCAATACTGCTATGTCAACCCCTTTGTAGAATACCACCAAGTCTAGAATGTGACCCTTTCCACGGGTTGGGAAATTCATCACCTATGTGAATCCTAGTGCTGTCATTGTGTCCAGGAAGATAGCTGTGGTGGTATCTGGGGTTTCAATATGTAGATTGAAATCTCCCATGATCACCATCCTAGGGTAATTCAGGGTCACTTGTGTAATCAGATCAAGGCGTTCTTGCACAGATGATGTTGTTGGAAGATGCTCAGTATTTCATGAGCAGCCTGATGGTGCTGGACAATTGGATTGGTACTTTAATTGGCATATCAAAATCAATAATTGGCATATTAAAATATATTTAATTGGCTTGATATAAAATGCATTCAATTGTCATACATACTGGCCTGACCTTCTATGCATAGGGTTGGGAAAACACCTAGCATAGAAAAACATCGCTGTCTGTTTCCCCCACTTGATTTTACAACTGCTCAGTTGTGAATTGAAAGTGCTGTCTCTGACATCACAGATGGACAGATGATCATGACAGTTACAGACTTAAAAATAACCCAGGCCGATCAAAAGTTCCGATAACAAAAGGTTGTGGTAAGAAGAACCTGAAGGCATGGTCCAAATGAAGGATGTAAGATGAGAAGTTTTTGTTCCTTGGAGAAATTGGACAAGTCTTACCAGGCATGTGATCCTACAGATGCATAACAGTCAGAATGTCTATGGTAGGAAACTTAGAAAGATCAAGGCATATGACAGTTGGAAGCAGATTAGCATAATTTTCAACTAGGCTTTAGCAAGAAATATGAACATGTATTAACTTCTGCTTATGGCCCGGGAAGGTCCTCTCTCTCTTTCTCTCTCTCTCTCTTTCTAATTTCCTTTCCCCAATCCTGGTATTTGTAACTTTGTGCTTTGGTATATATGCTTTGAGATTTTTGGCTGGGATCAAACAAACCTTTACTATCTGTTCTGTATTTACTTTCCGATACACTGAATAAAAGAAGAATGTATATTCATACAAGTATCATTATTGGTCTCATTTCTGAGCAATATAAGTGAGAGGTCTCCTATTAAAGTGGTCTGAATACATTTTGGGACTATCCCATGACCTCACTTCTTGAGTATGTCTGAATGTGTGTCTAGTGTCTTCTTTTAGTGTTATCTTTTTACATAGGCACACCAGTCAGGTAAGCTAAGAGAGAGTATAAAGCAGGCAAGCCTCTTACGAGCCAGATTGGAAATTCATCTTGGAGCTGGATTAAGAGAGATTCAGATTCACTTAGCTTGGGATGGTGATTCTGTGCAGTTTGAATCAGGACTTAATCAGGACTGCTACCCCTGGATGGATTTTAGAAATACAAATTTGACAGGTTTTGGATTGTGTGCTCATTTTTATCACACACAATGCTTCGGAGTATTTAATTTTATTTTCCCTCCTCCAAGTGTGGAGTGTTTTTTTGGGTTACATCTTTCACAGTTGTGCATATGTGGTATGATGCATGCCTAATTCAGAGGGTTGAAGAACTGAATTATTTGCAAGTGTACTTCATGAAGAACATAAGAATTGCCACTGCTGGGTCAAACCAGTCTTCCATGCTGCCCAGCAGTCCGCTCACACGGCGGCCCCTAGGTCAAGACCAGTGCATGCAGAAGCTAATGTCTTATTTAATGGTCACACCTGAATAATTTTAACAAGCAGGAGAGAAGACTGTCCACACAGCAAAGCATATCACTTTATCCTGAAATGTGGCATGAACCTGAAAGGAAACAGAAGTCAAAATCCACTGTCCTTCCACTAAAAATTGAGGTATTCCTCAATATGTTGACATTATTTTGGTCATCCTCCAATCTTCAGGTGTCACAGACAATTTCAATGATAGTTCACAGATTATTAACAGTAGATCTGCAATTTCATTTTTAAGTTCTTTCAGTACTCTGGGGTATATATAATTTGGTCTAGATGACTTTCTACTCTTTAGCTTGTCTGTTTGGCCTATTACATCTTACAGGTTTGTCAAATCATCACCATTAAATACCATTTCAAACATGGATAACTCCCTATTTCACCTTACCTTTTAAGGATACCAGCTGTTTTTTGATCTTCCTTCTGCCTTTTTAAACTGGTTGGATGCATAGCGAAATTCACCTTATTTATTTACTCCTCTTCATTCAATAACAAAGTAATTTTATGCTTCACCTGCCTAGAAAGTATTTCATTTTCTTTAAATCATGTGTCTCATATGTGTTTAGGGGCCCATTTACTAACTTGTGCTATAAGTAGTCAATATTGAGGTGCATTAAGTGCAAAACCTCTGTGTTAAGTGTTCCCAGTATTTCAGGGAAGGCAGTCATGCAGTTTATATTGAGCAATATTCAGTAATGCACATTAATGACATGGTCAGCATTATGGAACAGGGTTAGTTACAACTCTGGAGCTGCAGCTAAGTGAACGATGTTAGCAGTTAACATGCGGCAATGTCCTCCATATGAATAGCAAGGCACAGACTCTGTCCATACCACATCCCCTTAACATGATTTCTTCTGTTAAGTGTTTAAACAGCATCATGCTGTTAACACACATTAAAAAACACTGTTCACATCTAATGCAGCCTACTAAATAGGTGATTTAACGTCAGGATTAAAATTACCTCTATCCCACCTGCACAGTTTAACTGGGATGTGCCAACACAATTATTAAATTAGCACTACTCTAGTTTGGGTCATAATTAAACGGTGTCAGGTCAAAAGCACGCCGGGACAAAGGCGCGAGCAGACAACTGAGCGTAGTGTGGAGGCGCGCGCCGAAGAAAAAGACTGTTTTTAGGGGCTACGACGGGGGTGTGTGGGGGGGAACCCCTCCACTTTACTTAATACAGATCGTGCCGCGTTGTGGGGGCGTTGTGGGGGTTTTGGGGGGTTGTAACCCCTCACATTTTACTGAAAACTTAACTTTTTCCCTGTTTTTAGGGAAAAACTTACGTTTTCACTAAAATGTGGGGGGTTACAACCCCCCAAAACCCCCACAACACCGCCGCGATATGTATTAAGTAAAGTGGGGGGGGGTTCCCCAACAAAACCCCCCGTCGCAGCCTCTAAAAACATTCTTTTTCTTCGGCGCACGCCTCCGTCTTGCGCTTAGTTGTCGGCGCGTGCCTTTGTCTTCCGCATTACTGTCTATGAACCTAATTAAACATTTATATTTTTACAGTACCATTTTTCAGTTTTGTAAAAAACTCCTCATATTATCAATCAAAGAGAGATTACCTGGTGAATAGGAGATAGCAAATATTTCATCTCCAAAGGATTTGTGTTTGATTTCTTTCATGAACATGCCAGTTTCAGAACTAAAGCACTGAATTCGTGCATTTTCTCTGTCAGCCACACACAGCTGAGCGAGTTCCGGAACCAGGGTCAGACTGTGAGGGATATCGAACTGTTTTGCTACTCCCGATGAAGACCCTGTATGAAAAAAATATTGCATACTTATTTTTACCCTACTTGTAAGTTTTGAACTTCCTCACCATGCTTGCAATTCCAATCTTGCACCTTTAATTTGAAAGATACAAACTGTGCTTTGTTAAGAGAAATTTAAAGCTTGGTTCAGGTCAAATTTGCAAATAATATTTTGTGAGTTTATCAAACGACGGCATATTAAAAAGTGTGGAGAGAACAGAATTGAATGCTGTAAATACTTTACCAAAAATGGAGTGGAATAGTCTAGTGGTTATAGCAATGGGTTTAAGAACCAGTGAAATAAGGGTTCAAAACCCAACATTACTCCTAAGTCACTTAACATTCCACTGTCTTAAGTACAAACTTAGATTGTAATCCCTCTGGGGACAGGTAAATTTCTACTGTACCTGCATGTGACTTGCCTTATTCTACCAATGAACAGGTATATGCTAAATCCAAGAATAAACAAACAGGTAAATAAAATGTTAAATACACATGCAATGCATTGATCAACTTTGTGGTGTTTATGAAGGTAGGATCTTTAGATACTGCAAGAGATATTATACCGGGTATGCTTTATTGTGCAATAACAATGGGCAGCCTACAACTGGGACACATGGTTCTTACCCACTGTCATTTCCTCTGTTTTTGACAAATGAATGGGGAATCTGGTTTGCTGCTTCTAGCAGTTGTAACCAGTACCTAAAGGGAGATCAATGGATTATAACAACATTCTGTGGTGAAACAAACTCTTGGGTATTTGACCTTCTAATAACTGGACCTATTAGCTGTTACTGAAGCAGTATGGATGATCAGCATCTCATTGTATTTTTAAATAGCCAAGCAATTAAATATTCTAGTTCAGACTGTATCAATATTTATTTATTTATTCAATTTTCTATACTGTTCTCTCAGAGGAGCTCAGAATAGTTTACATGGATTTATTCAGGTATTCAAGCATTGTTCCCTGTCTGTTCCGGAGGGTTCACAATCCATCTAATATACCTGGGACAATGGGAGACCAAGTGACATGCCCAATAAATATATGTAAATTTAGAAAAAAAGTAGTTTTATTAAGTGGCTCTAAACTCTTGTATTACACAAAACCCAACATGCACATTTTAAGGATGCAAACACTTTTCATATATTTTCCCCAAAAAATGTATGTTGCAAGTTAGAAAAGTGTGGTATCAAATATGTAGAGAGGATATAAAAATCTTTAAGCAGTTTGTACAATCCTCATACAGGGGTAGGCTGTCTGTCCAGACCAAGCTAGGCCAGACACCACAAATCATTGTGAAATGCTACTATAGGAAAACAGTATTGCATACTATAGCAAGCAGCAATAAGGCAGTATGAAACAATACCATTAGGAACAGAGATAATAGTAGTATTGGCCAAATACTACCAGAAACACAAATACTGAAAACAAGAATTAGAAATTAAATCAGCCAAAGAGAAATTATGTTTTACCTGATAATTTTCCTTTTCTTTAGTCTTATCAGACCAGTCCAAAACCAATGAGCTATGTATGTTCATGGACCAGTGGATGGAAACAGAGAGACAAAGTAGTACTATGTCGTCTTAAGAATGCTCAGTATTTTAAATGACCAAACAATGGTGTTCATGTTCATACTTCCGATCAAATGTTCTATTCATCTATTACCTTTACCTTCAGAATGGAAGCATGGTCATTCAAGTTGGGAAGGTGTCTGGTCTGGTAGGATTAAAGGGAATAAATAATCAAGTAAGGCAATTTCTCCTTCCTTAGCATCCATACCAGACCAGTGCAGAGTCAGTGAAATGTAGCAAAGAAGTGAATGTGGATGGGGGAAGAGAAGATCCTGAATTATAGAATCAGGTATGCACCTTGTAGAACTTCTGAACTACAGACATATTCAAGAACAAATACATGGGAAGACAAATTAGCCAATGTGAACAGTGGATTCTTAAGCTCAGATATCTCCAGGCCAGGGAAATTCATTGCCAGATAACATATATCTTGACCCACATGGGAGCTAAAGTGATAGGCTTATTACAAGATCTGAAGATTGAACTGGAGATAAATAATACTGGCTTTTTGCTGTAGCCCTCTACATGAGAATTTTTAGTTTTGCTTGACCTCCTTAACTCAAGCTCTCATTAGCACCCAGCAAAATTGACTCTGGAAGATGTATGACAACTATCATAAGAACATAAGCAATGCCTCCGCTGGGTCAGACCTGTGGTCCATTGCGCCCAGCAGCCCACTCACGTGGCGGCCCAACAGGTCCAGGACCTGGCAGTAACCCTCTATCTAAACCTTTCTATCCCCTTCTCCTGCAGGAAATTGTCCAATCCTTTCTTAAACCCCAGTACTGTACTCTGCCCTATTACGTCCTCTGGAAGCGCATTCCAGGTGTCCACCACACGTTGGGTAAAGAAGAACTTCCTGGCATTTATTTTGAATCTGTCCTCTTTCAACTTTTCCGAATGCCCTTTTGTTCTTATATTTTTTGAAAGTTTGAAGAATCTGTCCCTCTCTGCTCTTTCTATGCCCTTCATGATCTTGTAGGTCTCTATCATATCCCCTCTGAGTCTCCTCTTCTCCAGGGAAAAGAGACCCAGTTTCTCCAATCTCTCAGCGTATGAAAGGTTTTCCATCTCTTTTATCAGACGTGTTGCTCTCCTCTGAACCCTCTCGAGTAACGCCATATCCTTCTTAAGGTACGGCGACCAATATTGGACGCAGTACTCCAAATGCAGACGCACCATTGCCCGATACAATGGCAGGATAACTTCTTTTGTTCTGGTAGTAATACCCTTCTTGATTATATCTAGCATTCTATTCGCTCTTTTAGCGGCCGCTGCGCACTGTGCCGTCGGCTTCATTGTCATGTCCACCATTACCCCCAAGTCCCTTTCTTACATTACATTTCGGATTTCTATTCCGCCTATACCTTGCAGTTCAAGGCGGATTACAAAAGATTTGACTGGACATTTTCCAGTGAAGATACACTTATTTATTTATTTATTTTTAACAACAGAGGAGATATAGCTGGAAAGATTCCGAGGGGATTTACAAGTTGGATAGCAAATTGACAGTGCAGAACTGTGTGATATAAACAAATAGATTACATTTGGAGTAGGTAAGATTACAATACATTTCAGGGATCTGTTTACTTGGTAGGTGATTTGGGGAGGATTTTATAACGGAGAATTATCTGGAGGTAGGTGAAGAGGGGTTAAGATATTTGGATGAATTTTTTGAAAAGCAGGGTTTTGATTTCTTTTCGGAATGTTTTGAGGTCGCCCGTTGTCATCAGCAGGTTAGAGATGGAATGGTTGAGTTTTGCTGCTTGTGTTGCCAGAAGGTTGTCAAACATTTTCTTGCGCTGTGTGCCTTTGAGTGGGGGGAAGGCAAAAGGGTTTGGGGTTCTTCTGTGTCTTGAGGTGAAGATCTGGTTTAAGCGGTTGTTTAGGTAGGAGGGGGAAGAGCCATTTAACGCTTTGAATAATAGGCAGTAGAATTTGAATTGAATTTGTGCTTGTATGGGTAGCCAGTGAGAGTCTAAGAAGGCAGTTGTAATGTGATCATATTTTCTCAGGGAGTAGATCAGTCTGAGGGCGGTGTTTTGTATGGTCTGAAGTTGTTTTATCATCATGGCAGGACAAGATAGATAGAGGGAGTTTCTTGGGTACTCTTATTCAATAACATCCCTTCCATCGTATAGTTGTACCTCAGGTTTCTGCTTCCCACATAGAATACTTTACATTTCTCAATGTTGAACTTCATCTGCCATCTCGTCACCCATTCCCCTAGTTTGTTCAAGTCTCTTTGCAATTCTTCGCAGTCCTCCTTAGTCCGAGCTCCACTAAATAGTTTGGTGTCGTCCGCAAATTTTATTATCTTGCACTTCATCCCTGTTTCTAGATCATTTATGAATATATTAAATAGCAGTGGCCTGAGCACCGAGCCCTGCGGAACACCACTCGTGACCCTCCTCCAATCCGAGTAGTGGCCCTTCACCCCTACCCTCTGTTTCCTACCCGCCAACCAGTTTCTGATCCATCTGTGTACGTCTCCGTCCACCCCATGGTTCTTCAGTTTCCGGAGTAGACATTCATGAGGCACCTTGTCAAAGGCTTTTTGGAAATCTAGGTATATGATGTCTATGGGGTCTCCTTGGTCCATCCGTTTGTTAATTCCTTCGAAGAAGTGCAATAAGTTAGTTAGGCACGATCTTCCCCTGCAGAAACCATGTTGGCTGGTTATCATAAGTTTGTTTCTTTCAAAATGTTCATCGATGTTTTCTTTTATCAGTGCTTCTACCATTTTCCCCGGAACCGAGGTCAGCTTCCCTTATGTCACCAAGTTTAAATTCAGGATCTTAAACAGTATTATATCATTTTCTAGTCCTTAAGAATGCCAACTTGTGTAGCTGGAATAACCTCCCATCTCATCAAGTGGCACAAAGAATTTTTCTAAGTTGACCTCTTTCCTGTGCATCCATCATCCTAGTGATGGAAACAGAGCAGTTGCTGGACCACTACTCTGCTTCAAGAGATAATGTGCTTACTATTTGTTTACATATTTGAGAGGACTGCTGTAGGATTCTGGGAACTATATAATTTTTTCTAAACTACAGTACATTGAATTCTGCACATCTTACAAGATGGCCCATTAAGCCCTTCAAAATTAGCTCAGAAACCATTCATGGGATTCATGGCAGAGAAAGATTCTCTAGATGACAATTCAGACAGCCATATTGTAGCCTATCCTGATGGAAGGAATTTCCATGGCACATGAAATTCTCAGTCTTAGAAAAGTGACCATGAAAGGACAAACTTGCCCACAATAGGTGTGGCTTAAGGAATAATTATGACTCAAAGCTCCCCAACTTCCCAAAAAACAACTAATTCTTGCAGAGGAAGAAAAATGAGCACTCTATGCAAAACTGCCATGTCAGCCACTCTGCGCTAGAGCTGCAGAGAACTATGGCCACGATCCTGTGGTGCTCCCTAGAAGTAGTCCTGATCAGGCAAATTGAAGGATGAACAAACCAAGACTGCGATCTGCAGCTCATGTCTGTGTCTGTCTGCACTCAGGCTTGACATTTAGCTGCAAGACAACTTTCTTTGGAAGGAGGAAGAAAACTACAATAGAAAGTCACCATGTAGCTACTGTCCAGTAAATAGCTACTTTCATGTCTGGCCAAATTATGCAAGAAACAAAATGAACTGAACTGGGAAGACCATTTCTTTCTTTTACTTTTTTTAAAGTAAAGCTTCAAATTATTCACAGAAAAGAACCACTGCAGTAGGTATGAACTTCATTGCTTCCGAAAATCTAATTCCATACAGAGTTTTCTTAAGTCTTAGAGCAGAAAGTTCTAATAGCTATGACACTAATGCTACTGGGCCAACAGGGCAAAACCTTCTGAAAAGAGTGGAAACCTGGAGACTAGTGAAAGTAGGCCTATGAGCAAGAATTCCCATGAAAAAGCCTTTCCTCAGTGCAGTTCAACATCGTAAACGTTTGAACTGTGCTAAAGAGCATACCAGCAGGACCACAGAGTAGTGGAAGAAGGTGTTGTGGAGCGATAAGACCCGAATCGTCGTATTTGGCATAAGACTCCTGAGTAACATACTTAAGAGATTATTTGTAGTTACTATATCAAGTGGATAAGACTGAAATTAACACATTTACAAGATGTGAAGAGTATTTTAGCCAACTGTTTGAGGGGCACAACAGAGGACTTCGGAGTCTGTGCATTGGAGAATACCACTGCCCTATGTGTTTTATGTGCATACCTGCTCCCCACTGCATGATGAACATCCCATTTGGCGAGAACTGTATGATTCGGCTGTTGCAGTAGCCATCTGCTACATAAAAGTTGCCTGTAATGGGATCCACAGCCACATCGGTTGGTTGGCAGAAGTGGTTCCTGTCACTGCCTGGTTGAAAGGGCTTTCCCAGGATTAGGAGAGGACTTTTTCCATTGTCAGCTGACAGCTTAAACACCTTTTCAGAGAATCACAAGTTCAGATAAGAGTAAAAACACAAAAGAAGCAGTTGCTAGAACTTATGAACCATCAAATTGTCAATGTTCCACGATGTGTGGCTTTTGGCACACATAACTACTGTTTGCAATATCTAACATAAATCATAGTACAGTCATATTGTCATATCAAATTAATGTTTTGAACACACTGTAAAACTGAATGAAACGCACCTGATGCAAAGCTACGTCAGTGAGCCAATAACTGCCATCCTTATCTATGCTCAGGCCATGTGGCATATGAAAACTGCAATTACATATAAAAAAAGAAAACACAATTAAAATGGATTGCAAAACCAGCCACAATTCCTCAAATATGAACTACAATGCTATTAGTCCTCTGCAATATTTAATAGGGCCTTATCAATCAATAATGAAACAAAGTAAAGCCAACAAATTTGAAGCCCACAATAAAATTCAGGATCCCTCAGGTTTAAGTTTCCATGGTGCCCAGTGTCATTACAATGCACAGAGGGAGGCTGGCTATGGAGAAACTGGAATCAGATTGAGACTTCCAGGCCTTATTGCCCATCTTATTTCTGTACTTGCTGAATTACTTATACTACCTTGTTTCTCCGAAAATAAGACCTACCCCGAAAATAAGCCCTAGCAGGATTTTTGGGGTAGGACTTAATATAAGCCCTACCCCCCCAAATAAGCCGTAGTCCAGGGATACACCAGCAGTTTCCCTTCCCTCCCATCCCTTGTGCAGCAGAACCCTAGAGTGAGTACCCCTTCCCCTGAGAACCTTCACCCGCCGTGCAGCTGAATTCCCATCCTTCCCTCCCTCCCATCGGGACCCTGCCATGAGCCCTACATACCTTCCTAAGCAAAGTCGAGTCAGCAGCACTCTAAACAGGCTGCTTCGGCCTTCCGCCTGTGAATTCACTCTGCCGCATTACTGACAGTAATGCGGCAGAGTGAATTCATGGGCGGACAAGGCCGAAGTAGCCTGTTTAGTTTCAAGTTTATTAATTTTTAATATACCGACCATCAACTGGTATCTAGCCGGTTTACAGTAAAATATTAAAAATAAAGATAAAAGATTATACTTATAAAAAAGAAGTTAATAAGAGTGCTGCTGCCCAAAGCTGCTTAGGGTGGTATGTAGATCTCGCGGCGGGGTTCTGATGAGAGGGAGGGAAGGATAGGTGTTTGGCTGCATGGCGGGTGCAGGTGCTCAAGGGGTGGGGTGCTCGCTCAAGGGTTCTGCTGCACAAGGGATGGGAGGGAAGCTGGGCAAGGGTCCTGCTGCACGAGGGATGGAAGGGAGGGAAGGATAGAAGCTGGGCAAGAATCCTGCTGCACAAGGGATGGGAGAGAGGGAAGGGAAGCTGGACAAGGGTCCTGCTGCACAAGGGATGGGAGAGAGGGTAGGTCTGAAGCTGGGTAAGGGTTCTGCTGCACAAGGGATGGGAGGGAGGGGAGAAAAGATTATGCACATGTGGGGGAGAGAAAGGAAGAAGAATTGGGATGAAGGAGAGGAAGGGAGAGATGATCATGTACATACCTTGAAAATAAGACCTAGTGCGTTTTTTGGACCTAAAATTAATATAAGATACTGTCTTATTTTCGGGGAAGCACGGTATTAAAATAAGACTGTCCAAACTACTCTCAGCATTCACAGAATGCTATACATGCTCCTGTCAGTAGAGGTGATCTGATATGCTCATTTGTTCCCAAAATGTAGGCTTTTAGGGCTGTAATAATTGGGCTATTCTCAAAATATGCATGTTCTAAATAAGTGGTTATCAAAATAGATATTTTAAGTGGCCTCAGAAAGCAGCCTCCTAAGAATCACATACTCTTCATTCTGCACACTTTTTCTCTGATCCACCCTTAACAAGGAGGGTTTGAAAAAACTTTACTCCTATGGTTTTTTTCTACCTCTGTTCAAAATTAATCAGCTGGGAGATTTATTTTGCTGTTTTCCTCATATTCAAGAATAGGAAAGCAAGTGGATGTAATAAGCAGTGGATCAGGATGGAAAGTTGTATTTAGTGCACGGGGTTGATTCAAATGCTGCTGTTTTCTTTTTTACCTCATATATAGTCTCCACTCTCTTACGGTTAAAGTGTGGAAGTAAAGGTATGACTATGTTCAAATTCACTGAGAACCTTGCATAGTTATAAAATTATTATCAGTTATGCAGAAAGCCTTGCTGAGAGAATGGAAAACCATATTGAGGTTCCAAATGCAGTCGCATCGCTCCCTTCAAAAATCATGCTACTTCAGGATGCGAAGCCAAAGCCACTCCAGCCCTAAGCAAGAGAGGCCTACCACCTGTACTTTGAGGGAACCAATTGCCAGGCCCTTTTCTAAGCCATCCTGAAGAAATGCTAGAACACTGATAGTTGAGTCTGAAAAGGCTCCACATTCTGCTTAGAACACCAGTGTTGAAAAGTCTTCCAAGACTTAGCATAGGCTGCAACAGTTGCCGGTTTCTTAGATCTTAGGAGGGGTAGCCATGATCACCTCTAGTAGCCCTTGCACACTTTGGCCATATGCTCAAGAGCAATGCCATAAGCCAAAAGTGTTCCAGATACCCCCAGGGACACTGGACCCTGTGAAAGAAGAATTGAATGAAGCAGTAGTTTAAAACATTGGTCCCTGATACGGTTGATGATCTTGCTTAAGTGGTTGTACCTTTTTCAGACACTACCTTTGCACTTACTATGGAGAGATATTCATAGGATGAATGGTTTGTTCCCTTAAGGTTTCTTGGCCAAACAAGAAATCTAAATTGCCTATGGCTTATCTACAGGGCGGTTGGGAGTTGGGCTTGCCCAACTTGCAACGATACAACTATGCTTGTTTGCTTCGCCATTTATGCGACTGGTTGTTAGGGTCAACCAAATATACCCTGGTACAGATGGAGAGCATATTATGCACCGGCTCATCTACTGCTGTTGTTGCACTTATTGAGAGAGTTACTTCTGGCTCGTTTGCGTAAGAGCTTGTTGGTGTGATCAATGGAGGATGAATGGAAATGGTTGGTGCACAATTTGGATAGGGATCCATATGTTACGGACCTGATACTGATGCTGCCATAGCTCTGACTTTGTGGGCTGTAACTCGATTCTGTAGATGCAGTCCAGCCTGAGCATAGCAGAAAGAGATGCAAGCAGCTAACCAGTTAGAGATGGTGCGCTTGGAAATTGGATGTCCCAACTTGTTTGGATCGAAGGAGACAAAAAGTTGAGGAGCAGATCTATGTGGTTGAGTGCATTGCAAGTAGAAAGCCAAAGCACGCTTACAGTCCAGAGTATGAAGAGCTGTTTCTCCAGGGTGAGAATGAGGCTTTGGAAAAAACACTTTAGGTAACATAGTAACATAGTAGATGACGGCATATTAAGACCCGAATGGTCCATCCAGTCTGCCCAACCTGATTCAATTTAAATTTTTATTTTTTTTCTTCTTAGCTATTTCTGGGCAAGAATCCAAAGCTTTACCCGGTACTGTGCTTGGGTTCCAACTGCCAAAATCTCTGTTAAGACTTACTCCAGCCCATCTACACCCTCCCAGCCATTGAAGCCCTCCCCAGCTCATCCTCCACCAAACGGCCATACACAGACACAGACCGAACAAGTCTGCCCAGTACTGGCCTAATTCAATATTTAATATTATTTTCTGATTCTAAATCTTCTGTGTTCATCCCACGCTTCTTTGAACTCAGTCACAGTTTTACTCTCCACCACCTCTCTCGGGAGCGCATTCCAGACATCCACTACCCTCTCCGTAAAGTAGAATTTCCTAACATTGCCCCTGAATCTACCACCCCTCAACCTCAAATTATGTCCTCTGGTTTTACCATTTTCCTTTCTCTGGAAAAAATTTTGTTCTACGTTAATACCCTTCAAGTATTTGAACGTCTGAATCATATCTCCCCTGTCTCTCCTTTCCTCTAGGGCAGGGGTGTCCAATGTCGGTCCTCGAGGGCCGCAATCCAGTTGGGTTTTCAGGATTTCCCCAATGAATATGCATGAGATCTATGTGCATGCACTGCTTTCAATGCATATTCATTAGGGAAATCCTGAAAACCCGACTGGACTGTGGCCCTCGAGGACCGACATTGGACACCCCTGCTCTAGGGTATACATATTCAGGGCTTCCAGTCTCTCCTCATATGTTTTCTGGCGCAAGCCTCCTATCATTTTCGTCACCCTCCTCTGGACCACCTCAAGTCTTCTTACGTCTTTCGACAGATACGGTCTCCAAAACTGAACATAATACTCCAAGTGGGGCCTTACCAATGACCTGTACAGGGGCATCAACACCTTCTTCCTTCTACTGACTATGCCTCTCTTTATACAGCCCTGCATCCTTCTGGCAGCAGCCACTGCCTTGTCACACTGTTTTTTCGCCTTTAAATCTTCGGACACTATCACCCCAAGGTCCCTCTCCCCGTCCGTGCATATCAGCTTCTCTCCTCCCAGCATATACGGTTCCTTCCTATTATTAATCCCCAAATGCATTACTCTGCATTTCTTTGCATTGAATTTTAGTTGCCAGGCATTAGACCATTCCTCTACCTTTTGCAGATCCTTTTTCATATTTTCCAATCCCTCTTCGGTGTCTACTCTGTTACAAATCTTGGTATCATCTGCAAAAAGGCACACTTTTCCTTCTAACCCTTCAGCAATGTCACTCACAAACATATTGAACAGGATTGGCCCCAGCACCGAACCCTGAGGGACTCCACTAGTCACCTTTCCTTCCTTCGAGCGACTTCCATTAACCACCACCCTCTGGCGTCTTTCCGACAGCCAGTTTCTGACCCAGTTCACCACTTTGGGTTCTAACTTCAGCCCTTCAAGTTTGTTCAACAGCCTCCTATGAGGAACTGTATCAAAGGCTTTGCTGAAATCCAAGTAAATTACATCTAGCATATGTCCTCGATCCAGCTCTCTGGTCATCCAATCAAAAAATTCAATCAGGTTCGTTTGGCACGATTTACCTTTTGTAAAGCCATGTTGCCTCGGATCCTGTAACCCATTAGATTCAAGGAAGTACACTATCCTTTCTTTCAGCAACACTTCCATTATTTTTCCAACAACTGAAGTGAGGCTCACCGGCCTGTAGTTTCCTGCTTCATCCCTGTGACCACTTTTATGAATAGGGACCACATCCTCTCTCCGCCAATCCCCAGGAATCACTCCCATCTCCAGAGATTTGTTGAACAAGTCTTTAATAGGACTCGCCAGAACCTCTCTGAGCTCCCTTAGTATCCTGGGATGGATCCTGTCTGGTCCCATCGCTTTGTCCACCTTCAGTTTTTCAAGTTGCTCATAAACACCCTCCTCCGTGAACGGCGCAGAATCTACTCCATTTTCTTGTGTAACTTTGCCAGACAATCTCGGTCCTTCTCCAGGATAGACTACATTCACGTGGATAGAAGTTCCATCTTCTCTTTTCAGAGCAATCCATATCGCTTCTTCCTCTCCCCAGGTCCCTTGCATTTCGGTCGCTTGGATATTGATCTTTACATAGAGAGCTACTCCTCCACCTTTATGACCATCTCTGTCCTTCCTAAAAAGATTATATCCCGGTATGTTTGCATCCCATCCATGTGATTCACTGAACCATGTCTCTGTGATAGCGACAATATCCAGATCTGCCTCTAATATCAGGGCTTGCAGATCATGAACTTTGTTGCTTAGACTGTGAGCATTTGTGGTCATCGCTTTCCAGCGATAATCTCCTTTTTCGTATGGATTTTTGTGTCGTTTCACTTTCCGTTGCAATACTAAGAAATAAGTTGCTGATATTGCTTATGTTGCAATCTTTACTACTATCACATCTTTTCTTTTGCCGGGGGTAGTCTCTATAATTGTCCTTCGTACATACACCACCCCCACCTTCTAGTTTAAATGCCTAGAAAAATATTGTCTAAATTTCTCTGCAAGGTTTCTTTTTCCTGCTGTAGTAATATGTAGCCCATCAGTGCAATATAGCTTCTTGTCCTTCCATGTATTTCCCCATCCTCCTATGTACCTGAAGCGTTCTTGATGACACCAGGCTTTGAGCCATCTATTAAGAATTTAGGATGAGTACAGAGGACCACCTTGTCATGATGGAATAATGTGAAAGGTGGGTCTGCAACTAAAGCTTGGAGCTTGCTGACCCTTTGAGCAGACGTGAGAGCAATGAGAAAAACCACTTGCCAAGTGAGATATTTAAGGTGAGCTGAATCCATTGGTTAAAAAGGAGGCTTCATCAATTGAGCAAGAACAACATTGAGATCCCAAACCACTGGGGACAATTTGAGAGGTGGTTTGAGATTGAAAAGACCTGTTATCCTGCCGTTATATCGGGTGATGGTGCACCCGCATCTGGAGTACTGCGTCCAGTATTGGTCGCCGTACCTTAAGAAGGATATGGCAATACTCGAGAGGGTTCAGAAAAGAGCGATGCAATTGATAAAAGGTATGGAAAACCGTTCATATGCTGAAAGATTAGAGAAACTGGGGCTCTTTTCCTGGAGAAGTGGAGGCTTAGACGGGACATGATAAGAGACGTACAAGATTATGAAGGGCCTGGAGAAAGTGAATAGGGACAGATTCTTCAAACTCTTGAAAACTACAAGAACGAGAGGGCATTCGGAAAAATTAAGAGGGGACAGATTCAGAACCAATGTTAGGAAGTTCTTCTTCACCCAAAGGGTGGTGGACACCTGGAATGCGCTTCCAGAGGGTGTGATAGGACAAAGTATGCTATTGGGTTTCAAGACGGGATTAGATTATTTCCTTAAGAAAAAGGGGATTGAAGGGTATAGGTAGAGAATTACTGTACAGGTCCTAGACCTGATGGTCCACCGTGTGAGCAGACTGCTGGGCGCGATGGACATCTGGTCTGACCCAGCAGAGGCATTTCTTATGTTCTTATGTTCATAAATCTGGAAACCACAGGATGAACAGAGAGGGGTTTCCCTTTGATAGGCAAGCAGAATTGCATTGAGATGAACTCGAATGGATGTGGATTTGAGGCCTGATTGAGACAAATGGAACAGGTAATCCAATACTGAAGACAATGAGGTAGACTGAGGCTCCTTGTGATGAATGGTGCACCAAGCAGAAATTCTAGTCCATTTCTGATCTTGCACTGTCTAGTGGTAGGCTTCCTAGAAGTCTCTAAAACGTCCTGTACAGATTGAGAAAACTGTAGAGCGGTAGTTAAGTTGAGAGGTACCAAGCTGTCAGGTGTAGAAACTGCAGGTTGGGATGAAGTAGAGACCCCTGACTCTGTGTAAGCAGAGAGGGAAAAACTGGTAGAAGCAATGGCTCCCTGCTGCTGAGTTGAAGTAGAAGGGAGTACCAAGGTTGCCTGGGCCACCGAGGAGCTATCAGAATCATGGTGGCATGTTCCTATTTGAGGTTGAGAAGTGTTTTGAGAATGAGAGGGAATGGAGGGAACGCATAGAGAAACTGATTCGTCCATTCCAGTAGAAAAGCATCTGCCTCCAGTCGGTGAGGAGAGTATATCCTGGAGCAGAATTGAGGCAGCTTGTTGTTGTGGGGAGACACGAAGAGATCTATCTGAAGAGTCCCCCACTGAGAAAAAATGTAATGAAGAGGCGAGGAATTGAGTGCCCATTTGTGAGGTTGTAGAAGATGACTCAATCTGTCCACCAAACAGTTTTTCTCTCCTTAAATGTAGACAGCTTTGAGTAAGGTGCTGTGAAGGATTGCCCAATTCTACCCCTGTAGAGCTTCCTTGCAAAGAGGGAGAGATCCTGTTCCTCCCTTCATGTTGACATAGTACATGGCGACTTGGTTGCCTTCCGTATGAGGACTACCTGGTCTTGAAGAAGATGTTGAAAAGCTTTGAGAGCATTGAAAATCGCTCTAAGTTCCAACATATTGATGCGACACTGACGATCCATGCTGGACCAATGTCCTTGAGTACGGAGACCATCGAGATGAGCCCCCCCAAGCATAGGTCGAAGAATCTGTCATGAGGACCTTCTGATGAGGAGGTATTTGAAACAGTAAACCTCTGGAGAAATTGGAAGAGAGCATCCACCAGTGGAGAGACTGTCTCAATGAAGAAGTCACTCTGATGTGATGAGAGAATGGGTCGCAAGCCTGCGCCCACTGAAATGCCAGGGCCTACTGAGGAATTCTGAGGTGAAGTCTGGCAAAAGGAGTCACGTGAACTGTAGAAGCCATATGACCCAGGAGAACCATCATGTGTCTTGATGAAATTGTAGTCAAGGAAGACACTTTGTGGCAGAGATGAATGAGAGCATACTGACATTGTTGAGGAAGGAATGCTCTGAGCCGGACAGTGTCTAGAACAGCTCCAATGAACTGCAAAGTTTGAGAGGGTTGTAGCTGGCATTTGGGAAAGTTGATTTCAAATCCCAAGCTTTGTAGGAACCATGGAGCAAATGGTTCCGCAGAGCTGCTGCCACTACCACTAGACACTTGGTGAACACTCTTGGAGATGAAGCCAGACCAAAAGGTAGCACTCTGTACTGAAAATGCAGATTCCCACCCGAAATCTGAGGAATTGTTGAGAGGCTGGGTGAATGGGAATATAAATGTAAGCCTCTTTGAGATCTAGAGAACATAACCAATCGTTCTGATCTAGAAGGGGGTATAGAGATGTCAGAGACAGCATCCGAAATTTCTCTCTGACCAGAAATTTGTTGAGGGTTCTAAGGTCCAAAATAGGTTGCAGATCTCCCGTCTTCTTTGGAACTAGGACGTAATGGGAGTAAAACCCCCTGCTCTGCTGTTCCAGCGGAACCTCCTTGATGGCACGGAGACGAAGCAGAGCTTGAGCTTCCTGAAGAAGAAGGGCGGTCTGGGATGGAATGGAAGGTTACTCTTTTGGAGGCAGATTTAGAGGAACCTGGATGAAATGAAGAGAATATCCTTCCCTAATGATGGACAGCACCCAGAGATCTGATGTAATGATCTCCCAGCGGTGGTAAAAATGATGGAGATGACCTCCAATGGGAAAAGCAGAACAATGGAGGTTATGCTCTGTATTAGATGGTCAAAAAGGCTGAGAGTTCTTAGGCACAGCAGGAGTCTGAGGTTTCTGCTGCCTCTGCTACTGTTTGTGGTTGTTTCTTAGGAGGTGCTCTTGTAAAAGGAGCTGCTCTCTGTGGAAAACGCCTCTGATAAGATGGAAGATATATGAAGCCTTTAGAAGTAGAAGGCTTAGGACGAGTGATGGAAGCAAACGATTTTTCGTGTTCAAACAATCGTTTAGTAGCTGCCTCGATGGAGTCTCAAGAAGAGGATCTATGCCTCAATGAATGCTTCGATTGATGTGGAGAACCATACCTCGAACCAGGCAGGTCTCGAGAAAGTCCTGGATTTTTAAATAAAGATTTAGACTGGCGGACAACAAAGTTAAACATACTGGCACTATCTGATTATGTAATACTGGAATACTTATATTTTGAATGTCATGACCCTGATGTTTGGTGACATGTTTATGTCATAGATGGGAAAGTCAGAGTAGTGGTGGCCTGGGCGTTTAAACAGCTGAACGTAAAGGCAGGCCATTATAAAAAAAAAACCTCCTTTTGGATGTTTTTTTTATTTATAATGGACATTTTCACTGCTTCTACTTTCAACGTTTAAGGGCCTTAGGCCAAAAGGGGACTTAGACTTTTTTTTATTATGCCTCTCCACACCTGTTTGAAAAGTTTGTTTTTTTATTTTCATGAAAACTATTTGGATTATCTTTGTGTTTTATAATTGCCAGCCTGGCCATTCTGACTTAAGCCCAGTAAAAAGGTTGGATAAAAACTATTTTTCCTTTACACTGACTGTTTCGTATGGTGGTGATTTTTGGCTACTACAGCCAGTACTCCGGCTGGTCCTGGGCAAGCTCCCGGGCCAGTGCTTACTCCTAAAGGTTACCCCAGTTCCAGGGAAACGCACCAGTTTGGTCCCCACCAGCACCCTCTGCTGTCCTGACCTGAGGCCTGGTGGGCGACAGAGGGAGGAGAGACACACACATACATACTTACCCTGGAGCAAAGAAGGGGGGGGGAGAGAGAGAGCGAAAGACAGAGATATCCTGATCCAAAAAAGGGGAGAGAGAGAGAGAGAGTGACATCCTGGACCAAGGAAGGAGGCACAAAAATAGATTAAGACCCTGGACCAAGTAGGAAGAGAGAAGGAGGAGGGAGTAAAAGAAGAGATGCTGGACCATGGAGGGGGAGAAGACAGGGCTGGGAGTTATAGGAAGAAGGGAAGAGAAAAAAAAAAGACAAAGTGGATATGGGGAGGGGCAGGGAGATAGAGAAAAGATGCAGGGCATAGAAAAAGGGGAGGGACAGAGACACATAGGGAAATTCTGGACAAAGTAAGGCAGGTACACAGATGAGATAGTGAAAATGGAGAAAGGATAGGGACACAGAGGGAAGATGTTGGACAGAATTGATGGGGACAGAAAGGAGAGATAGATGGACATAAGCGAGAAATGAAATGTCAAAAGGACAGGAGACCCTAGCAAGAGTTATCAAAAACACAGAGAAAAGCAGGAGACACTGAGACCAAACCAATGCTCAGACAACAAATACAGAAATAAATATTTTTTGTTTCTGAATTTTTAAATTGTAATATACGTATAATGTTCTAGAAATTGCACTTCAATTTCTATTACTGTGGCAGGATTGTTTTTTTCAGGGTTTATTAACTAGAGCTCTGAAAGTGTCTTTATCCTCCCCCCCTATTCAGGAGACATGGTTTATAGGGGGGCTCATCCCAGTTTTTCCACCCAGGGTCCATTCAGTCCTAGCTACTCCTCTGGTCTACAGAGGGGAAAACTTGAAACAGCAACTGTTCTCTTGATAACTTCCAAAATTAGCTGGACAAACCTTCTGAATATAAAGCTCAGTGTGAATTCTGAACCGCTTTAGATGACAAACATTGGAATGGAGATATTGGCATTATTAAATAAGAATTAAGGCAAACAATGTCAAAATATATGGGTTTTAAATTATGCGGACTGCTGGGCACGATGGACCTCAGGTCTGACCCAGTGGAGGCATTGCTTATGCTTTTCATATATTGGTATTAAAAGCTCAACACTAAGAAATCCCTACATATGTACTGCTGCTGATCTGACTGCACTCTAAAGTAACTTTTAGTACTGATTAAATGGCATCTAGCACACATACTTGCATATTGGTAACAAGATCACATAAATCTTACAGATCTCTGCCAGTAGACTTGAGTATTGTAGAACTACTCGGATCTACCACAAGAATAGTGCTTTGTTCAATAGGTCCAATTCCTCGCTGTTGGTACACAAAGTTTCTGTCAAATGAACTGTTTTAAAAAAGGAAAGGAAATTTGAGAAGAGACAGATCTAAATGTCAAAAGTGCAAACCACAAATATGTATCCATATAAGTCAATAAAAGCACATTCATTGTACAAATATACATGAACAACCATTTTTACCCACCCAATGATTAATCAATAAAAATCAATAAAAACATAGATTCTTTGGAGAATAGAGAGATCAAAGAACATGTTTTAGCTATGATTCAGAAAACAAGCTCATAGCACATACATCAGAATTCTGAAAGCAGCATTTGAGAATATTCTTAAAATAATCACTTTCCATGTATATAAGACAGCATTGCAGTGTTTAACATTAGAGAATATCTACGTTCAGCTGCAAACCTGGCAGCTAACTTTTCAAAACAATTGGGGGTGCTATACTCAACTCAAATCACTTTACCCAAGACATGGAGAAGTTTGCTCTGTATCAGGTATGCTCAAGTGCTCAGGGTATCCACAGAGCTGCTCCTTGTGGCTCTGTGGAATAGCCAAGGGAGGTTTGTGGGATATATGGCTTCTCCACTTTGGAGTCAGGTCTACCTAGTTATTAGGAGCAGCCCAGGCCAGTGAAAAGATAACTGTAGATAGTGAATGTAAAATAAAACTCCACGAGTACAATACACAAGGCATTTGTTTATACAGGTTCAGTTGTATTCCAAGTGTCTGTATTAAGCATATTGCACACTAGAACTCTCAGTTGAGGTTTCTAGTCCATGACTCTCTCCTTCCCTCTTTTTAAAAAATCTTTTGTAGTTATGCTGATAATCTATTGTTTTCATTATTCTCTAATGAATTGCTTTTGAGATGTATGCTTACTACTGTATATGGTAAAGAGCAACCAAAATGAACCAATGATAGTATTAAGTGACAAAGATATCAAAGTTACTCATCCTAAATTGTACCCTATATACAACTGAAGAGACTTTAAAACAGGAGTAATATGAGCAAATTTAGGCACACCAATAATTAACCTCACACTGCTTTCTGTATAATCTGCAGAGCCCAAAACAGAGTTGATACCATTCACAAATAAAGTGAATTGCAGTAATCAATTTTAGTTAGAACCAGGCTCTGCACCACCTTTCTAAAATCAGACACAAGCAGTATTGGTTTTAACTTACTTAAAGTCAAAGCTGAAAAAAGTCAGAGTCCAAAAATACACTTGCACTCCTAATGTGATGTTTCACAACAATCTCCACATTCTGATATCTAATCTCAGTAGGTAAAGCAGGGCCCAAATATCTACCCACATATACAACTCCGGTCTTTGACAAATTCAACACCAACTTGCTATATGTCAAAATATCCACTCAATGATCTTATCCAAAAATATTCTCAGTTGCAAACTGGGTTCCATGTCCCACTCCTGCATTGGAAAAAAACTGCAGATCATCAGCATACATTCAGTATGAGACCTGCCTGTTTATGACAAAAGATATCACCAAACATGGTTATAGTTATGTCATCTAAAATATATACAGTATACTCAAACAGTATATATTCAAATAATACCAGTGTGTTTAACATTGATGTTCACCAATCTCTTTGTTTAAATCATATGAGGCTACTAAATCCAACATTGTCCTTGATATTACAAACCTACATTAATGTTTCCACCATGAATATCTGGGACAATCACTTCCTAAACACTAAAAAAGAGGTCAGTATTTGAATGCACCGTTAAAGGCAGGGGTAGGGAACTCCAGTCCTTGAGAGCCGTATTCCAGTCGGGTTTTCAGGATTTCCCCAATGAATATGCATGAGATCTATTTGCATGCACTGCTTTCAATGCATATTCATTGGGTAAATCCTGAAAATCTGACCGGAATACTGCTCTCGAGGACCGGAGTTCCCTACCCCTGGTTAAAGGGGAAGGGAATGGGACTTGTATACTGCTTTTTTGTGGTTACACATTCAAAGCGATTTAAATATACAGTATACAGGCTACTTATTTTGTACAGGTTACTTATTTTGTACTTGGGGCAAAGGAGGATTCAGTGACTTATCCAGGTTCACAAGGAGCAGCCCTGGGATTCGATCTCACAACATCAGGCTATTAAGGCAGAAGCTCTACCACTAGGCCACTCCTAGTGAATCATCTTCTACAATAGGGACACTTTTTTCAATACTTATATTTTAGTGTGTTGCAAGTGGTTGTCCCACATATTTGTGCTGGTGACATTAATGTAGTTTTATTATAGCATGAACAGATTCAGATTTATGGTATGAATTCAGTAGCTCTATATGGATTTTTAAATAAAGATTTAGACTGGCAGACAACAATGTTAAACATACTGGCACTATCTGATTATGTAATACTGGAATACTGATATTTTGAATGTCATGACCCTGATGTTTGGTGACATGTTTATGTCATAGATGGGAAAGTCAAAGTTGAAATATGGCTGCAGAATGCTGCCAGCTGAGCCATTAAAGATGAAAAGAGTATTCCGCATGAAGCTGCAACAAAGTACGAGACAAAGTGGATGCAGAGGGCTTTTGGAAGAAGTTACTGAACTGTAAACTGCTGTCTACAGGTAGGTACAGGTTTTTTTCTGTTTGGTATACAAGGACTGGATTAATGGAGACAGAAAATGTAAAACTTTTTATATGGATTTTTGTTTTTGATTATAAACAACAACATTTTTATTTTGAACATAAATAATGCTTTTTTGATGAACACATTTGGAAGAGTACTTGATTGAAAAGTATACACAAGGGTCTAAACTATAGAGAATATATTTTAATTAGTCCCTTGACCTGGATTCACATATGCACACTATAGATTTCTGATAATTTTCAGAAAACCAGTAGGACCTTTGGATATAAAAATTTTGTTACTGTAATTACTATTGATGAAGCTGAATAGACCCATTTTTGTTGATGCGATTTTTTTGCAGCTTACTGTGGGACCTTCACATATACCCATTCTTTCTTTGGTCAAATTGCCTTCATTAATATCAGCAGAATTCTCAATTGCTTGAGGTCGTATCAGCTCAAAGGATTAGCACAGGAACTGAGTTTTTCCCCCCTAATAGCTACAACTGAAATTTAATAAGGACATGCAAAGTGATATCGCTGCTCTTTGAGAGTCTGCCACCTGCTTGTGACCTGTATTGGCCACTAACTGAAACAGCATACTGGGCTACATGGACCTTTGGTCTGACCCAGTACAGTAATTCTTATGCTCTTATGTTTACCAGCTGAGCTCTGATCAGCAGGCTAGGATGTTCCAAATTCAGAACCAGGAGACTGAAATTCATATCAAAGTACCTCATCATATAGTCACATGCTAAATGATGGCAGCAGTAAATGAGAGTAAGAAGTTATATGGATGCAGAAAATAACTGAGAAGTGTTGGCAGGGCAGTATAGAGAAATGTCCCATATCCCATATTACTCTTCCATTCTTTGGATAAACTGACAACCTCACAAACTATTCTGAAACCTTTTCAAAACATTATGGGGACCAGTGGCGTACCTAGGGTATGTGGCACCCGGGGCCCATCATTTTTTGACACCCCCCCCCCCATGTAAAAAAATATTTTTTGTAATGACCATGAAACGGAATAAATGGTCAGAATAGAAACAGGCAGTGAAAATTTTCTTATATTCCAAACATAACATAACATAAATTATGTCTGAATTGTCATGACATCAGAAGTACATATGGAGTAGTTGCAGGTGATGCTTGGGACAGTTCTGATTGTGTTAGTTCGGTTTTATGTGTTTTTTGAATAGAAGGGTTTTTATTTCTTTTTGAAGGTTTTGCAGTCTGTGGTCGATGTCAATTGGTTGTAGAGTTGGGGGTCGAGTGTTGCAGCTCGAATGGCTAGGAGGTTGTCGAACAGTTTTTTTCTTTTGACGTTTTTGGTTGGAGGGTGTGTTAATGGTGCGTGAGTTCTCCTATGTCTGTTTGAAGTGGATTGAATTATTATTATTATTAGCTGAAGAAATTAGTAAACCCCCCCCCATTCCACACACATTAATTCTCTTCCATTTTTGTTCCCATTATAAAAAACACTGATAAGTTCCCAGAAAAAAAATACATTAAAATAAGAAGTGAAAACAAAGGCCCCTACAGATGAGAACATAACATAAGAATAGCCTAACTGGGTCAGACCAATGGTCCATCATGCCCAGTAGCCCATTCTCATGGTAACCAATCCAGGACACTAATACCTGGTCAAAACCCAAAGAGTAGCAACATTCCATGCTACCGATCCAGGGCAAGCAGACACTTCTCCCATGTCTTAATAACAGATTATGGACTTTTCCTCCAGGAATTTGTCCAAATCTTTCTTAAAATCAGCTACACTATCTGCTTTTACCATAACTTCTGGCCACTTCATTTTTAAGTTTAGATCTTTCCTTTCAAACAGAGACCTTGCTAGATGTCAAATACAGCACAAGGTAACTTCACATGGACTTAGCTGTGCAGGAAATGTGAATCTCCTCATACACCCACCATATAGTGCAAAAATGTGCAAAGGTCTGTTTTTTTCTTTCGATCACTACATAGCCTAATGCCACACAAGCAGCGCTGTTACAAACATATTCTGTAGGTCAATGCTAAGGATAACAAAGTTTCCTTCCTTGGACCAGAAGGAGATAAACCACTGGAAGAGATCCCAAAACAACACCCAAAGACCCACTCAGTGTGTGAACCAGTTGAGTGGAGTGGACTAACTGGGGGGTGGAAATGGGCCCGGAGTTTGCTCAGCAGAATTTCCCAGACCACCTCTTCCTCTCAACACATTGACACGCTGCCACCACCACCACTAGGAACACCTCACTGGGTAGGCCAGCTATGCTATAAACTTTATAAAACACATTATTATATTTTCTTATAAAGCACATATTTTAACTGAACTCTCTGACATCCTCAGCCTTTCCATTCACAAAAATAGAAGGAAGAAAAGTTCCCATTTCCTGCTGTCTCATGTCCCCGGCCTATACAATATTTTTTTTCTGCAGACCCTTCAAAAGTCTGACCAAATCCTCGTTTCACTTGCATTATAAAGTACTGAGGATGCCATCTCTCCCCAATCCCAGGTCCTAAAGTCTAAGACAGTAGCGCAAACTAATGCTGCCAGATACAGGAAAAAAATTTTTGATTCGATTCAGCCCTATTGAATTGGTTTTTCAATTCGATTTTCCTGCCCAGTTGGGTGATTTTTTTTCAAAACTCCTGGTGGGTTTTATAGCTTTTTCACCCCCTTTGGCTTCTCCTAACTACACTGGCGCTGTGGTGTAAATAAAATAAAGAAACAAAAAGGACTTTTCCTCTCTCTGTTAAATCCTAGCTCACGTTTGCAGTCCAACACCAGCTCTGGCAGGATACACATTTCAAATCTGACATATTATAATCACAAAACAGAAAATAAAATTAATTTTTCTACCTTTTGTTGTCTGGTTATATTTCAAATCTTTTTGGTCCAAGGCTCTGGTTTTCTTCTGATAACTTGCTTGCCAGGGTCTCCTTCTTTCTGCATGCTAACCATCCATCTGCCAACTCTGTCCTCCCTTTCCATTTCCCTTCCCTTCCCAGGAAGTCTGGTATCTTTCCTTTTTTTCATCTCCCTCCACAGATCCACCTTTTCTTAAATACCCTTTCATCCGGCATCTCTCCCTCCTTCCCCACCACCCCAGAGTCCACCATCTCTCCCTTTCTTTTCCTAATTACCCTCCTATACAGTATCTCTATCCCTCCTCCACACCATCCCTTGTGTCCAATTTCTCTCCCTTTCTGTTCCTTCCCTCCCTAAATCCCATGGTCCATCATCTCTCTCCCTCTCCTCTATTTTCAGACCCATTATTTCTTCCCCCCCCCCAAAGTTTGGCATATGCACGTCTCTTTGAACACCCCCTTCCCTCCGTGTACTTCTAAATCATGGTCCCCCCCAAAGGCCTGTCCCCCCTTAAAGGTCTGCCTGTCCCCCCTTGAAGGCCTGCACCCCCCTTGAAGGCCTGTCCCATCCCCTTGTAGGCCTGTCCCCCCCTTGAAGGCCTGCCTGCCTTTCCCCCCTTGAAGGCCTGTCCCCCCCCCTTGAAGGCCTGCACCCCCTTGAAGGTCTGCACCCCCCCAAAGGCATACACCCCCCCCGAAGGCCTGCACCCCCCCTGAAGGCCTGCCTGCCCCCCTTGAAGGTCTGCACACCCCCCCCGAAGGCCTGTCCCCCCTTGAAGGCCTGCCTGCTTGTCACCCCCTCCCCCTTGAAAGCCTGCCTGCCTGCCCGCCCGCCCGCCCCACCCTGAAGGCCTGATGCCCCGAACCACCCCGAAGGACCGCTCGCCCCCCTGGCCTCCCCGCACCACCTATGAAGCAGCCGCAGCAGGATCGCGAAGTCAGCATCAGCGATCCCTGCGCTGCTTTCTGCGCCACGGTCCCGCCCCTCCTCTGACGTCAGAGGAGGGGCGGGATCGCAGCGCAGGGATCGCTGACGCTGACTTCGCGATCCTGCTGCGGGCTTCTTCACAGGTGGTGCAGGAAGGTCAGTGGGGCGAGCGGTCCTTCGGGGGTGGGGGGGACTGAACGGCAAGGCCGGGAGCACCCCCTTAGGGCTGGCACCCGGGGCGCACCGCCCCCCCCCCCCCCGCCCCCCCCTAGGTACGTCACTGATGGGGACCATTTACTAAACTGTGTTAAGCAGTTAGCATGGGTATTACCGTACGGTAGCTGTTAGCACAGACTCATACTAACAGCTATCGCATGCTGAAACCAGCCAGCAAACTGCTTAGTATGGGTAGGATCCAGACGACTTATTGGTGAAGATGTGGAGTACATGTTAGTTGTCAGGAATGCCAACAGCGCAAGTGCCCTTAATGCTACCTCAAATCAGGAAGCACAGCAACTACCCTTAAGAGGAAGAGGAGGAAGAAGAAAAAGAAAACGAAGACATTACAGCCAGGGAAACTCCAGGGAAACTCCCTCCATTCACTCAGCCACCCCACTGTATTCCCCCCTCCCAACTATTTATATATGATCCAAGTCCACGTACACCGATAAGGCCCTCCATTAAGATGAGGCCCCTCCCAATTTACTGAAGCCATACATCTCTGGTAGTCTAGTGTGCTGGGTAAAAATGATCTTTAGCTCCTGATCCATCTGAGGCTTGAATTCAGACTGACAGCGCTGACCTCTAGTGGTAGCCTTGCAGTACTACTGCAAGGGGGGTGAATCTGGCAAATAGGGACCTTGTAACAGGGAGTTATTGGGGGGAGGGGTGCTTAAATCATGTGTAAAGTGTCACAGTAGGGCTGAGTGAATGAGGAAGGGAATTTCCTAGCCATAGCTTTGATGATAAAATGTACAGCTGGGGACCTACATTACATGTATTGTCAGGTAGTGTGGCAGCACCCACACTGTCTGCTGATACATTTAACATTGGCCCAGGTATTATAAATGTAGGACGGATGTTTGCCACATCCCCTGAATTTACCATGCCTTAAGTTTTGTACTTAAGGCACCTTAATAAACATGCCCCTAAGATTCGGTATATGTTCCATCAATATTCGACTTACTTCTGGTCCCATATGTGATCTCCTCTGTGGAAAATAACTAAATTATTATTAGGATCTAGAGCCAACCCAGAAACTTGACCCAGATTCAGCTTTACTCCCTGCCAATCTACATCTTCTTCTAGATGGAAACCTACAAAACAGATAAAGCAAAGATTTCATTAGCAGATGTAAAAACCTTTTTGGAAATTGCACACTCTTATGCTGTGCTGGTGGTTCACATACAATTTAAGCCAAATGAATTATTAATGGTAAATTCATTACAGTATATGTTTAAAGACCACATACTTTGGTGCAAGAAAACTGAGGGTCATTTTTGATAGTGCTTCTAAGTCTGACTTGGACATCCTGAGAAGTGTGTCCAAAATTCAGATGCCGAAACCACTAGACATTCATCTTTTTTCGTAAATCACCTATTTAGATGTCTTGGTCTACAGCAGTGGTCTCAAACTCAAACCATTTGCAGGGCCACATTTTGGATTTGTAGGTACTTGGAGGGCCTCAGAAAAAAAATAGTTAATGTCTTATTAAAGAAATGACAATTTTGCATGAGGTAAAACTCTTTATTTTATTTAATTCAATTTCTATCCCATCCTCCCAGTAGCTCAGAATGGGTTACAAGATTTATAGTTTATAAATCTTTCCTTTTGGCTAAGTCCTAATAATAATATTGTAATTTATAGCTAGAGACATAAGATCAAGAAACTTTTATTTTGCTTTTGTGATTATGATAAACATACTGAGGGCCTCAAAATAGTACCTGGCGGGCTGCATGTGGCCCCCGGGCCGCGAGTTTGAGACCACTGGTCTACAGGATGTCAAACTAACTTTTTGGGACATTTTTGACTATAAAAACATCCAAGTTGAAAATGTCCAAACCCAAGCCATTTGGGCATAGGAGGGGCCACCATTTGTACTACACTGGCCACACAGACATGCCAGCAGAACAAATGGTGCACCTAAGACGGTACTGCTATGAACTTCACATAAAGGGTATCAGGTACACATCTCACCACAAATCCCTCATAATGTCTGTTGAGTCCTCCAAAACTCCCCCCAAACCCACTATTCACACCTGTCTACACCCCAATAGACCTTACAGAAACATAACATAGAAACATGATGGCAGATAAAGGCCAAATAGCCCATCCAGTATGCTCATCCACCTTAAACATTATCTCTTCCTCTCTCTGAGAGATCCCATGTACTTATCCTATGCCTGCAGACACAGTCACTGTCTCCACCACCTCTTCCGGGAGACTGTTCCATGCATCTACCACCCCTTCTATAAAAAAAGTATTATCTTAGATTACTCCTGAGCCTATCACCTCTTAACTTCATCCTATGACCTCTCATTCTAGAGATTCCTTTCAAATGGCTGCAAGGGTCACCTATATGGCAATACAATAGGATTGGGGGGGGGGGGGTTGGTGGCCTCATACTTTCTATTATAAATGTGGTAGGTAGAGTGTGATATTGGCCTGGATCCCCCTCTCTATGGTTTACCACACCATCCACTAGGTTACTCTAGACACCTGCTTGCTGTTCTACTAGGCTTTCCCATATCAGATGCTGCTGTTCTAGAGACGGGTATGTACTGTTTTATTCAGATATTTAGGGGGTTAGAGGGGGTCAGTGACCAGTGGGGATGTTGGGGAGGTTTCTGACTTAATCTCTCCAGTGGTCATCAGTTTGGGTACCTCTGCAGCACTTAGACGCTTCAAAAACAGGTCTAGCTCTGGACATCTAAATTGTATCCTGGACATCTTGGGAAAAGTTTCATCACCATTGCAAGAAGTCCACGTGCTAAGCATACCCAAAGCCTGCCCATAATATGCATTCAACATGTCCCCTTGAACTTTGGACGCTCAGTGGGAAAAAAGTCTACCAAGATGTCTAGAAAGATGGCTTTCAAACTTGGCACTTAGACATCTTGGCAAGAAAAATGTCCCAAGTGATGATTTAAGCTGGGTTTAAAAAAAAAGATTATTTATTTATAGTTTCAAATTAAATATCAAGCATTATAACTTGTACAGAAATAAATAAAGCCTGTGAACATATGCCAATAAAATTTCCACTTTAACAGTAAAAATAATAATGAAGAAAACAAAAACATAGGTTTAACTTTACTCAAGTCCTCAAATAAGATCCAAGATGTAACACTTGGTGAGAAAACAAAGAAATATACAATAAACAATCAAGGCTTATAGCTGAGAGCAAAATGTATCTATCAATCAATGAGCTCATGATTTTTCTTTCTCCAAATGGGAAAGTAACAAAAAGGTAGTTAACTGAAAAGGTTCAAAGAATACATACTTGTTTGCTTGGTGATACACAATACACTTACAGGCGTGTCACAAATAAAATGTAGCCCCTAAAGCTAAAACTCCTGGCTTAAGAAGAAGAAAATCACGCCTACGCTTCTGCATCTCACGTGACAAATCAGGGAACATTTGTATTTTATAGCCAAGAAATCCTTTCTGCCTATTCTTAAAAAAATAGTCTCAAAATACACGCCTTGTCAGATTGAAGAGCTACTGATATTATTAATGTTGCTGGAATTGCAATTTCTTTATCTGAAGTCTCAAGCAATGCTGACTGCTGTATTGCTATGCCACTTGATTAGTACTGGAACATCAAATTTATCACTTGTAATACTAAATATACTGCACTCTTATCGGGTATTATATAGCTATATGTAGACTACCTAACATACTTGTAACTACATATGTAGAATCTTTTTGTGTGGACTTTCGAACTACAGTTGGGCACTAAAATAGTCCCACTGCTAAACTCTTCATCAGTCCACTTTTTATTTTTATTGAAAATGCCACTCTATTCTTGTTTAATCTTCTGAGTAAATCTTCAATTTCATATAGCTTTATTTATCTTCAATTCTCAATCATACTTAATAGTGCAATAATTAATATAAAATTTATTTGAATTAATTTGAATCACTTAGCTCTGAGTATCGTTTTATTCTTTTAGTCTCCTTTTCAAATATCATCAAAGCCACCTCTCCTGACATGCATGCTTCAATGAAACTTTCTTCAGGGTCGAGGGGAACATTTGAGGATGCTTTCTACTGGAATCAAAATAAAAAGTGGACTAATGAAGAGTTTAGCAGTAGGACTATTTTAGTGCCCAACTGTAGTCTGAAAGTCCACACAAAAAGATTCTACATATGTAGCTACAAGTATGTTAGGTAGTCTACATATAGCTATATAATACCTGATAAGAGTGCAGTATATTTAGTACTCCAAGGGATAATCAAGCAATGCTGAGACATCCAATGCTTCTTGGTTAGTAGTCTTTTGATGTTGAACTTTACTGCTAGAAGGTAAATAGTAAACCTGCGAGAATGGGAGAGGTTTCTCTGAAACTCCCAGGATTTACTGAAAATCTCTTTTAATCTTTTCCCTAAGAGTCATCGTAACGACCCTAGGGAAATTAATCAATCTTACGTTGTTACTACGAACACTATTCTCTAAAATTTCAATGTTCCTCCTAAGATTAATATTATTTTTAATTAATGTCTCTTGAATTTTTTTTAGAAGAAATTAAGTCTTGTTCAACATTCTGGATTTATGGCTTTACCAAAGTTAGCCACAAGATCACAGAGTGCCTCTAGTGTCACTTCATTGGGTTGTTAAATAATAGTTTGTTCCTGTTTGGTGAAAAAGTGCTCACCATATGATGGTTCCTCCTGTTGCTCCTCCGTAAGGGCTTGTCCAACACCCGCAGAAGAAACAGCTCCCTGTTGAAATGCCCCCACTTCTAAGCTCTCCGTTGTTACTGCACTTGCCTCGAGAAGAGGAAAAAACCCTCCCTCCGGGGTTTCCTCACTCTGTGGAGAGCTGGTAATCCGAGGCTGCGGGGGCAGTGCTCGTGAGTCGGGGCTTAAGGTCGTATCTGCCCCAAGGAGAGCTACTGCGTTCCCGCCCATGCTTGGCACCTCCAACAGGCACCTCTGACATTCCTAAAACATTTTGCATCCGCCGTAGACGATCCTCAATATTGCTGGCACGGACCCCTCCGGTGCGCCACGAGGCAACAGCGGTGCTCCGGCCACGTCGCTTAGGCATTTCAGGAAGGAAAAATTACTACCACAAAGTTTTTTTCCTGGATTTAAGCCGCAATCTTCCAAAGCGTGTTACTCAGTGTATCAAGCCTGCAGCCATCTTGGATCTAGGCTGTTTTTTTTTGGATGTGTTTATGTTTTGAAAATGAGACCCATAGCATACAACTTTTTTTATTTACCACAATTATAAAACATTAAGGCCATAATATTTTTTGAGTGAGCAACAGGACTACCACCTGATTTTAGACAATATTTTGTTTTCATACAGATCAACCTGCAAAATACTGTGTATTTCCACCAATATCATAGTTTATTCATATGAAAGAGAGGTACAGTTCTCCAGTTTGATTCCTGTCCTCCTGACGCAGCGAGTTAGTATCCTGAGAAACAAGGCTGCTTTTGTTGAGTTTATTGGATGGTACACTGCTGAAGATGGCCTGGATGGGAATTTTGGTGGAATGATTTTGGTCTTTGTTTCTCTGGAGTGTTGCTGCAGTATAGGAAATTTTTCTCCACTGCTTCATAGACCTTGCTCAGAGATCCCTGCCCAGAAAGTGACAGTTAACAGCTATTTGAGAACAGAAAAAACTGCTTTCATATATTGCTGTTTTTTGGGAGAGGTCAATCTTATTGGTTTGATTGTTGTTTTTCTGAGCAAGAGAATTTGCTTCTTTTTTTGAGGTTTGTGTTTTTTGCTCATTTTTTTCTGGTCTAACCTGGCCAATGATAGTGCTGCTGTACTCTATAAGAGCATTGCTGTTGCAACTTTGAGTTGGATCCGTGCTTGTTGAGTCTATGTTTATAATCATGATTAACAATTGCCCCCCTAAATCAGTAATATTTTATTTTTTTCAACGGTTGTTTTGTTTTGTGTGTGAATTACTTCATTGAAGATGGTTCCTGATATCATAGTAATTTCATTCAGAGGTAAAGTGATCATATTAAGTAACTGCTTAAAGTAGCATTGGCACTGGAATTGTTTTGTTTTGATTTTTAACATGTTGACACCATATTCCTGGTTTCCATCCAAGTTTTTTTTCCCCTTAACATTCATGCTTAATTTTCTGTTGTCATAAAATTTATGCATTTATGGTATCAGAATGTGTATAGACTACATTAGGTGTAGCAAAACAATGTTCTTTCTTGCTTCCGAGACCATATAAGTGTCTAATTTTCCTATACAAACTTATTGTACAAACTGACCAACAATAGAAAGTTACATGCCTAAGTTGAAAAAGGACAAAGACAGAAAATCAGCAAGGACATACAAGGTATACACATATCCCATTTCTCAAAGCCAGGGCTAAATCAAGGGTTGTGCAAATAGTGCGGCCGCATATGAAGCAAGGGAGACAGCGGTACCAAAATTGCTCCCTGTCAATTATCTCCTCTCAGTTGTGGGTACAGTTCTGCTTACAGTACAAAGTGTCACTATGTCTAACATATGTACACTCCTTTTCTAATACATTGAAACCAACAGCAACCTCAAATATATACAGCCTCAATTTCATACACACATATAAACTGGTCTTTTCACATAAGCACATAAAGCACCACCCATGACTTTTCCCTCTTTGAAACACACACATTTCCTCTTTGAAACATACACACACAAATGGCAAATTCTATATAGTCCGCCTACGGTTAGGTGACTACATTGGTATGCCTAGCCGATGTAGGTGCTTAACTTAATCGATTAATAGGCTTAATTGGCGCTGATAAATGGCACTTGAGTCCTCTTAATTGGCTTTAATTGGACTTAATTGAAAGTTAGGCACCTAACTCAAAAAACATGATCCTATAAAAAGCAGGTGCCTAGTTCAAAGGGCCTACCTAAAAGTGGGCATAATCAGGGGCGAATTGTGGGTGTTTTCAAGTTAGACGCCTCTTTGTGATTAGGTGCCATTAGGCAGGCGCAGGTATTTAGGTGAAGAAAACACTGGAATAAACTGGGTGCACCTCCTAGACAGATACCCCCTCCTTTTTTTAAAAAAAACACTATCCAACATGTTGATAATGCGTATTCTCACAAATTGTATTCTGTTTTTCACTGACTCTTCAGTGACTTTTTCGCCATTTGTGTTCTGAAATTCGCTGAATGTCCAGCCCTCTTCACTGTAACATGCTAATATTATATTTATCTGTAATTGTACTCTGTAATCACTGTAATTCGCTGATTGTACAGCTCTCTTCACTGTAAACCGCTTAGAAGTTGCAAGATTGTGGCGGTATAGAAAAAATAAAGTTATTATTATTATTAAAGTTAGGTTGCCTAGCAATGCCTAAGCCTGCTTAAGCAGAGCTAAGTGTGATTCTATACAGTGTGCCTAACTTTTATAGAATCATACTTACCACTGTACTAGTTGGTGGCGGACTATATGCACAGGCACTGTGTTATAAGTCAGATGACTCTAATCACTGCCGAATTGCACCACCAGTTGCCAACCTCCAAATGATGGAGGTTCCAATCCCCCCTCCTCTCCATAATTACATTACATTACATTTGTGATTTCTATTCCGCCTGTGCCTTGCGGTTCTAAGCGGATTACAGTTAAAAGAGATCAGGACATTACCGAGAGAATTACATTACAACGATTTAAGTAAATTACATGTTGTGGTATAGAAATACAAGTATAAGATATCTGGATTTATCGATAGAATAACTTGACAGGGTTCAAGTAGTTACAAGGTTCAGTGGGGAAAACAATATAGGCAACTGAAGAAAGATACCTAACTTTGAAGGAATCAGTTAAGTGGATACCTAAGGGAGATGCTTTTTTAGGAGAAGGTTAAATGGATACCTAAGGGAGATGCTTATTTAGGAGTTTGGATATTTTTCATAAATGAGGTTCAAGGGGATGACTAGTGTGTTATTTGCTGGGGAGAGTGCATGTGCGATTGGGGAGGGGAATATTAAGTAAGGACGTGTTTTTTGAAAAGAAATGTTTTGATTTCTTTCCGAAACACTTTGATGTCTGTTGTTTTGATCATCAGTTTGGTGATGGTGGGGTCAATTTTCGCTGCCTGAGTTGCTAGAAGGCTGTCGTAAAGTTTCTTACGTCGGGTACCATTATGAGGGGGGAAGGTGAAAAGATTCTGAGTTCTTCTTGATCTGGGTAGTCGGTAGCGGCAAAGACGGTTGTTCAGGTAATTGGGGGCCATACCATGGGTTACTTTGAAAAGTAAGCAGTAGAGTTTGAATTGAGTTCTTGCTTTTATCGGAAGCCAGTGAGAGTCTACATAGGTGGGTGTGACGTGGTCGAATTTGCTGAGCGAGTAGATGAGTCTGATAGCTGTGTTCTGAACGGTCTGTAGTTGTTTTATCATAGTATTTGGGCAAGGTAGGTAGAGGCTGTTGCAGTAATCTAAGGAGCTGAGTATGAGGGATTGTACAATGATCTTGAAGTGTTCTTTGGAAAAGAATTTTCTTATTTTTCTTAGGTTTCGCATGGTGAAGAATGCTTTTTTTATGGTTTTGTGTATTTGTGTTTGCATTGTGCAGCCTCTGTCTAGGTGTGTTCCCAGAATTTTGAGAGTATTCTGTATTGGATATTTGATTGTGTTTACATCTAGTTCTGTTAGGGATGGTTTTTGTTCCTTCTCTAGTAATAGGAATTTGGTTTTCTCCGCATTCAGTTTTAACTTGTGGTTCGTCATCCATTTTTCTACAGTTTCTAATGTTGTTTTCAGGCGTCCGTTGGAGGTGGGGTCTTGGATGTCGAAGGGGAGGAGGATGGTTATATCATCCGCGTAGCTGAAGGATGTAATGTTTAGGGCGTCTAGGGCCGTGCCTAGGGATGCTATGAAGAGGTTGAAAAGTATGGGCGATAGAGGGGATCCTTGTGGAACTCCGCAGGGGTTTGACCATGAGTCGGATAGAAGATCATTTGACTTGACTCTGTATGATCTTGTTTTGAGGAATCCTTGGAACCAGTTGAGAACATTACCTGATATTCCTATGGCATCTAGTATTTGGAGTAGTATGGAATGGTCAACTAAGTCGAATGCTGCTGAAAGATCGAGTTGGATGATTAGTAACTTATTTCCTTTGCTGAGGTGCTGACGGGCTATGTCTAGTAGGGAAACCAGAAGTGTTTCAGTACTGTGATTGGTTCTGAATCCGGATTGAGTAGGGTGTAGGATGTGGTGGTCTTCTAGGTAATTGGTGAGATATTGTGCTACTAGACCCTCTATGAGTTTGACGTATAGAGGTATAGAAGCGATTGGTCTATAATTTGTTGGGCTGTCTATTGGGCCTTTGGGGTCTTTTAGTATGGGAGTAATTATGATTTCGCCAAGTTCCGAGGGGAACTGACCTTCCCTTAGGGTAGTTTGCAGCCATAGCGTGAGACCAGCTGTGAATTTAGTGGGCGCTGTAGCTAGTAGATAAGGAGGACAATTGTTCAAATCACATGAAGATTTGCTGTATTTTTTATACAGCCGGTCTAGGTCTGACCATTGTGTCGTTGGGAAGTCGGTCCAGATCCTATCTGCTGAGGTGGCTTCGTCTTTTGTGGGTTTTGTTAGTATCTCTTCAAAGATGTTTCGAGAGTTGTTAAATGTGGATCTGATTGTGATGATTTTGTGTTTGAAATGGTCCGCTAGTTGGGAGGCTGTTGGAGTTTGGTTTCCTAGGGTGGCGAGGTGTATTGTCTTTTTAGGTGTAGGAGTTCGGCGTCAAACCATTTGTCTGATGGTCTGCATATTTTATTTTTTGTTTTTAGTGGTGCTAGTTTGTTTAAAGCGGTTTCACTTGTGGAGCGCCAGGTGTTTATGAATCCTTTGGGATTGTTTAGGTCTATTTCTGGGTCTACTGGGTCCCAGAATGTGGTAGGATTGATTTTCTTTCTGGACTTGAAGCTTGTTGTGTGTGGCGTGGGTTTGTTGTTATTCTGCACCCAGTTAATAATGACCATGAGACTACAACTAGGGGTTAAGGCTAGAGAATGACCAAGTTTTGATTTGGGTTTCAGCATCAAAATTGGTCTGAAATTCTGATTTAGGACATGAGTTGGCCACTGTTAGAAACAGGATACTGGTCTTGATGGATCACAGTATGGGCAATTCTTATGTTCTTATGACTCACTCCCCCGAACCAAAAATGCCACCCTCCTAGTACCTCATAGGTCCTCTCCAGGCCTATCTTACAAGTCCTGGTGAACTTGTGACCTACCTGGGGAAGGAGCGAGCCTCAGTTGTATCCACTGTCTCTGCCATTAAAATAGCTGTTGTGACCTGCAGCAGAAATCTTGCGAAACTGCTACTGAGGGAGCACTTACAGGAGTAACCAAGAATTGTTTCTGTTTATTTCTCCAATATCAAAATGGCTTCCAAAACCTTCAGTTGCAGTCTCCCAAGACTGTTGCTGAAGTCTCAGCAGCCATTTTGGCAGTAGAGGTAGGAATGACTAGGATTTGCTCATGCCCCAATTAGGCCACTAGACCAATGTTTCTTAACTCGGTCCTGGAATATCCCCTTGCCAGTCAGGTTTTCAATATATCTACAATGAATATGCATAAATTTGATTTGCATATACCGCCTCCATTATATGCATATTCATTGTGGATATCCTGAAAACCTGATTGCCAAGGGAGTACTTCAGGACCAAGTTGAGAAACACTGCACTAGACCATCAGGTTTTAAGGTGGGCTTGGGGGGGGAGGCAATTCATGGGTATGACCAGGAGGGGTATTTTGCTTGGCCATGAGGTGAGGAAGGAAGGCTCTATCTGGTCTTGGGAAGGAGGAGATAGGTGCTCTTTGGAGGGGGGGGGGGCAGACTTATGTTTCAGCTACAGATTTAGTTTCTGCCAAAAATGAAAAACTTTGTTTTGGTCAATCTCTCTACTCATGGCATCCCTTTTATTTATTTAAGTCATTTTCTATCCTATCCTCCCCAAAGAGTTCAGGGCGGGTTACAGGTTAACATACATAATATACAGTTAGGTTACAATTTGCCGTAGTTACAGCACAAGCTTTTATCCTGATACATACTAGGGATCTAATACCAATATCCATAACATACAGTTCACTGGTTAAATTTGTCATAGTTAAAGTGCAAGATTTTGCAATACAAGTTTTTATCCTAATGCGACACATACTGAGGATCTTGGATCAATATATATTTCTTTGTAATCTATTGGTCGTGGGCAGGTATGTTTTTATTGCTTTCCTAAAGTTGAGAAGTCCTTCAAGGGATCTAATCTGATTCCAGTGGGTTGGTATGATGTGGGAATAGGAATATCGTTTGGCGGTTTGCAGTTGAAGGGGACAACCAAGGGGCGTTTTGAGGCATATTTCATCCTGGGAGCAGAGGGACCTGTTTGGCACACACGTTGGAAGCTTGGTCGTCATGTAGCCTGGAGCCAGGTAGTGCAAGGATTTGAATGTTAGCATCAGTCCCTTAAAGACACGACGTTTGGCTATGGGCAGCCAGTGAGCCAATGACAGAACCTGGGAGACAGGGTCGCAGGGATGGTTTTATAGAAATCTGATTGCTGCATTTTGTACACACTGAAGATGTTGTATGCTCTTCGCTATGAAACCGTTGAATAGCTCAGGCCCAGACAAAGCAGGAGCTAAGGAGGACCACTTCCATTCCAGTACACTAAACTACCAATGATCACTTCTGGGTAAGTCCTGGGAGTGATGGCAGGCCTGGGATTTGTTTGAGAGGGGTGAGGGTAGGGGGAGTAACTCCTTTACAGATTGTGGGTGGGCACTGCGTTGGGGAGGGTCTGATCAGAGCACAAGGATTGAGGGGCCAGCAAGGATCAACACTAATCAAGTCATGTTGCTGCATTGCCTGTAGCGCAGCTGCACTTATTGCCTCCACATGCTACTGACTCTTGTGACAGCTACTGGCTATTGGTTATTGTGACAGCAAGCATGCAAAGATGACCCATGTTCTAGCCTTCACAACTGGCCACTCCATCTACTCATGCCACATCCATCTCCCGCCCATTCCTATGTTAAAAAAAAAATATATAATGTGGGATTTCTACTGTGCTGGCTGCTTTTTCCATTAGAACAGGCCCACACTAATTCTCACTCTTGTTCACACAAACATATTTCTAAAATTTGTATTCAAGATAAAGAATGACTTTGGACATTTTGGCCCAGATTATCTAAAATGGTGCCTACAGGTAGGTGCCTATCAATGTAGGCACTTCATTTTTTAATTGGTTCAATCGGCGCTGTTAATTGAACAGCATCATTAAAAATCAATTAAAAAACTTAATTTTCGGGCAGGTGCCTACACTGGTAGGTATCATGTAGGCATTTACATTGAGACACCTACCTGAAAAGTAGACATGGTTAAGGGGAGGAGTAAATTAGGGGCGGTAAATTAGGCTAAGAAAATCCTGGCCAATATACTGGTACCTAACATTACAATACCTACTGGAACCTAAGTTGAGTTAGGCATCACTAGGTATGATTCTACTCCAAGGTATCCACTTTTCCCTCTAAGTTCTAACTGGCTATGTGCACAAAAAATTTATTTTCTGTAACCTTTTATAAAATGAGTTCAAATTTTTGCACTATGAGTCAAGTGAACCTCAACGTATAATGCAACTAATATTAGGATTTCAGAGTAATTGTTATAACAAAAGCAATTCTACATTAAGATGTTTTTGTATATTACTTATTTTAAATAATTTGAAAACATCAAGTATGAGTAGTTCAGTTTTTCTGTGCTGCTTTACAATACCTAATTTATTCTCCCTTTTACTAACTGTGGTGGAGGTTTCTACCGCAGCTTGGAGCACTAAATGCTCTGACGCTTCTCTGACGCTCATAGAATTCCTATGAGTGATGGAGCATTTAGCACCCTAGGATGCAATAGAAACCTCTACCGCAGCTTAGTAAAATGGGTCCTTAAATTATATTTTGTTATGCATACTATGTTTTGCCTTATGTAAAAGGTTCACAGTCTGTGTTTGCAAGCACATGTACAAAGTTTACAGGGAACATTGCACTCTTCCAATCTTGATCTTAGCTAATTCAACTGTTACTTAACTATCACTGAAATCCTTTGTTTTGTTGTTCAAAATTTTTTTTGGGGGGGTATGTTTAATATTCCTGACCACAATTCCTACCAAATTTCTCCCATCATTATGAACCTAAGTCAATTAAGGTATTGACTAGAACCCAGATTGAATTCACACTACCTTTGAACAAATCAAGAACCTGATATAAATTAAAACATGCACTTGGGGATACAGTAAATAACACAAATCTATTAATCGCAAAAATGATAAAAAATGAAATGGCATAAAACACACAGCTAAAGAAAAGAGAGATCGAAATAAGACAAAAATAAATCATATACCCACCAGGCAAGTTTATAATCTGAGAAACCAATTCAGTACAGCTACTTTTAGCTATATTTCTAACTCTATATCAGTGGTATCAAGCAAAATAGAGTACAAACAGTCTTTAGAACCAATAAAATTAAATCACATATCTGGATTATGCCATATTGACCATGTTTTCCCTCTTACTATGAGTATTTCTGTTTCACACATGAATCTGACTGTCCAAGAACTCTACCACAGTGTTAAAGGGTAGATCTTGCTAGGTTACCCAGAGTAAGGAAATAAGTCATGATCTGTTGTGTTTTGTATTTTGAGAGCAATATCTTGTAGATTAGATAGGGAGATTAAAATACTGCAGACATGCTGAACTGCAGGAAGAACAAACATAACCCTTATGATAGTCACATTGATAGCACTATTCAGAATACAAAGCAAAAGGAAGTATTTTTATGGCTTCTTTAGAAGTAACCCTATGTTGACTTAAGGCCAAAGTTTATGCTAAAATTATTTTGACTTTGAAACTAAGAAATGTTAACAGTTTCTGAAACTTGACACCATTTCAGTCAAAAATAGCTTAATCTTTTTTCCCAGCCTCCAGAAAGCTAAAGTTTTATCAGCACCATATGCTAGTATACGGTCATGGATTAGTTCAGTAATCTCTTCTAATAATGAGGTGCAAATCTATGATAGGCTGGTGGTGAGCTAGATAGCTTTACAGTTCACGGAATAGGGAAAAGAGTGGTGTGCCTCACGGTTCTGTTTTTGGGCCTGTTCTTTTTAACATTTTTATAAATGATATTGCTGCACGGTTGTTGGGTAAGATTTGCTTCTTTGCGGATGATACCAAAATCTGCAATAGAGTAGACACCCAGGATGGTGAGAATAACATGAAGAATGACCTGGAGAAGCTTGAACAATGGTCTGAAATTTGGCAGCTAAAATTTAATGCTAAGAAATGCAAGATCATGCATTTGGGCTGCAAAAACCCAAGGGAATGAACTTATGTGCATGACAGAAGAGCAAGACTTGGATGTGATTGTATGCGATAATCTTAAGGTGGCCAAACAGGTTGAAATGTGACAGCAAAAGCTAGAAGGATGCTAGGGTGCATAGGGAGAGGTATTATGGCTAGTAGGAAAAAAGAGGTATTGATGCTCCTGTATAAGACTTTGGTGAGACCTCATTTAGAATATTATGTGCAATTCTGGAGGCGGCACCTTCAAAAAGATATAAATAGGATGGAGTCGGTCCAGAGGAAGGCTACTAAAATGGTGCGTGGTCTTCATCATAAGGCATACGGGGATTTCAATCTGTATATTTTGGAGGAAAGGTGGGAGATATGATAGAGACATTTAAAAACCTACATGGCGTAAATGCGCATGACTCAAGTCTTTATCTCCCATCATTTACTATGATGCACAAAACTTCCTGTACAGTTAACATAGGATTAGCATGCTTTTGCCACAGTTTTGTAAAACAGCAAGGGTTTCAGCACAGATGTTAACTTACGTGGAAACCCTGACTACACACTGCATTAAAAAGAAAGCAAATGCAATGATATGCTAATTCAGGCATGTAAAACAATAACAAAAATATTTTGCATACATGGCTAGTATGGGCAATGTTTGACAGGGTCCAGGGCAGCATAGAATGGATGACTGAGAGGTGTCTCGCCACCCAACACGACCACACTGCATGCTTGGCATCAGACACTCCTCCCTCTTTCCTGAAGCGAAGAACCTCTACCTGGTGGTCTAGTGGCCCCTCTCCCTCTTCTCACCAATGACCCATCTCTCCCCCCTCCCCTATACACAGATCAAAATATTTTCCTGGTAGTCTAGTAGCCCCCCTTCCCTGACCTTCACCCACACATGCTCATTTCACTATTTCCCTGGTAGTCTAGTGGCCCACCCTACCACTCCTTGATCCCTCTACCCAAGCCTACATTCTATACCTTTATAGAAGGCAGGAGCTATGCTCACTCACTCCTGCCTCTGGCGCTGCCTTCTTAAAAAATGGTGGCACCCTGTTGATGCACTAGGTGAGGCCTGTCTGCCATAAAAGATTGTTATTTTTTTAGTTGAAGCACTGGATTTTTTTGTGGGGAGGAAACCTGTCTGGGGATCATGCAGACCTATGAAGCCTTTTCCCCCTCCCCTCTGTCACCCCTTTTTGTCAGTGCTTGGCAGAAAGAGTGACATTTTGCAATGAGCTACAGATTACTGCCTCAATTCTAATGCAGCAGTAATTTGCATACTCACTGATTATACATGATGTGGTAGTTTTTCTTCCATAATTTCATGGTAGAGCAAAGCTTTCTGAATCAGTCCCTGAGTTAGAAATACAATGAGAGGAAGGGGGTGACAAATATTCTTAACTATTTTTGTATACTTAATCATTCAAGGTTTATAACTCTGAAATGTGTTTTGTGGTAGTTTAACTTTTCTGAATGGAAGATTAGGTTTTCACCTTCGATAATCTTTCTGTTAGTCCTTGGAGGATTCAGTATACTAGGACTTCAATCCCTTCCCGCAATCCTGTTGTTGCAGAAATCCTAACACTTTTCCTCCCACCTTAGAGAGAGAGTTAGAGCCCCCTGCAGTTCAGTCCCAAAGCCCAGCAACATACCTGAACAAACCCATGACATGGAAGGGGTTACAGCAACATAAACAATTTCTGAACTGGTCTGCTCTGCAAAACATGAAAATAAGTAATAAACTGGCACAAAGTTAACACAGAAAACATTGAGGAACAATGTAGAACTAACCTGCTGTGTCCAATGAGCACCCACATGAAACAGCCTTTGGCAATATGCATACTCAGAAGGAAAAATTATGTTCTTACCTGTTAATTTTCTTTCCTTTAAAAGCAGCAGATGAATCCAGAGACAAATGGGATAGCACACATCTACTAGCAGGTGGAGATAGAGAAACTGATCAATAGGTAGTCCTATTGGCTGGCACGCCTCCTGCTTCTTCAGTATTGCTCCTTTCCCAAGCATCCATAATCATTAATATGCTTAGCATGTAAAAAACTTATTTCCCATAACAAATTTCAAAAGGTAATAATACAAAATACAACTATCAATAATAACAGACTTTGAAAGTTGCAAAACAAAAAACCGACAGAAAGAGTGGGGGTCTGGATTCATCTACTGTGTCTAAAGGAAAGAAATTTAAAGGTAAGAACATAATTTTTCCTTCCATAGCAACAACAGCAGATGAATCATGAGACCATTGGGATGTAGCAAAGCAATCCTCAATCTGGGTGGGAAGCAAACGCCACTTCCGAAACAACCGAAGCACTAAACGCAGCCTCCACATGCACCACCACAACCAACTGGTAATGCTGAGATAAAGTATTCTTGGAAGACCAAGTAGCCACATGACAAAACTCCTCCAAGGGAAAAAACCTCCAGACTGAGTCCAAGAAGTAGCCATCGCTCTGGCTGAATGATCATGAAGTTCTTCCGCCAACCACTTCCCTGCCATCAAGTAAGTGTAAAAAATGTTCTCCTGGACCCTTCGAGCGATGGAGACTTTGGAAGCTGCCATACATTTGCCGTGTCCCTTGAAGAATACAAAGAGGTGATCTAAATGATTAAAAGTCATTAGAAACCTACAGATTGCGGAGAATGCTACACACTTGCATGAAACACAGTGAAGAAAAGATCGCCTCCCCATTCCTCCTCCCAGGAAGAAGGAAGGAAACGTGAGAGCGGCATAAAAGAAAGGATGACACCACCTTAGAAAGAAATTGTGGTACTGTCCGAACTGACACCTCAGAATTTGTAAATCAGAAATAAGAATGCCCGCCATACAATGCCTACAAGTCAGAAAACCACCGAGCTGAAGCCATGGCCACAAGAAACACCGTGTTCAATGTCACAGCCTTTTAGAGTCTCAAACAACAAGGTTGAAACGAAGCACCTTAAGACTGTACTCCGGACAGGGCTTCTTAAGAGGTGTACGAATATACTGTACTCCTTTTAGGAACTGAACTACATGAAGCTGAGAAGTAAGCGAAGAACGAGATATCTAGCCCTTGTAACAAGCTAAGATTGCCACTTGAAGCTGAAGGGAATTGAATGCTAAGCCCCTGGCAATATGCTTGTGCCAAAAAGGAAAGAATATAAAACATAGAAGTCTGGAAGGGTGCCAATGTTGAGAAGTAACCAAGACAGGAAAAGCCTCCAAACGGTAGCATAAGCCACAGGTGAAGATGTCTGTATTGCCTGGAGAAGAGAAGAAATAACCTGCTTCACATAACCCTTACACATCAGCCATGACTTTTCAAAAGCTAGGTTGTAATACCAGAGTAGGATGAATATCCATGTTGATCGGACCCTAGGTGAGTAAATCTGGAGATACCGGGAATCTCAACAGTTCATCCGTCGAAAGACTCATCAGATGCGCATAGCAAGGATGGCGCAGCCAATCTGGAGATTCTCTGATTACTGTGCTCTGAAAGCGAGCTTGAGATGGCAAATCCATCCAATCATCAGCCAGGGAAAACACTTAAAAAACAGAAACCAGAGGCAAGAAAGAAGCAATGCTGCTATCCCCTCTGACTGCCACTCTCTGCATCTGCTGAAGAAGCTAGGAAGCTTTGAATTTCGAGATGAGGTCATGAGGTCTAGTTCTAGGAGATCTCACCTTTATACAAACAGCTGGAATGCCTGAGCGAATAGTTTTCAATTATCAGGATGTAGAAGATTTTACTACTACTACTATTTATTATTTCTAAAGCGCTGAAAGGCGTAAGCAACACTGTACATTTTAACATACAATAGACGGTCCCTACTCAGATTTTGTGGTGAGAAAGTCTATCTAAACCTTTTTCCTGTCCTGTAAAATGATGCGCTGATAGAAAAAGATGAGATTCCACCCATTGAAGTAGAACCATTACTTTACTCGCCAACTGAGTACATCACGTACTTTCCTGGCTGTAGAGAAATACCACCGTCATAACACTGTTCTAAAAGACCTTTATCGTTATTCCGGAAGAATAGTCTGAAACTCCTGAAACGGTAGCCTGACCATGCTTCAGTCCAGAAGAATGAACGAGTACCAGACTCCTTGCACTGAGGATTGAAGGCACTGAGCTCCCCCCCCAAAAAAACCAACAGCCTGGGATGTTTGGTGACTATGAGCCAGTCCAGCAAAGACTGAGGCATGCCTTTGAAAAGATTAATCTTGCTGAGCCACCAAATTATATTGAGGGATGCTTGAGGAGCCTACTAGATACTATAATTGGAGCCTTGAGATACTGGGAACCACTGGAACAAAAGCAACTGCTGTAGCATTCTCATGTGAAAGCGAGCTGAAGTTCCCAGTGGAGTCACCACCATAGATCCTAGAACCTGTACAGAATCCATACTCATGTTCTTGGTGACTGAAGAAGGCGGCAAACCTGAGACTGTAACCTGTCGTCCCAGTCTCCGGGAAGAAACACATTCCTCTCCTATGTGAACAATATCCCCCGATATTACAACAATTAGTACAGGAGAAAAGAGCTCTTTGGAAATTTGAAGATTCACATCCAAAGAATTGAAGAAAAGAAGTTCAAATAAAAGAACTCACCCGTTTGTGGCTGACAAATTGTCCTGGCTGGAAGACATCTGAATCAAGCAGTCGTCTAAGAAAGAAAGTACCTGAATCTCCTGTTTGCACCAAAACGCCACTAATGACCTCATTTTCTAAAATGTTTGTGGAGCTGTGGCTAGGCCAAATGGCATCTGCCCAAACTGATAGCACTGCTTGATGACAGCCAAGTGAAGATAGTGCTAATTCAGTGTTCATAGGGAAATTGTATATATTCTCACAGTTTTTCTCCGGAAATATTTAACTCTGAGAAACTAATTTACCAGAATGAGATCCAGCCCCCGTCTGACCAATTCCCCTGTCTTAGGCACTATGAAGTAAATGGAATAACTTCTCTTAGTTCCGGAAGAACTAAAACTACTGCCCCGAATACCAGTAACACTTAAAAGGGGGTCTCGCACTAACGTAACCTTTGGAAGCTCAATACATGGTGACTCCAAGAAAGAATCTGAAATGGGAGGAGGATTCAAAGTTGCAAGCATCCTGAAAAATGCCCAAAGCCCCTTGACCTGACATCATAGTGTCTCCCCCCTCATGAGAAAGCATAAAGAGTTACCAGAGGAAGTGAAGACCTCTTCAGAATGAAGAGCACACAGTCAGGGAACGGCTGGACGAGAGTTGTAAATTCTGGAAGAAGAAAGGAACTTTCCCACAAAAAATCCAGCTTTGCGATGTAAGATGGAGTATGTTAGAATTCTGAAAACAGTACTAACTTCATGCAATGTTAGCCAAAAACTTACTGCCTTTAAAGTGAAGACGTACTACATATAATCTAGAAGTTGCATTGACCGCCCTATGGGAAACAATCTGCACCCTAATTGTTATCAGACAAAGCTCACATCCCTAAAGAGAGCTTCAGGGATGATTCCAACAGCCACATAGCATTTGCTATTCTGTGGGTTTGGGAGAATAGGTAACTTGTCCCTGGTTAGAAGGAGCCACACAGCTCTTCTTGTCAGTTTGAGGGACAGTCTAGCAGGTGCCTTGAGAAGATGACGACCTGAGAAATCTGTGCAAGAAGCTTTGAAACGAAGTCCCTGGCACCCTAGAAATAGAAAAGACAGTTCTGCCCACAGAAAGTTATGAAGTGCCATTATGACCTTAGAAACTCCCCCATTTTGTAATCTATTCGTAATACATTCAGGAATCAATTCTATGGTGCTACCAGACACACACAGTGCTTTAGTGCTACCAGACACACACAGCGCTGCACAGAGGCACAAAGAATAAGAGAGAGATAAGAAGATACCCTATGAAACACAGGGTACTCTCATGCCGCTGACATCACTATGCAGCAATTTGCCTTCTGCCGACCATAACGGCAAAAAAACGAGATTGGGCGGCTGAGTACAGGGCAAAATCTCTTTCTTAAGCACCGTGAGGCATAACAGTACAGTCCCGATTAAAGTAGTTAAGTCTTTTCAAGTAGAGAGAATGGGGAAACACACACACAAGGTATATCACCGCAACAGTGGCAAAAGCAGTTGAAACACTCCCGACGCGTAGAACCCCGAAAACAGGGACGCCGTGGGATACAGTGACCTAAGTTAGCTGTAAAATAAACCCTGTGAACACTGCGGTGCTCCTGCTAGCTGTTTCATGCCGAAATGAGCTGGCTCTATCAAAAGTGCATTAAAAACCTACCTGGAGCCAACCATTAAAATATTTTGCCCACTGTCATGGCATAAAAATCTTAAAATGAACATTGGAGAGAAATAAATTAATGCTGTTTCACTCTCCTCAACTTAGGAAAATAAGCGTGCATCTCTTGCGCTCAGTCAGGAATCAGCTATGTGACGAACACACTTGGAGCCGTCCAAATATTCACCTCCACCCGGCCGCAGGAACTGCCAAGCAGAGTCCGCCTCGGGGAGAAATCCCACTACCACTGTGGCGCTGCAGCCAGAGTATGAAAACAAGCGCGTCAACGAAGCTCTATCCATACACCTGAAGCCCTTTACTGAATAAACTTCATACAAATGTAAATTTGCTTGTCAGTCGCTAAACCATTTCCACAACTCTACAAAAGACAGCATTTGATAAAAAACATATTCCTTCTGTAGATTCACACCGAACCCCCAGCTCCACCATAACCAGAAACCAGAAAAGAAGTTCAAATAAAACATATACTCACAACTTTGTTGATAGTGCTGGCAGATGCCAGTTGCTCAGCACTATGAGGGCAGAAATGTTTAATAATCACTATGGTCTCTTTTTTTTTTTTTTTTTTTAATACAGTGAAGGGAAAGAAAAAAAATCGAGACCCAGTCAGACCCTCTATCATTGGAGGGAGGGTGAGGCAGGGACCTGGTAGGGCCCAGGTATAACCCCTAAAGCCGGCACCGTTCAGCCGGATACCTCTTTCTCACTGAAGAGAAACCTCAACAGGAGAAAATAATTGCCCAGTCACAGCCAGAATCCAGGAGCTAGGTGAATAGAAACCATCACCTGCTGGGACATAAAGCATACTGAAGATGCAGGAGGCGTGCAGTCAATAGGACAGCGGTTTTCAACCTGTGGGTCGTGACCCCTTTGGGGGGGGGTCGAACGACCCTTTCACAGGGGTTGCCTAAGACCATTGGAGAACACATATTTCCATGGTCTTAGGCAGTGTTTTTCAACTGCCAGTCCGTAGAAATTTTCTACCGGTTCACAGGGCTGGCATGTCCATAGGGCCCAAAACAGTATTCTTCAGCCGCAGGTCCATGGTGTGATCAATGCAGCATCTTTGGGCCGGCTCCCTGAGTGCTGCAGTGCACAAAGTCGTGGGAAAAGGCTCCTATGTGCGGCCTGCACCTGAACCATAAGCCTTCTCTCTGACGTCATGTCAGAGGGAAGGCTTCCAGTTCAGGCGTGGGACGCGCGTAAGGAGCCACTGCTCACAGCTTTGTGCAATGCAGCACTCAGGGAGCCAGCCCGAAGACGCTGCGTCGATCATACAGTTGACCGACCCAAAGATAACACTGGGGCCAGAAGGCAAGGCACATGGAGGGAGAGAGACAACAACGTTAGGGGAAAGGCTTTTATTTTTTTTTTTTAGTGATTGATTTGTCTGTTTTTTTATTTAGTGATTGATTTGTCTGTTCAGGAAGAAATGCATTTGTTTTTTCCCTCTGGGGTTGTACTACTTGCAGAGTCTTGCATCTTAGGGTTTGTTTGTAAATATTAGTGCTTTTAGTTTTTGGTCCTGCATTTGCATGGGGTTATCTGTTTTCTAGTAGGAATGAATGTTAAAAAGCATACAGTGTGCTTTGTTTATTTTAATTTTGTGGTTAACAATTATGTGTTGTTAATACAATTATATTGTGTGTATATATGAAAAATGAATGGAAAAAATGGTGTTACAATTTGTACTATTATGGGGACAGGGTCTGGGGCGGAGATTGAGTGGAGATGGGCACGACTTAGCCAAGTGCCGGTCCACAAAATAATTATTTTATTTCCACCGGTCCATAGGTGTCAAAAGGTTGAAGGTTGAAGGTCTTAGGAACCAAGACACCACTCCTCTATCCATCTCCAGGCGGGTCCACTCATATGCAGATACGCCCACATACATTTATTTGTAATTAGAAAGAAATATTTCACAATATATAATTACATATTGTTTTTGTGATTAATCACTATGCTTTAATTATGTTCAATTTGTAACAATGAAAATACATCCTGCATATCAGATATTTACATTACGATTTATAACAGTAGCAAAATTACAGTTATGAAGTAGCAACGAAAATAATTTTATGGTTGGGGGTCACCACAACATGAGGAACTGTATTAAAGGGTCGCGGCATTCGGAAGGTTGAAAACCACTGCAAAAGGACCACCTGTTAATCAGTTTCTCTATCTCCACCTGCTGGTAGATGTATGCTATCCCATTTGTCTCTGGATTCATCTGCTGCTGTTGCTAAGGAAGAGCAAACTCCTCACAGGATCCATCTATTGGCTGAAAGATCCTCAGGCCCGTGAGGATAATAACAGAGGCAGAAAACAGGCAATTCAAAACAACTGAGCTTACACAGAGAGGGTGGGCTGTACTGGATCCTCTAGGTTGTAATAGAAAGATTATCAAAGGTGAAAACCTAATCTTCCATTCTGTTACGTCCCTTCCAGATTCAGTACGCTAGGTGACATACCAAAGCAATGGCAGCATCTAGGGAGGGGACAGCCTGCCCATAACACTGAGGCCCCAAAAGTGGCAAAAGAGCGAGCCACCACATCCATCCGGTAAAACCGGGTAAAGGTATGAAGAGAGGACCAAGTAGCTGCCCTGCAAATTTCATCTGTATGAATCGTTCGAGACTCCAACCATGAATGAGCAACACTTCTAGTCGAGTGGGCCTTAAGGGAAACTGGTGGCTGCTTGCCGCAAGCAATATAAGTCACAGCAATGGCCATACAAATCCAACAGGTGACCGAGGACTCGAGGACTTAGATGCCGGCCTACCACGCTGAGGCGGGACACTCAGGACAAAAAGGTGATCAGACAACCGAAAATTATTAGTCCTTTCCAAATAATGGAGCAAGACTCTCTTGACGTCAAATTTGCATAGAATCTGATCCATCCTCTCCCAGCTTATGGAATGAAATGCAAGCAAATGAACTTCTTGGTTGACATGGAAAGCGGAAATCACCTTTAGCATAAAGGAAGGTACAATATGGAGAACTACTTCTGCATCCATAAGTCAGAGAAAAGGTTCCCTACAAGAGCGAGCTTGATGTTCTGAAATATGCTATGCCGAGACAATAGTGACCAGAAAGACAAGTCTTGATCATCAGATCCAGAAGAGTAACATCCTTTAGTGGTTTGATATAGGCCTCCACAAGGCCCTGAAGAACGATGTTAAGATTTCAAAAAGGGAAAGGATGACACAAGGGAGGTCACAAATGGGGCAGATACCAGGTAACATCAGGATGAGCAGTAAGCTTGCCTGGAAACACAAAAGGCTTGCCTGAACTTTAAGGGAGGCCACCCTAAACCCTTATTTAAGCTTGCCTGAAGAAAGGCCAGGACCACCAAAATGGGAGCCTGTTCAGGCTCCACTTAGTCCTTAGCACACCACTATTGGAAAGCCTTCCAGGCCTTAGCATAAGAAGCCATAGTAGAAGGTTTCTTAGATTTCAAAAGCATTGAGATGACCACATCTGAATAACTGCATCTGATCAAGGATGAGCACTCAAGAGCCATGCTGTAAGACCAAAGCACTGTGGGTTCTCTATGGGCACTGGACCCCGACTGAGAAGATTGTAATGAAGAGGAAGTTTGAGCTTCCTGTTCCACTGAAGACGAACGAGATCTGCATATTACGGGCAACGAGGCCAGTCTCGAGCAACTAGAATCACGAGGCTAGGATGCATCACTATCTAGCCACCAGTGCAGACTGCTTTGAGCTTGTTCCATCCAGGGGAGCGGCATCTGAATTTGATGACATTGTGGAGACCACCGAGAGAGGAGGGAGTCCTGTTGAGGGTGCATGTACACTCTGGCCCAGGGGACCGCCTCCAAGGAGGCTGCCATGGAACCCAGCACCTGAAGATAATTCCAACCTGTTGCAGCTGGAAGGTCTAGAAGATTTCTGGTCTGCTGCTGAAGTTTCTGTCTGTGTGGCTCAGGAAGAAACATACAACCCTGCTGGGTTTCGAAGACAAGGCCCAATACTCCAAGGTCTGTGACAGCATCAACTGGCTCTTCTTGAAGTTGACAATCCAACCCAAGCCTTATAGCAAAGATACCACTGTCTCCACCACATGTTCACACTCCAGTCGAGACAGAGCCCGGATGAACCAGTCGTCCAAGTAAGGATGGATCTGGACACCCTGCCTGCCAAGAAAGGCCGCTACAACTACCATCACCTTGGTGAAAGTGGGGGAGCTGTCGCAAGCCCAAAGGGAAGAGCCATGAACTGGAAAAGCTGTTGCAGAACACAGAAACCTGCGATGCTCCGTAAAGATTGGAATGTGGGGTAAGCCTCCGTGAGATCCAAGGATGCTAGAAACTCCCCAGGAGAGATGGTAGCAATGACTGTGTGCATAGTTTTCATTTGGAAATTAGGAATCCGTAGGTAGCAATTGACCGACTTGAGATCCAGAATGGGTCTCCAGTCCTCTGAGCTGTTCTTTGGCACAATGAAATATAAGGAGCATCTGCCGAAGCCTGATTTGTGTTCTGGAACGGGTTCTATTGCTCGAATGTCTAAGAGATGCTGCAGGATAGCGCAGACCTTTGACTTCTTCTTCAGCCAACCTACCAGCAAGTTAAGAAACAAATCCGGAGGCAAGCAATAGAAGTCTATCTTGTACCCTTCCCAAATGATATTCAGCACCCATTGATCCGAGGATATGCGAGTCCACTCCTGGTAAAACTGAGAAAGTCAGCCCCTGATATGAGGAAGCCCCGCCTGACTTTTGGAGTCATTAAGGCTTTTTAGGAACAGTAGCTGCCCAGAATCTGGATACCTGAGGATGTCTGGAATTGGAATTGCTTTAATGAGGATGGTATCCCTGGGAATATCTCTGGGAGGAAGAACCCGAGGATCCCTGACAAAATCTGCGGGAAGGTCAAAAATTACTACGGTCTCCTCCCAAAGTCTGGTGAGGAGTGCTCACAGGGAGAGACTTAGGGCATCAATCAACAACACTGGCCATGAGGTCATACAGACCTTTCCCAAAAAGAAGCTGACCCTTGAAAGAAAGTCTACTCAAAGTGGTCTTGGATGTAGTGTCCCCAGCCCAATGACAGATCCAAAAAGTCCAGCGTGCAAACACCACATAAGCTGAGAACTTACTAAAAACTCAAATAAGATCATAAAGGGCATCCACCACAAAATCCACACCGTCCATCACTAGCTGGGGACAGGCATCCACTTCCGCAGAGGGCACACTGTGCAATTTCATGTTCAGGCATGCGCTACAAAGGAGCCTGCCCCTGCCTTGATACCCAAAGAAGCTACTTCAAAAAGCTTTTTCAATATAATGTCCACTCTACGATCCTGGGTGTGCTTAAGCACTACTCCCCCATCGCTAGGGAGGGTTGTGAATCGAGTAGCCTGCACCATGACGGAATCCACCTTAGGTTGTTCAAAAAACTGCTGAAAATCAGGAGCCAGCGGATAAAGCTTAATCACAGTTTAGAAAGTTGGAAAGAGCTTTCTGCGGTATCCCATTGTTCCGTAACTAGACCAAGAAGCTGTGGATAGGATAGAAAAAAGGAGGACAGCACATTAGAACGGTCCATGACTGAACACTGTGACATGGAAGGTGGAGATTCCAATTTGAGCTCTTTCAGAACATCAGCAATAAAATGGTGGACAGAGCTTTGATTAAAGAGTCTGTGGATGGAGCGGTCCTCACCCAAATCTGGACTCTCAGGGCGACCATGCTAACTAGTCCCAGGAAGGGTATCAGCTAGAACCAAAATAGAAGCAGTGTCAGAAGACAGACAAGGCATAATAACCATATGGCAATTAATGCAATCGAGCTCTGGCATTGCTGTATGAGAGGGTTCCCTAACAGGGATCTCTGCCACTGGCGCAATTGGCTTAGAAGAAACCGACGTGCTCGCCAGCTGTGTCAAACAAGCTGAATCCAAAGAATACACTTTCCAGAAGAGCCAAATAAAGTATGGTGAAAATTCACACCCTGTATCCACTGCAGGGCTCCTCTGAAGTGTCAGTACCATGCTAAAAGAGTCCCTAGACTCAGAATCCAGGTATTTGGCACCAGACTCCAGAACAGCCTCTAGACAAGACTATTTCCTGAAATCATGGACTAAGGCAGGCTCCCCAGCCATGGAGGACCCTGATGAGGTGAAGCCCAAAGCTCCCGCCTCCTCCCCCAGTGCACTGCAACACGCAGTATACAGTCGCTGATCAGGTGCAAATCCAGCACAATCAATGCACACATTTGACAGATTAGGGGCTGAGGAGTTCGTCCCAAATGATTTTTAAACAAATTGAGGGGATTTGAAGCAGAAATAAAACTTTGAAGAAAAGATCAATAAAATCCAAGATGGTTGCTGCCAGCGAATTTTCACCAAAAACGGCAAAAATAAACAAAATCTGAAATTAAAAAATAGTGATTTGGGGTTTGGGGAGGTGGGAGACCTGAACCCTACTCAGAAAATTCTGAAAAAAAAAAAAAAGAGTTTTACCGCCTTCCACAGACCACCCCCAAAGTTTCATTAGGAAATAATGGAGGTGTACTTACAGTTTGTGCAGTGCCTGCAAGTCAGCTGAATCGAGGAAAGGATTTTTTACTTCACAAACTGTTCCAAATGACCAAACTTGAAGATCTTTGGATTGCTAGTTGGACAGGCTCACTATAACCTCCACCTCCACAAAACCACTTCACGCAACCGGGGGATGGAAAACACAGCCTGTGCCCTGAAACCCAGAGGGACTTTTAATCAGGATGCATACAGACTGTGCTTAAACCCCTGACAAGGTCAGATGGCAAGCGAACTTCCAGGGGAATGGACCCTGAGTCTGAGAAAGATGGCAGAACTTAAGTTTCTCTGTGAAGCAGCAGTCCAACTCCGCAAGACTGCGCCCTTTCCTCCAACAGAGGACCACCAGAAAGGGTTCTCACAGCACTCAAGCCACCAAAAAAAGACAAACTCAAGCAAAAAAAATAAGAAAAAGAAGTAGAGCAGAAGACTTCTGCATGGACTGCTTGCAGAAATTGAAACCGCAGGGGTTTCTAACTCTTTCTCTAAGGTGGAAGGAGCATGTGCTCAGAAAAGTGTTAGGATTTCTGCAACTCCCAGATTGGGGGAAGAGACTGAACACCTAGCATACTAAATCTGGAAGGGACGTAACAGAAACTATGATTGTGATCCCTTGTAGTAATATTGGGATATGAACTATCTGCTGCTTGGATTCAGTATATTCCATGCTCAGTTAATCATGAGAACTGAGCTTTTCTTCAGGACTTTGAGAAATGCTTGGCCTAATTCCTGATTGGTGAATTTCCCCAGATTGTGTTAATTAATTTGAATGAAAAACAAAGACAAAGACAGACTGTTTCAGCTGCACAGAATTCACTGGACTGCCCATAATACTTACTTATATGTAAGCAAGAAGCTGTTGTGTGTTAATTTTGAAAATGGGGAAAAAATGGCAGGTGATAGTTTTATAGTCACAGGTAAAGGTACATCTGAAAGTGCTGGTTTGAATGCAAGGTGCCACAACCAATGTGCAGATGTCTAGAGATCAAACAGATCAGTGGCTTGGTAAGAGAATTAATTTCACATGTTGCATTATCTGGCTGTCCACATTAGCAAACAAGCCCACACAAAGTCAATATCATAAGACCACAACACAAAACAAACACAACAACATTATGTTTTGTTATAGAAACCTGAAGGGAATTAATCATGGTTTCCTAATTATAGGAATCATTGAAAATAAAAATTAACCTAATTACTAGAGTATTTAACTAAACATCATAAGAGGAAATGCTTCCAGCTTGGATAGTAATTTGTATTATGATAACACAAAGATCATTAATGGGTTGGGGTTTTTTTTTATTTATTTATTTATTTTTATAATATATCACTTCATAAGAATGTAAAAAATGTAAGATTCCCTTCTGGGTGCATAGGAAAGCACAATCAAACCTGTATTCTGAATTTAAAATCAAAGAAAAGCTAATGCCATGGGAAAATACAGCAGGATTTCCATGGCATTTACTGAAATGTAACAGCTTGGTTGCTTTCTGATGAATCTTGTCAGGTGCAAGATTGAAGAACAATTGCATCCAGGGTCCCTCATTCACTAGTAAGGGTGACATTTAATATCACTTCTCTCAAATTTTTATTAAAGAAAAGCAGCACTGACCCAATGATGCTTTTACAGGATTTAGACAATCATTACAAAATTGGATCCTAATTAGTCTGCCATTGATAACAACAGACAATAAGAATATGTTTTGATAGTAGTAGTTTTTCCCATAATAGTGTGCGTCAATATACAAAAAGCATAAGCTTTTTTAAATATACATAATGTGCATTGATGGAGTGTTTCAACAAACTTCCACAAAGCATTCACTTTTTGCATGGGCTGAAAATTGCTTCAGGCTTTCTTGGCATTCCCTTCAGATTCTGCTAATGTGGATCAGAGCCTGTATTAGCATTTCAAGGCTAAGAAAGAATGCCTAACCCACCTCCTGTGCGCTCCTTCTCCCAGCTGCCCCCTGCACCAGGCTCAGCTGGCTGTGTCATTGACAGCATATCCTTAGCTGGCCTCAAGGTAGACTCTAGCCTGTGGAACTTGTGGATCCTGTCTCTGACAAGAACAGGATCAGCCCTGCCAGCACGATCTCTGGCATCCAACCAACCAGGGTCCTTCTTTTGGACTACATTAGCAATCTCAGCTACAAGATCTGATCCTGCCTTTTCTGTGGGATTATATTTATGCACATGTACAACATCTTCCCTTTCGCCTAGCAGCTTGGAAATGAGTGAATAGAAATCACCTGTACAAAAGAGAAAAAAAAATAAGAGGGAAAGGATAAAAGGATTACAAACACCACGGCAAAAATGTCAATGCAATGAAACATCATTGATCATCTTTTGGCTAGTTGCCTGTTTAAAATTCATGCTTTACCTCATTAGAGGCTGAAAATCTATTTATTGGATGTTGTTATTAAAATATTATTTTGAATGAGAACCAAATTTCATACTGGCCATCTAGAAAAAAAAACTTTCAGCCAATATTCTTTTGCAATGGTCCCTTTGCATCAAAACCTTTCCCCCTCCCCCAAAGAAAAAACAGCAGTTTCAATAAGAGATATTTTCAGTAGGTTTTTTGACAGATTATGGCTAAGTTCCAAACGTCTCCAAATAAAGGTGACGGTATGAGGTCACATGACTTCTCAAAGGAGTCATATGTGGAGGCACAAATTTCAGGAAACAGCATCCACAAATGTCATCAGCCAGATTCTTGTGATAATGAAGAGGAGTGCAGATGTATCATCATCTTTTGGCTGCATCTTCAACAGAACTCTGTGCCGAAATCCAACTCATGAACAAGTTTTAAATGTAAACCTAACCCTTCTTCTTGAATAAATTGTAGGAAAGGAATTTTATCTTAAAACAAACAGGTGACATTACTGTACCATGTTGCCACTCACCAGCATAGTATCTTTTTTTAATCTGCTGTGTTGTATTCTGAAAAAAAATATTGATCCAAAAGCATGGAAGCAGATGGCATACAGAAAAAAAATGAGTTACTTGACTTTCTTTGAATTGAGTACATATGAGCTATTGAATAGTGTCAAAAGGCAGGAAAGATATATGAAAAGGGTGCAGACTTGTATGCAAATTTCTTTGATTAGATAGCCAGTTGCCCAGGAGATATTTACTACTTTTCATAACAATTCATACAACTCAGTTTCACAGCACAGAGAACTTGGAAAGCATGCTTTAATACATGGGAGAGATATGATGGCAGAACAGTTCTCTCTCTCATACATCTTAAGGTTAATAAATTAAAACAATGCAAACAAAAAGATAATATATGTAATACTTTTATTGGGCTCAAAGAATGCATTTGAATTTCTTAACCTCTAAAGTGAACTGACAAGGCAATAACACAACTTTCCTTAAGGTGAAAACTCAGACTCCAAACTAGTACAGTATGAGGAAAACTGGGCCAGACTCTAAACTAGTGTCAGGAAAACCAGTGGCCACATGAGTGTGAAAAATAAAGTAATTTTCAACTTTTCTCTCTTTCTTCCAACTCAGAATGAGAGGTTATGAGGCTCATTTTCAAAACACACAGATTTATTAAGTTATATATGTTACTGTGGGGCTCATTTTCAAAATGGCATAAAGTGGCATTTGGATGTTTGGATTGTCAAAATGTCTAAATTGCCATTTTCAAAACCTTTCTAGACATTTTTCTAGGCTGTACATTTCCAGTGCGTCTAAATCTGAAGGGGGCATCATTTAGACATTTGGGGCTAGACCTGCTTTAGAAATGAAAAGGGCAAAAAAGATGCCCAAACTGACTAGATGACCACTGGAGATATGAAGGCATTCCGCAGGGGTCACTGACCCCCTCTAAACCCCTAAGATGTGTCTCTATAACATCAGCAGATGTAATGGCCAGTCCTATTAGAGCAGCAAGCAGATGTCTGGAGTAGCTTTGTGGTCAGTGTAGTGGACTGCAGAGAAGGAGACCCAGGCCCATATCCCACCCTAACCACTACATTTGTGGTACACAGTTTGAGCCCACCAAAATTATACTGTACTGACATATAGGTAATACCTACAGGCATAAGGGCTATAGGAGTGGTAGACAGTTGGGTACAGCTGGTTTTGGGTGAGTTTTGGCAGGCTCCCCATACAATGTAAGGGGTTATAGTGGGATGTGTACCTTGTACCCTTTATGTGAAGATCACTGCAGTGTCCCCTAGTGGGGACTACGGGAGCTCACGGCAGCCATTTCCTATGAGTGATCTGCACAGGGCAGGAGCGTAGAAAAATTGCTCCTGCCCCGAAAACCCGTTAGACTACCTTTTATTCCTGTTTGTCTTTGTCCTTAAATTGTCTTTTCCCTTGGATTGTTTTTGATTAAATTACATTTTAATTGGTATATTGTTATGCATTTTTGTACACCGCCTAGAAGGCTCGAGTGGGCGGTATAATAAATGTTATTTATTTATTTATTTTTTAGTTCAATCTGTTTATTAAGTATTTCAAATATACAAAGAACAGTAAACAGAATTATCAGGAAATATCAAAACCACAATCAGATTAACTGTTAGACATGTCATGAAAGTAAAGAATATTATGGTAACAATGATAAACTAGTTTTGTGTAGCTATAAAATCGTCAATGGGTGTCCATAGCTGATTCTGTGAGTGATGTAGTAGAGGATAACGTTTCTCAATCACATATTGTTCGAAGTGTTTGAATAAGCATACCAAGTTCCACCAGAAGGGATAGTTGAGCCTAGAAGCCAATTTCCAATGTTGTAACACCTGCTGAAGGCCAATAGATATCAGCAAATCAATTACTGGTAGTTTTGGTTTACATTTGGAATTTTCAAAACAGGTATGTAAGGAATGTAAGATAATGATATCATATGATATATCAGCAGTACAGTTCATGATCACTTTAATGGTGGACCATATAGCTTCTCAGAAGGGGTGAACAGCCTCACATTCAAAAAGTATTTGAGGCAAATCACCCTCAGCTGAGAGACAGTGCCAGCATTTATCATTATCTCTAAGTGCAGCTTTTTTCCTACGCGAAGGAGTCCAGGTGACTGTCCACATAAGAAAATAAAGGGACTGGGATAAGCTAGCTGACAGGAGAAGTCTATTTGTTTTTGTCCAAAATGCTCTTCATTGCATTTTGGTAGAATCAACTAATTTTTGCAGCTCCGCTGGATCTGAATAAGTAGAAGTCTTATTGTTGTATGTAATTTTCATCCTGGCTGGGTATAGAAGGCCAAATATTGCGCTGAGATCTTTTAGATCTTGTTTTTGTTGGAGGAATATTTTCCTCTTGCCTGCTGTTGTCTTCGCCAAATCCGGAACAAAAAGGATTTTTCTGCCTTGATATAAAAGTTGTTTCTTAGATTTCATCTCATTTAGGATCTCCAGCGCTTGTTGGTATCGCAGGATTTTTGCGACGATGGGCCTTGGCGATTTCTGGTTGGGTATGAGCCTGGATGGGACCCGGTGCACTCGTTCAATCTCAAGCGGCGTAGTGAACGTAAGGCCGAGTAGGGACGGGATGAGATCCGTCAAAAACAGGATAGTATCCGACCCCTCAGAAGACTCCGGGATGCCCATAATATGAATATTGCTTCAGCGGCTCCTATTTGCCAAATCCTCTAGGTCCGTTTGAAGCTGAAGTATGGATTTCTCTTGGCTGAGAGCACGTGTAATATTTTGAGAATGAGTTCTAGTCAGGTCTTCGAGCACATCTATGCGTTGCCTAGCATCCACAAATTGAGAATTCAAAGCTTCAATTTCTGTGCGTATCAACTGAGTTTCTGCAACCTGTTTGTGAATAATCCCTTTGAATTCTCTAACTTCTGATATGAGCAGTTCAATTTGAGAGTCTAGCGATTTTGGCGCCATTTTGTCTGGCGAGCCCGGATCATGTTTGGGTCTCTTACCACTTAGCAGAGGAGATGAAAGGGGATCTGGTATACCAGGTTTAGAGAGTGACATCTGTGTACAGTATGGTTGTTAAGAGCAAACAAATCATCTCAGATTACAGCGAAAAAGCAGTCCGATTATCTGAATTAGTTGCCGTTTGTGGAGAGGGCTCACAGAACGCGTCCGACCACCATGTTTGTCAAGCCACGCCCCCGGTATAATAAATTTTAAATAAACTTGAAACTTGAAACTTAAAAATAGGCCGAAAAATGAAAACGGATCTAAAAAAAAAAAAATCGCAAATAACTGAATTCACGGATGATGAAACCGCGAATTTGGACGGAGAAGTGTACTACAATTTGACATTTCAGCAGCTTGCAATGCAGTGGACAACTCACTCTTCTCAAATTAAATGAACTTGGAGTACAGGATGTGGTATTACAATGGTTTTCATAATTCTTAAAAAAAAATAGAACATATGAAGTGTGGAAAAACAAGAAATCCCAGCAATGAAAGGCCAATTGTGGTGTGCCACAAGGCTCTCTGCTATCACCTGCATTGTTTAACATCTATTTGAGAACTCTGGGAAATAATCTGCCCTTGACCCAGGATCACATCCTCTCTTACGCAGATGGGGGCAAATTCTATAAATGGCATCCTGATTGTAGGCAGCGGTAGGCGTCCTACTGCTGTCTAACCAGCCAATCAGGATGCATGTTAAAAAAAAACCCTACACTGGTCGCCTACGCTGTATGCTTCTGCCATGGGTGCAGGGAGATGCATCGGGATACTTAAGCTCACCCAAGGTTGAGCATGGGCATGGTTTTGCCCGGAAGTGGCCTTGGGCGAGATTAAGTGGCCCTAGACATCTCCCTAGGGCCGTGATAGATGCCTACAATGTAGACCAGCAAAATGCTGGCCTACATTTCAAACAGACGCGGCTGCTGAGCTGATTGCGGCAAGGGAATCTCTCTGCCGTGATCAGCTGAGCAGCACTGGCAGGGAACTCCCCCAAGACTGTACATGGCAGGTGGGATTGCCCAATTCCTCCTGCTGCCACCCCCAAGCCCCCTCAAAGTCCCCCGGAAGGAGAGATGCCCTCCTTCCTGCTGGAACCCATGAAACAACCCCTCCCCCAACTGCGATAGGCAGGAGGGATGCCAACTCCCTCCTGCCAGCAGGCCCCCCTGAAACAATGACCTCTCCAAACCCCCCTAGGATGCACCAGGGGAGGGGGTCTAAGGCTTTTATTGGCCCAGGCACCTAAGGCACTCCCTTGGCCAACTGGAGTCACAATGGCAGGCCTTGCCCTTCCTGGTACATCCCAGAATGCAATGGGAAGGAGGCCTAAGACCTCCTATGGGAGGGGACCTTATGTGCCTGGGCCAATCAGAGCCTTGGCTCCTCCCCGGTACATCCCAGGATGTACCGGGAATGGGAAGGCCCGCCATTGTGAAGAGGCTGGCCATACTACAATAGGTATAGAAACATAGAGTATGACGGCAGAAAAGGACCGATGGCCCAAGAAGTCTGCCCACTCAAGAACCCTCCCTCCTTCGAGAATCCATCTTTTAAGCATTCCTCTGGAGCAACCCCACCTGTCTGTCCCATCGTCCCTTGAAGTCGAGCGTGGTACTGGCCTCGACTACCTGACATGGAAGACCATTCCATTGATCAATTACCCTTTTGGTGAAGAAATACTTCCTGGTGTCCCCATGAAATCTCCCCCCCCCTGAGTTTTAGCGGATGCCCTCTTGTCGCCGTGGGACCCGTAAGGCAAAAGATTTCTTCCTCCACATCAATACTGCCCGTGATGTATTTGAATGTTTCTATCATGTCCCCCCCTTTCCCTGCGCTCTTTGAGAGAATATAAGCGCAGCCTGCTCAAACGTTCTTCATATGGGAGATTTTTTAGTCCTGAGAACATCCTAGTGGCCATTCGCTGAATCGACTCCATTCTCTTCACATCCTTTTGATAATGTGGCCTCCAAAACTGAACACAGTACTCCAGGTGAGGTCTCACCATTGATCTGTACAACGACAGTATAACTTCAGGCTTACGACTGATAAAGCTCCTTCTGATGCAGCCCAACATTTGTCTAGCTTTCATATCTCCCCGGGTGATTACTCCCAAGTCCCGTTCTGCTACAGTTCTGGTTAGGTTTTCACCATTCAGGGTGCATGTTCTGCATGGATTTCTGCTACCAAGGTGCATAACCTTACATTTTTTGGCATTAAAATTAAGTTGCCAAGTATTGGACCATTGTTTTAGTAAAAGTAGGTCTTGTAGTGCCGGGTGTGATTGCGCTATCAGGTTCTGCTGCGCTGCCCACAATGTTGCATAGTTTAGCGTCATCGGTGAATAATGTAATTTTACCTCGAAGTCCCTGAGGCAGAACCCTTACAAAGATATTGAATAGTATCGGGCCCAAGACCGAGCCCTACGGCACTCCACTGGTCACTTCCAACGTTTTTGAAGTAATATCATTTACCATTACCCTTTGAAGTGTTGAGGGGGTTGGGGTGCCATGGTGGGGAGTTGGGGTCTGGAGGGTGTTAGGGTGGGGAGTTCAGGGGATTCATCAATTAAAGGGTCATCGGTTAGGGACATTCTTGGGAGAGTGGGTTCCCTGCTACAGCCATGACCAGCTGATGGCAACGCGATTCTCTAACTCGGTGTTCTTCAACCTTTTTACACCTATTGACCGGCAGAAATAAAATAATTATTTTGTGGACTGGCATCGGTCCGCAGACCAGCGGTTGAAGAACACTGGGCTAAGTCGTGAGCCAGACCCTGCCCATCTCTACCCAATCTCCACCCCGATCCTGCCCTCATAGTCCTAATTGTAACACTATTTTTCCATTAATTTTTCATATATACACCCAATATAACCTTATTAACAACTCATCGATCACACCGCGGACCGGCAGTTGAAGAACACAGTTTTGGGCCTGATGCACATGTCAGCCCTGTGGACTGGCAGGAAATTTCTGTGGACCGGTGGTTGAAGAACACTGCTCTAACTGGTGCCTGTGACACAAGCACCGGTTATAGAATTGGGGTGGTTAGGTAGGGTTTGGTGTTTGTCCACTAGGATAGACGCGATTCTGTACAGGATGCCGGTGTGTGAGTCTCAGATGCCACTTAGGCGGCTGCTGAGACTAGCGTTCTATACAGAATTTCCCCTATGATGTCTTTATTCATTGTATAGCCAAATAATCCTTTGATAATATCTTAAATTACTTGAAAAATACTATCGACAACCTAAGTGCATGGATGATGAGAAACTTTCTCAAACTAAACAAATCAAAGACAAGAATATTATGATTTGGAGATTACCTAGTAGGAACTAGAACTGTCTACAGGCGAGAGACCAAAAATTGAAAATTCTTCTAAAGTTCTGGGAGTTACACTAGACTCTCTTCTGAAAGAAGCCCACTGGCTACTTGTCACACACCGCATCACTTATAAAATACTAATGCTAATCTTTAAAATCAAACTCTCGCATGTTCCACCCTTCCTGGATAAACTCATCATCCCTCTCTGCCCTTCCTGGACTCTCAGATCAGCAGATCAGAACTTATTGTCTGTTTCCTCCATCAAAGAATTCTACTACACTAGGAAAACTAACTTCTCTGTAATTGCTCCAACTTTATGGAATGCCTTGCCATCTCATCTCCGCCACGAAAATCTTCTCGACAAATTCAAAACTAAACTAAAAACATTCTTATTTCAAGATGCATTCCACCGCTTCTAAACTTCTCATTCTCAAAAGTTTGCCAAAAGCTTTTAAGAAGCGACACCATCCCTAATGTTACATCCCCACCCCCTCCCTTTTGTTTTCAACTCTTAATTTTTTTCTTTTAAAACGTTGTAACTATCAACCCCCCTTTTTCCCCTTTTACCCCCACATTCATGTCTGTCTTTGTAAAATGTCTTTTAATGTTCACTCTCCCCCTTCCTATAAGTATTATTTTAATCTTTTATTTTATTTTAGCATTGTAAACCAGCTAGATACTTGTCGATGGTCGGTATATTAAAAATAATAAAACTTGAAACTTGAACTCAAACTTAACCTTTTTTAAGATGAGAAAACTGAGGACAGTAAAACCAGTCCTAACCCAGGTCACTTTCAGGACAGTAGCAGAGTCTGTTCTAATATCGTACCTGGACTATTGGAACTCACTATATTGTGGCATTACAGAGACAGAACTCAAGAGACTATAACTACTACAGAATACTGCAGCTAGATTAATTTTCAAAATGAATCAGTACAAGAGGGCAAGTCCGCTATTAGAACAACTACACTGGCTGCCCATGAAAAAGTGAATCCAATTTAAGATAGCTTGCATGGTTCACAAAGTGTTCTAAGGAGAAAACTCAGATGAACTAACTTCTGATATTAAAGTTCCACACTCCTTCAATTCACAAGTATTGCAACACTTCAAACTATCCTTCCCATCACCTGAACAAGTTTGACGGAAGAAGATGTTTGAGGCTACCTTTGAATACCAAGGACCTCTTATCTAGAACAAACTGCCAACAAACCTAAGACAACCCACCACTTACTTTGACTTTCGGAAGAAACTTAAAACATACCTCTTCTATCTAAAGCCAATCTCCTATCCTCTACCTTTCCCCCAACAACCTCCTAATCTTCACCTCTTCCCTCTAACAACCACAAGACTGGGCTTAAAAATTTAACGTCAAGAAATTGATTTCTTATTGTAAACCGCATAGATTCCTTGTAGAGAACTGCAACATATAAGACACTGTGCTATTCTTAAAATCCTCTACAATATTAATGCTAAGTAGAAGGAACCAATAACTAGATATGTTTGGGTAGGCCATGAAAAAGGACAGTTTAAGTATAAAGCACTGAGATGTGACCAAGCCTTTCTAGAATGAATGACTTTAAAAGGTTCTATCATGTTTATAAAAATCATCCTACCTCAGTGAGGTTAAACAGCCTCTCTATCCCAGCCTTTGAAGAGGAATCTTGTAGGTGAAATCCTCTCCTGTCAGGCACTAATTACCAAGACTATTAGGGCCAATTTTAGCAAAATGAGCAAAGCAAACAATACTCAAACAGGATTTCCCTAGCTTCATCTGTAACCATGCCAGACGTTCAGCTGTGTGTATATGTGCCAAAATATTCCATTACTCCTTCCCACAAAGACCTCAATGCCTTTATAAACATAAAAAGGCACATCTGTTCATTCTAAAAATATCTTCTGAAATGAAGCAATAAATAAAACAGAAGATTCTTCTTCATAAACAAAGATTTATGAAAGAAAAAAAGGCAAAATAGTTGTAATGTGTCACAGAACCATTTTGTTTGCTCCCAGGTCAATCCAAATGCTAAGACACATTTTCTGTTACACCCAAGATGAAGTATGCAAGGTGTTTTTCCTCCCCAAATTTATCTAAAAGGCACACCACTGCCAAGGCTTTCCCGAACTAACAAGCATAAAGCACAAATCTCAAGCACAATCAAAGTCAAGCAATAACTGAGACCTTGGGCATTAGATTGTTTTGAACTGTATCAAAGAGTCTCTGCAAAAGTCAAGAACAAACCAAATAGTAATACGTATAACGAATACAACCAAAATTGGTCAATTTTTAAATCAGTAACTAGAGAGCAGCTTCTTGTTTCAATAACTGAATTACTAAACTAAACCTTAAGTTTATATACCGCATCCTCTCCATAATTATAGAGCTCAGCACAGTTTACAAGAGTTTAATATAGGAAGGAATAACATAATGGGTTTGGAGGTTGAGTATAGGGGTAGGAGAGTATTACATTTTTGTGAAAAGCCTAGTTTTCAGGTGCTTACAGAATAGTTGGAGGGAGCCCTGATTCCTTAGTGGGGTAGTAAGATTATTCCAAAGACCTGTGATTCTGAAGAAGAGAGATTTTCCCAATTTTCCCGCATAGATGATACCTTTTAGTGATGGGAAGGATAGTTTAAGTGTTTGGGTGGGCTTGGTGGTGTTAGGACTCGAGGAGTTCCAAGATAATGGGATTAGGGGAGGGAGGATGCCGTGTAGGATCTTGAAAGCTAGGCAGGCGCATTTAAAATGAACCCTGGAAATTACTGGGAACCAGTGGAGTTTGGACAGAAGTGGGGAAATATGGTCAAATTTACATTTTGCGAAGATCAAATTGGCCAGTGTTCTGAATTAGTTGAAGTCTTTGAAGACTTTATTTAGTTAGACTTAGATTGATGGAATTACAATAGTCTAGTCTGGAGAGGATGATGGATTGAACAAAGACGGCAAAATGTTGTTGGCGGAAGCAGGATCTCACTTTCCTCAGCATGTGGAGGCTAAAAAAGCATGATTTTACCAAGAAGTTAAGGTGGTCGTTGAAGGAAAGAGAAGAGTCGATAATGATGCCTAGAACTTTGCTTGAGAACTCAAGCTGCAGTGTGGTGCCAAGAGGGCAGTGCGAAGAGGGTAGGCAGCTGTTCTAATTTTGGGCCGAGCCAGAGTAGTTTCGTTTTGGACTTGTTCAGTTTCATTTGAATTGAGAAGGACCAGGACTGAAGTTTCGTTATGCAAGCTGTTATGTTCTCAGAGAGGTTGGTAAGGTTCGAGTCTGTCTCGAGAAGGACAAGGATGTCATCATCATATGTATAGATTGTTTCAAGGGAAGATAAATGGAAGAGTTTCAGGGAAGACATGTAGATATTGAAGAGAATAGGGGATAGGGGTGATCCCTTAAGGACTCTGCAAGTCGGTTTCCAAGAAGCGGATGTGGTGCCATTTGTGTTGACAGTGTAGGAGCGGGAACGTAAGAAGTTCGAGAACCACTCTAAGACTGTGGAGTCAATGCCTATCTCAGAAAGTTGATAAATTAGATTATCGTGGTGAACGACATCAAAAGCTGAGGAGAGATCGAATTGTAATAGGACCGCAAACTCGCAAACTTATTACGAGAGTGTAATTGTTGCACCTTTGAGATTAGTGAGACTAGTAGGGATTCGGTGCTGAAGTTGGGTCTGAAGCCATATTGGTAAGGTAAGAGAATGGAAAATCTCTCTAGGTAAGATGAGAGCTGGGTGGAAATCATGGCTTCTAGCATTTTAGTCAGGAGAGGGATATTTGCTATGGGACGGTAGTTAGAAGGTGAGGAAGGGTCAAGATCAGCTTTTTTCAGTAATGGGGACAAGGAAATATGTCCCATTTCTGTGGAGAATAGGCCTGATAGTAAAGCAGAGTTTATAAGTCTGGTGAGGGATGAGAATGGCTTGCGTGGGAATATTCTCATACAGGTAGGAGGGGAATGGATCCAGGGCACATTTGCAGGATTTAGTTTGAGACAGAGTTTGGAGATCTGAGATTCGGATACGAGTTCAAAAGTAGTCCAGGATCTGTCTGCTAGGATAGGGTTAGAGTCATTGGGGGCCAGAGAATTGTAAGAGACTGCTGGAGGGAATGAGCTCCTTATGGTAGTGATCTTTTCATTGAAAAATTTTGCTAGGTCGTCTGCTGATGGGGAGGAGGGGGGGAGTGGTGGAATCATTTTTAGAAGTTAAGGTGCGCCAGATGTTAAACAGTGTACCACTCTGGTTGTTGGATCTGGAGATTTTGTCACCATAGAAGTTCTTCCTTGCTTTTTTTAGTACTGAGTTATAGAACTTGATATTGTCCCTCCAGGATTGTCTATCTGAAGGGGATTTGGATTTTTTCCATTTACGCTCCAGTGCTCGACATTTCTGCTTCAGTTCACTATGGTACGGAAGATACCAAGGGGTCTTACGGGGGTAGAAGATAGATTTAGTAGCTAAAGGGGCAATAGCACAGTAGGTAGTCTCGGAGAGGTTTACCCAGTTGCGCTAGTTGGATTCTGGGTCAACAGACTTAGGACAAGAGAGAAGTTGGTTGAGAAATTGGGTCCAGAACAGTTTGCTAGCGATTTTTTTGCGGAAGGTAATAGGATTTGTGGCACGGGGTGGAGAACCAAGGTGGGACATGAAAATGGGGAGGCAGAAAGAACCTAAAAAGTGATCAGACCAAGGGACATGTTCCCAACGAGCATCTTTGGCAGACGTTTTGTGCTCAGTCAGGTCGAGGAAGCTGATGATGTCTAGTGTGTACCCCTTTTCATGGGTTGGGGAGGACGAAGGAGAGGGGAAACCTAAAGAAGTGAGGAAGTTGTTGAATTCGGTTGCATCCTTGCTGGTGTTATCATCTAGGTGGAGATTAATATCGCCAATGATCAGTAGTCTCTGAAATTTTAGGAAGGCGCTTGTTATGGTCTCAAGGACGTAGGATATGTCTAAAATCATCACAAGCTATACAAAGCCACCCCATTGCCTGTAGCAAATACAGCCCAGCACATCAATGTCACTGCTTGCTTTTCATTCTTTCTGTGCACTTCTTGTGTCTGGTGCAACAAATAGCTACACAAAGACAAGGAGTGAGAGAGCAGCAAGCCCACAAACACTTTCTAATGCTACCAAAGAGAAAGCCATGTTTGTGCCAACAGAAAATATGAGCTGTGGAAAGATCATTCTGATTGCTTTTTCCTTCTGGTGTCCATTGGGCAGAATAAGTTCACAATCCTTCTGTGTACCCATCAAGAAAAATAATTAAAAACTAATATAATTTTCATTCCTCCTGACCTAAAGTTAGTCTTCTCCAGTTCTTTGGTTGCTTTATATATGAGTTTTCTATGTATTTAGAATCTATATTAGTTTGATTCAAAGAAAAACTACATGTCACCAGCTGCATCTGTGCATCAACCAGAAAATACCTCCCCGCTCCTTCCCACTCTTCCTCCACCATGAGCACCTTCACTTCCCCAGTACCTCTAGCTCTTTGTCAGTATGAGCAGCAGCTCCATCCTGCTGCTCGCCCCGGCCTCAGTGCTTCCCTCTGTTGTTACTTCTGGGTCCCGTGACTAGGAAGTGACGTTAAAGGGAGAGCTGAAGCTGGCAGCAAGTTGGAGGTGCTGCTCGCGCTGGGGAAGCTAAATAGGTATGGGGGAAGGGATGCGCTTGCGGCAGGGAAGAAGTGGAGGGATGGAGAAGAAGGCAGGGCACCACCGCCCCGGGCTCCTCCCAACCTCGCTACAGTGGGCAGTTGCACTTAATGCACCTCTTAATATTGTGTTAAGTGCAGTTAAGCTATCAACAGTCATAACAGCTAGCCAGTGGCATTGCCACGGGTGAGTCCAGGCTCACCTACTTTGAATTGAGGCCCACACAGCAGCAGTGTGGCTGGCGAGGATCCCCAAGCGCCAGCAGCTGAAGACTCCTGACATTTCTCTCTTCCCTCCTGGTGATTTGAGTCTCTTAACTATTTTTTCTGTTAATGCTCCTTTTCTCTGGAACAGTATCCCCAACTATTTGCGGGAAAATACAACACTTATCAAATGATAAAGACATTCCTTTTCCGCAATGCCTTTGTAACCTAAACTGTCCTTTAAAGGACAACTTAGTTTTAAGAAATATTTCTACTTTCAGTTCCACAACCTTGTTCTTCCCCTTAAGTGTTTTCTTTTCTTCTTTCTATCAATTGTAGTTCCAATCCCTTCTTCCCTTCTGTTCCCATTCATCTGTGTCCTTAAATCATTTTTTTCCCTTGGTGTGTTTTAAATTAAATTAAATTTTAATTGGTATATTGTTATGGCATTTTTTTGCACCACCTAGAAGGTTCAAGTGGGCGGTATAATAAATTCTAAATAAACTTGAAAGATTTATAGCCCACTTAACACTGGAGAGAGGAAAAGGAGAAATGCTGGGCAGGGAGTAGGATTATCGTGCCCACTCACTTTGAGCTCAGGTATGCCAAAAATTGGGTGTCTGGCTACGTCCCTGCAGCTAGCATGTGGTACTGGTCCATGAGCTGTCACAGTTGGATGTTCCTCTGCTCTGCCCTTACCCATGCTAAGCAACTAGCTTGAGTTATCTTTTTTACTGTGCTGGTTGGTTTTAACACATGAGAGCCAATTGCAAGGGTCCCCTAATTACTAATGACTACTATTAGCTTAATGCAGCTTTGTAAAAGCACTCTTTAGATTTTGCTTTTTTATAGTTATTTTATAGTTATGATTTATTTTTGTAGGCATTTAAACTGTTTATGTTGTGTACCTTTTTGCCAAATTGTTTAATTTAAATGATATTGATTTAGAGATGTTTATATGATTGAGACTGTATTTTTATAATTGATGTATTTTATTATTTTTGCATTAGCTTTTTGTAATCTACTTTGAGAAGATTATTTTATCAGGAGTATGCTGAATATAAGTAATACATTAAAACAAAATATTCTTTAAGCAGCAAATATAGTGAAACCCCTGATTAGCAAGCAACAAATTACTTCACATTGACTGGAAACAATTCAGTTTATATTAGCTTTGTTATCACAATTAGATTCCATTCCATGCAGTATTGTTCCCAATCTTATTGCTTGCTGGAGTTACAGAGAATTAAAGGAAAACAGTTTTAACCAAATTCAAAAGAAGTGACTTAATAAAAACATTCTAAAGTGAGTTAATACTGCAGTATTCTGTGCTTCCTTTGGCAATACTTATGAGTACACAAAGTACTTTTTTTTTTTTTTTTCTAAGATCGTTTACAAACCAGTAACAATATTAATTCTGCATTTTTTGGTTCCAGTGCTCAGACAAACTTATAACAGTGTGGTACCCCAAGTAATATATGCTGTTTTCAGTAGAAAAATGATGCCCTGAACTTTTCCAGTGTTTTTAATGTAAATGGTTGTTGCCTCTTAATTATGGTTATGGGTCTCTCTCTACCAGGATTTTCTCACTTCTAGTCAAAAAATACAGTTTGAGAGAACTATGGAGAAAAGAGAACTTTAGATAACAGAAAAATCACAGTTACTTACCATAACAGGTGTTATCCAGGGACAGCAGGCAGATATTCTCACAAGTGAGTAATGTCATCCAAGGAGCCCCAGTATGGATAGTATTAAAAGTGCACTGTCACTTTAAGTTTTAAGAAACTTTGCGACTGCCCGCACCATGCATGCATGAGTGCTTTCTCGCCCAAAGTAGGCTTGCGGTACCTCAGTTCCATAAGCAAGCAAAGAAGCCAACCAGGAGAGGTGGGTGGGTTGTGAGAATATATGCTTGCTGTCCCTGTATAACACCTGTTAAGGTAAGTAACTATGCTTTATCCCAAGACAAGCAGGCAGCATATTCTCTCATGTGGGACTCCCTAGCTTACTACAATGGGATGAAGGGAGTGTTGGCCATTAAGAGAGTAAATTTTGGAATACTGCTTGGCCAAAGTGAACATCCTGTGTGGAAAGGATTCCAGACAGTAGTGAGTCGTGAAATGAGGACCAAGTAGCTGCTTTACAGATTTCATCCATGGGAGTGGAATGCAAGAAAGCAACTAAAGCTGCCATAGCTGGGACCATATGTTGGTACATGACCCCGAGCTGCAGCCCAGCCTGAGTACAGCAGAATGCAACACAGGCTGCCAACCATGTGAAACAAATTCTCTTAGTTACAGGCTGATCCAAACTGTGAGGATCAAAGAAGAGGAACAGTTGAGATGTTGTATGTGGCTCAGCCTGTTGAAAGTAATAAGCCACGGCTCGTTTACAGTGTAAGGTAGGAGTGCCCACACTTTTTTAGGCTTGCGAGCTACTTTTAAAATAACCAAGTCAAAATGATCTACCAAGAATAAAATAACCTTCCCCCCCCCCCATACACACAAAGCACACTGTATGCAGAGAAAATGTTAATTATCATTTAAATTCTAGGGTTTTTTCAAAGAAGTCAAGGCAGATGACTTTATGCATTGTCACATCAGTAACAACTATACAAAAAATAGACAAATATATCCCTCCCTTTTTATTAAACCACAATAACAGTTCCTTAGGCAATAACAGAACGGTTTATAAAATTACAATTAAAATAGAAAGGAACACCATATTCATAAAAAAGGCAAAGGATAGCACAAAAAGAAGAAAAAAATCTATATATGTGGAGGGGCATAATCGAAAGGAACGTCTAAGTCCGTTTTTGTCTAAGTTGCAAGTCGTCCAAAGTAAAAAACAGCTTAGGACACATTTTCAAAAAAATACGTCCAAATTTTTTTTTGTTTTGAAAATCGTCCTGCCTATCTGATCATCCAAGTCGCTAAATCGTCCATCTTTATACCACATTTTCGTCCAACTTTTCATCCAAGTCAAAAACGCCTAGAACAAGCCCTGTTGGATGTGGGAGGGGTCTGCAAAGTGATAGACTGAACACCCAGACATGGCACCTAAATAGTGGGGTACCTTACAGGGCACTGCTGTGAACTTCACAAAAAGGGTGCCATGTCATCATCTCACTACAGCTCCCTCATAAGTTGTGGTGAGCCCCCCACCTCCAGAATCCTCTAGACCCACTTATCTACCACCCCCAATAGCCCTTATGGCTGCAGGAGCCACTTATATGGCAGTACAAAAGGGTTTGGGGGTGTATACGGGAGTGTACATGTTTAAGTATCAATGCAGTGATTACAGGGGCTTATGGACATGGATTCTCCTCTCCATGGGTCCCTAACCCACCCCCAAGACGGCTTAAGCCGCCTCTGTGCTGGACGACTAGGCTTGCCTATGCCAGGCTGCCAGGTGATGATGGTTTGGAGGCTGAATTTTAAAGGTGTGATTATGATTTTTAGGGGGTGGGGAGGATCGGTGATCACTAGGATAGTGTGTGGGGGTCTGTATTATGTGTTTGCAGTGCTTATCTGGTGACTTTAGGTGGGTTTTTGTAACTTAGACCATATTTTAAATGGTCTAAGTCACAAAGTCAAAGTTTTGTCTATGCTGGGCTATATAACTTTCAGTTATACATACTGTAAGACTTTTGACACCTATGGACCGGCGGAAATAAAATAATTATTTTTGTGGACCGGTACCGGTCTGCGGACCGGCACTTGAAGAACACTGGGCTAAGTCATGCCTTTCTCCACCCAATCTCTGCCCCAGACCCCGCCCCCATAAAAGTACTAATTGTAACACCATTTTTTTCATTCATTTTTCATATATATATATACACACACACACACAAAATATAATCGTATTAACAACACATAATGGTTAACCACATAATTAAAATACACAAAGCACACTGTATGCTTTTCAACATTCATTCCTACTAGAAAACAGATAACCTCATGCAAATGCAGGACCAAAAACTGAAAGTACTAATATTTACAAACAAACCCTAAGATGCAAGACTCTGCAAGCAGTACAACCCCAGAGGAAAAGAAACAAATGCATTTCTTCCTGATGCAGATGTAAATCAATCACTAAATAAAAAAATTAAAGCATTCCCCCCACCGCTGTTGTCTCTCTCCCTCCATGCTGTGCCTTGCCTTCTGGCCTGCCCCCCAGTGTTATATTTGGACCGGTCCACGGTGCAATCAACGTGGCGTCTTCAGGCAGGCTCCCCGAGTGCTGCATTGCACAAAGCTGTGGGCAGCACGTCCCGCGCCTCATCTGTAAGCCTTCCCTCTGACGTTGCGATGTCAGAGAGAAGGCTTCCTGTTCAGGCACAGGCTGTGCGTAGGAGCCTTTTCCCATGGCTTTGTGCACTACAGCGCTCAGGGAGCTGGTCTGAAGTTGCCGCGTTGATTACACTGTGGACCGGCGGCTGAAGAACACTGGTCTAGAACACTAAGATCCTCAAACCAATATCTTTTTTTTTTATTATTTTGAAATTTCAAATAATGTTGCTAAAGAAACATAACAGGATATGGAAACATAAATCATTTTATATAATTATTATCATTACAAAATCAGAAATTTCATCTAGCCCTCATTAAAAGAAGAGGTGCACTATTTAATAACAGAAATCTATTTCAAAGGAAAATTAAAGGAAGAAAACATCTTCCTTCTATATAAGCATCTTTTTCAAATCAGGCTCCTCAATTTGAAAATAGCTATCTCAACCAAGAAAATATATAATCCCCCATTATTTTTGATCATGAAATTGTATTAACTGAGCCGGATCCCAAAAAATATCATCTGTACTTCGAAAAGTCACCAAACACTTGCAAGGGAACTTCAGAAAAAATGTGGCACCCAGTTCCACAACTCGAGGTTTCAAGGCTAAAAAGCCCTTCCTTCTGAGTTGAGTCGATCTTGCCACAACATCTTTTTTCTGTACCCTCATTGAAAATATTCGGCACTCACCATACAACAGTATTTTCTGTGACTGCTCCCACAATTTGTAATTCTTTAACTTTACATATTAGATCAGAAACTAACTTAGAGAAATTCAAAGGCGCTTTAAAATGTTTTTTGTTCAAAGATACCTAGGAACACGGGGTGCCCTTTCTGAATGCGCTGCTTGCCCTTTATAGTTTCTCTTCTCTTAAAAGAAATACAGCAGCATAATGTGTGTCTTCCCATTCCTTGTGTTTGTTCCTTTTATGTTTTCTTTCTTGACTTTATTGTAGTTCCTCCCCCCCTTCCCACATATAATCAGTATGGTTTGTCCTTAGTCTGTAGATGCCTTTGTTTTAAATTACTATATCCATTATGTTTATTAATATTGTACTCTCGCCTAGAATTTTGATAGGCATGTAATCAAATTTTAAATAAACTATGAAACCGTCTCTGAAAGAGCAATTTAGCACCTATGTTCTACTAACTAAACGGTGACGGGTCAAAAGCGCGCGAGGACAAAGGTGCGCCGACAACCGAGCGCGGACAACTGAGCGCAGGGCTTAATCGCGCCGAAGAAAACCTGTATTTTAAAGGGCTCTGACAGGGGGTGTGGGGGTGCCTCACGCTGCCATGTTGGGGAGGTGTGGGGGAAAAAGTTAAGTTTCCAGTATAATGAGGAGGGTTACAACCCCCCAAACCCCCCACAACGCCAGCGCAATCTCTATTAAGTAAAGTGTGGGGGGGGGTTTTCCCCACCAACACCCCCTGTCAGAGCCCTTTAAAATAAGGTTTTTCTTCGGCGCGATGAAGTCCTGCGCTCAGTTGTCCGCGCTCGTTGTCGGCGCTTTTGTCCTTGCGCGCTTTAGACTATGAACCAACTAAACTAAATTATCACTGCTATGTTTTATTCAAAACCTACGAGAAGTACAAAGGAGAAATGCTGAAAAGATATTATATGTAAAAATAAAATTATTAAAAAAAAAAAAATCTTAAAGAGAATCTTGTAAGAATTTTATTTGCAAGGGCAACAACGCTGCAGCATCTGAAGATTATATAAGTATCAGTTTTTTGGGGAATGGCTTATATTCTTTGGCTACAACTTCCTCATAATAAGCAAATCATTTTCACAGCAGTCATTTAACTTTATCACCGCCACCTCTCACTGCTACTCTGATAGAAGACAATGCTTTCCCATATCACATAAGAACATAAGAACATAAGCAATGCCTCTGCTGGGTCAGACCTGAGGTCCATCATGCCCAGCAGTCCGCTCACGCGGCGGCCCAACAGGTCCAGGACCTGTGCAGTAATCCTCTATTTATACCCCTCTATCCCCTTTTCCAGCAGGAAATTGTCCAATCCTTTCTTAAACCCCTGTACTTTACTCTGCCCTATTACTCCCTCTGGAAGCGCATTCCAGGTGTCCACCACTCGTTGGGTAAAGAAGAACTTCCTAGCATTCGTTTTAAATCTGTCCCCTTTCAACTTTTCCAAGTGTCCTCTTGTTCTTTTATTTTTCGAAAGTTTGAAGAATCTGTCCTTCTCTACTCTCTCTATGCCCTTCATGATCTTATAAGTCTCTATCATATCCCCTCTAAGTCTCCTCTTCTCCAGGGAAAAGAGACCCAGTTTCTCCAATCTCTCAGCGTATGAGAGGTTTTCCATCCCTTTTATCAAGCGTGTCGCTCTCCTCTGAACCCTCTCGAGTAACGCCATATCCTTCCTAAGGTACGGAGACCAATATTGGACGCAGTATTCCAGATGCGGGCGCACCATCGCCCGATACAATGGCAGGATAACTTCTTTTGTCCTTGTTGTAATACCCTTCTTGATTATGCCTAGCATTCTATTTGCTTTCTTAGCGGCTGTTGCACACTGTGCCGTCGGCTTCATTGTCATGTCCACCATTACCCCCAAGTCCCTTTCTTGGTTGCTCTCATTCAATAATATCCCTCCCATCGTATAGTTGTACCTCGGGTTTCTGTTTCCAACATGCAATACTTTACATTTCTCAACGTTGAACTTCATCTGCCATCTCGCCGCCCATTCCCCCAATTTGTTCAAGTCCCTTTGCAATTCTTCGCATTCCTCTTTAGTCCCAGCTCCACTAAATAGTTTTGTATCGTCCGCAAATTTTATTATCTCACACTTCGTGCCTGTTTCTAGATCATTTATGAATATATTAAATAGCAGCGGCCCGAGCACTGAGCCCTGCGGAACACCACTCGTGACCCCCATCCAGTCCGAGTAGTGGCCCTTCACCCCTACCCTCTGTTTCCTACCCGCCAACCAGTTTCTGATCCATCTATGTACGTCTCCGTCCACTCCATGGTTCTTCAGTTTCCGGAGTAGACGTTCGTGAGGCACCTTGTCAAAGGCTTTTTGGAAATCAAGGTATATGATGTCTATGGGGTCTCCTCTGTCCATCCGTTTGTTAATTCCTTCGAAGAAGTGCAATAAGTTCGTTAGGCACGATCTCCCCCTGCAGAAACCATGTTGGGTTGTTTTCAAAAGTTCGTTTCTTTCCAGATGTTCATCGATGTGTTCTTTAATCAGTGCTTCCGTCAGTTTCCCCGGAACCGAAGTCAAACTCACTGGTCTGTAGTTTCCCGGGTCACCTCTTGATCCCTTTTTAAAGATGGGCGTGACATTGGCTATCTTCCAATCCTCCGGGATCATGCCTGTTTTCAAGGATAGGTTGCAAATTTGCTGCAGTAGTTCCGCTATCTCCTCCTTTAATTCCTTCAGAACCCTGGGATGGATTCCGTCCGGACCCGGGGATTTGTCAGTTTTAAGTTTTTCTATCTGCCTGTGTACATCATCAAGGCTCACTTCCATGGATGTTAATTTTTCTGCTTGATTTCCATTGAATATTTGTTCAGGTTCCGGTATGTTGGTTGTGTCTTCGTTTGTAAATACAGACGAGAAGAACATGTTGAGTCTTTCTGCGACTTCTTTCTCCTCCTTCACCGCTCCCTTCCTGTCTCCTTCGTCCAGCGGTCCTACCTCCTCCCTAGCTGGCTGTTTCCCTTTAACATATCTGAAGAACGGTTTGAAATTTCGTGCCTCCCTGGCTAGCCTCTCTTCATACTCTCTTTTGGCTTTTCGAACCACACGGTGACATTCTTTTTGATACTTCCTGTGCTCCTTCTGGTTCCCTTCAGTTTTGTCCTTTTTCCATTCCCTGAATGAATTTTTCTTATTGCCTATCGCTTCCTTCACTATTTTAGTCATCCATACTGGGTCTTTTGTTCGACCCTTTTTGCACCCCTTTCTGAATCTGGGGATGTGCAGATTTTGTGCCTCGCTCACTGTGTCTTTGAAAAAAGACCAGGCATGTTCTACTGTTTGCCATTTTTTGGAAGTGTTCCTAAGTTTCTTCCTTACCATTTCCCTCATTGCTTCATAGTTTCCTTTCCTGAAGTTGAAAGATGTCGCTATGGTTCTCTTTCCGTTCGGTATGCCTACTTCAACCTTGAACTTGATCATATTATGATCACTGTTTCCCAACGGTCCCACTACTTCCACTTCCTTTGCAGGTCCCCTTAGTCCATTTAGGATTAAATCCAGAGTGGCATTTCCTCTCGTCGGTTCTCTAACAAGCTGCTCCATGAAGCAATCTTGTATAGCCTCCAGGAATTCTGTCTCCCTAGCGCATCTTGAGCTTCCAAGACTCCAGTCTATCCCAGGATAGTTGAAGTCTCCCATAACAACTGTGTAACCACTTTTGCATTCTCGCTTCATCTCGGCATCCATTTCTTTATCGCTATCTCCGGTTTGCCCGGGTGGACGATAGTATAGGCCCATCTTTATTTCATGCCCTTTCCTACCCGGTATTTTAACCCATAGCGATTCCAGTTTGTTGATCATCTCCGCTGTGTCCATTCTTGTCGATTGTATGCTTTCTTTTACGTATAGGGCTATTCCTCCTCCTTTCTGACCTGACCTATCCCGGCGATAGAGCTTGTACCCCGGCAGTGCTGTATCCCATTTGTTTTCCTCATTCCACCACGTTTCAGAGATTCCAATGATGTCTATGTCCTCTGCATTGGCCATGGCTTCTAGCTCCCCCATTTTGTTTCTTAAACTCCTTGCATTAGTATATATGCAGTTTAGATCCTGGCATTTTGTCGTCTTCATTTCTTTTCCCTGTGCTTCAGTCTTTGGTGTCTTCTCTTTTGCTACAATCTTTCTAACCTCCTCTTCTGGGTTAGTTGACTCCTGTAATTTGTCTCTTGTTTCTTCCCTGCCTTTTTTCCCCTTAGTATCTTCACGGGATACCTTCCGAATCATCGACGCTAGGTCGACTGTCGGCTTTCCCCTTTCTCTTAGTTTAAAGCCTGTTCTATTCCTCTCTTGACGTTGTTTGCTAGAAGTCTTGTTCCCGCCACGCTCAGGTGCAGTCCATCTCTCCTGTAGAGCTTGCTCTTGCCCCAGAACGTTGTCCAGTTCCTCACGAAGTGGAACCCTTCTTCCTCACACCATCTCCTCATCCATGCATTTATTGATTGTAGTTCTTCCTGCCTTTTCACATCTGCCCTCGGTACCGGTAGGATCTCTGAGAATGCTATCTTCTGGGTCCTCATCTTCAGTTTCCTTCCTAGAATCTTGAACTGTTCTATCAGCGTGCCTCTTCTGTAGTCTCTCCTGCTGACATCATTCGTCCCGATGTGGATCATTACTGCGGTCTCTTCCGTCTCTGCTCCTTCCAAGACCTTCTCAATTTTGTCCACGATGTCCTTGGTTCTCGCTCCTGGGAGGCAGGTCACCAGTCGATCCTCTCTTCCTCCTGCTATGTGGCTGTCTACATGCCTCAATATCGAGTCTCCCACCAGGATCGCTGACTTTCCCTTCTTCAATTTTCTTATCGGTCTCAGGTCAATGTCCTCGGTGTGCTTAGCTCTCTCTTCTTCTGGGCATCGACTAGCCAGCAGAAAAACCCACTGAGCAAAAGCTGTAGAGTGAATTTTCAAATAACCAGCTTGAATAGCATACCCCATTTCCTATTCTTTTACTGTGGTCCCAAACCAGGAATCTTGTGCTCTTAACAGAGAAATAAAACAACAACAAAATTGACAGCAGATGAAGATGGCCTATAAAGTCCATATAAACTACTTAGCTCTTCAAACCCTTCCTCTTCATAGTGATACTCTAGGCTTGACCCATGCATTCTTGAATTCAGAAAAGTCCTTGTGTCTATCACCTCCACTGGGAGGCCACTCCATGCAAAGAACAAAAAAAAAAAAAAAAAAAGACTGCAGAATGGAATGTACAAAGTATAAGAATATTTATTCAAAAACTATGTAAAATTGTAATCCAAAAGAATGACACTCTTATACATGGAGTATGCTCCATGCATCCAGCGTGGGACCAGGCAGTTAGCCCTGTGCATCGCTCTGCTGCAAGTAAAAAAAAGAGGACTCGAGCCGCATCAGCCATCACTGCTTGCGGGGACCAGGCAGGCAGCCGCGTCTAGTGAGGAAGGGTGACTGAATGAAAAAAAAGGTAGCGGGGGGAGGGGGGGGGCAGGGCCTGTCCTGCCAAATTAAAAATAGGAAGGGAGCAGGGAGAGGCTGAGCCTGCCTGCGAGGAGGCCTGGAGGGGGGAGGCCTGCTTGCCAGCCTGGGATGGGGGAGGCCTACCTGCTTTCTTGTCTGAAGGGCTGCCAAGGAGGGGGAGGCCTGCCTGCCTGGGAGGGGGAGAGGCCTGTTTGCTTTCTTGACTGAGGGGGCTGCCTGGGAGGGAGGAGGTCTGCCTGCCTGTCTGGGGGGGGGGGGGGATGCCTGCCTGACAGGGACCATGAACTGCGAATGACTGGGGGAACACTGTATACGATGAACTATGCAAGCAGATTTAAACTTAATTCGCCTTTTAACTGATAACCAATGAAGATCATTTACTAAGGCACACTAGCCATTTTATCATGCGCTAAAACGGCTAGTGTGCCTTAGTAAAAAGACCCTATATGCAAAGGCAATGCATTCATCTCTTTTTAGACCAAATATTAACTTCAATGCAGCATTTTGAAGCAACGGTCATTTTTTAACCAGTTTTGATGCTAAATTCAAATATAAAGAACTACAGCAATCAAGTTGAGCTAACACTAACATCTGAAACAATAGTGCAAAATGATGTTAAAAAAATACGATTTCACTAACCTAAGGGGGTCTTTTACTAAGGCGCACTAGCCGATTTAGCACACGCTAAATGCTAATGCGCCATTTATATTCTATGAACGCGTTAGCATTTAGCGTGCCTTAGTGCCTTAGCGTGCAAGACCCCCTAAGTTTTCTCATAATGTATAAATTCTTCCTCCATAAATTGGAAATTTGATCTTCAACTGTAAGAGAAGAGTCTAAGACTTTAGACATTTATCTACTTGCAGGGTAGTATCTGATTGTAAAGTACGGTAATAGATGAAGGAACAGAGGATAATGAGTTATGAAACCAAAGAACCTTCATCTTACTTGTATTCAATTTCAACTTATTAGTAGAAATCTAATCTCCAATTCTGTTCATGCAATCAGTAACCTTAGCTGTAATAGCTACCGTATTTAAACTTAATGGAATTTATTCAATCATAAGCATAAAATAGCAGACAAACTTCTACTGGCAAACATACATTTTGCAGAGGGCTAATAAAGATATTAAAAAACAAAGGAAAAATATAAGAACCCTGTGGCATTCCATACAAAGAACCCCAGCGCCTAGAAAAAGTCCCATCCTTTGGCACACTAGAATTCCAGTTTACTAAGAATTCACTAAGCCCCCACCCCCCTTTTAGAAAACTGTAGCGCGTGTTTTAGTGCCAGCCGCAGAGGTAATAGCTCCAACGCTCATAGAATTCATAGAGTGTTGGAGCTGTAACTGCTGCTAAAAACTGCACTACGGTTTTGTAAAAGGGGGAGTGGTGTCAGGTCAAAAGCGCGCCGGGACAAAGGCGCGCACAGACAATTGAGTGCAGCGCAGAGGTGCGCGCCACAGAAAATTACTGTTTTTACGGCTCCGACCCGGGGGGGGCGTGGGAGGAACCCCCCCCACTTTACTTAATAGAGATCGCGCCGCGTTGTGGGGGCGTTGTGGGAGGTTGTAACCCCCCTCATTTTACTGAAAACTTCACTTTTTCCCTGTTTTTAGGGAAAAAGTTAAGTTTACAGAAAATGTGGAGGGTTACAACCCCCCAAACCCCCCACAACGCCGGCGCGATCTCTATTAAGTAAACTGGGGGGGCTCCCCAACAAAATCCCCTGTCGGAGCCCCTAAAAACTAATTTTCTTCGGCGCGCGCCTCCGTCTTGCGCTCAGTTGTCGGCGCGCGCCTTTGTCTTTCACGGGGTTGTCTATGAACCAGGGGGAGTAAACCAGTTAAGAACAGATCCACCTAAACCCAACTCACTCAATTTATTGATCAATAAAATATGATCAACTGAGTCAAAAGCCGAACTAATAACGAATTGTAACAGAACACACAGACAACCTTGGCTCAACCATTGCTTAAGCAATAACAGCTCTGTACTATGTGTGGGACAGAACCCAAATTGAGTATCTTGTCAGCAGGAAAAATATTTGATAAACCTTAAAGCTGCTTATTTACTAGTGCTTCCAAAATTAGAAGGCTAAGTGACATGCCACCATTTTGTTATTTAGGAATAGGAATGATGACAATATTCCCCAGTTCAGGATTGTAAGGACCCCTCTGATAGCAGGCTGTTAAAGAAAATTAATAACATAGCATCTGAAATCTTAGAGAAAAGATACGAGGGATATTTGTCTAAAGCTCAGGAATGTGAGTTAAAGCTCTTCCTCACCTCACCTGCAGTCCTGCAAACATAGCTATTTACACCTCATATACACTACAACCAAGTTTTAGTCCATAAGATAAAACATGTGACAAAACATGATTTGTGTTTGTGCTGCACATGGTACTCACCAAAACTGTGCGAGCCAAAGGAAATGACAAAATGTCCAACTTTTAGAACTCTCACATAATTTTGAGATCAACTGGTTTTTTCCCCTTTGTTCCTCAATTTATCTATTTTCTTACTGCAGTTCTCAGTCTCTGACAGCTTCCAGAATGCCTACCACAAGATATGTCAATTAGAGAATGACACGGTGACAAAATTCATCACCGTTCCGGTCCCCGCGGAAAATAATCCCATGTCATTTTCTAGTGTCTATTTCAATCTCAGTCCTTCTACACCAGCATTCTTCAAAGCAAAGCTTGTGGGTCAGTGGCTGTGGCCATTCATACTCTGATTCTTTCCTCTCTCTTTAAAGAATAACATGAAGATGGTTTCCCGCGGTTATCCGCGGGGACGGGAACGGTGATGAATTTTGTCACCGTGTCATTCTCTTTCAATCTTTCTTTCTTGAAGTTGAACTATCAACAAGGGGGGGATTAAGACCCCAACTGTGAGGGAGCAGAAATTAAAAACTCTACATTTTATGGTAAAGCTTCCTTGCTTTAGGTATTTATATAACACTATGGGCTCTTTTACTAAGCTGCGCTAGCAATTTTAGCGCACGCTGCATTGTTGCACGCGCTAGACGCTAATGCCACCATTGAGCTGGCGTTAGTTTTTACGCATAGCACGGGGGGCAGTGCGTGCTAATCTGCAACACACGCTAAAAACGCTAGCGCACCTTAGTAAAAGGAGCCCTATATTCCAGGGTGCTTTATCACAAATTAAATCTTTGTACAGAAATTTTGCATGAAAGGAACCAGTAAAATTACTGCCATTTTCCAGCACATTTTCTGCAAGCACAAAGACGACCAGCGGGCAATTTATTTTCTTCACTTTATTACATTTGCTGCTCTAGTGATTGATATAACTATATTTCTATTGGGTCCTAAATATGTATTTTATCTTTGGCACAAAATTAACAAATATTGCAACAAGACTGCAGGTCTATGCTGATATAGCTGCAGGAAGGATCTATCAGATTTGCCTTTGGTATACATTTGAGGCACTGACCAACTGTGACTGTATGTACACAGACTGAGCAAGCAATGTACCTGGCTCTAACCTGCACATTTATCTTCATATTCCTCAAACATCTTGGTGCTAACCCTGTAAACCATAATAAATGTAGCAAAACCCAACAGAGGTTCTATAAATTATAAATTATATTTTCAGCACAGTAGGCAATTGTGCTGCTAATGTTTATTCTTTTTTTTATGTTCAATCTTTTTATTAAATTTTCAGAGAAAAAGAATAACAAATATCAGAAAGAGTACACCAGGATGCAGAACTGTAACATCAGCAGAAAATGTACAACAATTATCACAGAATAAGACCATAAGATATGAATTAACACATGTCTATAATAGGAGCCCAAGTCTGATTAAAACTAGATAAATTACCAGATTTCTCTGCAGCTACTTTTTCAAATTTGGCAGAAAGGCAAACTAGATTCCACCAGAAATGAACTGTTAATGATGAAAAATCTTTCCAATTAGACAGAATTGATTTATGAGCTACCTGAAGTAAACAATACAGTAAACGAGATTGATATTTATCTAAAACATCAGGTAAGGCATGCGCACCAAATACAATTGCAGCATAAGAAAGAGGAGATGTGATAGGTAAGTACCTACAAATTATCACCCAAACTTCAGACCAGAACATGTACACAATAGGACAGTGATAAAACATGTGAGCAAACGTGCCAACCTCCAAAGTGCACGACCAACATTTGTTAGTGTGTTTCACATCTATTAAGGAGAGCTTATGTGGGGTCCAATAGGCCCTGTGCAAAAAGAAGAAAGACTGCTGTATCATGGACGAGGATTTGAGGGAGCGTCTCAGAGAACTCCAAACCATTTTCCAAGTAGGGAGATCAAAAGTGATGAGAGCAGAGTCTTCCCACGTCGACTGGAGAGATAAGCAAGCCGTAAACTTATGATCTCGGAGAATATGATACCACGATGATGCTTCTTTCTTAGCTCCACAGAACTTGGAACACCATAGCAATATAGATGGAGAAGATGACGATAATGGATGGAGTTTTAAAAAGAGTGATAAGCAGTGGTGAAGTTGTAGCCATTGAAAATGATAAGTAGCAGGGAGATGATAAGTAGTAGTAAGGCAGGAGAATGACATCAAGGCAGAATCCACCATCACTTGAGCAAAAGACCAGATGCCCCGTTTGATCCAGGACTTCCACTCAATATGTTGTCCTTGGATTTTAACCAGAGGGTTATTCCATACAGAAGATAGAGAAGTCGAATTCCATACCAGATCTGCACATTTATCAACAGCCCGTAATGCAGTTCCCGTAGAGGCCAAAATGATATTGTCATCAATGATGTGATTTGGAGCCATGAAAGAAGCGTGTTTTAAGCACTGTGTAGAGTGTAGACTAGATTCAAGGAAAAGCCAAGGCGGGGGTGACTCAGGTGTAGGTGTTGCTAACCATCTGGACCCTTGGCGAGCAAGAAAAGCCAGATGGTACTCATATAAACTCGGGAAATTCACACCTCCGTTCTCCTTAGAAGCCTTGAGTTTCTTCAGTGCAATACGAGGAGGTTTACGCTGCCACAAAAAACCAACCAGGATGGATTCTATTTTGGCATAAATCTTAGAGTCCAAAAGAAAAGGCATCATAGAGAGAATATAGTTGAGTTTAGGAGTCAAAATCATCTTGATGGTATCAAGGCGACCCCACCATGAGAGCTTGAGTGGTGACCATCGTTCTGTCAAGGAGGTAGCAATCTGTAACAGCAGGTCAGAATTAAATTTCCGGGTATCCTCGAGAGAAGGACCAAATAAGATACCCAAATATCTCATTTTCTGGGATGCCGGTTGTAATTGAAGACTTCTGAATGAATCATGGTCAACCAAGTCATTTAGTGGTAGAATCTCAGTCTTGGAGATATTCAGTTTATATCCAGATATTCGTGAGTATTTTTCCAATAGCAGAAACAGATGTGGTAAAGATGCAGGATCAACATAGAGCAGTACATCATCTGCATAAGCGGACAGTTTCACATGGAAGTCACCGATATTGAATCCTTGAATGGAAGATGCAGATCTGATGGCAATAAGAAGTGGTTCAAGCGCGATGTTGAATAGAAGCGGGGATAAAGGGCATCCTTGCCTGGTTCCCCGAGTAGGTCGAAATGAAGTAGAAGACAGGTCATTGATACGCAAGGTGGTGGTTGGGCACGTGTACAAGACTTGTACCATGTTAATAAATGCAGTCGGAAACCCAAACCATTTCAAGGCAGCAAATACAAAAGGCCACTCAATGCGATCAAAAGCCTTTTCGGCATCTAGCGCAACCGCCAGGAGAGGCTTAGAAGAAAGTTGAGCTTGGTGAATAATATGAGCAAACATTCTAGTGTTGTCTGAGGAGAGACGGCCACACATAAAGCCAGTTTGATCAGGGTGAATGATCGTATGAAGAACAGATTGCAATCTCATAGCCAGAATTTTGGCAAATATCTTCGCATCGGTGTTAATCAAAGATAAGGGACGATAATTGGAGACACGCAGTGGATTCTTGTCTTGTTTTAACAAAACAATGATGGTTGCTTCAGTAAACGTGCCTTCCACTCGCCCAGAATCAATCAAATGGAGAAATAACTGCAACAGTATGGGAGAAAGCAGATCCTGAAAAGCAAGATAGAATTCAGTGGTGAAACCATCAGGGCCGGGAGCCTTCTTTTTCGCCATGGAAAATAGAGCTTCAGAAATCTGAGATTGAGTCAACGGAGCAGAGAGGAAATCAGATTGACCCTCCAGGAGAGTGTTGTGAGGCAAGACGTCCAAAAAAGGGCCAATAGCCGAGATATCTGGAGACTCTGATGAGTAAAGAGTGGTGTAGAAACTTTGAAACTGAGCACAGATATCCGTATTGTCAAGCCACATCTTGCCAGCGTCATCTTGAATAGCCGGAATCAGAGTTTTTTCTGATTTAATCTTAACATATTCAGCTAGTTGATGACCACACTTATTAATATTTGCATAGTAATAAGCGGATTTCATGAACACGTCTCTAGCAGCTGAGGAACTGAGTAGCAAATTGTATTCGAATCTTAAATCACACAGAGATTGTAGGCATGTTTGGTCATTAGGACAAGATTTATGAAGGTCTTCTGCCGCACGCAATTTCTGCAAAAGAGTAGTTTCACGTTCCAGAAGAGACTTTTTCTTTTTTGCTGAGTGGGAGATTATCAACCCCCTAATATAGGCTTTGAAGCAATCCCAAGTAGTAGTCCAACACGTATCTTCAGGCAAATTGAAGTCAAAAAATTCTTTGATGGCACCACGCATAGAGGAAACAAAACTCTCATCCGAGAGTAAACAAGAGTTAAAGCGCCAAGCTCTCTTAGGTATGCAAGCTCCAATATCAGCAAGAGATAAAAAGATGGGAGCATGATCAGACACTGAGATTTCTCCGATGGTGGCTGAGTCAACCTTAGACATAAGATTAAAACTAATCAAGAAAAAGTCTATGCGTGAATATGATGCGTGTGGTGCGGAGAAGAAAGTGTAGTCTAATTCTCCAGAATGTAAAGTTCTCCATGGGTCACCAAGCTTCAGGTGTTCCAGCAGTTCTTGAAGTTTGAACCAAGACCTCGATTTACGATAAGGGACCGTCGATCTCCTGTCTAGAAGAGGATTCAAAATCAAATTAAAGTCACCACCCAATATATAATGTGAACCACAGGAGGAAGAGATTATATCAGCAATATCATCAAAGAATGCAGGGTGATCCACATTGGGTGCATATATGTTAACAATGCTGATTGGTAGCTTATTAATATTCACATGGGCAACCAGCCATCTGCCATCCATGTCAGTGATATGTGAGGTGATTGATAGGCCGGCACGTTTACGTAGAAAGGTAACCACCCCTCCCTTCTTGTGCACTGCAGCTGAGAATAACGCAGGGAAAAACCCCTTTAAGGACAACTTAGGGGATTCTTGCATAGATAAATGAGTCTCTTGAAGCAAAACAATATCTGGAGCATGGCTTTCAATATACTTCAGAATCTTGACTCTCTTCACTGGGTTATTAAGACCCTTAACATTGAGGGATAGACAGCTTATAGGCATGTGATGATTGGTAATAAGTCACTGCATGTATAGTATGAAAAGCAATAATAACATGAGAGCAGGTACATAAAGTTGTAGCATTAGAAGCATAAACCTGTGATAATAAAACAAGAAGCAAAGTACAGACTGCATCAGTGTAAGGAGCTAGCAAACAAGCTAGCATAACCTGTGGGTAAGTGAGAGGCACATAGAGACCAGCGAACTGACTGCAACGGAGGCAGAACAATAACAATCAGAACAAACATCATCAACAGTTACATAGAGGAAAACCTGTCAGAAACAGCCGCCATCAGAGTGAAACATTAAGTAAGAGCCATATGAAAAAGGTAGACATGATCACAGTCAGATTTTATCAATAGAAGAAGGCTGAACAGATTCCAGGAACTACGCCAGAACAGCAGGATCAGAATAATCAGTGGTTTTGTTGTTGTAAGTTACTCTCATGCGAGCTGGAAATAAGATACCAAATTTTGCACCAATATCTTTTAATTTAGGTCTATACGCAAGGAATTGTTTGCGTCTTTTAGCAGACTCTTTCGCTAAATCAGGTACAAAAAGCAATTTGGATCCTTCAAATGTAATCGGACCATGGAGTTTGGCATGTTGCATGATGAGCATGGTCTGGCTGTGGCGCAGCATGGTCACAACGATCGGTCTGGGGAATTTGGTGAGTTGGTGGCGCTGATGTGGCACGCGGAACGCGCTGTCAATTTCTAGCTTTGTAGGATCTTGCAGTTTAAGGATTTGTGGCAATAATGCACCCAGGAACTCAGCGATGTCACAGGCTTCTCGACCCTCAGCAAGACCGAGGAGACGGAAACCGTTCCGCCGGGCCTTGTTATCTGCATCTTCAAGAGCCCTCTCTAGCAAGGTAACACGTGCCGCTTGGCGTCTCAGCAATTTGAGTGATTCATCCGTCGCAGCCGCCTTCGCTTCCAACGTGTCAATGCGGGTAAGCGCTTTTGCAAATTCACCATTTAGATTGCTGAGGTCCTCTTTTATTTCAGCTATATCTTGCTTTGTGTCTGTGAGGAGATCGCGTATGCCGCGGAGCTCGGCTAAGATGGCGGCCGAATCGTCCTCCGACTTACTAGCGCTTTGTTTCTGGGGAGAGGAGGGCTCAGCGTTCTTCCGCTTGCTAGGTTTGGTGGCTGCCATATTCGGGCAGCAGTGAGTGCAAAAATAAAATAAAAGCAAAAAAGAAAAGACGATGTTTGATCGAGGCACAAGCACGAGGTCTCCGGAGCCAAAACGCTAGGCTGCCATACGTGCACGCGCTCACTAGCGCCCCGCTAATGTTTATTCTTTAATTAAACAACCCAGAGTCAATTAAGTGCAATGACGGCACCCAAGGAACTGATTTACAAAGAACACACTGTTCAGAGTTTCATACATCATTTATGTAGAGAGTTTCTAGGATGAGAATTTCTGCACTTTTCCCCTGGTTAAAACAAGACTCCTTCTGTAGCATGGAATAAAAATAGTGTAACTGTTTCCCCTTCCTACACACACTTTCCTTTGCAAAGACAGTTGAGATACATTAAAAACCCCACACCTCACTCCTAGAAGCTGTCAAATCTCCCATTACTAATTTAATACTGCTTGTGAATTTAAACTTCTTGCTGCTGTGTGTGAAAGATAAATAACTAGGAATAAAACATTGCACATACAGAGGGAGCCTAGTGACATCTTGACATTGTTTGTTCTCTTCTGGCATGATGGTTATCTGTAGCACTAAAGACATCACAAGTAAGAGAGATGTGCAAACAAATCTAACACATACTGCAGGGTCCTAACACTTTGCATGCTGTTGCTGGCTTCCCTCCATGAAATACTACTTTATGTAATAAAAATAAAATAAAATATATATTGTCACTGCCTCCTGGTGGATAGGCTAATAAGGCCACTCTTCAATCCAGACATAGGATTCTCTTTTAAATTCTAACTCAATGAAGACACTTAGAAATACTCTTCAAGGTAGACAAGAAATCAGTAATTTTATTTACAGTCAGCTTTAATAACTTTTCTGATCTAAGTGATCTAAATTTTTAACAGTAGGCAACAATTTCCAAGGCTTTTTTTTATTATAAATTTTCATAATGTATCAATAAAAAATACAGGACATGGAAACAATCAATTAATTAATAGGAAAACTATTGATTATACAAATATATATTCCATCAAGACCACATAAATGAGAGGAAAGTGCTCATGGATAATTTCCTAAACAAGAAGTCCCATAGGCTATTACTGAAAAGGCTTGAGGAAATCCACTGCTTATTCCTAGAATAAGCAGCATAAAATCTGTTTTACTACTTGGGATCTAGCTAGATACTTGGGACCTGGGTTGACCACTGTTGGAAACGGAATACTGGGCTCGATGGGCCTTCGGTCTATCCCTGTATGGCAATTTCTAGGATTTTGCTGCTAGATATGGGGGGGGGGGGTGGATGAAGAGAAAATTTTAACTAATTTAACACCTCTGGGATCCGGAAAAGCCAGTTTATTTGATTGTGTGTTCCCTATTGTTTTAGATGAGCTCAAAAAAATAAATGAATTACATATAAATTCACTACAAAGTTGAGCGCCAAAAATAAATGAATGCTGAGTGTTACCGTATTTTCTCGCATATAACGTGCGCGTTATACGTGGTTTTTACAAACCGCGCATACCCTTGCGTGTTATACGCGTGAGCACGTTGTACAAAATTTTTTTTACATAGTTCCCCCCCCCGACGTCCGATTCACCCCCCCCGCAGGACCGCTCGCACCCCCACCCCGAAGGACCGCTCGCATGCACCCGCACTCCGAAGGACCACTCGCACGCACTCCCACCCGCACCCCCAGCCTGAAGGACCGCTCGCACCCCATAGCCTCCTGACCCCCCCCATCATGTAGAAGCTCCTACCGGTGTCCTGCTGCTTCCTCTTGGCAGTCCCGGCCCTTCTGTGAGCCATGCGCCTGCTTCTTCCAGCGGTCCCGCCCTTTCTCTGACGTCAAGCCCTCTTGCCCCGCCGACTCCCCGACACGATTGGGGCAAGAGGGAGCTCAAGCCCTCTTGCCCCAGCCAACCGCGGTACCCCCGACACGATCGGGGCAAAAGGGAGCCCAAGCCCTCTTGCCCCGCCGACTCCCCAACTCCCCGACAATATCGGGCCAGGAGGGAGCCCAAGCCCTCCTGCATCTGGCGACACCCTCCCCCCCGCTAGTTGTTTGGGCCAGGAGGGAGCCCAAGTCCTCCTGGCCCTGGCGACCCCCACCCCGCTAGTTGTTCGGGCCAGGAGGGAGCCCAAACCCTCCTAGCCACGGCGACCCCCTTCCCCCACCCCGCACTACATTACGGGCAGGAGGGATCCCAGGCCCTCCTGCCCTCGACGCAAACTCCCCTCCCCCCAACGACCGCCCCCTCAGCTGACCCGCAACCCCCCTGGCCGACCACCACGACACCCCCACCCCCCTTCCCCATACTTTTGTGTAGTTGGCCGGACAGACAGGAGCCAAACCCGCCTGTCCGGCAGGCAGCCAACGACAGAATGAGGCTGGATTGGCCCATCAGTCCCAAAGCTCCGCCTACTGATGGGGCCTAAGGCGCCTGGGCCAATCAGAATAGGCCCGGGAGCCTTAGGTCCCTCCTGGGGGCGGGGCCTTGGACACATGGTCGGGTTGGGTAACACAGTATGAGAAAGAAAGCATTAGATAAATGCAGAGGATCCTTTGTGGCAGCAAAGCAATTGTAAATTCAAAGGTCAAAAAATTTTCTAACGAGGAGCCAAAATAAAAAAATTTTTTGACCTTTGAATTTACAATTGCTTTGCTGCCACAAAGGATCCTCTGCATTTATCTAATGCTTTCTTTCTCATACTGTGTTACCTACCACCACCTCCACAGGGAGGCCATTTTATAATTCATTACTCTGTAAAGAAGTATCTTCTTCTGGTACTCCTGAGTTTATCCCTCTTCAGCCTCATATCATCCATCCTGCCACAAGAACTTCCATTTTACTGAAAAATGTCTCTCTCTTGTACATGATTTATTAACTTTAAAATACCTGAATACCTCTATCATACTCCCTCTATTTGTTTTTTCCTCTGTAATACATTTACTTTAGTCTTCCGTTCTAAAGTCAGCCAGCACTAGGGACTACACTCACCATAAGAATTTGTCCCAGGTAGAAAGAATGGCTACTGTGATTTTTAGTATGTCTTAAAATTCCCTATCAGTCTAATCTGCTGTCATTATAGCTCACTATGCACTTGATCAGCATATCTTTCCCTATAGATTGCACCTAAGAAAAACAATGATAGAAGGGTTTAGCCAAACTTAACAGGCTCTAATCCTATATAGAATGGTCTGGGGTCTGACAGGAGGGAGTGGACATCCCTCCTGCTGGTGATCTTCGGGGAATGGCAGCAGGAGAAATCGGGCACTCCTCCTGCCGTGGACATTTGGGGGTGAGGGGCTTCAGGGGTTCCGTCAGGAGGAACTGGGCAACCCTCCTGCTGGGGGGATGCCTCTTGTGGTGGTGGCAGGAGGAAATGGGCACTCCTCCTGCTGCGTCTGTGTTGGGAGGGCTCGCCGTTGGGGCAGGAGGAATTGGGCACTCCTCCTGCCATGGACATTTGTGGGGGGGCATTTGGGGTTCTGGCTGGAGGGAGTGGGCATTCCTCCTGCTGGCCGACTTCACAAGGGGATGTGTTCCCTTATACGGCTGCTAAATTAATCGCGGCAGGGAGATTCCCTTGAAGTGATCGGCTCAGCGTCTGCATCTATTTGAAATGTAGACCAGCATTTTGCTGGCCTACATTTCAGGCACCTATCGCAGCCCTAGGGAGATGCCTAGGGCTGCCTAAGCTCACCTAAGGCCATTTCAGGGTGAAACCACGCCCACGCCTAGCCTTGGGCGAGCTTAAGAGGCCATATGCATCTCCCTAGGCTCATAAAAATGCACCCAGTGTAAGTGACAGTGTAGATAACCTGCCTCAGGGTTATAAAAACAAAATCTTGTGTCCCGATTGGCTGGTTAGACAATGGTAGGATGCCTACCGCTGCCTACAATCGGGATGCCGTTTATAGACTTTGCCCGTAAAAGTCTAAATTAAATTAATTAAGTAAGTATGGAAATGTACATAGAGACAGATGTCTGAGGAGAATCAATACACTTCTCCCTCCGTATTCGCAGTGATAGAGGATTAACAGATCAGAAAATACAGAAAAACAGCAAATAACTTTTTCATATGTTATTTGCGGGTTTCTGTTAAAAACCCTCGAGAATATGATAAAACCATGAAAAACATTTGAGAAAGTTATTTGCCTCCTCCCCCTGCCTGCCCGGGTCTCTCCTTAACCCTGGCCCCCATCTACAGAGCAGGGAAGAGAGAGAAGCCCAACGCCAACTCCTGTCGCGTCACTCCAACCCCTCCCAACCCACCAAGCCGCCGCTCTTACCTCCGGGTGGCAGTCTTTGCCCTGTTACTGAGATTCAAAGTAATGCTCGGGTTTCTCCTTAATTCTGGCCCCACCTACAGAGCAGGGGAGAGAAAGAAGCCCACCACCAACTCCTGTTGTGTCGCTCCAACCCCTCCCACCCCACCAAGCCGCCGATCTTATCCCCGGGTCCCCCTTGCGCTCGGCCCGTCTCTTCTCCTCAGAGCTGTGGACCCAAATTCTCATTAGCATTCCAGTGGCGCTCAGGTGACGGTCTTGGCCAACAGGAGCTCGAGGGGGAGGGAGCAGTGTGGGGTCCCGGCGGAGATGACGGCCATGAATGATGTAATTTGGGGGAGAGGAGCCAGAAAGCAAAAAACCCCAAATAATCTAAATTGCGAGTGCAGAAACTATGAATACAGAGGAAGAAGTGTAATAAGATTCATCTGATAATTTGCCAACAGGTGGGCAAAGAAAACAGTTGATAGGACACTTCTGTGTATCTGCGCCCAAGCCTGGTCATATTGAGAGTTGGACTACATCACTAGAGACTGCAAGAAGCAACAATGTAATTTAAGGAATAATTCCTCCAACTTCTGAACATCCCTCTCCCCCAATCAAGGAGGAGATATGTCTATAATAAACTTTAAAGTATCCCTCTAGTTGGCTCAATGGTTCAGGTGGTAAATAATGTGCACTACCATATCGAAGTTGCCCTGTTTAATCATCACCTATCACATCTGTTAAAATGGTATATGAAGCACCCATTAGGGAAAAGAGTCATAGTCATTTCTGAACAACAACATCTAGAGGTCAGATTTAGGGTCCATAATTGCAGGATTCTGAAAGATGCCCTGGTCTATGGTTCCTGGCTGAGGGCTATCACTGCTATAACCAAAGTGGGTGTGTCAGGGAGAGAGGAATATAAAAGAGGGGTAAATACTCTAGTAGTTGTGATCAAAGGCTCATGGCACTAGATCCTAACACTGGTTCATAGTGAACTAGAAGTATAAAAGAACAGGAAGAAATAGCTTGGACAAACAGAAACATAGAAACAGACGGCAGATAAGGGCCACGGCCCATCTAGTCTGCCCACCTCAATGACCCTCCCTCTACCTTTCTCTGTGAATAGATCCCACGGGTCTATCCCATTTGGCCTTAAAATCAGGCACGCTGCTGGCCTCAATAACCTGTAGTGGAAGACTATTCCAGCGATCAACCACCCTTTCAGTGAAAAAGAATTTCCTGGTATCCCCGTGCAGTTTCCCGCTCCTGATTTTCCACGGATGCCCCCTTGTTGCCGCGGGACCCTTGAAAAAGAAGATATCTTCTTCCACCTCGATGCGGCCCGTGAGATACTTGAATATCTCGATCATGTCACCCCTCTCTCTGCGTTTCTCGAGTGAGTACAGCAGTAATTTATCCAGCCGTTCCTCGTACGGGAGATCCTTGAGTCCCGAGACCATCCGGGTGGCCATTCTCTGGATCGACTCCAGTCTCAGCACATCCTTACGGTAATGCGGCCTCCAGAATTGCACACAGTACTCCAGGTGGGGTCTCACCATGGATCTATATAATGGCATAATGACTTCAGGCTTACGGCTGACGAAACTCCTGCGTATGCAACCTATGATTTGCCTTGCCTTGGATGAAGCTTGTTCCACTTAATTGGCAGTCTTCATGTTCTCACTGATGATCACTTCTAAGTCTCGTTCTGCTTCAGTTCTTGTCAGGATCTCACCATTAAGGGTGTAAGTCTTGCATAGATTTTGGCTGCCCAGGTGCATGACTTTGCATTTTTTGGCATTGAAGCTGAGTTGCCAGGACCTAGACCAGTGCTCCAGTAGGAGTAGGTCGTGCATCATGTTGTTGGGCATTAAATTTATGTCTGTTATGCTTTTGCCCACTATGTTGCTTAGTTTGGCGTCATCGGTGAATAATGTTATTTTGCCTCGCAGCCCTTCAGCCAAGTCTCTTATAAAGATGTTGAATAGTTTTCGGCCCAGGACCGAGCCCTGCGGCACTCCACTGATCACCTCCGTCGTTTCGGAGGGGGTGCCGTTCACCACCACCCTCTGAAGCCTACCTCCAAGCCAGTTCCCAACCCATTTCGTCAATGTGTCGCCCAATCCTATAGAACTCATCTTGCTCAGCAACCTGCTTAGGGAACTATGACAGAGGGCTATAAGATCATGAGTGAAGTAGAACCGTTAGCTCAGGTAGCTGTGAATTGCTCTTTTCAAATACACAGGGGGACCTCAATGATACTACTAAGTAGTATATTTATAACAAAACAGAGGAAATATATTTTCGCTCAATGTGGAATTAAACCATGGAGAGATTAGCATAGCAGGGATTAAAAACAGATTAGCATAGCAGGGATTTAAAAAGGTTAGAACAAGTTCCTAAAAGTCCATAAATCATTATTAGGGTTTATTTGGAAAATCTACCGCTTATTTCTGGGATAAGCAACAAAAGATCTATTTTACTTTTTTGGAATCGTATCAGGTACTTTTAACATGGATTGGCCATTGCTGGAAAGAGGATACTAGGCTTAATTGACCTTCAGTTAGACCCAGTATGACAATGCTTACATACTTTTTTTAAAAAAGTACTTCCCTATGGTAATAAATAAAATTGAAAATAAACCTTCTCAATGGCTTGCAAGTTTCAACTCCATTAACTCCCTGGTAACAGTTGTTTACTGATAATATCATATCGTTGGCAAACTGAGTTACTAGAGCAAGAAGATTTCTCTTTAAAGTTTATGGTGCTGGAAATAAATATCAAAATTCCCGGTTGCTTCAGCATGCCTGATATTCAATCTGCCTCCCACATCACCTCTAAATTACCCAGACCTATTGTGTCTAAGGGCAGTGACTGAAGAAGTAATGAAGTTGGCATTTTTGATACTGGGGATGCTCAAGACACCATGTGTTGAGTATCAAGTAACCTAGATATGTCAAGGACAATAGTATTTTATCTGATACTTGGAAAACTTTGAAATTTATTAATAAATTGGCAGATCTTCCAGTAGAGAAATTCACTTATCAATCCCTATGGCTAAACTCCAAGATTCAAATAGGCAGGTCTGGGATCTTCTGGAAGCATTGGATGCAGGCAGGCATTCGTACATTAGATGATGTTATATCTAATGGGAAACTGCTTGATTTTTCACGGCTGCAACAATCATTTGGTATTTCAAAATCTCAAAATTATAGATGGTTGCAGTTGAAGCAGGCCATTCAGAGTGGGTTCCCTGATTGGCAGAATCTTAAAAATTATTATAGCTTGCCGATCCTATGCTTCCAGACAGATTTGCTGGGGCATAAGGCCGCCCGGTAGTATAAATTAATATCTGATCTCTTAAATAAAAAACAAAAAATAGTCGAGACATTTGGAGTAGAGAATTGCACGGGAATGGGGACGACGGGAATCCCGCGGGGACGCCCCCAGGGTCGTGGGGATCCCATGGGGACGCCTCCTAGGGTTGCGGGGATCCCTCGGGGTTCGATGCAACTCGAGCCACAAGGCTCATCTTCTTTTTCCTACCTGCCCTGCCACAGCACACATAGCAGACCGGAAGTCTTCCCTGATGTCAGCGCTGACGTCGGAGGGAGAGCTTAAGCAAAGCCCTCCCTCCCTCCGACGTCAGCGCTGACATCGGGGAAGAATTCCGGTTGGCTATGTGTGCTGGGGCAGTGCAGTCAGGAAATAGAAGATGAGCCTCGCGGCTTGAGCTCCATTTGGCTGAGAAAGTTGCTGGTAATTTGCTTGCAGATGAGGGCTGGGAGGCAAACATAGAATACAAAAGGGGGGAGGGAGTGCGTTTTTGGACACAAGGCATGAACTTGGGAAAGAGGATGGAAGAAGGGAGGGAAAGAGATGCTGAGGTGGGGGAGGGAGTGCATTTTGGACATAAAGCATGAACTTGGGAAAGAGGATGGAAGAAGGGAGGGAAAGAGATGCTGAGGTAGGGGAGGGAATGCGTTTTTGGACACAGAAGGCATGAACTTGGGAGACAGGAAGGGAGGGAAAGAGATGGTTGTGTACACGGGAATGGAAGAAAGGAAAATTTTTGGTCATAGGGAGGGAGTGAGGTACAGATGAGAGGGAGAAATACTGTGGTGGAAAGGGAACAGTGGGACAGATTGAAATGAATACAAGAGGGAGGAATGTTGGACATAGTGGTGAAGGGAATGGAGGGAGAGATGTGGCATGGTGCAGGAGAGGGGTGATAGGAGAAATGCTGGGCATGGGGCTGGTGGGCAGGCAAGAAAGATGAGAAAAGGATAAATGCTGGACCATGGTAGGAGGAACCAATGGATAGCAATAGAAGAATTTACAGAAGATGGGAAAGCGGAAAAAAGAAACTGGGACCAACTTTATGGAAAAATAAGTCTCCAGACACAAAGATAAAAAACAGAATTTATTGACTAAAATATGTTAGCTTTGGGAAATGTATATAGCAGATGTCTTTGTATTGTGTTCAAAAGAAAAGGAAATGCATTTCTGGTTTTATTTCTACAGTGTTGAAGTACTTGCTGACCCTTGCTGTAACTGGTGGGGATCCCCAAGAACCGCCAGCAGAGGACCTCATCTAGAGACAGCAAGAACTCACCTCCACCAAGCACAGCAGTCGCTGGCAACATCCATGAGCCACTGAGGTGCCAGCATCTATGACTCAGGGACGCTACTGCTGCCTGCCAAGCTTGGCAAAAAGGACCCCCCGGCCAACTGCAAAGGAAGTCCTCAGCTGACAGCTTGGGGGTTCTCATCAGTGGGGGGGGGGGGGGGTGGAGCTTACTCTCGCCGCTGCCCCTGGCTTGCTGCTCCTCTTTGCCTCCTCTCCTGGCTCCTTTCTGGCTTTTACTTTCCTCTTCTGTCTCCCCCTTCTGCCTGCTTGCACTGCTTATGTTTTTATGTTCTTATATTTACATTAGAGGCTCTGGTAGAAACCCATTTACAAAGTATGTATTCTTCCCAATTAATATTTCCAAATTAATAAAGTCTCTTTGTTTATTTGTAAATGGATCTCTACTAGAGCCTTTAATTCAGTAGCATAATTAAATGAAATAACTATTCTGCAGTTTATAGGGACAGGTGGGGACGGAGGGATTCCTCGCGGGGACTGGTTGGGATAGAGGGTTTCCTCACGGGGACGGGTGGGGATGGGTGGGATTTTGCGGGGACAGGTGGGATTTTGCGGGGACAGGTGGGATTTCTGTCCCCGCGCAACTCTCTAATTTGGAGTATTGAGATAAAGCAGTATATTTCTGCATCTCGATGGCCACTTATTTGGACTTGGAGAATGAGATGTACAGCATCAGCATCTATGAGACAAACATGTTTTTTCTTGTTACAAAGATCTTTTTGGACCCCGGTTAGGTTACACAGGTTAGACAGTTCTAATTACTTCAATATAGCAGGTCTTTGATTATAAGTCAGTTTTTGTTTAGTTTCATACACATCCAAGGAAGGGTGGGGGAGGGGGGATATTTCTGTCCTATTTTGACCTTAGAGTATTTACACTTGGGGTGGGTGGGGGAAGAAAATGATTGGTTATGTATTATATTGGTGTATTATATTGGTGTATTATATGTTATATATTCATGTATTGCACTATTGAAGGGTTCATAGACAACGGCGCGAAAGACAAAAGCGCGCGCCGACAATTGAGCGCAGTGCGCGCCGCCGCACCGCTCTAAATTACAGTTTTTAGGGGCTCCGACGGGGGGTTTTGTTGGGGAACCCCCCCAGTTTACTTAATAGACATCGCGCCGGCGTTATGGGGGGGCTTGGGGGGTTGTAACCCTCCACATTTTACTGTAAACTGAACTTTTTCCCTAAAAACAGGGAAAAAGTGAAGTTTTCAGTAAAATGTGGGGGGTTACAACCCCCCACACCCCCCACAATGCGGCGCGATCTCTATTAAGTAAAGTGGGGGGTTCCCCCCCACACCCCCCCGTCGGAGCGCTAAAAACAGTAATTTAGAGCGGTGTGGCGGCGTGCGCTGCGCTCAATTGTCTGGGCACGCCTTTGTCCCGGCGCGCTTTTGACCTGACACCCTATTGAAGTATGGGAAATCAATAAAGAATAAAAAAAAAAGACACCATAGAATACAAAGGGCTTGCGCTTGTGCCACGGGGCATGTGACAATGCGTCATATTGTAGTAATCACAGAAACATCGTTCAGTGACTCTCATTGATGGGACATAAACATATTGGGCCATAATCTTTTTAGGAAGGTCAGAGATGATCAAAAAGGTGGAGGAGTAGCTCTCTACGTAAAGACCAATATTCAAGTGATTGAAATGAAGGAAGCCTCTGCTGCTGATGAAATGGAGGGTGGCCTGTCACAGCCAGCGTCAAAAACGGATATTTCTTCAGATTTGAGAACCCTATATCCAATCTTTGTCGCCAAGAGCCCGGAGTGATATTTTGAACTCCTTTTGACCCTGTCTGGGCTGGAGCTCAGGGTGTGGTCAGCGTGGGGGAGTCCGGGGTATGTGAAAGGACAAATTCTTATTTTTCTTTTTTTCCTCTTTCTTGGTTTGGTGTGTACTGGTCTCTCTTTTTTTCTTCTTCTTCTCTCTTTTGTTTCTTTTCTTTTTCCTTCCTACTGGGCTGGGGGGGTTGGAGATGGGGTTTCATTTTCGACAGTGTGTTATCAGAGTCCAAACCCACTGCCACATGATTTGTCTTGTGTAGGATGACATGGAGGAGGGGGGGGGGGGGGGTAGTTGATTTGTACTTTGCTTCCTGTTGGGAATTTCTTCACAGTTGATTGCGCTTTGTATTTGCTTCCTGATGGGTGTTTCTTCTTTGTTGATTGTACTTTGTTGGTTGCCTCTAATATTGAAAATAAAAATTGCTTACACATGAAATGCAGGGGGCCTGAAGAAAGGAGGAAGAGATATAAATAGCTATGAAAAGAGAAAATGGAACGTCTATTTAATTGGGTGTTCTCTATAGACCTCTAATTCAGTCGCAGCAATTTGATAAAGATCTTGTTGCAGATATCTGAAAACTGGGGAAGAAAGGAGAGGTGCTGTTATTGGGTGATATTAACCTGCCGGATGAGGATTGGAAAGTTTCATCTGCGGAATCGGAAAAAATTAGGGAAATAATGGATGCCCTTCAAGGCAAATGGTGACAGAACCAATGAGGGAAAAAGAGATACTGGATCTGGTGCTCACAAATGGGGAAAGTGTCTCTAATGTCCGAGTGGGTGCCTACCTGGGTGGTAGTGATCATCAAATGGTTTGGTTTGATATAACAACTAAAGTAGAGAGTGACATCACCCACACCAGCCATTCTCTACTTTAGTTGTTATATCAAACCAAATCATTTGATGATCACTACCACCCAGGTAGGCACCGGTGCGGCTGCTTGTCCTGTACTGTTTTTTGTACTCTTCCCAGCTGCTTTTATTTGTTTGCATCTGTATTTACCGGTTGCATTTGTATTTCTTGTATGCCCTTTGTTACTTTGGTGGACCTCAATAAACATGATTTAAAAAAAAAAGTCCTGGATTTCACACGTGTTGACACAAAAATCAAAGATCTGAATTTCAAATGTGTTGGCTTCAGTAAAATGGAGGAGTATCTGAAGAAAGAGCTCTTAGGATGAGAGGACATAAGAGAAGTGGAAAAACTACTCCAAGCTGAAAGAAGCAAAAAAAAAAAAAAAAAATGGTTACTAACCTTTATGTGAGGAAAATAAATAAAAACAAGAGGAAAAGGAAACCGGTTCTCCAAACTAGTGATGGAGAAAATAAAGGCAAAAGAGTCTGCGTTCATGAAATATAAAAATACTCAAGAAAAGGAGCACAAAGAGGAATACTGGATGAAAATGAAAGAAGCCAAGAGAGATATGTCTGATGAAAGCTCAAGCAGAAGAGCAAATGGCTAGAAATATAAAAAAGGCGAGACAAAAATGTTTTCAGGTTTATTAGTGAAAGAAGGAAGATGAAAAATTGAATTACAAGACTGAAAGAAGCTAGGAACCGCTATGTGGAGAATGATGAGGAAAATGAAAATGTACTCAACATATACTTCTGTTTTGTATTCACAGAAGAAAATCCTGGAAAATTGCAATTGGCTGGCAATATTACATGTGAGAATGGCGTAGATACCGTGCTATTCACATAAGAAAGTGTTTATGAACAACTTGAAAAACTGAAGGTGGACAAAGCCATGGGACAATACGGCATCCATCCCAGGATACTGAGAGAGCTCAGAGAGGTTCTGGCTGTTCCACTTAAAGACTGGTTCAATAAATCCCTGGACATGGGCATGGTTCTGTGGGACTAGAGAAGATCGTATGTGGTTCCTATTCACAATGAAGAGATGAAGAAGGAAACTACAGGCCAGTAAGCCTCACTTTGGTTACTGGAAACATAATGGAAGCACTGCTGAAGGAAAGGATAGTGAAATTTCTAGAATCTAATGGGTTGCAAGATCCGAGACAACATGGCTTTACTAAAGCTAAATCGTATCAAACAAATCTGATTGAATTCTTTGACTTGGTAACCAGAGAATTAGATCAAGGAATTGCACTAGATATAATTTACTTAGATTTCAGCAAAGTCTTTGACACGGTTCCTCATAGGATGCTCTTGAATAAACTTGACCGGTTGAAGTTAGGACCCAAAGTAGTGAACTGGATTAGAAACTGGTTGTCAGACAGATGTCAGATGGTGGTGGTTAAAGGAATGAAAGGTGAGTAGAGGAGTGCCTTAAGGATCAATACTGGGGCCAATTCTGTTCGATATGTTTGTGAGTGATATTGCCGAAGGGTTAGAAGGAAAGGTTTGCCTATTTGTGGATGATACCAAGTTTGTAACAGAGTGGACACCTCGGAGAGAGTGGAAAATATTAAAAAGTATCTGCAAAATTTAGAAGGATGGCTATACGCAGGAAACGAAGAAGGGAAACTGACAGGGTTGACGGTCAGTCTAGAAGAGGAATGCAGGCAGATTTATAGGCTTAAAACCGATAAATCTCTGGGACCGGACGTCATCCATCCAAGGGTAATCAAGGAACTGAAAGGGGTTATAGCTGAACTGCTCAAACTAATAGCCAATCTGTCGATCAAATCAGGAATGATTCCGGAAGACTGGAAAGTGGCGAATGTCACGCCGATCTTCAAGAAAGATTCGAGGGGAGATCCAGGAAACTACAGACTGATGAGTCTGACCTCGGTACCGGGAAAGATGGTAGAGGCACTGATAAAGGACTGCATCATTGATCATCTCGACGGATACAATCTGATGAGGACTAGCCAGCACGGTTTCAGCAAAGGAAGAACTTGCTTGATGAACTTACTGCACTTCTTTGAGAGAGTAAACAGGCAGATAGACAAGGGTGACCCATTTGGCATTATATATCTGGATTTTCAGAAGGCATTCGACTAGGTCCCACATGAACAACTACTTCCAAAAACTCTGAGCCATGGAATCGAGGGTGAAATACTCACATGGATTAAAAACTGGTTGGCAGATAGGAAACATAGAGTGGGGGGGTAAATGGACAATACTTGGACTGGAAAAGCGTCACGAGTGGAGTGCCGCAGGGTTCAGTGCTAGGACCCGTGCTCTTCAACATATTTATAAACAACCTGGAAATTGGTACGACGAACGAGGTGATTAAATTTGCAGACGATACAAAGTTATTCAGAGTAGTGAAGACGCAGAAGGATTGCGAAGACCAGCAACGTGACATAAACACGCTCGAGAAATGGGCCGCAATATGGCAAATGAGGTTTAACATGGATAAGTATAAGGTGATGCATGTCGGTATAAAAAATCTTATACACGAATACAGGATGTCCAGTGCAGTAATCGGAGAGACTCCCCCGGAAAAAGACTTGGGAGTACTGGTAGACAAGTCAATGAAGCCATCTATGCAATGTGCGGCGGCAGCAAAAAAGGCAAATAGAATGCTAGGAATGATTAAGAAGGGGATCACAAACAGTTCGTAGAAGGTTATCATGCTGCTGTATTGAGCCATGGTATGCCCCCACCTGAAATACTGCATCCAGCACTGGTCGCCGTACATGAAGAAGGACACGATACTACTCAAAAGGGTCCAAAGAGCGACTAAAATGGTTAAGGGACTGGAGGAGTTGCCGTACAGTGAGAGATTAGAGAAACTGGGCCTCTTTTCCCTTGAAAAGAGGAGACTGAAAGGGGACATGATCGAAACATTCAAGATAATGAAAGGAATAGACTTAGTAGATAAAGACAGGTTGTTTACCCTCTCCAAGGTAGAAAGAACGAGAGGGCACTATCTAAAGTTAAAAGGGGATAGATTTCATACAAATGTAAGGAAGTTCTTCTTTACCTAGAGAGTGGTAGAAATCTGAAATGCTCTTCCAGAGGACGTTATAGGGAGAAGCACCATCCAGGGATTCAAGACAAAGTTAGACAAGTTCCTGCTGAACCAGAACGTACGCAGGTAAGGCTAGACTCAATTAGGCCATTGGTCTTAGACCTAAGGGTCATTGCGGGAGCGGACTGCTGGGCATGATGGACCACTGGTCTGACCCAGCAACAGAAATTCTTATGTTCTAACGTCTTGCAACTAAAATTCAATGCAAAGAAGTACAAAGTGATGTATTAAAAGAGTAGAAATCCAAGGGAGATGTATGTGCTAGAAGGCGAGAGGCTGATATGCATGGATGGGGAGAGGAATCTTAAGATAAGTGTCTGAGGATCTGAAAGCAACAAAGCATTGTGGCAAAGTGGTGGCTGTAGCCAGAAAGATGCTAGACTGTTTAGAGAGCCATGTAACCAGCAGAAGAAAGGAGGTGTTGAAGACCCTGTCCAGGTCATCCGTGAGGCCCCACGGAGTATTGTGTTTGTTTTCAGAGGCCGAATCTGGCCAAGGATATAAGAAGAGTTGAAGTGGTCCAGAGGAAAGCAATGAAAATGGTAGGGGATTTGCACCACAAAAGTACAAGGAGAGACTAGAGGACCACAACATGTATACTCGGGAGGAGAGGAAGGACAGAGGTGATATGATACAGACATTTAAATATTTGAAAGGTATTAATATAGGACCAAATCTTTTCCAGAGAAAGGAAATTGGTAAAACTAAAGGACATAAATTGAGGATGAGGGGTGGTAGACTTAAGAGTAATGTTAAGAAATTCTTTTTCACAGACAGGGTGCTGGATGCTTGGAATGCCCTCCTGAGGGAGGTGGTGGAGAGGAAAATGGTGATAGAATTCAAAAAAGTGTGGGATGAACACAGAGGATCTCTAATTAGAATATGAATGGGTAAGCTTTCACAATCTGAATCCTGCAAAGGAGATGGTTTGGACAGACTGGAGTGAGCTTCAACGGCAACTCCAGTAGTTAGAACTTAAGGACAATACTAGGTAGACTTCTAAGGTCTATGGCCCAAAAATCACAAAAAAACAAATGATATTTTAATTTAATCATGAAATGATAATGGCATGTAATTACAGGGCAGACTGGATGGAATGCTCAGGTATTTATTTGCTTTCATTTACTAAATTATTATGTTACATGGGCCGAAAAGAGGAGAAGAAGCAAATTAAAAGCTAGAGATCGATCAACCGTGATCTACAGCAGTGTTCTTCAACCGCCGGTCCGGGGACCAAGTTTCCAAGTTTCTAAGTTTATTAAATAATTTGATTAATCGCCTATCACAATTTCTAGGCGATGTACAGTATACATAAATAATCAAATATAGGGAACAGAACAAACAGACAATATTCAAATCAAATTAAAATACTGACTACAAACATTTCTATACATAGTTTAACTTATACGTATAATATCGAGGCAAAGGGAAAATTATTAATGGGTTACAATCAATATTAATTTAATAACGTTTAAGGAAAGAACAATAGGAAGGGCAACAGGTAAAGTTTATAATAATATACAAAGTTGAAAGAAAAAAGAAAGCGAGTCTTTGTGATCTATTCATTAAAAGCATCTATAAAAAGGAAACTCTTAAGTTTGGATTTGAATTTATCTAAGTGCTTTTCCTCTCTAATAAATAGTGGGAGATCATTCCAAGATTGGGGTGCTGTTATTGAAAAAATGGTGTGACGCCTCGTATTGATAACTTTCAGTGAGGGAATAGCCAATAAGTGTTGACCGGTGCCGGTCCGCAGAAATTTTCTGCCGATCCACAGGGCCGGCACGTCCATCTGGCCCAAGACAGCGTTCATCAGCTGCCGGTCTATGGTGCGATCAATGCAGCATCTTCGGGCCAGCTCTCTGAGTGCTGCAGTGCACAAAGCCATGGGAAAAGGCTCCTACGCGCAGCCTTTGCCTGAACTGGAAGCCTTCTCTCTGATGTCACAATGTCAGAGGGAAGGCTTTCAGATGAGGTGCGGGACGCGCGCTGCCCACAGCTTTGTGCAATGCAGCACTCAGGGAGCCAGCCCGAAGACGCTGCGTTGATCTCACAGTGGACTTGGCCCAAAGATAACACCGGGGGGCAGGTCAGAAGGCAAGGCACATGGAGGGAGAGAGACAACAACGGTAGGGGAAATGCTTTTATTTTTTTTATTTAATGATTGATTTGTCTGTTTAGGAAGAAATGCATTTGTTTCTTTTCCTCTGAGGTTGTACTGCTTGCAGAGTCTTGCATCTTAGGGTTTGTTTTTAAATATTAGTACTTTTAGTTTTTGGTCCTGCATTTGCATGAGGTTATCTGTTTTCTGGTAGGAATCAATGTTAAAAAGCATACAGTGTGCTTTGTGTATTTTAATTTTGTGGTTAACCATTATGTGTTGTTAATACAATTATATTGTATGTGTGTATATATGAAAAATGGATGGAAAAAATGGTGTTACAATTAGTACTATTATGGAGACAGGGTCTGGGGCGGAGATTGAGTGGAGATGGGCACGACTTAACCCAGTGTTCTTCAACTGCCGGTCCGCAGACTGGTGCCGGTCCACAAAATAATTATTTTATTTCTGCCGGTCCATAGGTGTCAAAAGGTTGAAGAACACTGATCTACAGTATGTACCTGGAAGTAAATTGGGCATAATAGATAGGCTTTATGGTTCTTATCTACTGTGTGTCTCTGACTCGCTTCATCAAGAAAGCACTGCCTCACATTCCATTCTCATGTAAATGAGGCTTCAGCCAGTAAATTGAAGAGGATATCACAATGCAAAACCACCTGTACGTTTCACTTTTTTGAATAATTGCTCTGGCCCCTGGAAGAGACATAAAGCCAATTTGAAAGGAAGGTAAGGAAACAATTATACTGCAAGTTCAGAAGAGCCATAAAGTGGAGGGATCTTGTAACGAGTTTTCTATACAATAAAGCTGAATTGCTGATATATTCCAAATGAGTGGCTCCCCTGCCAGAGAGCATAAGAAATCACTATACTGTGAACATCAGCTAAAAAACCTTAAAGAAAATATCATTTTAATGTACATAGTATTTTGTTCATCAGGTATAAAACAAGAATGCTCAACAAATCAGCTTTTTTAATTTTTTTAACCTGACATTTAAGCACAGAACATTGGCACAACTCATCTCCCTTGGGTTTTGATATCTTATTCAGGAAAGAAATAAGCTTAAAAAGGAAAGCATCAGCCTGCCTTGGTTTCCATAGAAACACTATGTCTGCTAAGGTTGCATTACCAACTAGTGGCTTCTCTGCAAAGCAGACTACCTTGATGTTATCTATTGGTCTCACAAAAGATCTTTTACAGCTTCACTCAAATGTACTTTAAGGCACAGCCTTAGAACAAAATATTTTGGGACTAAAGTATAATATACCAAGGGCTCCTTTTACGAAGGTGCGCTAAGCGTTTTAGTGCACGCACTGGATTAGCTATAGAGCGCGCTAGCTGAAAATCTACAGCCTGCTCAAAAGGAGGGGTAGCGGCTAGCATGCACTATTCTGCATGTTAAGGCCCTAGCACGGCTTTGTAAAAGGAGCCCTAAACTAATAGAAGTGAAAGTAATATAGCACCTATCGAGAGGTCTATTTTGCTTTGTAGCAGCTATCCTTTCCCTTTTTCTCTCAGAGATCAACAGAGCGCAGGAGGCTTTAGTGCCATGCTTAGTGTGGGTTCTGCACACAGTCTTCTGTGTAATTATGTTTGTCCTATTCAGAAAAGAGTTTACACTCAATAAACCTGCATGTAAAGATTTGCATACACATCAGCAAACTGCATATTCAATACCCCCCTTCCCCATTTTACTAAGCCCGACAGCACAGACCGGCACAGTAAATGCTACAACACCCATAAGAATTGAATGGGTATCAGTGCATTTGCTGCAGAGCTTAGTAAAAAGGGACCTAAATGAAGATATTAGCTATTAAACCTAGATGCAAAGACCCGAAGTCAAGTGCAATTTCTAATGCCAGGGCTTAACATGTGGTCTGATAAGTGGTAATAAAAGTTAGCTTGTTTTGTTACAGCTAGCATTAGTAATAAGGTTTCATGCATGTTTTTTCTCTTTTTAAGAACATAAGAATAGCCTTACTGGGTCAGACCAATGGTCCATCAAGCCCATTAGCCCGTTCTCATGGTGGCCAATCCAAGTCACTAGTACCTGTCCAAAATCCAAAGAGTAGCAACATTCCATGCTACTGATCCAGGGCAAGCAGAGGCTTCCCCCATGTCTTAATAACAGACTATGGACTTTTCCTCCAGGAATTTGTCCAAACCTTTCTTAAAACCAGCTACACTATCCACTTTTACCACAATCTCCGGCAACCCGTTCCAGAGCGTAACTATTCTCTGAGTGAAAAAATATTTCCTCCTTTTGGTTTTAAAAGTATTTCCCTGCAGTTTCATTGAATGTCCTCTAGTCTTTGTAATTATTGATGGAGTGAAAAATCAATCCACTTGTACTCGTTCTACTCCACTCAGGATTTTGTAGACTTCAATCATATCTCCTCTCAGTCTTCTCTTTTTCAAGCTGAAGAGCCCTAACCTTTTTAGTCTTTCCTCATACGAGAGTATGAAAGACTCAAAATCTGTTCTTGCTTTGTTGAAAGGGATGGGTCAATTTAATAAAATGGAAGTGGGATGAGGAGCTGAGGTGATTGTCTCACCAATTGCAGGGTTAACAGGGAAGTGCTGCAGCTGTGAAATTAAAAGTAAAGCGCTTAAGAGCAGAAATTAAAATGATACCATATAGATAATATTTTTGTCCAGAATAGCACTCCAAGCATGCACATAAAGTATGCATAAACAGTTCCAAGTGCCAATACAATATTTTGGGTTTGAAACACTGGTTCTTCAAACACATGCCTATGTGTTAGTCTCCATGATGACCTTGTGTTCTCCCATGTTTGTGCACATTTTCTACGTGCAAATCATATTTGCATACAATTGGGTTTCAGAACTGAATGCAAAATTATGTTACTGCACAGCTCTAATACACAACTTAATATGTATTATTATTAATGTGGGTTGAAACAAATTCAATTTTACAAAGGTGCGCTAAGCGTTTTAGCGCACGCACTGGATTAGCTATAGCGCGCGCTGGCCAAAAATCTACCGCCTGCTCAAAAGGAGGTGGTAGCGGCTAGTGCGAGTGGCAATTTAGTGCGCGCTATTCCGTGCAATTAAGGCCCTAGCGCGGCTTTGTATAAGGAGCCTTAAATGCAGGTTATGGAATATTTACCATCAGTCTGAGCTCATTATTTCACTATGTATAAAAAGATATAGTGCAGTGTTATTAAGTAAATTAAAGCAATATTACAAAAATTTAGCATAATTAGATTGCACTATTATTACCACATAGACTGTGGACCAGTAATTGATTACTACTTCCTGAATTATTCATGATATGTAGAGTACATAGAGTTGTACAAAGGGCCTGATTCTGTAAGTGGCGCCTGACGCGGCAGGCTCCTGTAAAATGGGCACCTGCCACGTGCCAAACATGGCTAACAAGGACCCCAGGTGCTGGAAATGTAGGCTAGGGTTTTATAGGCCCTATATTTCTGGTGCCTAGGGTCCTTGTAGAATTGCAGCCAGCGGTAACTAGTGTCGCCAAAGTCCAGCACCGCCCCTAAACATGTTTTGATTACTTTGTAAACTGCTGTGAACTTCAGGAGGTATTGGCAGTATACAAATAAAGACTGTAATGTAATGTATTCTTTCTGTGTCACTAGGTGCCGGTAGGCACCATGGACCCAGGTACTGGTCTTGAAGGGCGCTTAATTTTTTAAATGTGTTTTTGTTTTTTAATGGTGTGACCAATTATCGTGCCACTTAAAACCAATTAAAACACTTAGTTAGGCACGATCTAGGTGCCTAACTTTTGGTGACCTTTGTAGAATCAGGCCCAAAATGTTTTTCTACCAAGATGATAACATAAAACATGTGTGCCTTATGGCTGTTTGTAATGCTTACTGTGATTGTGGTATTGTAACCCACCTTGTTAAAGGGGGGTTATAACCAAATAAACTATACCTAAAGAATTACTGTACCACCTTCATATTAGGATTGCTAAAGAATACCCAAATACTTTCAGAGATGGATTAAATAATCATGACAGCCATTCTGTGGTCCTGAACTCCACCTTATATTCCAGCACACCCTCTTTGAGCATAATTTAGTGCACCAGGAAAATAAAGAAACTCAGGAAATTGCAACAAAAATAACAAGGGTCCTAAAAGAATTGGCAAGTGTCATTTCCTTCTCTGACTTCCTAGATCTGTATCATTGGAACTCTAATCCAGTGGCTGCTTACAGTGATTATTTGATCCATCTCTTAGCTCAGAAATTCAAGAGAACATACATCCTACCCACTGCACTTACCTTGTTTAAATACTACCTCCTCTTCCCTTTTAGGCTGCTGCAGTACACCTTCTCCATGTGCACTCCCTGTTCCTAAAGAGAAGGATTTAAGAATGTCAATAACTCTGATTAACTCCAGTAAGATAAAACCATTCTTTCTCAGGGAATTTTCAACCACGAGAGAAGGTAGCAATATATATCAAAAAAGCTGCATTTGGCATCTATACATCTCCAATAATAGGGTATATAACATTGATTGGTGAAGACCTTTATCTTTTATCCAAGATCAATCAGAAAATTATGATGCCTGTATTCCTATTGATCTGTCCAGGAGAGCCTCTTTTCAGTTGGGTCTGTGAGGTACAAGGAAAAATAATGATCTGTCTCAAATCTATGACTGAGACCTTCTCCTGCACCGCAATCCAAATGTCCAACTACTAGATAATATGTGTTCCATGAGCGTCTTTGACAAAAGGCACATATCATGCATTTAAGGAGTTAAAATTGCAAACAACAAGGGTGGGTGTGTTCTCCTGTGTTGGTCCAGAGGAATGGAACAGGCTTCTGCAATATATATGATGATAAGGGAATTTGAAAACGTTTAAAAGATTGCTAAACACCATCTGTTTTGCAAAATGAAATATGGTTGAAGAATGAGGGACTACGTTTGTGGATATCAGGAGATATGTTATGAACATTGATGTTTAATTGCTTCTAATCATTTTATGTTCTTAGATATTTTATATTGTATTTTTGTATGGTTTTATGTCTGTAATAACATTTATTATGCTTGTTGATTTCTACTTTGCTTTGTATAAGGCAAATAATAAATAAACACACAATACAATTTATAAATTCTCTATGATTTTACTTCTAAAAATGCACAGTTTATATTTTATTTTTAATATGTGCAAATTCCAATACAATCAACAGGAAAACTGAGTCACTGTTACTCGAAAAAGATGTCATTAAATCAACATTGTCAAATGTAACATGAATTTGGAAAAGTGAAACATAAAAACCTAGTTATATCAGAGTTATTTATTGTCACTAGTTATTGATTATTGTATTTTTGTTTTTGATGTGAATTCTTTTGGTTTATGAACGAATTATAAAAAGACCTTGTAAAGGTGGTGGGACACTGGGGAAGGAAAGCTGCAAGATTGTTGGTGGACGACCTCTGGTATGAGTTTGACGGTTTACAATGTCACTGGAAGAGGTTCCATCTCCAGCCCTTACAATGTAGACTTCCAACTTTGCACATGTGATCTTTCAAAACGTGGCAAAAAGTTATCTTCCTCATGTTCCTCTTGAGTGTCATTACACTTTGACCCAGTGCATCCACCCACACCAAAAGGACTGGGTTGGCATTTTCAAGGTTGGCTGGAGCACAGCTCGGGACTATTACACATTTCTGTGGTCACCTGTGCCTGAAAATTACGTGAAAGGATCAACAGTTAACTGTGTGTTATCTTTTCAAGGATTTTATCTCCCAAATGATGATGGGGAGTTTTATCAGTTCTACTATGTTACACACAAAGGGGAGATTCGTGGGGCAAGTACCCCTTTCCAGTTTTGAACCTCATTATCAGTGGAAGAGCTACTGATTATGGAAGATGAAGGTTATTCAGACATGTTAGTAGTGACCATAAAAGCTGGTCTTCTTGAGCTAAAAATCGAGAAAACACTGAAAGAAAAAGAAGAGCTCCTAAAGATCACAACACACAGTTTATCAATGCAGTGGGCTTCAACAAAATTGTGCAGAATTTTGTCAACCCTGTTGATTAACTGAAGCATGATAAATATCAGCACTTAAGTAATAAAAAGAGGTTCTCTGACAATCAGTCTGTAATGCTCGCAAGGTTCTTTTTGCCTTAGCTCATTGCCAATACCACCGTAACTACGATAAAAGCATTAGAAACCCCATGGATATTACTGCACTAAAGAAACTCCATCAAGCGAGAATGAAATACAACTTACTTCTTAGTAGAAAGGCGGGTAATGCTATTTTTATGCAATCAGCTAACTATTACAGCGACAACAATAAGAGTTGACATGCCTTAGCCAATTATCTCAAGGTAAGAGAGGAGAGGCTTAACATACATACTATTATCGATGTAGACGGTAAAAGTACGTCTGATCCAAAGAAGATCACACAATCCTTTCAGAAATTCTATGAAAACCTGTATTCCTCCGAAACTATGTTATCAGCAACAGAAACATTACTCCGAAAGCAAATAAGTCACCCCACTATTACAAAGGAGGATAATGAACTCTTATTCACTCCCATCACCTTGGAGGATATACATCAGTCACTGAAAGGGATGGCAAAGAAGAAATCACCAGGGCCAGACGGTCTAACATCCAAATTTTACAGTACTTTTCAGGACCTACTGAGTGAGCCTCTCCTTGCCTTCTTTAATCACTTGATTGACTCTGGACAGGTGGCAGCTTCATTCACGGAGGCTAGCATTATAGTCCTACCTAAGCCAGGTAAAGATCCTCTGCTCATCCCTAACTACAGACCACTGTCACTAATAAATGTGGATGCTAAAATATACGCAAAGATCCTTGCATCTCGCTTATAAGAGATACTGCCTACACTCATAGGAACAGAACAGAATGGATTCATAACAGGCAGGCTTGCCAGTGACAATGCTAGAATGTTTGCAAATGTGATTCAACACGCCTGTCAATGTCAAACTCCCCTGCTAGTATTGGCACCAGACACAGAAAAAATATTTGACAGGGTAGAATGGAACTTCATCTTTGACACGTTGCATTGGTTCAGAATTGGCAAGAAATTAATTGATATGATTAAAATATTATATACCGCTCCCACTACAAATGTGTGTATCAATGGTTCATCCTCATCTTCATTTCATCCCACAAGAGGAACCAGGCAAGGATGTCCACCTCAGAACCTTTACTGATATCCATCCCCAACAATCCTAAAATCGTTGGGGTTCAACGGGATCCTGTAGAAGTGAAATTCTCGGCATATGCTGACAATGTCTTGATATACACGACATCTGAATCACTGCAGTCTTTAACAGAGGCTATTGAATCATATGCCAAAGTGTCTGGCTATAAACTAAATTCAAATAAAACTGAACTAATGCCACTGAATATGTTGGTGCAGAAAGCTGATGTTGAGAATTATAATTTTCAATGGTCTCCCAAGAAGCTAAAATATTTAGGTATAAATTTTGGTAACTCCATATCGCAGACAATGGTTCAGCATAAATTATGCAAAACATTAATTCTTTAATACTTCGATGGACTCCTCTGAAATTGTCCTGGTGGGAAAGATTAGAATTCATTAATATGATAACTCCAAAAATCAACTATATCTTGAGTATGCTCCCGTTTTCTCTATCATCGTCATTTTATAAAAAAATAGACACTACATTAACTCAATATCTGTGGAATAAAGGGGTACCGAGGATTGCTCTAAAGAAATTGAAAGTGCCAAAACTAGATGGTGGTGTAAACTTCCCTTGCTTTTACGATTATCACTGTGCTTTCTTGATGAGACAAGGCACTCGCTGGCTTCTGTATGGAGAAAGACCTGAGTCCAATGGAAACTGGTGCAGGTACATTGAGGAGGAAAAATATGGGCTATTCTCTCTCCCTTCTTTACCATTCACGTCACCCACTACAACAGAGAAGACAATGGACCCCATTCTGTCTTCAATGAAACAAGTAATACATGAGGTGGAATCACTATTGAAAATTACATGTCTGTCTACGACACATACTCCAATATGGAGAAATGAACGTATTAAGATTCAAAATGATATGGTAGATTGGAAAGATTGGTAGTGCTGGTATTTGGCAGATTAGACATCTGCAGGATGGAGATGGTTGGCTATCATATAATGCTCTTGCAATACGATATAATCTACCTCCCAGTTCTTACTACTCTTGGCTTCAATTAATTCACTCATTACAGGCCATGATGAAAAAGTCAAAATTGGCCAATGCTACTTCTGACATCATAACTATTTGTTCAGCCTTAACGACTAACCATAAAGAAGCGGCTCAATGGTACAAATGGATTAGGTCAAAAAAACACAGAGTTTAATCAATCTCGAACATAAATGGAATCAAGAACTGAGCATGGAAATCACTTCTGATGTTTGGAGAAATTGGTCCATAGCTTCAAAAATTAGTCGATCAGCTGCATATTGTCAAACCACATTCTTCTTGCTTCACAGAGCTTATTGGACCCCACAACATTTATCTAAACTCAATGCTAACACTGATGACAAATGCTGGTCATGTGGCAACAATGCTGGTTCTTTACGGCACATGATGTATGATTGTCCGTTATTATATGATTACTGGAGACGCATTTGGCATGACATTTGTTCAATATTCCACATTACACAGTCTCTCTTTCAACATTATCATCCTAGCAAGTGAACAAGAACAATTGCCCTAATCCCAAGATGAAAATGATCTGTTACATCTACTAACAATGGTAGCTATCAAAATAATCCTAACCAACTTGAAGAACTTGGCTGCAGCTGACTATAATACTTGGTGGAATACTGTTTGTCTGGTAGCCAAATACGAATGTATTGCTGCGGATAGATCGCATGCTCTGTGCAGATTTGAAAGGATGTGGGCACCATTACTGTCTTATACTCAATTTCCATATCATCCCAAAAAATGATTTAGGGATCAGAAGACAACAGCAATAATGTTCTCATGGACATCCCACTGTGTTCCGTATTTCTGCTTGATCATATACATGTATCTGCTGATTTAGACATCCAAGTGAACCTCTCTCTTCTCTTTTTATTTTTCATTCTATTTGGGTATTTTAATTATATTCCTTGATATTGTCTCACTCCTCTTACCCAATGTTTTACCTTGTTCTCTTTTTATTTTCATCTGCTTCATATTAGTCACTTGATGCTTTTGTGTTATTATATTCTTTTCACTCACTCAAATATAACTGTTAATCGATTTGTTTGTACTGCATTGTAAGGTTTAGAATTTTTTAAATTAATTACGGGGCCAAAAATTCCTGAACATATAAAATTAAGTCTTGAGGAGCTTATATCGATAAAAGAATTGCAAACAGCATTGAAATCTCTTAGAGTTGGAACCGCTCCAGGCGGTGATGGATTTACTGTAGAGTTTTATAAATCATTTCAAAGCACCTTATTACCACTTCTGTTAAATTTATATCAGGATCAACTGACTAAAGGTTGTATTACAGGTACTATGGCAGAATCCTTAAGTTTTGCCAAAGCCAAATAAAGATCCCATGTTGGTTTCAAATTACAGGCCTATTTCTTTAATTAATGTAGGTGGAAAACTTCTGGCTAAGTTATTGGCTTTACGCTTGGCAAAGGCTCTCCCTTATATTACTGGTATGCACCAAACGGGGTTCGTTGCTCAGAGATATTCTTCAAACAACACCAGACTGTCTTTTCACATGTTGAATTTAACAAAAGATATGGAAGATCCGGCCTTCTCTGTATCCTTGGATGCAGAGAAGGCCTTTGATTGTGTGGAATGGACCTTCATGTATCAAGCAATGGATTGGTTTGGTATTGGTTCAGGTTTTATACAAATGATTCAAACTTTGTATAGCTCCCCTGCTGCTAGATTGTATATTAATAATAATTTCTCAGAGCGTTTCTGTTTGCAGCGGGGTATTAGACAAGAATGTCCTTTATCTCCTTTGCTTTTTGACATCGTACTGGAACCCTTGTTATTAGCTATTCAACAGGCAAAAAAGATCCAGGGTATTCCTCACACAGGTCTGGAATACAAGGTATCTGCTTATTCAGATGACATTTTGCTTCATTTGAGGAATCCTGAAACATCCGTTCCACATTTGCTGGATTTGATAGAAAAATTTGGGAAATTTTCAGGATACAAAATAAATTGGAGTAAATCAGAGATTCTTCCACTAAATGTACATTGTACAAAAGGATTCCCTTTCTTAAAAACTGGAGAGATTCCAGAGGACTGGAAAATAGAAAATGTCACGCCCATCTTCAAGAAAGGCTCAAGAGGAGACCCAGGAAACTACAGGCCGGTGAGCTTGACCTCGGTCCCGGGAAAGATGATAGGAAGCGCTGATTAAAGACAGCATCTGGGAGCACATCGAAAACAATGGGCAGCTAAAGTCGAGCCAGCATGGCTTTTGCAAGGGCAGGTCATGCCTCACGAACTTATTATACTTCTTTGAGGGGGTAAACAGCCAGGTGGATAAAGGGGAATCCATAGATATCATTTACCTTGACTTCCAAAAAGCCTTCGACAAGGTACCACACGAAAGACTGCTTAAGAAGCTGTGGAACCACGGGGTGCAAGGGGATATCCACCGATGGATCAAAAACTGACTGGCAGGCAGGAAACAGAGGGTTGGAGTAAAGGGCCATTACTCAGATTGGCAATGGGTCACGAGCGGAGTTCCGCAGGGGTCGGTGCTGGGACCGCTTCTGTTCAATATATTTATTAACGACCTGGAGGCGGGAACAAAATGTGAGGTTATTAAATTTGTGGACGACACTAAACTATACAGCAGGGTCAAAAACATGGAGGACTGCGAAGATCTCCAAAAAGATCTGACAACGCTGGAAGAGTGGGCCAAAAAGTGGCAAATGAGCTTCAACATATTGAAATGCAAGGTCTTGCATGTAGGGAAAAAGAACCCGATGTTCACTTACAAGATGGGGGGATCACCACTAGGGGTGAGCAACCTTGAAAGAGACCTGGGAGTGATGGTAGACACAACATTGAAGGCGTCGGCGCAGTGCGCCACAGCCTCAAGGAAAGCGAACAAAATGTTGGGTATCATTAAGAAAGGTATCACGACCAGGACGAAGGAAGTCATCCTGCTATTGTATTGTGCAATGGTGCGCCCGCACCTGGAGTACTGTGTCCAGTACTGGTCGCTGTACCTCAAGAAGGATATGGCGGTACTTGAGAGAGTCCAGAGAAGAGCAACTAAGCTAATAAAGGGTATGGGGGACCTCTCATATACTGACAGACTGAAAAAGCTAGGGCTTTTCTCCCTGGAAAAGCGGCGACTTAGAGGAGACATGATAGAAACCTTCAAGATCATGAAGGGCATAGAAAAAGTGCACAGGGACAGATTTTTCAAATTATGGGGAACCATAAGAACAAGGGGGCACTCAGAGAAATTGAAAGGGGAAAGGTTTAGAACAAACGCCAGGAAGTTCTTTTTCACCCAGAGGGTGGTGGATACATGGAACGTGCTACAGGAGGATGTGATAAGCAGAAGCATGCTACAGGGCTTCAAAGAAGGTCTGGACAGGTACCTGGAGGACAAAGGGATTGAGGGGTACAGATAGGAGTAGAGGTAGGTTATAGGGATAGGATTAAAGGTAATTTATAAATTTAGTCAGAGACCACTGTTCAGGCAATAGGCCTGATGGGCCGCCGCGGGAGCAGACCGCTGGGCAAGATGGACCTCTGGTCTGCCTCAGCGGAGGCAACTTCTTATGTTCTTATGTTCTTTGGAAGGAAGAAGTTATAAAATATCTAGGTATTTGGATAAAAAATACGCTGGAGGAGACAATGAAAGTAAATGAAAAATCTTTATTACAGAAATGTGTGAGCATTGGAATCCATTACATCTGTCTTGGTGGGGAAGAGTTCAAACTACTAAAATTATGATTTTGCCTGTGGTTTGTTACCAAATGGGTATTTTGCCAGTTTTTTTTCTGGGGTTCTTTTATAAAAAATTAAATAGCATTCTTACAAAATTTATTTGGCTGGGTAAAATTGCAAGAATTGCTCTAGTATCTTTACAAAAGCCAATTACGGAGGGTAGGGTAAATTTTCCTAATTTTTATAGGTATCATTAATCCTATATTATGCGTCAAGGTATGTATTGGATCCTCCCAGAGCTCATGGAAAAGTTCCCAGATTGATTGACGTTGGAATGGCAACTCATGTTTCCTCTGAGATTAAGTCATGTTCTCAGTATCAAAATGCCTAGGTTATATAAAGAAAATAGAATATTAGTAGATACATGGAAAACCTTAAGATATGTTAATAACTTAACACCTATTTCAATACTTAAATCAATGGCTAAACTCCAAGATTCAAATTGGCGGATTTAAGGTCATCTGGAAATATTGGATGAAGACAGATATACGCACTTTAGATGATGTTATTTCTAATGGTAAGCTGCTTGATTTTTGACAATTGCAACACAAATATGGTCTTAATAAATCACAAAATTATAAGTGGTTACAATTGAAGCAGGCCATTCAGGTAGGGTTCCCTGAATGGAAAAATTTTAGTAATCAGTATAGTTTACCATTCTTGTGTTTTCAGGTGGATTTTCTGGGACACCAGGCTGCTCAGTGGTACAAATTAATATCTGGATTTATGAAAAAGAAACCAAAGACTGGTCTTCGGGACATTTGGAGCATTGAGATTAAGCATCAAATTACTGTGTCTCAATGGTCTTGGAGGATGAGGTGTACAGTGTCTGCCTCTATGAGACAACTTTGCTTTTTTTCTGTTACATAGAGCATTTTGGACCCCAGTTCGTTTACAGAAGTTAAATAGCTCTAAGTCAAATAGATGCTGGCACTGCCATCTCGAAGCTGGGACATTAGATCATTTGTTATTCTATTGTCCATTGATTTTTGCTTTTTGGAAATCAATATGGGGTCAAATAAATTGTATGTTGGAAAATCCAGTGGCATTATTGTATGATACTGTGCTGTTTGGCATGTCAATGAGGGCTAAGAGCCAAATATCATCTAAGAATAACAGGCTTCTACTTATTATAACAGGGGTTGCCATACACAGATTATGAGTAATTGGAAAAACTGGAAGAGACTTAATTACAGTTTCTGGTAGAACTCTTTATGTCACATTTATAAAATGGAAAGGACAATAATCACACAGCAGGGGAATTTTAAAAAATTTCAGGAGATTTGGGAGCCATTAACAAACTATTGTAATGAATGAATATTATTTTTCCCCTTAAAAATGTACATCCAGGATAGGGTAGGGGTTGAAGGGTTTTTTGATTTTAATATTAAATAAGGTATATAGGAATGGGGTTTATAGTAGGTTTTCTTGAATTTAAATAATGTTATTGATTAGGGGGGGATAAATTCTGATATGGATTTTAATAGAATATTAAGTGTTGTATTTAAGTTTAAAATGTTATAAATGCTGTTACACTTATTGTAAATGTTTTTAAAATGAATAAAGAATTGGAAAAACAAAATCACAAAATTATAGATGGTTGCAATTGAAGCAGGCCATTCAGGAAGTGTTCCCTGAATGGAAAAAAATCTAACTAATCAGCATAGTCTGCTGGTCTTATGTTTTCAGGTGGAATTCCTGGTACACCAGGCTGCTAAGTGATACAAATTAATATCTGGATTTTTGACTAAGAAACCAAAGACTGGTCTGTGTGACATTTGGAGCATTGAGATAAAGCATCAAATTACTGTGTCTCAATGACCACAAATTTAGGCTTGGAGGATGAGATGTACGGCGTCGGCATCTATGAGACAAACTTGTTTTTTTTTTTTTTTTTACATAGAGCAGTTTGGACCCCAGTTCGTTTACAGAAATTAGATAGCTCTAAGTCTAATAGGTGCTGGCACTGTCATCTCGAAGCTGGGACATTAGATCATTTACTATTCTATTGTCCATTTGGGGCCAAGTGAATAATCTACTGGAAAATCCGGTGGCATTATCATATGATACTGTGTTATTTGGTATTTCCATGAGAGCCAAGAGTCAAATCTCTTCTAATAATAATAAACTTATGCTCATCATGACAGGGGTTGCCATACAGCAAATTATGAAAAATTAGAAAAATTGGGATTGGCTGAATTATAATTTTTGGTGAAATTTATTATGCCAAATCTTTAAAATGGAATGGGTAATAGCCATACAGCAGGGGCATTTTAAGAAATTTAGGGATGTTTGGGAGCCATTAACAAAATATTGTACAGAATGAATATTATTTTCTCCCTTTGTTCATACACATCCAGGGTGGGGAGAGGGAGAGGGAATATTTTATGATTTATTATGCTTAAGTACAATTGTTGGATATAAGGGGGAGGGATATTTGATGTGAGTTAAACTTTGATGATATATTAAGTGATGTTAAAGTATAAAATGATTGTATCTTATGTTACACTTGTTGAAAGTTTTAAAAATGAATAACGACTTAAAAAAAAGACCTCGTATTCAAAAGATTCCAAAAACAGGCAGGAGAGGCTCTTGCCTGGTTAAACCCCACTAAGTTGGCCATCCAGCAATATTCAGCAGCATTTATGGTTAAGACATTTTAATTTTACCGTTAACACCAGTTATTAGTAATTAGATTATACTGCATTCCCTTCTAGTGCAAAAGACATGTGAGTCTTGAACCAGTGGAATATACCAAAGTAGTCCTGAGTCTAGGGTGGAGCAGATGAGCCTACTGTGGGCATTAAGGACCCAAAAGCGGAGTCCTTTCATACTCCACCCTGTAGAAGTTCATGAAAGTATGGAGGGTGGACAATGTAGCCGCCCTACAAATTTCCTCTGGCGACACTGCCCGGGACTCTGCTCATGAAGAAACCATACCCCTCAGAGTGTGTTCGCAAAGTGATTGGTGGTAGTGTACAACACCCAATATATGCTGAAGCAATAGCTGCACGAACTCACCTGGAACTAGAAGCCTTAGGCCCCGATTCACTAAAGTCAAGTCAGTGATTGTCGCTAAACCTGTTTTTACAGGTTTAGCAACGATCGCTGCTAACTGACCCAGTTCACAAAACGTCCCACTGCGTGTTTTTCCCGTCGATCGCCCATTTTTCGATCAGGCCATGCAAATTAGTAAAACCCCATGCAAAATAGCCAAGCGATTGATTCCCTTACATTGCTTGGCTATTTTGCATCGGGTTTTACGATCCTAAAACCCGACTGCTGTAGACCTGTCGATAACTGTGTTACCATCAAAATTGCGGAAGATTTCAGCCTTCACTATATCTAACCCATAACCAAACCTATAGCAGCAAAAGATGAGTCTCAAAGATGATCAAAAAATAATTTTGTATAGAGCAAATCTTTTAAGTTAAACATCATTTGTCATCATGCCAAACTCTAACAGCTATTTCTAAACATCACTCTCTCCTTATCTCCTCTAATGAAACAACTTTACATCTTCCCTTTGAGCATATACTTCCCATTGGAACTCGGTCACATTCTCATAACTTCTATTATCAAAAACTCCAAGGAGCCAGTCACTTCGGTTGCCAACTACAGACCCATTGTCAACATACCTCTTTCCTCAAACTAATGGAAGGCCTAGTTAACCTTGATCTCATGACATACTTAGAGAAGTTCAACATTCTACATGACCCTCAATCAGGATTTTGCACAAATTACAGCACGGAAACAGTCTTAGCCTCACTGACAGACTACCTCCTCCATCTATTCTCCCTGGGAAAAAGCGCACTGGTACTTCAGTTTGACTTGAGCAGTGCTTTTGACCTTGTCGACCATGACGTTTTGCTCAGATGCCTTGATTCTATTGGCATCTCTGGACAGGTCCTAACCTGGTTTATGGGCTTATTAAAAAACCGCACTTACCAGGTCCACAGTGAAGGAGCCTTTTCCCATTTCTGGTGTAACCTCTGCGGAGTCCCACAGGGTTCCCCTCTATCCCCTTCTCTATTCAATGTCTACATGGTACCTCTGGGACATATGTTATCTGATTTAAAATTGAAATTGTACATATATGCAGATGACATTACAATCATCATTCCCATAACCTCACTGATACAAGAGACAGAACAACTCACCTCATCTATCCTTACTAGGGTAGAACAATGAACTACTCAATTCAAACTAAAACTGAACCCAGAAAAAAAACAAGCTTTTCCTCGCAAGTCCAAACCACAAACTAATGAACACCTCCTTGAAATTAAACGGGTTAACTTACCCAATCAACTCTACCATCAAAATCCTTGGAGTCATCCTAGACCGATGCCTGTCTTTTGAAGACCATACTAACGCCCAAGTTAATAAATGCTTTGGCACCCTCTGGAAACCATCAAACACTATTTTGACTTCCTCTCTTTTCGATTGCTGGTTCAATCCCTAATCTTAAGCACCTTAGATTATTGCAATATTATATACTTGGGTTCCTTCAAAAAAATCACCAAACGACTGAGAATCATTCAGAATACAGCCGTCCGTCTCATCTATGATCTCAAAAAATCCAATCATGTAAGCCCGTACTACAGAAAACTACAGTGGCTGCCGATGGAGGCAAGAGTCATCTTCAAGTTTGCCTGCCTCTGCTTCAAAACCATAACCGGTTTATCTCCAATCTACCTCTCGCATCATTTTGAATTTCCAGGCACCACTTGCACACTTAATGCCTATCTGTTCGCCTTCCCCTCTCCGAAAGGCTGTATCTACAAGAGATTCCTTGATAGATCACTGTCATTTCAAGCAGGCAAATGGAATAAATGTCTAACCACCCTCATTTCCAACTCACCCTCCTACCAATCCTTCAGGAAATCAATTAAAACCTCTGACAAATTCCTCTGACTCCTTCCTGCCTTGTAACTTCTCTGAAACACTTCCGGATAGACCTAGCTACTCCTGGCTTACCAATGTAACTAGAAACTTGTTCTCTGTAACATCACTGTCTGTGTACAGTCTCTTCCTCTGTAAACCGCTCTGAACTGCTTGTGGTATTGTGGTATACAAAAAGCACAGTTACTTATCGTAACAGGTGTTATCCAGGAACAGCAGGCAGCTATTTTCATATATGGGTGACGTCATCGATGGAGCCCGGATGCGGACACCTCACAAGCAGACTTGCTTGAAGAAACTCGAAGTTTCGAGTCGCCCGCACCGCGCGAGTGCCTTCCCGCCCAGTGCAGGGCATGTCTCCTCAGTTCAGATAGCTAGCAGAAAAGCCAACCAGGGGAGGTGGGTGGGTTGTGAGAATAGCTGCCTGCTGTCCCTGGATAACACCTGTTACGGTAAGTAACTGTGCTTTACCCCAGGACAAGCAGGCAGGTATTCTCACATATGGGTGACCTCTAAGCTAACCAGAATGGGATGGTGGGAGTGTTGGCAATTTAGGAGAATAAATTTTGTAATACTGTTTGGCCAAACTGTCCATCCCATCTGGAGAAAGTATCCGACAATAGTGAGAAGTAAAGGTATGAACCGAGGACCAAGTAGCAGCTCTACAAATTTCCTCAATAGGTGTAGATCTGAGGAAAGCTACTGAAGCTGCCATAGCTCTGACTTTATGGGGCTGTGACTTTACTGTGAAAAGGTAATCCAGCCTGGGCATAGCAGAATGAGATGCAAGCTGCCATCCAGTTGAAGATGGTACGCTTAGAAATAGGATGTCCCAACTTATTTGGATCAAAGGAGTCAAAAAGTTGAGGAGCAGTTCTGTGTGGTTTGGTGCATTCCAAGTACAAGGCCAAAGCACGTTTACAGTCCAGAGTATGAAGAGCTGATTCTCCAGGGTGAGAATGAGGCTTTGGAAAAAACACTGGAAGAACAATGGATTGGTTGAGATGAAATTCTGAGACCACTTTAGGGAGGAATTTAGGATGAGTACGAAGAACCACTTTGTCATGATGGAACACCATGAATGGTGGGTCAGCAACTAAAGCTTGCAGCTCACTGACTCTTCGAGCAGAAGTGAGGGCAATGAGAAACACCACTTTCCAAGTGAGATACTTCAGATGAGCCTTATCAATTGGTTCAAATGCAGGCTTCATTAGTTGAGTAAGGACAACATTGAGGTCCCAAACCACAGGAGGTGGTTTGAAAGGAGGTTTGACATTGAAGAGCCCTTTCATGAATTTGGAAACCACAGGATGAGCAGAGAGGGGTTTGCCTTCAATAGGCTGATGGAAACCTACAATTGCACTGAGATGGATTCGGATCGATGTAGACTTGAGGCCAGAATTGGATAAGTGCAAAAGGTAGTCCAAAACAGAAGATAAGGAGGAATGTTGAGGCTCCTTATGATGAGAAAAACAGCACGTAGAAAATCTAGTCCACTTTTGGTGATAGCATTGTCTAGTGGTAGGCTTCCTAGAAGCTTCCAAAACATCTCTTACAGATTGAGAAAACTGAAGAGGGGTTATGTTGAAAGGTACCAAGCTGTCAGGTGTAGAGACTGCAGGTTGGGATGAAGCAGAGATCCTTGACTCTGTGAAAGCAGAGAAGGAAAAACAGGTAGAAGGTATGGCTCCCTGCTGCTGAGTTGAAGTAGAAGGGAGTACCAAGGTTGTCTTGGCCACCGAGGAGCAATTAGAATCATGGTGGTATGATCGTTCTTCAACTTGACCAGGCCTCGAAAGTTGGTGAGAACTGTGTCTGGAATCAGATCTTGAGGATTGAGGAGACTTTGCCTCGGAGACGAAAGCAGCCGATGCCAGTGGATGAATAGGACTAGAGGCTGTAGATCAAAACTCCAGAGGCTTGGTGGAGGAACCTTGATGCACTCCCAAAGGCTCTGCTCCTTGTATAGAGTGTGAGGATTCCTGTCGACACACTTGCAAAGAATCTGCTCCTTGCTTCACATGCTTGGATGCCAGACCAGACACTCGCAGAGACTCTGCTCCCTTCAAAGAGTTTGTAAGTTCAGACTGGGGCAAAGTAAGCTGCTCGACCTCGCGGGAGTCTGCTTAATGCCCAGGCTGGATAAGAGGAAGCAGTTTGGGTCCCATGTTAGTAAAGAACTGAAGAAACTGCTTCTCTAACATGGTCTGGAAAGAAGCCGGCAAGGATGGATCCGCGTCTGAAACCGGACCACCTGCTTTGACTGGAGGTTCCTTTGAGGTATTGTGAGTGTGCTTCGACCTGGGAGTCTTAGACACTTTAATCACTACCGGTGGAACCGACTGCTGAGGAAACAGGGGAAGATACAGCAGATGACATCGAAGTAAGAGCCGCTGCAAAAGACGAAGGTCTGATGAGGCTCGAGGTGGAAGCAATAGGTGCAGGAGGGCCCTCGGTGGGAGTCAAGGCCGAGGACACCTTCGAAGTCGAGGGATCAGTAGAAGATTCCATCTTGAAGTGCTTGTCCACCAAAAGACAACAACGCTTGAAAGTATGAGGCTGAAGTGTTTGGCAAGGCAGGCATGACCTAGGATGATGTTTCGGCCCAAGGCACTTGAGACAGTGTCCGTGAGGGTCCGTGAGATCGCACGCTGACACTTGCTACACCTCTTGAAGCCCATGGCAGGCCGGGACATAGAAGGAAAAATAGCCGCTGCAAGATCGAAGCCCTCGGGCTGCGGCCGAGTAGCCTGTCCCGAAAAACGGATGGAAGAAGAAAATTATTATTATTTTTTTTACCAAAAATAAAAGAAAGAAAATAAGAACAGCGATTCGTGAAGAAAAAAATACAAACCACGGTTCAGAGAAGGCACAAAGGAACGAAGTTAAACGCAGAGAGTCAAAGATGGACTTCTTGGCTCCGCGGAAAACTGAGAACTGAGGCGATGCACCCTGCGCTGGGCAGGAAGGCACTCGCGCATGCGCGGTGCGGGCGACTCGAAAGTTCAAGTTTCTTCAAGCAAGTCTGCTTGTGAGGCGGATGCATTTGGGCTCTGTCAATGATGTCACCCATATGTGAGAATACCTGCCTGCTTGTCCTGGGATAAATAAAGTTATTATTATTATTACATAATTAAATATACTGGTGGACATATCATAATAATACAGACGCCAATCTTCAGAACCTCTTATGATGTATATATCATGTCAAGTCCCCGTCTTGTATCACTTTATAATCATTTATGCCCACCACATCTACATTTCCCTATCCCTTGTGCCCTTTGTTTATACTAAATTTTTATTCTTATTAAACCAATTACTAATAGAGGATCATTTATATATGTACTGTAACTAAAACTTTTTCTGCATGAAAGGTAACACTTATCTCTGTGGATCCTGCCACCATCAACGCTGAAATATATTCCAGACTCCCTGGGACACACAAAATATCTGTCCCATTAAAAAAAAATAATAATTAAATCCCCTACTACCAGCCCTCCCCCAATAACCCCCAACAAATGCATGCCTCCCTCCCGACAAATGTGGCGACCCACAAACGGCAGGTGGGATGCCCACTCCCTCCTGCCACCAGAGGACCCCTCCCCGCCCTGTGCCCTGTAACTCTTACCTTAACGTTGGGAGCAGGAGGTACTTAAAACACCTGCTCCTTTTTTCCGACGATACTGAGCCTTAGGCCCTAATTGGTTCAGATGCCAATCAGGGACTTCCTTAGGCTCCTTCCTAAGGAAGTCCCTGATTAGCTCAGATGCCTCAGGCCCCTCCCAAGGGAGCCAATCAGGGCCTTAGGCCCCTCCCCGTGCATCACATGATGCACCTGGGAGACGTCTAAGACCCAGTGTCGTCAGAAAAAAGGAGGAATGGGGGGAGGATAGGTTCTTCATGGCAGGAGAGAGTGGGCATCGCTCCTGCTGTTTTGGAAGGGACGAAGGTAGGTTCTTCATGGCAGGAGGGAGTGGGCATCCCTTCTCCCATTTGTGGGTTGCCGCATTTGTCGGGGGTCATTAGGGGAGGGCTGACGGTAGGGATTAGAAAATTTTTTTATGGGACAGATATTTTGTGTGTGTAATACTCACAAAATATCTGTGCCATAAAAAAAAGAAAAAAGAAAAACAAAGCCCCGTCAGAAGCCAGTGACAGGAGGCTGCTTCCCCTGTCACTCCCTACTTGTTGATGTAGGTAACCACCGTGGCATTGTCCATGATAACCTGGCCCGCTTTACCTTCTAGGAAGTTCTCCAACATTTATAGGGCCAGATGAATGGTTCACAGCTCCAAGCAGCTAGAAGACCACTTCCTCTGCAAGGGTGACCATCAGCCCAGAACTGGGTGACCCTTGCAATGACTGCCCCCCCCCCAACTATAAGAACATAAGAATAGCCTTACTTGGTCAGACTAATTGTCCATCAAGCCCAGTAGCCCGTCCTCACGGTGGCCAATCCAGGTCACTAATACCTTGCAAAAACACAGTGACAATATTCCATGCTACCCATCTAGGGCAAGCAGTGGCTTCCCCATGGCTGTCTCAATAACAGACTATGAACTTTTTCTACAGGAAATTGTCCAAATCTTTCTTAACACCAGCTATGATAACCACTCTTACCAAAACCTCTGGCAACACATTCCAGATCTTAACTATTATCTGAGTGAAAATTTTTTAAAGTGTTTCCTTGTAACTTCATCAAGTGTCCCCTAGTCTTTATAATTTTTGACGGAGTGAAAAAACGATCCACTTGTACCCGTTCTACTCCACTCAGGAGTTTGTAGACTTCAATCATATCTTCCCTCAGCAGTTTCTTTTTCAAGTTGAAGAGCCCTAACCTTTTTAGTCTTTCCTCATACAAGAGGAGTTCCATCCTCTTTATCATCTTGATTGCTCTTCTTTGAAACTTTTCTAGTGCCGCTATATATTTCTTGAGATAAGGAAACCAGAAATGAATGCAATACTCCAGGTGAGGTCACATTATGGAGTGATACAGAGGCATTATAACATTCTTAGTCTTGTTAACCATTCCTTTTTAAAAAAACTCCTAGTATTTTGTTTGCTTTTTGGGCCACTGTCACACATTGGGCATAAGGTTCAGATCTTTTTCTTGGGTGCTAACCCCCAAGGCTGTCATCTGTTGTCAGGGTCACCCAAGAGGATATGCAGACCGGCAAGCCTTTTTCCAGTGACTCTGCCCAGAGCCACCAATACAAACTTTGCCAAGAATTTGCATGTGGAGACCACCGCAAGCCTCAGAGTTTAGATGAAGACCTGAAAATAAAAAATTGAATTCAGACCAGAGAGAAAGACATCTTCCAACTCACTTGTAGAAGGAAAAAATTGAAAAGTTGGGACACGGCCCAGAGATGCATAAGGCAGAACTGAGAGAAAAAGGTAGATGATGCCTTCTACAAATTTGCGAATAAAGAATAACCCACTCATATGCCTTTGGACTACAACTGTGGATAGATAAGAGAAGCCTTTTCCATAAAAGTACAGCAGAATCCAGCAAAGTGTCATAGTAGTTGTCAGTAAAAAAGGACCATTTGGCTAATGCGGTTCAAATGGCCCATTGCTATATTTTCTTCACAATTTTTCTTCTTCAAAGTGGCATCAGTACATTCATGTTTATTTTGGATCTTGATATACCTTGCTCTCACTTTATGCATCTTACTTGCTTTATAACAGTGATTAAGCAAGTTGTTATTCTGCTTTGGGGGGAGGAGGGGAGTAGAACTCAAATAGAAGCAGCAAATATTCATCCATTTATTTATTTGGATTTATATCCCGTCCTCCCAGAATAGCTCAGAACAGGTTACAAGTTTACGTACATAATAAAGCATACATGAATCTCACCTTTTCCTGATTATAGTTACCATAAAAAAAGGTTCACCACCCTGAATATATTTGGTTGTTAAACTGTTTCACTGTATTGTATGAACAGTGCTAGCATCATGTCTGTGTTACTTTAATGCATGCTTATTAACATGTTCCATTTGTATTGTGCTGACTAGAGAATGTCACAGGGACAAATTTTTCCCCGTCCCTGCAGGAACTCATTTTTCCATCCCATCCCTGAGAGTTCTTTTCCTGTCCCTGCCCCGTTCCTGCAAATTCCATCCTCATCTGCACAAGTTTCAAAACATTTTAAAATCATAAGGGGCTCATAATCGAAAGAGAAAACCATCCACAAACCGGCCTAAGTCGGCACTTGGACGAACATTTCTCAAAAACGTCCAAGTGCCGATATTAAAAACGGGTTTTGGATGTATTTTAAATGACCTAGGCCTTCATAGTGCCGCTGAACGACCAAAGCTAAATGGAGTATTTTGGGAGGCGTGTCGAGGGCGGGATGTAGGCCGACTTAGACTTAGTCGTACAGCATTTATAACCAAAAGTTTTACAACAGAGCCTAGACAGAATTTGGACGTTGTGACTTAGACCATGTAAAACATGGTCTAAGTCACAAAAACCCACCTAAACACACCAGATAAGCACTGCAAACATAGACCCCCACACACTACCCCAGTGATCACCAACCCCCCCACCCCCATAAAAATTTTAATCATAACTTTAAAATTCAGCCTCCAGACCATCATCACCTGGCCGCCTGGCATAGGAAAGCCTAGTCGTCCAGCCCAGAGGCAGCTTAAGTCGTCTTGGGGTGGGTTAGGTACCCTTAGAGAGGAGGTCCCATGCCCATAAGGCCCTGTAATCACTGCATTGATACTGAAACATGTGCACTCCCCTATACACCCCCAAACCCTTTTGTACTGGCATATAAGTGGCTCCTACAGCCTTAAGGGCTATTGGGGTGGTAGATAAGTGGGTTTAGGGGATTCTGGTGGTGGTTTGGGGGGGCTCATCATGACTTATAAGGGAGCTGTAGGGAGGAGAAGACATGGCACCCTTTTTGTGAAGTTCACAGCAGTGCCCTGTAAGGTACCCCACTATTTAGGTGGCATGTCTGGGTGTGCTGTCCATCACTTTGCAGACCCCTCCCACATCCAACAGGGCTTGTTCTAGGCGGTTTGGACTTGGACGGAAAGTTGGACGGAAATGTGGTATAAAGATAGACGATTTGGCGGCTTGGACGATCAGATTGGCAGGACGTATAACTAGACGATTTTCGAAACGAAAAAAAATTTGGACGTATCTTTCGAAAATGTGTCTTAGGCTGTTTTTTTTATTTTGGACGTCTTATGGGATGGACTTAAACGGATTTAGACATCCCTTTCGATTATGCCCCTCTGTGTGTTTGAGGCTTGTGCAGTTAAGGCAGAGCTTACAGGAATTGGACAGGGATAGCGACAAATCTCACGGGGAAGGGACGGGGAAATTGAGTTCCTGCGTGGACAGGGAAAAATTTGCTCTCATGTCATTCTCTAGTGCTGACATTGTGAGAGTACCCCTATCTCTGTCATACAAATGTTCTTCCATGCTCCTATTAGGGGATATGGCATCATTCACATTCTGCTGGTATTAATCATAATTCTGTAACACAAATATTAAATAGTACTGATGGTGTATCATGTGAGTCCAATTTCTAGGATTCATTTTGCCATCTCTAAATTTATCTCTGATTATATTTATGCTTATATTTGATATTATAACAATTGGAATAAATTATTTACCTGCATGGTGGTGTCCATGATGCATCATTATATCAGGCTTTACTGGAATCGGAATATTTGCCTCTTCTGGGATGTTCTTGAATAGCTCTGGTCTGCCATCCTGTACGCAGTTCATGAAAGAAGTGGCATGTGCAGCTTCCATGTAATACATAATGTATAAATTGCACATTTCATCATTGGCTGTACCACTATATCCAGGCAGCAACACATCAAAGGTGTCAAAGGGGACCAAAAAAAAAAAAAAAAAGAGACGTTACTAAAAGCATCAAAAGAATCAATCAACAATATCTACTCATTTTAACTTGTAGCGCTATAGAAATGATTAGTAGAAGTAGTGCCAAAGTACATGCTATAAATTTGTCATAGGTGACAGTCTCCGAGAAAAAGTGTTGAGAATGGCCAATATTTCATATCATGGGTCCACAAGCAGTTTTTTTTCACATAATAGGATGGGGTTTGGATTGCTGTACTACAAATTGTTTGCTTTAACAGAATACATTAAAACCTTAGTCATCTTTCTTCAGAGATGGTCAGATACGATAAAAGGTTCCACCATGGTATTTTTTTTCCAATAGAACCTCAGAGCAACTACATAGCAAGTCTGTTTTTTGTAGCTTAATGCTTTCTGTTGGCTATGTTGTTACAGCAATTTCATACCAATTACACCATAGCTAGGTTTAGAATCATTTCGATGCTCATGCCACAAGCAGTGGTTTGATAGCTGCTACATCACATCTCTGCCTTTCAGCAGTTTACTCTTAAACTGACATCTGCTATTTATAAGCATCAATGCATTTCATCTGTCAAGAGAGAAGGATTTCATGATGTCCTCTATTGTTCTTATGTTTCAATATATAGCCTACTGATGGGCTTGATAGGGAATTGTTGATGCTTTAATTTTATGCAAATCACGATACAAATTTCAGTAATGGAAGTAAAAGTCATGGATGAAGAGCTGGAATTCTTGAGTATACACTGCACTCAGTAATTCATTTTGAGCCCATCTTCCATTTATATTACTACTACTACTAATTTCTACAGTGCTACTAGGCATACACAGCGATGTATATCAAAACATAGAAGAGACAGTCCTTGCTCGGAATCAAAAATCTCAAGCACGAGTACAGGATGTCCGGGGCGGTACTTGGAGAGACCTCCCAGGAAAGGGACTTGGGAGTTCTGATATACAAGTCGATGAAGCCGTCTACACAATGTACGGCAGCTGCGAAAAGGGCAGACAGAATGCTAGGAATGATCACGAACAGATCGGAGAAGGTTATCTTGCCGCTGTAGGGGCCATGGTGCGTCCTCACCTAGAGTACTGCGTACAGCACTGGTCGCTGTACATCAGTGGTCTCAAACTCAAACCCTTTGCAGAGCCACATTTTGGATTTGTCGGTACTTGGAGGGCCTCAGAAAAAATAGTTAATGTCTTATTAAATAAATGACAATTTTGCATGAGGTAAAACTCTTTTTAGCTAAAAAGACATATGATCAAGAAACTTTTATTTTACTTTTGTGATTATGATAAACATACCGAGGGCCTCAAAATAGTATTTGGCGGGCCGCATGTGGCCCCCGGGCCGCGAGTTTGAGACCACTGCTGTACATGAAGAAAGACACGGTACTACTCGAAAGGGTCCTGAGAAGAGCAACTAAGATGGTTAAGGAGTTGGAGGAGCCGTACAGCGAAAGATTAGAGAAACTGGGCCTTTTCTCCCTTGAACAGAGGAGATTGAGAGGGGACATGATCAAAACATTCAAGGCACCCCAAGGTAGGGAGAACGAGGGGGAACTCTTTAAAGTTGAAAGGGGATAGATTCCGTACAAATGTAAGGAAGTTCTTCTTCACCCAGAGAATAGTGGAAAACTGGAACGCTCTCCCGGAGGCTGTCATAGAGGAAAACATCCTCCAGGGATTCAAGACAAAGTTAGACAAATTCCTACTGAACAAGGACGTACGTTGGTAGGACTGGTCTCAGGGCGCTGGTCTTTGACCAAAGAGGCTGCCGTATGAGCGGACTTCTGGGCATGATGGACCACTGGTCTGACCCAGCAGCGGCAACTCTTATGTTCTTATGCTCAAAAGAGCTTACAATCTAGTCAACACAACAAACTGGACAAGAAGGTGCATCAATACACTGTGCTCAGGTGAGGGAATTACAGAGGGAAAGACAGATATTGGTGCTTAGTAGATAGGGCAGTGTACCGCAAACATAATTTTTGCTCTGACATACTTATGGAGCAAATGTTTTTTTCTGTGGCACACCAACAACCAAGTCCCATTTCACCCCCCGCCTTGCCCCACAAGAACCTTATTTCGTTTTTCCTGAGCTTGAGGCTGTGTCTGGAGGGCCTCTGAGCATGCACGAACGTCAAGATGATACCATTGCATGCATGCACGCATGCGCGTGATGTCATTGTATCGACATTTGTGCATGCTCTGAGTCCCTCCAGGTTCGACCCCGAACTCAGGGAAAATGAGATGAGGTTCATGTGGGGGTGGAAAGGAGGAGAGGTACCGGCACCAGAAATAAAACTCTTATACATCATGTGTCCTTCAATCCCTGGCGACACACCTGGAATCTCGCTGCAACACGCAGTTTGCGATTCAATGAGGTAGAAGAATTACAGAGGGAATAATAAGACAGATATTGGTGCTCAGAAGGTTAGTTAGAGTTTGGAATTGAATGCATTTATCTAGCAGGTGCCCAGATTCACAGGAAACAAGCTGGTTTCACTGTGAATCTGGGCATGTCATTCTCTAGGAATGCATGTTGATGGTACCCTCAGTACTCATTTTAAATGAATACAGATTAGCTAGGGAAACAGCAAACTAGGAGGAAACCATGGGGGATGTACAAACAAGCAGAATTTTTCCCAGTCAGCTGAAAAACAGATTGCTCTAATTTTCTCCTCCAGATTCGTTATCACTTGTAATGTTAAAGGATATCTACATTCTTAAGCATAACCTTCATTATTATTAACACCACAAATGCATGCAGTAACAGGCATACACTACAGATTCACTTATACCAAAGAATGCATATTTAAATTAATGCTCAGAATTTCCCAGTAACAAGACACAAATAGAATACATGAGGGCGCATGGTTTGCTGCTTGGCAAAGTACGTCAGTGCTGACTTTTCCAAGTGGTGTCAGGAACTGCTCGTTTATTCACCATGGAAACAAATAATGGTGCTAGCCAGATAGGGAAAAACATGAGGAAAGATTTTTCTAGACACCAAAGAGATCAGCCCCTTTGTCCCAGTGAGCTCTGCTGATAATTGAAAGTTCAACTCATTTCATTCCATTGCTGCCTGACAACTACCAATATACAGTACTAGTTTTTTCTAAAAAGAAAAAATGGACACCCAGCTGTAGAAAAAAAACCCCTATATTTAATCACACAGACATCTCTGTACCTTTGATATATTGCTTTTAAAACATACCTTTCAAAAGTGACAGTTTTGCAGGAAAACTAGATCGGGTGGTTGTGTCCAACAAACCCATAACTACAGTATAATTCTCTATGACTCTTGCTTTAATTTCCCAGGGTGACCAGGACTGGATGGGTTGCTGCAATAGCAATCTCAACCCAAGGAAATAATCATAAAGAGGGTAATGAAGTCTTTTCCACACATAAAAACACTGTTTGTAAATCTTTATTCATTTTTTTGTGTTACAACAAGTGTTACAAATAAACTCAATAGAAACTTGAATACACACTTGACTAACTCATATATTAATATCAAATTTAATACACATAAAAACACTGGAAATGTTTCATTATTGCCCACAGGGCCAGTTTTGAGGAAGTGGGGTGCAACCAAAGGAACAATCCTTAGCCCCATGCCACAGGAAGCCTCAATCTTGCCTATAGCGAAGATGGCACAACCTGTTGGTAGACTTGGACCCTCTTGCTCTCAAACTTCTGCCACAGGCCCCAATATATTTAACACCAATGCTGACTGCTCATTCTGAACATAGGGACAATTCTAATCTAATCTAGGACTTATGAGTTGCATTATGTCTAAAAAGGTTCAAGGCGACTTATAGTACAATTTGTGGAGATACAGTTTAGTGCAGTGTATGCATGCAGCAGAGATACATTATAGAATCTTTGAGATTCTATGAGGTAGAGATTGTTGGATGTTGTCAAGCATCACATTATTTTTACCCACAGTGCTGAAGTGATATTCTAGGTGTAGGGGATAGAGTGTGGGATTTCCCTTTAGACTGTAGTTTTTGTAGTTTGAGGGTCTGGTTGGATTCATTTTTGGACTGGATTCTTTTTTGGAAGAAGAATTGTAGATTCATTGCCCAGTTGCTGTGTTTATAAAATTATGCTTTCTGGGAAAATTTCAGGATTTTTTTTCCTTAAATGATTTACAGAAGATAGTCTATGCAATTTATATTTTGAAATTGGATTACTGCAATTCTTTATATTTGGGTTGTTCTAAGCCATTGTTGTCCAGAATGCAACTTTTGCAGAACACAGCTGTTAAGATCATTTTATTTAACTTTAGGTAGAATGATTTCCACTTCTGAAGCATTTGAATTGGCTTCCTGTTACTGCCCATATTGAGTTTAAAATTTTATGATTTGTTTTTAAACTATTATATGGAAATTATCCTACATACAATGTATCCTTGCAGGTGGTTAGATCTGGCCTTAAATCTAAAGAGTTAATCCAAGTTGACAAGTTTGAATTTCTTCTTCCTCTTTTATTTGTTTGGCTTTATCCCTCTTTTACTTGTTTGATTTTATCCAGAAAAAATAATATATTTTTAGCTCAGTTCTTCCAGGTTTATAGAATTCATTGCCAATTATAATTAGGTTAGAACAAAATTACCTGGCATTTCAGAAGCCATGGAAAGGTTATTTACTGTGTATTTTCAAAGATTTTGTTCTAAGTGACAATGACTTTGGCTGCTATAGAATATAAATTCAGTTACCAAAGGTTTCATTTGTAAACCATCATGAACTAAAGGCTAAGACAGGATAGAAAATCCCTGATTATTATTATTACTAGTCTTTAAGCCTGTTACATTAACGGGTGCTAGAATATATGTCTGTCTGTCTTTCTGTCTCTCTCCCTCCCGCTGTCTTTCTTTCTGTCTCTCTCCCTGACCCCTTTGTCTGTCTGTTTTTCTGTCTCTCTCCCTGCCCCTGTGTCTTTATTCCTTTCTTTCTGTCTCCCTCCCTCCCACTGTCTGTCTTTCTATCTGTCTCTCTCCCTGCCCCTATGCAGCAACAGCATTTCTTTCCCCCCACTTCCCTGTGCAGCAGCCACAGCAGCATTATCTCCCCCTCCATTTCCCTGTGTAGCAGCATTTCCCCCTCACCCCACTTCCCTGTGCAGCAGCCGCAGCAGCATTCCCTCCCCCTCCATTTCCCTGTGCAACAGCATTTCCCTCCCCCCACCCCACTTACCTGTGCAGCAATAGCAGCAGTATTTCCCTCTCCACTTCTCTGTGCAGCAGCTACAGCGGTATTTCTCTTCCCCTCCATGTCCCTGTGCAGCAGCAGCAACAGCATTTCCCCCAACCCCCCCTTCCCTTCCCGCGGTCTAGCCTGCAGGATTAGTTTGAGCCTCAATGCGGTGGCTTCTCTCACGATCGCCACCTGTGTCAGAAGCTTTCTCCGACGCAGGTGCGGCTTGTGAGAGGAGCCGTCGCAGCGGCTTTTAACTTAAAAATAAACTTCGGCCTGTAGGGCCGTATTTACTGGATGGAGGACTGCGCGAGATGGAGAGAAGGGAGGCCGGGCACAGCTAAGCACACGTGCACACTCCTGCCGGCCAGGGACCTACGGATCACGGATCATGCAGGTAAGAGTGCGCATGCGCTTAGCGTTTTATTATAGTAGATTGTTACTAAAGTACCAGCCTGTTACATCAATATAGCATTGTAATATTTTAAATGCTGCAATTGGGCAGGGAGGCAAAAGCATTATTGCTCATATAGGCATGCTCCAAGGTCCTCATCTGGCCTTCAAGCTTTACAATGTCTTTATCCCTTATTTGGACAACTGCATAACTAATGACTGTGCCCCTAATTACTGCTTTATGTGTATACTAGTGTTTAAGCCCGTTACATTAACGAGTGCTAGAGTAGATGTCTGTCTGTCTGGGTTTTATTTTCCTTTGTCCCTCTCTCCTTAGACGCTGTCTATCTGTCTGTCATTATTTCTGGCTGTGTCTCCCCCTGGCCTACTGTCTGTCTGTCTTTCTTTCTCTCTCTGTCTCCCTGACTGCCTGTATTTCTGTTGGGCAATGCCTGCCTGTCTCTCCGTGGCCCCCCTTCCTATGTCCATAGTGTCCCATCCTATGTCCTTAGTGCCCTCAGTGCCTCCTTCCTATGTCCTTAGTGCCGTCAGTGCCTTCTATGTCCTCAGTGCCCTCAGTGCCTTCTTCCTATGTCCTTAGTGCCATCAGTGCCTTCTATGCCCTCAGTGGCCTCAGTGCCTCCTTCCTATGTCCTTAGTGTCTTTCTGCCTGGCCCCCTGTCTGTCTTTCTGTCTGTCTCCCTATCTCTCTGCCTGGCCCCCTGTCTCTCTCCTTGGCCCCCTGTCAGTATTTCTCTGTCTCTTCTGGCCCCCTTTTGTCTGTCTGCCTCCCAGCACACCCCTCCCTCCAAAGCAGCCCCCTTTCCCTCTCCCTCTCCACTTCCCTGAGCAGTAGTATTTTTTTTTTTTTAATCAGCATGGTTATTTTTTACCTTATAGCAGCCGCTGCACACCATCCTGCCCTTCTTCTAAGAAAAGCAGCACTACAACCGACACTCTCCAGCCCCTACTAACAGGAGACAAACTGCCAGCGGCGCCGTTGTCAAACTGCCACCGCAACCGCCACTCTCCTGCTGGTCCTCTAGGCGCAATGCCGCTGTTGTCAAACCACCACTGCAACCGCAACTCCTTCTGGTCTGCCAAACACAGCCGCATGCGCCTGAAGCCGACCGTCATTGAAAGAGCTGCACACTCACGCGCCTCCAGCCTCCGCACGCTCCTCCAGCCTCCACACGCGCCTCCAGCTACCGCAGGTGCCGTGAGGTGTCAAGTAGAATACTGCCACAGAAGCACACCTCATGGCGCCAGGAATCACGATGTTTCAACAGCGCATGCGCACTTAGGGTTTTATTATATTAGATGACTTATGAAACAATGGAAATAGAAAAAGAAAGAGTATGTCATGTGCTGTTAGGCACGTGGTACCTGGAGCAGAGGCTCTAAGTGAATCAAGGTAGACCACTGTGAGTCACCATGGAGAATGCTGGAAGGAATGGGCTGCAAAACCTCCTCAGCACTTGGAAATTGGCCAATGAGAGCCCTAGGTAACTAGAGTGAAGGCTCTTAGTGGATTGGGGGTGGACCTGCATGTCACCCCACAGAATGCTGGGATGAATATGCAGATAGACTGCAAGACATCCTCAGCACAAGGAAATCAGCTGGTGAGAGCCCTGTGCACCTGGAGTGGAGGCGGACCTGCAAGTCACCCTGGAGAATGCTAGGAGGAATAAGCAGATGGGCTGATCAAAAAAATAAATAAATAAAAATGACTTCAATACTGTCACATTTTAGTAAAAGAGTCCCCATATGAATTTCTTGCAGGAGGAGGGGTGCATTCAGTCTCTGTTGGCATAAGTATTATTTTCTTTTTAATGAGGTTATTGAGGTCTTTTACATTAATTTTTATTTTATTTAAGTATTTATATACCACTTATAGCCTAAATTGTTTATATTCAGGTACTCAAACATTTTTTCCTATCTATCTTGGAGGGCTCACACTCTATCTAATGTACCTGGGACAATGGGGGATTAGGTGATTTGTCCAGGGTCACAAGGAGCAGCATGGGATTTGAACCCACAACCTCAGGGTGCTGAGGTTGTAGCTCTAACCACTGTGCCACACATCTACCCTATTTGCCGGATAAAGCCAGTAAAAGATAGGCTTTCAGGTGGGGATATTCAGCTTGGAGCAGGTGGTGAAGGATCAGAAGATATACTGTAGGATTCATCTGCAGAAAAATCTGGTAGGTCCTCACTGAAGTGGACAGAGAGAGCGAGAGAGTCAGATTTCTCAAATTATTCTCTCCTTGGTGTATCTGGAACTGTGCATCGTGAAGACATTCAAAGATACCGTACTAAGATTAGGGTTCATCAAGCTCTCCAACTGCTAGTGCCAGCCTTGATACTATGTGGAGGCATGAGATATTCCTGTCATTTTCTTTCCTGGAAAAAGAGTACTACAATGTCAGTCTGACAAAATGGATATTCCTCTCATACAAAAGTCTTGTTCTGTCCCAAGAGAATTAATCATTAACTAAAGAACACAGGTACTTTTGGGCTTCACTTCCAGAAAAGCTTTCATAATCACCAAATGAACAGATTGTTTTAAATGTTCCACAGAATGTTAAATTATCATTTATCAATCAACAGACACCTAGGGTTCTACCTTACAGAGATCTCTACTGGATCTACAAGAGTATTGTGCTATAACCTATTTATACCCCTCCAATTTCCTGAAGAAATGAGGGCTCTCTTCAGGTCATGCTAAGAGGGGATTCCTTTTGGACAGAAACTGGGACTGACATAAAACCATACTCCCAATATAATATTTATCTTAGCTCTCCCTGCCATTGTACTATAAAGAAGGGGGAAGAACTATTTGGATGGCTAAGCCACTGAATCACAAAGAGGTGCATAGTGGGATCTGCTTGAATCAGCATTCCTGGGGAAGAAAGAAGCAAGTGCACCAGTTTCAAAAGAGAAAGGAAGAATCTCTGGAATACTGAAAAGTAGCAAGTAGCAGGAAGCCACTGATCTTGGAAATGGATAAGAGAATGCAGCATATGTTCATAGAATTGGACCAGAAAGGATCAAATCCATAGAGGGCCAGGCAACCACAATGAACTGTTGTGAGCAGCTTGAGGTTTTTTTGGTGCTGGCTGGAGGTGGCAGGACAGACCCTGGCTCTACTTGAGCTTGGGGCCACATCTAGAGGGCATCTGTGCATCCCAGTGATGTCATCATGTATGCTCGGTGGCTCTCCAGATGTAGACCTGACCTCCGGCAGAGCTGAGACCTTCAGCTATCATCAAACGAGTCTCCAGCAGCTTGCAAAAAGAGCTCCTGCCCTTGGACCACCAGTACCTGCAATAAGACTGCGATTGACATGGCTCCACCAGAGATGTATCTATCCCAAAGGGGGGTGGGGGCTGGGAGGTAAGGAGACAAAGTGGCTCAGTTTGTATAGGGGCGAGGCTGGGGCCATATTTCAGAAATATACCGTGTTTCCCCGAAAATAAGACACTGTCATATTAATTTTGGGCCAAAAACCCCCACTAGGTCTTATTTTCAGCAAAACAATGCCCAATCACAAACCCACAGTATCTTTTTATCTCCCCTCCTACCGCTCAGCCGAACCCCCGCTGACCCTTCCAGGTCTCCTTCCCATCCGAACTGAATTATAATCACTGGTTTCTAATGCTTTTATTTGTAGGCATAGCTCTGTTGCCAAAACCTCCGCCAGCCCTTCCATCCCCTCTTTCCCATGTGGATGATCCTGCCACAATACAAATTTTTAAAAGTGCTTAAGAGGCCACAAATCCATCCAGAATTTTAAAACTTTTTGCATAAGGTGCTTTTCAAGAGACCAACATACCATTACCTTCTTTCAAACAGCAGCGTCATGGCAGCAATCTAAATGGGCTACTTCGCGGCTTTCTCCTGCCGAGGAGTTCTGTGTACCGCGTTGCTGATGACATCATCAGTGATGCGGCAGAGGAATGCCACGGTGGGAGAAAGCCGCAAAAGCAGCTTGTTTAGATTGCTGCCACGATGCTGCCATTTGGAAGAAAGTAATGGTATATCGGTCTCGCGATTGGCGGAGGAGGGGGAGATGGGAGGGTTGGCGGGGGGGGGGTAAGTGCACAGGGGGAAGGGTGCACGGGGGAAGTGCTGTTGCCGGCGAATCCAGCGCTTCAGCTAGGGCTTATTTTTGGGGTAGGGGTTATATTAAGACCTACCCCTAAAATCATGCTAGGGCTTATTTTCGAGGTAGGTCTTATTTTCGGGGAAACATGGGTAGTAACCCTCAGAGATCAGTTCTATCAGGTATTTGGGGGAAAGAGTTTTAGATTCCAAGCGTGATTTAACTGTTTGATAGTTTTCCAGTCTGCCATTATTTTATTTTTGTCAACACCCCCTTAAGCCCTTCAGTAAATCCTTAGTTCACAATAAAGCCAGGCCTAGATTGATTTATTAGGAAGGTAGAGAAGAACATGGGGAAAGAGTGAATTTTGGTGCCAACAGACTCCCAGTTCTTTTATATTTCTGATCTGAAGCCCAGAACAAATAAAAGAGTTAAACTTACATGCCAGTGTTACCTCCCTGAAACTGTGCCCATAATTTGCTACTGTGAGGGTCCCTAGAATAACCGGGGTTACATATTAAAAACAAGCAATAATTAAATTGTTTGTAAATAAAGCACATCACAGAAAACCTTTCCAGTTGCCCACATTCATCACCTCAACATTCAACACCCTATTACCCCTCCTACCCCAAAGCCATCCCTCTCATATAGTCTTCCATAAATCATCCAGGTAAAACATCAATCCTTCAACATTGCACTCATTCTGCAAATCACATTCCTCCAAACTCCTCCCATAATGATCACAAGGCTCCACTGAAACCACTAAGCCAGGAGTGTCAAAGACCCTCCTCGAAGGCCACAATCCAGTCAGGTTTTCAGAATTTCCCCAATGAATATGCATGAGATCTATTAGCATACAATGAAAGCAGTGTATGCAAATAGATCTCATGCATATTCAGTGGGGAAATCCTGAAAACCCGACTAGATTGCAGCCCTCGAGGAGGGACTTTGACACCCCTGAACTAAGCTCACATTGCAACACTCACTCTTGCCTACTGTAGTTCTCCAAATCACCATAGGCCTGATATAGGCATCAAGCCATAAACTCAAGACTAGACATCACCTATTACCAACTATTACATTCACCCGACGCAAAGAATCAACTAACAAATAACACCCAACCATCCATCCATCTTCCCCAAAAATACACATATAGCCCATCCACACTAAGATGTCTTGGCTCAAGTTCTATTTAGCAACCTCACCTAGATTCAGTCAATATCATTGTCTCACAGAGGTTGCTTTCTTAAGAACATAAGAATTGCCACTGCTGGGTCAGACCAGTGGTCCATCATGCCCAGCAGTCCGCTCACGCGGTGGCCCTCTGGTCAAAGATCAGAACCCTAACTGAGACTAGCCTCACCAGCGCACGTTCTTTTTCAGCAGGAACTTGTCTAACTTTGTCTTGAATCCTTGGAGGGTGTTTTCCCCTATAACAGCCTCTGGAAGAGCGTTCCAGCTTTCTACCACTCTCTGGGTGAAGAAGAACTTCCTTACGTTTGTACAGAAACTATCCCCTTTCAACTTTAGAGAGGGTGAACAACCTGTCCTTATCTACTAAGTCTATCCCCTTCAGTACCTTGAATGTTTTGATCATGTCCCCTCTCAATCTCCTCTGTTTGAGGGAGAAGAGGCTCAGTTTCTCTAATCTTTCGCTATACGGCAGCTCCTCCATCCCCTTAACCATCTTAGTCGCTCTTCTCTGGACCCTTTCGAGTAGTACCGTGTCCTTCTTCATCTATGGCGACCAGTGCTGGATGCAGTACTCCAGTTGAGGGCGTACCATGGCCCAGTACAGCGGCATGATAATCTTCTCTGATCTGTTTGTGATCCCCTTCTTTATCATTCCTAGCATTCTGTTTGCCCTTTTTGCCGCCGCCGCACATTGTGTAGACGGCTTCATCGACTTGTCTATCAGAACTCCCAAGTCCCTTTCCTGAGAGGTCTCTACAAGTACCACCCCGGACATCCTGTATTCGTGCATGAGATTTTTGTTACCGACATGCATCACTTTACACTTATCCATGTTGAACCTCATCTGCCAAGGCGATGCCCATTCCTCGAGCCTGATTATGTCACGTTGCAGATCTTCGCAATCCCCCTGTGTCTTTACTACTCTGAATAACTTCGTATCGTCCGCAAATTTAATCACCTCGCTCGTCGTACCTATGTCCAGATCGTTTATAAATATGTTAAAGAGCATGGGTCCAAGCACCGAGCTCTGCGGCACCCCACTGGTGACACTCTTCCAGTCCGAGTATTGTCCATTTACCTCCACTCTCTGCTTCCTATGCTCCAGCCAGTTTTTAATCCACGTGAGTATTTCACCCTCGATACCATGGCTTGTAATTTTCTGAAGTAATAATAATAATAATAATTTTATTTTTGTATACCGCCGTACCCAGGGAGTTCTAGGCGGTTCACAACAGTTAGATGAAATACACAGAATGCGGTTGAAATTGAAGAACATAACAAAGCAATCGTAAAGTCAAACTAGTTATAGGTTTATAATTAAGAGAATACAGTAAGAGAATACATTGAATTTAAGAGAAGGAAGCCAATGCATATAAGTTAAATGGAGGGAGCAACAATCTTGAAAGAGTGGGAAGGGAAGAGGTGGAATACGTTAAGGAAGAGGAGGAGTGTGTTAAGGATTTGGTTTGTTGAAAAGTAGAGTTTTGATCTGTTTTCTAAAGTTGAGATGTGAAGAGGCATCAAGTAAAATTTGGGCGAGCCATGAATTTAGTTTGGCCGCTTGAAAAGAGAAGGTTCTTTTGAAGAATCTTTTAAGATGACACGATTTCAATGAGGGAAAAGCGAACAGATTTATTCTGCGGGAGCTCTTATTATTGTAATTCAGGTTGAAGTGAGGATAAAGATAATCCGGTGACATACCAAATACTGTTTTGTGGCAGATGCATGAGAACTTAAATAGAACTCTGGATTCGAACGGCAGCCAGTGCAACTTGTGGTAGAAAGGGGTTATGTGTTCCCATTTCTTCAAGCCAAAGATGAGGCGGCGGTGGTATTTTGGACCAACCTCAACTTCCTGGTGATTTTCTTGAAGGCGCCTAGGTATATGATGTTACAGTAATCCAGGACATTCAGAATAGAAGATTGGACCAACAGACGAAAAGAGGTGTCATCAAAGTATTTTTTAATGGTGCGGAGTTTCCAAAGCACCGAGACACTTTTCTTAAATACTAGGTCAGAGTGTTTCTCCAGTGTGAGATGCTTGTCTAAAGTGACTCCTAGTATTTTTAATGATTGCTCAATACAGTAATCCAGTCCATTTACATGTAGTGTAGTTTCCTTGATTTTTTCATTTGGGGCTGCCAAAAAGAATTTAGTTTTTTCCGGGTTTAGCTTTAATCTAAACGCTGACATCCAGAGTTCGACCTGATTTAGAATGCATGATAGAGAGTTTAGTAGCTCTGATGTAAAGCAGGAGAGCGGAATGACTATGGTGATGTCATCCGCGTAGATGAAGAATTTGAGCTTTAGACTCTGCAGGAGGTTTCCAAGGGAGACAAGGTAGATGTTAAATAGGGTGGGGGACAAGGGGGAGCCTTGTGGGACCCCACAGGGGTTGTCCCAACCGTAGGAGATAGAGTCGTCCTTAAACACCTTATAAGTTCTATTAGTCAGAAACCTATGGAACCAATTGAGAACATGACCTGAGATTCCAATAGATGTCAAACAGTCCAGCAGAATAGTATGGTCAACCAAGTCAAATGCGCTGCTCAGATCGAGTTGCAGTATCAGAGCGCATGATCCTTGGCTGAATAGTAGATGAAGGTAATCAAACTGAAAAGCTATGATTGTTTCGGTACTGTGCTCTGATCGGAAGCCGGATTGGTTGTCATGTAAGATATTGTGTTTTTTCAAATATGCGGTAAGTTCGGTGTTTAACAACCCTTCTGCTATTTTGGTTACCAAAGGGATATTGGCGATAGGTCTAAAGTTGGATGCGATGTTAGATGGCTCTTTTGCATTTTTTTAAATTGGTGTAATCATAAAGTGTCCTTGTTCCACTGGGAACTTTCCTGAGGATAGTAGAAAGTTTACCCAAGTCAGCATGTTGGCCTTAAAATTGACTGGGGCCGATTTCATGACATTTGGAGGACAGGTATCCAGTCTGCAGTAGGAATTGGCATACTTATTGTAGTATTTACTAAAGGTTTGCCAGTCAATGGATGAGAATATGTTCCAGTTCATATCGGCTCTGGAACTGTCTGAATCTAGCAGAATGGGGTAGCACCAGTGTGGCTTGGCCGGGGCGGTTAGCAAGGATCTTAATTTTTGTATTTTGGAATTGAAAAAATCAGCCATGCTGTTTGCAGTTAGAGTGGGTTCTTAGGGAGCATCAATAAATGTTTCTATATTGTATAGATCATTTACCAGCTTAAAAAGGTTGCTAGTATTGGCTGAAATGTCGCCAATTTTGTGGGCATAGAAGTTTTAGTAGTCATTCATGCGGAACCTTGTCGAACGCCTTCTGAAAATCCAGATATACAATGTCGACCGGATCGCCCTTGTCTATCTGTCTGTTTACTCCCTCAAAGAAGTGCAGCAAGTTCGTCAAACACGATCTGCTTTTGCTAAAACCGTGCTGACTGGTCCTCATCAGCCTGTGTTGTCAAGGTGATCAATGATGCTGTCCTTTATCAGTGACTCTACCATCTTTCCCGGTACCGAGGTCAGACTCACCAGTCTGTAGTTGCCTGGATCTCCCCTCGAACCATCCGGTCCCGGGGATTTATCGTTCTTAAGCCTATCAATCTGCCTACACACCTCCTCTAGACTGACCATCAATCCAGTCAGCTTTCCGTCTTTGTTTCCAGCATATTGCCTGATGGGTTCTGGAATGCTGTGCATATTTTCTTCGGTAAATACAGATGCAAAAAAAATGTGTTCAGTTTGTCAGCGATTGCTTTGTCCTCTTTTAGCGCTCCCTTTATTCCATGGTCATCCCACAGTCCCACCGCTTCCTTCGCGGGTCGTTTCCCCCTAATATATCGAAAGAACAGCTTGAAGTTCTTCGCCTCCTTGGCTATTTTTTCCTCGTGGTCTCTTTTGGCCCCTTTTACCGCCTTATGGCACCTGTGTTGATGTTGTTTGTGCTTGTTCCAGTTTTCGTCCATTCTTGACCTTTTCCATTCCTTAAATGAAGTCTTCTTGTCTCTGATCGCTTCCTTCACCTCTACAGTGAGCAACGCCGGTTCTTTGTTCTTTTCTTCTTGGATCCCTTGTTGATACGCGGTATATATAGATTTTGCGCCTCGGTGATTCTGTCCTTAAAAAGGGACCAAGTTTGCTCTAGAGTTTTTACAGTGCTTATCCTCTTCTTAATCTTCTTCCCTACCATGAGTCTCATCCCTTCATAATTCCCTTTTTGGAAATTCAGTGCCGTGGCTGTCGTTTTGGACCAATGTTTCTCACATCCAATATTTAAACAGATGATATTCTCCAAACAGAACTAGGAAAGTCTATTATGCAGAAACAGCATGTATTCACAAAAAAACTCTCATCAGCTCTGGCAACAGCAAGTCCAGACACTAACCACAAATTCTCAGGTGCAGTTCTTGAACATCTCCATCTTCTGACTACTCTCTTCAAATATAAAAGGCTGCCAGCTTATCCAGATCAATAGAGTTTCTTGTTTATTACGATATACTCATATTTGAATGCAGGCTAGTAAGACAGCCAGTATTATGCCTCTAAGCGCTTAAGCTGTGGATGGATTGCTAAAAATTGCTTATGTCTTTGCACCATGTATTTTCTAAGATTTGGGAAGATCATAATCTGTTTGTTCTGGAATAAAATTATAGCCTTTACCCTTGCTGTCTGTAAAATAACTATCACCTGGTGATAATAGCTTGATGACCATCAGTCTAAGGAACTTGGCACCCTATGGGTGCAACCCATTACAAGTTCTTTATCATACTTTAATTGAAGCAGTTTCAGTAAAAAAAAAAAAAAAAAAAAATTCTCCAAGAATTGTACAAATATGTGTACAGGATTGGCCTCTTCCATTCCCTCTTCCCTTTGCCTCCATTTTTCAAGTTAATAAACACATTTGTAACCTAAGCCTCCTATTGTAGTTCTTTGTTTTGTTTATTCCCCTTGCTTCAATACCTTTGTAAACCTTCAGCTCCAGTCCCCCATCCACATCAGTACCTCTCTCCCTTCCCTCCAGCACCAACCTCCCCCCATTGGTCCACCACCTCTCTTCCTCCCAGCCCAAATCCAGCACCATCCTTCAGCTTTAGCTCTGAAGACAGCCAGCATCCCTTCCTCAATCAATAGCAGCAGGCAACATCCCCCACCATGGGTCAGCATCTCCTCCCCGGCTTCCCTCGTGCCTACTACCAAAACAAACCAGCTGCGCCAATGATGAAAAATCTTCAGAGGCTAGTTCCGAGGCCTGCTGAGGAGTCCCTCCTTGATGTAACTAAGATACATGAAGGAGGGACTCATCAGCAGAAGGAAGGCCTCGGAACTAGCCTCTGAAGATTGTTCATCATTGGCGCGGCTGGCTTCTTCAAATAAAACTGCCGCCACGCTGAAAAATCTTCAGAGGCCTGCTCCAGGCTTTCCTTCAGCTGAAGAGTCCCTCCATGATGTAACTTAAGGTTACATGAAGGCTCAACGGCTAAAGAAAGGTCTTGCCGCATGCTGCTCAAGAATTTTCAGCGTGGCACGGCTAATTTGATTGGGTAAGGTAGGCGTGAGGGGAACTGGGGAGTATATGCTGAGCCAAAATGATGTTGCTGCACTGACCCTGGTGCAATTTTTGCTGTGGGAACAAGGTCGTCTACCGCTCTAGTGGAGCACCTGCGGGTGCATGCTTTTTCCAAACTCATTACCTCCTTGATAAATAATTGCAGTTCTCATTTACAGTAATAAATGCACAGCAGTACCCCTTTAAAGAATTTCAGAAAGAATAACTTTGCAATAAAATTTTTAATTGCTCTATTTTTTGCTCCATAAGACGCACTTTTTCCTCAAAAAAAGTGGGTGGAAAAATTGGTGCATCTTCTGGAGAAAATATACCCCCTCCCCCGGTACCTTTTTAAAATTCTGTTGGTCCAGAGCTGTATCGGCAGGAGCTTTCCGTGCTCCTGCCCCTGCAGGATGGCAGAGCGTCGCACAAGGCAGGCGCGAGCTTTTTGCGTTCCTGGCTGATCCCGCACTGCTCCCTGAATGGCTGCTGTCAGTTCATCGGATCAGATCGGTTCGGGGGGGGGGGGATCGCCGAAGCAAGATGGGTTAGATCTGCCCAGATCTATCGGGGGGGGGGCTGCGTCGGGGCAGGAGGGGTTGGGCTCCCTCCTGCCCGTATTTTAGTGGGTGGGGTTATGTCTTGGCAGGGCGATCGCAGCAGAAGAGATGGCTCATCTCCCCTGCCGCGATGGTGATCGCCCGAACTGCTGCCAACTGCAGCACTTCGGGGGGGGGAGGATCACGGCAGGGGAGATGCCTCATCTCTCCTGCTGCGATCTTCACCCCGAAGTGCCATGGTTGGCAGCAGTTCGGGCGATGCCATTGCAGTAGGGGAGATGAGCCATCTCTTCTGCTGCAATCATTGCTGGGGGGGGGTGGTGGTGTGTGGATTTTGTAACTGGTGTTCTTTATGACAGACACCGGTTACAGAATCCAGCTTTTAGGTGAAGGACTAGCTCCTCCTTTGCCTAAAAGGTCTGGTTTTGGGCGTTTGGGACTTAGGCTGGTTTTTTGGTTGGTAATGTGTTGTAAGTGTAGACGTAGTGGTGGTCTGGGCGTTTAAACAGGTGAACGTAGAGGTAGGCCATTCTCAAAAAAACCTCATTTTGGACTTTTTTTTTTTGAGAATGGACATTTTCCCTGCTTCTACTTTCAGTGTTTAGGGCCTAGGCCAAAAGGAGACTTAGACATTTTTTTTAATCATGTCCCTCCATGCCTTCATGCCTCCAGTGGTTATCTGGTCAGTTTGGTTACCATTTTGACATTTATTCATTACTGAAATAAGTCTAGCCTCAAACGTCCACATTTTGCCCTGAACATTTTTTGCAATGTTCCATTATTGCAAAAAAATGTCCACATCATAAATCTGCTCATATCCCATACAAAACACCCCCCTCTTCTGATTTAGATGCACTGAAAAGAGTTCAGAAAACAGTCTAAAAATGTGTTTTGAAAATGGCAATTTGGATGTTTTAGAAAACAAAACATCCAGATGCTACTTTATGCAATTTTTTGGATATTTTTTTCTCTTTTGAAAATGAGCTCCATAAGCACATAGCCTTTTTGTGGTTATAGGCTAAAGCAGTGGTCTCAAACTCATGGCCCGGGGCCCACATGCGGCCCGCCAGGTACTATTTTGAGGCCCTCAGTATTATAAAGAATGATTCTTTATGGAAAACTTGTGCCTTAAGTTTCCAGCGGTTGCATTCTGGAACTTTGCCCGCCTAACTACTGTAACCTCACGCAAGCGCTTTCCTGTGTCTGTACGCGATTGTCCTCTCCACTCCACCTCACAATTGCGTGTAGACGCAGGAAAGCGCTTGAGTGAGGTTACAACAGTCAGGCGGGCAACGTTCCAGAATGCAACCACTGGAAACTTAAGGCACAAGTTTTCCATAAAGAATCATTCTTTATAATACTGAGGGCCTCAAAATAGTTGGTCCAAAATCTTGTCTCTTGCAGTTGATACGTTGATAGTTTTTCACTTTCTTCGTGTTGCACTGCTTTCAGCTGTGTATAGCTGAAATTATCAGAAGCAATGAAGGAAAGATTTATAAACTACTAGTATTTTAGCCCGTTACATTAATGGATGCTAGAATATATGCATGTCTGTCTTTCTTTCTGTGTCTCTCTCCCTCCCGCTGTTTTTCTTTTTGTCTGTCTCTCTCCCTGGCCCCCTTTGTCTGTCTGTCTTTCTGTGTCTCTCTCTGCCCCTGTGCCTTTCTTCTTTTCTTTCTGTCTGCCTTCCTCTCGCTGTCTGGCTTTCTTTCTATCCATCTGTCTCTCTCCCCCCCACACTTCCCTGTGCAGCAGCCACAGCAGCATTCCCTCCCCCTCCATGTCTCTGTGCAGCAGCATTCCCTCCCCGCCACTACTTCCCTGTACAGCAGCATTTAGATCCCCACCTTCCCTGTGCAGCAGCCACAGCAGCATCAGCATTCCCTCCCACCCCACCCCACTTCCCTGTACAGCAGCAGTGTTTCCCTTACCCCCCCTTTCCCATCCCTCGGTCTTGACTGCTCCCTTAGTCCCTTGCTGCCCGACCATCTGCCGATTCCAGCAGCGTGTACAGCACTCTACACACGCTGCTTCGGGGCCTTTTACTGCCTTGATTTACTCTGGCACGTCCCTGATGACATCATCAGAGATGCGGCAGAGCAAATCAGGGCAGTAAAAGGCCCCGAAGCAGCGTGTGTACAGTGCTGCACACGCTGCTGGAATCAGCTGATTTTGAATCGGGACCGCGACATCCCTTCGCGGCTGGAGTGTTTTGGGCTTCCCTTCCCGCCCCGCAAGGTGTCACCACGGCTCCTCTCGATCCCGCCAGCGCTAGCGTCGGAAGCCTTCTCAGACACTGGTGCGGCTGGTGAGAGGAGCCGACATGGAGAGCAGGAAGTCCAGCGCTGGCAGCGAGTGGTAGGTGCTGGAAAGTAAGGCTGGGGACTCGCGCATGCGCACTCCTGCAAGGCCACAGACCTACATCTCACAGATCAGGGAAAACGGAAGCACGCAGTTGAGTGCGCATGCGTGGCTAGCGTTTTATTAGATAGGATAGATAGTTTATAAATCTTTCCTTTATTGCTTCTGATAATTTCAGATAATCCACATTTTGGATTTGTAGGTACTTACCTCATGCAAAGTTGCCATTTCTTTAATAAGACATTAACTATTTTTTCTGCGGCCCTCCAAGTACCTACAAATCCAAAATGTGGCCCTGCAAAGAGTTTGAGTTTGAGACTACTGGGCTAAAGGTTCTTCTGGAGCATGGTTGTTACAATCAAGCAATTTATGATGAACTATGTAGCACACTATGTCATCAATTATAACAAGGATTGATATATTTTGTTGCAATCAGAATATGAGAAAGGAGAACCAGTGTCCCACATAGCAAACAGCAGAAAACAAAGCAGAGTAGGATATGAAAGTGTTCAGGATTCTATATCAATTTTAATCCACCATAGAAAATGTCAAAGTTCATCAGACTGCAAACACAATTATTATAAATCTCTCGACACGGCCGTGTTTCGTTTCATTCACCTTAGTCAGGAGAAGGAACGATTCTTATTGGTACATGCGACAGCAGGTCAGAACCACGTTTCTCTAATTGGATTTGTTAACTAAAGTGCATTTCTCATAACATCATATAACACCTCACCTCAATGAACTTTGATTTCTACAGTAGATTAAAATTGCAATCAGAATGCAATTTCTCACTCACTCTAACAACATGTTGTTCTCATTGTAATACAGCAGCACCTAAAAGACCATGCTCTTACACTGCATAGTATTTTTTTCTGTATGTATAATCATTAGATTAAAAAAAACAAAACAAAACCACAGGCTACTATAGGTACTTGAAAGTCACAAGAAATGTAGCAAAACCCTGGTTTACAGGTAGGAGGGCTGTAAAAACCACCACAATTGTAATATAATTGTAAATTTAAATATTAAATATTAAATGGTGAAGTGTATTCTCAATGTGAGGTAGTAAGCTCTGAGAAGCCGAGTTCAGGAAAAAAAAACTAACAACAAAAAAACTGGCTTCATTGCTTCATGAAACCCAGGCTTTTTAAGGTGGAAATCTTGCTCTTAATTTAGCCACACACCATCATGGGCATACACTTTTTGTGCTTAAAAGGGTAAATAATAATATAAACTTTCAAAAGTAATTTAAAGTTCTAGTGGAGAAGTCTTGACTCATAAGCAGTGGTTGCATAACCTACCCAATGTATGTGTCTTTGGATCTCCCTTCACCAGTGAAAACACATCTCGCTGCTAAAGTGTCACCATAAATTACATCAAGCGGGTGCTCCACAGGATAGAATGCCTGCATAAGAAACACAATGAATAGCTCTATTACAAGACCTCAAATGCCTTAAGTTCCCACTCTGTGTGCATTCTGAAAATCTTTTCTCCATTTGCTATTCAAAAACAGTTTGAATGTTCAAGAATACGTCATCCCAGGCAAAGAATATCATGATAACATGCATGGAAAGCATAGCAAAATGATGGCAGATAATGACCATTTAGGGACGGATTCTACAAACTTCACCGATATCGGTGGCCACCTAAAAAACTGTTGCAATCATGCAATGGCACCATTTGTAGAATCATGGTTACCTCAAACATAGGTGGCAGAAATGTAGGCCAGGGTTTAACGTAAATCACATCTACTGAAGCACCTATGAATGCCTAAGGTCGTTTCTGGTGTTAACCGCACCTTCTTTGGCCTTAGATGTTCTAAGGCAGTGGTCCCCAATCCTGAGCTGGAGGACCGCCAGGCCAATTGGGTTTTCAGGATAGCCCTAATGAATATGCATGGAGCAGATTTGCATGCCTGTCACTTCCTTTATATGCAAATCTCTCTCATGCATATTCATTAGGGCTAGCCTGAAAACCCAATAGGCTTGGTGGTCCTCCAGGAGAGAGTTGGGGGACCACTGTTCTAAGGGGTGCAATGAAAGTGCCGTTTTTTGTAGGTGCCTATGTTTTCTTAATGGCTTTGGCAATTAAGTTAGGCCTACCAGCGCCTAACTTAAGGTGCCATTTATAGAATATTCCCCTTAGTGAATAAAATATACTATTCAGCTTTTGTAGATAAGACACAAACCAATGATCAAGTTATCGTAATCTATAGTTATAGGGCCTTCAATATATGCTATGAATAAAATTTTTTCTTTTGCTGCTTGAAAGAAAAATAAGAGCAAATTTATAATTAATAAATATCAGTGCAAATGTTTAATAATTTCCTATAGCTATATAATGGGCAAAAAATATCTTAACATGTTAGAAAGATTACATATGTATGGCAGGGCTTATGTAAGTGAAAAACAATGACTATATGTATAAATGTGGAAAGGGCAAAAGGAGTGTTTGCAGTCATTCAAGCTGCGGTAAAAACCAGTTGGAGATGGCCATAAGAGTGGAAAGGAGAAGTCCAGATGTCTAAAAGTACTCTAGTAGCATACAGTGAAGTGACAAAACCTAAATTAAATGTCATCAAGGACAAAAATGGCCACATGCAGAAGTAGGCATAGATCTCTATCTGAGAGTTTATTCTTTACTAAGTTTATAAGGCAGATGGGCAAAGCTCTGCCAGTAATGATGGAAACAGATTCAGAACTGAGAGCGAAACTGCTTGAGGCCTTAAGACATTGATGAGGTACCTTAAGACGTTGATGAGGTACCTTCTAAAATTGCCATTTCACCATCTGCTAAAGAAAGCAATGTTTAAAAATTGGGAGATCCTTCTTAAGTTTCCAGTGGCTCCTAGGAAGATGACTCTTTGTACAGAGTTCAGTCTTGCCTGGGCTTTGATAAATTGCAGCTGGTTGAGTCGACACTCAAAAAGACATCCAGCTCTAGGACGTAGACCCCTGGACCTCCAGACTAGAAAATGTTTCAACAACTTTGAGTATTAGCATATAATCTGTAAATCTGATCACCTCATTCAACCCCTAGGCAAGTCACTTAACCTTCCAATGCCCCACAAAAAAACAACTGTGCCCACTAAGGACAGAGAAAGAACCTGCATATAATTAAGGTAAACTGCGGGAGCAGGAGAACCTTGTCTGAGGGAAAGGAGGGTGCGATAGTGTGGCTACCACCGTGCTTCCAGCAGTAACGGCGACTGTTTTTGTTGGTGGTGAGCTGCAGGCATCGATTGAGACGGACCCTTGACATCACCGGGTCTGTCTCGAATTGGATTTAAATCATGCCGCCGCCGCAGACAGACCGGGAGCATGAGAACCTTATCTGAGGGAAAGGAGGGTGCGATAGTGTGGCTACCCCCGTGCTTCCAGCAGTAGCGGCGACTGTTTTTGTTGGTGGCGAGCTGCAGGCATCGATTAAGATGGACCCTTGACGTCACCGGGTCCGTCTCGAAATGGATTTAAATCGTGCCGCCGCTGCGATTGCCGCCGCAGGGCGTGGCTGAAGGGGTATGCCCAAAGGGGCATGCCAAGCCCCTTGGGAGCCCCTTGGAGCCACGAGGAGCCGGGGAGCTGGTCCTGAACGTTCAAGGTAACTTTACAAGGTTAATGTTGGGTCAACATAGGGAAAAGAAAATTAAACTAAAGAGTTCAACTCCAGCTATTTCTGGCCCCATGGATAGGCATTTAACATTAGCGGCTGGAAACTTTACTGTGGCACCAATTAATATGAACTCTTCTTTGTCTGGTGCTTCTATGAGCCCTCTTGAACAATCTCCTCCCCTTCATCCAGTATCTGGTGATAACAGGAATATATGTCCTGCTATATCCGCTGAGCAGGTGGTAACCCCCACTCAGACTAATAAGTTGGTTTACTCTGAAATACCTAAAGTTTTGGACTTTTCTGGTCTAGTGGAGGAACAATGACCTAGGGTGGAAGCACAAGATATTACACTCAAGGATTTGTGATTAGGTATTACTAGGTTTGAAGGGTTTCTTAGGTCAACAATGAAACAAATGGGGGATTTTTCACAATCTGTATCTTGTAAATTAGAAAATGTGAATTCCAATTTAACGTTTAAATGCTACGGAAGCTCAATGTAATACATTACAAGCTGTCTCAGTCTCTGTTGTTAAAGATTCTACTGTGATACATGCAAAATAGAATCTATGGAAAATATGAATAGAGCGAGAAATCTCCGCTTGGTCAACTTCCCTGTAGCTCATTTATTATCACCAGAAATTTTGTTAAAAATTTTTTTTAAAGAAATACTCGGGCTACCCAATGCGGAGAATTTTCCAATAAATAATTACTATTATATAGCTCAAAAAAAAAAAAAAAAAAGAATCTGCCCAAGAGGTGGACCATCTGGTCACCACAGAAATTAATTTAACTGAATTTTTAGAAGACACGCAAGATGTGATTCAGAATCGGTCCACCCTGGTGATAACATGCATGAGTGAGATAGATAAAATGTTATTCATGAAACTTTACTTTAAAAATAGGTTAACTAAATTTTGTGGTGATTTAGTCAGGATTTTTCTTGATGTTTCTAGAGCCACTCAATTTAGACGGAAAGAGTTTTTGAAGTTAAAGCTCAGAGTTTTGGCCCTAGAGGCATCTTTTTATCTAAAATTTCCCTGTAAATGTTTAGTTAAGTTACATGATGTTGAATATGTTTTTTGGGATCCTATTCAACTGCAACAATTTCTAGTTGCTCGTGAGCAGAAATAGCATTACTCTTTTTGTATTGTTTCATTCCTAAGATCTTGAGGAGGAATGTATCCCTATGAATAGTAAGGATTGAATAAGATTCGCGAAGGCGAGCTGAGAATCTTTCCTTTATTTTTTCTTTTACTTTTTCTTGTTGTATAAGTACCCTGCTCCCCCTTTTTGTGGGCTTAAAAAGGATTTATGCATGATGAAATTATGTATTTTGACTGTAGATTTTTTTTTTTTCCTGTTATTAATGGATAATGTATTATTCAAATTATAATAAAAAACTTATTAAAAAAAAAAAATTAAGGTAAACTACTTTGGATATAAATCACATCCTTGACCCTTTATTTATATACCATTATTCTCATGACTTGTGTACATAATTAGCATGCTATAAGCACATACCGTATATACTCGAATATAGGATGAGATATTTGGGCCAAAAAAATGGCTCAAAAATGGGGATCTCATCCTATATTCGGGTCATCACCTGACCCCCCCCCAGACTTCATGCAGGCTTCTTGTAGGCCAGGACAGGAGGGATCCCCTCTCATCTCCCATCCCGGCCACCTAACAATTTTTTTAACTCTCTATTCCCCCCCTCCCCCCCGCCTGTCTGCCCACCCGCATGTACCTTTTTTGCAGGTTTTAATCCCTGGTGGTCCAGTGGTGTATGGGGCAGGAGCAGTCTTTCTGCATTCCTGCCCCGTACCAAGCCGCTGCCTCCGATCTCGCGGCGCACCCCACAGGACCGAACTATTCATGCTCCCTGCTCGGCTCTGCGCTGCTCTCTAATTGGCTTCCGCCAGTTCTTGTCCCGCGAGATTTAGCAGAAGCCAATGAGAGAGCAGTGTGGGGCCGAAGCCAATCAGAGAGCAGCGTGGGGCCGATCAGGGAGCATGAATAGCTCAGTGCTGTGGGGTGTGTCATGAGATTGGAGGCAGCGGCTTGGTATGGGGCAGGAACACGGAAAGACTGCTCCTGCCCCATACACCGCTGGAGGGATTAAAACCTGCAAAAAAGGTACATTGGGGGGGGGGGGGTAGTTAAAAAAATTGTTAGGTGGCAGGAATAGGAGATGAGAGAGATCCCTCCTGTCCCGGCCTACCACTAGACGACAAGAGGGGGTACAGGGGAGGAAGGTGGAACAGGGTGCAGAGCCTGGAAGGGTATGAGGGGGGCTGGGTACAGAGCCTGGAAGGGAGAGAGTGGGGCTGGCTGCATAGCCTGGTAGGGCAGGGAAGGGAGCTAGGTGCAGAGCCTGGTAGGGAAGGGGGCTGGGTGCAGAGCCTTGGAGAGCCTGGTGGAGAAGGGGTTGGGTGCAGAGCCTTGCAGGGAGTGAAGGGGCTGGGTGCAGAACCTGGCAGAGAGGGGAGTTGAGTGCAGACCCTGGCAGGGGAGGACATGAGGGAGGGGACACTGGGTGCAGATCCTGGCAGGGCATGACACTTGAATATTAAGCCCCCATCTTATATTCGAGTCAACCATTTTTCCTCCTTTTTGGGGGGAAAAACGAGGGTCTCGACTTATATTCGGATCAACTTATATTCAAGCATATACGGTACTCAACAGAATTACCCTGTAAATGTCCGATCTTCCAGTTTCTTCTGTACATGCTTGTGCTGATCTCATGTTTTCCATATGCTGATAATCAGTCAGCTAAACCACAACCAACCTTGAAGGAAGACACTATCTGGAGTTTCAACAGTTTACTGAATCAAGTAAACAGACAAGCCACTTATTGTATACAGTCTAAATGGGGGAGGGGGAAATAAGAACACACTTCTGGGTTTACAGCTGCTGCTATATTAGCTGCTGGAGTTGAGATGGAGTATTAGAAAATAAGAAGAACATAAAAGTTGTCATACTGGGACAGACCAAAGGTCCATCAAGCCCTGTTGAGAATAACATTATTAAACAGGATTTAGGGGGCCCATACCTAAATATTTTTGAGATACCACTTGCCTGGGATACTTGAAGACAGACACCAATATAAATAAATAGAAGATGAGGCTGAAAGATATAGAAATGCTTTAAGGTTACAATAAAATACAATAATTTTCTTGGCTTAATATTACTGGCAAGCTGTCACTTAAAATAGATGTTTGTCCCAACTGCTACACCTTGTAGATTGGGTAATGGAAGGGTCCAAGTGACAGAATAGAGGAAGTGCCATGTTTACTGACCTAAGAAAAGGAAACAAGTCACTGGACCTTAAGATAGCACGCTGTTGTAAGATGTCCAATGCATAGAAATAGATGATAATTTCAGATAGTCTAAATGTAATCCCGTAAATTGCTTATAGGAGTGAAACTAATTGTATGTGGTTAACTAACCCATTATAGATTTGCTAATGTTAGAACATAAGACTTGCCGCTGCTGGGCAGGGCAGGATTAATTCGTCGAGGGTTCCTAGGCACCCAAGTACACTTGGCCCCTTGCCCTGCCCCACCCCACCATGCACCCAGGTGGAAACAGGAAGCTGCGTCAGAGGGAAGCTTTGGGCAAGCAGCACCGCTTCCAAAATTACAGTTCCCATTGCCTTCCTTACCCGCATTGCTTGCTTGTCTTACTTTCCGTCGATCGGGGGGGGGGGGGAGGGACCTGCATTGCCGATCGGGGGGGGGGGGTCCCGCATTGCCGATCGATGCTGGAGGGGCCCACCGCCATTTGGAAAAAACAATGTTGATGCCCTCCTTCATTGGGCCCCCTGATCATTTTAGGCCCTAGGCACGTGCCTACTTGGCCTATTGGTTAATCCTGCCCTGCTGCTGGGTCAGACTAGTGGTCCATCATGCACAGCAGTCCACTCATGCGGCGGCCCTTAGGTCAATGGCCAGTGCTCTGAGCCCAGCCTCACCTGTGTACTTTCCAGTTGAGCAGGAAAATTACTAATGAGATAAGAGTGTCACAAGGAACCACATCTATAGTAGCAGCAATGCATGCCTCATCTATAGTAGCTGTCTGCATACCTCTGGAAGATAAACATGGCCTTGTGCTGTTTTGAACTGAGTTCCCAGGTATTCCAGAGATTGGAAAGGAACCAGTTGGCTCTTGTGAGAAATCGCTATCCAGCCCAGGCTCTGCAAGACCTGTACTACTTGATTCGCTGCTCGATCTCCTTTGGAGAACGAGAGGCTCTGATCAGTCAGTTGTCCCAGTATGGATGCACTTGGAATCTTGCCCTGCAGAGATGCGCAGTAACCACCACCATCACCCTGGTGAATGTGTGGTGTGCTTTTGTCAGACCAAAGGGGAGCGCTGAGAACTAGAAATGTTTCTCCAGGACATGGAATCTCAGGAACTTCTTGAGCTCTAGAAATATGGGAATATGCAGGTTGGTTTCCATCAAGTCTAGGGAAGCTGAAAGTTTCCCCAGCGCTACTGCTGCAATGACTGACCGCACTGTTTCCATGCAAAAGTGTGGAACCTCCAGAGCCAGTATGGGACTCCAAACTTCTGAGCCTTTCTTGGGCACTGTAAAGTATATGGAGTATCTGCCTAATCCCGATTCTTCAGGCAAAATGGGCTCTATGGCCTGAAGTTCTACCAATCTCTTCACTGTTGCTAGGTCTTTGCTTGTTTTCTCTGTTCACCCTGCCAGGGAGTCCACAAACCAGGCTGCTAAGGAATGGGCAAACTTGAGATTGTGATCACTCCAAATGATCTCCAGCACCTAAGGATCTGATGAGATCTGCGGCCAAGCCTCCGCATACTCCGAGAGCCATCCCCCTATGTTCAGAGGAACAGCTCCATTCCTAGCATCATTGTGCTTTCTTGGAGGCTGAAGTGGGACGAGAACTATAGGCTTGGTTTAGCCTAGGTCCTGAAATCTCTGTCTTGAACCTTGATAGGATCTTTGCAATGAGGCTCCTCCCGAGCACTGCCAAAAGTGTCTTGAGCCATGAAAATTAGACCAGCATCTTGAGGTCCACAGTCTGCTGTCAGAGATTTTGGCCGATGACCTACCATGCTAATCATATTATGGTCCAAACTAGGCCTTTTCAAACAACATTTACCCCTTAAATAGAAATCTGCTGAGTGTAGCCTTGGAGGTAGAATCTCCTGCCCATTGCCTGATCCAGAGCATTAAGCGGGCTGAGATAAAATAAGCCGAGACTTTGCTCATAACTCTGATGATGTCAGGGCATTAGTCACATAAAGGGCATTAGTCACATAATCCATCCCTGTTAACAGAAACTGGGGCAAAGGCTCGCTTTCACGTGAGCATTAATATGATGAAAGAGACGTAAATTATCACCAATGTAGCGGTTCTTAATGAAGCCTACCTGATCTTTATGTAAGAGAGATGAGATTACTTTGTTCAGACGCAGGGAGAGGATTTTGGCTAAAATTTTGTAATCGAGATTCAATAGTGAGAAGGGTCTAAAGTTTTTAACAAGGGTGGGATCCTTATCAGGTTTTGGGAAGACCACAATAGTAGTATCAGTGAAATTAAATTGTTTATCGGGGGACAAATGAAGAAAATTATAATAATTAAGAAGGTGTGGGGCAAGAAACGTATGGAATTTTTTATAAAATTTGTTGGTGTATCCATCAGGTCCGGGAGCTTTATTATTGGCCAGCGAGGAAATGGCAGTCTCAATTTCTGGAATGGTAAGGGGAGCGTCCAACTCAGATCTAGAAGAGTCAGAAAGTTGAGGATGATCAATTTGATCCAAAAAGGAGTCAATGTCGGTGGTCGAGGAAGAAAGTTCAGATTTATAAAGATTAGAATAAAATTGCTCGAATTGAGAGGTGATCAGGTTTGGGGAGGTGAGAGTTTGTCCAGTAGAGGTTTGAATAGATGTAATGTGTAGTTTTTTGGATTTGGTTTTAAGATATCGTGCCAGCGGTCTTCCCATGGTATTGTCTCCCATATAATGAGACCAGAAGAGTGCAAGAATAAATCTTGTCTAGCTTTATAAGAAACATCCGGATGTTTGGTGCGAATATAGTGAGCTATCTTAGTGCGCTTAATTGGATGATTTAACCCATTTACATTATAGGAAAAAATATGCAAATCAGCCATGTTCCAATGATGGCAATGTCATTGTAAGGCAATCAAGCAGAAAAAACAGCATAGATACAATGAAGTAAACAGCAGGTAAGAAATCACTCCTGTAAGAGAAACAAATAATAATAATAATAATTTATTTCTTATATACCGCTATACCGTGAAGTTCGAAGCGGTTTACAATAAAGATACATTTAACAGTACATGGGATAGAAACGGTTTACAATAAAGATACATTTAACAGTACATGGGATAGAAACGGTTTACAATAAAGATACATTTAGTCAGTACATGGGATGCAAGTGGTTTACATTAAAGATTCATTTTGTCAGTACATGGGATGCAAGTGGGTTACATTAAAGATTCATTTTGCCAGTACATGGGATACAAGTGGGTTACAATAAAGATATATTTTGTCAGTACATGGGATGCAAGTGGGTTACAATACAAGTGGTTTACTAGCATAGTGAGTAAAGAGAGAAAGCAAACATATCAGCACAAGCCTGGTTCAAAAGGAAGAGCCATGCAAGTGTGCAGAAACAGCTAAACAGTTTATGGGTGTTCCCGCAGGAACGGGGGGAGACACAGGGAGCAATCAAACTGACAGCTCCACACCTATAATAGCAAATATAATACAAGACAATTCAGGTAAATGAAACACAGAACAGAATTGCGCATAGAAATGTCCAGTGAAAGCAGTTCATTGCATGTGTATAGATTCAAGGAAGGCGACAAGTTCCTCAGGGTCAGTATAAGATGTTGTATGGTTATTGTAGGTCACCTTCATGCGAGCAGGATACATGAGCCCATATTTTGCACCAACGTCTTTCAAAGCTTGCCGTTGAGAGAGAAAAGCTTTCCTTTTAAGCACTGTGGATTTAGCCAAATCCGGAACGATGAAGTATTTCCTTCCCTGATGTAATAGCTGTGGATGTGATTTCGCTGCAGTGATAATTTGTAGCGCGTGCTGAAACTGCAGAATTTTGGCCACGATGGGCCGTGCTGAGGTGAAATGAGCAGACGGTTTTGAAGGCACGCGGTGCGCTCGTTCAATTTCCAGCGGGGGCGTAAAGGTAAGGCCCAGGGCTTTTGGAAGAAATTCAGATAGAAACGCAGCCACATCTGATCCCTGAGAAGACTCAGGTAGACTGATGATTCTAATGTTGCTCCGGCGAGAGCGATTCGAAAGGTCTTCCAAGTCCTGCTATAGGGAGATAAGGAGCTTGTCATGTTTGTCGACCAGAGAGATTTTCATTTGCAGGTTTGCTGTTTGCTCTTCAAGAGTGTCAAGTCGATGTCTGGCGTCAATAAACTGAGAATTGAGAGCCTCTATTTCAACTCTCAGAGGCTTAGTCTCTTAGACTTGTTCCTGCATGATGTTTTTAACTGAGCGTATTTCAGTAAGGAGGATATCTAATTGAGAATCCTCATGCTGCGACGCCATTTTGGTTGGGGAGCTCAGATCCGTTTTAGGCCGCTTCCCACTCGATGGAGCCGGCGAGGCAGGATCGGTTTTGTTGGATTTAGGGGGAGACATGTCGGGGGTGAGAGCATACAAAATATGTCCGGAGTAGAAAATATAGCTACCTGAATTAGCCACAATAATCAAAGAGTGTTATCAGTGTGGAGGAGCGGTCACTCCATGCGTCTGTTCCCCGCGGCTGACAGGCTCCACCCTGAATAAAACATTCATATCAGGATGCCAGGGAAAAGATGTGGACTGGAATTTCATCCCTCTAAGGATAGAGCACGGAGCAGATGGGACCTGCTGGTAGTCTAGGTGTGATTCCCTTAGGGAATCAGTAATGAGATCTAACAGAGCTGAAGGTTTGAACAGCTAGTGAACTGGGGGGGTCATGCCCCTGGGAAAGGGCCAACACATCTTGCATATTCGCTCCTGCCTATGACCCTGTGTCTCCCAGCAGGGAGGACACACTCTGAGACAGCAAAGATATACAGATAGACCCCTCATCCTCCGAGTCTCTGTCTGAAAGGTCCACAAGATCCTGGACAGCTTCTGAAAGATAGGTGCATTCTGGAAGCTCAAAACTTGCATACCTCCTGGGTCGCTGCCAGACCTCCCCTACGAGATCACAACCATTCAAATAACTCTCCACATCAGATCTTCTTCAGGTGTGGGAGCACACTCTGCCCCTCCCCGATGCTACAACCGCTGAGCCAGTTGGAAGGCCTAGCGGGACAGTTTGAATTCTCTGCTTGCCTGAGTCCCTACCCTCCGGTAGCAGTCGGGAGATTCTCTTCAGGTGTGAGAGCACACTCCGCCCCTCCCCAACGCTACAACTGCTGAGCCAGTTGGAAGGCTCATTGGGACAGTTTAAATTCTTGGCCTGCCTGAGGCCCTATCCACATCCACCTAACACTACCCATAAACAACAACACAAGACACCCGATCCCTCCTTAGTACCTGAGCAGACCAGCAACTCTCAATAAGCAGAGAAAGAAGAAGGAACTCCTCCACCACTCTCCCACTACTACACTACCAGACACTCTTATCCCCACAATGATAGCTACACCACAAAAACACATACAGTCTATCCTGCTGATTACCCTACTCCTAGCCAACTGGAAGGCGACAGCAAACATATCTACTATATCAAACACTAACAGAATTCTCCACTCAGCCAGACGAATCACAATAGACAGAGGAGTAAATTAACAGACCTACACTTACCACCCCACCACACAAACAGTAAGAAGAAGACCAACAAACCCCTATAAGACCAAAACTCAACCCCACCAAAGATCACTCATCTACCCCAAAATAACTCATAGCACTCCAACAGACTACACCACTCTCATATGCGTATACTTAAACATCAGGGTCATAGGCCCTAAGACAGAACACATAAAAAAACTGGATAGGAGAAAACCTAGACTGCCTTTTCCTCACAGAAACCTGGCTAACTTCAGAATCAGACCCCAGAGAAAATAAAAGAGGAGGAGGAATTGCCATCATTGCCAGAAACACCATACACCTAAAAATACAAGACAAAATAACTACCCCATACATGGATCTACTAGCCTGTCAACTCTCAAGCACATCACTCAAAGGAACCCTAACCTACATGCTCTGCTACATAACCCCAGGAAACTGGAAGACAGCAAAACCAACATTTGAAGAGTTTATATGCCGAAACTCATTATCAACAACTTACAACTTAATCCTAGGAGACTTAAACCTCCACCTCGAAAACCAAACCTCCAAACAAGTGGAAACCTTACTATCCTACGTCGAAGCCTTAACATACAAGATATTAAGCCACACATGAAAAAGGTCACCAACTCGACATTGCAGCCTATATGTCCCAACAGCCCATGCAACCAGAGATTCACACATTAAATGGAAACTGGCACTGCACCCTCTAGTCAGATCATTATACTTAGATTTCAATATCAATTGGACTAAAAACAAAAACAAACCAATCACACAAAAAATAACCTACAACTCACATAAATATATTGACCCCCACCATATTCTGGACTAAAACAGACACCATAATCCAAGACTATAACCCCAAAGACTTCATCTCACAATGGAGCCATCTAAGCTCAACAACCCTAGATGAGCTAGCCCCAGAACAAACAAAAACCAGAATCTATAGGAAATCAGACAAATGATTCGACAACGAACTACTCCTGCTCAAAAGACAATGCAGACAACTAGAAAGAAAATGGAGAAAAAATAGTCAAGATTCCACAAAAACAGCATGGAGAAAAATAAACCAAAAATACAAACAAAAACTGAAAGAAAAAAGAAAGACATACTACATAAAACAAATAGGAGAAGAATCCCAAGACACAAAAAAGCTCTTCAAACTACTAAAAGAACTCACAAACACCAAACCCTACCTAACCAATAACGACCCCCCCTGCCCTTAGCCACTCTCTTAGCGACATTCTTCAAACACAAAATTGCAACTTTCAATGGAACACCTATGCACCTTGAAGAGATCACAACACACCTCACAGAGAAAGAATCAGTTGCAGCAGACAGAACTTGGTCCAACTTCCCACCTATACAATGGTCAGACCTAAACAAACTCTATAATAAATACAGCCATGCAGCCTGTGGCCTCAACCAATGCCCACCATAACTATTAAAAACCTCCAGTACACTATTTCATACCCTCCTTATGCAATAGATACAAACTTTACTCACAGACGGCATCTTCCCACAAGACCTTAGTGAAATCGCCATCTCTCCGATCCTAAAAGACCCCAAAGGACCGACAGATCAACCCTCCAACTATAGACCCATAGCTTCAATACTACTTTATGTCAAGCTAATGGAAGGCCTCGTAGCTAAAGTCCTAACCTTATACCTAGAAATCCACTACTTACTCCACTCTACATAATCTGGCATCAGAACGAACTACAGCACTGAGACCTTGCTAGGATCACTCATAGACACTGCTAGATAACACCTCAGCACAGGAAAAAAAAATGCTGATTATTGAACTAGATACCTCCACAGCTTTTGACCTGGTAGACTATAACATCCTCCTACAAATACTAGACTCAATAGGAATCACTGGCAAGGTACTATCATGGTTTAAAAGATTTCCACAATCCAGAACATACAGAGTTAAAACAAATAAAGAAAAATCAGAACCATGGTCTAATCTCTGCGGTGTACTCCAAGGATCACCACTATCTCCCACACTCTTCAACCTATACATTGCTTCCCTCAGCTCTTGCCTAGACAAACTAGGCCTTACATCCTACAACTATGCAGACAACATTACCATTCTACTTCCTTTTGACCAACCAGCGCCCTCCATGGCAAGCACAATACACAAAACACTTGTTACAGTAGCAACATGGATGAAAGAACACAAAATGAAACTAAACCCTAACAAAACAAACTTCATCCTCCTCAAAAATAGCAAAACACCAACTGTAACAAACCTAGTAATAAACTCAATCTCACACCCCATCCAACCCACTCTAAAACTCCTGGGAGGGCTGACAGACAGAAGATGCACCATGCAGCCACAAATCAACTAAACAATAAAAAAAATAATTCAGTCATGAGAAACCTAAGGCAAGTTTGAAAATTATTTGAAAAAAAACAGTTCAAACTTATAGTACAATCCAGAGTCCTAGGTCTAATGGACTACTGCAACATACTATATCTCCCCTGCCCAACAACCATGATGAAGCAACTACAAACAGTACAAAACACAGCCTTAAGACTTATCTACTCATTGAAGAAATATGACCACATTACAGTGGCATACCACAACTCACACTGGCTCCCAATACAAGCGAGAATACTCTTCAAATTCTACTGCCTACTATTCAAGCCATAAATGGAGACAGCCCAACAACTAAATCAATCCACCTCAACCAGACACAGGAGAACCCATGCACCATCCAACCAAAAACATGAAACGAAAAAAGCTGTATGACAACCTCCTAGCCACTCGAGCAGCCAAGCTGGACCACCAACTCTCCAATCTACTGACTTCGACCACAGACTACAAAACCTTCAAAAAAGAAACAAAAACCCTACTATTCAAAAAATACATAAAACCAAACTAACACACCTAGATCTACCTCAAACATCACCTCCAATATGCTCCATTCCTTAGCAAACTAGAAAATATCCAGACCACTCCTTATGTACTTCTAAATGTCCTGACAATTCATATGTAATTCGCCTTGAACCGCAAGGTAACGGCGGAATAGAAATCACTAATGTAATGTAATGTAATTAACAAATTTAGGAAAAAATATTGTATTAGGCAGCATGGAGTCCCCTTTAGGTGACTCCAACTTGCATTTCTTGGGCTCCATGGCTTCCATGCTCCTACACTTAGGTAAACCACCGTTCTGGAGTTCTGAAAGAGATTTTCTCCTGGCTAGACAGGCCCTTCAATGTCTCCTCAGCCTTAGAGACCTGAGGGGAGGCTAAGCCTAATGCTTCTGACCCCCTTCACACGCTGTGCAGCATGTGGCACAAGGGCATTCTTCCAGCATCCATCCAATGCAAATTTGGCATGAATTAGGGATAAAAGAGCCAGAGGACTCCATCCCTACAAGTTTTGAGGCAAAATGAAGAGATCTGAAGGTTCTGGAGAACTATGGGGGGGGGGGGGGGGAATCGGGAAATCCAAGATGGCCACCATGGCAGCATTTTGGCACCAAAAAATGGCTTAACCAAAAACAAGAAACTCAGAAAATAGGATTTTAGAGGTGGGGGCCTTAAAGGGAGGGGCAGAATCTCTTAAAACCAGCTTTTTCAGATCCCTTGATTTTTCCCACAGGCTTTTAACAGCCCTATTCACTGGGACCTGTGCTGTGGATGTGCTGCAGCCTGCCTCACCTCTAAAATTAGCTGAATCTAGGAAAAAAAAAAGTCACTGCCTCACTTTCCTCCAAATGCTGAAATCTTCGGGCTGCCAGTCGGACCAAAGTCTGACTGATCCTCAACCCCCGCTGACCTGTGCACGCAAAAAGGGGGAGGCAAAACACCACAGGCAGCCTGAAGAGACCTGCTGGATGCCTAAAAGTCTGTGCTCAAGCCCCTGCGACCCTGCAGACTAGCTAACATGGAGGGATTGGCCTGTCAGCTGCAGACCTCAAGTATGCTTTTCCTCCAGATAGAAAAAAAGCTTTCCCCTCAACCTGGGGAGCTCTTTAGCTTTGAAAGCTGCAAAAAAACAAAAACCCACAAAAAGTAAAGAAATATACTGAGCAGATCAGAAAGATTCCTTCTGGCTCGCATGTGGAAGGAAAAACTAAAAGGAGCAGCAGAGCCCTCTGGAGGAAGAGGAGAAGTTGAAAACCTGGAGTAGATTCCTTCTGCATGTCTTGCTACCATGGAGAAAATACCCTACCATTCAGAATGACACATTTATTGCACTAGAAACTGAGTTTTAGTTAGCAGGATGAAATTAAGTGGTAGTTCAGGATACAACTGGACTATAAATACGAAACAATAAAATGCAAACACTCTGTGGGGACAGAAGAATGCACATGCTATAAAAAAATGCACCATATCTGCACCTTTCTGACTTCACCAGCAACTTTCTTTAAATTAGTCCCTTATTTTCTAACTTCTGTTACTCTTATATCTATCTATATGTTCCATATTTGCTTACATTCTAAAAATTTTATATTGCATCTTGTATTGATACTGTAATGTAACATTCTATGCCATACCTTGCATTGTTATTTTAATATTTTTACTGCTGTGATTGTCTATTGCCCCTGTTTGACTTATTCTTGCTGTATACCGCCTTGAGTGAATTCCGTCGAAAAGATGATAAATAAACCCCAATAAATATATATTTTAAATATCTCATTGAGGTTACTGCCTAGAGTAATGTATAGCATCAGTGGCATAGCAAGGGTGAGAGGTGCCTGGGGCAGAGGCACCCCTCCCCAGCCCTTGTCTCCGTCTCCTTCCCTGTACCTCTAGTTGTTCACTGCCATGAGTAACAACTTCAACGTGCTCCTCGCGACCCCGTCGGCTCTCTGAAGGTACTTCCTATGCGCGGCACCCGGAAGTGACGTCAATGGAAGAGTTGACATGATCACGAGGAACATGTTGAAGTTATTGCTCGCAGCAGTGAGCAACTAGAAGTATGGGGGAAAGAAAGGGGAATGCTGGTGTCCCCATCAACATGGTGCCCAGGGTAGACTGCCCCCCTCTCTACGTCACTATACAGTCTATAACAAAGGTAAACCGCTTTAGTTGTATCACAGAAAAACAGTACTTCAAATCCAAGACTATTTACTATACCCTTATGTTGCCGCTGCACAATACCATGTCATCACATTCTCAGCATGAGCATGATTTACTAGAGAAAATAATTCAGGTCTGAACTAGCCAGGACTATAGATCTTTGCTCATTATTTACAGACACTTACTACAGTGTGTGATGCCCATTAATTAATTTTGCGTGTGACTTTCTTTGGATGCTGTAAACTGTACATTACAAAAATAAAAGTAAAAATCCCTAAAAATATATAACTAAAGCAGAGCATACTGCACAATGGAAAAAACATGCAACATCTCATGGTTTGTTGCTGTGTAACAATGCAATAAAAATACACATACCTGTGGCAGCTGGGGACTCTGTCGACCAATTAATGTCCACTGTCCATCTCTAACTCTGTAGCCACTTACTACTTGACCTGCAATAAACATGCCTTCACTTTAAACAAGAAAATTCAAGAAATTAACATATACCTGAGACCTGATTTAGGGCTCCTTTTACTATGGTGAATAAATGGATTTAAAATGGATTTAGCACACATTAACAATTAACATGTGCTAAATGGCAACAAATCAATTGGGGGCTAGGGGAGGGAGAAGGAGCAGGGAGGCAGGGAGAAGGAGCAGGGAGGCAGAGAGGAGGGCATGGGGAGTGCCACTGCCCCAGGCACCTCCTACTCTTGCTAAGCCACTGCGCACAACTTAATAAAAGGAGCCATTAATAAGGTTCTCTCCCTCTCTGTCTGTGAGAGAAAAGCTTAGTAAACCAACTCCATAGCCTATCTACATTTACCGTGTATATATTTTGCTCCATAAGACGCACCCATCTCTAGAGGAGGAAAACCAAGAAAAAAAATTCCGAACCAAATGGTGTGCCCTGAACCCTGTCCCCCTCTGGTGGTCTAGTGATAGGCCAGGACAGGGTACAGGGTACATCTAGTGGTGGGCATGTCTAATGGTAGGTAGCCCCAAGCCAGCCTGCCCCCAGCCCACCCACCCACCCCAAGTCAGCCTGCCAGCCCCAAACCAGCCAGCCAGCCCGCCCCAAGCCAGCCAGCCCGCCCGCCCCAAGCCAGCCAGCCCGCCCCAGGCCAGTCATCCCGCTCCAAGCCAGCCAGCCAAACTAGCAAGCCAGCTCCAGGCCAGCCAACCAGCCAGCCCCAGGCCAGCCAGCCTGCTCCAAGCCAGCCAGCCAGCCCCAAACCAGCCAGCCAGTCAGCTCCAAGCCAACCAGCCAGCCAGCTCCAGGCCAGCCAGCCCCAAACCAGTCAGCCAGCCCAAGGCCAGCTAGCTAGCAAGCTCCAGGCCAACCAGCCAGCCCCAGGCAAGCCCCCGTAACTTTTAAAATTCTGCCGCCATCATTTCCAGTCAGCTTTGCTCCCTCCCTGCCTCCCGCAGGCTGCTCATTTCCTGGCCAGTGCGAAACAAATCAGCAGTGCGGCCGTCAGGAGGAAGCTTTACGCTCTCCCATTCGGCCCCGCGCTGCTTTCTGACTGGCTGCCTTAAGTTCTCGTGAGTTCCGCGAGAACCTAGGCAGCCATTTGGAAAGCATCGCAGAGCCGAGCAGGAGAGCATAAAACTTCCTCCTGACGGCCATGCTGCTGATTTGTTTTGCGCTGGCCAGGAAATGAGGAACTGGATGGACACTAGGTGGAACGGCGACTGAAGACAGACAGACGGACGGACCGGGGGGATGTTAAAAAAAGGTGGTGCGGCATCAGAGGGCGGGCAGGTGGGTTTAAAAAGGAGGTTTTGTGGCAGCGGGCGGGTGGGTTTAGAAAGGTGCTGCAGAGGGCAAGATTTACAATGGTACGGGGGGGAGGGTAACAAAATTTGTACCTTCGCTTCATAAGATACACCGAGATTTCCACCCACTTTTGGGTGGAAAAAAAGTGCATCTTATGGAGCAAAAAATATGGTAACCTGTATTGTTTAAAACATTATGACATCATGCACAAAAAGAGCAGCACAATGAGAGAAGGGTATGTTATACTATGTTAAACTTGTTTTCTTTTCCGCCTTTACTAATTCAGTTCAAGGTCGGAATACAATATAAGAGGTTGGGTCAGTTACCCAGGAAGTTACAACAGACACTTTGACACAGAGATTCAATAGAGTTGTTAGTAAAGGTAAATCAGTACAATTGTTAATAAAGTTAGGTCATGGTTACAAATACATAGTTACAAGCTCAAGTAGGTTATCGTTGGCTCATCGTTATGTCCCAGGAGTTGCATGAGATAGTTTAGAAATGGGCTTTTACAATTACCATTTCAGTTACTTAAGGGCTGGGTCCCTGTCTTGGTACAGAAATGCTTTTAAAAGTCACAAAACTGAGATGAATGCACATATGTCAGCTAAGACTCAAATAAAACTCCTATCAGACTGTATACAAATTGCATTAGCTGGATAAAGCATGTGCAGTATCAGCTGTGCTAGGAATTACTTTAAAAGTTTCTGAAGGAAAAAAAAGTTTCAAACTACCAGAAGTCAGTATAGTTAAATGTAACCAAATGGTTTGATGAATCATAACTTTACACGTCATAGCATGCTAATCTCAAGACTCAAGCTAAATCATAGGATGTCTCTGTTGTTAAACAATAACATTACATTAAAAGATTAGTGTTGAAGAAATATTTGTGGAGAATGAACATTGATAAAGGCCCATCTACATTATTCCTAAGAATGCAGCTGAAACAGCAAAATTGTCCAGTACTCTCCCATACACTAAACAAGCCCAAACAAAAAATCCATACAAAATATTATAACTGTGAGTGAAGAGGCTAGAGAATTCTCTGAGGGCTAGGAACCTCAGATTTTGAATTTCTCTGTAATAGACTGTTGTTTGTAGATATACAGGAAATGTATTTCTGCTTAAATATCTTTAAGGAGATGTAAAAAAATCTCTAAGCCTGAAGAAAATTCCTTGATTAATCATTATTTTGAACTTTCTAGAACTCACTGGAAGAATGAGGCTGAAGGAGACTTAGGGCTCCTTTTACGAAGGTGCGCTAGGGTCTTAACGCACAGAATAGTACGCGCGCTAGCTGCTACCGCCTCCTTTTGAGCAGGTGGTAGATTTTCGGCTAGCGCACGCTAATCCGGTGCATGCGCTAAAACCGCTAGCGCACCTTGGTAAAAGGAGCCCTTAGATATTTTGACAGAGGGCTCCTTGGGTGTAACTAATTTTCTAGAACCCTCTGCTGATGATATTTCTTTGAGACTATCTCTACTGGCCACCACTGTTCCCTCTAAGCTGTGCGCTTGTGCGCGCGCACACAACTTGCCAAACCCGCACACACAAATTAAAATAGCGCGCACAAAAAAATAAATTTTTGCCTAAAATGATTTTCACTGCTAAAATGAAATGTTGCAGAAGACCAGCTGTTCCGATTTCCCATTTATCACATTTATTGAAGCACTATAATATAAATTTTAAGTCATTCACGTGATTCCGTTATCTTTGGCAGTTGAACTTGACACGTCACGTGCCCCATAGGGCTATAGCCTATGGCCCATAGGATATGAAACACTTCCAATTCTTTGACTTCCTTAAATTCTGCCATATTGTTTATTTCGTGGAATCGTAGTGTGCAGCATGGAACTGTATTCGTTTATTAAATTGCAACCAGATATAACTCTTAAAATGTCTAAACCGCGAATGGTGAAAAGTGTAAAACGCAAGAGAGCTGCAACAGCTTTTAGGTCTGAATGGCTTGAAGAAATTGTTGAAATGGAGACACCGGAATCTCGAAATACAATGCGTGTTCGACTGTGTGAAATATTTACCTATGACGAAGACGATGGAGTTGTGTGTTGTTATTGTCAAGATGCCAAAGCAACTGGAAAATTCTCTACTGGAAAAATATGGGATGATGTTTGGAAACTGGACTTTCTGAAACGCCATCTATCAAGTAAATCTCATACCAACAGTATTAGGAAACTCAGAAGTAAAAATCCGAATTTAAGAGGGGGACTGGTTAACGTGTTGCTTGAAAGCACAACCAAAAAAGAAAACAGGCAAATTAATAATGAACGAAAGCGTTCCAGTCCTGATTAAATTAAGGTTCTTGTCAACAGTGTTGTGCTGGACATTAAGATGAATATCTCAATGCTCTCTGTTCAAGATATCAATGAGCACATGGTGAAGTATGTTAGTATACCTGATAGCTGGAGAAGCAAAAACTATGCGTTTGAATTTCTTGGAATTATCAATGGCATCGTGCAAGATGATCGTATGGCAGACATTAAATTAGCAACGTATCATATGTTAACTGTTGATGAAAGCACAGACATTTCTGTCAACAAGTACTTAATACTCTACTTTAAGTATCGGCCAGTCAATTCAAATGAGTATAGGATATCATTTGGTGGGAATGCTACAGTTGGAAGCATGTGATGCTACATCAATAGTAACAGCAATTAGGGAATTCTATAGGAAACATGAACTTGACCTGAATAAAATGGTTATGTTCACCTCTGATGATGCTTCTGTTATGTTGGGCAAAATAGATGGTGTTGCAGCACAGCTGAGAAAAGACATTCCACATTTAGTGCAGCAACATTGTGTTGCACATCGGGAAGATTTGGGACTTTCTGATTCATGGAAAGAAGTAAAATTGATGAAAGTAGAAACTTTAATGAGAACTGTGTACACGGTGTTCTGTCGGTCTTCCACTAAACGATGCAAATTTCAATAAATAGCAGATGCATCTGAATGTGAATCAATTGCTTTCAGACCTCTGAATGAAGTACGCTGGCTATCTAGACACTTTGCACTTAAAGCAATTATTCAAAATTATCATCCCCTGTTAAAATATTTTGAAGACAAAGATAATGATCCTATTGCATAGTACTGCTATAAGAAGCTGAACAGTGAACAATTTCATATTACACTTGAAGTTTTGAATGATGTCTTATCAGAACTGGCTTCCTTAACCATGGCATTTCAAAAACGTGGTTTGACACCATTGGAAGCTTATCATCTTGCACAGGGTAAATTGAACAAACTTCGATGCAATACTCAGGCGACAAGGTTAAGTGGAGTGATAAAGTCAACAGTCTTCTTGACAACAGGATGAGGTCTGGAGAAAAAGTTTCAGTGGATACTAATTCCATATTAACCTTCATCAACATCCTATGTTTGCATCTGGGTGAAAGATTTCCTGAAAATGAAGTTGAGGAATGGTCTGCTTTTGACTGTACAGCAACATCATAATGCGACTTTGACTTAGGAAATGGACATATCAGATCTTTGTTTAAAGTATAAACAATTTCTTCCAGAGGAAAGTGTTATTATTCAACAATACAATGACTTTAAATTCCTTGTTGCAGAAAAAAAATCAAAAGTAATCTGATAAACAGCTTTCCAGATATGACGAAATTTGCATTTCAGAATGATCAATTTGCAGATTTAGCAAAATTGATGGACATTGGTGCCACATTCTTAGCATCTAGTTCAGATTGTGAGCGTGGTTTTAGTCTAATGAACAATTTGAAGACTAAACAAAGGAATCGTTTACATTTAGAGCATTGTCTGCAGTTTTTGTTTGGTTTTCCTGTTTTGGTGGTTTTTCTGCAGATTCGGTTGGATTTCTTTTTTGTCACATAAAGTGTAACTAACATAAAGTGTAACTAAAATTACATTGTGTTTTCGTTAATTCAGACTAAACTCAAAGACCTGCCCATAAATGCCCATAACTGAACTCCGGGCCCTCTGGCAATAATTTTTATAGCGCACACAAATTTAGCTTTTCTTTAAAATGCGCACAGATGAAATTTTTTGCGCACACAGACTATGAAAAATTAGAGGGAAGATTGCTGGCCACACGTTCCAAAGTTAGCTAAAAATGATGCTATTAAAATTGTTCTTTAAGTATTATTTGCAGAAAATAGTATTATGTGGGATAAAAGACAAGTTTTCTCTGATGTGTTTTGGATCACATAGACAAGTAAAAAGTCTTTTTTTGAGGTAAAAAAAACAACAGAGTTTTGGCAAAGGGTGGAATATTTTACTTAATGTTGTATATCACATGATACACTAGGGAAGGGAAGGTGCATCATTTGGGACTGACAGTGGTGGCCGAAGCAAGAGCCTCCTGTGGGCTTCCTACTTCCAACATTTTAAAGAGGTACGTCGGAGGTTCGGGGGCATTTCAGGGTGGGGTGGGGCATCTGGTGGCATGAGGGAGTGGACATCCCTCCTGCCGCATTGCTGCTGTGGGGTTGCATTGGCAGGAGTGAGTAGGCATCCCTCCTGCCATTTTTGCTGCCATAGGGGGGGTCGCAGTGCCCTAACAGCAGTGACAGGAGGCTTCTTCCCCTGTTAGGGCTCTGCGCATGTGTCAATTGTTCACTGAGCGACTGATCGGTTGCGTTTGCATGCAAATGATTTGCACCTCCATGCAAATCATTTGCATGCAAACTTGATAGTGCATTGATCGCTGCTGGAGAATCATCCAGAGAATCAGCCAACAGCAATCGAGTCACTCTCTTTAGTGCATCTGGCCCTTAGGCACTCATTTATAGAAATGTCCCTCACCCTCCCATGCTCCCTTTTTGGATCCACTCAGAAAAACTTACGTCTTTATAGAATAGCAACAATAAACTTACGTATGTAAATTCTAATTATTACCAATTAGCACCAATAATGATTGTCAGCACCCAATTATCAGTGTTAATTGGTTCATTAAATAATGAAATAGCACAAAGAATTCTGAGTGTGATATATAGAATTAGGGAGTTATTGTGTATTCATAATGACAACTGTTTGATAATAAAAGACAAAAATGCACATTAAAATTTTTGGGTGCCCCTACACATGCAGCACATGCACACATTAAGCAAGTAACTCTTACCTAAATGGTGGGTGTGAACTCGATAGGCAAAGGGATACATCGGATATTTTTTATACGGGCAGGCGACATCAGCATAAATCTCTGGAAAATGACAAGACAACAGCATTATTAGTTCACATAGGCTCCTGTCTGGTTTTGTTCAAACATAATGGCCCTTCAGCTAAACTGTATTGTAAGACAAGCATGAGCATCATACCTATGTTATTTGAATGTTCTAGCACAGGATAGGCAACCTTTACACACAGAGAACTGCAACATTATGTAATGTCACAACTAGAAATACGCAGAACTCCACAGACTTTCTGTGATAAAACAAAAAAGTAAAAAATGAGCTAAAAATAACAAAAGTAAACTTCTAGAGTGGCTACCAGGAAAATATTTGCGAAATACAATAACTGATGTTTTCTGTGTGTACTTCCCATGGTCTCGTGGACTGCATGCAATTCAATGGTGGGTCGCATTCAGTCCAGGGACTGCAGGTTGCCCACCCTTGATCTAATATGTGCCTATTAGATGTTTCATTGGTATTATACTGACGTTATATCTATGTTATATGAATGTCCTTCCAAGGTGCCTATTATGTCAAGTTTCTTTGGAGATTAAAAACATATTAGACTTGAAATAATATGGCTTTAGAGCAAGGCATTCTAAGGAGACACTGTTCATTTCACTCCTTGATTCTCTTAGAACTGGCTTTGATCAACAGGGATTTCTTATGTTTTTAGACTTTTCTGCTGTTTTTGATACGATTCATCATGAGATTTTATTAAATAGACTGTATTCTCTAGGTATCCAAGGAATGGTTTCACTCACTTCTTATACTTTGTAGTTTCAGGTAGGAAATTAAACAGATTGAACACCCATCTCAACAAGAGTACAAGGTTCTGCTTCTCAGCAGTGTTATGTTATTTGTATACAGTACTGATCTGTAGAGTACTCTCCTGCTTGGGTCTACAATATCAATTATTTGTAGATCAGGGATCTCAAAGTCCCTCCTTGAGGGCCACAATCCAGTTGGGTTTTCAGGATTTCCCCAATGAATATGCATGAGATCTATGTGCATGCACTGCTTTCAAGGCATATTCATTGGGGAAATTCTGAAAACCCGACTGGATTGCGGCCCTCAAGGAGGGACTTTGAGATCCCTGTTGTAGATGATATTCAGTTTTATTTCCTAGTGAAGGATTCTATTACCACTACCATTTCCTCTTTACTGATGTGTTTATGTATTTACAGATGATCAGATCACGGAAGACTGCTAATAGGTTGAAATTGAACATTAATAAAACTCAGATTCAGTTTTAAATCAGTTAAAAGTGATCCTATGAGAATTCCTCAATTCATTAAGATGGATGATACATACATTCAAGCAAAATTTCAATATTAGTATTTTGGAATTGTGTTGGATTCTAAACTGTTTTTTTAAACCACATGTGAAATCCATTGTACAAAAGGCATTTTTTAGGTTAACGCTGTTAAGGTAATTAAGGTATTAAGGGCAGGATTCACTAATCTGCCAGATCGGATCCGGGCAGGTCCGACTAATTCAGTAAACTTTAACATGCAAATGAGGGCAGTCAGAGGAACGCCCCCATCTGCAGGCACGGATCGTGCTATAGCGATCCCCACGCATGCGCAGAAGATCTGTAGATGGTCTGAGCATGCGCGGGACCTCCGTACCGTTGAAGTTGGGGTTTTTTTGGCGATCGAGGAACTTTTGGGAGCCCGTGGTTTTAACCCGCTTAAGCCCACGGGTTAAAACCATGGGCTTGTAGTGCGGGGAAAGGTGGGAGAGCTGGGACAGGCAGGCATGTTCGGGGCTGGAAGATAGGTGTATTCGAGCAGGCAGGCCGGCACTTTCGAGGCTGCAGGAGGCATTCGGGGCAGCAAGAGATCAGGGCTGACAGGGCAGAGAGCAGGGCTGCAAAGGGCTTCAGCGACTGGTCCTGAGTAGTCGCTTTTTGCGAGCACAGTCAGATAGGAAAAAAGTTTAGTGAATCGCGAACCTGCCTACATTTGCATGGCCTTGCCCTCATTTGCATGCGCGGATTGGAGGATGGTCGGAAGACAGGTAGGTAAATCGGTCCGGGGTCGCAAATTGATCGGTACACAATCGGTTTGCTTTGTGAATCTAGCCCTTAGGGAGGTTTTCATCAATGGGCACTAACGATTAGCACATGCTAATTGCTAAAGACACTTATAGGAATATAATGGACATTATTAACATGCAGTAATGCAATTAGCACCCATTGATGAATTCTTCCCTTATTATCAAAAACTAATTTTCATAGTCTTGCAAGTGCTAATCTTTTCAATTCTAGATTACTGTTACTCGATCTATTTAGGACTAGCACATTCCTTACAGCTGATTCAAAATGTTCTGCAAAAGTGTTGAAAGGTCTATCCAAATGCAAGGATGTTTCAAAAATTATCAGCAAATTGACAGTATTTAATAAAACAAACACCCCTGGCATTTCAAACTCCTGCACAGGAAGATACATTCTTAGAGGAAGTGCTGACACTGTCCAATAAATGACACGGTGTGCTTAATTGGTAGGGCACCATATAAAAAATGGCAGCGCCCTTAGTTGTTTGCACGGTAGAGCAGTGAGCAGTCATCACATTTTTGTGGTTGGAGAGTGTGAAACCTTGTGAAATTCATAGAAGAATGCTGCAACAGTATGGCGAGAGAAGAGTATACAAGTGATATGTTGAAAAATGAGTGAATATCAATTCAGATGAGGAACACTCCAGTTGTCCCAGCATGGCTGTCACTGATGAGAAGGTGGGTCATGCTGACACCATTATTCATGAAAACATGTGCATTTTTTTAGAAGTTCTGGCCAGGGAATTAGATGTCAGTATCGGATCCACACATACCATTTGTCTTGGAGGTTCTCAGGTATCACAAGTTGTGCGCACAGTGGAGGCCTAGGATGCTGATTGATGAGCACTAGATGATTCATGTGCAGACTTCCACAGCCTTTTTGGTGCGGTATAACGATGAAGGAGAAGGCTTCCTGGCATGTATCATTACAGGGGACGAAACCTATGAGCCTGAAAGCAAGAGGCAATCTTCACAATGGCACTACATAATCATCTCCAGTCAAGAAGTTGTTCAAGTCTCAATCCTCCACGGGAAAGGTCCTGTGCACTTTCTTCTGGGATATGAATGGACCAATTCTGGAGCACTATCTGGTAAAGGGTGAAACAGTGAATAGTGCTTGATACTGTACAATGTTTGAGGAGGAGCCAAAGCTAAAAATATGGAGTTGTCACAGAGGACTTTTGTCTAAAGGCGTTCTGCTCCTTCATGATAACGCATGCCCTCACATGGTCACTGAAACTCGACACCATTTAGAGATTGAGATTTCAGATCTTACAGCATCCTCTATACAGCCCTGATATTGCTCCTTCTGATTATTGTGTGTCTGAACCCTTGAAGGACACTTTAAGACATGGGTGTCCAACCTGCGGCCCCGTGAAGTATTTTGTGCAGCCCCGGTCAAGGGCAATGCAGTGTTTTCCTCTGCTGCTCCCAGGTGTTTATCGTCTTGCCGGCTCCCTCCTCTGTCTTGCTGCAGCGTTTGCACGGCCCCAGAAAATTTTTTTTTCGGCCAATGCGGCCCAGGGAAGCCAAAAGGTTGGACACTCCTGCTTTAAGAGAATGAAGATTTGGAAGTGATGAGGTCAAAGAAGCAGTACATTCCAGGCTGAAGGCACAACCAGAAACATTTTTTTTCCAATAGAATAAAGAAGTTGGTACAACGGTGTGAGAAATGTGTTGAAAAGGAGGGTGAATTTTCTACATAATGACATATAATTTGTATCTCTAATTGAATTATATATCTCAACATATTCAATTTGCTGTTACTTTCTGAAATGCCCTCATATACTCATGTAATGCTGGTTTTGAAAAAGCTTCATTGGTTGCCTGTCTACTGGAGAATCATATTCAATGTCTTGACTTGATTTTTAAAGCACTGAACAATGAGGCACCTCTGGCATTATAGTCTTCATTAAAAATTTACCGACCTTTTCGGTACTTAGGAATCCAATTGACCTCTTCGATTGACTCCCTTAAGCAGATAAACTTACGCCTGCTTTTTGATTATACTCGTCAACGGCTGGACCAATGGAGATTTTTTCCCCTTTCAGTGCATGGTCGTATTCATCTTTTTAATATGATTATTTTTCCCAAATGGCTGTATGTCCTGCAGTTATTGCCTATACGTTTACTGCAGAAGGATCTTCGGGCATTTTATAGACTTCTTTCTCGGTTCCTTTGGAATGGAAAAAAACGCGGATGCAGTCCCACTTTTTGATTGGGTCTTGGTCGAGGGGGGGGCATGGGTGTCCCCGATTTGCAGAAATATAATCAGGCTTGCCTGCTCCGTTATCTTGGGGATTGGATTCTGGACCAAGACGTTTAAACTTGCTTTGCTTATGAACGGGCATACTATTCTCCTTGGCATTTATTTTCCCTGTTACATGTGCCTCGGTCTTCTCTTCCTTCTTCCTTGCGCTCTAGCTTGTTGTTAGGATCTTTACGTGATATCTGGAAGATTTTGGTGTTGCATTTGGGGGGGAAGCCGGGGGTGTCTGACCAGTTGCCTTTGCAGGGGAATCTTCAGTTCTTGCCTGGTAACTCTTCGGCTTCCTTTAGTCGTTGGGCCCAAATCGGAATGACTACTTTGGAGCATGTCCTCACCGAGGCTGGGACTCTCTGCTCTTGGCCGGCATTTCAACTCCGGACGGGGATTCGGGAAACTGATTTTTTTGCATATCTACAATTGGACCATTATGTTCATTCATTGCGGGCGGAGGATTTGCAGCTGGGTCTGGGCGGCCGGCTTCGCTCATTTTTCGCTAGTTTTGCAGATGGGGGGGGGGCTTTCTGTTTCAGCGCTGCATAAAGCTCTCTGTTTGTTGGCCCCGCCTCGCTCTTGGTACTCTTTGTATGTTCGGTGGGCCCCAGACTTGGGTCTCCTCCCGGCGGATTTGGATGTGGGAGGTCTTATTCGGTGTATCCCGACTATTTATGTTTCTGCTGAACTTCGGGAGTGCCAGTTTTGGGTGCTCCATAGGGCGTACTTCACGAAGGTTCAGCTGTTCCACTCTGGCTTGGCCGATTCGGCTCAATGTGAGAAATGTAATGCTGCCCCTAAATTCTTCTAAGCAACAAAGTTCATGATCTGCAAGCCCTGATATTAGAGGCAGATCTAGATATTGTTGCTATCACAGAGACATGGTTCAGTGAATCACATGGATGGGTTGCAAACATACCGGGATATAATCTTTTTAGGAAGGACAGAGATGGTCATAAAGGTAGAGGAGTAGCTCTCTATGTAAAGATCAATATCCAAGCGACCGAAATGCAAGGGACCTGGGGAGAGGAAGAAGCGATATGGATTGCTCTGAAAAGAGAAGATGGAACTTCTATCTACGTGGGTGTAGTCTACAGACCTCTGACTCAATCGCAGCAAATTGATAAGGATCTGATTGTGGATATCCAAAAGTTTGGAAGGAAAGAGGAGGTTCTGCTGTTGGGAGATTTCAACCTGCCGGATGCGGACTGGAATGTTCCGTCTGCGGAATCGGAAAGAAGTAGGGAGATTGTGGATGCCTTTCAAGAGGCTCTGCTCAGACAAATGGTGACGGAACCCACAAGAGAAAAAGCGATATTGGATCTGGTCCTCACAAATGGAGAGAGTATCTCTAATGTTCGAGTGGGTGCTCACCTGGGTAGTAGCGATCATCAAACGGTTTGGTTTGATATAACGGCTAAAGTGGAGAGCGGCCGCACGATACTTAAAGTCCTAGATTTCAAACGTACGGACTTTAATGCAATGGGAAAGTATCTGAAGAAAGAGCTGTTAGGATGGGAGGACATAAGAGAAGTGGAAAGACAGTGGTCTAAGCTGAAAGGAGCGATAAAAATGGCTACGGACCTTTATGTGAAGAAAATCAATAAAAACAAGAGAAAAAGGAAGCCGATATGGTTCTCCAACCTAGTGACTGAGAAAATAAAGGCGAAAGAGTTGGCGTTCATGAAATATAAAAAAACCCAAGTAGAGGATAGCAGAAAGGACTACAGGGTGAAACTGAAAGAAGCCAAGAGAGAGATACGTTTGGCGAAGGCACAGGCGGAAGAACAAATGGCTAAAAATGTAAAAAAGGGAGATAAAAATTTTTTCAGATATATTAGTGAAAGGAGGAAGATAAAAAATGAAATTGCTAGGCTAAAAGATGCTGGGAACAAATATGTGGAGAGTGATGAGGAGAAAGCAAATGTGCTAAACAAATACTTCTGTTCTGTGTTCACAGAAGAAAATCCTGGAGAAGGACCGAGATTGTCTGGCAAAGTTACACGAGAAAATGGAGTAGATTCTGCGCCGTTCACGGAGGAGGGTGTTTATGAGCAACTTGAAAAAACTGAAAGTGGACAAAGCGATGGGACCAGACGGGATCCATCCCAGGATACTAAGGGAGCTCAGAGAGGTTCTGGCGAGTCCTATTAAAGACTTGTTCAACAAATCTCTGGAGACGGGAGTGATTCCTGGGGATTGGAGGAGAGCGGATGTGGTCCCTATTCATAAAAGTGGTCACAGGAATGAAGCAGGAAACTACAGGCCGGTGAGCCTCACTTCAGTTGTTGGAAAAATAATGGAAGTGTTGCTGAAAGAAAGGATAGTGTATTTCCTTGAATCTAATGGGTTACAGGATCCGAGGCAACATGGCTTTACAAAAGGTAAATCGTGCCAAACGAACCTGATTGAATTTTTTGATTGGATGACCAGAGAGCTGGATCGAGGACATATGCTAGATGTAATTTACTTGGATTTCAGCAAAGCCTTTGATACAGTTCCTCATAAGAGGCTGTTGAACAAACTTGAAGGGCTGAAGTTAGGACCCAAAGTGGTGAACTGGGTCAGAAACTGGCTGTCGGACAGACGCCAGAGAGTGGTGGTTAATGGAAGTCGCTCGAAGGAAGGAAAGGTGACTAGTGGAGTCCCTCAGGGTTCGGTGCTGGGGCCAATCCTGTTCAATATGTATGTAAGTGACATTGCTGAAGGGTTAGAAGGAAAAGTGTGCCTTTTTGCAGATGATTCCAAGATTTGTAACAGAGTAGACACCGAAGAGGGAGTGGAAAATATGAAAAAGGATCTGCAAAAGTTAGAGGAATGGTCTAATGCCTGGCAACTAAAATTCAATGCAAAGAAATGCAGAGTAATGCATTTGGGGATTAATAATAGGAAGGAACCGTATATGCTGGTAGGAGAGAAGCTGATATGCACGGACGTGGAGAGGGACCTTGGGGTGATAGTGTCCGAAGATCTAAAGGCGAAAAAACAGTGTGACAAGGCAGTGGCTGCTGCCAGAAGGATTCTGGGCTGTATAAAGAGAGGCGTAGTCAGTAGAAGGAAGAAGGTGTTGATGCCCCTGTACAGGTCATTGGTGAGGCCCCACTTGTAGTATTGTGTTCAGTTTTGGAGACCGTATCTGGCGAAAGACGTAAGAAGACTTGAGGTGGTCCAGAAGAGGGCGACGAAAATGATAGGAGGCTTGCGCCAGAAGACGTGAGGAGAGACTGGAAGCCCTGAATATGTATACCCTAGAGGAAAGGAGAGACAGGGGAGATATGATTCAGACATTCAAATACTTAAAGGGTATTAACGTAGAACAAAATCTTTTCCAGAGAAAGGAAAATGGTAAAACCAGAGGACATAATTTGAGGTTGAGGGGTGGTAGATTCAGGGGCAATGTTAGGAAATTCTACTTTACGGAGAGGGTGGTGGATGCCTGGAATGCGCTCCCGAGAGAGGTGGTGGAGAGTAAAACTGTGACTGAGTTCAAAGAAGCGTGGGATGAACACAGAAGATTTAGAATCAGAAAATAATATTAAAGATTGAACTAGGCCAATTACTGGGCAGACTTGTACGGTCTGTGTCTGTGTATGGCCGTTTGGAGGAGGATGGGCAGGGGAGGGCTTCAATGGCTGGGAGAGTGTAGATGGGCTGGAGTAAGTCTTAACAGAGATTTCGGCAGTTGGAACCCAAGCACAGTACCGGGTAAAGCTTTGGATTCTCGCCCAGAAATAGCTAAGAAGAAAAAAAAAAAAAAAATTTAAATTGAATCAGGTTGGGCAGACTGGATGGACCATTCAGGTCTTTATCTGCCGTCATCTACTATGTTACTATGTTATGTTACGCTATTTTGAGTTGTCCGGTCGTTCAGTCCTTTTGGAGGAGGGTGGTCCGTTTTTTGGAGGCTCTGTTGAGCTGTTCCATTCCTCTCACCCCGGTGGGGTTTCTTTTAGACAAATTTGAGGCTTTTCAATTATCGCCTGGTATAGGTAGTTTATTCCTGTGGAAGGCAGGCTTGGTGGCCAAAAAGGTTATCTTGACCGAGTGGGTGTCAGCTGACCCTCCTGCGTATTGGGCATGGCGTAATCGGCTGCATGCCTTGATGCTGCTAGAGAGGGGTCGGGTGCGTGTTTCCTTTTGTCAGTCCAAGATTTTTCTGCGGGTCTGGAAGCCCTATATCTATTCTCTCTCTCCTAGAATTCGGAGTTCGATTCTTAATACTCTGAGGTTTTGACCTGCTTGGAGCGGTGGGCATTGGGGCTCTGGAGTGCCCCTCCCTGGATAAGGACCTCCCCCCCTTTTTTTTTTTTAGGGGATGGGGAGGGGAGAGACCTTGCATTTCTTCTCAGGGCTCATCAGAGTACAGGGCTCTGTTTGTACAGTATCTTGGTATATATTGTCTAGGCCTTTCCAAAGGTGAAGGCTTGACGTTTTGTCTGCTATCAGCTTACATAATCTAGCTTGTCTCCCCTCCTTTTTTTTTTAGGGGGGTTGGGTTGAGGGGGGGGATGGGGAGGGAGTTGGGAATGAGGGGGAGAGTTTGGGGAGTTGCTGTCTATTCTCTGCACCGCCTGTGCCTGTATTGTGTTTTCTCTGTTCTGTCTATGCTGATTTTTAGAAACACATCTGTACTTCATTTATGCGATTGTGGATAATTTCCTAACATATGTTATTGCTCTCCCTGTTTTATTGACCTGTATATGTTTTCTGCTGCTTTGGTATGTTTCTTGGAACTTTAATAAACAGTTTGAATGTAAAAATTTACCGACAATCACTTAATTTTTGCTCTGATGAAAATGATTTTGGATGTGCCTTCGTTCCAACAGATTAAGACTGGACACCCATCGTGCTTCTACGTTTTAGATAGAAGGTGCATGTTTCTGGAACTCTTTACCTTTCGACTTCCTTGAGATGACCTCAATTCTGCAGTTTAGTAAATACTGTATATGAAAGCTGATTTGTTTAATAATGCCTTTGATTAGACCTTTTCAGTTTACAGAGCTTTTTGTTATGAAATCTTATGTATTTGTTTTTGTTTGATATTGTTTGCATTTTATTATGTATGTTTACTTCTGTAAACCACCTAGAATTGTAAGTGCAGACTATACATATTTTAAATAAATACAGTATTTGTATTATACTGACATTTTTTTACAGTGCTATTAAATGTGTATATTTCTGATATTGTTACATGTTAGCCTTATTACTAGGATTCAATTTGTTGTTTCCAGTTTTATCTCATTGATAGTATTTATGATTATATTTCGTCATGTCACTACTGTTACACTGTAAACAAAACTGAAAGTTGTACCTGATGTATACCACTTTGGGTGAAACCCTTCACAAAGGCAATTAATAAATCTCAATAAATAGATTAAAATGAGAACTCAATTCTCTATAAGCTCGCACATTGTAAGGAGGCATAAAAAACCCTGAAAGCTCACTCAGGTTTTAAAATTTTTTTCCCCTACTACATTCTAAAGAAACAGCCAGGCAGCCTTTTCAGTGCTCTGCTCACCCATAAATATATACCAGAGAACATTTTAAAAAGAAGCATTACAGCTGAGCAATTAAAAGCAGATACTGCATTATTAGAGCTTTCGATAAGGGACTGCATAATCATCGATCAGCTTCAAAGAAAAGCCCTGAGCTTATTCACGTCACAACTTCCAGCATGGATAATACACTCATCAAAGTGACTAAGCACTGCTGAACTCATTCAGATGCACCAGGACTTCAGCTAGCACCTGCAAGGCATATTGCTGGAGATTTACAGTTAATTACTAGTAACAGATCTTTCAGCTGGCCATATATTAAAGACAGTAGAAAGAGCATGTGTGAATAGTAACCCTTTTATAAGAGTTATTAGCAAGTTACATACCACTCTGTGATAGAGGGCATTTAGATTGTGTTGCTTCCAACAAGTCAATCTTCATGAAATGTACTATCTTTAGAAACATGACTTCTGACAAGCAATTCAGAGGATTTATCTTTGTTTGACAAATACAAAATTTACACTAGCACCTACTAAGATTATTTTTAAACACTATGGGTTGCAGAGGTAACATGTCTTTCTAATCTAATTTTTCTAAACCCTCTGTAACCCATACGAGCTTATCGTATGGGCATTACTTTAGTGCACACTTGTCCTAAATGTTCCAGTATTAATGCCTCTTTGGGTCACATGTTCTGGTCTTGCCCAAGTATTTCCCAGTTTTGGCACCATTTGGGAGAATACACTACCTCCTGTAGGGTCGACATTGGACGCCGGCCTCGCGAGCACTTTTTGGACACTATATCATTGCATCACCGAAACCTAAAGGACTGACCGCTTTTCTTGCACGGGCGATGCTCCTTGGTAAGAAAGCTATTTTGATCAACTGGTTGTCCCCTGAACCTCCATCTTATGCCCAATGGAGATAGTTGATGATTGTACATGCCTCCCTGGAGCGTAGACAAATTGGGGACCTGGATTCTAAGCTTGGAAGGCGCTTTTGCTCTATCTGGGAACACTTGGATGGACCTTACTCCAGGCACGGGCAGTAGACTTTTGAATTTATGATTTGCTTTTTTCTCTCTCTCCTTGTGGTTCTTGAATTGAAGATGGGTGTGTGGGTTTATGGGAATGGGGGATGGGGGGAAGGTTGGGGTAATGCTGTATTTTGTGCACAGTATTGAGAACTCTGTTGCTCATTTTTGTATTATTTGCTGGCACTTTATTGAAACCCTCTGTAAATGGGGCTAGGAAGGGCTTCCCAAACCTATCTTCAGGACCCCATAGCTAGTAGATTTTCAGGATATCCACAATAATATGTATGAGATAAATTTGGATGTACAATCTCCAGTGTATGCAATTTTATCTCATGAATATTTGTTCTCAGATATCTTGAAAACCTGACTGGCCATGGAATCAACTAGAGCAGATCTGGGAAGCCATGCTGTAAGTACAAGCCCATATCACTGGATAACATATCTGTGTACAAATCAGAAGATCTATCATTAGTTCCTGGTTGCCTCAAAGATTGTTTTCAGTAGTGGGCAATAGTGCTGCCCGATTCACGATTCGAATCAGTTCACCGATTCACTTCGGGTGAATCGATTCGAATCAATTGAAAGCAAAACAAAAAAAAAAATCAGCTTCCCAATTCGGCTGACCCTCCCCCCCTCGCCCCCTAAAGCAGGAGCGGCAGCTCTGCTCTTGCTGGCTGGCCGCTGCCGCACCTGCTTTATAAGGTGAGGGGGGAGGGTCAGTCGGGATATGCTGCTGTCGACTTCCCCCCCGGCGTACGGCTTCCCCCCCCTCTGGTCTCCCACTTCCCCCCTGGCCTGCCCGCACCGTTTACCTTTGAGGAGCAGCCTGCAGACAAGATCGCGGTGCTAGCAATCTTTGCACTGCTTCACAGCTGTTTCCTCCGTGATCCTGCTTCTGATGTCAGAGGAGGGGCGGGACCACGGCAGAGGAAACAGCTCCGAAGCAGTGCAAAGATCGCTAGCACTGAGATCTTGTCTGCAGGCTGCTCTTCAAAGCCAAACGGTGCGGGAAGGCCAGGGGGGAAGCCAGACACCAGTGGGAGGCCAGGAGAAACATGCAGGCCTTCCGGGGGGGGAGGGTGAGCAGTCATTCAGGGGGGGACAGGCATGCAGGCCTTCAGGGGTGGGATGCAGGCTTTTAAGGGGGGGAGACAGAACTTCAAGGGGGGCACAGGCCTTCAAGGGGGGACAGGCTTTCAAGGGGGACAGACAGACCTTCAGGGGTGGGATGCAGGCCTTTAAGGGGGAACAGGCCTTTAAGGGGGACAAGCCTTCAAGGGGGGAGACAGGCCTTCAAGAGGGGGGACAGGCCTTCGGGGGGACAGACCTTCAAGGGGGGACAGGCAGGCAGGTGTTCGTGGGGGACAGACCTTCAGGGGAGGGGGACCCTGGTGTAGAAGTACAAGGAGGGAGGGAGGGAAGGGGGGGTTCAAAGAGACATGAATATGCCGGGGGAAGAAATAATGGGTCTGAAAATAGAAGAGAGGGAGAGAGATGATGGACGATGGGATTTAGGGAGGGAAGGAACAGAAAGGAAGAGAAATTGGACACAAGGGATGGTGTGGAGGGGGAGATAGAGATACTGGATAGGAGGATAGTTGGGAAAAGATAGGGAGAGATGGTGGACCCTGGGATGATGGGGAAGAAGGGAGAGATGCTGGATAAAAGGGTAGTTAAGAAAAGGTAGATCTGTGGAGTGAGACGAAAAAAAGGAAAGATGCCAGACCTCCTGGGGAGGGGAGGGAAACGGAAGGGGAGAACAGAGATGGCAGATGGATGGTTAGCACGAAGAAAGAAGGAGACCCTGGCAAGCAAGTTATCAGAAGACAACCAGAGCCTGGGACCAAAAAGATTTGAATAATGACCAGACAACAAAAGGTTTTGTATTTTCTGTTTTGTGATTACAATATGTCAGATTTGAAATGTGTATCCTGCCGGAGCTGGTGTTAGACCGCAAACATGAGCTAGGAATTAACAGAGAGAGGAAAAGTGTTTTTTGTTTATTTTGTTTATACCACAGCGCCAGTGTGGTTAGGAGAAGGCAAAGGGGGTGAAGAGGCTACAAAATAAACCCACCAGGATGTCTGAAAAAAAACAACACCCAATTGGGCAGGAAAATCAAATCGAATCGAAAAACCAATTCAATAGGCTGAATTGAATCAAAATTTTTTTTTTCCTGAATCGGGCAGCACTAGTGGGCAGATCTGCATGAGGACAGTAAGATGGCCATGCTATTAGGCTGGGAGTCTTAGAATTGAACATTAGTCAAATGGGAGTATCCCTTAAGCCTAAAAATATTTATACAATACTAGAAACAGGTGAAACCATCAATATATCAAATCCAAAAAATAAAAATTTCACCAAAGTTGAATCTTCAAGACTTGGGCTCATAAACAAAACTTAAATACGTCTAAAAACCCGCCCAAGCCAGCACTTGGATGACCTAAAAGACAGGTCGTCCAAGTGCCGATAATCAAACTGAGTTTCTGGACATATTGAGGGACTTTTTAGACCTCTGAATCTTGCTGTGCACACAGAGCTAAAATGGGAGGGGTGTGGGCAAGATAGGGGCTGACCTAGACTTAGTTATCCTACAGGGATAATCGAAGGTTTTACTAGACATCCTGGATGAAATAAACATTGTGAGTTAGACGATATAAGAACAGGTATAAGTGCCAAAAAGGTATCCAAAGTGACCAGATAACCACAGCAGAGACAAAGTAAAAACCGCCACACATTCCCCCAGTGTTCACTGACTTCCTCTCACCCCCACAAAGATTGGAATAAAAACATACATACATGTCTCCAGAACATCAGCACCAGGTATAGGAAAGACTAGTACAGCTGCACAGAGGTATCTTAAATAGCCTGGGGGGTGAGCTAGTGAACCATAGAGAGGAAGACCCAGACCCATAAGTTACTTATTCCCCCATTGCCCCAGGTACATTAGATAGAGTGTGAGCCCACTGGGACAGATAGGGAAAAATGCTTGAGTACCTGAATGTAAATCACTTAACATAAGAACATAAGAATTGCTGCTGCTGGGTCAGACCAGTGGTCCATCCTGCCCAGCAGTCCACTCACATGGCGGTCCTTAGGTCAAAGACTAGTGCTCTAAATGAGTCCAGCCTCACCTGCGTACGTTCTAGTTTAGCAGAAACCTGTCCAACTTTATTTTGTAACAGACTCCAGAAGAATGCTCCAGTTGTCTACCACTCTCTGGGTGAAGAAGAACTTCCTTACGTTTGAATGGAATCTATCCCCTTTCAACTTTAGAGTGCGCCCTCTCGTTCTCCCTACCTTGGAGAGGGTGAACAATCTGTCCTTATCTGCTAAGTCTATTCCCATCAGTATTTTAAATGTTTCGATCATGTCCCCTCTCAGTCTCCTCTTTTCAAGGGAGAAGAGGCCCAGTTTCTCCAATCTCTCACTGTATAGCAACACCTCCAGCCCCTTAACCATTTTAGGCGCTCTTCTCTGGACCCTTTCGAGTAGTACCATGTCCTTCCTCATGTACGGTGACCAGTGCTGGATGCAGTACTCCAAGTGAGGGTGCAACATGGCCCGGTACAGCGGCATGATAACCTTCTCCGATCTGTTCATGATCCCCTTCTTTATCATTCCTAGCATTCTGTTTGCCCTTTTTGCCGATGTCGCGCATTGCACGGACGGCTTCATCAACTTGTCGATCAGAACTCCCAAGTGTCTTTCCTGCGAGGTCTCTCCAAGTACTGTCCCAGACATCCTGTATTCGTGCATGTCATTTTTGTTACCGACATGCATCACATTACACTTATCCACGTTGAACCTCATTTGCCATGTCGATGCCCATTTCTCGAGCTTGATCATGTCACGTTGCAGATCTTCGCAATCCCCATGTCTTCACCACTCTGAATAACTTCGTATCATCCGCAAATTTAATCACTTCACTCGTCATACCAATGTCCAGATCATTTATAAAGATGTTGAAGAGCATGGGTCCAAGCACCGAGCCCTGCGGCACCCCACTGGTGAAGCTCTTCCAGTATGAGTATTGTCCATTTACCCCCCACTCTCTGTTTCCTATGCTCCAGCCAGTTTTTTAATCTACGTGAGTTTTTCACCCTCAATTCCATGACTCTCAATTTTCTGAAGTAGTCGTTCATGTGGAACCTTGTCGAACGCCTTCTGAAAATCTAGATATACAATATCGACTGCATCGCCCTTGTTTATCTGCCTGTTTACTCCCTCGAAGAAGTGCAGCAAGTTTGTCAAACAAGATCTGCCTTTGTTGAAACCGTGCTGGCTGGTACTCATCAGACCATATCCATCAAGGTGATCAATGATGCAGTCCTTTATCAGCGCCTCTACCATCTTTCCTAGTACTGAGGTCAGACTCACCGGTCTGTAGTTTCCCGGATCTCCCCTCGAAACTTTTTTGAAGATCGGCATAACATTCGCCACCTTCCAGTCTTCTGGAATCTTTCCCGATTTGATCGACATATTGGCTATTAGTTGAAGCAGTTCAGCTACAGCCCCTTTCAGTTCCTTGATGACCCTCGGATGGATGACATCCGGTCCCGGGGATTTATCGCTCTTAAGCCTATTGATCTGCCTGCATACCTCTTTTAGACTGAACGTCAACCCTGTCAGTTTCCTGTCTTCGTTTCCAGCATATAGCCTGATGGGTTCCTGTATGCTGTGTATATCCTCTACAGTAAATACAGATGCAAAAAAATGTGTTCAGTTTGTCGGCGATTGCTTTGTTCTCCTTTAGCACTCCCTTTATTTCATGGTCATCCAAATGTCCCACCGCTTCCTTCGCGGGTCATTTCCCCTTAATATATCAAAAGAACGGCTTGAAGTTTTTCGCCTCCTTGGCTATTTTTTCTTCGTAGTCTCTTTTTGCCCCTTTTACCGTCTTATGGCACCTGCATTGATGTTTGTGCTTTTTCCAGTTTTCGTCCATTCTTGACCTTTTCTATTCCTTAAATGAAGTTTTCTTGTCTCTGATCGCTTCCTTTACCCCTACTGTGAGCCACGCCGGTTCTTTGTTCTTTTTCTTCTTGGATCCCTTGTTGATACGCAGTACATATAGATTTTGTGCCTCGGTGACTGTGTCCTTAAAAAGGGACAAAGTTTGCTCTAGCGTTTTTACAATGCTTATCCTCTTGTTAATCTTCTTTCCCAAGCATGAGTCTCATCCCTTCGTATTTCCCTTTTCGGAAGTTCAATGCCTTGACTGTCATTCTGGACCGATGTTTCACCCCTGCGTCCAGGTCAAAGCAGATCATGTTATGATCGCTGTTTTCCAGTGTCCCTTCTACTTCTACACCTTGTGCCGGTTCTCACAGTCCATTTACAATTAAGTCCAGAATTGCATTTCCTCTTGTATTTTCCTTGACAAGTTGTTCCAGGAAGCAATCGCCTACAGCATCCAGGAACTTGGTCTCCCTAGCACGGCCGGAGGTGCCTAGATTCCAGTCTATCCCCGGATAGTTGAAGTCACCCATGATAACTGTGTTGCCTCCCTTGCAGTTTCATTTAATCTCATCCATCATTTCTCCATCAATTTCTTTGGACTGCCCTGGGGGTTGGTAGTAGATGCCGATCTTCGCTTCCAGTCCATTTGTTCCTGGAATTTTACCCATAGAGACTCTAACTTATCCGTCTGTTGTGGCGTGTTCTCTCCAGTAGATTCAATTCCCTCTTTGACGTATATGGCAATGCCCCCACCTTTTTGAGCCACTCTGTTTCTGCGGTATAGTTTATATCCCGGTAGCACAGTGTCCCAAATGTTTTCCTCAGTCCACTATGTTTCCATGATGCCGATGATGTCCACATTATGTTTTTGTGCCATAGCTTCTAATTCACCCATCTTATTCCTTAGGCTCCTTGCGTTCGTGTACGTACACTTGAGTTTGCAGCCTGTTCCTTTCTTGCATTTCCTTCCCTCTTGTGTCGGTCTTGCCTGTGATCCAGTGAGTCTTCTCCTCTATCTTCCTACACGGTATCCTCCATGTATACTGTTTCCTGAACCATCAACACTCTCTCTCAGTCGACTGTCGGCTTTCCCCTTCTTCCTAGTTTAAAAACTTCTCAACTTCTCTCTTAATGTTGCTTGCAAGTAGCTTTGTTCCGTCTCTGCTGAGATGGAGTCCGTCCTTTCCTGAATAGCTTGCTCTTCCCCCAGAACGTCATCCAGTTGCGCACGAAGTGGAATCCTTCTTCCTCGCACCAGCGCCGCATCCACGTGTTAACTTGCATGCAGCTCCATCTGCCTCTTCTCGTTGGCCCTGGGTACCGGTAGGATCTCTGAGAATGCTATCCTCTGCATTCTGGTTTTCAGCTTCCTTCCTAGCATCCGGAACTGGTCCTTTAGTACTTCCCTGTTGTAGTTCCTGTTGCTCATGTTGTTCGTCCCCACTGCCGTATCTTCTTCTTCCACACTGTCGATGACCCTGTCTATGCGGCTCACTATGTCTTCTACGTTAGCTCCCGGTTGGCAGGTCACTAGCTGATCCATCCTTCATCCCGTTATGTGGCTGTCGACTTGTCTGATGATGGAGTCCCCCACGATGACTGCTGTTCTCTCTATCTTCTCTTGATTCTCCAGCTGCAGGTCCATGTCCCTGGTGTATGTCCATCACTCCAGCCGTAGGTCCGTGTCCTTCGTTCCCATCCATTTTCTCTCATCCTGGTATTGGCTTACACCGGACTCATCTTCTTGTGGGTTCCCTCCACTGTTTCCAGATCTCGCTGCTGTGACACCCATTTCTTCCTGGTGGTTGTCCGTCAGATGGTCCACACTCTCTGTAGGTGTATCTCGGCAGTTCCACTGTTGCTGGTAATTTTCCACGGCCTCCCTGTATGCCTCCTCTATGAACTTCTCCAACTCTCGGACTTCCTCCTCAATGGTGTCCTCTGTCTTGATGTTCTCTGCATCCTCTGTCTTGATGTTCTCTGCATCTCTGTCTTCCTCCTCCACTGCTTGAAGAGCTTCCAGTTCCAGTATTATGCCCTCCAGGAGTATGATTTGTTTCTTCAGGCTCTCCAGTTCTCCGCATCGAGTGTATATGTAAGACCGCCTCCCAGAGGGGAAGTAGTCATACATATGGCAGACGGTGCAGAAAACTGGGTAGCTCAACATCCTGCTTCTGTCTGCTGCTTCCATTGCTACCCACTTGCCGGTCTGCTGAGGAAGTCTTCTGTGTCTGCTGTGGCTGTCCTCTGTGTCTGCCTGGTTGTATATCCTCTGTACCTGCTGTGTCTGCCTCGTTGTGTGTCCTCTGCGCCTGCTGTGTCCTCTGAGTCTGCCTGGCTGTGTGTCCTCTGCGCCTGCTGTGTCCTCTGTGTCTGCCTGGTTGTGTGTACCTGCTATGTCTGCCTGGTTGTATGTCTGCGTCTGCTGTGGTCTCCTTATGCTCTCCTTTAGCGGTGGCTCATCCCTTCTCAAGGCCCTGTTAGCCCTTCCCATTTTAAGGTGGAGCTCCGGTGGATGATGTCAGGGGGTGGGTGGAGCTACCTCACGCCGATGCCCCTTGCTCTCTCCTGCTTTCTGTTGCTCCTTCTTCCCTTCTGTTCTCTGCTTTGCTTTTCTCTCCTCTTTTCCTGCCTCCTGCTTGCCTGCCCGAGCCTGTTTAACTGAGCTTTGTTGGCCCCTCCCCTTTTAAGGAGGAAGTCCAGTGGATAAAATCAGGGGGTGGGCGGAGCTACCTCTCGCCAATGCCCCTTGCTCTCTTCTGCCTTCTGTTGCTCCTTCTTCCCCTCTCCTGTTCTCTGCTCTGCTTTTCTCTTCTTCTCTTTTCCTACCTCCTGCTTAGACCATAAGTGGTATATAATTACTAAAAATAAATATTCCTCTAAAGAAAGCTGACCTCTTATGAGGATGATTTCTACATGTCTACTGTTCTTTAAGCCAGCTCAAGTGACATCTGAAAAGGTGTTCTAAAGAACACGTGCAAATAGGATTCAGTGAAGTGCTCTGGTCCAAATAGAATCTAAGGATCACACATTTAGATTAATGGGGGGGGGGGGTAAGTGTTATGTATATTGAATAAACCCACAAGCCAAGATTTAATTATATAAACAAATTTTCCAGTACTCAGATTTAAAAATGTTTTAGGGAAAAAAAGTTTATTAGAGATTGTACTTACCTACAATTTGCAGCATTTGTATACTGATTATATCAAAATCTCATTATATACTTAATTAGAATAAATTGAATATTTTATATTATCATTTAACCTATTGCCACTTGTTTCTTCACTAGAATTCAATTTTGTGAATTAAGAAACAGTCCCCTCTTTATTACAAATTCCTTTAGAACCAATTATAACAAACAGTTTCCTTGCAAACTAATTTTCTTTGGTTCAGCAATTTTTCTTGCTCCTTTGAGCTTCCAGTTCAGACAGAAGCTGCATTTAGTGGAACAATGGTACCAAAAGTCTTCATTCTCAACTGCTCTCTTCTAGGTCAGCCATTGTACAATTCTGCAACCTGGTATATGTGGCCACCAGACACTTTCACCTTCATCCTGTGCCTCCTCATTACAGTACTTCCTTCCAATTGAAAGACTCGCCCTCCTGTACACTTATGCCACAGAGGTATTTAAACATCTCTATCATATCTCCCCCTCTCACCTTTTTTCCCCCCCCCAAAGGATATAAATTGAAATCTGGTCTGCCTCCATATGCTTTATGACAAAGAACACTGACTATTTTAATGGCTGCCTTCTGGACAATCTTGTTTATTTCTTTTTGCAAGTGTGTTCTCCAGAACTGTACGTAGAATTTAAGTTAGTAGGAAACTGTTGTGACATGCGGGACTACAGCCTGACTAATCTTGTGTGCCTATGTGGTGCCAGAGCAAAACCATCATGGATTCTCTACTGTAAAGTAGGTTAGACTAGTGACACTGCTGCACAGCTAAGCTATCTTATGTGTGGAAAGTCAAAAATTGTTGTTTCTTTTCCTGCGTAAATATGCACAGAAACAGATTCCTGAAGTCTTCTCTGAGTCTAGCTATGAAGACTGTGAGGATGCAACAGTGTTACTGCCATCTTATGCAAGCACTGGTGCACCAGTGTTCCTCATTTGCATCCTTTCTTTCATCACTGAAGATGCTTGCCGCAATCCAATAATTATACAAATTAAAACATATATTAAACACTTACAACTAACAGGGGGACATGACAAATCGGTACATTAGGCTAAAAAGGGATGAAATACAATCCTTTTTTACTTTTTTTTCTCTTTATTTATATTTTGAACATATTATCAAGAATAAACTTCTTGTACAGAATATGATTGAGTCAACATAATATAAAACAAATGAAGTAACATCTATATGACAAAATTACTATTTACAAAATTACTATTTATTATTATTGTATTTCATGACAAAATGACAAAATAGTAATTTTGTCATGAAATACAATCCTAATTGCAGCTGCCTAGTGACACCTAAGTTCGGGATCGGCACCTACCTTTTTTTAATTGGCTAAATTGGCATGGTAATTGACCACGCCAGTTTTCAGCCAATCAAGAAAAAACATACATTTACAGCGCCAAACTCTTAGGACACCTAGTGGCACTTAAGAGGAGGCACCTTCCCATGCCTAAAGATGCCTAACAGTGCCTACGTTAAACAGTAGGCATGGTTCACTCAGGCATCATTAGGTGTCCAAGATAGGCACCTCTAAATTAGGTGAGTGAAAAGCTGGCCTAATGGAGCACTGCCTACCTTTAGGATGCCTAGCAACACTTAGGGCTCCTTTTACGAAGCCGCGTTAGCAGTTTAACGCACGTAATAGCGTGCGCTAAACTGCTGGCCGCACTAGACGCTAATGCCAGCATTGAGCTGGCGTTACTTCTAGCCGCACAGCGCAAGTTTAGCGCGCGCTAAAAAGCTGCATGCGCTAAAACCGCTAATGCGGCTTTGTAAAAGGAGCCCTAAGTCTGCTTAGGTGCCGCTAGGTGTGATTCTATAAATGGTGCCTAGCAGTTGATTGTCAACTGAGCCAAGAGGCGCCTACAATGTAGAAACTGTGAGGCATCGTTTATAGAATCTGGCCCTTAACGCCCATTGATGAAATCCTTTCTAAATGTTCGATTGGTAAAACATTCAGTTAATCATTCTAAGACCAAATAAATAATACCTAAACTATTTTAGTTTAGATAAATGCAAATCACAATCAATTAGATTAAAAACAGCAGATAAATCTAGCTTTCTAACAATTACCTTTCCTCCTTTATCTAATATTAAACACATTTAATAAACTGAGATTGCAAGTAATGTTTCTGTGCTGTGAAGGCTGCGGGAACTTAACTGTGTTGATTTCAAGTAATCATACTATAAAATACACCTAATATATAGTGGTGATAGGCCTACATGAAGATCTGATGAGGGCTGGCATGGTAGCATCTCAATTTTCTAACAGTCAAAGGAAAAACATAAGAAAGGATAAAATATAAGGAGGACATAAATGGTTTTTGGCTTTTTAAAGAAGTACTCATGGCAAAATTCAAAATGTTTGACAGGCCATTCTGATTGAGAGCCCACAAGGGACAGAGAACATTACCTGCATGTAATAAACGTAAACCTCTTTATACCACAGAAAGGCGGTATATCAAATCACATTACCATTTCTCTTGTATCCTTTATTTCCTCACCCTGCCTGTAGAGGTCCTTTGAGTAGCTTTTGTTTTATTTCAAAAAGTATGAGTATTTAAACTGTCAACTGATCAAACTAACAAAGGAATAAAAATATTCAGATCTCTCCTATGCACTGTGTATCATCTTCTTCAGGAATTTTCCACTAGTGTACCCAAATGTCCCTTTGACATATATGATTTTCGTACTGAAACAACACTGTTTCATGCATGAAGATGCTGCTTCGGTCAGCCAGCCTCCTAATTACTTAAGGCTAGTTGTCTCCAAGCAGAAATCCTGAAAAGTTTCCTACTCTCTCAGGGGACAACAGTCCCATCACCAGTTGCTCCTTAGCCAGCTGTGTGTAAAGATAGCAAGAATATACTCTCCGATTTTTCCACCTACCTCCCCCTGCCCTCCAAGTTTAAATTGCTCTAGTGCTATAAACAGAAATAAGTAGATCTCAAGTTTATGATTTCACTCACCTTTCTTCCCTGGTGGTATAACTGTGTTCAGGGACATCAAAAGATAGATGCCAGCAATCAGAGGCTGTCTGGAGGAATAGAAAAACAACCACACTAATTTCAACTCTAAGCTAAACAGCGTAATAATAAAAATATGGCCTTCTGCTGTTCTGTAAACTACATTCAACTCACTTAAAGCAAATCTCCTCAACTAATTGACTATGAATTCTCAACTACATAACAACATGTAAGAAATAGAAATGAAATAGAAACACTTAAGAGCTTCTCATCGTTTCCTTCTGAAATAAAACAATTGCATTATTAATTACCTGTAGAGAGGATGTTTCATGTCCATGGATTCGTGTTTGGAGTCGTTGAAGAGCCAAGGTAAAGGTAGGGCCACAGACAAAATTTGAGACTGATGGCTCATTTATTTAATTTTCTATACCATTCTCCCAAGGGAAGTCAGGATGGTTTACATAAATTTATTCAGGTATTCAAGCCTTTTTCCCTGTCTGTCCCAGGGGGGGCGATGTGGAGATTAAGTGTCTTGCCCAGGGTCACAAGGAGAAGTATGGTTTGAACCCACAGCCTCAGGGTGCTGAAGCTGTAGCTTTAACCACTGCACCATCCAGAGGCATTACAACAATTGTACAATATGATCGAATTAATATCACCTCTGTTCAAGTGTGAGGAAACAAGAAGGCAACCAGTTTACTAGATCCAATGTGAGAAATAATAGAGAAGCAGACCATACAAAATAAAAGAACAATCTTTATTAAACGTATTCCCAGGATACAGAAAAGTGCACAACATTGCCGTGTTTTACCCAAAATGGCTGCGTTACGGGCAAATTAACCAGCTGGTGAATGGCATGCTAATTACACCAAAGCCTAAGAATGTGCCTGGGTTCGTTGCAGCTGGTTAATTTGCCCCTAACATAGCCATTTTGGTGAAACGCAGACACTTTTCTATATCCTGAGAGCACATTTAATAAAGACTGTTTTTTTTAATGTTGTATGGTCTGTTTCTCTATTGCCTTTGCTCAAAACCACTGTCCAAGACATAATACAAAAGGGGCAAAAAATGATTTAAAAAAAGGACCATGCTCTCAGTTTTATAAACATTAAAGTCAATTAAAATGAAGGAACCAAAAATTTCTAAGAAAATCCATGTTCTATTTTCCAGTCCAATAAATTGCTTGCAATGAAACTGAATTTCTTTTCATGTCCAGAGAAAAATAATCCTTAATATCAAATATTTTGATAGATTTATGTTTCATTAGAGGTTTTTAGAATGAGTTTCAATATCTTGGTGAGAGAGGCTTGTTATTTTAGGACTTCCTCACAACAAAACATATTGCATAATATTATCAAAACAGGAGCAACACACAGACAGTCATAACAGACATCCTCTGCAGCTGCAATGAATTACATATACTATTATTTCAACAATCAAGCCTGAAAATGATTCTTGCCTTTAGCATATGGAAGAAAATATAACTTTTTTTCTAGGTGGTATGCTTCCCAAAAAAATGGAAAGGATCAAAATGATGTTTATTTAAGTAATAATGTTTGGTTGACAGCAGTTGATGCAGCACTAAAATTTCAAAGACTGAGCAAATGTCAAAATCAAAATAAGATGTTTAATTTACAAATCACTCACTGCTCGTAATAATCACACAAACTAAATATTAGTAGTACAGCTGCTATTACTACCGCAACACAAAACGACTCCCAAAGAGCTTGGACCAAAACACTGATAGCTGAAGATTGTAGAAGTGGACAAATTGAATGTGTACAACAAACAAACAACAACAAAAAATAAATCAGTTGTGAGTAACTGAAGAAATCTGAGCAGTATAGAAAAGTGTCTAAAATAACACCTAATATTCTGGTTGTGTTAACCTGTGGGACTAGTATATCACTTAGAAGAATTGGATGGGATAAACTATGAATATTGTTTTTCCCCAAAAGTATTGCTATTTGTGTCAGAGAGCTGAGAGAGAATCCGAAAAGGAAGTACCATGGGCCCGTCTTCTTCATTGCCTGCTGAGTTTAGTTTCCTCAATCCACATCCCTTTTAGTATGGCTATAACGAGAGCAGTCCTCTTGCTAAGGGACACAGATCATGGTTCCTTCTGATCTCAGCACACTTACTCTGACCCTTTTAGCTGACAGAAACATAGAAACATGATGGAAGATAAATGCCAAATGGCCCATCCAGTCTGCCCATCTCCAGTTTTTAAGAAATAGGGTTACCATATTTGTGATAAAAAGAGGGCACAACACATGGCTCCGCCCCTCTCCTAGGCAGTTGTCAGCTGCATGCGGTCAGGGCCATAGCAGGCTATAATTACACCCTATGTGACTTGCCCTCCATGGCGGACCCCCCAACCTTTCTTGCACTGCACTCATGACATATCAGACTTTCAGTTGCTGAGTTTTGCACTTTATATAATTCTTTTTTCTACATATGTTGTCTAGTCCTAGCCGTAGTCCCAAAATGTCTCCTCACCTTGAGTGCCACTGCATAATCACAGTCTCAGATACAGCAGTGATGGGCCCAATAGAGACTAAGGGCTAGATGCACTAAGGAGGATCAGTAAGACCATGTGGGTCTGCTCTGATCCGATTTTTAGCCGATTCAAAAAGAGCAGTAAAAGGTTTGCATGGAAATGATTCACATGGAGGTTCGTCATAATCCCCGTCGGATCGATCACTGTGAGAGTGACTCTCATACATGCGCAGAACCAGCAGGGGAAACCCGAACAGCTGAGAGGCAGGGGAAGCCCCCAAAACAGCCTCCTATCACTCAGCTGTTTGGAGCAGGAAAACTTTTTTTTTTTTGAGCACAGATATTGTGCGTGTGAATCTGCCCCTTAGGCAGGGGCCTTAGGCATCTGAACCAAACAGGGCCTTAGGCTCCTCCCCCTCTGTATCCCAGGATACAATGGGGGAGGAGTCTAAGGCCCTGATTGACTGAGCCAATCAGACCTGTCAGTTTTTACGGATCGTTAAAACCCTTGCTTTTTTGTGCATAGCCAAGTGATGTTAGTGCATCAATTGCTTGGCTAGTTTGCATGGGGTTTTAGCTAATTTTCATGGCCTAATTGGAAAATGAGCGATCGAGGGGAAAAACACGCAGTGAGCTGTTTTGTGCATCAGGTCAGCAAATGCGATCATTGCTAAAGCTGTCAAAACAAGTTTAGCATTGATCGCTAGCTTTAGTGCATCTGGGCCTAAGTGAGGAGAAGGGCTCCCCCATGAGAGAAAAAAGATATATACAGTGGTACCTTGGTTTGTGAGCATAATATGTTCCAGAAGCATGCTCGTAATCCAAAGTACTCGTATATCAAAGCGAGTTTCCCCATAGGAATTAATTGAAACTAGGATGATTCGTTCTAACACTTCTCCTTCTTCCCCCCCCCCCTCCTCCAACCCAGCATATGTACTCCCCTCTCTTTCCATCCCCACAGACCATCTTTCCCTTTTCTCTTCCTCCTGCCTGGTGGGACCGTTAACAGGCCCCGCTCTCAACTCAAGGCCTGCTCCTCCATACAGGCTCCCTCAGCCCCCAGCCTCTTCAAGAGTGTTACAATGCCAGCATCACCTCACAGTACCCGTTATTGCTCCAGGTTCCAGTCCCACTTCTTGGACCCATCCAGTTTCCCGCTACCGGCTCCATTCTGCTCTGATCACCTTTCACCGGGCATTGGCAGCTCTGCACAGGACGATCACGGGCCCATCTGGTTCCGGTTTCCTGCTCCTGCTATGGCTAGTCTCTCCCCTCATGGCCCCATTCTGCTCTGATCGCCTTTCACCAGGCGTTGTCAGCTCCGCACAGGAGAGGCAATAGTAGCATGGTGTCAGGGTAGAAAGAATGCGAGGTAGGATGGTGGGGGACATGGCTGAAGAAAGGACAGGGTAAAGAAAGCGAGGCCAGATGCCGGGGAGGGGGGGGGAGCTCACGTTCCAGAGCCGGAACGCAGCATTCCCTCAGCCAAGCCCCACCTCCTTTTGCTTCCACTTCCTACATAAGCTCTTCCCCGCCTCTACGAAGTAGCCGAGATGACTTTCCTGCCCGCCCTCTACCAATCAGGGCTAGAGGGAGGACCTTTGCACAACTCTCCCCACCCAGTGACATCTAGGCAGTGGTGGTGCCGGCATGGGTTGGTGCGTGTTGTTTGCCAGCTGGAGGTAAGGGTTTGGGGGGGGGACGCGCTCATTGATCAAGTCAACGTTCGTTTTGCGAGTTAAAGTTTGCTCGAGTGTTTTGCTCGTCTTGCAAAACACTTGCAAACCGCGTTACTCGCAAACCGAGGTTTGACTGTACATGAAAATTTGTAATTGCAGTGCTTTTGCATACACTGTGAATTGTTAGAGCAGAACTTAAATCTCTGGCAATGGAACGTTATGCTTACAGCCTTGACTGTCCCTGAGAATGAAATGTTATATTTATAGTTTCATTGCTCTGTGCTCTGATACGAAACAGACTGAAAGCTGCTTGCATATGAAATATATATTTTGTACATCTCCAGAAACCTTGTGCTAAAAAGGTTATTAAGCAATGTAGAAGGGAACAGGGCCTTTAGAAATGCAATGGTCTTAAATGCAGAATGGGTGATGGGTAAACAGGATCAAATATGCTCTATTATATAATGTACTAGTGATGAGTTTTATACTATGCCATCACATCTGATCACATTCAGTTCTGGTGACTATGTTTTGTTTTTTTCTTGTATGGTAATGGGTTTTTGTTGACATGAAAATAGTCTGACATGTTAATTCCTAACTGCTTGTGCAATTTTGAATTGAATTCTAATAAAAGGCACGAGGCATGCAGGGATATTTTGAGACAGACCTGAGAATTCAGTTGCATCTAAACTGACCAGGTTCTGCTTAGTAGCTTCATCGCATGCCCCCTAGTCCTAGTATTTTTAGAAAGAGTGAACAAGCAATTCACATCTAGCCTTTCCACTCCACTCAGTATTTTATATCACCCCTGAGCCATCTCTTCTCCAAGCTGAAGAGACCTTATCCTTTCCTCATAGGGAAGTCATCTCATCCCTTTCATCATTTTTATTGCTCTTCTCTATAACATTTCTAATTCTGCTATATCTTTTTGAGATACGGCAACCAGAATGTTCTTGTAGTGTTCTGTGATAGGGCCACACCTTGTAGTATTCAAGGTGTGGCCCTATCACAGAACACTACAAGAACATTCTAACATTTTCATCTTTGTTTTCCATTCCTTTCCTGATAATTGTCTGGCAACTAAAATTCTTGATGCATTTGGGGATTAGAAATGCTGGGAGGCAAAAGGCTGATATGCACAAATGGGGAGAGAGATCTTGGGGTAATTGCTTCATTGCCTTCAGATCCTCAGACACTATGTTATAAGGCGGTGGCTGTAACCAGAAGGATGCTAGGATGTATAGAAAGAGGTGTAACCAGCAGAAGTAAGGAGGTGTTGATGCCTCTCTACAGGTCATTGATGAGGCCTCACTTGCAATATTCTATTCACTTTTGGAGGCCGTATATGGTGAAGGATTTAAGAAGACTTGAAGCAGTCCAGAGAAAGGCAACGTGTGTGTGTGACGTCATCACATACTGTCTCCCTGCCCGACAAGAACAGGCAGCGGGGGCGGGCTTAAGGCGGGCTTGGGGGCATGATTAGGGTAGGGATGGGCGGAACTAGGTGGGCCTGGAGACGTGGCTAGGGGTCCGGATTTTCCGAAAGGAAAATCTGATGACCCTAATTCAGGCTGTCTGGTAATTGAGACTAGTTACCAGCTGCAGCAAAAGCAAAGCCTAATAGTTTGAAGCAGGAGTTGTGAAAAGAAACTGTTTTGTTTTCCTTCTGAGTTTGAAGTGCGCAAGCGAAAGGGAAAGGGCTGAGTTATCTGACCTTTTTAAGAAAGCAAGAAAGAAAAGTTGAATGCTCACATTTTCTTATGCCTTTCTTTATGGGAAGGTCCTAAAGTGGAACTATTGTTGTGCCTCAGTTCTACAGACGTTGAACTGGTAACTGTGCCCATGTTTGGGGCCAGTTTGCTAAAATTATGTTCTAACCAGAACTGTGTGAATTCTAAAGAGAGAATTGGGCTATTTTGGATTTTCCCCAAACCGCTGTTTTGCCATCTGACATGAACTGTGAATGAAATGTGAAACTTTATTAAACAGAATTTTGCTTTCCTAAGAAGAGTTTGACTGTTGATTTTTGGCACAGCTGCTAGTAGTACAGCCAGAGTATAGCAGTGGGCATGGGAACCACTGTGATGTTTCAGTGGCCACAACCTTGTTCATTATGGCAGTGGAATACCACATGACCAACCAAGCGTCCCTGCCGCAACTTTCAATTTTTCAAGTTGTTCATAAACACTTTCTTCCATGAATGGTGCGTTATCCACACCATTCTCATGTGTGATTTTGCAATCCAATTGCGGTCCTTCCCAGGATTTTCTTCTATAAACACAGAAGTATTTATTTAGCACGTTTGCTTTTTCCTCATCACTCTCCACACTCTGTGCATGTCTAACAATTTCATGATACTGTCTGTCTTCTAGGACCTTGAAGGCAGGCAACTGGATCTCCTGTTTGACATGAAAATAGGACACTACCTTCAGCAAGAAGGACGGGACACTTCGTAGTACAATTCCCATCTACGATATTCCGCGGAAAAGTTTCTGCAGGATAGAGCCTGCAGTTCCAATACTTGTTGTACATACGTGGTAGCCACCAAAACTGCTGCTTTCACAGTGATATCCATTATTGATGTCTTCTTCAACAGCTCATATGGAGCTCTGGCTAGATTCAGATTCCACTCCAGGAAAGGGTGCCATATTTGTGGATTCAGACATAATGCTCCCTTTAAAAATCAGGATACATCTCGATGAGAAGCCAATGTTCCTTTGTTGATTCAAGGTCTGAAGCATGAGAGACTAGTGATTTGTACTAGAGAATGGCAGGGACAAATTTTTTTCTGTCCCTGCAGGAACTCATTTTCCTGTCCCGACCCCATTCCTGCAAACTCTGTCCTCATCTGCACAAGCCTCAAACACTTTAAATCATAAGTGTTCAAGGTTTGAGTGGTTAAGGCAGAGCTTACAGGAAAGGGGCAGGGACATAAACAGCGCCACAACTCATGGGGATGGGACAGGAAAATTGAGTTCTTGTGGGGATGGGGACAAATTTGTCCCCATGTCATTCTCTAATTTGTACGTTATAGGGAGCCCCCTGCTAGGCCTTTTTCAAGTCCTTCCTGAAGAAATGCTAACACTACTGCAATTGGGGCTGTAACCGTGTCCTCATTCTTTTGCGCACATCAGCTCTGGGAACCCTTCCAGACTTTCCGTAGGTTGACAGTGTTGTTTGCTTCTTGGACTTTGGGAGAGTGGCAATAACCACTTCTGAATAGCCTTCGTGCACTAATGCTGGATGTCCTTATATATCTTCTATTTATTATTGCTAAGTTTGTACAAATATCGCTAAATTTGCACTTTATACATAAGAAGAAAAATTAAGAAAAAAATACAGAAAAAGGATCCATTGAAGATAATGGCTTATATTATCCTTATATGAATTCTATTTAAAGGAAAGTGAGCTCTCTGAGGATTCTACACACTCTAGAAAAATATTTATTTGCTTAAAAGACTTCATTAAGAATACTTATATTTTGGCATGCTCAAGAGTTGCATGCTCAAGGACCAAAGTAGTCCGTGTTTTCCAGGGCAATAGGAAGCCTGGATTGCAAGGTAGTCTGAGACCCTGGTCCCACTTAACTGGACTAGAATTGCATACCATAACCATCTCATCCAATCTGGAAACACCAGGACTACCAGTCCCTGATGGTCCATTATTCTTCGCAGAACTCTGCCTATCATGGGCCATGGAGAGAAGACATACAGCAGACCCTCCCAAGGTCATGACTGAACCAGAGCATCCAAGCCATCAATTTTGAGTTCATATCTTCGGTTGAACAAATAAGCTGTTTTCCTGTTAAACACCAATGCCTTGAGGTTGATTATCAGATATCCCCAGCAACTTACAATGGCACTTCATGCCTCCTGAGATAGATCCCATTCTCTGGGATCTAGGATCTGGCAGCTGATGAAACTTACTTGGACATTATCCATGCCTGCTACATGTGCCACCGAGATTGCCAACAGATGGTTGTACACCCAATGAAACAATATTTAGGTCTCCAAGCAAAGAGGAGAAATCGGTGCCTCACTGCTGATTGACATACACTACTGCAATTGCATTGTCTGAGAATACTCATACTGCTTTGTCCTGTAGGAAAGCTCCCTAGTACCTGCAGCACTAGGCAGATAGCTCTTAGTTCCAACCTGTTGAGTGACCACTTCCTCTGTGCGGGGGACCAATGCCCCTGCACCAGTTGTCCCTCACAATTCACTCCCCAGCCAAAGAAGCTGGTATCTGTCATGAGCCTCACCCAGAAATAAATTTGAAGTGGCATTCCACGGGTCAAAGACCGTGGCAGTAGCTACTAGTTCAGACTGTGACGCGCCAGCACTGTCTAAGGAAGTGGCATCTGCAAAGCATCCATTTGTGGGGACCAGCAAGATAAAATTGCCTCCTGTAGGGGATGCAAATGTGCCCTGGCCTAAGGGACCATATCTGTCACCGTCACCATTGAGCCCAGTGCCTACAAGTGCTGCCAGATTGTTGGTGCTGGCTTGTCCCGCAGCTCCCTGATTTGCAGGTCTCCGGAAGAAAACCTTGTTCTCCTTTGTATTGAAACATATGCCTCTCCAGGGATTGTGACAGCTCCAGGTCGCTCTTCTTGAAATGTATGACCCAATCTAGGGTTTGGAGGAGCTGAACCACGCGCCTCACTGCTCTTCTGCCCTCTGTTGAGGACTGGGCTCAAATCAGCCAATTGTCCAGATATGGATGTATTTGTATATCCTCCTTACATAGGTAATCTGCCACTATGACCATCACCTTGAAGGTTAGTGGTACCATAGCAAGTCCAAACGGCAGGGCAGAGAACTAAAAGTATTGATCCATAAAACTGAACCTTAAATATTTCCTATGGTGTGGAAAGATGGGAATATGTAGACAGGCCTTTGTCAGGTCTAGAGAGGCCAGAAATTTCCCCGGCACCACCGAGGCAATGACAGACCTATTTCCATGCAGAAGCATAGGACCCTGAGGTTGGCATTTATTGACTTCAGGTCCAGAATCCACCTCCAATCTTCTGAATCTCTTTTGGTCACAATGAAGTACTTGGAATATCTTCCCAATCCCAATTCTTTATCTGGTATGGCCTTTGATAGCTGCCAGATCTAATAGCCTCTGCACTGTGGCTTGGATCTTGACCACTTTTTTCAGTCTTCCCACTGGGGAGTCTACAAACAGCACTGAGAGGGTATGGAAGAACTTGAGTTTGTACCCGTCCTGAATAATGCCCAGCACCTAGCAGTCTGTGGTGACTTACACCCATTCATCCCAATGAGCTGTTATCCTCCCCCCTATCTTAGGGATTACAGCTGCCATCTTGGTAGCATAACTGCTTCTTAAGGACCCCTGAGACAAAGGGTCTGGAAGACTGGGGATGCTTAGCTTCAGTAAAAAAACAAAACAAAATACTCTATTCTCATCCAAAGATGTCAAAATCACTGCCTGAAAAATCTTCAAAAAAAAAAAAGTGGAGAAAAAGACCTCAGTGGACACAGCACTCCACTGAATTCAGGCTATTGCCAAGTAGTCGAGCGAGCACACACTAATCATAGGCCCAAAAAACTCCACTCAGGAGTAATAAACAAAGTGATTTTAATGAGCAAAGGGGAAATTGTATAAAGCTTCATAAGTCTTTCCAAAAATCTACATAGTGCGGGTAGAAATAAGTATGCAAAACAAGCAAAGACACTTATTCATATAACTCGGTTAGAACGCTCCAGATAGACTTCTTTCTGAGCAGAAAGTATACTCCTTCTTTATGAGCAAACAATATACTCCTTTATGAGCAGACAAAAAATGCATAAACAATGCTCAATTTAACTGTTGTTCATAGAAGGACAGTTCAGTTATCATAGGCACAGAAATCTTGCAAACACACACGCCCCCCCCCAAAAGTTCACCAAAATAATCCAAGATACTTAGTTCAGAAGTGTCTTCAATTTTCTTCACAAGACCCCAGTCACTGAAGGATTTCCAAAAGACCGTTTCCTTTGTCATAGTGTTCCTTTCAACAGTTTATCAACTCCTTCCACAGCAGCCAAAATGTCTCCTGCACAAAATTCCCAACAGGCATACCCCATTTCGCTGAATGTGTCTTCAGGGGAAAATTAGAGAGAACTTGCATATTTCATAGCAACTTCAAAATGGTGGTTTGTGAATTAGACACCACTCTTTCATTACACAGAATAATGATGTCAGTTGTATTCATTACTTCCCAGCCAATGTGGTTCAGAACGCAGGCACAGTGTTTAAAGAAACTCCTTCCATTCAATCAAATTTTCAGGCAGTGATTTTGACATCTTTGGATGAGAGTAGAGTATTTTGTTTTTTTTATCGATTATGATCCTATTCAAGCCCTTGATAAAATTGTTTTCTGGGATGGTTAGCTATCCCAAATCCCTGCCTCAGGCTGTGAAAGGTTCTCTGGTCAAAGATCCTGCTGAGCACTAATGAAAGTGCCTAGAGCCACAAAAATTACCTCAAGCAGACCCCTTAGGGGCCTTTGGTCTGCTATCTGGTAGAAACTTGGATATGTGGCCCGCGGCAATGCTCCCGAACTGCCCCTTTTCACAGCCCAGCTTGTCCTCCCTCCCACGCCGGTCCAACATTGTCGTCATGCCAGAAAGTGATTCGGCAGTGTTTTCCGTGGCTCTCCCTCCTGCCTTCTGTCTGCCATGGTCCACCCCGGGTGGAAACAGGAAGCTGAGCATCATTGGAGACAGACGTGGCAGGTAAAAAGCAGGAGGGGGAGCTATGTACACAACTGCCGAATCACTGAGGTCGGCAGACTCCTCGGCTTGGCGGCGACATCGGACCGGTGCTGGAGGGAAAGACACTGGGCTGTGAGGAGAGAGGGACTGGCACTGGAGGGAAAGGCAAGCTGGGCTGTGAGGAGAGAGGGACCGGCGCTGGAGGGAAAGGCATGCTGGTCTGTGAAGAGAGCGAGATGAAGGGAGAGAGGGTGGACTTGGGGTAGTGTGGAAAAAGAGGGAAAAAGATACTTGAAGGGAGAACTGTTGGGAAGAGAAAGGGAGAGAAGTTGGAAAATTGATAGGTAGCTGAAAATTTAAAAAGGAGAAGGACAAGAAAGAGGGCGAGATTTGAGTGGACAGAGGCAAAAAAAAAAAAAAAAAAAAAAGGAGAAAAGTTGAAAGGGAAAAATCAATATGTTAGAGACAGGGACTGGAGCAAGAGAGAAGAGGAGAAAAAAAATGGACAGCAGATACTGGAAAGAGAATTAGAAGATAGACAAAATCAGAAAGAGAAACTGGGACTAAAAGCAAAATGATCAGACAACAAAAGGTAGAAAAAAATAATTTTATTTTCTATTTTGTGATTACAATATATCAGATTTGAAATGTGTATCCTGTCAGAGCTGGAGTTAAACATCAAGTGTAAACTAGGACCTAAAAGAGAGGAAAAATCTTTTTTATTTATTTTGTAGCCGGCGTGGGGTTGGAGAGGTTGTATCCCTATACTTCTACTAAGACTAACCCCCTCCTTTGCTGGCGCGCAGCGTGGGTTTTGGCGGCGGTGGCGGCAATTGATCCAATGCTCACAGAAGTCTTGTGAGCATTGGAGCAACTGTTGGCGCTGGGGCCCACGCTGTGCGTCAGCAAAGGGGGTATCTTAATAAAAAATCCGGCCCGCGACTTAGCCTGTGTTTTAGATTTCGGCCCCTTATGTGATTTGAGTTTGACACCCCTGCATTAGATCATTCGGCCCTTTATCAAACAGTAATTGACCTCTGAAAGGCAATTTCCTCAGAGTCGCTTTAGAGGCAGAATCTCCTACCCACTGTCTAATCCACAGCATTCTACAGGCAAAGATAGTGATCCTGGAAAACTACCAAGGAGCTGATCAGCAAGCAGTCAAGCCCACTGCAGACAAACCCTGGGGTGAGCCATGCTCCCATGGGAGCTGTCCCCAAGATTCTGAACCCTTAGAGCAGGCTAGCCAAGTGGGTGACCTACAATGCAGGTGGCCCCTTGACTACAGACTTTTGACCTGAAATTCTGTGTTCTCCTGCAGCCAGAGATATCCCGAGACCGGGAGTCTCTGCAGCACCAAAAGTCTCTCGGCCGGATGATAACCCCCCCCCCAAAAAAAAAAAAAAAAAGAAGAAAGAAAGAAAGAAACACAAGCAGAACAGATAGGCTCCTACTACCTCGCATGTAGAGAGAATAACTGAAGAGTACAAGACAGCCCAGGGGGAAGAGAGGCAGAGTGGAAAAATGCAAATGAGGCTCTATACATACACTCCATAGGTAAAGGTGCATAAACCCAGTGGTTGAAGTCTGATATTCCTATTGAACTAGAAACAAACCTATAGTCTTCCCTTCTCTAGGCATCTAGTTGGCAATGGCATCTAAACACAAAATTTTAACAGTAATTTTGTATTTGGATGAAAACAATATGCTGCAATGGACGTGTTTCTGATAAAACACAAGACTGGAGAGGAACTTTTATAAAACTAAGTGCCCGTAGTGGGATAAGGAGGGTGAGGAAAAGCCTCAGTAACCAATCAAGTATGGGGCCTGGAGATAAGCATATGAACAAAAGCCTGATATGGAAATATAGAACTGGAATTCAGTGAACCCATAACGGTAGTTGGTTAAGAGACATATTTGTAGTTTCAGTGGCTGAGTCCATTTCATGTACAATAACAATTTTAAAAAATATATCTTTATTTGAACATGTGATGTGTCTTATCATAGACTGTAAGCTCTTTCAAGCAGGGACCATCTCTTGCATGTATAATATATAGTGTTCAGCGTGTCTGGTAGTGCTATAGTAATAATAAATAGAAATAGTAGTACTTACTTCTCACGGGTCAGCTGTAAAGTGACACCAGAACAATCCTCATGATGATCTAAAACAGAAAAACACACAAGAACAGAAACATCATATTTTTCAGTTTTCTTTTTACCATTAAAGGGGAGGGAAATGATCAAACTGTCACACATATTTTCAAGTAAAAGCTTTGCATTGATTTTTGAAAGCTACTATGGGAGCAATGTGCAAGATAACTTCCACCTGACAGCTCTGCAGATAGACTTGCTGAAAAAGGAGGCACAGAAATTTTTAAAATGCAATCAACATACCGTATATACTCAAATATAAACAGATTTTTGGGCCAAAAAAATGGGAGGCTCAGTTTATATTTGAGCCTCCTTTTGATGATAGTGTTTTTTTCTCCCCTCCCCACCCGATGACCAACGCTGCTATTTTCCAGCTCTCCAGATGTCTGGCATTGCTACCTTCCACCCCCCTCTGATGACCGGCACTGCTATCTCCCCTCCCCCAATGAACAGCAATGCCATCCCCCCTGACATCGCTATCACCCCACCACTGCTATCTCTCCCGCCACCGGCGCTCTGAACTGGGCTGAAGGGCCTTGAGTGTCAACGCATGCGCAAAGCCTTCTGGCTCCCGCCCTTTCAAGCAACCCTTAAGCACACTCAGACGCTAAAGGCCCTTCACCAGGATTTCGTTTGTGTACAATGGTAATTTCTGGGTTTGTATTTGAAAATGATTCTTCTCTGTTTTCTGCATGTATGACTGAGGCTAGGTGTTCTGGTGGGGATAGAAGTCCAGAAACTTTGGTTGGTGTCATAGCCCGAAGTAGGAAAATATTTGTCGTCTGTCCTTCAGCTTTTTTTGAACTCGACACAGCCCCAACTGAAAAATTAGTGATTACTTATGGCATGATCCCTGACAAACGACACTCACATACCCTAATTTCTAATCTTGGTTTATATTTGAATCAACATTTTTCTCCTTTTTTGGGGGGGAAAAGGTTACCTTGGTTTATAATTGGATTGGTTTATAGTCAAGTATATATGGTACATTCTTTTCCATCCTCTGCTTTTTGTGAGAACACCTTTTCTAAAAATGGTTAAAAGAACGCACTACGTGGAACACTGTGTTTATTGTTTTGTTTATTGAGAGCTTCTATACCGCTACTAATGACTGGGGAGTCAATTCAGAGTGGTTTACATGAGCTTCTGTAATGGTGTCACAATACATGAGCTTCTGTAAAGGTGTTACAATACAGAGTTAGCATTTTCTGAGATGGTTTTCAATATAGACACATTTAAGCCTCACTGAGGTAGAACAATTTTCAGCCAGCCATTAAAAGAGGTAGCTACTTATATACCTTAAGGTAATAATTAGGCCTGTACATTGATTAATTTTAATCTCATGATTAATCGTGAATGAAATTTTTATTTGCTTGATTAATTGCATGACCCAAATGTAAAAGACTCAAAAGAAATTTAGCATGTACATCCCTACTAAAAATTAAAAGGCTCCTTCTATAAAGCCACGGCAGCAATTCCCCCTAAGGCAAATGCACTGAAGCCCATAGAGATTGAATGGGCTTTGCTGCATTTACTGCACTAGGACTTACTACAATAGCTTTATAAAAGGGTCCCAAAGTCTGGAGATGTTATTTTTATAATCTTCTTCCCTTACCCTCTGCTCTGTGGGCACCATCCCTTCCTCTTCCCTTTCCCTTCTCTCTGTGGGCATCCTCCCCTCCCCCTCTCCATGGGCACCCTCCACCCCACTCTCCATGGGCACCCTCCCCTTCCCTTCTCTCCATAGGCACCCTTCCCCCCCTTTCCCTTCTTGCCATGGGCATCATCTCCTCCCTTCTCCCTCCATGGGCACCATCTCCTCCCAGCTCCCTTTTTTTCCATTCCCACCATCTCCTCCCTTCCAGGGCTGCATACCGGTTCTTCAGTTCAAAGGTAAATTGAGTCACAGTTTCAGTCCTGCAGGGTCTCGTAACTTGAGTCCAGCAGCATGGCCTCTTCTTCCCCATTGCTGGAAATCTTTGATACCTAATGAAGCATTTCACTGATGTATTTTATTCTCACGGATGCTGCTCGGCCTTGTCACCTTCTTTTTCAGTTCCTTCACTTCCTTCATGAGGTTGCTGAAGACAGCTTGCACATGGAACCACCCCCTCTGTTTGGGTACCATTTTCTGTCTGCACAGAGACAGAAGATGAAACCTGGGCAACAGGTTTGGCAACACATTGGTTGCAGAAGTGATTACCGTACTCCTTTTCCCAAGTCTGAATGCCAGCAAGTAGGATATTCCAAAGGCAACATATAAGGATAAATCAGAAAGTAAAGGCAAAACACATTTTATGGCTTTAATAGAATAACTCTGAGCACTTTTCCACATTGTCCCCATATGCAAGACAACACATTTGTTGAATCATTCAGCTAGCTTCTGCATTCCTGCAGAGAATAAGTTTTTCAGTTGCTCCTGAAACCAGGTGAGCACCACTTCCTTTACTTCATCATGCTTTGTCTTTTGCTCTCCGGGTCGCAGTGATGCACCCATGTCTCGTCACCGATGAGTTTCAAGTTTATTTCAAATTTACTATACCGCCCACTCGAACCTTCTGGGTGGTGTACAAAATACTTTAATATTATACCAATTAAAAAATAATTTAGGCTAAAACAGAATGCTTGGATCTTCTTCATACTTTCATTCAGGTGAAAGTTGAAGAAAATCTACCTTCTCTAGTACCTTTGAGAGATAATAGAGATTAGATACTGGGAGACAGTAAGCTAATTTAGTTGGATCAAGTGATGTTCTTTTAAGAACGAGTCTATCTATTGCAGATTTCCACAGGGAGGGAACCTGTCCTGTGAAACATTGGAATTTATATTAGACAGGATGCAGGGCATCCGTTCCAAATCAGAAGTCCTAATCCAAGAAAATAGTAAAAGATCCAGAGAGCAAAAGATCATATTTATAGTACAAAATATTTTTGACAAGGAAAATAAAGACTATGGTTGAAAAGATGCCCATGTTGAATTTCTTACAAATTGGACAGAAGTTTCAGAAAACCCATTGTTCTAAAACAATGTTGTTGGGATTTAAAAAACAGGATAAGTAGGGTAATGTATTTTATAAATTAATGATCTTGGTTGAAAAATATTGTGCTAGTTTCGGCCATCAGTCCTGAAATAGAGGAGGACATGTAAGGTTTTGAAGTAATGGGTACAAAATATGGAGTATAATTCTTTAGATGGGTTTGATGATTTTTTGATCAGGTCATGATAATATTGGGATTTTGTCTGAGAAGGTGCATGGATGCACAGGAAAAGCAGCCACTACTTCATTTAAAAGGTATACAATAATATGGCTTTACACAACATCGGAAAGCAAGCCAGAGGAGGTCAAACAAAGAATAATTTTAAAAAGTATTGTAGGTCAATAGATGGAGCAATGAGGCAGAGACAAAATTAAGAGGAAGCAAATTTTATTGAATCTGACAAAGCCAGTGTTTCGGCAAGTGCTTGTGTCAGGGGTTAGAGCAACGATGCAAAAATTTGATATTCCTATACATTGTGGAACTGGAAAAGGAGGCTTTATTATCCTTGTAACATTGCTCTGACCCCTGATACAGGCACTAGCCAAAACAGGGGCTGTGTCAGATCCAATAAAATTTGTTTCCTGTCCATTTTGGCTCCACCTCATTGTTCCATCTAAAGTCTACTATACTTTTTACTTGTCTTTATACAACATGGAGTAATTAGAGCTTCTGTGTTCAGGTTTAATCTTCAATCCACTTTGTTTTCTTTCTTATATTCATTGTTCAGACTCCACATTTCTCTACACTCCCAGTTCCCCAAGAGCATTAGTTCTTAACACGAGACTACTATTCTACTGCCCTCCTCCTGTCACAGGTATAAATGTGTATGAGTCGAGTCTCTTTCATTTGAAAGGAAGCTCTGGAATGAGAGGGCATAGGATGAAGTTAAGTGGTGATAGGCTCTGGAGTAATCTAAGGAAATATTTTTTTACAGACAAGGTGGTAGATGCGTGGAACAGTTTCCCGGTAGAGGTGGTGGAAACAAAGACTGTGCCTGATTTCAAGAAAGCCTGTGATAGGCACGTGGGATCTCTTAGAGCGAGGAAGAGATAATGGTTACTGCAGATGGGCAGACTGGATGGGCCATTTGGCCTTTATCTTCCATAATGTTTCTATGTTCTAAACTCAAGCTGATGGTTTAAACAACAGAATGAGCAAAAAGAGGAGGAAAAGGGGGGGAGGGGAGTCAGTGTTATATGGAAGGGCTGTTGAGGGAAAAGCCCCAAAATATCCAATTGTAAGTATAAAGATAAACCAGTTGACATAAGATCTGCTTGGAGAGAGGATATGAGGGTCTTTGTCACTGTGTCTCACCAACATCTTGATCTGGAATTTGTCAGCCTAGAGGCCTCTGGGAGATTATATCAATCTGACCCTGGCATACTGACATTTTGGGGGCTATGTCTCGGTCCTTCCTGATGATTTCATCTGGGTAAGTAGAATTTAAGTTTTTTTATGCACTGTGCAATAGGATTACAGAGTGAGATAGAAATCAAAAGTCCTTGGAAAACCCTTAGATTGATTGTACGTTAGACTGGATGACACACTGTTGAAAAGTTCCAGTAATATTGTGGGGTTTTATACTTGGTGAGATTTTATTTCTATTTTTGATTGATAGACAGAGTGAGATAGAAATCAAAAGTCCTTTTGGAACCCTTAAATTGTTTTAGACTGGATGACACAATTGTGAAAAGTTTCAGTAATATTTTGGGTTTTATATTTGGTGAGATTTTACTATCAAAAGTCTTTGTAGTTTACCTGTGCCAGTTTGCATTGTATGATTTGCTATGCTTGCTAGGGTGTTGCATGTAAGAATATTTGAGCTGCTCTGAAGAAAAGCAGGGTTCAAAGTGAAAACAGTCACTCAATTAAGACACGCCACATCTGTATAACTTTTACTTTGCTTACCTTGTGCTTTTAATTCTATTTCTTGTCAGTCTCTGCACACTGGACTGGAACTGGCAGCTGACACCTCTGCTCTTCTATATTTTATCCTGCTAAACTTCTGCCTGTAAATTTCAGGTAGTAACCAGTGTGGGCAAGTGTGGGCATAAGTGTATTATTTATGCCAATGACTCTTGCCTAACACGCTTTACCTCGCTTTTCTACCTATTAACTAAAGTCTCCCTCCTTCATAAGTGGGAGCATTTCAATCTCAAAGGCTACACACAGACAGGGACATTTAGAAGCCCATTCTCTCTCATGAAATATATGAGCAAGGCCCACGAACCAAGGCAGACTTCTGCAGCCTCAAATATGAACCCTTTTGATTTTCAAGAACTCACAGATATTGTACACAAATATTTTGACAAGAAAGGGGGTCCATATGAGGGTAATTTTCCAGAAAACACATGGCACGATATTCAGAAACAAATGGTTTCTCATTCTCAGGAGTTTAGAAAGAAAACAGATAAACGCAAATGCCTTTTCATTCAGGGCTTATGTAGAGGACTTATTAGCCTAAGACAAGATAATACTGACTTGAACACTCAGTGCCATCAGCTGTCCAAAGACTTAGATGAGGCACAAATTAATATATCCATGCTAAGAACCCAAATTGTTCAGGCCACAAATACCTTTTTAACTGTAAATGAACAATTAGAAGAGGCCAAGGCAGAATTAAAGTATTTAAAGTCAAAATGTGCCTCACCGGGACAGGTTAATGCTGTCTCCTCACAGATTCTGCCGTCTGCACCAGTGCAACATTCACCCTATCATTCACCCTATAATCCATGTAGTCAGTTTATTGAAAAACAAAACACTGTTTTTGTAGCAGGCCAGCGAAAAGGTAAACTAGCTACAGATGTAGAACAGGAAGAAGAACCGACAAACGAAAGTGAGGAAAATTCATTACCAGGCCAGAGCAATACCAATAGTACCCCTATAAGTGACACAGCTCCAGTAACTGTAGTGCTGCAGGGACATATGAAAGATAGTGACATTGAAAGAATAGTGGAAAAAGTGGGCCCTATGCCTTTTAACATAAATGAATGGTGCAAATGGGCTACTGACATACTGATTCACTGGGGTCTAGGGAAATACAAAAGGAACAATGCAGATTTTGATAAGCTTATGCACCTAGCCCTGGGTCCACATTATTATAAATTTGGATCTCTTGTTCATCCATACCAATTTGTAAAGATGGGCATCGAACAACTATTTCGCTGCACCTCTTTGCAAGTACTTAGAACTCTTTCACCCCTGCCAAGTGATACACCAGAGCAGTTTGCATATAGAGTGTGGGTAATCAACGCGGTACTTAACGAACATGAACATTGGCCCATTTCCTCAGATTACGGTCAGAGAGAACATAAAGAATTCCTATTAGAATTATTATCTCCCGAGATTACTAAACACCTTCTGTTGTTCTCGGAGGACCCTAAAACTACGCCTTTTGACACTTTACTGCTCAGGATTGGGTCTGTGTGGAAGACCCAGCCAGCTCAAATTATTTCAGTCTCAGAAGCTAGAAGGTGGCGTGCTGAGGGAGCACCCCAATACAAGAACACACCACACACAGGAAATAGAGGGCATGGCAGAGGTAGTTACAGAAATTCCTCCACTTACATTCCTTTCCATGAGCTCAGAGCACAGACAGAAGCATTAGAAAAAGAGAAAAGGAAATGGGAACAGGATCGTCACACAATGCAGATAGAATTGGACAGAGTAAAAAGTGATTTGACAGCCAGGAAAAACAGTGCTAGTCCATAGGGATGTCCTGACTCTCTTTGTCCGAATGCCAAGGTGACTCAGGCCTTCACAGCCCAGCCAGACTCCTTTCGCTTACCTGTGGACTCACTTTTGGAGACGCAGGATAAGGGAAAGATGTCAGACTCAGAATTCAGCTTGAGTTATGTTACACCTTTGATTTTGGACACTTCCAACAGCCCCAAGGTTAATACTACCATAGAGGGTCAGGATACATTAATTTTGATTGAAACAGGGGCTAGAATCAGTTTTACAGATAGAGCGCCTCCTACTGGAGATCAGAAAAATATGGAAATTTTTGAGATTCAGGGTCTAAATGACAAAGCTTCAAAGTGTGTGTCTATCCCACAAAAGAAACTAATGAAAAACATTGTAGAAACTACTGCCAGCACGAGTGAGAATACAGGCAAAGAAATAGTTGAGGTGACTGGTCTTGCATTAGGTACAGGAATTCTAAATGCTTCTAAACCTTTGGTTCATGAGGTTATTCCTGTGCAGTTAGCCACACAATGTTGCCTGCCAGTGCTGCAGCATGATCATAGTGTAACTCACTCAGAGGCTGCAGATCTTTCAGTTTGGGCACAAGATTGTGGGAAAAGGTACACAGAAATTTTGTTTGAGGGCAAAGATCCTGCACCACAAACACAGCAACCAGTACTTCCTCCAGCAACAGAACTGGTGCCTAAGATGGAGGAGAGGGGTCTGAGTGGACCTATCTCTTTAGCATGTGGCTCTCCAACTGGGTCATTTGCTAAATCAGAGGGCTCTGTTAGGTTCACTCTACACTCTCAGGCTCTAACTAAGATTTCAAAGCCTGTAGTGCCAGTGGCTGCCTCTTGCTCTGACATTACTGTGAAATTTAACCCTAAATGTGCATTTTTCTCTGTCCTAGACATGATTAATGATTTTCGGAATTTGCCCCTTGCCTCTGAATGCCAGGACACAACTGTGCAGACAAAAGAAGACAAATCTAGCCTGCACCTGACTTCTGCACCGCAGTGCCCACTCCTCCGAGTGCAGTGGGACCCAGGTGGCAGACATGTGGTCCAGGTCGGCCTGAATGGAACATGGACAAAGTTTGCTCTAAGTGACCTTGAGGTTGCTGCTAATTTAAAATGTTTTTTTCTTTTTCCTAGCAGCAGTTCGAATATAGCCATCCCAGACCAATTTTGGCACAAAGATATTTCTAGTGTTTTCCAAGGTTCCTCTTTATCACTGCAGAGATAAAGATGTTCCAAAGAAGATATTAGCTTTATGCCTTTTCTGAATATGAGATGGTTATGATATGCATTATTTGTACTACTCAATGTGTTTATTTGCAGAGTTAAATTCAGCCCTGAACACTTGACAGATGGAAGAATAATGCCGACGCCTCAAAATTTGTGTTTTATGTTGTCTGTGCTATGTGGTCTGTCTTTTGTCTATTTGTTTTAGTTTAGGGGGTACCCCAGGATACATAACATTGGCCATTTCTAGAGCTCTTTTCCCCAATTTTTTTTTTTAACTAGCCCAATTGCACAATGTACTTTTTTCCCTATAATTTGCATATGCTAAATGTAGCTTAGTTAGGGGTTATATTTTTAAGAAAAGGTTTTATTCTATATCTATACCATGTTTATTCTATGCTCATTAGATTCAGTACACATTTCTGACATAATTTTTTTATATATACATTCAGTACAGAATTATGGTTTCTCTGAATTGCCATAAGTTATATGCAGCACACAAAAACATATCTTTTTGGAAGGTCTGATTAAGAACCTTAAGTACCTGATTATTGTCTGTCTTTTGCCATAACTACATGTTGCCACATTCAGTACAGGCAACTAGTCTCTCTCTCTCTCTATGCATTCAGTACAGGCAACATGTTTTCTCTTCCATTTTCTATCTCTTATTTGGATCACACTGGAGTACAGCTGCTGAATGATATCGGGACTCTTTTCAAATCCCTCCCTGTATGCACAGACATCATTTCATATCAAGGGCGAACACCACCAGTTTCCAGTGACTTGACTGATCCTGTGCAAACATCAGATCCTGTGCAGACATCATTTCACTTCAAGCATGCATCTCACCAGTTTAAAGAGACTGCCGGTTCCTGCTGGACTAATTCATCTTCATGCACCCTAACTGCAAAGACTTTTCCACACATGCTGTACACAATGTTTCCTGTTCATCGGATATAGCCACCTTCCTAAGAACGCTTTGCTGTACAATTCCTCCTATTTAACCTATTCTATGGACATTCCAGACTTTATTTCTTATGCTGTACATCCACTACCTCTTGGAATGGGGAATGAGACATTCCACAAGCTGCTGAACTTTACTGAACTCCATACTTACATTGAACAACTTAAGAAAACCTCCAAAGAAGTGAATCATACTATCACTTTTGAAAATGGACAGATTGCACAAACTGTAGAAAATTTGCTACGAGACGTTCATGTCTCAGTTTGGGAACTTTTCTTTGGGTATTCGCCCACTGCAAACCACGTATTTAATGTTTTAATTCACCCTATCATTATCTTAATTATTGTACAAATTTTGTTATGTATTATTATGCTTTTTCTTTGCTGTAAAGTGAAACACATGTACATTTCTTTACAACGCTTATCATACAAGCTTCCTTCTAACTTTTAAGGCAGTTATACATGTATTTCCAGTATCTTTTCTGACACTTGCTAATTTGGTCCTAATTTGGTTTTAATTTGGCATGGCCTATTGCATTACCATTACCAGGGTCAGATATAATATTATCCCATATCCCATACTCAGATACTCTCTCTTATGACATCTTGGTACCTTTATACTTGAACCTCCTGAAAAAGCTACACCCCTTATGTACGTTCACTCGCTCAACGACGGGTAAGATATAGGCATACTGGGATCCCCGCCCAGATTATGGCCTATACGACCTAAGACAGAGGTTTGAACTCGTAATGGGAACTGTTTACAACCTATCTTCATAGCTTGGAGATTCTGCAAGACAGGGGACGTACTGTTGGAGGTAAGTGAGGGTACCACAAGCTTGCCCTCATTTCAAAGAATAAAAATAAAAATAAAAAAATTATGGGAGATGTCAGCCTAGAGGCCTCTGGGAGATTATATCAATCTGACCCTGGCATGGGAAGGCAGATAGACCCTTAGTGCAGGGAAACTGTTTTAAGTAGCCCTGATTGATATATTTTAAGTTTCAAGTAGCCCTGCTTGAATCATGGCTAGCTAAAAGGTGTTAATGTCTGATTAAGAGGGTGCTTAGGACAATGGTGCACAGATCAAGCCAGAGACTTAATCCCATCAGGTTTCTCACCCTCCTTTGTTAATTAAATTAACCATTGTCTCAAACAGTTTACAAATTCTAAACAGAAAGATACTGGGGGATACAATATTTTCTCTATTCAGAATAAGATTCCAAGGTATAAAAGCCTGCTCTCTGCAACACACAAGCTCTCTCTCTCTCTTTTCCTATGGAGCTATCTCTTGGCTCTTCTGCAAGCTTCTATGTCCCTCTCTGCCTCTGACCTCCGTAAGGCAGTGAGACTGCTTGCTCTCTGCTTAATTGTAATGCTTATAAATATTACTTTTCTGTAAGACTATTTCTATAATATATTCTTTATATAATCACCCCTGGCTGTGCTTCTTATTTGATTCTATCCCTAATGAAACTTCTGTGAAGGAACTGAACCTGGGACCGGGCGTTTGTCAGTACGCCTTTCACTTAACCCTTACCACCTAATATTGTGGGGGCCACTTTCAAACTGACATAATTCATTCCATTTCCCCATGATAGGTGAAAAGGGTCTGGTCCCAATACTGCCTCACACTCTCTGCCGTCTGTTAAGTCAGATGCATCTGGGGACACTCCTTAGAAAGAAAACACACACTCATGCAAACAGTTGTGTATCTAAAGAAGTGTCCATTTATTTAGTGTCCAGGTGCATATATTTATAGTCTTCTTGTACATGCGCAATCACAACTAGTTACAAGTCAGTTTCCGTGTATAGCCATATGTGGAAGAAAGCTAAGTTTTGTTTCTTTAGAAAGCAAAGTTTCATTTCTTATACATGACATCAGCTTCATACTGGCAGGGAGGGGGGAGGGGAGTTTCCAAAGCCAGCACAGGCAGCTGTAACACTGAACTCAGTTACAGATAACAAAGGGAAGAAAAGTTTTGGTTTCTTACAGTGCAACAGTTTCTGATCATTCATAAGCTTGGAAAGAATATACAGTATACTCCTACAAAAGGCAATGCAAAATTTAAAGTGGTAACCCTGCCACCTCAAAGGATCTGTTTCAAAACCCTCAGAGGCCATTCTCAGTTTGTGAGGGACATCATCAGAATCTCCAACACTAGTGGCTTCCCAAAGGAGAACACTGATAAAGGTCATCCTTCAGGGGAACTTTGATCTAGGAATTACTGAGTCAAAAATCAGCCAGGGAAACAAGAGGGAGAAACAAGAAGTCATATGCCGAAGAGACTGTATGGGTGAGAGTTTTTATAGGTAAGCAGCTTGTAGACGATTAATAAAGACCAAGATACAATGTCTAATGTGTTTAAGCTTGGCATAGCATACCTTCTGGCAAAATGATGTTGTGCATGAAAAAGACTAAGGAAATCCTGTGAGCAGTGCTTGTGTCATAGCCGTTTAGCCTAGAGTAAATGTGTGTAAAGTAGATGGAAGCTTCAGGGGAAACCGGGATGGGGGTGGGGGAAGGGGAAGGTGAAGGTGAGATGAGGAAGAAGGAGGGGTGTAAGTATCAAGCAGGAGATGGAGAGATGAGTGGAAGACACCTGCAAGGAGAGCGGGAAAGGAGGAAGGAAGAGGAAGAAGGGCAAAGTCACAATGAGGTGAGTTTAACGATGAATCAGAAATGTTGCAGGCAGGTAAGACGGATGGCATGATGCTGGATGTGCTTGGGAAGAGGGTGGCACAGTAATAGAAAGGAAACAAAAAGTGATTTGACCACAGTACCACTAGACAGGGGGTAATGGAAACCCCAAGGAGAGAAAGGGTGAAGTAAATGAAGTCTAGTGTGTTTCCTGCAGAGTGAGTGAAAAGAAGGAAGAGGCTATTGGGGAAGGGGGTAGGTTACAGTCACATTAAGAGTAGAAGCAAAGGAAAAAGAGCTGCATATTCCAAAGCTGTGAGTTCAGCCTGGGCAGGGTTAAAAGAGGGTGATTGTCTATTAAGAAGGACAACATGAAGGGAGATAGAGGAAGAATGTGAAGAAGTGAAGCTTCTGCAAAAGCTAAGGGAAATGTAGACTGCATGCAGATCTCATATGAAAGCAAACATACATTCAAAATATCCTGTAGAAAATTGCTCTGCGCTACTGCCTTTGGTGCTCATTCCTAACAGCCTAATGACTACTACCCCCAATGAGACAAAGAGAACTCAATAACGTCAACACAAAGTTTATTTTCAAATGTTTACTAGGTATGTGCCCAATGTGAGTTTCCTCATTAAATGGATGTCACTATCAACATTAGGAAAAGACGATAATTTATTGGAACCCCCCACCCCACTCCCCACAAATAAAAAGCATTCATTCTTTTATTGATTACATAATCATCAACACAAAAAGAGTAGGGATGGGCCAATAGCATATATCACCAAATATATCCAAATATATATCATCATGCTATGTCTCACCATACCATGTTATGTTTTCCCATGCTTTGTTGACCATTTTGCCATCCCCATCAGACAATGTCCTGCCATGCCATGTTTGCCAACACATGCATAAAAACACTTTAATATGTATGTAAACTTGTAACCCATTCTGAGCTCCCTTGGGAGGATGGGATATAAAACTAACTAACTAAATATATATATATTTATATATATATATATATATTGGAAGAGCCACCAAGAATGTATCAAGAAGCTGACATTTTAACAACATAAAACAAGAAACGGTCTGCAAGGGTCAATGATAGGTTGCAAACTGACTCTGATCAGAGTGCTTGTGAAAAATAAAAAAGGTTCTTGCAGATATTTTATATTATGGTTAGCTAAGCGGGTCTTTGACCAAGGGCCGCCGCGTGAGCGGACTGCTGGGCACAATGGACCACTGATCTGACCCAACAGCAGCAATTCTTATGTAATTATATGTTAATATACAACTTTCTGAATTTTATTTATTTATTTAAAAAATTTATCAACCACTTATTCCTAAGCGGCATTACAAAAGTTACATAAAATAAAACAGACAGGTTTTATATAAATATCTTAAATTACAAGTGCAATAGTTACATCTTAAAACCCAGATTGCATCGATCCTCACAATACCATTTATTTTAAAACTAGCAGTAAACAACATATCTCTTATTAAAATGCTTCTAGAAACAATGTAGTTTTAAATTTTTTTTTTAAACTTCTGGATATCAGATAAAGCCCTCAGTGGTCCAGTTAATTTCTAAGCCTGGTAGACAGCTATCGTAGCTTTCAACATGGCTTTAGTTCAATGCACAGTACTGAATCCCTTCTTCTAGACTTAACATCAACAGCAAAGACCTATCTTCAAACTTTCAAAAAATAAAAGAACAAGAGGGCACTCGGATAAGTTGAAAGGAGACAGATTCAAAACAAATGCCATGAAGTTCTTCTTTATCCAACGTGTGGTGGACACCTGGAATGCGCTTCCATTGGATGTAATAGGGCAGAGAACGGTACTGTGGTTTAAGAAAGGATTGGGCAATTTCCTCCTGGAAAAAGGGATAGAGGGGTATAGATAGAGGATTACTGCACAGGTCCTGGACCTGTTGGGCCATCGCGTGAGCGGACTGCTGGGCACGATAGACCTCAGGTCTGACCCAGCGGAGGCATTGCTTATTTTCTTATTTGATACAGTAGATCACTCATTACTACTTTTAAAACTAGAACTAGGAATGTGTGGGTTAGTGTTGAAATGGCTCACAGAATACCTTAGCAAGAGAACATATGCAGTGAGGAAATATCATAAGAAATTTCAAACCTGGGATGCCTTCTGTGGGGTTCCACAAGGCTCCACCCTTTTGCCATCACCGTTCAATATATGCATGAATGCCTTGGGCAGGCGGTTCTCTTCCACACACGTCTATACTTTTTCTTATGCAGATGATCTTTCTCCTCTGTATAGACAACGACTCCTTCATGGATACATTGCAACACATATGTATTCTGATTGAGGATCTAAGTACATGGTCACAGCAGAACTTCCTTAAACAAGTAGAAGACAAAGGTGCTATGGTTTGATGATCACAACTCAATACCTCATTTAGAGTTAACCCTATCCTCAGGTGAGAAGCTCATGATTAATAAAACGTCAAAAGTATTATGAGTAATTCTAGATTCCAATCTCACCATGGGTGAGCACATTATCTCACTGTTCAAAAGATTTTTTCTTCAGGTTCAGGCCATTGAGGACGATAAGATCAGTCCTGAGCCCGACTAGTTTTTGGACAGTGACTCAAGCAGTTCTACTTCCATATCTAGATTATTGCAACTCTTTATATTGCAACATCTCAAAGAAAGGACTCCAGAGGTTGCAGCTACTCCAGAACCCAGCAGCTAGACTGATTTTCCATAAGGTCCAATTTGAGAGGGCCAGTTCGCTGTTGATAGAACTACAGACTGCCAATCACATATAGAATTTAATTTAAAATTGCATGTATGATTCACAGGGCTATATATGGAGAAACCTCAACTGGGCTAACTTCAGACATTCAAGTTTCACACTCCTATAACTCAAGAATGACTCAACGCTATAAATTACCTCTTCCCTCTCCAAGTCAAGATCGAAGGAAATCACTCTTCAAATCCACCATTAAGTTTCAAGGCAACCAAAATTCGGGACTTCCTCACGAATTGCTTATGTCAGATCTCCTATCTTCAATTTAGGAAGGTGCTAAAAACATATCTGTTTTCATTATAGTCTTGCTATGATTCATAATGTCTATGTTGCTAACTTTATTAATCTTATATAAGCAGAAATGATTCCCAGTTGACATTTGTGGGGTATAAGAAACAATATGGTATGGTATATTTTGTAACAATACTCTGAGGATTTACAGGTGTGCTCAAATTCCTTTAGAAAGCTGTAACCCCTGATGCAGGCAAGCACGCTGAAACATGGCACCGTGTGAAGTCTCTTTCTTGGATAATTGCTTACAAACCCTCAGTTTTTATATAACTAATTTGTTTGGGACCTATCACCGACCCTTGCAGATCTTTTCTTGTTTAACATAAGAACATAAGAATAGCCTTACTGGGTCAGACCAATGGTCCATCAAGCCCAGTAGCCCATTCTCACAGTGACCAATCCAGGTCACTAGTACCTGGCCAAAACCCAAGGTGTAGCAATATTTCATGCTACCAATACAGGGCAAGCAGTGGCTTCCCCATGTCTTTCTCAATAACATACTATGGACTTTTCCTCCAGGAACTTATCGAAACCTTTCTTAAAACCAGCTATGCTATCCACTCTTAAAACCTTCTCTGGCAACGCGTTCCAGAGCTTAACTATTCTCTGAATGAAAAAAAATTTCCTCCTATTGGTTTTAAGAGTATTTCCCTGTAACTTCATTGAGTGTCTCCAAGACTTTGTAAATTTTGATGGAGTGAAAAATTGATCCACTTGTACCCGTTCTACTCCACTCAGGATTTTGTAGACTTCAATCATATATCCCCTCAGCTGTCTCTTTTTCAAGCTGAAGAGCTCTAACCATTTTAGTCTTTCCTCATATGAGAAGAGTTCCATTCCCTTTACTACCATCTTGGTCATTCTTCTTTGAACCTTTTCTAGCGCTACTATATCTTTCTTGAGATAAGGAGACCAGAACTGAACGCAATACACCAAATGAGGTCGCACCATGGAGCAATAAAAGGGCATTATGACATTCTTAGTCTTGTTAATCATACCTTTTTTAATAATTCCCAGAATCCTGTTTGCTTTTTTGGCCACTGCCGTACATTGGGCGGAAGGTTTCATCATATTGTCTTTTGAAGATTTCATCATATTGTCTTTTGGCTTTTTGATACATTCTTGGTGGATTTATGACATACGTTCACCCCTTTTTTAATAATTCCCAGCATCCTGTTTGCTTTTTTGGCCACTGCCGTACATTGGGCGGAAGGTTTCATCATATTGTCTTTTGAAGATTTCATCATATTGTCTTTTGGCTTTTTGATACATTCTTGGTGGATTTATGACATATGTTCACCCCTTTTTTAATAATTCCCAGCATCCTGTTTGCTTTTTTGGCCACTGCCGTACATTGGGCGGAAGGTTTCATCATATTGTCTTTGGGCTTTTTGATACATTCTTGGTGGATTTATGACATATGTTCACCCCTTTTCCTTTTGTGTTATTCCGAACTCTTAATGGGAACCCCCTTCCCCTTTTCTTTGGTATTCTTCTGATTAAGCAGTCTCCACTTCTTCAGAGAAAAGATCATTTCATACTCCAAAAGATGAAATCTCAACTTTAGATAAGCATAGATAAGTCTTCAACAGTGCAAAACAACTGTGCTTCATAAACCAGGCATAGGGCAATAAATGCATGTAGAAGGAAAGCTGCTGAATACAGAGTTCCTGCATGCACACGCTGGCCTCCTTAATAATTAAACTTTTCTTCATCTCAGACTAATAACCATTATCAAAATAGAGATACCCTATATCAGCATGGGGGTTGCAAATTAAATTATACTGATCTTTTAAAAAGGCAGTCTAAATGGAACTAGGATGCAATATTCATTTAGGAGGAGGTAAAATAAGGCACATCTTTAAAGCAATGCTTATTGCGTAGATGGACAAAGAGCTTTAGAACTAATTGATTTTCTGGCAACAGTATATCCAGAGCACTCAGTTTTCCTGAGTTAAAAAATTCTGTGTCCCACGTTCTTGCATTCTTCAACAATTCTGTGGTATATGTGCAGAAATCAGTTTCATAAGAGCAGCCATACAGGAGTAGATCAATGGTCCATCTAGCCCAGTATCCTATTTCCAACAAATGGGCAAGTCAGGTCACAAGTACCTGGAAGAAACCCAAATAGTAGCAATGTTTCATGTTACCAAACCAGGGCAAGCAGTGGCTTCCCCCATGCCACGTCTGTCTCAATAGCAAACTATGAATGTTTCCTCCAGGAACTTGTCCAAACCCTTTTTAAACCCAGATACACTAACTGCTGTTACAGCATCCTCTGGCAACAAGTTACAGAGCTTAACTATTCATTGAGCAAAAATATATTTCTTCATATTTATTTTAAAGGTATTTCCACGTAACTTCATTGAGTGTCCCCCTAGCCTTGAAAGAGTAAAAATTCAATTCACTTTTACTCATTCTATACCAATCAGAATTTTGTAGACCTTTATCATTATCTCCCCTCAGGTGTCTCTTTTCCAAGCTGAACAGCCCTAACAGTCTCCATCGAAGCTTACTCCAGGCCATCTTAACCATCTCAGCCATCGAAGCCCTTCCCAGCCCATTTCCTCATAAGAGAGAGTTCCATCCCCTTTATCATTTTGGTCTTTGAACCTTTTCTAGTTCTGCTATATCTTTCTTGAGATATGGTAATCAGAACTGAATGCAATACTCAAGGTGAGGTCGGTCACTTCTTGGACCAATATTATAACATTCTTGATCTTACTTATGTAAATACCATATTTTTCACTCCATAAGATGTACCTGACCATAAGACGCACCTTAGATTTAGAGGAGCAAAACAAGAAAAAAAACATTCTGAACCTAGGATCTGCACCCAGCCCCCCTCACTCCCTGCCAGGCTCTGCACCCAACCCCACACTCCTTGCCAGGCTCTGCACCCTGTTCCCCCAGTACCTTTTAAAATCCCTCCTATAACTTTTTAAAACATCCCCCGCCCCATTGTATCTTTAAAAACAGCCCCCCACACACCCTGCCCTACTTTTTAAAAACACTGGTATCACTGGTAGACCAGTGTGTATTGGCACGGGCAGAAGCCAGCTTTCCGCGTTGCTGCCTGGATCTATGTAACTTCCTGAATGGCTGCTGTCAGTTCTCGCGGGAATCGCTATGTTTTTAAAAAGTATGACAGGGCGGGGTGTGTGTGTGTTTTAAAAGATAGGACGGGGCGGGGGGTGTTAAAAAGGTACGGGCCTGATGCACCAACTCCGGTAGGCTAACAGAAATCCCACCCTCCACCCATGCTATCGGCTTTACCTTTTCTTACAAAGATTACACCGCAGCAAAGATATTTTCCCAAGCAGCTACTTTCAGAACAGCGCTATAGCAATCTAACGCTTACCGTATTTTTCGGTCCATTAGACACATCCTCCAAGAAAAAAAACCATTCTGACTTGTGTACTAACATATACCAGGTTCTGCATCTAGCCCCTCTCACTTCCTGCCAGGCTCTGTACTCTGTCCCCCCCCTCCCCTCCCTGTCTAACACCAGCCTTGGCAGGATACACATTTCAAATCTGACATATTGTAATAACAAAACAAAAAATAAAGTCAGTTTTTCTACCTTTTGTTGTCTGGTCATTATTCAAATCATGTTGTGGTCCCAGGCTCTGGTTGTCTTCTGATAACTCACTTGCCAGGGTCTACTTCTTTCTTCTTCCCTTCGCTCCCTCCATCCCGGCAGCTGAAGACAGGCACCTCCCCCAGCGATATGAAATAGGAGGCAGGAGAGGGCCAGAGGCCAAAAAGGGGCCCAACAGCCGAAAACAACCATCCAGGAAGAAGGCAGGCAACGAATAAGGCCAATCCAATCATGACACTCAGACACCAATCAACTGGACAACCATCTCCAGGTGCAGCCATCAGGTGCAGCGCAGCTCCGCCAATGTGAAAAGGAGCCGCAATGAAATCGGAGCTCATATGGCTGTGTCGCAACCGCCAACGTCCATTCACATTCTCTCCTCTTAGGGCCCTGTTTCAGTACTTTTAGGGGATGTGCACCGCAGTTCCCTGCTGTTCACAGATCAAAAGACGTCAGCGAAGACTGGAGGGAAACCTTTGAAGTCAGTAGAGGCAAACAGGATCGCTACACCTTCTCCTCCCGCCTCAACTATGCTGCAGAACACATCTGACTCAAGGTCCGTTCAACGAAAGAAACAGCCTCAACAGTCAGGGAAGGCTGTGAAGGACCAAGCTTCAGCCTCGCGATCCTCCCCAACCTCTGCCCTGTACCACAAGGAATCATATACCAATTTCACGGCTTCTAAGCCAGGACCTTCTACTCACTCATAGCAAAAATCTAAATGAAAAGCTTCTTCAGACTCTCAGAGGACTTACGTCCACCTAAACAGCCTTCTCTGCTGCCTCTAAACAGCCCTGCCGACACCTTAGCATGTTCCCTCTGCCGTGGTCCTGCCCCTCCTCTGACGTACGGGACTGTGGCAGAGGGAACATGCTATGGCAGCAGCAGGGCTCTGATTTCGATGCGGCTCCTTTTAACATTGGCGGAGCTGCGCTGCACCTGATGGAGGGAGGAAAGGAACGGCAGGCCCGCAGGCCTGACATGTCTGATTTAAAGATACCGGTGGGAGGGAGGAGTGGCGGTGGTTATATTCACTTCATAAGATGCACCCTTATTTCCACCCACTTTTTTTGGGGAAAAAAGTGCATCTTATGGAGCAAAAAATACGGTATATATCATATTAGATATGTAGGATGGGGAGGGAAGCAAAAACAAAAAACAAAAAAATACAAGGAGAATATACCTTCACAATGAGCACATATATTTTTATTTCCCTAAATCTCTCATATTAGTTAGTTACCAAGCATTCACAACTCGCTGCTCCTGCTTGCTTCGGGCCTTCCTCGCTGCCAGATCACCTACTTTCAGTTTCCGTGAAGGCAGGACCCAGCAGTGAGGAAGACCCGAAGCAAGCAGGAGCAGCGAGTTGTACGCTTCCCTCCCTGCCTTATCTCCAGGCCGTAGCCAGCAAGTGACTTCACCCATGTTCTGGGGCTCTAACACTGTGCTTTCCGGATTCGCTTCTCCTCCCTCCCCCCTAATGACGTACCTTCCGGTTTCGGAGAAGGGTCGGGAAGCCGGCAAGCACAGTGTTAGAGCCCCGGAGCACGGGTGAAGTCGTTTGCAGGCTACAGTGGGAGATAGAGCAGCTGCCCTGTTTGCTCCCCCCTAATGCCAGGCAATTTTTGGGGAGGCTATGGCCCCTGTCCCCCCTCCCCTGTTCCAACGCCTATGGTGCTATGTATTCAATGCACTAACTGTCTTTATTCAAAGCCTTTATAAATTGTTTCTTTGGGTCTAGCTTTAAATGTAGTGGTGGCAATATGATTCTATCTCTTGCTACCAAAGGTTCATTGATTCTTCCAACCACCATATATTCCCTCAGAGGTCAAACTTTTTTTGCCCAATGCTCATGTTATGACATCCCGATTCTGCAGAAGAGCTCTTTTAAATAGCGGTAAAAAAAAATTAGGGGGGTGAAGAAATTTTGTGCATGAAAGATGAACGGGACTTGAGTGTGAAAGTATGTGATTATCTTAAAGCGACCAAGCAGGTTGAAAAGGCGACAGTGAAAGCTAGAAGGATTCTTGGGTGCACAGGGAGAGAAATGGCCAGTAAAATAAAGAATCAATGATGCTCCTGTATTTAGAATACTGGGTACAATTCTGGAGACCACACCTTCAAAAAAATATATAAACAGGATGGAGTCGATATAGAACGGCTAATAAAATGGTCAGCGTTCTTCATCATAAAGCATATGGAAACAGACAAAGTTTTTAATATGTATACTTAGGAGGAAAGGTGGGAAAGGGGCAATCTGACAGGTATAAAAACGCCTTTATGTGGCCTAATTGTGCATGAGGCGAGACTTTCAACTGAAAGGAAACTTTGGAATGAGAGGGCATAGAATGACGATGAAAGGGGATAGAAATAACATCAGAAAATAGTATTATATGGAAAGAGTAGTGAATGCTTAGAATGGCTACCCGATGGAGGTGGTGGAGACGTAAAGAAGTGTTCTCCCCAGCGCTTTTCAGCCGGGCGCAACGCCCAGGCCACCCGGCTGTCATCTGCCAAATCCTGCTGCCACCACTGCTTAATGCGCAGCCTGAAGAGCCGCGGAAAGACCCGCCGGACTTTAAACAAAAAACCCCCTAGCAAGCGAATCGAACCCGGCTTCCCTCCGAAACCAGTAGTTACTTCGGGGGGGGGGGGGTTAGAGAAGAGAAGCCAGCACGGACCATTAGAGCCCCGGAGCATGCGGGAGATAGACCAGCCATGGAGGGAAGCTTACTTGCTCTTGCTTACTTCAGGCCTTTCTCGTTGCCGGGTCCTGCCTACTTTCTGTTTCCGCGAAGGCAGGACCCGGCAACGAGAAAGGCCCGAAGTAAGCAAAAGCAGCAAGTTGTAAGCTTCCCTGTCGCTGCCCTTTGGGAGATAGGTCAGCGACCAAGGGAAACTTGCAACTTGCCTTTGTCTGTAGCGAATCTGCCGGGTGTGTGAGATGGGGGGAGGGGGGAATGGGAGGAGAAATGCTGCTGTACCCAATTAGAGGGGGAGGGGGAAGAGAAATGCTGGTGCTTCTGCTGTACTCAATTGGGGGGTTAAGAGAAATGCTGATGATGCTGCTGCTGCTGTACCCAATATGGGGAGGGGGAAGAGTCATGCTGCTGCACCCAATTAGGGGGGAGGGGGAAGAGAAATGCTGCTTCTGCTGTACCCGATTGGGGGGGGAAGAGAAATGCTGATGATACTGCTGTACCCAATGGGGGGAGGGGGGAAGAGAAATACTGCTGCACCTAATTGGGGGGAGAGAGGGAAGGAGGGAGAAGGAAGATCAGGAAAAGAAGAAAAGAGATGCAAAGACCATGGGAGGGAGAGAGGGAAAGGAGATACCATACCATGGAGTGGAAGAGAGAGATGTCAGGGCATATGGGGGGGAAGCAGGGCCAGATTAAAGGACACAGGCCTAGGGCCCGAAATGGCCAGTAGATCGCAAAGGCAATGTGAGTCGATCGCGTTGCCTTGGCAATCTTTTCCTTCCTGCCTCCCTGAGCCAGCACAGGCATGTAGAAGCGCCGGACTCACAAGACTTCACTTCTGACGTCAATTCTGACATCAGAGAGAAAGTTCTGGGCCAGCCAATCGCTGCCTGGCTGGCCTGGAACTTCCTCTCCGCCGTCAGAATTGACAAAAGAGTTGAAATCTAGTGAGTCCAGCGCTTGTACATTCCTGGCCTGGCTCTTGGAAGCAGGGAGAAATCGGCATGGTGGCTTAAGGGGTAGGGAAAGAATCGGGGAAGTGGAGAAATTGGCGCGATGGCTTGGGGGGGCAGGAGGAGAGAGGAAGAAAGAGAGACAGAAAGAAAAGGGGAGGGGCAGAAAGAAAAAATATTGGATTTATAGTCAGAAGAAGGAAGTGCAAACAGAGACTCATGAAATCACCAGACAAAAAGGTAGGAAAAATGATTTTATTTTCAGTTTAGTGATCAAAATGTGTCTGTTTAGAGAATTTATATCTGCTGTCTATATTTTGCACTATGGCCCCCTTTTACTAAACCGCAATAGCAGTTTTTAGCGCAGGGAGCCTATGAGCATCGAGAGCAGCACAGGGCATTCAGTGCATCTCCCTGCTCTAAAAACCGCTATTGCGGTTTAGTAAAAAGGGAGGGGGTATATTTGTCTATTTTTGTATAGTTGTTCCTGAGGTAGAATTGTCTGCCTTGACCTCTTTGAAAACCTGCGGAATATAAATGATAATTAACATTTTCTCTGCGTACAGTGTGCTTTGTGTTTTTTTTTTAATTTTATTGTTGGTAGATCATTTTGACTTGGTCATTTTAAAAGTAGCTCGCAAGCCCAAAAAGTGTGGGCACTCCTGCTGTAGAGCCATTTCTTGGATGAGCTATATTTATCTTTTTTTTTAGTTGTTTAAATTCATGCAGAAATAAATGGCTAGATTGAACCTAATGACTTAATTAACGCCTGTCCTTTTTTTTAACCTCTATACCATTTGAAAAAGGGCAAATACTTCTTAAATTTAGTAAAAATATTCTGGCACAAATGTCAAACCTTAAAAAAGGAAGTCATATTGAGCATTGGAAAATAATAATAATAATTAACTAATAAAAATAGTACACATTTAGGGCTCCTTTTACTAAGTTACAATAGTGGTTTTAGCATGCGCTTAGCGCGCATAGGAACTGCCACGCGCGCTAGATGCTAACGCCAGCATTGAGCTGGTGTTAGTTTTCCCACGTAGCGCAGGGGTTTGCGCGCACTAAAAATGCTAGCGCACCTTAGTAAAAGAGGGGGTTAATTTTCCCCACCACCAAATTTCCTCATCCCGCCCCACCCGGCTACTTTTTCATGCCACCCGGCTGAAAAAATTTCTGGGGAGAACACTGGTAAAGTGTTATCTGAATTCAAGAAAGCTTGGGATAAGTATGTTGAATCTCAGAGGAAGAAGAAAGGATAGTAGAAGGAATGGTTAGGCAGACTAGATAGCCATATGGTCTTTATCTGCCTTCAATTTTCTCTGTTTCTGTGCTATCCCTGCTATAGAGTCTGTCACCCTCCAGGTATTTGCAGCCCAGCAGATGCAGGAAGAAAAATCTTGGTACAAAAATCCTGGGTGCCTGAGATTTGTCAAGCCCTGGTGTAGAGCACAAACATCAAAATATTTATGTCTTTCGTAATCATGCCAAAAGATATGGCAGAACTTACCACTGAATGCACGATTATCTCCATAATGTACCTGGAGCACAAAATATTTACTGCCGACACCTCCGACTCTGAAGCCAACACCTTAGCAAAACACAAAACAGAAATTGCAATTTAAAAAAGCTATTTATCTGTATCTAGCTACACAGAATAAAGATGGCTTTTACACATTTATATATCACTATGGTAACTAATGGGACATATGCTCACTACAGAAAGATATATTCTTATCTGCCATAATGATGAAGCCATTCACACAACAATTTGACTATAAATATGCACATCAATCCTAGCAACCAATTGTATGTATCCATCACTGTGCCACATAATAAACTAGCATTGAACAATGATAAATTCTTCATGTACATAATTCTGACACAAATCAAACTCAATAAATGATCATCAATTCTATTAGTAAACAGAAAAAATATTCTTTTTTGGCATGATGGATCTGGGTCTGACCCAGTATGGTACTTTGTTTTTTTGGTTTTTATGAGTCACACAAAATAATTTTAATCATTCTTGCAGTACTCTCTTTATATTTATTAAGGGCTCCTTTTACAAAGCCATGGTAGAGGTTTCTACCGTAAGCCAGCGAGGTAAACAGAATATTTACCTTGCTGGCCCGCAGTAGAAATCTCTACTGCAACTTTGTAAAAGCCAGTGTAAACTTAATTGAGAGTAGAAATTAATTTTCCATTCTTATTTCTACACACAAAACACCATAAATGAACCACAGTGGATCAAACTACTGAATTTTCTTCCAAATCCTCACACATCTTGCTTTGACTTTTCTTTACAAATCAGACAGGGAACAACCAATTTTCTGCTTAAAGGATATGTTTAATTTATTGTTCTCTATTTTTAAAAATTCTTATAGTGGTTGTATTTTCCGTTACTCTATGTTACATCCCTCATCTAATATAATAAAACGCTAGGCCGCGCATGCGCACTTCCTATGTGTGTGCCGGTTTTCCGTGAGCTGTAGCGACACATAGCAAGTGCGCATGCGCGGCTTAAAGTGCTCCATTACAGTAATTTTGCCGTTGCCGCCTCTCCGCTCTCTCTCTTCCTCCCCCCCCGAGACGGATGTCAGCTGCGGCGGCACAAGAATGCAGGGTGCAAGAGGCGCTGGGTCTCCCTTACACTAACTTTGTTGTCGCTGCCTCTCCGCTCTCTCTCTTCCTCCCCCCCCCCGAGGCGGATGGCCAGTGGCTTACGCGCATGCGCTGGCTTGGCGCACCAGAGGGCAAGATGAAGGGGGTGCGGAGCAGCGCTGGTGGTGGCAGTGTCCGGTAGGGAACATGTCCACGAGTCCCCCCTCCCGCATCAACTGCTGAGGTTTGCGGCCAGCTGTAGCGAACCTCGCAGGCCGCTCTCCACATGGAGCACGTTCCCTCTGACGCGATTGCGTCAGAGGGAACATGCTACCATATGGACAGCGGCCTGCGAGGTTCACTACAGCCGTTTGTGAACCTAAGCAGGCCGCTTTGAACAGGAGCGGCAGCGGTGGAAGCAACCATGGGTGGATGGAGGGAGGGGAAGAACAGGAGGGGAAGCGAGAAAGAAGGGCTATGGAGCAGGCAGGAAAGAGGGCTGCTTTGGGGGGAGGGTTGTGCTGGGGCCAGACAGCAATCGGGGGGAGGAACAGATGGGGGGCCATGAAGCAGGCAGGCATTGCACAACAGGGGGAAAGGGGGCTGCTTTTGGGGGGAGAGTTGTGCTGGGGGCAGACAGCAATCGGGGGGAGGGAGGAACAGAAGGGGGGCCACGAAGCAGGCAGGCATTGCACAACAGGGGGAGAGGTGAAAGGGGGCTGCTTTGGCAAGCAGGGGGGGCCAGGGAGACAGACAGAAAGAAAGACGCACAGACAGGGGACCTGGGGAGACACAGACACAAAGAATGACAGACAGACAGCGTCCAGGGAGAGAGACAAATAAAAAAAACAACAACACCATAGATACAGACATCTACTCTAGCACCCGTTAATGTAACGGGCTTAAAGACTAGTTGACATATAAACCATAATGGTCTTTATTGATCATTATGGTTTATATGCCATTTTTCTGTGACCATAGTAACTATATGTTACTATGGTCACAGAAAAATGGCATATAAACCATAATGATCAATAAAGATATCAAGAAAGTGACATATCACTAACTTGAAAAATGCAGTCAAAGCATACACATTAATTAGATTCCCTACATACAGCAGCCAAGACAGGGAGAAATGGGATAAAAGGAGAGACTGATCATGGAAGGAAACAATCAAACATTTCCCTATAAAGCCCCAGATCAATAGATGTCATCAGCCAGATTTTCAGGGAAATGAGTTTGGAGCAATACTACAATCCAACCATTACTAACAGCAAATACAGAAAGGAAAGGTGTTTTCTGCAGGGCTGGTCATGAGTTATATAAGATCAAGTAGAAAGCTGTTGCTGTGCATCAATTATTAAAGCTGAGTATGAAGATTGTATGGATATGCTTTTTAGTACAAGGTCAGCAACTACCTTCTCCCACCCTACCACCCCTAGCATGCATGGCACACATTCTTCCTGGCATACTATTCACTGGAAATGCTGACAACTAGAATTTTCAAAATTCATGAGCTACTTCTGATGAACTCATGATCCATGAGCTTATGGTGCCAAAAATTTTCACTAAGTTGCATGCCAGGTAGCTGAGCATGTAAGTGGTGGCAGGATTTTGTAGGAGAGGCTGGGAAGAGATGATAAATCATACCCATTCACAAATATATGATGTATTTGACAGTCTTTTAGTATGAGATATTCAGGAAATTATGAACTTTAATGCAATATGCTACACGCTCACACAAAACATTTTACAATTGAGGCACAAATATCAGACCTTCTTCCTCTTCCAAGACCATCCCAAGAGGAAGAAAAAAAAAACACAAAAAAATCTTCCCCAAACAGAAAAAAAGACCACCACTCAAAACCACCCTCCCAATCGTAATCCTTCCATTTCCTCAAAAATATGTGGGGTTTATTTGTTTGTTTCCCCCCCCCCCCCTTACCTAGCAAACAAAACTCCAAACTCCCACCTGTCCAAGTTCTAATCTCCCTCCTGGTGACGGCAGATGCCGCAGTAGCAATGATCTGTGTCTCACTGGTGAACCAGACACTTCCTGGTATTTTCCCAGATCAATAGATTTTCCCATCTCTCAGGTCTCTCACAGATGATCTCTTCTGCTCTCTCCCAGTAGTGGCAGCACTTTCCTTGGGAATGGGGCAGTGCCCTCTGGTGACATTAGACACTGTGGGAGCAATTGTCAGCTCCTCATTGTCAAACCAGATACTTCCTGATACTTCCCTTCCTCTCAGATCTCTTACAAGTGATCTCCTCCCAGCAAATTTTAGATTGTGTATTGACTATTGGATTGAATGAATCATTTAGGAATTGGATTTCTTAACTTTACTACTACTACTACTAATCATGTCTAAAGCGCTACTAGATGTATGCAGCACTATACATTGAAACATTCAAGAGACAGTCCCTACTCAGTAGAGCTTACAATCTACTCAAACAGACAAACAGGAGAAGTAGGGGGTTCTCTAATCTTACAGCACATGTGCGAGTGAATAGAATAAACTCAACTATGTTCCCCTTATATATGGGGACTAGGCAGGGCTGAAAGTTCTCCCCATTGCATTTTGCACTGGTGATGAAACCCTTGGCCTCTACTATTCAAGCCAATCCTAATCTTGAGGGGGTAATGGTAGGTAATAGAGAATATAAACCAGAGAACAAATTCATATCAAGTTGTATTGAATATGAATAAGACAGAGACTCTTAACCTCAATATTGATCACACTACTTTACTGAGGATGCAATCTTCCTTCTCCTTTTGGGGGAAAAAGCTTACCTCGGTTTATATTCGGGTCAGTTTATATTCGAGTATATATGGTAAAAGAAACACTTTTTCAAATTAAAAAAAAAATAAAAAATCACATCCTGAAATCAATCTTCTCAAGTGAACAACAAAAGTAGAAACTTAAGAAAATGAAAAACAACCTACCTTTGGGCAATGATTTGGGTGGTGCGTTTCTTGCCCAAGCGTACAAAACACTGACTTCATCAGAGCAAGTTCCAGATCCACAATCCCTGAAAAATAAATAAGGTTAGATACTCTATTTTTTTCACTAAAACATTCTTTCACTAAAACACTTTTTTACTAAAACACTCATTTAAAGAGGAAAATGTATAAATGGGCACAGTATATGAGTATGAACTGACCACAGTAGTGAAGTAGTTTGGGAAGAATGAGATGCATCATTCAAGGCATTGTATTTTGTAATGTTTCAGAATTCAAGGTATTTGAAGGATTCAAACAGATTAAGGGGCAGCTCTATAAATGGGCCAGTGGCATGCGGTGACATTTATAGCAGGGAATTCAGTAGATGATCTAAAACAGAGGTGACCAACCTCAGCCCCTGCCAAGTCAGGTTTTCAGGATTTCTCCAATGAATATGCATGAGATGTATTTGTATTCAATGGAGGCAGTGCACGCTAATAATCTCATGCATATTAATTTGTGAAATGCTGAAAAAGTAACTAGATTGTGGCTCTTGAGGACTAAGGTTGAACATTCCTGTATTAAACATTAGTGCAATACATACTCTTAACCAAGGTTAATGTGCTCACTGTTTGTGCCGAACGATGTCATATTTTAGTCTCCTTTAGACAGTCACCTATAACATTTGCTACTTTTCCTTTTCTCATAGGAGGGCCCTTAAACACCTGGGCCAATCAGCACTTTAGACCACTCCCTTGTGCATCCCAGGATCCACCGGGAAGGGGAAGGCCACCCATTTTGAAGAGGTGGGCCTGCCAGCGGAAGGAGTAGGCTTCCCTCTGGTCAGCTGATATCTGAAAGGTTCGGGGGTGTCGGACCCAGCAGCAGGAGGGAGTGGGTCATCCCTCCTGCTGGGAGTGTTGGGGGGCTGTCATGGCCTGTGGCAAGAGTAGGAGGGAATGGACATCCCTCCTGCTGATCTTGGGTCAGTGTGTTGGGGGGTGGGGGGGGCGGGCAGTGATGGGCGAGAGGGGGGAAGTCGATGGGAACATTTCCTTCTGCTACTCTCCTGCCGGTCAATCAGCTGAGTTGGCAGGATTTGGGAGAAATGTGGCTCAGTTGATTGGGGCAGGGACAGCAGCTTTGACAGGAAGAAGGAGCTGTACTTGGTGATTGCTCTTCTGAGCAATCACTAGGCACCCTCCTGCTCTTTACCGGTGATTCTCTGCACAAATAGTGCGAATATAATTTGCATGCTAATATGTTGAGAATCGCCATAAAAGTTGTTTCCACTACAAGCACTACATTGGCTTGCCGGATTTTACTGGCGAGTTTTGAGAATCTTTTTCTACGTATGGGAGTAGAATAGCCTGAACAATTATCCTAAAACTAACCTAGTTTAAAACAGGCCTAATTGTTTTTAATTGCCTTAGTCTGAAGAAGAATTTCTTTACCAATGAATCAATCTGGGTTTCAAAGGTTAGGTAAGAGTCCAGAATGACTCCCAGAGCTTGTGTTGTGTTTTCAATCTTAAGTTCTTTTCGTGTAAGTAACACTAGCCCCATCTTCTACAAAACCGTGCTAGTGGTTTCTAACATGGGGAGCCACGCTGAATGGCCTGCGCTGCTCCCGATGCTCATAGGAACTCAATGAGCATCGAGAGCAGCGCAGGCCATTCAGCGTGGCTCTCTGCACTAAAAACCGCTAGCATGGTTTTGTAGCAGAGGGGGTAAGTCTTTATGTGGCAATGAGTTGTAATTCCCAAATCAAAGTACCTTGGTCTTTAGTTTATTAAGTTTGAAGAAGTTCTTCTGCATCCATGTACTCAAGTCTTCGATAATCATTAAGTACTGTATTGTATCCTCAAAAGAGTCTTTGGCTAGATAGAGGAGGAAAATATCATCTGCATAGGAAAAATGCATGAACTTGGGGAATGGTAGATCTCTTACCCAAGGCTCTTAAATACACATTAAATAGTGATGGGGACAGTGATGAGCCTTATGGTACCCCACAGAAGGCGTTCCAAAACTGGGATTTTTTATGGCCCTTTCTTACTACATATGTCCTATTCCCTAGGAATTCTGTAAACAACTTTAGTGCCATTCTGTGTAATCCAAGTTCATTCAGCTTTAGTAGAAGTAGTAGCAGTGGTCAACTGCATCAAATGCAGCAGAGATATCGAACTGCAACTGAACTGTGTTTACCTTTACTTAGACAGGATTTCACTTTTGATGTTAGTTCCAGCAATAAGGTTTCTGTACTGTGTATAGTCTGAAAACCATGTTGTGAACTGTGGAATTTGGCTGCCAAGTTTAGAAAACCCATAAGTTGTATGTTGACACAGAATTCTAACAACTTAGCAGGCCATGGTATTCTGGCTACTGGTCTGAAATTTTCAGCTTTGGTTAAATCTGCTCCTTAAGTCTTAAATATAGGGGGTCAACGCAATAGTTGATATTGTGTTTGGATATATATCTTTTTCCAAGCACAAAATAACTCTCTCAGCTATAGCAGAAAACCAGAAGGAACTCATTTTAGCTAGACAGACGTCTAAGCTGCAAGTTTTTTTGACAGTCTCTTCAGTAAACTTGAGGTCTGCAGAGAATTCTTTCCAACTTCTATCAGCTAATATCCCTTCATTTATATTATCATTTATAATATCTACTTCAATACTGTCTTCCAAGGTATGTGTAAACGACTCACTTACCATCCTAATATTTCCTGGAAAAAAACATGCCAAACTATTTTTAATAATAATAATTTTTATTCTTATATACCGCCAAACCATAAGTTCAAGGTGGTTTACAGCAAGAAGGAACTGCACAAACATATCAAAATTCCTCAGAAAATACAAAATAGCAATTAAGTCATATATTTATCAAACAGATAAGTTTTAAGAATTTTTCTAAATAAATAATAAGACTGAGCTTGTGGAAAAAGCGTCCTTCAAAATGAATTCATTGCACTAGCCTGAAATGCAAAAGTTTTTCCTAAGAATCTCTTATAACGACATGCTTTTACCGATGGAAATATAAACCAGTAAGTTTTTCGTGTATTCTTAATTAAAAAATTCAAAGTGGGAAGAGAGTTAGGTTGGAGTTAATCCAAATAAAACTTTAAAACAGATACAGCCAAATTTAAACATATAGTAACATAGTAGATGATGGCAGATAAAGTCCCGAATGGTCCATCCAGTCTGCCCAACCTGATTCAATTTAAATTTTTTCTTCTTAGCTATTTCTGGGCAAGAATCCAAAGCTCTACCCGGTACTGTGCTTGGGTTCCAACTACAGAAATCTCCGTCAAAACTGACTCGAGCCCATGTACACCCTCCCAGTCATTAAAGCCCTCCCCGGCTCATCCTCCCCCAAACGTCCATATACAGACACAGACTGTGCAAGTCTGTTCAGTACTGGCCTTAGTTCAATATTTACTATTATTTTCTGATTCTAGATCCTCTGTGTTCATCCCACGCTTCTTTGAACTCTGTCACCGTTTTCCTCTCAACTACCTCTCTTGGGAGCGCATTCCAAGCATCCACCACCCTCTCTGTAAAGTATAATTTCCTAACATTGCTCTTAAATCTACCACCCCTCAAACTCAAATTATGTCCTTTGGTTTTACCATTTTCCTTTCTCTGGAAAAGATATTATTCTACGATAATACCCTTCAAGTATTTGAACGTCTGAATCATATCTCCCCTGTCCCTCCTTTCCTCTAGGAAATACATATTCAGGGCTTCCAAGCAAGCCTCCTATCATTTTCGTCGTCCTCCTCTGGACCGCTTCAAGTCTTCTTACATCTTTCGCCAGATACGGTCTCCAAAACTGAACACAATACTCCAAGTGGGGCCTCACCAACGACCTGTACAGGGGTATCAACACCTTCTTCCTACTACCGGCTACGCCTCTCTTTATACAGCCCAGCATCCTTCTGGCAGCAGTCACTGCCTTGTCACACTGTTTTTTCACCTTTAGATCTTCAGATACTATCACCCCAAGGTCCCTCTCCCCGTCCGTGCATATCAGCTTCTCTCCTCCCAGCATATACGGTTTTTTCCGATTATTAATCCCCAAATGCATGACTCTGCATTTCTTTGCATTGAATTTTAGTTGCCAGGCATTAGACCATTCCTCTAACTTTTGCAGATCCTTTTTCATATTTTCCACTCCCTCTTTGGTGTCTACTCTGTTACAAATCTTGGTATCATCTGCAAAAAGGCACACTTTTCCTTCTAACCCTTCAGCAATGTCACTCACAAACATATTGAACAGGATTGGCCCCAGCAACGAACCCTGAGGGACTCCACTACTCACCTTTCCTTCCTCCAAGCGACTTCCATTAACCACCACCCTCTGGCATCTGTCCAACAGCCAGTTTATAACCCAGTTCACCACTTTCGGTCCTAACTTCAGCCCTTCAAGTTTGTTCAAGAGCCTCCTATGAGGAACCATATCAAAGGCTTTGCTAAAATCTAAGTAAATTACATCTAACATATGTCCTCGATCCAGCTCTCTGGTCACCCAATCAAAAAAATTCAATCAAGTTTGTTTGGCACGATTTACCTTTTGTAAAGCCATGTTGCCTCGGATCCTGTAACCCATTAGATTCAAGGAAGTACACTATCCTTTCTTTCAGCAACATTTCTATTATTTTTCCAACAACCAAAGTGAGGCTAACTGGCCTGTAGTTCCCCCCTTCATCCTAGCCTCAAATGGCAACCAATGGAGCTTTAAATAATAAGGGATTATATGATCATGTTTTTTAAGACCAAAAAATCAGGCAAATTGCTGTATTCTGTATTATTTTGAGTCTGTTAAGAATTTTTTTTATGAGATCTCAGATAACAATATTACAGTAGTCCGATATGGACAAAATTGATGGCTGAACCAGTAACCTAAAAGAAATTGAATCAAAATGCTTTTTAATAGTACAAAGTTTCCATAGTACTGAAAAGCATTTTTTAATCAGCAGATCAGTATGGTCGTTAAAAGATAAGAAGGGATCTAACGAAATGCCTAAAATTTTGATCGTAGTGGCTATTGAGTAGTTTTGACCATTTAAATGAAATACATTTTCATTGATTTTATCATTTGGACTAGCAAGAAAAAACTGTTTTTTCCAGATTCAGCTTCAGTTTAAATTTAATGGTCCATTGTTCTATTGGTGCCACAATAAATGAGATCTGATTTTTTTACTTCATACCAGTACTAAATACTTAATAAGATCTATTTTTCAAAAAACCTTGGAACCATTTCCACACATTTCCTGATATTCCAATTGAATCCAGGCAATTTAATAAAATCTCATGGTCTACTAAGTCAAAAGCACTACTTAAATCCATCTGAACAATCAATGCATTGGTCCCCAAACTAAATTGGCCATGAAGGCGATCAATCAATGAGGCCAATACAGTTTCTGTACTAAATCCTGAATGGAAACCTCATTGAAAACTATGGAGGACTTCAAATTTATCAATGTAAGCTTTGTAAATGGCAGGACAGTGGCAATAGGTCTAAAGTTTGAATTACAGGTAATAGACTCTTTAGGATTTTTTACGATAGGAGTAACCACATTGTTGTGAAGTAGGACAATAGTAGTATCTCTGGTAGATGTTAATGAATTAAATATCTTAAATAGACATTTTGTGGAGTTTCTTAATTGGTTAATCAGGTTGTCATAATCATATTTTCTTATCTTCGGTTACTGTAAACTTCTATTGTTTTATTTCCCTTCTCCAAATGATATAGAGTTCTAGTTTATTATTCAGTTAAATAGTGACCAGTATGATTATGTAAAAGCTTCTGTAAACAAGTAAGCTTTAAAGATGCTTCCAAAACCGAATGTTCAGTGATATCAATAGAAGAGTTCCACAAACTTGAGCCTACAATATAAAGGCAATCAGTATTCCTCCAATCTGATATGCCAAAAAGAAAACCAAACAAATATGTTTTATACTGCAGGGTCACATTAAGTTGGGCTATTTTACCACCAACATTCTATTTTATTATTTTTTTTTCATCATAGATCTCATTTATACAAAGAGAACTATTTATTAATAACCGAGGTTAACAGCGGACCATATTAATAACTTCCCCCTTATACATTTGTGTGTATTTTAGAGGCAGCAAAAATTATGATACATCTTATTAAAATGAATTGGCATATTTTACAACTTCATGGTGGGTTGATCCAAACTCCGCTGATTGCCTTTAAACGGGGGAAAACTATCCAACAGATGTTAGGACAGTATAGTCTAGGGAGAACAGGACCAATAGAGGCTAACCATCAGCAGGGTAGCCACTGCCAATGGTGTCCACTAACAGTAGAGGGTCCCCAGTGGGTAGACCCACAAACGGGTGAAGACAAATTGTAGATCATCCAGGGTAATTTATGTTCTTATATGTCTCTGCAACCTAGTTTATGTAGGACGCACGAAACGTCCAATCCATCTTAGACTAAATGAACATAAATCACAGATTAATATCGATGCTGTCCAAACTCCAATTGCACAGCATTGGTTTGATAAACAAATTACTAGAGACCAGCTTTGATGGAGAATAATAGATGTACTGGACGAGGGGAGGGAGGGTGGCAATGAGGAGGAAAGACTTAATTACAAAAAACAACGCTGGATCTATAGATTAAATACAGTTTCCCCTAAAGGGCTGAATGAAGAACTGGAGAACTGGAGTGGTTATCGCTAGTCTAATGGGGGGGGGGCGGGTTGTTGTGTTGTAATACACTTTGATTGGTAGTTTCCCCCGGTATGCACGCTGAAGTCGTAATGATGTCGTCCTCAGCTGTTTCGCAGGTACTTAATTAACCTTTAAGTCACGCCGCCGCCATTTTCTTTCAAAAAAGAGTGGTCGATAGTTATAGCGGTTAAACAAAGGGTAAGGAGTCTGTTCCTGTTAAATACAGCATTTGATAGATTTGTATATAACTTAGCATTTAGGTTGAAGAATAATGCAGGGAAGTAATTTTGCACTTTTATTTTAGGGATTTGCTGTCTTGAAAAAACATTACAGTGAAACATGTTGACATAGTGCTTATCCCAAAACTGACCACAAAAGCTAAGTATAACTATTACTTTACAAATTATCGTATTTTAATAAAACTATTTATGAAATAATTTACTATTTAAGGCTATTGCACCCATGAACTGAAAATACTTAAAATAATTTAAAACACAAGATAGGATCCTGTGATGAAGTGACATGTTAATCATTGGGTAGATGATTGATTTGACCCCAGCATGGTCTCTGAGGATCATGAACCCAACGTTTCCCTCATGCCTTACCCATGCCTTCAATTCAGACACAGTTTTGTCTCCAACACCTCTACTGGGAGACTATTCCATGCATCTACTAGTGCTGCCCAATTTGTGATTCGAATCAATTGATTCGTTAAAAACAAAACAAATCGGGCTTGCCGATTTGACCAGGTCTCCTAAAGCAGGAGCGGCAGCACTGCCTCTAGCTGGCCGTTCACTGCTGCTGCTTCTCATGCTTTAGGGGGCCCCTCGGGTCAGGCGGGAAGTGCTGTAGTGCTTAGGCGCTCTCCCCCCTGGCCTCCCGGTCCTATCTTTATCTAATTACAGCAACCTGCACAGAGGATCGCCAGTGCTGTAGTGATCCTTGCAGGCTGCCGTTGTCCTCCGCAGCATGTTCCCTCTGCTGCGATCCTGCTCCTGATGCCAAAGGAGGGACAAGACTGTGGCAGAGGAAATGTGCTGCAGAGGCCGATGGCAGCCTGATAGGATTGCTATAACACCGGCGATCCTTTCTGCAGACTGCTGTAATTAGCTGAAGATAAGACCGGGAAGCCAGGGGGGAAGACTGAGGCACTGCAAAGAAGTGGGGAACATGCAGGCCTTCGGGGGGGGGGGGGCCCTGTTGTAGAATTGCATGGAGGGAGGGAAGGGGGGTCCAAAGAGACGTGCATATGCCACACTAGGGGGGGGAAAGAAATAATGGATCTAAAAACAGAGGAGAGGGAGAGAGATGGGATTTAGGGAGGGAAGGAACAGAAAGGGAGAGAAGTTGGACACAAGGGATGGTGTGGGGGAGGGGGTAGCGATACTGGATAGGAGGGTAATTGGGAAGAGAAAGGGAGAGATGGTGGACCCTGGGGTACTGGGGAAAGAGGGAGAGATGCTGGATGAACGTATAGCTAAGAAAAGGAAAGATGGTGGATCTGGGGGTAGTGGGGTCCACCGCTGCAGCTGTGGGGATGGAGATGAAAAAAAGGAAAGATGCCAGACCTTCTGGGGGAGGGAAGGGAAACGGAAGGGGAGGACAGAGATGAAAGATGGATGGATAGCACGGAGAAAGAAGAAAACGACAAATGGGCAGGAGACCCTGGCAAGCGAGTTATCAGAAGATATTTGTCGCAGAGCCTGGGACCAACATGATTTGGAAATAATTTTATTTTCTGTTTTGTGATTACAATTTGTCAGATTTGAAATGTGCATCCTGCCAGAGCTGGTATTAGACCGCAAACGTGATCTAGCATTTAACAGAGAAAGGGAAAGTCTTTTTTGTTTGTTTTGTTTACACCACAGCACCAGTGTGGGTAGACGAGAGCAAAGGGGGTGGGGTGGGTGAAGAGGCCATAAGATAAACCGACCAGGATGTTTGAAAAAACAAACACCTAATTGGGCAGGAAAATCGAATCGAAAAATTGATTCAATAGGCTGAATTGAATCAAAAAATTTTTTCCTGAATCGGGTAGGACTAGCATCTACTACCCTTTCTGTAAAAAGGTATTTCCTTAGATTAATCTTGAGCCTATCACCTCTTAACTTTATTCTATGCCCTCTCATTCTGCAGTTTTCTTTCATTTGAAAAAGGTTCACTTCCCAAACATTAATGCCATGGAGATATTTAAATGTCTATCTTATTCCCTTTCTCCTGCCTTTCTTCCAGAGTATACATATTGAGGTCTCTAAGTCTGTCTCCGTATGCTTTATCACAAAGAGTACTAACCAATTTTGTAGCGGCTCTCTGGACAGACTCCATCTTATTTGTATCTTTTTGAAGGTGCAGTCTTCAGAATTGCACACAGTATTCCAAATGGAGCTTCACCAGACTTATACAATGGCCTTTCACCTCCTTTTAAAAAAAATTGGAATGGCCTTTAAAGTCTAAAACTCCTTTAGTTTCTAAGTTTTTGGAATTTTGTCAAATAGGTGTTACTCAGGGTCATACGACCTTGCTGTATTACAAGTTTTTTATCTCGTCAATTTTATCCCAAAATAAATGTATGAAATGTATATGGAATTCTGAATCTACCTGGTCTGGTTCTGAAGAGCAATGGTTTCATTTTTTCAAGTTTTCATAGCGCCCCACATTTTCTACTAGTTTAATGCAGTCACTATATTTTCTATTTAATAAAGCATATTGGACATAGAGCTAATTTAACAGACTCTAATACATGTTGGCATTGTATGGTTAATTTAGGTGACCTAAAACATATGATATATGATTGCTCAATTATTCAGCTATTCTGGGGATGAGTTTGGAAAATTATTTGTTCTGTGCTACCAATTTCTTCTCAGTTATCTTTTAGCATTGTTCTCTTCCGATCTCTTGCTTTGTCTCATGATTTGAATAAATGGCAGTCCAAATTATTTGATATATTAATAGCTGTTACAATACAGATGATTCTTTCTCATTGGAAGTCAGCTCAGCAGTTAAATGTGTCTTTCTGGTGGGCAACAATTATGATGACTCATAAATATGAATGCAGAGCCAACTCCCTTGTTAACAAAAGCTTCAAATCCAATAAAATTTGGTCACCAATAGAAAATTTTTCTTTGTAATCTAACATTTTCCAACTGGTTTTATTATGAACAATATATTATATAAATAGATAAACTTAGTAGGTTTTTGTAATCAAAACTTGTTATGATAGCTGGTCTATATGGAGCTTTTATAACTGTTCGTGAATAAATGACTTTATACAAACTTTGGATTGATAACATAGATGCCTTAGTTCCCGTTGCATCTATGATTGGATTGTAAGGAACATTTTAATTGTAAAGTATCCTTGTTTTTGACTTATTTGTGACTGATTGTAAGTGATGCTGTTAACTGTACAATCTCCTTGATTTATTATATGTATACATTTAGGGGTAAATTCTCTATTACTGCGTTTATTTTAGGCGTGCTTTAGGCGTCCGATGTAAGTGAATAATTACGGAGTTAAGGGTCTTAATTAATGTTAATTGGGAAATAAACGACACATAGACGTCCCTAAGACGTAGTTGACGGACTGATGTCTATAGAAAGCATAGTCCCGTCTCCAACTCTGGACATGGGCGTTCCGTGGGCGTGCCAAATGGGGACGCTAGATGAGCGCTACCTGAGCGAGCAACTGCGTCTAAATATCGTGTATTATGTAGACGTAAGAAACCCTGGTCTAACTTGGATTTCAATGCCGTTTCAACTATCGTAATTGCGGCTCTTTGTTAGACGCGAGGCAGACGTCCGCTGTGTTTTTTCATCAATAATTCCAATAGTGAGTTTGAATAGGTAATTTTCATCTTTTCTCTGTCCTAATAAATATAATGACACCATAACAATGGAACACATTATATTGCATGGATAACAAACCACATTTCTGCCCAAACAATAATATAATTTACACATGGCTTTTACAACCCCCTTTTTTTTCTCAACAAACAGCATTGCAATCGGCTCTCTTTTGAAAGCAAAGAAAAAACAGCACACATTATCAGCACTTAAAAAGAGAATAAACAGATACACACCTTAACATTCAGCTTCCCTCATTGCAAAATGGAGGTCTTCAGTTGCACAAAACTGACCTCATTGTGACCTCATCAATCTGCACCTTCAAAGTAGTATGCCACAATTAAAAGATGTGCTGGGTGTAGAACTCACAACCTCTGGATGTTAGGAGCACAGGCTCCTAACACATAGAGCTACAGCTGCTTCTACTTAGGTCCATCTCACCACCCTTCCATATCATACTTGACTGAGCTGTCTATGCTCATTAGCGATCATATCAGGATGAACTCAAATAAGTTTAAGCAAAGGAATGCCTAAAGATTTGGAAGGTTTTCAAGTAGAAAACAAATATCAACTATGTATTAAAGAATTGCAGCACAAATGACGCTGATTGGTAAGGGCAAAAAAAACACCACTTTTCCGGTATGACGCCTAAACGGAACAGATTACTTACAGTCATATATGCATTAGTACAGTGCTTAGAATGAAGATTAGCGTGTGAGAAAAATGGAGCTCCACCTCACATGCATTCAAGCACACTTGGGAATATGGGTTTGGGGCTCAGTGAAAGCAGCGCTTTTAACCATTGAGCTACCACTCTTTTATCTCAGCCTACTATGACATTATAGCTAAACTCCTTTTCCCTTAGCACTTCACTAAGATATGATATGACAAGGGAGCCAGAGGCATTGGAGCTGTAGCTCAGTGAGGAAAGGCACTCTCTACCAATCTTCCGGGCTTTGAGGGTTCAAATCCCAGCCTGTATTTTACTTGTGGCATATCTACCTTCCAGGTACACTTTGATGATGCTTTCCACTTCTTATAGGAGTTGAATATAACATTACTGTACAACTTTGCTGTGTAGCAGAAAAATAAACTTTTCCCCCTTCCATGCTAAGAATTTGAGTTCAACTCATCTTATATTTCTCCTTTTAAACATGGCATACTTTGTTAGTTTTTATCATGGTAAAGTATACATTTCTGAAATGGTGAAGAAACAATAATATACAACTGCAGTGTTTTGTCTCACCAAACTGCTATAAGCACAAGAAAGCATTACTAGGTCAACACGGTAATGCTCCTGTTCCGAGCTCTGACCTCTGAAACTCCTCAGTTCAACTCCCACCTTTGCTCATTTTAATAAGGTCCTAGTTTTTTCCTATTAGTTCTTATAACAGGGTCTACATGGTGGACTTAGCCATTTGTAAGGTGCACATTTCCCTTTCCAGGCAAACCTATTTTCAACTTACCATGGCTCGGACATCCTAAGCAGTGATGAGAGGAAACCTTTCCTCTGACAGCAAGATGACATTTGTGGATCGCCTGGTTAATGTGCTCTCATCACTGCTTAGGATGTCCGCAGGGCATTGTAGCATGCGCTATTCAGCGTGTTAAAGCCCTAACGCAGCTTAGTAAAAGAAGCCCTTAATATAAAAGATTCAAAGTGGGTCTGAAAACTCAACTTTACAAATTAGCTTTTGCACCTTATCTCTATTTTGATAACCTGCTCAATGGATTCCCCACATCTGCATTGCTATAAGCGGGAATCCCTTTCCTATTCACACCTCCCTGCACTTTTTCTGATACCCTTATCTTTTGTTATGCAAGTTTATTAATTGTAGCTATTTTACTTAAATATGATGTATTATTTGTACTTTATTGTCAATCTGATATAACATTTCTTTGATTTGTGATACATCAGATAAAATTGAAACTAAAATTGATAAGCTGCTTCTTTGTTATACAATTTGTAGGATATCAAGAATTAATAAACTTGAAACTTGATACACTATCCTTCACATAACAATCCTGTAAAAACGCATAGTTAGACATCAGCTCTTAAATATTAAGCTTTGTTTCATATAGCACAGCTACTTATCGTAACAGGTGTTATCCAGGGACAGTAGGCAGATATTCTCTCATATGGGTGACATCATCCATGGAGCCCAGATGCAGACAGCCTCGCAAGCAGACTTGCTTGCAAAACTTTTAGAAAGTTTGCGACTGCCGCACCGCACATGCGCGAGTGCCTTCACGCCCGACATAGGCCAATCCTCAGTTCAGATAGCTAGCTAAGAAGCCAACCAGGGGAGATGGGTGGGTAGTGAGAATATCTGTCTGCTGTCCCTGGATGACACCTGTTACAGTAAGTACTTGTGCTTTATCCCAGGACAAGCAGGCAGCATATTCTCACATGTGGATGACCTCCAAGCTAACCAGAATGGGATGGTGGGAGTGTTTGCAATTTAGGAGAATAAATTTTGTAAAACTGCCTGGGCAAAATGGCCATTCCATCTGGAAAAAGTATCCAGACAATAATGAGAGGTGAAAGTATGAACCGAGGACCAAGTGGCAACTTTGTAGATTTCCTCAATAGGCGTAGATCTAAGGAAAGCTACTGATGCCGCCATGGCTCTGATTTTATGGGCTGTGACTCGACTTTGTAGATGCAGTCCAGCCTGAGCATAGCAGAAAGAGATGCAAGCAGCTAATCAGTTGGAGATGGTGCGCTTGGAAATCGGATGTCCCAACTTGTTTGGATCAAAGGATACAAAAAGTTGAGGAGCAGATCTATGTGGCTTAGTCCTTTGCAAGTAGAAAGCCAAAGCACACTTACAATCCAGAGTATGAAGAGCTGTTTCTCCAGGATGAGAATGAGACTTTGGAAAAAACACCGGAAGTACAATGGATTGATTGAGATGAAATTCTGAAACCACTTTAGGTAAGAATTTAGGATGAGTACAGAGGACCACTTTGTCATGATGGAATACTGTGGAAGGCGGGTCCGCTACTAAAGCTTGAAGTTCACTGACTCTGCGAGCAGACGTGAGAGCAATGAGAAAAACCACTTCCCAAGTGAGATATACGAGATGAGCCGAAGTCATTGGTTCAAAAAGAGACTTCATCAATTGAGCAAGAACATAGAGATCTTAAACCACTGGAGGCAATTTGAGAGGTGGTTTGACATTGAAAAGTCCTTTCATGAATCTGGAAACCACAGGATGAGCAGAGAGGGGTTTCCCTTCGATAAGCTAATGAAAAGCAGCAATTGCACTGAGATGGACTCGAATGGATGTGGATTTGAGGCCTGATTGAGATAAATGCAACAGGTAATCCAAAACTGAAGACAAGGAAGTAGATTGAGACTCCTTGTGATGAATGATGCACCAAACAGAAAATCTAGTCCATTTCTGGTTGTAACACTGCCTAGTGGTAGGCTTCCTGAAAGTCTCTAAAATGTCCTGTACAGATTGAGAAAACTGTAGAGTGGCAGTTAGGTTGAGAGGTACCAAGCTGTCAAATGTAAAGAATACAACTTGGGATGAAGTAGAGACCCCTGACTCTGTAAGCAGAGAGGGAAATAATGGTAGAAGTAGAGGCTCCCTGCTGCTGAGTTGAAGTAGAAGGGAGTACTATGCTTGTCTGGGCCACCTAAGGAGCTATCAGAATTATGGTGGCATGGTTTCGCTTGAGTTTGACAAGAGTCTTGAGAATGAGAGGGAATGGAGGGAACGCATAGAGAAACTGATTCATCCATTCCAGAAGAAAAGCATCTGCCTCGAGGCGGTGAGGAGAGTATATCCTGTAGCAGTTTGTTGTTGGGGGGGGGGGGGGGAAGAACGCAAAGAGATCTATCTGAAGGGTTCCCCACTGAGAAAAAATGTGATGGAGAGGCATGGAATTGAGTGTCCATTCGTGAGGTTGGATAAGACGATTCAATTTGTCTGCCAGTTTTTCTCTCCTTGAATGTAGACCGCTTTCAGAAAGGATTGCCCAGTTCCACACCTTTTGAGCTTCCTGACAAAGAGGGCGAGATCCTGTGCCTCTCTGTTTGTTGACGAAGTATACGGCGACTTGGTTGTTTGTACGAATGAGGACTATTTGATCGTGAAGAAGATGCTGAAAAGCTTTGAGAGCATTGAAGATCGCTCTGAGTTCCAACAGATTGATGTGACACTGACGATCCATGCTGGACCAATGGCCTTGAGTACAGAGACCATCGAGATGAGACCCCCAAGCATAGATCGAGGAATCTGTTGTGAGGACCTTCTGATGAGGGGGCATTTGAAACAGTAAATCTCTGGAGAGACTGGAAGAGAGCATCCACCACGAAGGAGTTACTGTAATATGTTGAGAGAGTGGATTGAAAGCCTGCACCCACTGAGATGCCAGGATCCACTGAGGAATTCTGAGGTGAAATCTGGAAAAAGGAGTCACGTGAACTGTAGAAGCCATGTGACCTAGGAGAACCATCATGTGTTTTGCTGAAATCGAAGATAGGGAAGACACTTTTTGACAGAGTTGAATAAGAGCATCCTGACATTGTTGAGGAAGGAATGCTCTGAGTTGCACAGCGTCCAGTATAGCTCTGATGAACTGTAAAGTCTGAGAGGGCTGCAGCTGGGACTTGGGAAAGTTGATTTTGAAGCCCAAACTTTGAAGGACCCACATAGTCCATTGGGTCGCTACAATAACCCCCTGAGATGTTGAATCTTTGATGAGCCAATCGTCCAGGTACGGGAACATCTGAAGACCATGGTTGCACAGAGCTGCTGCCATCACAACGAGACACTTGATAAACACTCTAGGAGATGATGTTGAAATGTAGCACTCTGTACTGAAAATGAAGATTTCCCACCCGAAATCTGAGGAACTTGTGAGAGGCTGGATGAATGGGAATGTGAGTGTAAGCCTCTTTGAGATCTAGAGAATATAACCAATCATTCTTATCTAGAAGGGGATATAGGGATGCCAGAGACAACATGCAAAATTTTTCTTTGACAAGAAATTTGTTGAGTGCTCTGAGGTCTAAGATAGGTCACAGATCGCCCATCTTCTTTGGAACTAGGAAGTAATGGGAGTAAAAACTCCTGCTCTGCTGTTCCAGAGGAACCTCCTCGATGGCATGGAGATGTAGCAGAGCCTGGGCTTCCCGAAGAAGAAGGGTGGTCTGTGATGGATTGGAAGGATACTCTTTTGGAGGCAGATTGGAGGAATCTGGATGAAATGAAGTGAATAACCTTTCCTGATGATTGAGAGAACCCAAAGGTCGGATGTGAAGAGCACCCATCGTTGGTAAAAAAGATGAAGATGACCCTCAATGGGAAGAGGAGAGGACAAAGGCAGAACAATTGAGGTTATGCTCTGTATTAGGTGGTCAAAAAGACTGAGAGGCCTTGGGTGGAGTAGAATTCTGAGGTTTTTGCTGCCTTTGTTGTTGCTGTTGCTACTGTTGTTTCTTAGGGGGCACCCTTGAATAAGGAGCCGCCCACTGAGGAAAACACCTCTGGTAGGATGGAAGAGGCCTGGAACCCTTAGAAGTAGAAGGCTTAGGCTTTGGCCTGATGATGGAAGCAAACAATTTCTCATGTTCAGACAAACGTTTGGTAGCTGACTCAAAAGAGTCATTGAACTCAGTGCCTTGACAAAGGATGTTGGCCAGACAATCTTGAAGATTCGGGTCCATGTCTACAGTGCGAAGCCAGGCAAGCCGGCGCATAGCCATCGAGAAAGAAGTGACCCTCGAGGAAAGTTCAAATGCATCATACGAAGATTGAAGAAGATGCATGCATAGTTCAGCCAAAGTATTACACAGCTGTTGAAACTCCGGAAGTCGATGTTGTGGAATATATTTGACATAATCAGGCATGTTGTTGACCAAATGCTTGAGAAAAGAAGTGAAGACAAAATTGTAATTCAAAACTCTGGTTGCCATAAGTGAATTTTGATACAAGCGACGGTTAAACTTGTCCATAATCCTGCCCTCTCTTCCAGGGGGGACAGTGGCATAAACTTTGGCAGGATTGGTTCTTTTTAAAGAAGACGCCACGAGAAGGGACTGATGGGATAATTGAGACTTTTCAAAGCCTTTGCAGAGGACTATCCTGTAGTGAGATTCTAATTTTGCTGGCACAGCAGGAACGGAATACGGTGTCTCAAGATTTCATTTGAAAGTTTGAGAAAGAAGTCAATTAATGGGCAATTTTAGAGACTCCCTAGGAGGATGAGGCATACCCATTTCTTCCAAATACTGTGTGGAGTATCTGGAGTCAGATTCCAATGAGATGTTCAGATCCTTACTCATTTGGCAGAGGAACTTAGAAAAGGATACCTCATCTGAAGAAGGACGGCCTCATGAGGGAGGTGACCTTGAGGCGCCTTTCATAGCAGAGAATGAAGGTGAAGCTTCTCTGGAGTATTAAAACCTGATTTCTGAATATGCAGGTAGAGATAACTCACTGAGAGAATGGGGAGAATACCTTGCAGGAGAAGAACTTGAGTGTTGAGAGTGGTAAGGATCTGCAGGTGGTCTTATCGACTGAGGAGTTGGAGGCCTCGAAGAGTCTCTATGCCTGGATAATCGAGACCAGTCTCTAGAAGAGGATCTGGTCCTCGAAGGATGCCGCGAATCAGTCAGCTCCCGCTTAGATGAATGTCGATGAGTCCTCGCCCTGTGCCTCGAAAAGGGCAACGCCTTATGCGAGGAAGGAGGGCTGGAAGTTGGAGATCAATGTCAAGACACCAAAAAGGACTCGGCTCCTTGTTTCGAGGTATTTCAAGGCACTTGTAAGGACTCAGCTCCTTGTATAGAGTGTCGAGATACTCGCAAGGCTCGACTCCTTGAATAGAGTGTGTAGATTCAGCTCGAGGCACTCTTAAGGACTCGACTCCTTGTATAGAGTGACTAGGTTGAGCTCGAGGCACTGCCAAGGACTCGACTCCTTGTGATACTGCTGAGTGCTCAGGCTGAACTGCAGGAAGCAGAGTCGAGGCAGGAGTGTATTGGGCAAGCATGTTACCAAACTCCTGATGCATAATAGTCTAGATCATAGCCTGCAAATGTGGCACTGAGACCTGAGGATCTGGTACATTTGGTGTGACTATAGTCTCCGAGAAAGATGAGGAAGAATGACACTTCAGTTTGGAGACCTGCATTTTGGGCAGCTTCAGGACTACCAGTTCTAAGGACGGCATGCCCGAAGGAGATTGCTAGGCTAATTTACCTGAGAGAGACAGTGAGAAACACAGCTCCTCAGGAGAAGACTTAGTAGATTTGCCCGAGAACAAGGACTTCCCAAACGAGGAAAGTTTGATTAAGGTCGAGGTAGAAGGCGGGAACCCTATAGAAGACTTGACCGGATTTGGGGTCGAGGTTGAAGCCGGGGTTGATCTATCCATACTGCTGAATATCTTTTCTACCTGAACTCGACGACATTTAACGGCTCGAGGTTGAACGGTAGCGCAGCAGGCACACGATTCCGGACAATGGTCAGGTCCTAAACACTGAACACACCACCTATGTGGGTCAGTGAGGGATATCGCATGCTGGCAGCGGTTACACTTCTTAAAGCCTGTGACCGGCCAGGACACAGACTGGAAAATAGCCACGGCAAATCAAAGGCAGTAGGCTGAGGCCAAAGGGTAGGCCCCACTGTGACACAAAGTAAAAAAGAAATGAATTTTTTAAAGAAATGAAAACATGCAAAAAACACAGCGATCCTGTAAGAAAAAAATACACAAGCCCATGGTGAGAGAAGGCACGAAGTAGAACTGAGTCTAGTGCAGAGCGTTGAATAGAGGACTTCTTGGCTCCGCGGAAAACTGAAAACTGAGGAGATGCTGAGGAGACACGCGCCCTATGTCGGGCGGGAAGGCACTCGCTCATGTGCGGTGCGGCAGTTGCGAACTTTCTAAAAATTTTACAAGCAAGACTGCTTGCGAGGCTGTCCGCATCCAGGCTCCATGGATGACATCACCCACATGTGAGAATATGCTGCCTGCTTGTCCTGGGATAAATGCTTTTTAAGTAAACAAACATTTACTGAAGAACACTGGGATGTAAAATAGACCATTATAGCTTAGTTTCCTTAGCACACTTGCTAGATCTATAACTTCTGAGTGGGTATTCACAAGCTTTGGCTCCCCACTGTACATAGGGAATATACATACACTAGTCGTTAAGCCCGTTACATTAATGGGTGCTAGAATAGATGTATGTGTGTGTGTCTTTCTTTCTTTCTTTCTCTCTCTCTCTCTCTCTCCTTGGCCGCTTTCTGGCTGTCTGTCTTTCTTTATTTCCGTCTCTCTCTTTCCTCAGCTGTCCACAACCACTCCTTGCTTGCTCCCCCTGTCCAGCAGTAGCCCTTCTCCCTTCGTTTTACCTCCCCCCTGTCTAGCCGCACCTCTTCCTTGCTCCGGGCTGTCTAGCAATAGGCCTCCCTTCCTGTTACCCTCCCTATCCAGCAGCACCTCTTCCTTGCTCCCACTGTCCAGCAGTAGGCCTCCCTTCCTGTTACCTATCTCCCCCCCCTGTCCAGCAGCACTTCTTCCTTGCTCCCCCTGTCCAGTAGTAGGCCTCCCTTCCTGTTACCTCCCCCCCGTCCAGCAGCACCTCTTCCCTGCTCCCCATGTCCAGCAGCACCCCTTACCTACTCCCCCGTCCAACATCCAGCTTCCTGGTCGTTCACGTCTGCCCTCCTCTTCAAAGCAGCCTGCTGAGGTTCGCAGCCGGCTGTAGCGAACTTCGCAGGCCACTCTCCACATCAGTAGCATGTTCCCTCTGACGCGATCCCGTGCGTCAGAGGGAACGTGCTACCGAGGTACAGAGCGGCCTGCGAGGTTCGCTACAGCTGGCCGCGAACCTCAGCAGGCTGCTTTGAAGAGGAGAAGTGGCAGCGGTTGGTGAGTGAGGGTGGGAGGGGGGAATCGCCGGCATGTTCCCTGTCTCCGTGTTCGAAAATGGAATTCGGCACGGACCCAGAGACCACAGTGGCAGGGATCACGCTGTCCTAAGTGCGCATGCGCGCTTAGGGTTTTATTATAGAGGATAATGAGGGAAAATTCCAAAAGGCCATTTACCCATTTGCCCACTCTTCCTACTCTTCCACTCTTCCTAGGTAAAAGTACAAGTTCATGGTTCTTTAAGTTAGCACTGCTGCCTTAATGGCAGATGCTCTTTGCCCCACCCCTATTCCAAATAGTCTGCCAAATGCTTAAGGCAGTCTTGCGACACATATGTTGCCTTGGGAATGAAATTGCAAGGTTAAAGTCATAGTTTGGAAAAAAAAATTTCTAAGACAGGAGAAATATAGGAAATCTCTGTAGCCACATCAGTGCTTTAAATTATGTAGATTCCAAATGGTAAAACAATTACAGTGCAAAATTCTCAGATATTTACAAAAAGAAAACTACATGTGAAATCCTTACCAATAATCTTCAGAGGAAGAAGGTACATTGCAGCTAAACAGTAACATATGATGAACAGTATCCATGTTTGCATGAGGTTTGAAATCAACTGAAAGACAAAACGATAAACTAACTTAGATATGATCAGTTTTTACCCTCAAACTTAATACAGAGAGAAATAATTAAATTATAACAGATATATCACAAACATATACATGTTTAATCACTACAGATGGTGTTACTAACTGTAATGCACTCTAATGGTGAGATGTAAGTTACCATTCTTGGCATGTCTGATGAATCAGAAGTCAGACTGCTCTAGTGACTGTGTTAAAAGTTGAAACTAAATCCCATTACACATCTGAAAACCTCTAAGAAACTCTCCCTCACCAAATAAAAGAAGATTGGATGGAAGAAAGGGGCAGAAAGGCCCTTGGTAGATACGAGTATACGCGGTGATCATGACCTCCTGTTTCGGTGCCTTGATTCCATCGGCATTTCCGGACAGGTACTAAATTGGTTCAAGTTTCAAGTTTATTAGAGGTTTGTTGTACACGCAATATCAAATATTTCTATGCTTATTACAATTTAAATTCCTAAAAAACGTACATACCAGGTCTACAGCGAAGAAGCCTACTCTCAAGCTTGGTCCAATCCCTGCGGAGTGCCACAGGGCTCCCCACTCTCCCCCTCACTTTTCAATATCTACATGGCTTCACTGGGAAATATGTTATCCAATTTAAAACTGAAATTGTACATATACGCGGATGATATAGCAATTATTATTCCCATAACCTCATTGACCCAAGAGACAGAACAATTCATCTCATCTGTCCTTACCAAGGTAGAACATTGGACTATGCACTCCAAACTAAAACTGAATCCTGAAAAAAACAAGATTTTCTTGGCAAGTCCCAATAACAAGATAGTGAACACCTCCTTGAGACTAAATGGATCAGACTACCCAATTAATCCCACAACCAAAATCCTTGGCGTCACCCTGGACCGAAGCCTGACGTTTAAAGATCACACTAATGCTCAAGTCAAAAAATGATTTCTCACTCTATGGAAACTTCGTACCATTAAACAATACTTTGATTTATTTTCCTTTCGACTGCTGGTTCAATCCCTGATCTTAAAAGTACCTTAGACTACTGCAATATTATATACTTGGGATCTCTCAAGAAAACCATCAAACGACTGAGAGTCATCCAAAATGCTGCAGTCCGTCTCATTTATGGCCTCAAGAAATCAGACCATGTAAGCCCATATTACAAAAAACTACACTGGCTGCCTGTGGAAGCAAGGGTCATTTTTAAGTTTGCTTGCCTTTGCTTCAAAATCATGATAGGTTCATCCCCAACCTATCTGTCTCACCAATTTTAATTCCCAGGCACAACTAATACACGCAGTACCTACTTGTTCGCTTTTCCATCCCTAAAGGGCTGCACCTACAAGAGATACCTCGATAGAATACTATCATTCTATGCAGGCAAATGGAACAAATGTTTAACCAACTTCATCTCAAATGCTCTTTCGTACCAAACGTTTAGGAAGTCAATAAAAACTTATCTCTTTGACAAATTTCTCTGACTTCAACCTGATGTACTTCCAAAACACTTCCAGATAAACCTGACTAAACTTAGCATGCCTATGTAATTTTGAAAGTTCTCTGTAATGTCGCTGTCTTTATACAGTCTCTTCCCTTGTAAACTGCTTAGAACTGTTTATGGTATGGCGGTATATAAAAATAAAGTTGTTATTATTATTATTATATGCGTGGAAGCCTGAGCGTGTGGCTTCTACCATGAACCTAATATGAAAGCTTACAGCATGCAAATTTATGCACAGAATTTTTGCATGCTAAAGACACATGAGCACAAAGGTTTCATGTCAGTAATAGTGGTTTACAGATAAGCAGCGAGTATGTACATTCGGCAAAGCTAACTGTAATTGGCAGTAAATATATGCATTTTTAAAACAGCAAGAGTTGAAGATTATACTGACCCCTGCTTTTCAATACTGAACCAAACATCTACATCAACTGACCGGCTCCCCCCAAAGAAGCGCAGAGTAATAGTCATCGGGGATTTCATGCTGAGGGGCACCGAGGGACCAATTTGCAGACCGGATATGCAATCTAGGGAGGTCTGCTGTCTGCCTGGAGCCAGGATACGAGATGTCACCGCCAGTCTGGATAGACTACTCATGCCCCGAGACCACTTTCCTATGCTTCTTGTCCACATAGGAACCAACGACACTGCCAGGAACACACCGGAGACCATCACCAGAGACTTTGGAGCACTGAGTGAGAGGCTGAAGCGGACAGGAGCGCAGGTGGTTTTCTCATCGATCCTCCCAGTTAGAGGCAAGGGAAGAGCCAGAGATGAACGTATCCTCAGGACGAACGAATGGCTACAGGGATGGTGCCGGGATATGAACTTCGGATTCCTAAACCATGGGGAAGCGCTACAAGGTCTTCAGGGACCAGACGGACTCCATCTGACCAGTAGGGGTAAGAACGTCTTCAGACACCGACTAGCCCGCCTGCTTCACAGGGCTTTAAACTAGGTAAGTCGGGGAAGGGTACCCATTCACATATTAGTGCAGAAAGGAATTATCCTGATGAGGTGAGTTGAAACTCCGCTTCCATGTCCAAGGTAAGTACCTACATTGCAAACAGTTCTTTAGGAGTCACACTGACTCGGGTAGGATACGCCTCACAGGGACTTAGCAAACACAAGATATGGAGGGCCATGTATGTCAATGCACACAGTTTAGGTAACAAAATTCTAGAATTGGAAGCTGAAATAAGGAATGCCGACCTAGATGTGGTGGCAATATCTGAAACTTGGTTCACGGACTCACATGGGTGGGATATGGCTATACCGGGCTACAATCTACTTCGTCAGGACAGAGAGGGCAGGTTAGGAGGGGACATCAAAACCACCAGGATCACAGATGTCAAGTACACCGGGGAGTCCCTCTGGGTAAACCTGGCAAGAGGCAGAGAAAAATGCCTGTATCTAGGTGTGGTATACAGACCCCCAAGACAACTGGAAGACATGGACGCAGAATTAATTGAAGACATAGAGAATATTACTCTACGAGGAGAAACTGTACTGCTAGGGGACTTCAATATGCCTGATGCAGACTGGAACTAATTTTCAGCGACAACCAGCGGTAGCAGGAGGCTCTTAACCTCCATAAAAGGAGCACGTCTCAAACAAATGGTAACGGAGCCCACTAGGGCCCAGGTGATCCTCGACCTGGTACTCACCAAAGGGGAAAGCGTCTCAGAGGTCTCAGTAGGAGATACGCTCCAGCGACCACAACATAGTATGGTTCAACCTTAGGAAAGGCTTCCCTAGATCAAACACGAAAACAAAGGTACTCAATTTCCGTGGCACAGACTTCGCACGCATGGGAGATTTCGTCCATCGGACGCTGCAGGACCAAGCGGAGACCGATGATGTAGAAGCTAAGTGGTTAACACTGAAATCAACAATACATGAAGCAACTAGCCGCTTCATAAAATCAGTAAATAAACGACAAAGAAACAATAAACCCCAATGGTTCACCGCGGAGATCTCGCACCTCATTAAGGAGAAGAAAAAAGCGTTTCTCTCCTACAAGCGCACGGAGAAAAGAGAGGCAAAGGTAGAATATAGGACCAGGTCTACAGCGGTCAAAATGGCAGTTAGGGAGGCAAAACTTCGAGTGGAAGAAATTCTGGCAAAACATTAAAAAGGGGGACAAATCCTTCTTCAGGTATATTAGTGACAGAAAAAGGAACACAGGCGGGATAGTACGCCTTAGAAGACCGGATGGAAGTTACGTGGAAACAGATTCCGATAAAGCCGAACTACTGAATGAATACTTCTGCTCAGTCTTCACCTGTGAAGCACTGGGACACAGTCCGCAGTTGAAGGCAACACAAAGCACAGAAGACCCGTTTCAGAATTTTGAGTTCACACCAGGTGAAGTTTACAGTGAACTGGCAAGACTCAAGGTGAACAAAGCCATGGGACCAGACAATTTGCACCCAAGAGTGCTCAGAGAATTGAGCGATGTTCTGGCGAAACCGTTGGCTGAGCTATTCAATCTCTCCCTAAGTAAGGGGAAAGTTCCCCTGGACTGGAAATTAGCTAATGTCGTTCCTCTGCATAAAAAGGGTTGCAGGGCAGAGGCTGCAAATTATAGACCGGTGAGTCTCACTTCAATAGTGTGCAAACTCATGGAAACACTAATTAAAAGCAAATTGGACACGATCTTGAACGAAAGAAATCTTCGGGATCCCAGTCAGCATGGATTCACCAAGGGTAGGTCCTGCCAATCCAATCTCATCAGCTTCTTTGACAGGGTAACAAGAAAGTTGGACTTGGGAGAGTCTTTGGACGTCATGTACCTGGACTTCAGTAAAGCTTTTGACAGTGTCCCACACCGCAGGCTGATAAGCAAGATGGAATCGATGGGGTTAGGAGAGACACTAACTGCATGGGTCAATGATTGGCTGAGTGGCAGACTTCAGAGGGTGGTGGTTAATGGTACCCTCTCTAAAACATTGGAGGTGACCAGTGGAGTGCCGCAGGGCTCGGTCCTGGGTCCAGTCCTTTTCAACATAGTCATAGGGGATCTGACTCAAGGGCTTCAAGGTAAAATAACACTATTCGCCGATGACGCCAAACTATGTAATATAGTAAGTGAATGCAGTTTACAGAATTATATGGCGCAGGACCTGCTTACATTGGAAAGTTGGTCCTCAACCTGGCAGCTAGGCTTCAATGCTAAGAAATGTAAGGTCATGCACCTCAGAAGCGGAAATCCATGCAGGACGTACTTCTTGAACGGAGAAACTTTAACTAGGACTTCAGCAGAACGAGATTTAGGAGTAATCATCAGTGCAGACATGAAAACTGCCAATCAAGTGAAGAAGGCTTCATCTAAGGCAAGGCAGATATTGGCTTGTATCAATAGAAGTTTCGTCAGCCGAAAGCCTGAAGTCATAATGCCGTTGTACAGGGCCATGGTGAGACCTCATCTGGAGTACTGTGTGCAATTCTGGAGGCCACATTACAGTAAAGATGTGCATTACAGTAAAGATGTGTAAAGATCGGTTCAGCGGACGGCCACCAGGATGATCTCGGGGCTCAAGGGTCTCTCATATGAAGAGAGACTGAACAAATTGCAGCTCTACACTCTCGAGGAACGTAGGGAGAGGGGAGACATGATCGAAACATTTAAGTACCTCACGGGACGTGTCGAAGTGGAAGATGATATTTTCTTTCTCAAGGGACCCTCGGCCACAAGAGGGCACCCGCTCAAACTCAGGGGAGGAAAATTTCATGGCGACACCAGAAAGTATTTCTTCACAGAGAGAGTGGTTGATCATTGGAACAAGCTTCCAGTGCAGGTGATCGAGGCAGACAGCGTGCCAGACTTTAAGAATAAATGGGATACTCATGTGGGATCCCCACGAGGGTCAAGAGAAGAAAATTGGGTCATTAGGGCATAGACAGGGGGTGGGTAAGCAGAGTGGGCAGACTTGATGGGCTGTAGCCCTTTTCTGCTGTCATCTTCTATGTTTCTATGTTTCTATGAGTGTAGGGAGAGATAAGAGGAGAGATATCGAGGAGCTGCAGAATGAGTACACTTGTAGGTCAGTAAGAGGAGTTTGAACTCTATGCGGAAGCAGACAAGGAGCCAATGAAGCGACTTGAGGAGAGGGATAACGAGCATAACGACCCTGGCGGAATACACGGCACACAGCAAAATTATGAACAGATTAAAGGGGGAGAGATGGGTTAGCGGGCGACCCATGAGAAGCACGTTGCATTACTCCTTGTGAGAGGTGAGAAGGACATCGATAATGGTCTTGGCAGCATGCTCAGAAAGGAAACTCTAGATTTTAGCGAGGTTGTATAGAAAGAAGCAACAAGTTTTGGTGGTTTGTTAGATATGTAAAGAGAAGGACAGAGACAAGTCAAAGATGACCCTGAGGTTGCGAGCTGATGAGAGGCAGGTTTAGGAGGAAAAGGAGGCAGGTTTAGGAGGAAAAGTAAGGAGTTCAGCATTGTCTATGTTTAACTTTAGATGGCAGTGAGATAACCACGTAGCAATGTCAGACAGGCAGGCCGAGACTCAGGCCTGGATTGCCGTAGAAATTTCAGGCATAGTGAGATAGATTTGCAAGTCATCAGCATAGAGATGGTACCGGAAGCCATGGGAAGAGATTAGAATTCCAAGGGAAGATGGAGAAAAGAAGAGGTCCCAGGACAGAGCCCTGAAGTACTTGCACTGTTTACAGAAAAAAGTGTTTGTGAACAAAGTCATGGGCATAAAGAAGGACCTCTATTGACTAACAAAAGTGAAGTAGATATTGCAGTGTTCACAGAAGATGGTGTTTATGAACAACTGGAAAAACTGAAAGTAGACAAAGCCACAGGACTGGATGAGATAGATCTGAGGATACTGAAGGATCTCAAAGAGATTCTGGTGGGCCTTCTTAAAGATTTGTATAATAAATACTTGGAGACAATGGGAAAAGAGGCTTGGGACACATATAATGACAGCAGTATTTTGAACGGTCTGGAAAGGCTTAACCACAGAACCTAATCCTATTATAAGAATTTTTTGATTGGGTGACCAGAGAGCTGGATCGAGGACATATGCTAGATGTAATTTACTTAGATTTCAGCAAAGCCTTTGATACAGTTCCTCATAGGAGGCTGTTGAACAAACCTGAAGAGCTGAAGTTAGGACCCAAAGTGGTGAACTGGGTTAGAAACTGGCTGTCGGACAGACGTCAGAGGTTGGTGGTTAATGGAAGTCGCTTAGAGGAAGGAAAGGTGAGTAGTGGAGTCCCTCAGGGTTCGGTGCTGGGGTCAATCCTGTTCAATATGTTTGTGAGTGACATTGCTGAAGGGTTAGAAGGAAAAGTGTGCCTTTTTGCAGATGATACCAAGATTTGTAACAGAGTAGACACCGAAGAGGGAGTGGAAAATATGAAAAAGGATCTGCAAAAGTTAGAGGAATGGTCTAATGCCTGGCAACTAAAATTCAATGCAAAGAAATGCAGAGTCATGCATTTGGGGATTAATAATCGGAAGGAACCGTATATGCTGGGAGGAGAGTAGCTGATATGCACGGACGGGGAGAGGGACCTTGGGGTGATAGTGTCTGAAGATCTAAAGGTGAAAAAACAGTGTGACAAGTCAGTGGCTGCTGCCAGAAGGAAACTGGGCTGTATAAAGAGAGGCGTAGCCAGTAGAAGGAAGAAGGTGTTGATGCCCCTGTACAGGTCATTGGTAAGGCCCCACTTGGAGTATTGTGTTCAAATTTGAAGACCGTATCTGGCAAGGACTTAAGAAGACTTGAAGCGGTCCAGAGAATAGCGATGAAAATGATAGGAGGCTTGCACCAGAAGATGTATGAGGAGAGACTGGAAGCCTTGAATATGTATTTCCTAGAGGAAAGGAGGGACAGGGGAGATATGATTCAGACATTCAAATACTTGAAGGGTATTAACTTAGAACAAAATATTTTCCAGAGAAAGGAAAATGGTAAAACCAGAGGACATAATTTGAGGTTGAGGGATGGTAGATTCAAACGCAATGTTAGGAAATTCTACTTTATGGAGAGAGTGGTGGATGCTTGGAATGCACTCCCGAGAGAGGTGGTGGAGAGTAAAACTGTGACTGAGTTCAAAGAAGCGTGGGATGAACACAGAGGATCTAGAATCAGAAAATAATATTAAAAATTGAACTAAGGCCAGTACTGGCAGACTTGCACAGTCTGTGTCTGTATATGGCCATTTGGTGGAGGATGGGCTGGGGAGGGCTTCAATGGCTGGGAGGGTATAGATGGGCTGGAGAAGGTTTAATGGAGATTTCGGCAGTTGGAAACCAAGCACAGTATCGGGTAGAGCTTTGGATTCTTGCCCAGAAATAGCTAAGAAGAAAAAATTTTAAATTGAATCAGGTTGGACAGACTGGATGGACTATTCAGGTCTTTATCTGCCGTCATCTACTATGTTACTATGTTATATTAATGTACGTATGGACTACACTTGCAGATCCTTCAGTATGGGTATCAGGTTTACAATTATTAGGTATTGATGGAAAGGGCAGGCTGCTTAATCCCTTCCCATAAACTAACTCAGTCCACACCAGGAATGCTGTTGCATAAAAGTACAGATTTATTATAAAGTAAAAGGCAACATATAAAAAAAGAGCAGATTAATAAATCTATAGCATTCAAAGTGTCACAAGAGAAGATATAGTTCCACATCTGCAGATATGCGGAAAAATACCATCTGTGTCATTTCCTTATCTTACATGAATAGATATATTAGCCTTGCATTACAATCTATTTGAAAGTTTCTGATTGGTTTTTAGCATTATTACAAGTTGCTAGTCTGATTTGTTAGCATCATTAGCAGAATTAATTCAGTGGTTACAAACACATATAATTGGCTATATCCCTAATTGATGTAAAAGCCATTAACATAACATCTGCATATGTCCTTAAAGCAATTTTCCACTTATGTATGTCCAAAAACCACCTAACATTATCTGCCCTTGACACCCTTCTATTTGGGGCTTTTTTTCAAAGGTTATCTATGCATGACCTTAAACCCAATTCCAAGAACGGCCCCCACTCTGTCCTCTAGGTGCTGTGGTTTATGCATACGTACAGGCCAGTTTATGCTCTCAATGTTCCATGAACCAAGGCATCTGTAGTTCTGTGTTATCGTTATCTGATGTCCCAAAAGGTTGTTACTTCATCTGCAGTAGCAACTTTCAGAAGGACAACCTTGTCACTTGTCCAAGCTTTGCATTCTGTGCATACAGTGCATAGGCCTCATGCCTGGCCTGCTGTCAATTGTTTCACCTTTGGCCAGAGAATATAGGTAACACAGGAATCATTGCTGACTGCTTTACACCTGCAGCCCTGTCTCTGTCTTCCAACTAAGCACCAGTATTATAATTTTCTTTGCATACAGCTAGCACTGGTCTATGCGGTGTAATAATCCTCCGTGCTGTGTTGTAACATCTGTGCTGTGTACTGTATCTTCCTTATCTCAAACAGCAGAGGTAGGGGGAAATTGCTACATAAGAAAACTGCTTCTGTTCCAATTCCAACGTTCTTGTAAAGCTGAAATTAAGCTGAAATGAAGCTTGGCTTGTTTTGTTTTTAAGTTCTGTAGTCATATCCCGAGGGTCCTCAGGAAGGGGTCCAACAGGAATTCTCCTTCACTGATTTATTAGAGCAGGGATAAAAATGGATTTATTCAATTTTTTGAATTTAGGCTTAAGTCTATCCATGCTAGGATGATTGGTAGCAAATTTGAATGACGTTGGATACATTCTAATTAATTTCTCATGCCTGATTATTTTGTGGACTGTATTAGTCCCACAAGAAGAGGCTCACAAAGTGAAATTTAGTCATACCTGTTAATTTTCTTTCCTTTAGTCCTGCTGCATTATTCTGTATGATTGGACTGTGTCCCCTTCCTACCAACAGATGAAGGTAGGGAAATTGATTTTTTTCCCCAGCAACATCAGCATTATGCCTTTGCCAAAGCAGTGGAAGGACCCAAATACCATACCCATGCACCATCAAAGCAATGCAGCCATATTAAACTCCATTAACAATATTTAGTTAGTTAGTTTTCTATCTTATTGTCCCCAAAGAGCTCAGTTACAGGTTAAACATACACAATATACAGTTACGTGAGTATACCTAAAAAAAACTGTGAAATAATTAAGGATAGTGCAAAACGCGGCCGTCCGCTTAATCTTCGGACTAAATAAAAGCGAACATATTAGGAATCCAAGATGGCACTTCCATGAGCTTGATGAGAGGACGCCAGTAAGCTCGCCAATAAATTACCTCTCTACTTTTCTTCAATGAGAATTTTTACCTTTTACTATGCCGAAGCGAAGAGGCAGGAGCGCGGCTGGGGCCTCGCGGCCCTCTGGACCAGTAGCTGTCGGCACTATTGATGAACTTCTGCGGCGGATGCAGGACACCACGGTGGCGGCGGCAAATTCCCCGCTGGAGGCGCGGCAACGAGGCAAGATGCCGGCGGCCTCTTTGGGGCTTGAAACAACACTCAGTCCCGACGCCAGAGCACCGCCCCTACAACCTCACATTACTAGCTCCCCAAGGGAGGGAGTGTTGCCAGGAGACAGTGGACATTCTACCCCTGAGGCCAGAGAAGTCGATCTGGAGAGCAGAAGTTTAGGCTCTCAGCTTTCTCAAGAGAGCCTGAACTTAGAAAGTGAGGATTTAACATCTGGTGGAGTAAGAACAGCCCAGACGGAACAGCGACAGGGAGAAACTGCAATTGGTGAGCAATTTGGAATAAATTTACAACTTTTCTTACCTCAAAGACCCCAGAAAGTTACATTAGAATCCCTTTGGGATTTGATTTCTAGTTTGGGAAAGACTTTTAATTCTCAATTCCAACAATTAGAAGGGAAAATTAACAATTATGATACTGAAATTGGGAACTTGAAAAAAGATTTAGAAGCTTCTAAATCTTTAACGAATAATCTTCAAGAAGATATAGGATTATCAAAGAAACTTCAAGAGACTTTGATTAAAGATAATATAAGTTTAAGAAGGAAAATTGAATCTTTGGAGAACTTTTCTAGGAATAATAACTTAAGACTGATTAACTTTCCAAAAGTTTCTACGGTAACACCTAAAGATATGTTGAAACGATATCTTCAAGAAATATTGGAAATACCTGAGTCTGAATTATCACCTATTACACAAATATATTATTTACCGACTAAGACTTGAGATACTCAACAAGTAATAAATCAACACCCTATAAACATCTCAGCTGTATTAGATTTATCTGATAGAGAAATGTCTGTTCCATCTACTTTGCTTTTAACGCTTGGACTTACCCCTGATAAGAGTTGGTTAATGAGAATGTTCTATAAACATAGACAAAAAGAATTTCTTGGTCATAAGATACAAATGTTTCCAGATTTGGCAAGGGAGACTCAAAAGCGTAGAAGAGAATTTCTTTTGTTAAAACCTGATGTTCTGGCCCTAGGGGCAACTTTTTTCCTCAGACATCCTTGTAAATGTGTAATTCATTATAAAACCCAGAAGTATGTCTTCTTTGATCCTCCCCAACTGACGACCTTCCTGTCCTTGTCCCGACTGGAGAAGGAGAGTGCTAAATAGATTAGAAGTCCTTACTCTGTTAGTTTATGATTCTATAAAGATTGTTTCTTTTTGATGTACTCGCATTTGATTTACATCTTGAATCCATTTGAGGACTTGAGAAGATTTATGTTAGGTTATTTTAATTGCTTGTTTAATTTTCTTTTGATAATTTTCTTTTCATGAATCATCTTTCTGTTCAAGTTTATCTTGATTGTATAAATTAGAAACTTATAAATAAATATATATATAAAAAAAAGAAAAGCGAACACATTAGTCCCTACTACAAACTGCTACACTAGTTGCCAACGGAGGCACAAATAATACTCAAATTCTCTTACTTTTGCTTTAAATTGGTGTGGGGAATGGCCCCTACCTATCTCTTACCACATTTCGAGCTGCACATCCCCACGAGGACAACCAGAAATCGCAATCTTTTTGCCTATCCAAAGATCAATGATTGCAAATACAGGTCCTTTCTGGACAGAACCTTTAGGTTTCAAGCTAGCAAACAGCAGACCTGGCTGGGCAATTACATCAGCAGAGCCGGGTCGACCTACGGCGCATTTCAGAAAGAAATTAAGACTGCTCTGTTCGATATTGTGTATTCTCACTAATTGTATTCTGTTTCCACTGACTGTTCAGTGATATCTTCGCCAACTGTATTCTGGAATTCGCTGATTGTCCAGCCCGCTTCACTGTAAACCGCCTAGAAGTCGCAAGATTGTGGCGGTATAGAAAAAATAAAGTTATTATTATTATTACCTTCTAGCGACACAGGCAGCAAAAATTGACCCCACAATCACCAAACTAATGATCAATACAACAGACATCAAAGTGTTTCGAAAAGAAATCAAAACATTTCTATTCAGAAAACACGTCATTACCAACTAATATCCTCCCTTTATGCACAAGCTCTCCCTCGAGAGAATAACACATTAATTCAATTCTTAGAACCTTTCCTATCATACATACTCTGATTCCTATATAAACATTTTCCACACTATCCAATAAATTTCTTACTTCATTATTAGGTAACTTCCAATCTGTAAACCGTATATACTGATAATCTCCACTATATTCTGTTATCACTTGATTCCCTTGATTTGTAATTCTCAAAATTGAATCCTCTACCACACCATGTAATGTACACGAATCACTGTTATGTAATTTATCTAGATAATCTTTATTACGCAATTCTTTTGGTAATGTCCAAATCTCCTATAATTTGTATTCCGCCTTGAACAATATATAATGTATAATGTATTCGAAATTAATTTTCCTATGAACTGTTTTCCTACCTTCTTCTACTCTATGTTTATAACCTAACTAATTTATTTTTCTCAAGTACTTTAGCAAGAATGTGAGCCTTTGGGACAGTCAGGGAACTCTAAGTACTTTCTCTTCATCTTAATTAATCTTACTTATTGCATTTCTTCTGTTTCTACTGTAAACCGCTTAGAACCTCACGGTACAGCGGTATATAAGAAATAAAATTATTATTATTAACAGGTTATAATTTGGATTTGCCTTAATTTCAGTACAAGTTTACGATAAAAGTTTTTATCCTAATTTGACACATTTTAGGGGGTCTAATACTAATATACAGTTTACCGGTTACAATTTAACATAGTTATCCTTACAGTGCAAGTTTTCCAGTACACGTTTTATCCTAATTGACATACACAGACAGTTCACAGGTTGGATTTGCCATCGCTACAGTACAAGATTTTACAATACAAGTTTTCCTACATGACACATACTGGGTTCTGGTACCAATATACATTTCTTTGTAATCCATCGGTCAAGAGCAGGCGGGTTAGGCGAAGAGGTATGTTTTTATTACTTTCCTAAAGTTGAGGAGTCTTTCAAGGGATCTGATTTACGGGAAAAGTCAATTCCAGTGGCTCAGTATGAAGTGGGAGCAGGAATGCTGTTTGGCAGTTTGCAGTTGAAGGGCGCGACCAGGGGGCCTTTTGAAGCGTACTTCATCTTACGAGAGAGAAGCATAGAACTCAATGAGTTCCTTGAGCCAGTCTTCCAGAAGAATCACAGGATGGCGCAGCAGGACTAAAATAAAGGAAATTTAAAAAGATATAACTAAATTTCACTTACTAAATTTCACCTTCCTTACCATCTAGCTGCACCATTCTGTATGACTGGGATACACCCAAACAGAAACCCAATGTGTGGAGGAAGGCGAGGCCTCCTGAATGACGACTCTGCCAAAGTCTGATTGGGTTCTGGACAGCACATCCAGTCTGTAATGCTTTATAAAAGAAAGGAGTGATGACTACATCATAGTGCTACAGATATCCTCTGGCCTTTGTCACTGCCTGGTCCTTTCAGGGCTATGGATTAAGGCTAAAAAAATGATCAGAGACACAGAAGGCATTCATCTCCTGCAAGTACTAAAACAAAACTTTGTGGATATCTACCTGGTGGAGACTCCTGGCTCTTAAGTCTACACCCTGATCCAAAAAGAAGGGTAAGCAGACTGTTTGATTCACATAGGAAGGAGAAATCACCTTCAGGAAGAATCAGGGAACTGTGCAAATGGACACTGAGCAACCCTACCCCAGGAGAGATGAGGGTCTTGACAGGACAAAACCTGAAACTCTTACATTTTCCTGGCAATTGACACCAAGTCTTTCTTCAAGGTGAGATCCTTGAGCAAGGCAGCCCTTGGGGACTCATAAACTAAACTAAACCTTAAGTTTGTATACCACATCATCTCCATAAAGATAGAGTTCGGCACGGTTTACAGGTAATTCAATAAATGAGAGAAGGACATAATAAGAAATTTGAGGTTATGAAGAGGATAGCTAGCTTTACATTTTAAATAGATAGCTTTAAGTTTTAGAGAAAAGCCAGGTTTTCAGATGCTTTCGGAATAATTGGAATGAGCCTAGGTTCCGCAGCGGGGCAGGAAGGTTATTCCAAAGCTCAGTGAATTTGAAGAAAAGGGATTTCTCTAATTTACCTGCATACATGATGCCTTTTAACGAGGGGAAAGATAATTTGAGTATGTGGGCGGATCTGGTAGTGTCAGGTCTAGAATTCCAGGATAGTGGGATTAGTGGAGGAAAAGTGAAATGTAGGATCTTGAAAATTAGGCAGGTACATTTAAAGTGAATCGTAGAAATCACCGGAAGCCAGTGAAGTTTTGACAGAAGCAGGGAAACATGATCGAATTTGCTTTTTGCAAAGATCAACCTAGCCGCAGTATTCTGGGTCCGCTGAAGTCTTTGAAGAGTTTTCTTGGTTAGACTTAGATAGATGGAATTACAATAGTCCAGTCTGGAAAGAATGATTGATTGTACAAGGACAGCAAAATGTTGTTGGCGGAAGCAGGATCTCACTTTCCTCATAAGAAATATCGAGTAGAAGATTCAAGTCCCAAGAAGGAAGAGCTGGATGAATTGGAGGTCATAGATGAATGACCTCCCATCAGAAACCATCCAATGGCTTCCATGAGTTGCTAGGAAAATCCCCAGTATGTTGTCCCTCTAATAGGAGATATGCCACCAAACTAAACTCTGGTTGAATTCCTGCTATAGAAAGCTGAGCATCTCCAGAATCTGAGCTTTCCATGGGGAGAAGAGACACTGCTGACATCAGTAAAAACCTTCCAAGACCTGGACATAAGCCATAGAAGTGGGTTACTTCTGGGCTCTGATCTGGGTGGGTCACTTTGCTCATCAATGTCCCGGGTATATTAGATAGACTGTGAGAACACACTGGGACAGACAGGAAAAAATGCTTGAATACCTAAATAAATTCATGTAAACTATTCTGAGCTCCCCTGGGAGAACGGTTTAGAAAATTGAATGAATGAATAAATAAATAAATAATCAAATGAAAGTAAGATAACAGTGGGAGAAAAATACCTATCTTGCTAGGCGCCTCTTCTTAAGGGCCAAACCAAAAGCCAGAAGGGGCCTGGATCCTCCATTTCCACTGAACCTTTACTGTTCATCCTGTGACCCCCATTGTAAGAACTTGCAAGAAGTCCATCAGGAGATGAATGAGATTTGAATACCACAGCCTTAGGGGCCAGTCCAGAGCCACCATTCTCTAAAGAACCCATCTGATCAAGTGCTACAGTACAAAGATGTACAGAGACTCCTCCCTCGGCCACTACTGAATCAAGGCATCTATTCCTGCTGCTGAAGCAGCTTTCTGCCTTGGCATTCTCACTCAAGGCCAGAGATCCTGAGTCTAAAATGGAAACAATGCAGTGGAAACACCAGTCATCCCCCATCCCAAAATCATAGCAACTATCTTCTGGGATGAAGGACTTTTTCTTCTAGAGTACATGTCACACAAGACAGCCATAACTAACGAGAGTTACATCAACACAATGATCACTTTGCGGGAGTCAATCAAGGAAATGAGGAAAACTTACAGCAGGCATGCTGTTTCTTTACAACAATGCACCGGTGCACATGTCACAACAATCACAGGCTGCTATCCGAGAACGGGGGTTTCAGCAGCTGAACCATCCATCCTACAGTTCTAACCTGGCTCCCTCAGATTATTTCCTGTTCTGAGTTTGAAGAAATCTCTACATGGACAGTGGTTTTCAAGTGATGAAGATGTCAAGGAAGCCGGGATGTCCTGGTTTGAAGGTCAAAAAGAAGAATTATTGTCAAAGGGGTTAAAAGTCATTGCAGGAAAGCTGGATGAAGTGTATGGAGCTACCAGGGGACTATATTGAAAAATTAACAAATTTTTTTTGAAAGCTCCTTTCTTTCATACTGAGGTAGATAAATTGTTGAATGCCCCTCATGTCACATGGATATGAGGTTAACTAAATATACTTATTTCAGATGAAAATATTGTATATACATGGCCATAAACTGCATAAAGTAAACATTAGTCGTTATTATTTCTTAGTCATGAACAAATAATTACAGATAATAAAATTAATTATCCCTATCCTGCATTTTCCTCCCTCGCTGGTTCCTCCCATACCTTCCAGTTCCTTAGACAGCAGCAGCAGTACAGGCAGTGTACAAACATGGCTGCACTGATGCTGCTATCTAAGGAACTCACAAGGTACAGGGTGGGGGGAGCAGAGAGAGAGAGAGCAATGTTGAAATCCAGGTGGGGCATGGGAGAACAGAGAGGGAGAAATGTTAGATTGGGGGAAGAGGAGAGAGAGAGATTGGGACATAACAGTACTGATTCCAACTGGTTTTCCCTATCTCATCTTGAGGTATCTATTAAAAAATGTTTGGGGGTTTTTTTCTATTGGAAAATTGATGAGGAATTATACAGTAGATTAAAATGAAATACTAAGACAACCAAAGTTTTGTTACTAGATAATAAATCAGATCCTCTGCTTGATCATATCTTTATCGATCAAACCAAATATGAGCTTTCATCTGTAATTAGGATTTTAGGAGTACATATCAATCAAACATTGTCTTTTGAGGTTCAAGTTAATACTGCAATGAAAAGGTGTTTCTTTTTAATGAGAAAATTGAGACAAATCAGGAAATATTTTCAGCCGGACCAATTTAGGCCTATTGTTCAATCTTTACTGCTGTTCAAACTAGATTATTGTAATCCCAGTTATATTGGAGTTTCTGAACAATGCCTCCTTATATTTCAGAATTTATATGTAGTTTCTAATGTACTGTCTTACTCAATATCCCACGTCCCATTGCAACGCCCTCCTTTGATTCTGTTATGATCTAATGTATTCTCCATTTCTTGCTGTAAATTGACTTGAATCTTTATAGGGGTATAGCGCGACACACAAATAGCAGATTAGATTAAAAAGATTGCAGACAACACAGAAAACTGCAGTACACCCGATCTCCTCATTATACAGCATAAAAAAAGTATTACAGGATGTTATGTCAAGCTTCATTGGCTCCCTATGAATGCCAAGATTTATTTTTAAGTTTGCCTGTGTCCTTTATAAGGTTTTACAGGGAAATTGCCCTTACATGCTTTTCTATTTTCAGTTTTTCATTGTTCGTAGTAATAGGAAACAGCAGAGTTACTTACCATAACAGGTATATCCGGGGACAGCAGGCAGATATTCTCACATGTGGGTGATGTCATCCACAGAGCTCAGTATGGACAGTGCAACGTGAATTGTCACTTTAACCTTTTAGAAGCTTCGCAACTGCCCGCACCGTGCATGAGCCAATGTCTTCCCGCCCGATATCGGCTTAAGGTGCCTCAGTTCGGTAAACCAGCTAAGAGCCAAGAAGCCAGCCAGGGGAGGTGGGAGAGATGTGAGAATATCTGCCTGCTGTCCCTGGATAACACCTGTTTTAATAAAGTGTTTTAAAAAAATTAAGTAACTGTGCTTTATCCTAGGACAAGCAGGCAGCATATTCTCACATGTGGGACTCCCTAGCTCAGACATGTCACTTAGGGGTTCTTTTATTAAGGTGTGCATTTAGTGCGCGCTAAATCGGTTAGCGTACCTTAATAAAAGGACCCCTAAGTATCTTAATTAAAAATTTGGCCTGCGACAGCCTTTTTTTTCAGATTTCAGCCCCTTATAACATAAGAACATAAGAATTGCCACTGCTGAGTCAGACCAGTGGTCCATCATGCCTAGCAGTCCACTCACGCGGCAGCCCTCTGGTCCAAGACCAGCACCCTAACTGAGACTAGCCCCACCAGCGCACGTTCCTGTTCAGAAGAAACTTGTCTAACTTTGTCTTGAATCCTTGGAGGGTGTTTTCCCTTATAACAGCTTCTGGAAGAGCATTCCAGCTTTCTACCACTCTCAGGGTGGAGAAGAACTTCCTTACGTTTGTACGGAATCTATCCCCTTTCAACTTTAGAGATTGCCCTCTTGTTCTCCCTATCTTGGAGAGGGTGAACAACCTGTTCTTATCTACTAAGTCTATCCCCTTCAGTACCTTGAATGTTTCGATCATGTCCCCTCTCAATCTCCTCTGTTCCAGGGAGAAGAGGCCCAGTTTCTCTAATCTTTCGCTGTACGGCAGCTCCTCCAGACCCTTAACCATCTTAGTCACTCTTCTCTGGACCCTTTCGAGTAGTACCGTGTCCTTCTTCATGTACAGAGACCAGTGCTGGATGCAGTACTCCAGGTGAGGGCGTACCATGGCCCGGTACAGCAGCATGATAACCTTCTCTGATCTGTTCGGGATCCCCTTCTTTATCATTCCTAGCATTCTGTTTGCCCTTTTTGCTGCCACCGCACATTGTGTGGACGGCTTCACGACTTGTCGATCAGAACTCCCAAGTCCCATTCCTGGGAGATCTCTCCAAGTACCACCCCGGACATCCTGTATTCGTGCATGAGATTTTTGTTACCGACATGCATCACTTTACACTTATCCACGTTGAACCTCATCTGCCATGTCAATGCCCATTCCTCGAGCTTGATTATGTCACGTTGCAGATCTTCACAATCCCCCTGCATCTTTACTACTCTGAATAACTTCGTATCATCTGAAAATTTAATCACCTCGCTCGTCGTACCTATATCCAGATCATTTATAAAGATGTTAAAGAGCACGGGTCCAAGCACCGAGCCCTGCGGCACCCCACTGGTGACACTCTTCCAGTCCGAGTATTGTCCATTTACCTCCACTCTCTGCTTCCTATGCTCCAGCCAGTTTTTAATCCACGTGAGTATTTCACCCTCAATTCCATGGCTTGCAATTTTCTGAAGTAGTCGTTCATGCGGAACCTTGTCGAACGCCTTCTGAAAATCCAGATATACAATGTCGACCGGATCGCCCTTGTCTATCTGTCTGTTTACTCCCTCAAAGAAGTGCAGCAAGTTCATCAAACAAGATCTGCCTTTGCTAAAACCGTGCTGACTGGTCCTCATCAGCCTGTGTCCGTCAAAGTGATCAATGATGCTGTCCTTTATCAGTGACTCTACCATCTTTCCCGGTACCGAGGTCAGACTCACCGGTCTGTAGTTCCCCGGATCTCCCCTCGAACATTTCTTGAAGATCGGTGTAACATTCGCCACCTTCCAGTCTTCCGGAATCTTTCCCGATTTGATCGACAGATTGGCTATTAGTTGAAGCAGTTCAGCTATGGTCCCTTTCAGTTCCTTGATGACCCTCGGATGGATGCCATCCGGTCCCGGGGATTTATCGCTCTTAAGCCTATCAATCTGCCTACATACCTCCTCTAGACTGACCGTCAATCCTGTTAGCTTTCCGTCTTCATTTCCAGCATATAGCCTGATGGGTTCCGATATGCTGTGTACATCTTCTTCGGTTAATACAGATGCAAAAAATGTGTTCAGTTTGTCAGCGATTGCTTTGTCCTCCTTTAGTGCTCCCTTCATTCCATGGTCATCCAACGGCCCCACCACTTCCTTTGTGGGTCATTTCCCCTTAATATATTGAAAGAACGGCTTGAAGCTCTTCGCCTCCTTGGCTATTTTTTCTTCATAGTCTCTTTTGGCCCCTTTTACCGCCTTATGGCACCTGCGTTGATGTTGTTTGTGCTTGTTCCAGTTTTCATCCGTTTTTGACCTTTTCCATTCCTTAAATGAAGTTTTCTTGTCTCTGATTGCTTCCTTCACCTCTACAGTGAGCCACGCCGGTTCCTTGTTCTTTTTCTTCTTGGATCCCTTGTTGATACGCGGTATATATAGATTTTGTTCCTCGGTGACTGTGTCCTTAAAAAGGGACCAAGCTCGCTCTAGCATTTTTACAGTGCTTATCCTATTCTTAATCTTCTTCCCTACCATGAGTCTCATCCCTTCATAATTCCCTTTTTGGAAGTTCAGTGCCGTGGCTGTCATTTTGGACCGATGTTTCTCCCCTGCGTCCAGATCAAAGCAGATCATATTGTGATCGCTGCTTCCCAGCGTCCCTTCTACTTCTACATCTTGTGCTGGTCCTCGCAGGCCATTTAGAATTGTCCAGAATTGCATTTCCTTTAGTATTTTCCTTGACAAGTTGTTCCAGGAAGCAATCGCCTACAGCATCCAAGAACTTGGTCTCTCTAATGCAGCCGGAGGTACCTAGGCTCCAGTCTATTCCCTGATAGTTGAAGTCACTCATGATAACTGTGTTGCTTCCCTTGCAGTTGCATTTAATCTCGTCTGTCATTTCTCCATCAATTTTTTGGGACTGCCCTGAGAGTCGGTAGTAGATGCCGATCTTCATTTCCAGGCCATTTGTTTCTGGAATTTTGACCCATAGAGACTCTAACTTATCCGTCAGTTGTGGCATGTTCTCTCCAGCAGATTTAATTTCCTTTTTGACGTATATGGCAACGCCCCCACCTTTTTGAGCCACTATGTCTCTGCGATATAGTTTGTATCCGGGTAGCACAGTGTCCCAGATGTTTTCCTCAGTCCACCATGTTTCCATGATTGAGTTTGACACCCCTGCCCTAGCTGAATTGCAAAGGGATGGAGGGAGAGTTGGCTTTAAGAAGAAAATAAATTCTGTAAAACAGCTTGGCCAAAATGGCCATCACGTCTCGAGAAAATCTCTAGACAGTAACGTGATCTAAAAGTGTGAATAGAAGGCCATGTAGCTGCTTTGTAGATATCTTCAATGGGAGTAGAACGCAAAAAGGCCACCAATGCTGCCATTGCTCGGACTTTGTGTACAGTATTACGGCCCTTTAATCCTAGCCCAGCCTGAGCATAGCAGAGGAGATGCAAGCTGCCAACCAATTAGAGAGAGTCTGATTGGTGACAGGAACTCCCAATCTGTTAGGATCGAAGGAGATGAAAAGTTGAAGTGAAGTCCTATGAGCCTTGGTATGGTCCAAATAGTAAGCTAGAGCACGTTTACAGTCCAAGTTATGATGAGCTGCTTTACCAGGATGAGAATGAAGCTTTAGGAAAAAAAGACCCAGGTAGCACAATGGATTGACCGAGATGAAATTCTATGACTATCTTCAGAAGGAATACTGGATGAGTCCAAAGGACCACCTTGTCATGATGAAAAACAGTGTATGGTGGATCAGAGACAAGTGGTTGAAGCTCACTCACATGACAAGCTGAGGTGATACAAATCATGAAGACTAATTTCCAAGTAAGAAACGTAAGAGGAACAGTAGCAAAAGGTTCAAATGTAGGCTTCTTGAGGATAGAGAGGTCACAGACAACCAGAGGTGGTTTAATTGGAGGTTTGGAATTGAGCAATCCTTTCATGAACCTGGAAACCAGTGGATGAGTAGCCAATGGTTTATTGTTGAGAAGACTATGAAAGGCACTAATAGCATTGAGATGTACCCTGACTGAAGTGGTTTTAAGGTCAGAATTTGAAAGGTGGAGAAAGTAGTCCAAGACCGTACGAAGAGAAGATGTACACCAGCTGGTAAAGCGTGTTCATTTGAAGCGATAGCATTGCTGAGTAGAAGGTTTTCGAGAAGCAACAATGATTGCTTCGACAGGTGCAGATAGATTTAAATCTGTCAGAGTGAGGTGAACAGATACCAAGCTGTGAGATGTATAGACTGTAGGTTGGGATGCAGCAGAGAACCTTGGCTCTGAGTCAGTAGAGAAGGAAAAACCTGTAGAGGAATGGGATCCTTGATGGTCAGTTGAAGGAACAGAGAGAACCATGGTTGTCTGGGCCACCAAGGAGCTATGAGGATCATAGTGGCTGGTTCCCGCTTGAGTTTGAACAAGGTGGTGAGTGCAAGAGGAACTGGAGGAAATGCATACAACAATTTGTGAGATCAGTTCAGTAGGAAGGCATTTGCCTCAAGGCGATTTGGGAAGAACTGCCTGGAGAAAAATTGTGGCAACTTGTGATTGGTGGGAGATGCACAGAGGTCTATCGAGTCCCCCAAAGTGAGAAGAGGTGGAGTAAGACTTTAGAGCTGAGAGACCATTCGTGTGGATGAAGAAATCTGCTGAGATTGTCTGTAAGAGTATTGTGTTTCCCTTACACATATACTGCCTTGAGAAAAATATTTCAAAATATTGCCCAGTTCCAGATATGAAGGGCATAGAGGATGGGAACCTGTGCCCCCTTGTTTGTTGATGTAGTACATTGGCTACCTGATTGTTTGTTCTGACAAGAATGACTTGGTTGAGAAGGCGATTTTGAGAGCTTTGCAGATTGCCCAAAGTTCCAGGAGGTTGATGTAGATATGCTTCTTTCGAGTATTCCAGAATCCCTGTGTTTGTAGACCATTGAGATGAGCTCCCCAGGCATATAAGGTAGCATCTGTTGTGAAGACTCACTGATGTGGCAGAATATGAAACAGCAACCCTCTTGAGAGATTCGCTGGTTGTAACCACCACTGAAGTGAATGACAGAGAAGTGGAGAGACTTTGATTTGCCGTGAGAGTAGATTTGTGGCTTGAGTCCACTGTGAAGCAAGGTTCCACTGAGCTGGTCTGAGATGGAGATGGGTGAAAGGAGTTACATGAACATGAAAGGAGTTGCATGCAGAGAGATGATGAATAGTGGAGACTTGATTGCACAGTTGAAACAATTTTTTCTGTCTCTGCTGGAGTAAGCCCATAGACAAGTGGTGTCCAATATTGCTCCTATGAACTCGAGCTTCTGTGAAGGTTGAAGATGATATTTTTGGCAATTTATCTTGAATCCAAGAAGCTCTAAGAGAGAGATAATCCCTTTTGTGACTAACTGGACACTTTGAGGCGATTGAGTTTTGATCAACCAATCGTCTAGATAAGGAAACACATGTAGTCCATGAGCACGTAAGAATGCTGCCACCACCACTAGGCATTTTGTGAACACTCTGGGAGAGGATGCCAGGCCAAAGGGAAGCACTTTGTATTGGAAATGATTATTTTAAATGTGAAAGCAGAGGTACTTTCTGTAAGCAGGATGAATGGAAATGTGTGTGTAAGCCTCTGAGGTCTAGAGAGCATAGCCATTCATCTCTTTTGAGAAGTGGGTAGAGTCCCTAAAGATAAACTAAACTAAAACTTAGCTTTGCATACTTGGTCTTCAACCAAAATGGAGCTCGACTCAGTTAACAGTAACTAAAAATAATACAAAAAAAAGTAACGGTCAGAAAATATTAGTGTGACTGATTTCCGAAGTGTTTGGCAAATAAAATAGTTTTTAAAGATTTGCAAAAAAGTTGAAAAGTACCAGGACCCCTTAAAATAAGAGGAAGTTGAGAAAATTTAAAAACTAAGGATTGACTGAAATTCTTGATTCCTTCGATTCCTTTCACTGAAGGAAGGGAGAGTTTGAATTGTTGGGTGTCTCATGCATAGGAGAATCTATAAGCATTCCATAATAAAGGGACAAGAGGGATTAAAGATACCATATAGAATTTTAAAAGTAAAGTGAATCCTTAGATGAACCGGGAACCAGTGAAGGTTTAGAAGCAAAGGAGACACGGTCAAATTTACTTTTTCCAAAGATTAATTTTGCAGCGGTATTTTGTATCAGTTGGAGTCTTTGAAGACAGGTCTTTGTTATGCCGAAATAGATAGCATTACAGTAGTCTAACCTGGATAATATGATATATTGGGCCAGGACAGAAAAGTGTTGTTGATGGAAGAGAGCTCTGACCTTCCTCAATGTTGAAGGCTAAAAAAGCACTTCTTGACAAGAAAGTTTATTTGATCCTTAAAAGTAAGAGAAGAGTCTATGAGAACTCCCAATATCTTGGAAGAGAACTCAATCTGTAGGGAGACCCCGGAATCCAAAGTTACAGTTGGAGAAAGACAGTCCAATTTTGGGCCTAGCCATAAAAGTTTTTTTTTTTTGCAGTATTTAGCTAGGCTGGTGAGATCTGAATCAATCAATATAAAGATATAGTCCACATAGGTAAACAGTGTTTCCCAAACTGACAACTTGTAAAGGTTCAATGTAGTCATACAGGATAGCATGTGAAACTTCTCCTTTATTAAATATTTGTTGAGAGCTTGGAAGTCGAGGACTGGATGAATACCTCCCGTCTTATTTTGGAATTAGGAAGTACCGTACTTTGAATAGAACCTGGTGTTCTTTTGATTTAGAGGAACAGGTTCTAAACGCATATGGGAAGGCAAACTCAAAGGATAGCAGTGAACAAAGAACTGAGGCACTGCAAGCTGATGTTGAGCAGGAAAGAACTTGATACGTCACAAAGCTTCTAAAAGCTTAAAGTGACAGTTCGCTTTGCACTGTCCGTATCGGGCTCTGTGGATGATGTCACCCACGTGAGAATATGCTGCCTGCTTGTCTTAATATAATGAAGGTTCTCCCCACCCCACCCCATTTGCTTTCCCCTTGGCTAGAGGTAGAAAGAACTTTAATTTTTTTTTTAATAAACTTCTAGCATATCAGGCTCCAAAATTGAGGAAAGAAGTTTCTAGCTGTTTTGTTCAATCGCATTCTTACTTATCTTTTAGAAAAAGTTTGAAAGCTATGTCATTTAAGAAATATATTTTATGATGTATTATTATGGCTTCTTTGTTATTTTTATTTTTTAAATTTTCATTAACATGTAATTTCCAAGAACTGCTTGTTGTTTTTGATATGTGAACTGCTTAGAACTATATTGGTTATAGAGTATATAAATACATAAAATAAGCAGAGGATTTTCCCAACTCCAACTTAATAATGGTTTATGGACTTTTCTTTTAGGAGATTAGCCAAACCATTTTTAAACTCTGCTAATTGTAATATATGAAAATACCATATTGCTTATTGCAAGTAGAATAGAATGTATGTCAGACATGTCAGTAGACAAAGTAAACAGGATGTGGTTAGTGGTTAGCCTGCAGTTGCAAACTCAGAAAAAGGCAGAAGTGGATATATGAGGACAAAAGAAAATATGGATCGAGGTAGTTTCTGGTAGAGTAAGGGGGAGATGTAAACAGGGGAGGGACAAAAGGAAGTAGGGTAGCTTAGGTGTGGATAGGATGTGAGCCACTTAACCCTAATCAATGGGGCAAGAGGACTGATGGAGGTTTAAGTTTAGGATGAATGTACATAACCTGATGTAAAAGGGAAGCCGGTGCACCTACTTACATGACACTCAGTCTTGCAAGAACGTAATAAAAACTTTGTTACTGCCTCACTGGTGTGTCTTTCATAAGTTTCTAGTTGGAAAATGTTTATTGCTAACACTAAGCTAACTACTTTATGTCACATTCTCTGGAAACAAATTCCAGAGTTTAATTTAAATTACGTATATAGTGGAAGCCACATATTAACATAGTAGATGATGGCAGATAAAGACCCAAATGGTCCAACCAGTTTGCCCAACCTGATTCAATTTTAATTTTTTTAATTTTTTCTTCTTAGCTATTTCTGGGCAAGAATCCAAAGCTCTACCCGGTACTGTGCTTGGGTTCCAACTGCCGAAATCTCCATCAAAACCTACTCCAATCCATCTAAACCCTCCCAGCAATTGAAGCCCTCTTTAGCTCATCCTCCACCAAACGGCCATATACGGAAAGCTGAGGACAGCAAGATGGCGGCGCCTGCTAGTCCTGAAGTGGCGGGGAGCTCGGCATGGGTTTCGGAGGTTGCGGCTGAGGTGACCGCCGCGATGGAGCTGGTTTTAGAGAAGCGTCTGCTCCCCATCGACGCTAAGCTTGAGTATGTGCAGGAGAAGCTGGACATGAAGGGGCAAGATGTGGCCACCTTTCACCAATGAGTGGCGGCCTTGGATGACCGCGTCCTGGTGCGGAGGGCCTGTTGAGCAGCCATGCAAAAACTATTGCTGCTTTGGAGGATCACCTTGAGGACCTGGAAAACCGGTCCCGGCGCTGCAATCTACGGTTTGTTGGCCTGCCTGAGGATTTGCCGGAGTCTGATCTACGTTCTACTATAAAATCTTGGCTTACTTCCTCCCTTACCTTACCACCGGGTTTGGGACCCCTATGCATTGAAAGAGCTCACAGGCTGGGCCTCAAGCGACCCATGATGGCGAGACCGTGGGTGGTGATTATTAAGCTATGTTCACAAACAGGCTATTCTCCAAGCCCTTCGTGGGGGTCAGCATCTGACTTATAACAGGAGAATTTTATGCTTCCAGGATTACTCTGCCAAAGTCTCGCAACAGCGAAGAGCCTTTGCCCTGGTGTGTACGGCGCTGATTCAACGTAACATCCGCTTCGCCTTGCTGTACCTGGCGAAACTTTGGGTCCAGAGCAATGGGACTACCACTTTCTATACCACTGTGGCGGAGTCGCAGTCCTTCCTGGCCCAGGAGCCTACGACGGGGCCCTTTACCAGCACAATTTTGTCTACAGAGGGGCCGGTAGAGTGAAGGGGTTCCCTGCTGCTACTGTGGACTGGTTCTAGTGTTTCGTTGTTAGCTGAAGAGTGACCGTTCGCCCAGTTAAATGTTGTGTTTGGGCCTTTTCCTTGCTACTCGGAGGCTTATCTGAGCTGTTTCTGGTCTATCTGCATTTCTGGGGCCTTCTGTGTTTCCTCATGGGGCTGGGAGCACTGTGCCTTGACTTTCCTTTGATTCTGAGCTCCGCATGGTACGTGGGCCTGGTTCCCGGGCCCTCTGGCCTCTTCATATAGACTTTGAACTGCACCTCTTGGTCTCTGGGAAAATGGAGTGGGAGAGCTCCGGAGACCCTACTGGTTCTTTTACCAGTTCTGACCATGCTTGACTGAGTTACTCGAAGACTATCTGGATGAACCACTATCTTTGTTCTATTGTGGCTTATTCTGGGTGTTTTGGAGTGCTGTGAGAGTGTGGGACTGGGGGGGGGGGTGGCTGGACTTCAGAGGGGGTATGAGAGTTCTGGTAGGATGTGTGTTCGTTGCTGTGGGCGACTGTCGGGTGTAAGGGTGTTCCTTCCTAGGGGTTTGTTTGGTTTTGTTTTTTTTCTCCCTTTCTCTTTCCTGCTTCAGGTGCTTAGCAGACAGCTGCTATTGGCGCGGTTGCCCATTAGTGGGGCGGGCTGGGATGTATTGTGTTTCCCTAGGCTGTGTGTTGAGATGGCACGTTTTGAGTGCTGGGGGTTTCCGGTTGGGCATTGTTTGATCCCTGCTTGCATATGTTTCGGTTCTTGTAGGGCTGGGGATTGTTTGCCTCTTTGCCCTCTCCACTCTCATGGGGCTTTCCCTCTGTAGGGCCCATCTTTGGATCTATCTGGGTTTTCAGCTGGGTTTGGGAGCTGGGCGGATTCGACTTCTTTGCTCTAAGGGGTTGTGGGAGGGAGTGGGCGTTGTATGTGATTTGCTTTTCCTTCGGGGAAAGCCTTTGTTGGGGGGTTCCTGAGGGTTGGGGGGTTTTCAGGGCTGGGTTTTAAGCTTGGACTGGGGGGAGGGTGGGGGATGGGAAGTGTAGGGGTGGGGCTGTGTGCGGGGCTTTTGTTTTTTGTTTGGTTGAGTGGGTTTTTTTTTTTTTTGCTTTTGCGGTGCCTGATCCCGGGAGACACTATTTTTATTTGAAGGCTTATTTTCTAGTTGTGAGCCAGTTGGTGCCTTGGAGACTTGTTATTTTTTCTGCTGGATGTTGTAGGATAGGACGGCATCTTGGCAGCCAAATTCTTTTACTCACTTTTTCACTTTATTTGTTTCATTTTTTCGTGAGTTGAATGGTGAGATTTATTACTTGGAATGTTGGAGGCATTAACTCTCCTGTCAAACAGGCAAAAATTTTACAAAATATGCAGAGACTTAAAGCGGTTATTGCTATGTTGCAGGAAACACACCTTACTGACTTAGAACATGCTAAATTGAGAAGGGGTTGGGTGGAGCACTGTATAACAGCGGCTGCAGTCGGAAAGAAATGGGGAGTAGCTATTCTTTTTCAGAAAGCGGTGGCTACCCAGATTACACCCGTGGTTATTGATGAGGGAGGACGCTATGCTTTCTGCACGGCGGTGATCGGGGGTGCTCCAGTGCTGATGGGGTGTGTTTATGCTCTCAATACCTATGATAAATCTTTTTATGCCCGCTTGAAGACTTTCCTTTTGTCGCATGCTCCTCTTCCGATGATTTTGGAGGGTGACTTCAACGTCGCCTGGGACGCTTCCCTGGCTAAATCTCACTCTTCTAGTGGCGGCGGGGTTACTGAGGCTAAGGGTCTCCCCCAGTTGTGTCAACTTCTGGATCTTTTGGATGTTTGGAGACTCCTGCATCCTGGGGAGCGAGATTATACCCATCTCTCACGCGCTCATGCCTCTCAATCTCGTATTGATTATCTGCTGCTTTCTCGCTCTCTTTTTTCCAGGATACGACGAGTGGAGATTGGGCCTTATGCGATCTCGGATCATGCCTGGGCCTGGATGGACTGGGACTCGGGTGTGGGGCCTCGTACGCCAGGGTGTTGGGCTTATCCTTTGTGGCTCCAGGATGACCCTAACTTTCTGCTGTAGCTTCTGGAGGCATGGAAGGATTATCAATTCCATAATAGTCCACATGTGGAGAACCCGGTTTTATACTGGGAAGTGGTGAAGGCGGTTCTTCTGGGTGTTATTATTAGTTATGTCAGTCGGGTGCGGAAGTCCCGTGATAGGGAGTTGTTTCGTTTATCGGGACAGATGACGAGAGCGTGACGTGCTTTTGCTCTTTACCCTACTTCCAGTAACAAGCAGAGTTTGCTCTCTTTGCAGATGGCAGTCAATGCGATCTTACTTCAATGGGCGACTAAGTCCTTTGCTTATTATAAATACTGCTTATATGTCCATGGTAATAAGGGGGGAAACTTTTGGCCCGTTTGGTCTCACAACGAGAGAGCCGTAAGTAGATTTTGCATCTTGTTACTGCAGAGTCCGGGCGAGTCACCAGTGATATTGATATATGTGATGTCTTTCGCCGTTTTTATGCAGCTCTCTATGCTCCACCTCCGGCTTTGGGGCTTCCTGGGGAACTCTACTTGGATGGACTTGCTCTCCCTTGTCTTACTGAGAAGCAGAATGTCCGGTTGAATGCGCCTATTGAGATAGGAAAGGTGGAACTCGCTATTGCACAAAGTCCTACTTTGAAAGCCCCTGGGGTCGATGGTTATAGAGCTGAATTTTATAAACTCCTGAAGTCTGAAATTGTGTCGCCGCTGGCTAATATGTTTAATGTGATGATCAATGCTGAGGCGATGCCTGAACACCTTAATGTAGCTCAGATCATTGTTCTTCCAAAACCCGGGAGAGATCCTACTATCCCGCAATCTTATAAACCTATTTTGCTACTCAATTTTGATGTCAAGCTTTTGGCAAAGATTCTGGCTAACCGATTGGCCCGGGTGTTGCTGCTTCTTCTTCACGAGTCTCAGGTCGGTTTTGTTCAGGGTCGCTTGGTGGCAAAGAACTTGCGCAAGATTTTGACATCTTTGGACTTTAACTCGAGAGTGGTGGCGCCTTCTCTTATTAGTTTTGATGCAGAGAAGGCGTTCAACCGCGTTCACTGGGATTTCTTGTTTGCTACTTTGACTAAATATGGCTTTCGAGGCCGTTTTGTCTCGGCAATATGTGCACTCTATGCTACTCCCCAGGCTGCTCTGTGGGTCAATGGCTGTCGTTCTTCTTTATTTGAAATCCATATGGGAACCCACCAGGGGTGTCCTTTGTCCCCTTTATTGTTCGTTTTGGCGCTTGACCCCCTCCTCCGTGATATCTATTCGAATCCGGCTATCCAGTGGGTTCAGTTGGGGGCTCAGAGCTTTAAAGTTGCTGCTTTTGCGGACGATCTTTTGGCTTTTCTGATGGACCCTTATCCTTCCTTGCAGGCTCTTTTGGAGACTATTAGAGAGTATGGAGACTATGCTGGCTTCTGTTTGAATCTGATCAAGTCTGAGGCCTTGCCTTCATCCCCGGCCCTGAAAGTTCAGTGGGGAGCTTCCTTTCCATTACGATGGGCCTCGGGCTCCTTTCGGTATTTGGGGGGTCTATCTTTCACGACTCAGCTTTATTCGCTTAATATTTCTAAGCTTTTGGCTGATAGTAGGGTCCAACTTGAGGCTTGGGGTGACCTCCCTCTGACCCTGCTGGGCCGTATATCTTTAATTCGCAAGGTGATTTTCCCGCGTTGGCTGTATGTGTTCCAAACTTTGCCACTTTGTTTGTTGAAGAAGGATCTTACACGTCTGCACCATTTACTGTCCTGTTTTTGTTGGAATTCGCGTAAACTGAAAGTTCGCTTTCAATATTTGGTGGGTGGCTGGCAATAGGGGGGTCTCGGACTTCCTGATTTTGGCCTTTACAATGAAGCCTATTTACTCAGTCATTTGAAAGACTGGTTGCTGGGAAAACATCAGCATACTCGTGTACCTGGACTTCAGTAAAGCTTTTGATAGTGTCCCACACCGCAGGCTGCTAAGCAAGATGGAATCGATGGGGTTAGGAGAAACACTAACTGCATGGGTCAATGATTGGCTGAGTGGCAGACTTCAGAGGGTGGTGGTTAATGGTACCCTCTCTAAAACATCGGAGGTGACCAGTGGAGTGCCGCAGGGCTCGGTCCTGGGTCCACTCCTTTTCAACATATTCATAGGGGATCTGACTCAAGGGCTTCAAGGTAAAATAACACTATTCGCCGATGACGCCAAACTATGTAATATAGTAAGTGAATGCAGTTTACAGAATTATATGGCGCAGGACCTGCTTACATTGGAAAGTTGGTCCTCAACCTGGCAGCTAGGCTTCAATGCTAAGAAATGTAAGGTCATGCACCTCGGAAGGGGAAATCCATGCAGGACGTACTTCTTGAACGGAGAAACTTTAACTAGGACTTCAGCAGAACGAGATTTAGGAGTAATCATCAGTGCAGACATGAAAACTGCCAATCAAGTGAAGAAGGCTTCATCTAAGGCAAGGCAGATATTGGCTTGTATCAATAGAAGTTTCGTCAGCCGAAAGCCTGAAGTCATAATGCCGTTGTACAGGGCCATGGTGAGACCTCATCTGGAGTACTGTGTGCAATTCTGGAGGCCACATTACAGTAAAGATGTGCGCAGAATTGAATCGGTTCAGCAGACGGCCACCAGGATGATCTCGGGGTTCAAGGGTCTCTCGTACGAAGAGAGACTGAACAAATTGCAGCTCTACACTCTCGAGGAACGTAGGGAGAGGGGAGACATGATTGAAACATTTAAGTACCTCACGGGACGTGTCGAAGTGGAAGATGATATTTTCTTTCTCAAGGGATCCTCGGTCACAAGAGGGCATCCGCTCAAACTCAGGGGTGGAAAATTTCATGGCGACACCAGAAAGTATTTCTTCACAGAGAGAGTAAGAATAAATGGAATACCCATGTGGGATCCCTACGAGGGTCAAGATAAGGAAATTGGGTCATTAGGGCATAGATAGGGGGTGGGTAAGCAGAGTGGCAGACTTGATAGGCTGTAGCCCTTTTCTGCCGTCATCTTCTATGTTTCTATACTCCTTTGGATTTTGAACTGGCTTTCTATGCTCCTCATTCCTTGTATAGTCTCTTACACTTGCCTACTAGGGAGCTTCCCGCTGAATTCCGTGCGTGTGTTCCTTTGAAATCTATGCGTGCTGTGTGGGGGAGCTTGATTAGCAGACTGGGTGGGGACCCGCGTGTGTCAAATCAACTTCCCCTCCTAGGGAACTTGGCCTTTCCTCCAGGCCAGGATAACCCTGCTTTTCTTGACTCGGCTACTCGCGGCTTTCGTCTCGTGGAACATCTGTTGACGAAGGAGGGCTGTTTGAAACCACTTGCTGCATTTGGGGATCGATTGGGTAGGTGCTGGGGTGATATTTTTGCCTATTGTCAAGTGAAGCATTATATTCTTTCTCTTCCGCAGGATCGGCTTGCTTTACCAATGGGGATGCGTCTTCGGGCTTTTTTTGAAGGGGTGGTGGTTCATTTTACTTCAGTGTCAGGTTTGTATAGGGCCCTGTCGGAGCTTATGGACCTTAAAGAGGTATCGCATCTTCAAGAGAGCTGGAGTCGTGAACTTCGCATTGATCTTAGTGCTTGGGATATTTTGCGTGCCCTGCGGGGGGGGGGTCCCTCGCTTGATAACGGGAGCAGCGTATCGCGAGTGTTATGTTAGAGTGATCTATAGGGCCTATTTTACTCAAGTCCAATTACATAAGTTGGGAGGTATTGACTCCCCCCTCTGCCTGAAATGCGGCCGGGATCCCAATACTTTAGCTCATTCCTTTTGGGATTGTTGGACTATACAGGTTTTTTGGAAGTCTATTGTTCACTATTTCTGAGGCTTATTTTTGAGCCCCATTGTGGGTACCGTGGAACAGTTGGTTTTTGATCTGCCTGGGCTTTACGCGGCCTTCATAAAGGGGGTCGCCTCTGGTGTCATAAGGTGTGTCTCCTTGCTCGCAAATGCATTTTGCAGTCCTGGACTGTTTCTGAGCCTCCCCCTCTTTTTGGACCTGGAGAGCTCTAGTGCATAATTTGGCCACTTGGGAGGCCCGAGAGGCCGTTGGTCGCCCTCGTCGCCGCCGTCGCTTTCTGCTTGTGTGGGGAGTCTATTTGGACTCCTTATCTCCTAGAGGTTGCAGTCTCCTTTTGAATCCTCTTGCTTAGCCTTGTTGAGGTTCATCGCGCTCCTTCCCGGGATCGGTCACCGCAGGCACTTCCTTTTTTTTTTTTCCTTTTGTTTTGCTGCCTTTTTTGTTGGGGGGAGGGTTTTTCTTTTGTGACTGGCAGGGGCCACCAGAGCCCAGGCCTTTGGCATTTGGAGTTTAGTTTCTTGGCTTCCGTTTGCTTCCTGGGACACAGGGGGGGGGAGAGAGAGGGGGGTTTGTACGAGTGGTTCTTGCTGCTTGGATGGGGTTTGGGGGGCGGGGGGTTACTACTCTTGTTTCACCATAGCAACGCACTACCTTTTGTATCGTTGGAAGCTCTCTTTTTTGCCATTGTTGTCTTTGTTATTTGTTGTTTGATGTTTATATTAATAAAAAGATTTGAACATAAGCATCTCTATGGAATATTTGACCCTTTAGTTCCTTTATATTGGAATACTACTAGATCTTGCCACTAGAGGATTACACAGAAATATAAACTATAGTTCCCCTCTTTTAGAAAAATTAAATCTGTTGGGAAGCTTAGCCAATCTCTTGCATTCAAACTGGTAGAAACTTAGAACAAACTCCCCGACTCTGTAAGATGGATAGGTCAGCTACAACAATTTCATAAAGCCTTAAAAACTTTGTTGTTTACACAATATCTTAATGGTTTACCTACTGAAGTGACAAATTGATAGCATTTTTACATTCACTTTCTTAGGTATGCATTCTTTTATGTATTTTGGTCTTTAATTATTTGTGAACCGAGTCAAGCTCTGTTAGGAGATGACCCGGTATATAAACTAAAGACTAGACTAGAGTAGACTTATAGAATCATACCTAGTGCCAACGCATGTGGGCACCTAGATTATATCTTTGCTATTTGTGATGCCTGGGGCTAGGACAGCCAGACAGCAGTGAGTCTGTGGATGGCAGAAGTACAAGAAGTGCCCCTGTGCAAACAGCATAAAGAAAGAGCACCTTATATGGCTGTCAGGGTAATGCCTCCCTCACATCCCTACTGGTAAATAGGGCCAAGCATTCAGTGAAAATGTGAATATGTTTATGGTTTCTGTGTACAAAAGTAAATAGTTAATTCAAAAGAAAGTGTTCTTATCAAGTTTCAAGTTTATTAGCATATTTGATTAATCGCTTATTAGAATTACTAAGCGATGAACAAAATTAAAAATAGAGTATAGTACAAAGAGACTAACATATTAACAAAATTCTTTCATATAATACAAACAAGAGTTGGGAGGGAAAGTGGAAAAGTTACACCCCAAAATTGTGAGATAATGCTGACTATTCAACATATTGCACACCGGATTGCCTTGTCAGAACAGTAGCGCGACAGAACTAGAACACTACAATTGTGCTGTTTAAAAACAAAAACCCAATTTTTAAAAAATGGGCAACAGGGCTTAGTTTGACCACCTACTTATATGATTTAAAAATGTATTTAAATTTTAGGTATTTATATACCGCTTATCAAAGTTATCTAAGCAGTTTACAATCAGGTACTCAAGCATTTTCCCTATCTATCCCGGTGGGCTCATACTCTGTCTAATGTACCTGAAAATGCTGATACACAAACCTAAAATACTGACACATTTAATCCTCAACTGCTGTTAGGTAACTGTTCCTATATTTAAACAGTGACCAATATATTTCTCAGTAGCAAACAGTGACAGTCTTCAGCGACATCACCAGGGACTCAGTACATTCATAGTCCGTGGCTTAAATGTCCTCTCCTCATTGGACCTATTCAAACTTAATTTTTACTTGTTTAACTTTTATTCAATTTAATAATGCTATTAAATATATAAATACCGTATTTTCACGTAGATAACGCGCACCCGTGTAAAACGCGCTCACGGGTATAGCACGCGAAAAACACAAATTTATGTACAGAAATTTTTATATACCGCGCACACCCGTATACCGCGCATGCTGTCCGACTCTCCTTTCGCCCGCCCCGACTCTCCCTCTCCCCCTTGAAGTCCTGTCCCCACCCTGAAAGCCTGATGCCCGCCCGACGTCCAATTCACCCCCCCCCGCAGGACCGCTCGCACCCCCACCCCGAAGGACCGCTCGCATGCACCTGCACCCCCACCCCGAAGGACCGCTCACACGCACTCCCACCCGCACCCCCACCCTGAAGGACCGCTTGCACCCCCACAGCCTCCCGACCCCCCCATCATGTAGAAGCTCCTACCGGTGTCCTGCTGCTTCCTCTTGGCGGTCCCGACTCCCCGACACGATCGGGGCAAGAGGGAGCTCAAGCCCTCTTCGCCCAGCCAACCGCGGCACCCCCGATACGATCGGGGCAAGAGGGAGCTCAAGCCCTCTTGCCCCCCCCGACTCCCCGACACGATCGGGGCAAAAGGGAGCCCAAGCCCCCTTGCCCCGCCGACTCCCCAACTCCCCCGACAATATTGGGCCAGGAGGGAGCCAAAGTCCTCCTGGCCCTGGCGACCCCCCCCCCCCCGCTAGTTGTTCGGGCCAGGAGGGAGCCCAAACCCTCCTGGCCACGGCGACCCCCTACCCCCACCCCGCACTACATTACGGGCAGGAGGGATCCCAGGCCCTCCTGCCCTCGACGCAAACCCCCCTCCCCCCAACGACCGCCCACCCCCCAAGAACCTCCGACCGCCCCCCCAGCCGACCCGCGACCCCCCTGGCCGACCCCCATGACACCCCCCCCCCCCCTCCCCGTACCTTTGTGTAGTTGGCCGGACAGACGGGAGCCAAACCCGCCTGTCCGGCAGGCAGCCAACGACGGAATGAGGCCGGATTGGCCCATCCGTCCCAAAGCTCAGCCTACTGGTGGGGCCTAAGGTGCCTGGGCCAATCAGAATAGGCCCGGGAGCCTTATGTCCCTCCTGGGGGTGGGGCCTCGGGCACATGGTCGGGTTGGGCCCATGTGCCTCAGGCCCCGCCCCCAGGTGGGCCCAACCCGACCATGTGCCCAAGGCCCCGCCCCCAGGAGGGACCTAAGGCTCCCGGGCCTATTCTGATTGGCCCAGGCGCCTTAGGCACCACCAGTAGGCGGAGCTTTGGGACGGATGGGCCAATCCGGCCTCATTCCGTCGTTGGCTGCCTGCCGGACAGGCGGGTTTGGCTTCCGTCTGTCCGGCCAACTACACAAAGGTACAGGGAAGGGGGGTGGGGGTGTCGTGGGGGTCGGCCAGGGGGGTCGCGGGTCAGCTGGGGGGCGGTTGGAGGTTCTTGGGGGGGTCGTTGGGGGGAGGGGGGTTTGCGTCGAGGGCAGGAGGGCCTGGGATCCCTCCTGCCCGTAATGTAGTGCGGGGTGGGGGTAGGGGGTCGACGTGGCCAGGAGGGTTTGGGCTCCCTCCTGGCCCGAACAACTAGCGGGGGGGGGGGTCGCCAGGGCCAGGAGGACTTGGGCTCCCTCCTGGCCCGATATTGTCGGGGAGTTGGGGAGTCGGCGGGGCAAGAGGGCTTGGGCTCCCTTTTGCCCTGATCGTGTCGGGGAGTCGGGGGGGGGGGGGCAAGAGGGCTTGAGCTCCCTCTTGCCTCGATCGTGTCGGGGGTGCCGCGGTTGGCTGGGGCAAGAGGGCTTGAGCTCCCTCTTGCCCCGATCGTGTCGGGGGTGCCGCGGTTGGCTGGGGCAAGAGGGCTTGAGCTCCCTCTTGCCCCGATCGTGTCGGGTGTTGGGACCGCCAAGAGGAAGCAGCAGGACACCAGTAGGAGCTTCTACATGATGGGGGGTCGGTCGGGAGGCTGTGGGGGTGCGAGCGGTCCTTCAGGGTGGGGGTGCGGGTGCGGGTGGGAGTGCGTGCGAGCGGTCCTTCGGGGTGGGGGTGCGAGCGGTCCTGCGAGGGGGTGAATCGGACGTCGGGGGGGAACTATGTAAAAAAAATTTGTACAACGCGCTCACGCATATAACGTGCAAGGGTATGCGCGGTACGTAAAAACCACGTATAACGCGCGCGTTATATGCGAGAAAATACGGTACTTAGCTTAGTGGTCGATGTGCAGGGATGTCAGGCCAACATGTTTCACTTATTAAGGTTTTCTCAAGGCAATAATCCCTTCCTGCTTATAGCCACTGTTTAAGACCATAGCCATCATCCAAAGATCTTAATAGGATCGGAGGTGAGCATATCATAACTTATTAAGATAGATCATAGGACCTCCTATGATCTGTATATCATTTCAGGTCCACATCCTGAATGTAGTATTATAATCATTTATGCTTTGACCCTCCTCTCCCTACCGTTTCAATTGATTATGCACAAGTGCTAAAAATTTTTTATATTAATTGATCATACAAAAACCTTTCTTTCTATATTTCATATACAAAAAACCTTTTTTATCACACTACCATTTCAATTAATTATCCACAAGTGCTAAAAAATGTGTTAATTGGTCATGTAAAAACCTTTCTTCCTATATTTCATGTGCAAAAAACCTTTTTTATCGAAAATAACAAATAGTCATAATATAATGTGGAAAGGCAACACTTATCTTAGGTGGAAACAGCCACCACCAGCGCTGATGTATCAATGCAAACTCCCAGACCTAAAATGATATACAGATCATAGGAGGTCCTATGATCTGACCATCTTACTAAGTTATGATATGCTCACCTCCGTTCCGAAACAAGAATTATATAATGATTTCAAATGGAAACTTTATTCAATTAATTGTTAACGACTGCTTGATAAATTTTGTTTAAATTGATATGAAATAGAACTAAAGCAGTGGCTATTTTTTAGCACCTTTAAGGAATCTTTAATACTCCTACATATAAGATTTCATACAAACATCGTGTTACCCACATATATATATTTTTCTACACATTTAATCCTAGCATCTAATCCATGCTGTCTAGGCTACCTTCTTATAATCAGACAAAAATAATCATGAGTCTTTTCAGATAGGGACTATATTGATATTAGTAAGTGCAAGCAAATAAACAAACAGTCTGCTCAATGAAGTGGAATTAAGCATCCAGATTTAGACAGAAAGACAATACCTTATAAATTGGACTGCCTGGTACTTGCTGAAAAATCATCTGCTTTCTGCATTCAAATCTCAATAACTCATGACTGTCCCGCAAAAAAAGATACAGTTTGTTATCTTGACTCTTAAGTAGCTTTCACTGGTTTCTTTCTACAGTAGGCAGGATCAATACATTTCACTAACAGTAACAATCATGGATTAAAGCTTACAGTAGTGAAATAAAGAAACCTCTTGGCCATACCAAGAGAATGCAATCAATTTTTTTCCATTCAGCAGTACTCACCCACATAGACTTCATCATCCACTGGGAGGCGATATGATGTGCAGAGATAGGTATCAGACTGCAAAAGAATGGGGGGGGGGGAACAATACACATACCATAAATATGTTTTATTTACTGGGATTTATTAACCACCTTTATGAAAAGATTCACTCAAGTCCATGTACAGCAAATATAGCTTGATACAAAACTTATAGTTTTGTTAACAGCATAACAATAATAAAATGATCAAATATAAGCATAAATACAATCAATGAGAAACTTGGAGACAGGCAAACTGAATCCCAATAACAGGATCAACATGATACAGTGTCAGAAATATACACATAAAAGCAGCACAATAGAACAATCATATGAGAGAAAGCACAGTTACTTACTTGTAACAGGTGTTATCCGAGGACAGCAGGCAGATATTCTCACATGTGGGTGACATCATCCAAAGAACCTGGTAAGGACAGTGTTAAAGTGTATTGTCACTTTAAAAAATTTTCAGTCCCAAGACTTCCCATACCGCGCATGCGCCAGTGCCTTCCCGCTCAGGGTCGGCTTGTGGGATCATCAGTTCAATAAAAAAGCTAAGAAGCCAACTAGGGGAAATGGAAGAGTTGTGAGAATATCTTCCTGCTTTCCACGGATAACACCTGTTACAGGTAAGTAACTGTGCTTTATCCTAGGACAAGCAGGCAGCATATTCTCACATGTGGAAATCCTTAGCTACGAGGATCAGGGTTGAAGTTGGTATTTAAATGGAGAATAAATTTTGTAGAACTGCTTGGCCAAACCGACTATTGTGTCTGGAAAGATTCTCCAAACAGTAATGGGATATGAAGATATGAACTGAGGGATCAGGTGGCTTCAAATCTATTAGGATCAAATGGCAAGAAGAGCTCATTAGAAGTCCTGTGAAACTTGGTGCAATCCAAGTAATAAGCTAGAGAACATTTACAGTCCAATATATGGAGTGCTGCTTCTCTAGGCTGCGAATACGGTCTTGCTAAGAAGCCAGGAAGAACTATAGATTGGATCAGATGAAATTCCAAGATGAGCTTTGGGAGGAATTTTAGGATGTGTGCGAAGAACCACTCTGTCATGATAGATATTGTATAAAGTAGGTCTGACACAAGTGTTTGAAGCTCACTGACTCAGCATACAGATGTGTTTGCAGAGTCGAAATATTATTTTCCAAGAGAGAAACTTTAAAGATGATGCCAAAAGAGGTTCAAACGGAGGTTTCATCAGAGTGGAAAGTATAACATTAAGATCCCAAGGAACTGGAGGGGGCTTGATTGGTGGTTTCATGAAAAAGGCCTTTCATGAATCTGGAAAGTAAAGTAGGTACAGATAACTGTTTCTTATCCAGAAGTGAATGAAAAGCAGTAATGGTACTGAGATGAACTCTGACTGGAGTGGTTTTGAGACCAGAGTTAGAGATATTCAATAGGACAAATAAATGGATTCAGCTAGTTGAGATTGCACCAAGATGTGAAACAAATCCACTTAAAGCAATAACTTTGTTGTGTAGAAGGTTTTCTGGAAGCTTCAATAATGGCTGACACTGGTACAGAAAGCGTTGAGGTATCAGTGCTAACAAACAGACTGGGATGAAACAGAGATCCTTCATTCTGTGTCAGCAACGTTTGGAAAGATTGGAAGTGTGATGGGTTCCCATACACTGTATTGCAGAACGAGAGTGAATCATGGTTGTCGAGACCTCCGAGGTGCTGTATTATAGTGGTCTGATCTTGGTGAAGTTTGAGTAGAGTTTTCCCGAGTAGAGGGAAAGCATAAAGTAAGTTACCATGCCAGTCTAGGAGAAAGGCATCAGACTCCAAGTGATCGGGGGTGTAGATTCTGGGACAGAAGTTTAGAAGTTTGTGACTCTGTGGAGACACAAAAAGATCTACTTCTGGAGTGCTCCAATCCACAAAGATCTGACATAAAGTAGTGGTGCTGAGGGACCACTCATATGGTTGAAAGATCCTACTCAACTTGTCAACCAAGATATTCTGTTTTCCTGCTAGTTAGACTGTCTTTAGGAAAATGTTGCAAGAATAGCCCAGGATCAGATCTGTACTGCTTCCCGGTAGAGAAAGCAAGATTCTGTTCCACCCTGTTTGTTCACGTAGTACAAGGCTACTTGGTTGTCCGTTTGAATGAGCAGTACTTGATTGAGGAGACGATCCTGAAATGTGTGTATAGTGTTTCAGCTGCTTGAAACTCGATAGTATTGATATGGAAACTTTTCTTTTAAGAGCTCCAAGTACCCTAAGTAAGTAGGCCATCCATAATGTGACCATATGTCCTGTTTTGAACATGACCATCTTGTTGTTAGATCCCCTGTCTCATTGTCCCCATGCACAGCTTCGGGACGCCGAAATGTCCCGTTTTCAGAGAGAGCGTCCCAAAGCTGTGCGTGGGGACAACAGGACAATCGATCATGGAGCCTGAGCTCTCTCCCTGCTTCCCTGCCCGCCGCTGCCGCAACTGCAGTAAAGGAAAGTCCAGGCGTCGGCCCACAAGCCTTCTCCCCAACATCAATTCTGACTTCGGAGAGGAAGTTCCGGGCCAGCCAGGCAGCGATTGGTTGGCCCGGACCTTCTCTCTGATGTCAGAATTGATGTCAGGGGAAGGCTTGTGGGCCAGTGCTGGACCTTCCTTTCCTGTAGTTGCAGCGGAGGGGAAAGGAAGCAGCAGCGGGCGGTGGACCCCGGGGGGGGGGGGGGCTGTAAGCAGAAGAATTTGTGGTAGGCCAGGCTTCGGTGCTGGAGGGAGGCAGACAGGCAGGCAATCTTTGGTGCAGCAGGGAGGAAGGGAGGTTGGCTGGCTTTGGGGAAGGTGTGAGACAAAGGCTGGAAGGCAGTGAGGGGGACATAGGAAGGAGGGAGGGAGGAAGGAAGGAAGGAGAGAAAGAGGCAGAGAAAGGGGGGTTTGTAAGCAGAAGAAAGACTAGAGAGAGAAAGGCCTGGACCAAAGAAACTCAGGAGGCAGATGCAGGACTATGGTATGAGCAGAGGGGGAGAGACCCTGAGGAAGAACAGAGAGATGGAAGATCATAACAGAGGAGGGAGAGAGAGGAAGACCTGGAACAAAGGTACAAAGGAGAACTGACACTGGATCTGGGAAGGGTAAGAGAGGGAAAAGAGAGAGAGACCTGTACCCAAAGGGGATGGGGCTGGGCTGTGAAAGAAAGGTTGGATGTAAAAGAAAGAAAGAAATATTGGATGCACAGTCAGAAGGAAGTGCAACCAGACACTTATGAAATCACCAAACAACAACGGTAGGAAAAATGATTTTATTTTCAATTTAATGATCAAAATGTGTCAGTTTTGAGAATTTATATCTGCTGTCTATATTTTACACTATATTTGTCTATTTTTCAATAGTTACTGAGGTGACATTGCATATTTTAAAGTCATCTGCCTTGACATCTTTGATAACCCCCCAAATATACTCAAGGAACATCTGGAGTGGGAAGAAGAGATACAATCCCTCAATGATGCTGCTCTCCTAGACACTGATTGACTTCGGCATGGCATCCAAGATCTAGCTTTCAACAACAGATAGGAGCATTGCTTGAACTGGGCTGGTGCTGTAGACATCGTAGCCAGTGCTTGCACTTGATGTGACTGAAGCATCACAGCCAATTCCCTCTATACCAGCTCTTTAATTTGGTCTTATAGGAATGGCACCGGTACCATGGAAGTCATTGGTAGAGATGATGCAGGCTACCTTGGTTGTCGAGGCATTAGTGACCTCGATGAAGAGGCATGCTTCAGAGGAGAACCACTTGGAGGGGCAGCGATCTTGCCTCAGTACATTGATACTTGAAATGCGTCAATGGTGTAAACATCTGAGAAGATGCCGATGCACTTTTTGATGAGGAAGAGTGCTTATGCTTCTTAGCCTTTTTTTGCTTGTTCCCCTGACAGAGGCAGCACCAATGATATAGAAGTGGATCAAGGAGTCGATGTTTGGACTGGTACCAATGCTGAAGTTGGTCTCTGGACACTTGCGTTGGAGTCAGCAGACATTCTGGTTGTTCCCAATGAACCAAAAAGTTTTTGATACTGAAGCTGCCTTGCTTTCAATGACCTTTTCTGCAGAGTAGAACAGTGGAAGCAGGACTCGGCACGGTGGGCAGGACCAAGGCACTGAATGCACCAGTTATGTGGATCAGTAGCCAAAACAGTCTTGTTACACTGAGTGCATTGCTTGAAGTCACTGGACATCGAGGGGAACACAACCAACGCAAGGTCAAAGGACTCAATGGTCTAGGGAGGTAGAGTAGAATCAAACCCCTTCAAAATGTCAGTGCTCCCAGCCTGAAAACAGGCTGTGGGGTGTCCGAGGACCCGAAAACAAAAAACACTGGAAAAAGGATATTTTTCCCCCTACCAGGAGAAAAAAAGAAGAAAACAATTTTATGACAAAAGTATAATAAAATAATAAATGGGAAGGCAAAAATCTTTGAAAAAAGTTTGACACGCTTGGAGATACTCCAAGAACACGGCTTCTCAGCTCCGCAGAAAACTGAGAACTGGTGGCTCCGCAAGTCGACATCAGGTGGGAAGGCACCAGTGCATGTGTGGTACGCAATCTCGAGACTGAAAATTTTTTTAAGTGACAGTACACTAACACTGTCGTTACTGGGCTCCGTGGATGATGTCGCCCATGTTAGAATATGTTGTCTGCTTGTCCTAAGATAAATAGGATAAATGTTAGCAGGGAACACATGATACATCATAATAGCATGAACATCCATTTTAGAAAAAAAAATAGACATCTTAAATATCAAGAGGGCAGATAAATTCCTTGACAAAAAAAGTGTTTTTTTAGTCTGCACATGTTGAGGAAGGTCAGATCACTATTCCATCAAGAACATTTCTCAGTATTGGTACAATCCACTGTGCTTTCTCAACTAGATTATTGTAACTCAGTTAATACAGAATACTGCAGCTAAGCTCATTTTTGGGAAAAGAAAGTATGATCATGTTTCCCCTTTGTTGATAAAGCTTCACTGGCTCCCAGTTCACTTTAGGATCCAGTTTAAATGTCCCCTTATGTTGGAATACCCTTAAACTTTGCCATTTGAGAAACACACAAAGATATAAGTTAGCCTTCCCTTCCTTTAAGGGAATTAAATCTGCTGGGAAGCTCAATCTTTTGTTTTCAAGTTTGTAGAGATCTGGAATGAACTTCCTGACTCCATTAGGCTTTTAGGCCAGCTGCAATTATTTTGTAAATTCCTGAAAACTTTGATGTTCTCGCAATTTTTAAATGGTTTAACTACAGCCTCAACTAAATAATATTATAGTTATTTTTCTTATGCTTTTCTTATGTTTTCTGCTATGTACTCTAGTCTTAATTATATATGAACCGAGTCGAGCTCCACTGGGAGATGACCCGGTATATAAACCAAAGATTAGATTAGATATGAACACAGCAGTATATGAACATCTATGTTATTAAATGGCAACATAGACATTTAAGTGTTGAAACTGAAATAGTTATGTCAGCTATTTTAGGAATATAGATGTCTACACTTCCTCCTCTGAATCCGCAGTTTCAGCATCCACGGATTCGGTTATTCACAATTTTAAAACAAAAAACCCCATTTAAATTGTTCAGGCTATTTTAAGCCCTGTAAGCCCCTCCTTAAGCCTTACCTGGTGGTCTAGCGGGTTTTCGGGGCAGGAGCAATCTTCCCACGCTCCTGCCCTGTGCAGATTGCTCATAGGAAATGACTACGACGGGAGCTCAAGGCAGCCATTTTCTATGAGCGATCTGCACAGGGCAAGAGCGTGGGAAGATTGATCCTGCCCCCAAAACCCGCTAGACCACCAGGTAAGGCTTAAGGGGGGGCTTACAGGGCTTAAAATAGCCAGGGGGAAGCGGGGGTTAGGGGAAGAACCGGCCCGAATATCATTCGTGGGTTTTTTAAATATTCGGAGGCCAGCTCTGCCCCTAACCCCCATGGATATGGAGGGAGAAGTGTATTTCTCCCAAAGCTGTCACAGAGCCCGGAATCCAGGAAGTCTACATCTGAATGCTGAGGAGAAACAAAATTAGTTTTGGATTGGCTTAGTCAAAGTCCTCACTTGCACCTCTTACAGATGCTGTAGCAGGACCTGAAACCAGAAAAATGTTTTTGAATTAAATCAGTTCTTCAAAGAAGAAAAAGTGGGCTCAGATTCCTCAACAGCAATGTGAAAGACAGATATCAAAATACAGAAAGAATCTGGTTGCAAATATTGCTACTAAAAGGCAGTGCAACCAGTTATACTTCCCCCTCCTGTTTTGCAGTTTTAGGACTTGCAATTTCGATTATTTTCAATTTCCTATGGGAACTCTCGACAGTCATTTTGAATGAGTGATCTGCATGGGGCAGGAGTGTAGGAAGATCACTCCTGCCCCGAAAGACCACTAGAACACCAGGTAAGGTCTGGGATGCCAGGGGGAAGGTGGGAGGAAGGCGGGGGTGAGTCATTGTCGACCCATAAGTTATTCGCAAATTTTCAATATTCGTGGGCCGGCTCTGCCCCTAACCCCCGTGAATACTGAGAGAAGAGTGTATTAAGTTTAAGGGGCAGTTACTTTTTCAAATGGGTGTTAGTGTTGGATAACTTGGGGGTCCTTTAAGGTGCACTAACAGATTTAGCACAAGCTAACAAATTAGTGGGCATTAAGTACCATGCAGCTCATCAGCTGTCTAGTATTTAGGCCCACATTCTATAAACGGTGCCTTAAGTTAGGTGCCTGTAGATGCCCTAATGGCACCTAAGTGTAAAATGTCATTTAATAACGATTGCAAGCTGTTATATAAGAAAAATCTAATCTAATCTTTGGTTTATATACCGGGTCATCTCCCAGTGGAGCTCAACTCAGTTCACATATAATTAAGACTACAAAAACTGCGCCTTCATCACAGCTACAGAGGTGCTTTATGATGCCTAATGCCACTATAGGCATGACTAAAGCTGGAAGTGGCATTAGGCGTTATAAAGTGCCTCCGTAGCCACAATTCACATGAAAGGTAGGTGCCAGAAATGTAGGCCTTGAAAACCTTGGCCTACATTTCTGGTGCCTACCTTTCACAAAGAGACACAATTCTATAAAAGGTGCCGTTGCATGATTGATAAAGTCAGCGGCCATTTTTTATGTGGACGACGCCAGCGCCATTTATAAAATCTGGGCCTTAGTGTATGCTAATCATTTGTATGTGCTAAATCATTTGTGAACCTTAGCAAAAAAGACTTCTTTGTTCCTTAAAGTAATAATTTTAAAATTGTGTTATGTATTTATTCAGATACACTGTCTAATATTACATTTTGTTTAAAGATCAGCAACCATCTAATGTGACAAATGCATTAATAGGATAAACCATGAAGGGAGAGGGAGAAAAACTTTTCCCCCTCCTCATCACTATAAATTGTTTGCATGTCTGATTCTAAAACTGTTTTGCCCCCATTTTATGTGGACAATTACTCAGTTTCTTGTATAAAACTAATATAAAAGTGTTTATGCTAAGATGTATGAGTAAAGTGCGCTCTGTGGACTTAAATCCCCAGAGGGTTTTGCTTCTCCCAGAGAGATAGGCTGCAACCACAGAGCTTATGCCTACCCCACCCCCCTTCTTGTTCAGGCTGAGAGAGAATAGTTGCCATATTTTATAGACCACATGACTGTATGGGAATCTGAGTTAGCATTGTTCTCCCAGTAGTTTTTGTGCCCTTTATTTCTAACAATCTAACACAGCTTAGTTTTATATCTAAGTCTGGAGAACAGTGTTATTTCCACAAGGTGTGGACATACTCCCAGCTCCCTTTTTGGATAGGGAAAGCTGGTAGATTCTGTGACAGAGTTGATTCTAGGACAGATTATGTGACTCTCGCGCTAGCCGAAAACCCCCCAAGCTAGCCGAAAAACTACCGCCTGCTCAAGAGGAGGCGGCAGCGGTTAGTGCGGTCGGCAAATTAGCACGCGCTATTACGCACGTTAAACCACTAAAAAGGAGCACGTTAAACCGCTAAAAGGAGATCGAAGTGTCAAATGTGTGTGCATTAGCTGTGTACTAAAAAAATATTTTTAAATTTGTTTTAAGGGAGCATTTCTGCACTAATCAGTTAGCACAGCTACATTACCACGTGCTAACTGGTTAGTGCAGAATAGCACATGAGGCCTTACTACTGCCAATGGGTAGCAGTAAATGCACAAAACTTAACTGCAACATTAGCCATTAATACATTGGCCATTAATACAAAAAAATAGAAATGGGCCATATTTTTATAGGTGTAGTACAAATGGCTTTAGCGTGCAGGAAAAATCTGCAAAAAATTGTGCTAAAGCCATTTTTTTGCCGCAGCCGCAGCTTGATAAAAGGATCCTTTAAATAGTAATTTTAGAATTTTTATACATTTTGATTATATACACATTTGATTGGAAATTATATACCGTATATTCTAGAATATTAGACAAGATTTTTGGGCCAAAAAAATGGCCCAAAACTGGGGATCTCGTCCTATATTCGGGTCATCATCTGGCCCCCCTCCCAGACTTGATGCATGCCTCTGGTAGGCCGGGACAGGAGGGATCCCTCATGTCCCAGCCGATAATAACAATTTTTTACTCCCCTCCCCCGCATACCTCTTCTTGCATCCCTAGTGGTCCAGCAGTGTATGGGCAGGAGTGAACTTTCTGCACTTCTTCCCTGCGTCCCTCCTTCTTGCCCTCCGCTCTCACGGCCAACAGCACATCAGCACGGCCCTGCGTCGCTCGCTGAATGGCTGCCGTCAGACACAAGAACTGGCGGCCGCCATTTAGGAAACGGCGCAGGGCCAGGCGGGAGCTCAAGAAGCTCACTCCTGCGTGCCAGTGCACCACTGACCACAAGATTGGAGGAAGAGAAGGATGGGTGCAGAAGGAGGGGCGCAGCCCAGGGAAGGAGCACAGAAAGTTCGTCCCTGCCCATACACAGCTGGATTACCAGGGATGCGAGAAGATGTACGCAGGGGGTGTGTGTAAAAAAATTGTTAGTATCAGCTGGAATGGGAGGGATCCCTCCTTTCCCAGCCTACCACTTGACCACCAGAGGGGGAAGAGGGTACAGGGCAGGAAGCTGGGACATAGTGCAGACCCTGGCAGGGAGGGGGGACATGGTGCTGAGCCTGGCAAGTAGTGAGGGGGGCTGGCTGCATAGCCTGGTGGGGCAGGAAGGGAAAGGGGCTGGATTTGGAGCCTGGCAAGTAGTGAGGGGGGGATGGGTGCAGAACCTGGAAGGGGGTTGAGTGTAGAGCCTAGCACAGGAGAGCATGAAGGAGGGGAAACTGGGTGCAGATCCTGGCAGGGCATTGCACTAGAATATTAAGCCCCTGTCATATTCAAGTCAACCATTCTTCCTCCTTTTTTAGGGGAAAAATGGGGGTCTCAACTTATATTTGAGTACACTGTATATGGTATGTTTGTAGCATGACTTTTTGAACTTTTGCGATCACTTGGTAGATATATAAATAAATAATTATTTCTCAGCCTTGAGCCCTGTTTTAGAAACAGCAATGCTCTTATCTCCATTTTACCTTTAACTACATCTGCTTGTGTGTGTTTTAGGTAGGAATAAACTGGTTCTGAAAGGTAGAAAGTATAGGAAATTCTGCTGTCCTGGGAACTGCTTCAAACTAAAGGCTCCTAGGCCTACAGGATAGCTGTGAAACAAATATTTTCAAAATCAAAGAAAATATTTATTTTGCCTCATACTTGCGTATTCTCAATATAATACAAAATTATCAAATATCTTTTCTCTCCTACAGAGTCCCCTTTTTATGATTCACATCCAGATCACTATTACTTTGGGATGATTTCAGAAAAGACGAAAAAAAAATGCGTACTGAGGTTTGTGCTGCTAGTATCACTGATAAAGCTCCACTGGAGTTACTGCAAAAATCAAGTTGCTGATTGAAGAAGCATTCATTTGAGGAGGGCATGCCCTCAGAGACATAGGGGCTCATTTTCAAAGCACTTAGTCACACAAAATACCATAGTAGCCTATGGTACTTCATATGTCTGTGCTTTGAAAATGAGCCCTATAGTGTTCTTGAAGTAAAGCTAAGCCACTGAGCCAACAATAAAAATGAAACTTTAAAGATAACCTATGAGTGGCTCTCATGAAAATGTAGCAAAGTATAATGCAGACTCTGCTGCAAGTCACTGAAAGGACCAAACTCCCTTTTCCAAAAATTGAGAGGCTATAAAACTGGAGAAAAAGTTTATTACGGTACTTATATACCCGTCCTTCACAATACCATCGAGGCAGTTTTTACATTCAGGTACTCTTAAGTATTTTTCTCTATCTATCTTTGAAAGCTCAAAATCTACAAGGAAGAAAATTTAAAATTAACATCAAGAAATACTTTAATCATGGGGTAGATGTCTAGAACATTCTTCCATGGTGGTGGGGAAAAAGTGACAGAATTGAAAAGGATGTGGGATAAACAAGGAAGTTCCCTATATGGCATGAAAATGGAATAAAGGTATAGAGCATTTCCACTCACATTAAAACTTAAAACAACTTTCACACTTTAAAGCAGTGTTTCTCAACTTGGGCCTAGAGTACCTCCTTGCTAGTCAGGTTTTCAAGATATTCACAATGAATATGCATCAACTTGATTTGCATACACTGCCTCCAATATATGCAAATTTCTTTCATGCATATTCATTGTGGATACCCTGAAAACCTGACTGGCAAGGGGGTACTCCAGGACCGAGTTGAGAAACACTGCTTTAAAGGATCAGACTGAACCTGGTGTCCATTACAATACCTAAAGACAAAAGTTTGTGCATGTTGGGAGATGGGGTGGGGTGTTAAACCTACACAGAGTCACACTCACAAATACAACCTTGACCACCTTTCTAGGCAGACTGAGTTGCGCTGGCCTCTGTCTACTACCACTTACTATATTACTATATAAGTAAATGATCACTTAGAAAAAGCTCAAGAAATAGCAATACAGTGAAGCTTTTGTGAAGACAGGTTACTCAAACAGGAAGAAATCATCACAATTTGAATATTCATCATGTAGCTTGTTCAGGCCACTGCTGCAGTCAAAAGTAGGGTCCATATCCATTCCATTTATTCAGAAGCAAAAACAAGAACCTAGAAAAAACAACTACTGATAATTTTATTCTGAGCAAGGTACCTTACCTGTCAGGGTCTGCCAGTTCATAATCACACAGGCAGATTCAAACTTTAAACTGGCTCTTGTTAGTTATGTTCCCCAACAGAGATCACAGTTGAAACTAAACTAAACTAAACTAAACTAAACCTTGGGTTTATATACCGCACCATCTCCACGAATGCGGAGCTCGGCACGGTGTACAGGAAGAAGGATGAGAGAGGAACTATAGTGAAGAGATTAAAGAGTTAGGTGTAAAGGGGGAAGGTGAGAGGCCTAAGAGGGGGGAAGTGTTACAGTTTTGAGAATAGCCAGGTTTTTAGGTGTTTGCGGAAGAGTTGGAGGGAGCTTGAGGTTCGGAGTGGGGAGGTGAGGTTATTCCAGATCTCAGTGATTCTAAAGGGGAGGGATGACCCAAGTTTGCTTGCATGGGAAATACCTTTTATGGAAGGGAAGGATAGTTTAAAAATTTGGGAGGATCTGGAGGAAGTAGGGGTTGGGGAGTTCCAGGATAGAGGGATAACGGCAGGAAGGATGCCATGTAGGATCTTGTAGGCCAGACACGCACATTTGAAGTGGATCCTGGGGATTACTGGGAGCCAATGGAGCTTAGACAGGAGTGGTGAGACGTGATCAAATTTGCTTTTCGCGAAAACAAGCTTAGCTGCGACGTTCTGAATCCGCTGAAGTCTGTGGAGGCTTTTCTTGGTTAGGCTGAGGTAGATAGAATTGCAATAATCCAATCTGGAGAGGATGATGGATTGTACTAGGACTGCGAAGTGTTTTTGGTGAAAATAGGGTCTGACTTTCCTTAGCATGTGAAGGCTGAAGAAGCATTTCTTCACCAGGGATTGGAGATGTTCGTTGAAGGATAGAGAAGAGTCTAAGGTGACACCCAGAACTTTGCTTGAGAACTCGAGCTGTAATGGGGGGCCGGAGGACAATGGGATGGAGGAAGGTAGATGGTCTAATTTTGGGCCGAGCCAAAGGAGTTTTGTTTTGGACTCGTTTAGTTTCATATGCATTGTGAATGCCCAGGATTGGAGGTTCTTTATGCATGAGGATATGTTCGTGGAGAGGTTAGTGAGGTTTGAGTCGGTCTCAAGGAGGACGAGGATGTCATCAGCGTAAGTGTAAAGAGTTTCAAGGGGGGATAGTTGGAGTAGTTTCAGGGAGGACATGTAAATGTTAAAGAGGATTGGGGAGAGGGGTGAGCCTTGTGAGACATCACAAGTCGGGGTCCAGGGGGAGGATGAGGTGCCGCTCATGTTAACCATGTAAGAGCGGGAGCGCAAGAATTTGGAGAACCAATCAAGAACTATGGAGCTAATGCCTATCTCGGAGAGTTGGAAAATTAGAATGTCGTGGTGGACAACGTCAAAAGCTGCGGAGAGGTCGAATTGTAGAAGGACAGCAAACTTGTTACGAGAATGCAGTTGCTGAACCTTAGAGATTAGAGAGGCCAATAGGGATTCAGTGCAGAAGTTGGGTCTGAAGCCATATTGGTAAGGTAAGAGGATGGAGAATCTTTCTAAGTAGGAAGAGAGCTGGGTAGATATGATAGACTCGAGCAGTTTGGTGAGGAGAGGGATATTTGCTATTGGACGGTAGTTGGATGGTATGGAGGGGTCTAGGTCAGCTTTTTTCAGTAAAGGGTCAATGCGATGTGTCCCATTTCAGTGGAGAATAGGCCTGATAATAGGGCAGAATTTATGAGTTTGGTAAGAGATGTGATGGCCTGTGTAGGGATTTTCTCAAATAGGTAGGAGGGAAATGGGTCCAGGATGCAGTTGCATGATTTTAACTTGAGGCAGAGTTTAAGGGTCTGAGAATCAGATATGAGCTTGAAGACAGTCCAGGATCTGTCGGCAGGGATGGGGTTGAGAGCAGCTAGGGTGGGGTTGAGTTCGGGGGGCACCAGAGAATTGTAGGAGATTGCGGGTGGGAAGGAGCGCCTTAAGGTAGAGATCTTATCATTGAAGAATTTTGCTAGGACCTCGGCTGAAGGAGATGAGGGAAGAAGGGTGGAGTCATTTTTAGTGGTTAGGGAGCGCCAAATGTTGAACAATGTGCCATTCTGGTTTTTGGATTTGGAGATCTTGTCTCCATAGAAGTTCTTCCTTGCTTTTTTTAATATTGAGTTGTAGAGTTTGATATTGACTCTCCAGGCCTGTCTGTCAGATGAGGATTTGGATTTTTTCCATTTTCGCTCTAAGGCTCGACATTTTTGTTTCAGGTCTCTATGGAGTGGAAGGTACCAAGGGGCTTTATGGGGATAGGTGATGGATTTAGTGGTTTGGGGGGCGAGGAAATGGTAGGTGGACTTGGAAAGGGCGATCCAGTTGTGCCAATTGTTTTCAGAGTCTGCAAGCTTGGGAATGGAGGGGAGGAGGTTGAGGAATTTGGTCCAGAACAGATCGCTCGAAATTTTTTTCCGGAAGGTAATAGAATTGGGGGATCGGGGTGGGGATCCGAGATGAGACATGAAGATGGGGAGGCAGAAGGCCCCTAGGAGATGGTCTGACCACGGGATGTGTTCCCAACGGGTGTCTTCGGCAGACGTTTTATAAGCGGTGAGGTCGAGGAACTGGATGAGGTCTAGGGTATGCCCTTTTTCATGGGTAGGAGCGGATGTGGGGGGGGGGAACCTAGGGAGATGAGGAAGTCATTGAATTCTATCATGTCCTTGCTGGTGGAGTCGTCAAGGTGGAGATTAACGTCTCCGATGATTAGTAATCTTTGGAATTTGAGGAAGGCATTAGTTATGGTCTCGAAGACAAGGATAGAGGAATTGGACCAAGGGATAGGTGGATGGTATAGTAACAAGATGCCCAGTGGGTGAGGACGGAGCTCATCATTGATTGAGGCTAGCATATATTCTAATGAAGCGTGGGTGCCTCTCTCGAGGAGCTGGACATCAAAGAAGGATTTGTAGAGGAGTGCCAGGCCACCTCCTTTGCGGTTGATTCTGGGTGAAAAGAGGCCTTGGTAGCCATGGGTGCAGAGTTCGTTTTGTGTGAAGAGGTCGTCTTTTGAGATCCATGATTCTGTGATGCACAGGAATCCAGGATCAAGGTCCTCAAGGAGGTCCTTCAGAATTTGAATTTTATTGCATGCGGATCTGGCGTTGTAGTAAAGGGTCGGGACAGGGGTGAGAGAGTTAGAGGCATGGCAGGGGAGGTTAGTATGGGGGACAGGCTTTAGAGAGGTGGGATTGACTTTGCGGGGGGGGGTTTCAGGTGGGGTGATTCCTGGGGCGTGTCAGGGTGGGGATTCTGGTGCCAGGGCCAGAATTGTGACTATTTGAGGAGTCGAGCAGGTTGGGAGAGGGAGGGTTCAGGCAGAGGGAGGTGTTGAGAGATGAGCAGAGCAGGAGTATAAGGACCCAAAGGGGTGGCTTCATGGTGGGGGGGTTTTTTGGTCAGAAAAGGGCCTTAGCAATGGGCAGAGACTAGTAACTGGACAAATTCCAGCGGAGGGGCTTAGCGATGGCTAATTGGGTAAGAGCCTTTATAATGCAATCAAGTAAACTGTACAGATCACGATGGAATTTGAACATGGGAGACTTAAGCCAGGCAGGCAGAGTGGAGGCAGCGGACTGTTCAGCAGGGGCTGTAGGGGGCGGAGTTTGTCTCCTACGTCGGCCAATTCTTTCCCTTGCGGTGCCTGGAGCCGAAGAAGGGCTGAGCAGGAAAGATAGCAGTTTTACAGGTTTGAAGAACGGCTCAGCAAGGGCTGTTGGGGGCGGAGTTGGTCTCCCACGACGGCCAACTCTTTCCCTTGCGGTGGCTGGAGCCGAAGAAGGGCTGAGCAGGAAAGATGGCAGTTTTTCAGATTTGAAGAATGGCTCAGCAAGGGCTGTTGGGGGCGGAGTTGGTCTCCCACGACGGCCAACTCCTTCCCTTGCGGTGGCTGGAGTCGAAGAAGGGTTGAGCAGGAAAGATGGCAGTTTTTCAGATTTGAAGAATGGCTCAGCAAGGGCTGTTGGGGGCAGAGTTGGTCTCCCACGCCGGCCAACTCCTTCCCTTGCGGTGGCTGGAGCCGAAGAAGGGCTGAGCAGGAAAGATGGCAGTTTTTCAGATTTGAAGAATGGCTCAGCAAGGGCTTTTGGGGGGCGGAGATTTCTCTTCCTGCTATGAATGAGATGCTTAATACCATGACTTCCAATAGTCTACGTACCTTATGCCAATAAGAGAGATTGAAGAAGCCAATTTTTTTTCAAGTTTTTTTATTAAATGATCCATGCTAAAGATTGTGTAAACAGTAATGTGCATAGTTTATATTAACAATAAATAAAATACCTAGTTCTGATGCAAGTGTATCCTCATTGAAGTACACTGAAGCTACAATGACTTCCAATACATATATTCACAGTTGTGAGTGATTCATTGGTGCCATCCATCTTTTAAAAGGAATTTGGACTCATTCCCTTTTGGAATGTCCCAAACTGAATTTTATGGAGAGGCTGAACAAAATAGAGAAATAGGCGCATCGAATAATCAGACCCATGCTTCACTCTTGTTAGGGGATAAAGCACCCCTTCTTACATGTGGAGGGGCATAATCGAAAGGGACGTCTAAGTCCGTTTACAAGTCGTCCAAAGTTTAAAAGAGCCTAAGACACATTTTCAAAAGAGACGTCCAACTTTTTTTTAATTTTGAAAATTGTCTAATTATACGTCCTGCCGATCTGATCGTCCAAGCCGCTAAATCGTCCATCTTTATACCACATTTCCGTCTAACTTTCCGTCCAAGTCCAAAACGCCTAGAACAAGCCCTGTTGGACGTGGGAGGGGTCTGCAAAGTGATGGACTGCACACCCAGACATGCCACCTAAATAGTGGGGTACCTTACAAGGCACTGCTGTGAACTTCACAAAAAGAGTGCCATGGCTTCTCCTCACTACAGCTCCCTTATAGGTTTTGGTGAGCCCACCAAACCACCTCCAGAATCCCCTAGACCCATTTATCTACCATCCCAATAGCCCTTATGGCTGCAGGAGCCACTTAAATGCCAGTATAAAAGGGATTTGGGGGGTATATAGGGAAGTACACATGTTTCAGTATCAATGCAGTGATTACAGGGGCTTATGGGCATGGGTCCTCCTCTCTATGAGTCCCTAACCCACCCCCAAGACGACTTAAGCTGCCTCTGGGCTGTACGACTAGGCTTTCCTATGCCAGGCGGCCAGATGATGGTCTGGAGGCTGAAATTTAAAGTTGTGTGTGAGGTGGGGGGGGTCGGTGATCACTGGGGTAGTGTGTGGGATTGGGCCCATGTGCCTAAGGCCCCACCCACAGGAGGGACCTAAGGCTCCCGGGCCTATTCTGATTGGCCCAGGCGCCTTAGGCCCCATCAGTAGGCGGGGCTTTGGTTAGGCTGGGCCAAGCCGGCCCCATTCGTCGGAGGACTGCCTGCCGGACGGACGTGTTTGGCACCCATCTGTCCGGCCAACTTACCTAAAGGTACGGGGAAGGGGGGTGGGGGTGGGGGGGTCGTGGGGTCGGGAGGGGGGTCACGGGTCGGCTGGGAGGGGGGCTGATCGGGGGTTCTGGGGGGGGGCGGATGTTGGGGGGAGGGGGGTTCGTCGAGGGCAGGAGGGCTTGGGATCCCTACTGCCCGTAATGTAGTGGGGGGTGGGGGTAGAGGATCGGCTGGTCCAGGAGGGCTTGGGCTCCCTCTTGCCCCGATGGAGGCGGGAGGGGGGGCAAGAGGGCTTGGGCTCCCTCTTGCCCCGATGTTGTGGGGGGGGAGTGATGCATCGCGGCAGGAGATGAGGCATCTCTCCTGCCACGATGGTTAGGTTTCCGGGCCGCTAAACTGATGGCGCCAGCGGCCATCAGCTCAGCGGCCCCTTTTTCGGCACTTAGACCTAGTTTGACTTTGTCTAAGTCAAAAAGGTCTAAGTGCCGACTAAACTGTATTGGTTATACCTGTTGTACGCCTAGGTGTAGGTCGGCCCATCTCCCACCCACTGCCCGCCCTTTCCCCTCCTCTAAACACACCTCTTTTCTCTCTGTGCATTTAGAGGCAGGGGAAAGGCATAAGCTGTTTTTAGATACGTCTAAAAACCAGCTTTGGTTATGGGTACTTCGACGATCAGGCTTTTTGATCGTCCAAGTAGCCATTTAGGACACTTTTTAGACTTTTTTTTTTTTTATTATTATTATTACCCCCATAGTCTCCCAAAGAAGCAGCAGTAGTGGTGGTAGCCGAATGGCAGATGCAACACTGTGAATAGGCAGCTTGTGGCCGGCTCCACCAGGGTCTTCGCACTCCGTATCACTTCCTGTCGATAGATGATACGGCAGAGGGAAGGCTCTGGCAGGGCTGGTCATGAGCAATCTGTTCACAGCACTGCCTCTGCCGGCTGCCACTGCTGCTGCTCTGGGAGACCCGCAGGTAGGTCTGATCCGATTGTGGGGAGAGGGTCAGTCAGAAGGAGAGAGGTCAGACCCACACAGAGGAGGGGACAGGGATATTGATGCCTCACCACAATTTTGGGGGGACCGAGGGAACATGGATGCTAGGCCCGTGCTAGAGAGGAAGAGGAGAGGACATGGATCCTGGAATGCAAGTTGGGGGGGAGGAGGGAGCATGGATTCTGGACAGCAAGTGAGGGGGGGAGAGGAGGGGACATGGATGCTAGTCCTGCAGAAGAAGGAGGAGAGGGGAAGGGACATGGATGCTGAATTGCAAGTGTTGGGGGAGGGGACATTGGTGCAAGACCTGTAAGTAAAGAGGGAAGAGGATGAGAAGGAAACTCATAACATAACATAACATTGTGCTTTTTGACCGCGTAACCAGAAGTTCAACGCGGTTTACAAAAAGTTATAAAAGTAAACATGTTACATGAAATAAGATGATTCGTTAAACAGTCAAATATTTAGAAAAGGGATAGGTCTTCAATTGTTTTCTAAAATGGCCATAGGAATGGGTAGTAAGCAATAATATTCAGAATTCGTTGTCATGAAATGGAGTGAGAAAGAAGAGATGCTTGACCCTAGAGAGAGAGAGATGCCAGACCATGGGGAGTAGGGAAGGGATTAATGGTGCAAGCAAGAGAGGTGGTGGTTGGGGTGAGGGGTCATGGATGCTGGACCAGCAACCAATTTCCTAAATTCTGAGCATTATTTTGTTACTATAGCTGAAAAGAGTGCTATTTTATTTTGCAAAGTGCCAATTTGCAGAATAATGCTATGTTTTCACATTGTTTCAGATCATTGATTGAACCATGTCAACGAAAAAAGTGGGATTTTCAAGTATGGAACTCTGAGCCGTCATGAAGTTCCTATCCATTCAGAAGAAAACTCCAAAGGAAATCCATGAATGTATGATGCAAACATTGAGTGACAAATACCCATCATACTCCCTAGTGAAGAAGTGGTATGCAAACTTTCAGCATGGAGATTTTGAGACCAAAGATGCAGCAGGGTCTGGGAGACCTCAAATGGTGTTAACTCCTAAAATTGTTGACCATGTCCATGAACTGATTTTGGCAGATCAGCGAATATCGGCTAAAACAATTGTTGAGACACTACAGATATCCAGGGAATTTATTGAGTGTATAATTCAAGAGCAGCTGGGTATGCAGAAGTTGTCAGCCAAGTGAGTGCCTAAATGTTTGAATACTAACAAGAAATGACATAGAGTGGACATTTTCAAGTTGATTTTGCAGCATTTTCAGCTCACCTGTGCCAGTAATTCTATAAAGCGATGGAAAGGTCACTCATCTTGTTAATGGCCGTGAAGTTCTGATGGTAGAAAATTTCTATATGGAAAAGTATAACAAGATTTATGTGAACATCCTGCTTTTAGATCGCCTGTCCTGTTGTCCCCACACACAGTTTCGTGATGCTGAAATGTCCCATTTTCGCAAAGAGTGTCCCGAAGCTGTGCGTGGGGACAACGGGACAGGTGATCTAAAAACGGGATGGTCACATAAATCTTGTTATACTTTTCCATATATAAATTTTCTGCCATATATAAATTTTCTGCTTCTCCCTGCTTCGCCGACGTAGCAACAGATCAGGTGCATGCAGTAGCGACTGCACAATCCTTCCCCCTCTCCCCCCCCGTCAATTTTGAAAGGAAGTTACGGGCCAGCCAATCACTGCCTGGCTGGCCTGGAACTTCCTCTTCGATGTCAAAGTTGACGGGGGCGGGGTTAAGGCTTATGCAGTCGCTGCTGCACACACTTGGCCTGTTGTTGCGGCAGTGGTGGCTTGGAAAAATTGGCAGCAGCTTGGGGGGCGGGCAAGAAGAGAGAAAGAAAGAAAAGGGGGGCAAGGAGACAGAAAAGATCCACAAGGGGTATGGTCTCTAGAGCTGCGCAACAAGGGTGATTATGGTTTTCTGTTCATCTTCTTGCTGTAGCTTTATGGAACAGAGGAAAACATGATGGCCAGAAAGATAAGCAGCTCTGTAGTGAGCATATGTTTGAGGTGGACAGTGGAGGGTGCATGCGAGGAGTGTCAGGAAAGAAAGAAAGGGGGGAGGGGCAGGGAGCGAGAAAGAAAGACAGAAAGAGAAAGAAATGAAAGAAAGGATGCACAGTCAGAAGGAAGTGCAACCAGAGACTTATGAAATCACCAGACAACTAAGGTAGGAAAAATGATTTTATTTTCAATTTAGTGATCAAAATGTGTCAGTTTTGAGAATTTATATCTGCTGTTTATATTTTGCACTATATTTAACGGGAACCAGGTGGTCGGGGGTTCCGGGGAGTCCTATCCCGTTTTGAGCAAAAAAAATAAATGGTCACGTTAAACAAGATGGCACGTCTCATCCTTTGGAAACTTGGAAACATTACAACATTACTGTGCTGGAAAAGCATTAGGATGATCATTAGGATCAAGTCAATCTCTTGTGTGTTTGTTGAACAACTGCGTGCATCTAGCAACGCATTATAAATAATAAATAGCAGTAGTACGGTAGTAGGATCATGATCCTAAGAGAATTATGGAGAATAAAGAGGATATGATCACCTATACCCATTCTGACACAATGTTGAATGCCAGGAAACTGAACGTAGTAGTGAAAGAGAAGAATAGCACTGATTATAAAGTTATCAGTCTTAAGTGACTACATGTAGAGCAGTGATTCTCAACCAATGTGTCACCAAGAGTTGGGGGCAAGGCACCAAAAATTCAACAAAACACACATACGCTTTCCTTAACATGTGTGGAAGCTTGAGGAGAGTTGAGAACCAGAAAATCAAGTACTTAAATATCAATAACTAGTCCCTACTTCTGTCATCAACCTCAACTGCTAGTGCTGCAGGCCTGTGGTGCACCCCTCTCCTTCACCCCAGCAGTCACCACTATTGCACCTGTATTTCTCTTGAATCCCACTGTCAGTAACAGTGAAATGATAGACAGTATAGGGTTTTTTCTTTATTCAGTTGTGAATTGTAGTGCTCAGTGTAACATGTATGTGAACATTATCTCTTAGGTGTGTTACAACAGAAGAAAGGTTGAAAACCATCAATGTAGCGTGAAATATCTTCAGATATTAAGAAAGTCAGTCTGAGATTATGTAAATGTGGCAAAAGGATACAGAAATATTTCCCATAAATTTGGGTGCCATATAGACTTTATTAAAAAGAATTTCCAAGTACACCTGGATAAATTGCTTATTCTTGTGGAGGAACATTTTTGATAGACATAGTTGACTTTGGATGTTTCCAGCAAGATGTCCAAATATTGGGGTGGGGAAACATCCATTTCCAAAACCACTAAATGTCCAATTTTTTTTTTTTTTTTTAAATGACCTATTTGGACATCTTGGCCTTTAAGATGTCTAGCCTGAAGATTGGAGGGTAGCCAGTGTTACACTGATTTTTAAAAAGGGTTCCAGAGCAGATCCAAGATAATTACAGACTGGTAAGCCTGACTTTAGTGTTGGGCAAAATAGTGGAAACAATTCAAAAAAATAAAATTGTGGAACACGTAGACAAACATGATTTAAGGGACAGAGTCAGCATGGGTTCAGCCGAGGGAGATCTTGCCTCACCAATTTTCTTGACTTCTTTGAAGGTGTGAATCATGGTGAGCTGGTTGATATAGTGTATCTAGATTTTCAGAAAGCTTTTGAAAAAGTTTCTCATGAGAGGCTTCTGAGAAAATTAAAGGGCTCCTTTTACTAAGCTGCGATAGCATTTTTAGCGCACGCAGGATTTTAGCCCACGCTACACGGCTAGAACTAACACCAGCTCAATGCTGGCATTAAGGTCTAGCGCGCGGCAATTCTGCGCACGCTAAAACCGCTATCGCAGCTTAATAAAAGGAGCCCAAACAGTCATGAGATAGAAGGCAAAGTTCAGTTGTGGATTAGGAATTGGTTATTGGATAGAAAACAGAGAGTAGGTTTAAATGGGCCATTTTTCTCAATGGAGGAGGGTAAATAGTGGAGTTTCACAGAGATCTGTACTGGGACTGGTACTATTTAACTTATTTATAAATGATCTTAAAATTGGAATGAGTAACATAGAAACATAGAAAATGACGGCAGAAAAGGGCCACGGTCCATCCAGTCTGCCCACATTAATGACCCACCCCCTAACTTCCTCTATGAAAAGAACCCACATGCCAATCCCATCTTTTCTTAAAATCTGGCACGCTGCTGGCCTCAATTACCTGTAGTGGAAGATTATTCCAGCGATCAACCACCCTTTCAGTGAAGAAATATTTTCTGGTGGCGCCATGAAATTTCCCACCCCTGATTTTCAACGGATGCCCTCTTGTTGCCATGGGTCCTTTAAGAAAAAAAGAGATCTTCTTCCACCTCGATACGGCCCGTGACATATTTGAACGTCTCGATCATGTCTCCCCTCTCTCTACGTTCCTCGAGTGAGTATAGCTGCAACTTATCCATCCGTTCCTCATAAGTTGTTAAAACGCATGCAGATTGTGAAAAATTACAGGCAGACCTTAGGAAATTGGAAGACTGGGCATCCATATGGCAGTAGGTGTAGAACTACAGTTGGAAATATGTAAACACTCACTATATATCTGCTAACTTGTACACAAACTCCAAAATATTCTTTCAAAAATAAGATGAGTTGAGAAGAGACGAATGGCAAAAGCAAATAATTAGTGATGTGAGAGAGAGTCCTCAGTAATCACAACTCTAAAATGGGAAACCAACTCCTAAATAGAGTTGACACAATTTAAATCCAAAATAGGTAAAGTATGTGATACATCTCCCAACCTCTCTGAAAGTGAAAATACGTGAATTATGGGTATAAATAAAGATGAAAGTGATTAAATAAAGTCACATAAGTCTCTTCTCAAAACACTTATAAAAAGCGTCCAAAGTCAAATGCCTAAAGACTGTATTTTAAACTGCAAAGCTGGAATGAAAGCCATTGGAAAAAAACAGTACTCATCTCGCACGAATATCTCATAAAGGCGTGATTGATTTACAGCTCAACGGGGCTCTGTTTCAAGTGGACAGACCCCCCTTTCTCGGAAACCACAGCATTGCATAAAATCCAGAAATAGATCACCAGCAGCACGTGACAAATTGGAAATGGCTGCTGAGAGAGTGGATCCACCGCTTGCTGCTTGTCCCCATATCATCTTATGAAATCCAAGTATTCCAGCAAGCATTAGGAATGAGAGACTGTGATCATATACCACTTGCTCTAGCCTAGGTGTGGAGGTACATTCCTGCTCAAATATGTGCAAAACTAACTTGTTCAGAGAAATTGCCCCATAACACCATCATTCCCCAACCTCGACAACAGTCAGGTTTTCAATCCTGCAGAGAATCAGTAGATCAACTCTTTATGTAAAATTTTAGGCAGCTTATTCCACAACTATTAGGCCTGAAAATGTCCCGGATCTCTAATATATCAATTGCATTCATTCCACGGAAGGCATCTTGGCAGAACAACAAGCAGTGCCTCTAAATGTAGGGAACTAACCTCTTGAACATATACCATGGATCAACATCCTACAACAAATTTTATCCAGGTCAATGCAAAGTACACAAGCAGTACTCTCATCACAACCTATCTGCTCGCACTAACTGAGACCTAGATCTGCCCTGATGACTACTTCAGTTGCTGCACATCTGGAAGAAATACAGGTCAAAGAGTCCGCCTTCCAATGGTTTCAATCATATTTGTCTAATCATACATATTCAGTTCATTACTCCAATACTTTTTCTAATTCTCATTCACTTCAGTCTGGTGTACTACAAGGTTCTGTCTTGGGGCTTTCAATTCCTAACTCCAACCTGTCTGCTAGCACCCATCTGTTTTGCACTCACTCTGTTAATTCCCCATCTGATCACCATGTATGGATGCAACTTTTTGTCACCTGTCTATCATAACTAGATTATAAGCTCTTTTGAATAGGAATGGTCTATTCCAGGGGTGGGCAACTCCAGTCCTCGAGGGCCGGAATCCAGTTGGGTTTTCAGGATTTCACCAATGAATGTGCATTGAAAGCAGTGCATGCAAAGAGATCTCAATTGGGAAATCCTGAAAACCCGACTGGATTCCGGCCCTCGAGGACTGGAGTTGCCCACCCTGGTCTATTCCATGTTTGATGAACAGTGCTGTGTATGCCCAGTAATACTATAGAAATAAGTAGTAGTAATAAAAAGAAAAAAAAAAAAAAACCAACAACTGCAGAGAGAATCCTCACCCCCATATTCAGATGTACAAGCAAGTCCTTCAAAGGGAGCAAAAACTATTAAAAAGCAAGTCTAATGCACAAAACCCTTGAAGCACCTCAAATAGAAAATTCCAAAAACCTAAATTTCCACACTACCAGTTGCACCTGACAACCTAGCAAAAAAGGATCTAATCTACTCAAGAGACTTTACTGTTATCCCTGTCTGTTCACAGTACAATAGATAGCAACTAAGTTAAAAGCAGTAGCCAAATCCAGCTGGACCAAAAATACCTCGCTGACCCTTATCACGATGACAACATATCTCAACTTGCAAAGCCATCAACACTACATCAGTGAGGTAACAGTGATGAAAACCAGATTGAACATCCAAATCACAATTCATTAAAAAAAAAAAAAATCATGCAATTCCAAAAAAACCACATTAGCACCTTAGATAAAAATGGCAAATTAAGAGGTAGTAAGTGCATTTATACTAACTGAGAATAACAATGTGCTGTAAACTGCAGGGAACAAGCTGGGCACTCCTTCCCCCCCCCCCGCCCCAGCTATTAATAAACAGCTTTTGCATTTACTGCAAATTAATTTTTGCTTTTAAAGCATAAGGGCAAAAAAACGTATTGCATTTGGGTAAACAAGGTCCCTATTGTTTATTTATGAAAAGTGAGTAGCTCTAAAAATTTTTTATACTTTTTAAACACAAGATGTTTTTATATATTTAAGTCAATGTATAACCTTCCGCCAAAATTATTTTAAAATACTAAGGGCCAGATTTAAGATTTTAGCTTCTATACACAGTATGGAAAACTGAGAGAAAGAATCCTCTTTTGAAATCCAACAGCCAACAGAGCTCCCCTCTCTCACACACACTGGGAAGCAGGGGTGAAGATGTTCTGGACCGAGTGATGTGGTGATACATCTTACTTTTTTGGCCTGGGTGTTTTGCATCCTCAACATTTTGTGCAATAAGCAATTGCTTTTGTTGGACAGGAGTGGAACCTGGGGAACTGGGTTTGATTCCTACTATGGCTCTGTGTGTCCATTGCCTCAGATAAAAAAAACAACAACTTGTGAGCCCTTATAGGGACAGATGAAGTACCTTTATATAACATGTAAACTGCTTTGGCTGTACCAACAGAAAGGCTATATATCAAATCTTTTACCTTTAGGCATGAAGCTGAGGGAATCAAACCCTCCCTCTTATTTTTTTTTTTTTTAATTCAATAGCTTGCAAACAGATTCCTGCCAGTAGCAGCTACTTTCCATATGATCACTCATATAAAATAAAATTACAGTCTGATCAATATTCAAAATGATTTAATGGGCCAGAAACAGCCCCATACCAGTTAAATTGCTTGTTTGGGACTATCTGCTAATTTTCAGAGGCACTTAACCAGTTATTACAACTGAATATGTGCAACTGGTAGAATGAGCACTTGGCTAGTTAAGTGCTGATAGTCAACACTTAACTATCCAGGGTAACCACTATGACCACATAAAACACAGTCCTCTCTTTATTTAGCAACCCATAGTTGGTTAAGTTCTGAATATTAACCTAACCAGCTATATGTTAGCCGATTCCACATAAAGCGGAAATTCTATGGCTTGGCATTGAATAGACTATGGGCTCCTTTTACTAAGGTGTGCTAGCGTTTTTAGCGCACACACAAAATTAGTGCGCGCTAGCTGAAAAATTACCGCGTGCTTAAAAGGAGGCAGTAGCGGCTACCGTGCACTAAAACCACTAATGCGCCTTTGTAAAAGGAGCCCTATGTAACAAAATTTTATCTTTTTTTGTTCCTAGGTGATAAGTGTTCTTTCTTAATTGCCTATGCCACAAAAATATAGAAAATGGCTATCATTCCCTTCAAACTTTGCTTTTGTGACCAGGACATTGATATTTTGAAATTTATTTTTTTTGTGATAGAGTAACTTCAAGAAATTTCTAGAATTTTCCATCAATATAAATAGCAGTACAGTATAACTATAGAGATCTTAAGCCTACCAGCTCAGTTCATTTCCAACTACCTAAGTAGTAATATATCTGCATTGTTTTAGATTACATCCAGAGGCTGTAAACATCCAACAGATGCATTTTGCTATGTTTGTGGCCAATTTATCAAGGCGAGAAAAAAGTACTCCATAGAAGCATCTGCTAAGATGTGCGTTGTCTACAAGACATATTTTGGCACGTCTGTTAGGGATCAAGACAAACTCTGGGAGCATCTCACTTCACATGTGAGCACTGCCAAAAACTCTAGAAGATAAGACAATTTTGTTTTTCACTAGGAAAGTGGAATTTTCTGCTATAAAATTTCTTAGAATGTTTGCTCTATAAAAATTTATTTTCAGTGTTATTTGAAAATACAAGGGTCATTTCATAAATAATACACACTATTTTTTAAAATTTACTATTGATTATTTTGTAGCCTAAATGTGGGCTAAATGGTAAATGTCTAAAGTAAATGAAGTTGATCGATGTAATCTTTGTTTTTTTGTTTATCCATTCTTATACTTTGTATATCTATGTAATTTTGAAAATTATAATAATTTTAAAAAAAATTTACATTTTTTTTATTTTTTTTTTCAATGTAATGTAATGTAATGTAATTTATTTCTTATATACCGCTACATCCGTTAGGTTCTAAGCGGTTTGAAGAAAATATACATTAAGATTATAAATGAGAAGTAAGAAGGTACTTAAAAAATTCCCTTACTGTCCCGAAGGCTCACAATCTAACTAAAGTACCTGGAAATTAATAAAGAAGAGAAAATAAAGATGGTTGAAAAAAGAAAAATTCTATGTGAACTTATAGGATGGAAATTAAACTGACAGTGAAGAACTGTATGAAAAATACATATGGAATTCAGTTAGAGAGGGTAGGTTACAATCTATTTATGGTATTTGTTTAATTGGAAGGTGTTAAGGTGGGTAATTTGGGGGAAGGTTATCTGAAGGTAGGTGAATCTTCTGGAGGTAAAAGAGGAGGGGTTAAGATATTTGGATGAATTTTTTGAAAAGCAGGGTTTGATTTCTTTTCTGAATGTTTTGAAGTTGTCTGATATTGTCATAAGATTGGAGATGGAATGGTTGATTTTTGCTGCTTGTGTTGCTAGAAGGTTGTCAAACATTTTCTTGCGTTGTGTGCCTTTGAGTGGGGAGAAGGTGAAAGGGTTTGAGGTTCTTCTGTGTCTTGGGGTGGAGATTTGGTTTAAGTGGTTATTTAGATAGGAGGGGGAAGAGCCGTGTAATGCTTTGAATATCAGGCAGTAGAATTTGAATTGGATTCGTGCTTGTATGGGTAGCCAGTGAGAGTCTAAGAAGGCAGTTGTTATGTGATCATATTTTTTGAGTGAGTAGATCAATCTGAGGGCGGTGTTTTGTATGGTCTGGAGTTGTTTTATCATAGTGGCTGGACAAGGAAGATATAGGGAGTTGCAATAATCCAGCAGACCTAAGACTAGGGATTGGACGATTAGTCTAAATTGTGCTTGGTCAAAGAATTTTCTGATTTTACGGAGATTTCTCATGGTTAGAAAAGTTTTCTGGGTTGTTTTGTTGATCTGGGGCTGCATTGTGCAACATCTGTCTATCGTAACTCCTAGGAGTTTTAGTTCGGGTTGTATTGAGTATTTGGTATTTTTGATTTTCAGTTCAGTGATGGTAGGAGTTTGGGCTTTTTCGAGCAAAAGGAATTTTGTTTTTTCAGAATTTAGTTTTAGTTTGTGATCCATCATCCATTTTTCTACTGTGTCTAAGGTTGTTTCTAGCTTTGTTGTGGTGGTGGTCTCTGATGGGTCGAATGGGAGGATTATGGTGATGTCATCAGCATAGCTGAAAGATGTGACATCTAGGGTATCTAAAGTGGAGGAGATAAAGAGGTTGAAGAGCGTAGGTGAGAGAGGTGATCCTTGTGGAACTCCGCAGGGATTTGTCCATGGTTCTGATTTGATATCATTGTATTTTACCCTGTAGGTTCTAGATTTGAGGAACCCCTGAAACCATTTGTAGACCTTGCCTGAGATTCCTATGGCGTCGAGAATTTGTAGTAATAAGGTGTGATCAACTAGGTCAAATGCTGCGGAGAGGTCTAATATTCAAGTATTTCTTTACATTCAATATAATCTCCCTGCTTTGCAATGACCAAGTCCCAACGTCCGGATAGCTTCATTATTCTATCCAAGACACAATTTTGGTTCAGTTGCCGAATGGCTCGGCTACTGGCGGAAAAAAGCTCTTCAAGAGTGCAAAACAATGTCCACGCTTAGGTTGTTTCAACTTTGGAAAAAGGTCGAAGTATGCTGGACTCATGTCTGGACTATAGGGAGCATGAGGTAACACCTTCTAGTCATATTTACGTAGTTTTTCAATGACAACAATCCCTATGTGTGGGCAAGCACTGTCATGAAGAACGAGTGGCCCAGCCAAGAGCAACTGAGGTCAGGTTTTCTGCATTTTTCTGAACATTTTTTTTTATAAAAAATCACGATAATACACTGTTGTGACACTTCTTCCACATGGAACTTTGCCTGTAATGATGGTGCCTTCATGATCATAAGCAAAAATTATCATTTGTTTGACTTTTGATTGAGCTTGTCGAAATTTTTTTGGTCACGGGGGAAGATAGGGCTCGCCACTCGTCATTGAAAAACTATGGAAATACAGCTGGGAGGTGTTACCTCATGCTTCCTACAGTCCAGACATGAGTCCACCAGACTTCAACCTTTTTCCAAAGTTTAAACAACCTATGTGTAGACATCGCGTTGCATCTCTGGAAGAGCTTTTATCCGCCAGTACTCGAGCCATTCGGAAACTGAACAAAACCAGTGTCTTAGATGGAATAATGAAGCTTCCTGGACGTTGGGACTTGGTCATTGCAAAGCAGGGAGACTATATTGAAGGACTGTAAAGAAATACTTTGAAAAAAAAATTAAACATGTAAATTAAAAAAAAAAAAATAGTGTGCATTATTTATGAAATGATCCTCATATATCATATATGAAATATTTTGTGAGAATATCATATATATTAGTCATAGGTGAAATAAATGTGTTATTTTTATTAGCACAATTTAATTTTGCTCTTCTACAGGATAGTACAGAGGGGAAAGGAGAGTCATGAAGTTTGCTATTCCAAGAATTTGACAGGAACACCTCTCCCCTCCCCCCCAGTTGAAGAAGTCCAAAGAGAAAATTGTTCTTCTATTGGAAGATTAGAGAAATCTTGTAGTTTTATTTTGAGAGACTCCTGAATAGTGGAAGAGGTGCACTTTGAGTTCGAGCTTTATTGGCAAATATACGCCGCTGCTCGGTTTAAGGCAGGTTATTGACGAACTAACAGGTAAATTATAAGAATTTTTAAAGTTCATGTCGTCAGTATTCTTGAAACTAGGATTACGATTAAAATAAAAACATAAATAGAATTAAAGCAAAATAAAACAAAATAAAATAGAACTTTAAACTTTTAATCTTTTAAGAATCAATATTCAGTTGAATATATCGAGTATTATAAAGATTAGGTTATGTTATTGCTATACTAATTAAGTAGTGTCTCCAGAGGAGTCTGTTTTGAGCTGTTGTAGTTTGTTTAATGAGCTTAAACTGATAAAGGTTTTCCTTTCAGAACAGCTATAATAGAATAATATAATAAGTTTTACAGGATTTTGAGTTTAATTAGCTTTTGTATGCTCTTTTTATATTCGCAGTAGTTCCAGATGACAAAATATTAATTTCTTGAAGAAGCCCGATGTAATGTCTTTTGGGCGAAACGGAGATCTTCCGTCGACTGAGTTCATTGAGTTGGCTGGGTAGAGAATCTTCACCCAACATTAATGGACAATGAATAATAAATAACAAATCTGAATAGGGCAACAATTAAAATTGCTTCATAGGGCAACAGCTAACAACAGCTAAAATTGCTTATCATAACAGTCCCCCTGAGATAAATACGATCAATGATAGTCTGCATATGAGTTATTCCTTATGACTAGCTCTGAGGTCTGACTGCAGACACTGGAGATCGGTTGTCTTTGTGAAGGGAACATTGACTTATCACTCTTAAACAAAGCGTGTTCAATACTAGGTGGTTTAGTGTGATTCACATAGCATTTGAAGGTTTTTTTTTTATTGAACAGACCCTAGTTTTGAGCATTTGATTTTAAGGGTGTGTCTAATATACAAATTAATTCCCATTTAAGAACATAAGAATTGCCGTTGCTGGGTCAGACCAGTGGTTCATCATGCCCACCAGTCTGCTCACGCGGCAGCCCTTTAGTCAAAGACCAGCGCCCTAACTGAGACTAGCCCTACCAGCATACATCCTTGTTCAACAGGAACTTCTATAACTTTGTCTTGAATCCCTGGAGGGTGTTTTCCCCTATGACAGACTCCGGAAGAGCATTCCAATTTTCTACCACTCTCTGGGTGAAGAAGAACTTCCTTACATTTGTACGGAATCTATCCCCTTTCAACTTTAGAAAGTGCCCTCTCGTTCTCCCTACCTTGGAGAGGGTGAACAACCTGTCCTTATCTACCTTGAATATTTTGATCATATCCCCTCTCAATCTCCTCTGTTCGAGGGAGAAGAGGCCCAGTTTCTCTAATCTTTCGCTGTATGGCAGCTCCTCCAACCCCTTAACCATCTTAGTCGCTCTTTTCTGGACCCTTTCAAGTAGTACCGTGTCCTTCTTCATGTACGGCGACCAGTGCTGTACACAGTACTCCAGGTAAGGGCGCACCATGGCCCGGTACAGTGGCATGATAACCTTCTCTGATCTGTTCATTATCCCCTTCTTTATTATTCCTAGCATTCTGTTCGCCCTTTTCGCTGCCGCCGCACATTGTGTGGACAGCTTCATCGACTTGTCAATCAGAACTCCCAAGTCCCTTTCCTGGGAGGTCTCTCCAAGTACCGCCCCGGACATCCTGTATTCATGCATGAGATTTTTGTTACCGACATGCATCACTTTAAAAAAATTGTTTCTCACCAAGTTCAACACCAAGCTTTTGACGTTTAGGCTTAAGCAATAAAACTTTTTGGATGAAAGTGTTCAAGCCACAGATCAGAGGAAGCATCACCAAGCTTCTACCAAGAAATGACGATACCAAGGACAATATGATGAGACCATCATGGGAGACTACATCTGGTGGCTGATTCATGAAAGTGACTTACAATGTAATTGCTAATCTCGAAAAACTACTGGTATTTTCAAAGGTAAATTGCAAAATTTGACTATCCTAGTCACAAAAGCAAAGTTTTATGGAAAAATAACAGATATTTTTGCTACTTTTTAAGCAATATTGATTAGGAAATTACACATTTACTGCCCAAGAACAAATATTATGTTACATAGTGATATCCAGGGGCATGGCTGGTTGCAGTAAGCATAACATTCACCACCGTTGGCTAAATATTTATCATAGTGTGTTTATGCATGAATTATATGTAGAGCTTCTACTAGGTTTTAAACAGATAAAACACTCCTGATGCAATAAAATTAAAACAAGTGTTTAAAGGCAAACACCACATTTGCTGAATGAATACTACAGAATATTTTTAAAATGTTGCTTACATATTGACAATATTTCTATTATTTGGGCAGAGAATGAAGAGGAAATTTGTCCATTTTTAATCTCTTTCAATCAGATTCCATTACTCAGTAGAAATTGTTAATTTTTCAGACATTACTTGCAATCAACAACTGAAACTTACAAATATTTGTATAAAGTTAGCCAACCAAGAGGTGCAGTTACAGTTAGAACCCTCTTCATGTGAAAAAAACAAAACTATAAAATCCTGCCAAGATACATGGCACTGCTGAATAAACAATGATATTAAAAAAAACAGGGACACACATCTCTAAATCATACCTGACATACAAAAACAAAAAATAGGCATATATCTAAATCCCAAACTATCAAAATGTGACATCTCACTAATTTGAAATGTGTCATGCTCAGGACCGGACTAAGCTACAGCTTCATCCTGCGTGATTTGCCCACTGGCACCCTACCCTCTTCGCCACTGCCCATAAAAGCAAATTATAGGTTGGGAGCAAATTTTGCACCCTCCATATCTGTGTCCTGTGCAGCTACACCAATCATACTCATTTGATGACTCTCACTCAAGTCCCTTTTCTCATTTATTAGAGCCTCAATATCAGTGCACTCTTCACAATTACTGCCTTCATAAAAGGCAAGACTAAGAAGAAAAGTAAAGTGATCTTATCTATAGAAAGAAACCTCAGCACACATTCTTATTACCTCCACTTCCACATCCCTTTTTTTCCTGTGCCTACAGATACAACTGCTGTGAGCCACTGTGTAGAAAACAATTTTGAGCCCGGAGCATTTACCCATATCGCCTCCACTGTCTGTACCTTTCAGAGGATTCAAAAGATACATATTTCAGGCTGCTACTTGCTGCTTTTTTTTTTTTTAATCAGCAAAGCAATACTACACAAATCTTTCTAGATTTATATCCCAGATGCACCGTCTTAAAAATTTCACTTCTTGGCCTTCAATCTCACTCTTTGGGGTAGTAAATCTCATTCTGAGATGGTTCATCCTTGACATCTCTAAAATCATCTTCAAGAAAGCTGTATTGTCACATAAAAACAGCTAGGGAAACCCTAAAGCAGGTACCTCTTCCAATAACATAAATTAAAGGTGGAAAACTTAGAAAAATCATAAAAGGCCCATGGTTACCAACACAGAGAGGATTTCTAGACCAAAAAAAAAAAAGTTCTATACTCCCTGTAAATTTAGATTTACAGAAAACAACTGATCTGAAGCAAAGACCGGAAAGAAACAGTCTTCCAACAAACTGAGAAAGAAAAGGACTAGGACAAAAGATGTATTTATTTAAAATATTTATAACCTGCATCATTCACAAATTTGAGCAGATAACAAAAACATGAAAACATAATATAAAATCGGACATTCTAATTAAATCACAAAACCCTCAAATAAAACCATCAAATATAACATATCCTACAAATCAAAACTCAAAAACATCTAATCAACAAATCAGAATATTAATAAAATGACAGCTCCTGATAATGAAAAATAACCTATCAAATACTAACCCAGTTAAAAGCAAAATGAAACAATAAAGCCTTAAATTATTTCCTGTGCCAGAATATTATAAATATCAATTTCTCAATGGAGGAGGGTGAATAGTGGAGTGCCACAGAGATTTGAACTGGGACTGGTACTATTTAAAAATCTGTAAATGATCTAGAAATTGGAACGATAAGTAAGGTGATTAGTGTCATTGCAAATTTAAACTATTTAAAGTTGTTAAAACACGTGTACTGTGAAAAATTGCAGGAACACTAGACATCCAAATGGCAGCTGAAATATAATGTGAACAAGTGCAAAGTGATGCACATTGGAAAAAAAATATGCCATATCATAGTTACTTGATACTAGGATCCATCTTAGGGGTCAGCAACCCAAAAAAAGATCTAGGTGTGATCATAGACAACATGTCCACCCAATGTACAGCGAAGACCAAAAAGACAAACAGGATACTAGGAATTATTAGGAAAGGGATGGTAAAAGAAACCAAGAATATTATAATGCCTCTGCATTGCTCCATGATGTGACCTCACCTTGAGTACTGCGTTCAATTCTGGTCTTCAAATCTCAAAAAAATATAATGGAATTAGACAATGTTCAAAAAAAGAGCGACCAAAATGATAAAGGGGATGGAACTCCTCTTATAAGAGGAAAGGCTAAAGAGGTTAGGGGTCTTCAGCTTGGAAAAGAGACAACTGAGGGGAAATATGATTGAGGTCTACAAAATCCTGAGTGATATAGAATTGGTAAAAGTGAATTATGAAGAATAGGGAACACTCAATGAAGTTATATGGAAATACCTTTAAAACAAATAGGAAGAAATATTTTTTCACTCAAAGTAAAGTTAAGCTCTGTAATTCATTACCAGAGGATGTAGTAACAGAAATTTGTGTAACTGGGTTTAAAAAAGATTTGGACAAGTTTCCTGGCTGCCACTTAGGATTGAGTAGGAGGCACACTCCTGATCCTGCAAATTTAGGCAGCCTCAATGGCTGCCTTGATGCAACATACAATAGGTGCCTTGGTTGAATGCCACCATCTGGCCCTTCCTAGGGCCATGAAAGAAAAGGATGATTCGAGAGGAAAAATATGTTCACCTTTTGGAAATACCTGAGAAATCTATGGATGTTCCACTTGAGAAGTCTCCAAGCTGTATAGTCGGAACCCCCATCCATTAAGGAGGATAGATACACCTCTTGGTTCACATAGAAGGGTGATATCACCTTGGGAAGTAAGGAAGGATCATTACAGATGGACACCTCTTCTAAAAAGGAGATACGAGTCCCAACAAGGCAGAGCCTGAAGGTCTGACACCCTCCTGGGTGACAAAATTGCCACCAGAGACACAGTTTTCAGAGCAAGGTCCTTAATTGAAGCAGACCTCAGGCTCAAAGGGGGGCTTCCTGAGAGGACTTTCAACACTAAGATTTAAATCCCAATAGGGAAAATAGAGATAGACAGAAGGATGCTAGCGGGTGCCTCCCTTCAAAAACCGAGCGATGTTCTCATAAATAGCTAGGGAAAGTTCCAGGATTTACCCTGGAAACAGGAAAAGGCTGCTAACTGAACCTTAAGCCAATTTAGTATCAACTGGATGTCGACAGGATGGCACACATTATGCCAATTCTGAAGAAATTACACTGGTTACCAGTTCTATTTTGGGTACAACACAAGGTCATTTCTTGGTCCATCAAACTGTTTATCATCAAACACGATGGTATTTTCAGCAAATTGTGGCGCTATAAGTCAACTAGATCTTTATGATCTGAGAATCAAAGGTTGTTAAAATCAATAGTGCAGGGAAATTATGCAGACACTAGAGTGCTTACTTTTTGTATTGTTGGTGTCAAGATGTGGAACGCTTTGGTGGGCCAACTACAACTGTGTAAATTGGTTCCAATTTAAGAAGCAGTTAAAAACTGTTATTTGTTACCACATTTTTGTGATTTATTAGCTATCACCTGAAGAGAAGAAACTAATTATGAAGATTTTAAGATTTTAGTTTGTCTGTTATTTTATGTATGTTTTTATTGAGGTAAACCATTTAGTCTTTTCTGCAAACGATATAAAAAAGTTTTAAATAAGTAAACCCCTGAACAAACCTCTATTGCAGAACTTGAGGACCTCAGGAATCTGCGCCTTCTAAGAAGGAAATGCTCACTCCACCAGCTCTCAAACACCTTCCAGACATGGAAATAAGCCAGGGAAGTAAAGACTTGCAGCAGAAGGATGGAAATCACTGCAGGTGAAAAAACCTTTTCCTTGCTAATGGTTGCCAGAAGGGATTCAGATCCTCCATTTCTACTGGACCTTGCTTGAGCAAGCTATGATCTCTGCAAAGGGGAAGTGGATTGTCCACCAACAGAAGAATCAGATCTGAACACCACGGCCTCATTGACCAATCTGGGGCTACCAGAAGGATCAGAAGAGATGCCATGCTACCCTGCCTATCAATGAGACTAAAAACTAAGTGCATATCAGTCTAGGTGGAGCTGAAGGCCCCTGGCTCCAGCTTCCACTGGTGCACCAGCCTAATTGTTAGTGCAATGGTGTCTGAACCAAGGAACTGGGTTTGATTCCCATTTCAGCTACCTGTGATTCTGGAGACAGTTGCATATATTAAAAGAAGAATTAAAGTTTAGCATTTTATTTTAGGAGTAAAGCCTTTCAGATTTTCTGGCCTTTGAACAATATAACATACTCTAGGGTCTCTGGTAAAGGATATTAGCACTCTTTGCAGGTGTTGACAGCATGAAACTTCTGGCTTTCGGCCTAGGAGTGCTGCAGGGTCATGTGTCAAATTCCTTTCACACACATCCTGTTGTATATAATTGTCCCTCTCAAGCTGCAGCAATATCTCACAAAATACTTTCCTAAGCAGGGGTCAAAGTGATACAATGTTGATATAAAGCTATTTCAATCTAGATGTTAAGGAAACGAAGAGTCAGAAAAACATTCCTGCAGAACCTTTAACTAAGTGACTAGACTAGCTGAAAGAGTTTTCAGCTGGGATAACAAACTGTGTCCAATTCAGTGGTTTCTTAAAAAAAAAAAAAAAAAAGATTTTAAAATCTTAGAAGTGAGTTAAATGCAGAAAGTGTTACTGGACAGTACAAGCAATACAGTGTGAAGGAGCTATCATTAGAATTAACAATAATACTTTGCATTTCTACACTGCATGTCCAGGATTAGCTCAAAAACAGTAAGGGAAAATCCAGTGGCACTAATATATGACACTGTGCTATTTGGCACTATGATGAGAGCTAAAAGCCAAATATCATCTCACAATAATAAACTTCTCTTTATTATGACAGGGGTTGCCATACAGCTTATTCTAAGGAATTGGAAAAACTGGGATAGACTGAACTATACCTTTTAGTGGGAGTCTCTCTGTCACGTTTATAAGATGGAACGTAATATGGCTATACATCAGGGACATTATAAGATGCAAACAACTTAGCTTTGGTGCTATATGCAGTCAACCCGGAAGTCTTCCCCCAAAGTCAGAGCTGATGTCGGAGGGAAGGCTTCGCGTCAGTCTTGCGGCGGCTGAGGTGTCAGTGGGAGGGGGTAGATACTGGATGTAGGAGGTGAGAGGAGACAGATTGTAGATAGAAAGCAAGAGGGATCAGACACACCGGATGAAAGGGGAAAGATAACAGACAAGCTGGAATGCCTGGAGAGAGAGAAAAAGACAGATGATGGCTGTAAAGAAAAGGAGAGGGAAGGAAGACATTGAATGGAAGGGAGGAGAGGGGGAAGATGTAGATGGAAGGGAGGAAAAAGAAAGATGGGTCAGACACTGAATAGAAGGGAGAGAAAGAGAAATGAAGCAGATGCTGGGCTGAAAGGGGGGAGAGAAAAATGGACAGATGCTGGATGGAAGGGGGAGAAGGGTAGATGATGGATGGGGTGACAGAGACGGCAGAAAGGAGGAAGAGAGGAGACAGATGCTGGGCAGAAGCAGGAGAGAGAGGGGCAGATGCTGGATGGAAAGGAGAAAGAGAGAGAGAGAGGGGCAGATGCTGGATGGAAATGGAGGAGAGGGAAGATGCTGGAGAGAAAAGAGAGAGAAAGGACAAATGCTGGATAGAAGGGGAGCAGAGAGAGAGAGAGAGAGGAGGGTACACATTAGATGGAAGTGGGAGAGAGAGGGGGAAATTCTGAATGATGGGAGAGAAAGATGATAGAATTAGTGACAGACTAGGAAATAAGAAGTAGAATAAGAGCCAGAGTGAGGGAAAGAAATGGCAAGCTATAGGTAGACAGAGCAGACCATCCAAGCTCACGGGGCTTCAGAAAGTTGGATTATTACAGTAGCGGCAGAGCAGCTTTCATCCTCGCTTGCTGCGGTCCAAGATCCCAGGTCGCAGCTCCTCACTGGGTTTTCACAGCTTAAACTCAGCAGCCCTCGGCGTCCACTGATCCCCGCTCAGTTCTGAGCTACAGATCATGGCTCATGCAGCAGAACCGGGCCCTGCATGCTGCACGTGACTGGCGAAGTTAACTTAATAGCTCATTTCGGGTTTGTCCCAGGGGAGAGGAGGAGGACTCTGTCCGCCTGCTTTAGCCTGCATGTGACACCTCTTGATGACTCAGCAGCAACAGTCTCTGTCACATAGGCATGGAGCCATGCTGAGCTCACTTCCTGCATGACAGTTTGTTGCTGCTGATTCGTCGGGACTTGGGAACTCAGCTCGGTGCCAGACCCGGACCGGAAATTAGGTAGGCCTCAGAATAGAAACCCCCGGTCCATCCCCGTCGGAGTCCCGTGGGCCTCATGGGGATTCCCGTGATCCCCATTCCCATGCAGACCTCTAGTCCCGGTAGAGAGGTTCCAATAATGACGAAAGAAAGCCAGGAGGGTTTAAGAGGAAGGCAGAGAATAGTTAAGCTCTGGAACGCATTGCCAGAGGATGTGGCAAGAGCGGATAGTGTAGTTGGTTTTAAGAAAGGTTTGGACAAGTTCCTGGAGGAAAAGTCCATAGTCTGTTATTGAGAAAGACACGGGGGAAGCCACTGCTTGCCCTAGATCGATAGCATGGAATATTGCTACACCTTGGGTTTTGGCCAGGTACTAGTGACATGGATTGGCTATTGGCTATTGTTATGTTCTTATATTAAGAAAAAAAGACACAGAGCTGGGTGTCAGTGAAAAATATATTGGATGTTAAAAGAGTGGAAGAATGAATGATTGTAAATGAAATATAGGGTTCCTTTTATCAAGCTGTGGTAATACCGCGTGTTAAACTGCCTGCCGCGCTAGCCGCTAACGCTTGCTTGATAGCGCGGCTTGATAAAAGGACCCCATAGTGGATGTATTATAGCAATTACACAATAGTGTCTCAGATAGGAGTTTTTTTAAATATATACACACAGTAAGTGATGGTGCATAATTAAATGAAGTATGGTGTTTGTTTCATAGATATACAGCAGCCATTTGGGTCAGGGCAGTCTGTGGGGTTCATAATAAATAAAAAAAAAGTCTAAAAAGTGTCCTAAATGGCTATTTGGACGATCAAAAAGCCTGATCGTCCAAGTACCCATAACCAAAGCTGGTTTTTAGACGTATCTAAAAACAGCTTAGGCCTTTCCCCTGCCTCTAGACGCACAGAGAGAAAAGAGGCGTGTTTAGAGGAGGGGAAAGGGCGGGCAGTGGGCGGGAGGTGGGCCGACCTACACCTAGGCGTACAACAGGTATAACCAAAACATTAACAGGTTGCCTAGTCGGCACTTAGACCTTTTTGACTTAGAAGAAGTCAAACCAGGTCTAAGTGCCGAAAAAGGGGCCGCTGAGCTGATGGCCGCTGGTGCCATCTGTTCAGCGACCCAGCAATTTACCCACCACAAGCATCGCAGCAGGAGAGATGCCTCATCTCCCCTACCGCGATGCCATCACTCCTCTACCCGAACTGCCGCGACCCGCGGCAGGAGAGATGCCCCCCCAACTCGATCTGCCCAGGAGGGAGCCCAAGCCCTCCTGGCTCCGGCGACCCCCCCCTCCGATTTAACGGGCCAGGAGAGAGCCCAAGCTCTCCTGGCCCCAGCGAGCCCCCCCTCCGATTTAACGGGCCAGAAGAGAGCCCAGGCCCTCCTGCACTCGACGCAACCTCCCTACCCCCCAACGACCGCCCCCACCCCCCTTTCCCGTACCTCTTCAAGTTGGCCAGACAGACGGGTGCCAAACCCGCCCATCCGGTAGGCAGCCGACGCCAGAATGGGCCCGGATTGGCCCAGCCGTCCCAAAGCCCCGCCCACAGGTGGGGCCTAAGGCGCCTGGGCCAATCAGATCGTTGGGGGGGGTGTCTGTAACCAGTGTTGTTTTTGACAGACACTGGTTACAGAATTCAGCTTTTAGGCAAAGGACTGGCTCAACCTTCGCCTAAAAGCCCTTCTGTTGGACGTTTGGGGCTTAGGCATTTTTTTTGGTTCATTATGGCCAAAAAGTGTAGACATCCTGGGGGTATACTTTTAGACATAGTGGTGATCTGGGCGTTTAGTAGAGGCAGGGCATAATCAAAACAAGGACATTTGTTTTGGTTATGGACACTTTCCCTGCTTCTGCTTTGAACGTTTAAGGACTTAGGCCAAAAGGGGACTTAGACGTTTTTTTTTATTATGCCCCTCTGTGGCTATATAACATATGTTGGGCTACATTATTTATACTGTATTCATATTTGCATGATATAAAGAAAAAGAAAAAAATATAAAATATTTTTAGAAAATTTGGAGAGGTTTTCCAGGATCGATGATCACTTGGAATCAAGTAAGTCTTGATTGATTGTATGGTTGAGAAAATCAAACAGGTTTCTGAGATCCTTTTCCTCTTCATAAAAACTTAACCCTCCTTACATAAACTGTAGCACAGTTTTTAGCACTTGTCACGGCAGTAACAGTTCCAAAACTCATAGAATTCCTATGAGCATCAAGGTGTTACCGCTGCAGCCGGCGCTAAAAACTGCACTACAGTTTTGTAAAAGGGAGGGTTATTGTGTGAAAGAGTGGGATTTTTTGGGTATCTCAAAGAGTTTCATTTGATCCTACACACCATCTTGTTTCACTAAATAGTGGGGTTCCCCGGGAGTCTATGCTGGGACCACTGCTTTTTAACATATTTATCAATGATTTAGAGATGGGAATAACTAGTGAGATAATTAAATTTGCTGATGACACAAAGTTGTTCAGAGTTGTTAAATTGCAAGAGGATTGTGAAAAACTGCAAGAGGATCTTGTGAGACTGGGCGTCAAAATGGCAGATGACATTTAATGTGAGCAAGTCCAAAGTGATGCATGTGGGAAAGAGGAACCTGAACAATAGTTACGTGATGCAGGGTTCCACGTTAGGAGACACTGCTCAGGAAAAGGATCTCAGTGTCATCATTGAGGATATGTTGAAACCCTCAGTTCAATGTATAGCAGTGGCTATGAAAGCAAACAGAATGTTAGAAATCAGGAAATGAATGGAAAACAAAGATTAAAATGTTAAAATGCCATTGTATCACTCTATGGTATGGCCGCATCTCGAATACTATGTGACGACTTCCCTATGAGGAAAGGCTAATGCGGCTAGAGCTCTTCAGCTTGGAGAAGAGATAGCTCAGGGGTAATATGATAGAAGTCTATAAAATACTGAGTGGAGTGGAAAGGGTGGATGTGAACCACTTACTCTTTTCAAAAATACTAGGACTAGGGGGCATGCAATGAAGCTACTAAGCAGTAGATTTAAAACAGATTGGAGGAAATATTTCTTCACATAAAGTATATTTAAACTCTAGAATTCATTGCCAGAGAATGTGGTGAAATCAGTTAGCTTAGCAGAATTTTAAAAAGGTTTGGATAATTTCCTAAAAGAGAAGTCCATAGGTCATTACTGAGATGGCCTGGGGAAATCCACTGTTTATTCCTACGATAAGCAGCATAAAATCTGTTTTACTATTTGGGATCTAGCTAGGTACTTGGGACCTGGGTTGGCCACTGTTGGAAACAGGATGCTGGACTTGATGGATCTTCGGTCTGTCCCAGTATGGCAATTCTTATGTTCTTATCAAATTTTTCTGATCTGCCTCTAGTAAATCCATGTTGCATCAGGTTCTGTAATCTACTGGATTCTAGAAACTGCACTATTAAGAGTTTCCATTAATTTACTTACAACAGAAGTCAGACTTACTGGCCTGTAGTTCCCTACTTCTGTCTTACTTCCACTTTTCTGGAGAGGGACCACATCCACCCTTCTCCAATTCTTCGGTACCAATCCAGACTAGAGAAGCATTGAAAGATCGGCCAGCAGAGCCACCAGAACTTCTCTAAGTTACCCTTAGTACCCTCGGATGTACACCATCCGGCCCCATCACTTTATCCACTTTTAGTTATAGTGAACTCCTTCCAAACACAATTCTCCAAAAATCGATCATGGTTTGCCACACCTACAGCCCCATTTGCTTTTTTCTGTGGTCCAAGCGCTTCAGCTGTGAACACAGAACAGAAATATTTGTTAAGCAATTCAACCTTTTCTTTATCAGCTTCTACATATTCCTCCCCTTCACCTCTCACAATGCTACTTTTGCACTTCCTCCTATCACTAATATACATCTGAAAAATGTCTTGTCTCACCGTCGGCTACTTTTTCTTTCATTTGCATCTTTGCCTCCCTGACTACTTGATCAGTCTCTCTTATCTTTTTCAGATATTTTTGCCTGTCTTCTTTTTGCGATCTTTTGTAGTTTATGAAAGCTAATCTTTTTTTCCTTATCTTCTCGGCTACTACTTTTGAAAACCAAAGCTGTCTTCTTTTCTCTCTTAACTTTTACTTACTTTTCTTACGAAATGGTTTGTTGCCCTTACAATAGCTCCTTTCAGTTTTGCCCACTGCTTTCCTACTTTTTCTGGATGTTCCCATCCAGACAACAATTCCTGGACATAATCCCCCATCTGAACAAAGTTGTGTTTTTTTAAAGTTTAGAATCTTCTCTTTTGAATGAGCCCTCTCTACCCTCTCTTAATATTAAACCACATCATGTGATGATCACTGGATGCCAAATGATCACCTACTGTTAACATCAGAAACACTTTCCTCATTGCAACTGTCCCTTATGAGCTATGGAGTACCTTGGTAGTTCCAGTTAATAGTTGAGCTTATTCTCCCTGTAGTGAGCCATTAGACTGACATCATAGTTCTCAAATTTATTTACAGCTTCTGATTTACTGATGCATCTTGCTGGAACATAAGGATAGCAATATTTCTTTTGGTATAAAGGCCTTAAATTAGGAATTTAATGGGATGATCATTCATGCAACTACTAGTTTCAAAGTACTGCTTTTCATATCACCACTTGTAATGTGTTTTTAATGGCAAGTAGATTCAACTTGTATTTAAGTACATTAATCTCAACAAAACACAATTTACAGCACAAATGTTACAGTGAAAAGTATCTTTTTCAGTTTTTGACCAGGATTACATATGTATGCTGCAACTCTGTGCTTCCTTAGGTGTCCACAATATACCGAGGCCTACCCATACCCAATAAAACCTTGATCTTCACTCCCAGATCAGGTTTTTAGGATACCCCTAATGAATATACACAAAAGAGATCTGTCATGATTTCTGGTCTCATGAGAAACCAGCACTTCATCAAGCTGATTCTCCACAATTGCCATCTACTGCTCCAAAAGAACCAGCCAGTGCAGCAAGAGAGAAGCGCAGAGCAGTTCCCTCAACCTCTGGGAAAAGGCCTAATAGAAGCTAGACGACATCATTAATGTCTGATAGCTTAAATAACAAAAAGTCAAAGCTGTCTGTTGAACTTCTGTTGTGTAATCAGCAGCTCCATGGCTGGAACACTTTTTTTTAATCCGTTTCAGAAAGGGATTTGGGCTTATTAGAATCTGAGCAGAGAGCAACCATCTTAACATAAATGACAACAACCTTTAGTGAATGGACAGTTATTTTACTCCATTTAACTGAGCTTGATTAACAGAAGCTAAAACTTAAATATCAAAGTTTTAATAAGTATTATATTAAAAAAAGGCAAATCATAGGGAATCATATAGTATTCTCTCCTCTATTTGCTTTGTGTACTCACAGGAGCTAAAAATGTAACATTTAAGCTGGAGTAGGAGTTAACATTTTAGCATACATGTTATTGAAAGGGCTCGACTAACAACATTATTGAGATTGAAAAATGAAGTTTATCTACCAGTCCACGATGTACAAGGCACACAGTTTGTACTAGACATGTACATGAGGATGGGGACAGTGGGGACCCCCAAAGGAATTTACAGTGTTGGTAACAAAATAGTCATTAATACTCAGAGAACAAATTCGAAATGAAAACTGTGGGGATGGTTAGATGACATTAGCAATATGTTGGGGATGGGGATTAAATTATGTTCCTCTAGTCTGTATACTAAAAATTCCAAAGATCATACAAAATAACAAGATTTCACTTATCACTACTGTTATGGATCTAGATAGCTTAGTCAAAGAGCACAGCAGACATTCTGAGTCTTGTCTGAGGGCTTCTCCAAGTTCCATAATTCATTTGATGTGCTATAGGGCTTTCTTCATAGAACTTTTAAGCCCTCCCAGACTGTGATATCCTACTGTTCTATGTACAAGTAGAGATGGCATTATTATTTATTTTTTTTAGAAGGGGAGTGTCCACCTAAGTCTATAGTTAGCATAGAGGCCCTTCATATTTTTCTACCACCAACACTGTACACCATGAGAGTAGAGGTGAACCTTAGAGCCAAATTAACAGGGGTTTTTGTTGTGAATAAACGGTCAGATAAGATCACTCACTGGACTCAGAGCTGGCAGATTTCCTTCCCAAGTATCAAGAGAATATACATAAAGGATTTGGGGTACTTTGTATATGAAAGAGAAGATGTGGTTGCTGCCACCTAAGAAATGATGTTAGATGGGGAATAGAGAACATGGGAACGAGAGTAGGGAAACAAAGAGTAGTGATAGTGAAAGAGAGGAATTGCCAATAAGAACTTGAGATCTATAAAAATATATCAGTATTTACATAATGAAAATGTATTTCCCAGCAACAGGTTAACATAGGGCAAAGTTCTTTCATATTATCAGTACTATTTGTGTAGCTAAGCATTATAGTAGGAATTTTGAAGCCTCAGACTAAACAGCCATCTGGACCTCAAAACCATCTTTGAGCTCACCAGGTATTTTGGAGCTCTTTTCAATCTGCTCTAAGGTTCTAGCAGTCACTGAAGGGCTTATATTACAGCAGGGGTGTCAAAGTCCCTCCTCGAGGGCCACAATCCAGTCGGGTTTTCAGGATTTCCTCAATGAATATGCATGAGATCTATTTGCATGCACTGCTTTCATTGTATGCTAATAGATCTCATGCATATTCATTGAGGAAACCTTGAAAACCCAACTGGATTGCGGCACTCGAGGAGGGACTTTGACACCCCTGTACTACAGGGTGCTTCCAGACAAAAGAATGGTCAGATGAAAGTGCTATTCTGAATCAAAGCAACAAGACTCCATCCCATGCTTTCCTTCTCTTACAAACTCGATGTCCTTTCACATTGCTCTTCCATACCTAACATCAAAAAGAGATGATGGAAAACAAGAAAACCATGAATTGTTTCTCATCTCCTGGAACTCTAGTCTCCTTTAATTTCTCCTGAAACCTAAAGTGAGGAGAGAGAACCATTCATGCTCAGTTTTAAAAAAGTACACGTGCTATTTAGCTTTACCAATGGAGTGGACAAGTGGTTAGAGTAGCAAGCTGAGAATCAGGAAAGTTGAGGCTCAAAAGCTGCTCTCCCACAGCCACAGCCAGCCTGGACATCAGGTAAGACTAAACAGGGAAGCAGTTTCCTGGGGAGAGCAAAGAGCAGCTGCAGTCAAAGCAAAATAATAATTCCTGACAGCCATATAAACTCAAAGAACAGCAGCACATTCTATAAAACTTCAGGTTGCAGGTTAAAGTATGTCTATGTGATCACTGGGTGTGATTGTATGTGATAAACTTAAGGTGGCGAAACAGGTTGAAAAGGTGATGGCAAAAGCTAGAAAGAGGCTAGGGTGCATAGGAAGAGGTACAGCCAGTAGGAAAAAGGAGGTATTGATTCCCCTGTATAAGACTCTGGTGAGACCTCATTTAGAATATTGTGTACAATTCTGGAGACTGCGTCATCAAAAAGATATAAAAAGGATGGAGTTGGTCCAGAGGAAGGCTACTAAAATGGTGTGTGATCTTCATCATAAGGCGTATAGGGATAGACTTAAAGATCTCAATATGTATACTTTAGAGGAAAGGCAGGAGAGGGGATATATGACAGACATTTAAATACCAATGTGGCATAAATGTGCATGAGTTGATTCTCTTTCAATTGAAAGGAAGCTCTGGAATGAGAGGGCATAGGATGAAGTTAAGAGGTGATAGACTACGGAGTAATCTAAAGAAATACTTTTTTTTACAGAAAGGGTAGTAGATGCGTAAGAACAGTCTCCTGGAAGAAGTAGTGGAGACAGAGATGGTGTATGAATTCAATAAGGCATGGGATAGTCACGTGAGATCTCTTAGAGAGAGAAGGAGATAATGGTTACCGCGGATGGGCAGACTAGATGACCAATTGGCCTTTATCTGCCATCATGGTCTATATTTCTATCATGATTGTTGAGTTTAGCTTTTGAAGTCTTGGGAGGGAAGATGCAGGCTAAAGGGCCTGAAAGTTAATTGGAGGTGGGGTTGAAGGTTCACCTAGAGCACCCATAACACTTGAACCAGTCCTGACTCCTTGTGATATCTGCCATATCACTTCACCATTCATTGCTTTAGCTACAAACTGGCCTTAATATATTAATAAATATTACCATAGAATAAAGTGTTATATATTTACTGGCAAATTCTATATAGTACACCGAAAGTTAGGTGCATACACTGATGTGCCTAGCCGATGTAGGCACCTAACTTAATTGGTTAATAGGCTTAATTGATGTCGATTATTGGCACTTAACACCTCACAATTGACATTAATTGGACTTAATTGAAAGTTAAGCGCCTATCTAAAAAAAACATGATTCTATAAGAAGTAGGCGCATAATCCAAAGCACCTATCTAAAAGTAGGCAGGGGTGGATCATGGGTATGTTTGAGTTAGGTGCGCTATTTAATCGAAGAAAACACTGGCATAAATATGGTGCTTTTAAAGTTAGGATGCCTATCAATGCCAAACATCACTTAAGTGCCGCAAATAATTCTATAAAGTATGCCCGATTTTTATAGAATCGTGTTTAATGCCGCAATAGTGCCGATTTTTTAGATGACCTATATAGAATCAGGCCCTTAGTAAATAGATCCCATAGAGAATATCAAGGATTATTTATTTTTAGGATTTTTATATCACTTAGAACTTAAGTGGTTCACATTCTGGTACTCAAGCATTTTTCCCTATCTGTCCTGGTGGGCTCACACTCTATCTTGGGAAGTGACTTGCCCAGGGTCTCAAGAAACAGTGTGGGATTTGAATCCACAACCTCAGGATGTTAAGGCTATAGCTCTAACCCAGGGATGGGCAAACGCTTTGACTCGTGGGCCACAATGGGTTCCATCCCATCCCATCCCATCCCCATGAGCTTGGTCCTGTCCTGTCCCGTCCCCGCGAGTTCAGTCCCCTTCCCTGTCCCCACAAACCATTTGATCCACACAAGTCTCAAATAGTTTTATACTAAACTGTTAGAAACAGGATAGACCTTTGGTTTGTCCCAGTATGGCAACTCTTATGTTCTTAGATTTACACCATGACTTTTGACACTAGGATAAAATTATATTTTAAGAGATTTGTTTGTCCTATATTATTAAACCCATTAAATAAAAAGATCTTCTCCAAACAAATCAGATCTTCCATAAAAACTGATATTTTTGTTAGTACAGGGTGACCATGTTTCTTATATGACTTCTATTACCCCCCTTCTTTGGAATCATACAACTAAAACCCCAAGATGAGACGGGTTTAGTTTCAATCCATGCTAAACCTTTATTTTCACAATATTAAAGGAAAAAATTATCTGCAACAATGAGTCATCACCTACTGCAGCGTGACAATAACAGCTCTCTTCTCCTTGTGCTTCTGCAGCCTTTCTAAAGGAAAGCAATGCTTTTTAATGACAGACATAAATCCTCTCGCTGCACAATGCAGAATTAATAACCACAGAATTTTCTACTTAATGAAAACCTACCATAAATATGACAACAATGGATTTGAGGTTTCCAAGCCTATAAAAAAAAATCATTCTCTGGGCATTCCCAGCTGATATTTGACCAATAAGAAGTAAGCAAGGAAGGAAAACAGCTTATACAAAGAAAAAGAGTGCACTCCACCTGTAGGAGTACAAGATTCCTAAAAAGTCCACAACAGAAGTGGACAAAGCCTGCTATGCCGAGTAAGCAGCTCAACTCTTCTTATCATCAACAGCGCTTACATTACAGGTTTGGATAATTGCCTAAAAGAGAAGTCCATAGCCATTATTGAAATTGGTTGGGGAAATCCACTGCTTATTCCTAGGATAAGCAGCATAGAATCTGTTTTGCCACTGGATCTAGCTAGGTACTTGGGACCTGGGTTGGCCACTGTTGGAAACGGGATACTGGGCTTGATGGACCTTCGGTCTGTCCCAGTATGGTAATTCTTATGTTTTTATCTGCTCCTTAGAGAGATCCACCCAAGGCTAGAGTTATTAGAAGACATCTTTTTCACCAAGTGAATACTTATTAATTATAGATTCTCAATTATTGAAATGCCTGGAAAACATTAATGAGGCAAGACAAGTTAAACAGCATCTCTACTTAGAACCCACTTTCAGAGAAGCTCAGCTGGGGGGAAGGGAATAAAAACAGTTCAGTCAAATAAAACCAAACCGAAAGTTAAAGGAATATAATATGTGCCTCTTAATAAAAATGAAATATCCACCGAGTCAATTCCAACCTCATATAGCTTTATCCGCTATAATAAAACCCTTAGCGCGCATGCGCAGTTGAAACTCTGTGGGGCCGTGATCCCTGATCCGTGGCTCCGTGTCGCCGCATGCACAGTAGGAGCTTTTGGCGGTTTGCAATGCTTGCGGCGGTTTCCCCAGCAACATTCCTGCCCTGATCTCCGACGCCGGATGACTTCTGACGACGCCTCTCCTTCTCACCCCCAGACCAGCAGCGGCAGCAGCCGCGTGGCATTTACTAGGCTGGCCCACTTCGATAATGCAAGGTGGGCCGGCCTAGCAAAAGCCCCGAGGCTGCCCAGCCTAGTGGATGCTGGACAATGAGCAGGTAAGGGAGAAGGGGTACTACTGGACAGGGGGGAGGTAAAAGGAACAGAGAAGGGCTACTGCTGGACAGGGGGAGCAGGGAAGGGATGCTGCTGGACAGGGGGGAGGTAAAAGTAAGGGAGAAGGGAAGACAGATAGGGGGGCAGAAAGAAATGCCTAAATCTACACATCTATTCTAGCACCTATTAATCTAATGGGCTAAAAAACTAGCCTTTATATATTTATTTTGGCCTCAATTTCACCAACTCCACCGTGTAACCATAGTCTTTTAGCAGGGAACTTCTGGTGTTAAATCCTCACCAGCCATCAAATAATTTAATCTAAAACTTTAGAATTATCCCTATTTTGCATTTTTTAAGAATAAAGTTTTTAACTTATCTTAATTTTGTAGCTTCACTGCTAACAATAATTATGACCTGGGAGACATGAAGTCCAACATGTGATTAATTCTGCATGTTTTCAAGGAGCTCCCTAGGACAAAACATAACTTTCAAAATTACTTTACAAACATTAACTTACTTTGAATGTTTTGTCCTAGGGAGTTCCTTGAAAAAGTGATAGCAAAACATGTCGGACTCCATGTCTCCCAGGTCATAATTATTGTTAGCAGTGAAGCTACAAAATTAAGATAAGTTTAAAACTTTATTCTTAAAAAATGCAAAATAGGGCTAATTCTAAAGTTTTAGATTAAATTATTTCATGGCCAGTGAGGATTTAACACCCGACGTTCCCCACTAAAAGACTACAGTTAAGTGGTGGAGGTGGTGAAACTGAGGCCTAAATAAATATATAAAGATAAGCTATATGAGGTTGGAATTGACTTGGTGGATATATCATAAATTGATTATTTTATAACTCACGAGTATAAATGAATATATAAAAGTAACCTTCTTAGGAAGAACAGTGTGTCTTAATAAAAATGACCACAATAATTTTCTGAACAAGTGAAATCTAACAGAACATGACAGGACAATAAAGAGGAGGGACTAAGGAAGCAGAGAGAAGCCATTGAGCTGAGAAACAGAAAATATGACATTTTGAATTAAGATAGCACTGCTGCTTTTACTGTCATTCCTTGCTACTTTATTCCCAGGCTCTTTCTTAGGAGTCTCTATGATGCCAGCAATAGAGTTAAATTATAGAATTTAGCTTGTTCCTTTTTCCCTCTCTCTGAAACCTTGAACTGTTTTCCCTCCAGTTTCAAATACAAATAACTTTAGTGACAATAAACCATGAAAACAAAGCCTCTGTTCTCACCTCTTGAGGAGTTACCCTGGGCATTCGAACAGGTAATGAAAAATCCACTGAATCTGGAGGCACCACAGGCCTAGTAGATTCCTGACAATCATCTGACTGGGACTTGGAGATCTTATACCTAAAAGTGGAAAATTAAGGAACACTTCTCTCATTTTCAGAAACCTTATATAAATATGCACATGTGAAAAGAAGTCTAAATCACTCTTCTGTCCCCTAAAATAGTAAGCTCCCCCCTTCCCTTGTGAACTAACATGGACTATGTGCAAATGCCTCTTCAAAACAGTAAACTCTAAGTAACTCAAAATACACATACATTTTTTTGGGGGGTTGGGGGATTTGTAGGGGATTGTTTTTTTTTTGTTTGTTTTGGCAATTAAAGAGGAATATGTAAATATTTGTGTGGAACTACAAAGACATGGCCAATTACTCAAAATTTTGTGGTTATTAAATTAGGGCTGATCCCTGGATAGACCAGTAAGCATCCTGTGAGAAAATATTGGATGAAAGAGCGCAGGTCAAGAAATACTAGCAGTAAACAACAGCACATAAATAAGCAGCTTTCTGCTAAGCCAGAGCTGACAGAGGAAAAGGAAATATTAATAAAGATGGGGGATGTGATGTGAATAAGGAATGCACACGTCTATAAATAGTTAATGGAACGATTCTGGGACTCCACTGCACACAGTTAAATGCATTCTCCTCAGCTAATCAAGTTAATGTAAGCTTGTTTTAAGAAATATGAGCATACTACCAATAACTTCTATTGATATTCTATGTCAACTAATGCACGCTAGTTTCATTCAGTTTCAGCCAAATATTTACTAAGAAACGAGACACATCGTGTGGTTGCAAATATAGTACACAGCTGACCACACCAAAAAGTTGCTTACATGAAAATAAAAGTTGATAGTACAGAAAAGCATTTTACTTTTCCTCACAGATACAGTACCTATTCTACTAACCCCCCCTCCCCCCCAACAACCGCTGCCTCCCTCAATAGCTCCCACATGCAGCAAAAGAACCCACCTCTTAAAAACAGACAGTGGGCTTTTGAAAGCCTGGAGGCTGCTGGCAAACACAAGGCAGAGTATTAGCAGGTTGCTAACGAGGCCAGCCATATCCAGTCTGCTGTTCTCGGCCCGACGAAGGGAGCAGAAAGGGCAACTGGCTTTGATCCAGACAACTGAGCAGGAGCAGCGGTGGCAATTCACTGCTTCATTATCAGGCACCCATGAGTCCTACAGTAACTGAGAGCTTCTCTGTCTCAGGAAAGGGTGTGCTGCAAATCAGGAAAGTGGCAAACGCTCTGCTCTCACCACTTTTATTAGCCCCATGCACAAAATAAAAAGAAGAGTCTGTAATGGAGAATCTCCTTCCGACAGGTCAGTGAGTTAGAAGATGCACTTGTGTGAACAGAATATGAGAAAAGCGAGGCAGCCGGTTCCCACCCCTCTAGGATCTCCTCGTGCCGCCCTGTAGGTTGCTTCTCTCTGTGGCGGCCTCAGGCAAAACCCAACGTCCTGGGCTTCATTCAGAACCTGCGAAGAAACAAAACAAAACACAAGCAGATAATGGATGACTAATCGCTGAGCAAATCCCTACTGACGCTTCTAAAGCCATTAGTACTTTCTAAAGCCTTAGCCCAACCCAGAAATAAAGGCACTGTCTGTCTGTTCCTCACGCTCGTACACATTCTCTGTGTCACACGCAGGCATCCTCTCTGACTCCGGGGGCGGACTGAACTCATTAAACATCCATTAAAAATAAATCCTACCATTTGAGCACACCATGCTACCAAGTTATTCAAATAAAAAAATGAATTAGACGGATATGTCAAAAAGGAAGAATGCAGGAAAAAGCATCTTTGAAAAAGGCTTCCTGTGCCTTGCATATCCTTTAAGTGAGCATTGAAAAAAAAGGCAGAAGAATCCGCTTTCCATTATTATGAGCACCAGAATGTAGCAAGAGCTCTAACATAGGAAACAATTCTAGTGATTCAGGAGCCCGGAAAAAATAAATAAATAAATAAAAAAAAGTCCAGCTATCAATCAGAGATTAAACAACCCGATCTTGACAGCAAGCAATATTTCATTAGCAGCAGAAAGAAAAATGATCAAGCATGAATCAGCCTTCCTGAACATAATGTCACTTGACTTTAGAATAAACACCTTTTATTTCCCTTGCATTTATGGCCTCTGTAACAGTATATAATGCACCAAAACTCCATTAGCCATTAATTTTGCTAATTTAATAGAGCAAACATTTTAGGGATGGAAATTATACTATACACCAGCAATTAGAGGTTTTGCTATTCAATTTCTACCCTATTTATCACCTGATTAATGTTCTACCTTCTAGTTGCTCTTGATCCATTTTAAGACACTTATTATAAGATCATTTACATAGGCCAGTTGCATGAGACAGATTTGTATATCAAGGCGCAATGTATGCAAATATATATTGTGCATATTCATTATGGATATCCTGAAAGACTGATTTGCTGGAGTTGCTCCAGGACAGGTTTGGGAATCACTGAGACTTATTACTGCTGAAGTTTTTGAAGCCGAAATGAGGCAAAGCTAAGGTTGAAATGAAATAGGATTGTCTGCTAGTGACTAAGTTTTAAATATCTGAAATGCAGATAATTAGGGGGATGTCTCTAAAATTAAAACAAAATAATATATGAATTTATGTGGCTAACTAGGGCAACTTTAACCTCCACTATTATCTCTCCTTGCACATAATAATGTTGAGATCCCTTATAAGAATTCAATCGCGTTTGTAGTAAGCTTTTACAGGACTCCTGCTGAGTCAAACCTCAGAGACTGGAAGTGCAGCACTAAATATAAAGGGCTAGATTCACTAAGCAAACCGATCATGTACCGATCAGTTTGCGAGCCCTTTGCGACCCGATTTCCCTCCTGCACTATTCACTAACCTGTGTAGCAATCCGATTCCAATCCGCGCATGCAAATGAGGGGAACTGCATGCAAAGTAGGCAGGGACGCAATTCACTAAGTTCCCGATCCGACTGGGCTGGCCTATCAACCAAAAAGCGACTGCTGGGGACCAGTCGCAAATGGCCATCAGACTCTCCTGCTCCATTGCTGCCCTGCACTCTGCCCCGATCTTCAGGTTTTTTCCTGCAAGCAACAATCCCGATCTTCCAGCCCTGCTTTCTCCCCCCATATCCTCTCTGCCACCTTCCTTGTACTGCGAGCCTGCGGGTTTAAAGCGGGGCTGCACGCTGCAGTGCAGCCCCGCTTTAAACCCGTGGGCTCGTACTAAAGGGAAGGCGGCAGAGAGCAGGGCATGACCAGCTGACAGTCGGCGAAAGGGCAGAGGCTGCTGCTGCCGGGCTGGGGAGAGCAGGAGAGTCGGGGCCTGTTCAAACAGCAAGCCTGCTGAGTCTGTGGGGAAAAATGCCACCCTTCCCCACAGTGCAGCCCGTGGTTTTAAAGTGGGGCTGCACTGTGGGGAAGGGCGGCATAGAGTAGGAGAGTCTAGGTGGCAAGAGCAGCTGGAAGGGGAGAGCAGGAGAGTCAGCGCAAACAAACAAACCAGCAACAAAAAACCAAATAAACCCAGACCCAAAATGCATGCGCAGACCATCTGCAGAGAAAGCAGATGGTCTGCGCATGTGTCAGGATCGCAAACTCGCGATCCATGTGGTTGGAGGGGGGCGTTCCTCTGATTGCTCTAATTTGAATTTGTTCGCAGTGTGAATCGATCGGGCCTGGTGGAATCGGCCACGGATCGCCCCCGGAAAAAAAGGTCAGTGAATCTAGCCCAAAGTGTGAGAGCCTGTTCTCAGGTGCCTGGCTCAACAGGGGGCTCTGCTGCCCTACCTTTAAGGCGTAGGGTTACCATATGGCTGCAGAAAAAGGAGGATGGATTGTGACATTCAGGTTTTACTTCCATTGCTTTCAATGGAAGTAAAACCTGGATATCTCAATCTGTCCTCCTTTTTCTGGAGCCATATAGTAATCCTATTCAAGGGTTCTCTTTGCAATAGTCTAGACCACAGTTCTTCAACCGCTGGTCCGCAGGAAATTTTTGCCGGTCCGCGCAGGGCCAGTAAGATTAACTCCCTTCAATTTCCTGCCGGTCCGCACAGGGCCGGCAAGATCAACAGCTGAAGTCTGTGCTGGGCCGGAGAGATCTTGGGAAGCCTCCGACAGTGGCTTTCTCCCCTCTCTGCGGTTCTCCTTTACTTCCCAGCGCAGCGATTCACGAAGGCAGCGTCGGGGCTTTTGCTGAGTCGCGGCTGCCTCTGATGATGCAACTTCCTCTTTCCTCAGAGGCGGCGCAACCCAACAAAGGACCCGAGACTGCCTTCCTGAATCGCTGCGCTGGGAAGTAAGGAGAGCTGCTGGGAGGGGAGAAAGCCACTATTGGAGTCTGGGAAGCTGCTGGGCAAGGGGAAACAGGGACAGCTGCTACTGGAGAGGGAGAAGGAAAGATGCTGCTGGAGGGGAGGAGGGAAAGGAATCTGGGAAGCTGCTTGGCAAGGGAAAAAAAGGGACAGCTGCTACTGGAGAGGGAGAAGGAGAGATGCTGCTGGGAGGGGAGGAGGGAAAGGAGTCTGGGAAGCTGCTGGGCAAGGGAAAAAAAGGGACAGCTGCTACTGGAGAGGGAGAAGGAGAGATGCTGCTGGGAGGGGAGGAGGAAAAGGAGTCTGGGAAGCTGCTGGGCAAGGGGAAAAAAGGGACAGCTGCTACTGGAGAGGGAGAAGGAGAGATGCTGCTGGGAGGGGAGGAGGGAAAGGAGTTTGGGAAGCTGCTGGGCAAGGGAAAAAAAGGGATAGCTGCTACTGGAGAGGGAGAAGGAGAGATGCTGCTGGGAGGGGAGGAGGAAAAGGAGTCTGGGAAGCTGCTGGGCAAGGGGAAAAAAGGGACAGCTGCTACTGGAGAGGGAGAAGGAGAGATGCTGCTGGGAGGGGAGGAGGGAAAGGAGTCTGGGAAGCTGCTGGGCAAAGGAAAAAAAGGGACAGCTGCTACTGGAGAGGGAGAAGGAGAGATGCTGCTGGGAGGGGAGGAAGGGAAGAGAGTTACTGCTGGACAGGAGGAGGAGGAGAAGGGAAGGGAGAATGAAAAAAGGAAGGAAACAGCTGGCAGAGAGATTAGAGGAGGGGAAGGGGAGACAGAGGCATGAGAAAGTAGAGAGATTGATGATAGGAAGGGGTCAGCAGAAAAATAAGCAGAGAGGGACAACGATGATAGATCTGGTGTAGGAGAGATAAAAATGAAGAGAGCAGTGAAGCTGAAATGAATCATGTAAAAAGGAGAGAGGAGGCACAAGCTGGATGTAAAGGGGAGAGGGGCATAGAAAGAAGACAGATACCATATGAAAGGGGGAGAGGACAGACAGTGGATGGAAGGGGCAGATGCTGGATTGAAGAGACAGAGAGGGCAGACGCTGGAAGGAAGAGAGTGAAAAGAAGATTGAAAGCAGAAACCAGAGACGACAAAAGGTAGAAAAAAATAATTTTATTTCTATTTTGAGATTAGAATATATCAGATTTAAAATATATATCCTGCTAGAGCTGGTGTTAGACATAACCGGGGACTGCAAAACCCAGGCAGTGCTTCTTTAGCTTCCAGCTGGCTTAAGGTGCTCTCTGACCAGGGGGCAGTTGCCCTAGTTGCACTCCCCTAAAACTGTTCCTGTCATGTGTGACTGCAGTATTCTGTTAGCATGATATTTCTGTGTAGCATTCTGTAATAATTTGGCTTGTTCAGTTTTCTTGATAGTAGAGGGGATATATGTGAAGGGGAAGGGAGACAGGGATTTTGTTGATCCTTGCTCTGAATTATTTGTATTTATAAAATGACAATTGTACAGAATATTGTTTCTTTTTATACTTTAATAAAATACATTCAATATAAAATCATAACTGAGGCTTGTGTGGATGGGATCAGATGATTTGTGGGGACCGAGCTCATGGAGATGGGGCGGAAACGGGGTTTTAAAATTTTAGTCCTAGTAGTTTGCCGGTCCACAAAATAATTCTTTTTTTTCTGCCAGTCCACGGGTGTAAAAAGGTTGAAGAACACTGGTCTAGACAGTGAATAGAGGCAACTGAAAAGCACAAGAATGGGGAATGAACTACAGCAGTGTTTTTCAACTCGGCCATGGAGTATCCCCTTACTAGTCAGGTTTTCAGTATATCCACAATGAACATGCATGAAAGAAATTTGCATATAATACAGACAGTGTATGCAAATCAAGTTTATGCATATTTATTGTGGATATCCTGAAAACCTGACTGACAAGGGGGTACGCCAGGACATGTTGAGAAACATTGGATTAGAGCAGTAGTCTCCAACCTTTTTCATGAAAAGGGCCACAGTATAAATATGAGAAAGCTCTGAAGGCCACCAAAAGATTTCAAACTTACACATACTACTAATTTTATAAACCATCTTGACCTACTTGTTCAGACTGGGTATTAAACATTACAAATGAATATTGATTATGGATATCCTGAAAACCTGATTTGCTGGCGTTCCTCCAGGGTAGGTTTGGGGATCACTGAGAGAGACTTATTGCTGCTGGAGTTTTTGAAGCCGAAATAAGGCACAGATGGAGCACTGAAGAGAGAGAGGGTGAAATCTAAACGGGCAAACAGAAGAGAGAGAGAGAGAGGATATATGTCGGAGATGAATGTACTGAGGGAATGGAAGAAGATAGGAGGTAAGTGGAAAAAGTACAGACATACAACACCCAAGGAAAGACACAGAGAAGAAAGTGAGGAAAGCAGAAAAGGAAACCAGGACAAACATGCCCAGAAAATTAAAGCAAAAAAAAAAGGTTTTATTTTGAATTTCATTGGTAGAATATGTTAGTTTTGGGAAATGTGCATCATGGACGTCTTTAAATTCTCAGGGGGGTTTTCTCCTGTGTTGTGGTTCATGCCTAGTTTGAAATCTTGGGGTTCACAGTTCAATTTTTCTCTTTACATTTCTAATTTTATTTTATTTTATATGAGTTCAAATGGCACTAAATCATCACACTAGTTTCGAAGCAGTTTAGAAGAAAACAAATAAAAAATAAAACTTAGCCAAAAATCTAATTTGGTACTTTGAATAATTTCCCTCTCTGTCCCAATGGACTCACAATCCAACTGCAGTACCTATGAAAAGGAATGAACAAATAATTGTCATCATAATTTGTAATCCCTTGTTCTGTATTTGGTAACGATTTGTCTATGTTTTATGTGTGACTGATATGCGGTATTTCATTTGCATTTGTGTTAAGATCTATAACAGTTCCACTTATTTACTTTTACCTGGAGTAGGTATATTGGTGTGCCCCATATAATATTTGTAGTGCTGCCTAGTCTTTGGTAAGGCTTACAGAATGACAAGAGGAAAATTTTTCCATGTCCCGCGGGAACTCATTTTCCCGACCCCGCAAGTTCTTTTCCTGTTCATGTCCCATTCCTGCAAGCGCCATCCTCGTCTGCACAAGCCTGAAACACTTTATAATCATAAGTGTTCAAGGCAGGGACAGGGGCAGGAACAGCAACAAAACTCATGGGGACGGGATGGGGAAATTGAGTTCCTGCGGGGATGGGGGGAAATTTGTCCCCCATGTCATTCTCTATGTTTGAATCATAGGAATTAGTGCTATGATTAGTGCTAATTCATTTTGCTATACCTATGTTGAGTTAGGAGTTTTTCAGCTTTTGTATTATTTCACAATGTTCCTTACAGTGGAGAGATTTATGTTGCTATTACTGGTGGCAATTTTATTTTTCTTTTCTTTTTTTGGTATGGCAACTTCCATGAAGAGATTTATGTTGCTATTACTAGAGGCTATTACTCAAATGGCATGAGAATTAGAATTTTTTGTTTTCTTTGCAAGATAACTTCCATGGAGAAAATGTGTGCATTCTTATCAGCATCTGATTTTTGAGGAGCTAAGGTTTTTGCGGATGTAGAAATGTTTACATTTGATTCATAAGAACTGCCACAATGGTATCAGACAGATCAAAGTCACGTATGTCATGTGTTACGTATGCGAGGTGACCTGTGTGGAGGAGAAAATAGTTTGGCAAGAAGGGCTGAGTGCATTAAGGAAGAAGCTTAAAGATATTTACAGAGTACAACCTAAGCTGGCTGGTGATTCTGTTAGTGTGTACCATGTTGAGAACAAGCTGAATATATGAATATAAGAAATATTTATTGGAAGAGCTGAAAATACTTATGAAAGCATTGCCACCATTTCAAAATGTGTATTATTTACCTTTCAAGAAGGGGCACTTCTAGTGGTAGTAAGAGAAAAAAAGAGAGAGAACATGTAGGAAGTGCTGGATTATTTCAATGTGTCATTTATACTTGAGGCTTAATCTGAGGATGACAGATCGAGCCATTCTACTGGTTTCTTTGGTCTTTGAGGCTAATATGAATTTGATAATGCATTTGATTTTCTGTTGTCAGTCAGCAGAATTTATGTGTGGTGTTTTCATGATTTTTGTCTAGAGAGGCAGAAGAGAAGAAAACTATTTCTTCAGCTCCATCAAGGTGTAAAGGACTACTACTATTATTATTATTATTATTATTATTAATTATTTCTAGAATGCTACCAGACATACGCAGTGCTGTTTATAGTCAGTCTTCCTTAATATCCTGTGAAATGTTTAGTAAAATGTTCTTGTGTCAGATTTTTTTAACCCATGTACCTGAAAGAATTTCTTGTGATAAAGTTTTCCATATAGTATCGGGTGATGATGCTTTGAGGATAGATGCAATCTTTAGTAAGCAGGTTTAGTAGTTCATGTTAAGTACTGTCTAATTAAGAGTTTTATATGCTTAGAATTGTTTACCTTTTTTGAGATACGTCCCTTTATTTTTCTGTTGATTTTCCCTTTTATTCAGGGCTTGATAGAAAAAATAAGAAAAAAAAGAAATAAGATCCCACATAGCCTCTATTTGACCCTGCATTTGTTACTCTAATTTGTTACAAGGAATATGGCCTAGATTCACTAAACTCACTGATCCGAGCGATCCGTGGGCCAGGCGACCGATTCACTAAAGAGACCCCAAATTAAGTGATCGAACACACACCCCACAGTGACCCCACGGATCGCTGCAGAGCGATTACGACGCACGCGCAGAACATCCTGGATGGCTATAGATACGATCCGCGCATGCGCTTGCTCTCGGCACGAGCGAGGTCAAAATAAAAGGGGAGGGGTGGCTGCAGTTTACTTGAGTGGAATGGAACAGAACACGCTAAATCCAAAAAAGAACATGTTTTTAACCCACGGGTTAAAACCACGGACTCGCACTGCAGGGCGCTTTTTGCGGAAATATGGGGAATAATTTGGCGGCAGAGAGCAGGATAGTCGGCAAGGACAGCTGCGACTGGTCCTCAGCCGTCACTTCTTTTCAGATCGGCAACCCCAGTCAGCGTTTCTTCTTCTGCTTAGTGAATCACTGCCTTCCTACTTAGGCAGGCAATTTCCCCTCATTTGCATGGGTGGATCGGATCGAGTGGGAGATTGATCGGCCACAAGGTTAGTGAACCGGGTCAGGGAAAAATCAGGTCAGGGAACGATCACAAACTGGTAGGGACACAATTGGTGCGTTTAGTGAATCTGGCCCTATGTGCCTTGTAAAATTTGTAAATTGAAAAATATAAAATAAAGAATTTCATCAGTACATGAACTATTCGTTGACAACAATGTGACCACATCCATATTTTTTTTCTTTATCACAGCTAAACAGCTACTGCCAGCAGTTTTTCTGCCAGCAGCTTAATCTACTGATTTACCAAACATATGCAGAAGAACTTTTTCAGGAATGTTAAGCAAGTGATAAACAAACTTCTGGTACTTAACATTCATAATACTGTCAAAACATGTTGAGCAACTTAATCCATCAGTAAAATGCTAAGATTACTGCTTAAATTGTTTTGCTATATTGTTTCAAGGTAAGGTAAATTCTAATAAGAAAATAAAAGGCAGGGCAGTCCATGGGGAACCTTCTCGTAATCTTGCAAACAAGATAGCTCATAGGCTGCTAATAGGGGCAGGACACAAAGGCAGATTTTACACTGGTGCACTATGAGGCAATTCCTTTCCTATGAAAAATCATCTCAAACAAGGTTAACAAAACTATTGGTAAAGCTAGAAAGTACTTGTAAGAGTTTAACATTTAAAGCTGATAGTTTTAAAGCACTTTCCTGTCCTTTCAAAAGAAAAATAATCTAGACCATTTAAATTTGAGTCCTAAAAAGCAGAAGTATAATAGATACAAAATGGAGACAACTGGGCCCAGGTTGTCTTCTTAAACTAGTAGTGGACAAGCCCAGAGGTAGTGTCTTTACTGCACAAAGACCCAACTTCAAAGCGCAGCACCCAGGCCCAGATACACTAAAAATGTTCACTGAGTCACTGTGGGCCGATTCATTGTTTGAATTTAAAACAATTGATTTATCAATGACTTTCCATGCAAATTAGTTTTGCAGAGGTCTGCCATAATCCCACACCACCAGTCACTGGAAAACTGATTTTGACACATTCACAGAGCCAGTAGGGGAAGCAACAGCTGTGCAGCACGGGAAGCCCTGCAGAAGACTCCTGCCACTCAGCTGTTTGGGGAAGGAAGACTTTTCTCTTTATTATTTTTTAAATTTGCACAGATGTTTTGTGTGTGTGTGTGTGTTACACACATACAGTATCTGTCCCCATTAAAAAAAAATTGTGATGCTCTCCCAGGGGGAGGGGCCTTAGGCACCTGAGCCAATCAGGGCCTTTAGTTCCTCCTGGTGCATCCCAGGATGCACTGGAAAGGGGAAGGCCTGCTATTTTGAAGAGGCGGGCCTAAGGGCAGGAGGGACTAGGCATTCCTCCTGCTGTCATTTCTTTTTTAAGGTATGGGGTGGGGGGGCCACAGAGAGTGGACATCCCTCCTGAGGATCTTCGTGGGGGGTGTCCAGGTGGCCTTGGGGGTGGGTGTCCAGGTGGCCTTAGGGGTGGGAAGAGTGTCCAGGTGGCTGTGATTTTCATTGGGGAAGCGGCTGTTTGGGTCACGCAATCTTCGTGGAGGAATCCTGGTAGCTGAGGCAGGAATTGGCATCCCTCCTGCCGAGGATCTTCACAGGAGGAGAGGGGTTGTCCAGGATTTTCACCGGGGGGGGGGGGGGGGAGTGTGAAGTGGTCCAAGTGGCCAAAGCAGGAGGAAGTGTGCATCCCTCCTGCCTCTCTTCATTTGAGGTCCAGGGCATCATCGGGGGGCCAGCACAACTTTTTTTTATGGGGCAGATATTGTGCATGTATAACACACTCAGATCATCTATGCCCATCAAAAAAAAAGAAAGGAAAAAATATGGCAGACAGTTGCTGATAGGTTATACCTGTCAGTAATCTCAGGCCCTTAGTAGCCATTTATAGATTTAAGGCATGCCCTAGTGATGTTATGGGCATCGATTGGAGGCCTCATTTTAATATTAATGACCTAATTTCAATACTAATGAGGTCATTTGAATGGCAGAGTCAGAGAATGTACAAATGAATGGAAAAGCACGCAGTGAACCATTGTGTACATCAGTCAAACTGGTTTAACAACAATCATTAGACGATCAGAGAGTTTAGTGCATCCAGGCCTCAGTTTTTAGCTTCTCAGATCTGTGGGAGTCTAGCAATGCTTTAGAGGCAGTATTCACAGACCCTGAGAGGAAGGAAGTCAATATGTAGTGATGGATGATATCTGGGTCTAGGCCTTTAATTAGAAAGCTCCATGAAGAAGCCTAGTGGTGCACAGTCCCAGCAAAGTCCAATCTCTGCAATGAGTAAACTAAAGTATATAACAGTATAAAACAGAAGAAAATTCACACCAATTGTGACTAAAGGTTTATGGGATCAGATGCCAAGCCTATTTGTAATCCAGTGGAACAAGAGCAAACTGTTAGATCCCAAAGGAAAAAAATACGCAGCAATCCATAATTTGGCAATTGAAAATAATACTGCATCAGATTTCATTTAAAGGAAAGAAAAACAGGATAAGAGAACAACAGAACTACAAACATTTTTGCTTCCAAACTTTTGAAATAAACTTACCTTTTGCCATAAAGAAAAAGCAAAACATAAGAGAAAACAGAGCCAAAATGGGATTGTCAGAAACCAATGAAGTGTGGAACCAGTTTTATTGAGATAAGTGACGAACGCTACCAATTCCAACCGCTAAGAGACTGCATCAGGAATAAAAAATCTAAATACTTAAAAGAAAAAAGGGGGATAAACACTGTGGTTCCTTTTATCAAGCCGCGCTAGCAGTTTAATGCGCGTAATAGCCCGCGTTAAACCGCCGGCCGCACTAGCCGCTATCACCTCCTCTTGAGCAGGCGGTAGTTTTTGGCCAGCGCGGGGGTTAGCGCATGATGAAACGTCGTGCGCGTTAACCCCCCCCCCTAACGCGGCTTGATAAAAGGAGCCCTGTGTGTGAAATGTTAACTGCAGCTTCCTTCTCTCTCACTACTCAAGTGATTTTCCAAAGTGCTTGATGTAGATGGTACCACTCATCACATTTCTCAATAACACTGGCTCTACCTAGCATTGGCTCCTGTTTACCACATTCAGGTTAATCATTGCTCTTGTGTTCTGTCTTTCTGGATTGGAAGAGCTTCCTCTCTCCCCTTTTTTTTTTTTAATCTTTATTCATTTTTAAAACTCACAATAAGTGTAACAAATAATACAATCATTTTATACTTTTACATCACTTAATATATCATCAAATTCTAACTTGCATCAAATATCCCCCCTCCCTTATACCCAACAATTATTCATAAGCAAAAGAAACTATAAAATATTACCACCACCACCCCCCTACCCCACCCTAGACATGTATGAACAAAAGGGAAAAAGTTAATATGTATTCTATGTAGTAATTTCAATCTTTACAGTATCTTGTTAATGGATCCCAAATAACCTGAAATTTCTTAAAATTTCCCTGCTGTATGGCAATTACCCTTTCCATTTTAAATATGTGACACAAAGAGTTCCACCAAAAGCTATAATTCAGCCTGTCCCAATTTTTCCAATTATTCGTGATCTGTTGTATGGTAACTCCTGTCATAATGAGTAGAAGCTTATTATTATTAGAGGATATTTGGCTTTTAGCCCTCATTGACATGCCAAACAATATGGTGTCATAGGATAATGCCACCGGATTATCTAACAAACTATTTATTTGACTCCATATTGATTTCCAAAAAGCAAGTATTAATGGACAATAGAATAACAAATGATCTAATGTCCCAGCTTCAAGATGACAGTGCCAGCATCTATTAGATTTAGAGCTATCTAACTTCTGTAAACGAACTGGGGTCCAAAATGCACATATCTCAATAACACTGGCTCTACCTAGCATTGGCTCCTGACTACCACATTCAGGTTAGCCATTGCTCTTGTGTTCTGTCTTTTTGGATTTGAAGAGCTTCCTCTCTCCCCCTTTTTTGGTTATAGGAAAATGAAAACATACAAGCCAAACTTTTCCATAAAAGGACTTTCAAGCAAGCTTTCAATTTAGCGCCTAAGAAAGAGTGTTACAAATTTACAAAGTTACAAAGTTTTGCCTTGGGCACTATTTTGTGTCAAATTATTGTCTTTCTAAAGTTTCCAGAAAAATACATGCATATATATTGGACAGTTAGTAACAGACACCCAGGGTGAATTAATACCGTTTTCAGGAAATTGAGATGATTTAGAGCAAAAATTATGGTGCCTTGTAGAAGTCTTCAAATTATTGCACATTTTTTCAGAATTACTGTCAGAAAAAATGCAATTTTTAAATGAACTGAGGAAGGAGTTTGTCTCATACATACACTACGGGGATCATAATTGAAACAGAAATATGTCTAAAATCCCGCCCAAGTTGCCAATAATCAAAATGGGTTTTAGATGTATCTAAAAACAACTTAGGCCTTTTCAGTACCGCTGTACACCAGAGCTGAAAGGGGAGTTTTAGGAGGAGTGGTGAGAGTGGGACGGGACGTGAGCTGACCTAGACTTAGTCGTACTGCAAGTATAACCGAAAGTTTAACAAGACTGCCTAGATGGAACTTATACGTAGTGACTTAGGCCACTGTTCTTCAACCTTCGGTCCGCAGAAAATTTCTGCCGGTCCGCGCAGGGCCATCAAGATCAACGCGGTTAAATTTCCTACCCTGGTGGTGTTGGCGGAAATCTGATGTTCCACCCAGCCTCAGGCGATCAAGACAGGCTGCCGACGTCAGAGGCCTTCCCTCTGTGAGTCTCGCCTATGCAGAAACAGGAAGTTGAAACAAAATAGGTGGAACGCAGAGAGAGAAGGTTCTGACATCAGCAGCCTGTCTTGATTGCTGCCCCTGCTGAGTCACCAAAGAGGGCCACGGAGAAGGTGCAGCTGGAAGGGAGAGAGCTGTAGATACAAGGGAGTTGGTCAGTGTACGTGGGGCCAGCGTGTGGATTGGGGCCATCGGCAGCATCTGGGCTGAGAGTGCAGCGGGTTGAGCCCATGCGGCTGCGGGGTCGTGCCGTATTCGCTGGCTGCCACCGGGTTGTTGACAGAGTCCACGGGTGAGCGAGTGGTGCGGCGCTGGCCCTGAGCTTTCCTTATGCGGGCCACTCACTCTTGAAGACTCGAGGGCAGGGCGGTGGGTAGGGGCCTCGGGCTCGTCTTGGGTGGCAGGACCTGCAGTGCAACGCTGTTTGTGCCGGCTTGCGGGGGGGGGGGGGGGGGAGGTGGCGCGAATGTGCAGGGTGTGCAGGAGCAAGATCATGGGGAGCCTTCGATAGTGGCTGTCTCCCCTCCCAGCAGCTCTCATACTTGCCAGAGCAGTGATTCGCTTCAGCAACTTCCCCTTTCCTCAGAGGCGGCAACGGACCCAAGGCTGTCTAAGGAAGTATTGAGAGATGCTGGAAGGAGAGGATGTCACTGTTGGAGGCTGGGAAGCTGACGGATAAAGGGAGAGCTGCTACTGGACATGGAGGGAGGTTGAAGAGAGATACTACTGGGAGGGGAGGAGGGAAAGGGATGGGAAGACAGTTAATGTTGGATGGGGGGAGGAGGGAAGGAAGAAGGAAAAAAGGAAGGAAATAGCTGGCAGGGAGATTACAGGAGGGGAAGAGGGTCAGGGGTCATGGTGAAATGGAGAGATCAGATGAGGGAAAGGGGAGAGACAGAGGAATGAGAAAGAAGAGAGAGATTGATGCTGGAAAGGGGGTAAGCAGAAAAAATGAGAGAGGGATAAATATGCTAGATCTGGTGTAGGAGAGATAAAAATGAAGAAAGCAGTGAAGCTGGAATGAATGATGTAAAAAGGGGAGAGGGGCATAGAAAGAAGTCAGCTACATATGGAAGGGGGAGAGGACAGACAGTGGATGGAACGGGCAGATGCTGGATTGAAGAGACAGGGCAGATGCTGGAAGGAAAAGAGTGAAAAGAAGATGAAACCAGAGACAACAAAAGGTAAAAAAAAAATAATAATTTTATTTCTATTTTGTCATTAGAATATATCAGATTTGAAATATATATCCTGCTAGAGACATAACTGGGGACTGCAAAGCCCCGGCAGTGATTCTTTAGCTTCCAGCTGGCTTAGGGCTCTCTTACCAGGGGGACTCCCCTAACAGTATTCCTGTCATGTGTGACTTCAATATACTGTTAGCATGATATTTCTGTGTAGCATTCTGTAATAACTTGGCTTGTTGAGTTTTCTTGATAGCAGAGGGGATATATGTGAAGGGGAGGAGAGACAGGGGTTTTGTTGGTCCTTGCTCTCTATTTGTATTTATAAAATGACAATTGTACAGAATATGGTTTCTTTTTATACTTTAATAAAATACATTCAATATAAAATCATAACTGAGGCTTGTGCAGATGGGATCAGATGGTTTGCGGGGACTGAGCTCGTGGAGATGGGGCGGAAATGGTTTTTTTAAATTTCAGTCTTAGTAATAATTTTTTTATTTCTGCCGGTCCACGGGTGTAAAAAGGTTGAAGAACACTGACTTAGGCGATCTAAAAACAGGTCTAAATGCCCAGAAGGTATCCAAAGTGACCAGATAACCACTGCAGATACAAAATACAGATCCCACACACTCCCCTAGTGATTACTGATCCCCCCCACTCTACCATAAAAAGAGGAATAAAAACATACATACATGCCTCCAGAATATCAGCACCTGGCATAGGAAAGCCTAGCAGAGCTGCACAGAGGTGGCTTAAGTAGTCTTGGGGATGGGCTAATGAACCAGAGAGGAGGACCCAGGCCCATAAGCCACTCTAACCACTGCATTCATGATGGAAAATGTGAGTCCACCAAAAAAAACCCAAAGCCTACTGTACTGCCATATAGGTGGCACCTGCAGCCATTGGGGTTGTAGACAGGTGGGTATAGTAGGTTTTAGGGGTGTTTTGTAGGGGCTCACCATGACCTGTAAGGGAGGTGTGGTGAGATGTTTATGTGGCACCCTTTTTGTGAAGCTCACAGCAATGCCCTATAAGGTGCTACACTACTCTGTTGCAATGTCTGGGTGGCCAGTCCATCAATTTGCTGGCCCCTCCCACATCCAAAATGTCTTGTTCTAGGTCTTATTCTAGGCATTTTTTACTTTTTGGACGAGAATGGGGTCTAAAGATAGACGACTTAGCAGTCTGGATGATCAAACAGCTGGACGTACAAGTAGATGATTCTCCCCCTCCCCCCCCCCAAATGTTTTTGGATGTATTTTTCGAGAATGGACTTTAGACATGTCCGACTTTGGGCAACTATCGACTTAGGCCCCAAAAGGACTTAGATGTATTTTTTGATTATGCCTCTCCATACTTACAAAATTAAATAACATTTATAGAATTGTTGAAATTTAATTAAGAATAAGAAACCAAAAACTCAATCACACAAGTCCTTATACCTCTTGATCCAGTACCTGGTGGAAGGCAGGATGACTAACCCCCTTCTTTACTAATGTGTAGCGCGGGTTTTAGTGCCGGCAGTGGCTGTAACTGCTCCAATGCTCATAGGAATTCTATGAGCGTCGGAGCAGTTACCACTGCTGCCAGCGCTAAAACCTCCGCTACGCATTAGTAAAGGAGTGGGTGATATAACCATTTACCAATGTTATACAGTGGAAAGATGCAGTTTTGCTTATTGTTCTTTGAAGTATAGTTCAGACTCTTCCAAGTTGGCTAGAAATCATCTGTTGACTGCAATCAAGTTTTGCTGCAAATTTTGTATTAGATTCAGGTCTTATCTTCAACTAGGCCATTCAAGATAATTCACTTTCATCTTACCAAGCCACCCCATTGTTGCTTTTTCTTAGGATCATTATCACTGTCCTGCTGAAAGGTAAATTTTCTCCCCAGTTCCAGGTCTATGACAAAACACATTTTCTTGCAAAATCTGCCTGCACTATCCATCTTTCCCTCAATCTTCACAAATCACTCTGCTCTACTGCTACAATTCATCACAATATAATGTTTTACTGTATAGATGGTAGGGTAAGGTGCTGTGCTTTATGCCACACATTGCTTAGCAATGAGACCAAAGTTTCCACTTTGGTCTTATTAACCCCAAAACCTTGTCTCATTATGCAGGCACTATGCCTTAGATATTTCTATACATACATTACAAGGCATATCATCTTGCTTTTCTTCTACTAGTGAGCTGGATTGGCTACCATGAGAACGGGCTACTGGGCTTGATGACCATTGGTCTGACCCAGTAAGGCTATTCTTATGTTCTTTTGTGTGTTGTTAGGGTTACCAGATGTCCGGATTTCCCCGGACATTTCCTCCTTTTGAGGACATGTCCAGGGGTTTGGACGGCTTTTCAAAACCCAGCACTTTGAGAAGCTTCCCAACATAATCGCATCGGGAAGAAGCATCCATGATTGCACAAATGCAACACGGTCACATTGTGCATGTGTATGACATCATTGTATCATGCATGCATGGATACTGTCTGGGGGCAGGACTAGAGGCGGAACAGGGTGGGAAAGAGGCAGAACTGGGCATTTCTTGGGGCTTGGCCATGGGTCCGGATTTTCCCAAAGAAAAATCTGATAACTCTATGTGTGGTTTAACTCCATTAGGCTATACAACTTTGGTTTTATGCACATATTCTATAGCAGTGGTCTCAAACTCAATCCCATTGCAGGGCCACATTTTGGATTTGTAAGTACTTGGAGGGCTGTAGAAAAAAATAGTTAATGTCTTATTAAAGAAATAACAATTTTGCATGAGGTAAAACTCTTTATAATTTATAAAGCTTTCCTTTTAGCTAAGTCTTATTAATAATATTGTCATTTATAGCTAAAGAGACATATGATCAAGAAACTGTTTTATTTTACTTTTGTGATTCTGATAAACATACCGAGGGCCTCAAAATAGTACTTGGTGGGCGCATGTGGCCCCGGGCCGCATGTTTGAGACCACTGTTCTATAGATACTGTTTACTGAGCCAGCAGGTGAAGCCTCAAAGCCGGGGCGGCTTTGGGGAGTCCTGCCGGTGCTGATCAGCAGGCAGGGAGAGAAGCAAAAAAATCTGAGAGGAGCTGTGCCTAGCGATCGCTCTTCTGCGCAGGCGTCAGGTACAGTTCCTTCTCCTTTTATCGGTGCTGCTCTGCATGAATAGTGTGGATATAATTTCCATGATATTCATGCTGAGAATCAGCCATTGGGGAAAAAAAATCACTCCTGCCATGGTAATTTTTACTGTGGCGTCGGAGCATTGTGCATCGGGGCCTGGGTCACCTGACAAACCCTAAACTGCTTCCTTAAGCAACAACTTGAAACATTTTTTTTCCTATTGACTATACAAACATTAATTAGGGAACCTCCTTGTGGTCAGTTAAGTCTTTCAGTACTTTGAATGTTCCTAAAGGGAGCACTAAAATACATTATTCTTAATTAAAGCACAAAAGCTTTGGACTAATGTCAAAAAGCATGCCTTTATTTCTCAAACACTGGACGGACTGAACTGAGGAGCCAATGCAGAAAGCTACTGCAGGCTGCAGCGTGTGGGTTAACAAGTAGTTTATTTGCATGTTAATTGCTGCTGCATGTGAAAAGGATTTCTACACTAAAGTTACTCCCACTGTAGACATCAGCACAAAGCATATTAAAATTTAGGATAAAAATCATATTAGCTATCCTCAGCAATGCAGGTCTGTGTGCTGATGTGACGGCTCAATACCACCAGGTCTATAGGAGTGCTGAGAGCCACAGTGACAGTCTCCCTTTAGAGAATGACACAGTGACAGAATTCATAACAGTTCCTGTCCCCGCGGATAACCGCGGGAAACCATCTCCATGACATTCTTTAAGGAGAGAGGGAAGAATCAGAGTATGAATGGGCACAGCCACTGACCCTCAAGCCTTGAATTGAAGAATGCTGGTATAGAAGGACTGAGGTTGAGATAGACACTAAAGAATGACACACAATGGTTTCCCGCGGTTATCCACGGGGACGGGAATGGTGATGAATTTTGTCACCATGTCATTCTCTATTTCCCTCCCCCTGCCCACTGACCCCACCAGACACCTCTGACTTACTCAAAATACAGATGCTCCTGGTGTCTAGATTAGGGACCATCTTGTTTGTTTAATGTACAGTGCTGCGTGTGACTGATAACACTATAGATATAATAAATAGTTGTAGTGCACATCCCCAATTCCCAACTTGACCCTCTCTTCCCTGGCATATTTTTAAAAAAATCATAAGAACATAAGAGTTGCCATACTGAGACAGACTGAATGTCCATGAAGCCTAGTATCCTGTTTCCAACAGTGGCCAACCCAGATCACAAGTACCTGGCAAGATCCCAAAAAGTAAAACAGATTTTATGCTGCTTTTCCTAGAAATAAACATACCACAGAGCAATACAAAGGCATTATAACATTTTCATCTTTGTTTTCCATTCCTTTCCTGAACCGCAAGGTATTGCCGGAATAGAAATAGAAACCTACTCTGACAAAAAAAACTTAGACACTCGGGAGAGTAGGCTTCGCCTAAGTTAAACAAACCTTTTATCTATGGGTCTATAGTTGGATGGTTGGTCTGTTGCTCCTTTGGGGTCTTTTAGGATCGGAATTATGATGATTTCGTTGAGGTTTTGTGGGAACTGGCCATCTGTGAGTAGGGTTTGTATCCATTGTAGAAGCAGAGTGCAGAATAGTGTACTGAAGGTTTTCAATAGGTATAGTGGGCAGTGGTTATGTTCACAGACTGCGTGATTGTATTTGTTATATAGTTTGTTGAAGTCTAACCATTGTATAGGTGAGAAGTGGGGCCAGATTCTGTCTGCTGCTATCAATTCTTTTTCTGTGGGGGAAGTTGAGATTTCTTCTAGGTGAGTAGGTGTTCCATTAAATGTGGCTCTGATATTTGCGATCTTATTTTTGAAGAATGTGGCTAATACAGTAGCTGAGGGAGGGGGGAGTTGTTATTGGTCAAATATGGTGTGGTGTCTTGTGAGTTTTTTAAATAACTGGAATAGCTTTTTTGTGTCTTGGGATCCTTCTCCTACTTGTTTTGTGTAGTATGTCTTTCTTTTTTCTTTTAGCTTTTGTTTGTATTTTTGGTGTAGTGTTCTCCATGCTATTTTTGTGGAGTCTAGGCTACTTTTTCTCCATTTTCTTTCTAGTTGTCTGTATTGTCTTTTGAGTTGGAGTAGTTCATTGTCGAACCATTTGTCTAATTTTCTATGGATTCTGGTTTTGGATTGTTCTGGGGGATTCACTGCTAAGGGGCACCGAGGGACCAATTTGTAGACCAGATCTGCAATCAAGAGAGGTCTGCTGTTTGCCGGGGGTCAAGATCCGGTAACCGCTAGCCTGGGCAGACTCATCAAGCCCCAGGATCACTTCCCTATGATTCTCATCCATTAGTTTGACATGGTGCTGGAGAGGGGTGATAGAAGGAGAAATGTTGGGCATGGGACTGGTGGGCAGGGGTGAAAGATGAGAAAGGGATAAATGCTGGACCATGGTAGGAGGAACCAATAGAACATAAGAATTTACAGAAGATGGGAAAGCGGAATAAAGAAACTGGGACCAACTTTATGGAAAAATAAGTCTCCAGACAACAAAGGTAAAAAACAGAATTTATTGACTAAAATATATTAGCTTTGGGAAATGTATATAGCAGATGTCTTTGTATTGTGTTCAAAAGAAAAGGAAACATATTTCTGGTTTTATTTCTACAGTGTTGAAGTACTTGCTGACCCTTGCTGTGACTGGTGGGGATCCCCCAGCACCGCCAGAACTCCCCTCCACCAAGCACAGCAGTCGCTGGCAATATCCATGAGCCACTGAGGTGCCAGCATCTGTGACTCAGGGACGCTACTGCTGCCTGCCAAGCTTGGCAAAAGGGACCTCCGGCCAACTGCAAAGGAAGTCCTCAGCTGACAGCTTGGGGGTTCTAATCAGCTGAGTATTTATATTTTATATTTACATTAGAGACTCTGGTAGAAACCCGTTTACAAAGTATGTATTCTTCCCAATTAATATTTCCAAATTAATAAAGTGTCTTTGCTTATTTGTAAATGGGTTTCTACCAGAGCCTTTAATTCAGTAGCATAATTAAATAAAATAACTATTTCTGAAGTTTATAGGGACGGGTGGGGACAGAGGGGATTCCTCACGGGGACGTGTGAGATTTTGGCAGGGACGGGTGGGATTTCTGTCCCTGCGCAACTCTCTGGTGTCTATACTATGCACGTTTGTACTCTGGCACAGTTTTGGTGCCTGTGACCACCACAGATACCTTGAACAGACTTCAGCCACCCATCCCACTTTTCCTATCCTTGTGCTTCTCAATTCCATGGAAATCTAAACCTTTTATTACTTTAATATATGTTTCAAGCCAGTAATAGTCTAAAGTCCCACTGGATCCTTGCTACACAATAAACATATTGGGCTTGATTTTCAAACACAGCATATATGCAGAATGTCAAAAACAGCTACATATTTTATAAAGATTCAGGGGGAGGGGAGGGAATAGGGGGGGTGATTGTAATTTGTTTGGAAATATTTGAATGGCATATTTGTTTAATTCATTCAATACAACGTTATAATTGGTAATAAAAGGAATGGGGGAAAGGAAGGGGGGAAGGGAACAGGGGATAGAGAGGAATAAAATAGGTCATATGGAAATATATTTTGGAGGAATGATAGTAATTTGTATGGATATATTATAATTGTGAATCAAATTGTAATGAATATCTCCTTGTTTTATTTTATTGTATATATATATTTGATTCCTTCAATAAAATGTTATAAAATAAATAAAAATAAATAAGAGGCCACATCTGGGTAAATCCAGACATCTGGCACACCATTTCAAAAAAAAAAAAAAAAAAAGATAATATAGGTCCATATGTGTTTTTATTAAAGAGGTATCCAGAACTAGCCCCAGAATGCTGCAAATGCCCTCACACAAATTTACACTTGCTCTGAAGCAGGATATACAGTACATATTCTCCATATGTATACCCATGTACATTCTAATTCTTCTACAGCTGCACCTCTAGGAATGCCTACATGTACAATCTTGTTGGTATGTATATTCAGCTGTACAATTTCAAAAAAAGCCCTTTTACTGTGTGTCAAGCATGCTTGTTTGACACACATAGAAAAAAAAGCTTTATAAAAATTGCACCCATTGTTGACTGGAAACAATAGGAAAAACAGTCTGAAACATACAAGGCAAACAGAGATAAAGCAGTCAGGAGAATAAACATTTTTCTCTGTCTTACATAGTTGTGTAGGAAGAGATTCTGCAATGCTGAATCTGGGATTTTCCTTAGGCTACAAACATAGAGGAAGGGGTCAAGGAATGAGCTCCCTTGGTTTTCTATTATCATTCTAAGGAAGAATGCATTTCAATTTTGCACTCTATGATTTGGGGTCATTTATTCTATAATCTGTGATTTAGGAATTATGGATGTTAGCCTTTGTTTGTGGGATTCCTTGTCCCTTGTGGGAGCATGTCCAGTTTTATTTGGACATCAGGAGAGGTTTGAGGATTGCTGGAGCTTGCTAATAAGGAAACTAGGGCCCTGAAACCCAAAACATTTCCTTGCAAGTAAGACTGGACATGCACAACAGCTGCGCTCACTAAAAATCCAAAAAAGCTGCTCCCCCTGCCCTAAACAGCTGAGCGGCAGGGGAAGCCCTGAAGTCACTCAGCTGTTTAGGGCACGGACAGCAGCTAGCCTGAAAGGAGGGAGGAGCTGTGCCTAGTGACTGCTCTTCTGAGGCCCAGTTCCTTCCCCCTTTTACCAGCGATTCTCCGCACAAATAGCTCCCACCACAGTATTTTCTACAGAGCTTTGTGCATCTAGCCCTAGGACTTTTCAATTACCTCAGGTTACTCAGTCAGCATGCCTCAATGCCATCCAGGCTGTATCTGCAGGAGAGAACACTCCTCAAAAAATGTGCTGCTAAAGGATTAGTGTTTAAAATTCAGCATTGTATTTTCTACCTCCTCTTAAATCATTACATTTGCTCCCCACCCATCTAATATAATAAAAGCCTAAGCCGCGAATGCGCACTCTTACCTGCGTGCTCCCGTTTTCCGTGCGCTGTAGGTCCCCGCAGGTAGGAGTGCGCATGCGCGCTTCCACGCATCTCTCTCTCCCAAGGCAGATGTCGGCTTTGGGCGGCGCGGAGGCTGTCTGCCACGGCGGCTGTTGGTGGCTGCAGGCCACCGCGGCTGTCAGCGTCTGCAGACTGGGGGGGGGGGGGTAGAAAAAGGAAGGGAGGCCTACTGCTGGACGGGGGAGCAGGAAAGAGGTGCTAGGGGGAAAGAAAAAGGAATGAAGGCCTACTGCTGGACGGGGGAGCAAGAAAGAGGTGCTAGGGGGGAAGAAAAAGGAAGGGAGGCCTACTGCTGGACGGGGGAGCAGGAAAGAGGTGTTGATGGACAGGGAAGAGATTTAAAAAAGGGAGAAGGGCTGCTGCTGGATAAGGGGAGCAGTGAAGGAGTGGTGGTGGACACAGGGAAGGTAAAAGGAAGGGAGAATGGGTGGACAGCCGAGGAAAAAGAAAGACAGAAAGAAAGGCAGACATACAGAAGGAGAGGAGAAGAAGGAGAGAAAGAGAGAAAGAAAGAAAGAAAGACACACACACATATATTCTAGCACCCATTAATGTAACGGGCTATAAGACTAGTTTCTGTACAAAGTTCAATATTTTTTTTTTTGCCTAGAAGTACAGTACTTCAGAATAGAGAATCACGATTCCTTTCTTAATGAGCTTAAGTAATTCATAAAGTTATATATGATTTGTAACCACAGCAATTTGATACCCTGAGGCTGGGAAACATGTGTTTTGATTAATATGCCAAATACAGAGACATATATGGCTCCTTTTATAAAGGTGTGCTAGCGTTTTAGTGCACGCATCGGATTAGCACATGCTAGCCAAAAAACTACTGCCTGCTCAAGAGGAGGCGGTAGCGGCTAGCGCGCGCTATTACGCACATTAAGGCCCTAACGCACCTTTGTAAAAGAAGCCCATAATTTGTCATTCAATAGACTAAGCCCATCCTAGTTCTGCTCCAATGTGTTAGGTTGGTGGAGGGAAGGTTTAAAAGAAATTAGAAACATAAGTCCTTAGATCTAATGAGAAAACTAGGAGCTGTTCAATTATCCTGATAATTCAGAATCATATGATAATCCCCCTACTAAACAGATTAAATTAAAAAAAACCTTGCAATCCTGTACCGACGATCGCAAAACCAGTTTTACTGGTTTTGTAATCGTTCCCCGACCCGATTCACTAAACTGCTGCCCGATCATTCTGCGCTACAATCCTCCCATGCAAATTAGTAAAACCCCATGCAAAATAGCCAAGCAATTGATTCACTAACAATTGCTTGGCTATCTTGAATCGGGTTTTACTATCCTAAAACCCAATTGCTGCAGACCTGTCAGTCAGTAACTGTGTTACCTGTTTCTTTTCTTTCATTTTTTTTTTATTTTTTTATTTTACTGATATTTTGCATGTATTACACACGCAAAATATCAGGCCTGTAAAAAAAATAAATAAATAAAAAAAAGCCTCCCCCAACTGACAAAACGCCCCATTGCTGAACACCCCCCCATGCGTGCCAAAATGGCAGGAGGGATACTGACTCCCTCCTGCCTCCTGCCAACAGTCCCCATGCTGAACCCTCCTGTACGCCAAACCACCACAATGCCCCCGAACAGCCCCCGTGGTGAACCCCCCCAATCCATTTAATAATTTAACAGGGTCCCCTCCAGGTTTGTACACTGCTTGTTACAATACCTTGTTTTGCCTTCTTCAGGGGTCCAGATGACAGGCCTTGAGTATTAAATCAGAGAGCAAATTTTAAGTGAAGACTCTTGCGGTTTTAATTTTACAGCAGCTACAATCACATTCAAGTTCGGGTATAGTGCAAATCATGTCTTCACGCAATAACTGCTCAGTAAATCATTCTAGAAAATGGGTGTCGAAAAGTGCTCCTGCAGTAATATTTTAAAGTTCCTGCATGCTAATGACAACATTAGCACATGGCCATCAATAACCCTCCCCCCCCAAAAAAAAAAATCAGAGGTTTTTATGTGTGCGGTAAAAATGGCCTTAGTGTGGGGAAAGACCCATATAAGGGTACGCTAAGACCTATTTTTTTTTTTTAATTTATTTATTGCAGTTTATACATTTGACAATAAAACAAGTCAAAAAGAAAAAATACAATGGAAACTGAAATATAGATAATTAGCAAGAATAAAATTATTCCTACTTAATAGTTACAAATTAAATTATACACTCCAAAGTATAGTTAGTCCACTATAATGAGGGACAGAGCTGTAGGATGATTGAATAAACTTTTACTAACCAAGCAATAAGCAAAAGGGAATAAGGATGGAGCTTAAAAGCCTCCGGAGCAATTTCCTTTGAGCAGATTAACTGGAGTGCAAATCTCATGAAGCAGGTATAGTCTGTGTGGAAATAAATTTAACTAGTTGCTGCGGCTCATAAAATACATAGCTATTATGTTTATATACCATTACACATTTACATGGATATCGTAAAATGAAGGTTGCTCCTAACTGCAATACCTGGGGTCTCAGAACAAAAAATTGCTTTCTTCTTTTCTGGGTGGGTCTAGATACATCAGGGTACATTCTCACTTTACAAATCAAGGCTATCTGAGAAAATTCTGCTGATTAGCTACTTGAGTTTTTATTCTCCTAGACAAATAATACATTTTTGAGAGAGGTAGGTGTGAAGCCTCTGGTACCTTCAAAATCTCACTAAGGTATCGCTTGAACATTTCTTGTGCAGAAATAGGAAAAACTTTTGGGAAGTTTATAATCCTAAGATTACAACTTCTAGTAGCATTCTCCAACATTTCATATTTCAAATGCAAATTCCCACTATCTTTGACCCATACTGAAGCTTGCAATTCCAAATTTTTCAATCTAGATTCACAATCTGCCGATTTATTCTCCAAAGTTGATAGTTTATTTTTAATTTTCATATGCTCAGAAAGCATCGTTATACAGCGAGTAGATAACTGCTGAATCTGACCGCCCAGAGAAAGTTGTAAGCTTGAAATAGCCTCCCAAATCGACTCCATGTTAATGACCCTAGGTCTTTCCAAAGGGGGCAATCTTCATGCTAGGACTCACAGAAGGCAAAGTACCTTGAGCTGCAGTGGCCAAAGAGACCCGAATTAAATCCTCTTCACGGGTTTGCTCCAATTCCTCCACCAACCTTGCTGAATTGGCCTCCCCCTGCACAGGACCGGGAAACCTGCTTTGTTGAGACAGGAAAGAAACACCCTGGGCCTCCAACGACTCCTCCGTAGCTCCTGGGTAACTTGGTGGGCTCCGCTCCTCCGGATATAGGGTGACAGCTTCAAAGGAGAACTCGCACGCTTCAGCTTGCATGCATCTTCCGGTTGCTGAGCTCAGGAGCTACGCTCCACGAAGGTGTCCATCGGACCGGCAGAAGAAACAGGTAACTCCAGGAACACCCGGGTCTTAGATTTTCTCTTTACCATCGGTAAAGTTAAAAGGAAATATATTCCCTGTCGGTGGCATCTTCGTGAGAGCTTCAAATGGCCATCTTAGGTTAGCTCTGCCCGCTAAGGCCTATTTTTACACCACACTTTAGTAAAAGTCCCCTTAATTAACCCTACCAAAATTCAGTCAAAACCTCACACGTAGGGGATATGACAATTATTAAAGGCATTTTAAATACAAGCAAATGCCCAAATTTCTTTCTTCCACATTTCTACATGCAACCATTATTCTAAATCTTATAAATACACAATGACAATATCATTACATTACATTAGTGATAACGTAAGAAATTAAAAAAAAAAAAATTTTAAGCTAGAAATAAAAGATTCGTGAAGAAAAAGAACCCAAACCGCGGTGAGAGAAGACACGATGTAAGTAAGTTAAACGCACAGAGTCAAAGAAGGACTTCTCGGCTCTGCGGAAAACTGAGAACTGAGGAGACGCGCCCTGTGCTGGGCGGGAAGGCACTCACGCATGTGCGGTGCAGCTGACTCGAAACTTCTAGTTTCTACAAGCAAGTCTGCTTGCGAGGCTTCCGCATCAGGGCTCCGTCAATGATGTCACCCATATGTGAGAATAGGCTGCCTGCTTGTCCTGGGATAATTGTAACTTTACATAAGAATTGTCATAAGAATTACATAAGAATTGTCGGGAACTTGAGGTGATACATGTTGGGTAATTAGAAACATTTTAGATTTGAAAGGGGTAGAGAGTGTGGTGGGTGGAGATTGGGAAGGAACTGGTCGTGTTAAATAGGTTTTATGTATTTTTTGAAGAGTAGGGTTTTAGTTTCTTTTTTGAAAGTTTTGTAGTCTGTGGTCGAAGACAGCAGATTGGTGATTTGTCTGTCTAGTTTTGCTGCTTTGGTGGCCATTAGATTGTCATATAGTTTTCTTCGTTTGACATTTTTGGTTGGTGGGTGTGTGAATAGTGAGTAGGTTCTCCTGAGCCTGGTTGAGGTGGATTGAGTTAGTCGGTTGTTCCAGTAGGATGGGCTTTCTCCATTAATAGCTTTGAAAAGTAGGCAGTAGAATTTGAAGTGTATTTTTGCTTGTATTGGGAGCTAGTGTGAGTCATGGTATGCTTCTATGATGTGGTCATATTTTTCAATGAGTAGATGAGTCTTAAAGCTGTATTTTGTATTGTTTGTAATTGCTTTATCATGGTCGCAGGGCAGGGGAGGTATAGAATGTTGCAGTAGTCAATTAGTCCAAGGATAACAGATTGTACTAAAAGTTGGAATTGTTTCCTGTCCAAGAATTTTCAGATTTGTCTTAGGTATCTCATAGTTATGAATGATGCTTTTATTATTTTGTTGATTTGAGGTTGCATGGTACAGCCTCTGTCAATCAAGAAGTTTTAGTGTTGGTTAAATGGGGTATGAGATTGAGTTTATTACCAGTTTTGTTAAGGTTGGAGTTTTGCTGTTTTCTAGGAGGATGAAATTTGTTTTATCAGGATTAAGTTTTAGTTTGTGTTCAGTCATCCATGTTGCTACTGTTTCAAGTGTTCTGTGTACTGTGCCTGTTATGGTGGGTTCTGGGTGGTCGAAGGGGAGGAGAAATGCATAGCTGTATGAGTTTATGCCATATTCGTCTAGGCAGGAGCTGAGGGAGGCTATGTATAGGTTGAATAGTGTGGGAGATAAAGGTGATCCCTGGGGAACTCCGCAAGGGTTGGACCATGGTTCTAATTTTTCTTTATTTGTTTTAACCCTGTAGGTTCTGGATTGTAGGAAGCCTTTAACCCATGAGAGAACCTTGCCTGAGATTCCTATGCAGTCTAGCGTTTGTAGGAGGATGTTATGGTCTACCAGGTCGAAGGATGCAGAGAGTTCTAGTTGTATGAGCAAGATTTTCTTTCCTGTACAGAGATGTTGTCTAGCTGTGTCCATTAGTGTTCCTAGTAGGGTCTCAGTGCTGTAGTTGGTTCTGAAGCCAGACTGTGTGGGATGGCGTAAGTTGTGATTTTCTAGGTATGAAGTTAAGGTTTTGGCTACTAGGCCTTCCATCAGCTTGACGTACAGTGGGATTGAGGCTATGGGTCTGTAGTTGGATGGTTGGTCTGTTGTTCCTTTGGGGTCTTTTAGTATCGGAGTTATGATGATTTCGCTGAGGTCTTGTGGGAAATGTCCATCTGTGAGTAGAGATTGTATCCATTGTAGGAGCAGGGAACGGAATAGTGTGCTCAAGGCTTTCAATAAGTATGGGGGGCAGTGGTTGAGGTCACAGGCTGTATTTATTATATAACTTGTTGAATTCTGACCATTGTATGGGTGAGAACTGGGACCAGGTTCTGTCTGCTGCAACTGATTCTTTTTCTGTGGGGGGAAATGAAGTATCTTCTATGTGAGTGGGAATTTCATTGAACGTGGCTCTGATGTTTGCAATCTTATTTTTGAAGTATGTGGCTAACAGAGTGGCTGAGGAGAAGGGGGAGTTGCTGTTGTCTAGGTAGGGTGTGGTGTCTGTGAGATCTTTTAGTAGCTGGAATAGCTTTTTTGTATTTTGGGATCCTTCTCCTATTTGCTTTGAGTAGTAGGTCTTTCTTTTTTCTTTCAGTTTTTGTTTGTATTGCTGGTTCATTATTCTCCATGCTGTTTTTGTGGATTCTTGGCTGCTCTTTCTCCATTTTCTTTCTAGATGTCTGCATTGCCTTTTGAGTTGGAGTTCATTGTCAAACCACTTGTCTGATTTTATGTTGATTTTGGTTTTGGGTTTTTCTGGGGCTAGTTCGTCCAGGATTGCAGTACTTAGACAGTTCCATTGACAGATGAAGTCTTTGGGTGTGTAGTATTGGATTATGGTGTCTGCTTTTGTCCAGAATATGGTGGGATCAATGTGTTTGCGCGAGTTGTACATTATTTTTTGAGTAATTGGAGTGCTTTTGTTATTGGTCCAATTGATTTCGACGGAATATGTGTAGTGATCAGACAAAAGGGAACGGTTCCATTTTCCGTTTGACATTTGGATCTCTAGTTGTGTGGGTTGTTGGGACATGTAGGCTGCGATGTCGAGTTGGTGTCCTTTTTTGTGTGTGGTTTGAGGATCTAGGATTTTATATGTTAAGGCCTCGAGGTATGATAATAAGGTTCCTACATGTTTGCAGGATTTGTTTTCAAGGTAGAGGTTGAGGTCTCCTACGATTAGGTTGTAGGTTGACATTAATGAGTTTCGATATATAAATTCTTCAAACATTGGTTTTGCTGTGTTCCAATTACTTGGGGTTATGTAGCAGAGTATGCATGTTAGTGTTCCTTTGAGTGATGTGCTTGAAAGTTGACAGGCTAGTAAATCCATGTATGGGTTGGTTATTTTGTCTTGTATTTTTAGGTTTATTGTGTTTCTGGCTATAATAGCAATTCCTCCTCCTCTTTTATTTTCTCTGCAGACCATTGTTAACTTGTGGCTCTTTGGGCAAATTTCAGTTATTCTAGGGTCCGAATCCAAGATAAGCCAGGTTTCTGTGAGGAAAATGCAGTCTAGGTTATCTTCTTTTATCTAGTTTTTTATGCGTTCTGTTTTGGGGCCTATGGCTCTGATGTTCACATATGCACATTTGAGAGTGGTGTAGTCTGTTAGTGTGCTGTGAGTTGTTTTTGGGTATATGAGTGATCTTTGCTGGGGTTGTTTTTTTTGGTCTTATATGGGTTTGTCACTTTTCTTGTTGGTTGTGGGGTGGGTTGGTAAGTGTAATTCTGATAGATTGAGTTTCTATCTGTTGTGGAATGTCAGGTTGGTTGGGTGACTCCCTTGGAATTTGCTATAGTTGGTATTGGAGAGATGTAATTTTCAGTTGCTTTCCAGTTGGTTAGGAACAGGGTTATTAGTAGGATTGCTTGTGGGTATTTTGGTGGTGTGGTTCTCATGGTGATGCTAGGTGTGGCGAATATTGTAGTTGTGGATAGAGGCGGAGTGCTCTTCCGTGCCCGAGACCTGCCTCGGTCCGTCGATGGTAGCGGGTTTGGAGAAGGCTTAGTGACTAGCAGCGGTGGGGAGGGATGGAGTACTCTCCCATGCCGAGGAATGGAGTACTCTCCCACGCCAGAGTCCCGTCTCGGTCCGTCAATGGAAGAGGGATGCAGGGTCAGGGGAAGGCAGGAAGTGTTCAAACTTTAGTTGCTGGGTTTTCTGACTGGCTCAGCTACTAGCAGTGGTGGGGAGGGGCATAGTGCTCTCCCATGCCCGAGTTCCGTCTCGATCAGTCTATGGGAAAAGGTAGCAGGGTCGGGTGAGGCAGGATGGTTCAAAATTGAGTCGTTGAGCCTTCCAACTGGCTCTGCTGCTAGTGGTGGTGGGGAGGGGCGGAGTGCTCTCCCATGCCCGAGTCCCATCTCAGTCCGTTGATGGAAGAGGTTTGCAGGTCAAGAGGAGGCAGGAAGTGTTCAGACTTGAGTTACTGGCGGGAGGGGGGGGGGCATTTATATTTAGTTCTTGACGAAGAATCCCATTACAATTTAGTTCTTTGAATTAAGTCAGAATACATACATTTTTACCGATTGTGCAAGTGATGAAAAGCAAAACCTGTTTATCATGTATCTAAACAGAATAACTCCCACTCAAACAAACACATTAACAGAAGGCATGAAACCCTTGAGTGCTCTCAGTAGCAAGTCATCAATCTTTCTGTTAAGTAGTATTTTATGTTGTTCTTTTGCTAAGGTTACAAAAAAGGTACAAAACACGAGGTACAAAACACGAAGAATAGAGTATTCCTTTTGTATATGGACACTCAAGTTGCCAAGACACTTATTCTCTTTTCCTACTAATATGACGATTACAGGGAAAGGAAGGAAAAGATTTCAGTTTTATTTATTTTAATTTTTTTTATATGCTACCTCCAAGTCTGAAAGCTAAGAAAGTGGTGTACACTAAGATGTTTTTGAGATGATGGAGGGCTTCTACTAAAGTAGGGGTGTCCAACCTTTTGGCTTCCCTGGGCCGCATTGGCCGAAAAAAATGTTTCTGGGGCCGCGCAAACACTGCAGCAAGACAAAGGAGGGAGCCAGCAAGACGGTAAACACCCAGGGGCAGCAGAGGAAAACACTGCGTTGCTCTCGACCAGGGCCACACGAAATACTTCACGGGACCGCAGGTTGGACACCCCTGTACTAAAGCTTAGTGCACACTAAATGCTAGCTTAGTGCACACCAAATGCTAAGAAGCCTTCAGGGTAAAAGCCTAATGGTAAAAAGCCTGTAAAATGGGTTTCTTAGCATTTAGGACTCCTTGTAATAAGGTGCCCTACGCATTTTAGCTTGCGCTAAACACTAACATGTCCATTATAAGTCTATGAACGCGCTAGCATTTAGCGCGCGCTAAACGGCTAATGCAGCTTTGTAAAAGAGGGGGTTAGTATGCACTAAGCTTTAGTATAAGGGCCCCTAAGTGACTTGCTGAAGATTACAAGGAGCAGCAGTAGAATTTGAACTAGGCTCCCCTGCTTCTCAGCCCACTGCACTAACAGTTAAAAATTAAGGGCCCCTTTTATAAAGCTGCAGTAGTGATTCTCCCATGGCAAATGAACCGAAGCCCATAGGAACTGAACGGGCTGCGGTGCATTTGCCACAGAAGAATCACTACCGTGGCTTTGTAAAAGGGGCCCTAAAGAGCCCTTTTACTACACTGTGCAAGTAAATAGGCTTAGTACGCCCTTGCACATGCCTTTCCCTTGTGCTAAGCTCATTTCTACTGAAAACATTAAGCCTTATTTGTACAGTATTTGTTTCATGTATGGCTGTGTATATATATAGAAGGAGCAGAGAGAGGACAGACAGTGGATGGAAGGAAGAGAGTGACAAGAAGATGAGGAAAGCAGAAACCAGAGAAGACAGGTAGAAAAGAATGTTCTTTTTTTTTTTTTTTTTTTGCTTTAGGATAGTATTGTAGCTGTGTGAATAAATATTTATAAATAGAAAATGGAAATAAGGCAATCTTTTTATTGGACTAATTATAATACATTTTTGACCAATTCAGAGACCAAAACCACCTCCCTCAGGTCAGTATAAGATACTGTAGCTGCAGTATACTTTACTGACCTGAGAAAAGAGGTTCTGGCCTCTGAAAGCTAATTGAAAAATGTATCAAGTCCAATAAAATGGTATCTTATTTTCCATTTTTGTTTTATTTCCCCCACCCCTCCTGCTTTGAGACTGGAGGGAGAGAGGGGGATTCGTGGCTCAGGACTGCTGCTGCTTCGGGGACAATTTTTTTTTGCCAGTGATTTTTTTTGCTGGTTGGGTAAGAGTGACGTTTGCTTGAGTGCCAGTTAATCAGGATTCTACTGTAATTGTATCAAATTGAATCACTGTATTTGTTAGGTTCTGTAGTTTACATAGTAAAGCATTGGAGCATCCTAATTAGACTATATTGCAATAGTCCAATATGGACAAAATCAGAACCTGCACCACCAGCCTGAACATGTCCTGGGTTAGGTATTTGCAGATACGCTGAACTCTATGCATCAATAAAAAACAACTTCCTACAAGGCTGCTAAAGTGCTCCTCCATAGTTAGATACTGATTTAAAAGTAACACCAAGTATTTTCAGGGAAGACTCCAATCAATATGATGTGTGATTTACTTCAAAAATAAGGTCACAACAATTATCTGCTTTTGGCCTAATCACAAGGAATGCTGTTTTATCACTATTCAATTTATGTAAACTAGCAACCATCCAAGAGATAAAATTAATATATTTCTCCATACTAGCTTTAACATCAAGAATATTAACGGTAACAGGAATTAGCACAGTGATGTCATCAGCATACATAAAATATGAAATTCCAACTTTTCCAGTTCAAATGAGCCTTGTATCACCCCACAGAGAATAATCTACTTTTTGCCAAAAATTAATTCATCTTCACTAAATATGATCTTCTAGTAAGAAAACCTGTGAACCACTGAAAAACATTACCAATGATACCAATATTACATAGTGTTTTCAACAATGATCAGCAACATTGAAAGCCACAATAAATATGCATAAGATAGATTTGCATGCACTGCCTCAATTGTATGCAAATCTAAGTCTCCTAACAATGTAACTTCAAGAACTTGATCTAAATCTTATTGTAAACTGCATAGATTTGTTGCAGAAAATTGTGGTATATAAGACACTGTATTGTTTTGTATAAGCATTCATTGTGGATATCCCGAAAATCTGATGGGACAAGGTCTGCCCCATGGACTGGGTTAGGAATGGCTACTGTAGATATTCCATGTATATCTTCATTATGAATTATAACTGTAGGTACAAACAGACTGCATGCTTCCTTGACTATTTAAAAGGAGGGTCCCCATGTGCTGTTATTCCATGAATGCTAACAAATTGTGTCAAAGAAATTTCATTATTTGACAACTACTCAGATTAGAAATCCTCTGAATCCAACCTCCTACAACACAGGCAACATAATTGGTTCAAGCATACCGTATGATTTCTTGGCTATTTAGAAGGAGAGTATGCAAACGCCAAAAGCCTAAGAAACAAGATGGGAAGAGTTAGAATATATTGCTCAAAATTAAAAGAAAGATATAATAGGCATCTCTAAGACCTAGTAAAGGAAGATAACCAATGGGACCTTGTCATACCGGGGTAACAAACTATATCGCCATGATAGGGTGGATTGAATTGGTGGAGGCAAAGTGTTATATGTTAAGAAGGGCCTTGAATCGAATGGACTGAAAATTCTACAGGAGCAGAAGCACACCTTGGAATCCCTATGGATAGAAATTCCATAAGTAAAGGGAAAAGGGATAGTGATAGGAATGTGCTACCGTCTGCTTGCCTGGATTTTAAGTCAGTCATCACAACTAACTTCTTAGAAGCAGTGATGCTTTAGAATTATCAAACAGCAATCAAAGAGTACTAAATTGAAAATACAGACTGAAAGAAAATATCAGAAGTTGCTGAAATATCATAAGTTAGGGAGGCTAACAAACTGGGTAACACAATAATAATGGGTGATTTCAACTACCTGATATTATCGTACTTTTCGTTCTATGAGTCGCACCTGTCCATAAGTCGCACTCCCCTGTAGAGGAGGAAAAACCAAGGGAAAAAATTTCCTCCTCTATATGGGGGTGCATCTGGTGGTCTGGTGCATCTGGTGCTGGGAAACCCAAAGCAACCCACCCGTAGTCTGAAGCAGCCCACCCGCAGCCCATAGCCCGAAGCCGCCTGCAGCTGAAGGAGCCCGCCCACAGCCCACAGCTCAAAGCCGCCCGCAGCCCGCTCTTAGCCCCCCGGTGCCTTTTAAAGTTACAGTGGTCCAGTGCGCTCCCTTTGTGCTTCCTGCCTGGTCCCGCGCTGCTCAGTGATTGGCTGAGGTCACTTCTCATTCAGAATTACTGTAATAATTTGACCAGCCCATATATTGCCATTTTAAGTATACTACTGTCTGATTTGTTACAAGAAAACATGCCTCAAGAAATAAATCATTCTGAAAATTCAAATTCGCAGGAAGCTTTGATTAAAGGTTGTCTATTGTAAAAGAATTCTGTTGTTTCATATTCAATTGAAAGTATAAACACTGAATCTTTATAAAGCACTAATTAAAAAATCTTCCCAGGACATCAGCACATCCTTGAACAATAAACAAATACATGTGTAATTTTGTTCATGGCAATTTTGTTCATGGCTGTATATGTCAGACCATCCTTTTCATTTCACCATTTAATATAAAAGCTATATCAATTGTTTTCCTGTAGGTTAAAAGCTGCAATCCTTCTCCACATTTCACAACAATAAGAAAGGTCAGTAATGATAATTTTGGAGAACTTTTGCCCAGCAAGCAAACCCATTAAGGTGATAGTAGGAATATACTATATATGCACAAGAAGTTAACTATCTCACTCTGTTCCCTGTCAGAAAACTGAATGATTGCTATGAAAATGGGTTTCCTTTATGCCTGTATAGGTCTTGTCAAAACACAGAGAGAGAAATTCTATACCAGCGCCTAAACTTAGGCGTCAGTAGGCACCCTGCTGCCTAAGTAATTGAAAAATGCACTCAGAAAAGGCAGCTGAAGTAGCTGCTTTAGGCTGCGGAATGCCAAAGTAAGCATGGCAACACCGGAAGTGGTGCTAGGCGGTCTAAAGCAGCTACCCAGCCACGATTCACACCAAGATAGGTGGCTGAAATGTAGGCCTGAAATACCCTGCCCCCATCAGCTGAGCAGCAGCGACTCCCCAAAGCTGCAATTCTCTAACCTGCACACAAGTTGGATTGCCTGTCAATCATTTGAAGATGGGTGGTATAGGGCTCTGCAGCTCAGCTGATGGAGATTCCTCTGCCACAATCAGACAAGGACCAAAACTTATACCCAAGTCATTTTCAAAAATAAAAGATAGATGTCTGGCAGCTTTGAAAATGGGTATTTTTTTTTTCTCCTGGGTTTGTGTATGTCCTAAATGGGTAATTTTTTTCTCTTGGGTTTGTGTATGTCCTGCCCAAAACGTCCAACCTCAGACTTATATGTCCTATCGAAAATGCCCTCTTTGTCAGCAACTCTTTCTCTGTTACATTGCTGAAGGTAGTATGTTTTAGTAGTGTCATATAGTATGAGGATATGCAAGATCCAGAAAGATACATTCTGGGCCAGATTCTGTAACCGGCGCCAAAGTCAGTAATCTGGACATCTCAGGATTGGGGAGTTTCTAGCAGAAGGAATGATATAATGGGAATATGTATCTGATGGTGAGTGGGAGTTAAGAGTTAAAAGCAACTTCAAAAAAAGTGGGCTTTTAGCTTGGATTTGACTACTGCTAGAGATGGAGCAAGACATATTGACTCTGGCAGCCTGTTCCAGGCATATGGTAAGGCAAGAAAGAAGGAACGGAGTCTGGAGTTGGCGGTGGAGGAGAAGGGTATAGATAAGATACCTGAAGAATGGAATTCATGATGGGAGCACAGGGGAAGAAAAGTGATGAGAGATATTAAGGAGCTACAGAGTGAATGCACTTGTAAATCAGTACGAGGAGTTTGAACTCTATTTGGAAATTAATGGGGAGCCAATGATGTGACTTGAGGAGAGGGGGTAATATGAGTGTAGCAGCTCTCATGGAATATGAGTTATTCAGCAGCATTTTGAATGGATTGAGGGGGAGAGAGATGATTGAGCGGAAGACCTGAAAGAAGTACGTTGCAGTAGTCTAAGTGAGCGGTAATGAGAGCGTGGGTAAGGGTTTTGGTAGTGTGCTCGGAGAGGTCGGCTTTTGCTAATATTATAGAGGAGGAAGCAACAGATTTTAGTGGTTTGCTGGATTTGAGCGGAGAGAGAGGAGTCAAAATTACCCCAAGGTTGCGGTCCTAATAAATTGAAACAGACTAACCTCATGCACATTTATGCCACGTAGATATTTAAACGTAGTACACTATGTCATACTTTGATTGTACTGTAATTTGAATATTTTTACTGCTGTAATTGTCTATTGCTTAGGTTTGTCTTATTCTTGCTGTACACTGCCTTGAGTAAATTCCTTCAAAAAGGCAGTGAAATCCTAATAAATAAATTGAAACAGACTCACTTCATGCACATTTAAGCCATGTAGGTATTTACTACTACAGTGGTTCCTTGGTTTAAGAGCATAATTTGTTCCAGAAGCATGCTCTTTAACCAAAACACTCGTATATCAAAGCAACTTTCCCCATAGAAGATAATGGAAACTTGAACAATTCGTTCCACAAACCCCCCCCCCCCCCGAGTCTACCGGTGCTGCTCCATCACCCCATCCCCCCGCTCGAACCGGCATCGCAACACCCCCCCCTCCGCGAACGCCCCCTCTTGCCTGGGCTGGGCCTTGAGCATCTGCGCATTCTCAAGGCTTTCTGGCTCTCGTTCTCTCGGAGATCTCGTTCTCATTCTCGCGGGGGGGGGGGGGGGGTTGTGATGCCGGTTTGGGGGGGTGCGATGCCGGTTAGAGCGGGGGGGAGGTGCTCGTACACCAGAACATGCTCGGTTTGTGAGGCAAAAGTTTGCTGAGTGTTTTGCTCGTCTTGCAAAACACTCGCAAACCGGGTTACTCGCAAACCGAGGTTCCACTGTACTACTATTTGAAATCTTTAAGTCTGTCTAATGTCTTCCATTAGGGTCCACCAGACTGGATTATTGCAACTCTATCTACTTAAGCCTAACAAAGAAAAACCTTCAAAGACTTCAGCGGATTCAGAATGCCGCGGCTAAGCTTATCTTCGCAAAAAGTAAATTTGACCACGTTTCACCGCTCCTGTCCAAGCTTCACTGGCTTCCAGTAATCTCCAGGATCCACTTTAAATACGCCTGCCTAACTTTCAAGATCCTACTCGGCATCCTTCCTCCCTTTATTCCACTTTCTTGGAATTCCTCAAATCCTAATACCACCAGATCCACCCCAAAATGAAAACTATCCTTCCCCTCATTAAAAGGCATTTCCCATGCAGGAAAACTAGGGACCTCCCTTCCCTTCAGAATCACTGAGCTCTGGAATAACCTTACCTCCCCACTTCAGAATCTGAGCTCCATCCAACTTTTTCGTAAACATCTGAAAACTTGCCTATTCTCAAAAATGTAATACTTCCTCCCTCTCTGGTATACTAAGCCCCTCTAAACATTCTTTATACTAAGGCCTATAACCCTTCATTGGAGTTCCTTTTCTATCCCAGCTCCTGTAAACCGTGCCGAGCTCTACGATTGTGGAGAGGATGCGGTATACAAACCTAAGGTTTAGTTTAGTTTTAGTTTAGTTTAGCTTGTTGTGCCCCAACTGATAGCTTCAGGTTACTAGCTTCTTAATTCAAACCATCACTAGACAGTTGAAACTTCATGTCATATCCCTGATTAAACCACTGTGAGCCAATGGAATCTGCTTCCTTCATGCAGGTAAACCAGAAGGTACCCTTTTCAAATAGAAGTTATCTTGGTTAGATGAATAAATGTACTACAAATTTTAGTTAACTAGTTTTATCACAACAAAGTAGTCCTTTAAATGCATTCCAATTCTTACCTAAATAATGTGGAAAAAATATTTCTTACGTACTGTCCAGACTTTGTAAGAATCCATCTCAGAAGTACCTCCATATTCTGGACTGCAAATAGGTTGCCACTACCTCAAAAGAACTGAATCCATCAGAAAATCAACATAGTTGTCTCCTTTAACCCCAACAGAATTGGCTTTCTAGTAGCCAAGCAGACTTCAGGAAATTAGTTAGCATAATGCATCCAATTCTGTTATGAATCGATTGGTACTCTATTATCCCTGAAGTGAAATCTCACATCAAATGCTGCTGCTATTGTGTCCCTCATGAAATCTGCAGTGATTTGGTCCTCACCTCATACCTTTGCTTTATAGTAATGCTTAGGCCAGAGAGACAGTGTATTCCATTGAACTATGCTGCCAACCATCTGTATAATGTTCTCAGCTCTCAAAACTGCCGGACCTTTATTTTATTTATTCAATTTTCAATATTGCCCAGGGTCACAAGGAGTAGCTTGGGTTTGAACCCACAACGTCAGGGTGCTGAGGCTGTAGCTTTAACCACTGCGCCACATTATCCCACCACTATGCCACACTCCCTTTAGTTTTGTAACTGCGTTCACAATATAAATATTTTCACAAGAACATTCTATTTCCTTACAGCAGACTTAGGGCTCCTTTTACGTGCTAGCTGCTACCGCCTCCTCTTGAGCAGGCGGTAGTTTTTCAGCTAGCATGCGCTAAAAAAGCTAGTGCAGGAGCCCTTAATCAATGCATATTATTTTTGTTGTTCTCTCAAGGATCCTCAGATTGCCATACGAGTAATATAACTCACTAATCGCTCCAATCTTCATTGGTCCTTTTTCATTTTTGTAATTTGCTTTCTAGTTTTTATAATAAGTTAAATTTAATATACTGTATTATAAAAAATAGAAAACAATAAATGTCTTACCACCCTCATCACTAATTCACCCTCCTATCAAACCTTCAGGAAATCAATAAAAACCTATCTCTTTGATAAATTCCTCTGACCACCCAGCCTCTCTCTCCCGACTCGCTAAGTTAACCTGAATGTCTAAATTAAATGAAGCGCTATGCTAAATGGAATGTCTTATCTGTATCACCTCTATCTTATATGTAACAGTGCTGTCTTGTATGTTGCATCACTGTAAATGTACAGTCTCTTCCCCTGTAAACCGCTCTGAACTGCCAAGGTACTGCGGTATACAAAAATAAAGTTATTATTATTATAAATGAAAAAAGATCAATGAATATTGGAACTATTAGTGAGTTACATTACTCATATGGCAATCTGAGGATCCTTGAGAGAACAAAAAAAATAGTATGCAATGACTAGGTCTGCTTTAAGAAAATAGAGTGTTCTTATGAAGATATTTATATTGTGAGGCATTTATTTGTTGAATAGCCATATTCAAGGGGGACTCGACAATGTTCAGACACCTCTGGAGAAACCCGATGCAAGCCTCCAACAAAACCATCCCACAGATGCTCGCATTACAATGGGGCAGAAGGAACCCACCACACTGCTCAAGTGTTGACCTCTACAACCCCCACACCAACAACAAGTTTATCATCAGGGATCATCAGGGGAAGCACTTCCCTGCACTGCTGAGCTCTTACTAACATATGCTGTTCTGTAGTGGCTCTTCTACTTCAATTTATCTTGAATAGCGCTCCACTAGACAGCCCAACTGCCATGAAGGTTTCTGTCCACCTAGGGCAGAACTGAAAGCATCAGAGGAAGACTACTTCTAGGCTTCAGTCTCTTTTTACAACTGAACAGGGAAACCTCTTGAGAGGAGCTGCCCTGTGACCTCAGATCCTGCTTTACCAAACAGACATGACAGTAGGAGGCCTTAAACCATATGCCTGCACTGAACTAGGAGGATAACATGGATATTTTCCATTTAGCTACTAAATAATACCAATAAATGGATAACTTTTAGGTTGCCCTTGCTCAATCCTTAACTAGGCCCTCTTTTATATAGATAACAGTGGCCCATTTACCAGTTTTCATGGCTCAACACCTATCCATACAAATTTTAAAAATATTTGATGGGCAGCAGCAGCCAGTGAGCACATAATTGTTTTGAATATATGACTGAATATTTCTCTCTCCATGCTCCTATGATTGCATAACAATGATTACTGCCACTGTATGTGCACAGTAACTAAGAATTGTACCATGTGCTTATAAGTAGTGGAAAATACAGCTAACTGCTTTCAAATTTAACATCTCTAAATAAATAATTCAGGTGGCTTTTTTCAGTCACCGCTCTTCAGAAATTGAAAATAAACACAGACACGTCTCTATTCAAAGGTCAATTACACTAAAAGCTCACTTTTTTTCCAATATGTGCAGGGCCTTTTGAACATATTATCTAAAATAAAATCTTTAGGCCCTGTATTAAAACCCCTTTTTAAGAACATAAGAATTACTATACTTGGACAGACCGAAGGTCCATCAGGCCCAGTATCCTGTTTCCAACAGTTGCCAACCCAGGTCCCAAGTACCTAAGCTAGATCCCAAGAAGTAAAACAGATTTTATGCTGCTTATCCTAGGAATAAACAGTAGATTTCCCCAAGTCATCTCAATAATGGCCTTTGGACTTCTCTTTTAGGAAATTATCGAAGTTTTTTTTTTTTTAATCTTTATTAATTTTCAAATATTAATAGTGCAACACACAGGTATAAGAACATATAACAAGTCAAGGAAAGCACATTCAATTTACAGATATTCAAAATCAATCATTTTAACCCACCCACCCACCCACCCATCGATTAATCAATAACACAAATGTATATACTCTTTCAATAACCTACACTTATTTAAAATAATACAGTATATTTAAATAATACAGTATATTTAAATAATACAGTATATTTAAAATAATACAATCCCACCCTGGATGTGTAAGGAAATGGCACAGAAATTAAAGACAAAAAACAACTACAGAGAAGTAATAAAAGATGTCAACGGGCCCCAAACCAGTTTAAATACATTACTATGCCCCAGCATTTCAGCATTCATTTTTTCATACCTTTTTTAAATCCTGCTAAGCTAACTGATGTTGTGCATAAGGGAAAATATTTTACAATGAGGATCTGTCCTCCTATAGCTAATTTTATAAGCCTGTACTCCACTTTTAAATTTGAACAGCTCTGAAGATCAATGAATAAATCTAAATTAAAACCTACAGAAGGCAAACAAACTAAAAAGAAACTTGGTCTTGACCTTTTTTTAGGCAGGTTAATTTGGTTTGAAATTAGATCCACTAACAGTGAGGCCAGACAGTATGGGATCCTCATGCTAAACTGCAGTAAGCACTTGTGCATGCTTATCAGATATTAAAAGGGCTTGCTGCAGGGCGTGTGCTGCCATTCCTCTGTAAATTTCAATATCTGCATGCATACACCGCATGCTAACAACTTTTCATAATTTCCTCTATGGGGACATGTTCGAGGATGGAGAGTGGATGTGACAGCACTACCCAGTTAGCATGTGAGGCACTGCCATGCGCTAACTGATAAGTGCTGAATTAGCACTTGGGCAATTGCCAACTATAAAACAGGTGTCGGTAAGGAATCACACAGTAACTTTCTTTAAAGGTTGCGCACCAGTGGTGAGATTAGTGTGTGGCCATTAATTAGGAAAATGGAAAAGTTGGCTATTTTCCGGCCACAGCACAAGTGGCCATAGGGTGCAGGAAAGCTACACATAAATAGCACGCTAAGGTCACTTTTGCCGCAGCTTTAGTAAAAGGACCCCTATATTTCCTAGGATATTAAGAAAACTTAGGCCCCTCTTTTATGAGGCTGTGTTAGGTTTTTTTTATTGCCAGCCACAGTGGCATTAGCTCCAGCACTCACAGGAATTTTATGAGCGTCGGAGCTTTTACTGCTATGGCTGGCAATAAAAAGGCCTAACGTGGCTATATAAAAGGGGAGAGGGGTTAAAGAGTTGCTGGAAGCAGCAAGCAGCACGGACAGTTCTATTCAATTATTCATTTGAGAAAGGATTGATTCTAGAGCTGCATATCTCAAGCCAGATCTGAAGTACTCCCTAGCCAATCTTACAAATCCCTCTCACACATATTTACTGTGGATATCCTAAAAACCAGACTGGCTGGGCAAGCCTGATATACATTGGGGTAGAAATTCAGATATTCAATGCTGGGCCAGCTATCCATTAGGAGGGTACAAAAAAAGAGCAGAGAAGACCAGACCTTCAAGCCGAAAGACATACTTTAATGACAACCATGTAAAGTGGAATATGAAAACGGACCCAACATGGACCATGTTTTGACTACAGAGTTTTGTATCAGGAGTCCTAAAAATAAAGATAAAAGTCAAAATTAAAAATAATAATAATAACTAAAAGACATAAATGTTAAAATGATACATACAAGGACCAAGAATTGTACATAAATATGTTAAAATTACATAATGAGAGGACCAGGAAGTGTGTCAACATAAAGAATGCAGAGAGAATCCATATTATTAATTTTAGTTTTGATAGACGATATATAAATACCTATCTAATTGGTTAACAATCAGGCACTCGAGCATTACCCCAATCTGTCCTTTGAGGGCTCACAATCTATCTAAAGTACCAGAGTTATTAATTCATTATTTATTTATTTAAGCATTCATATCCCTCATAACCAAAAACCTATGTAGGATATATAAAAATAATCACATAAACATAGGTGAACAAACACACCCTGATCTTAAACTTCCCCAAAATACACAATCATACAAGTTATTAAAAAAATAATGATCATATTTTTCAAAACATCTAATAAAACAATAATGTCAAATTCTGATAACATCAAAACCCATCACAGATTTCAAAAAGTCCTCTGAAAGAAGTAAGCCTTCAAACATTTATGGAAAAGTAAGATTTAAGAGATTTGGTGAACATTTTCTGGAAGGGCATTCCATAACTGAGGATCCGCCACCGCAAAAACCCTGGAATGAATAGTTGATTTAATTATAGTCCATATAACTGGAACAACCAGCAGTTGCTAAGATTATGAATGCAAAGATCGAGACGGCTCATATAAGGCAAGAGAAGTTGCTATTACTTTCAGAAAAGCTTGATGCAAGGCCTTATACACTAATACAAAAATTTTAAACTGAACCCTCCAAACCACTGGCAACCAGTGTAATTCAGTCAATAAAGGGGTAACATGTTCCCTATGTGAAATGCCACAATCACTCTTTCCGCAGCATTCTGCACTACTTTTAATGCCTGTAAAGACTTCTTTGGAAGACCAAATAAAAGGGAATTACAATAATCCTACCATAATGAACCATTTATATAAAAAATTACAAAATTCCACTACATTTAAAATCTATAAGAAACATATCTCAAAAAAATCCAATCAGCAAATGGTCAAAGTTAAAAAGGTGCCTAAGTGAATAAATAAAGGAACTGCTCATAAGGCAATAAAAATATAAAGACCAAAACCAATACTACTTGTAAATAAAATACAATGGCATTAGCAAAGTTTTACTCATAAAAAAGTACGTAAGAAAAACTACCCTGAGTAACAAATTGGCTGTCAATAGTTAATTTCAAAAAAATATATTAAAAAATGCATGACACCTTAAAAATTGCATAAAAGCCTTTCTAAACAACTACAGGCATTGAGATTGTCAGCACTACTGCGGCCCACGATAATAATATAGTCAGTAAGCAAATGTGAGGTGTGGTATGCAACCTATGCCTGCTAGGTGTGTCTCCAGAGCAGTGTGAACACTTGAGCCAGACACACAGTTAAACCTCAGGCAGACAGGTTTGAGGGTGTTCCAGTCCCATCCTCTAGAACAGTGGTCTCAAACTCAAACCCTTTGCAGGGCCACATTTTGGATTTGTAGGTACTTGGAGGGCCTCAGAAAACATAGTTAATGTTTTATTAAAGAAATGATAATTTTGCATGAGGTAAAACTCTTTATAGTTTATAAATCTTTCCTTTTGGCTAAGTCTTAATAATAATATTGGAATTTATAGCTAAAGAGGCACATGATCAAGAAACTGTTTTATTTTACTTTTGTGATTATGATAAACATATGGAGGGCCTCTAAATAGTACCTGGCGGGCCGTATGTGGCCCCCGGGCCATGAGTTTGAGACCACTGCTCTAGAAGGAGCATAAGTCCAGATCTGCCTGCTATGTACCACACATGTCACTCTAGTTCTGCTCCTTGAAATCACTAAGGAGAAGGAAGTAAAAGCACTAGGAATCCTCTACACCTGAGGGTTTAGGGCGTGGCTGCACACTTTTAAACAAGAGAGCAGAGCAGCTAGAGGAGTGGAAGGCCAAGCAGCTGAGAAGGCAGGAACGCTCAGGACTGGGAGTTCTGAATAGCAGCGAGAAGCCAGAGCCCATGGACCTGGTAGAGCCGGACAGGTGCAGTCAATGCCTGAGAGCCAGGTGAGCCAAGCCTTGGAAGCAGAGCCATATGAAGAACTGCCCAGCGAGGAACAGCCGATGGAAGTCTGCTGTAATACTAAAGGCAAATGGAAAGACAAGTGTTTTATTTCCCTCTTTGGAGTGGGGGTTTTGCTGTTTGAAAGTACCAGAGAGTGGGGACGCTCTGTGTTTTATCTTGAGGTGGGAATTATGGGCATATTTCTTAATATACCAGCACACAAAGCACACTCCCTGGCCTTCCTTTCCCCGGTGCATCCTGGGATGTACAGGGGAGGGGCCTAAGGCTCTGATTGGCCCTGGTTGTTTAAGGCCCCTCCTATGTAAGGGGCCATAAGCGTCTGGGTGGGAGGTCTGCAAAACGCCTGGGGTTGATCTGGAGGATAAGCAGAGAGCTCAAGCATAGCTGTGGAATCTTCCATGAGTTGTGAGCCAGTAGCCTTTACTTTCTCACCAAACAGACTATTTCCAAGACCAGGGGCATCTGCTAATCTGTCTTGGAGATCTACTCTAAGGCCTGAAGCTTTGAGCCACAATTGCCACTGCTGTGGTTCTAGAAATCATATTATAAGCATCATAGTTTTAATCAAATGGTAGTTGACTCCTGCAATGCCATGTAGAGATTTGGGACTACTTCAGGGGAGGCAGTCTCTAGTTGTTGCAGAATGGAGTGCTGAAAGTATTTGCATCCAACAGAGTCTAGGAAATGATAGACTTTTCCTGGGGATGAATTATATTGAGATTTGGCTGATTTAGATTTATTAATAGCTGACTCAGATACCATGGAATAGTGTAGTAGTTGTTGTAAGTCATGTCTAGGTGCTTTTTGAACCCAGTACTTCAGCTCCAGTCACTTAGAAGCAGTGAATAGTGATTGGGGCTTTTGCCAGTTAGCAAGCTGAAGGTCCTGTAGGACCTGATGCACCAGGAGCGCAATAAACCCTTTCAACGAGGTCTGGCAGGATTGAAGGATTACTTGAAAATATTTTTTATCTGCAGGTATAGTGGCTTGGTTGAGACTGAGAAGAATAGATACCTTTTGTAGGAATTTGGAATAAGAATATTCTTCTGTTTGTTCTGGTTGTTGAGATGGCTGTATTTGGTAGGATCTAGATTTAAAGGATTGGGACCATCTGGGTTATACCAATTGTGGGTAGGAGATGCATCCTGTTGAGAGGAAGGGCAGGCAGATGTACAGGGACTCTAGGTAATATCATGTGAATTTGTTAAGGTCTCTGGGAGCAATTGGTCTGGTGAGGGAAGGTGTTCAATGCACTCAGGACACTGCTGGGTCTCAGCTGGGATGGAAGGAAAAGAAGGAGAGTGGTACAACAATGCAGCAGTCTTAGATAAACTTTCATAATAGTAAGATAAAATTGGAAACTGTGTGAATGGAATCCTGTGCCTGAACAGAAGGTTCTGGCACTAGCTGGGACATAGAGAGGCATTTAGAAGGTATGAGGCCTCGAGGAATAGTTCCTGGATAAGCCCGTCATTTAGTTTTCTGCTGGTGTTTAGAAGAATCTTGGTTGGGGCTAAGAGAGGACCTTGAGGCAGAAGCAGTGTCCACAGAAGGCCTCCTTGCCCTCTCTTTCTGATGAGCAGCATTCATGGCTGCTTTTTGTGGGCACCATGCTGCTTTTGCTTAAGTCAATGGAGAAGGTGCCTTACAGGTCTCTCCACAACTGACTGTCTTTTCTTTATGACTGCCGAATCTGCTGGTTTAATCTTGTCCTTCCCCCGGTGGTGCCGAATCCAGGCCCTGAGGGGGAGGAGCAAGCAGCAATGTTTGCGGCCTTGGTGATTTCAATGCGCCATTGGCGTGAAGCACCGCTGTGAGGGAGCAGCCATCTATTTGTGTCTTTGCCAAGAGAAAAATTCAGGACTTATCACAGTCCTAGCAACCACTGTGTTAAGAGGTGTTTATCGCTTACCGCTAACAGTTGTTTAAATTGTCCTCTTGTTGCTATGGGTTGGGGTTTTTTTTTTTAAGACTGTTGAGTCTGCAACTAAAAGTTGTTTTCTCATTGTCCTCCCCCTCCTTTTTGGAGGGGAATGGTATAAACAAAGAAAAATTAAGTAAAATTTGTTGTTTTTTTATTTTGAGAAGATATAAGAATAGCAGAGAGCTGTCACCTGTCAGGAGAAAAAACTGACTAAGCAGGGGGAGGAGCTCTGAAGGTAAGGTGCCTACACATGCCCAATAAGGAGAGCACTGACACCTGGGCTCAGTCAAAGGACTTCACCAGCAAGTGTGTCTGCATTTCCCCTGCTTGGCTCTGGAGAAGTCACTGTCCTCCACTGCAGAAATAAGGAAGAATCTGGAAACTACACCCACTTGAAGCAACGTAACTTCAGTAGGAAATGAACAGATTCACTAGAGGACTATCTCAAATCTAGCACATGCCAGGACTCAAGCAGGATGGTTTTACCAAACATATCTGATCACTTTCTCTGACAGTATAGCCAGGATGAGGAGAGGACTAGATGAGGTCTACTTTGATTTCAGTAAGATTTCTGTAACTGCTCCTCACAGAAAGATCATTAACAAACCTTAAATTGACAACTGTGATATAACTTGCCACTAAATAGAGCTCCTTCCAAGTAAATGTATGTTACCAGTGACGTGTAAAAGGTTAATGCTATTTTAAGAGTGATTGTGGAGGGACCAGTAGGAAATTGCCTTCTAAAACTATCATGAGCAAAATGACGGAAATTTTGGATGGGCCCAGGGGCTCACTAGGTGGACAGAAAATGTCCTCTCCTGATCTCACCTCCAATTCATAATATAACGACTTGATTTGGCAGGAATTGCCAGATGGAGACCTCCTCCAGTTCTACAAAGGTTCTCCTCTAGCTCTCCTGAACCGACACCCAGTGTATGTTCATTTGTCATGCATGTGCAAAATCTGAGCATGCATGAGAAGTGAGCATGTGCTAAGTGCTGGCTTAAGAAAGCTACTTCATAAAAGTGCAAATGTTTGTCAGTTGGTGGGGGTCCTTAACAGCTATTTGTTGCTGGGTGGACCCCTATCAGCCCTTGTCCACCTGTTGCTAAGCCACTGGTTTCAGCACCAATTATTTTGGTTAAGAAGACTGCAGTGGCATTATCACAAGAAAATTTTTTCACATTCAAGAAAGTATACATCGCATTGCATGAAACAGACTGTATTTTACCTGCTGAAATATTTGTAAAACATGTTTTACAGATATGCACTCATAAAAATATAGCACACCAGTCTCCTTTTTGAGACCTACAGGGAATGACACTACAAAAATATAAAGATAGGATGAGACACAACAAAAATGCAAATATTTGAACAGCTTAATGGATGTTCAGTTTGGATATTGTGGAATCAACATTCAAAACTACTTATGCAGTCAGCATAAGGTACTAAATGCATAAGCTGGGGTTTTTTTTCTCAATTTCAAGGGCCACTAAGGGCCTGGTTCTGCATATGGCACCTAAAAAATCAGTGCCGACTAGTATAGCACTAAATGCAATAATGTAACAGTTATGCACACCTTATAGAATCACGCTTAATGTCAGTGTGTGTCATAACTTTTAGGTGCATCCATTTAGGTCAACTAAAACCAGGACAAAGGGCCAGATTCACTAACCTGCCCGATTGGGCCCGATCCGGGCAGGTCTGACAAATTCAGCAAACTCCAACATGCAGATGAGGGCGATTGGAGGAACGCCCCCATCTGCAGGCACAGATTACTCTATAGTGGTCCCCGCACATGCACAAACCATCTTCAGATGGTCTGCACATGCACTAGACCTCCAGCCCGGCACTTTTTATTTTTTTTTTTTTACAGCCTGTGGTTTTAACCCGCTTAAAGCCTGTGGGTTAAAACCACAGGTTTACACTGCGGGGAAGGGTGGGAGAGTTGGGGCAGGCAGGTGATGAGAGCAGATCGGGGCAGGCAGGCGATCAGGGAAGCGTCAGGGCAGGCAAGCAGATCGGGTCAGGCAGGCGATAAGGGCAGCTACAGTCGGGGCAGGCAGGCAATCAGGGCAGCATCGGGGCAGGCAGGCGATCAAGGCAGCTACAGTCAGGGCAGGCAGGCAGATCAGGGAAGCAGGAGATCGGGGTTGAAAGGGCCAAAAGCAGGGTGGCAGAAGGCAGTCAGAAAGGGCTTCAGTGACAAGTCCTCAGCAGTCGCTTTTTTAATCGGCCAGCACAATCGAATCGGCAAATTTATTTAGTGAATCGCGTCCCTGTCTACTTTGCATGCAGTTCCCCTCATTTGCATGCGTGGATTGGAATCGGATCGCAAAACAAGTTAGTGAATACTGCAGGAGGGAAATCGGGTCACAAAGGGCTCGCAAACCGATCGGTACACGATCGGTTTGCTTAGTGAATCTAGCTCTAAATGTCTTTGCCTAAGTTATGCACTGACCTGTTTGTCGGTGCATAATTTTTAGGAACACTCACTATCTACTCCAGGCCACACATTCTTTTTAGATTTGTGCACCGGACAAAACACTTTGTACAATGCGCCTACCAAGTTGTGCAGTAATTTCTAATTGTTGACAATTATTGTCAATTAGCAGGTGTTAATTGTCAAATATCAGTCCCAATTAATCAATTATGTTGTGCGCACACAACCTTAGGTGCCATATACAGAATGTGGGGGTAAATGGATAACTTTTGGCTAATAAACCAATATATGCCCACAATTTATACAGTTTAAATTAGGCAAGATTTGGGCAGAGCAAAAACACATCAAAAACAACAATACTCAACTGCTATCTGTACAAGACAGTTATCTATATAAATGGCAAAGTTTATTTATTTATTTATAGTATTTATAGACATAGCCTAAGTGGTTTACATTCAGGTACTCAAGTATTTCTCCCTATCTGTCCCAGTGGGCTCACAATCTGACTAACACACCTGGAGCAATGAAGTCTTAAGTGACTTGCCCAGGGTCACAAGGAGCAGTGCTGGGCTTGAACTTACAACATCAAGGTTCTGACGCTGCAGTCCTAACCACTAGGCCACTCCTCCACAGATATCTATAAAAGGTTGTGTGTGTATATTCAGCAACAACACTTCTATGGTACTAATGCTGCTTTATGAAGGATATCTTACCTGTATAAAGTACGATATTAAGTGCTATGCTGAAGATTTGTCCTATTGGTTACAACAGGCTTAAAACACGGCAGTTGATCATGTACATTTCTTATGAGTTAACAAAATTGAAAGAGGCAAGGTGGCACTTTAGCCAATTTATTGAGGCATGAGCTTTTGAGGACTAGAGTCCACTTCATCAGAAGATAACATGGACTCTGGTCCTTGAAAGGTCATGCCTTGGTAAGTTGCTTTGTCTATACGGTGAACTGCCTACTACTTTCCAGATTTCTGATATAATCTCAGCTTTGGTTTCCGTTTCAGTGATATATGAACTGATTCTGCCAAACAGATGCACTATTCCACTCAAGTCTATACGTGAATTGGCAAGTTGATGAAGATGTCAGGTCAGAATCTCTTAAACAGATTGGAAGGTTACAAGTGTGCATTTCAGCTTAATAATCCTCTGGCTGCACAGACAGGCCAAGCGTGTAAGTCTTAAGAATCAGATATATTGGCCTGATCATCTGTGAATACTTTGGTCTAGGCACTGTCTGGTCCAATTATATCTTCTGCTTCATTGTTTATATCTTCATTACAGTTAAGAGGCATGTTAGTCAATTTTTCTGTGCAGCACTTTCTAGCAATTCAGCTCCCATTCCTAATTGGTAATGCAAAGTAGTATCTAGCTCACTCATACTGCATGGGTCTCTCACAGATGTTCATGGACTGCAGTTGTATGAAAGCAGAAGGGTTTTGCCACCAAAGCAAATTCTAATCTAGAAGTTTTTAAGGCCTAAGGTCATCACAATAGTCCATCAGCAATACAGACAGAGTGAATGTTTTATCATTCACTCTGTGAGAAATTCCCTAACCCCTATTTGTCCTGTTTATTTTGATTAGATTGTAAGCTCTATCGAGCAGGAATTATCTCTTACATGTTTAATGTACAGCACTGTGTATGTCTGGAAGCGCTATCGAAATGATAAGTAGTAGTAGTATTAGGGGCGTTCAATAATTTATCTACCTCAGTAGGAAAGAAAAGAATTTTTTTTAAAAATTTATTTTCAGTATAGACCCCAGATAGCGCCATACTTTTCCACTTTACCTGCAATTACTTTAACCTCGTTGAAAATAATTCTGTTTAACCTTTAAACAGGATGTCACAACTTCCTTGACGTCTTCATCACTTGAAAAACACTGTCCATGGAGATATATCTTCAAAACTTGGAACAGGAAATAATCTGAGGGAGCCAGATCAGGACTGTAGGGTGGATGATTCAGCTGCTGAAACCCAGCCTGTGATTGCCATGACATGTGCACTGGCGCATTGTCATGAACAAGCAGTACACCTGTGAGTTTTCCTCATCTTTTTTCTTTGATTGATTCCTGCAAAGTGATCATTGTGTTGGCGTAACTCTTCCCATAGAAACATGACTGCATATAAAGGCCAAATGGCCCATCTAGTCTGCCCATCCACGGTAACCATTATCTCTTTCGCTCTCTGAGAGATCCCACGTGCCTATCCCAGGCCCTCTTGAATTCAGACAGTCTCTGTTTCCACCATCTCTTCTGGGAGCCATGCATCTACCACCCTTTCCATAAAAAAGTATTTCCTCAGATTACTTCGAAGCCTATCACCTCTTAACTTCATCCTATGCCCTCTCATTGCAGTTTCCTTTCAAATGAAAGACTCGACTCATTTATATTACATAGGTATTTAAACGTCTCTATCATATCTCCCCTCTCCCGCCTTTCCTCTAAAGTATACAGATTGAGATCTTTAAGTCTGTCGCCATACACCTTATCACGAAGACCACAAACCATTTTAGTAGCTTTCCTCTGGACCGACTCCATTCTTTTTATAACTTTTTGAAGGTGTGGCCTCCAGAATTGTACTCAATATTCTAAATGAGGTCTCACCAGAGTCTTATACAGAGACATCAATACCTCCTTTTTCCTACTGGCCATACCTCTCCCTATGCAATCTAGCGCCATCATCTTTTCAACCTGTTTGGCCACCTTAAGATCATCACATACAATCACAACCAAATCCCGCTCTTCCGTCGTGCACATAAGTTCTTCACCCCCTAAACTGTACCTTTCCCTTGGGTATTTGCAGCCCAAATGCATGACCTTGCATTTCTTAGCATTAAATTTTAGCTGCCAAATTTCAGACCATTCTTCAAGCTTTGCCAGGTCTTTCTTCATGTTATTCACACCATCCGGTGTGTCTACTGTATTGCAAATTTTGGTATCATTCCGCAAAGAGGCAAATCTTACCCTTCAGCAATATCATTTCTAAAAATGTTAAAAAGAACAGGCCCAAGAACAAAACCTTGAGGCACACCACTGGTAACATCCCTTTCCTCAGAGCAATCTCCATTTATCACTACCCTCTGTCGCCTTCCACTCAACCAGTTCCTGACCCAGCCCGTAACTTGGGGACCCATCCTGAGTTTATTTATCAGATGTCTGTGTGGAACACTGTCAAAGGCTTTGCTAAAATCTAAACACACCACATCTAGCGCACATCCTCTATCCAATTCTCTGGTCACCCAGTCAAAGAAATTGATCAGATTTGTCTGACAAGAATTACCTCTAGTGAATCCATTTTGCCTCCAGTCCTGTAATCCATAGGATTCCAGAAACTTGACCATTCTCTGTTTTAAAAGCATTTCCATTAATTTGCTTACCACAGAAGTCAGACTTACCAGCCTGTAAGTCCCTACTTCTTCCTTATTTCCACTTTTGTGGAGAGGGACTACATCCGCCCTTCTCCAGTCCTCCGGTACCACTCCTGACTCTAGACACTCATTGAAAAGGTCAGTCAGCAGAGCTACCAGAACTTCCCTAAGTTCCTTCAGCACCCTCGGATATACACCATCTGGTCCCATCACTTTGTCTACTTTTATTTTAGCTAGCTCCTCACAAACATAACCCTCTGAAAATCGATCCCTATTCACGTTTGTCTTCTGCAATCCCGTTCCTGGCGCTTCAGTCGTGAACACAGAACAGAAATATTTGTTAAGAAATTCGGCCTTTTCTTTATCAGCTTCTACATATTCCTCCCCGTCACCTTTGAGTCTCACAATGCCACTTTTGCACTTCTTTCTATCACTAATATATCTAAAAAATATTTTGTCTCCCCGTTTTACCGTTATAGTTATCTTGTGTGGCATGAACTCCAGGAGCAAAAGTCTTTCATCATTCCAGAAAACAGTTGCCATAACTTTGCCTGCAGATTTTTCTGTCTTGAACTATTTTGGGGTGGGGGATAACTTGTGCTTCCACTGCATTGACTCCATTTTTGACTCTGGATCTCTGTGATAGACCCAAGTCTCATCTCCAGTCACCAAACGATAAAAAACAATCACTTTGTCTTCACGGAGCATCTCCAAGTTCTTCTGATAGTACTGGAGTCTCGTGGCCTTCTCAGCATTCTTGAAACCCATCTTGCACTAACCTTCATGAATTATTTTCCAAACTGTACTTGCCGAGTTGCCCATTTCTTCAGCTGTTCGGGAAACCTTAATTCCATCTGTCTGACAATATTAATTCCTACACTTTCTTGCACATTTCTGTGGAAGTTGCTTCCACAAGCTGTCCAATGTGAGGGTCATCTTCAATTGATAATCTACCTCACTTGCTCCAAAATATTACTTTGTAGGATGATGGACAAACTCACCATAAACTGCGTTCATGGATCTCCTTTGGCTTTTTCCCTTCTTTTGTGAAAAATTTTATCACTAAATGGTGCTCCAAATCTAGCAATTTCTTACTTGATTCACACAGGGACTCTCCTGACATCCATTCTCTTGGAATGTTAGACTCATACTGAGCTGCAACTGCATGAGTAACTTTGAGACATCTCACAACACACTTGATACTTTTTTTCATACTCAAGTAGATAAATTATTGAATGCCCCTCATAGTAGTAGCAGCAGACTTCTGATCAGTAGACTCTACACCCTCTAACTTGGCCTCTGTCCTGAATGGCCTCATCTTTCTTACAGCAACTGGAAGAACAGCAGATTCATTTCTCCATCCCCCATCTCTCTTGCAGACTACCTCTAAGCCCTCCCCTGCTGCTTTTGACTGGTTGACTATAATCCCTCCCAAGCAAGAACTCAGGTGACCTCACTAGCCTTGCTATCTATTTAATCTGAACCCTCTCAGGGCGGCGTCATTTTTAACTGGGCCTCTGTCCTGAATGGTCTTATCTTTCCTCCAGTAACTGGTCAATCATACATTCTAAGCTTTTCAGTCCCTATCTGTTCTTTCTCTTGGCCCTGTTTTCCCTTTGGTCCAGCCTGCCCTCTAAAATAAATTCTTTCCTCTGCTTTCTTCACACAAAGTGTACTTAAACTCCGGAATTTTTTGCTGGAAAATATGGTGAAATCAGTTTGCTTAGCAGTGTTTTTAAAAGATTTGGATAATTTCCTAAAAGAGAAGTCCATAGAACATTATTGAGATGTCTTGAGGAAATCCACTGCTTATTCCTAGGATAAGCAGTAGAGAATGACACGGGGAGCGATCCCCGCAGAGAGCCGCTGCGTGGCTGCGGTTTGGCTGCGGGTTACAGTGACTCCAAAGCCAAATCGCCGCAGACACGGGGACAAACGTTTTCACCGCCCGCAAAAACGGTGAAAAGATTTGTCCCCGCAGGCCAATGTACCCCCTTCTAGGAACCGCTATTTACCTGTGTTTCACCGTGCTCCTCATTTGTCAGATCAACCCTTCCTGCCAATAGAACCCGCCACCCCCCCCCCGACGATCGCCGGCAGGAAGGTGCTCAGCCCTTCATGCCGACAGAACCAGCCCTCCCCAACGATCGCGGTAGGAGGGTACCCATCCCCTCCTGCCTACCCCAACAGCCCCCCCGACGATCGCAGCAGGAGGATATCCAACCCCTCCTGCCAGCTCCCCAACAGCCCCCCTATGATCACTGGTAGGAGGGTGCCCAACCCCTCCTGCCGGCACCCCCAACGGCCCCCTATATCGCCAATAGGAGGGTGCCCAACCCCTCCTGCCGGCACCCCCAACGGCCCCCTATATCGCCAATAGGAGGGTGCCCAACCCCTCCTGCCGAACCCTCCCCCAACAAACCCCGCCATCCCGAAACACCACCCTTAGTCTTACTTTCCAAGTTGGACCGGACAGCTCCTCGCTCGTCTGGCCAGCAGGCCTGCCTCCGTCCAAATGAGGCGGGCCCGCCCCTCCCCTCCCCTGCCTAACCCACAGGATCCTAGGGCCTGATTGGCCCAAGCACCTAAGGCCCCTCCTATAGCGGGAGTGGCTTTAGGTGCCTAGACCAATCAGGCCCTAGGATCCTGTGGGTTGGGCAGGGTAGGGGCGGGCCCGCCTCATTTGGACAGAGGCAAGCCTGCTGGCCATACGTGTGAGGAGCCGTCCGGTCCAACTTGGAAAGTAAGACTAAGGGGGTTCCGGGGTGGGAGGGTTCGTTGGGGGGGGGTCCAGCAGGAGGGGTTGGGTACCCTCCTGCCGGCGATCTTAGGGGAGGCCATTGGGAGGACCGGCAGGAGGGGTTGGGTACCCTTCTGCTGCGATTGTCGGGAGGGCCGTTGGGGGGGTCTACAGGAGGTGTTGGGTACCCTCCTGCCGTGATCGCTGGGGGGAGGGGAGACTTGCAGCCGTAGCCGCGGTCACTATGCTAATCACGGCAGGGAGATCTTTGCCGCAATTAGGTACAGCGGCCACGTCTACTTACCATGTAGGCTAACATTGTAAGCATTTAAAGTACATGTCGTGTTTGTTTTTGCATTGCTAGCCCCAGGGGTGGTGGAAGATTAGTGATTGAAAAATTGTATGAAAAATAACTATTTTAAATTTAGTGATCAAAATGTGTCAGTTTTGAGAATTTATATTAATTAATTTTTTCTCTGCGTGTTTTGTTTTTGTATAGTTATTAACTAATATTTAACTAAGTTTTAAAGTTTTAAAGAATGTTTCCTTTATACGTAAATAAAGAAAAGTATATAAAATCGTACCCGTTTGAGGCTTTTATGTATGCAGCGGTGACGGTGACGGGGCGGTGAATGGGGTGGCAGTGGCGGTGACGGGGCGGTGAAGGGAATGGCGGTGACGGGGCGGTGCAGAGGATGGTGAGACGGGGACGGGGCGGTGACGGGGACCAATTTTTTCACCGTGTCATTCTCTAATAAGCAGCATAAAATCGGTTTTACTACTTGGGATCTAGCTAGGTACTTGGGACCTGGGTTGGCAACTATTAGAAATAGGATACTGGAACTTGATGGACCTGTCTGTCCCAGTATGGCAATTCTTATGTTCTTATGAAAAGTGATACAAAGATAACTGCAGCCCATTGGTCAGACATGCCTAAGGAAGCTTAGACAGCCAATAGGCTGTAGGGAAAAGCAGGACTACAGGTTGATAAGGTAGTGTCTCTGTAGCTACTGCTCCCACCTCCCCCTGGAGCCTATTGGTCAAACATGCCTAAGGAAGCTTAGTCAGCCAATAGGCTGCAGGGAACACCAGGACTGAAGGTATTGATGTCTCATAACCTATTGGTCATTTCTCCTCTGCAACTTACTGACTGCCTAAGAAAGAAAAGCTGTAGTATAGACAAGGGATTGTGAGGGGAAGAGAGCCTGAGGGAACAGATATGGAATGTAAAGGGAGAACACAGCTGAAGTTAATGTAAGCTGGGTGGGGGAAGATACAAAGATAACTGCAGCCATTTGTCAGACATTCCTAAGGAAGCTTAGGCAGCCGATAGGCTGCTGGGAAAAGCAGGACAAAGTTGATAAGGCAGTGTCTCTGTAGCTACTGCTCCTGCCTCCCTCTTTAGCCCAATTTGTAAGGAACCTTAGCCAGACAACAGGCTGCAAAGAAAAGCAGGACTGAAAGTTGCTAAGGTACTGTAGCTACTGCTCCTTCCTCACCCTGCAGTTCATTGGTCAGACATTCCTAAAGAACCTTAGCCAGCCAATAGGCTGCAGAGAAAACCAGGACTTAAGGTTGATGTCTCATAAACTATTGGTTCAGTCTCCTCTGCAGCATACTGGCTGGCTAAAGAATGTCTGAGGAATGGACTAACAGCAGAGAACACTCAGCCCACTTTTCCCAAGTGAAGCTTGGTCTTCAGTTTAACACACTAAATAACATTGCTGAATAATATTAATTAAAGTCACTATGTACCCAACCACAATATAGCTTACTTTTTGGCCTTTTTTTCTGTCCAGTTACCTCTTATCAGTGAACCCTAAACGAGCTGCTTTGTACAGTGAATCAGTTCCTGTCGACAGAGAACAAACATATGAGTACTGTAATGTAAAGACATGAGAATTTTTACATAAAAATAGGCTTACTGGGTCTAACCAATGGTCCATCTAGCCTCTTTACAGTGGCCAATCCAGGTCACTAGTACCTGGCATAAATCCAAATAGTAGCAACATTCCATGCTACCGATCCAGGATAAGCACTGGCAATCCCCCCATGCCTCAATAATAGACTATGGACTTTTTCTCCAGGAAATTGTCCAAACCTTTCTTAAAACCTGCTCTTATCACAACCTCTGTAAATGCGTTTCAGAGCTTAACTATTCTATTGAGTGAAAAATATTTCCTCCTAGTGGTTTTAAAAGTATTTCCCTGTAACTTCATTGAGTGCCCCTTGTAATTTTTGACTGAGTAAAAAAAATTTGATCCACTTGTACCCGTTCTACACCACTCAGGATTCTATAGACTTCAATCATATCACCCCTCACCTGTTTCCTTTCCAAGCTGTTTCCTTCCCTGTCTTCTTTCCTAACATTTTGGTGCAACCTTTTGACAACCCTTTGAAGCCCGTACTACTTTCACAGAGACACAAGTCCTTTCTCATTACAAATTATTCCATGCTAGTATTGTGACGTTCCCTGACGCAGGGGCAAAACATGATTCATCACATCAGAACCTTCTAAATGAGATAAGTGCATTACTTTTTAAAATCAAGTGTGACAATATAGGTCCAGTACCTTTGGCACTTAATAAAAAGAATATGGCAACTGATATAATTCCACAGGGCTCCCCACTTTCTCCCATCCTATTCAACCTGTTCATGAGCTCACTCGGGGACATCCAATTTGAAGACGAGAGCATAATGTCATACGCAAATGACATACTACTCCTCATACCAGCAGCAGAAAACCAAGAAGACACCACCAAGAAAATCTCAGACAACATAGAAAGAATCCAAACCTTGGCTACAACTCAAAAACTAAAGCTAAATGCCTCTAAAACCAAAGCTCTCTACTTCCACAGCTCCCAAACGGCACCAACAAGCATTCCCTTCCATAGCTCCCAACAAATGGCACCAACAAGCATCATCCTCCAAACTGGCAACATCCTCATGGTAGACAAAACCTCTAAAATCCTAGGCTGCATCCTGGACTCCACCTTAACCATGGAACCTCAAATATCCAACCTTAGAAAGAAAACCCACTTCACCATGAAACAACTAAGGCTCATCAGACCATATTTCCATCAACATCATTTTGCCCTCTTAGTCCAGATGATGAACTGGATTACTTTAACTCTGCCTACATGAGAATCAGCACCACCTTAATCCACAAAATGCAGATCATACAAAACACTGCAATAAGATTCATATTTGGCCTGAAAAAATATGACTCTATCTCAACATACTGTAAACAACTCCATTGGCTAATTATCGCATCCTGAATAAAATTCAAAGCAACGTGTATCATACATCACATAATCTACGGCAACTTGCCCTTCCTTCTTATCAAACTCTTCTCAAAAGCATGGTCCACCTCTCGCAGAATTTTTAACAGGATACAGTTAAACCTCTCCTCGACAAAAAAACCTCAAGTACAGAAGAATTTTCCAAACCATGTTCACCTTCCTAGAAGTCAAGATTTGGAATGAACTCACAGAGACAATAAGAACAGAATCCAACCACCCCCTTTTCTGGAAGAAACTGAAAACTACTTTTTGACAATCAAACTCTACAAGACCACCCTCGCACATGTTCTCTTACTTAGTATGACTAGGCTCTCCTTCCCTCCTGCCCCTTCTCCTCCCCGCCCCCTCCTGACCAAGCTTCCCTTCTTCTCTTGCAAGTCGCCTAGAGCCTGTATAGGTTTGTACAACACAAATATACTAGATTAGATATAGAGAATATTCAATGATTGGAAGGAAAGGCTGTATATGGGGAGTTTTCCCTGGGTATGGTCTCCAGGTCTCTGAGCAAATTGTATTGCAAATTTGAAGGAATTATGAACCTGTTTATTATTTATTAGTTAACAACAAATGGTGAAATTCATAAGGGAGTTGCTTTATGTGATGTTTGAGAAGGCCGAATTCTGGAAATAGGGATGGAAAAAATCAAGGGTGACAGAGGAGGGAAGGCGAGAAACGGTGAGCACAGAATGGTGGGGTAGGGAAAGAACAGAAGAGAGAAGGGAAGAGAGGGTTCCCATGGAAGGGAACAGAAGAGATGGAAACTAGACAGATTTGAAAAGGAGGAAGAAAAGTTGATCGTGAAAGATAGATATAGTGCAGGAAGAGGAGAAAAAAAGAAAGAGTGGCTAGACAGAGCACAGGGAAGCAGAACCAGACCAAGACTTCCAGCTACTTCCCTGGCCACCAAATTCTCCAAATCTTAACCCAATTAAGCACATTTGGGACCACCTCAATTAACATGTTCGATCACTGGATTCACTACCACGCATACCATCAGCAATTGTCAGACACACTGCAGTGTGCATGTTCCAGATACATAAGAACATAAGAAGTTGCCCCCGCTGAGTCAGACCAAAGGTCCATCTTGCTCAGCGGTCCTCTCCCGCGGCGGCCCATCAGGCCTAGTGCCTGAACAGTGGTCCCTGATTAATTTTGTAACTTACCTCTAATCCCATCCCTATAATCTACCTCTACTCTTATCTGTACCCCTCAATCCCTTTGTCTTCCAAGTACCTATCCAAAGCTTCTTTGAACCCCTGTAGCGTGCTCCTGTTTATCACATCCTCTGGTAGTGCGTTCCATGTATCCACCACCCTCTGTGTGAAAAAGAACCTCCTGGCGTTTGTTCTAAACCTCTCCCCTTTCAATTTCTCTGAGTGCCCCCTTGTACTTATTGATCCCTTAATTTGAAAAATCTGTCCCTGTCTATCTTTTCTATGCCCTTCATGATCTTGAAGGTTTCTATCATGTCTCCTCTAAGTCTCCGCTTTTCCATGGAGAAAAGCCCTAGCTTTTTCAGTCTGTCAGTATATGAGAGGTCCTCCATGCACTTTATTAGCTTAGTTGCTCTTCTCTGGACCCTCTCAAGTACCTCCATGTCCTTCTTGAGGTACGGCGACCAGAACTGAACACAGTACTCCAGGTGTGGGCGCACCATAGCACGATACAGTGGCAGGATGACTTCCTTTGTCCTGGTCGTGATACCCTTCTTAATGATACCCAACATTCTGTTTGCTTTCCTTGAGGCCGTGGCACACTGCGCCGACGCCTTCATTGTTGTGTCTACCATCACTCCCAGGTCTCTTTCAAGGTCGCTCACCCCTAGCGCTGATCCCCCCATTTTGTAAGTGAACATCGGGTTTTACCTCTAGCAACTACCCAGAATCTTATTTAGTCACTCCCTTGGTGTCTGGCTGCCATCCCTGCTGCCAGAGGCGATTATTCTGGATATTAGCAGGTGGTAATAATAATGTGACTCGACCATGTATATTTTTTGTAGTTTTCTTAATAGATTCTACATTAATGTACCATACTTCTGATTAAAGCGGAAACCAACTGTTATTCAAGGTGTCTACTTTATAAAAGGCATAATTATAAAATAGATGGGTTTTAAAAATACATTTTTAAAGCTATCCTATAAAAAGAAACTTGCTATCCATATGAATCCATTATTTCTTCCAACAAACATTTTCAGACAAGAAATAGATACACATTTATGCCCTAAGGGGCAGTCAAATTTGGCTCATATGATAATTATTACTAAACACTACTGAGACCAGGCTATGCAAGTAAACTGAAGGACAGATGGCTTCAGTGATGTGTTCAGCCTACAGTACTTTTGATCACACTCAACCTGCCAATCAACAAACACTTGAGAAGGAAACTGGCTCCATCTGTGCTTGGATTACCATAGCACAACCATCCTCTGCAAATGCCAGTGTTGCTCATTTCATTTTTACTGTATCTTAGATATCTTCCTATGCAATGTGCTTATGCATGCATGTGTGTGTATAGAGAGAGATATCTATATAAAGCACAGTTACTTACCGTAACAGGTGTTATCCAGGGACAGCAGGCATATATTCTCACATGTGGGTGACGTCATCTACGGAGCCCCGGCGCGGACAGCTTTTCAAGCAAACTTGATTGAAGTTTCAAGTTTGCACACTGCACCACGCATGTGCATGCCTTCTCGCCCACTAGAGGGCGCATCCCACCTCGTGGTCCTCAGTTCCATAACTAGCAAGGAAGCCATCCCCGGGGAGGCGGGCGGGTTGTGAGAATATATGCCTGCTGTCCCTGGATAACACCTGTTACGGTAAGTAACTGTGCTTTATCCCAGGACAAGCAGGCATGATATTCTCACATGTGGGTGACCTCCAAGCTAACCAAAAAAGGGCAGGTGGGAGGATGGCAATTTAGGAAAACAGATTCTGCAAAACTGACTGGCCAAACCGGCCGTCACTCCTGGATAAAGTGTCCAGACAGTAATGAGAGGTGAATGTATGAACCGAAGACCAAGTGGCAGCCTTACATATGTCCTCCATCGGAGTGGAACGGAGGAAAGCTATCGAAGCTGCCATCGCTCGGACCTTGTGCCCCGTGACTCGACCCGGGGGAGGAAGGCCAGCCTGAGCGTAGCAAAAGGAAATGCAAGCAGCCAACCAGTTAGACAGAGTGCGCTTGGAAACTGGATGCCCTAATCGATTGGGATCGAAGGACAAAAACAATTGAGGGACCTTCCGATGAGACCTGGTGCGTTGAAGGTAGTACGCCAACGCCCTCTTACAGTCAAGCGTGTGGAGCGCCGCCTCGCCAGGATGGGAGTGGGGCTTAGGAAAGAACACAGGAAGGACAATGGACTGATTGAGGTGGAAATCAGAAACAACCTTAGGGACAAACTTAGGATGGGTGCGGAGAACCACCTTGTCATGATGGAAGACGGTGAAAGGGGGGTCCGCGACCAAGGCTTGCAACTCCCCAATCCGCCTGGCGGAGGTGAGGGCAATCAGAAACACCACCTTCCAAGTCAGAAATTTCAAGAGGGACTTGTTGAGTGGCTCAAAAGGGGGTTTCATCAGTTGAGCCAGAACCACATTCAAATTCCACACGACAGACGGAGGCTTAAGAGGGGGACAAACCCTGAGTAACCCTTTCATGAAGCGTGTCACCACGGGATGGAGAGACAGAGGGCGTCCATCCAGTGGTTGGTGGAAAGCAGAAATCGCACTAAGATGAACACGCACCGAAGTGGTTTTCAAGCCAGAGCGCGACAAATGGAATAAATAGTCCAAAACCGAGGATACCGGAACTGATACCGGATCCAGGTGAAAAGACGAACACCAGGTGGAAAACCTGGTCCATTTCTGCGCATAGCAAAGCCTCGTCGAGATCTTGCGGGAGGCTTCCAACACCTCCCTCACCGATTGAGACAGATCCGGAGGAGTCAGGGAACAAGAAACCAAGCTGTCAGGTGCAATGACTGCAGATTGGGATGTAACATGGATCCTTGACTCTGAGACAGCAGAGAAGGAAAGACAGGCAGAGGAAGAGGCTCCCTGGCACTGAGCTGAAGTAGCAGGGAGAACCAGTGCTGACGTGGCCACCGAGGTGCTATGAGAATCATCGTGGCCGTGGACGATTTTAGATGTACTAACGTTCGCATGATCAGAGGGAACGGAGGGAATGCATACAGGAACCTCCCTTCCCAATCGAGGAGGAAGGCATCCGCTTCCAGACGATCCCGCGAGTACATCCGAGAACAATACAGTGGTAGTTTGTGTGTCTCCGGAGAGGCAAACAGATCCACCTGTGGCGTTCCCCAGCGAGCGAAAACCTCGCGCAGAACTGCTGAGTGTAGAGTCCACTCGTGCGGTTGCAGAAGTCGACTGAGTTTGTCCGCCAGACAATTCAGTTCTCCTTGGATGTAGACCGCCCGGAGGAAGATGTTCCGGGAGGCCGCCCACTCCCAAAGGTGAAGGGCCTCGGAACAGAGGGGCCAAGACCCCGTTCCCCCCTGCTTGTTCACATAGTACATTGCCACCTGATTGTCCGTGCGGACGAGGACCACCTGGTCCTGCAATATGTGAACGAAGGCTCGAAGTGCTAGGAAGATGGCCCGCAGCTCTAGCACGTTGATATGACACCGACGGTCTTCTGCCGACCACAGGCCCTGCGTGCGAAGACCGTCGAGATGGGCTCCCCACGCGTACTCCGAGGAGTCCGTGGTCAGGACCTTGCGAAAGGGAGGAGTGCGAAACAGCAGCCCCATGGACAGATTTGAAGAGTCTGTCCACCAACGCAGCGATTTCCGCAAAGGCGGAGTCACCGAAACGAGGCGAGACACCGGATCGCACTCCTGACGCCACTGGGACGCGAGGGTCCACTGAGGGATCCTCAGATGTAGCCTCGCAAACGGCGTGACGTGTACCGTCGAGGCCATATGGCCGAGCAGCATCATCATGCGCTTGGCCGACACCCTCGATAGTTGAGAGACCTGGCGGCTCATCCGTACCAAGGCTTCCAACCGCTGGGTCGGGAGGTAGGAGCGCAGGCGCACCGTGTCCAGCACCGCACCTATGAATTGAAGAGACTGAGCTGGCCTCAACTGAGACTTTGGAAAGTTTATCTCGAACCCGAGAGTTTGCAGGAAGGCAATAGACTGTCGGGTCGCTGAGATAACCCCCTCCCTGGTCGGGGCTTTGATGAGCCAATCGTCCAGGTAAGGGAACACATGGAGTCCACGTGACCTCAGGGCTGCCGCAACCACCACCATGCACTTCGTGAATACTCGTGGGGACGCGGCCAGGCCGAAGGGCAGTACCCTGTACTGGAGGTGGAGGTCCCCCACCTGGAATCGTAAAAATCTTCGGCAGGCGGGGTGCACCGGAACATGGGTGTATGCTTCCTTCAAGTCGAGGGAGCACATCCAGTCCCCTTCCTCCAAGAGAGGATACAAAACCGGGAGAGATAGCATTCGAAACTTCTCCCGGACCAGGAATTTGTTGAGCTTTCTGAGGTCCAGTATGGGGCGCAGGTCCCCAGTCTTTTTTGGGACCAAAAAGTAACGGGAGTAAAACCCCGTGCCCCACTGGTCCTTGGGGACCGGCTCGACCGCCCGAAGCTTCAAGAGGGCTTTGGCTTTGGTCAGAAGGGTCGGTAGCTGCGAACGGTTGCAAGGGACTAAACTTGGCGGACTGTCCGGTGGCGAGGACACAAAGTTGAGCGAGTAGCCCTCGGAGACGATCCGGAGCACCCAAGCGTCTGAGGTAATCCCGGTCCATGCCTCCCAGAAGGACCGAAGACGCCCCCCGATAGGAAGGGGTTCCTGTGAAAGTGCGGAGGGGAACCCGCCCCGTCCGCTCAGCCCGTCAAAAGGAAGGCGCGGGCTTAGAAGGGCCCTGCGCCGGGGCTTGGGATTGTCCCCCTCTGCCTCGCTGAGACGGACGTCTCGGAGGCGGTCTCGAGAAAGCCGGGGTCGACTTCTGAGGGTATCGGCGCGGCGGAGGCCGGAAGGGTTTCTGCGGCGGGGGCCTAGGTTTGGGGCGGACCAGGGATGCTAAAGAGCGCTCCTGCTCCGACAGCCGCTTGGTCGCCGCATCCAATGACTCGTCAAATAACTCGGACCCCACACAAGGCAAGTCTGCAAGACGTTCCTGCAGGTTTGGGTCCATGTCGAGGGTGCGAAGCCAGGCCAAGCGGCGCATGGCCACTGCGAAGGCCGACACCCTCGAAACCAGCTCAAAGGCGTCGTACACTGCATGGAATAGGTACAACCGCAATTGAGACAGGTTGGACATAAACTTATCGAATCCTGCTCTTTGGGAGTCCGGTAACGAGTTTCGATATTGAGGAAGGTCCTTCACCATACCACGCAAATAGGAGGAAAAGGTGAAGGCGTAATTTAGAACCCTGGTGGCCATCAGGGAATTTGAATAGAGGCGACGGCCAAACTTGTCCAGGGTCCGCCCCTCCCTGCCGGGTGGAACCGCCGCAGAGACCCGTGAGGGCTGTGATTTTTTAAGAGCAGACTCCACCAGAAGAGACTGGTGGGAGAGCTGCGCCTTATCGAACCCTTTAGGGGGAATCGTCCTATACTTCGATTCCATTTTTGAAGGCACAGACGTGACTGTAAGAGGGTTTGACAAGTTCTTCAGCCAGGTTTGCAGAAGGACACTGTTGAGGGGGAGTCTAGGCACCTCTCTAGGAGGAGTGGGAAGGTCCTGTTCCTCCAAAAATTCTTTGGAGTACCGAGAACCTACCATCAGGTCAATCCCCAGGGCTTGGGCCATGTCCTGAACGAAGGATGAAAATGAGGACGGCCTAGCCTGGGGAGACGGGGTTCTCGACCGCCCCACCGAGGAGAGGGGGGGAGGCCTCATGAGAATAATGAGGATCCCTAACAGATCCCGAATCCCAGGATCCCCTCTCCAGGGCCCTCGAGGGGGAAGGGGAAATTATCCTCCTCGCAGAACCCTTGGGCGAGGACCCCGGGGTCCGTGGGACACTCTCCCATTTCCTCGGCGAGGCGGCCCGGGAAGACTTCCCACGAGGTGAGCGGAGGAGCCTCGGGTTGTCGAGGCGCAACTCCGACACCTGCAGCGCCTCGCCCCCGAACGACGAGGAACGATCGCGCCGAGGCAAGCCTCGGGCCCGCTTAGACTTCCTCGATCGGCGCCTCGTCCGAGGTCGCGTCGAGGGTGAGGCGTCCTGGGAAGACCCGGAGGAAGAGGAGGAAAGACGGCGCACTCTGCGCAACTTTTCTTTGGGCCTTACACTCCGCTCAGGAGGTTCCCCCGAGGTCGAGGTCAGGGGCGGGGCCGAGACCGAAGTGAACGGGGCCACAGTACCCGAGACCGAGGTCGCCGAGGCCGGGGCTCCCGCGGTCGAGGGAGCCGAGGCCGGGGCCTCCGAGACCGAAGGCGCCCTGGCCGAGGTCGAGGCCGCCGGAACCGCAGCACGTTGCAACACTTCCAGGGCTCCCGACAGCTCCGATGAGATCAGAGCTCGGAGGAGGTCCTGGAAGGCCGGAATCCCCACGAAGGTGGGGAGTTCCGAGTCCGGGGCACACTCCCTGGAGGGCGACCTCAGTCTCGAGTATTCCCTCGGGGTGTGCGGAGTCGAGGTCCGATGCGGGGCCGGGGTCGACCCACCCGCCCTGGCCTGACTCGAGGATGGCTTCTTTGCTGAAGGGGATGGAACAGAGGACTTACCCGAAGCTGGCTTCACTGACGACGCCTTCGAGGAAGAGGGCCGAGGCGAGGCCGAGGCCCCCGAGGACGCCGAGGCCGAGGTCAAGGCCGGGGCCGGAGCCGAGGCCGACGTCGAGGCCTTAGGCGGCGCGTCGACGGCGAACAATTCCGCCATTCTGGCCTTACGGCGACGGAGGGCCCTGTTTTGGAAGGTAGCACAGCGATCACACGACTCTGTCGGATGTTCGGGCCCAAGACAGACAATGCACCACCGGTGAGGGTCAGTGATGGAAAGCAACCTCTCACACCGGCTGCACTTTTTGAATCCCGTAACAGGACGGGACATCCACGAAGAAAAAGAAGAAGGCCGGGAACGTACCGACGTCCCGCGGCCACGGCTTCCGGGAGCCCCCGGAGCCCAACGAAAAACGAAATACTTTTTTTTTTTTTTTTTGAAAAGAACCGAAAAGAAAAACAGCACCGCGAACTAATTCGATGGAGAAAACAAACTAAAACGCGGCAGCTAGAAGGCAAAACACTGGAGCTCAGATCCACAGGGCTTTCTTGCTCCGCGGAAAAAATTGAACTGAGGACCACGAGGTGGGATGCGCCCTCTAGTGGGCGAGAAGGCATGCACATGCGTGGTGCAGTGTGCAAACTTGAAACTTCAATCAAGTTTGCTTGAAAAGCTGTCCGCGCCGGGGCTCCGTAGATGACGTCACCCACATGTGAGAATATCATGCCTGCTTGTCCTGGGATAAAGATATACCCAGATAGATACAGATATAACAGTAAGCAAAAAAAGTAAGTGCTATCAAAGAAATAACATGAAATCGTAAAATTACAGCTTTTTAATCCATATAGAATTGATTCTCAAAACAAATTATCTTCCTTTTCTATTCTGATTTAAAAATGTAATATCCACCTCTTAACCCATTTTTATTCTTTCCAACTCAGAGGAATGTTGGGAAAAAGAAGTTCTGTGTGTCCATGACCATGATTTGGTATGATGATAAACAGAAGGTTCCAGAAAAATCAAGCCTCTGAAAATAAAATGTTCAACACATTTCAATAGGAGAAGCAGTTCCAGCAGATGCCATATATGAACAGTGGTTCACTATACCATAGTGGTTAGGGACATTGCCCCATCACTGATACAGATAACACCTGCATGTTCAGACGCCCAACTGCACAAAACAGGCATGTTCTACATCTTTTCCTCCTCATCTCTTCTCCTTGCTGTTACATCCCTATCCATCCTGGGCTGATACATAGATGTCTATTCATTTTCTTTCTTGAAAATTCTCCAATGAAACTTAGGGCTCCTTTTACAAAGGTGCACTAGCGGTTTTGGCGTGCGATAAAATGGCGCGCGCGCTAGCCGCTACCGCCTCCTTTTAAGCAGGCAGTAATTTTTCAGCTAGCGTGCACTAATCTTGTGCGTGCGCTAAAAACGCTAGCGCACCTTTGTAAAAGGAGCCCTTAGTGACTTAACCATATAATTTTCTTTATAGCTGCTATATGCTGCCTCTTGTTGGAGAAGGAAGTCAAGTCTATAGCAAAACTGTAAAATTCATCCTTTGAAATCTGTTGATGTTACAGATTTTTTGCCTTCATTTTTATTAATTTTCTTTCCAAACTAACTCGATGTTTGGGAATCATTCCATTTAGATTAGATTATCCTATTCCCCTGCAGGTCAGACATATACAAAGATAACACAGACCATGGACCAAAAGAAAAAGGCAATGCAAATACACACACAAGAGAGTGGAAAAAAATTATGTGAATGATCCTCCACATGGGTTTCCTCTCTAGCTAATTTATTATTCTGAAATGTGGCATACATAGGTGAGGGATTTGTCATTGTTCAAAGGGTAGCCCAGGTTTTTTGAGAGGTCATGTAAGAAAGTTCTTTTATTCTGTGGCTGCTCCTACTTGTTGGGAGTTACCAAAAACAAATTAATTTGTTTAACTCATCTGCATTTTAGAAAATTTCGCTATTCTGGTAGGTATATGTGGAAGATAGACTATACAGTATATGAGCTGTATATAAGGATTGAACTGTTCAGTTGCAGTTGGAAAAAGCACAGTTACTTACCGTAACAGGTGTTATCCAGGGACAGCAGGCAGATATTCTTGACTGATGGGTGACGGCACCGACGGAGCCCCGGTACGGACAATTTTAGAGTGATTGCACTCTAAGAACTTGGAAAGTTCTAGTAGGCCGCACCGCGCACGCGCGAGTGCCTTCCCGCCCGACAGAGGCGCGCGGTCCCCAGTTAGGATAAGCCAGCTAAGAAGCCAACCCGGGGAGGTGGGTGGGACGCAAGAATATCTGCCTGCTGTCCCTGGATAACACCTGTTACGGTAAGTAACTGTGCTTTATCCCAGGACAAGCAGGCAGCATATTCTTGACTGATGGGTGACCTCCAAGCTAACAAAAAGAGGGATGGAGGGAAGGTTGGCCATTAGGAAAACAAATTTTGCAAAACAGATTGGCCGAAATGTCCATCCCGTCTGGAGAATGCATCCAGACAATAATGAGATGTAAAAGTATGAACTGAGGACCAAGTAGCAGCCTTGCAGATTTCCTCAATAGGAGTGGAACGGAGGAAAGCTACAGATGCTGCCATCGCTCGGACTCTATGGGCCGTGACAGAACCTTCCAGTGTCAGTCCGGTCTGAGCATAACAGAATGAAATGCACGCTGCCAGCCAATTAGACAACGTACGTTTAGAAACAGGACGTCCCAATTTATTCGGATTAAAGGACAGAAAGAGTTGGGGAACTGATCTGTGGGGTTTCGTACGCTCTAGATAGTAAGCTAGAGCCCTCTTACAATCCAAAGTATGCAGAGCCTGTTCCCCAGAATGAGAGTGAGGTTTCGGAAAGAAGACAGGGAGAACAATGGATTGGTTGAGATGGAATTCAGAGACAACCTTAGGGAGAAACTTTGGATGTGTACGCAGAACCACCTTGTCATGATGAAAGACCGTAAAAGGTGGATCTGCAACTAGTGCATGTAGCTCACTGACCCTCCTGGCAGAGGAAAGAGCAATAAGGAAAAGTACTTTCCAAGTGAGAAACTTGAAAGGAGTGGTAGCCAAAGGTTCAAATGGAGGCTTCATTAAAGCGGAAAGAACCACATTGAGATCCCAGATAACAGGAGGGGCTTTAAGAGGTGGTTTCACATTGAAAAGACCCCGCATGAACCTGGACACCAGGGGATGAGCTGAGAGAAGTTTTCCATGAACCGGCTCATGAAAAGCAGCAATGGCACTGAGGTGGACTCTGATGGAAGTAGACTTAAGGCCAGAGTCAGACAAAGAAAGCAGATAATCCAACAATGTCTCCACTGCCAGGGAAGTGGGATCAAGATGATGAAGAAGATACCAGGAAGAAAATCGTGACCACTTCTGATGGTAACATTGCAGAGTGGCTGGTTTCCTGGAGGCATCTAGAATGGAACGAACGGGCTGAGACAAAAGAGTATCATGAGAAGTCAGCCCGAGAGATACCAAGCTGTCAGGTGCAGAGACTGGAGGTTGGGATGTAGAAGGGTCTCCTGATGCTGTGTAAGCAGAGAAGGAAACAGTGGAAGAAGAAAAGGTTCCCTGGAACTGAGTTGAAGTAGAAGGGAGAACCAATGTTGCCTGGGCCACCTCGGAGCAATCAGAATCATGGTGGCTCGTTCCCTCTTGAGCTTGAACAAGGTTCTCAACATGAGAGGCAGAGGAGGGAAAGCGTACAGGAACAGATTGGACCAGTCGAGGAGAAATGCATCCGCTGCCAGACGGTGAGGAGAGTAAAGTCTGGAGCAAAAAAGGGGCAGCTGGTGATTGTGAGGAGCTGCAAAAAGGTCTATCTGAGGAGTGCCCCATTGAGCGAAGATGGACTGTAGAGTGAAAGGATCGAGTGCCCACTCGTGAGGCTGGAGAATTCTGCTGAGCTTGTCCGCTAAGGAATTCTTTTCTCCCTGAATGTAGATAGCTTTCAGGAATAGATGGTGATTTATGGCCCAAGTCCAGATCTTCTGGGCTTCCTGGCACAAAAGGCGAGAGCCTGTCCCACCCTGTTTGTTGATGTAGTACATCGCAACTTGATTGTCTGTGCACAGCAGGAGGACTTGAGGAAAGAGAAGGTGTTGGAAGGCCTTGAGGGCATAAAACATTGCTCTGAGTTCCAGGAAATTGATGTGATGCTTCATTTCCTGAGCTGTCCAAAGTCCTTGAGTTTGGAACTCGTTCAAATGAGCTCCCCAGGCGTAAGGGGAGGCATCGGTGGTGATGATAAGTTGATGAGGAGGTAGATGGAAGAGAAGACCTCTGGAGAGATTTGAGGATATCAACCATTGTAGAGACTGACGAAGAGATGATGTCACAGATATGTGACGTGAGCAAGGATCCATCGCTTGGGACCACTGGGTAGCTAGGGTCCATTGAGGAGTGCGCAGGTGAAGACGTGCAAAGGGTGTGACATGAACTGTGGAGGCCATGTGACCCAAGAGTATCATCATTTGCTTGGCAGAGATGGAATGTTGTGGAAGCACCTGCTGACATAGAGATTGAAGCGTTTGAAGATGGTTGGATGGCAGGAACGCTCTCATGAGGACTGTGTCCAAGACAGCTCCGATGAATTGAAGTCTCTGAGTGGGGATGAGATGAGATTTGGGTAGATTGATCTCGAACCCCAGAAGTTGAAGAAACAGGATGGTTTGGTTGGTGGCCAGGAGAACAGTCTGAGATGAATTGGCCTTGATTAACCAGTCGTCTAGGTAAGGAAAGACCTGAAGGTGGTGAGAGCGTAGAAAGGCAGCCACCACAATCAGACATTTGGTGAACACTCTTGGAGAGGAGGCAAGACCGAAGGGCAGCACCTTGTATTGGTAATGACAACGATTGATCATGAAGCGTAGGTACTGTCTGGAGGCCAGATTGACCGGTATATGAGTGTATGCTTCTTTGAGATCGAGGGAACATAGCCAGTCGCCTTGATTGAGAAGAGGGTAAAGAGTGGCCAGAGAAAGCATTCTGAATTTCTCTTTGACCAAGCATTTGATTAGATCGCGAAGATCTAGTATGGGTCTGAGATCTCCTGTCTTTTTGGGAACTAGAAAATAACGGGAGTAGAATCCTTGCCCCTTTTGATCTAGAGGAACTTCCTCTATGGCGTTCAGAAGGAGGAGGGATTGAACCTCTTGAAGAAGGAGGGAAGACTGAGGAGTGTTCAAAGCAGACTCTTTTGGTAGACCTTGGGTAGGAAGAGTCTGAAAGTTGAGAGAGTAGCCGTGGTGGATGATGTTGAGGACCCACTGGTCCGAGGTGATGGTTTCCCAACGGCTTATGAAATGAGTAAGGCGTCCTCCTATAGGCAGCGGAAGATGGGCAGATGGAGGGATACTGGCTATGTCCTGGAGAACCAAGTCAAAAGGGTTGTGAAGGTTTTTGTGGAGGAGGAGGCTTCACCTGTTGTTGCTGCTGTGCAGGTCTAGTGTTTTGCCTTTGTTGTTGCCTCTGACGCCTGGGTTGTTGAGCTGCCGGTGGCAAAGGACGAGCCACAAATCGACGCTGGTAGGCCGATTGCTGACGAAAAGGCCTGGTAGGTGGGGTCTTCTTTTTTGTTTTGAGGAGAGTATCCCACCTAGTTTCATGAGCCGAAAGCTTTTGAGTAGTGGAGTCCATGGATTCTCCAAACAGCTCATCCCCCAGGCAAGGTGTATTAGCCAGTCGATCCTGATGATTGACATCAAGTTCTGACACTCTGAGCCATGCCAGTCGGCGCATGGCCACCGACCTAGCTGTGGCCCGAGAGGTCAGCTCAAAGGTGTCATAGATCGACCTGACCATGAACTTTCGAAGTTGTAAGAGCGATGAAGAAGTTTGGCGAAAGGCAGATTTTTTACGGTCAGGGAGGTACTTCTCAAAAGCAGTCAGATTTTGTATGAGATGCTTGAGATAGAATGAGAAGTGGAAAGCGTAATTCCCTGACCTGTTGGCTAACATCGCATTCTGGTACAACCTCTTGCCAAATTTGTCCATGGCTTTACCTTCTCTGCCAGGAGGGACTGAGGCGTATACACTAGCTCCCGTGGATTTCTTTAGAGTGGATTCCACTAATAGAGACTCATGTGGGAGCTGTGGTTTGTCAAACCCAGGAATCGGGATGACTTTATATAAGGAGTCTAACTTGCGGGGGGCTCCAGGTATGGTCAAAGGTGTCTCTAAATTCTTGTAAAACGTCTCTCTCAAGATGTCATGGAGAGGTAATTTGAGATATTCCCTTGGAGGTTGGTCAAAATCCAGTGCATCAAGAAAAGCTTTGGATTTCTTTGACTCAGCCTCCAAGGGAATAGAGAGAGAGTCACACATCTCTTTTAAAAAAGATGAGAAAGAGGTTACATCTGGTCTAGAGGATGGGTCTAAAGCAGAAGGATCCTCATCACAAGATGAACATTCCCCTTCAGAGAGAAGAGGGTCCTCTGAGTCACCCCACAGATCAGGATCCCGAACCTGAAAACAGCGGTCTCGAGATTTCGGTGTGGAGGGTTCCAGGTGTCGGGATTTGTGTGCCGACTTACCTGACCTCATAGACACGGTACCGGGAGACATTAAGGGCTGCATCGGTGCCGAAGTCTGAACAGCCTGGTGTTGAGCTCTCGGTTCCGGTGCGAGGACTGGCATGGAGACCGAGGAAGCAGAATGTAGCGGTACCGACAAAGTGGATGCCGAAAGAAGGGGCTGCTCCACTGTCGGTACCGGTGGCTCAGACCGGACCGGGACCGGAAGGCTCGGTGCCAAAAGTGCAGGAAGGAGTTGTTGCAACTGTTCCTTAAGCTGCACCTGCAGGACAGCGGCGATCCGCTCGTCCAGCGAAGACACCGGTACCGCCTTTTTCTTCTGCGGTACCTGCGGTGCCGCTCTACGCCCCGAGGATGAGGAACCCGAGGTCGAGGGGCTCACCTCTATTGGGGCGGAGCGCTTCCGTGGACGCCTCGAGGTCGGCAGGACTGGGCTCGCTGCTACTGAGACTGGAGGACGCTCCAACGGGGAAGGCTTCTTAGCCGGCTTACCTGAGGGATGCGGTATCGCGCGGTGTCGACGAGGTGGGTGCCGACTGAGACGGGGCCGATGTCGGTGCCGGTGCCGCAGAGTCTGACATCTCGGCACCAAACAATAATTGCTGCTGGATCTACAGATTTTTCAGAGTTCTCTTTTTTAAAGTCGCACAGCGGGTGCAGGTAGACGCTCGATGGTCAGGACTAAGACACTGTAGACATCAGTTGTGTGGGTCAGTGAGTGAAATTGATCGTGCACACCGCTGGCACTTCTTAAATCCGGGTTGAGGGGGCATGAAGGTAAAAACGGCTTCTGCCAAATCGAAGGCCGAGGCCTCGATGGTGGCAACAGGCCCCGCCGGGGCGAAATTGAAAGAAGTGAAAAAAAAAACCCAAAGTTTTTTTTTTTTAAAGAAAATAAAATAAAATAAAATGAAGGAAACAATATTTCCTTAAGGGTTTACGCGAGCGGGAAGGCGATATGAAAAAAGTCTTCAACAGCCGTTGAAGAAAACGCGTCTTCTTAGCTCCGCGGAAACTAAGAAACTAAGAAACTGGGGACCGCGCGCCTCTGTCGGGCGGGAAGGCACTCGCGCGTACGCGGTGCGGCCTACTAGAACTTTCCAAGTTCTTAGAGTGCAATCACTCTAAAATTGTCCGTACCGGGGCTCCGTCGGTGCCATCACCCATCAGTCAAGAATATGCTGCCTGCTTGTCCTGGGATAATTTACAAGACTAGTGTCAGGTTATTTGGTTGAATTTCTAAATTTTATATGGCATAGTTAAGAAAGAATGTAGAGGAACATGTGATTTCTACTTTTAGTAATTGATGGCCATTTTTATTGTAAATCAATTGAGGTCGGGTTGATGTGATAAATTGAAAAAATAAATGGCTCCTTTTATCAAGCCGCGCTAGCAGTTTAACGCACGTAATAGCGTGCATTAAACCGCTGGTCGTGCTACCCGCTACCGCCTCCTCTTGAGCAGGCGGTAGTTTTTAGCCAGCGCGGGGGTTAGCGCATGATGAAAAGTCATGCGTATTAACTCGGCTGGCGTGGCTTGATAAAAGGAGCCCTAAATGATACCCCAACAGAATTCAAAGAAAATAATTTGTGGTTGGAGTAGAAAATCAATAAAGATTTATAAAAAAAAAAAGAATTGAATTTCAAATTCCACTGAAACATACTTTCAGTGCTTTTTAATTCCAGGCTAGAAGGCAGAAATACAGTGGTTAAACTAGCTCATATATCCTAAGGCATAATAACCTGATGCCTGAAAGTTTACTGTGGACCTAGCGTCTATTATATAGAAAATTACCTCAACTTAATAAGAGCAACTATTATAGCAATACAAACAGGATACATCATTTAGTGATTCCATTACGTTTGTTCAGAGAGTCACCTCTCTCTCACCCAAGATCAATCGATTCATTTTGAGACTGGCACGTTGCCAAGTTAGCAGGTGATATGGTTGAGAATAAACCAATGTTCTCCTACCACTGAACAAAAAGCATTGGTGAAATAATTAATTCTAGCTTTCAAATAAAAACATCATGCCGTTTGGCAGGTTATCATACCAACTGTGGCAACTGTCAATGGTGATAGTTCATTTAGAAGGTTCCCTGTATTTAGGTACCCTGCTGGCACCTAAGTTAAGAAATGCTGTTTAAAATTACGAAAAACATTAAAATTCATACCGGTGCCTAAAAAATCTGCTCCGGAATCGCACCTCTGAAAGTGCTTTAGGTTGCCTAACACCACTGTGGGCGTGGCTAACACCGGAATTAGATTTAGGCGACCTAAAGTGCATACGTAGGCAAGATTCACAACAAAGATAGGCACCAGAAATGTAGGCCTGGAAAATCTTGGCCTCCATTTCTGACCCCTATCTTTCCCAGAGCAGCGATTTTGTATACGGCATTGTCACTTGATTGACACACGATTGGTGGCCATGACTGAAGGAGTTAGTATTTTCCCAACAGTCCTCCTGACAGAGGGCTTGCCTCTAGCCATTTCCTCACCCCACTCTTCCAACACTCCTGTGGAAGTTGACAACCTCGGCAGCTAATTGTATTTCCACAGATTTGGGGGATAGTAAGAAGGCTTCTGTTTTGGCTATGCAGCAGTTGCAAAAGCCTGATAAAGTCACTATCGATTCTTTGTGGGACACTATGCAAGTGCTTAATACCACTTTAGATTCTGTGGTAAAAGTTGTTGGAGCGTAATCTAACTCTATAGAAGTGGTGGAAGCTCAATCTTAAGGAGCTCAATCCAAGGAATTAAGTCAACAAGTGATAAAGATTAGCTCTCTTGAAAATAAAATAGAAGATCTTCAGGAGCTGAATAACAATTTATTGAAGGATAAGGGATTTATTCATAGGAAAATGGAATACTTGGAGAATCAAATCCACAAGAACTCTTTTTGAATTTCCCCACATCACCATTGGTGTCATCGGTGGATATAACTGAAGTTTTAAAAATTCCATCTGAATCCCTACCTCCAGCCATAATGGCTGAATATTTGAATCTTCCATCAAGCTCTGATTCAGTTTTTGTTCAGAATAAGGATAAATCTACTCTTAACTGGACTGAATGTTTGGAATCATCATTAGAAGTTATCACTGTGAGAACTACTTTAATAGCAACATTTGCTCTGGAATTAGATCGTTCACTGGTATTGAAAGCTTATTTCTGTGTGATAGATGAGAAGTATTTTGGGTCCAAAATAAGGATATTTCCAGATTTAGCCAGAAGTACTCAAAAGTGGTGCCAAGAATTCTTGGCCTTTTGGCTGAGAACTTTAGCACTGAGAATGAAATTTATATTGAAATTTCCTTGTACGTGTATTATACGTTTTGAGCATAAATCTAATGTCTTTTTTTAACCCAAACAGCTACTAGATTTTTTGGTGTCTAGAGAGGGAGTTAAGATCAGCATCATCTGCTGAAGTTGGCTAGAACACTGCAATGGAAAAAAACGCCTTGATAATTTTATATTTTGTTTCCTTATAATATTTGTGTAATCTTGGATCATTTACTTATTGTGGCAGAAATATTTAAGCTTATTTTTCCTTTTTTGGTATTGTGGTCTATTTTATTGTATATTTCCTAATATTGCAATGGTGTAATTGTTATAAATTATTAAAATTGAAAAAAAAACAAACACCCAACTATGATACTGGGTCAGCGTGCGTCTGGTAGCGCTATAGAAATAATTAATAGTAGTAGTAGTGGACCAAACAGTCCATAAAACCCAGTATTCTTTTTCTAATAGAAAAATGTCACAAATATCTGGCAAGATCTCCAAAAAGCTACATGTCTCCATGCTGGTCAACCCCTCCCCCCTCCCCATCTAGGGTCTACTCGATTCATAACAGTTTATGGACTCTTCCTTGAATTTGTTAAAACCCCTAACTGCTTTTACTACATCCTATAGCAATGAATTCCAGAGCTTCACTATGCACTGAGGTCCGGATTCTCTATAGGGCACCGATATCAGCAGCCGCCGATCATATGTCAATCATGCAAAGGCACCCTATAGAGAATTGCACCCCACAAAAGATAAGCACCAGAAATGTAGGCCAGAGTTTTCGAGGCCTACATTTCCAGTGCTTATCTTTGTCATGAATCGCGCCTACGTTGGCGCTTTAGGCTGCCTAATGCCATTTTCAGCGTTAGCCATGTCAATAGTGCGGGTTAGACAATTTCACAGTGCCATTTTAAATGGCATTTGTTAATTAACTTAGGTGCCAGTAGAGCACCTACCGTTTTTAGAATTTCCCCAACTGACAGAACAGTCTCTCCAATTTATATATTAAGGCCCTGATTCTATAAAGGGCGTCTAACGCTGCGCGGGACTTAGGCGTCAAAACTAAGTGGTTAATGAGCCATTTAAGAGTTTTAACGATCGATAATTGGCACATGGATGTCAAAAAGATGTGGATGTCACTTTGTAGGCGCGCCCACAATTTCATGGATGCCCATTAAGAAAACTCACGCGTGGGCGTGGAATGGGCGAGGCTTCAATATGGGCATCCTTTAATTCATTTTCATAACACTGAACGACCTAGGGCGTCCATCTCATGCCTACATTGTAGGCGAATGAAAACAAGGTCTATTTTTCTGCATAGTTTGGGCTTCATATAGACATGAGTTCTATGGATTGGAACTTAGGCACAGTTTGGATGTCCTTAATGCGATCTGCTAAATAGCAATCTGGGTTTTTATTTTTGAATTATTAGGCACCACATAAACAGGGCACATCAAAACTGATATATTACATTACATTACATTACATTACTGGCTTATATTCCGCCTGTACCTTGCAGTTCTAAGCGGATTACATCAGAAAGATATCTGGATATTTCCAGGAAGAGAAATACAATTAAAGAAGTTGGACCTAGTACAACAAAAAAGATAGCTGGACTTTTCCAGTAAAAGGAATACAATTGAAGGCGTAAGGTCTAAAGCAATTTTGATGAGATGATTCTAAGAGGGGGAAAGAGGGGAAAAGGGAGGGATTAGGACGTTTGGATGAATTTCTTGAATAGTAGGGCCTTGATTTCTTTGCAGAAAGCCTTGAGGTCAGTTGAAGCTGACAGTAAGTTGGTGATGGTGGGATCCAATTTAGCTGCATGTGTTGCTAGTAAGTTGTCATACATCTTTTTGCGTTTAGTTCCTTTAAAAGGGGGGTAGGAGAAAGGGGATTGGGTTCTCCTCTGTCTGGTTGAGAGGTTCCTGTTTAGACAGTTGTTTAGGTGGGTGGGTGCCGTTCCGTTTAATGTTTTGAATAACATGCAGTATAGTTTGAATTGTATGCGGGCTTGTATTGGAAGCCAGTGTGAGTCTAGGAAGGCGTTGGTGATGTGGTCAAATTTTCCAAGGGAATAGATCATTCTGAGAGCAGTGTTCTGCACGGTCTGTAGTTGTTTTATTAGGTAGGTGGGACAGGAAAGGTAGAGGATATTGCAATAATCCAATAGACTTAGGACTAGGTATTGGACTATGAGTCTGAATTGTTCTTTTTCAAAGAATTTTCTGATTTTGCGAAGGTTGCGCATGGTGAAGAATGCTTTTTGTGTGATTTTGTTGATTTGCACCTGAAGAGTGCAACCTCCGTCTACTGTTACTCCAAGGAGTTTGAGAGTGGGTTGTAAGGGATATTTGGTGGTTTTTATTTCTAGCTCAGTTATAGAAGGGGTTTTGTCCTTTTCAAGCAGTAGAAATTTAGTTTTATCTGGGTTGAGCTTCAGTTTGTGTTCTGTCATCCATTTTTCCACTGCTTCTAGAGTTTTTTTCCAGGATGCCTGATTTGGTGGGGTCGTGTGTGTCAAAGGGGAGGAGTATGGTGATATCGTCCGCATAGCTGAATGAAGTTACTTTGAGTTTGTCTAACAGGGTACCGAGGGAGGAAATGTAAAGATTGAAGAGCATGGGTGACAGTGGGGAACCTTGGGGTACTCCATAGGGATTGGTCCAAGGCTCCGATATAAGATCCTTTGTTTTTACTCTGTATGTTCTTGATTTAAGGAATCCTTGAAACCAGTTGTATACTTCGCCTGAGATCCCTATTGCTTCTAATATCTGAAGAAGTATAGTGTGGTCGACCAGGTCAAATGCGGCAGAGAGGTCGAGTTGAATTATCAGCATCCTTCTTCCTTTGCTAAGGTGCTGTCTGGCTATATCTAGAAAGGAAACTAGCAGTGTCTCAGTGCTGTGTTTCGATCTGAACCCCGATTGAGTTGGGTGGAGTAGGTTGTGGTCTTCAAGGTAGTTGGTGAGGTATTTGGCAACTAGACCTTCTATTAGTTTAACATATAATGGAATTGAGGTGATGGGACGGTAGTTGGAGGGGGTGTCTATTGGTCCTTTGGGATCTTTCAGTATTGGGTTGATTATGATTTCCCGTAGGTCTTGTGGGAATTGGCCTTCCGTGAGAGTTGTTTGTATCCATTGCAAGAGGCAAGCTCTAAATTTGGGGGATGCATTTATCAGTAAATATGAGGGGCAATTGTTCAGGTCGCATGACGCTCGACTGTATTTTCTGTAGAGTCGGTTCATGTCCAACCATTGCACCTTTGTAAAGTTGGACCAGTGCCTGTCAGCTTCAGTGGCTTCATCTGTTGTAGGGTTTATTATGATCTCGTCTAGGAGGGTTGGTGAGTTGTTGAAGGAGGCTCTAATACAGTGTTTTTCAACCGCTGTTCCGTGGCACACTAGTGTGCCGTGAGATGTTGCCTGGTGTGCTGTACGGTGCAGACACTGATTAGGCCTCAGGCCGGGTCCCGCACGCGCTCCCATGAGACTCCCCCGGTCCCCGCTGCTGTTCAGTTTCGATCTTCTGCTCTGACGCAACCGGAAACAGGAAGTTGCAGCAAAGCAGAAGATTGAACACTGAGCAGCCGCGCGTGTGCGGCTCTTTGGGAAAGCGTGCATGTCGCCGAAAAACAAAACCTACAAACTAAGGTGAGGCAAAGGGAGAGAGCTGGCTAAACAGTAGGATTGATTGGGCAGGCGAGTGGTGGCTGCGGGGACCGTGCGATCGCTCGTGTTCCCGGCTCAAATTGGAAGGAGGGAGTGAAAGGGAAAAGGATTCTGGGCCAAGGGGATGAAGACGGAAAGAAAAACCCACAGCAGGAAAGAAAGGGAAGGACAGGCAGGTGAGCCAGATGCTAGAAGCAGGGGGGGGGGGGGAAGAAAGAGGGAAAAAAGCTAGATGGGGTTGAAAAGAAGAGACACACTGGTATGGAAGAGGAAGATAGGGGAAATCTGGACACAGGAAGGTAACAGAAAGAGGGGAAATTATGTGCATGGGGCATAGGGACAGAGACATAAAGGGGACATGCCATGGGGATGGTATATGGACACAGGGGGGGGGGCAATGACAGATACATAGGGGAGATATTAGAAATGGAGAAAATAGGAGCACAGAAGCGAGATGGTTTGTGGGGATGGGACAGGGACCGAGCTCGCAGGCTCCAGTGGCTTGCACAAATTACATTGTAACGTGTCATGAAAATAAGAGGGAGGAAGGTAGATAGATAAGCCACGTGAGAGGAGCTGAAGGGTAGTAGAAAGGAACAGATGGTAAAGGAGGGAGGGAAGGATGGTGGTGGAAAGGAATAGGACAGACATTGAAGGAGGGTGGAGAGGAACAGACCCCGAAGGGAAATGTGGAAGACAGAGTGGGAAGAAGACAGATGCCAGACTATGGGGGAGCGGAGGGAAGAAGATGGGTGCTAGACCAATTGGGGGGGGGGTGAAGGGAGAGGCACAGTAACAGCAAATGGAAGACGTAGAGAGAAGACACACAGTGGATGGAAGGAAATGAATGAGAAGATGTGGAAAGCAGAAACCAGACAACAAAGGTAGAAAAAAAAATTATATTTATTTATTTATTTTTTGCTTTAGGATAAAATAGTATATTAGTTGTGTTGATAAAAATTTATAAACAAAGCCCTGCCAGCTGAACATCTCTTTCTCTAGTTCAGCAGCAGGAACTTTGATTTATAAGAAAGGAATAAGCTAAATATTACAGTACTAAGGCTTATATGGATGCAGCGGGGACGGTGACGGGGCGGTGAATGGGATAGCAGTGGCGGTGACGGGGCAGTGAAAGAGATGGCGGTGACGGTGACGGGGCGGTGAAGGGAATGGCTGTTGACGAAGAGCTACGTGTGTGTCTTTCTTCGATTCCAGCCAGAATATCAGCTTTGTGTTCAGCCAAACAGGTCCAGGTTTCGCACTGAATAAAGTATTTTATAATTTTTCACTATTCTGTTTACTTAATATTTCATAATAAAGTAATTATAAAATACTTTCTTTGTGTTTATTTGATTCCTATTCAAGAGAATTACTTTATATATAGTCAATATAGGCACAGAGTTAAATTTTTTAACATTTTCTAATGGTGGTGTGCCTTGTGATTTTTTTCATGAAACAAGTGTGCCTTTGCCCAAAAAAGGTTGAAAAACACTGCTCTAATATTGGCGATCTTGTTCTTGAAATGGTCTGCTAGTTGGGTGGCCGTTGGAGGGTGGATTCCTTGAGTGGTTAGGAATGGTTGAGTGTCGGTGAGGTTCTTCAGAAGTTGGAAGAGTTTCTTTGTTTCTAAGGATTCTGTGCCTATTAGTTTGGAGTAATAAGCTCTTCGTTTTTCCTTAAGTTTGATCTTGTATTGTTTTATTAGGTTTCTCCAAGCTACTTTGGTTGGTTCTTGGTTCTTTTTTTGCCATGCTCTTTCGAGTTGTCTGCAGTGTCTTTTTAGTTGAAGAAGTTCTGTGTCGAACCATTTGTCTGAAGATCTGCAGAGTTTGTGTTTTGTCTTTTCTGGGGCTAGTCCGTTCAAGGTTGTTTCGCTCAGGGAGCGCCACTGGTGAATGAATACATTGTGGTCTATGGAGGCGATTGAGGGGTCTACTGTGGTCCAGAATGTAGAAGGGTCGATTTTTTTCGGGTTTTGAAGGAGGTTTTGTGGGTTTCGTGCTTGTTTGTGCTTTGAGTCCAGTTGATGTTGAAGGTGAATTTGAAGTGGTCTGACCAGAGGGAGGTGTGCCAGGCCCCCTTGGAGATATGAATGTTTGGTACGTGGGGGTGTTGGGACATGTAAGCTGCAATATCAAGTTGGTGGCCTTTTTCATGAGTGGGTTGAGGATACAGAATTTGGTAGGAGAGTGCATTGAGGTATGAGATTATGCCAGCAGCTTGTTTGGAGGAGGTGTCTTCTAGGTGGAGATTTATGTCTCCGAGGAGTAGGTTGTGTGTTAAGGTTAATGAATTCCGGAAGATGAAATCTTCAAGATCGTGTTTTGTGGTGTTCCATTTTCCTGGAGCTATGTAGCAGAGGATGCAGGTTAGGGTGTCTTTGAGTGAGTTACTGGAAAGTTGGATGGCAAGCAGGTCTGATTGTGGGGTGGAGTGTTTGTCTAGGACAGTGATGGTAAGGTTGTTTTTTTACTAGGATGGCCAGACCGCCCCCTCGCTTTTTTTCTCGGCAGACTAATTCAAGTTTGTATCCCTTGGGGCAAAATTCTGTAATGCTTGGGTCCGAGTAGGAGGATAGCCAGGTTTCGGATAGGAAAAGGCAGCCTAACTGTTCATTAACTATCCAGTCTTTTATTAGGTCTGCCTTTGGGATGATTGATCTTATGTTCATGTACGCACAGGGGATTGAGAAACGATGTTTGTGATAGTTGGGGCTAATCTGTGGGTGAAGGAGGTTCTTGGGTGTATGGGGGAGTTTGTGACCCGACTTCTTTGTGTTTGGGGGTGGTTTTCGTCCCCATGTGGGTGGGATGCTTTCTTGTGAGGCTGTTGTGCATTCTATCAGGTTTCTTGTCTGGTGAAGTTTCTTGGGTGATTGTGTCTGCCTGTATGTTGTTGTCACTATTGGTATTGGCGAAAAGTGGTGGCCTGCTGTTCTCCAGTTTGTTGAGAGTAGGGAGAGAAGTAATAGGGTGCATAGGAGTTTGGTAGTGGGGGGTGACATGTTGTTGGTTAGCGGCTGGAGAGTGACTGGAAGGTTCAATGCAGGAGCAAAGAGGAGAGCTGAGGGAGAGCTGGAACTGAGGACAGTTGAGAACAGGCCAGTAGCCCTTCTCTAGTTGAGATCCGCGTGGTTTCGGTGATCTGGGGGGGGGGGGGGACAGAGCTGGCTCACAACACCCAGTTAAAGTTGGGCAGAGGCAGCCAGATAAGAGACCTGCACTGGCAGGAGGCTTTCGGCGATCCCCGGTGGCTGGAGGAAGCAGGGGCTCTAAGAGAGCAGCGTCCTCCTACTTGAACGGCGTCGGGCGGAGGAAGGAGGGACAAGATGGCAGAAACTTCCTCCTTCCTCTGCCTAGGATGTCACTGGGGGGAGAAGTTTTCAGTGGCCCTCAAGGGCTGAAGAAAATCTGACGCTAAAGTCGGGCTGAGTCGGCGATCCCCGGTGGCTGGAGGAAGCAGGGGCTCTAAGAGAAGAGCAGAGTCCTCCTGCTTGAATGGCGTCGGGTGGAGGAAGGAGGGACAAGATGGCAGAAACTTCCTCCTTCCTCTGCCTAGGAGGTCGCTGGGGGGAGAGGCTTTCGGTGGCCCTCAAGGGCTGAAGAAAATCCGTAAGGGGTAATAAGTGGCAATGAGAAACAATGAATCAAACTTGGTAGCAGGATATTAACATGTAGGGGTAATAAGTGGCAATGAGAAACAAAAAATCAGAACAACTGGAGATCAAGGTAAAAATTGGGTAAATAGGCAACTGGATGATGTCAAGCAGCTGGATACTGTCTTGTAAGGGAGGGGGGCAGAGATTTTGCATGCAAAATCTTCTATTTTTGTGGACAAACAGCAATACTATTTGCTAATTAGAGGAAAAGATCCATCAATTGAAGCACAGCACATGAAAAACACAGCTTTATGTTTCTTGCTAAAAAGCTACCTTTTTTTTCCTGACTAAACAGTGCTCCAATCAGCTCATTATTTAAAGCAAAGAAAGCACATGAAAAAATATGTAGATTGCATACATAATTTCATTTGCAAAAGCTTAAAACCAGAAAAAAAGATACAGACCTTAGCATGGCTTCTACTTCATTACAAATGGAGATGTGCAGCTGCACAATGCTGACCTCATTGTGAGATCTTCAAGGTGTACCTGCAAGTTAGAATGCCACAATTAAAATATATGCTGGAATTTGAGCCTATAACTTCTGGAAGATGAGGGACAGGGCTTTTACCCAATGGACCACAGCAGCTTCCACTAATGTCTTTCTTCCTTACATCTGATATGATAGCTTAGGGATCTGCTAAGCTATGATCTGGTCAGGTATTTTTACCTTCACATGGCTAGGATCACTAAGCTCTCATGGTAGGAATCTCCATGACTGAAAGGAAGCAGCTGTGGCTCACCGGGTAAAAGCCCTGTGCTCATCTTCCAGAGGTCATGGGTTCAAATCCCAGCACACATTTTAATTGTGGCATTCTACTTTACAGGTGCACCTTGATGAGCTCACAATAAGGTCAGCATTGTGCAGCTGCACACCTCCATTTGCAATGAAATAGATGCCATGGTAGGGTCTGTATCTGTTTTTTTCAGTTTTTAAGCTTTTCCAAATGAAGTTATGTATGCAATCTATATATTTTTTCAAGTGCTTTCCTTGCTTTCAGTAATGAGCTGATTGGAGCACTGTTTAATCAGAAAAAAGGGCAGCTTTTTAGTAAGTGTTTTTCATGTGCTGTGCTTCAGTTAATGGATCTTTTCCTCTGATTAGCAAATAGCATTGCTGTTTGTCCACAAAAATAAAAGGTTTTGCATGCAATATATCTGTTTTGACATGCCTTGTTTATGTGGTGTCTTATTAAATGTATTTTGAGTTTAATAAAGCAAAAATAAAAACCCAGAGAGCTATTTAGCAGATCGCATTAAGGACGTCCAAACTGTGCCTAAGTTCCGTCCATAGAACTCAGGTCTATCTGAAGCCCAAACTATGCTGAAAAGTAGACTTTCTTTACAATGCCTATAGGTTCTAGTTTTACAATTGCTATGCAACTTGCTAACTCACTGTGTAGCACACTGGTTAAACCTACAGCCTTCTACCCTAATGTTACTGATTCAAATCCCAGTCACTCTCTCTGATGGAAGAGAAATAAATAAAAGTATTAAACAGATCCAACTCCCAGTATCACAATTCCAACTCCCAGTTTCACAATTATAATGAAAAACACCATAAAACTGCCATTCTTATAACTTCATAATAATAAAATATTATAACATTAAGGACATTGTTTAGACATCTAACTCTCGCCTAAAACCTGATTCTCTAAAGGACGTCTCAAAAACTGGACGTCTAAACAGTGCTGAGCATCACTGAGCACGATTCTACAAAGAATGCCCATTGTGGACACCCAAACTACGCCTAACTTTAGGCACGCTTTGCAGAATCAGAGCCTAAATCCCTGCAAAAGAGCGTACAATCTATATAAAGGCCCTGATTCTCCAAAAGTGCGTCCCGATTTTAGGCAGCTGTAGGCGTCCTACAGCTGTCTAATCAGCCAATCGGGATGCACGTTTTAAAAAAGAAATGCTCCCCAGGCCCTCCGGGAGCCTAGGGAGACCCGCAAGATGCCTAAGCTCGCCTAAGGGCCTTAGGCGAACCTAGGTGGCCCTACGCGTCTCCCTAGTAGAGGAAGAAACCTTAAAATGTAGGCCAGCAAAATGCTTAAAATGTAGGCAGCTGCTATACTTATCGCGGCAAGGGATCTCTCTGCCGCTATAAGTATAGCGGGCCGCGGCCTGTCCGATCGGATGCCCCCCCTCCGACACTACCGACCGCACCCCCCCAACACTACCAACAGCCCCCCCGACATTACCGATCTCCCTCCCACCCCGACACTACTGATCGCTGGCAGGAGGTTGTCCAATCCCACCTGCCCTAAGACGCACCCTCCCCCGGCGCTAACAACCCCCAAACCTCCAAACTAACCTGTTCTTCAGGCCAGACGGTTCTTGCCCGTACAGCCGGTAGGCCCGCCTCGTCGAAATGAGGTGGGCTCGCCCCTTCCCGGCCCATCCCGCCGAAGCCTAAGGCCTGATTGGCCCAGGCTCTAGAAGCCTGGACCAATCAGGCCTTAGGCATAGCGGATCCGCCCATCCCCACTTAATCTAAGGCCGTCTGGCCTGAAGAACAGGTTAGTTTGGAGGTTTGGGGGTTGTTAGCGCCGGGGGGGGGTGCGTCCTCGGGCAGGAGGGATTGGACACCCTCCTGCCAGCGATCGGTAGTGTCGGGGTGGGAGGGAGATCGGTAATGTCGGGGTGGGCGGTTGGTAGTGTCGGGGGGGGGGCATCCGATCGGACAGGCCGCGGCCCGCTATACTTATTGCGGCAGAGAGATCCCTTGCCGCGATAAGTGTAGCGGGCCGTGTCTAATCTAACCCGATTCTCTAACCAGCGTCTGTAACATGGACGCCGGTTACAGAATCGGGGTTTTAGTTTAGGCCGATTCTGAATAGGACGCCTCTCCCGGGCGTCCTATACAGAATCAGGGCCTAGGTGTCTTGCGGGCCTTGCCTTCAATATAGGCGGCCTGCCTGGGGAGCATTTTTTTTTTTAAAACGTGCATCCCGATTGGCTGATTAGACAGCTGTAGGACGCCTACAGCTGCCTAAAATCGGGACGCACTTTTGGAGAATCAGGGCCAAAATGCCTAGATTTGCCAATACAATTGCAAAAGAAAATATACACACAAGTTCCTTAAGATTTATAAAAGATTTACCTATTAGACACACTTCTATTTCTATTCATTTAAATTCTGTCTTCTTTATTCTTACCATTCATTGTTTGATAAATGTGGAATATCTACCCATGTAACATTTTTGCATTACTAATCAATGCATCATCTTGTTTTCCTTCACCAATCATGTTCAACTTCATCAATCATCTTATTAGCATACTACTGTATAAGCTTGTCCTAGAGGATTGTTTCTGAGTTGCTTTTAACAAGGTAAACAATCCTATATTCACTTTTACAACTATTCCATTCGCATTCATTAATGACAGGGATATCCATAGATGACTTATTGATTTTGTTCTTTCAGACAGCAGACATCTACTCTAAAATGCACTGTTCTTTCAGGATATTTGCACTCACGACCTTGGGTATTATCCCTGATGTGAGTCTATTTTAGTGTGACCAAAACATGTGTTGAATATTGTATTTCATAATACCTATTTGCTTTTGTATTTATTTATTTTTGAGGGTGTGCACTTAGTATAGATGCAATGTGCTTCTCATAAATTGTTTATTGATCATGATTAGCATTCACTGGTACAAACATACAGAAGTCTGATTCTGTAACTAATTTAATGCAACACTAACCCAATAATTGAAGCAAAATTTCAAACCTAAACAAAATCCAATAACCAGCAATGAATGATCACTCTCGGTGAAAAGCATATGCTTCACTGCTGGAAATCATTCCATAATAATAACTGCACAACTCTACTTAACTAATCTGCTTTTGTTCAAATTTTTATTTTTACCCTAGCTTTCTATAACAATTTTGGAACACTGAGCATAAACAGGTTAATCAATATCTCTGAGGTTGCAGTGACTGTCCACCGATATGCCACTATGTAAGAAACAAGGTCAAATTTGTGTGTCAATGATTAACAGCAGTCATTCATTCATTTATTTATTTACTAGTACAGTGGTACCTCGGTTTACGAGTGCACCGGTTTGCGAGTGTTTTGCAAGACGAGCAAAACATTTGCAAACTTGGTGCCTCGTAAACAGAGCGTGCCTCGATTTGCGAGCGCCCCCCCCATGAACCGGTACAGTGGTACCTTGGATTACAAGCATAATCCGTTCCAGGAGCATGCTCGTAATCCAAAATGCTCGTTTATCAAAGAGAGTTTCCCCATAGGAAATAATGGAAACTCGCTTTGATAGGTTCCCACCCTCCACCCCCCCCTGAGGCCAGCAGCGCTGCTTCCCCCCCACGAGAACTGGCATTGCCCCCCCCGAAGGCCCCCCCCCGTGATCCGGCACCCCCCCATCGGACACACCCCCCCCGCCGCCATCGGGCACCCCCCACGCCGCGACCTGAGGTCTCACCAACCCACCCGAACCCTCTTCTTACTTTGTCCTGTGCTGGTGCCGGTGCCGGAAGATCTGCCTCCTGTGCTGGGCCTTGAGCATGTGCACATGCTCAAGGCCTGAGAGTTCACGTCGAACGTGAACTCTCACATCAAACGTGAACTCTCAGGCCTTGAGCATGCGCACATGCTCAAGGCCCAGCACAGGAGGCAGATCTTCGGACACCGGCACCAATGCACATGACTTGCTGGTGCTGGTGCCGGTACAGAGGCTACATCAAAGTAAGAAGAGGATTCGGGTGGGTTGGGGGGACCTCAGGTCGCGGCGGGAGGGTGTCCGATGGCGGCGGGGGGGAGAGGGGTGCCGGATCACGGGGGGGGCAGGGGGCCAGTTCACGGGGGGGGCCTTCAGGGGGAGCAATGCCGGTTCTCGGGGGGGGGGGGGAGCAGCGCTGCTGGCCTCAGGGGGGTGGAGGGTGGGAACCTATCAAAGCGAGTTTCCCCATAGAAAATAATGGAAACTCGCTTTGATAAACGAGCATTTTGGATTACGAGCATGCTCCTGGAATGGATTATGCTCGTAATCCAAGGTACCACTATATTTTAGCCCATTACATTAAGGGGTGCTAGAATATATGTCTGTGTGTCTTTATTTCTGTCTCTCTCTCCCTCCCGCTGTCTCTCTCTCTTCCTGGCCCCCTTTGTCTGTCTGTCTTTCTGTGTCTCTCCCTGCCCCTGTGTCTTTCTTCTTTTCTTTCCATCTATCTGTCTCTCTCCCTGCCTCCTATGCAGCAGCATTTCTCTCCCACCACTTCCCTGTGCAGCAGCCACAGCAGCATTCCCTCCCCCTCCATTTCCCTCCCCCAACACCACTTCCCTGTGCAGCAGCAGCGTTTCCCCTAACCCCCATTTCCCTTCCCGCGGTCTGGCCAACTCCCTTAGTCCCTTACCCCCCCCTTCCCTTCCCGTAGTCCCGACAAAACTTCCGATTCCAGCAGCGTCTGCATCACTCTACACACGCTGCTTCGGGGCCTTCTACTGCCCAGCAAGTCAGGGCAGTAGAAGGCCCCGAAGTAGCATGTGTAGAGTGCTGCAGAAGCTGCTTGAATCGGAAGGTTTCAGGACCCGCAGCGAGCTCTGAGGGTTTTTGGGGTTTTTACGCGGGCCCAGCCAGAGCAGGAGGAGAAGCCTGGGAGCCAAGAATTAAAGTCTGTTGGGGGAGGGGAGGAGGGAGGAGAGCAGCTTCTCTCCCTTCAAGCTCCTGTCCGGCCCCCGCTGACGTCGCCCTGGCCAGTTCACAGTCCGAAGCCGCGGGAGACGCGGCGCTGTATGGCCTCTTCTTTCTGTTGCCGCAAGCGTGGGTTCTGGGGAAGGACGGCAGCGGCGGCGGCAAACTTACAGGAAGGGAGGGAGGGAGTACTATATACTGCAACTTACAGCCTTCTCATAAGATCTTCAGATGTGCTCCTTATAGATTTTGTGCTTCTTGGCTTTATCCTTCAGACGGCAAGAGCAGCCACGGCTGACAGGCTCTGCGCCGCCGTACGCATGCGCACTCCTACCTGGGGGTCCCTATAGCGCACGGAAAACGGGAGCACGCAGGTGCTCTTAGGGCGTTATTATATTAGATAGTACTTAATATCCCACCATCCCCACTTCTTAGCTAAGAACAAATCAACATAATGAATAGCCCTTTAAACAACCATAGAGACAGCTGGTAACTTTCATAAGAGATCTTGTGCTCTCTAGTATGCAAACTGAAGGAAGTTGCTAAGGTCTGATCAAGCACTGAAGGCGAGGTAGTTATATACTTTTCCTTTTAAACTGTTACAGCTAACAGATTTCTAAACTTGAGGCCTGTTTTACAAAGCCGCGCTAGCGGCTTCCGCATGGCAACAGCCCTGAAGCCCTTTAAATCTCTATGGGCTTCGGGGCTGTTACCGCGCTGCAGCCGCTAGCGCGGCTTTGTAAAACAGGCCCTTAAATTTCTCAAGTACAAATTGTTTGTTTCATCATATATAATATATGCCATAATGTTTTCATGGAAAAAGTTGTGTACTGGTAAGCACAGAACAATGCTTAAGATTAGGACTGTGTGTAGAAGTTGCTTGCGGATCAAGAAATTGGAATTTCCATTGGTGTTAACTTTGCACAGACATTCAAGAATTTACAGCTCCATTGGCAGAGACTTCAACTTGATAACATAAGAACGTGAAAATAGCCATATTGGGTCACGCCAATTCGTCCATCTATTCTAGGCCATTATCCTGCTTCCAACAGTAGCCAATCCAAGTTACAAATACCTGGCAGAATCTCAAATAGTAGCAAGATTCCATGCTACCAATCCCAAGGCAAGCAGTAGCTTCCCCATGTCTATCTCAACAGCAGACTATGGACTTTTCCTAATGATAGTTGTTACACATGTACATAAGCATCGTCATACTGGGACAGACCAAAATACCTATCAAGTCCAGCATCCTGTTTTCAAAAGTGCCAATCCAAATCACAAGTTTCTTATGATCCCAAAATAATAAAATAAATGTAATGCTGTTTATCCCAGGAATAAGCAGTGGATTCCACAAGTCCACCTTAATAATGATTTATGGACATTTATTTTAGGAACTTGTCCAAACCCTTTTTTTAAACCTTGTTATGCTAATTGCTTTTACCATATTCTTTGTTAATGAAGAAATATTTTCTCTGACTTGTTCTAAATGTACTATAGTACTTATTAACTTCATTTTATGCCCCCTTTTCTTTCTACTTTTGAAAAAAAGAGTTAATATGCAATTAAGTTCAACTCCTCCCGCAGCACTCATAAATAGATCTCTTTATCATCTCCTCTCAGCCATCTCCTTCTCCAAGCTGAAGAGCCCTAGATCCTTCCTCATAGGGGAGTCATTTCATCTCCTTTATTATTTTGATCACCTTCACTGTACATTTTTTTAATTACACTATATCTTTTTTGAGGTTCTTTGACCTTGCACACTATATTCAAGGTGCAGCCAAACCATGGAACAATACAAAGGCATTATACAGAAATATTCTCTGTTTTATTCTCCACTCTTTTCCTAATAATTCGTAACATTCTGTTTGCCTTCTTGGTCATGACTGCACACTGAGCAGAGGATTTCAACATATTATCAATGATGACACCTATATCTTTTTCCTGGGTGGTGATTTTAATGTACTACTACTATTAAATATTTCTATAGCGCTACCAGAGGCATACAGCACTGCATAGAGTCACAAAGAGTAAAAAAAACCAGTCCCTGCTTGAAAGAGCTTACAATCTAAACAGGCAAGACAGACAAACAAGATGACATGGATATAGTTAAGGGGAACGGTAAATCAGCGGGCTGGGTTGGAGGGCAGAGGAGTGTGTTAAGGATTGAAAGCTATATGAAAGGTGGGTTTTCAGTCTGCTTTTAAACAAGGGAAGAGGCTTGGCGGACAAACTCAGGTAATTTATTCCAGGCATAGGGGGCAACTAGATGAAAGGAATGAAGTCTGGAATTGGCAGTGCAGGAGAAGGGTAACGCTAAGAGTGACTTATCTGAGGAACGGAGTTCTCTGGGAGGAGTATAAGGAGAGAGAAGCGAGGAGAAATATTGAGGGGCAGCAGAATGAACACACTTGTAGATCAGCAATAAGATCTTTAACTTTATGCGATGGCAGATAGGGAGCCAGTGAAGTGACTTAAGGAGAGGGGTGACATGAACGTAGCGAGGTTGGTAGAAGATGAGTTGCATCTCTCTCCTGCCGGCAAACATTCGGGGATTCGGAGGGTTGTCTGGCAGGAGAGATTGGGCGATCGTGGCGGGGGAGTCGTGATGGGTGTGGGCAAGAGGGACTGGGCATCCCTCCTACCACGATCATTACAGGGGCAGGGGGACGGTTTATCTGGGCCGCTGAATTGATCGTGGCAGCCGCGATCAGTTCAGCGGCCCGATCTGGAACTTATACCTGTTTTGACTTCGTCTAAGTCAAACTGTATAAGTACCGTATAAGCAACCTGTCAAACTTTGATTATCACTGCAGGACAACTAAGTCTAGGTCGGCCCACAACCCACTTTAACCACTCTTTGAAAAACACCCCTTTTCACTTTGGGCGCACAGTGGTAGTGAAAAGGCCTAAGCTGCTTTTAGATACATCTACAACCCGTTTCGATTATTGGCACTTGGACAACCTGCCTTATTGATTGTTCGAGTGCTGATTTAGGCAGCTTTTTAGATGTATTTTTGTTTCAATTATGATCCCCATAGTATTTAAGTTGCAGCTGTACCATAGAGCAATACAAGGGCATTATAACATTTTCATCTTTGTTTTCCATTCCTTTCCTAATCATTCCTAACATTCTATTTTCTTTCTTAGCTACCGCTGCACATTGAGCTGAGGGTTTCAATGTATCCTCAACAATGTCACCTAGATCCCTTTCCTGGACAGTAACTCCTAACATAGAACTCAGAATCACATAGCTATAGTTCGGGTTCCTCGTTCCCAAATGCATCACTTTGCACTTGCTCACATTAAACATCATTTGCCATTTTAACATCCAGTCTTCCAGTATCACAAGGTCCTGTTGCAATTTTTCACAATCCTTTTATGATTTAACAATTTTGAACAACTTTGTGTCATCAGCAAATTTAATTATCTCACTAGTTATTCCCATTTCTAGGTCATCGATAAATGTGTTAAAAAGCAACAGTCCCAGCACAGACCACTAGGGAACTCCACTATTTACCCTTCTCCATTGAGAATATTGACCATTTAAACCTACTCTCTGTTTTCCGTCTTTCAATCAGTTCTTAATCCATAATAGGACATTACCTCCTATTCCATGACTTTCTAATTTCCTTAGAAATCTTTCATGAGGTACTTTTTACAAATGCCTTTTGAAAATCCAAATACACAATATCAACCAGTTCACCTTTATCCACATGTTCACTCACCCCTTCAAAGAAATGCAGTAGATTGGTGAAGAAAGATTTCCGTTGACTAAATCCATGTTGGCTTTCTATCATTAATCCATGCTTATGTATAGAACTGTTAAATAGGAAAGAACGATGATGGATTTATCGGCTAAATACTTTGGAGCCGACAGGTTTAAACATGGAAATAGAGTGGTCCACTTTGATTTAATAGATTAAGTCAGCTGATTTGATGTTTTTTTACATCTTGCTATTCTCTGAGCTTGCGCGGTCTTTTCCAAAGGGTGTAAGTAGGTCGCTATGACACGGGGATTAGAGAACCAATGAGGGGCAGACAAAGCCAGCTGTATAATTATGATTAAGTGATAAGAAAGAGCCCTAACACACTGCCACCATCTTACTTTAAATGATGACAGTGGCAGTGGTAAGAAATCTAATACTGGAAGGGGACTAAAGGAAGTAAGATGGTGGCGGTATAGCCGGCTGCTTTACAACGCTTCTCCACATCTTACAGTTGTACCTTCGGGCAGCGTTCTGCTCGTTTATCCAGATGCCTCACTCTAAGAAGAAGGGTGCAATTTGTTTGGATCCCTTACCAATGAGGACTTCCACCCCAAATCAATGATCGATTTTAGAGTATGCAGCAGTTGCCAGCGGTCCGATGCATTCTGGAGGTCCTGAGCTTTCGTCGTTGGGTGGAGCTGCTGGCGACTTCGGGCTGGAGATTTTTCTCTCTCCTCCAGCGACTACCCACCACCGCGTCCTGCTCCTCCTGCGGCTGTCAGGTGACCCTTGTACGGAGGGAACGTCAAGGGAGACCCTGTTTGAAGGGGCAGTAGCCGAGAGGGAACAAGAACAAGAGCAGAGAGCACAGGGAGCTGATTCGGCTGAGCTTGGAATTAGAAAACCTGCCACGGTGACCCTTGAGAACATATGGGACGCTCTCGAGAGACTAAACTCAACGGTTACAGGATCTTCCCAGGAATTGAAAACTCTCGTAAGTACTGTGGACAATCTGGGAAAGTCATTAAAAGATACTACAGAAGAGTTTTCTACAGAAACTAAGATGCTTAAAGAAAAAACAGACAAATTACAGCATGTAACAGAGGGGATTCTGAAAGAAAGAATTATTTTTTATAGAAAAATTGAACAATTAGAGAACTACAATAGAAGGTTAAATTTATGTTTATTGAATTTTCCAAAATCCCTTGAGTATCTCCCTATGAAATGTTTAAGAAATATTTAACAGAGGTGTTAAAATTTTCCCCTGAGCTTATACCACCAATTAATCGCATATATTATTTACCTAAAAAGAAAAGTGCCAATTGCCCCTATAAAAGGTGAAGGTTTGGAAGCTGCAGAGCCACTAAACCTTACAGAGATTTTGGAATCCTCGGTGATCGTGGAAACAGAGAGAGTCACTTTGTTGGTTTCCTTTGTTTTTGAACAAGATTTGAATTCAGTAATGAGACTGTTTTTTCACAATTCCCAGATGTTATTTTATGGAAAACAAATCTGGATTTTCCCTGATGTAACAAGAACTACACAGGAACGGAGAAAGCTGTTCTTAGTAATGAGGACAGAAACATTGGCACTTGGAGCAACATTTCTTTTGCCATATCTATGCAAATGTTCAATTAAATTCTTAGGTGTTAAGTATACCTTTTTTATCCCGGAACAACTTAGATCATTCCTGGACTTGAAGAAAATGTCAGCCAGGACAGTTTAATAAATGATAGTCACGATTATGGGAATATGAGGACCATATACTGTTAAACCAATTTCTTTTTTTCTTTTTTTTTAATTATATCCTTCTTTTGAGTTGCTCCTCACTCTTAATACTCTTCTTCTGGTGTGATATTGTGGTCTAAGAAAGATTTAACTTCTGTTTCTTTACTTAAAATTTTTAAGTTTATATCTTGGTTTCAATTCTGATTTGCTTATACAAGAGATCTCTTGTGAAATTATATTAAAACTAAAATAAATAAATAAAAGAAATCTAATACTGAATTCAAAATTTCATGCATTTGTAATGAATGATAGTTGTTAACATCATTATAAGATATATTTCTTTATATTATAAAGTGGATCCCTGACAAAGCTATTGCGAAACGTCAGGTCCAGCCGCATGAACTGCTTAAGTTTGCTTTATAAGATTTCAATCATCTCAATCATTCAGATAAGTTTTAAAAAAGTTTAAAAAAAAGATATTTATAAAAGTATTTAAGTAAAAATATGACCTAGACCTATGAGGAATTAACACCAAGATTTCCCCGCTGAGAAGAATATGCATTTATCTTAGAGTATGGAATAATTAGAAGGATCTATGTATATGTTATGTCATTTTGTTCTTTTATAATAGTCTCTACCATTTTGCCCGGTACCAACGTCAGACTCACTGGGCTATAATTTCCTGGATCACCTCTAGAACTCTTTTAAAAAACTGGCGTCACATTGGCCACTCCCAAGTTTTCTGGTACCATGCTCAATTTTAATGAAAAATTACAAATTACTAACAATAGCTCTGCAAGTTCATTTTTCAATTCTATCAGCACTTTGGGATGTATACCATCCAGTCCAAGCGATTTAGCTGAAGGGGGGCTAAAACTTCTTGGTAAAGGAGAGTATTCTGGAGGGAGTTGAAAAGAGTCTCTTTTGGTGGGTGGTGTGGAGGTTTCTTGAGCAAGTGCAGGGCATAGCCCTGGGTGACAACTTGAAGTACCCACTTATATGATGTGATAAGAGCCCAGTGTTGGTAAAAATATCTGCCTCTAATGGGTAGATTGTGAGGAAGACTCAGGGAAGTGTTGGCAATGCATTCTAAAAGGAGTCAAAAGGATAACTGCTGCTTGGATTGAGATTGAGGTTGTGATTTCTGTGTCCTTTGTTATCTTGCATGAGATAATTGAAGCACACAACAATACACTCAATAAATATGCCAAAAATCCTATAATAGTAACAACAAAGAGGCACAACCAGTCACAACAGGGTTTGGATGGGGGACGCTCAGAATAAGTAATAGTACTAGCCTGAAGCAACTCCACTGAAGAAGTAAAGGGCGCTCTCAGTGTGAACCATCAGCAATGGGAGCAAAAGCTCCGATGCTTCACTTCCGGGCTGAGGCGGGAAGCCTTCACCACCACACCATCATTGAGCCCCCTATGTGTATGTAATAATGAAAACACCTACAATAAGGCCCTAAATAAATAATGTAATCCAAACAAACCCGTGAGCAATTTAAACTCAAACGGTGGAGATACAAACTGAGCGACCCCCACACAAACCCTGCCAGCCGAAACCCGCCAAGCTAACTACAAAGCAATATCATAATTAAACTAAATCAAAATTATACTTATCCAAACCAAACTGCCACAATGAAAGCGCCAGGAGCCAAAGTTCAACCAAGCTGGTTTCGGGGAGGAGCCCTTCTTCAGGAACCAGCCCCCGACCGCAAACCAAAAACAAAAAATGAAAAAAACGCCGAAAACGAAGCGGGACGGCTGGAGGGAGGGGTGACCGGGCGGGAGAGCACCCGCGCTTAAAAGGCGGACCAGGAATTACGTCACACACAACCCAACCAATCATACAGGACGCACAACGCGTCCTAAATCACTCATACAGGGGCGGGACAAAGAAAAAAGCCCCAAAACTAAAAAGAGAACACAGCAAGTTCCGTACAGTTATTCACACCCGAACATGCAACAAATGCAAAAAACCACCCAGCACAGAAAACCTACACGAAAACACGGCACCCAGAAAAGATGGACGGGAACCCTATATAATGGTGTTCCACTCCACACTTTCATTAAGGCCATGGGGAACAACGGCTTGAAGTTGGAAAATCCAATATTGTTCCCTAAGATTTAACTGAAATTGTTTATCCCCCCTGAAATCCCAGGGAATTTGCTCCAGCACGAACCATGTAAGATCAGTAAACTGATGGCCAACTTCCAGACAATGAGGCACCAGAGGGGAGGCTAAAGATGCCGTTCTGATCCGACTCCTGTGTTCTTGAAGTCTTGTCCTGATCTTTCTACTCGTGCGCCCCACGTAGTGAAGCGCACAAGGACAGATGATAATATATACCACCCAAACAGAATCACAGGACGTTTGGGATCTAAGATGGTAAATGCGCTGCGTCCGGGGATGTTGCCATTGAGAAATGGATAAAGAAGACGCACACATGTCACAATGGCCACATGGACCATGCCTCCCCCCGGTGACAGCTCGGCCTTTAGTCGATAACAATTCCTTCAAATTTTTTGGACGGGAGAAAGCAATGCACGGAGCCTGGTTAAAAATGGAATGATGGTCCAGAACATGCCAGTGCTTTCTCACAATACCGGCTACCTGGTGAGCTTGGTCAGAAAATGAAATGACACACACCTGCTGTTCCATGGGCGGCCTGATGGCAGGAGCCCGCAGAAGCTCAGGATTGGCATAACGAGCTCTGCGATAGGCTCTCTTGATGGTCCAATCTGGATAACCGCGTGCCTTAAAGCGCTGCCATAACAGCTTGGCCTGAGTTCTGAACTCCCCTAGTGAGGAGCAGATTCGGCGGATCCTGAGAAATTGCCCCACAGGCACTGATTGACGCAGCCTGGCAGGATAACAGCTGGTGAAATGAAGATATGAGGTACGATCGGTGACTTTCCGAAAGACCGTAGTGACCAAACGCCCACCGGACTTGCTGACCATGGTGTCCAAATAGGTGACCCTGGCACCATCTACCGTAGCGGTAAACTTCAAGTGTCTATCCAAAGTATTCAACCAGGTAAGGAATTCATCAAATCTGGCCTTGGTACCATTCCACACCAGGAACACATCATCGATGTACCGGAGCCATGTACCAATATCCGACATCCACATAGATGGATATAACAGCTGTTCTTCGAAATTCGTAACATAGAGGTTAGCCACACTAGGGGCCATGGCCGTCCCCATGGCTACCCCGTGGGTCTGCAGATAAAATTCCCCTCTTACTTCGAAGAAGTTCCGCTGTAAAACCAAGGTAGCCAATTGCATTAGAAAAACCTTGGTTATACGATGATGGAAAAGCCCTTCAGATAACTGTTGTTCCACAATCTTCAGGGCCTCAGTCTGAGGGATATTGCAATATAGGGCTTCCAAATCCATGGTAACCAAAAGGTCGGTGTGTTGGACCTGGATGGACTCAATTTTATTCAAAAAATTGGTGGTATCCAATACAAAGGAACGTGCCTGGGCAACCCTGGGTTTCAGGAAGTGATCGACCATTTTGGACAGTGGCTCAAGAATGGTCCCACAAAGGGAGACTATGGGCCTACCCGGAGGGTTGGAAAGTGTTTTATGAATTTTGGGTACCGTGTAGAAGCGAGGGCTGCGACTGGGAGGTTGGGATAAATATCTGGCTTCGGATTGAGTAATGATATTGTCCAAGAGCGCCTCCTGAACCAAGTTTGCTATTTCCATACGCAAACCGGGAGAGGGATCCCTCTCCAGTTTAGTATACCAGTCCGCGTTGGAAATGTGAGTCGCCACCTGGGCGTCATATTGGGCAGTGGACTGAACAACCACCGCCCCGCCCTTATCGGCGGGTTTAATATCCAAGTAAGGGGCGTTCTTGAGAGCCTCCAGAGCAAGCCGTTGGTCCTTAGTAATGTTGACATAATGATGGGTAGAACGTGCATTCGGGAGCTGGTCAATATCACGTAGAACCAGGTCCCGAAATACTTTGATGTGAGCATCAATAGGTCCCGGGGGGATCCAATGGGATTTGACCCTGAAAAGGGAATCATCCCGGGAGCCCTCCTGAGTAGAGAAAAACAGCTTGATCTGGAGGCCCCGGACAAACCGTGCCATATCCCGATGTACAGTAAACAAATCTAAAGCAGTGGTAGGAACGAACGAAAGCCCCTTCTCTAATAATTGAGTCTGTGCTTCAGAAAGAGGAACCCCTGATATGTTGACCACTAGGGACCCCTCGCTGCCTGCGAGCGGGTCACTGGGATGTTTTGCACTGTATTGCGGTCCGGGTAGCCCCTGCGGCCCCGAGACCGTCTTCTTGGACCTCTTCTGGATCCCCGACCTAAAAAACGCGCTGACCCCATATAAGAACTACGTCCACTGGAATCACTGTTGGAGGAACTATCCTCCGATGGATAAGTGGGGTAGGTGTTAACCTGCTGTGCTGCAGCGGAAGAGGAAGACCCCTGGGGCTGCATCCAAGCATACACATACCCGGATGCGTAGTCCTCCGCATCCCTGTGAAATTTATTGATTTTCCCCTGTTTGATCTTGCTACGATATTGTTCATGAAACGCCTGTAAATCAGGCAAACATTGAGCAAACAGTGGAGATGTATTGGGATCAGTGGTTAATTTGGTCTGTATCTCAACACTTTGTGCCTGAACCTCTTGAGATACTTCCTGGATGGTGTCAATCAACAACACCATCAGATCCAAAGAGCACTTGTTGAGAATAGCAGCCCATTTATGGAGAAAGGGGTCCCTATTGGTGAACATACCAGGGGGTTTGTGAACCCGCAAACCCCGCGGAATGTAGTGATTCTTTATATACTCCACCAAAGACATACTGTGTAAATCCAACTTAATTAATTCTTTTTGTAAATTGGACCAGATATTTTTATTGGCCACAAAATCCGGCGCATATGTATTCGTCTGGTGGTCTGCCTGAAACAAGGAAGTTAGGGTGGTGCATGACGTCACCTGGTCCGCCGAAAAGCAGAGAGTGCGCTGCCACTCGGGCAACTCCATAGAGTGAGACTAATAATACACACAACAATACACTCAATAAATATGCCAAAAATCCTATAATAGTAACAACAAAGAGGCACAACCAGTCACAACAGGGTTTGGATGGGGGACGCTCAGAATAAGTAATAGTACTAGCCTGAAGCAACTCCACTGAAGAAGTAAAGGGCGCTCTCAGTGTGAACCATCAGCAATGGGAGCAAAAGCTCCGATGCTTCACTTCCGGGCTGAGGCGGGAAGCCTTCACCACCACACCATCATTGAGCCCCCTATGTGTATGTAATAATGAAAACACCTACAATAAGGCCCTAAATAAATAATGTAATCCAAACAAACCCGTGAGCAATTTAAACTCAAACGGTGGAGATACAAACTGAGCGACCCCCACACAAACCCTGCCAGCCGAAACCCGCCAAGCTAACTACAAAGCAATATCATAATTAAACCTCATTGCCTGGAAGTTGGCCATCAGTTTACTGATCTTACATGGTTCGTGCTGGAGCAAATTCCCTGGGATTTCAGGGGGGATAAACAATTTCAGTTAAATCTTAGGGAACAATATTGGATTTTCCAACTTCAAGCCGTTGTTCCCCATGGCCTTAATGAAAGTGTGGAGTGGAACACCATTATATAGGGTTCCCGTCCATCTTTTCTGGGTGCCGTGTTTTCGTGTAGGTTTTCTGTGCTGGGTGGTTTTTTGCATTTGTTGCATGTTCGGGTGTGAATAACTGTACGGAACTTGCTGTGTTCTCTTTTTAGTTTTGGGGCTTTTTTCTTTGTCCCGCCCCTGTATGAGTGATTTAGGACGCGTTGTGCGTCCTGTATGATTGGTTGGGTTGTGTGTGACGTAATTCCTGGTCCGCCTTTTAAGCGCAGGTGCTCTCCCGCCCGGTCACCCCTCCCTCCAGCCGTCCCGCTTCGTTTTCGGCGTTTTTTTCATTTTTTGTTTTTGGTTTGCGGTCGGGGGCTGGTTCCTGAAGAAGGGCTCCTCCCCGAAACCAGCTTGGTTGAACTTTGGCTCCTGGCGCTTTCATTGTGGCAGTTTGGTTTGGATAAGTATAATTTTGATTTAGTTTAATTATGATATTGCTTTGTAGTAAGCTTGGCGGGTTTCGGCTGGCAGGGTTTGTGTGGGGGTCGCTCAGTTTGTATCTCCACCGTTTGAGTTTAAATTGCTCACGGGTTTGTTTGGATTACATTATTTATTTAGGGCCTTATTGTAGGTGTTTTCATTATTACATACACATAGGGGGCTCAATGATGGTGTGGTGGTGAAGGCTTCCCGCCTCAGCCCGGAAGTGAAGCATCGGAGCTTTTGCTCCCATTGCTGATGGTTCACACTGAGAGCGCCCTTTACTTCTTCAGTGGAGTTGCTTCAGGCTAGTACTATTACTTATTCTGAGCGTCCCCCATCCAAACCCTGTTGTGACTGGTTGAGATAATTGAAGAGCAGGCTTAGAAGATTAAGAAAGCTAATTATATCTTCTTTTGGTGCTGTAATAATAGGTACATCTAGAGGAGGCAGAATATCTTCTAGATGAAGATTGAGAGGTTTGTGGTTTAGATAAAGTTGTCAAAGTATCTGCAGCTTCTTCAATATTTTCTCCAAATAGATCTTCTCCTTTATAAAACACACCGGAAAGGCATTGTTGAACTGAAGTTTCCAGGTCAAAGACTCTTAGACAGGCTAAAAGGTGCATTACAATTGTTACAGCAGACATTCTGGAAGAAACATCAAAAGGCATTGAAAGCTGCTCTAGCCATGTACTTTCTAGTAGTTAATGAGTTCTTAGACAGTTGTTTTAATTGTTTTAACTCACCTGGAGATAGAAATTACTCAAATTCTGACAATTGTTTTAATAAAGATTTAAAGTAAATGGACATGTAAAATTGGTAGTCCATTATTCTGTTAGAAGCATGGATGACAGGAAAATGTGTTTACTAGAAACACTCTCTCTAACCACCGTGTATTAACCGTGACACCAAACCAGTATAAATCTAGTGCACCTCTTATATTCTACTCTTCTATTCTATTTAATTTTAATGATAGAACAAAACCTCACCTGGTGCAAAAGCACCATCCCCTATTAGGGGAATCAGAGTGTGCGTTGAGGGGAGTGTCAACTGTGCATTGAGGTATGTTGAGGCATGGGTTGATGCTCTGAGGCAGGAAATAATTCTTCCACCAATGACTATGTATGCGTTAAGTGTGTCCACATAGATGCTAATGGTTGATGTTGAGCAGGAGTGTATGACCTCATCCTTGATCAATGCTCTTTTTTTTATTTATTAAACTTTATTTATTTTCAAATCTAGAACAGTGCTTTCAAATTATACATACAATTATCATCAGAGATAGCACTTACAAATTATTCCTTCCCTCCCATTTGATAACACATCATCCAAAGTACGTATACCTGCCTGCAGCCAATGCTTCCAGAGGATCTTAGACTCCCCAATTTGAATCTTGGAGTTCAACCATAAGGATTGACATGTGGATTGTTGTAATGGTATAGATGTTAAATTATCAATAAATTTTAAGGTTTTCCATGTGGCAAAAAGAATACTATTGTCTTTGTAAATAAGGGGTAATTTGATACTCAAAATATGGCTTAACCGTAATGGCACTCAATTAATCCACTAGGAAATGAAGATATTAACTAATATCTGAATTCAGCTGGAAGAAGTTATCTAGCAGCCTTAATCAACTTCATTTAATAAACTTTTTCTGTATATTCACTGGTCCTCAGCGGGCCACCATACACTCAAGTACATTCATAGTGAATGGCTTTACGCTCCCACTCCTCATTGGAACCAGCCCGACCTTATATTAAATTTTGAATTTTAACTTGCATTAATGATGGTAATATATAAATACTAAAAGTACTTAGCTTCTAGTAGAATGCTGTGCAGGGAGAATGTGTCTAAGTATCAACATGTTTCCATAATACAGAGCCTGCTGAGAAAACAAATCTTTCCTTGCCAATTTTTAGGAAATCAATGCTCTGATGTATCCTTGGGCTGGGCTGAGGCAAGCATGGAAGCCTTTAATGCCTGTGAAGACTGCAAATGCAGTAGCCTCAAAAGCTCATGCTGGAGCATTGCCCAGATCTCTTCCTGGAGAGCAGCTGCCAGTACCGGGAGAGACAATGGCATGGAAGAAACCTGCTGTACTGATTGGTGTGGCGTGGAAGACCTTGATGTTTAGGATCACCTATAAGAAGGCATGATCTGGATAGAAGGAGAACAAACATCTTTGCATTGATGTTTACTATGTGTCAAGAAAGCCAATACCTGGGAGGACGCAGTGGCATACTTAGAAGGGGAAGAATGTTTGTGCTTCTTAGCTTCCTTACATGCTACATCCTTTGAGACTCAAGGCATCGATGATGATGTAGAGTCCTGCCTCTGTAATGATCCCAATGGTCAAAGCTCAGGACATGGTGTCGAAGCACTTGGCACTGATGCCGATGCCAGTCACAGGAGGCTGGATGTTGGTTTCCAAGTCTCCAGACTTGCTAGATGTTTATGCTGATGCGGTACTGAAAATTTCATTGAAATGGAGTTTCCGAGCATTAAGAACATAAGAATTGCCACTGCTGGGTCAGACCAGTGGTCCATCATGCCCAGCAGTCCGCTCACGTGGCAGACCTCTTCTGCATGCAAAGATGGAGGGAAGTCAGTGTCCCAATGTTCAGGCCCCATATACTGGACACACTAATTATGTGGATCAGAGCCTGAGATTGTCCAATTACATCAATAGAATTTTTTTAAAGCTGCTTGGTACTGCCTTTGACATGGAAGGGAAACAGCCAACACTAAAATCAAAGGGCTCAAAGGCCTGGTTGCTTGAGTGAAAAAGTACACAAGAATTATCAATGTTCCCGGGCAGGGAAAATAGGCTCAAGGTAGCCTGAAGGCCAAAAACCTGAAAGGTTGAAAAATTTAACCAAAGTCAGAAGAAAGAGTGGAACATAATAAAAACAAAGAATTATGACGAAAAATAGGACAGGAAGGCACAAAAGTAGCAAAAGGTTTTATGCACTGAAGAGAAAACTGAAGACACAGGGCTCCTTTTATCAAGCTGTGGTAGGCGGTTAACGCGCGGAATACCGCATGTTCAACTGTCTGCCGCGTTAGTTGCTAACGCCTCCATTGACGAGGCGTTAGTTTTTTGGTGTGCCGCGGGTAGTTAGCACGTGATGAAATGTCCAATGTGCTAACCCCCATAGTGCACCTTGATAAAAGGAGCCAACAGTTTCTCAATGTCATGGAAAATTAAGAACTGTTGGTCTTGTGAGTGGACATCGGACGGAAAGACACCAGCACATGTGCAGTATGAGCACCATCTAAAAACTTTAAAGAGATATGCACTTGGCAATGTCCATACTGGGTTCTGTGGATGACATCACCCCACATGAGAATATAATACCTACTTGTCCTCTGAGAATTAATGGTATAAAAAGTAAAACAAATACTTTTGTAGCTGCAGCGATGCTGTCTTAACTGACTCTCACATGGTTTTTGAAGAATATGAATTTGATCTGTATGTGAAAGAAAAGATAACATTGCTGCAGCTACCACCTGCATCTGGGATCAAAACATCACATCTAGATTACCTTGAATCTTATAAGGGCATAAAAGTGCACCCAACACCCATTGTTGAAGACACCATTCGCAGTACTCTCACTGATAAAATGAAGGACTGGAACTGCTTTACAATTTAATGATAGCAGTGAGAGATACAATGGAGTTTCAATGGGGTTAGCACCTGCATCTAGGGTTAAAACATTACAAAAAGACCACCACAAGCCTTATATGTGTTTATAACTTCAAATAAATAAATAAATATTATAAATAAATTATTATTATTCAAAAAAGTCAAATGATTGAGGAATCTTTATAGTTCTGGATATGTTGAAGGGCTATACCTTTTTTAAAAAAATGATTTTTATTCAGAAAGCAGCCAAAACCAAAACAAGAAATCATAAGGTATGGTACAAGAAAATCCAACAACAAAGCAAACAACCACAGTGTAAACAGGCCAGGAAGGTAACACCCGGAAAGGGCATGAAGAAAATACCAGGCCTCTAAGAGGAAGGAGTGCAGCAGTAAATTCTGTAGTGAACTGGATATAACCTCCAAGGACATGGGCCAGAACCGGTGCTCTAGAAGTTACCCCCCTGGAGAACAGGTCAGGGATGCAATAACCTTTTGGAAATAAGAAACCCCAGTCCCCACTCACACCCACAACCATTCCAGCGGACAACATCCAGCAAACATACCACACTAACCACACCAAATAAACCCCAGGCATGCCCCCATTCACACACCAGTCAGACACATACTGACCATACCGGCTTGAGAGTAGGCAAACAACATCGAACCCTTGAGGTCCAACAAAACAAAGTTATCGCTGGGCAGCGGAGACAGCCGCCTCAGCCGCTAGCTAGAATGCCTTCCACAAAGAAGCATAAAGGCGTTTATTGCTAGATAATACTGAATGATAGGTGCGTAGCTCAAAAGCAGCAACCTCCTTCATCTTCATTAACCACTGTTGAAAGGAGGTGGGTGTCGGCGCCACCCAATGCTGTAACAAAAGCTTTTTTACCAACAGGAGCTTCCTATATGGGAGCATGAAACTCCCTGGAAGAGTTCCCTCTGGTCCCCTAAAAGCAACAAGCCATAATCCCGGGGTACCGTCCACCCCACCAAGCCATCGAGGAAGAGGAGAACCTGAAGCCAGACAGCTACATGAGGACATTCCAAAAACATGTGGACCAAGGTGCCTGGGACCTACTGGCAGTAGGAGCAAGTAGTATCATCCCAAAGACCCATAGCCTTCCCCTGTGCTCTAGAGATATAGGCCCGGTGCAGGATTTAAATTGCATTTCTCTAAGGTCTGTAGAACCAATTAAAAAAGAAATATTAGCAAAGAGGTCAAAAAATTGGGCCCGGGTATATTCAACTGCCAGATCCCTGGACCACAGACCCGCCATCCATTCTATGTATGGAGCTAGAGGATCAAGTTTGAGGACCCTGTACCACGTGGCTAACGTGTTCATCTGAGAGGTATCAACACCAACTGTGCATCTAATCTGCCAAGAGACCACTGTTCCTCCCACTGGCGTACTAGGGATGTAAAGTAATGTCGGATCTGTAAATATGCCCAAAACTTGCAGAAGGGAGCTCCCTTCTGGACTGCAACTGAGAAAAGGTGGGGAAGGCCCCCGCACCCCATTCAGAAAGGTGCCGAAGACTGACAAAGCCCAGGGACTCCCATAGCCGAAACCCCGAGATGCCCATCCTCGGAGAGAAGTCAATGTTCCCCACCAAGGGTAGGAAGGGAGAAGCCTGAGGGGAGCGTTGTTGTCTCCTCCGCTACCATCGCTATGCCCGGCGTAAAGGATTCAAAAATTGGAACCAAGAACCAGTCCCCAATATAGCCCACCGCTGCATATGCAGTAAAGATAAAAAGGAATGGGGAGCGCACCAAGCAGTCATCCACCCTGTGGGAGAGAATTTATAACATCCCGTGACACCCTCGTGCACAAATCGCATCAAGGAGGCCACGTTGTACAAACGGATGTCCGGGAGATTCAATCCACCCAATCTCCTGTCCAAGGTCAACATGGCAAAACTGATCCATGCTACTTTATTACGCCAGAAAAAGGAAAGAAGGATAGAGTTAAAGGCCCGTTCATCTTTAGCAGTAATCCACAAAGGAACAGTCTGCTGTGTATATAGGAGTTTAGGCAGGAGGACCATCTTAAACAAAGCTACTCTCCCCCAGAGAGAAAACGGTAAGTCCTTCCATTTGACACAAAGGGTGTGTATGGTCTCAAGATGATTAAGATTATATTGATACATAATTTTAGGAGGGACACTCAGGTAAACCCCCAGATAGCGCATCAGTTTTTGGACGGTGGGGATAGGTAAATCAGCACGCCATCGCTCACATCGCTCGGAAGCCAAGGGCAGCAATTCAGATTTGGCACAATTAACACAGAGGCCTGATATGGTCCCAAAGGCCTGCACAATATTGAGCACCAGCGGAAGGTGTAAATGAGTTTGTTCTAAATATAGAAGGATGTCATCAGCGAACGAGTTAAGACGGCTCTCCAAGGCTCCAATCTTGATACCCATAATAATGGGGTCCGATCTTATCTTAATCGCCAAAGGTTTGATAGCAAGAAGAAAAAGAAGCAGGGACAATGGACAACCCTGACGCGTTCCCTGTTCTAAAGGGAATGGAGTGGAATGGAGTGGTCTTTGACCTAAGAGCCGCTGTGGGAGCAGACTGCTGGACACGATGGACCTCTGGTCTGACCAAGCAGCGGCAATTCTTATGTTCTTATTGACAAGAAGCTATGCCTGAGAGGAAAAGTATAAACTGTGCACCCACTCCGAAAAGGTATCCCCAGGTCATATAGCCCCATGACCCAAAAAAGGTAAGACCATGCTGTCAAAAGCCTTTTCTATGTCCAGGCTCACAATATCTGTCTGTCACCCCCCCCCCCCCCAACCCATAGAGTAGATAGCCATCAATGCTCTAGTTAAATTCATAGAGGCATATCTGCCAGGCACAAAGCCCACTTGGTCCTCATGGATGAGCATGTGCAGAAAGACATTCAAGCGCTTTGCGAGTAACACTGCCAGCAACTTCGCATCTTGGTTAAGGAGCAATATGGGCCTGTAGGAACCCACCTGAGATGGGTCTTTGCCTGGTTTGGGCAGTAAAACAACATGGGAAGAGATAATATCCGAAAGAATCTTGTAATATTCAGGCCCGTATCCATTGGGTCCGGGAGATTTGGTAAGCTTAAGCCCCCTTAAACCAGTCTCCACCTTCAGGCGCATGATGGGGGCATGCAAATCCTGAATCTGATCCTGTGTAAGCTGAGGAAGTCAGACACCCTGAAAAAATGTGTCCCGATCCGCCACTGTATAGGGCTTATATGCATACAGATTGCTATAAGACACAAATTGCTGATGGATGTGGGCTTCTGTCGTATGCCTATGACCATGTGGGACCATGATGGATGTGATCACCGTTGCGCCAGCAAACTGCCTGCCTTCCCACCCCATCTATGAAGTCAATAGCGATGGAAATACAGGTGCCATTCTGTTCGTTCCATAAGAATAGCGTCAACTTGCTGCTGGAGCTCACGAAATTGAAAACGGTGTGCAATCGTCAAGCTGCTCTGGTGACGCCTTCGTAACTGTTATATCTCTCCAGACAACACCTGCAATTCAGCCTCTTGCTTCTTTTTTTTACCCAAAACATAGGCTATAATATAGCCTTGTATAACCGCTTTTGAAGCCTCCCAAAAGAGGCTCGGGTCAAGGTCAGGTGCATAATTAGTGCCTGAAGCCATCATGTAGCCAGTTGTGGAATGCACCCAATTGGGCCAGAGGCAGGATAGCGGCCAGACCCAAAAAGCCACAGTTCCTGGGCAAGGGTACCCCTCATGGAGCAGGCAGCTTTTCCAAGAAAGTCTGGAGGTTTGCTGGGGTATCCAGTGTGATGGTCCCATTGGTATGATGGATCCAGACCTTAGCAGGATACTGTAGGGCAAACTTGATCTCACGGGAGTGTAGCTGAGTACAGTAAGGGGCCAAAGCCCTCCAGCGCTCGGACAGCTTGATGGAGAAGTCCTGCAAAAGCAAGATTTTGTGGCCCTGGTATTCCAATGTCTGTTGTTGTCGGTAAGCCTCCAATAGTTTGGCTTTAGCCGTGTAGCCCCCTCCGCCAGCAGCACCCCGATGCGATGGGCCCTCTCCACTTGTACCGGGCCCAAAGAAGGAGTTAGTCCCAGAGTTTGGGGCAACCAAGTTGCCACTAAGTCACCCAGCTCTGAGTCCCGGACTGATTCCTGCAAGCCTATGAGCCGTAAATCATTTCAGTGGCCGCAATTTTCGGCATCCTCTGCCCACTCCGTCGCTGTTTCACTTGAGTCTCCAGGGAGGCAATACGCTGGTCCGCCATCTCCACTCTGTCCTCATGGGCCGAGATCCCCTCTTCTGCGTGTTGAAGGCGCGTTGCATGCCCTGCGATGCTCTTTTACTTCTTCAAGAACTGAATGTAATTTGGACAATTTTTTATCCAGTAGCTGAGAGAGATGGCGAACGAGACTTGCATGTTCTCCTTGTGCAAGGACGTGCCAGTTGACATCGGGTTGGGAGCCGCCATGCTGGTACGCTTTGCAGTTTTGTCTTTACCAGGCCTCGATGACTTCATCGGCATAACTGCCACAGGTCACCGATGCAAGCTACAAGATGTCCCGCCAACGAGAGCAGAGACTGACTGGTTGGGGTACGTACCTTTTTAGCATGGAAAAAGTACTGACAAGCGCAATTTATGGGGGTTATTTCAGGGAGAAGAGCAGAGCTCAAGCAGTAGACAACTGGTCAGAGCGCTGCCATCACGTGAAACCCCCCCTCCCCCCCCAAAGGGCTATTCCTAATTTCCTCCACAAAGTCCTGTGACACTCTGATGCCAAAATTTTTTTAAAAATCATAAATTTAGAAAATTAATTTTGTCAATCTGCTTCTCAGGTGTTCCACTGTATGGGTTGGTTGGGACTGAGGATAATGTAATGGCAGCATTTACAGGCCTTAGGGGACCTAAGGGTCATTAATTAAGAGAGACCCCTGGTGGCCAAATACAGAGCCCAAGATTGCACGTCTTCAGAGAAACACTGTTGAATGGCCCCTAGCCATGCAGATATGTTTGGGGTTGGGGAACAGAGGGAGGATATAAAAGGGGAAAAATCCCTAAGTAGTTGGAGAATGCATGCTGATAGAAATAGATAGAAAAAGAAAAAAAAACCACACATAAGAAAAAGCAAGAAAGCAAACAAAAACATTAACTCTGCAACTGTAGTAAACATTGCAAATATACCATAAATGCAAATGCTTGCGTGATTGACATTGTGCAAGATTCACAAGAGGGTATCTGTTACACAACCAGTATGGAGGCAGGATGCCAATGATCATTTTCTAACAAGAGTAGTATATAAAGCAAGTCTGAAATCCCCCAGATCCCTCTTTCTGTACATCCTAATGTCTGCTTTTCTTCCTTCGGTGGGGTAATGGGCACTTTTCATCTGTTTTAGATCTGTTGTTCTTTTCTGTGGTAGGAATTAATAGCCATGAGCTTGAACAGCACCGATAAGAATGCATATTATTCACAGGGAATTTCAATACATGCACCATAGCCAAGACAAACCTTCATACCGCATTTCCCATCAAGCAAATTGTTTTATAGACTCAGCCTGAAGAACAGCAGTTAGCACAAACATAACATGCCATTGAAATAACACTATTCTTCAGGAATTAAAAGTATTTACAAAGATGTTAAAAGACCAAAATCACAGTGGGGGAGAAAAAAAAAAAGAAATCATTACTAACTTTACCAACTCTGTTCACTAACTGAATTTACTTCAGTCCATAAGAGATTATTTTGTTGCATCTATTGTTCCTAGAAATGCTCTACCTTTTTAGGAATATGAAGTGTAGAAAAATAATTAAACAAGCTTATGATAGCAGCTGCTGAAGGCAGGAGATACTGCTTAGAAAATCATTCCCCTTAATGAACGAAAACGCGGTTTTCAGTGTCTGATATATGAAGTGCAAATGGCTTACCGTACATGCCTCGGCATTTTCTGAATCACTGCTAAAGAAGATGCAGCAGCATCTGAAGAGGGGCTTATGCTCCTGTGTTAGGGGTGAATCATCCTCATGTACATGGCTCGGAACAGTCTCTATCTGTCTATTGACATCATTCAGGAAGACTTGGAGGCAGAGGATACTATGGTAACCAGGCAATGTGCTGAGAGACAGAAGCCTTTAATTGCCTTAACAACTTCCAGGGGCTGTAGCTACAGAGCTTGGATTCACCAAGGAGGAAGCAAAGACTGTCACAGGCTAGAAGGGTGACACAAAGCCAAAAGAAAAATCAATGAATTCCTGAATCTATTAACTGTGACGCAACTTTTTTTTTTTCTTGTTTCTTATTTATTGACAAATGTCAGCAGCTTAATCCATTAGTGATAGGTGGTGGTCAATTAAAAGCTCTGGCACAGATCAGGGATCAAAAAAATGATACTGACACACAGTAACCCAAAGATGCATTCCTACATTATTTTCATGTTTGAAACACCAATCTCCTATTAAAAAGACACAGGAACAGAAAACCATACCAGCATCTTGTGGTTTCACTAGACTCGGATCTTGGTTTAATAACCACTGATGTCAGGGGGACCAGATTCATCTCAGGAGTGAATTTCTTTAGTCCCCGAAAGAGGGAAGAATTCTCCAGAACAGGTTTAGGAGCCACAAAGCTAATTTATACTTTGCAAGTTTCTAATGGGTTAACAACATTAAAAAAAAAAAGTCTTAGGAAGCAATATGCTATAGCAGTCAGCTTCTCATGAGCAGATTCAATACCTGGGCATGTCTGGACAGCAACACTGAACATCTAGGGTCAGGCTCTAACATGCAAGTTATGTAGGAGTCAGCCAATATTCAGTGCATAGCTAAGCAGGCGATGACACAACTGCTTAGCTATGTGAGCACCAGCACTGAATATACAGTGGTACCTTGGTTTGTGAGCATAATTCTTTCCAGAAGCATGCTCGTACTCCAAAGCGCTCGTATATCAAAGCGAATTTCCCCATAGGAAATAATGGAAACTTGAATGATTCATTCCACATCCCAAAAACTTTAATAGAACATATAGTACTGTACGGACTTGTATTGCAAGATCTCACTCGTTTCAAACAGTCACTACACTGCGAGTGAATTGGGCGTGATGCTTTTATTACATTCAGCCTTGCTCAGCGTGAAATGCACATGTTGTGCGCGCTTGAACTGAGGGTGCATGTATTACATTCAGATGCGATCAGTGATGCGATGCGCATATATTGTGCGTATTTGACATGACACACGCATATGTGATTGCACTGCACGACAACGCACGTTTATCGAGTTAAAATTTAAGAAAATGTTTTGCTCGTCTTGCAAAACACTCGTAAACCACGTTACTCGCTATCCAAGGTTTGACTACAATAGGTCCACTGCCTGCATAACTGCTGGCAGTGACTTTGTGATTTGACTTTGTGACCTTGACTTTGTGAAGTAGAGCCCGGTGAGCTTGATGTGGAATGCCTATTTAAACTGTCGGGGGTCCTCAGCATCAGTGTTAGGTGTGATAGTGGCGGCAGCTCTGGGGAATGGTTCTCAGCACACACCACATTCAGTATAGGACCAAGAGCTGGACCAGGAGGTTCAATCTGACATAGAGTGGCAGGATGGAAAGTCAGATTCCATGCCCTTTTTATCCCAGGATGCAGTTTCCATGGCAGAGTCTGCATCTCTGCATGAGACCAGTAGTGACCCTGGACCACGGGGAAGACCCCACAGTGTAGTGGGTGTTCAAGGCTTCCACACTCCCGTGCTTAATTTCTAATTCGCTGTGGGAATTGAAGCTGGAAGTTCTGCAAGCCTCCGTGTCCCAGTACTCTATTATGAACATCAGCCACGTCCTTTTCCTTGCATCCTGACATCATGAAGCTAGTCTCTGACCATTGGGAATCACCAGAGGGGTCCCTGCGAGTGGCTAAGACTATGGAAAAGCTTTAACCTATGGCTCTGAATTTTCAACTGCTGTTTGTTCAGCCGAAGGTAGATTTGCTGGTATTGCAGGTTGCCAAATGAACTTCCTTGCCCAGTGAAGAAGGTGTGATGTTGAAGGATACGCAAGACCACAAGGTAGATGTCCTCAAAAGGCAATTTGAAACCTTAGCTTTAGGAATTAAGGTAGCAGCAGAGGTTTCCTTTGTAGTACGTGCTTGCCACATGAGCCTGACTCAGGTCCCCACCTCAGAATTAGACAAGGGCCTTTCAATTTATCTTTTCCGGGGTGAATTATATAAGGGATGCTCTGTTTGACTCTGTATGCTCTGTATGTGGAAGCGTATGGCATGAGGTTACAGCCTCAGCCCCCTGAGAATGTGGGTTCAAATCCCATGCTGTTCCTTGTAACCCTGGGCAAGTTACTTAATCCCCCTATTACCCCAGGTACATCAGTTAGAGTGTGAGCTCACCAGGACAAATAGGAAAAAATGCTTTGAGTACCTGAATATAAACTACTTAGGTTATAACTGGTATATAAATACTAAAAATAAATAAGAATAAAATAAAATAAATATATAAATAAGTCATGAGCTGGAGATGGGCAGGAGGAGAGCGGGGGCGACCTAGACTTAGTCGTCTGGCAGTCATAATCAAAAAAGTTTGCCAGGTTGCCAGACAGAACTTATACGTTTTGACTTGCACTAAATCAAAACAGGTATAAGTTCTGAATCGGGCTGCTGAGCTGATCGCAGCCAAGGCAACCCATCCCCCCCCCACCGGTAACAATCACGGCAGGAGAGATACCCAATCTTTCCTGCCGCGATCCCCTGTGAACCCTCCCCCCACCCCACCCCCCAAATCTTCCCCGGCAGGAGATGCCCAATCTCTCCTGCCACGATCCTCCAAATCTTCCCTGGCAGGAGGGTGCTAAAAACACTCCTGTCGGACACAACCCCCCACCCCGGAACAGCCACGTGATCCCTCCTGCCGGATACAACACCCCCCACCCCGGAAGAGCTGCATGATCACGGGGAGGAGGATGCCCAATCCCTCCTTCCAGACACAACACTGCCCAAACCCCTGCCGGACCACGCACCAACCCCCCAGACCCTCCCTCCACCCCACCCCCACATGAACCCCCTAACCCCCCCGGACCCCTCTTCTAACCTTGTGAGATTGACGAATGTATGGGTCCTCACTCCAGCCGGCAGGCCCACCTTCCTCTGAATGGCAGACCTGCCCCTTCCCGGTGCATTGTTGGATGCACCAGGCAGGGGCCTAGCGCCTGATTGGCCCAGGCACCTAAGGCCCCACCCTTAGGAGGAGCCTTAGGCACCTGGGCTAATTCTGGTTGGCCCAGGTGTCTAATGCCCCTCCTATGGGCAGGGCCTTAGGCACATGGGTCATCCGGAATCTTAGGTCTGGGGGGGGCTAGGTGCGTGATCCGGCAGGGGTTCAGGGAAGGGGGTTCAGGGTGGGGGTGTTGTGTCCAGCAGGAAGGATTTGGCAACCTCCTGCTGGGCAAGATTCAGGGGGATCGCAGCACGATTGGGCATCTCTGTCATGATCATTGTGGGGTGAGACGGTTCCAGGATTCTGAAACCCTTGTTGTTTATGACCGCCGCTGGTTAGAGAATTCTGTTTTTAGGCAAAGGACTGGCCCCTCCTTCGCCTAAAAGATCTTATTTTGGGCGTTTGAGGCTTGGGCGATTTTTTGGTCAGGAATGTGCTGTAAGTAGTGGCTGTCTGGGCGATTAAACTGCTGAATGTAGATGTAGGCCATTCTAAAAAAATACTCTCATTTTGGATGATTTTTTTTGAGAATGGACATTTCCCTGCTGCCTACTTTCTGTGCCTAGGGACTTAGGCCAAAAGGGGACTTAGATGTTTCTTTTGATTATGGCCCTCTACATGTCCATCAAAACCAGACACAATAATGATTAAGGAGAGGTAAACGTAAGAGATTAAGCCACTTTTCTGAGCTACAGTTATTGCAGGTAAGAGGATTCACAACAAGCATGGAAAGAACTAGTAAAACTAAAGCAGTTTCTGTAAGAAAGGTCTGGAAATGATCTTTCATCTCATTGCTTGTTGTGATCTTCAGACAGGAGAAAATTTGAATACAGAAAGACAATAAAAAGTGGCATGTTTCATCCACTGGAAATTGTACAAACAATAACATCACTGTACCGAAACATCACTATATGGAGAGATGAAATCCTCATTACTGAACAGGAATTGACTCAAACATTGAAAAGAGAAAGACAACTCTTCTAAAACTGTGGCATGTTATGGCAGCAATGCATGCAGGTTTTTTTCTGTCTGTGCACTTTTTATTTTCCAGTAATTTGCATATCATTAGTTTATTGCACTTGATATAAAAAATTTTTATTCTTTCTAACAGATGCTGGAAAGAAATTATACATAAGGGGAAGATTCCGAGGGAGAAATTCTGTAAATGGTGTTTAAAAAGATTGGTGCCTATTTCTTGTCAATCACATTTAGGCGCCTATTATAGAATCATACCTAACTTAAAACTGGTGCCTGTAATGTGGATCAAACAGGTACAAGTGGATCAATTTTTCACTCCATCAAAAATTACAAAGACTAGGGAACACTCAATGAAGTTACATGGAAATACTTTTAAAACCAATAGGATGAATTGTTTTTTCACTCAGAGAATAGTTAAGCTCTGGAACACATTGCCAGAGGATGTGGTAAGAGCAGATAGCATAGTTAGTTTTAAGAAAGGTTTGTATAAGTTCCTGGAGGAAAAGTCCATAGTCTGTTATTGAGAAAGACATAGAGGAAGCCACTGCTTGCCCTGTATTGGTAGCATGGAATATTGCTACACTTTGGGTTTTGGCCAGGTACTAGTGACCTGGATTGGCCACCATGAAGATGGGCTAATGGGCTTGATGGACCATTGGTCTGACCCAGTAAGGCTATTCTTATGTTCTTATTAAAAGGTACTTAAGTCCTTTAGAGAATCACACATAGTGGGGCCTAAGTCCTTCTCCTAAGTCCAAAACACTAGTGCTGTCTGATTTGCGATTCAAATCAATTCACCGATTCACTTCGGGTGAATCGATTCGAATCAATTCATTTTGGGGAAAAAATTGAACTTACCAATTCGTCGGCCCCCTTGCTAGAAACCCGTTCAGGCTTTCTCTCTGCCACCGGAGTCCTTGCTTCTGATGTAACTTCCGGTTTTGCAAAAACCGGAAGTTACATCAAAAGCAAGGACTCTGGTGGCAAAGAGAAAGCCCGAACGGGTCTCTGCGTGCAGATCAGCGGCAGCAAGGCTCTCTCCTCCCCGGCTGGAAGTATTCCTCCTCTCCTCCACAGCCAAGCAAAAGCGGCCATAGCAAATCCGATTCACTACCCTGCTGCTACTCTGAGCGTCTTCTCTCCATTCGGGCGCCCAAGCGGAAACAGGAAGTTTTCACCGAGGGAGAGCCCCAGTGGAGAGAAGACACAAGGAGTGGTGACAGGAGTGGGGGAGTTGGTGGATTGGAGGAGAGATGGGGAGAAAATGGATGGGAAAGATGAACTTGGGGAGAGGGAAAGATGGGAAGAAGATGGATGGGAGAGATGAACTTTGTGGAGGGGGAAGATGGATAGTGGAGGGGGGAGATGGACTTGAGGGAGATCATGGAGGGGAGATGGACTGGAGAGGGAGAAATGGAGAGAAGATGGATGGGAGACATGAACTTGGTAGAAGGGAGGAGATGGACTTGGGGGAGATCATGGAGAGGGGAGAAGGACTTGGGGAGAAAGAGAAATGGACTTGGGAGAGTTGGTGGACTGGAGAGGAAGAGATGGGGAGAAGATGGATGGGAGAAATGAACTTGGTGGAAGGGGGGAGATAGACTTGGGGGAGATCATGGAGAAGGGAGATGGACTTGGGGGAGTTTGTAGACTGGAGAGGGAGAGATGGGGAGAAGATGGATGGGAGAGGTGAACTTGGTGTAGGGGGGGAAGATGGATGATGGAGAGGGGAGATGGACTTGGGGGAGATCATGGAGAGGGGAGATGGGAGAATGATAGAAGAAATAATGGATCTAAAAACAGAGGAGAGGGAGAGAGATGGTGGACAATGGGATTAAAGGAGGGAAGGAACAGAAAGGGAGAGAAATTGGACACAAGGGATGGTGTAAAGGGGGGGAAGAGATACTGGATAGGAGGGTAGTTGGAAAGGGAGAGCTGGTGGGGAAGGAGGGAGAGATGCTGGATGAAAGGGTAGTTGAGAAAAGGAGAGATGGTGGATCTGGAAATTGTGGGGTCCATCGCTGCAGATACGGGAATAGAGATGAAAAAAAGGATGATGCCAGACCTCCAGAGGAGGGAAGGGAAATGGAAGGGGAGGACAGAGATGGAAGATGGATGGTTACCATGGAAAAAGAAGAAAATGACAAATGGGCAAGAGACCCTGGCAAGCGAGTTATCAGAAGACATTTGTTGCAGAACCTGGGCCCAACATGATTTCAAAAATGACCAGACAACAAAAGGTAAAAGAAATAATTTTATTTTCTGTTTTGTGATTACAATGTGTCAGATTTGAAAACTTGTATCCTGCCAGAGCTGGTATTAGACCGCGAACATGAGCTAGGATTTAACAGAGAGAGGAAAAGTCTTTTTTTGTTTATTTATTTTGTTTACACCACAGTGCCAGTGTGGGTAGGAGAGGACAAAGGGAGTGAAGAGGCTATAAAATAAACCTACCAAGATGTTTGGAAAAACACACCCAATTGGGCAGGAAAATTGAATAGAAAAATCAATTTAATAGGCTGAATTGAATCAAAATATTTTTTCCTGAATTGGGCAGCACTACTAAACAAATCTGCTTTGGAGTTAGATGCCATTATTTTAGTATTATTATTTAGTTAGTTTTCTAGTCCGTCCTCCCCAGGAGCCCAGAATGGAACATTCACATTACATTGGCCTAAGACTAAGGGTACATTCACATTTTACTAGATATATAGGTAAGGGATATAATGGCTTATTCATAATATATTGGCGCACAACATGCTGTACTCAACATGTACTCAATTTGGGCATATAGAGATGCCATCATAGTGAATTGGAAGTGTTTGGTTAGAGTACTGTCTCTACATATGCTTTCCAGTTTTGGTTGCATACTGTTAAAATCTGGTCGTTAGGGTCTCAAGGCGGGTATGCATTGGTTCGAGAACAATATGGGGCTCATAATCGAAAGAGAAAAATGTCCAAAAACCGGCCTAAGTCCGCACTTGGATGATCATAAGTCAAAAACGTCCAAGTGCCAATAATAAAACCGGGTTTTGGACGTATTTAAAAATGACCTAGGTCTTCATAGTGCCGCTGAACGACCAAAACTAAACGGGGCGTTTCAGGAGGAATGTCGAGGGCAGGAGTTGGGCGGGACATGAGCTGGCTTAGACTTAGTCGTACAGCATGTATAACCGAAAGTTTTACAACAGAGCCTAGACGGAACTTGGACGTTGTGATTTAGACCATGTAAAACATGCAAAACATGGTCTAAGTCACAAAAACCCACCTAAAGTTACCAGATAAGCACTGCAAACACATAAAACAGACCCCCACACACCACCCCAGTGATCACCGACCCCCCACCCCAGAAAAATCGTAATCACACCTTTAAAATTCAGCTTCCAGACCATCATCACCTGGCAGCCTGGCATAGGAAAGCCTAATCATCTAGCACAGAGGCGGCTTAGGCCATCTTGGGGGTGGGTTAGGGACTCATGGAGAGGAGGACCCATGCCCATAAGCCCCTGTTATCATTGCATTGATACTTAAACATGTGCACTCCTCTATACACCTCCAAAACCATTTTTTACTGGTATATAAGTAGCTCCTGCAACCATTAGGGCTATTGGGGTGGGAGATAAGTGGGTCTAGGGGATTCTGGAGGTGGTTTGGGGGGCTCATCGTGACCTATATGGGAGCTATAGTGAGATGATGACATCGCACCCTTTTTGTAAAGTTCACAGCAGTGCCCTGTCTGGGTGTTCAATCCATTACTTTGCAGACCCCTCCCACGCCCAACAGGGCTTGTTCTAGGCGTTTTTGACTTGGACGAAAATGTGGTATAAAGATGGACAATTTAGCGACTTGTACGATCAGATCAGCAGGACGTATAGTTAGACGATTTTCGAAACAAAAAAATTTTGGATGCATTTTTCGAAAATATATCCTAGGCTGTTTTTTTACTTTGGACGACTTGCGACTTAGACGAAAACAGACTTAAGACATTCCTTTCGATTATGCCCCTCCATGGTCTTTACTGCTTTCCGGAAAGGTAGCAGGCCATCTATAGCTCAAATGTTTAGGGAAAGCTGGTTCCACAGTTTTGTCATGCTGTGAGAGAAGGATCGTCTGTCTCTGGGCAGTTTCAAGTTGGAGCTGGTGAGCTAGTGAAATGCTTAATTGGCGTTCCTGCTGCCATGGAATAGGTGCCTATCTTTTGTAGAACTGCGCCTAAGTCAGGTGCCTATCACCCAATTAATTTTTTTTTTTAATTATGAGCTTGTTAAAGCTCATAATTGAAGCCAGTTTACTAATTAAGGCTCTCTTTTAGTAAGCTGTGGTAGAACAGGGAGTTAAATGCTCCCATGCTGCTCTGACGCTCATAGGAATTCCTAGGCAAAACACAACCTCTAGTGTGGCTTAGTAAAAGGGAGGGGGTAAGTTAAATTTAGGCACCTATTTATTTAGGTGCCTCTTACAGAATTTCCCCCTGACTGCCTTGGGGGCCAAAAAAACCTCTGAAAATTTAACACAATGGGCCCAAATTTGTTGCTGGGGAAAAAAACTGGTGAAAAGATACCAAGTTCGAAAATGGGCCAGATTGGACCATGAGTTCCAAAGAAATAAAGATGGGAGAAGCCGTTCCAGATTATTTTTAGCATAGTAACCGTGATACAGGATATACTGAAATATAGTAGCTGGGGAACTGCTCCTTTCAAACTGCTTCTCTATTCTCTTGATCACAGATTTACATACAACCAGCACAGAAAAGCAGAACAGATGGATTTGGAATAATTTCATGAGGCATGTTTTGCATGCTTTCCTCATCAAGTGACCCCCCCCCCCCCCTCCATGGCTATCCCACACTAGCCCTGTAGAGTGGCTCTCATTTAATTTTTTTTGTTCTAAGTTTTACTGTAAAATCTAGCAATTAAAACATATACAGTCAAATGAAAAAATTAGGATACCCCATGAAATATTCAGTTTTTAAGAAATGTTTACATATCAATGTCAAATCTTTTTTTTTATTATTTATCTCTGGAAAAGAAAGTGATGCAATTGCAGGTAAACAAGAAATATTTTTCTTGATTTACTGATGAAACAAAAGATATCCACAAAAATGTGTATTCTAATCGAGGAATAAATTAGGACACCCCCACATATCCTCCCACTTGAAGTGGCTCAAATCACACACATGTGTATCACATCGGGTGCACATCATTAGAACATTGTTACTCAGCATTTTGAAGGAGGTTTGCCCTAATTAAAATGCAGACATTTAGTTTGGTGTGCTCAAGACTGCTGCAGTGAGAGTGAACACCATGGTGAGATCAAAAGAGCTGTCTGAGGCCTTCAGAAAGAAGATTGCAGAAGTTTATAAGTCTGGTAAGGGATTTAAAAAGATCTTGAAAGAATTTGACATCAGCCATTCCACAGTCTGGAAAATAGTGCACAAGTGGAGGACTTTCCAAACAACTGCCAAAATGCCCAGGTCTGGCCGTCCAAGCAAGTTGACCCTCCAAAGCAGATCATAAGATGCTAAAAGAAGTCTCCAAAAACCCTAAAATGTCATCATGGGACCTACAGCAGGCTCTTGCTACTGTTGATGTGAAAGTGCATGCCTCTACCATCAGAAAGAGACTGCACAAATTTAACTTGCATGAGAGGCGTGCAAGGAGGAAATCTTTGCTCTATAAGAGAAACATCAAGGCCAGACTGAAGTTTGCCAGAGAGAACGTAGACAAACACCAGGACTTCTGGAATAGTATTCTATAGACAGATGAGTCTAAAATTGACTTATTTGGACACCAGAAAAGAGGAAGTGTTTGGCTTACACCAAATACAGCATTCCAGGAAAAGAACCTCATACCAACTGTGAAGCATGAAGGTGGAAGTGTCATGGTTTGGGGATGCTTTGCTGCAGCAGGACTTGGCCAGCTCATCATCATAGAATCCACCATGAATTCTACCGTGTATTAGAGGGTGCTTGAGGAACATGTGAGACCATCTGTAAGAAAATTAAGCTGAAGTAGAACTGGACCCTGCAATACATACCAGTAAACATACCAGTAAATCCCAAACATGCCAGTAAACATACCAGTAAATCCACCAAGTACTGGCTGAAAACTAAGAAATGGAGAGTCCTGGAGTAGCCGAGTCAAAACCCTGATCCCATTGAGATGCTGTGGGGTGATTTGAAAAGGGCTGTACAGGCAAGAAACCCGCAAACATCTCACAGCTGAAAGAATTCTGCATTGAGGAGTGGGCCAAACTTTCCTCAGACCGATGTCAGAGACTGATAGATGGCTACAACAAGCGTCTCACTACAGTTATTTCAGCCAAAGGGGATAACATTAGCTTTTAGGGTGTCCTAATTTATTCCTCAGTTAGAATGCACATTTTTGTGGATGTCTTTTGTTGCATGAGTAAATCAAGGATAATTTTTATTGTTTACCTGCAATTATAATCACTTTCTTTTCCAGAGATTTAAAAAAAAAAGATCTGACATCGATATGTGAACATTTCTTAAGAAAGAACTGAATATTTCATGGGATGTCCTAATTTTTTCACATGACTGTAGCTTTCATAATGGTTGCTATGTATGCTGACACCTAAGGACTGAACCACAAATCTGTGTACAGCTCCCTAATGGTAAAGAAGCAAAAAGATTCCTGTTACCTTCAGACAGCGGTACTACTACTTATTTTTATACCACGGCTAGACATATGCAGTGCTGTACATTAACCATATAAGAAACAATCCCTGCTCAAAAGACTGTGGTCACAGTTTTTTGCTTTTTTGGCAAAGAATTTCTTAATGAGTAAAGAGCTACTGGGAAAATATTAAGGTGTTCTTAGAAAAATGCATATGGTCCTATATCTTCAAAGGGCCCCAAAACACATTTTTGAACAAGATTGAGCATTCACTTTTGAACAATGTGGTAGCAGCAAATTAAAGACACTAGCTACCTCCTAAGAATATGGCCAAGAGCAAACAACTGTTCAAGATGATCTTCTCAAGTCCACTTAACTTTACAGAGGAATTAGTGCAGCAGTCAGGTTGATTTTTGGGCTGAAGAAATTTGATCATGTAACATCTTCATATTGACTTCTGCATTGGCTGCCGATGGAGGCGTGTGTGAAATTTAAGTTCAGCTGTTTTTGTTTTAAGGTTTTATTTGGGTTAGCTCCTAAATATATAACTGACCTTTTTTCTTTTTCAACCAATCACAAGAGAAGCTCACACTTGAATTTTGTTTCCCCACCGGTTAGAGGATGTAAACTTAAAAAATATCATCGACATCTTTTTTCGTATCAGGCAGCATTATGGGGTAAAGATTTGGAAAAATCGCTTTTGCTTACTAATACTTATGAGGAATTTAGGAGACACCTAAAAACATATTTGTTCTTGACGCACTTAGGTAGCTGATTTGCAAAATCTTACACAATAACTGATCTTTAAGGTTTTTAGTTACTAGTTTTTAACTTTGTAAGTTTTACTCAATTTGTAGTATTCTTAACTATTGTAAACCACATAGAACTTTACAGTCCCACGGTATATAAACTTTTAATATTATTATTATTATTATTAAAGTAGGACTTATGCAAACCTTCATTTCTTATTTGCTAAGATAAATTCTTAAATAGTGAAATAACTGTTAAATCATTCAGTTCTGTAGAGGGCTAATGAAGGCACTCCATTAATCCTGGCAAATCTTTGTGGGAAAAACCTTTCATGCATGCCTTCTACCTGTCGCCACAGTTTTGCTTAGCTGATGCACTTGTTATAAAGCAGGGGTGTCCAATGTCGGTCCTCGAGGGCCGCAGTCCAGTCGGATTTTCAGGATTTCCTCAATGAATATACATGAGGTCTATTTGCATGCACTGCTTTCATTGTATGCTAATAGATCTCATGCATATTCATTGGGGAAATCCTGAAAACCCGACTGGATTGCGGCCCTCGAGGACCGACATTGGACACCCTTGTTATAAAGGAACTGTCAGTTTAAATTTTATTTACCTATCACATTTTGATTACATGCTTTAAAGCTCAAGATGAGGTATATAAAATCATTCTCTCCACTATTCTAATGGTTTTGGACTTATAAAGTAAGACCAATGAGATGTTGAGCCTGATACAAAACCAAAACTTCCCACTCAGACACTGCATGGCCATACTTGTCCCGGATACCCAATAACCAGAGCACAGTGAATCCTGTCAATTCCCAGGCAAAACACAACCTCAGGTCTCTAAACATCAAAAAAATCTTCACTCGACCCTTCCTACCCCTCCGATTATTGCTCCATCTCCCTTCTTTCCTTCTTATCCAAGCTATTCAAATGTATTCACTGCCGTTTTTTTGACTTTCTTTCATCTCAAGCTGTTATCAGCCAACGTCAATCGGGCTTTCGCCCTCTTCATTCTACAGAAACTGCCCTGACTAGAGTCTCCAATGACCTGCTACTGGCCAAATCCAAAGGCCTCTACTCCATCCTCATTCTCCTTGATCTATCCATAGCGTTTTACACTGTAGATCACCACCTACTCATTGATACACTGTCCTCACTTGGGTTTCAGGGCTCTTTTATCTCATGGTTTTCATCCTAACTTTCACATTACACTTTAGTGAAAACTCTGGAGCCTACTCCCCTGCCATTCTGCTATCAATTGGCATACTTCAGGGCTCTGTCCTGGGACCTCTTCTTTTCTCCATCTACACTTCTTACCTTGGGGCTCTGCTCTCCTCCCATGGCTTCCTGTACCATCTCATGATTTGCAAATCTACCTCTCCATGCCTGAAATTTTTACAGCAATTCAGGCCCGATTCTGCAAGGCTGATGTTGCTACCTGGATGTCTCACTACCATCTAAAATGAAACATGGCCAAGACTAAACTCCTTATCTTTCCTTCTAAACCCTCCTTTCCATGTCCTTCATCTTGGTGAATAATGCTCTCATCCTCCCTGTCTCGACAACTTGCAATCTTGGGGGTCATCTTTGACTCATCTCTTTCCTTCTCTTCGCATACCCAACAGACTGCAAAAACTTGTTGCTTCTTTCTATACAATGTTACTAAAATCCAGACTTTCCTCTCTGAACAAGCAGTCAAGACCTTCATTCATGCCTTATAACTTAGAATATTGCAACTTGCTTCTCGCAGGTCTTCAACAAAGCCATCTCTTCCCCCCCCCTCCACACCTTCAGAATTCTGCTGCACTGCTCATATTCTACCAGAGTCATTAGGCTCACGTTACCCCTCTCAAGTCTCTTCAATGGTTCCCTATTCATTTCCACAAACAGTTGAAATTCCTCTTATGGACCTAAAGTGTATCCACTCTGCAGCTCTTCGGTATCTCTCCTCTTATCTCTCCCTATACCCTACCCCAGGAACTCCAATCATTGGGTAAGTCTCTCTTGTCTGTTCCTTCCTCCTCTACTGCCAACTCCTGACTCTGTCCCTTCTGCCTTGCTGTGCCACATGCCTGAACAACCTACGTGACTCAGTACATCAGGCTCCATCTCTTTCAGTATTCAAATCTAAAGCCTACTTCTTCAAAGCTGCATTTGAGTCCTAACCTTACCAACTTGCAAAACACAAAAATCTGTTTGCCATTCCCTCTGTAGTCTCTTATCCTCTCTACCACATCATTCCCTCTAATTCTATACATAAATATATATATAGATTCATCATTTTTCTTGTATGTCTGTCATAATTAGATTATAAGCTCTTTTGAGCAGGGACTGTCTCTTGCGTGTTTAATGTACAGCGCCACGTACATCTGGTAGTGCTACAGAAATAATAAATAGTAGTAGGTTCAATCCTCAAGAGGTGCATTTCAGCATAGTTATTCTACTGTTTAGTACTCATTTCACACAGTTCACTATTCTATGCCTATTTGCATCTAGTTATGTGAGAAAAAAGTCAAGCCAGACTGCTCATAAGAAAATGCTTAAGAATTTTAAATTGCCAAGGAACCAGGAAGTGCAATTTTTTTTAAAGGTTATTATAATCCTTGTACATATTTCTCTCACACACACACATATCCTTCTGCCTCATATAAAAAGAAAAATGTGTTATTAGCAGCTCTAAATATACTACTTGAAGTAAGCTTTCCATGCACTGGGCATTTCTGGAATAATAATGCCTACTCCAGCAAAGAGTCCCAAAGCAGGACTGTTGTCTTGACATTTTTAGCCCACTCAGATTTGTACTTAATTGATTCTAAAGGCAACATGTTATTATGTGAATCCCGATTGCCTAATTAAACCCACAGAGGAAAACTAATGTTTAAATATAAAACTTTCATTCCGGAATGTAAGCTCTGAGATTTTAATTTTATATTAGAATACAGCTCAAAGTAGGGTTCATGCTTCATAAGTTATCACTGAATACCACATTTTGATAATTATAGATTATCCAGGCAAAATGAACTCAAAAGTGATTAAGGATTCAGTGCTACTGATCATATTTAACATGTTGCAGTTTGTTAGCACAGTACATTTAATATTCCTTGTATGAAAAGTCAGACGGTCTGTGCAGGCAATAGGAGGCTCTAAAGCAGGGGTGGTCAACCCGCGGCCCCGTGAAGTATTTTGTGCAGCCCTGCTCGCGCTAGAGGGCGATGCAGAGTTTTCTTCTGCCGCCCCCGGGTGTTTACCGTCTTGCTGGCTCCCTCCTCCGTCTTGCTGCAGCGTTTGCTCAAAGTCACAGATAGTGGATCCTATGTGCCTCTTATGGCTGACCCAGAAGTGTTCCCTCTGACGTCGCGACATCAGAGGGAACGATTCCAGATCAGCTGCAGGAGACGCATGGAAGCCGCTGCCCGCGGTTTTGAGCGAACGCTGCAGCAAGATTTAGGAGGGAGCAGGCAAGAAGGTAAACATCAACGGCACAGAAGGGAGAGAGGGAAAAGGATGTGTTGGGACTTGAGAGGGAGGCGCTACTCACAGTTTTCAGTAAAAAAATGACTAGCAGTGAGGAGGGAGCCGGCCTGAAGGTAAACACCCGTGGCACATAAGGGAGGGAGGGAGAAGGGCATGTTGGGACTTGAGAGGGAGGCGCTGCCTGCGGCTTTCAGCAAAAAATGACTAGCAGTGAGGAGGGAGCCGGCCTGAAGGTAAACATCCGGGGCACAGAAGGAAGGGAGGGAGAAGGGCATGAGACTTGAGAGGGAGGGAGCACACACTTAGGAAAAATGATGGCAGGAAGGAGGGAGGGGCATGAACTTAGGACACAGAATGAAGGGAAAGATAGAGGGGTGCAATGAGCCATAAAATGGAAGAATGGAGGGAGTGAGGGAAAGGGATGCAGAGGTGAGGGAGATAACAGAAAGGGAGAATTGGATGTCTGTGAGAGGGAAAGAGATGGTGCAATTGGGGAGATAAAGAAAGAGGAGAACTGTTGGGCAGAGAGAGGAGAAGCGGAGACAGAGAGAGAATTATTGGACATGGTGGTAGGAGAGGAGTGAGGTAGAGATGCATGGGCGCAGAGAGGAGGGGGAGAACATGCTGGGCCAAGGAAGCCTCTTGGACTTTTTTTTTGGGTGGGAGGGTATTAAAATAAGTACCAGATTGGGCGGGGGGGGAGCTTATGGGACCAGAAACAGAGGACAGACAGAGAGATGGTGGGCAATGGTCTGAAGGGGGAGAAGTTGGACCTGGGGTGGTGTGGAGGAAGAGGGAAAGAGATACTTGAAGGGAGAACTGTTGGGAAGAGAAAGAAAGAAATGGTGGACCTGGGGAAGGAGGTAGGCAGGCAGGGGAAGAGATGGGATGGGGGGCAGCTGGGAAGAGAAAGGGAGAAAAGTTGGATCTGGGGATGGGAGGGAGGGAGAAATGTTAGGCCTGTGGAAGGAAGGCAGAGAGATGCAGCATCTCTCTTTTTTCATTGTTCAGCATCAAGGGGGGAGAGAAGAAGAACAACAGAAAAGAGAGGGAGCAAAATGTTGAACTATGGAGATAGTGGAGGAAATATGGAACCATGGAAGGGCAGGAGAGAAGAGAGCTGGGATAAGATGATGCTAGGGGATGAAAGAAAGGGGCAGGAGTTATAGCCTGACCAGTGGAGAGAGGGAGGGGGATTCTGAAAATGGTGAGCCATGTGGATGAGGTCAAAAGGGAGATGACAAGATGGATGAGAGAGCAACGCGGTGCGATGTCTATTAAGTAAAGTGGGGGGTTCCCCCCCACGCCCCCCCCCCGTCGGAGCACTAAAAACAGTAATTTAGAGCAGCGCGGCGGCGCGCACTGCGCTCAAATGTCTGGGCGCGCCTTTGTCCCGGCGCGCTTTTGACCTGACACCGGATGAATGAATGCTAAGTCAGTGTCTTCTTAGGCTAAGGCCATGTTTTTCTAACTACATGTGCAAAAGAACAGATACAGTAAACTCTCAGTTATCTGGCACCCATGGGGATTTGTAGATGCCAGATAACTGTAGTTTCTGGTTGCTTGAAAGTTACTATAACATAGTTTTGTCTCCCTTTCCACCTCATCCCCTACCCCCACTTGTAGGTCCAGCATCTGTTCCTCCTTTCCCACCTTTCTGGTCTGGGTTACTTTCTCTTCCCCCCCTTTCTCTCCCACTGCCCACTTATGGGTCCAGCATCCATCCATCTCCCCTTCCCTGCTCTTCACGCTGCTAGTCCCTCCCCCCCACCACACTTTTGGTGCACCTCCCCGCCGGAACTGCCATCCCTCCATTCATGCAAGTCTGGCCTCCTTGAACCCCTCACTTACCCAATGCAGTCCTGACCCACCAATCCCCTCTGTTCCTCCCTCACTTATCTGAATCAGCAGTGGCAGCTGGTCAGCAGAGGCAGCGCTGTAAACAGGCTGCTCTTGGCCAGCTCCAGCAGGGCCTTTCCTCTGCCACATGTAAGTGAGGGAGAGAGGGAGGGGGTTGGTGAGTCAGTAACACTACTGCTGCTTTGGGGCTGGAAGGAAGGAAGGGGTTGGCGGGTCAGGATCATCGCCACTACTGCTTTGCTTAAGGTACAGAAGAGAGGGAGGACAATTTTGCCAGTGTTTTTTTGTGTTGTTTTTTTTGCTGATTGATTGAGAATGCTGGTTGCTTGAGTCCCAGATAATCAGGATTCTACTGTAATTCTTTTATCCCTACGCTGACACTCCAATAAAAAAACCCCAAATGCTTCTGATATGAAATCAGCTCATAGAGTTTCAACACACACAGTCACACAATATCTGAGCCATCTCAACTTTATCTTAATATCCAAGTATCCTTGATTCAGAAATAATGAAACTCCTCAGTAATTATCTCACAGTTCCACAGAACCTGCCAGTATATCCAGAGTACTAACTGGAAACAGCTCTGCACCATAGGATCTCTCAGAATTCTAAGACAAAAAATTACTCTTAAAGTTTTAGACCTTCAGTTCTCAGAACATTTAGCTTTCAAAAAACTAGTTTCAAATTCTCCAAACTCTACACAGTGGTGTACACTGGTTAAGGGCTCAGCAGATTAGTACCGGTAATCATAAAAGACTGCAAGAATGGACTCCAGCAGAAAACCAGCTTAACATCAAATTAAATATAAAGCATTTGCCTCAAACATCAATAATACTAGGCAATCTGAGTTGAATTAGTGGTTTTACACAGTAAAGGGATTAAAACTCTCTATTTCTCAGTACTTAATACTTCTTTTTAGCAACAGGAGTCATAAAAATCCAGTTTAAATTCTGAAACATATTTTAAAAGTTCTTATCACTTTTCATTTGAAATATAACTCCGAACTTAATTTAGAAATCTCAATAAATCATGAGAACTAGAAGGCATGAGATAAGTTCTTGACCCACAAAACCTTAGTTATATTCTGTTTTAGTTTTCTCAGTACACACATAAGCTCAACATCCCATAAACAGGTTTAATCTACAGTATTTCTCATGAAATCAAATATTTGCAGGAAATATTATTTCAAAAATATCTATTCCTTACACACACAGACAAAACTCCAGAGCAGACCTAGAAACTTTCACTCAGTAGCCCCAACATTTTCTCACTAATTCCCAGTGCTGCCTTAAGCTCACTGCTCTCTTTTAGCTCACTGTAAAGGTTCTGGGATTCTTAATGATAGAGACTATTATGTGCAGCTTCCTGCTGGGGACTCTCTTGACTCCCACCTCTATGATCTCCCTGCAGCTTACAAGCTCTTTGCATGAGTCCCCCCAGCTCTCATCATTTCCCTCCTGCCTCTCCTATGTAAGTGCTTTCAATTTATTTATTTTTCTTCCTGCTACAAATAGCATATCCTCACAGCTCAAGGGACCCTTGGTGGTCCAACAGTACGAAGTCCTTCAAGTATTCTTAGTGCTTGAAGAAGAGGTGGCTGAGGGGAGATGATAGAGGTCTTTAAAATCATGACTAGAATGGAATGGATAAATGTAAAAGTAAAAAGAATATGAGAAATGTCATGAAGTACATTTAAATTAAAAAAAATGAAAGTATTTTTTTTACTCCATGCATAAGCAGCCCTAGAATTCATTGCCAGAGGATGTGGTAAAAGCAGGTAGCATTGCTGGATTTATAAAAAGGCCAAGGAAAATCCATAAATCGTTTAGGTAAACTTGGAAGAAAGCCACTGCTTATTGTGACCGGGCCGGTTCCAAGGTAGGTGGGAGACCGGGCTTGGACCACAGGAAGATTTATTATTGCGCCTTTTATATGGCTGGATGAATGAAAACCGGAAGACGGATTTCCTAGGAACTGGAACCGGATTTATTAAAGTTTTCAAAAAAAAAATGTTGGAACATATAGTACGTTCGTCACACTTTTCACCCTCAAGCATAACCGGGGCTTCAGTCCTTGTGCCCTGCCTGAAGTTTCCAAGTCCACAAAAGAAAGCACATTAACACCCCAAACCTCCCAACAAATAAAACAAAGGTTTGGCTTCCAGACCCTCCTACACAGAATGTGTCCTGGATTACTGAACGTAACAAAGCCCACCCTGGGCTAACTTTCAGAAGTCGTTTACCCCCTTCAAGTCCACCAGAGGTAAGGTAACTAAACAGTTCTGATAATTATTTCTCAATTGGCCAGGATTGGTCTGACCCTGCTTCAAACACAGTTAGCGTCCAAGGCTTCCCTTTGCCTGGACTGGATTGTTGAGAGAATGGGACGGACCTCTCATATATCATTCTCCCCTAAGTCCATATCTTCCCCAGGCTCACTCTCCCCAGGAATACTGTCTCCATCTCCCAGTCCATAGACCCATAGCCCTGGCTGGTTTTCCACCCGGTGTTCTCGGGCTGCCTCTCCCAACCCCCGTCTTGCCTGGATGTTAGCTCTTTGCCCACCGGTCCTTTCCATGGCCAATCTCTTGGTGCACCCTCCCAGGGTTTGTACAGCCTGGCAAGGTCTGGTCCAGGGCCTTCGCTTTCCCTCCTGAGGGGCTGACTCCTAGATAGCAAACGGGGCTGAGTCACCGGAGCTCTCTGGTAGCTGCAATCCTTCCTGGTTGCTGGCTGATTGGAATTAGTCCCACCTGAGCTCCCCCTCTAACTTCTCCTGGTTTGTATTTGAGGCTTTTTGATCTGCCCGCCCCGAGGGTTAACTCCACCCTCTCCTAACTTGGGTTTGGGTTTCAGAGAAGGAGGAAAGGAGTAATAGGGGGAAGAACTAGCTTCAAGTGCCCTCCCCCTCTGGCTCTTAGGCTGGGCTACGACCTGGCTCTTCTCTTCCTTGCCGGACTGGGCCGGCAGTCCCGGCTCCATGCCAGGTTTTTCTGGGCCCAGGGCAGAATGCATGCTGGGTTTTGTAGTTCTTTTGGCCGGGACAGGGACTTCCCTGTCACATTATCTATGAGGATATGGAAGCTTACTATTTATTTGGGATACTGCCTGATCTTGTGATCTAGATTGGCCTATTGATGAAAACAGCATGCAGAGCTTGTAGGATCTTTGGTGTGACTTAGTTTGGCAATTTTTATGTTCTTATGCCCTTTACTGGAGTGTGTGGTACAGTGATTAAAAAGGTACAGCCTCAGCACCCTGGGATTGTGGGTTCAAACCCACATTGCTCCTTGTGACCCTGGGCAAGACACTTAATCCCTCCATTGCCCCAGGTACATTAGATAGATCGTGAGCCCACCAGGACAGAGAGAGAAAAATTCTTGAGTACCTGAATAAATTCATGTAAACCCGTTCTGAGCTCCCTTGGGAGAATGCTTCCCTATGTCTGGACACAATCGGCCACGATATAAGGTCCAAATCTAAAGAAAAGGGGTTATTTTTACCAAGTCAGTTAGTCAAGCAGAAGACAGTCAATTCAAATGGTTGCTAAAAAAACAATCAGATGCTCTTTATTGCATATTTGCTTCAATAAAAGTGATTTCATCTGATCCTGCCCACCACCACCCCCTTTTGGTCTACAAAGCACATCTCCTCACAATCACATTCTATGTAAATGTTTGCAGTAAGCATGAGACCCTGCTGCTTTATGGTCAGCACTGTTCATGCACAGCTATTCGGTCTATGCTAGTTTACACTGCTGCTTTATGGTCAACACTGTTCAAGCATAGCTATTTTTGTCTTTGCTAGTTTACAATAAAATTCTATACTCAAGTGAAATGTAAATAAGCCCTAATCAGACAGTGCGAACAAGATATGTACAGCTTAGGAATAATTGCAGTATCAGTAGCAATCAGTATCAGTGGCAATCAAAGTTAAAAATCTCATCTAGTACCATACCCAGTGAACAAATACATGAAAACGGCTCAGCCTGGCAATACATTTCAGAGAGAATTTTCTTTAAGCTGCAGATTAATTTTACAGTTAATTTGCAGTCTTGTCACTATAACATTACATGTATTTTGCAAATGTTATAAAAATTTGAGGTACATGATCTGATCTTAACAAAAGCGCTAGCAATAGCAATTAGCATTTCAACAGTGCTGACAAAGAAGCAATAATCTGCAAAGTACTGAAAACTACTTGACTCCATTTAGCATATATACATGCTTTCAGTTCAGGGCTAATTAGAACATTAAATAAACCTTATTATAAAATCAGACCCAAAAGAAAAACTAGCTCCACAGTATTAGTCCAGGTCCACAGGTATTTGTTTATTACAACGGCAGCCAAGGTCCTTTGTCCCAGCTCAAATAGACCCTGTCATATCTCTTCTCTTCCAACTTTCCGCCAAAGTATACATATTGAGATCTTTAAATCTGTCCACATACGCCTTATGATGAAGACCGCTACGAAAATGGTATGTGGTCTTCATCATAAGGTATATGGGGACAGACTTAAAGATCTCAATATGTATACTTTGGAGGAAAGGCAGGAGAGGGGAGATATGATAGAGACATTTAAATACCTAAGTAATATACTGTACATACTCAAATATTAACCTATCCGAATATAAACAGAGGTAACCCTTTCCCCCCAAAAGAGGGAAAAAGGTTGACTCAAATATAAACCGAACTTGCGGCAGTCTCACAAGGTTACTCTGGGAACTCATGTCAACTATATTGAGTAGTGAGACTGCACGGGGCAGGAGCATAGGAGGATCGCTCTTGTCCTGGCTCACCACTAGACCAGCAGAGCTTAAGGTAGGCTCAAGGAGAGGCCGGAGATGGATCCATGTCGGTTTTATCATTCCATCTATGAGACATTCCCTAACCTCTATTTGTCCTGTTTGTCTGTCTTAATTAGATTGTAAGCTCTATTGCAGGGGTGCCCACACTTTATGGGCTTGCGAGCTACTTTTATAATGACTAAGTCAAAATGATCTACCAACAATAAAATTTAAAAAAACCACAAAGCACACTGAAAGGCAGAGAAAATGTTAATTATTCATATTCCGGGTTTTTTCAAAGAGGTCACGGCAGATGACTCTATGCAATGTCACCTCAGTAACAAAATACAAAAATAGACAAATACACCCCCTCTCTTTTTACTAAACCACAATAGTAGGTTTTAGCACAGGGAGTTACGCTGAATGCCTCGTGCTGCTCTCAATGCTCATAGGCTCCCTGCGCTAAAAAACTCTATTGCGGTTTAGTAAAAGGGAGCCATAGTGCAAAATATAGACAGCAGATATAAATTCTCAAAACAGACACATTTTGATCACTAAATTGAAAATAAAATCATTTTTCCTACCTTTACTGTTTGGTGATTTCATGAGTCTCTGGTTGCACTTTCTTCTTCTGACTGTGCATCCAATCTTTCTTCCTTTCTTTCAGCCTCCTGTATGTTTCCTCTCCTCCAGACCTCATTCTCTCCCCCAACTTTTTCTTTCTGTCTCCCTGTTCCCCCTTCTTTCTGTCTCCCTGTCTGCCCCCTTTCTTTCTTTCTCCGAGCCCTCCCCCAAGCCACTCGGTTTGCTGCCACTGCCATCGGGGAACAGCCCCCAAGCCACCGCCGTCCCAAGCTTTCCCTGCAGAAGCGTTGCGCTGACCAGCATTCCGCTCCCTGATGTCAATTCTGACGTAGGAGAGGAAGTTCCGGGCCAACAAGGCATTTCTCCTCATTCCATCCAGCCTGAGCCCCATCTCTCCTTGATCCAGCATTTCCCTTCTGTGTCTGTCAGAATTACCATTCCACCTATTTTCCAGCATCACCCTTCTTTATGTCCATCTCACCTATATCCCTATCTCACCACTTTTTCAGAATCTTCATTTGTCTCTGTCCTTGTCTTTACCCCATGTTCACCATTTGCCCTTTCAATGTCTTTATCTCCCCCCCACACACTTTTTCAGCATTACTTCTATGTCTCTATTTCACCTCCTCTTCATGTCCACTCTGTATCTCTATCCTTATTCAGTAGGTCCTGCTTACTCTTTCTCTTCTTTGTGTCACTATCTCCATTTTCAGCTTTCCCCCCTTTTCCTTTGTTAATGCACCCTGTAGCCAGAATCTTTCCACCCTCCCTCCACTTCGGCCCAGCCCAGTATGAAATATTTCCTTTTGTTTCCCTCCCCTCTCTCTTTCTCTCTCTCTTCTGCTCCCTCACCCACGAGTCCTGCATCTGGCCCTCTCCCTTCTACCTGCACCTGGCAAACCCCTCCTGCTCCGCGGCTCTCTTAAGCAACTCGTCAGCAGCGGTGATCAAGACAAGCTGCCGACATCGAGGCCTTCCCTCTACGAGTCCCGCCTTTGTGGAAAAAGGAAGTTGAAACAAGCGGGACTCGCAGAGGGTAGGCCCCGACGTCAGAAGCTTGTGTCGATCGCTGCTGCTGAGTTGCCGAAGAGAGCCGCGGAGCAGGGGGTGTGGAAGGAAGCAGGTAGAAGGGAGAGGGCTGCTGGAAGAGGTAGAAGTTCCGGAGTATGACACCGACCCGGGCCAGGATGATTTCTTTTTCAGGCTGTTGCTGCTGCTGCCGCCGCCACGCCACCACGCCCCCCCCCCCCCCCGAAATGACAAAAAACAGCCTAATGCCCGGCGTTGGCGTCTTTGACGTCGGGGAGAGAAAGGCTGATAGGCCCGGTAGATCGGGACGGCAACACGAGTCTATCACAGAGCCCGGGATGGGCTCTGCGATCGACTCACGTTGCCTTCCTGAGCTACTGGTCGATCGCGATCGACGCGTTGGGCACCCCTGCTCTATTGAATAGGGATTGTCTCTTACATGTTTAATATACATCGCTACAATAGAAATGCTAAGGAGTAAGAGTCGAATATTTTGGGGCCATTTCTTTTGGACCAAAAATCTAGATTTATATTTGAGTATATACAGTAAATGTGCACGAGTTGAGTCTCTTTCCATTTGAAAGGAAACTCTGCAATGAGAGGGCATAGGATGAAGTTAAGAGGTGATAGGCTCCAGAGTAATCTAAGGAAATACTTTTTTACAGAAAGGGTGGTAGATGCATGGAACAGTCTCCCAGAAGAGGTGGTGGAGACAGAGTGTGTCTGAATTCAAAAGGGCCTGGAATAGGCATCTGGGATCTCTCAGAGAGAGAAAGAGATACTGGTTACTGTGGTTGGGCAGACTAGATGGGCTATTTGGCCTTTATCTGCCATCATGTTTCTATGAGTGAAGGAAGGGCTAGTTGGACCAATAACTTGAGGTAGCACATGCAATATTAGTGATAAGACTTTGGTTGCAGCTTTTATTGAACAACATAATTTGGCAATATTCTTTAACTGTTTACTATCACCAAAACAGTATCCAAGCCAAAAGTCACACATAATAAATACCTCTGCACTGCCACCCTGCCATGGAACCAGGAAGGATTTATTTTCTGTTACTTTCCAGGGGTACCACAAGTGTTTAGAGGTGTCTTCTAGTAAGCCAAGCAAATACAACATTTAAAAAATTTTCTACATGATCGCAATAATAGTTTTAATCATTATATATTAAATGTAAGCATAATCAATATGGAGTAGCACAGAGTCTTGTTTAAGCTTGTCCACCTTTAACAGTCCAGCAGTCTTAAAGTCTCCCCAGGCTTTTGTAACTACGGTATGTCTGGTAATGCTGAGATTTTAAGGCAGAGGCAGCAGAGGAAAACTGATTTCCAGCACAGAAACTCTTAGAATCAGCAAGTGACTTTAAAACCATCAGGTTTCCTCTACTAATGAAGGCCCCTGGATACTGAGCTTCACAGCAGTTTCACAGGCACATTTAGCCAATAGATAACTTGTTAAAGATGGTCTTTTTTTTTTTCCAAATCTGACTATAAAATTGTCCTTAATGTAGTAACAGAGTAAATGACAGCAGATAAAGACCGGAATCCAGTCTGCCCTATAATTACACACACTACAATTTCATGATTAAATTAAAATATATTTTTTCTTCGTTATTTCTGGGCCATATACCTTAGAAGTTCACCCAGTAGTTGGAACCTTAGGTTCCAACTATTGGAGTTGCCATCGAAGCTCAATCCAGCCTATCCAAACCATCTCATCGTTTGTGGAATTCAGACCGTCAAAGTGTGCCTAGCACCATCCACAGATTCCAAATTGCTGGGGATCTTATCAAAGCCCTCCCAAGCCCATCCTAAACCAAATTGCCATATACAGGACACATATCGTGCAAGATTAAATAGCTGTTTTTAAATTATTGGTTCAGTCACTGCTATTCTTGACTATTGTAACATTGTCTATCTGTCAATAACCAAGAAAGAATTGTCAAGACTAACATTGATTCAAAACACAGCAGTTAGACTGATTTACGGATTGAAGAAATATGATCATGTTACGTTGTTTTATCGTGAACTGCACTGGTTGCCTGTGGAGGCCCAGGTACTATTTAAGTTGGGCTGTTTTAGTTCCAAAGTTCTTTACCTGGTTAATAGTTTCTCCATAGCTATGCATAAATATAGCAGAAAAACTCATACTCTATTTAATTTCCTTCCTGTGAATGGCTGCAATAGTAAGAAATTTTTCAATCGTTTATTAGCAACTCAAGCAGCCTCCCATGAAAAAGAATTCCATTTATTGTTACTCACCGTAGACTCCTATAAACAATTTAGAAAACAGTTGAAAACCCATCTTTTCTCTAAATACTTGACTACTTAAATTACTTCATTTCATGGATTATGTTCATTATTACTAATTTTCTGTAAACCGTGTAGAATTTATGGTAACGCGGTTAATAAGTACAATCTAATGTAATGTAATGTCAAAGATAGTTGTGGGGAGTATCCTTGAAAAAACCTTGTGCAAAATATGTTGGATACCAGTCTCCTCAAGTATTGATAAATACTGGAACTAAGCTAAATAAAAGTTCCCTATGTAAATGAAATTTTACATTTGAGGATTCCATACTTCACTAAAATACTATAATATGATTGTAGGGAAGATAAAGAACCAGTAACGAGAGAGCACGTAGGGGCAAATTCTTTAAACGGTGTCCCAATTGCAGGCAGTGGTAGGCGACCTACTGCTTTCTAACCAACCAATTGGGATGCACTTTATTTTTTTAAAAACCCAGAGGCAGGCTGCCTAAACTGTAGAAGTCTGTTGCTGTTGAGGGAGATGCGTAGGGATGCTTAAGCTTGCCCAAGGCTAGGCGTGGGTGTGGTTTCACCCAGAAGTGGCCTTGGGCAAGCTTAGGTGGCCCTAGGTATCTCTCTAGGGCCGCAATAGGTGCCTGAAATGTAGGCCAGCAAAATGCTGGTCTACATTTCAAATAGACTTGGCCACTGAGCCAATCGCTGCAAGGGAATCTCCCTGCTGCAATCAGTTTAGCAATCACAACAGGGAATCCGTCCACCCCATGCAAATTTGGCCGACACAATCCAAGGCAGGATGCACTGGGAAGGAGACCTAAGACTCCGGTTGGCCCATGTGCTTAAGGGCCCTCCAACATGATCTTCGGGGTGTTGGGGAATTGTTAGAGTGGAGTTTGGGAGTGTCAGGGGGATGTTGGATGTCAGGGAGTATCAGGGGTGGAGTAAGTGAGTGTTTGGTGGGGTTTGGGGGATGATGGGACCATCATCAGAAGGGAGTGGGCATCCCTCCTGCCAGCCAACTTTGTCAGGGGGTGGGGGGACAGATGAGTTCCCTGCTCCATCTGCTAAACTGATTGTGGCAGAGAGATTCCCTTGCCACTATTATCTCAGTGGCAATGCGAATCTCTAACCGGTGCCTGTGACATGGACACTGATTAGAGAATCGGGGTCATTATAAGGGGTTCTATATAGGATGCCCGTGGCTGCTGAGATCGAGCGCCTATACAGAATCAGGTCCATAATGCATACCGCTATGAAAGTTTATTGAACGGTATGGTGTCACTGAGATTTGGGAGAAAGGTGAAAAGAGAAAGCATTCAAGAGGCACTCTTTGAAGCTGTATTGTTATTTGATGCTGGAACTCGGGGTTTAAATGAGAATATAAAATTTAATTATGGCAGACTGAGCAAGGGACATCGACACCTTCTTGAAAGCTCAAGGTTTGAAAAATAATAAAACATGCAAAATGACACCAGCGCAAGGTTTTAAAAATTATAATTAAGATATATTGAGTTATTGTTTCTATTTTTCCATTATGCGATCAAAAGAATAAAGCATAATTGCTTAACAGTTGCGCTAATGGGAGATCGTTATAGTTACCAAATGCTGGCCTTCTGATAACGAGCTCACCTCAGGATCTCATGACCTTCTATTATATACTTTTGGCTCCGTGACATCATCAGGTTGACAACCAATAACAATTAACAAAGGAGGTGTTTCAAATTAGACAAAGAAATTCCTCTACGTTTAAAAGTTTGACAAAGTTTCAGAAAATTACTTTTGATTTCTTATATTCATAACATGTTATAACATATTCAAGAGAATCTACAATTATTAACAGGGTGCTGAGAATTGGTCAGCTTGCTTGTCAGCTAAGTTTCGTACACACACAATGCTGAAAAGTTGTCAGCCTGAAGGACTGAGCTGACAGCTTCACACAGTAGCCCTCCTATGTTAGAGCAGGAGTCTCTGACTTAATTACTTCCAGATGTTGCTTTAGGATTTCTTTAGGTTGCAAAGATATATAATATGTTTTTTCAAAACCCATTCTTTTGTTCAATACACAGTCATACAATTCACTCCAGCACTTGCCTGGGCCCAAGCATTCCATACATTCATAATTTTCATTCATAACTATATTTAATTCCTGTTATATCTTAGTTTGGGACACGTTATGTTTCTAACCAAAAGCACATGTGGTATTAATTAACACCACGCTGCTGGGAGCGGGAAAAACTAAACAAAGAAAAACAGAGAGTAACAAAGAAGACAGAAACTAGTCACTGGCACAAAATGGTGTCCAAAGACAGAGCAGATATAGCAAAACAAAGAACCAAAATGAAGTCCATGTATTTATGATTTCCTCCATGATCTAGCCTAATAGCAAAGTACATAAACAGATATTATTATACTTTCCCTTATATTAATCTGTAGTGTGTTTTTCTGGCTTTAGCTTCATTTATATTTAGATTTTTATTCACCCTTTTTTCGTACGCTTCTATTGGGCGTGGCCTTAACTAACACATATTCTTGTATCTAACTAGAATTACCCAGAATCATACGAAAAACAGGCACTTTTGTAGAAAAACTCCACAAAAATACTGCACTAGCATGTTCCGACATCCATTCCATTACTGTCCCATAAACATCACCCCCTACTGGCCACGAGCCACTACTCCTCAAAGACACATTGGACAAAAATGGTGAATCAATATATACTGCTCATGTAGAAATATAAAGGGATGAAGAGGTGAAGAGGGTAGAGGACTACAGAGGGAATGTCAAATAAATATGGTGATTTACAAGTTGGTAGGGTTAAGACTTAAACACAGCTTTGAAAAGTGGGTTTTCAGCCTGGATTTGAATACTGCCAGAGACGAAGCCTGATGTACCGTGTCATACAGGTTGCTCCAGGCATACAGTGCAGCAAGACAGAAGGGACGGAGTCGATAGCTGGCAGTAGAGGAGAAGGGTACAGACAAGAGAGACTTGCCCAATGAACGGAGTTCCCTGGGCAGAATATAGGGAAATGAGAGAGGAGAGATATTAAGAAGCAAATAAGCAAATGCGGTGTTCCAAATAATGGCCAAACATATATGGGATTAGGACAGGAGTTGCATTAATGCTTGTTATGAGAAGAGCATACTGTGAGAAGTATAGTATAGGTGAAGTAGTTTGAGCCAGTGGAGATCGGCAATGATTGTACAAGCCTCCTTGGAACGCAGATGATTTGTGGACCTTGACTCCTGTCTGGGCGAGCGCTTTCGTCTGATTTGGAAGCCCTTTTGGAGGGACCTTACACCACTTGTGAGAAGTTGTCTCTTGAATATGTGACCCATCTTCTGTTCAATTGTATTCTGTGGTAGGGGAGGGTTGGGGGGGCAGAGGGAGGGAAAGGGGGCTGGGCTGGGGGTTTCTTAGTTGTGCTATTGTACTAAGAAAACTGTTATACTTTGCAATTGTTGGTATTTTTGCACTTTGTTCTAATAAATACATTTAAACATAGGTGAAGTAGTTTGGAAATATAATCTGGAGCTGAGGATTATAGGCCTTTGAATATTAGAGTTAACACAAGGATTAAAATACAAATCAATGATTCTTTCTAATTCTCATGTTGTATGTGATTTTTCTCAAAAGTTTTAAATAAAAAAATACAAAAACAGAATATAGTTACAAGTTAATATAACCAGATAATCACAAACAAAATTAGAGACAAAATAAAACCTCAAAATCATAACTAAGATAAAACGTAAATCTATCTGCAGCCAAAGAAAAGTTTTCAGCTACCTCAGGTAGCCACTAATCCATAAGCCTCCCAAAAAAATGTTTTCAGTTTGTATTGAAATATCAAATATGTTTCTGATAGCCTGATATCTAAAGGAGTCTAGAGCAAAACAATAGTATGTCCTCACTTGATGCAGCAATTTAATAGTATGCACAGTAAGCTCAGAAACATCAGGGCAGGTGATCCACAAAATCCAAAATGGAGGTCAAAACAGCAGCTCAGCCAAAGTATAGTAACCAAGGATGATTTATTGTAGTGCAGACATAAAAATATATATATTGTAGCCAAACTGCTGTCCCGGACCGGAACTCGACGGCACCTCTAGCAGCTACAGCAAGTAAGCACAACAGCGTGTGACCCGGCCTGGAGTCACCCTGCAGGAACGGACTGACACATTAGTGGAACTTACAATAAAAAGAAATAAACACCAAGAAGATAAATGTCAAATGTTTCACTTTTACTGGGTGAACAAAAATACGTCAGAATGGTTACTAATAGTGCACAAAGCAAAAACTCAAAAGAAGGCAAATAAACAAAGCAGAAAAAGTTCCAACTTTTTCCTCTTCTTTAAACCCAGTCAGTAAAGTTCAGATAAGGCTCTCCTTAGAGCCAGCACAGCCTGTATTCCAAACAGGTGCAAAATCAACTTCTGGTCATCCCTGTTACTTCCAAACAGTTCAAAGCCTCTAGCAGCAATTTGTAGTTCTGCTAGGATTAGGAGAGTGTCTTAGGTTTGCTCAAAAAAGCTTTTTCAAAGGCTTTCAAAATTCTCTCCCTGGGTGACAGCAAACCTCTCCCCAGAGACACTCCCAGCTTTACAAAGAAAAAAAAAACCAAAATAGTAAAGCTTCAACAAACAATCTCAAAACAAACAGTTCCAAAACAAAACTCACTGTTTGGTAGTTTACTGCTTGTGGCTGGTGGATAAACCAACTTCCATTTCTTCAACAGCAGGCTCCAATTGTTCAGGCATGAACTCCTCTATTTTCATAGGAAGCTCTTGATCAGACGATTCATTCAGGGCATCTCCAGCTTCCTGTACCTCCATAGGTGTAGCTTGGTCACTCCTGTTTGGCCCAGGGAGATCCTCAGGGAGAAAAGGCCTAAAGCTTGCCTGCCTGTTTGTTCCCCACTGCTGACTTTTTCTATCTTAGGGACCCGCGCTCTTGGGCTCTTCCGGTGGTGACCCAGATACTTACTACCTACTGGATTCTCAGTAAGATCAGGCTCCCCCTGGTGGTTGACTGGGAAATTAACATTATCAGGGCCGGGATGGACCCTACAAACTCCCTTCCTGAGTTTACTCTTTCCTTTACCTTTTAAATTAGTTGGGACACTGACAGGCGTAGAGCCTGTCTGGTCACAATATATATAAAACTCAACACAGGCAGTGTTTTGCCCAAGCTAAAGGCTGCATCAGGGGTTAATATAAAACTATAAAACAATTAAAAAGAAAACAGTTAAAATCAAATCATAATTAATCTCCCCTTTTATGAAGCTGCGTTGTTTTTTATCGCAGGTCGCAGCGGTAAAAGCTCCGTCACTCATAGTGGGTTAAATGTAATACAGATGTATGTATAAACTAAGAACTGCAAATAAAAAGAAGGACAACATAAGGTAGTTTATTATTTTATTAGGATTTTATATACTGCCTATCAAGGTTATCTAAGTGGTTTTTACAATCAGGTACTCAAGCATTTTTGACGGAATACATTTAACAGAATACACATTAATGGAATACACATTAAAAATACAGCATAAAATATATGTAGAATAAAGATGCAAGTATCTAAACATTCTGAAAGGTTAACTCTAATAAAAAGGTTCTAACCAGACAAGCTGTTTTCTAAAATATAAAGATGAAATTTTATTTATTTGTTTGGATTTATATTCCGTCCTCCCAGAAGACCTCAGAATAGGTTACAAGTTTACATATATAATAAGGCTGATGGCAATAATTGTATTAAGCAGGATATAAGGGGAGGCCCGATAACCCAATATGTATGAGACACCCCTTGCCTGGGAAACCTGAAAAGACACTAATCTATATATAAATAAAAAGATGAGAGTTACAGTAAAAATAATATTGCTTGGTTAGCATTGCTGGTAAATGTTAAAGTTTTTAAATAGATGTTTGCTGCAATAGAAAGATGGAGTCATACAGAATTGGTCTTAAGATCCGAATCTGATAAGTGTAGCAAGTAGGTTAAAATATGATCAATCGGACAATGCAATGAATCTTGTGCTTGCAAGTACTCTTCTCCCTTCGTATTCGCGGTTTCTGCAGTTGCAGTTTCACTTATTCGTGATTTTTCGGATGCTGACTCTACCCCCCAAAATTACATCATGAGTAAAGTTCCTTTTCTTTTACTGTATCAATAAAAAAGTTTAGCGCTTACCAACATTCACCCTCAAAATCGCTGCTTCCCAGCAACTCCAACACAGGTAGACACTCAGGTCAGTCACTGTGGATAGGGAGTGCAAGCGGTGGGGCCCTGCCATCCCCTCCCCCACCACACACTTCCTGATCATCCGACATCTTTTCAGACTTGGGGTTGGGGGATAGTTATATTTTAACAAACATTGCCTTTACGCTTTCCAGCACTGTAAGTGATTTGGCGTGATAAGGAGGAAAACACACATTTCTTGTCTTCTTATGCAACTGCCAAAATGTGGAGAGAGCGCTTTGGCATGCACCACTATACCACATAGGGGGGTGGTCAGGAGAGAGCGAGCTAGAAACTTAGCGAAAGCCGTTCTCTCCAGCTTTCAGCATTCACTACCTTTAGGATTGGGAATTGTCTTCATTTATGTTTTCTTTTTTTTTCCATTGTTTGGTTTAATGGGGTACATAAATTTGAATTTAAACTCTTGCTCCCCCTTCCTTTTTCAATCCAAGTAATTCTGTATTGGGGAGTGGGAGGCCTTGCAAGCTTTTCTCCCCTTCCCACCACTACAAATAGTAATAATAATGGCTTTTTTCAAAAAACCGCAAATAACAGTTGAAATAAGAGTGAGAACAAGGGACAACCCTGTCTAGTCCTCCTCCGCAATTGGAAACTCTCAGAAATCCTTCCATTAATCAGCAATCGGGCCTTAGGTTCATAGGCTTTTAATCCAGGTCACAAAATATCCCGCTATGCCATACTGTTCAAGGACCCAAAAGAAGTCCTGCCACAAAATGCTGTCAAAGGTCAAAGACCATTTCCATATCTAGGCCCACAATTGCAGAAGTCTCTCTTTGACCCCTATGTTCATGGATTGCTAACATTGCTCTGAGTAAATTCACAGATACTTGTGATGGACGATATAACAAGGAATTATTAAACTTGGAAACTTGGTTTAACATCCTGATTAAGTAATGATATTGGCCTGTAGGAACCTACCTGAGAGGGATCTTTACTGGGTTTTCGCAGCAGGACCAAATGATCAAAATCTACTCTCTTCCAACAATTATAAGCCTCACAGAGGGAGTCCAGCACCAAGTCACTCAAAATTTTATAATATTCAGGACCATAAACGTCCAGAAAAAAAAGAATGATTATAAACATTAGGCGCGTATACATTACAAAAGAGATATTTATGTCTCTATAATTCACCAAGGAGTACAACATATTTTCCCTCCCTATCTTGTATAATCTTGTGGGTATGAAATGGCAGTCATTTGTGTATGACAGGGGTGTCAAAGTCCCTCCTTGAGGGCCGCAATCCAGTCGGGTTTTCAGAATTTCCCCAATGAATATGCATGAAATCTATTTGCATGCACTGCTTTCATTGTATGCTAATAGATCTCATGCACATTCATTGGGGAAATCCTGAAAACCCGACTGGATTGCGGCCCTCAAGGAGGGACTTTGACACCCCTGTCATACACAAACGACCCCTGGTGTATAAGGATGGCCACTCCCTCTGGCTGCTGCTATAGGAGGAATAAAGTAGTTCACCCACCCAGTACCTTTTTAGTTTCTGCTGTTCCCCGCTAAAAATATGCGTCTCTTGAATGAAGGCGATATCCGCTCCTTTTTAAACCAGTTTAAAATCTTTTTCCTCTTGATTGGGGAGTGAATACCATCCACATTCAACGTCCTAGAACAGTGTTCTTCAATTGCCAGTCTGCGGACCGATGTCAGTCGACAGAAATTTCCTGCCGTCCACAGGGCCAGCACTTGAATCAGGCCCAAGACAGTGTTCTTCAACTGCCGGTCCTTGTTGCGATTGATGCGGCGTTATCTTCGGGCCGGCTCCCTCTTCCTCACTGTGTAGTGCACAAAGCCGTAGGCAGTGGATCCTGCGCCTGAACTTGAAGCTTTCTCTCTTACATCACAACGCAGAACGCGCAAGGAGCCGCTGCCCGCGGCTCTGTGCACTGTGTCAGTGAGGAAGAAGGAGTTGGCCCGAAGATAACACCAGGGGTAGCATAAAACGGCCAGGTGGGAGCAGGCCAGAAGGTAAGGCATAGCATGGAGGGAGGGAAACAACAAAGGTAGGGGGAATGATTTTATTTTTGAATTTAGTGATTGAATTGTGTCAATTTTGAGAATTTACATCTGCTGTCTGTATTTTGAAACTGTTCAGAAAGAAATGCAGGTGTTTCTTTTTCTATGGGGTTGTATTGCATGCAGAGTCTTGAAACTTAGGGTTTCTTTTGTATACAGTATATTAATACTTTTAGTTTGTGGTCCTGTATTTGCATAGGGGTTATGAATGAATGTTGAGAAGCATACAGTGTGCTTTGTGTAGTTTAATTTTGTGGTTAACCATTATGTGTTGTTATGTTGAAACAATTTTTTATTGATAACAACAACAGAGTCAAACAATCCAATATACAAGTTATTAAAAAAAAAAAAAAATTCAGCAAAGTAAGCATATACTTCAAGTCATAAAAATATTTCCTGTATAGTAACAGAGAAATTCGAGGAATGACAGACACCCCCTCCCTCCATAAGATTATATTGTGTGTACATATGAAAAATGAATGGAAAAAATAGTGTTACAATTAGTACTATTATGGGGGCAGGGTCTGGGGTGGAGATGGGTGGGGTCTGGCCCACGACTTAGCCCAGTGTTCTTCAACTGCCGGTCCACAAAATAATTCTTTTTTTCCCGCCGATCCATAGGTGTAAAAAGGTTAAAGAACACTGTCCTAAGGCCCCTGAAGGATCTGAAGATCCAGCATACAGTCCCTGGTTCCCCGTTCTTGAAGTGCTGCACCTTGAAAGGAGTCAGCAAGCTGGAAATCAGCATAAAGACCAGGATCAGGCAGATCAGAAACAATGGCTGAGACAAGGACATGCCCAGAGAAGCAACGCCACTGGGAGATGCAGCGGAAAAACGCCTGCTTTGAAAATGATTTTTTTTTCTGAGAAAGTCTCCGGCTCCTGGGGCGCATAGTCACTCTCTGATGATTTAACCATGCAATTCAGAGGCTGTGGAAGGACCACAGCCATGAACACTGAACTATAAACCATACCGAACCCCAAAAATAATGATGGCTGCCCCACCAGGCTAGCCGAGCATTTTGTCACCTGCTTGACCAGGAGAGAGGCTAAGTGTTGAGCTGCTGTCCCTCCAAGCTGCGCCACGTGGTAAGTGGCACAAGAACACTCCTAAAGTGCCTGATTTGTGCAATCCTGGTAAGAACTCACTGTGACCTGTTTGTGGATCTATGCTGAAGCCTGCCTCAGCTCTCTTAGAAACATAGAAACATAGAAAGATGACGGCAGAAAAGGGCTATAGCCCATCAAGTCTGCCCACACTATTTACCCACCCTCTTAAGTCTACTGACCCCCTGAAGTATAATTGTAATTATACTGTCACTCTACTGACCCGCTCATTCAAGTCCTAGTGACCCTATCCCTTGGCATGACCTCGTAGGGATCCCACATAGGTATCCCATTTGTTCTTGAAGTCTGGGATGCCTCGACCACCTGCACTGGAAGCTTGTTCCATTGCTCAATCACTCTCTCCGTGAAGAAGTACTTCCTGGCGTCTCCACGAAACTTCCCTCCCCTTCTCCAGTCCTCTTACAGTAGCTGGATTAGAGAATCACTGTCTCATGCTGAGAATGGCTCTGCAAAGCAGATCATCGGGCTGCCAGTCAGACTCCATGCTTGACTGCACCTAACAGCCTGCACTTAACCCCTACTTAATAGTAGGTGAGACAACTTCATGGACAGCCCTGAGGTCCAGAGAAACTAAGCAGGCTAACAGGTACCTACTGGGATTGGCCTGTCAGCTACATAGAAAAGCCTGGACATTGGTACGACGAGTGAGGTGATTAAATTTGCGGACGATACAAAGTTATTCAGAGTAGTGAAGACACAGGGGGATTGCGAAGATCTACAAAGTGACATAATCAAGCTCGAGAAATGGGCATCGACATGGCAAATGAGGTTCAACATGGATAAGTGCAAAGTGATGCATGTCGGTAACAAAAATCTCATGCAAGAATACAGGATGTCCGGGGCGGTACTTGAAGAGACCTCCTAGGAAAGAGACTTGGGAGTTCTGACCGACAAGTCAATGAAGCCGTCTGCACAATACGCTGCAGTGGCAAAAAGGGCGAACAGAATGATAAAGAAGGGGATCATGAACAGATCGGAGAAGGTTATCATGCCACTGTACCGGGCCATGAAGAAGGACATGGTACTACTCGAAAGGGTCCAGAGAAGAGCGATTAAAATGGTTAAGGGGCTGGAGGAGTTACCATACAGCGAGAGATTGGAGAAACTGGGACTCTTCTCCCTTGAAAAGAGGAGACATGATTGAAACATTCAAAATACTGAAGGGAATAGACTTAGTAGACAAAAACAGACTGTTCACACTCTCCAAGGTAGGGAGAATGAGAGGGCACTCTCTAAAGTTGTAAGGGGATAGATTCCATACAAACATAAGGAAGTTCTTCTTCACCCAGAGAGTGGTGGAGAGCTGGAACGCTCTTCCAGAGTCTGTTGTAGGGGAAAATACCCTCCAGGGTTTCAAGACTAAGCTGGACAAGTTCCTGCAAAACTGGGATGTACGCAGGTGATGCTGGACTCATTTAGAGCACTGGTCTTTGACCTGGGGGCCACCGCATGAGCGGACTGCTGGGCAAGATGGACCACTGGTCTGACCCAACAGTGGCAATTCTTATGTTCTGTGTGTTCTCAATGCAGGCAAAGCAACAGAAAAACGCTCAACAGAAGAATCCCAGAGAAAAAAGGACTATAAACACTGAATAAAACAATAAAATGTGAACAGAACAAACATACTCCTGCATGCCCGCTTGCCGAAGGATCAAACTGAAAGTGGAGCTAAGGAGCTCAGTGAAGTACAGAAGAGGCACAGAGAAAATCCGAACTGGATTCCTTCTGCAGATGGAACGCAGCCATGGGGATACTACCCACTGGTCTAGAACGTCTCACCTATTGCACTGGAAATCTGAACAGCTTTAACTGGTCAATATTATTGTTTACAGTATTAGGAAACTATTGCAGTATTAGGAAACTATTGCAGAAATATCAAACAATCTTGAGCTGTTCAAAATGTACATAGTAGAACTGGCTGCTTGTTGAAAGTTTGCTTTCCAAATACTATTTTTTTTATGTCAACATGTCCTGTTGGAACTCTTAATTTGGCAACACTCATTTGAGTGGCTGATTCATCTGGCTTTCATCGATGAAAGCAAAGCTGTTTATCTGTAACATATGTTTCTGGACAGCTGGATAAATTGGACACATTACTTCCCATCTCCCTGAGAGTTGATGCTAAGCTGTATATGAACTGGGTACTGCTGCAGGGATATGCAAGCTTAGATGTGCATTTTGGTAGTTTTCAGTTCTGAGTGAGTTACAACCATAGGGCATAATTACTGGCCTGTAATTTCCTACTTCCTCCTTACTTCCACTTTTGTGGTCAGGGACCACATCCATCTTTCTCCAGGCCTCTAGTACCACTCCCAACTCTAGTGACTCATTGATTGATCAAGGTACACAATCGTTGGTATAACCTTTTGTAGCCTAGTCGCTAATATTTTAATGTAAATCTTATGGTCTGTGCCTAACAATGAGACATAGGTTGTGAGGAATCTGCTAAAAGAGATCTCACCAGCCGCTGAATTACCAACTCACAAATCAATATAATCAGATGTTTCTGGTAGAGCGCAAAATTGGAGGTTACTCCTCCTACTGCAGTTTTCTTGGGCTTCTATATTATCTAATAAGTGCCTGATGATTTATACTCCTTAATAAAAGTATCCAAAGTGGTAATAGCGTCATAATGTTCATCTAGTTGGGTTTTTGTATCTGCTAATTGTTACCCAACTCCACAGGTCTGCCTGCCTTAATATCAGAATTAATGTCCTCTAAAAGCTGGTGAAATTCTGCCATCAGTTCTAGAAAAACTGATTCTGCGTTTAGATCTGATCCACTAGAATGGGAATGTTCCCAAATTGATCTAGCTTCCGCCGACACCATCCTGTCAAGAGACCCTGGACGATAAGCAAAATCCATCAATTCTTTACGGGTAAACTGTCCATTTTTCATAGCAATCTCATATGTATACTTTTCCATTTATAGTGCAGTTCATTCTCGGTAGGGATTCATAGGTTAAAAGGAGATTAAAGCCAATGATGTGCTGGGCTGTGCGGAGCTTAATGCTCAGATGACCATCTGGGTCAGTGACATCCCTTCCTCCCCCTTTTCATGCCTATGATCAAAATGTGGTTAATTTTCCTTCAATTAAGGGGGGTTTGCTACAAGATAAACCCTTTTCTGTCCTGATAAACTCTAACTCCTATCTTTTCTTTAGAAAAATGCTAAAGACTTACTTATTTGACAAATTCTTCTGAATGTGATTATAATACACTGTACTTGAACAGTCTCTTGATTGTTGTTAACTGCACTGAACTGAGAGATTACTGCGGTATATAAGTGAATTTGTTATGTTTTTCTTTATCAATCTGTATGTTTTGGACCCATCTTCCTACTGAAATTAGTTAAGAAATGTATTACTTTTTTTGCAAGGCTTTAAAAACAAAAACGGTCTAGAATTTGGCAGCTAAAATGCAATTTAAAAAAATGTAGGGTCTGCTAAAATCCAAGAAAGAGGAACACTGTAGAGAGTGAAATACTTCTGTGCACAAAAAGAAGAGTAGGACCTGGGAATGATCTGATGAACCTAAGGTGGCCGAAAAGGTGAGGGCAAAAGCCATAAAGATGCCTACATGCACAGGGAGAGGTATAGCCAATAGGTAAAAGGAGATGATAGTGCTTGTGTATAGAGCAAGTCTTTGGTGAGAGTTCATTTAGAGTACTGCATACAATTCTGGAGGCTGCACTTCAAAAAAATATAAGTAAACAGAATGGAGTCTGTTCAGAGGGCAGCAATTAAAATGGTCACTGGTCTTTACCATAAAGCAGTGGTCTCAAACTCGTGGCCCGGAGGCCACATGCGGCCCGCCAAGTACTATTTTGAGGCCCTCGGTATGTTTATCATAATCACAAAAGCAGTGGCGTACCAAGGCAGGGCGGGGGGGGGGGAGGTCCGCCCCGGTTGCACGCCTTGGGGGGGGGTGCACAGCCGGCCAGGTCCAGGTCCTCCTGCCCTACTGTGCAACTGGACCTGCACCTCAGCACCTTTTTCCTTTCCCCCGGTCCGCGCCGCTGCAGTCTTACCTCCCCGCTGTTGCTGCTAATCACCAACAAGTCTTCTTTCCGACGTCAATTCTGACGTCGGAGAGGACGTTCTGGGCCAGCCAATCACTGCCTGGCTGGCCTGGATCGTCCTCTCCGACGTCAGAATTGACGTCGGAAAGAAGACTTCTTGTTGGCGATTAGCAGCAGCAGCGGGGAGGTAAGACTGCAGCGGCGCGGAACGGGGGAAAGGAAGGAGAAAAGCGCTTTTTTTTTTCCGCAGCAGGGAGGGAAGGATGTAGGCAGGCAAGCTGGCTGGCTTTAGCGGGGCAGGGAGTGAGGGAGACAGGTAGGCAGGCAGGCTGGCTTTGGGGGTGGACAAAATCTGGAAGGCAGTGGGGGGACATAAGAAGGAGGCACTGGGGGCACTATGGACACAGGAAGGAGGCATTGGGGGCACTATGGACACAGGACGGAGGCACTGAGGGCACTATGGACACAGAACGGAGGCACTAAGGAAGGAGGGAGGGAATAGAAAGGGACAATTGTTGGGCCTGAGTGCAGAAAGAAAGAAAGGATACACAGTCAATTAATAGATGTCGTCTTCTGATGAAAAAAATAAATGGTCACGTTACCTCTGACTTACTTTCTCTGCAGCAGAGTTGGCAGCCGCGCTGAGGTTCAGGGAGGTCCCGCGATGACTCATCTGCCGGCTCTGCTCCGGAAGAAGTAAGTTACGTCGGAGAGGGTGGACCCAGCAGACGCAGTCATTGCGGGACTTTGCCACAACTCCCTGCGTCTGCCAGGTCCACCCCCTCCAATGTAACTTATTTCTTCCGGAGCAGAGCCAGCAGACGAGTCATCGCGGGACCTTCCAGCATGCGGCTGCCGAGTCTGCTCCAGAGTAAGTATGTCAGAGTGGGGTGGACTGGCAGTCAGCAGCTACAGTTATCGCAGGACCTTGCTGCATGAAGGGAGAGAAAGGAGCAGGACTGCTGGAATGGAAGAGTGGTGGAGGGAAAGAAAGGGGGCTGGGTGGTATGGAAGGGTGGTTCTGATGGAATTGATGTACACAGAAAGGGGAGAGAGAAAGGGAAGACATTGGATGGTAGTGGGGAGCCTATGCTGGATGGAAGTGCAGATGGGAGAGATAAGGGAGCAAATGCAGGAAGGAAATGGGAGGATAGAAAGAGGGGAGCAGATGCTGGATGGAAGTGGACAGAGAGAGGAGAAGGTACTAGATGGAAGGGTTGGAGAAAGAGGGTACATGATGGAAGGAGGGGATAAATAAAAGGAAGGCACATGATGGGGAGAAAAGGATTGAGTTAGGGAAACACTGGATGGGTGAGGGAAAGAGGTAGCAAGCTTTAGGTAGACAGTAAAAAAGAACATTGATGAGAGGGTAGTAAGAACATAATCTAGACAGATGCAGAAAATAAATTGAAAATGAGGGAAAAAAGGGAAAGGGATTGCAGAGGAGAGTTAAGGAGAGGAGCGAGATGCCAGACCAATGGGGGTGAAAGGAGAGATGGAAGGGGGAGGCATAGTTTCTGGAAGGGGCATAGAAGGAGAGAAGATGCCATATAGGGGAAGAGAGACGGCAGATAGTGGATGGAAGGAAGAGAGTTACAAGCAGATGAGGAAAGCAGAAAGCACAGAAGACAAAGGTAGAAAAAAAATTTCTATTTATTTATTGCTTTAGGAGACATGTGTCACTGTTTCTGTGGTGCATTGTATGCAGAGTCCAGCTTCTTGCTGGTTCAATTTAACCTCTGTCTATGTATTTCTATTTTATCCCCCCTTTTACAAAACTGTGGAGCGTACTTTAGCACCAGCCGTGGTGGTAGCAGCTCTGACGCTCAGAATTCTATGAGTGTCAGAGCTGTTACCTTCGTAGCTAAAATCCACACTACAGTTTTGTAAAAGAGGGAGGGGTTAGTTTGTGATTACATATTCCATACTAGGCGATGGTGTTTTCTGTGTTCTGTGTGTTCGAAAGACATGTTTTTTTGTTAGGATTGACTACAGGATTGATCTGTACTAGTCTGGCTTGTTTAGTTTTACAATGAGTGTATTGATGTTGTACTGCTCATTGCAGTATGTAAGATGCTGCCTTTTCCTAGGTACTCATGTGTGACGTGTGGATTGTTACTAAAAATCATGTTTTCATATAGATGGGGGGGTGTCAAAAAATGATGGGCCCCGGGTGTCACATATGCTAGGTACACCACTGCACAAAAGTAAAATAAAACAGTTTCTTGATCATATGTCTCTTTAGCTATAAATTACAATATTATTAAGACTTAGCCAAAAGGAAAGATTTATAAACTATAAAGATTTTTACCTCATGCAAAATTGTCATTTCTTAAATAAGACATTAACTATTCTTTTCTGAGGCCCTCCAAGTACCTACAAATCCAAAATGTGGCCCTGCAGAGGGTTTGAGTTTGAGACCACTGCCTTAAAGCATATGGTGACAGAATTAAAGATCTCAATATGTACTTTGGAACAATAGCAGGAGAGGGAAGATAATGATGAGACATTTGAATACCTCCATGACCTAAAAGCACAGGATATGGATCTTGAAAGGAAGCGTTTTAACAAAGAAGCAGCATGGGATGAAAGTGTAAGGGGACAGAAACAATGGAGGAGTAGCCTAATGGTTAGGGCAGCAGGCTGAGAACCTGGTTTGATTCTCATGGTAGCTCCTTGTTACTCTAGACAAATTATTTAACACTCCATTGCCCCAGGTTCAAAAAATTTACATTGTGAGCCCAGAAAAAGTACATGTATATATGTAAACTATTTTGATTGTACCACAGAAAAGCAGTATATTAAATTATTGGCATAGGTGAGGCATTTAAGGGAATACATTTTATCGGGTAAGTCTCTTATCTGTACTCTTCTCCTCTACTGCCAACTCCAGTGGAGGAGTGGTCTAGTGGTTAGAGCAGCTTCCTCAGCTCCCTGAGGTTATGAGAAGTTAATTCCTATTGCAGCTCCTTGTGAACCTAAGAATTCTCATACATCCAAATTCCTAACTTTTACAACAGACATCAATCTTATCCTATTTTTAATCCCACTCATAAAGCTGACCATACCATTAACATGATCCTCATCCCTTCTTCTTCAATATCAATCCCTTCTTCTTCAATATCATCATTCACCAATATACTCTCCTATGCCCTACCTTTTACTGACCATTCCTTGATTTCACTAAATCTCCAAAAGAAAACCAAAAAAATCCTAGAACAAACCTCTTACACATACAACACCAGAGACTTAAGCAAAATCACTCCCTCAGCTATAAAATAATCCTTCGTATGCACCCTCTGGAATACTACACAGACACTCATTGACACACCAGCCCCTATAAAACAACAACAGGTTGGAGCTAGATTAAAAAGAAAGCCATGGTTTACCCAGGAGCTAGCACTTTTATGCAAACAACTACGATCCCTTGAACATCGATGGAGATGTCATCGACTTTCTTCAGATTATAGCCTCTACTATACAAAAGCCATGGAATACAAACTCACCATACAAAAGGCAAAAAATGCCTACTATTCCAAACATCTCTCTAAAACACGCAATACATCTTCACTCTACTCTAATGTTCGTTCCCTAACCACCCAGCTCATTTTCAACTGCTCAAACCATCATCGCAAGATCTTGTAACTTTTTTTCGACCATAAAGTCACCCAGGTCCACAACGTCCTTGTCCAAACTCGTAATCCATCTCCATCCTCTCCCCAAGAAAACCGAACTTACTTATCATTCAGCACTTTATCAGATTTTACTATTCCCTCCACTGAAGATATTCACCGGAATATACAAACAATGAACAACCAACCCCTCAGACTCTATTACCCCCCTTTACTATCAAGATTTTTTTTTATATATTTGGACCTTTCATCCACACAATGATCAGCACCAGTCTCAATACCAGTGCTATCCCCAAACCATGGAAACTATCAATTGTATTTCCTAAACTCAAATCAACAAACCTACCTGAAGATCAATGCTCGAATTATCGACCTATAGCTAACCTCCCATTCATATCCAAAATTACAGAAAAAATAATCTTCAATAAGACTTCCACCATCCTCAAAAAAACAATTGCCTTCCATCCGAATCAAACCAGCTTCCACCAACACTACTCTACTGAACTTTCTTTAATCAGACTAAACACAGCCATCCACTACTACATTGACCATAGGAAATCAGTTTTACTAATCTCAGCTTTGACACAGTCGATCACAACCTTCTATTAAACAGACTTCAATCTACAGGTATTATAGGTAGAGCTCTGAATTGGTTCTCCTCTTTTTTTTCATGACCGCAAATTCAATGTATGTTTCAATAACTCCACTTCATCTAATACTCCTCAATGTTTTTCTATCTCCCCTTCTTACATTAGCTCAATCAATTAGATTCACCTGTTTCGCCACGCTGACAATATATAATTACTTCACTCCCTCAATCCAAACAATAAATCAGATATCTCCGATTTCAACTCCAAACTGATTCAAATGAATTCATGGCTTCAACAGAACATGTTATCATTAAATATCAACAAAAACTGTGTACTGTTTCCTGCCTCAGATAATGACCATCTAGCTGATCCTATCAAGATAGACTCCAATCCAGTTTAATTAGACACTAAGGTAAAAATTAGTGTTGCCCGATTCACGTCAGGAGCAGGATCACGGCAGAGAGAACGTGCCGCTGAGGACCACGGGCAGCTGCAGGGATCGCTATAACACCAGCGATTCTGCAGACTGCCCTATTAGCGTTAAGGAGGTAAGAGCGGAAAAGGTGCAGGGGGAGCAGTGTTCGTTCCTGGCGGGGGGGAGGAGAAAATGTGCCTTCGCAGCGGGGGGGGGGGGGGGAGCAGGCCTTCACGCGGGGAGGAATAGAGAAAGTGCCTTCCTTGGGGGAGAAGGCCTTCATGGGGGGGAACAGGGCTTTAGGGCAGGGAGGCAGGCCTGTGCAGAGGGAGGAGGAGGAAGAGTTCCTTTGCCGGTGGGGAGGCAGACCTGTGAAGAGGGAGGAGGAGAAAGGAGTAAGAGAGGGGAGGGGAGATGCCAGACCTGGGGTGAAGTGAAGGGAAGAGAGAGACCAAACCAAAAAGAGGGGGAGGAAAGCACAGGAGAGGTGCTGGGAGAGAGAGGGGGAGGGAGAGAGAAATGCAAGACCACAAGGGGAAGGGTACAAGAGGGACAGATACTGCTCCAAAGTAGGTGGGCAGGGTGCAGGATGGCAGGAGCCTGTACCTGGGGAAGGGGATTCAGGGGGTAAGGAAAAGAGAAAGAAGAAGCTGGATATGGGGAGAGATAAGATGCTGGGCATGGAGGGAGCATAGGAATAGGGATACAAGGAAGACACTACTGGAGAAGAGAATAGGGACACATACGAGAGATGCTGGATGAAAGGGTAGATGAGAAAAGGAGAGATGGTGGATCTGTGGATGGTAGGGTCCATCGCTGCAGCTGCGGGGGTTGGAAATGAAAAAAAGGAAAGATGCTAGACCTCCAGGGGAGGAAAGGGAAACAGAAGGGGAGGACAGAGATGGAAGATGGATGGTTAGCACGGAGAAAGAAGAAAGACAGAGAGCCTGATCAGAAGACAACCGGACCAACATGGGACCAACAAGATTTGAAAAATGACCAGACAATAAAAGGTAGGAAAAATAATTTTATGTTTTGTGATTACAATATGTCACACTTGAAATGTGTATCCTTCCAGAGCTGGTGTTGGACCGCAAACATGAGCTAGGATTTAATAGAGAAAGGAAAAGTATTTTTTGTTTATTTTGTTTACACCACAGGACAAGTGTGGGTAAGAGAGGGCAAAGAGAATGAAGAGGCTATAAAATAAACCCACCAGGATGTTTGGAAAAAACCACCCAATTGGGCAGGAAAATTGAATCGAATCATCAATTCAACAGGCTGAATCGAATCAATATTTTTTTTCCTGAATCGGGCAGCACTAGTAAAAATACTCTGACTCATTCTGGATCAAAACCTCTCTTTTCACAAGCAAATCAGTTCGGTAGTCAGTAAATGCTTCTACAAATTAAAACTCATCCGATCTCTTACATCACTTGACTCTCCCTCTCTAAACATTCTCAGCCTTAAGTAATATAAGTAACCTCCCCCGTCCTCCACATCTAATTATCACGTGGTGGAATTTTTTTTTCTCTTTTTTTTTTGTTCTTTTAACCTTTGTTTTTAAATATTTTTATTGATTGTAAAAACCATCTAGATAAATTTTGATGGACGGTATATGAAAGAAATAATAAACTTGGGATTCACTTAACACTTCATTGCCCCAGGTACAAAATAAGTACCTGTCTAAAATATGTAAATCACTTTGATTGTATAAACCACACAGAAAAGCAGTACAGTGGTACTTCGGAATCCAAACACCCCAGAACTCAAACAATTTGGAATCTGAACTATTTTTTTAATTAGATTTTGCCCCGGATTACGAATGCTGCTTTGGAATCTGAATTTATGGGAACTGCAAGCATTGCACAGCCCAAAGCTTCCCCTCTGATGCAGCTTCCTGTTTCCGCCTGGGCGGTTCGTGTCAGAGGGAAGCAGAAGAAGGCAGCTGGAGAGGCAGAAGAGAGCAGCTGGACCGCAGGCGGGTGAAGAAAATCACATGCGGTCTGCTCCGACCACCTTGCGCTACACCAATCAGGAGCTGCTTTGACACACAGCTCCTGATTGGTGTAACCCAACTTTCCTACAGGAAGAAGCGGTCGGAGCAGACCACGAATGATTGAGTCCGTGAACCGTGAATTTGCAGGGGAACACTGTAGTGAGAAAAAGAGCGTCTGTCTTGCTGCACCATATGCCTGGAACAGACTGCTTATGTTTGTGTTACTTGGCCCTCTGGTACGGTTGCAGAGTTTTGATTTGCAAATCTGAGACACTTGCTGTTTTGTGAGGTGGATATGCTGCTAGTCTGAAGTGTAGTTTGGAAGTGCAGACTGACAGGGGTTGTGTTTGGATTTTCCCCCGCAGTTACCCTGATGCAGCCTGTGGGCAAAACTTGGCCAGGTGCTTTACATTTATAAATCAGACTTCATTCCAGACTGATCTGCTTTTTGGTTTCGTCTGAAAGGAATATAATAGTACATTCTTTAAGTCACTTAAGGCTTAATATAAAAGCACTGCCAGGACTCAAACAGCACCAACCCATCCTATGAAAAGGTAGCACTGCAAATATTGCATCAGAATCTAAAACAGTGATTTTAAACCTTTTTCATCTCGTGACACACTAACAAGTACTCGTACAAAAATTGTCAAGGCACACCATTAGTTCTTTAAAGATATATATTTTATCATTTAGCAAATGATTATTAAGATTGTGCTTAAAAGTTCAATAGTTAAATGTTTAATCATTGTGTTATTTTTCTAGTTGAATATTTTGGCAACAGGGCAACAATACACTTAAACACAAATAACATGCATTCAGAAACAACAATTTTAAAACGTATACCTACCACCGTGCTGGTGGTGATCACATCCCTTCACTGCATCTGATCTGTAGGCCTAAAATCCTTTATAATAAACTTCCACCAGGCACGAATTTATAGAACTACCCCGTAATGATAAAGTAATGAGATCATACCACATGGATACAATCTAAATGTCACACAATTTTTACTATATAAGAATCTGGTTAAAATTTGTGATAAGAATTAGCAAACTGTCACAGGAACACACACCAAACCCAAGGACTCAGCCAGTTAACAATGTACAAGCAAATTAAAGTACATTTAATACTAAGGTTCCATTAACTTCCTCAAGGTATCTGGGTACACATAGGGAAATTTAGGTCTTTTTCTCACCTTTTTTCCTGTAGCAGTCAGTGGCACCAACAGCAGATGACAGATATTCAGAGAGCCTTCTCACTAACATTTCCCACCAATCCAGAAGTGGTTAGTCAGAGTGAAGACTCAGGGGTTAGCGCTAGCAAACCATCTGAATTGCTGCCCTCCACTGCCAACCGCAGTGGGGAGACAGCAATTCAGCAATTTTATAATCAACTTAGGCATAAGCGGAACATACGTTTTCATAAGAAATCTTATAATGCCAGGTTGCTTGCTGGGGACCGGAGAGGAGTGACATAAGCTCCTGCAGCACACCTGGGGAGTAGCCATGGCATACTGGCTGAAAAACACTTCCCTAGAACAGTAGCACATCTATTGGAACAACAGAATAAGACAGATTACTAAAGATTCCTACACTGAAATTACCAGTATGTGCTAGCAGAATCACTCACTATAGTCACACATACAATACACAAAATACAAAGCTATCATACCTTAAGTAAGACCTTAGCAGCTAATTGAAGCTGCAGGTTTAATTTTCTTAGATAATGGACTTAGGGGAGAGTGTGGCGCTGTGGTTAAATCTACAGCCTCAGCAACCTAAGGTTGTGGGTTCAAACCCACGCTGCTCCTTGTGACCCTGGGCAAGTCACGTAATCTCCCCATTGCCCCAGGTACATTGCTGGGACAGATAAGAAAAAATGCTTGAATACCTGAATAATTCATGCAAATCGTTTTGAGCTCCTTTGGGAAAATGGTATAGAAAATTGAATAAATAAATATCAGTATAGCTTTTCTCTCTGCCTGGACTCCCAAGACCTGCTTCCTAAAAATCTATTCAACACACTTTTGCCATCAGCCAACTTATTACTTCCAAGTGACTCCTCCTCCTAGAAATCCTGATTCCAGCACCTTATTAAGGAGCATCTATCTCAGAGATTCTTACCCCAGGGCGTACGCATACCATTGTACGCATACCAGGGGGTACACGGCGCAGTAAGTCTCCCACCCTCCTTCTACTGTTGCATATCTCACTTTTATCACCATTGTCTTCTCTCCCCAGCTCTCCCAGACTAGCAGTGGCAGTTCACTGTGGTTTTAACTTCCCCACACAGCTGCTGCTAGCATTACTTTAGCAATTCCATCATGCAGCCTTGGGGCCTTTGCTAGGCCGGCCTGCCTCTGACGATGCAACTCCCTCTTTCCTCTGAGGCTGCCGGCCTAGCAAAGGCCCTGAGGCTGCCTGATGGAATTCCTAAAGTAACGCTAGCAGCAGCTGTGTGGGGAAGTTAAAAGAACAGTGAGCTTTTGCTAGGGCAGGTGTCAACAACCTGTGACTTGCGAGCCACATGCGGATCTTCTTGCATATGGCTGCAGCTCTCCAGGCCCTGACCCTTTAATCTCCCTCCCAATCCCATGATCCCCCCACGGCCTACCAAGGTATCTGTTGGTCCAGCAGGTGACTTTGTGGCAGGAGCGCGGCCCTCATGCTCCTGCCTCTTTGTAGCTGCCTTCTAAAAGAGCTGCTGTGACCTATCACAGCTGCTCACGACATTTCCTGTAGTACTGCAAGCTGCTATGAGAGATCGCGGCAGGCATTTTAGGAGGCAGGAGCAAGAGGGCCGCGCTCCTGCCACAAACACTCCCTCTACATCAGGGCTGCCCAAGTCTGATCCTCGAGATCCACTGGCAGGCCAGGTTTTCTGGATATCCACAATGAACATGCATGAGAGAGATTTGCATACCAAGAAGGCAGTGCAGGCAAATCTCTCTCATGCAGAAAACCTGGCCTGCCAGTAGATCTCGAGGACCGGACTTGGGCAGCCCTGCTCTACACCATCAGGTACCTTGGTAGGCCCAGGGGAGGGATCCTGGGGTTGGGAGGAAGATTAAAGGGTCGGAGCCTGGAGAGAACCTTGGGTATGTGGTGGGGGAGGGGCAGGGGAGGAAGGGATGAGAGGTGCAGAGACCTGCAAAGGGTTGGAGGGGAGAGAAGCTACACCTTGCAGCTCTTTGTAAATCTTGGGTCAAACATTTTGGATAAATTGGTTCTTTGCTGTATAAAGGTTGCCGACCCCTGTGCTAGGTGGACGAAGAGGTACTGCTGGACATGGAGAAATGACAGGGAAAGGTGCTACTGGACAGGGGAAGAGGGAAGGGAGAAGAGGTGTGTGTGGCGCAGTGGTTGGATCTACAGCTTCAGCACCCTGGGGTTGTGGGTTCAAACCCCGCGCTGCTCCTTGTGACCCTGGGCAAGTCACTTAATCCTCCATAGCCCCAGGTACGTTAGATAGATTGTGAGCCCACCGGGACAGAGAGGGAAAATGCTTGAGTACCTGATTGTAAAAAACCGCTTAGATAACCTTGATAGGCGGTATATAAAATCCTAATAAACTTGAAACTTGAGGTACTAATGGACCTGGCAGGAGGGGAAGGGAAAGGTGCTGCTGGATTTGAAGGAGAGGGGGAGGCCTCAAACCCGATGGGAAGGAAGAAAGGAAGGAAAAATACTGCAGGAGGGTTGAGAGTGGTGAGAGGGAGAAATGGACATGGCATTGAGGGGATAGTGAGATGGTGCAGAGAGAGCATATTAGTTGCGAGTCGAATTGGGGGGGGAGGAGGAAAGGAAAGATGTCACATTTGAGGGAAGGGGTGAGGAGAGAGAGAGAGAGAGAGAGAGAGAAAGCATGCAGGAGGCAGAAAGTATTGGACATAGAGAGACAGAGAGAGAGATGTTGGATGGGGAGGGCAGAAAGAAGGGAAGGAGAGATGTCACACTCAGAAGAAGGGAGAGAGAGCATAGAGTGAAAAGTTGGACTCATAGAAGGAGAGAGAGATATGGTCTGGGGGAGGGAATGAGGGAATGAGTAATTGGCACTAGAAGAACCACTATCTTTTCTATCTTGGGACCCCAGCTTTGGAACAAACTTCCCAATTTTTGCGAGCTGAAACTTCTTTAGAATAATTTAAAAGTAAATTAAAAAGCTATCTTTATAAAGATGCATATGAAACCTAGATCTGATAATCTCGTCAATCTTCTATCATCATTTTAGATCAAGTCTCTCATATGGAAAAAAAACCCAAAACAATAACAAACCAGTTACTTTCAGACCAAGTTTCTGTAAAACCTTTTAAAATCCCTCCTGAAGTTGTGCCTTCCCAAATGTCTTTTTTTTTTTTGTTATTTTATTTTTAACAAATGTAATTTATCCCTCTATTCCTTATGTATCGCCATAGATAAGAGTGTATGTTTTTATTGTTTAAATGATTGTTATCTGTCACCCCAAAGTTATCATTGTTAAACGCATTGAATGTTTTGATATTGCGTTCAAATCAAAATTTTAATAAACTTGAAACTTCATCTGTGCTCCACTACCCATGCACACCAGAATGGCCGCTGATATGACCTTATTTTATTTATTTATTTATTCAATTTTCTATACCATTCTCCCAGGGGAGCTCAGAACGGTTTTATATGAATTTATTCAGGTACTCAAGCATTTTTCCCTGTCTATCCCGGTGGGCTCTTCTCTAACTCCTCAGTTGCTAATTTCTCTATCTCAATTCTTCCGCTCTCTGACCATCATCTGATAACCTTCATGACTTGACAGCCTCCCTCCCCACCGTCCCCCACCATGACCAATCCTCACAAATACATTCAGGAATCTTCAGGCTATTGACCCATGCGCTCTCTCCACCACTATCTCCTCCCTTCTCTCAAACATTATGCTATGCAAACCTATCAATGCAGCAGTCTCTTCTTATAATACCACGCTCTCCTCTGCCCTTGATACCCTTGTTCCTTCCATTTCACGTCCTGGCTGACCTCTAAGATCCGCTACTTATGTTCCTGCACCTGATCTGCATAACGGCACTAATTACAATCCCGCACTCACTTCAAATTCTTGCTGATCTCCTTCTACACTATCCTTTCGCTTGCAAAACAAGACTACTACACCTGTTTGACTGATTCTCTTGGATCCAACCCTCAACGTCTCTTTGCCATGCACAACTCTCTATTCAAAATACCCTCACCTCAGATTCCTCCTTCACTTTCTCTCCAGATCATGAGCAAGTACTTCCACAAAAAGGTTAACAAGGTTAAGCTATGACTACTACTACTTCTATTTATTATTTCTATAGCACTACCAGATGCACGCAGCGCTGTACATTAAACACACAAGAGACAAGAGCTTACAGTCTAATTATGATAGACACACAGGGTGGATCAATATACGTTGCTCATAAAGGGAAATACAAAATAATAAAAATAATAATAATAACTTTATTCTTCTATACCGCCATAATCTTGCGACTTCTAGGCGGTTTACATTGAAGAGAACTGGACAATCAGCGAGTTACAATATGTAGAATAGTCAGTGAAATTATAGTAAGTAGAAACTTAAAAGAAATGCAGCGAATTACAATGTACAGTTTGTTAAGGCATGAAGAGGTAGAGAGGTAGGGGCTACTGAGGCAGTGGGTGAGAGGTGCCTGGAAAGGAACAGGTGGTGAGTTTGGAGGAGAAAAGAAAATATGCAGTTTCCTCCTCCATGTTTTCAGAGAAGGAAGAAAAGGGGCATGGGTTGGCGGAGGGTCAGAGGGGTGGACGGAAGGGAGAAGCAGAGAACTCATGGATGTCTTAAATCTAAATCTTCCCCTATGTTCCTGCTGGCTGGGGGCAGTGTAGTGTGCTCACTAGACCCAGCATGCAAAAACAGTGTTCATATAACTCATACATCTGTCACCTGAAACAATTTGATAGGACTCTGCTGCTTTAACTTGAGTGCAATGAATCAAGTGGCTGAAAGAATAGATCAGGATCTTTCTTATCCCATGCTTTTCTTTAGCAACGGAGCATAAAGTGGTTTTTAATCAGTTGAAAATGTTTACAGATTTGTATATGCGTAATTTAAATATGCAAATAAAGATTCAATACAAATTAACTCTCAAAACAAACATACCTTTTGTTTGCCTTGTATTATGGTCAAGTTCCAAAACAGAGGGTAGCGTTTCCAGAGGTCCCGATTTTGAAATAGTGTCCCTGCTCAGCAGCACCGATTAAAATCAGCACCTTTTAGGTACACAACTTGTTTCTTCCATAGCTTTTCTGTGCAACATCTTCTAGACCTCTTCCAGGGTTACTTTACTGTGATTATCTTCTTGCCGCACTCTGACCTCAGTTGCTCTGTTCTTCGAAGTTTTCCTTCTCCTCCTTTAACACGCAGGCCCCTCCCCCTCATGCTGTGTTTTTGTTTTTTCTTTTCTGTCACTGGTGCTCTTCTTAAAAATGCTCCCCCCACCTTAGTAGGGAACTAACTTTCTTCTTCCCGGTTGCAACCTGGTTTGTTATGCAGTGACACCAGCTACGGTGTTAATTTAACCCTTCCTATTTGCAACGGGATTGATACCTTTGTCCCAGTTTTATCTCTTGCTGGTGGTACAGAAAACGAACAGAAGTCTGTTGAGGTTTGTTTTAACTATTCTCTATCCTGAAATAACAAGTATTTTACTCTATCCAGCTATGCTGAGGTAAGAAAAAACCAAAAACTCTTTTATGACATGTAGTGCTGTGTTGTAAAATAAATTTTAAAAAAGGTGTAGGTGATGCTTTACTTGGAAAGGGGGACGACATGTTATAAAAATACAAGACAAACAGAAGACGAGTTTTCTGAAACTTCATTTGTATTGCACTCTTATTTGCATATTTAAATTATGTCATAGGGGGAAATACTGTACTTGAGTACATGAATATAAACCACATAGGCTATAAGTGGTGTATAAATAATAAATAAAAAATGCATATATAATCTGTAAACATTTTTTAAACTTTTTATTTACCAAATAGCACAGTATCGTATGATAATGCCAGATTTCTACAAACAATAATAAATTATTACTCATAATGACTGGTGTTGCCATTCAACAAATTACGTATAATTGGAAAGATTGGAGTAGATTAAATTATAATTTCTGGTGGAATTCTGTATGTCATGTTTATAAAATGGAGAGATTTATTGCAATACAGCGGGGATGTTTCAGGAAATTTCAAGATGTGTGGGAGCCATTGACAAAATATTGTATTGTTTAGATGAAATTGTTTCCCTTAAATTTACAAGTTCAATAGTGAGGGGGTGGGGGGGTTATTTTACTATTACATATTCTATAAGATATTTGATAATATGGTAGGGAAGGGGGGGTGATAAGAGTTTATGTTTTGTACCAATGATGATTATTAAGTGATGTATTTATTGTTAATTTGTTTGAACATATGTCACACTTATTGTAAGTTTGAAAATGAATAAAGAATTTAAAAAAAAAACAAAAACTTTTAATTTAATTTTCAAAAGAAAACCAGTGTTATAATAAGCTAGGGAGAAAAACACAACAGAAATGATTTCTTACAGAGGAGAATAGGAACACTGAGCTTTGGGAATAGCGCAGAGCATTCAGCATACCAGCCTGTGCTAAAAAAACAAAAAACGCTTCTGCAGTTTTGTAAAAAAGGGGGGGGGAGTATATTCATTTACAAGTTCTATAGTGGAAAGTTGTCTGGGATCCGTTGCACACTTCAATGTCCCAGATTTTAAAATAAAAAATCTGGTAACAATACCAGAGGACCAAGCATTACATGCACATTTATTTTGTACATCACTGGGTTGGAACATTTCTTCATGTTATTGGTTTTTCTTACCTCTGCATAACTGAACAGTGTGATATGCTTGTCATTTCAGGGATAGAGAATAGTTAAAGCAAACCTCAGCAGCCTTTCCAATCTTTTTCTGTGCTGCCAGTGAGAGATATAACTGGGACTGGTGTCTGTCCTGTTGCAAGGATGGACAATGAGGCTGCTACCTAGAAATGGTGCCACTACATAACAAAGAATGCTGTAACCCAGAACAATGGTCTAGATTCACTAAGCCCATGAATCTGATCCAATCCGTGGCCAGGGTACTGATTCATGAAGTGCCTTCATGCAAATGGGGTGATCGTAATCATGCCCCCAACCGACTGCACAGATCATTGAACAGCGATCCTAATGCATGCGCAGACCATCTTCTTTGCCTACAGATGGTCTGCACATGCTTACAGAGCTTTGGATTTGGTTTTTTTTGTTTTTTTTTTACTTTTATTCGTCTTTTTCAAAAGTTTCAAACTTGTTCCTGTTACTTTGCGAGAACATGGTTTTAACCTGCTTTAAACCTGCGGGTTAAAACCATGGGCTCGCACTGCAGGGAAGGGCAGACGAGTCGGGGCAGAGAGCAGTGTGGCAAGTTGAGGCAGAGAGCAAGGCGGTGAGAGGAGAGTTGGAGCAGAGAGCATGGTGGTGAGAGGTGAGTCAGGGCAGAGACCATGGCAGCAAGAGGAGAGTCAGGGCAGAGAGCAGGGCAGTCGGAAAGGACCTGAGCAACTGGTCCTCAGCGGTTGCTTATTCTTTGACTGGCCAGCCCAATTGGTGTTCCTCATTTTTTTAGTGAATCGCTGCTAACTACATTTGCATGTGCAGATTGGATCGGAGGTTGATCGGCACCAAGGTTAGTGAATCAGGTCGGAACAATCGGGTTTCAAACTGGTCGGGACACAATCGGTGTCCTTAATGAATCTAGCCCTTAAACTTTTTGTCAATGGTGTTCTACTTAAGTGTCCCCTTCTTATTAGCATCTTAACAGGGAACTAACATTGGGCTAGATTCACTAAGGACACCGATTGTTCCCTGACCCGATTCACTAACCTTGGTGCTGATCAACCTCTGATCCGCACATGCAAATGAGGGGGAGCAGCATGCAAATGTAGGCAGGCAGCGATTTACTTAAAAAATGAGGAACACCGACTGGGCTGGCCGATCAATAAATAAAGCGACTGCTAAGGACCAGTCGCTCAGGTCCTTTCTGACTTCCCTGCTCGCTGCCCCGACTCGCCATCCTACTCGCTGCCCCGACTCTCCTCCCCTTCCCCGCAGTGCAAGCCCGTGGTTTAAAGCAGGTTAAAGCCACGGGCTCACAAAGTAAAAAAGTTTTAAAAAACAACCAAAGCTCTGTAAGCATGCACAGACCATCTACAGGCAAAGAAGATGGGCTGCACATGAGTGGGGAACCGATCATGCGGTTGGTTGGGGTGTGATTATAATCACCCCCATTTGCATGAGGGCACTTTGTGAATCAGTCCCCCGGCCACGGAACGGAGATTGCTCACGGATCAGATCGGATCTGTGGCCTTAGTCAATCTAGCCCTAAGAAAGAAAACAGTGTGAATGGGAGGAACCCATGTGATAGAGGAGAAAGAAAACTACAGAGAACAGAGGAGCTGCAATCAAAGAGTGTGGCAAGATTTCCATGGTATAAGCCCGGAGGGGAGCTGAAAGAGGCAGCAAATTGGGGACAGGAGGTAATTGTATTTCATGGTGCCAGGGACACTACTTCAAAATTAGGGACAAGTTCCAATAATTTGGGATGTCTGGCAACCCTATCCTGGTTCCCCATCAATAACACAAGGAAAACAGCCATACAACATAAACCATATTACACCCCCAAAGTTAAAATCAGCTCTCCCGCACTATAATAAATAAAAACAAGAGCCAGAGATCCTGTTTAAATGAATAAAGAACTATATTTCCTCCACTTTAAAGAAATTGTAGAATCCACCAACTCAGAGCAGCTAGTTTTTAGGTCACAATCCTACCCGATTTAGATAGTTCAAGTGGGGAAAGTTGCTGATACAGTCCCAGAGAGAATCCCAAAACCAAGAGCTAAAGTCCAAAGAGCAGACAAGGAGAGTGATTCCCCAGTCACAGAAACATAATACAGCATCTGTATAACTTTATGGTTTATGGCTTGTTAGTCATGATACTCCACCTGCCACAGCAAAACCAATCAAAGCAGTTTATTATGAAACTTAAGTAGAGGGAGGCATGAAACTACAAAATGTAGATAAGAAAGAAAATAGGAAAGCAAGTATTCAATCCAGCAGGAGGGGTCAGTAGCTATCATCCTTTGCCTTCTCCAGTTATATCAGGGCTGGCTTTCATAGGAACAAGAGTCAGCAGAGACCTAGAGAGCTAGAGCTGAGGAAGCATATAATAGGCTTTATACCATGTCAACTGCAAGAAAACACAAGTGCTCCAACCAGTACCTCCAGTCACTGATTCTGCTCACACACCACAACTGGACTGCTAGGCCCTGTCCCTATTCTACTGGCTTCACCCTCTCTAACAGTGCTTCCACCTTGTCTGTGAGATCTACCCTGCTGTGCTGGCTGTGCTCTCACTCGCGTTCTCTCTCTCTCTCCCTTCCTCCACCCCTTCCGTTTTGCCTGAGTGCTTCCCTCTTCCCTACAAGCCATGGAGTGCAATGTCATGTAATGTTTCTCTTGATGTAAGCTGCATGCTTGCCAGTTATAACTCTGGTCAGAGGTGCAGGAAGGTTCTTGAGCAAGACTTTTTAAATGGCATGGTAGGTAGTGCCCTTTGCACCTGACGTCTCCCAGTAATCCTTGTTTATAAATAGCAACCAGGCAGCTGCTGCCTTGTTCTTTTGCAGAGCATGCACAACTTGGTTCTTGCTATTGTCTCCCTTAGCAGATTTGTGAGAAGACTCTAATCTACATCTAAAATAATATTTGACAAGTTCAGCAAGAGAAGTGGGAACTCTGTCGCACCTTTCAGGGGCACTGCCTCTATGCTACCTCTTGAGGTCAGGTGCAGACAGGTAACAAAGGCTAGTCAGAAAGGGTCAGCAAACCTGTACACTCAAGTAAAGCTGGAGCCAATAAAGCTTAGATTATACTGTAGCTTACGGTTTTTCCAATCTCTCTCTTCTTATTCTTTTCTACATGTTTTAATGATTCAGGGAACAAAGCTGATCGCTACAATGCCATGTTCAGGGCTCATGAAATATACATGCATATACATTATTTGTTTACTTTCACCTTTCTTCATCAACCCTTCATCTATTCTTTCATTTAAAGGCTTATATGAACCTCAGACCGACACTATACCAGCAGTCTGGGATATTTAACTATAAAAAAATCCAGATGAAGCATTTATATATATTTCATAGATGTACAGTGGTGCCTCACACAACGAACTTAATTCGTTCCAGGAGCAAGTTTGTTATGCGAAAAGTTCGTTATGTGAAACACGTTTTCCCATAACAATACATGTTAAAAAAAATAATTCGTTCTGCAGCATAAAATATGCTAAGATGACATAAAAAAAGATAAATTTGTCAAAATGGTGAAAATGGTGGTCTTGCTGAGGCCAAACTCTTTGACGAGGTCACACTGTTTTACCCCACATTCACTCCTTCTAATTATTTCCCGTTTCATTTCAACAGAAATCACCTTCCTGCTTTTTTTAGAAGCCATGATATATAAAAAATATTGAGTTTATCTTAAAAGGACGACTGTATACAGTGAGAGAGGGCAGTTAAGCGCAGTGACTAACGACTGCCTGCAGTGCCTGCGCGGAAGGATGCAATACATCGGCAGCTCGGGCGACTTCGTTGTGTGAAACGAAGTTCGTTGTGTGAAGTTCGTTGTGTGAAACGAAGTTCGTTGTGTGAATCAAGACATGAAGTTCGTTGTGTGCAGCGTTCGTTGTGCGAGGCGTTCGTTATGCGAGGCACCACTGTACCTAGCTTTTCTTTGTTTCCTTCACTCTTATTGGTTCTGTCATTTTATTAATTTTTTTTTTTGGGGGGGGGAATGATGCACAGAAGGGATCTCCTGTGATTGAGTAAGTATAACAGAATTCCACTTTTTGATTTCTTTATTGGTAAGATTCCTGAGAGAAGAACAAACCTTAAATTTGAGTCATGGCTTCAGATACCATTTTACAAATCATTTTAACTGCTAGCCCAGAAAAGATGTCAGCATAATTTGAAAACAAAAAACAGATTCAGTTTCCACATACTGCTTAAAAGTATGGATGAAACAGCAAAAGTAGGAAATACTTATTGATGATTAATTTAGGACAGTAAAGTCCTCCTTGCAGTTTTATATTTCCATTCATTCAGAAATGGGGTTGGTATATAGCCTTTACGTGTTGCCTTTCGTAGGTCTGCCCCCAGTTCTTACACCCTTACTCCACCTAATCCAAACTATTTTTATCTAAAAAGGTATTTTAATAATAATAATAACAGTTTATATACCGCAATACCGTGAAGTTCTATGCGGTTTACAAAGATTAAGCAAAGGAACAAATTGATTGACTTTAAGAGGGGAGGAAGAAAGAGGGTTAATAGGACAGGAAATTTTACTCTTCTTTGACTAATCAGGTTATTCATATTTGGAATTCAGTTCTTTTAGGGATATATCAGATTAATTCCTAATCCTTATTTTGGAAAATTTTAAAGGCATACCCTTTTTTAAAAAAATATTTTGGTTAATTTTGTAACCTGTTGATTTTATTCTGTATTCTCCATTGAATGTTCAGTTAATGCTGTAATCAGCATTGAACCTTGTAGTATATGTGGAATATAAGACTATTTTGTATTTTGCCCTTATTAATATAAAAATTGCCTCACATATAGGCTAGAAATCATGGCCAGGAGCTGTGCTACCAGATGGCCTTTGGAGTGGTTTCTAGATGTTGCTGCTTAGCTTTCCTCCCTTTACCTGCTCACCCTGATGCTGTAAATGCAACATTCACATCATCCTTAGCTCCATTCAGCTCTGACAACATATTGCTGGCCAGGGAATCGATCCAGTCCTTGTGTGACAGCTCTGTGGCTGAGCTACCAGGCTGACCCAGGGGTTGTTGCTTAGTACTGCAAGGTTGTACAAGCTATATTAGAAAGGGAAAGAGTAATGAATGTGATATACTGCCTTTCTGTGATACATCCAAAGCAGTTTACATATATTGTATTTTATTTATTTATTGAAACATTTGTATCCCGCATAACCTGACAGAGCTGGCCGCGAGCATCCTGCTTATAGTGCTGCACGCTGCTGCTTCAATAGATGAGGGATGTCCAGGATGCCAGACCTGCAGAGAGGGAGAGAGGGCAGACCGGAGAGGGGAGGTGGACTCCTTGCCAGTCAGGTTTTCAGGATATCTACAATGAATATATATGAAATAAATTTGCATATAATGGAGGCAGTGTAAGCAAATTTCTTTCATGCATATTCATTGTGGATATCCTGAAAACCTGACTGGCAAGTGGGTACTCCAGGACCGAGTTGAGAAACACTGTTGTAGAAGATACTGGAGAGGGAAAGGGGGACATGGGGAGATGTTAGAAAGGGAAAGAGCTTAGAACAGAAGGATTGGTACCACAAGAGGTCATGGCAGCCATTTTGATGCAGCTGTGCTGGACAGGAGTGAGTAGGCAGGAATGTGTAGGGAGCTGCCAGGTAGGCCTAGGGAGGTGGGGTGGGGAGGCTCAAGAGGAGGTTATGTTGTTCTGGGGTGGAAGGGAGAATCAGAATGGAGATGTTATACTGTTCTTGGGTGGGATGAGTGATTGGAAAGGGATTTTTTTTTTTTTTTTTTTTTTTTTCTGTTTTGGGATGGAGAGGTGGGGGGGGGGGATCAGGACTGGGTCTAGGTCCAGGACTGGGTGGACAGGGGATTATCAGAGAGGCTGAGGCATCTTATCTTATTTGTGCCCCAGATGGCATTCAGTTGATGCCTGCATAACAATTTTATGTGGGTCCCCACTGAATATCAGTTGAGGCCTGCATAAGTTCTGAAGCCTGCTTTGTGTGAATTAGCCTTGGATATTCAAGGCCAGTGCATGGACTTGTCTTGGTATTAAATATCCAGGGCTAATGTTGCCTGTGGTGAAAACTAATGAAGGCTGAATAATGACCAGAATGTCTAGTACTACAACTACTTCTACTATTTATTATTTCTATAGAGCTACCAGATGCACGCAGCACTGTACATTAACACATAAGAGACTGTCCCTTCTCGAAAGAGCTTATAATCTAATTATGATAGACGCACAGGACAAAACGGGTGACTCTATACATGCTGCTCAGGAAGGGAATTACAAGGGAAAGGGATTGGGATTTGTATACCACATTTTTGTAATTATACAACCACACTCAAAGCTGTTTAGATACAGGTACTTCAAGCATTTTCCCTATCTGTGGGCTCACAATCTATCTAATGTATCTGGGGCAGTGGAGGATTAAGTGACTTGCCCAGGGAGCAGCATGGGATTTGAACCCCCAACCTCAGGGGGCTGAGGCTGTAGCTCTACCACTGCACCACATTCTCCACTGAGGAGACTGATGAGGTGGATAGGGTAGGGTACTATAGAGAGAATGACAAACAGATATGGGTGCTTTACAAGTTGGTATTCTGGGGTCTTCTAGACGTAGGGATATATATCTTTTTATTTTACTCATATACAGATCGGCCTTACTTGAGTTCTGCAAAAGTCTCAGAGGAAGCATATGTAGAAATCTTTGGTTAGTAATGGTGAACTTATAAAGTTAATTGCACATCACAATCTGTTGATTATTCATTTTATTGGGTTACTTCCTAATTTCACAGATACCATCTCCGCATAGTCTGAATTAGTTTTTGCATGAACATTTAAATCAATTTATAACTTTTATTAGGTCAAACGTTTATTTTATAAAACATTTATGTTGCTGCTGGACTTTCGCTACTTTCCTTGAATGGTTGTTGGGTCACATTTCACCAGTAAGGATTTTCATAACATGATATTTTATGGTCACTAGTTGCTCTATATGCAATTCATAGTCTCTCATGGTTGTTCACTCATATTCCTTTAGAAATATCTTGTTTGTTTTTTAGCCATATTAATCAATAGCGATAGCGGTTATTAGCGCAGGGAGCCACACTGAATGCTCTGCGCTGATCCCGACGCTCATAGAAACTATGAGCGTTGGGAGCAGCATGGAGCATTCAGCGCAGCTCCCTATGCTAATAACCACTATTACATTACATTACATTGGTGTCTTCTATCCCACCAATACCTTTCAGTTCTAGGTGGTTTACAAAAGAATTGGCCTGGGCATTACCAGAGAGATTACAAGGTTGATAGTTGGAAAAAGCATTAGGATCTGGGGAGTCGAGAAGGTTTAGTTTCCTTTATAAGCAAGGACATTTCATGTTCATTGGCTTCTTTATATGCAATTTGTAGTATTTTATGGTTCTCATATTTCCCTTGCAACATTTTGTTTGTTTTTCCAGCTATACTAGATATCAAGTTAGTCTCACCTAATTACTTTTGTTCTCTTTCATAACTTCCACATTAACGTTTGGCATAAGTCCCCATTTTTGAGAAATCATTATTCCACTTCCTCCATTTATGTGATTCACCACACACTTCTGGTACACACGCTAGATTTATTTTAATTTTATTCACTTTTGATATCATGGATTTATGTATTACAGATTTTCACATCACTGATTTTAACCATGGATGTTATTAGCACCATCTGACACTAATCTTTTTTTATTTTTTCCCTCAAAGCATTCACTTTGTATGCCTTTTTTATATATTTCGCTTAGGACCCCTGATGAAGGTTAACCGAAACACAGACTTTGTTGGGTCCAACCATTTGATACATTTGGTTTTGGACTGATTTGTTTCATGAGCATTTTAATGTTTGAACATTTTAAATATATTAAACTTAGCGTCCGTCCCTTCCATCAAAGAATTTTACTACACTAGGAAAATTAACTTCTCCCTAGTTGCTCCAACTTTATGGAACGCCATGCCACCTCAACTGCGCCATGAAAATCTTCGACAAATTCAAGACGCATACCACAACTTTTAAATACTTCCTCTCCTAAAGTTAGCAAAATTAATTTCAACCACTTTTAAGAAGCGATCCCCATTCCTGATGTTATATCCCCCCTCTTCCCTTTTCTTTTAAACTTTGTTTTTAATAATGTAATTATTGACCCTCCCTTCCCCTTATTATCCTCAAGGTCATGTTTGTATTTGTAAATTGTCATTTTAATGTTCGCTCTTCCCCCTTTTATAATTATTATTTTACTTTTTATTTTATTTTTTTTAGCTTTGTAAACCGGCCAGATACATGCTGATGGTTGGTATATTAAAAATAATAAAACTTGAAACTTGATCTACTTCTATGAAATCCAGAAGCTACAGTTCCACTTTGCTTTGATTTGGAGTTCCTCGGTTTTTGTATGGAACACAGGTCCTTTTACCTTCTTTGGTGTTTGTTGTTCTCTACCAGCAGCCATTCTTTCCTCTCTTATATTCCTTGAGGTCCTTCCTTTGCTGTAATATGAAGCTGAGTGTAAAGGGCTTTGGGAACATTGCATCGTTCAGCGAGTGCTTCAGGTTCTGTCTTTTCCTGATGATGTGCACATATTCCGAAGGCATTCCTTTTGTATGCATTGGGTGGAAGCAGAGGGGCTCAGCAGGAGGTCATATGGACAGGAAGTTCATATGGAGGGCAGTTCTATAATGGTAAAAATATATTAGGTGACAAGAAGATGCCTATTTGGAGCCTATTCTATAATAGAAAGATGTACATAAATAATATAGGTGCAACATTTATACTAGCCATAGAACTAGTGTAAATGATCATTGCCTAGATTGTAAAAACTTTTTTTTAAACTTCATAAATGATAGTATTCTATAATTTACGTGCTCAACTGTGCATCCCTTACATGCTCTGCCTAGACTCTGCCCACATTTTAGTGGTCTGCTGTGCATCCCATACATGCTCTGCCCATCTTCAAACTATGCGCAATGACATTTAGGTGTCATTTTATGGAATAGTACATAACTGGAACTTGGTATTTAAGCACTTATGTGTACACATGTGTGTGTGTCAGGATTCTGATCATTTGTGTATGTTCTTTGCACCTAAACATTGGCAGCCTCTTTATAGAATTGCCCCTTTTGGGACCAATTCTACAACAGGAAGCAGAACTTAAGCACCTAGGTTAAGAACATAAGAATTGCCACTGCTGAGTCAGACCAGTGGTCCATCATGCCCAGCAGTCCGCTCACGTGGCGGCCCTCTGGTCTAAGACCAGCACCCTAACTGAGACTAGCCCTACCACCGGACGTTCTTGTTCAGCAGAAACTTGTCCAACTTTGTCTTGAATCCTTGGAGGGTGTTTTCCCCTATAACAGCCTCTGGAAGAGCGTTCCAGCTTTCTACCACTCTCTGGGTAAAGAAGAACTTCCTTACGTTTGTACGGAATCTATCCCCTTTCAACTTTAGAGAGTGCTCTCTTGTTCTCCCTACCTTGGAGAGGGTGAACAACCTGTCCTTATCTACTAAGTCTATCCCCTTCAGTACCTGTTTTAGAATACAAGCATAGCCCAATTATTGGTGTGCCTAATATTTAGGCACCCACACTTACACCAGCTATGGAACTGGCATAAGCACAGGGGCCAAAATATAGTGGGGATGTGTGTCATTTAAAGTATTCTGTAAGTTACTTGCATAAGTGAGAGCTCTACCTTGGCCCTGTGTATGCCTCCTTTGAAATACATGCTATGTAAGTCTGGATATGTTCTCAAATATGCATAATTGCATTCTTAAATATGGATGCCTAGGTTATAGAATTGTCTTTCATTAGTCTATTCTTGTATTCACTTATACTTTTGCCTCTCCAGCTTAGAGATATCATGAGAGGAATTGGAGAGCGAGCAGTGAAAGGAAGAAAAAGACAGAGGGAAGATGGAAGGCAGAAAAGGATGATGGAGAGAAATGGTGACAATTTCTTCCTCCTCTTCTATTCCCCTTCTGTCCAACAAACTAAAACTGCATGTCTAGAACATGCAGCAGGGTCGAGACAAAGCACAAGAATTCCAATGTTATTCCCAACCCTCAGCTCTTTGGCTATTCTGTAACATTTACCTCTGGGCCATTTTTCTATCTGACATTTGCACGGTTACAGGGAAAATACCCGAACGGCTTCTTCTCTGTTACCTCTGTCTCTTTCATAACCTGTTCTGGTATATGGGTGACACATCGTAAGTGGTTGTTTATTGACTCAATACTTTAATAAGCCTGAGGAAATCACAAATATTTTCCTGGCACACCCATTCTACCTTTGCGTGTTTAAAGTGTGCATTATTTTTATAAAGTCCATTCATATCCTTTCCTGTGGGAAAAGTTTGTAACCCTAATGTCCCAGATGAGTGTCAGGTAGTGTACACAATATATTAGACTGATCTGAAGTCAGAGCTTGGATTAACACAACTAGGAGACCAGTTGGTACTGTAATCCACTGTCTCAGCACATGTCTCTTAGTCAAAAATGCTGTCCACACAGTTTAATATGCTTAAAAGTGTTGAGGATTTACATCAGCTTGGGGGTTCAGATAACTAGGGCATGCTTCAATGAACTATCAAAGATAAGGAAATTAAAGACTAACAGAACCTTCTATATGCTTCCTAATTCTCCAGGTAAAGCTAGTTCCTCCCAGAGGGATATCTGGGGTGTAGACAGGCTTTACCTTGGTGGTTCTTTTACTCCAGCTGGAATAAGTAGCATTTCTTCTCTGTCTCTTGTTTTTATTCCTCAGCAGGCAGAGGAGATAGATTCTTCTTTCCTGTGTCCAGCAGCTTTATAGGCTCCTAGGCCGGTTCCTAATCATGGCTTCTTAGGGTCAGAGATTATGTTAGTCAAGGACATTTTTTGTGTAGATCAGAAAGAGCTACAACTTGGAGGGTGAAGGTTACTTTTAGTCCCCTTGCATGGATGTTAGGGGAATGTCCAGGGACTCAGACAAAACCCTGGTTCACTTGCATAAAGGTCATTTGGTTGGGGATCTAAAACAAAGACAAAGACCCTTTCTCTGTTCTGGATATGAATCCAGTTTTCCCTTTAAGGGCTGGTAGGAAGGGAGACATAGGCCCTGTTCCATAAACTAGAGTTAGACAACACCTTTATTCTGATAGAGCAATTGAAAGTTCTAGCACTGCTCAAAGACTGAACCAGATTGGTCTTTACAAATTATTTTCAAGAGTGTGCAGGAGCTAATTTTATAACTGAACTTAAATGCAAAATTCAAAACGGCTTGTGCAATGATCCCCAGTACCCAGTAGCACACAAATGTTCTAACACAAACTTACAAATGCTACAAAGGTATAAATGTGTGCATGCACTCTTTTATAAATTATGCTTGTATATTGCAAATTCATCCCAGCTCTGGCCAAATTATTCCCTTGCATGGACTGTACGAAGGTAAATGCTATTTTACCATGGATCTACTTTTTACATAAGCATACCCATGCTTATGTAAAAAGGGTCATCTTCTTTATGTAAAACATGCTGTACATGTCAAAAATGCTTTGTTAATTACCCACATAGGATGAAGCATTAAGGATAGGGGATAGTAGTCAGTGGAAAAGAGATGCAATATGTGATTGGCCTGATGTTAAGAAAGAGTATTTGTTTTCTTGCTTCAGCTTAGGGAAGGAGAATAGTTACTTGTCCAGAATGTTTAATTTTGGGATTGGAATGTGCTACTCATGCAATAAAAAATAAATTAATTTTAGCTCTGGAGGTAGAGAGAGGGCATTCTCTGTGCTAATCAGTTAGTGTAGCTATATTGCCATATACTAAGTGATTAGCACATGCTTAGTGTGTGGGCCCTTACCACCTACAAAACAGGTGGTGATAGGAGCTCATGCACTAATAGCTATGATGTAATGGGAAAACTATTGTGTGGCCTTTAACATAGGTTCCAGCTCTGTAAGTGCTGTGCGTGCCTGAGCACCCCCAATATTTTACCCTGTAAGACTGTAGATCTGAGACAGCAAACTCCATTCTGCAGAGCTACAGGAATCACAGGAAGGAAATGCTTCTGAATCTTAGAAGGATGGGTAATGGGTGAGAAGGGAAATGGGAGAGCTAGAGCATGAGAAAGAGATGGAAAGTTGGTAGGTAGCTGAAAAAGAAGGAAAAGAGTGAAATTTGAGTGGATGGAGATGCAGAAAATAAGAAAAAGCAGGCAGAGCTAAAAAGGAAAGATCAGTATATTAGACAAGTGGAGAGGGAATGAAACAAGACAGGAGAGAGGAAAAAAGGTATGGACAGCAACCACTTGATAGGGAATTATTAGTAGACACAGGAAAGTAGATGGGCAATGTCAGACTGGCGCTAGAAAGAAGGGGAAAGGCATGCCAGCCCACAAGAGGCCCTCCAGAGCTGTGGGGCCCAGGGCAATTGCTCTGTTTGCCCTCCCCCACCGCCGGCCCTAAGAGTAGATACAGGAGAGGGGGTGATACCTATACCTATTTCTTACCAAACCTCTGGAACAGTTTACCTCCTCATATCAAAGCTCTTAAAGGACTTCTTAATTTTTGAAAAGCCGTAAAATCCTACCTTTTTGCCGAGTCACTCCCTCAACTCTTCACCAATTATATTGCAACACACTGTATGTAAGCCCTATATTGTAACACTGTATGTAAACTGTAACCCGTTCTGAGCTCTTTGGGGAGGACGGGATATAAATAAATAAATCAAATGAAAGTCAAACTGCATTGATGTGACAAAAAAAAAACCAGAAGAGAGGAAGAAGAAGACATTAAGGCAGAGAGGGACTAAGAAAGAAGTAGAGATGGTCTAAGATAGGGGTCAGCAATCTTTTTACAGCAAAGAGCCAAATTATCCAAAATGGTTGACCTAAGATTTACAAAGAGTCGCAAGGTGTAGCTTCCCTCTCCTCCAACCTTTCCCAGATCACTGCACCTCTCATCCCTCCCCACCCCTCCCCCCAACCCATATCCAAGGTTCTCTCCCCTCTCCAGGCCCTGACCCTTTCATCTCTTTCCCAACCGCATGATTCCCACCCAGGCCTACCAAGGTACTTGGTGGTTCAAGGGGAGTCTTTGTGGCAGGAGCGCAGTCATCTCACTCCTGTCTTCTCACAGCTGCCTTCTAAAATGGCTGCCGCAACCTCTCACGACAGCTCGCAGTACTACAGGAAATGCCACGAGCAGCTGCAAGAGGTCACAGAAGCTATTTTAGAAGGCAGCCATGAGAAAGCAGGCATGAGAGGGCCACGATTGCCATAAAGACCTCTGCTGGACCACCAGATACCTTGGTAGGCCCGGGGTGGGATTAGGAGGGAGATTAAAGGGTCAGGGCCTGGAGTGACATGGCCATGTACATGTTTCGGCCCTCAGGCCTGCCTCAGGAGTATTCTTTCATGATTTACCTTTTAAGCCAGATCCAACTGAATGCCACTGTATTGTGCACTTCATCTTTTAAGACTCCTGAGGCAGGCCTGAGGGCCGAAACATGTACATGTCGAGTCATTGAGTCATGAATATGTCATTTAGATGTTTTGAACAATAAAGATCTTCATATCATCAGACGGATTGGAGGACCCCCTTTTTTAAGTGCACATCTCTCTTATTTGGACAATTCCACTCTGGTCTTTACATAATCTATATAAACAGCTTTACAGTTTTCATGGCCTACTTCAGAAAAGCAAACCTACTTATTTTTAACCTGCCTAGAATTGTGGAATAGGTGGGATATAAATTTTTAAAATGACATCAGCTTGGCCCAGGAATCCCTGTTCTGCGGATGCAGGGGGAATGATAAAATAACTGATGAATGATTTTAATGCTAACATTGTGCCCAGCCCAGATACACAGCTAACAAATGATAATACAGCACAGGTGTGACAGTGTAGAGCTGAGGCCATAAGAGCTTGAAATTGCAGAAAGCAAATAATGCCTACAAAACAGACATGCTGGAGAAAAAACTAAAGGATAGGTCTGGAGGATACAGAAAAGGGCACTGTAAAGAAAATTTGTGTATACCGAGTATCAACCTGAAAAGGCCGAAGACCAGGATTATGGGCAGTGGCACCAAAGATAGTCATATCAAACATAATCAGGAGTACAGTACTGGGCTCTGGCTGTAGGGCAGTAAAACAAGGGTAATGGCTGTTGTGGTTCATAACTTCCAGGACAAATAAATGATCCTAATAATGACTGGAGAAGAATTTTTCAAAGTAATCAGATCTACTTCTTTTATGACTTCTTGCAGCCTTGCAAAAAAAAAAAAAAAATCACAGCAGGGTTACAATGCAATCAAACCAGCTCTCAGGAAATGTGGCATTAGATATGCATTATGGATGTGAAGTTGTTTGAAATGACAGATGAAACGCATGTGGGGTTCGTATTAATATGCTCAGTATGTCAGTTTCATTTTTGCATATGGAAAGCTCAAGTTTGGATCAAGATCAAGGTGAAGATGCTCATTTATTTGCTTCCCAATAAAATGTAGTTGTTTGTAAAAGGATGGGGTCCCTATTATTTATTAAATCGCACATATCACAATATTTATGCAGGTTACAAAATAAATAAATATAGATTAAAACAAACATATTAATAATAATTTTAAAACCCCATTAATACTCAGATAAAATAAATTTCTTAAAAAATAAATGATTTACACAATTAAAACAGAACCAAACTATTGAAGACCCAACTGTTTGAAAAATTTGTATCCTAACTGGTTTTTTCGTTTAATAATTCTATGCTTCCATCATGCAATGTATCTTCTTTTAAATTGTATTTTTACGGTATGGTCAGTTCTTATTTGTTGTAATCTGCTTAGAACCATTCTTTTAAATTGCATTTTGCTTTTAAATCATATTTTCTACTGTAGGACCAATTCTTATTTATGTATTTTGTTTTGAATTGTTTTTTCCTTTTAAAATTACTCTCCACTGTATGACTTGTGCTTATTTGTTGTAAACTGCCTAGAACCATTTTTTGGTTAAGCAGTATATAAAAATAAAATTATTATTATTATTATATCTCCCACAAAATTATATCATGGTACATTTCCAAAAGCTTCTCTAAACAAAAAAGCCTTCAATATCTTACGAAAGGATAAAATCAGTGGAGTTAGATGAATACTGTCAGGAAGTTTATTCCACATTTGTGAACCCATTACACTACAAACCCCTTGAACGAATTGGGGATTTGGCAAAAGCCCTCAAACAGGGAACTCCCAACAAACACTGCGATTCAGAATGCAATGTACAAGAAGGTATATACAGATATATACATATCAAGCAACCCAGAGAGTGGTAGAAAGCTGGAATGCTCTTCCAGAGGCTGTTATAGGGGAAAACACCCTCCAAGGATTCAAGATAAAGTTAGACAAGTTTCTGCTGAACAAGAACATGCGCTGGTAGGGCTAGTCTCACTTAGGGTGCTGGTCTTAGACTAGAGGGCTGCCGCGTGAGCGGACTGCTGGGCATGATGGACCACTGGTCTGACTCAGCAGTGGCAATTCTTAAGTTCTTAACTGCTGAACAGCCACACCAGCACAAAGATCTTGAACCGAATGCGCCAAGGAACTGGAAGCCAGTGTAACTTGGCCAACAATGGAGTTACATGTTCTCTGCGAGAGATTCCTCCAATCACTCTCACCGCTGCATTCTATGCAACCTACAATCCCTTCAATGCCTTTTTTAGCAGCCCACAAAATAAAGCATTACAATAATCCAGATGAAGTAACACAAACATTGCATAACTTGTCGAAAGTTCCCTGGAGAGAGAAACCTGTGCAACCTGAGTACTAAATGAATCTTAAAATAGATTGTTCATACCACTGATTTAATATTTAGTGAGAACTGAACATGACTAAAATGCTCATTGACTAGATAGCATTGTTACTTCTTTGCAGGTACTGCTGAGCATTTAGAACTAGAGCAGACACCTCATTTGATTGTTCCTTCTTCAAATCTGTATGCAGAGCTTTGAAATTACATGTGATATACGCCTGCCATTATTGCTTATTTAGCTGCCCTTTTACTAATGATTAGAAAGCACTAATGGACATTAGCATGCACTAAATGCTAAGACTCAGTAAATGGTGCTCAAAAATCAGTGCCAAAAAACCCAGCTCTGAATGGTATGCTATAAAGGGGGCTCCAGGATAGATGCCCTTGATAGAATAATGCATAGTCCTGGAATCTAAGCCCAACTTTGGGCACAAGCATTTCTACCACCTGAAACCAGGTGTAAATCCCAGCATGCAAGTTGAGCACAGATCCCCCAAATTCTCCCACAAGAGATCAGAATAGTTTACATGAGTTTATTCAGGTACTCAAGCATTTTTCCCTCTCTGTCCTGGTGGGCTCACAGTCTATCTAATGTACCTGGGGCAATGGGAGGATTAAGTGACACAAGAGCAGCGTGGGTTGGAACTCATAGACTTGGGGTGCTGAGGCTGTAGCTTTAACCACTGCACCACACTCTCATTCCCCCTCCCATTGTTATCCCTTTCAGATCTGTGCGGAAACACTTAGGCACTATTCTATAACAGGCACATTGTGTAGTTCTGCATGGATCTGCCATTTATGGGTTGTTTCACTGCCTTGCTTCCATTAAAATTCCAGCCATGTATAAGAGTAGAAACCGAAAGCCCCATGTCCAAGCCTTTATGAGGAAAGGACAGCACAGACGATACCAAGGCCTTGACAGGGTCCTGCTTCTCCTTGTGACATCAACATTGGAAGGAATCCCATGCCTTGGCATATGCTGAAAATGTGGCAAGCTATTGAGTGGTTGAAGTCTCAGAGGGGACTGTCCTGAAGAAGCACCAGATCTGTGTATCATGGATGCTGGAGCCAGTCTAGAACTGCTAGGACAACATGGCCCGGGTGCCTGGTTACTCATCTTAGAACTCTGCCTGTCATGGGCCAGGGAAGGAACACGTACAAGAACTCATCTGCTGGCCAAGGCTCTACCAGGACATCAATCCCTGCATTTCCAGGCTCTTATCTGCAGTTGAAGAAACATACTGTTTTCTTGTTTTTTGTCATCACCATGAGGAAGAATACTGGTCTGCTCCAGCGGCTGACAATGGTCTGAAATGCCTGAGGGGAGAAATGCCACTCTCCCAGGTCCAGGGTTTGTCTGCTGAGGAGGTCCATCCATACATTTTGTACTCCAGCAACATGGGCTGCCAAAATGACCAGAAGATGAACTTCCACCCAACATAAGAGGGGCTTCGTTTCATTCTAGAGTCCAATACTCCTGAAGCTTCCTTGCCTGTTGATGTAAGCCACTGCTGTGAAGTTGTCTCAAATCACTCTTGGCTGCTTTGTTCGTCAGCCAGGACTGAAATTGCTTCAGTGCTAGGTGGATAGCTTGGAGTTCCAGCCTCTGGATGGACCAACGGTGTTGAGATGGAGACCAATGCCTCTGAACTGATCAGGCCTTGCAGTGCACTTCCCAACCCAAAAGACTGACATCTGTTGTCAGCGTGGTCCAAGAGTCTATCTGAAGAGGCATTCCTGAAGTCAATGACTGTGGACGTAGCTACCAGGCCATGCTCCATGGGGGTCACTGAAATCCAGGGTAACAGAACACACAGAGAGTCCTTCTGCAGGGGACCAGCGAGACAGAAGGGAGTGTTGTAGGGGACACATATGTGCTCTTGCTTATGACAGCCATTGAACCCAGAATTGAAGATAGTCCCAGGCCGACGGACTCTGTGCTAGAAAAGCTGAGATTTGTCACCAAAACCTCTGTTTGCATACCTCTGGAAGAAACACTCGGCCTTTCTCCGTGTTGAATCTGACACCCAGGTATTCCAGCAACTGAACTGGCTGCAATTGGTCTGCAGAGTCACCATGATGGCCTGGACTGCTCTCTCCACTTCCTCCCTCGAGGAGGCTCTGATGAGCCAGTCGTCCAAGTAAGGGTGGACAATCCAACCCATTTTGCGTATATGGGCTGCTACCAGTACCATCACCTTGATGAAGGTCTGTGGCAACTCCAAAGGGCAGAGCCGTGAACTGAAAATGCTGTCCAGGGCATGGAATTGCAGGAAGCACCTGTGATCCGCAAAGATGGGGATGTGTAGATACGCCTCTGTCAGATCCAAAGCTGTCAGAAACTCCCTTGGCTGTACAGAGGCAATAACTGACTTGAGCATCTCCATTTGAAAACGAGGCACTTTGAGAGCCATGTTTACGTAGTTGAAGTCCAAGATTGGCTTGCAATCATCATAGCCTTTCTTGGGCACGACAAAGTATATGGAGTATCTGTTGAAACCCGAGTCTGCAGCTGGCACCCTTTTGATTGCCTTTCGAGCAGTCTGCATAGGCTCCCTTTCCAGTTGGCCCACTGGGGAGTCCATGAACCAGGCAGAGAGGGGACAGGTGAACTCCAACTTGTAGCTGTCCCTGATAACCTCCAGTACCTAGTGGTCAGACGTGATAGCTTCCCATGTATCCAGGAAGTTCCACAGCCTGCCTCCTATCTTGCCCGGTGGGTGCTGGAGACTTGGTGTCATTGGGATTTCTTGGACTACCCTACTGGATGTGGGGTGGTGCCCTGGGACTTTCTGGTCCCAGTGAACTTCTATTGTGGGTATGAATAGAGTGAACCTCAAAAGGTCCCACAGGATTGCCCTTTCACAGCCCAGGACCTTCTGTCTGGAAGTGATTTGGACGATGGCCCTGGATATTAGCCATGAGATCATCTTAATAGCATATTGCCCCCTGAAAGGAAGCCTGCTGGGCATGGATTTGGATATGGAGTCCCCAGCCTAATGTCTGATCCACATAATCCGGCGGGCAGACACAGAATAAGCAGAGACCTTGCCTACTACCCTAAGAAGGTCATACTGAACATCAGGCACATAGTCCACTCCCACTAGCAACAGCTGGGATGGGGGCTCTGAAGACGATCCTGAGTCATGCAATTTAGAATGACATGCTCGAGAAACAAAAGAGGCTGCCACAGCAGCCTTAACTATCAGTGTCAAGGCCTCAAACTGCCTTTTTAGCAACATGTCCAGCCTGTGATCCTGCTGGTCCTTGAGCTCCACTCCTCCCTCACTGGGTAGGGACATACGTTTTGTCACCTGAGCCACCAAGGAGTCCACTTTAGGCATAGCAAGCATCTGCTGGAACTCCTAGTCCATACAATATAACTTGGACATTGCTTTTGCCACCTTAAGGGAGCCCTCAGGATTCTATTATTACTTAGAAACCAGGACTTTCATATCTGGATGCCATGGAAAGGGAACATTGGATAGTAGGCCGAGGAGGATCAATTTTAAGCTCCTTCGGAGACTCAAAAAGGAGGTCATAAGGGCAGCAGACTTGAACAGTCTGCAAAAAGATGGGTCCTCGCCCTGGTCCACAGCACACTCAGAACTGCATCATTTTTAACTGAGGTTTCATTCTGGGAAAAAGGCAAAATGTCCAGATCATCATCCTCAGTAACCCATCTGACCAACTGTCGGAGTACAAAGGAGACACAGGCCTTTTTAGCAGAACAGACATGGGACCACGGGAGGGCTATGCAGCTGGTCACGCTCCAGGTGACCCAGAAGGCGTGCTAGCACCGTCAACATAGGCTTGCCAGAGCAGGTTTACAAAGTCAGGTATAAAGGGCACAGAGGACCAAGAACTCCCTTCAAGAGAAGGGTTAAAGTGATTTTTTTTCAATTTGGTGCCATCAGTGCCCTTAGTAGGCGCTGGCGACACATTCTGGGACTCTGAGAGGCTAAAATCATCCCCAAACCATCCCAACAATCTCTTGCAAGCCTTAATGAGATGGTCAGAGGTTAAATCCAAAGTTCTCGCCTCCCCATCTTGTGCAGAGGAACACATGGCACAAGGGTGCTCTTCTGGTGCCCAACCAGAGCAAACTTCACATGAATTCATGAGATTGGAGCTTGAGGACTCTATCCCTGGTGGTCAGAATTGAAAACGAGACTTTATGAGAAAGTTTGAGAACTTAGAATTCAAATCAGGAAAAATCCAAGATGGCCACCAAGATTATTCACTGAAAAAACAACCACCTCCAACAGCCAAAACCAGTGATTTTAGGATTTTTGGGAAGGGGGAACAAGGCAACATTAAATAAAACCTTCAAACAACAAATTCAGACCCCCTCCTGAACTGCCCTGTAGGCTGTGACAACCCTATTCACAGACTAGACATGGAAAAGAAAAGCTGCAGCCTGCCTCAGCTCCTTGAAGGGTACCTGGAAATTGGAGAGGACCTCTGCCACCAGGAAAGCTGTCTCTTCTGAATCTTCGGCTGCCGGTCAGGCCACTGCCGGATTGAGCCTCAACTTCCGAGACCAGGATCCAAATGTCGCGAGGAGGGGGAAGAAAATGTAGCCGACACCATATGTACTCTGAAGAAACACAAATGGTGTCTGTTCAGCCTGCGCTAACACTCCTGATCAAGTCAAGGAGTGAGCAAACAATAGGGGAAAATCCCTAGCACCACAGTTCAAGTAGGTTGGCTGAGCAGGTCCCTGCAGGATCCATCTGGCAGCTGGAGACCAAAGTCCAGCTAGGCAGTCACCAGAGCTGTACTGGAACATGAAGTTTTGTGATAAACTGCAAAAAATAAAAATGAGCAGCTCAAAGTTGCTCCTGCAGGCTCACTATCAGAAGAAATAACTGACTGGGGGCAGCAGAGAGCAGGGAGAAGGAGGAGGTGCTGAAAGCAGTGATCAGTATCTCCTGCAACGGACTTGTGAGAGCGGATGGAAGATCCTTGGTTCAGCATACCATCCCTGCACTGGAATAAACATATGCATGTGGTCTGTCTGAAAATAAATTTACACACATATAGGGTAATTCTAGAAAGCGATGCCTGTATTTAGGTGCCAAAATGGCACCAACTTGGAGCCTGTTCTATCAAGGAAAGTAGATGCCTAGTTTCCTTTATAGAATACAAGCATTACATGCATTCAGGCCTGGTCACTTTCACCAGTCATAGAGCTGGGGTAAAAGCTCATTCCAAGATCACTAAAATATGCATGTAAATGATAATATTCTTTAATTTATGCACATAAATGTATATCCTTCCCATGATCTGCCTAGACCCTGCCCTTTTTATATGTCCACCTTCAAATTATGCACCATCACATTTAGGCACCATTTTATAGAATAACATGTAGTTGGAATAATGGCATTTATGTGCCTATATGGGCCCATATTTATGTATATACCTGCATTCTGCTCATTTGCATGTTGATTTAGCACATGCAAATATTGGCTCCCTTCTTATAGAGTTAAATCCATAAAGCCCAGGTTGTTCCTATGGTTAAATACTGTTTCACCCATGGAAATGTCTGCAAAATTACTTAGAAAACAGTTTTCAAAGCCATTTACTCTGGTAAACAGCGATTTACTCGTATAAATTGGTCTGGCTGAAATTTCCCTTGTTTACCCTGGCAAAATTTATGTGCAGCTTTCCTTTATAGAATACCTAGTTTCCTTTATAGAATACAAGCATTACATGCATTCAGGCCTGGTCACTTTCACCAGTCATAGAGCTGGGGTAAAAGCTCATTCCAAGATCACTAAAATATGCATGTAAATGATAATATTCTTTAATTTATGCACATAAATGTATATCCTTCCCATGATCTGCCTAGACCCTGCCCTTTTTATATGTCCACCTTCAAATTATGCACCATCACATTTAGGCACCATTTTATAGAATAACATGTAGTTGGAATAATGGCATTTATGTGCCTATATGGGCCCATATTTATGTATATACCTGCATTCTGCTCATTTGCATGTTGATTTAGCACATGCAAATATTGGCTCCCTTCTTATAGAGTTAAATCCATAAAGCCCAGGTTGTTCCTATGGTTAAATACTGTTTCACCCATGGAAATGTCTGCAAAATTACTTAGAAAACAGTTTTCAAAGCCATTTACTCTGGTAAACAGCGATTTACTCGTATAAATTGGTCTGGCTGAAATTTCCCTTGTTTACCCTGGCAAAATTTATGTGCAGCTTTCCATAACGTGCATTGTTTTGGGCTGGGCTTTAAAAAGACTTTCTTATGAGTATATTTTGATCAAGAGAGAAACGAAGCATGTCTATTTGACATTTTCCAAAAGTACATGTACTATTTGCTATCCTCCCCTGGCTGCCAACACAAATATCAGGTGCAGGGTGTGCATGCATTTTCCAGTTGCTATTATTTGAAAGTACACAACACACGTAGTTTCTCATTTAAACATTGCTGCAGCTTACATTGGCTAAAAGACTATTCAAAACTGCCCCTAAATATATAGGCTTTCTTTGAAGAAGAGAATTATAAATTTGCCCTGTAAGAAGGTAATTTAGATTCGCGGTTAAGGGCAGGGAGGTTTGTCGGACCGGGCCTGGTCTGTTGTCGGTCGGGCGGGGAAGCGCCACGAAGGTAAGGGGGCAGAGAGAGAGAAAGGGAGGAAAGGTGGAGTGGAGAGGAAAAGACGCTTAAGGGAAATGGGTAAAACTGAGGGGGGAGAAGGACGCTGAAAGCACTGGGGAAGACAAAGGGGTGGAGAAGGACGCTGAAAGGACATGGAGAAGATGAGGGGGTGGAGAAGGACGCTGAAAGGCCATGGGGAAGACAGAGGGGGAGAAGGACGCTGAAAGGACATGGGGAAGACAGAGGGGGGAGAAGGACACTGAAAGCACATGGGGAAGAGAAAGTGGGGAGAAGACGCTGGCAGGGAAGAAGACAGATGCCAGACTATGGTGGGAGCGGCACAGTAACAGAGCAAATGGAAGACGAAGAGGGAAGAGAGACAGTGGATGGAAGGAATTGAATGAGAACATGAGGAAAGCAGAAACCAGGCAACAAAGGTAGGAAAAGAATTCTATTTCTTTTTTTTGCTTCAGGATAAAGTAATATATTAGTTGTGTTGATAAAAATTTATAAACATTAGAGGCTCTGGTAGAAACCCGTTTACAAAGTATGTATTCTTCCCAATTAATATTTCCAAATTAATAAAGTCTTTTTGCTTATTTGTAAATGGGTTTCTACCAGAGCCTTTAATTCAGTAGCATAATTAAATGAAATAACTATTTCTGAAGTTTATAGGGACGGGCGAGGACGGAGGGGATTCCTCGCGGGGACGGGTGGGATACCTCATGGGGACGGGTGGGACTTTGGCGGGGACGGGTGGGATTTCTGTCCCCGCGCAACTCTCTAGTATACACGCGTCACATCATCACAACTGAGCCGATGGTTCTTCTCTCTCTGACACTGCAGGAGTGTAGTGACTGTTCTAAAGTATTAAAGTTTTTGGATTGTGGAACGAATCGTCTGAGTTTCCATTATTTCCTATGGGGAAATTTGCTTTGATATACAAGTGCTTTGGATTACGAGCATGCTTCTGGAACGAATTATGCTTGCAAACCAAGGTTTTACTGTATTCTGAATTTGTGGGGGTGCAATGGGGTCAATGAACACAGGGTATTTGTGTGGGGGGTCTGTATTTTCAGCTCTAGGCGCACAGCGGGATTCAGAGGCCTACAAAGTTCCTGGATATATCTATAAAGCCATTTCAATTATCAGCACTTGGACAACCTGTCTTTTAGATCGTCCAAGTGCTGACTTGGGTGGGTTTTTAGATGTATTTAACTTTCAATTATGAGCCCCTTAGTGTCTCTTAAATTGGACATGGCAAGTGTTCCCGTGTTAACTATGGGGGTCGTTTACAAAGGTGCGCTAGCCAATTTAGCGCATACTAAATATTAGCACGCGCTAAATCGGCTAGCGCGCCTTAGTAAAAGACCCTCTGTATGCAGGTTTATACGCTAATGGCAACATTAGTGCTCAATCTGCATTAAAATATTTTTTAAAATCCCACCATGCTTGCCGCATTAAATCTGGACTTAGCATGCGTTAGAATGCATTAAGCCCAGATATGACCTCACTGTAAGGCCCTTAGGATCCTAAATCAAGGCAAATGAAAACCTGCCCTGATTATAAGGATTCTAAGTTTTAGGATCATAAATGTCGTTTCAAGTTTATTAAAATTTTTTGACTAATCGCCTATCGTGATTTCTAGTTGATGTACAATAAAAAGGGGATACTTGTAATCAATAAAAATAACTGACAGGGACAATAACAGATGCAACTCAAAACAAAGTGGGAGGAGGTAGAACTACAATAATTCAAGAAAGGCAGACATAAAAGGTAAAAACAATAGGAAGGGGGGAATATTTGAGCTGATAACCAGGGAATAGATAGCTGGAAAACTGGAGAAGCAGAAAAACCATAAGACTGAAAGGCATCTTTAAACAGGAAACGTTTCAATGTCCCTTTGAATTTGTCAAGGATTTTTTTCCACTCCTTAGGTGGACGGGTAAAGAATTCCACATGTAAGTGAATTTTCAGCTGAAAACATGTCATTTTATAAGGTTTGTGTGGCATTAACAGGTGTAAACAGTGGCATTTACACATGTAAGTGTCTCAAGTGTCAAAACAATGATTTCAGAAATCTACAATATACACGTGTTAAGGACTTGGTTTTCAAGCCAGTCAGCCATGCAGGAAAGGGAAGACGTTGTCAGCATGTTATGTGCACTGATGCTTTACAGCATAGCTTGCTTGCCTGTGTTTTCATGATAAAACATGGGTGATGGCACATAGAGACTGAAATGGCAGAAAAGCCATTTCAGTGCTATTAAAAGTCAATTCACTCCTGTGATATGACTTATTAGAGTCTTGCACTGGATCCTCATATAGTTACTGTATATTGAAACCTTAGAAGTCATAAAAGAAAGGAACAAAAATGATCAAAGTGGGTACTGCTTTCTGCTTTGAAAGAGAACAGTGCAGCATTGCATTTCAATCAGAATAAATGACTTCATGTTTCATGGACTGAGAAATATTCCTTTTTAAAACAAAACAAAACCAAATTAACGGGTTGAACTATGGAACTTGAAGCATCCTGCAGTGCTTGAAGCATATGCGCCTTGCAATGCTGAACTTTTCTCTTGATGTACACTTGAAAAAGGGGAAGAAGCAAGAAATAAAAATAAGAAGAAAATAGTTGAAAGTATTTCTATTTTTATTTCTGTTCCTGGCTGCTTATCAATCCTCTCCCATTAAATCACAACTTCCCAAACTGTGGATTTGGACCGTAAATGGGGTCACAAAACCTGCGCTTGAGGTTGTAACCTGGGTGGGTGCCTCATTGGAAGTCATTCTCCTACACCACCCATGGGTCATGTGCTTTCAGTGACTGCTCGATTTACAGTGATGTCCATTATTTTCTGATTAGAGATCCTCTGTGTTTGTCCCATGCTTTTTTGAACTCTGTCACAGTTTTCCTCTCCACCACCTCCCTTGGGAGCACATTCCAGGCATCAACCACCCTCTCCATATAGAAGAATTTCCTAACATTACTCTTGAGTCTACCACCCTTCAACCTTATGGAGGTACAGAGGGAGGAACCTAAAACCCTGACTGGCTCAGACGCCTAAGGTTCCTCTATTGCAGGGATCTCAAAGTCCCTCCTTGAGGGCCGCAATCCAGTCGGGTCTTTAGGATTTCCCCAGTGAATATGCATTGAAAGCAGTGCATGCACATAGATCTTGTGCATATTCATTGGGGAAATCCTGAAAACCCGACTGGATTGCAGCCCTCAAGGAGGGACTTTGAGACCCCTGCTCTACTGGGAGGGGCCTTAGTCATCTGAGCCAATAAGGGCCTTAGGCTCCTCCCTGTGCATCACAGGATGCACGGGGAAGGTGAAGGCCTGCCATTTTACAGTGGCGAGTCTGAGGAGCAGGAGGGACTGGGCAACCCTCCTGCTGTCAACTAATTTCCAGGTTTGGGGGTGTGGGTTTAGGTGGCATCCGGTAGCAGGAGGGAGTGGGTATCCCTCCTTATTTCTTTTATTTTAGGGAGCAGGGAATGGGAGGGGTCATTAAGGGGGGCTTGTGGGGGGGGTCAATGCAGGGGATGGTTTATGGAGGGCAAGAGGGAGTGGGCATCCCTCCTGCAGATTTTGGCTGGCATGGAGGGGGGTTTAAACGGTGGCAGGAGGGAGTAGGCATCCCTCCTGCTGATTTTGATGGGGGGGGGGGTCTGCAGTGGCAGGAGGGAGAGGGCATCCCTCCTGAATTTGACTTGTGTGGGGGGAGTTTCTGCAGTCACAGGCTCATCCATCCCTCATACCTAAGGTGACCATACGTCCCATTTTGAACAGTACCGTCCTGTTTTCAGACCCCCTGTCCCGTTGTCCCCACACACAGCTTTGGGACGCCGAAATGTCCCGTTTTCAGGGACAGTGTCCCGAAGCTGTGCTCAGGGACAACGGGACAGGCGATCACTTCCTGTCCCTACCTGCCGCAAAAAAAAGAACCTCCCTCCTTCCTTCCCCCCAGTCCACTGCTATCTTACCGCCCTGCTGCTGCCTGTTGCTAACACCAACACAAAGTCTTCTTTCCGACGTCAATTCTGACATCGGAGAGGAGGTTCTGGGCCAGCCAATCGCTGCCTGGCTGGCCCAGAACGTCCTCTCCGACGTCAGAATTGACGTCGGAAAGAAGACTTCATGTTGGCGTTAGCAGCACCACTAGGCCTCTAGAGCGTCCTAAAGTAGACCCGAGGAAGAATTGGGGGAGGGGGATGAGTGATTGCAAATGGCATTTTGGCAGAAAATTCACAGGCATTATCAGCCAAAACCTGAACCTGGATTTTGGTCCTGAATCCAAAATTTTGTCTAATTTCAATGTCAAATTCAAAATTCAGTTAGGCGAGGCATTTAATTCAGAAGTTGAGAGTTGGGGGTTGGGTGGTTGTCAGGGCACGAGTTGGAGAGAGCTGATGTAGACTTTTCTGTCACTGTTCAGGCAATGACAAGAAAAATATCATAGGGGGCTCAGGTTGGACTGCCTTAGACTTGGTGAAAAATTTCTTTGCAAGTGTCCTTACCCCCCTTTTTGGTATACTGAAATGGAAAGCTTAATGGCCTGAGTATCCATTTCAATGCACTTTGCGACTGTGTCTTCCACACAAGTTAATACCGGCACACAACTCTTTTGAGATTGTGAATTACTTGTCCAGTAACCTCTGATGGTAGCCACATGGTGAGGCATACAGTAGTTTTCTGCATCCTGTATTCCCACAAAGGTATAAACTGTTGCCAAGCTACAGCCTCAAACACATCATTGCATTGGCTGTTTGACTTGACCCCTCAATACCCTGAATGATAATAAAGCAGTTTAACTGAAGTCAGCTCTTTTCTAGAGCTGAAAAAGAAGGTGGACTCCTGCGCAAGTTGTAGCAAATACCTCTGGGAGCTTGAGTTTACAGAACACACTCTGTTTACACATCTTAGAACAAACAATCTAGATACTTGTTTTATACAAGAAACTGAGAAACTGCACACATGAAATGGGGGCAGAAGACTTCCCGCCTGGTATCAGTAGATACCACCATTACTATTTAAAGTGAATAATACGATATAGTTCAGTTAAAATCCATAAGTCACTGAAGCTTGACTTAATGACTTCTGGCTTGTCCTGACATCTTCGACGTGTGGATGAACTCGCTGGCAGTCGCATAGGAGCTGTAACAAGAGACTAATAACACAGACAAATAAACATAAGAGAAAGAAAGAAAGAGAGTTTCTGAGTCTCTGGGATGGAAACTGAGAAATTGCACACATGAAATGGAGGCAGAACACTCTTAAATTATAAGCTATTTGGTACAAGAACACATGGACACATCACCATTGTACAGCACTAGCATTGTGTACATATGAGTAGAATATTATTATTTGGGAAAAAGCGAGTAATAAATCTAAAATAAAACATACTAGAAAAAAACATGACATCCCCTTTAATTTGTAATGCAACTTCATGCTAGATGTGGCCATGAGGAAACAAGTTGAAAGAAATCATACTTGTCAACCTTTTTTTCTAACCAGCTCAGCCTCCATTGGCTCCTCTAGTTTCATTAAAAGATATCCTTAAAGTCACTTAATTACAAGGTGCACGGGGACCGTCTTACATCTACTATTCTCCCAGTATTCAAGCTTTTTCAGCATAATAGCATGGGGGAGAACCCAGAGAGTGAACATGCGATAGGTTCATTTTGACAGAGCATGAATAATTTCAGTGCCGCAAGAGAGTTGGCACAAGCAGTTCCCCCCAAGCAGTAGGTGAGTGATCCAGCAGAACCTGCTCCTTTTCTGGCGTCACAAAGCTGACATTCTGTTCATGTCACAGTACGGCCACACAGGTGTTGCTTCTGTTCTGGAAGTCACTTGGCTGCTCGGGTTCTCCTTGATGGCGTTGTGTTACAGTCCTGAGGATGAACTTGTGGTCTCTGCACTTGGGCTCCATAAAATCTGTGATAACTGGTGCCTGACTACCATGGTGTAACAGGATCCAGAGCTCCAATGATTTTATTTTTCAGTAGACCACTGCCACCATGCCCAACCCCAATGGAAAAACCTGGACAAAAAGACAGCCAAAAAGAGGGCATGTCTGGAGAAAAACCGGACATAATGATAACCCTAAACTGGAGTGTCTGAAGAATGGGTCGATTTGTTGCAGAGGTGATGATGAGAAACAAACTGAGGAAGTTTTGAAGCTGGGTGAAAGGTGATTGGTCACATGAGTCTGCTTTCTTGGAGGAACAAGGCAGACTAGTACCATGAAATCAGAGCCAAAATAGAGATTTCTGCCTTGCAAGGAGGAGGAGGCAAGAAGAAGACCTACAAGGCTAGAGGGCAAAGAAAGGGCCAATAGAATCAGTAGGGCTGTAGTGATATATAGTATGTGCAGCTACACAGGACACAAGAGAGGTGAGGAGTCAAATTGTACCTCTTCCATTCTCTCCCTTGCTGTGTGGGTGGTGGTGTGAGGCGCAAGTGCTAGGTTTGTGTGTTGCATTTTCTGCTTAAGATTAGGGGCACTAGTCATTAGGGGCACTGAAGAATGTACCTGCCAGTTCTTTAGTGATAGGAGGGAGAGATTGACCTGTAAGAATACAAATTATAAAGAGAATCAGAAAGTAACAGTAGCAGTGAACACACATTAGAACACTAGCTATGAGAAACAAATGCAGAACATGTACACACAACTGTGGGGGCAGATCATTTTCCAACTATTCTATCCCTGCTAAAAAGATAAAGCAGAAAAAGTAATTTGGGATCACAGCATTGTTTCCGTTTTCATTAATTTTATTTTCTGCTCTATTTGTAAAAAGGAGTTAAAACATCCCATTAGGCAGTAGAGTCAAGAATCTGTTGTGCAGATGAGAGAGAGAGAGCGGGCGAGTAAGAGAGAGAGCGAACAAATGAGAGAAAGAGAGAGCGAAAGATTGAGAGAGAAAGAGAGAGTGAGAGAGAGAGAATGAACGAATGAGAGAAAGAGAGAGAGATTGAGGAGAAAGAAAGAGCAAGCGAATGAATGAGAGAAAGGGAGCGATTAAGAGAGAGAGCGAACGAATGAAAGAGAGAGATTTTTTTTTTTAAAGTCAAGCATTTTTATTGAGCAAATAAAACTAAACAAATTATACATAATAGCAACAGAAAGACAACAAAAAGATAATCATCAGATCTAAGCATCCAGAGTACAAGATCAAGGAACAGTAGCGATGCATTCATTGTCATAAGGTGCCAGGTCACAAAAAATAAAGTAAGTTTAACCGTGGGACCATGTCCTGTTAGGAAATATTATCGCAGTAATGTTGTAATGGGTCCCAGATACTGTGGAAAGCCCTCATGGATCCCTTACATTCAGCTAGTCTGAATTCATATTTATAACACATAAGCACCAAATTCCACCATTGAGATGTAGGTATGGTATCCTGCTTCTTCCAATGAAATAACACAATTCTAAGAGCCAGGCCCATAAGTATGTCAAATAGAATAGATTGATATTTAGAAAGTGGTGGGTCTAGGCTAGCGGATCGCAGAATAACCAGACAGTAAGTCAATTTTGATGACTTGGCTAATTATGTCTCTCACTTCAGTCCAAAAAGTATAAACAGAGGTACAGTCAAAAAGCATATGTTGGAAGGTACCCAACTCGGACTCACATCTCCAGCAGGTATTTGAGGAGGACTTGGAGACACGTTGCTGTTTAACTGGCGTCCAGATCGATTTGTGGAGTATAAATAGTAGTGATTGTCTGAGGGAAACGGAGTGCAATGGTCTATTGCTGTGGCACCAAAGCTGATACCATTGCTGTTCAGAGATCTCACAAGTAAGATCAAGAGCCCACGATCTTTGTACAGGAAGCAGGGCATCTGAATCAGTATTCTGTAGAACACCATAAATCTTGGACATCACATGTGGTTTCGTACTCCAGATAACTAGCTTGTTGGTCAATGATATTGGCGTTTTAGTCAAGTGTTCCAACGTGGGGCCAAAAGCCGCACGTAAGCTATGACATAATTGGAGGTAATAGTAAACCTGTTTGGAAGGTAGGTTATATTTTTTACACAGCTGGTCAAATGTCAAGAAAGCATGAGCAGATAATATGTCTCTAATATACCATATACCATGTGCTATCCATACACCCCAATGTATCATGCGAGTTCCCACCGTAATATTGGGGTTACCCCAAATGGGAGAGTGGATAGATGTAAACACGGGATGCTGCAAGGTACGCCCTAGACGGAGTATCGCTTTTTGAGCGGTCTGCAACACCTCCCACTTACGAAAGCAAGGGATAGTGGTGGAGTAACAGGCTATGTCTAGGTCATAAGGCAGTGCCAACGCACGCTCCAATGTACACCAATAGGGCAAACATATATTGGATAAGGGCATAAACCATTTACTCGCACCCCGTAAGGTGGCAGCATAGGAGTAGCGTGAGTATTGCGGAAAGTTGACCCCTCCTAGATGCCACGGTCTTTTGAGGGTAGATAATGCAATACGAGGGGGCTTCCCAGACCACAAAAATTTTGTTAAGATCTTGTCAATTCGTTTAAATAAGGTATGTGGAAGAGGTAAAGGCAACATCTGAAGTACATAGAGAATCTGAGGTGTAATCATCATACGAATGGTCTCCAATCTACCCCACCACGTCAGGTACATTGGAGACCATTGGTCACACAATGTTTGAAGCTTGGCTATGAGGAGCTTAACATTTATATCTACTGTATCCTGCCAAGTGCTACAGAAATGTATACCCAAGTACTTAAGAGACGTGGAACACCAAGTAAGACCATATGGAGCAACCATTGCCTGCGTGCAGTGCACATTCAGGGGTAAAACTTCATTCTTATCCCAGTTGATGGAATAGCCAGAAAGGCGACCAAACCTGGAAAGAAGGTCAAGAATGTTCGGGAGGATATCCTTGGGGTTGGAAACATACAGAAGCACGTCATCGGCAAAAGCCGAGAGCCGTACCTCTGTTGGTCCCACCTGTATACCAGCAATGTTGGGATCAGAGTCAAGTTTGCGCAATAGAGGTTCAAGGGCCAGATTGAATAGGAGCGGTGACAGCGGGCACCCCTGCCTAGTGCCACGAGATAGGGAAAAGTAGGGGGACATATACCCCTCCACATTCAATCTGGCCCTGGGGCTCACATATAGGAGGCGAACCATATCATGGAAAACATCACCCAGTTGGTACCACTTCAAAGTGTAGAAAAGATATCTCCACTCCACGTAATCAAAGGCTTTTTCTGCGTCTAGAGACATAACGCACGCCGGAGTGGAGATATCTCTTGCAGCTTGTAACACATGACAGAACACCCTAGAGTTATCAGCAGTCAGACGACCCTTCACAAATCCGCATTGAGTAGGATGAATAAGTAAAGGAAGAGCCTGAGCTAGTCTATCCGCAAGGAGTTTTGCGTATATATTACAATCATAATTGAGTAATGATATGGATCTATAGTTTTTAGGGAGTAACGGATCCCGCCCTGGTTTGGGGAAGACCACAATATCCGCTTCCACAAAGGTGCCATCACTAGTTCCCTGTTGTAAGAACGCTGTGTATAAGGTGAATAAATGAGGAGTGAGTGTCTTTTGAAAAGTTTTATAAAAATCTAAGGGAAGTCCATCTCCTCCTGGCGCTTTTCCTGATTTCAAACCCCCAATGGCCAATCCTATTTCCGATTCAGAGAGGGGTTTATTGAGTGTCTCAATCATTTGAGGAGGGAGTGTAGGAGGAGTCATGTCTTTGAAAAAGTTATCAAAATCCTCTTGCATAGGGCTAACTCCTGATGTATAAAGGTGTTCATAAAAGGATTTGAATTGGGCAGCGATAGCATTCGGATCCGTGATCAGGGAATCTGCTGTTTTAAGGGCTTTGATATGTCCCGCTCGTTTTTTATGTTTAAGATAATTTGCCAGCATTGTCCCTGCTCTGTTACGGTGTTCAAAGTAGAGCGCCCCTTCATGGATCAGTTGTATACCAGCACGTTCTGACAGAATAGAATTGTATTGGAATTTAAGTTTACGGATCTGCATCAAAGCGAGAGAAGTAGGAGAAATATGGTAGGTTAGTTCAAGAGATCTAATTTGGGCTTCAAGAATAGTGAGCTCACGTTTACATTTTTTGGACAGGTGGGCTGAGTATGCTATGATTCTGCCACGTAAGTACGCTTTATAAGCGTCCCAAATTGTATGATATTTCAACTCCTGGGTAGTGTTATGTAAAAAATATTCCGCCGTCCATTCTTCAACCTGATGAAGAAATACTTCGTCCGTTAATAAAGCAGAATTGAGGCGCCAGGAGGAGGTGGGAGAAGATGAAGTAGGAAGAGTAAAGGAAAGTAGAATCGCTGAATGGTCTGAGAGAGGACATGCAATAATAGAAGTTGAGCTTATATATTGTATGAGGGATTGTGATAGCAAGTAATAATCCAATCTCATCGCTGATGCATGGGGAGCAGACCAAAAGTAAATTCAAGTTCCCTAGGGTGAAAAAGTCTCCAGGCGTCAACCAAATTGTATGACTGGGAGATATGCTGTAGAATCGGGAGCGTAGGAGGAGTGCGATACGATGACTGTGATCTACGATCAAGATGGGCATCAAGAATCAGATTCCAATCTCCCCCCATAATATAAAAATCAGTGGATGTGGAGGCTAGTTCTTTGGCTAGGTCTTTGAAGAAGTCAGTAGATGGGTTATTGGGACTATAGACTGTGAAAAAAGTGTACCGTCGAGAATTGATGTCTATAGTTACTGTTACCCAGCGCCCTTGAGAGTCATGGGATGAATGCAAGACAGTAAATTTGAGGCGTTTAGATATTAAGATGGCCACCCCTCCCTTAGACGAGATTGCAGGAGAAAAAAAGCAATGTGAGACCCAGTCTCTCTTCAATTTAGCTGATTCAATGGAGTTCAATTTAGTTTCCTGCAGAAATACCACCTGAGCTGAGTGATGTTTACAGTACAGTAATGCCTTCTTTCTTTTGATAGGGTGAATTAAACCTCTAATGTTCAATGATAACACTTTACATGAAGCCATCTATGGTCTGATTATCTGTTAATTACAAAGTGAGAGACAACTGAAATGCATCGCTGTGAGAGCACATGAAGTGGTCTTGCATACTAAGATCTGATTAGAAAACAAAAAGTAAAACACATGCATACACTCAATCACACAACCCCCCACCCTCCCTACATATATTCCAACTCCCACCCACCCACAAGACAAGTGCCTTGTAACCAACCCGCCAAAAAGGCGCCCCATGGGCCTATGGAGGGGAAGAGGCACCACAACATGGAGGCTCGAGGCCTCGCACCCCCCCCCCCCCACCGACCCCAAAACAAGTCAGTGACATAAACAGAAGCATATTGAGAAACTACTCCACCCTTAGCCCTAAAAAGAGCTAAATTAGATTGCGCAGTTAGTAATAACTAGTAAGGCTGCTCATAATTTAATATAAAACCATTCGCGCATATTTGTACAAACTCAAGTGTCCATCCGTTGCAGTTCCTCTTGCTCTTTTAAGAAACGATCCACTTCCGCTGGGTCAGAATATGTTTTGGTGCGATTATTGTGGGTGATTTTAAATCTCGCCGGCGAAAGAAGACCAAAGCGTGCTTCAAGTGCACGCAGACGGGGACGCAAAGCCAAAAATTGGCGGCGCTTTTCAGCGGTAGCTTTGGTGTAATCAGCTGAAATATAAATTGATTGACCCTGCCATTCAATCTTCCGTATGGATCTCATTTTATCGAGGATCTGGGCCACGTGTTGGAAGCGGAGCAATTTCATGAGCACTGGCCGCGCCTTCTGGGACCCAGTCGGAGATTTAGTTGGCACTCTGTGGGCCCGCTCCACTTCGAGCGGCCGATCAAATTTTAGTAAAAGAACTTTGGGAAGCCATTCTTCAAAGAATGCACAGGCTGTAGACCCTTCGGTCCCCTCATGGAGACCAGTAATTCGTAGATTATTTCGACGACTGTGGTTACCCAAATCATTAAGCTGATCCTCCAGGGTGTGCAGGGCCTTCCGGTCCATGGATTGATTGGAGGCAAGATCGTCTATAGCCAGGCATTTGCGCTCCAAAAGCGCCAGCTTGGAATCCATGGCAGACATTTTTTCAGTAAGTGATTGTATTTCATGTTTGATGTCTTTTATATCATCCTTACTTTCCGATAGCATGTTAGATATGAACTGTAATTGGTCCGATATCGTTAGATCCGGGTCTACACGTGGCCGCGGCGCTTCCCCCTTAACTGGAGATGGCGGGTCCGGTTTCTGTCGTTTAGTGCCCGACGTACCTGCAAATGCAGCCTCAATTTTGCCCTGCTTCGGGGCAGGCATCTCCGCTGTAGAATTCAGCGCGAACGAGGGAGCTGGTAAGCGAATGGAGTAGAAATAACGGAGCCGGTGACGGGAGCTCAAGCCCTAAGCCTCCATCTTGTTTGGGCACTCTAGCGCCCCCCCTGAAAGAGAGAGATTGAGAGAGAGAAAGATTGAGAGAGAAAGAGAGAGAGAGCGAACAAATGAGAGAGAGAGAGAAAGATTGAGAGAGAGAGAGAGCAAACGAATGAGAGAGAGAAAGATTGAGAGAGAAAGAGAGAGCGAACGAATGAGAGAGAGAGATTGAGAGAGAAAGAGAGCGAGAGTGGGAGAGAGAGCGAGAGTGGGAGAAAGAGAGAGTGAACGAATGAGAGAAAGAGACAGCGAGAGAGAAATTGAGAGAGAAAGAGAGAGCATGAGAGAGCGAGAGAGAAAGAGGGGGAGCGAGAGCATAGCATGCCAATAAGAAGCAGAGAGTTCGCTAAATAGAATTGTAAATTACAGAACTGACTAAGGCTAACTGGCAGAAATCTGGAAAAGCTACAGAGTCTATTACTAGTCTTTAAGGAATTGTCTCCTAATGGCCAATAACTGTACAATGTGCCTGTTAATATACTGATTTGAAACTAGTGGAGAAAAATCATAGTCACTAGCAACTTTTAAAGAACAAATTGTAAGGAAAAATAATGAAAGCAGACAGGTAATTATAGCTGCTTTCTTTCGTGATTTCAGAAGGAACAAAGCAGTGCATTGCATGACAAAAAGAAAAGAAAAAAAGTCTGCTGGAGTTTTCTTCTCCTAGGCAAGCTACCCCCACCCCCATTTTACAAATCCCCGAGTGTTTTTTTAGCACCGGCTGGCATACTGAATGCTCTGTGTTGCTCCCAACACTCATAGAGTTCCTATGAGTGTCGGGAGCAGCGCAGAGCATTCAGCGTGCCAGCCTGCGCTAAAAACCGCCTCTGCGGTTTTGTAAAAGAGGGAGCAAATTAATAAAGGCAAATGAATAAATGCAGTGAAGTTACATCAAGATTGACGGGGATAGAGATGGCTTAGCGGAGGACCTGCGAGAAAATCAGCACTTTTGCCATGACTTTTTTATTAAAGTCATGGCAAAAGTGGTCTTAGCATGCCACTTATGTGTGTCTTTCCCATGTGCTAAGGCCATTTGTGCCATGGCTAGAAAATGGCACATTTTTCCATTTTCTGAATTAATGGCCACAAGCTGATTTTCTCGCAGGTCCTCCGCTAAGCCATCTCTATCCCCGTCAATCTGTTCAGAATTCTGCTGCATGCTGCATCCTAGGAGTGACCTTAGATCAACAACTGACATTTGACACCCACACCAACATCTTAGTACAAAAATGCTTCTGCCTATTTTGGAAAGTACGTACAATAAAACCATAGTTCCAGAGGGAGAGCAAACACTCCAGTCAACACAACCCAGACATACAAACATACACACACCAGTTGCTCACCCCATTCAGTCATACCCGCCCTGGGGGGGGGGGGCATGCTCTGATGATATGCTATAACAATGAAAATGTGGGGAGCCGCTATGGGAGAGAGGCTGTCTCTGGTTTCTTCTCTAGAACAGCTTTGTGATCACGGGCTGTATGCTCTATGTTGGTTGCCCTTAGCTGTTTTATTATTATTCTGGCTGTCGTTGTCTGCCTGTATTTCCGTTGTATTTGCCTGTTTCCCTTGTTGACTCCTTAATAAACAAGATTTTCAAAAAACAAACAAACCATAGTTCAATTTCCATTGTTCGGACTATTAGTACAATCACTAATCTTAAGCTCACTGGACTACTGCAACATCATTTACCTAGGATCCTACAAAAAAAAAAAAAAAATTAGCAAAAGATTGAGAACAATCCAAAACACATGACATGAAAAAATCTGACCACATCACTCCATATTTCAAAAAACTGCACTGACAGGCTACCAGTCGAGGCCAGAATAATTTTCAAATTCGGTTGCCTATGCTTCAAAACACTATTCGGAACTGCACCCCTCCCCCTACCTTCTGAAACACTTTGTTCTCCAAAACAAACTCCGCCTCTCACGCAGAACACTATTATTCGCCTTTCTGAATCCCAAAGGATGCCAATTCAAAAGATTCCTCGACAAGACACTTTACTTCCAAGCAGGAATCTGGAACAATACTCTTAAGTAACTTACTCCTTAACTCATCATCATACCAATCATTCAGAAGATCACTCAAAACCCATTTATTTGACAATTTGTTTAAACGTCCTCAAATGATTTCCTCTATGACTACTTGCATGCTCCTGCCTTCTGATATATATAATTATGTTACACGTCTGTTTGTTTACTTCTTCTTCTTGCTCTTGATGTAACTTCGCTGCATTCCTGCAGCCTCTCTTGTTGTAAACTGTCTTGAACTAAAAGATATGACGGGAAATAAATAAAGCTATTGTTATTATTAGTATTATTCCACCAGGGTCATTATGCTTATGTTACCCCACTCCTCAAGTTGCTTCATTGACTCCCTATCCGCTTCTGCATACAGTTCAGACTTCTCAAAAGTGAAACAAGCTTCCTGGACATATAAGACAACAAACAAACTTGAGTGGTTTCAAGAAACTGTTAAAAAAACATCTTTTTTGTAAGATGAAATATGGGACCTGAATGATATGTATTTAGGGTAGGCGCTGGTAGCCTTTAGAGATTTTATGAGGTTTAACATTATTGTCATGTATGTTTGATGATGGTTGATATTATTGTTATGTATGTGAATTGATTACCGTATGTTTGTATTTTGTTGTGACCCGCTTTGGGAAAGACGGGATACAAATAAATAATCTAACTAATAAACTAACTAACGCTCATTGACCTACAAGTACATTCATTATGCAGCTCCTCAATATCTCTCCTCTCTTATCTCTCTCTATACTCCTCCCTAGAAACTCCGTCGGGTAAGTCTTTCTTGTCTGTACTCTTCTTCTCTACTGCCAACTCCGTCCCTTCTGCCTTGCTGTGTCATATGCATGGAACAACCTGTCTGACTTGGTACATTGAGCTCCGTCTCTGGCGGTATTCAAGTCCAGGCTGAAGCCCACTTTTTTGAAACTGCATTTAAGTCGTAACCCTACCAATTTGTAAAGCACCACATTTGTTTGTCATTCCCTCTGTAGCCCCCTACCCTCTCTATCTCTTCTCCCTTTGTATTTCCCTACATTTGCCGCATATATTCAGTGGTGTAGAAAGGGGGGCGGGGGAGCGGATTGTCCCGGGTGCCATGTCGGGTGGGGGGCATCGAAACCTCTCTGTCCCGCCCTGCCACACCACGCCCTGTTCGTGCCATCCATCCACCCCACCCAGTACCTCTGTAGATCTTCGCTAGCGTGAGCAACTTCTCCTGCCTGTTGTTCACGCCAGCCTGGTTCCCCTCTGAATCACTTCCAGATCAAGGGGCCAGGAAGTGACATCAGAGGGAAAGCCAGTGCTGGTGCGAGGAGCATGCTGGAGAAGTCACTTGTGCTGGCGCATATTTAGAGTACGGGGGGGGAGAGCTTGAGTGTGGAGGGGGCAGAAAGGAGTGGGGGCATGGAGAGGAGGGTGCGGGGGAAGGGCGCAGGGGGCACCTCCTACCCTTCCTATGTCACTGCATATATTGATTTACCATTTTTGTCCAGTGTATCTATATAATAAAATGCTAAGCGCACTTGTGCACTCTTACCCCGTGTTCCCTGTTCCCTGATCTGTCGGGCTGTGGTCGGCAGAGTGTGCATGCGCGCTAAGGAGCATGAAAGGTGGTACGGAGTGGCGGCTGCCAGGAGGAGGGCTTCACGGAGCGGTGCTGGCGTCAGCTGCCAAGAGGAGGGCTTCGAGGCGAGGTGGCTGTCGGCTTGAGGCGCGCGTGGCGGCTGTCAGTGCCTACAGGCCGCCGCGGCTGTCGGCGGAGGGCAGACGCGAGAGGAGGTAAGGGGTGCTGCTGGACAGGGGAAGAGGTGCTGACGACAGGGGAGGGGCAGAAAAAGGAAGAGAGGCGTACTGCTGGACAGGGGGAGCAGGGATGGACAGGGGAAGAGGTGCTGATGGACAGGGAGGGCAGAAAAAGGAAGGGAGGCGTACTGCTGGACAGGGTGAGCAGGAAAGAGGTGCTGCACAGGGGAAGAGGTGCTGATGGTCGGGGGGGGGAAGAAAAAGGAATGGAGGCCTACTGCTTGACAGGGTGAGCAGGAAAGAGGTGCTGTTGGACAGGGGAAGAGGTGCTGATGGACAGCGGGGGGAAGAAAAAGGAAGGGAGGCCTATTGCTGGACAGGGGGAGCAGGAAAGAGGTGCTGATGGACAGGAGGGGAAGAAAAAGGAAGGGAGGCCTATTGCTGGACAGGGGGAGCAGGAAAAAGGTGCTGCTGGACAGGGGAAGAGGTGCTGATGGACAGGGGGGAAGAAAAGGAAGAGAGGCCTACTGTTGGACAGGGGGAGCAGGAAAGAGGTGATGATGGACAGGGGGGAGGTAAAACAAAGGGAGAAGAGCTGCTGCTGGATAAGGGGAGCAGTGAAGGGGTGGTGGTGGACACAGGGGAGGTAAAAGGAAGGGAGAATGGACAGGGGGAGCAGGCAAGGGGTGGTGGTAGATAGCCAAGGAAAAAGAAAGAAAGACAGAAATACAGAAAGCGGCTAAGGAGAGAGAGAGAGAAAGAAAGAAAGACAGACACACACATATATTCTAGCACCCGTTAATGTAATGGGCTATAAGACTAGTCTTTCATAATTAGATTGTAAGCTCTTTTGAGCAGGGACCATCTCTTGTGTGTTTAATGTACAGTACTATGAGCGTCTGGCAGCACTATTGAAATAGTAGTCATAGTAGTAGTAGGCACCAGGCACAGTTCCTCCTCCTTTCACCGAAGTAATCAGCACAAATAGCTGCATATAATTTGCATGCTACTTGTGCTGAGCAGAGCCTGGCAAATGAAAATCATTCCCAACCTGGTGTTTTCCTGGGTTGCTGGATCTCGGTGCATCCTGCCCCGAGTCACTGCAATTAAATGCTTCTTTATTGAGAAACTCAAGGCCTACGCATAAATCATCATCTATGGAGATGATGCGGTATATAAACTTAAGGTTTAGATTAGATTAGATTAGATTAGATATTTCTCCTCTATGTGAGGATTTGCTATGAAATCTCTGGTTACAATCTCTCTCTTGACTCAAACACATAAGGATCAAAATTGATATACAGCAGCACATGCGTTTTGGGGTTTTTTTTTTTTTTTTTGGGGGGGGGGGTTTAACGCTGGCTGTGGTGTTTATAAACTTGCATATTTAATGCCTCAGTATGGATAGGCAATGTCACTGAGCGTACAAGGAGAGCACTTGCACTGCGAGTGCCGCTTAGTGCCAGGATCTATGCACAATTTTGGATACAAGGATTGCACTAACTGAAACCTGGTGTAACTCCTCGTGCCTAAATTAGGCGTGGACCTCCCATAGTCTGTAATAGTGTGCGCATCTTTAGTGAATGCTCCTGACCTGCCCCTTCCCCTCCCATGGCCGTGCCCACGTTCAATATAGTACCTGTATGTAAACCGCTTTGAGTGTATAACTACATAAAAAGGCAGTACGCAAATCCCAATCCCTTTTTAGATACAGCCTGCTGAAATTTCATGCCAGAGTTTGCTTCCTGATCTTTCATAGGTGCCCTTGATTAGAAGTGGAATGACTTATTTCAGTAGTTTTGCCGACATCTCTGAGAAAATGAAAGGAAGTGAATGACTCATGCCTTCAGGGGGACTTTTATTATACACTACTGTGCTAAGAAACAAAGAAATATATTACCTCCTCTTCTGGGAAAGCTCAGCTTCACCATCTAAGCCCTCCCTGTATAAAGGAGATTGCAAATTCCATTATAGATGGGGCAAACCTCATTATTTGTAGCTTAAATATCTAAATGATGTACCAGAAGCAAGCATTTGTTGTAGAAATACATTTCTAGGAAAAGAGATCCAATTTGACTTTGAAAAGGCGTAATCTTAGCAGTCACAGAGAGAAATATTTCTTTACAGTGTGGAGCTCTCTGGTGATAGCTAGGCTGTAGGAAATTGACATATTAGGATCCTTAACAGGTAAGGCTTGATGAGATCAAAGTGCAACTTTGGCAAATAGAAGGGCCAAGAGCAGGCAGAGGTTGGGATTTAATGACTAGAATCAAACAGCTAAAGATGCATGCACTATGACGAACGCTAGCAGAGCTTGAGAGCAGCAGTATCCGAAGCCAGAATCTTGCACTATGTGACAAAACCTCTAGCACACAGGTGTCAAAGTCGGTCCTCGAGGGCCGGAATCCAGTCGGGTTTTCAGGATTTTCCCAATGAATATACATGAGATCTATGTGCATGCACTGCTTTCAATGCATATTCATTGGGGAAATCCTGAAAACCCGACTGGATTACGGCCCTCGAGGAGGGACTTTGACACCCCTGCTCTAGCACATCCCACCCCATCCACTATGCCATGGCTATCACAAAGGAGATAATGAATGGGGATTGATTTTTATGCTTCTGTCTCCCTGTGCACTGTCCACACGGCCCTCAGGATGGCCCTAAGATACGCTTAAGCCACCAATAGATAAACATAAAAATGACTGTTGGGTATTATGACTGCGGTAGCCATCCAAATGGTCACAAAAAATTGGAAAAATTTTGATCGTTTGAATTTTACTTTTTGGTGGCACTCATTATGTTTAGTTTATAGATACGAAAAATGATATTTATGCAAGAAGGTAATAAATGGTTTAAACGGGTATGGAGTCCTTTGACTAACTTTATTGATATTACTTGAATGATGTTTCCCTTTACTCCTGATTAGAATTTACACATCCAGGGAGGTGGGTGGGAGGGAGAGAGGGAGATATTATATTGGGATTGTTTTCTTGATTATATTGAAATATGAGGGGGGGGAGTGAAAATATTATTTATATATTTTATTGAAAGTTGTAAGTGCTATTTTTAAATATATTCTGTAATGTATTGATATATGCACTATTTTAAGTTTCAGAATGAATAAAGAATTTGATATATATATATAAAAAAAAGAACATACGCAAGTAAGGTTAGACTCAAATAGGGCATTGGTCTTTGACCTAAGGGCCACCGCGTGAGCAGACTGCTGGGCACGATGGACCACTGGTCTGACCCAGCAGCAGCAAATCTTGTTTTTATGTATGAAACCATACTTTTAAAGGGGATGGGACAGGCAGGGTGTTGGAAGAATGGTGGAGTCTGAAAAGTCCTGCACTTGCTATTTCTCTCTTTGGTGAGCAGCAGCAGACTTGGGAACACATGGGGGTGGGTGGGCAGTGCTGGCCCTGGAAGCGGTGGTGGGAAGATGCAGGCTGGTGCTGTGGAAGCGGATGGAGATCCTGCCACAAGGCTGGAGAAGAGACAGTAGGAGGATTGGTGAGGCAGGCATTTGGCACTCTTGAATTTTGGTGCCCTGTCACAGTGCCTCACCTGGCCCATGCTTTAAGCCAGCTATCAGTAGCCTAGTGGCTGGATCAGAAAGCTGAGAACCAGAGAAGGCAGGGTACAAGATCTTCTGCTATTTCCATCATAGGAGTAACTGTGGAATAAATTAACTGGTCCGCTAAGAGCTCTCATAGACCTTCAGAAGTTTAAGAAAATGCTTAAGATTACACTCTTTGTGGAAGCATTTTGATGAAGGATGATTCTAGATTATAATGGCTTCTTTATAGGCATACAATTGAACGCTGTAAATATTTGTTCTTTTTGAACGATTTGAAATGTTTGTTGTTTGTATAAATTTTGTTTTTTGTATGTTTTTCCTTGTAAAACTGCCTAGGAATAGGCAGTTAAGAAATCTTTTAAACAACATAAATAAATACTTCTTATATTGATGTTCCTTGTGAATGTAACATTAGAATATAAGAGTTGCCATATTGGGACAGACTGGAATCCATCAAGCCCAGTATCCTGTTTCTAATACTGGCCAATCCAGGTCACAAGTACCTGACAAGATCCCCAAAGAGTAAATCAGATTTTATGCCACTTGTCCTAGAAATAAGCAGTGGATTTTCTCAATTCCATCTTAATAATGGCTTAAGGACTTTTGTTTTATGAAATTATCCAAACCATTTTTAAACTTTGCTAAGTTAACTGCTTTCACCACATTCTCTGACAGTGAATTCCAGGGTTTAATTTCACATTGAGAGAAGAAATATTTTCTCTGGTTCATTTTAAATTTACTGCTTAATAACTTCTTTGCATGCCCCCTAGTTCTGATATTTTTTGAAAGAGCAAACAAGCAATTCACATCTCCATTCCACTCATTATTCCACAGCTTACACAAGCTGCTTTACTTTCCACTGTTTCAAGTACATTTTAGATTTTTAAATACACAGAGGGGCTGATGCAGAAAGCTACCAAAAGCTATAGCACAACCTTAACGAGCAATTTATCTGCTTGTTAAAGACTGCTGTATGCTACAAGAGTTTCTGAATTCCATGGTAGACATAAGCACACAGCTTATTAAAATTATTCATGATTTTCATTATATAAGCTATGGCATTAGTTTGTAGATATGATTTCTGATGATTGCTTGTGTGTCTGTTTTATTGTGTTTTTACAAAATTATGTATGTAAATTATGTAAACTGTTTAGTTTTAAACCAGGGGTCTCAAAGTCCCTCCTTGAGGACCGCAATCCAGTTGGGTTTTCAGGATTTCCCCAATGAATATGCATGAGATCTATGTGCATGCACTGCTTTCAATGCATATTCATTGGAGAAATCCTGAAATCCCGACTGGATTGCGGCCCTCAAGGAGGGACTTTAAGATCCCTGTTTTAAACGGTATAGAAATTTTTAAAATAAATAAATAAAAAATGTATGCTAAAGAGTTGATCAGCCACCCTGCAGCATGCAGGGCTGTGGCTGATGTCTATCATGGGGGTATCAATGCCAGAAACCTACTGCCCGGTCTGAGAAGCTGGTGTAAAGTGCCTCCCCCCTTTCAGGCAGCATTGACCCCCCATCTCCTTCCCCTCAACCCTACTGTGCCACTGTCCCATCTCCCTAATTATCTAACCTGGTCCCTTCCACACACCCCATATAAAAAAAAAATCCCTTTTGGCTTCCCCCTACATGGCCATTCCCCTCCCTTCCTCCTGATAAAAACTGTTTCCCTGGTGTCAAATAGTACCCCTCTTCTCCCCTTGCCCAACCAAAACTTAGACTGACCCTGCTCAATGCATCCCAGAATGCACCATGTGGGGCAGAGGTCACCATTTTGGAGATGATAGCTCAGAGGAGATAGTTTTAAATAGGGAAGAGGGGGATGATTGTTCTGGGTGGACGTTAGAGGTGGGAGAGAGGGAGGTTAGTTGGTGGGCTAGAGCTAGTCCTGGTGGGGTTCAGGAAGACCAAATATCAGGGAGGCAGCCAGGTCAATTGGGTGAGAAGGAAGTGAGATCGGGGCTGGTGTAGATTGCCGACACCTTTTTTTTTCACCCTTACTATCATTGCCTGAGCCAATCGCAGCTCATACATTGACAGGAAGGGTGAAATTTGGCAATGAACTGCAGATTACTGCCATGATTTTAACATGGCAGTAATTTGCATGCTCATTGATTACTGTGTCCTGTGGAAAATTTTATGTGGGAACTCCATGTGTGGTCAGTGGCTCTAATGTGCTACTTTCTGCATTGGTTCCTGAGTGAGATCCAAATCTGGGGTGTGGAGAATCCTCAGCAAGTGCTCCTGTTCTGAGGAACTTAAATCTATTAAAAATGGGCCAGCAAACAAATAAGTGTTAGGGGAGCATCAGATTTAAAGCAGACTGAAAACCCACCATTTTTGTATAGCCTTCAATCCATAACCCTACTCCCCATAGCCCACCAACCCAGCCAGGAGATTAACCATTCTCCTTACCTATATCCATGACATCCTGTTTGTCTGTCTTGTCTGTTTGGATTGTAAGTTCTTTCAAGCAGGTAGCACTATAGAAATAATTAATAATAGTAGTAGTAGCCTGAGAGATAAATAGGCGGTGTTTAATTGAAGTCAGGAAATATTTTGGGTAAATTACTAAATATTGTGAAACAACCCTTATAAGAAAACTAGAAGTTGGCAGGGCTAGTAGTGCAGTAATTTTAACATTTCCACATTCATTTCAGCAAAATTGCAAACAGAATTAAAACAGTAATTAGGAGGTTTTCCAAGCTGATTTTGGTGATGTATGCAGATAGAACCAGCAAGAACTATTCTGATGGATCACTATGGGGAGAGCCATGGTAAAGAGTGGAAGGTGGTATAATAAATCATTTCTATAATTGTGTAAAACTGCAAAAAAATCAACCAGTCAGTACTCAGCAGGTGGTGATCAGCATTTTTTTAAATGCTGACAGCAGTGGTCTGAATTCAGCCAGGATGTTCAACGCTGGACTACGTCTGGGCCTTGACATTGAATATCAAGGTCTGATTGGAAATGTTTTGGTTGTCTGAGCTTATGTGGGTTCCGGCTGAATATCAGCTGGGTCACACATAAAGGGATCATTCTTTCTGCCCCCTCCAACAAGGTTAGATCTCCCTCACATCCCTTACCATGAGTAGGCTCCCTCCAGAATCCCTGCCTCCAAAAAGGCCCCATCCAGGTTGAATCCCTAGTGTAGCCCACCTTCCACATCCAAGCAACCAAATCAGGCCTACTTGGGTATGGCTTCTGGCTCTGGCAGATGTAGATGCAAAATGGCTACTGCAGCCTTTATAAGGGTGTGTATAAGTGTAACTGCAAGGGGGAATACACCTAGCAGAAGCATGGGGGTAACATGGGTGGTGCTGCCACTTATGTGTGCAACTTACAAAATATTGTACAGGGTGCCCACAAAAACACTCCTTGATTTTAAATTATTACAAACCCCAAATTTGTTGGAATATTCTTCAACCATTGAGGCTACAGTGTCAACTCATAAAGTTTCATATGGTCTCTGTTGATTATATACACTCGATGTGCGCTCCAGTTGTTACTCGGCAAACATTGATGCGATAATCAAGCTCGGACCAGACTCTCCAAAGCATATCTGGCGTGATTGCGTTTATAGCTTCAGTGATGTGTTCCTGCAGATCATCCAGAGTTGCGGGTAGAGGAGGTTCGTACACTCTGTCTTTCGCGTATCCCCAAAGGGAAAAAAATCACAAACAATAATGTCTGGTGATCTCGGGGGGCCACTTGAGGAACACCTGGTCATTTTATCATGTTGCATTGTCTGAAGATTGTAACGTCTGCACCAATTGCAGCTTATAAGGGTGAAAGTGCAAGCGATAGTGTAAGATCTTGCTAACCGTGCTTTTTGGAATTTGTATTTGTTGTCATCTTATTTATAAACCTATTCCAATAAGTTTTGATTTTGTAACCATTTAAAATCAAGGAGTGTTTTTGTGGGTACCCTGAATAGTGTTCACATTGCATGTGGCCATACAGTAGATGCCCCCATTTATATCTGCCATTGACCTGGACTAAATGGGTGCAACCTTTAGGTGCACCAAAGTAGATTTATGCTATTATTCTACAAAGAAATTAAGGTGCCCATATGCCATTATAGAATAGGTACTCCAGCATGGTATGTGGGCACCTAAGGTTATAGAATTACCCCCCTAAATGACAAATACTGTACACTTTATCATACTCAAGGTATGGTTTGCACAATGGAGTGCTGGAAAGGCATTATATTCCTAGTTTTGTTTTCAATGCCTTTCTAAATAATTCCTAGCATTTTTTTTTTTTAGCTCTTCTGGCAGATGCTGCCTTTTTCTCTACAGATGGCTCTGCTTTCTCTTTCTGTGCTGGAAAGGCCCGATTGTTTTACAAAAATGACTTTGTGTTGTATTTTTACTGACATGCATTCATATGATCCCCTGCTGTTGGTATATTTACATACAGCCTTCATTTGGCAGATCTGTCTGTCGCATCCTAAACATGCTAGAATTTACCACGGAACTGGAGCAGTTCTATTTTTAGTTGCATTGCGGTGGAAGAAAGAACAGCATCACCAGTGCAGCTTGTAATTGCTATATTAGATATACTTCTAGCATCTCCATATTGCTTTCTTTATTACTGTGTGCCCCAAGCCTCAGTACTGTCAGGAGGGTATTCTTATTTGGAGCATGAAAATCTTTATGCCTGCTGGAAATCATAGTAGCCAGGAATTCAGGAAACATTCAGTTACATTTTGAAAGTCAGAGTATTTCACATACTCAATTTTAGCAAATAAAGGCCAAATGGCCTATCTAGTCTGCCCATCCACAGTAACCATTATCTCTTTCTCTTTCTGAGAGATCCCATGTGCCTATCCCAGGCCCTATGTTTTTCTGAATTCTAAGGCTCTGGATTTTTTTTGCCTATTCCCCTTTTATTACCTTTCACCTGCAATTTCTCTGCCTTCCCTCATTTGATGGTATGCTTGGGGGACCGAGAACCCTTGCATTCGCTCAGCATTGCTCATTAGCTGGCAAGGCCCCCCCCCCAAAAAAAAAATAGCACTTTTCCCTGCTTCAGAGTGTATCATCTCTGTTGGCTGGCACCAGTGTTTTAACATTAATGGTATATTCTGCAATATTTCCTGGAGGAGAGTGTGGTGTAGTGGTTAGAGCTGCAGCTTCAAGCTGCACCCTGAGGTTGTGGCCTCAAAGCCTGTGCTGCTCTTGTGACTCTGGGCAAGTCACTTAATCCTCCACTGCCCAGGTACATTAGATTGATTGCGAGACCACTGGGACATGTAGGGAAAATACTTGACGTACCTGTATATAAACTGCTTTGAGTGTTGTTGTATAGCTACAAAAAGGCAGTATATTTAAAATCCCTTTGAATATCAGCCCAAAGGTGTTTTTTTTAATTAAAGAATTTGTTCTTTACTTGAATATAAGAGAATAGCCCTTTATTTACTCCTGTAGCTTTAAGTTTCCAGTCTTGGAAAGCAAGCAACCCTTTTAAAAAAAGAAAACTGCAAGTATTTCATGTATGTCTAAACTCTCCCAACGAAAGTATTCCAGTACTGTGTAATTTTAATGTAAAATAGCTTTGAAAGCAATTCAGCTCTGGCAAAAGATGTTTAAATGTTCAGTGTCTGTTGCTATGGCAACTGGCACTGCAGTACTCAACTGTATTGGACATACAATATTTTAAAGTCATAGTAATTTAAATCAAGTTGTTACATTCTAAAGCACTGCCTTCTAAGATCATATGCATATTAGATGTCTATACTGTTTATCTCAGGATAACGTCTCCAAATGGCTTAGATTTGCTCATGCTATCTATCACAAGAATGAACTTCACTTTCTATGCCAGGTATATTGGACACGACCTTAACCTCTTAGATTTATTGCTAATGCTTGCCTCAACATTTGCATGGCTTCAGACAGCTTCCTTCTTAAGGTGTAATGTTTTCAGAGTAGGCAACATATCAAGATACACTGGATATTTTTTTGTGGTATTAAATACGATTGAGGCAAATTTTGCACCTTTTGCCATATTTTCTTGGTATCCATTACATCTTATCTATCTCAACACATGCTTACAGTCACTTGCTACTGACACTTCAAAGGTTATGTGTGGAAACGTTTTCCGATGTGTTCCACCTTCAGGTTTGAAACTAATATATATCCTAAGGGGAAAAAAAGACATCAAGTGCTCGCGGCTGCCTGGTTTTAGAACTAGTCTTAGCAGAGCAGCCACTTGCAAGCTATCACATAGAAACATGACAGCAAATAAAGGCCAAATGGCCTATCTAGTCTGCCCATCCACAGTAACCATTATCTCTTTCTCTTTCTGAGAGATCCCATATGCCTATCCCAGGCCCTCTTGAATTCAGATAGTCTCTGTTTCTACCACCTCTTCCGGGAGACTGTTCCATGCATTTACCATCCTTTCCGTGAAAAAGTATTCCCTCAGATTACTCCAGAGCCTAGCACCTCTTAACTTCATCTTATGCCCTCTCATTCCAGAGTTTCCTTTCAAATGAAAGAGACTCGACTCATCCACATTTATATTACAAAGGTATTTAAAAGTCTATCACATCTCCCCTCTCCTATCTTTCCTCCAAAGTATACAGATTGAGATCTTTAAGTCTGCCCCATACACCTTATCACAAAGACCACACACCATTTTAGTAGCCTTCCTCTGGACCGACTCCATCCTTTTTATATCTTTTTGAAGATACAGCCTCCAGAATTGTACACAATATTCTAAATAAGGTCTCACCAGAGTCATCAATACCTCCTTTTTCCTACTGGCCATATCTCTCCCTATGCAACCTAGCACCCTTCTAGCTTTTGCCTTCACTTTTTCAATCTTTTTGGCCACCTTAAGATCATCACATACAATCACACCCAAGTCCCGCTATTCCGTTGTGCACATATGTTCTTCACCCCCTAAACTGCACCGTTCCCTCTGGTTTTTGTAGCCCAAATGCATGACCTTGCATTTCTTAGCATTAAATTTTAGCTGCCAAATAACAGACCATTCTTCAAGCTTTGCCAGGTCTTTCTTCGTGTTATTCACACCATCCGGCATGTCTACTCTATTGTAAATTTGGTATCATCCGCAAAGAGGCAAATCTTACCCGACAACCCTTCAGCAATATCATTTATGAAAATGTTAAAAAAAGCAGGCCCAAGAACAGAATCTTGAGGCACACCACTAACATCCCTTTCCTTAGAGCGATCTCCATTGATCACTACCCTCTGTCGTCTTCCACTCAACCAGTTCTTGACCCAGTCCATCACTTTGGGACCCATCCCAAGGGCACTCAGTTTACATATCAGACGTCTATGTGGAACATTGTTAAAGGCTTTACTAAAATCTAAATACACCACATCTAGCTCACATCCTCTAACCAATTCTCTGGTCATCCAGTCAAAGAAATTGATTAGATTTGTCTGACAAGATCTACCTCTAGTGAATCCATGTTGCCTCCAGTCCTGTAATCCACAGGATTCTAGAAATTTGACCATTCTCTGTTTTAAAAGCGTTTCCATTAATTTGCTTACCACAGAAGTCAGACTTACCGGCCTGTAATTCCCTACTTCTTCCTTACTTCCACTTTTGTGGAGAGGGACATTCGCCCTTCTCCAATCCCCCAGTTCCACTCCCAACTCTAGAGACTCATTGAAAAGGTCAGTCAGTGGAGCTACCAGAACTTCCCTAAGTTCCTTCAGCACCCTCAGATGTACACCACCTGGCCCCATCATTTTGTCTACCTTTATTTTAGCTAGCTCCTCACGAACACAACCTTCTGAAAATCGATCAGGGTCTATTACTCCTCCGTCTTTATTCACGTTTGTCTTCTGCGGTCCTGCTCCTGGCAATTCAGCCGTGAACACAGAACAGAAATATTTGTTAAGCAATTCGGCCTTTTCTTTAGCAGCTTCTACATATTTCTCCCCTTCTCCTTTGAGTCTCACAATGCCACTTTTGCACTTCTTCCTATCACTAATATATCTAAAAAAAATGTCTTGTCTCCCCGTTTTACCGTGTCAGTTATTTTTTCTTCCATTTTCGTCTTTGCTTTCCTGACTACGCGACCAGATATTTTTCCCTGTCTTCCTCTTTCTGTGATCTTTTGTAGTTTATGAAAGCTAACCTCTTATTCCTTACCTTCTCAGCTACTACTTTTGAGAACCAAAGCGGCCTTCTTTGCCACTTACTTTTACTTACTTGCCTCACAAAAAGGTTTGTTGCCCTTACAATCACTTCTTTTAAGTTTTTGCCCACTGCATTGTCACCCCTTCCAGACTTTCCCACCCACACAATAATTCCTTAATGTAAACCCCCAGCCGAACAAAGTTAGTTTTTTTAAAGTCTAGAACCTTTGCTTTTGAATGAGCCCTCTTTATACCCATCTTAATATTAAACCGTATCATGCAGTGATCACTGGATGCCAGATGATCACCCACTGTAACATCAGAAGCACTTTCACTGTTTGTAAGCAGTAAGTCCAGTATGACCCCATCCCGCATGGGTTCCATTACCAACAGTTCTCCTTGTAGAGAATCCAGAATCTCCCTACTTCTAGAAGACCCCCACAATAGAGATACCCCAATCAACATCTGGCATGTTAAAATCACCTATTAGCAAGACTTTCCCTTTTTTAGATATATCCTGAATTTCTATTATTAAATCTCTATCTACTTCTTCCGTCTGTGAAGGAGGCCTGTATATCACACCAATGTAAATATATTCATTCACCATTCCCTCTTTCCAAATTGATTCCCTGCAGATCCTGAAATTGTTTGGCTTTAATATGATCTTTAACTTATAATGCTACTCCCCCTCCTTTTCTTCCTACCCTGTCATTCCTGAACAGATTATAGCCCGGTATAACTACATCCCAGTCATGGTTCTCTGTGAACCACGTTTCCGTGATCGCCACTATATTCAACCCCTCTTCTTCTATCATAGCTTCTAGATCCAGTCACAAGTCAAAACCCCGTATTACTTCTTAAATGCCTTATGTGATAAGATAATTGAATTCAATACTCAGCACTTACAGTCTTGAAAGTAAGGTCAACTGTTAACTAGCAATTTTGTATGTGCTAATATAAGCACAGACAATTCAGACCTTATCAGAAAAAGCCTTGAAAAAACATGCAAGGTGAAACATGCTGGTGTATTGATCCCTAGTCTAATGACCACAAAGCTAAGTATTATCATATACCAATAAGAAATAATAAGAATTGCATTGAAACACTTTATTCACAAAGTTGGGATTTCAAGTTACACATTTAAAATATAGATCCAGTGACGAGATGACACATCAATCATTAGGCAAATGAAAGTTTTTGAGCCTAGCGTTGTGTCTCTGAGGATCTGGGTAACTAGTATTTCTGATAAGGTCTGAATTGTCTGTGCTTACTTTAGCAATTTGTGCCGCCAGCCATTGTGCACACCTCTGGACGGACACGTGGTTACTCATCCCCATGAGTCTCCAAATAATCGTCAGCACTGTCTAAGGCTTAAATTCAGCAATTTCTTTATTTTTCTTGCCAAAAAAAACCCAGAACTGGACCACAAACAGTGCTGTGGAGAATGCCTGTAATCCTTTACAGTTCAAAATATTCCACTTCAACTTCAAACAGGACACAAAAATCACTTTGCAATGCAAACAGTTTGTGAAAAAAAAACAACAAACCTTTGACTCTAGAGCAAACTGGAACAGCTTTAGCAGAGGGCTCTCCCTTCTCCCTCTGCTGCAAGCAAGGCTTTACAACTCTTTTTCTCAGAAAGGGCTAGTACTGCAGATATATCAGTGCTTTAATCCCATCCCCCACTCTAGGTAACAGCCACAGCAAGTCTTCACATTACACAAACAGTTCACTTTTAAAGTTGAAAGAAGAACAGTTTCAGTTTCCAACCTTTTTACTTGGCTATTAGTACCTCCATGGCTGCTTCCTCTCCAATCCCACTCTGGGGATTACTTACCCACTTAGGAGTGATTTCCATGGGCTGGAGTTGTTCTAATGAGGACTCCCCATTACTCTCAGCAGCATCCAACATGTCTATGTCTGTTTCTACTGAAGGCTGGAGCTTTTCTCCAAGTCCTTCCTCTGGCAAGCCTGCTGCCTGGGTTTGGGTTCCTCTCTCTTTCCACTCTCCCTTTACTCCCCTTCTCACTCCCTCTTGCATCCCCCCTTTGTGTAGGGGTGCACATCCTGATAAGGGTTGCTTTTCCTCACAGGTGCTTCCTCTGTGTATTTAGTATAGTCATTAACCTCCAGGGATCTTGGCGTTGCTCTGTTTTCCTTTCCCTAGGAAACTGCAACCCAAGGTCCAGTCTAACAACTAACCTCTTTCCTGTTAATGTGAACGTTTTTACTTTTACCCACATCCCTGTCATTCTCATGGGTCTGGGATGCCCTGGCACCATCTGGGCAAGAAATATAGGTCCCTTTCTGGGTCTGCTTAGGGCACACAGGCGTTACAGATGGCACAGCGCTGTCCTGCCTGTGACAACGTACAAAATTGCTAGTTATGTGATAGGATATTCATCATAAATAGTGAACAACCCTTAGTGGTAACTGTACTTATCTTTATGTGCAAACTTCTATTAGTAATGACATTCATGTGGTTTGCCAGTTTTCTTGCACAGTTTTGTTTTTTTTAATCAGTGGGAATGGAAATGTCCAGTTAAGTATGTACGTATCCAGATGGATATATATATATTTATACAAAATAGTGCTTAAAAACTTCTATATTTTTGGGCAATTTGTTTTAATGAATCCCTATGAGAATAGACACTGACACAACCTCTATATGGTACAAAGTGGCAACACATCCTTCAGCAAATTTAAATGCACTGTTATTGTTAATTTGCTGATTTTAATAGATTGGAAATAATAAAAAAGTGAACATAGTAGATTCAAAAGTTTGGACACCCTTCTAGTTGATGCATTACTACTTTTATTTTCAAAAGCTTTTTATAGACCTTCAATTATCTAGGTGACGATAATTCCATGGTTGAGCAAATACTCTGACCCTTCTAACCTCTCAGCTTGTAATTGTTCTACTTTCAAACACCATGGTGCCCTCTGAGGAAACATTTCAAAAGCAGGAAAGGCTGTAAACAAAAATCCAAATGGTTTCAGCTAACCATTTCAGCTGTCAGAAATATTGTTAAAACATGGAAGTTACATGAGAATATTGAAATCAAGGCAAGATCTGGGAGTCTCTGATAGAACTGCCTGAAATCTGGTCAATCTGCAAAACAGAACCCAAAGATTGCTGCAAATGATTGTTTATTGTTTATTCAGGTTTTTGATTGAATGCTTTTTTGAAACTACAAAGCGTTGAACAAAATTTAAAATTAACATTTAAACAAAAATTTAACAATAAATCATACATTTTTATAAAAAACTACAAGACTGACTACAAATACGTACTAGTTAAAACGGACCGAAAAGCCTCTGGACACAAATAGGAAGAAGGGGAGAAATACAATCAATATAGAAAATGTGAGAAACATTTAAGGTAAACACAAAAGGGAATTGGGAAAATAAATGTAAAAAACAAGAATAGGTTAATTGCTAAAACATAGTTGATCAATTAAAAGCATCTTTAAAAAGAAAGCACTTTAGATTGCTTTTAAAATTTTTAAAGTTTTTTTTCCATTTTTAAGTGTAAAGGAAGAGTATTCCAGATCATAGGGGCTGTCACAGAAAAGATTGAGGTACGAAGTGTACCAATTATTTTTAAAGATGGAATGTTAAGGTTGTATTGAGAATAGATCTTAAAGCTCTGTGCTGAATAATAGCAGACGCGTAGTTGTTCAGAGATTGACAGTATAGCATTGAACGCACAACAATCTGTAAGGGAAAGTTGTTAGAAGGAATCCTTTTCTATGACCTCCTCAGCAAAGTACAGTCGACTCCGTTTAAGTGCACGCCCCTCAGACCGTCATGTGCGCTTAAACAGAGTGTGCACTTAATAGGAGTGAGGGGGGAGGGTAGGGGGAGACTCTAGCTAAGCAGGCTCAGTTTAAATATGGTGTGTGGACTGCTGGAGCATAAAGTACAGGAAAGCTATGCCCTACAGCTTGAGTGGAAGCAGAGCACTCACTTTCCCAGCTGTCCCAGCACTCATAACATAACATAACATAAAAACTTACTTCTATACCACAATACCGTTAAGTTCTATGTGGTTTACAAAATAAAATAGTTACAATAGATGAAGTATGAGCAGTTACCTAAGGAGCTTGTGAACAAATATGTTTTTAAATGTCTCCTAAATAGTAGATAGGTACTAGAAGTCACAATTAGAGAATTTAAATCCTTATACCAAGATGCTGCTTGATAAGATAGGAGACGTTGATGGTCTTTTAAATTTACACCCTTTAACAGATGGAAAATTAAATAGAGCAGGTGAGCGTCTAGGATGTTTTAAGTTAGCAAATGTAAATGAATCCACAAGATAGTTGGGTATAAGACCCGATGTTACCGTGAAGCAAATACAACCAAAATTGAACTTCACACAGGCCTCTATTGGCAACCAATGCAGTTCGCGAAGGAATGGAGTGATGTCATCAAACTTTTTCAAATTGAGAATTAATGGGACCGCTGCATTCTGGATAATGCTTAATCTATAAAGATTTTTTTGAGTGCCTGCCAATTATTAAGACCTTCACAATTCCATTCAAATTTATTCCTGAGGAAATTTTTCCTGAAGAAATTTTATGCTTATAAACTAACACTCCTTTAATACAGTGCTTAATCTTCTCAAAACCTTACAGTACTGATATGTATTCCGAATGAATAGGTGAATAAAGAAATGAGGATATGATTATAAAGATTAGGATTGGCAACTGGGTCAGATTTTTAGGACAGCTTGAGTCGGTCCTGGTTCTACCCAGGGAGAGGAAGAGTAGGCTAATCATTAGAGCAGTGGGCTCAGAATCAGGGATCAAATCCCACTGATGCTCCTTAAGATCTTTCCCAGCTATCCCAGCGCTTAAGCTGCCGTGTGAAGCCTAGCCATTCCCAGTCAGAACGTGATTGCATTTAACTGGAGTGAATGTAATGTGAAAAAATAGAGGTTGGACCTATGACATCAGTGCGCATAAGTGGATTGTGTGCTTATCTGAATTGCAAATATCCGGAGTTTACATCCATTGATTTTAATGTAACAAACCGGGACCTTGGTGGTAGGTTGCGGATAACCAAAGCATGCGCTTAACCGACATGCACTTTGGTGGAGTCGACTGTTTTGCCTAAAGCAGTGGTCCACAACCCTGTCCTGGAGGACCACTAGCCAGTCGGGTTTTCAGGATAGCCTTAATGAATATGCATGGGGGCAGATCTGCACTCCTATCATCTTCATTACATGCAACTCTCTTTCATACATATTCATTAGGGCTATCCTGAAAACCTGACTGGCTGGTGATCCTTCAGGACAAGGTTGGGAACCACTGGTCTAAAATATGCAACAGAAAATCTTGATAAGCCGGAAACATTTTGATACAGAGGCCCTTTTACGAATTTGCGCATTAACTGCATGTTGTGGTGGTGGTGGGGGGCGGGAGGAATTAGGCAGCACATGGGTAGAGAATGGGCATGGACTTCATATTGCAGGTAGTGCTAGGTGCTTAATCCATGCTAACTGGCACTTGTGCGAGTAACACAGGTTCACTTACTGCCTCCTAAAGAGGAGATGCAAGGTGCCTCCATGCACTGTAACCAGATTTAATGAACGTTAATGAACATTTCTATGCAGTAACTGCAGCGGACATGCTGGGCCTTTTCCCAGCAATTATCACATGGCCTTCTCACAGTGTGTTAATTTTTGCTGTTAAGGCCTGGTAAGTGCAAAAACATAATGAGCTCTGGTAAAAGGACCTTAAAGTGTTTTGGAATGATGAAATAAATATTGATCTGTCTTGCCACAATCACAAAATATAGTTTGAGAAAAAAGGTAAAAACATTTTAAGAAAAGAACACTTTGCCAGCCATTAAGCACAGAGGATTTATTATGTTTTGGAGTATGTGTGGAATTCAGTTACACAGGAAATCCTGTGTGGGTAGAAAGAAGAATGGACTCAACTAAATATCAACATATCCTACAAGTTAATGCCTCAAAGTCAGTGAAGAAATTGAAACTGAAGAGAGATTGAATATTTCAGCCAGACAATGATCTGAAACATATTTCAACATACTTAGAGGAAAGAAAGATTAACGTTTTAGAATGGCCTCTACAATCCCAATGGTGTAGCTTCGTGTGGGCCTGGGTGGGCTCTGGCCCACCCAAACCAATTCAGCAATGGCCACTTTTCTCCCTCTCTCCTAACACCTTCCTCAAATACCCTGTTAAGTTAGCATGCCAACATAACTTGAGCACAACCATGAGCCCTGACTGTGATCCCAGGACTGAAGAGTTTAAGGTGCGGGAGCACCCCACAGCTCAGCTATGAATGATTTGAGGTCCTCCAATATGTCACATAGCCTGGTGCCAGAATCAGTATGGATCCTTATTCATGCTGGGAAAAAAACCGCAAAACGTATGCCCCAGTTGTGCAGCTCAGAGCAATAAGAGGCCAATGACTTTGATGACCAGCAATGGCAGCAGAGTAATCATTAAACAGCAGAAATTTGACGCCCTCTTGTTCCAGGGATCCAGATTTGTGATTCAGCGCCATGATCTTATCTTTAACCGCTACATTCAGGAAGCAGATAATGACGGGATTCAGCTTAGAATCACCCGGCTGTGGAACTCCTATCTGGTATACCCGATCCACCACCGCTCGGCCACCAGTCAGGTCCAGGCCCACTCACTCAGGCAGCCATTGCTTGACTAAGGGCCACAGCTCTGCATCCCGTATGCGTTCCAGGAGGCCAATGATGCACAAATTATTCCTCTGCCCCTGATTCTCCTGGTCTTCCAGGTGAACAGTAAGCACTTTGCGGGTGAGCTGTGAGCCTTGGTGCTCCATAAAATCTTTTATTTTTTTGAAGGAAGTCTGGAATTTGGAGAATTTGTCATCAATCAGCACCGACAAGTGTTTGGCAAATTCCCTCACTGTCTCCTCTTGCAGCATGACTGTCATTCTCACGGGTGTCCCCTCCACTGCCATCTTGGGGGAGAGCATGGTCTGTCTAAGCTTGGCCAGTTGCGGTGCCTTGGGTGGCATATCCCAGAACCCCCACCTGTTCGGTCCCAAAATTTTCCACTAGCAATACCAGGACCGTTTTAGAATGCAGGTAGTCCATAAATAAGCGCCAGAATATCGCTGCAAAACAGCAAAAAAATAAGTTACAAGCAGGGGAGATGTGGAACTCGGACAGGAAGCCTCTGCTCAGCTAAGCATCATCACATGCCCCCCCCCCCCCCATACACACACACTTTTTTTAAAGCAATCTATCTTATACAAATAGGCTGACTGAAAATATATTTAAAATATCTGGCTAATATATCTGGAGACTTTAAGGGCAGCCACGCTTCTGAATATTGGCCCGCTTGTGCTTGAAAATTGGCTGGGTATGTATGCATGTTTTTGCTGTTAGAGGCTTGATTGAAAATTCCTGAATATTGTGATAGGAGGACATCTGTTGGCTGAATATTAGTATTACAGCACAGTTCAGAAAAATTTGCTGTTAAAATCTTATTTTGAAGTGTTTCTTGGGGTGAAAGTGTATTGCAGTGTATTTTAAAATTATACCACTATTCCGGATTTTTGGAATACATTTTAAAATAAGAATTTTTTTTAGATTAATAGCTAATCCTTTTCCTTATAAGGGTCTTTTTTTTCCTCCCTCCCCCTATCACAGGTGAATTTACAATCATCATTAGAAGTCTTATGTGGTAAACATAAGAATCAAATGGAATTGAAGAAGGCTTGGGGTGATCCGGAAAATTATAGACTGGTGAGTCATACATCGGTGCCAGGCAAAATCTAGAGACTACTATAAAATTACAGAACATATACATAAGCATGGATTAATGAGAGAAAGCCGACATGGTTTTAGTCAAGGGAAATCTTGCCTCACCAATCTACTGCATTTCTTTGAAGGGGTGAATAAACATGTGGATAAAGGTGAACCGGTTGAGGGGGGCATGGCTTGCCTGCAGACAAGATAGCTGGGTGACAGGGGTGACATGATCGAGACATTCAAGTATCTCACGGGCCGCATCGAGGTAGAAGAAGATATCTTCTTTTTCTAGGGTCCTGCGGCAACAAGGGGGCATCCGTGGAAAATCAGGGGCGGGAAACTGCACGGGGACACCAGGAAATTCTTTTTCACTGAAAGGGTGGTTGATCGCTGGAATAGTCTTCCACTTCAGGTTATTGAGGCCAGCAGCGTGCCTGATTTTAAGGCCAAATGGGATAGACACGTGGGATCTATTCACAGAGAAAGGTAAGGGAGGGTCATTGGGGTGGGCAGACTAGATGGGCCGTGGCCCTTATCTGCCGTCTATTTCTATGTTTCTATGTATTCTGAAGCTCCTCCTTCAATTGCACCATTCTGCTTATTTTTCAGCATAGAAGTTTGATTTTTCACTCTAAAAGTGAATAATTTTTTTGACAATTTCACTTTCAACAAGTATGGCATCTGGCAGGCAGACTAGGTTGGAAGCAGCTTTTATTGCTGGGAGTACAGCAAAACGGTAAAAACCGAATCCTCCAACTCCATCTAAAGTGCCCTTCCCAAAGGACACTTCAGAGTTTGAACAGCTGATGGAGGAATTAAAATCGATAAGAGGTGTGCTGCAAAAAATACTGTCAAGCTGGATACAATGCAGGAAGAATTACATACTTTGACAAAGCACATGAAAGTATGTGAGATAAAAACAGATCAGCTGGAACATCGGGTAACTGAAATAGAAGGCCGTTTGAATAAAGTTCAAACGGATTATAAAGATTACAAGGGGATGATTTGGGAGGCCTTCTTAATGGTTGCTTTAATCTGATGTTTGTTTAAGACTACATAATTATTTTAATTGGGTATATTAATTGTTTCTTAATAAATTGGAATAATAATGTCCCACATATTGAAATTGATCCAGTCGCTCACACTTCAATGGTCGCCTCTAAATCTAACCTGGTGGGGGAGATTGGAAGCCATTAAAATGACCCTCACACCCAAGATTACTTACACTTTAAGCATGCTTCCATTTTTCCTGCCGGATTCCTTTTACAAAAAGGTAGATACAGCACTGTCTCAGTTTCTTTGGAAAAAAAGCACTCTGAGGATTGCCTTGAAGAAACTGAAGAATAGTAAAGCGGATAGAGGAGTGAATTTCCCGGACTTATACGACTATCATTGTGCCTTCCTCATGAGGCAAGCTGTTCGCTGGTTACTTCATGATGTTTCGCCTGATCTCAATACTATTTGGTGTCAGTTTGAAGAAGAGAAATATGGCCTTTTCTCCTTGCCTTCACTACCTTTTCTTAAGATGGACAAGTCAACATGTGTTAATGATTATATATTCACCTCTATGAAATGTGTGTTCACAACATTGAAAGTTCACTGGAAGTTCCTTTGCTGTCAACTCTTCATGCGCCCTTGTGGCACAATCCAGATATTAAAATACAGAATACTTCTATTGCTTGGAAGCGCTGGCAGCAAGCGGGTATATGGATAATTCATCAATTATTGGATGGTGATGAGTGGATTCGTTTTTACACGTTGACATCGCTCTACAAATTACCAACTACATGCCACTACCAATGGCTCCAATTGCAACATTCATTAAAGACTGTATTAAAAAATAAGACCTTACTGACTGCAACTCCTGACATTCTTCAAGTTAGCTCCACTATGTCGCAACATTGTAAAGCGGTATCTCAGTGGTATAAGTGGATAAGATCGGAGAAAACTCAACAATTGACAGTCCTTGAGTCCAGTTGGTCACGGGACATGGACATGGAAATCACTCCTGATGTTTGGCCTGATGTTTGGACCAGGATCTCGAAAATATGTCGATCTGCCACATACAGACAGACGTTTTTCTTTCTGATGCACAGAGCGTATTGGACTCCCCAGAAATTAGCTAAACTTAATACCAATGTGGAGAGCAAATGTTGGTCCTGCTGTCAGGATAATGGTTCTCTTCATCATATGCTACTAGACTGTCCGCTATTGCATGACTTTTGGAAGACAGTTTGGCTAGACATCTGCACGATATTGCAAATATCATCACCCCTTACTTTTGCCATACTGATACTCGGGGATGAACTTGGCCATTTAGGGCTCTCTGATGATGCAAATAATTTACTCCATTTGTTGCTATTGATAGCTATTAAAATTATCTTATCTAATTGGAAACTCAGTATTGGAAACTCAGTATGCTTGATAGCTAAATTTGAACGTGTAGCTTCTGAACGCTCTCTTGCACTTGATCGATTTTAAAAAATGTGGTCCCCGCTGTTGGAGTACTCCTTATTGCCTTATCAAGCCACTGGTTAATCAACTTCGGAATATAATCAACATTTGTGTCGCCTTATTTTATTCTTTCAGCTGCTTTTCTTACTGCTTCTTGTTGTCTGTTCTTCTCTAATGACATCCAGTTTGGACTACCAGAGTTATTGTCACTCTCATGGCTCTTCGCTATAATTTTACTAGCGACAAAAAAGGATTGATGAGCCATGTTTCTCTTTCTGTACATTTTCTTTCCCTTTTCCCTTTCCCTTATAATTTGCTTGTTCTTGATCTTCGGATGTAATGGAGTTACAATAAGTATGTCATCTACAACTGTATTATGCATCCATTGATCTTGTTGTATGCTTTTAATTTTTTTAATAAACCCAATAAAGCTTTTGAACTGAAAAAAAAAAAATTGGAATAATATAACAATTTTTAATGAATTTACTAAGGACTTCTTTTATTAAGGTGCGCTAGCATTTTTAGCGCGCGCTGCCGATTACGCTAACCCCCACGCTATGCATATAAACTAACGCCAGCTCAATGGTAGCAATTTATTCAAATGATTCCAACCTTGTATAGTTCCCCTTCTGCCAGATTATATATTAATAACTCATTCTCAGAGCGTTTTAGTCTGAAGAGGGGAGTTAGACAAGGATGTCCCTTATCATCTTTGCTTTTTGATATTGTTTTGGAACCCTTGTTGTTGGCTATTCTGCAGGCAAAGAAGATACAGGGAATTCAGTATGCAGGTCGAGATTATAAAGTTTTGGCTTAAACAGATGATATTTTGCTTCATTTGAAGAATCTTGAAGCAACCATTCCTTATTTACTGGAATTGATTAATCGTTTTGGAAAATTTTCTGGTTATAAGATAAATTGGAGTAAATCAGAGGTTCTTCCACTGAACGTACACTGTGTAAAACCCATTACAATTTTCTTGGTAGGGGACATTCCAAACCATCAAAATGATGATTTTGCCTGTGGTTTGTTTTCAAATAGCATGCTACCAGTTTATTTTCAAAGTTCCTTTTATAAAAAAACTGAATGGGATCCTTACAAAATTCCTTTGGCTGGGTAAAACTCCTAGAATTGCTTTACTATCTTTGCAAAAATCTCAATCGATGGGTAGGGTAAATTTTCCAAATTTTTAGAGGTATCATCAAGCCTTTATTATGCATCAGGGTATGTATTGGATCCTTCTTGAACTCATGGAAAATCTACCGGATTGGTTGATACTGGAAAGTAATCTCTTGGCCCCATTACGTCTTAGTCACATCTTGAGTATCAAGCTTCTGAGAATATACAAGAACAATAGTATTCTTTTTCCCACTGGAATACATTAAAATTTATAAACACCTTAACTTCTACTCCAATACAACAATCTACGTGTCAGTCCCTATGGTTAAACTCCAAGATACAAATCGTTGAATCTAAAATCCTCTGGAAACATAGGTTGCAGGCAGGCATAAGTATTTTAGACCAGTGTTCTTCAACCTTTTTACACCTATGGACCGGCAGAAATAAAATAATTATTTTGTGGACCGGTAAACTACTAAGACTGAAATAAAAAAGCCATTTCTGCCCCATCTCCGTGAGCTCGGTCCCCGTAAACCATCTGATCCCATCTGCACAAGCCTCAGTTATGATTTTATATTGAACGTATTTTATTAAAGTATAAAAAGAAACAATATTCTGTACAATTGTCATTTTATAAATACAAATATACAGAGCAAGGACCAACAAAACCGATGTCTCCCCTCCCCTTCACATATATCCCCTCTACTATCAAGAAAACTAAACAAGCCAAATTATTACAGAATGCTACACAGAAATATCATACTAACAGAATACTGCAATCACACATGACAGGAATATTATTAGGGGAGTGCCCCCCTGGTCAGAGAGAGCCCTAAGCTAGCTGGAAGAGAATTTGAGCAGGAGGCAGGGAGAGAGTGGGGAGAAATTTTGGTAACTACCCACTTTGGGTTCAGTGCCACTGCCCACTTTTCCCATCTGCTATCTGCAAATAAATAAACCCCCCCAAAAGTGAACATATTTGCAAAAAGGTCCCTGTATAGAATAACACAACTGTACGCAATAACAAATTAAAAATATGTACACAAAAAATTAAACCTGAAGAACCCATACGCTGCATAAAGTGCAGCACTAGAGAAAGAGAAACAGTACTCTAAACTTTGGAAAAGAAAACAATGTAAATTTACTGTAAAACTGCATTTTCTGAAATTAAAACTAAAATTATTTTTTCTACCTTTATTGTCTGCCCATTTTGTTCATGTTTATCCCAGTTTCTGCTTTCTTCTGTCTTTTCTTAATTTTCTTTCCAAGGCCTTCAGTCTATCTGCCACTTCTGTCCCTTCCTGTCTTCTACCTATTACTCCAATATCCAGGACCTCCTTTTTCTTCTTACTGCATCCACCCCATGTCCAGCATCTCCCACCTGTCTTCCTACTCATGTCAAGTCTGCTTTTTTCATTCACCCTACAACCTCCATGTCCAGCATCTTCCTGTGTTATTTTTTTCTTCCCATTGCTGAGCCAGCCAGCCAACCCACCATCTTCCCCCATCCCATTCCAGTACCTCCCCTTTTTTCCCCATCTTAACCTAGCATACACCTTCCATCACGCTACTCCCTCCATTCCTTATTCAGCATTTTTTCCTTGTCTCCCTATTTCCCCTTCACCATGTCCAGTATATCCCCTCTTTCTCCCTACTTCCTCTATCCTTGTCCAACATCTTACTTCTGCCTTCATACTCCACCCTTGTGTTCAGCATTTTCCATGTATCTCTGCCTCCTGCAAGGTCCAGCATCTGTCTTTGTGTCCCTATTCTTCCAATTCCCACCTAGTTCCAATAACTATCCTCCCCCAAGGGGATCCACCATCTTCCTTCTGTCACACCAATCCCCCCCCCCCCCGGGGTCTACCATCCCCTTCCCACAACATGTATATCACATTTTTCCCTCTCCTCATAATCCAGCATCTCTTATTCCCTCCCTTGGCTTGCTGGCCCTGATCCACTCTTCCAGCACTCAATTGCTATCAGCCCTGCCTTCGACCCTGATCCTGCTAAACTGGGCAGCAATAACAAAGACAAAACCTGTCCTACCTTCAACTGTGGTCCTGCTAAATCAGGCAGCAAAAACAAAGACAGAAGCCATGGGACCTATCCTCTTGCCTGCATTGCAGGGGCCTCAGGCCCTAGGATCCTGTGGGTTGGGCAGAGGAGAGGCGGGCCCACCTCATTTGGACAGAGGTGGGCCTGCTGGCTGGACAGTGGGAGGACTCGTCCAGCCAACTTGCGGATAAACCCGAAGGGGGGGTTCCAGGGTGAGGGATTTCATTGGGGAGGGGTCCGGGGAGGAGGGTTTGGGCATTTTGATGGGGGGGGGTCATTGGGGGGTCCAGGAGGAGGGATTGGTACCCTCCTGCCGGCGATCTTCGGGGTGGGGCCTATCATCTGGAAGGGTTGAGCACCTTCCTGCCGGCAATTGTGGGTTCTGTGGGCAGGAGGGGTTGGACACCCTCATGCCGCGATCATTGGGGGGGGGAGGTTGAGGGGAGACTGACAGCCACTATTCTAATTGTAGCAGGGAGATCCCTTGCCGCGATTAAGTAGGTATTGTTCGGTAAATAGCTTGAATTGTACAGCAAAGCGTTCTTAGGAAGGTGGCTCTCATAAATCCTGGGATCTAATGAACAGGAAACATTTTGTGGAAAGAACAGGTGAAAACAAAACTGTCCAGCTCTGAGGTGATACAGCTTGTATGAGGAAGTAGAGAAGTAGGAGATCTTTGTAGTCAGGGTGTCTCCTGCCTAGCATTTTTGTTAAGTCTGTAATCCAAAAAAATAAGGAACTTAGCTCAGGCAGGAATGGTTATTCAAATGTATTCAAACACTGAAGTCATGATGTGGATAAATAACAGCGTCATGATTTAGATAAATAACAGCAGTTCGAGGCAGTCGCCATCTTTGCTGTATTGAGCGTGATTAGAATCGCCAAGTAAGTAGGGACACAGGGAGAGGTGTCCTTTCACTACTCTTACTCTGACATTGCTGTTTGTGTGTTTCCTTTGCACAGGAGTCCACCGCCCTGACACAGCTACACAGCGAAATGCCAGCTAGCTTTACGTTGGTAGGAGCGGACCAGCAAAGATAGCAAGAAAGAACTTCAGTGTTTGAATACATTTGAATAACCATCCCTGCCTGAGCTAAGTTCCTTATTTTTTTGGATTACAGATTTAACAAAAAATGCTAGGCAGGAGGGGGAGAAGGGCCAATGAGGTTGTTTCCCTATCTAGTGTGGCTGTTTAGTTAACTAGCTGACAGTGCACGGGGATCTGAGGCCACTCCTCTTGTAAAGTATACAGTGTGAAGATTTGATATTGAAAAACTGTTGGAGATAAGTTTAGATGGAAGAATACTTATCACTGGTCTCTAGTTAGAAGCACTAAAAGTGAATACAGAGAGGTATGATTAATAGTAAATAGTGGGATTCCCCAGAGATCTGTGCTGGGACCGCTGCTTTTTAACATATTTATCAATGATCTAGAGATGGGAATAATTAGTGAGATAATTAGATTTGCTGATGACACAAAGTTGTTCAAAGTTGTTAAATCGCAAGAGGATAGTGAAAAATTGTATGAGAACCTTGTGAGACTGGATGTCAAAATGGTAAAAGACATTTAATGTGAGCAAGTGCAAAGAGATGCATGTGGGAAAGAGGAACCCGAACAATAGCTATGTGATGCTGAGTTTTGTGTTAGAAGTCACTGCGCAGGAAAAGGATCTAGGTGCCATTGTTGAGGATATGTTGAAACCCTCAGCTCAATGTGCAGTGGCTGCTAAAAAAGGAAATAGAATTTTAGGAATTATCAGGAAAGTAATGGAAAACAAAGATGAAAATGTTATAATACCCTTGTATTGCACTATGGTACGACCGCACCTCAAATACTGTGTACAGTTCTGATCACCGTATCTCAAAAAAAATATAGTAAAATTAGAAAAGGTATAGAGAAGGGCAACAAAAATGATAAAAGGGGTGGGATGACTTTCTTATGAGGAAAGGCTAAAGCAGCTAGGGTTCTTCAGCTTGAAGAAGAAACAGCTCGGAGATGATATAATAGAGGTACTTGAGGGAGTCCAGAGAAGAGCAACTAAACTGATAAGAGGTATGGAAAACCTCTCATATACTGACAGACTGAAAAAGCTGGGGCTGTTCTCCCTGGAAAAGCGGAGACTTAGAGGAGACATGATAGAAACCTTCAAGATCCTGAAAGGTATAGAAAAAGTAGACAGGGACAGATTTTTCAGATTACGGGGAACCACAAGTACAAGGGGGCACTCGGAAAAATTAAAAGGAGACAGGTTTAAAACAAATGCCAGAAAGTTCTTTTTCACCCAGAGGGTGGTGGACACATGGAACGCGCTTCCGGAGGCTGTGATAGGCCGGAGCACGTTACAAGGCTTCAAATAAGGTTTGGATAGGTTCCTAGAGGATAAAGGAATTGAGGGATACAGATAAGAGTAGCGGTAGGTTATAGGGATAGTCTGGGACCATTGCTCAGGCAATGGGCCTGATGGGCTGTCACGGGAGCGGACCGCTGGGTGAGATGGACCTCTGGTCTGCCTCAGCGGAGGCAACTTCTTATGTTCTTATGTTCTTAGGTGTATAAAATAATGAGCGGAGTGGAAAGGGTAGATGTGAATCGCTTGTTCACTCTTTCCAAAAATACTAGGACTAGGGACATACAATGAAGCTACTAAGTAGTAGATGTAAAACAAACCAGAGAAAATATTTCTTCAGATAGCTTGTAATTAAACTCTGGAATTCGTTGCCGGAGAATGTGGTGAAATCAGTAAGCGTAGCGGGGTTTAAAAAAGGTTTGGATAATTTCCTAAAAGAGAAGTCAATAGATCATTATTGAGATGACTTGGATAAATCCACTGCTTATTACTAGAATAAACAGCATAAAATCTGTTTTGCTATTTGGGATTTAGCTAGGTGTTTGGGACCTGGGTTGGCCACTTTTGGAAAGAAGACACTGGGCTTGATGGACCTTTGGTCTGTCCCAGTATTGCAATTCTTATGTTTTTATTTTAGAGAAAAGTATAAGGGGCTTGAAAAGCCAGTACCCAGTTCATCCTTCTCAGGGACCCAAGGGAGTAAGAAGGAATCTTCCTGCAAAGAAGAAAAGGAAATGGAAAAAACTGAGTCCACAATTGGAGCCCAGTAGATGCTGCATTGGTTGTACCTTATCATAAGAACATAAGAAGCGCCATCTCTGGATCAGACCTTCGGCCCATCAAATTCGGCGATCCGCACACGCGGAGGCCCTGCCAGGTGTACACCTGGCATCATTTTTATAGCTTTTAGACAGCAGTCACCCCAAGTCAACTTGTCTTGATCAGGAAGAAGAGATTCTAAGCAAAAAGGAGAGCACTCATAAAGCTCTGTGGAAAATAGAATGAACCCAAAAGCAGAGGAGCCAGCGAGTCAAGGAGAAGACACTACTAATACAGCACTATTTATCATTTCTATAGAGCTGCCAGATGCATGCAGTGCTGCACATTACATTAATCATGAAGAGACAATTCGAGAATCTAAGTGCCGGTCTTTCTATTGGAGAAAGAATAGAATCATTATAAAGTTTAAGAAGGACCTGTCATACAGTCTATCCTTGCTGACCACTCTAGAGGGGTTGATAGTGTGTGGAAGGGACCAAGAAAACAAGTACATCCCTCACTTCACAGCAGAAGAATAGGCTTCAAATAATTGTACTGAAAAGTGGACTTTGGCTATTTTTCCTGCAGTGCTTGCATGTATCTCATGAGGAGGAGAGCGAGTAGCCAGTGGGACTGAGAGTTTTTGTAATTTTGTATCCAGAATGGGTAGACACTGATAATGCTTAACTGAGAGTTGCAATATCTGAATATGTATTTTGTGGCCTCCTATCCAAGAGGGCTGAATTGAAGGTGAGTCTGACTAAAAGGAGATTACTATTGAAAGGAAACATTGGGGAATATAGAAGAATATTGAAGATAACTTTGGTCCAAAGTACTATGAACAACCACTTACTGTCTATTTTGTCATCTATTGGCCTTGTTTGCCTGTATACTTAGCTTGGGGGAGACATTCATTATGGATCTGATATTCAAAGGGGTTTAACTAGGCAGAATAGGCTCCTCCTGCCTGGTTAAACTCCACTGAACTGACTAACTGCCTGTCTATATTCAGCAGAACTGAACCAGGCAGTGCCACTGAATAGCTCTGCTAACTGGACATTCACTAACTGGCTAGGTTAGGACCCAGGGCATTCTGGGGCAGAGTTTGGGCAGAGTCAAGCTTAGAGGGTTAGTGATGATATTCAATCTGCTAACAGGTTAAGTAAGCACATAAAGACAGGGCAGCAAAAAGGCTATTATAACTTTATGTACTGAGTTAACCAGGTACCAGTATGAATATCAGCCAGTGCCCAGTTAATTTCTGAATCAGCACACATACCTGGGTATTCAATACTGGGAGCCATGCATGCCGCAGCATTGAATATCTGGGGTTAGGCAAGCCTGTGGTTGTGAATGGTTCACAAGCTGCTTACCACCATAGATTTTTGTACTCCTTTTGCTTTTTAGCCTTGTGTCTTTTACCTTTACACTAGTTTAATTCATTCCCACCCCCCTTCCCGGATAGGTAGAGTTTGACTGTGGTTTCCTTGTGTAAAGCGATGGACACCCTTTAGAAATGTTTCTGTAGCATTTCTGCAGAAACTCTCATTCCACCAAGGGAGGACCAGAGCTATATATTTAATATTTAATATGTTATGTATTTGCATACCAAACCCCCCATTCAATTTCATCATATGGTTAGATTTCGATAATCCTGAGTAAAATGGTCCTTTTTCTAATTTCATCCTTATTTATGTATTATGCTACTTTACATATTTACAGTGTGGAAGAGTTAGAATCTATATCTTAACTTGTTGCTTTTCATCCATGGGTAAAAAAAAATTGTAGATTTTCAGAGTTTAGTATGTTTCCTCATATACATATAGGCTTAAGTGACCTAAAGTGTGATCAGTACTACGTAAATGAAGGCTGATACTCTCCATTTCAGTTTTCCTTTGAGATAGAAAAATTCTGTACAAGTGACTTTGCGTGAGCTTCAGGAAACAGTCCAGTAGACGGCGTTTGTAACAATAAAATAATGAATCCTTTGAAGGCTAGCCTTGTTATGCATTTCTAATAGATATCATTGAAAGGCAACCTCTGTTTAGATGTTAGTCAGAACATGGAACATACTGTCAATATGTTGACAAACTACCTGTCAAATATAAAAGAGGAACTGGATACGATTATTGAGTTTATTCAATAAGGGTTAAATAACATATGTCGTCATGTGATCCTGCACAAGGTTAGACATTGTTATTGTTTTGCCCCAGCAGTCTTATGCTAATTTTATGATATAACTTTAAGATGTGTTAATGCTATCCTCACTTATTAGAACTTTAGTACTGCAGTCGTTTCTTGCCATGATATGTGAGCAATGCATTGTATGTATTATAGAAACATGATGGCAGATAAAGGCCAAATGGCCTATCCAGTCTGGCCAACCACAGCATCCGTTATCTCCTCCTCTCACTAATCGATCCCATGTGCCTATCCCACACTTTCTTGAATTCAAACACAGTCTATGTCTCCACCACCTCTACTGGGAGACTGTTCCACGCATCTACCACCCTTTCTGTAAAAAGGTATTTCCTTAGATTACTCCTGAACCTATCACCTCTTAACTTGCCCACTCATTCTGGAACTTTCTTTTAAATGAAAGACTCACCTCATGTACATTTATGCCACGTAGGAGATCTTTTAGTCTATCCCTATACACCTTATGATGAAGACCACCGACCATTTTAGTAGCCTTCTTCTGAACCAACTCCATCCTTTTTATGTCTTTTTGAAGGTGCAGTTTCCAGAATTGTATACAATTTTCAAAATGAGATCTTACCAGTCTTACACAGGAGCATCAATACCTCCTTTTTCCTACTGGCCATATCTGTCCCTATGCACCCTAGCATCCTTTTCAACCTATATGGCTACCTTAAGATCATCAAATAGTATCACACCCAAAACCTGCACCTCTTTTATCTTATGAACCAAGACTTGACAGCCTTCCAAACCCAGTATGATCCAATGAGGAAGATCCAAAAGCAAAAATACTTTGGCACTTTCAGAACAAGCAGATTCTTGGATTTCTTGGGATGCATATAAGTTTAAAATAAAATGCACTCATGGAGGGGGAGGGGGAGGAGAATTGGCCAGTGAAGTTTGGAAAAGATTGAATATGCTTTCTAAACATAAGAGCCTAGCAAAGCGGTCTTTTTCAGAAACTTTGTAATTTACAGCTCTGTGAAAATCAAAATCTCATAAATCATATCAGCCAAATCCAGGATTTCGCAAAACAGCTAGAGCAGGGGTGCCAACACTTTTTGGGCTTGCGAGCTACTTTTAAAATGACCAAGTCAAAATGATCTACCAATAATAAAATTTTAATAAAACACAAAGCACACACAGTACACAGAGAAAATGTTAATTATCATTTATATTCGGGTTTTTTTTCAAAGAGGTCAAGGCAGATGACTTTAAAATATGCAATGTCACCTCAGTACCAACTATAGAAAAATAGACAAATATACCCCCTCCCTTTTTATTAAACCGCGATAGCGGTTTTTAGCGCAGGGAGCTGTGCTGGATGCCCCGCACTGATCTCGATGCTCATAGGCTCCTTATGCTAAAATCCTGTAGTAAGATTTATGGTTAACTAATCAGTTACATAAACAAATGCATGCCTGTTAGTTTTATAGGGAAGACCACAATATCTCATCCAGGTTCAGCAAGCTTTGCCTACTTACACGACATAGAGACCCAGGCTATGAGAAATACTTTATTATGAAAATAGAAAAATATAATTCACAAGCCAGCAGCAATAACTAATTATTGTTCACATAATATCCGAATACATATATGAAACTTAGTACATAATTGTTAGATAAATGTTAGATAAATGAATAAAACTAATTCTTACACTCTAAATAATTCCTTATAATAATAATTCCTGAATAGCAGCAACTAAAAATATAGCATATCACTGCAGGTGCTTCACTTCCTTATCCCAAAGACAATAGGATTCCCTCTCTAACCCAGCTGAAAAGACATATAATTCCTTATTCTCACTATCCAATTAGGCTATGGCACAAAATCAGGTGAAAGGAAGACAACTTTTCTCAGCTTAGCAGATATAGAAATTCTGTTGAGGGACAGTCCATCAGCAACTGGAGAAGCTGTAAATTAGGTTGGCAGCAAAGGTTTCCTTTATGTGATAGAATCGAGATCTGTATAAAAGTCCGGTTCTCTCTCTCAGGCAGAGAGTCACAAGAGGTAATTTTCCAGGTCTTAATTATTATAGAAGATGTGCAGAAAACACCTATGATAAGATGCAAGTTCCCTCACATCCCAACACAGCCTAAAATAATAATTAGGCACATTCGACTTGGTTCATCAGATGACCTCTCCGGACCAATCCAGAAACATAACTTAGATGAATAGCCTTTCTGTATAGAGTCTCGCTCAGGCCATGAAACAAAGGCGCCTTCGTTAGATAAGACCAGCACATGAGCTATGACTCCCCCAAGATTCACACAGGCTGAGCATGTAGGCATAGTTGGATGTCCTTGACTAGAATACAGTTCTGGTACATACCCAGAATGCATCAGGCATCATAAACAGCAAATATGTTTTCTTCTTTCTCTTCTTGCATGGTTTAGGCTGGAATGATTTCTTGCAAACAATGGTTCAGGCTTGATGATGTCAGAGAGGCCTAACCTTCAGGTGCAAATAAGGAAACACCCCTACAATCCGCTACTGCGGTTTAGTAAAAGGGGGCCATAGTGCAAAATATAGGCAGCAGATATAAATTCTCAAAACGAAAAATAAAATCATTTTTCCTACCTTTGTTATCTGGTGATTTCATGAGTCTCTGGTTGCACTTTCTTCTTCTAACTGTGCATCCAACATTTCTTCCTTTCTTTCTGCCTCCTGCATGCTTCGTCTCCTCCAGACCTCATTCCATTCCCCAACCAACATCTCTGTCCTTCCATGAGTCCAACTTTTTCTTCACCTCTCCCTGCTCCCTCCCCTTTCTTTCTTTCTTTCTGTCTGCCTCCCTGCCTCTTTCTTTTTGTCTTTCTGTCTCCCTGCCCCTTTCTTACTTTTTTTCTCTCTCTGTCTCTTTCTCTGTCCCTGCCCCATTCTTACTTTCTTTCTCTCTCTGTCTTTCTTTCTGTCTCCCTGCCCCTCTGCCTGTCTTTCTGTCTCTCTGTTCTGCCTACCTGTCTGTCTCTTCTGTTTCCCTGTCTGTCTTTCTGTCTCCCTGTTCTGCCTCCCTGTCTTTTCTGTCTCCCTGTCTGTCTCCCTGTTCTGCCTCTCTGTCTTTCTGTCTCCCCTTTCTTTCTCCCCATGCCATGTTGGGGCTTTCATCTGGGAACAGGCCCCCAAGCCACCTCCAACTTCTGGGAATACCGCCGACTTCTAGGTCCCCAAGCCACTGCAGATGCCGCTGTTGCCGAGTTCTGTTTTCCGACGCTGCAACAGGCCAGCAGCCTTCTCCATAACGTCAATTCTGATGTTAGAGAGGAAGTTCCGGGCCAGCTAGGCAGCAATTGGCTGGCCTGGAACTTCCTCTCCAAAGTCATAATTGACGGGGAGAATGCTTCTGCAGGGAGAGCTTGTGACAGCATTGGGGGACATCGAGGAGAGGAAGGCTGATTGGCCCGGTAGATCGCGAAGGCAACGCGAGTCTATCACGGAGCCCGGGATGGGCTCCGCGATCGACTCGTGTTGCCTTCGAGATCTACTGATTGATCGTGATTGAAGAATTGGGCACCCCTGAGCTAGAGGATTTAGTCAAAGGTCTCTAACTCTTATGTTGAGGGATTAATTTTAAACCCTTTGGCTAAAGCTATCAAACATTAAAAATGGAAATTCATGATTCAAATGCAATCATAAATTTAAATTATATCTCTATGCTCTGAGACTGAGAAATGGCTTCTGATCCTACAGATCATGTTATACCCTGTAGCATTTCCTCCAGGGATCACAGAGATAAATGTTTCAGTGTACAGGCAAGGAGGTGCACTTGTATGCTAATTGGCCAACAAAAATCCTGGTAGAACAAAGGTGGAAAATGAAGGGTTTCTGAAACTGCAAGCCATGGCGTTCTTTTACCAGAAAGATTCTGATAAGATATGAAGAGTTATCAAAGATACAGATCCAAGTCAAAACATTATAACACCATGATTGAAATAGATAAGAATGTCCTTTGAATAGATTCTGGAGCCATGGGAAATCTTTTTATTTAATTATATTGACTGTTTACTGAATTATATAAGTTCCCATGTACCCTAGAAGATGGAAGCAAAGATAAAGACATATAGAGACTGCTGCTGGCCCTCAGGCCTGGTAGGGGAAAGGATTGGAAGCTGGAGAGTGGTGGATCTGGTGAGTGCTTGACCCCAAAATCCAAGAGAAGGGAAGCAATAAGGAAAAGAGGGGAGAGAGATTTGTTTTGAGTCCAGAGTAACAACACTCCATATCAGTGTTTGTCCTTTAGATCAGGGGTTCTTTACCTGTATTGGATCCCACACATGGAATCTTCAAAGGCCTTGTGCTAGCCCATAAAGCCTTCTATTAGAGCAGTGGTTTCAAACTCACGGCCCGGGGTACTGTTTTGAGGCCCTTGGTATGTTTATCATAATCACAAAAGTAAAATAATACAGTTTCTTGTTCATATGTCTCTTTAGCTACAAATTACAATATTATTATTAAGACTTAGCCAAAAGAAAAGATTTATAAACTATAAAGAGATTTTACCTCATGCAAAATTGTCATTTCTTTAATAAGACATTAACTATTTTTCTGAGGCCCTCTATGTACCTACAAATCCAAAATGTGGCCCTGCAAAGGGTTTGAGTTTGAGACCACTGTATTAGAGGGTGCCAGATTACATATCAACAAAACTAACTCCCTACATATCCAGACAGCCTGTTCGCTCTAAGGATAAAAAACAACTTAACATACTTCCAGGTCATTCCTTACTCCTTGAAATGGCTTGCAAACGATCCTTCACCCACTTCCTACCAAAACTGTGGAACCTTTTACCCACACATATCAGAACACTGGAACACATGATGGACTTTAGGAAAGCAGTTAAAACCTTCCTCTTCCAACACCCCAAGTACAGCTCTCCTACCCACTGATATGAACTAAAGAAAGAAGCACACTCTCTTCCACATTAGCAGATGGATGACAGTAGAGCCCATAAGCTACGGCATCAGACAGTTGACAGACTAAGCTTTCTGATATTTTGATCTTTATCTGTTGTATCCCCTCGCCCCCGAATTGTTACACTAATATTTTCTGTTACTTCCCCAGTGTGTAACCGCACCTCCTCCTGCCTCCAATGCTTTGTATGTTTACTTGTAACCTGTTCTGAGCTTTCTGGGAGGACGTGATATAAAACAAAATAAATAATAAATATATATGTCACTATAAGTTGCCAACAGTGCCAGCTGTTAGTGTGTTGCTAAAATTACAGTAGTGTCCGGCAGGAGAGATTGGGCATCCCTCCTGCTGGCAATCATTTGGGGGATCCGGGGGGGATGTCTAGTAGGAGAGATTAAGCATCTGTCCTGCCGGCAATTGTTGCGGGGGGTGGGGGGTGGGTATTCAGTAGGAGAGATTGGGCATCTCTCCTGGCAGTGATCAATCGGGGGTTCAGGAGGGTGTCCGGCAGAAGGGACTGGGTATCCCTCCTGCCAGTAGTCTTCATGGGTAGGGGTGGGGGGACAGGTTGCCTGGGCCACCAAAATCTCAGCAGCAATCCATTCAGAACTTATATCTGTTTTGACTTCATCTAGGCCAAAATGTATAAGTTCTGTTCAGGCAACTTTGTCAAACTTTCGATTATCGCTGCAGGATGACTAAGTTTGGTCATACCACATTCCGCCCACCTCCCTCCCTTATCATTCCTCGAAAAACGCTCCTTTTCGCTCTGGACGCACAGCGGCAGCCAGAGACCTAAAATGCTTCTAGATACGTCTAAAAACTAATTTCCATTATCAGCACTTGGATAACCTGTCTTTAAGGTCGTCCAAGTGCTGACTTAGATGGGTTTTTAGACATATTTTTGTTTCGATTATGAGCCCCTTTGAATTTTGTTTTTTTCCTGCTGGCTAAGCTTTGTTAGGAATGTCTGACCAATGTGCTATAGTTATCTTTGTATCAGTTTTCATGCATTCCCTAGCTTATATTATCTTTAGCTGTAACTCAAGGGGGGGAAGATTTCATGGTGACACCAGGAAGTACTTCTTCACCGAGCGGGTGATTGATCAATGGAATAGTCTTCCACGCCAGGTGGTCGAGACCAGTAGCATGCTCGACTTCAAGAAGTGATGGGACAAACAGGTAGGGGTACCACAGAGTTATGCTTAGAAAATGGATACCCCAGGGAGGGAGGGTTAGTCTTGAGTGGGCAGACTTGTTGGGCCAATGGCCCTTATCTGCCGTCATATTCTATGTTTCTATGTTTACATTCTATATCTGTTCTCTTAGCCTCTGTTTCTCTCAGAACCCCTTAGCTACACTGCATGCTTCTTCCTTAGCCAGCCAATAAGATGCAGAGGATACAGGACTAATCAACCTTCAATCCTGGTTTTCCCTGTAGCCTATTGACTGATTAAGCTTTGTTAGGAATGTGTGACTAATGGGTTGCAGGGAAGGGAGACGTGGGAGCAGTAGTTACAGAGACAGTGCCTTAACAACCTTAAGTCCTGTTTTTTTTCTTTTTTCTGCAGAATATTGGTAGGCTAAGCTTTCTTAGGAAAGTCTGATCAATTATCTTTGCTTCACTTTCTATGGCTCCTCCAGCTTGTATTTGTTTTTCTTTTATTTATAAATTTAATGATTACAATATCAGATGATACCAAGAAAAAAAGGGTTCTTACACAAGATTCAACAATACTTAATTATTCTTACAAAATTCCTTTCCAAGCCCACAACAATGAGGAGACATGTTAGAATTTCAACTAGACAAATTAAGAAGAAAAAACTAAGGAAATGGTTCTTGATTCATCCTTGCGAATCTTAAACCAGTCCCTACTATTTAGGGATTCTTACATCCTCTTATTTCTCAGTAGTGGAACTGAAAACTTTTTATTTACAAAAACTCATTTCAAGTTTCAAGTTTTATTACCATTTGATGAATTGCTTATACAAATTTTCTAAGCGATGTACAATTTAAAAAACCACTAGATAGTGGTCTCACATACAATTGGACAAACAAAACTACGTACAAATTAAATAAATCAACTAACATTTTTGCAGTCATATTAAAGACAAACATGATTGAAGAAGGAAAGGGGGGAAAAGTTACAACTTCATTCTATATTGGAAATTACATAAAAGGAAAAAAAAACGATAGGGAGGGAAAAGAGGTTAATGTGGTTGATATCCGTAACAAAATGTGAAGGGTCCAAGATACGACATATTAAACATCAAAAGCGTCTTGAAACAAAAAAGTTTTTAATAATTTTTTAAAAGATGAAAGATCTTTTTAATTTCTAATATAATGTGGCAGTGAATTCCACAATTTAGGAGCCATAACAGAAAACATATCATTTCTTCTTGTGCCAACGATTTTCAAAGAGGGAATTGTTAGTAAATTTGAAGAAGATGATCGTAGAGAACGCGGGGCATTGTATGGAATAATCATTCTTGTCATAAATTGTGGTTCGTTAAAGATTAGTACTTTGAATACTAAAAATAGAATCTTAAAGTTAATTCGGTGGGAAATAGGAAGCCAGTGTGATTTAATCATTAGTGGTGTAACATGATCATATTTTTTCGCTTTATAAATAAGTTTTATTGCCGTATTTTGAATTATCTGAAGCCGTCTTTTTTCTTTATGTGTTATATTGATTAGAAGAGAGTTACAGTAATCGATTTTAGATATGATCATAGAATGGATTAATATATTAACAGATTTAGGATCTAGAAATGTAGAGATTGAACGAATCAGACGTAATTTATGGAAACAAGATTTAACTATTTGACTGATGTAATCATGAAATGATAAGTCAACATCAACCACTACTCCGAGAATTTTCAGCATAGGTACTGACTCTAGGGGGATATTATCTAGGATGAACGGTGATATTGGCGTTAAGTCTCTTTTCCAGGTAAAAAACATGGTTTTGGATTTTTGAATGTTTAATGCCAATTTATTAGAACTTAGCCAGTCTTTTATCAAGTCTAATTTTTTATTGATGGCCGCTATTTCTTCATCATTTTCCGGGTCAAAAGGGTACAGGAATTGAATATCATCTGCATAAGAGAATGATGTTAGGAATGTGTGACTAATGGGTTGCAGGGAAGAGAGACGTGGGAGCAGTAGTTACAGAGACAGTGCCTTAACAACCTTAAGTCCTGGTTTTTTTCTTTTTTCTGCAGAATATTGGTAGGCTAAGCTTTCTTAGGAAAGTCTGATCAATTATCTTTGCTTCACTTTCTATGACTCCTCCAGCTTGTATTTGTTTTTCTTTTATTTATAAATTTAATGATTACAATATCAGATGATACCAAGAAAAAAAGGGTTCTTACACAAGATTCAACAATACTTAATTATTCTTACAAAATTCCTTTCCAAGCCCACAACAATGGGGAGACATGTTAGAATTTCAACTAGACAAATTAAGAAGAAAAAACTAAGAAAATGGTTCTTGATTCATCCTTGCGAATCTTAAACCAGTCCCTACTATTTAGGGATTCTTACATCCTCTTATTTCTCAGTAGTGGAACTGAAAACTTTTTATTTACAAAAACTCATTTCAAGTTTCAAATTTTATTACCATTTGATGAATTGCTTATACAAATTTTCTAAGCGATGTACAATTTAAAAAACCACTAGATAGTGGTCTCACATACAATTGGACAAACAAAACTACGTACAAATTAAATAAATCAACTAACATTTTTGCAGTCATATTAAAGACAAACAGTGATTGCGAGCTATTAAAAATTGTTGCAGTTGAATGGGATCCCAAAAAACATATTCAATGTCTTGTAATTTAACAATCTGTAAAGAATTGGCTCAATGCTTCCTTAGAAAATTAGTCACTTTTTCTTGAAAATTATTACTAAGGTGCTCTTCAATTCTTCTTCCCAATTTAATATATAATTTAGACCATATGTTCACAATATTCTGAAACACTTTTTTCCATCGTGTATGTTAAGTAATGCATAAAATTTAAAGTAAGGAGACCGGTGAGGATTTCACCATTTGCAGCTCCCCGTATCAACACCTAGGTGGGACGGAGGAGTGGTGGTTCTGAGGTCTCATGTAAACGGTAAAAAAAGTGTTTCAGAAAACGATGGAAAAAAGTGTTTCAGAATATGTAATTTAACAAGACATTTACATGGAAGTTCTAGGTAACAAGATGCCTCTAGAGCTAAAACTCTACTTTTTAATTTCAAAAATTCTTTCCTTCTTAATTGCGTAGCTCTTGAGACATCTGGAAAAATTCTAACCTTGTCTCCACAAAATTTTGTCAGCCTATTTTTAAAGTAAAGTTTCATTATTAACATTTTATCTATTTCACTCATGCATGTTATTACCATAGTGGACCTACTCTGCATCACATCCTGACTATCTTCCAAAAACTCTCAAATTTATTTCATTTGTAACCAGATGGCCCACCTCCTGGGCGGATTCTATTTTTCTTTGAGGAACATAATAATAGTTGTTTATTGGGAAATTTTCCGCATTGGGTAATCCCAGTATTTCTTTAAAAAATTTCCTTAACAAAATTTCAGAAGATAATAAATGAGTTACTGGGAAATTGACCAAGCGGAGATTCCTCGCTCTATACATATTTTCCATCAATTCCATTTTAGAATGTATCACCGTAGAATCCTTAACAGCAGATACCGAGACAGCTTGAAGTGTATTACTTTGAGTTTCTACCATATTTAATCTTTTGTCCAAACAACCTAAATTGGAATCCACATTTTCAAACTTTTGAGACACAGACTGTGAAAAGTCCACTGTTTGTTTCACTATTTCTCTGAGAAACCCTTCTACTCTAGAAATACCTAACCACAAATCTTTAAGGCTAATATCTTGTGTTTCCACTGTTGGTAGTTGATCCTCCACTACACCTGAAAATTCAAGTGATTTAGGTATTCCAGTAAAAGCTAATTTATTTGTCTGAGTGGAGGATACCACATATTTAGTGGAAATAGTAGGATTTATATTCCTACTATCAGTTGATACTGGATGAAGGGGAGGAGTCCTTTCGAGGGGGCTCATTGAAGCTCCCGATATAGGAGAGTTCATATCAAGTGAAATTTGTGGAGGATTATCAGTTGATAATGTCAAATGCCTGTCCATAGGACCAGATACAGCAGGTGTTGAACTCATAGGTTTAATTTTCTTTTTCCCCATGTCTTGGCAGTTTAAATATAATACAACCTTAAATTCCTGCTTCTCAGCTCCTCGTTGCTCCAAGGGGCTCCCAAGGGGCAAGACGTGCCCCTTTGGGCACGCCCTGTGGCCGTGCGGCTGCGGTCGCAACCGCCGCAGCGGTGTTCAATTTAAGGAAGTTAGTAGAGACGGATCCAATGACATCAGGGGTCTGTCTCTTCCAGTGCCTGCCCGATGGGCCGCCAACAAAGCACTGCCGCTGCTGCAAGAGACACGGGGCAACAAACAGAGTCTCCTCCAGTTAATCCCGTTGTAAGTAACAGTTCCCAGTAAACCGCGGCAGCGGTGTTCAATTTAAGGAAGTTAGTAGAGACGGACCCAATGACGTCAGGGGTCCGTCTCTTCCAATGCCTGCCCGATGGGCCACCAACAAAGCACTGCCGCTGCTGCGAGAGACACGGGGCAACAAACAGTATCTCCTCCAGTTAATCCCGTTGTAAGTAATAGCTCCCCTCCTCCAGCTTGTATTAACTTCAGCTGTATTCTCCTTTTTACATTCAATATTTCTCACCAAAGCCACTTTCCCTCAGAATCACTTAGCTGCACTGCAGGTTTTCTTCTTTAGCCAGTCAATAAGATGCAGCGGAGATAGGACCAATAAGTTATGGTGCATCACCCTTCAGCCCTGGTTTTCTGGGTAGCTTATTGGCTGACTAAGCTTCTTTAGGAATTTGTGACCAATGGGCTGTAGGGAGAAGCGGGAGCAGTAGCTACAGAGAGAGTACCTTAGCACCCTTCTTAGCAATCTTCAGTCTTGGTTTTCCCTGTGGCATAGTGACTGGCTAATCTTTCTTGCCTGATCAATGTATTGCAGGGGGAGGCAGGAACATCTGAAAAATTTCCTGTTTCAACCCCCAAATGAGTTTTGCGAACTTCAGACCTAAATAAATCACTTGCATTGAAAACCGTAGATTGACCCAATTTCATCAAAATCCTTAGAGCTGTTTTCAAGATTGCTCATAGAGCTTGCTCAAATCAGGAAGGATTCCAGAAGACTGAAAAGTGGCGAATGTTACACCAATCTTCAAAAAAGGTTCGAGGGGAGATCCGGGAAACTACAGACCGGTGAGTCTGACCTCGGTACCGGGAAAGATGGTAGAGGTGCTGATAAAGGACCGCATCATTGATCACCTTGACGGATACAATCTGATGAGGACCAGCCAGCACTGCTTCAGCAAAGGAAGATCTTGCTTCACGAACTTACTGCACTTCTTAGAGGGAGTAAACAGGCAGATACACAAGGGTGACCCGGTCGACATTGTATATCTGGATTTTCAGAAGGTGTTCGACAAGGTCCCGCATAAACGACTACTTCGAAAAATTGCGAGCCATGAAATCGAGGGTGAAATACTCACATGGATTAAAAACAGGTTGGCGGATAGGAAACAGAGAGTGTGGGTAAATGGACAATACTCGGACTGGTAAAGCATCACGAGTGGAGTGCCACAGGGTTTGGTGCTTGGGCCCATGCTCTTCAACATATTTATAAACGACCAGGAAATTGGTACGACAAGCGAGGTGATTAAATTTGCAGACGATACAAAGTTATTCAGAGTAGTGAAGACACAGGATTGCAAAGACCTGCAACGTGACATAAACACGCTCGAGAAATGGGCTGCGACATGGCAAATGAGGTTTAACATGGATAAGTGTAAGGTGATGCATGTCGGTAACAAAAATCTTATACATGAATACAGGATATCCAGTGCAGTACTCGGACAGACCCCCCAGGAAAGAGACTTGTCAATGAAGCCGTCTGCGTAATGCGCGGTGGTGGCAAAAAGAGCAAACAGAATGCTAGGAATGATTATGAAGGGGATCACAAACAGATCGGAGAAGGTTATCATGCCGCTGTACCAGGCTATGGTACGCCCCCCACCTGGAATACTGTGTCCAGCACTGGTCGCCATACATAAAGAAGGACACGGTACTACTCAAAAGGATCCAGAGAAGAGCGACTAAAATGGTTAATGGGTTGGAGGAATTGCCATATAGTGAGAGATTAGAGAAACTGGGCCTCTTCTCCCTTGAAAAGAGGAGACTGAGAGGGGACATGATCGAAACATTCAACATAATGAAGGGAATAGACTTAGTAGATAAAGACTTGTTGTTCACCCTCTCCAAGGTAGAGAGAATGAGAGGGCACTCTCTAAAGTTAAAAGGGGATAGATTCCATACAAACGTAAGGAAGTTCTTCTTCACCCAGAGAGAGGTAGAAAACTGGAACACTCTTCCGGAGGCTGTTATAGGGGAAAACACCCTCCAGGGATTCAAGACAAAGTTAGACAAGTTCCTGCTGTACCAGAACGTACGCAGGCAAGGCTAGACTCAATTACGGCACTGGTCTTTGACCTAAGGGCCACTGCGGGAGTGGACTGCTGGGCACGATGGATCACTGGTCTGACCCAGCAGCGGCACTTCTTATGTTTTTATGTTCTCACTTTATATAAAAGGATTAACCTCCATATGAGAGCCATAGGTTAGGTGCCTAAGGTTTAGTGCACTACATAGAACTACCCCAGTAAGCTTTTCATCTATGGGGAATTTGCCCAAGTAACTTAATACCTGTGCAAATTTCTATGAAGAACTGTCCTAATACTACCTCCATTTTTTTATCCTTCCAGAGGCACTGGATATCAAAGTCATCTGCCAGTCCAGAAGTTATACAGGAGTCTTTTTGCTGTCCTTAACCAGTTAGTGCACTGAACATTGCCCCTAGCCAATTAAGTGCTAGCTCTGCTAATGGACCACCTCTACAATAACCTGACAGTCAATATTCAGTGGCACTGCCTCATTACGTATTGATGAATAGCAGTGGCCAGCCAGCTCAGTGGGGTTTAAGCAGGCAGGAGCCTCTCCTGTCCACTTAAACCAAACTGAATATCAACCCCCCTATTTACATTTGAATATTTCTATAATTGTTCTCTCATATTGGCAGTATGCCGTGTGGATCAGCAAAACTGGCTCTTACTTTAATGCTTTTTAAACTGCATATTGTAGACTGCAGAATGTGCAAAATGTACAAAGACTTTTACAAGCAAATGTGGATGTCTAGTTCATTGTGACAGCCAAGTTCTCCTTGATATTGTCTTTACTTTTTGTGGTCTGGAAGGCATGTAGATATTTTTTTAATCCATTAAATATAACTACATTACATTTATGCAAATAATGTGATCATTTTATTTACTTGATACAAAGAATCTGAAATATTATTGCTACTAGACAGTTTTAGATCTTGGACTTAATGGACTTCTGGCCTTACTTCAGGCTAACCAACTGTTTCCTTGAACTTTGTCCACATACAAGTGCTGCCATCTTTCAACCAAAGTGTGCTCTTTTTATGTGAGCTTACGAAACTTATCACTTGCTGATGTTACTTCTGAGATAAGAAGTGCAATTCAGTCTTCTTTAAAAAAGTTTACGTGACATTGAGTTCTGGCACATTGCATTGATTTAATATTTTACTTGCATATCAACAAAACTTAAATCAAGATACTTGTTCTGTTAAATCACCATGGTACCTGTCACTGTCCTCTCAAGAAACTATATTAAACTTTTATCATTGGAAGATATGTTTTGGCTTTGATCCTAAGGTAATCATTTTGAAGGTAATACTGTACTTACACATGGTAGTGTTTTACCATTCAGTTATGAAACTGTTCAAATTGTCTGCATTTTAAATGTTAATTTTGGGGGGAATAAAGTGTGATACCATTGCTTGTATTCAGAAAAGAACATAGTACAACTGAAGACCCTGCCATGGGAATATCTTTATGAAAAAATATCCTTGGTCATAATGCTTTTAATATTATTAGTACTTAGTTCATATCTTTTTCATATATTCATATATTTACAATGTTTTAAAATCATCTTTCATTTATTCTCCCTAGTGGGTCAGAGCAAAGGTCCATCAAGCCCAATAGCCCATTCTCATGGTGGCCAATCCATGTCACTAACACCTGGCCAAAATCCAAAGAGCAGCAACATTCCAAGCTACCGATCCAGGGCAAGCAGTATCTTCCCCTATGTATTTTGCAATAATAGACTATGGGCTAGATTCACTAACCTTTCCATGTTCGATCTGTGCCCGATTGCATGCAGGCCAACAAATTCACTAAAGGCCTGCATGCAAATGGGGGCGATCGTTGGCACGCCCTTCACCAACCGCACGGATCACTGGAGAGCGATCCTTGAGCATGCGCAGACCATCTTCCTAGACTATAGATGGTCTGCGCATGCAGTGGTGGTCCTTCGTGCCAGGTTTTTAAAAAAACTATTTTTTTAACTTTGCGAGCCCTTGGTTTTAACCCGCATTAAACCTGTGGTTTAAAACCACGGGCTTGCATTGTGGGGAAGGTCAGGCGAGTCAGGGCTGAGCAGCCGGAGCAGGAAAATCAGGGCAGAGAGCAGGGTTTTTGCACAAGTGACTGGTCCTCATCAGTCGCTAGTTTTTTGATCAGCCAGCTAGTTAGTAAGTTTAGTGAATCGTGTACTTCCTATTTTGCATGTCGATTCCCCTCATTTGCATGCATGGATCATGATCAGATTGTAGGAGAGGTTAGTGAATCGGGTCGGGTAGATGATCGGTTTGCTTAGTGAATCTAACCCTATGGACTTTTCCTCCAGGAAATTGTCCAAACCTGTCTGTCTGTCTATCATCCCCTCAATAGTCCCCTCCCACCTCATAAGCCCCCTCTAATACCCTTCATGAACACTAAGTTCAGACATCCCTCTGTCCTATGTGATTCCACCTCATCAGCCCCGCCTCTAATTCCCTACATGAGCACTTTGTTCTGACTCCCCTTTTGTCCTGTGTGCCTTTCATAATTATATTATAAGCTCTTCCGAGCAGGGACCGTCTCATATGTGCATTGTGCAGCGCTGCATGTGTCTGGTAGTGCTATAGAAATAATAATTGTTGTTGTCATTCCTGAGTGCTAAGGCCATTTTTTCCACATGGGTAAAATGGTAGAATTTTTCTATTAATGGCCATGGGCTAATTTTTCCATTAGCACATTAGCCCCTAACACCACCTATTTTGTAGGTAGTACGTGCTTACATGCTAACATCCTGCTAATCAGTTAGCATGCAACAATGTAGCTGCACTAACCGATCAGTGCAGAACATGCCTACTCTCCAGCCTCTGACCTGCCCCCAGCACTAAAAAATAATATCTGTATTTTAACACATGGGCACCACATGCCAATGGCAAAATTATCATGAGACACCTGAGTACATTCTTCAGTAAGACATTTTAATTTGCGGCAAGCATGTGTTAGATCAGTGGTTCATTAATCTGTCCTGGGGACTCCTAGCCAGTTGGGTTTTCAAGATATCTCTAATGAATATGCATAACTCAAATTCTTAAAACCAGCTATTAAATCTTTAATACAAACAAGCATTATCTGAATCAGTTCAATTTTAATCTAATCTCCCACAGTTCATTTCATTACAGTTCTTTTACAACTTACCAATACTTAATTTATTAATAAATATCAGAATAATTTAGTCAGTGAACCTAATCCCCATCACTCACACTCACTTCCCAACTTTCACACACATACTACAGTCATTGTGATTACTTTTATCCAAAACTGGATCTTGGTTAGTTCATGAGTTCATTAGTCCATGATCATCTAGTCAGAGAGGCTTCAAACTGAGAGTTGCACAACAGTCTAGCACAGTGTTCTTCAACCTATTGACACCTATGGACCGGCGGAAATAAAATAATTATTTTGTGGACCGGAACCTGTCCGCGGACTGGCAGTTGAACACTGGGATAAGTCGTGGGCCAGACCCCACCCATCTCCACCCACTCTCCACCTCAGACCCCGCCCTCATAATAGTACTAATTGTAACACAATTTTTTCCATTCATTATTCATATATACACACACACTATAGCAACACATAATGGTTAACCACAAAATTAAACTACACAAAGCACACCATATGCTTCTCAATATTCATTCCTACCAGAACACAGATAACCCCATGCAAATACGGGACCAAAAACTAAAAGTACTAATATATACAAACAAACCCTAAGGTGCAAGACCCTGCATGCAGTACAACCCCAGAGGAAAAGAGACAATTGCATTTCTTCCTGAACAGAAAGCAGATGTAAATCAATCACTAAATTCACAAATAAAATCATTCCCACTACCGTTATCTCTCTTCCTCCATGCTGTGCCTTTCCATCTGGCCTGCTCCTGCCTGGCCATTTTATGCCGCTCCCCTGTGTTGTCTTTGGGCCGGCTCCCTCTTCCTCAGTGCTGCAGTGCTCAAAGCCATGGGCAGCGGCTCCATGCACATCCCGCGCCACATCTGGAAACCTTCCCTCTGACATTGTGACGTCAGAGAGAAAGCTTCCGGTTCAGGCACAGGATGCACATAGGAGCCTCTGCCCACGGCTTTGTGCACTGCAGCACTGAGGAAGAGGGAGCCGGCCCGAAGACAATGCCGCATCGATCGCACCGTGGACCGGCGGCTAAAGAGCACTGTCTGGGGCCCAATGCATGTGCTGGCCCTGTGGACCGGCAGGAAATTTCTGTGGACCAGCACCGGTCCATGGACCAGTGGTTGAAGAACTCTGGTCTAGCACATGAAAATCACAGTTTCTGTCCTCATGATGGTCCTGTTCTTCAATTCATAAAGCATTCAGATCAACACCAGACTGTGTTTCGTCACATTTAAGCAAGGACTGTCTCCATAAAAACTGTGTACAGCATTCCAAATGCCTGATAATACCCCAGAAACAAGTAATAATTGTCATGGTAGCAGCAATAATTTAATCTGGTAATGTTCACTCTTAATTACTGCAGAAACAAGTAATAATTGGAATAGTAGCAGCAATAAGTTTATCTGGTAATGTTCACTCTTAATGGTTCCTTGAGGTGAAATCACCTTCTTCTTGACCCTTGAGGAATCATCTGCAAATATGACTAGAATGGTTTAGTATCTTTGCAAAAAAACAATTTTCCTAATTTTTATAGGTATCATCAAACCTTCATTTTGCCAAGGATTTATAAGGACAATTGTATTTTATTTGCCACCTGGAATACATTAATGTTTATTAATAATTTAACACCTGTGTCAATTTAACAATCCATGTGTCAGTCTCTATGGTTAAACTGCAGGATTCAAATTGGCGAGTCTAAAATCCTCTGGAAGCATAGGCTGCAGGCAGGTATACATACTTTAGAAGATGTGTTCTCTAATGGGAAAATGCTAAATTTATTACAACTGCAACAATCATTCAGCATTTCAAAATCTCAAGCATATAAATGGTTGCAGTTGAAACAGGGCATTCAGAAGGGGTTCCCTGATTGGCGTAACTTAAAAAATCAGTATAGCTTGCTGGGCCTATGCTTCCAGACAGATTTGCTAGGGCATCAGGCTGCCAAGTAGTATAAATTAATATTTGAATTTTTGAATAAAAAGCCAAAAACTAGCTTGAAAGACATTTGGAACATTGAGATAAAACAGCAGATTTCTGTAACTCCATTTGTGGGACATTATTGTATGCTAAACCTACGTTGGACAGATATAAATGCAGACTTTTGATTATTATGTCTGGGATGATTACTAAAAATTGGAAAAATTGGGACCGTCTTAATTTTTCCTTTTGGTGGGAGTCCTTGTGTCTATGCTATAAATTCAAAAAAATGTATTCAGAAAGAGTGGGACATAACAAAATCTTTAAATTAACATGGAGCCCATTAATTGAGTTTATGAGGCCTGATTAAGTAGAAGAACCCTTGATTGCTTTAAGATTCCAAAACACATCCAGGAAGGGGGATGGCTCAACCTCAGGATAGGCTTCTCTAAATCAAACACAGCAACGAAGGTCCTCAACTTTAAGGGCGCAGATTTCGACCACATGAGAGACTTTGTCCATCAGGAGCTGCAAAACCATGCAGTAACAGACAATCCAGAAACTATGTGGTCAAATCTAATATCCATCCTGAACGAAGCATCTAGCCGCTACATAAATACAGTAAGCAAACGCCGGAGAAACAAAAAACCACAATGGTTCAGCAAGGAAATTCGGACCTCATAAAAAAGAAAAAAGAAGCATTTATCACTTACAAACATCTTGAGAAAAGAGAGGCAAAAAAAGACTATCTGGTCAGATCTAAGGCTGTCAAAAAGGCAGTCAGGGAAGCCAAACTTCAAACAGAAGAAGATCTGGCACGGAATATTAAAAAAGGGGACAAATCCTTTTTTAGGTACATTAGCGACAGGAAGAGAAACAAAGATGGGATAGTACGCCTTAGGCAATCAGACGGAAACTACGCAGAATCTGATTATACCAAGGCAGAACTGCTAAACGAATACTTCTGCTCAGTATTCACCTGTGAAGCGCCAGGAGCTGGTCCGCAACTACAGATAAGAGACAGCCAAAATGATCTGTTTCATGATTACGAGTTTACACCCAGTAGTGTCTACCACGAACTTTCAAGACTCAAAGTAGACAAAGCCATTGGACCTGACAATCTACACCCCAGGGTACTCAGAGAACTGAGTGAAGTTCTGGCTGAACCACTATCCGTGCTCTTCAATCTTTCCATGCGCACGGGAAAAGTACCCCTAGACTGGAAAACAGCTAATGTAATTCCACTCCACAAAAAGGGCTGCAGAACAGAGGCAGAAAATTACAGACCGGTGAGTCTTACATCCATAGTGTGCAAACTCATGGAAACACTGATCAAGCAGAGACTCGACGAGATTCTAGACGAAGAAAATTTACGAGATCCACACCAACATGGATTTACCAGGGGAAGGTCCTGCCAATCTAATCTGATTGATTTCTTTGACTGGGTGACCAGTCGTCTGGATGCCGGGGAGTCCCTGGATGTGATATATTTGGACTTCAGCAAAGCTTTTGATAGCGTCCCACACCGCAGGCTGTTGAACAAACTAAAATCGATGGGATTAGGGGACACATTCACTGCATGGGTAAATGATTGGTTAGATGGTAGGCTTCAAAGGGTAATGGTAAACGGTACCCCTTCCAAAACATCAGCAGTAACGAGTGGAGTACCTCAGGGCTCCGTCTTAGGGCCGATTCTATTCAATTTATTCATAGGAGATTTGACCCAAGGGCTTAGAGGAAAAATATCACTGTTTGCCGACGACGCCAAACTATGCAACATAGTAGGCAATGGCAGTGTTCCTGACCTTATGATGCAAGACCTACAGAAATTGGAACAGTGGTCATCAACTTGGCAGCTAGGCTTCAATGCTAAAAAATGTAAAGTAATGCACCTAGGCAAAAAAAAATCCACACAGAACTTACTCACTAAATGGTGAAACCTTGTCCAGGACCACGGTGGAACGTGATTTAGGAGTGATCATTAGCGATGATATGAAGGCTGCCAATCAGGTGGAGAAGGCTTCGTCCAGGGCAAGACAAATGATGGGCTGCATCCGGAGGGGTTTTGTCAGCAGAAAACCTGAAGTCATAATGCCACTGTACAGATCCATGGTGAGACCCCATCTCGAGTATTGTGTTCAATTCTGGAGACCGCACTACCGGAAAGATGTGTTGAGAGTTGAGTCGGTTCAGCGTATGGCTACCAGGATGGTCTTGGGGCTCAGGGATCTCACGTATGAGGAAAGGTTAAAAAAATTGCGGATGTACTCACTGGAGGAGCGAAGAGAGAGGGGGGACATGATTGAGACCTTTAAGTATATCACAGGGCATATAGAGGTGAAAGATGATATCTTCAGTCTTACAGGGCCCTCGGTAACCAGAGGGCACTCGCTGAAAATCAGGGGAGGGAAGTTTCAAGGTGATGCTAGGAAGTATTTCTTCACCGAAAGGGTGGTCGATCATTGGAACGAGCTGCCTCAGCAGGTGATTGAGGCCAGCAGCGTGTTGGATTTCAAGAGGAAATGGGATATTCACGTGGGATCTATAGGGGAGTAGAAGTCAGGGAGTGGGTCATTGGTATGGGCAGACTCGATGGGCTGTGGCCCTTTTCTGCCGTCAATTTCTATGTTTCTATGTTTCTATGTTTCTATATTTTATATTATCTCCTGTTTGGTTGTAAGTGCTGTTTATTATGTTATTTGTTTAATAATTTTTTGCACTGTGTACGCATGTTTAAAATTAATAACGTTAAAAAAAATCCACACCCCTTTGAAATCTTCTTTAAACCTTGTTTTTCTCACTCAGGTAGCTTTTAAACTTTTAACCCTGGTTACATTAGTAAATGGATCCCTAAGTTTGTGCCTGAGATATTAGAGGATTATGTGATGTGCCCAAGATCCCCAGGTCCCTATTGATCATTATCTATATTTTATTGTTCAACAAACTTCTCACACAGCTTATAATTTTTATTTCAATTCCCAGGCTGTGTGACATGCTTTCAAGTGTTCTATGTGAAACCATGCCAAAGGCTTTACTGAAATATAGATAGGCCACATCTAGTGCCTACTTTGCTTATTTTATCAATGAATTCAATCACAGAAACCTTGAAACAGAAAAAAAGTGAAGGCAGATAAAGACCATATGACCTATCCAATTTGCCCACCCATACCATCTACTATCCTTTTGTTTCTCTTGGAGATCCTCTTGCATTCAGATTCAGTCTTTGGCCTAGATGCACTAAACAGGGTTGGTAAGACCGTGTGGGTCCGCTGCGGTCCGATTTTTGGCTGATTCCAAAAGAGTGACGGATGCTCAAACAAGTTTGCATGCAAATGATTTGAGCAGAGGATGGTCATAATCACTGTCCGATCCCTCCAATGAATTGATGTGAGTGTGACTCTCACACATTCGCAGAACTGGCAAGTTGGAATGTGCACACATACCCCTTCATACTTTAATCTTGCGTACCCAATTTTATGCTTAGTGCCAGGACCAGTCTTAGGCAGGGGTGACTGGGACAGCCACACAGAGCCTCAGTGCTGGTGGGTTATCTTTTGAACTCCTGCTGAGGGGCAAATCTTTTCTCTCCTCCTCCTCCTCTCTTACCCTCCCTTCACTTGGCCTTGTACTGTATCTTCCCTTCTTACTACCCCTCTGTGACCTGCACCTTCCCCTCAAACCATCCTTTTGCCTTCTTTCTTCATTTTTGCAGCAACAGCAACAGCATCAGTACACTGAGGAAGAGCAAGGCACTGTGGAGCCTCACAGTTGAGTGCTAGGAAGTCACTGCTGCAGGGCCAGCTCAAAGGACTGTGGTGCCAAGTCAACTTTTGCATGAGTGCTCCTCGTCTGCAAACTGGTATTTCTCTCCTCCCTCCCCCACCTATGATCTGGTATCTCTGTCTCTCTCAAGTCTCTCCCTTCTGCTGGACCAGCTGAGATACTGGCTCAGGACACTGATGATCAAGGGTACTAAAATCCAGTCTGGCATCTATCCCTCTATCAGTCTTCACCTGCGAAGCGCCAGGATCCGGTCCTCAGCTACAGACAAAGGGAAGTTCGGAGGACCCATTCCGGGACATGGAATTTACTGCGAGCGAAGTCTATCAAGAGCTATCAAAATTAAAAGTAAACAAAGCTATGGGCCCGGACAATCTACACCCTAGAGTACTTTGAGAATTGACTGAATGCACTATCAAAAAGTCCCCCGACGAAGCCAATAATCTGGCGAAACGGGTCCCGTCGGGCTCTTATCATTAATCCAGATAAGTGCATTACATTATCAATTTCATACCGATTAAAGTGTGCAGGTGTTGAATACACTGTTGAAAGAATTTTTTGTTAGTCGGTTTTGAGAAGTTTTTGAGACCAATGATAGAGAACCTGTCCTGCTGAGAAACCATTGCTGGAATTTATTATTCTGTATGGTGCAGGTTTCTGAGGTCTTTTCCTCTCGTTTATTATCAATTCAATTGCATGCAGAAATTAAACTTTAATGCCAAAAAATGTAAGGTAATGCACCTTGGCAGCGGAAATCCATACAGAACGTACACCTTGAACGGTGAAAACTTAACTAGAACTACTGCAGAAAGAGACCTGGGAGTTCTCATCCAGGAAGATATGAAAGCTGCCAAATCAGGTGGAGAAAGTATCAGCAAAGGCTAGACAAATGCTGGGTTGCATCAGAAAAAGCTTCATCAGCCGAAAACCTGAAGTCATACTACTGTTATACAGAGCCATGGTGAGACCTCACCTGGAGTACTGTGTCCAATTTTGGAGGCCACATTATCAAAATGATGTGAAGAGAATGGAGTCGATCCAGAGAATGGCCACTAGAATGGTCTCAGGACTTAAAGACATCCCATATGGAGAACGTCTGACCAGACTGTGCTTATATGCTCTCAAAGAGCGTAGAGAAAGGGGGGACATGATAGAAACATTCAAATACATCACGGGTCGCATTGATGTGGAGGAAGAAATCTTTTTTCTAAAGGGTCCCAAGGCGACAAGAGGGCATCCACTAAAACTTAAGGGGGGAAGATTTCATGGTGACACCAGGAAATACTTCTTCACCGAACGGGTGATTGATCGATGGAATGATCTTCCACGCCAGGTGGTCGAGGCCAGTAGCGTGCTCGACTTCAAGAATCGATGGGACAAACAGGTGGGGGTACCACAGAGTTATGCCTAAAAGATGGATACCCCAGGGAGGAGGGTTCGTATTGTTTAAGTGGGAAGGCTTGTGGGAGGGAGGGATCAAGAGTGGGCAGACTTGTTGGACCGCCGGCCCATTTCTGCCGTCATACTCCATGTTTCTATGTTTAAAGTACCCCTGTGATCCAACTTGTAATCCATGAGTGCTGTACAAGGCTCCCCTCCCCCAATCCAATCTACCATGAGTGCATAGATAGCAAACTACATTTTCCTTTACAACCATACATATTTGCAGGCTGTAGAAAGCACAAGGTAGGGAATCAGATACTTGAAATCCCCATTACTTCTCACTATTTATGGTTTCTCCCCGTCCCCAGTATTTACTGATCCTAGCCCAAGCTAGAAAGGTAAATCTGCTTCTACTCATCCAGCCTCTACACAAATAAGCACCACTGCATGCATCTTGATTTTAGAAAACAGATAAAAACTCAATTGTTCAATAGAATTGGCAACCTAATGTATCTTATTACTTACTTATAATTTTTATCTCATTTTAAATTGTTTGTATCTTTCCACTGCAAGCTTTTAACTTTGCTGAAATTTTAGATGATTTCAATTTTAAATATCTATTTGTACTGTATGTATAATGATTGATTGATGTAAACCGCCTATGGCGGTATATAAAAATAAACTATTATTATCCTGAATTGCCACCACCATCATTGCTATCACCAGCCTGACTTGGAAGTGCTGCATCATGCTCCCTCCTGTGTGACTAAAATCTCTGCTGCCAACCTGGTTCAGAAACATAGAAACATAGAAAGATGACGGCAGAAAAGGGCTATAGCCCATCAAGTCTGCCCACTCTACTGTCCCACCCCATTAAGTCAGAGTGCTGCTCGACCCACGTAGAGATCCCACGTGGATGTCCCATTTATTCTTAAAGTCGAGCATGCTAGTGGCCTTGATCACCTGCACCGGTAGTTTGTTCCAGTGATCCACCACACTTTCTGTAAAGAAATACTTCCTGGTGTCACCACCAAATCTCCCTCCTCTGAGTTTGAGCGGGTGCCCCCTTGTGACTGAAGGTCCCTTAGGAAAGAATATGTCGTTTTCCACCTCAACATGACCCGTGACGTACTTAAATGTCTCAATCATGTCACCCCTCTCCCTGCACTCCTCTAGAGAGTAGAGCTGCAACTTGCCCAGTCTTTCCTCGTATGAGAGACCCTTGAGTCCGGAGACCATCCTAGTGGCCATTCGCTGGACTGACTCAACTCGAAGTACATCTTTATGATAATGTGGCCTCCAGAATTGCACACAGTACTCCAGATGAGGTCTCACCATGGCTCTGTACAGTGGCATTATGACGTCAGGTTTACGGCTGACGAAGCTTCTATTGATACATCCCATCATCCGCCTTGCCTTGGATGAGGCCTTCTCTACCTGTTTGGCAGCCTTCATGTCTGCACTGATGATTACTCCCAAGTCCCGTTCTTCTGAGGTCGTAGCTAGTGTTTCTCCATTCAAGGTGTATGTTCTGCATGGATTTCTGCTGCCGAGATGCATCACCTTACACTTCTTTGCGTTGAAGCCCAGCTGCCATGTTGAGGACCAGTTTTCCAACTTGATCAGATCCTGCGCCATACCATCCGTGAGATCGCTTTCACCTACTATATTACACAGTTTGGCATCGTCGGCAAACAGCGCTATTTTTCCCTGAAGCCCTCGGGTCAAGTCCCTTATGAATATGTTAAAAAGGGATGGTCCCAGGACTGAGCCCTGCGGCACTCCGCTAGCCATCTCCGATGTCTCAGAGAGGGTGCCATTGACCACCACTCTCTGAAGTCTTCCACTTAGCCAATCATTGACCCATGCAGTTAGTTTCTCACCTAACCCCATCGATTTCATCTTGTTTAATAGTCTACGGTGACGGTGTGGGACACTGTTAAAAGCTTTACTGAAATCCAAGTATACTATGTCCAGAGACTCTCCCGAGTCTAGCTTTCCTGTCATCCAATCAAAGAAGCTGATGAGATTGGACTGGCATGACCTGCCCCTAGTGAATCCATGTTGACAGGGATCCCTCAGATTCCCCTCATCCAATATCGCGTCTAATTTCCCTTTAAGTAGAGTTTCCATGAGTTTACACACTATTGATGTGAGACTTACTGGTCTGTAATTCGCAGCCTCTGCTCTGCAACCCTTTTTGTGCAGAGGAACAACATTGGCAGTTTTCCAGTCCAGGGGGACCCTCCCCGTACTTAAGGAGAGATTGAAGAGCATGGCTAACGGTTTCGCCAAAACATCGCATAGCTCTCTGAGCACTCTTGGGTGCAGATTGTCCGGTCCCATGGCTTTGTTCACCTTGAGTCTTGACAGTTCTCTGTAAACATCAGCTGGTGTGAACTCAAACTCCTGAAATGGGTCATCCATGCTTTGCTTTGCATCCAGCCGAGGCCCGTGCCCTGGTGCCTCGCAGGTAAAGACTGAACAGAAGTAATCATTAAGTAGTTTAGCTTTATCGGAGTCAGTTTCCACATAATTCCCGTCTGGCGTTCTAAAGCGTACTATCCCGTTTGTGTTCTTTTTCCTGTCGCTAACGTATCTGAAGAAGGATTTGTCCCCTTTCTTGATGTTCTTTGCTAGAGTTTCTTCCATATGAAGTTTGGCCTCCCTGACTGCTGTTTTGACCGCTGCAGACTTTGTCCTGTATTCAATGTTTGCTTCTTTTTCCCCCATGCGTTTGTGGGGTCATGCTTTCTGCCTTGAGGGCCCAATGCTCTAAACTTACTGGGCCTTTAATAATCATTGCTAAACCAGTTCTAACTGGTTTAGCATCAAAGTATTTTAGCTCTCGATGCACATAATGGCTCTGCGCTATAGCGTAGCGGGCTGAGTGGCACCTGGGGTGGTGGTGCCCCTCTCCTGCCTTCTTCCCCGCCCCCTGCTGTGCACACACACCTCTTCCCTGTACCTTATGTTCAGTGCAAGCAACCACGAACTTGCTGCTCGTGTCGGCTTCAGCGCTCTCTCTGACACCACTTCCTAGGCAAGGGTCCCGGAAGTGACGTCAGAGAGAGTGCCGAAGCTGACGTGAGCAGCAAGTTTGTGACTGCTTGCTCCAAAGTTAAAAAGGTATGGGGAGAAGGGAAGGGGTGTGCGCATGGCAGGGGAAGGAGTGGAAAGGGGGGCAGAGAACAAGAGGGGTGTCAGCGCCCTGAGGAAGACTGCAACCAGGGCAGACCATCCCCCGCCCCCTCCTTACTACGCTACTGGTTCTGCACAGTCTTTTCTGTACTTTGTAACATCCTCCTAAAAACCCCTGCAGCTCCCTCTGGGATTCAGTGCTACCCTGACCCAATGCAGCAGCTAGTTAGCTGAGGTCACAGCATCGGGTAGTAAGTGGAATTTCCCCTGGGTCAAGGTACACTTCCTCCTGAACACACCGAAAGAATAAAAACTTTGCAATAGCTCTGGACGGTGTGAGTCACAATGTACACCTGGTAAAGGAACACAATTCACAAATGGCAAATTCCAAATAAATTAAATATTACACAGAAACCCCCCAAAAGTGCATTGCATAACATTAAAATGCTTTCATCAGGTTAAAATATAATTTAAAAACAGTATTAAAACATTTCCCACTTAAAGTGTAATATTAAATATTCTAATTAAAACAATCCCCTTAAAATAGCTTTAAAATTCTCAGTAACAATTTTCTATTATGTAAAGTGTTTAAGTAATCAGATTTTGTCCCCTGCAGGTCCCACTTGGAAATTAGGCAAACTCAGGAACTCTTCAGGTAAGTATCCTTTCACATTACTCTCCCACCCTTTTATTTACTTGTTTCCATATATAGTACAGTGGTGCCTCGCATAACGGACGCCTCGCACAGCGAACGCTGCGCACAACGAACTTCAGGTCTTGCTTCCCACAACGAACTTCGTTTCACACAACGAAGTCGCCCGAGCTGCATCGCTTAACTGCCCTCTCTCCGCCTGGCTCCCTGTGCAGTGGCGCTACATATTTTAAACCCCCCTGCCGCCGCCGCTGCATATTTTTAAGCCTCTGCCGCCACCGCATATTTTTAAACCTCCCCCCGCCGCCACATATTTTTTTAAAAAAGCCACCACTGCTGCAACTTTAATCTCACCCGCTCACTCGAACTGGTGGTCTAGCAAATTTCCCAGCCAGAAGCGCAGACAGAGATCAAGAGCAAGCCTTCTGTGCTACTGCCTGGGCCTGCGCTGATCTCTGAATGGCTGCAGTCAGCTCTCGCGGGACTCACAAGAACTAACTGCAGCCAGCTCTCGCGGGACTCACAAGAACTAACTGCAGCCATTCGGAGATCGGCATGGGCCCACACAGGCGTGCAGAGGAATTGCTCCTGATCTCTGCGCTTCTGGCCTGTACGCCACTGGCTGGGAAAGATGGGAGGAATTAAAAAAGGTACTGGGGAGTATGTGGGAGGTGATTATAATACACAGCAAGGATCAACAAAACCCCTGTCTCCCCTCCCCTTCACATATATCCCCTCTATATCATGCTAACAGAATACCACAGTCACACATAGCAGGAATAGGGTTAGGGTAGTGCAACTAGGGCAACTGTCCCCCCTGGTCAAAGAGAGCCGTAAGCCTCTGCCTGGACTTTGCAGTCCCCAGTTGTGTCTAACACCAGCTCTAACAAGATAAATTTATCTTTTTTTATGTCATCTTAGCATATTTTATGCTACAGAACGAATTATTTTTTTTAACATGTATTGTTATGGGAAAACGCGTTTCACATAACGAACTTTTCGCATAACAAACTTGCTCCTGGAACGAATTAAGTTCGTTGTGTGAGGCACCACTGTATATGGTGGTGTATTTTCTTTGCAGGTATCAACAAAGTGTTCCTGTTACAGGTAAGTCCACTTGTGTGTTTCCACCCTTTACTTAGTATGTGGCCTTTTCTTAAACTCTGGCTAATACTAATGTGCTTCCCTTTTATTTGCAGAAACCTTCTTTACAGGTAAGTTTTCTTAGATTCTCCAATGTCTCTCAAAATTACCAGGAAAATATAGGTGTGCACACATTAAAAGAAAACAAACCTTTAAGGGCTCCTTTTACAAAGGTGCGCTAGTGTTTTTAGTGCACACACCGGCGCTAGCCGAAAAACTACCGCTTGCGGTAGTGGCTAGCACGCACGGCATTTTAGCACACGCTATTCCGCGCGTTAAGGCCCCAACGCACCTTTGTAAAAGGAGCCCTAAGTAAAAGAAACATCTCCTTTGTTTTCAGGCTTTCTTGCAGTGGCTAGCATCAGATGAAAATGAACACCGTTGGAAACTGGAACTGGAACTGTAGTCTTTAACTCTGCATGCCACCAAGAAGTCAGGATTCACAGGAACCAGGATCAGCACTGTAGCTCTTTCTAACAAATATATAGGTGTTCTGACTATTATGATCAACCAAATAAAAATATTTTTGCCTCCCTCTGAAGTGTTTCTAAATATGTCCTTTTTCTTCGTCAGGTTCCTACTTTGTTACTAAATACTTTTGCAAAATAAAAATTAACATTCAGAAAATCTCTACACTTCAGGACCTGTCCCCATATAACCATGTCCAGCTAAAAGCTTCAGCCTGTAAGCAGTGCAGCACAAGTCAAGATTCTACAGCAGCAAAAACAATGTACTGCATTCTGAACCACGGTGCCTTTCGGAAAGTAATTAAATCTGTACTGTTTGACAGATTGATCTCCTAAACAGAAGCCTCACTACTTACAAAGTTATATTTTCCCTCTGTCTATTTCTCGTGTAATATGGTGTTTCCTCACTTTCTGCATTCCACAATTCGCTGATTGTCCAGCTTCATCCCTTGGGTTGCATACATGAGACCTATATTACATACTTAAGATTTATATTTTCCTTTTATCTATTTCTTGTGTAATAAGTTGTATCCTCACTTCTTGCATTCTGTAATTCGCTGATTGTCCAGCTTTATTCTGTAATTCACTTTATTCTGTAATTCGCTTCATTCTGCAATTCGCCTTATTATCCAGCTCTATTCTGTTTAACGCCATCTATCTATAAATTTAATCACCTCACTCGTCGTTCCAATTTCCAGATCATTTATAGATAAGCACACCACCACTCAGAACCCTCACATGCACACTCTATCATGTACACTAGAGAATGGCAAGGGGGAAAAAAATTTGTCCCCGTCACCACCCTGTCCCCACGTCCATATATAATATAATTCTTTTTTCTACCTTTGTTGTCTGGTTTCTGCTTTCCTCATCTTCTCCTTATTCATTTCCTTCCACTGTCTGCCTTCTCTGTCTCTTCCATATGCTGCATTACTGTGCCTCTCCCTTCCATCTCTCCTTCCACTCCCACCTCAATTAGTCTGCCATCCTTCTTCTTCCCTCCGCTCCCCCCATAGTCTGGAATCTCTCTCTTTCCCATTTCCCTTCAGCGTCTGTTCCTCCCCACCCCACTTTCCAGAGTTCCCTTCAGCGTCTGTTCCTGCCCACCCACCTTCCCCAGTTTCCTTCAGCATCTGTTCCTCTCTAGCCCACCTTCCCCAGTTCCCTTCAGCATGTTCCTCTCCACCCCACCTTCCCCAGGTCTCTTCAGATTCTGTTCTTCTCCACCCCACCTTTCCTCCCTTTCTCCCTCCCTGTTCCTTAACTTCGCAGCAGGCAATTTCTCTAAAACTACTTCCTACCAGTAGCCAGATCGTTTAAATCGCGTGTGGCTGCAGGAAAGGTCATCTCTGATGCAACTTTCGGTTGCGTCAGAGATGACCATTACAGCAGCTACACGTGATTTCAATGCCCTGGCTGCTGGTAGGAAGCACTTTTAGAGAAATTGCCTGCTGCGAAGGTAAGGAGCAGGGTGGGAGATGCTCAGACGGCAGCGGTGATTGGACTCAGGGGGTGGCAATCGGACGGCAGTGATCAGAAGGGATGGAGGGAGATGTTTGGGCGGTGATTGGGTGGTGGCAGCTATCAGTATGGAGGGAGGGAGCATGATCGGTGACCGCGCACATCCCCTCCCTTCACTGTGGAGACAAGGCCATTCACCGCCCATGGGGCAGTGAGTGGCCTTCTCCCGTACCCACAGTGACCACTTCTTTTCTCTCCCCTGTTTCGGCGGCACACCAACATTCAAACAACACTCATGCATCTCCAAAACAGCTTACCTATTCTGATGAGCACTCTTATTTTAAATCTAGAGTTTCTTTATATTTAAAATATAAATTTTAGCTGCAATATCCAAAATATGGCTGTGCAAATAGCTGTGTTGCTCTTCATCTCTTTCCTATTGTGCCAGCACAACAGGCAGCTCGAGCTCACGCTCTACTCCTTCCCCCCCACCTTTGCTGGATCAAGCTACCAATCAGGAGATGCTAAATTTGCGCCTCCTGACATCCGGGGAATTTCCTCTGTGCCCTTCTGCCTGCTTTGTTCCTGCATGTGCACTGCACATCTTTTTATATTTTGTTTAGGCAAACTCAGGGTCATAATACATCTTCTGTGATTCCTGGCCTCCCACAGCCAGGGTTCCAACCAATCCCTGCTGCCACTGTGGCCTCAAAAACAATATTTCCCATTAACAGGGACACCCCAGCTGGATCAGGCAAAGACACCCCCCCCCCCAGCATACCCCCTGGCGTGCTCCCGCACAGGCACAAAGCTCCTTCCAGCTTACTTTAATCTTCGGGACCTGGTCGCTACTGGATCAGGTCGATGACAGCCCTTCAACGCTGGTCCGAGCTCTTCCCAGCCCTGTCTTCAGGCCTTCAGGCTAGTCTTTGGTATGCTGGCATGGCCCAGTTATCAGCGCACATTACTGGCGTGCCATTTGGGCTTTCTCCTCCTTTTGCACATGCGCAAACCACCATGCATGTACCACTTCTCTGCTGTAGAAACATCATTCGTATACACTATGCAGTACTATGGCTGCCTATCACCTAGATGTCAGCCGCTTCTCCTTTGCCAATGCAGTATTGCAGAGTGTATACGAATGATGTTTCCACCACAGAGAAGTGGAGCATAACAACAAGGAGGTTGAAGAAAATGCAGCAAGCAAGATAAATAAATAAAAAATGATTGTGAGACATATATATTTGTGAACAGTGTTTCTCATATATTGAATGCTACCAAATCAAAAATAATATCATTGAATGAACTTTTAATTTATGAGCAATTGAGAGAATTTGGAAAAGTGAAAAATTGAAAAAGATAAAGAAAAAAATAAGGAGATTGAGTTTTTTAGAAAAAGAAGGTGGTTGGTGGTTTTTGTCTATGATTTTACTGGGAGCATTATGAAAAATCATATATTGACACCGGCTGGTGCTTTGCTCCAAGTATGAGGCTGTTTTCCACCACTATCCTATTTATTATAATGTTCTAAGTTGACTTCATATCTAAGGATTTGTTATCACTCTTTTTTTGATAGTGGTTTAGCGGGAGTTTTTTTAGGTTTCCTAATATCTATACCATTGTTTATGAGATTAGATATAATTAATTTAACTCTGACAGACCTTGGTGTACTCCCCCCTCCAAGCCCCATGGATCTGCTTTGACGGACCTCAGTGCATTCCCCCCTGCAGACCCCACAATCTACTTTTGATGGACCTCAATGCCCCCTCTCCCCCAAACATGCTTTCCTCCATTTTGACAGCTGCAGTTTCTGATCTAAATTTAACTCTGACGAACCTCAGTGCACTCCCTCCTCCAAGCCCCACTGATCTGCTTTGACGGACCTCAGTGCATCCCCTCCTACATTTAGGGGTAAATTCTCTATTACTGCGTTTATTTTAGGCGTGCTTTAGGCGTCCGATGTAAGTGAATAATTACGGAGTTAAGGGTCTTAATTAATGTTAATTGGGAAATAAACGACACATAGACGTCCCTAAGACGTAGTTGACGAACTGACGTCTATAGAAAGCATAGTCCCGTCTCCAGCTCTGGACGTCGGCGTTCCATGGGTGTGCCAAATGGGGACGCTAGATGAGCGCTACCTGAGCGAGCAACTGCGTCTAAATATCGTGTATTATGTAGATGTAAGAAACCCTGGTCTAACTTGGATTTCAATGCCGTTTCAACTATCGTAATTGTGGCTCTTTGTTAGACGCGAGGCAGACGTCCGCTGTGTTTTTTCATCAATAATTCCAATAGTGAGTTTGAATAGGTAATTTTCATCTTTTCTCTGTCCTAATAAATATAATGACACCATAACAATGGAACACATTATATTGCATGGATAACAAACCACATTTCTGCCCAAACAATAATATAATTTACACATGGCTTTTACAACCCCCTTTTTTTTCTCAACAAACAGCACTGCAATCGGCTCTCTTTTGAAAGCAAAGAAAAAACAGCACACATTATCAGCACTTAAAAAGAGAATAAACAGATACACACCTTAACATTCAAGCTTCCCTCATTGCAAAATGGAGGTCTTCAGTTGCACAAAACTGACCTCATTGTAACCTCATCAATCTGCACCTTCAAAGTAGTATGCCACAATTAAAAGATGTGCTGGGTGTAGAACTCACAACCTCTGGATGTTAGGAGCACAGGCTGGTGCCTAACACATAGAGCTACAGCTGCTTCTACTAAGGTCCATCTCACCACCCGTTCATATCATACTTGACTGAGCTGTCTATGCTCATTAGCTATCATATCAGGATGAACTCAAATAAGTTTAAGCAAAGGAATGCCTAAAGATTTGGAAGGTTTTCAAGTAGAAAACAAATATCAACTATGTATTAAAGAACTGCAGCACAAATGACGCTGATCGGTAAGGGCAAAAAAAACACCACTTTTCCGGTATGACGCCTAAACGGAACAGATTACTTACAGTCATATATGCATTAGTACAGTGCTTAGAATGAAGATTAGCGTGTGAGAAAAATGGAGCTTCACCTCACATGCATTCAAGCACACTTGGGAATATGGGTTTGGGGCTCAGTGAAAGCAGCACTTTTAACCATTGAGCTACCACTCTTTTGTCTCAGCCTACTATGACATTATAGCTAAACTCCTTTTCCCTTAGCACTTCACTAAGATATGATATGACAAGGGAGCCAGAGACATTGGAGCAAAAGTTGCTGTAGCTCAGTGAGGAAAGGTACTCTCTACCAATCTTCTGGGCTTTGAGGGTTCAAATCCCAGCCTGTATTTTACTTGTGGCATATCTACCTTCCAGGTGCACTTTGATGATGCTTTCCACTTCTTATAGGAGTTGAATATAACATTACTGTACAACTTTGCTGTGTAGCAGAAAAATAAACTTTTCCCCCTTCCATGCTAAGAATTTGAGTTCAACTCATCTTATATTTCTCCTTTTAAACATGGCATAATTTGTTAGTTTTTATCATGGTAAAGTATACATTTCTGAAATGGTGAAGAGCACATTAACCAGGCGATCCACAAATGTCATCTTGCTGTCAGAGGAAAGGTTTCCTCTCATCACTGCTTAGGATGTCCGAGCCATGGTAAGTTGAAAATAGGTTTGCCTGGAAAGGGAAATGTGCACCTTACAAATGGCAAAGTCCACCATGTAGACCCTGTTATAAGAGCTAATAGGAAAAAACTAGGACCTTATTAAAATGAGCAAAGGTGGGAGTTGAACCGGGGAGTTTCAGAGGTCAGAGCTCAGAACAGGAGCATTACCGTGTTGAGCTACAAATGCTTTCTTGTGCTTATAGCAGTTTGGTGAGACAAAAACTGCAGTTGTATATTATTGTTTATTGGGGGAGGGTGTTCAGCATGAGAGAGAACAGGTTGCATTAAATATTAGACAATGGGCTGCACATAATAAAAGCTGAAGCAAAATATTGATATGTAAAGGCAAGGCTAAAGAGTTACCAGGTGTCCTGGCTGAGAAATGAATATAACCTATTTGCTAACCTTACTCAAGACTTGAACCCCCTGATGTATGGAAGATGAAAAGCAATGCCTTAAGGCATAGAGCTATAGAGGTAACTTTGTTTAGAACATAGAGCTTCGTATCAAAGCTTAGAGATGTGACGGAAATGACTACAATGTCACTACAGCTGTATATTGCAAAACGACATCCAATGCACATCCAATTAGATTTGAATCCTAACGGTTCCTATGACGTCAGACGCTAATTAGGCGTGCTTTAGTATATAGAAAGCTTTGGCACAGCCATTTTTCCTATGTAAGACCCCCTCATGTGAGTTGGTGTTTGTGGTGTTCCGTTTCCTCAATGATGAAACTTTGTGCTATGACTTACCTGTTCTCCTTTATACTCCCTTCTGCCTTTGACACTCCTCCCCACCCCCATTATCTGTATTTCTTTAGTTTATGGATTTTTCTGGGTGTTGGTGTGAGGGATTGTTGAGGACTTAGGTTTTGTGTTAAGTGTGGAGGGGAATCAATTGTTAGGGAAAAGAAGGGGCCAGGTCAGGTTACACACAGATGCCCACACCCACCACTCTCCCTGCTTTCATAATGTCATGGTCTGCCCCAGCTCCATTTTCCATATCTGCAACTCTCCATGCAAGAAATTCGATTTCCCTTTTGGAGCCATGTTGTAAGGTGAAGACATCTTTTCAGGCTACTTGTAGAACACGTTCAAACACACCCCCATAGGACAGCCAATGAGGTGTGATGGGCGTGGTTAGGAAGCGGGCCAAGGAACCGCACCCGAACGGCGCCCAATAAGCATTGAGAAAGTTTTCCCGCCCTACTGACGTCAGACGCTACATAGGCGTGCATGGGTATAAGAAGGTCCAGGTGAGCAGTGTTTCCTTTCTATTCTGTCCTATTGCTTATGCAGATGTTTGAGACTTTACTCTGTCTTAGTCTTTTACATTTTTTTTCCTATCTCTGCCTCCCATTTCTCTCTATTCCACAGAGCCATTAACAAGCTACATGTCATTCTAATATGTTGTTTTATCTTTTCTAGAAGCAGCTCAGATAGTAAGTCCAGGTGAGAATGATATTTTGTAAGCTACTTAGGTGTCCTTATGATAGAACTAAAGAAACCAACCAGCAAAAACTGACTTCTCTTTATGGGCTTTCATTGTGTACTATTGTTTATAATAGTTATTTTATTTCTGATATCTCTTACTCTTCATTCCACAGGGCTGACAAAAATGACTGAGAAGACTGATAAAGACCATGCTGGTAGAAATTTTGCTGGTAGAAATATGGATATGTAAGTAAAATGGATGTGTTCATACATATGAGAGGGTTTACTCATAGAGCTAAAGTTAATTCTTTGTAGAATCAAATTACAGGCAAGTTAAAATCAGGTGAGGAATGGTTCTGTGTACTAACTCATTGATAAGAATAAGTTGGGTGTGTTGGGGGGGGGGGGGAAACACTGCCATTCAGTGGACATCCAATCAGTGTACATGGTTCAGGTGGAAAACTCCTAATGAGTGCCTAATGGCTGCCATTTTTAATAAGGAGTCTAAAGGTATGTTAGCACCTCTGTTACTTCTAGGTGTATGTTCTGCCACAACTTCAGTGTTTAATTTTGGAGACATAGGTCTTTGTTAACAGTTTCTCTCTATTCTTCATTTCAGGTTAACTCTGCTCATCACTTATGTGTTTGCCAGAGAGAGACCAGACAAGCAGCTCAGCACACCAGCTTGCACCTAGCCAAACAGTTGTAGGTGAGAATGATATATGGTAACCTTTATTTGCTTACTCTACTATTCTTCACTTGAGTCACTCTTCTGATGAGTGAAATAAATGTTTCACACTTCTATTGTTCTCTTCACACAGGTATCCTTGATGACTTTCAGGAACAATAGTAAATTGATAATGTTGGCCTCATAGAACACCATGGCACGCATTCCTGCTGTTATATGCACACAAACTTTTTGTTTTCAGTTAGTCTATTCCCTCACATGAGTTCTAAACAGTAGCAGTGGAGGATTACAGGTGATATTAACCCACACCATCAGCGAGTTAAGGCTATTGCTTTAACAACTATACCACGGTGACATCTAAGCAGCTCAACATAAATGAGGTTAACATATTGCTTCAGGGAAGGGAGGACAGATATGGACCTTGGGGGTTGAACCCCCTGTTTGTGAACCTTGTGTAAACCAGCTTCTCCTCTTTTCTGTTTTCAGGTGTCTTAGACAGGCAACTGCAGTATTGTCAGATGGAGTTTTGTATTACTGAGAGCAGTGCAGCTGTGAGCATCTTTGTGGTTTCCACACCTGCTTAACCAAAATAGTGCAGCTCAAGAACCAGGAGGATAGATTGAGGTATCTGGCCTTTACTTCCATCACCTTCCGTGAAAGGAAGAAAAACCCAGATGTCTCATTTGGATTCTCCTGGTGTGGAGCCAACTCTTACTAGCAGTAACCCTATTCCTTAACAACAAATCTACCACAGTGACTTATATTCTCTTCCTTATGTAGCCATTTACTTTGGAACAGGGACTGGCTTACCTTGCACATCATAGCTGAGATGTCGTCATCTACCTACAGTTGCATATACCCTTGCATTCACTTGCTTTTTTCCTAGATTCTGCAATGATTTGACATCAGAGTGGCTAGCAGGTAAAGCACAGTTACTTACCGTAACAGGTGTTATCCAGGGACAGCAGGCAGATATTCTTGACTGATGGGTGACGGCACCGACGGAGCCCCGGTACGGACAATTTTAGAGTGATTGCACTCTAAGAACTTGGAAAGTTCTGGTAGGCCGCACCGCGCACGCGCGAGTGCCTTCCCGCCCGACAGAGGCGCGCGGTCCCCAGTTAGGATAAGCCAGCTAAGAAGCCAACCCGGGGAGGTGGGAGGGACGCAAGAATATCTGCCTGCTGTCCCTGGATAACACCTGTTACGGTAAGTAACTGTGCTTTATCCCAGGACAAGCAGGCAGCATATTCTTGAATGATGGGTGACCTCCAAGCTAACAAAAAGAGGGATGGAGGGAAGGTTGGCCATTAGGAAAACAAATTTTGCAAAACAGATTGGCCGAAGTGTCCATCCCGTCTGGAAAAAACATCCAGACAATAATGAGATGTAAAAGTATGAACTGAGGACCAAGTAGCAGCCTTGCAGATTTCCTCAATAGGAGTGGAACGGAGGAAAGCTACAGATGCTGCCATAGCTCGGACTCTATGGGCCGTGACAGAACCTTCCAGTGTCAGTCCGGTCTGAGCATAGCAGAATGAAATGCACGCTGCAAGCCAATTAGACAACGTACGTTTAGAAACAGGACGTCCCAATTTATTCGGATCAAAGGACAGAAAGAGTTGGGGAGATGATCTGTGGGGCTTAGTACGCTCTAAATAGTAAGCTAAAGCCCTCTTACAGTCCAAAGTATGCAGAGCCTGCTCTCCAGAATGCGAGTGAGGTTTCGGAAAGAAGACAGGCAGAACAATGGATTGGTTGAGATGGAATTCAGAGACAACCTTAGGGAGAAACTTTGGATGTGTACGCAGAACCACCTTGTCATGATGGAAGATTGTAAAAGGTGGATCCGCAACTAGTGCATGCAACTCACTGACCCTCCTGGCAGAGGTAAGAGCAATAAGGAAAAGTACCTTCCAAGTGAGGAACTTGAAAGAAGCGGTAGCCAAGGGTTCAAATGGAGGCTTCATTAAAGCGGAAAGAACTACATTGAGATCCCAGATAACAGGAGGGGCTTTAAGAGGTGGTTTCACATTAAAAAGACCCCGCATGAACCTGGACACCAAGGGATGAGCTGAGAGGAGTTTTCCATGGACTGGCTCATGAAAAGCCGCAATAGCACTGAGGTGGACTCTGATTGAAGTGGACTTGAGGCCAGAGTCGGACAACGAAAGGAGATAATCCAACAAGGGCTCCACTGCAAGGGAAGTGGGATCATGATGATGAAGAAGACACCAGGAAGAAAAACGTGTCCACTTCTGATGGTAACATTGTAGAGTGGCCGGTTTCCTGGAGGCATCCAGAATTGAACGAACAGGCTGAGACAAAAGCGAATCATTCGAAGTCAGCCCGAGAGATACCAAGCTGTCAGGTGCAGAGACTGGAGGCTGGGATGTAGAAGGGTTTCCTGATGCTGTGTAAGCAGAGAAGGAAATAGTGGAAGAAGAAAAGGTTCCCTGGAATTGAGTTGAAGTAGAAGGGAGAACCAATGTTGCCTGGGCCACCTCGGAGCAATCAGAATCATGGTGGCTCATTCCTTCTTGAGTTTGAACAAGGTCCTCAACATGAGAGGCAGAGGAGGGAAAGCATACAGGAACAGATTTGACCAATCGAGGAGAAACGCATCCGCTGCCAGACGGTGAGGCGAGTATAGTCTTGAGCAGAATAGGGGCAGCTGGTGATTGTGAGGAGCTGCAAAGAGGTCTATCTGAGGAGTGCCCCATTGAGCGAAAATGGATTGTAGAGTTACAGGATCGAGTGTCCACTCGTGAGGCTGGAGAATTCTGCTGAGCTTGTCCGCTAAAGAATTCTTTTCTCCCTGAATGTAAATCGCTTTCAGGAATAGATGATGATTTATGGCCCAAGTCCAGATTTTCTGGGCTTCCTGGCACAAGAGGCGAGAGCCCGTTCCACCCTGCTTGTTGATGTAGTACATCGCAACTTGATTGTCTGTGCACAGTAGAAGGACTTGAGGGAAGAGAAGATGTTGGAAAGCTTTGAGGGCATAAAACATCGCTCTGAGTTCCAGGAAATTGATGTGATGCTTCTTTTCCTGGGCTGTCCAAAGGCCTTGAGTTTGGAACTCATTCAAATGAGCTCCCCAAGCATAAGGGGAGGCATCGGTTGTGATTACTAGTTGATGAGGAGGTAGATGGAACAGCAGACCTCTGGATAGATTTGAGGATACCAACCACCATTGTAGAGACTGATGAAGAGATGATGTCACAGATATGTGACGTGAGCAAGGATCCGTCGCTTGGGACCACTGGGTAGCTAGGGTCCATTGAGGTGTGCGCAGGTGAAGACGTGCCAGAGGGGTGACATGAACTGTTGAAGCCATGTGTCCCAATAGTATCATCATTTGTTTGGCAGAGATGGAACTTTGAGGAAGAACCTGTTGACACAAAACTTGAAGAGTGTGGAGACGGTTGGACGGGAGGAATGCTCTTATGAGGATCGTGTCTAGCACCGCTCCAATGAATTGAAGTCTCTGAGTGGGGATGAGATGAGATTTGGGAAAATTGACCTCGAACCCCAGAATCTGTAAGAACAAGATGGTTTGATTGGTGGCCAGTAGCACTGCTTGAGGAGAACTGGCCTTTATCAGCCAATCGTCCAGGTAAGGGAAAACTTGAAGATGATGTGAACGAAGGAAAGCAGCCACCACAATCAGACATTTGGTGAACACTCTTGGAGATGAAGCAAGTCCGAAGGGGAGAACTTTGTATTGGTAATGACAGTGATTGATCATGAAGCGGAGATACTGTCTGGAGGCTAGATGGATGGGAATATGAGTGTAAGCCTCCTTGAGGTCGAGGGAGCATAGCCATTCGCCCTGATTGAGAAGAGGATAAAGAGTTGCTAAGGAAAGCATCTTGAATTTCTCCTTGACCAAGCATTTGTTGAGATCTCGAAGATCTAAAATGGGCCTGAGATCTCCTGTTTTCTTTGGAACTAGAAAGTAACGGGAGTAAAAACCCTGTCCTTTCTGGTCTAGAGGAACTTCTTCTATGGCATTTAGAAGAAGGAGGGATTGAACCTCTTGAATCAGGAGAGAGGATTGATGAGTGTTCAAAGCAGACTCTTTTGGCAGACTTTGATCGGGATAAGTCTGGAAGTTGAGAGAGTAGCCGTGGCGGATGATGTTGAGGACCCATTGGTCGGATGTAATGATCTCCCAACGGCTGAGATAATAGGTCAGGCGCCCTCCTATCGGTTGAGGAAGATGGGCAGATGGTGGAATATTGGCTATGCTCAGGAGAAACACGTCAAAAGGGCTGGGTAGACTTTTGAGGAGGTGGAGGTTTTTGTTGCTGTTGCGCCTGCCTCGGAGGTTGACGTTGTTGTTGTTGTCGCTGACGTCTAGGTTGTTGAGTAGCCTGAGGTAAGGGGCGAGCAGCATAACGGTGTTGGTAGGCCGATTGTTGTCGGAAAGGCCTAGTAGGTGGAGTCTTCTTTTTATTCTTTAGGAGAGTATCCCAACGTGTCTCATGTGCCGATAGTTTTTGTGTGGTGGAATCCATGGAATCACCAAACAGCTCATCCCCTAAGCAAGGTGCATTTGCTAGACGGTCTTGGTGGTTTACCTCTAGCTCTGAGACCCTGAGCCATGCCAACCTGCGCATAGCCACTGACATAGCCGTGGCTCTAGAAGTCAATTCGAAAGTATCATAAATTGATCTTACTATAAACTTTCTCAACTGGAGAAGAGAGGAAGTACAGGCCTGAAAATTAGGTTTTTTGCGATCAGGAAGATATTTCTCAAAAGTGGAGATTGTTTGGATCAAATGCTTCAAATAAAATGAGAAATGAAAAGCATAGTTTCCTGATCTGTTGGCTAGCATGGCGTTTTGATATAACCGCTTGCCAAATTTGTCCATTGATTTGCCCTCTCTGCCAGGAGGGACTGAGGCATACACATTAGCTCCCGCTGATTTCTTTAAAGTGGATTCCACTAAAAGAGATTCATGCGGGAGTTGGGGTTTATCAAACCCAGGAATAGGAATCACCCTGTATAAAGAGTCCAGTTTACGAGGGGCTCCTGGGACAGTCAGGGGAGTCTCTAGGTTTTTATAAAACGTTTCTTTCAATATATCATGGAGAGGAAGTTTAAGAAATTCCCTTGGAGGCTGGTCAAAGTCCAATGCATCAAGAAATGCCTTAGATTTCTTTGACTCAGCCTCCAAGGGAATAGACAAGGATTCACACATTTCCTTTAAGAAAGATGGAAAAGATGTGGAATCTGGGTGAGAAGAGGGATTGGTAACAAGGCGATCCTCCTCATCAGAAGAGCATTCACCTTCGGATAGAAAGGGCTCTTCAGAATCACCCCATAAATCAGGATCCCTAACCTGAGAGCCATGGTGTCGAGACTCTGGTGTGGAGGGTTCCAGGTGTCGGGTTTTATGGGTGGACTTGCCCGACCTCATGGATACGGTACCAGGCGATGCAACCTGTTGTGCTGGTACCGAGGTTTGTACCGCCTGGTGGTGAGATTTAGGCTCTGGAGCTAAAATCGGCATCGAAGTCGATGAGGTGGTAAGAACCGGTACCGACAAAGTGGATGCCGATAAAAGAGGGCGTTCCACTATCGGTACCGGTGGCTCCGACCGTACCGGAACCGGAAGGTTCTGGGGCAAAAGAGCAGGCAGTAGCTGTTGGAGTTGCTCTCTCAGCTGTACCTGCAGAATGGCGGCAATACGCTCGTCCAGCGAAGGCACCGGTACCGCCTTTTTCTTCTGCGGTACCTTGGGTGCTGCTCGACACTCCGACGAAGAACCCGATGTCGAGGGGCTAACTTCAATCGGAGCGGAGCGCTTCCGTGGGCGCCTCGAGGTCGGCAGGATTGGATTCACTGCAGTGGAGACCGGAGGACGCTCCAGCGGGGAAGGCTTCTTAGCCGGCTTACCTGCTGGATGCGACGCCGGCGCGGTATCGCGCGGTGTCGATGAAGTCGGTGCCGATTGAGATGGAATCGATGTCGGTGCCGGTACGGTGGAATCGGACATCTCGGCACCGAAGAGTAACCGCTGCTGGATTTGGCGGTTTTTAAGTGTTCTTTTTTTCAAAGTTGCACAGCGGGTGCAAGTGGACGCTTGATGGTCGGGACCAAGACACTGCAGACACCAGTTATGCGGGTCTGTCAGTGAGATTGGCCTAGCGCACCGCTGGCACTTTTTAAACCCGGGCTGAAGGGGCATGAAAGTGAAGACAGCCTCTGCCAAATCGAAGGCCGAGGCTTCGATTGTGGCAACAGGCCCCGCCGGGGCGAAACGAAAAATGAAAGAAAAACAATTAAGTTAATCTTTTTTTTTTTTTTTTTTTTAAGAAAAGAAATAAAGAAACCTTTATTTAAGCAAAGGTTTACGCGAGCGGGAAGATCGAAAAAATTTTCTTCAACAGCCGTTGAGGAAACGCGTCTTCTTAGCTCCGCGGAAACTAAGAAACTGGGGACCGCGCGCCTCTGTCGGGCGGGAAGGCACTCGCGTGTGCGCGGTGCGGCCTACCAGAACTTTCCAAGTTCTTAGAGTGCAATCACTCTAAAATTGTCCGTACCGGGGCTCCGTCGGTGCCGTCACCCATCAGTCAAGAATATGCTGCCTGCTTGTCCTGGGATAATAGAATGAATGACAGACCCCAATAAAGATTGTCAAACTTTCTATATGTCACCTTGTTGTTATATTGAAAAGGGCCCATTCAGCAGTCCCTCCTGAACCCCTATCTACCTTGGACTCTGTCCACTAAACTGATGATGCTACAAGGTTAAAACCACACAGGCATGTTTAAACTATAAACAATTTTTTTATTAAAATATAAAACTTTTAAAAACATAAACTTCTTTTTAAAAAACTATTTACATATATAACATATAACACAGGGAAAGAGGGTGGGTGCCCCCCAAGAGCAGCTTGAGCTACCTCAGGCGAGGGGGGCGGAAGAGGTGCAGTCATTAAGAGGGTGTATGGCTGCTGGCACCATGCCCTCTTTCGGCTACCAGCCGCAAGAGGGCATGTTCCATCCTCTCCACATACCCTCTCAATACCTGCACCTCCTCCAAGATGGCAGAGTAGGCCTCCATCTCCCTGCCCGCCCCCTCCTGAGGCTGGTCGGGCTGCTCCTGGGGGGGAACAGAAAGGAAAGGGGGTGGGATGGGATCAGGAACAGGAAGGGCAGGAGAGTGATGGGAAGGGCTATGGGTGGGGGAAGGGAAAGGTCCAACAGGGGATGGTGGTGGGGGTCCTGGAGGTAATGGTGGGGCAGGCAGTGGGGGTCCAGGGGGCAGTGGTGGGGCAGGCGGTGGAGGTCCAGGGGGCAGTGGTGGGGCAGGCGGTGTGGGTGGTCATGAGGGCTCCCAGGGAGAATAATCCCTCTCCTCCTCCGCCGAGGACCAGGGTGGGGCTCCCTCCATCACCTGCGGTGCCTCCTGAGGGGGTGCCTGCGCTGCTGCTTGACAAGAGGGAAACAGGATCCAGTCAGATATGTCCACAACACTTTTGAACATTACATTCTTTACTACGTTATTTTCTTCAAATGCTAATAACAGGATGCAAAGCACCTACTCCACTGTAAACATCAAAATGTAGCATAAGTAAGTGAGGCAAGTAGAACACCATAAAGCCATTGTGACATGATATCACAATAACAGCTTTACTGCAGATTTTATGATTAAGAATGGTTTACAGCTACTCAAGCATTTTCATCTATTTATTCTGGTAGGCTGATCACAAAGAAACACACGCTGGACTCATTACTCACCGGCTTCAGCGCGCAATTCCTCCCTCACCCCCTCAAGGAAGGCCCGCTCCTGGCATCTCAGCAGCTGACCCCGTTTCCTGAGATCCTCAACCTGGATAATAGAAAGAGAGAGAGAAAGAACGGAGAGGGAGGGATATGATGAGTGCCATCTAGCACTGTGGCATAACATGTTTACTTAAGTATTGACCTCTATAAGCACATAAAAATGGAGTATGCTGCCCTCCAAGAGCCCCTATCCGCTTTGCTGCCTGCCTCCACCCCCTTCTGCCACATGTTTTACATGAATGTATTCACATACTCCAGCATTTTCCCCTTTCTGTGCTGGAGGCATCGCTATCTCTCTACTGTACCTGGGACAGTGGGGGGGAGGGGGGGTGTGAGGTGACATGGCCAGCATCACAAGGAGGAGTGTGGGATTGAACTCACAACCCCAGGGTGCTAAGACTGTAGCCTATCAGCACTGCCCCACATTACAGCATGTCCTGGTGAGCTTACAATCATGCAGCAGGGGCAATAAAATAGTTTGGTCAGAAGGAGCAGCGTGGCTTGAAACCCCTGACGTCAGGGTACTGACGCTGTCACATTAAACGTCATGCCACTATCTCCCTAGACCAGCAGATTGATACAGGAAAGGTGAAGGTATTTGAAATGACATAGCAGCACTTTAATATATTTGTTTTCCTTTGGCAAAGTTGATTTCAAGATGTTTCTATTACAAATGCGAAGCTCGTGACCCAAAAATTAGTTGTGTGCATGTTGTGAATGGAATAGATGCCTTCTAGGAGCTGAATTTGTCATTTGAAATCCTACTACTGCTCCTTTGGGATGTGCTTTAATTTCAGTATTCAATGTAAAAGATTTATTATGCACAATTGTAGTTTTTAAAAGGAATCAAGATTTACCCACAAAAACATGACAATTTGATTGAGACAGGTTTCCATCATCATTACATTTGACATGATTATTTGTGAGGGCCTGACTTGGAATACTTTCTTCCCTGGCACATGAGGCTCTTCGATTGTACCGCCGGGTCAGGCGGGTCCAGGACTCTCTATATTGCAGGTATGTCCTGCAATGTCCCGGTATCACAAAATAATGGTGCTCGCGCACCAAAAACAGCCTTGCCAGGAGTTTACTGTCAGCAGTGCTGAAGTTGGGCTGTCTCCTGGCAGCCATTTTATGAGAAATAACTGCGTATGAAGAACAGGCGATTCTATGACGTCACAACGCAAAACAACGCGATGATGTTTTTGTGCCACTTGGGCGTGCTTGCAGCGGCCGATCAGTGCTACATCAACACTGTTGATTACATCCTAAACCACGCCGATATCGCTGTTATACAAAAAAGTATAGCAGAACGCTTAGAAGCTTACCATGTAAACCTAATGAAACTTCACCTCCCCCAAACACAATGACAAGTTATAAATTAAATAAATGAAGATTGGGAAGTGAGGTTCACATAGTTTAGCTTAGCTATGCATGTTTGGGTGGGTGGAAAAAAAAATAATATTATGTCTTTAGTAACCTTAGTCAGGACTTGAACCCCTGACCTTTGGAAGATACATGCAGTGCTTTTAAGCACTGAGCTATGTTGGGGATTTGGGAATGGGAGTCTCCAGAAATGGCTTTACGTACAAGCTTTGACAAGGGGTAATCATTGCAAGTATCTACAGGTGTATTTGATCTGAGAACACCCAATGAACGTCCAAAACGATTTCAAAATTCTAACGGCTTCTATGACGTCAGATGCTACTTTATGGTTAGGGTTTGGGCTAGAGTTAAGTAGCTCAGTAGCTCAGTGAGTAAAACGCACTGTACCAATCATCCATAGGTTGTGAGTTCAACTCCCAGCTTGTCTTTTATTTGATTATAAAATGAGGGGTTTATGCAGCAGGAGTGTGTTGTTGGGGTGTTGCAGGGGTGTCTAGGATGACAGAGAACAGTCACTTGCATTTTCAACAACGCATTTGAATTTCTTAAGACGAAACCTTAGTGAGCCGGGGGAGGGAGGTCACCGCAGCCTCGCGCCTCAGATGAAAAGGTTCATTTTTTAGGGACCGTGTAAGCTGATCTGGGACAGTCTTCAGCGACTCGTAGCCCTCCTCCCGGCTGGGCAGAAGGAGGAGGCTTTGGCGGTGGTGGTTTTGGTGGTGAGTGAGGGCGGGAGGGGCGAGTCGCCTGGCTGCTGCATCTGCACTCCTGCTGGCCACAGACCTACTGATCACAGAGCAGAGATCACAGAAGCACGCAGGTATGTGCGCATGCGTGGCTAGGGTTTTATTATATAGGACCTATCGCATCTCATTTTCATCACAAACACATTAGCGAGACTATACACAATACATTACAAAGTTGAGCTTGGGTTTGATAAAATAAACAGCATAATTTTGACTCTGTATTACATTTATTGAACCATACTTAAGAATATGGGTGTTGCATCCGTGACAACGGTGCTTTACATCATTGAGCTACCAGTCTTTTGCCTCAACTGACTGTGATATGATAGCTAAGTAGAGTATACTTTAGCACATCACTAAGGTATGCTATGACAGGGGAACCAGAGACACAGGTGTAGGTCAGTGAGTAAAAGCACTATATCGATCATCTGTAGGTTGTGAGTTCAACTCCCGGCTTGTCTTTTACTTGTGGCATATCTACCTTCCAGGTGCACCTTGATGATGTCACAATGAGATCAGCATTGTGCTGCTTGCTACTTCCTCTTCCTGTGAACTAGAAGCCACATTCAAGTCTAATCTGTGTTTTGATTCTGTTTCTAAGTTGGGCCAGTGTAAGTTATGGGATTTACCTTTGTTCTGAAGAATGAGCTGATTGTTGCAATGTTTTAAGACCAGGAGAGTGTTCTTTCGAGCAAGATATCACTTCTAAACTATCCTCTCTGAAATAATGTCTCTGGGAAATCGAGAGAAAGCTTATTGGATGACTTAGGGTGCCTTTCCTGCCAGTCTTTGTGGAATTTAAACGAAGTTTATATGGTGTTCAAAGTCCTATCCTTTCCACTTCTAATAGGAGGTGAGTATGACATTTCTGTACAGCTTTCTGTGTAGCATACATCTACCGGTTCCCACCTTCCATACTGATAATGTAAGTTCAACACCCACTCGGTACGTTTCATCTTCTAGTTCTCCTTTGAAACATAACATATTTTTTTTCCTTGTATTAATGGTAAACTGTACAATTCTGATATCCTAGAGGAAAAAGATACAACACAGCAGTGTTCTCTGTCTGCCATTCCCTACCTCACTGATATTGCTAGATCAACTAATATATAGTTTACAAAATGGTATACTGTGTTTTAGTTATCTTTTTCATCATCCTATACTTACAATGCTGAATGAGTGATAATAAAGAGTATAAAGTATAATTTAAAAAAAAACAAAACAAAAAAAAACAAAACCGTACCCACGTCTATCACGGGTCCATTGGAGACGTCTTAATGACGTTTCAGAAACCTGCGTCTATTTTGCGCGAAGAGGTTGTAGGGGCGTCTACCGCACGCCTAAGTACCGTTTGATTGACACTTGCGTTTCCCGGACGTCTAAAGCACGCCTATGTTAGACGTACTAATAGAGAATTTACCCCTTAGTGTCTAGAATGGAAACTATTCCCCAAGTTCTGGGTTCTATGCACTAACCAGTAGGGAGGATCCATGAAGTAAAAGTTAACCAAAGGCCCACAGTGTTAGGGCAGGAAAATTTATTTTCACAGGCTCAACCTGGTTTTGTACCCAGGTCTCTCCACTCTCAGGCAGTTACACAAACCTCCAGGATACTTCTCTGGTCTGTGGTCTTACCCTCTCTCCCTTTCTAATATAACTATTTCATATTTAATAAATATTTCAAACAAAAGCAGATCTGTGTGGCTTGCAGTGGGGAGGCATTGAGGTCTGTTAGACATAAATTAACATCAGGGACTGCAGCTGTCAAAATGGAGGGAAGCATTTTTACAGAGGTGGGGGGAGGGGGAGGCCATGAAGGTCCATCAATAGTAGATTGTGGAGTCTGCAGGGGAGAATGCACTGATCTGTCAAAGCAGATCCATAGGGCTTGGTGTGTGTGTGTTGGGGGGTGCACTGAGGTCTTTCAGAGTTAAATTAACATCGGAAACCACAGCTGTCAAAATGGAGGGAAGCACATTTGGTGTGGGGGGGGGGGTAGGGAGGGGTCCACTGAGGTCCATCAAAAGTACATCATGGGGTCTTCGGGGGGTTGGGGGGGGCATTGTATTGAAATCCCAGCCTGCAGCTGCCAAATTTTTAAGGATCCGCTTCTGTTTGGAATGTTTATTATATCTGAAATAGTTATAATATACTAGTTTTTTAGCCCGTTACATTAAGGGGTGCTAGAATAGATGTGTAGACTTAGGCATTTCTTTCTTTCTATCTGTCTGTCTGTCTTTCTGTCTCTCTTCCTGTCCCCTGTCTGTCTTTCTTTCTGTCTCTCTCCCTGCCCGCTGTGTCTTTCTTTCTTTCTGTCTCTCTCCCTGTCCGCTGTGTGTCTGTCTTTCATTCTTTCTGTCTCTCCCCCCCGTCCAGCAGCACCCCTTCCCTGCTCCCCCTGTCCAGCAGTAGCCCTTCTCCCTTCCTTTTACCTCTCCCCCCTCTCCAGCAGCACCCCTTCCCTGCTCCCCCTGTCCAGTAGTAGCCCTTCTCCCTTTTACCTCTCCCCTGTCCAGCAGCACCCCTTCCCTGCTCCCTGTCCAGCATCCGCTAGGCCAGGCAGCCTCGGGGCTTTAGCTAGGCCGGCCCGCCTTGCACTTATTGAAGTGGGCTGGCCTGGCAAATGCCCCGCGGCTGCTTGATGAAACCGCGGCTGCTGTCGCTGCTGGTCCAGGGGTGATAAGAAGAGGCATCGCGGCAGCGGCGACAGAAGGCAGAAAGTCAGCTGGCGTCTGAGATCGGGGCAGGAACGTTGCTGGGGAAACCGCTGCACGCGTCGCAAACCACCGCAGGCTCCTACTGTGCACGCGGGGGCAGGGAACCACAGATCACGGCCGCATGGAGACTGAAGTTCACATGCGCGCTAAGGGTTTTATTATAGCAGATTACAAAGGTGGGCTGGGTGAGAACACGACCAAGATGTTAGCGTCACTGCCTCAAGAGCCTGGCATTCTGGGCTGAAAACCAGATTTGCAGGGGCAGATATGTAGTCTGTTAAATCAGGTCAGTGGCCTTTGCAGGAGGGAGGGGGGAGCTCTTTAAACTCCGTCTCAGTAAAAGTGTAACCTGAAACCACAGCTGTCAAAGCTGATTTTTAAGGACTTGCAGCCGCGTTTTATCTAGTCTCACCATTTTCTTTATACTCCCAACGTCGGAAACCCTTTTTAGAATACCAAGCAACTTCCTGCCAGCTCGCTACACAGTAAAATAACGTCAACTCGCAGGAGGTGCTGTTCCTCCTCCATAAGAGCCAACACTTTGTGCACCAGTGGGTGCTAAGAAGTATCCCGATATCGATTAAGCTCCTTCACTGAGTCCAGAGCGGAGTAATTCTGCTTGGCACCCATGCCTACACGGACGTGAGGGACCGCTCCCTTCGCCGAATTCTTGCAGATCGGTTCCAGGTAATCACTTTCCTGTAATGATGTGCTAAGATAGGACACAAGGAAAAGGCGGGGACGAAGGCAGCACGAGCGCGCTATGGCTCTGACGAACGCCTGGGAACGGGGGCGGGGACAGAGGGAAGCTCGCGCCCCTTCTTCCTCGTGCGTTTGGAAACTCCGCCCGTTGACTGCAGCGGTGGCTCTCCGCAGCCGGGGGGAGAATGGTCCGAGAGATCCGCGGCTGAAGCGCACGAGACGAGTCTCGGGCGAGGAAGCTCCATCTGGCACCATGAAGGAGGGCATCGATAACCCCGCGTTCACGCTGCAGGAAGGTGTTTCCAGCGGCTCTTTGCGCGGCGGTGAGCTTGGGGGCCTTAGGAAGCCAGAGGGGCCCGTAGACCCGCGACAGCGGCAGCAGCAGCCGGCCGATGAGTTTGAGGAAGGACCCTGCGGTTGGGGACGATTCACCCCCCAAGCGCTACAGTGTTGCAACAATCCCAAAGGCTATTTGGCTTTCTTCAGCCTGTTGGCTATAATGCAAGGTAATGGTTCATTCCGTTGCAGTTCAATCCTCTTCTGTTCAGACGTTTAATGGTCCTATTCACTTTGGGAATTGCATTTTTTTTGTTTTGTTTGCATTGTATTAAATACGCAAAATTATAGCTTTTCAGATGTGATATCTTGCAGAAAGCGCAATTTTGTTAAAGATGCCTGTATGGGTGGTTTTTTTTTTTTTTTTAACCTCTTTCCTTATTTTTGGTCATTTTGTGTCGCTGATGGCTTTTCTTCTAGCCTGGCAAGAACCGTGGCAGGTGCATAAAAGCACCGTGACTTCCAGAAAGACGATTCAAAAAGTTGTGTGATTATTGTAGATCAGACTGTGCTATATACTTCTCATACAAGTGGAAACGAGATTAAAACCGAAATCTTGATCGGGGATTCAGGACCCTTTCGTTTACTGGGGGGGGGGGGGGGGGGGGAAGCTCTTGACATGAGATGCATATTTGGATTAGGAACAGAATGGTGATATCGCCAAGCTCTGTACTGCTGGATATCTGTGTCATCTGTGTTGCAATTGCTTCTAATAAAAATGATTTCCCCCCCCCAAAAAAAATGGTGATATCGCAGATTCTTGCATCCGGCAGTTCTCTGAGGCCGTAATTTGATTTGTAATAGGAAGTAAGAGGCTTCACAGTTTATATGAGGCTTCCGAGAACTGCTTCTGCTCTTTTAAATAACTGTTGGGGGTAGAAAGCATGTGCAAACTTCTTGTCCCAGAACCTTTTCCTCTGGTTTTGTGGTTTTATGTTATTTTGTTGTTTCACTGCTGATATTATAGTGTAACGTGCCTGTCTTTGGACAGATTGGTGTGTGCTAGATATGACTTTGACTTGTTCTCAGCAATTTGGCAAGATCTCAATAAACATAAGCGTTAAATATCTCATTGAACTCCTGCACCAGGTCAAAAGCTGTATGAGTGTGTGTAACATGGAAACAGCAATTACACATTTGTTTGTTTAAAAGTTAATAACTCAAAATAAATCTACAAGATCAAATTCTTATATAAAATATGCATTTAAAAATATTTGAAAAGTGATCAGGACCCTGCATACAAGCTGCAAGAGAATCAGCCAGGAACCATCACTGTACTTTTACTGTTTGCATCCATCTGCCACTTTCTGTGACCTATTGTAAACCACACTATCAAAATAAAATTATGTTGAAATAATAATGACAGCGCAGAACTGGCGATTGTTATGGTGGCTGGATGAGAACAGTAAAAGTGCAGTGATGGTTCCTGGCTGATTCTCTTGCAACTTGTATGCAGGATGTCAGGGTTCTGAACACTTTTCACATATTTTAAATGCATAATTTATATAAGAATTTAATCCTGTATATTTATTTTCTTTTGAGTTTGTAGTTTGTGGGATTTTAACATTAATACTCCTGTGTTTCATTGGTTACAAATTAATAATTTTACTAGTAGGGAGAAAATCACTAAGATTCTGTGATGAAAATAATAGTGTTCTTTATTAAATCACAGCTCTTTATTATGTTTTTAGCTATCAAGCCAATATATTAAAATCAAACATCTATCATTCCCAACAAATTAATAAGCCATATAGTTTTGTAGCATCCTAGAGAATTTGTAAGTTAATTTGTATAAGAATTACAGTATCAGAGCAGTAGTAGCATAGAGAGGAGCTCTAAAGGCTTAAGGTAAGTGTTCAGTTACATGATATATACTGTGGGGAAGGAGATAACCACAAAACGCCACAGTGCACACAGGCAAGCCAAAGCAAAACACAGTGGGGATGACCAGGCAAATGAGGAAGAGGAGGAAACCAGGTTCATGAAAGTGACCTTTTATTAATATACAGTACCATCAATCTCGGACCATCAAGTACATAGCCATGCTTGAAATTGGAGTAGTCTCTCCAGGTTACTTCTCCAATGCAAAAAAGATGTTGTTGATATAGTGTTTATAGAATCGAATCTTTGTACTAAAAGGATGATCCTTCAAAAAGATTTGCTCACTGGACACACAAGTTGGTAATGTTTAGTTTCATGGATTTGCCCGTGGCTGTAATTTATATTCTGCCGGAAAAATTTCTTCTGAAAGCAGAAATAGTTCCGAGTCAATGCAATAGTGGTCATAGTGAGGATGAAGTGATCAGGTATCCTGCGGTGACTGGTTCTTTTTTTTTAACATGTTCTTAATTACTGTTAAAGCCTCTGAGAATCTATATCAAGTGTGAATAGATAAAGATATTGAGAGCACCATCAAAACTGGTTAACCATCGGGGATGCATCTCTGACATACAATTCTATATATAGTACAAAAGGTCTTAAGAAAAAGTCCAAAAAGATAGACAATGGTTCTAAAACTGAACTATTCTCAAAAATTATGGGTCTACCAGATGGATCTGTGAGGGACTTATGAACCTTAGGTAAAATATAAATGGTGGTTGTGATGGGATCTTTTACTGTTAGAAAATCTTTTTCTTTAAGTGTGATATGTGCTGCTTTGTAAGCAAAGTCATTCCTGTGGGATTATTCCTTAAGAGAGCATAATACTCCGTATCATGAATTTGTCTTTTGAATTCTCTTATATATTTATATTTCTTTCTGTCTATAATCGGAATCCTACCACTTTTATCTCATGATTCTGAAAGAGAAATAATTCCAGATAGGTTCTACCTGGCCTTCCTGATTTTTACCAACAGAGAAATCCACTTGTCTGGCAGTATTTTTTTTTTTTTTTAAAAGGCAATTAAAGTGGATAAGTCAACACTTGTCTGAAGAACTTTATACTTAATGTTAAGAACAAATTAAAGACCTTTTTAAGGGCTTTAACTTCTGAGACAGAAAGAGAAATATCTGCTAAACTAGTAATCTGAATGTTAGTTACCACTGATTTTTGAGGAGGTAGTCTCTGCTTTCTGGTTTGTTTTGGATTGATCACTTGGCTAAATTCTTTGCATATGTACTTTGAGGTACATAATTTACAAAGCCATGGTAGTCAGTCCCATTGCAGCAAATGTGACTCAGCCCATAGGAATTGAATGGGCTGCATGGCATTTGCCATACACGACTTGTTACCATGGCTTTGTAAAAGGGGCCCTTAATGACATTCTCAGTCATCGCCAAAATCAGACTCATAAGTTATGTGGAGGAGACATTCTTTCAAACAAGCCAAGTCAAAATTGGGACATCCTTCTTGTAAAAAAAAAAAAAAAAAAAGGTCCATCTCATAGCAATTTTCAAAAGGGAAAGACGTCCAGATATTATAATGCCTCTGTATAAATTCATATTGCAACCCCACCTTGAGTATTGCTTTCAATTCTGGTTGCTCTAAGTTAAATATAACAGGATTTAGAAAAGGCTTAAAGAAGGGTGACCAAAATGATAAAAGGGATGGAAATCCTCTCGTATGAGGAAAGGATAAAGAGGTTAGGATTATTCAGCTTGGAAAGGAGATGGCTAGTGGGGGAGGGGTGGGGATATGATAGAAGTCTATAAAATCCAGAGTGGTGTAGAATGGGTAAAAGTGAATCACTAATTTTACTCTTTCAAAAATTATCAAGACTAGGGGATACTCCATGATGTTATAGTGAAATACCTTTATAATAGTGGGGAAGCAAAACCAATGCCTGGCGGACGTCTGTGGTCTGTGTCCTGTGTCTGAGGCTCAGCTGGAGTAGGCTGTGATGGCAATTCTGGTAGCTGAGAAGTAGGACCCATGCAAGGCAGACTCTTTTTTGTGGTTTGAGCCCTGAAAATGACAAGGATGTATCGGGAGCAAGTATGAATATTTTATACCACATTCATATGCATGAATGCAGGTCTTGTATATCTCACTAGGATAGGGGAAGACATTTTATAGTAGAACTTAGCAAGTAAAATCTAATACCATTGGATTATTGGTTCAACATTGACTTGATAACGAATATGACTGTTGGGCAGATTAGATGGACCACACAGATCTTTATTTGCTATCTAGATAAAAAATGTCCCTTTTATAGATATGGATGTTTCTTTCCATTCGAAAATTGCTGTTGGGCATCCTACTTTTAGACTCTCTAAAGTCTTGCCAAAAGCATGCCCACAACACAACCCCATGCTTTTTGGATGATCCTCAATGTGAAACATCTAAATTCTGACTTTCCAAAACCAGGATTTGAATGTTTTAGCAGCTGAATGTTTTAAGCTTTTTGAGGTGTCCTGCTCTGAAAATGAGAGCCATGAACTATTAGCTGGTACCTGGTGAAATTCACTAGAGGATGACTTCTGTCTTCGCCACTGCTGCTGTCTGATCAGTGTCATCCCTCCCCTATTCCTAAGCCAGCAAGCTGACTCTACAGCACTACCTGACCACCAGCCTCAGCAGTGAAACCGTGTTGGCTGCATTTGCAGGGAATGATTAATCCTTTATTGGACACCAGACAAGCACATTGAGCACCAGCCATAAAATATATTCTAAATTTCCCTCATCTTCTCATGCTCATTTCATTCGTTCTCTATTCCCCTCAGCATCATTTACTTCCAACATACCTTCCCTTATCTGATTCTGTTGAGCAGTGCTTACCTACTGCTGCCTCTTCCTCTCTGCAGTTAAACTGTGAGGGCCTTTCAGGTTACATGGCCCCCACGTGCTTCTGACTTCAAACCAAAAGAGCAGAGAAGGCAGCAGCAACAGGAAAGAAGTGATGCCCACTGACTCCGTTTAGCTGGACAATGCAGGGGTTTTTGTAGAGAGTGGCATCTCTGACCACTCACCCCCCCCCCCCTAGTTGGGGGTGCTAAAACCATCACAAGTAACTCCTGTTTGGACAAAGTGAAGGCATATGCTTAATATTGGGATGGAGGAGGCATTACAGCATCCACAGAGCTGGCATCTATGCCTCCACCACATCTTTTTCTCTGCAAGATGGTGGCTATATGGCACACATGGCCTGAGCATACCTGTTGAAAACCAGAGTTAGCATATCTGATGAGGTCTACTGAAATTGTATGAGTGGAAGGCATATGTATGTGCCTTAATCTTACCCATGGCACCTGTGGAACCTGTTATCATAAGGGGACTAATGAAGTCTTCTGAGGCACACCCTGCAATTCCTGGCAGACATCATTAAGTATTTTATATATAGAAAAAGATGATGATAATGAAACATCTATCTATCACAATGACAGTAGAATAAATATTAATTACGTAATTAGATTTCCGTGCTGCCCCAGTTTCATTTGCATGTGAAACATATTCTATCAGTGATTAACATCTATGGATGTGTGTTCTTTCCAACTAGATACTATTAATCGGAGGACTAAAGGCAAAAGAAAATCTGGCAGATAAGAATCCTTTTTATAGCTAACTAACGATTGCCAGATAAATCAGATAACTGTACACAAGTTTCTGTTTCTTCAGTTCACTATTTGCAGCTTTTCAGAACCAGGTAGCTTCCCCTCGCTTAATCTTGCTGGTGCCACTGCCTCAGATTATGATCATCTGCTTACGGTTGCATGCCTGTAATTTTTGTTAGCATCACACGGAACATACTTAAGGGGGCATTCATCAAGAGGTGCTAACAGATTTAGTGTACACTAAATGCTAAGATGCCCATAAGAATATAATGGCTGCCTTAGTGTTTTAGCCCATACCAATCATTAGCACCCCTTGATGAATTCCCCCCTTAGTATCCCTCCATCCCTGTGGAGACTTTTTTTTATGGTATCTATAGTGGTAGTAGTGGAGAGAACAGTCCTATCCTAAAAGGGATATAGAAAGAGAAGAGAGTGCATTGTGTGAAACATATATTCTGTGGCTATCCTTTAAAAGCCATGCACTGCTGGCCTGAAAATTCTGATATTCATACTGGCCTTTGTGGTGGTGTAGGGTAATTGGTACTATAAGACAATTAGCTTGTAGCGGTTTGGCTTACTCGTTCGTGTCTAGAGGGAATAGCACCCATTACAAAAACTAAGATCCAAACTTTCTGGTTGTCTTTGCCAACAGATCAGGAGGAACAAATTGGTAAATACAGTCTTTATTACCAAAATAGAGAAATGCATAGAAACATGTATTACTTGCATAAAATACACTACTGATTATCTAACTAAATATCATTACATAAATCATTGGTAGATACCGATGTACCTTCAGCACCAGAACTAAATATATTGCACACAATATATAAAAACTATGATCCCCTAGAGATAAACATCTATGATTCACACATGGCTAAATCACCTTCCTCGCACATGCACAAAAGGCATTTCTAAACTAAACCCCAAGTGAACTGTAAAAGGAATTCCTGTTCACAGCTGGATCCCCGGGGTGCAATCCACAAGATAGCTGGACTGTCTCGTCCAGGGTAATTAGTCAGAGGCAGACCCCAGTTCTCTGGGCAGTTGCAGAATTTCAGCACGGGGAAAGAAGCCATAGGTCTTAAGATAGAATCGGCCTGAGCTGTCAGCTGATAGTTTAGGCAATTCAGAGAAAAAGCTTACAAGTCCCCGTAAAGACAGGTGTCCTCTTTTACAAGGAACAGCAATCTTAGGTCTGGTATGGCAAACACCGCTACTTCAGCTTTCATCCTCCTGCACAATCTTGTATGTTGCTCTTCCAGGCACCAACCGTGTACTATCCTCTTTCTTTCTTTGTCTTCCTTTTTAAAGTGTTTTTCCCCTTCTTCCCAGGCATACTCAGAGAGGACTTTCAGGGGTAACTTTTGGGTCAGACAGCTCCAGCCATAAAGCCTTCTGGAAAGTATCAGATGTAACACAGATCATCCAATAGATAAGACTTGGGGGTGCCAGATATCACAGTTCTGCAGATTTAGTCCTTTTCCCACACATTTCATTGGGGAAAGTAAAGGGATCCAGTGTTTGTGTTGATACAAGGTGACCTTGGCTTCACATACACAGCTTGCAGAAATCCCAAGATGCTTTAAGAGTGAGAGAAAATGGTGTTTGCTACTCAGGCCCAACACAAAATAGAGGTGTAGAAAAAGCCCTACAGTAGATTTGCAAATAATTTTTTCTTTATGGTTATAAAACATCTGAGGATTAATTTTTCTTGTTTCATTTCACATGAACCCCAATCGCACAATTTGCCTCACTTTCCTGGTCAACCGATTCTAGTGCCTGTCACAAAGAGTCATAGTGGCATGTAGATTATGAAATGTAAACAAGAATATACACATATTCATTGCAGATATCCTGACATCTTGACTGACTGTGGAATCACCAGTATAGATGTTAGAAGCCTAGTTTAATCTGTTGAAGTCCTTTTATAGAAGTTGCAAACTGAAGGCTTTTTTTCCCTAGGTAGTTTTTATTTGTTTAGTAAAGGTAAAGAAGCCTTAATACTTCAGTTTGATTTAAGTAGTGCATTCGATCTTATAGATCATGAGAAATTGCTTAGTTGTTTAGAAGCAGTTGGTATTTCTGGTGAAGTACTTCAATGGTTTTGAGGATTTTTGTTTCTATACTCCTACCAAGTTCAAATGGGTGATACATTTTCTAGTAAGTGGAGTAATCCTTGTGGTATTCCCCAGGCTTCTTTGGGATCTAGATTAACTACCTTGGGAACAGAATTATATAGTTATGCAGATGGCATAACCATTGTGATTCCAATTCCCGCTTCACCATTTCAATCTACAGTATAGATCTATTTGCAGTTGGGGAGTGGATGGCAGAGTTTAAGTTGAAGCTTAATTCAGATAGGCTAGCCCTATTAAGATTAATGAAGGAATTTTGAAATTGAACAGAATCTCATATCCTATTAATTCCACCATCAAAATTCTGGGGGGTTTACCTGGATCATAATTTATCAGTGGGTACTCAGATGCTATAGTCCACAAAAGATTCTTTATGTTAACTTCCTGTATCTTCTCCTCCTCTCTCCCCTCCTACCTATCCACCTCCCTACTCTCTCCCCTCTCCCCTTTCTTTAATTCGGAATGGGAAAATGGTAAATTTATTACAGTTACAACAATCATTTGGCATATCAAAGTCTCAAGGTTATAAATGGTTACAATTGAAGCAGTCCATTCAGAAGGGGTTCCCTGACTGGCTTAACTTAAAAGATCAGTACAGCTTGCTGGGTCTATGTTTCCAGACAGATTTTCAAGGGCATCAGGCCACCAAATGGTATAAATTAATATCTGAATATTTGGCAAAAAAACTTAACACAAGTTTAAGTGACATTTGGAGTATAGAAACAAAACAGCATATTTCTGCTATGCAATGGCCACGGATTTGGACTTGGACTTGGAGAATGAGATGTACAGCGTCAGCATCTATGAGACAAACCTGGGGTTTCTTTTACTAAGGTGCGCTAGCGTTTTTAGCATGCGCTAACCACGCACTAAATGTAAAATACTAACACAAGCTGTATGGAGACGTTAGCGTTTAGCACGTGCGGTATTGTAGCACGCAATAAGCGTGCACTAAAACCGCTAGCGCACCTTAGTAAAAGGATCCTTTGGGTTTTTTTTGGTTATATAGAATTTTTTGGACACCTGTTTGTTTACAAAAGTTGGATAATTTCTCAAGTCTAATAGATTCTGGCACTGTCGTCTTGAAGTAGGGATGAACACTGGATCACTTGTTGTTTTATTGGCCCTTGATATTCAATTTTGGGAAAAATTAATATGGTACTCGGTGTCTCTATACCATTGTTTTATGACGTGGTTCTATTTAGATTGTTGAAATCTAAGAGTCCAATAGACACGCATAAAAGTAGACGTTTTCTGATTATGACGGGAGTGGCCATGCAATTAATAACCAGAAACTGGAAAAACGAGAATAGATTAAATTTTTCTTTTTGATGGGAAACACTTTGTTTGCATTATAGGTATGAAAGAATGAATGCAGAACAATTGGGAAATAAGAAAAGGTTTAAAGAAACATGCGGTCCACTGGAAGCATTTGTTAAACAGAAAATTGATTCAATAGATTAAATCCTTAATTCCTAGATGATTTCTACACACATCCAGATAGAGAGGGAGGGAGGGAAAGGGGAGGGGAATTGTTTTAACATTTGTTTGAATAGAAGTGCTGGTATTTGTTTGCACTTTTTATAAGTTTTGAAAATTAATGAAAATTTTGAAAAAAAAAAAAAAAGAAACATTTTTTTTGATGGCTCTTCTCTTTTTAGGGGACAATTTTTAACTATCAGAAATATATGGCCTTTTTTTACAAAGCCGCGCTAGCAGCTGCCACGCGGCAACAGCCCCGTAGCCCTTTAAATCTCTATGGGCTTCAGGGCCGTAAGCGCAGCGGCAGCTTTGCAAAAGAGGCCGATAGTTTTCTCGTGGACTTTGCACTAGTTTTCAAAGAGAGAATTGCCATAGATATGAAACAGCTGTTTTCACTTGCTTTTTGTATTGGTAGATTTTATTTGAAAAATGGTATACTTCTTAATGCATCTGAAAGTATTTATATTGTTGATAGGGGATATGTACTTTAAGCAAGATCGAGGAAAGGAAATCTTCAAAAATAGTCTGCTTTTTGTTGATCATAGTACCTATTATATTTGTGATAAAGGGGTCCTTTTACTAAGGTGCGCTAGCTAATTTAGCACGTGCTAAACACTAACGCGTCCATAGAATACAATGGAAGCGTTAGCATTTAGCACGCGCTAATATTTAGTGCTCGCCAAATCAGCTAGTGTGCCTTAGTAAAAGGACTCCATAGTTAGCCCATAAAAATGTTGCACACTTTGCACAGGAACTTAATACCAAGATTTGCACTAATCCAAAAAATTTCAGTCCCCTGACAGATTTTGTTGGGCTTCAGCTCCAGGACAAAGTGACTGTTTTATGTTATCTGGAGCATGACATTCTGAAGATGACCTCCATTCAGCTGCCTGTAAGCCTCGAACCAATAGAGATCCAGCCCCAAAATTTTGCATGGTTTTGTTTGAGCCCTAGAGAACATCAACATAAAATTTTGTTCAATTTGTTGGAGGTCTTGCATTGATGATCTTCAAAATTGGTCTACTTGATGTGGAATAACCCATGAACATTATAAAAAAATGCATAGAAAAAGAGGTCAGATTTTTTTTTCTTTTTAATAGGAGGATTTTATCCTCCTCCTTTGCCCATGATTGTAGTGTATTTGTTTCTCCAGTGCAATTATAAGTGCCTATGTTCTACACATTCTTAATCTCAGCCTAATGGCCAAGGGACCACTCTTGGTTCACATCTCAGACCTTAATTTTAATCCTAAAGAGTCAGGGAACAAACTCCCTAGATAAGTTGATAATGGTATACTTAAAGGCTGGATGCACAGCTGGAAATGGTAAAAAAATGGCTTGTTTTTTTAATCGGGAGATTACACTTTTAGCAAGATAGAAGTGACTATTGGAAAACTTAATTTCCATCACTAAACAAAGTCATAGCCTTTGTAGTTCAAAAATCAGGCCCCTAGATGCCGAAACCCAAAGAAAGCAAAGAGCTTGCACCTGCTAACATCAGCAAGGGTATTCCCTCTCCTCCCAACTCTGCCCTTCCATTCCCAACTTTCCTCAGTTTCTGCTCAGTGGATTTATAGACTCTGTAGAATAATTTTGGTAATGCATATTTACAGATTCAGCAAGTGCTAATTCATGTTTCCATTCTGAGCTAAGTAAACTAATCATATATTTTGGAAAATTCTGTAGTATTTGAGGAGAAAATGAGAGAAGTTTCAATCAGTTTAACTGTACTGCAGGTAGCCATTTGTCTGCTAAATCAAGACTACAGAAAACTGAAAGGGTTTGGCAGCAAATTACTAATGCTGAGTATGTCTTGTTTGTAAAATCTTTCCTGGAGTTTGCCACTCTTAGATGCAAAATATTGGGCCTGATAGACATGTGGCCTGATCAGGTTAGACAGCAATTCTGGCTGTTTGGAAGTATATTTCTTCAGAGATTTTATTCAATGAAATTACCTTCCTTATTATTGTATAATTGTTAACCATGGTTAAAGAATGGATTTCTTTCTTCTCTAGTTCCACATAATGGATTATATTGTTCTCTGGTTTCCTCTTTGTGACAGTTGTTAATAGTTGGTTGCCTGTTGACATTTACCTCTGTTGTCAAACCCCCTTTTATATTCAAACAAAGAGATCGTAATCCAAAACAGTCTTGATGCCGTCTGCCTAACAGACTTTGGCCCCGATTCACAAAATGGCCTATCACATGTTTATCCCGTTGATCATCCATTTTCCGATCCGGCTATGCAAATTAGTAAAACCCCATGCAAAATAGCCAAGCGATTGATTCACTTACATTTGCTTGGCTATTTTGCATTGGGTTTTACGATCCTAAAACCTGACTGCCTGTTTTGGGTTGGGTTTTTTTTTCCATTTTTTTTTTTGCAATGGCACAAATATTTTGCATGCAAAATATCTGCCCAATAAAAAACCAAAAAGAAAAAAAATCGCCTCCTGACAGCGCCCCCCTCGACAAAGCGCTCCCTCCCTCCCCCCTCCCCAAACCCCCAAAAATGACAGGAGGGATGCCTACTCCCTCCTGCCACCAGATGCTCCTCCCTGAATGAATATAGCAGGAGGGATGCCCACTTTCTCCTGTCACCAGACGTCCTCCACCGCCAATTTTAAATATAGCAATAGGGATGCCCACTCTCCCCCTCAGCTGAACCCCCCCCAATAAACTTAGATATGGCAGGGGGGATGCCCCCCATCATTTACTCCATTGGCCCTCCCGTACCTTTAAGTCGGGAGCAGGAGGGGTGCCCAGTCAGACCCTTCTATTCCTCTGGCCTGCTCCTGCGCAATGTGGGTCTTAGGCCTCTCCCCGGTGCATCATGTGATGCTTGGGGAGGAGCCTAAGGCCCTGATTGTCTCAGGCGCCTTGGGCTCTTCCCTTTTGTGCCTTGGGCTCCTCCCTAGGGGGTCTGTGGTGCTAGCAGTCAATAAAAAGTCATACCTCTGCATTGGAGCAGTCCCATCCCCAACTTCCAAGAAAATGGCAAAGAAAATAGAAAGGAAAGTAGAAATCCCGCAGGCCCTCTGGTACTATGCAAGAAAGAATTGTGCAGGCAAAGAAAACCAGTGACCATAAGCACAGAATACATTGAGGAAACAATTTCCAAGCAGGAGCTTATCTAAGACTATCTTACAAAGTTCAAATCTTTCATTGGTCCTTCAATGGGTAGAAGGATTGGCAGGAGGTGCATTAACAGCATCCAGAAATTTCTGCGCGGCATTGCGGTCTTGGAGGAGGGTCATTTTGCCATCCCTTTAGATCTGGCGATTAGCAGGGTATACCAGCGCAAAACGGACTCCTTTCTTATCGAGGGCTGTGCAGATTGGGGCCATTTTATGTCATAAAAGAGCTGACTTGCTAGAATAGTCATTAAATAGAAGTAGACGGCACCCTTCATATTCCAGTGCATCTAGCTTTCGATAGGCATGCAAGATCTGCTCTTTATCTCTCCAATTCAGATATCGGGCAATTGCAAATCTGCGCATATCTCCCTCTGTCTGGGGGCCGATGTGGTGGACGCGTTCACAGACAAAACTGGCAAACCTGTTAAGCCCAGCTGCTCAGGTAAACAGGAATGGAAGAACTTGTATAGGTCACTGTTCTTCACAGATTCTGGAAGATCCACCACTCTAATTATTCCTCTGCTGACGATTTTCTTGATCTTCCAGCTGTTCTGTGAGGTGGGAAACCTGTTTTTGAAGAAAGCCGATCTGAGTATTCATTTGTTGTGCGTTGCCTTCCCGTACCAACACTCTGCGTGCCAAGTTCAGATAAACTTGACTCTCAATCTCAGAGACTATCATTAATTCCCTCCACCGCTGATTGCAGTTTGTTTATCCGATCTTCCAAAGCCGTGGAAACCATGCAGGACACCACCTGCACCCAGGCGCTCATATTTGCAGGTTCTGGAAGAGGGCCCTCTGCCATCTTGGTAATAGGTAGTTTTTCCTTATGAGTAGATTTAAGGGTTTTTCAGGCAATCCCTTTGCTACACTCCACAGAAAATGCACCCCAGGATGCCCCTTGCAAATCCGCTCCTCTCGGGCGCAGAATTTCCAGACTTCAAGTTGATTCAACAGGGAAAACGGATATTAATATCCAAGAGTCCACGGAGCCCAAGTGAAGCATGTCTCATCAGGTAGTGTGGATCACATGACCCCCCCCTAAACTTCTTGAAGGTTTTGCAATTAACATATGTTAACGGCAGAAGCTTAACTGTTGTAGCTGCAAAACTGCTATGGTAATAGCAGAAAGCATTCCTAGCACTTGTGCCACTGATTTATTTATTTATTCATTCAATTTTCTATACCGTTCTCCCAAGGGAGCTCAGAACGGTTTTACATGAATTTATTCAGGTACTCAAGCATTTTCCCTGTTTGTCTCAGTGGGCTCGCAATCTATCTAATGTACCTGGGGCAATGGGGGGTATTAAGGGCTAGATTCACAAAGCAAACCGATCATGTACCGATCGGTTTGCGACCCCTTTACTATCAAATTTCCCTCCGGCCCCATTCACTAACCTCTCCAGTGATCCGCTTCGAATCCGTGCATGCAAATGAGGAGAAACGCATGCAAAGTAGGCAGGGACGTAATTCACAACACACATTTCACAATCTGACTGGGCTGGCCGGTCAACTCCAGAAGCGACTGCTGGGGACCAGTCGCAGACCTTCTTTTCCCACTCTCAAGCGCCGCCCTGCTCTCTGCTGCCCCGATCTCGCTGTTTCGGGGGCTGCAGAAGCCGAAGTCCAAAAAGAAACTGCTAAGCCCAGAAAAGTGAACTCCATCTTTTAGCCTACAATCCAGGACTTTCCCTGCTTCAGCTGCCTTCTTCTTTACTCCAGTTCCCAGTTCATTAATTTTATTGAATATTATAAGTAATATACAGAAAGCAGTTCAAATACATAAAAATTGAATAAGAACTAGTGATGTAGAAACAAAAGAAACCATAATTGCTGTTATTTGCATATAGTAGATTAGTAAGAAGAATTCAGAGTATTTGAAACTGCTAAGAAAAGAAATAGAAAGGATAGAAAAGCAGAGAAGATGAATTGAAATAAAAAAGAAAAAAGAGAGATAAAGAAAGAGAGAGAGGCAGAAGTGTCTACAAGGCAGAATGAACATATGAATCTAAGAATGACCAAGGTGATTTATTTCGCACCAAATTTGTAGATAAACGAGATATCGTGTTCTTTTCATATGCATATGATTCGAATTTGTGGTACATGCTCAATGAGTTCCACCAAAAGGTGTAGTCTAGTAGTGTGGGTGACTTCCAATTTTTCAAAATGTGCATAAGAGCTGTCACAATCATGGTGTCAATAAGTTTAGGAGGACAGTTTGATAGTGTGAAACAAGGGTGTTGAGAACGAAGGATTATAATGTCTATGGAAATAGCTTCTGAACATTTGGTAATAGATTTTATGGTGTCCCAGATACGAATCCAAAAGGAATGAACCATAGTGCAGTGAAGAAGCATGAACTCCTTTGCCTGCAAGACACTCCAATATCTTCTTTTCTTCTATTTAACTTTCACGGATTCTGTCTTCTACCCTGCATAATTTCCATACTATAGCGATCTCGTGCTGCCTTCCATGCAGCCGCAGTGCAGCCCCGCTTTAAACCTGCGGGCTCGCACTGCACGGAAGGCAGCAGAGAGTAGGAGAGTCTGTGTGGCAAGATTGCCTTTAAGGGGGGAGCAGGAGAGCCAGCCCGTGAGAAGAAAAAGGTTAAAAAAAAAAAGGTTGCTTCTCGATCGGGCATGCGCAGACCATCTTCAGATGCGCGCGGATCGCACAACAGCGACCCGTGCAGGCAGATGGGGGGTGTTCTCTGATCACCGTCATCTGCATATTTTTATTTCCTGAATTCGTTGGACCCGATCGGGCAGGTTAGTGAATCTGGGCCTAAGTGACTTACCCAGGGTCACAAGGAGCAGCATGGGTTTGAACCCACAATCTCAGGGTGCTAAGAACATAAGAATTGCCACTGCTGAGTCAGACCAGTGGTCCATCTTGCCCAGCAGTCCGCTCACGCAGCGGCCCCCAGGTCAAAGACCAGTGCTCTAAATGAGTCCAGCCTCACATATGTATGTCCCAGTTTAGCAGGAACTTGTCCAGTTTAGTCTTGTCCAAGTAGGTTGGAGACTTGAAACCCTGGAGGGTGTTTTCCCCTACAACAGACTCCGGAAGAGTGTTCCAGCTCTCCACCACTCTCTGGGTGAAGAAGAACTTCCTTACTTTTATGCCTATGGCCAGGCCAGGGCATAGCATAATCTGTGAATTTCCGTGTCTGCTTCAATTCTTGTTTTTTTTAACTCCCTGTATCTGTTCCAGCTTTAATGAGAGCATACTACAAGAGTTTTCTAGGCTGTTTTTATCTTGTTATCGAGAAAGGATTCTCATAGTACTGTGAACATTCCAGTTGTAAGGGCTGTGAGATAAGTGGGACAAGTGAGATAAGTGGAGGAACCGCAGTGTATGTGTGCGAGAACAATTTAATTCAGCATTTTTTTATGCTATATAACAGTGTTCTTCAACCTATTGATACCTATGGACCGGCGGAAATAAAATAATTATTTTTTGGACCGGCACCTGTCCGTGGACTGGCAGTTGAACACTGGGCTAAGTCATGGGCCAGACCCCGCCCATCTCCACCCACTCTCCACCCCAGACCCCGCACCCATAATAGCACTAATTGTAACACTATTTTTTCCATTCATTATTCATATATATACACACACACACTATAACAACACATAATAGTTAACCACAAAATTAAACTACACAAAGCACACTGTATGCTTCTCAATATTCATTCCTACCAGAACACAGATAACCCCATGCAAATACGGGACCAAAAACTAAAAGTACTAATATATACAAAACAAACCCTAAGGTGCAAGACCCTGCATGCAGTACAACCCCAGAGGAAAAGAGACATTTCTTCCTGAACAGATAGCAGATGTAAATCAATCACTAAATTCAAAAAATAAAATCATTCCTCCTACTGTTGTTGTCTCTCTTTCTCCATGCAGTGCCTTGCCATCTGGCCTGCTCCTGCCTGGCCGTTTTATGCCGCCCCCCCCCCCCGGTGTTGTCTTCGGGCCGGCTCCCTCTTCCTCAGTGCTGCAGTGCACAAAGCCATGGGCAGCGGCTCCTCGCGTGTCCCGCGCCTCCTCTGGAAGCCTTCCCTCTGACATTGTGATGTCAGAGAGAAAGCTTCCGGTTCAGGCATAGGATGCGCGTAGGAGCCTCTGCCTAGGGCCTTGTGCACTGCAGCACTGAGGAAGAAGGAGCCGGCCCGAAGAAAATGCCGCATCGATCCTATAATTTGAATCCAGTTGCAGCAAAGGGAAGTCCAGTGAACTGTACTGACCTATCAATCTACCGGGTTCCCGATTGTGAGGGGCAGATATGACAGACATGGTGAAGTTTTTCTATATATATAATCTGTTTCTATTTTATATATGTATTCTGTTTCTGTTTCATCTGGTGCTTATCAGATGTTTATGCAATAAAATATCATATTACTCTGATGCTTTCTTTGGATGTTACTATTGCACGGTTCACAGTCCCGTCACCCTATTGCACACCCTTGTTAGATAAATATGTGGTATTACACTTACATTTATACGGAATCTATCCTCTTTCAACTTTAGAGGGTGCCCTTTCGTTCTCACTACCTTGGAGAGTGTGAACAGTCTGTCTTTATCTACTAGGTCTATTCCCTTCAGTATTTTGAATGTTTCGATCATGTCTTTTCAAGGGAGAAGAGGCCCATTTTCTCCAATCTCTCACTATACGGCAACTCTTCCAGCCCCTTAACCATTTTAGTCGCTCTTCTCTGGACCTTTTCAAGTAGTACCGCGTTCTTCTTTGTGTATGGCGATCAGTGCTGGATGCAGTATTCCAGGTGAGGTCGCACCATGGCCCGGTACAGCAGCATGATAACCTTCTTCTATCTGTTCTTGATCCCCTTCTTTAGGTGACGGGACTAAATCGCGCCAGACAACGGCGCGCAGACAACTGAGCGCTAGGTTGATGGCGCGCCGAAGAAAAGCACTATTTTAAAGGGCTCCGACAGGGGGCGTGGGGGGGAAACCCCTCCACTTTACTTAACAGACATCGCGCTGGCGTTGTGGGTGGCTTGGGGGGTTTTAACCCCCCACATTATACTTAAAACTGAACTTTTCCCCCTAAAAAACAGGCAAAAAGTTTGGTTTCAAGTATAATGAGGGGGGTTACAACCCCCCAAACCCCCCACAACACCAGTGTGATGTCTGTTAAGTAAAATAGGGGGGTTCCCCACCAACACCCCCTGTCGGAACCCTTTAAAATAGTGCTTTTCTTCGGCGCGCCGTCAACCTTGCGCTTAGTTGTCTGCGCGCCGTTGTTTCGTGCGATTTTGTCTATGAACCCTTCTTTATCATTCCTAGCATTCTGTTCACAATTTTTGCTGCCGAAGCACATTGTGCAGACGGCTTCATTGACTTGTCGATCAGAACTCCTGAGTCTCTTTCCTGGGAGGTCTCTCCAAGTACTGTCCCAGACATCCTGTATTCGTGCATGAGATTTTTGTTACCGACATGCAACACTTTGCACTTATCCAAGTTGAATCTCATTTACCATGTTGATGCCCATTTCTCAAGCTTGATTATGTCACTTTGTAGATCTTCGCAGTCCCCCTGTGTTTTCACTATTCTGAATAACTTCGTATCATCTGCAAATTTAATCACCTCGCTCGTCGTACCAATGTCCAGATCGTTTATAAAGATGTTGAAGAGCACAAGTCCAAGCACCAAGTCCTGCGGTACCCCGCTAGTGACGTTCTTCCAGTCTTAGTATTGTCCATTTACCCTCACTCTTTGTTTCCTATGCTCCAGCCAGTTTTTAATCCACGTGAGTAATTCACCCTCGATTCCATAGCTTGCAATTTTCCGAAGTAGTCGTTCATGTGGAACCTTGTTGAACGCTTTCTGAAAATCCAAATATACAATGTCGATCAGGTTGTCCTTGTCTATCCGCCTCAAAGAAGTGCAGCAAGATCGTCAGGCAAGATCTGCCTTTGCTGAAACTGTGCTGGCTGGTCCTCATTAAACCGTGTCCATCATGGTGATCAATGATGCAGTCCTTTATCAACTCCTCTACCATCTTTCCTGGTACCGAGGTCAGACTCACTGGTCTGTAGTTTCCCGGATCTCCCCTTGAACCTTTTTTGAAGATCGGTGTAACATTCGCCACCTTCCAGTCTTCCGGAATCTTTCCCGATTTGATCGACAGATTGGCTATTAGTTGAAGCAATTTAGCCACAGCCTCTTTCAATTCCTTGATGACCCTCGGATGGATGCTATCCGGTCCCGGGATTTATCGCTCTTAAACCTATCAGTCTGCCTGCATACCTCTTCTAGACTGACGGTCAACCCTGTCAGTTTCCCGTCTTTGTTTCCAGCATATAGCCTGATGGGTTCCGGTATGTTGTGTATATCCTCTTCGGTAAATACAGATGCAAAAAATGTGTTCAGTTTGCTGTGATTTCTTTGTCCTCCTTTAGCACTCCCTTTATTCCATGGTCATCCAACAGTCCCACCGCTTCCTTCATTAAGGTCATTTCCCCTTAATATATCGAAAGAATGGCTTGAAGTTTTTCGCATCCTTGGCTATTTTTTCCTCATAGTCTCTTTTGGCCCCTTTTACCGTCTTATGGCACCTACTTTGATGTAGCTTTAACCACTGCGCCACACTCTCCCTGTGATACAGGGCAATAGTTGCCAAAGTGTGTTAATGACATGGCTGCTAACATAGAATGCAGTAAATTAGACTTTTTGGAGGGGTATATTTTGACTGTTCTGGATTATTTACCATTAGCAATCGGTGTATGTTAATACCACCCCCATTAACTGCAAGATGGTCTTCCTGCTCCAACATGAAATTCCCCCCTTCGGTGTTTAACATAGCAATTAACTCACACTTAACATGGTGTACTTTCTGTTATTAACTGTTAATGTGGAGCTCCAACACTTATCAATCAGTTAACAGGGCCTTAATAGGCCTCATTGACATTAATAGGGCTTGTGTGTTAAACAAGATTCTTTTAAATTAATTTATGTAAGTTTGTATCAAAATGTGTCTTCAAAATCGTGCAGTAGCTTATTGTTTGTAAGATGGGCTTAAGCAAATCTTTTATTGTAATAAAACTAATTACTTTATTAATATTTGTTTATTTATAACTGCTTTAATGAATGAACCTGTGCTCATAGTTCATGAGAAGGGTTTTTTTTTTGTTTTCGCAGAAGGGTTTTTTCCCCCCCCCCTTACATTGCCTTGACTGGATGGTCTCTTATCTGCTATCATTTACTGTATATATATGTTCTTATCCCAGGACAAGCAGGCAGCCTATTCTCACATATGGGTGACTTCACCGACGGAGCCCGGATGCGGACAGCCTCGCAAGCAGACTTGCTTGTAGAAACGTAGAAGTTTTGAGTCAGCCACACCGCGCATGTGCGAGTGACTTCCCGTCCAGCGCAGGGCGAGTCTCCTCAGTTCTCAGTTTTCTGCGGAGCCAAGAAGTCCGTCTTTGACTCTCTGCGTTTAACTTTGTTATTTTGTGCCTTCTCTCACCGCAGTTTGTGTTTATTTTCTACACAAATCGCTGTGTTCTTTTCTTTATTTCTAGTTAAAAAAAAAAATCTTATTTTATTTTCTTCCGTTCGACTGGCAGGGCAGGCTGCTCGGCCGCAGCCCACGGGCTTCGACTTCGCTGCGGCTACTTTTCCTCCTATGTCCCGGCCAGCAATGAGCTTCAAGAAGTGCAGCCAGTGTCAGTGTGCGATTTCCTTCACGGACCCACATCGTTGGTGTCTCAAGTGCCTTGGGCCAGACCATCAACTGAAGTCGTGCGAGCGCTGGGCTACTCTTCAACCTCGAGCCCTTAAATGTCATCGGATTTTAGTGGAGAAGCTTTTCAGGATGGACTCTTCAGTCACACCCTCGTCTTCAAAAGCGGCTTCGGTTTCACCTTCTACCGAGGGTCCTCCTATCTCCATGACTCCGACCTTGAGCCTCATCAAACCTTCCTCGTTTGCGGCGGCTCTTTCCTCGAGTACACCTGCTGTATCTTCCCCTTGGATCCTCAGGTCAGATAGTTCAGCAGAAAGTTCCAGCGGTGGTCCTCAAGCTTGCTAAGACTTCCAAGTTGAAGCACGTTTCCATTGCCACTTTGGAACCTCCAGCCGTAGCAGGTGGTCCGATTTCAGATGCGGATCCATCCTTGCTGGCTTCCTTCCAGACCATGTTAGAGCAGCAATTTGTTCAGTTCCTAACCAAAATGGGACCGAAGCTGGCTACTGTAATCCAGCCTGGGCATTCTGCAGACTCCTGCAAGTTCGAGCCTCTTCCTATGCCTTGGGCTGAAGCTTTACACTCTATGCAGGGAGCAGAGTCTTTGCGAGTGTCTGGTCTGACATCTATGCACTCTAAGCAAGGAGTAGATTCTTTGCAACTGCCTCGACAGGAAATCTCACACTCCATACAATGAGCAGAGTCTTTGGGGAGTGCCTCGAGATTCTTCCACCAAGCCTCCTGAGCTTCGATCTACAGCTTCTAGCCCTATTCATTCCTTGGTAGCCACGTCTGCTTCCATCTCTGGGGCGAAGTCTCCACGATCCTCGAGACCTGCTTCCAGACACCACTCTCGTCGTTGATCGAGGCCTTCCTCAAGGCATACCTCCAGGCATAGCTCTTCTTCCAAAGCGTCCTTCTTCAACTAAGCCTCGATCTACACCTTCCAGCTCTACCAGACCACTGACTCCTCGATTGAGGTCTCTGCTTCCAAACTTCGAGGACTCGGTGGCTTTTATTGCTTCGTCCAAGTCTCTTTATTCTTTTGATGACTATTTTCCCTTCGAGGATTCATCTTTGACCCAGGCTGTCTCGAGGTCCTCGAGTCCCTCTCGAGGCAGGGCATTAGCGGATCAGCTATCTTTCTCTTTCGCCAGATGGCTTCTGACCTAGAACTTCAATTGGATGCTGGTTCTAAATACTCTAAGGAGTACCTCAAAGTCATGCATCTTCCTCAACCTCCTGCAGAATCACTTAAGCTTCCCCTTCACAAGCTTTTGTCTCGGACTTTTACACAATGCCTGGAGACTCCTTATGCAATTCCTGCTGTTCCAGGCAAATTGGACTCTAGGTATAAAACTATGCATTGCAAAGGATTTGAGAATTTGCAGTTGTCTCACCAATCCCTGCTTGTGGAGTCCTCCTTGAAAAGATCCCATCCTTCCAAAGTTTATGCTACCGTTCCTCCTGGAAGGGAATGGAAAACCATGGACAAGTTTGGACGTCGCCTTTACCAAAATGCTATGATGTCCTCCAAAGTCCTCAATTATAATTTTCATTTTGTCACTTATTTCAAGTTCCTCATGGATCTTCTTCCTAAATTTCTCAGCTATTTAGATTTTCAAGATGTCATAGCTACTCTGTCACAACTCAGATTACATCTTCTCCAGACTTCTTATGATGCCTTCGAGTTGTCTGCCAGGGTGACTGCTTGTTCTGTAGCAATGCGCCGCCTGGCCTGGCTTCGCACCATTGACATGGACCGCTTGGTTAATATTCCTTGTGCAGGCAATGATGTCTTCAATGAATCTATCGAGGCAGCCACCAAAAAATTGTCTGAACATGAAAAATCTTTTTGCTTCCATTTTCAGACCAAAGCCTAAGCCAGCTCCTGCCAAGCCTGCACAACCTCCTCCAATTTTCCAGAGGCGTTTTGCTCCGAGAGTGGCTCCTTACACTTATCTACCTCCCAAGAAACAGCAGAATCAAAAGCAACAGAAATCTCAACCTTCTGCTGCACCTAAAGCTGTGCAGCCTTTTTGACTGTTTAAAACAGAGCATAATCTCCACCGTTCTATCTCTGTCCTCTCTTCTCCCATTGGAGGTCGTCTCCATCATTTTTATCACCGATGGGAGACAATTACATCCGACCTCTGGATGCTGTCAATCATCAGGGAAGGATACTGTCTTCATTTCACTCAGGTTCCATCAGAGCTTCCTCTAAGAGAGTATCCTTCCAGTCCATCCCAGACCGCCCTTCTTCTTCAGGAAGCTCAAGCTCTGTTTCGTCTCCGTGCCATCGAACCAGTTCCTTTGGACCAGCAGAACAGGGGTTTTTACTCCCGTTACTTCCTTGTTCCGAAGAAGATGGGCGATCTGCGACCCATTCTAGATCTCAGGGCTCAACAAATTTTTGGTCAAATAAAAATTTTGCATGTTGTCCCTGGCATCCCTGTATCCCCTTCTAGATCAGAACGACTGGTTATGCTCTCTGGATCTCAAGGAGGCTTATACTCGTATTCCCATTCATCCAGCCTCCCGTCAATATCTCACATTTCGGGTTGGGAATCTGAATTATCAATACAGATTACTGCCCTTTGGCCTGGCTTTATCTCCCAGAGAGTTCACCAAGTGCCTGGTAGTGGTAGCAGCAGCTCTAAGGAACCATGGTCTTCAGGTTTTTCCCTAACTAGACGACTGGCTCATCAAGGATTCCACATCTCAGGGGGTTATTGTAGCGAACCAACGGATTACGTGGTTCCTACAAAGTTTGGGATTCAAAATCAACTTTCCCAAATCCCAACTTCAGCCCTCTCAGAATCTACAATACATCGGAGCTGTTCTGGACACTATCCAACTCAGAGCATTCCTTCCGCAACATCTGGAAGCTCTCCTTCAACTCTGTCATGTAGCGTCTTCCCACTCTTCAATCAAGTTTCAAGTTTCAAGTTTAATAATAATTTGATTAATCGCTTAATCTAAATTCTAAGCGATGTACATAATAATAAAATTACAAAATAAGGGGAATAATCCAATAAATAACAAAACTAAGACTAACGAGACTATTGACAAATTTAACGAAACTAGGAACTTAAGGTAGGAGATGGATAAGAGTTACAATTTGTTTAAAAGTTATAGAAACAAATAAGGGAGATACATAAGGAGAGGGAAGATAAAAATTACTTCAATAAAATTATAGAGAAAAAATAAAATTAGTTAGAAGACTAAATGACTAATTTACAAAGGTATCTTTAAAGAGAAAGCTCTTTAGTTTACCCTTGAATTTTTCTATATTGGGTTCTTCCCTTAAGTGGCTAGGGAGAGAATTCCAAGTTTGGGGGGCCGTGACTGAAAAAATCAATTGTTGTCTAGTATTAATAATTCTAAGGGAAGGAATTATCAGCAAATGCTGTTCAGCGGATCTTAATGTTCTATTGGAAGTGTATGGAATTAGTAACTTGTAAATGAAAGCCGGAGTTTTAAAAAGAAGGGATTTAAATGTGAGCAGACATAGTTTATATGTTACCCGATGAGCAATTGGAAGCCAGTGCGCTTTCTTAAGAAGGGGTGTTACGCGATCAAACTTCTTAGCTTTGAAAATCTCAGCGAGACACATGATGGTACTATTAGATCACATGGCCTCCACAGTACACATGACTCCTTTTGCCAGACTTCACCTCAGAATTCCTCAGTGGACTCTGGCATCTCAGTCTTGCAACCCACTTTTTCGACACATTGCAGTCACTCCTTCCTTGATACAGTCTCTCCGCTGATGGATGCTCTCTTCAATTCTCTCCAGAGGCTTGCTGTTTCAAATGCTCCCCCATCAGAAGGTCCTCACAACAGATTCCTCAACCTACCCTTGGGGCGCTCATCTCGATGGTCTCCGTACTCAAGGCCACTGGACCAGTACGGATCGTCAGTCTCACATCAATCTGTTGGAACTCAGAGCGATTTTCAATGCTCTCAAAGCTTTTCATCTTCACGACCAGGTGGTCCTCATTCAGACGGACAATCAAGTCGCCATGTACTATATCAACAAACAGGGGGGGGGGGATCTTCCTCCCTTTGTCGAGAAGCTCTGAAGGTTTGGGACTGGACAATCTGCCACAACACCTTCCTCAAAGCTATCTACATTCAAGGGGCGAAAAATTGCTTGGCGGACAACTTGAGTCATCTTCTGCAACCTCAAGAATGGACACTCAATTCCTCGCCTCTTCACCACATTTTTTCACAGTGGTGAACGCCTCAAATAGATCTACACCTATTGAGGAAATTTGCAAAACTGCTACCTGGTCCTTGGTTCATACTTTCACCTCTCACTATTGTCTGGATGTTTTCTCCAGACGGGATGGCCATTTTAGCCAGAGGGCATTACAAAATTTATTCTCCTAAGTTGCCAACGCTCCCACCATCCCATTCTGGTTAGCTTGGAGGTCACCCATATGTGAGAATAGGCTGCCTGCTTGTCCTGGGATAAAGCACAGTTACTTACCGTAATAGTTGTTATTCAGGGACAGCAAGCAGCTATTCTCACAACCCACCCACCTCCCCTGGTTGGCTTCTCTGCTAGCTATATGAACTGAGGAGATTCGCCCTGCGCTGGACGGGAAGGCACTCGCACATGCGCGGTACGGCTGACTCGAAACTTATATGCTTCTACAAGCAAGTCTGCTTGCGAGTCTGTCCGCATCCGGGCTCCGTCGGTGACGTCGCCCATATGTGAGAATAGCTGCTTGCTGTCCCTGGACTGTTATGGTAAGTAACTGTGCTATATATGCATATAGCAAAAATATTATCTAAAAATAGGAGATGTGATAACCTGGTGCTTGTCTTGGTGACTGCATTCAAAAAATAATTGGCTAGAGTTGCTACCATTTCTGTGCATTATTTTAACCACAGGTACAAATGTTAGGCAAATTTTATTTTCTAATAAGAAATGTTAATGATATTAATGCACACTATCATATGCATGAATATTAATAACTGGGTAAATATGTGATATCCATAGTATAATTGTTTATCAGATGAGATAATGTCTGAAGAAATATTGTATTCATGTCTTCCCTTTGTTTTTATTTCAGGTACTATTGTAAATGGCCTTGTGAACGTTGGTATATCCACCATTGAGAAGAGGTATGACTTGAACAGCTCCCTCACAGGAGTGGTGTCTTCCAGCTATGATATTGCATTCTGTGTTTTGTCACTTTTTGTATCTTACCGTGGCCAACGAGGGCACAAACCGAGATGGCTTGCGTTTTCAGCATTCATGATTGGACTAGGAGCAATCATCTTTTCCTTGCCACACTTCACGAGTGGATTATATGAATATGGAGCTGAATTTAAAGGTAAGCTGTTTGTCAAGTTTCAAGTTTTATTGATATTTGATTAATCGCTTATTCAATTTGTTAAGCGATGTACAATCATATAAAAAGAAAATAGGTTACAGAAAAAAAACTAACAAAGTAACATGAATCTTACAAATAAAACAAATATGAATTGGGGAGGAAAGGAGGGAAAAGTTACAATTCTTTCTTAGAGGGAATGAACAAAGAAAGATAAAACAAGAGGAAGGGGAGAGAATTAAAAGCCTGAAACATTCTATCATGTCTAAAACTTAAATATTTGAAGGCATCTTTAAAAAGATAAGTTTTTAAGGATTTTTTAAAAGAAGTAAGGTCCTTTTCGTCTTTAATATATTAAGGTAATGAGTTCCACAGTTGAGGACCCATTACAGAAAACATATCGTGTCTTCTGGTGCCTACTATTTTCAGAGATTCTGGGAGGTCGACCGAAGAGGACTCCCCCCATCTCTCATTCTGTGCCTAGAAATATCTTCTTTATTGAATAAGTGCCATGGTGTCTTACTTCCCTGCCAAGCCATGATTATTTTGATATTTCACTGGAGTTGAGATTCGTGACTGTCCTTGACAAGGTAGGGTCCTTCCTTGAGTTGGGAAGAGTCCAGGAGGGGCTGTTATCAGGGGAACCTAATCTCAAGGAGTGGATTCTACCTTGGAGAAGGGTAAAGTGGGAGTTCTGTCCTCCCAAAGGTCCATCTTGGGGGAGAAGGGTAATGGTCAGTTTTAGTTTATTTTTGGAGGAGGAGGGGGTTTCAACCTCAGAAAAAAGTAGTGGTATCAACTTAGATGACACGAATGGAAGTTTTGAACATTTTGTGACCTATGTTAGGCCTATCATGGGTGTTGGAACGGGGGGCTGTGGCCTCCCCCAAAATTGGGAATGGCTCTGCTCCCCTACCTACCTCCTCTTTTAGCTGATCTAATTTTATTTTTTTGGTGTGTAGTGTGTTATTCTTTCCTCTCCCCTCCTCCTCAAGCTAGACCCTGCGGTTCAACACCTCCCAACTCCCCCACACCTGCTCCCCAGTTGTTATTTTAAATCTTCAGGCAACCACAGCGTCAACAAGTTCAGCCTTCTGCTGTTGGCCTGCCCCAGAAGTCTTCATTCAGCAGCGACTTCCTGTTTCTGCCTAGGTGGGCTGCTATTGAATGAAGGGCTCCGAGGCAGGCTGAAGGCTAAACTTGTTAATGCTTGGTTGCTTGCTGCCCGAAGATTTAAAATAACAGCGACTGGGGAGGAGGTGTGGGGGAGTTGGGAGCTGAAAAAGATGTCATGTTGCAGGGTCCTACTGTGGCAGGGGTGGGGGGGAGAAGAAGAAGATATGCTACACCAGTGTAGCCTTGCTGGTCAGGTTTTCAAGCTATCCACAATGAATATAAATGAAAGACATTTGCATATAACGGAGGCACTGTATGCAAATCAAGTTTATGCAAATTCAATGTGGATATCCTGAAAAATTGACTGGCAAGGGGGGTACTCCAATATTGTTTGTGTGTGCAGAGACCGGTACGGTGTCTTCATTTGAATTCATTACACTTTATTGTGGTGTATCATTCAATATAGTCTGCATCACTCAAGTAATTGAATATTTTGAACAAAGCTTCTGAGGCGGGCCATATTGGCCGAAACACATGCGTGTCGAGCCACTGCACAGACTTTATATGACTGTTGAATAAACTGCACACCAATACTTCTACATATCTCCACTGTGGTTTTGTTTGCCTCTTTGGGTTTGCCATGAATAGAGAACCGCTATGAAATCAGAAGGATGTGGAACTTGATGGATCACCCTGGTCTTCATACTGCTCTGTACAACTTTTATATTTGTGTTCATGTCTAGAAAAACCTGACTTCAATCACCAAAAGCTTTAGTTATGTGTTCTCAGAGATGGTTACATTTCTTTAGCTCCAAGTTTCTAAGTTTGTCTTATTTAATATACTGCCCATCGACAATGCCTTCTGAACAGTTCACACGCTAATCAGATACTCTAAGGCCCAAATTCTATAAATGGCACTGGGTTTAATTGTCTTTAAATGATGTAATAATTGATTGCATTGTTTAAAAGCAATTAAAATGTCATTAAACAAATATAGTGCCACCACAAACAGTGCTGGAACTGCAACTTTGGAGTAGAGAGTTGTGTGGGGACAGAAATCAAACCCGTCCCTGGTAGAATCGAACCCGTCCCCGCTGGAATCAAATCCGCCCCCCCCTGTCCCTGTAAACTTGAGAAGTAGTTATTTCATTTAATTATTCTACTGAATTAAAGGCTCTGGTAGAGACCCATTTACAAATAAGCAAATATACTTTATTAATTTGGAAATATTAATTGGGAAAAATACATACTTTGTAAACGGGTTTCTTCCAGAGCCTCTAATGTAAATATAAATATAAATACTCAGCTGATGAGGACTCCCAAGATGTCAGCTGAGGACTTCCTCTGCAGTTGGCCGGGGGTCCCTTTTGCGAAGCTTAGCCGGCAGCAGTAGCATCCCTGAGTCACAGATGCTGGCACCTCAGTGGCTCATGGATGCTGCCAGCGACTGTTGTGCTTGGTGGAGGGGAGTTCTGGCATCTCTAGAGGAGGTCCTCTGCTGGCGGTGTATGGGGATTCGCACCAGCCACAGCAAGGGTCAGCAACAGTAGAAATAAACCCAGAAATGCATTTCCTTTTCTTTTGAACACAATACAAAGACATCTGCTATATACCCTTCCCAAAGCTGACATGTTTTAGTCAATAAATTCCGTGTTTTACCTTTGTTGTCTCGAGACTTATTTTTCCATCAAGTTGGTACCAGTTTCTTTTTTCCGTTTTCCCATCTTCTGTAAATCCTTCTGTTGCTGTCCACCCACGCCCAATTCTCCCTTTCTATTCTGCCCGAAAACAAATGTAGACTAAAGACAGAATGAATGTCTTTACACTGTGAATGACATAAGAATCACATCATACAAGTAAAACAATATGAGAACCTAAAGCTGTGAATGAAATGAATTATGCGTGAGAGCAACATCATACATGAAAATCAGTAAAGACAGACTTAGAACTCATAGCAGGCACTTTAAAATATCAATTTAAAACTAAACAGTCATAACAATAAAGAGCCCATACAACAGGAATAAATTATGCATAGGAATCACATCATCCATAAAAATCAACAAGAGCAGAGTTAAAACATAGCAGGAACATTTAGATACCAAAAAATGGACAGTCATAACAGGGAAAAAATTATACCAGGCATAAAAAAAAATCACATCAAACATGAAAATCAATAAGAGCTGACTTAAAACTCATGGCAATCCCGTTTAAATACTGATAAGAAATAGACAGTCATAACAGAAAAATTCATACATTAGGAATAAAAATATGTGACGATCATGTTGAGAGCTAAATGCACTAAGCCTTAACCATAAGAACTGATGTAAAAGAACAGCTGTGGAAGGCTTTAAAATCAATAAGCAAATTGCAGCATTCATAGAGCTTGTGGTGGACCTCTAAAGGTATGAATCGCATCGAAAGAAAACTAAAGAAGTTCATTCCAAGACGTGACTCGCTCCAATAAAAAATGAAGAAATGCAATGGCATATGCTGAACTAGCACCAACCCCCCCCCAAAAAAAACTAGAGGGGTTGAAAGTTACCACTAGTTAAAAATTAATCCAGATAAAAGCAGGGGTTGTAATAGTAGCAAGGTAAAATAGCATTGTTCACAATAGCCTCTAATTTACTAGTCGCTGTAAATTAACATCACACAAAAATAAATCTCCTTACCAAAGACTCTGTAGAAGTAATTTGAATAGCATGGTTGCAGCGTCTCTTTTGCTGCTAACTTAAAACTCATCAGCTGATTTTTTCTTCGTTCTGGTGTCCAATCAAAAGTCAGCTTCTTTGGAGCCTTTGGTAGGGATATTAGAAAGCATTGTTCTGAGAAGATCCCTGCACACTGCACGTGACTGACGCAAAGCCTTCCCTCCGGGGAAAGACTTCTGGGTCAGCTATGTGTGGCATGCTGCAGGCAGGAAAAGAAGATGAGTGGACCTTTCAGCTCGAGCAGCGCTGCCTCCAACCCCGCGGGATCCCCTGACCCGAGGGGGCGTCCCCATGGGATTCACACGACCTGAAGGGGGAACCCACGGGATCCCCATGGTCCCCGTTCTGTGCAGCTCTCTATTTTGGAGGCGCCTATCAGTGCCTAAGGGTAAAATAGGTTTGCTTAACCAGAAGTACCCTTAGGCGTTGGTAGGCACCTCCATAGTCACGATTCTCATCAAAGATAGGCTCCGGAAATATAGGCCTTGAAAACCCTAGCCAGCATTTCCAGTGCCTCTCTGACATAGCTGCGATTCTATAAACAGTGCCGATGCATGATTGACACGCAATTATCCCACTTTTGTGGGTGGATGCAGACTGCGGCACCATTTATAGAATCTGGACCTAGCTGTCCCAGCAGGCTCACAATCTAGAACACAATAGCCTTACTGGGTCAGATCAATGGTCCAAGCCCAGTAGCCTGTCCTGACGGTGGCTAATCCAGGTCACTAGTATTTGGCAAAAATCCAAGGAGTAGCAACATTCCATGCTACTGATCCATGGCAAGAAGTGGCTTCCCCCCATGTCTTTCTCTAATTATGGTACCTTGGAAATGAGATATTATAGTAAAAATTCCTGTTTAAGCAGTGTACATTGTGGTATATTTGGATGCTTCATAAGGTTCTGCACTGAACAGCCTTCATGGATATATTGAAATCTGAATTTTACATGGAGAAAAATTAAGGCACATAAAGGCCATATGGCCTATCCAGTCTGCATATCTCTTCCTCTCCCTTAAAGATTCTGCGCACTTTTCCCAGGCTTTCTTGAATTCAGATGCAATTCTCATCTTCACCACCTCTAAGAATTATCACCCTTTCTGTGAAGAAGTATTTCTTCAGGTTCCTTCTGTCCCCTTTCATATTCATCCTATGCCCCTCTCATTCCAGCGCTTCTTTGCAATTGAAAGAGATTTGTCTCCTGCGCATTTATGCCAAATAGGTATTTAAACATCTCTATCTTATCTTCCCCTCTCCTGCCTTTCTTCTAAAGTATACATATTGATCTTTGTCACAATTTGCTTTATGACAAAGACCACTAACCATTTTAGTAGCCGCCCTCTGGACCAACTCCTTTCTGCTTATATTTTTTTTAAGGTGTGGTTTCCAGAATTGTACACAGTATTCTAAATGAGGTCTCACCGGAGTTTTAAACAGGGGCATCATTGCCACCTCTTTTTCTGCTGACCATTCCTCTCTACACTCAAGCATTTTATTAGTTTTGCTGTCATCTTTTTTACCTGTTTGGCAATCTTAAGATCATCACATACTATCACACCTATCACACCTATGTCCCACTCATCATTCACTTCCTAAACTATACTGGGCCCTACAGGTTTTTGCAGCCCAAATGTACAAAGGGGTGCTGAAAAGTTCTCAGCCCAACCAACTTCCTAAATTCTGAGTTCTATTTTGCCATTGTAGTTAAAAAGAGTGTTATTTTATTTTGCAAAGTATCAATTTGCAGAATTGTAATGCTAAGTTTTGACATTGTTAAAGATCATTGATTGAACCATGTCAATGAAGTGTGGAACTCTGAGCCGTCATGAAGTTCTTATTTCTGCAGAAGAAAACTTCAAAGGAAATCCCTGAATGTATGACAAATACCCATCTACAATGAAGAATTGTTATCCCCACTCCTCTTCAACGTCTATGTCAGACCAGTACCCGAAATCACTGCAAAATACCAAATCAAAATCCACTCATTCGCAGACGGTATACAGCTCTACCTTCCCTTAGGCCAACACCAAGATGCACAAATCATAAAACTCCATAGCTGTCCAACTGAAATAAAGAACTGGATGACTACAAATAAACTACAACTTAATGCCTCAAAGACTGAACTCCTCTGGATACACAAGACACCTGCACATACCCCCGCCCATCCTTTTCCTGGGGAAACGATACACTTACAGCTAAAGATAACGTCTGCAGCCTAGGAGTGATCCTGGACTCAAATCTATCACTCTCAAATTACGTATCAAGCTTAGTGTCTTCATCCTTCTACTACCTCCGTCAACTGAAGTGCATCTGTCCCTACTTTTCAGAAACCGATTTTGCCCAACTACTGCATGCGTTTGTATTATCCAGCTTAGACTATTGCAACGCACTACTAGTGGGCTTACCCACAAAAAAACCTCTCCCGCCTCCAAGGTGTACAAAATGCAGCCATTCATTTCCTGAAAAACCTAGGCTTCTGAGACCATGTCACCCCAGCACTAACATCCAAGCATTGGTTACCTGTTCAAAAACGCTGCACCTTTAAAGCCTTGGTCCTAACCTTCAAGACCTTCCACAAGCTGACACTGAACTACATGACATCAAAACTACAAATTTACATCCCAAACAGATAACTGAGATCTCAAACAGAGAGACGACTCACACTACCACCTGGTCGTTCACTCAAAACTGAAATAGTCCACAAAAGGTCTTATTCACAGTTTATACCCAGATTCTGGCACATCATCCCCACTCCATTAGATCGCTAGACAATCTATGGAACTTCAAGAAGGCCATGAAAACTTTCCTCTTCACAAATCCAGCTCCTTAATGTCCAATGCTACTCACAGGACCTAAACTGCCAACCACCAATCATGTACTCGCTTACAACACTAAAACTTTAGTACAATTATGTTATTACATTACATTATATTGATGTCTTCTATCCCGCCAATACCTTTCAGTTCTAGGTGGTTATGTTCTGTTAGTACAGAGAATGCTGTCCTAAATCTATACTGTGCCATGTAATATCTTTTATGAATGCCGCAAATGTCTTTCAATAATTTTGTCCTTCTATACTGTGGGGGGGGGGGGGGAGGATGGGCTAAATAAATAAATAAATAAAAGAAGTGGTGCGCAAACTTTCAGCATGGAGATTTTGCGACCGAAGATTCAGCAAGGTCTGGGAGGCCTTGAACGGTATCAACTCCTGAAATTGGTGACTATGTTCATGACCTGATTTTGACAGATGGCAAATATTGGCTAAAACAATTGCTGAGGCACTACGGATATCCAGGGAATGTGTTGGGTGGATAATCCATGAGCAGAAGCTGTCAGCCAAGTGGGTACCCAAATGTTTGAATGCTGATGAGAAACGACATCGAGTGGACACTTCTAAATTGATTTTGAGCATTTTCAGTGAGCTGGCTCCAACCTTTTGGAATGACTAGTTACTGTTGATGAAACATGGTTTAAGCCACTATGATCCCAAGACAAAACAGTCCATGCAATGGCAGCACTCAGGTTCTCCAAGGCCAAAGAAATTCAAGACCCAAAAGTCAGTAGGAAAGGTCATAGTCACAGTGGTTTGGGATCAGGAAGGTATTGCAATGACTGACTATCTTCCAAGGGGCGAAAGAGTTAATGCAGAATATTACTGTAACTTGCTGTGCCAATTAAAGGAGGCATGGAAAGAAAAAAAGGAGAGGGAGTCTGCAGAAAAGAGTTCTCACAAGGCTGGCAAATGATGGTAGTTTAGACACAGAACTATGAAAAAGGCTTTGTTGAAATCTAAATACACCACATCTAACACTCTCCCTTGATACAAGTCTCTTGTTACCCAGTTAAAGAAATTTAATCAAATTTGTCTGACAAAACCTGCCTTGAATCTTATAATCTGTTGGAATCCAGAAACAACATTATTCTCAGTTTTAACAGAAGTTAGGTTGATAAGTTAGGTTCCTAACCTCTTCATTACCTTCTGCTTTTTTTTTTTTTTTAATATTCTTTATTCATTTTCAAAATTACATTAAGTGTTAAATATATTCATTCAGATTAACATTAACTACATCACTTACAAACAATCATTGATATATTACATAAAAACATATCCCTTCCCTTTTCCCACCCCACCCACCCTTATATTCCATTATCATATAAAACATGTAATAATAAAATTCCCCTCTCCCTACCCCTTAAATCGATAAGTATAAGGGAAACAATTTTAAATTAATCTTTACAATACTTTGTTAATGGTTTCCACACATCCTGAAACTTCTTAAAGTATCCCCGTTGCAATGCAATAAACCTTTCCATTTTATAAATATGGCATAAAGAGTTCCACCAGAAGTTATAATTTAATCTCCTCCAATCCTTCCAATTATATGTAATTTGCTGAATGGCAACACCGGTCATTATAAGTAGTACTTGTACTTGTACTTGTTTGAGATTCTGATAAAAGTATCAGGACTAACTGAATCCTAATAAATTGTACTCTTAGGGGCTTAGCACTGGAAAATTTAGTGTGGGGCTCTGTTTGCCCCTTCAATTCCGAAAAGTGGCTTTTGCTAAAAGATTTGAATTGTTTTGTATGTTGGAGGGAAGCAGATTGAAGGATATAGAAGATTGAATGTTTCAAATTTATTCAATATGGAAAGTAATGGACAATATTAAAGCTTACATAAAGGTACTTATGGACACAGTATAAGAAGGTTTTTATATATTTAATGGTATGTCTTGAATCTGTTTATTAAAAATAAAAAAAAAGATAACACATAAGCTTGATTATTATATTGTAATCATATGTTTAATAAATGAATAATATGAACAGATATATTTAGTATATGAGGGTTTAGAGATGGGAAAACTCTATTGGTAGAGAATTTGAAGCTTGATTTACTTATTAATGTTATTTCTTTTCTCATTTCAATTTGCTATGAAAGATTGAAATATTATGATGTTAGTTTATAAAAAAAAAAAAAAAAAGGAATTTATTACAGAAAACAAATCTAAATATTAAATTATTCTCAGTTTTAGGGGGTGGAACTAGGAAGCAGAGTATGATATATGATTGGGATATATATAATGAGAATATTAAAATCTTTTAAATTATGGACAGTTTGAGATATTTTAAAGAAGAAATAGTAATATATGATGCTTATGGGGGAGGAGGGGGGTTTGCTGGGTTGTTCCTATGACTTCAAGTTATCGAAATATAAGTGGGGGAGGGATAAGGGTGGGAGTAGGGAAGGTGTTTTGGGGTATTATGAATATATTTTATAAAACATTAAGGGATGGGAGGGATTTGATAAATAATAAATTAAGGGAAAGTTGTGGTATAAGGGGAAGGTATGATATAAGGGAATATTTTAATAGTTTGAAATTTTTTATTTGAAAGCATATTTAATTGTTATAAATGCATAAATGGAACTTAAAATTTTTTCATTAAATGTTAATGGTTTAAACCATCCAATTAAGAAAAAGAAAACACTTATTTTTAAAAGAAAAAAGTATAGATATATGTTTCATTCAAGAGACTCATTTGTCAGCTTTAGAGTCTCAAAAACTAAAAGGTAGTTGAGTAAAGCATGTTTTTTATGCTCCAGCTGTAAAAAAAAAAAAAAGCAGGAGTTGCAATACTGATTAATAAAAGATGTAATGCAATTTTCAAATTAATTGCTGCTGATCCTTTAGGAAGGTGGTTGCATGTGTATATATTTCTGGGAAATACTACTATGGCGCTTTTCAATGTATATGCACCTAATTAGAACCAATTTGAATATATTAAATATTTGCAACAATTGCTGTTACCACTGGCTGCTGCTAATTTAGTAGTGGCTGGGGATTTTAATGCTGTTATGGATCCTATTATGGATAAAAAACCCAATAGAGTTATGAAATCATTAGGCTTAGATAATTTGGTACAAAATTGTGATTTGAAAGATATTTCATTTTAATGATCAGGAATTTTCGTTTTGCTCCCATGTTCATAAGTCTTTTTCAAGGATTGATTATATATTCGTTTCTAATACATTAGTTCAACAAGTAACACAAGCCCCCATAGATCCAATCATTTTGTCTGATCATGGTGGGGTATGGATTAAAATTAAGATAATTGATAAAGAAGATAGTAGACCTAAATGGAGATTTGATAATGCATTGCTGGTGGAACTGAATTTTTTTGAGGAAATACAAGTGAAAATGAATGATTATTTTCAAATTAATAATACAAAGGATATCTCTATAGAAACATTATGGGATGCTTTTAAGGCAACCATGAGAGGTCAAATTATTTCTTTTTTGGCATATCTTAAAAAACAAATTAAAAAACAATTTTATAGTTTGGAACAAGAGATAAAGATATTAGAGTCAAAATTAGTTGAGAAATGGGAATATTCTATATTACAAGATCTCATGAAAGCAAAAGGGAAACATAATGAGATTTCCTCTAAGTTGATTAGAAAAGATTTATTTTCTTAACAGGCATTGTATTATGGAAATTCAAATAAGGCGGGAAGATTATTGGCAAATTATCTAAAAGCAAAAAAACAAAAAACAAAAATAATGATGATTAAAGATGTAAAGGGGAATTGTTATTCTCAAATTGGACCGATTTTAAAACAATTTTTAAACTTTTATAAAAACCTATATTCTGAGCCTTATTTAGATAAAGAAAGGGATGGTTTGGAATTTTTAAAGTTAATTACGGGGCCGAAAATTCCTGAGCATATAAAAGAAAGTTTAGAAAAGCTGATATCATTAAATGAATTGCAAACAGCATTGAAGTCCCTTAGAGTTGGATCCGCTCAAGGTGGAGATGGTTATACTGTAGAGTTTTAGAAATCATTTCAAATTACCCTGTTACCATATTTATTAAATTTATATCGAACTCAATTTACTAAAGGTTGTATTATGGGTACCATGGCTGAATCATTACCTTTAGTTTTGCCAAAGCCAAATAAAGATCCCACACTGGTTTCAAATTACAGGCCTATTTTTTAAATTAATATTGATGGGAAAATTTTAGCTAAGATTTTGGCTATACGTTTGGCTAAAGCTCTCCCTTTTATTATTGGTATGCATCAAACAGGATTCGTTGCTCAAAGACATCCTTCTAACAACACTAGGCTTGCATTGCATATGTTAAATTTATCCAAAGCCTTAAAAGATCCAGTTTTTTCTGTATCACTTGATGCAGAAAAGGCTTTTGATCGTGTTGAATGGACCTTTATGTATCAAGCGATGGAATGGTTTGGTATCGGCTCAGGATTTATACAAATGGTTCAAGCATTGTATAGCTCTCCTATTGTTAAATTATATATTAACAATAATTTTTCAGAAGGTTTTAGGTTGCAAAGGGGGGTTAGACAAGGTTATCCCTTATCTCCTTTGCTTTTTGATATTGTATTGGAACCCTTGTTATTAGCCATTCAGCAGACAGAGGAGATACAGGGTATTCCTCATAAAGATCGGGAATATAAGATCTCGGCTTATGCGGATGATATATTGCTCTATTTGAGAAATCCTGAGTAAACCATTCCTTGTTTACTTGAAATAATTGAGAATTTTGGAAAATTTTCAGGATATAAAATAAATTGGAATAAATCAGAAATTCTTCCACTCAATGTTCATTGTACAAAAGGTTTGTTTGATTCTTTTCCCTTTCTTTGGAAAGAGGATGGAATAAAGTATTTAGGCATTTGGATTAAAAATACATTGGATGAAACAATGAAAATAAATGAAAAATCGTTATTACAGAAGGTTACGGAGATGTGTGAGCAATGGAATCCTTTACATATTTCATGGTGGGGGAGAGTCCAAACTATTAAAATGATGATTTTACCTGTGGTTTGTTATCAGATGGGAATGTTGCCGGTATATTTTCAAGGGTCCTTTTATAAAAAATTAAATAGTATTCTTTTAAAATTTATTTGGCTGGGTAAAACTCCTAGAGTGGCTTTGGTATCCTTACAAAGATCAATTTCGGAGGGAGGGGTAAATTTTCCAAATTTTTATAGTTATCATCAAGCCTATATTTTGCGCCAAGGTATGTATTGGGTCCTCCCAGAACTCATGGAAAAACTCCCTGACTGGTTGTGGTTAGAATGGCAACTCATGTCTCCGATACGTCTGTGCCATGTACTCGATATCAAAATGCCTAGCTATAGTAAAGATAATAGCATACTAGCAGATACATGGAAAACATTGCGACATGTAAGCAATTTAACAACTATTCCAATTCATAAATCTACAAAACAGTCTATATGGGTAAACTCCAAGATCCAAATTGGCGGAGAGAGACTAGTCTGGAAGCACTGGATGATAGTAGGAATACGAATATTGGATGACGTTATTTATAATGGTACTATGTTTGAATTTTTACAGTTGCAACATAAATTTGGTCTTAAAAATTTAGAAAATTTTAGATGGTTGCAACTGAAGCATGCCATTCAGGTGGGGTTCCCTGATTGGAAAAACCTTAACAAACATTATAGTTTGGAGTTTCTGTGTTTTCAGACAGACTTCTTGGGTCACCAGGCCGCCCAGTGGTACAAAGTGTTAAGTGGATTTAATAAAAAGAAATTAAAAACTGGTTTAAGAGATATTTGGAGCATTGAGATTAAGCATGAAATCACTGCATCTCAATGGCCACGAATTTGGTCTTGGAGGATGAAATGTACGGTGTCAGCATCTATGAGATTACTTTCTGCTTTTGTGAAGAGGACCACCTCCACCCTTCTTCAGTCCTCCGGAACCACTTTGTACTCTAGGTCATCTAGCGGAGCTGCCATAACTTCCTCAGTTCCTTCTGTACTCTCAAATGTATACCATCTGATGCAATCACTTTGTTCACCTTTAGTTTGGCTAGCTTCTCACAAACACAGTCCTCTGAAAAGTGTTCAGGGTCTACCGTTCCTATTTGTGTTTTGTCTTCTCTGGTACTGCTTCTGGCCCTTTAGCTGTGAACACACAACAGAAATATTTGCTAAGCAATTCAACCTTATCTGTATCAGCTTCTACAAATTCCTCCCCTTCACCTTTGAGTATCGCAATGAGTATCACTTTTGTACTTCCTCCTATCATTAACTTATCTAAAAACAAAAAGTCTTGTCTCCCCTTCCCCCCCATTTTATCATATTTGCTATTTTATTCTAAGTGCTTCTGGAAGTCTTGTACAAAACAGATGGAATAGTGACTCAATCGAGTGTCAAGATCCAAAATAAGGTTTGATTAAATAGTGCGGCCTTTTTTTTTTTTTTTTCCTATTCCTTTAGTATATCAGTAAAAGCTGATGTGTTCTTATTTAATGATCTACATTTTAAATGCCAGTACTGCAATTAAAAACAGTTGAAGATTTCTTTCTGCAATAGGACCTCAACATCTTTATAAACGATCTGGACATTGGTATGATGAATGAGGTGATTAAATTTGCAGACGATACGAAGTTATTCAGAGTAGTGAAGATACAGGGGGATTGCGAAGATCTGCAACGTGACATAATCTAGCTCGAGAAATGGGCATTGACATGGCAATTGAGGTTCAACGTGGATAAGTATAAAGTGATGCATATCGGAAACAATCTCATGCACGAATACAGGATGTCCGGGGCGGTACTTGGAGAGAACAAAAAAGGCGAACAGAATGCTAGGAATGATAAAGAAGGGGATCACGAACAGATTGGAGAAGGTTATCATGCCACTGTATCGGGCCATGGTGCGCCCTCACCTGGAGTACTGTGTCCAGCACTGATCGCCGTACATGAAGAAGGACATGGTACTACTTGAAAGGGTCCAGAGAAGGGCAACTAAAATGGTTAAGGGGCTGGAGGAGTTGCCGTACAGTGAGAGATTGGAGAAACTGGGCCTCTTCTCCCTTGAAAAGAGGAGACTGAGAGAAGAAGACATGATCGAAACATTCAAAATACTGAAGGGAATAGATTTAGTAGATAAAGACAGATTGTTCACCCTCTCCAAGGTAGGGAGAACGAGAGGGCACTCTCTAAAGTTGAAAGGGGATAGATTCCGTACGAATGTAAGGAAGTTCTTCTTCACCCAGAGAGTGGTAGAAAACTGGAAAGCCCTTCCAGAGTCTGTTATAGGGGATAACACCCTCTAGGGATTCAAGACAAAGTTGGACAAGTTCCTGCTAAACTGGAACATACGCAAGTGAGGCTAGACTCATTTAGAGCACTGGTCTTTGACCTGAGGGCCGCCACGTGAGCGGACTGCTGGGCACGCTGGACCACTGCTCTGACCCAGCAGTGGCAATTCTTATGTTCTGAGTTTTCTTTCTGCAATAGGACCTAGACATTTGAAGATTTGTGGTCATAGATGCATACTACTACTACTGCTATTAATTATTTCTGTAGTGCTACCAGACACAGGCAGTGATGTACAGAGTCACAAAGAGTAAGAAAACAGTCCCTGCTCAAAAGAGCTTACAATCTAAACAGCCAAGACAGACAAACAGGATGCCATGGATACAGTTAAGGGGAACGATTAATCAGGTGGCTGGGTTGGAGGGCAGAGGAGTAGGGTTAAGGATTGAAAGCTATATCAAAAAGGTGGGTTTTCAGTCTGCTTTTAAACAAGGGAAGGGGCATGACGGACAAACTTGGGTAATTTATTCCAGGCATAGGGGGCAGCTAGATGAAAGCAACTAAGTCTGGAATTGGCAGTGGAGGAGAAGGGTAACTTTAAGAGTGACTTATCTGAGGAACACCTCTCTGGGAGGTGTATAAGGAGAGAGAAGCGAGTAGAGATATTGAGGGGCATCAGATTGAATACATTTGTAGGTCAGTAATAAGATCTTAAATTGTATACGATGGCAGATAGGGAGCCAGTGAAGTGACTTAAGATCACACTGCAACAGAGCTTCAGAATCCCAGCTGCATAACTGCCTTTACCCTCCTACACTTATATAAATAATTTGAGGTAGAATCTACTGAGGCTCCTGTTTGCTCAAAGCGTTGCTTATTACAGCACACCTGTATTAGATGAACACTTGCATTCCTTGCAATCAAAACATTCCTTCATATGTGGTTTGGCTTCTTTGAGGAAGAGGAGTTTTTGGAATTGAAACTATTTGTGTTATGCAGCATACTTTAAAGACAGAGGATGTAAAGTGTAGTTACTTACCTGCAATTTAGGTACTTCATGGATAGCAGGATAAGTCAGCCACAAATGGAGGATGTCCCTGTCAGCGGTCCAGAGGTGCTACAGACTTGAAGCGGTCCAGAGGAAGGGGTTTGAACCAAAAGAAGCATGAGAAGAGACTGGAAGACCTAAATACGTATACTCTGGAGGAGAGGAGGGACAGGGGAGATATGAAACAGACGATTAAATACTTGAAAGGTATTAATATAGAAAAAAAGGTTTGGAAGTAGAGATCGCATCTATTTCATATCCTAAGTGAGACCTCAGGAAGGAGCCTATTGATCAAAACATTATTAGAGGTGCTGTAGAGCCATTTCTTTTATGACTGGATGAGCTATATTTATCTTTTTTTTTTTTTGTTATTTAAATTTATGCAGAAATAAATGGCTAGATTGAACCTAATGACTTTTTTTTTAATGCATTTCCCTTTTTTAAACCTCTATACCATTTGAAAGAGGGCGCATATCTAATTATTCACTTCTAGAATTAGATACTTCTTAAATTTAGTAAAAATATTCTGGCACAAGTGTCAAACCTTAAAAAAGGAAGTCAAATTGAGCATTGGAAAATAATAATAAATAATAATTAACTAATAAAAATAGTACACATTTAATTTTCCCTACCACCAAATTTGGGGTAGGCTAGGTTTGTCTCACTGAGATGGGAGTTTTGGTCCTACCCTCTGCTGGGGTCCACATTGTGGAGGGTCCAGTCTGGGGGGATGGATGAGGGTAGGGACCCCTATTGGGTGAGGAGCTGTTCCTGTGGTGTCAGATGGCAATGAGCCTGAGGGGGGAGTGTGAGGGTGACCAACCATGCCTAACTAATTGGTCCAGGGTGCCTGTGTCCGTTGCCTCATTTTCTGTGCCCTGAAGTGGAAGAGGAGGAGAAGCAGTGCCTGTGCCTTCTGTGATGACTTCTCCTGCTGTGGTGGCTGTGCTATGAAGCTCGGGACCTTGATGATCTAGAAGCTCCTCTTGGGTCCTCCTTTTACAAGGTGCGGGTGTCTTCTGGGTCCTAGCTGCCCTGCTGAGTGCTGTGCTTCGAGCCTTCTGTGCAGGGGAAGTCTCTGATGCTCACTGGAGTTCCCTTCTCCCTTCAGGGAGGCATGGTTCTCTAGGTCATGTCATCGCTGATGCGGCTGGGAGAGCCCCGTTGGCTTTCTGCAATTTCCATGGAAGAGGGAGGGGAATTTGCTCTGATTGGCTGCTGGAGCTTTTCAATATGGCTGGTCTCCAGGGCTGTAGAGGTAAGGGTCAATGGTGGCTGGGCTTCTTTGGGCAGCGTGAGTGCAAGGGCCAAGTCTGGTGCTGCTGCATCAGAATTGACTGGAGAGGGAGTTGTGTAGAGGGGTGAGGGCTGCACCGGTCGGGAGTCTGTAGTATTGGGCAGTTTGTGCGATCGGGTTGTGGCAGAAGAGAGCCTTTCTTGGTTGTGGGGGTTGCAGGGGATTCCCAGGGGTTCCTTACCAGGGTAATCCCGTTGGGTGCCAATAGAGCAGTCTTTGGTTCGGGCCATTATGCGATGGAAGTCTCTCTGGCTTTCCTCATCCTCAGGAAGTCCTTCAGAGCCTGCTGGCTGAGCTTGTGTGTGCGTGGAAACGTGGGCACAGTACAAGCATGGCTGGTCCTTGTGCGTCATACCCATGCAGCAGACACACAATTCATGAAGATTCATCATGCTCCTCCTTTTTCTGCTGCTTGGGCATTTCTTTGAAGGTTGTTTCCTTGAAGAATCTGTAATTTTTGAGGTGAGTAGATGATTTAGTGGAGAACTTGTAAAGAACCGACCGTTTGGACCGGGCAGAAACTGTAGACTGGGGAAGGAAGAAAGGAATGGGACCTGCTTGGGCATACCCAGACGGGTCCAAGAAATCCACAAGCTCAGAGAGAGAGCGAGCGAGAGAGAAAAAACCTCTCTGAGCTATTGGAGAACTTATCCAACCAATGGAAGCTGATGGGGACATCACCCATTTGTGGCTGACTCATCCATCCTTAGGAGAATTTCTATATCAACTGCAAGCAGATGAATACAGAAGAGGGAATGCTATAGAGTAGTGTGGGTTTACAAAGGGGTCAATGTCCTTGATAATTTGTGCTATTATGGAAAATTTTGGGTGCAATTCTGTTTGCAACTTTTTGCTCACATTGTTTTATGTAGTGTCACTTTGTGGATGTCCTTGAATCCTGTTGTTTTTTTGTTGCTTGTCCTTGAATCCATTACTGACGTGGCAGAAATCTTCATTGGACACACTTCATTGGTCATTGGTCACTGGTGCCCTTCTAGTTTAGCACCATTGCTGTCCCCTAGTTCCTCTTGGGCTAGTTAGAAGATTAAAGTAACAGCATCATCACTGCATGGGACTTGTAAGCACAGGCCTGCACTGAAGTGCTGCTTTGTCCTGCTTCCCTTCGACAGGAAGACTGCCTTAGAAGAGGGTGGGGCAAAGTTTCTCAGGCTTTTATCAATCAAAAAATGAGAGGGTCCTAAAAATTGTCACTTCTCATTAGTAAATACCTGTGACAAAAAATGAACGAGGGTTGGTTTGGGGGCTGGAAACCATGCATGTGGCTTTGGAATTTCAATATTGTTCATATTTTCTGCATCTGCTTCAAGCCAGTTTCAAATTTGAGAGTATTATTGACCCCTCCCCCATGTACAAAAAGCCCAGCTTTCAAGTTAAGCCCCATTGGGGGTGGTTAGAAGAAATTGTGGTTCTTTTTGAAAACCTTCTTGCAGGCCATTGGATATGAGTTATCTAGGGCCCATAATGCCTGCAGCCTTTCTGAGAGCCTCCTTATTAAATTACTGCTGCTGCAAAGCAGGGGACAAACCTGGTCACATTCTGGTCAATATTCAGGTGATTAGTGTTTGTTTAAACGCTGACCACCACTGGCTAAATTAGACTCGGATATTCAATGCCAAGCCCTGTTTAGACCCTGGAACTGAATATTTAGCATTTGGCAGTGCCCAGAAGATATCCTGATATGGCCAAGATTTAGTGCTGCGTAGCTCAACAGTCATAGTTAGGACTCACATTTTATGTGGTCCAGCATGTTTGGTTATCAGGCATCAGTGCTGAATCCTGGCTCCACCTCTGGACTGTGCTGGCACTAACCAGAGTGCCAAGTGATTAGAACAGATGTTCAGCTGTCCAATTTAGTGCCATGGAATATCTGTTCTGCGATTTATCTGGGCGGGAGTCTCTTGCCTGGTAAAATTGCTTTTAATGTTCTAAGCTTCGACAAAAGGGTTTTTTTTTAAGTTTTTAAGTTTAAAGGTTTACATGCAAAACTGCAAACACTAGGACAGATTAATAGGTGATTCCTGCTTGGTTTGTAGGTGGAAAAGCTGGTTTTCTACCTGGCTGTGACCTGTATGCCTGAGGCCGATGCCAGCATTATTAATAGTTCCAGCATTCAACTCGGCTCTTTCATAATATCACATGAATTGTGCTGCTTACCATTAATTACCACCTTCCACCTGAATGCATCAGATTGTAATTTTAGAATCTTGGTGCAATCCAGAGCAATTGTTCATGGTACACCATAGCTGCTACAGCTAGCTTTATCATAGGTTTTCTTTGTGTGTTATTTTAAAGAGTGCTTGCAGCCCGTGTTTTGTTGTAAATAGACAATGGGAAGACATCAGAAAGACATCTCTATCAAAATGTTTTCAAACTTTTCCCTGTATATTCCCATGTAGAAATAATAACATAATTTAAATAGAAATAAATGCTTATTGTGAAATTCCCAACTAAGATGATGCATGTGGCTACTTTATGGAGTCTATAACTTAGAGCAGGGGTGTCAAAGTCCCTCCTCGAGGGCCGTAATCCAGTCGGGTTTTCAGGATTTCCCCAATGAATATGCATTGAAAGCAGTGCATGCACATAGATCTCATGCATATTCATTGGGGAAATCCTAAAAACCCGACTGGATTCCGGCTCTCGAGGACCGACTTTGACACCTGTGACTTAGAGCTTTACAGGAAAAGAAAAGCATTTAGTGGGCTCCAGATTTGAGAATGACACGGTGACAAAATTCATCACCGTTCCCGTCCCCACGGATAACCGCGGAAAACCATCTTCATGTCATTCTTTAAAGAGAGAGGGAAGAATCGGAGTATGAATAGCCACAACCACTGACCCACAAGCTTTGCTTTGAAGAATGCTGGTGTAGAAGGATTGAGGTTGAAATAGGCACTAGAAAATGACATGGGATTAGGGACGGGAACGGTGATGAATTTTGTCACCGTGTCATTTCAGTTGCTTTGGCTTCATACTTATGAGACACATAATGGGAACCAATTTTCAAAGCTGGTAGCAGATTTTTAAAATTTATTTATGTATGTATGTCAGTTAGTTGGTGGTGCTCAATATACACATTCACTGCCGACCACCAATCATAATCCATGTAATGGCAACTTTAGCCATTATATGGTAGCATTTCTGACCCATGCAAGCTGCAGATTCCACTGCATCCAGTACCCGAGTCTCTGTGTTGTAGTGTCTGATGAAATCAGTGAATCTCCTGCAAATATGGTAAATGGCAAAAGTTTAGAGAATGAAATGAGGACAAATTTGTCCCCATCCCTGAAGGATCTCAATATCCCTGTTCCATTTCTGCAAGCTATGCCTTAGCCACACAAGCCTCAAACTTATGATTTTAAAGTGTTGGAGGCTTGTGCAGATGAGGACAGAGCTTGCAGGAATGGGACAGGTACAGAACTCTAGTTTGCAACAGAATGATATTTATTAAAAGTCAAACATGTATATTATGTAAGGACCTGACACAGGCCATGTTTCAGCATGTTTGCCTGCACAAGGGGTCCAACAACTCTTAAAATAAAATTAGAGGAACATCAATAAAAAGACATATCATATGTGCTAAACATGCATGAATAGATCATACATGTAAAAATATACAGGGAAACTGGACTTGAAGATCGTAATAAAACATTCCTGAATGTACATGTACAGTACAACCTGGTGAAATAATATACAGTACATGAATGAACAACAAACCTGTACTAGCAAAAAAGTACATTAACTGAAATAATGAATCAGCCATGTTCAGCACATCATTGAAGCCCATTGAAAATTGATGCAACTGAAGACCTATTTCTGCAAAACATCTGTCCCTAGGATGTGTATTTATCAGGAGCAGTGCTGGAGCAGGATTTTTATTTTATTGTATTTGTTCTTCTGCATGGGTAATCTGCAAATTATAGCCCAGTGAAGTATTAAAAGGAGTGATTGTTCTTTTTGTGACCTAGTTAATTATGAAAGAATGTTGCATGTCAGAGACGCACAGATAAAGCAGCAGTTTCCCTGAAACTGTTGCACGGTGAAATGTTGATGTAAATTGTACAATAATGGAATGATTGTGTAGGGGTACTGCTGTTAATTTGCATAGCTGGCACCCCTGTGATGGGAATAGAGTGTATGTGAAAGAAAAAAGTCGGGCTGCAGGTTCCAAGAGAGAGGTAGGCCTATCAAACCTGGAGACCTGTGTTTAAGGGTGTGCTGAAATTGGAAATTAGTGTGTCTGAAGGGTTGGCAGCCAGTGAGTTATTGAGATTTGTAAATAGTATAGCTTTTCAAGTAAAGACCAAATTAAATGTTAAGTGGCAATAAGCAACCAGAAGATGTATTATCTTCTGTAACAAGTAATATCTTCTGTGAAATTGTAATATCACATCTCTTCACTGTTCCTGTAACTTACTCCTATCCTGAAATGTAATTCTACTGGAATGTCCCAGATATTTTCTATATTGTAATCCGCCTAGAACCGCAAGGCACAGGCGGAATAGAAATCCGTAATGTAATGTAATGTAATGTAAGATATCCCATGTTGCTAAACTTATTTAGTGTTGCTATTTAGTGTGAACTCACAAATCACAGTTGCCAGAGTAATTATTCAGAAGGCTTGCAATTATCATAAGAAAAGGGAAGAGAGTTTCTTCTCCCCCCCCCACCCCCCCAGATTCTTGAATGTAAGGGGCGTCAAGATTTCAGACAGAAAAGGTTGGGACAGCCTGTCTGAAAAGGAAGCCCCAAGCACTTGAACTCTGGACCTGGATAAATATTTCATTTCTTCTGTATGTTCTGCAATATACAGTTTCCACAAGGTAAGATGTTGAAGGCAGGTTATGATAATATCCTTGATTTTGGTCACTAGTGAAATAAATATCTTTAATATAAGGGGTTTATCATTTTACAGTTTGGCATGTTAAGTCATGTATAACAGAGTTGCTTATATAGCTCTTAGGTGGTTTGGAGTGGAGTTGGGGATGTCTTATTAAAATCAGAGGTAGTGGCACTGAACTTCATTATCTGTGAATAATTGTTGGGATGTAGTCATGTTGAAAGATTTTGTGAGGTCATCGTTGTTGTTAGGGATCATTCTGTGACATAAGACTTAAAGGCTAAAACAAACAAAAATGATCCTGAGTAAAGAATGACATGGAGCTAAAGTTTGTCCCCACAAGCTCTGTCCCTCGTCCCCATAGGCACTGTACCCGTCTCCACAGGCGCCATCTCCGTCCCTGAAAATGTTCTGTACAACTGTTTATAAATCACAAATAGAACCTTCCATTTCTAGCTGGTTTTGTTACAACCTTTCCAAAGATTCAGCTGCCTATGTTTTACGTCATCTGGGAAGGTACCGTAGTGGATTGTTTTTCAGACATGGGGGTAGAAGAAAACCTAAACTGAATAGTGGATGAACAAGAAAATAAATGTCTGCCAAATGTTAGCAATGACGGGCATTCGGAAAAGTTGAAAGGGGACAGATTCAATACAAATGCCAGGAAGTTATTCTTTACCCAACGTGTGGCGGACACCTGGAATGCGCTTCCAGAGGACGCTATAAGGCAGAGTACAATACTGGGATTTAAGAAAGGATTGGACAATTTCCTGCTGGAAAAGGGAATAGAAGGGTATAAATAGAGGATTACTGCTCAGGTCCTGGACCTGTTGGGCCGCCGCGTGAGCGGACTGCTGGGCAAGATGGACCTCAGGCCTGACCCAGCAGAGGCATTACTTATGTTCTTATGTTCTTGCAGTAACAATAAGATGCTTGAGCAGCTGGACACATGATGGAAGGGTTTTGCAGATGACAGTCAAGTCACAAATTATGTAATCTAACAGTAGTTCATTGAAATCCAAAAGCAGTTTCTGCATTTTTTCAAATCATTGAATTAAGTTATCAATTGTCTAAGATGTGTTACATATTTACATATTGATACTAGTCTCGGGTTTTTAGAGAATGACATGGGGGACAAAATTTGTCCTTATCCCTACAAACTCTGTCCCTATCCCCATCCCCACTCTGTTCCCGCCCCACAGATACTCATCCCTGTGTGATTGTCTAATCCTGAGCCCCAATAACATTTAGGAAGCTGTTAACCTTTGGGTGCCTCTGGCAAGCATGGTTGAAAGCTGCAACTGAATAACAAAACATTAAAACTCCAGCCTTGCAAACCAATAGAACGTATGAGTAAATATGTTAATAAATAGACTTTTATAAAATGTGATGTTTCAGTTCTTCATTGAAACCTTTTATCAAGGTACTATATGCAAAACTGTCTTCTTTTTATAACTTTATAGGGGATTAAGATTGTTTGTACATCCATTTGTACTCTTGTTAATATCTTGAACCTTACTGTAATCACCCCAGTACCCACTCACCTTGTACTTTCCTGTATCTTACTGTAAACATCCTGTAACTGTCCTCTTGTTACTATCTTGTACCCTTTGTAAACACCCCAGTACCCTGTACTTCATTGTAAACATACTGTAACTGTTTATCGTGTTAATATTTCGTACCTTATTGTATCACCCAGTACCTGCTCACTTTGTATTATCCTGTATCCTTCTGTTAACACTGTACTCCCTCTAGACACGACTTCACTATAAACCGCTTCAAACTTAGGGTATAGCGGTATATAAGAAATAAAATTATTATCTGTTTGCCCAGGTGCAAAATAACTAACCAGCAGTTTAATGAAACAGGACCAAATGTGGGGTGGTGGAAAAACCAGTGAAAATACAGATCCAATTTGAAAATGGGTCAGATAGAACAAGGGGGTTCCAGAGAAAAGATGTCCTGACAGAAGGCTCAGTAAATTTTCTATGGGAAGAATAGTTCCAACTTCTGCCGCATAGAAACATTATTTAACTGACACTTAGCAGTTAGGAAATTGCTTCTTTTAAACTGCCTCTTCTTTCTTCTGAACTCTCCTACTTACATATACACAAAGAGCCAACATATGAACACACATACAGACAAGCACAAATACAGTTGCATTAGAAATAATTCCATGGATCATATTCCACATTTTTACCTGCAAAACACAGTTTCACTTTCTCCTGTTGCCACACTCCTGATCCTGCTGGCCTGGTTCTTGGTGATTCAAATGTGTGTGTAATTTTCTTTTTTGCAAATTCTGCTGCAAACCAATTGCTATGGGAGACTAAAACCTTCATCCTTTGAAGTCTCTTGAGAGTGAAATATAGGGGGTCCCCCCCATATCTGCAGGTAATAGGTTCCAAAGCCTACCGTAGGTACATGAAACTGCAGAAAATAGCAAATGCTATTATACCACTCCCACTCCCACTCGCTCGCACCCTACCGCATCCACATCCATCCCAGCGTACCTCCTCAAATCTTCATTGGCAGTGAGCAGCATCTCCTGCCTGCTGTTTGTGATGGCCTGAGCGCCCTCCCTCTGATATCACTTCCTGGTCTTGTGACCCGGATGTGACCTTAGAAGGAGGAGCTCAGGCCATCGTGAGCAGTAGGCAGGAGATGCTGCTGGTGAAGTTACTTGGAAATATGCTGGGATGGGTGCAGTGGGGAAGAGTGTAGTCGGGTGGGAATGCTCAGGCAATAATCCATGAATAATTGAAACCGTGGATATGGAGGCCCCCAGTATACAGAGTATTTATCCAAAGGTCACCTAAAGTTAGACACCTAAAGTGTATGCAAACAAAACAACAAAGAAATCCTCCGACTCCATTTGGTATAAGGAGAAGAACAAAACAATGTCGGCAAACAAAAGTCAGCAGAATGGAATCGATGTTCTGGAAAGTCACAGGTTTATTTTTGTGTGTTTAAATAAACCTGTGACATTCCAGAACATTGACTTCACTCTGCCAACTTTTGTTTGCTGGCAGTCTTATTCACCTAAAGTGTGTGCACCAAGAACAAATTCTATAATGGTAATTATATGTTCAATTGTCATTATAAAATAATAGTATAAATCTGCATTTACATACCTGCAGAGAGGTTAGAAATGAATCCATGATCCACGTTCTTTCCCTGCTTGTTTATATGGGGTTTTTCAGATCTGAGTGTTTGGCTTTGAGCCTCAGTATGTAAGCCCATATGACAATAGGTAACTGCTTAAAGCAGCAAGCTGCAAAGATGTAAAACATGGTCCACACCCCAACCTTTCCTGCTGCCACATACCTCCATCATGCCTTCTCCTTGTTGACTCTTCCCAGCCCAAATACCCTGGATCAGGCATTGAGTGCTATCATCCTGCACTTACAGTCCTTACGGCTCTGATGTGTCATTGATTTACTCTTTCCAAAAGTACAAAGGCTAGGGCAACACTTTTGAAATTACATAGTAATCCATTTGTAAAACAAATATATTTTAATTCAGTGCATAATTAAACAACAGATCTCATTACCAGGGAATGTGGTAAAAGCAGTTAATGTAATCATGTTGTTTTTTTAAAAAAAGGTTGGACAAATTCCTAGAGGTGAAGTCCATAAACTGTTGTTAATGTAGACCTGGGGAAAGCGCTGCCCATCTCTTGAGGATAAGTAGCATGAAAGTAATAAATAAATAATAGGAATGCTATGAGCATCGGAGCAGTGTCGGAACATTTTGCGTTCCAGGCCACGGTAGAAACCTCTACCATGGCTTAGTTAAAGGGGGCTGGGGGTAAATTTATTATTCTGATTTGCAGCTACGTGTGTATGTATTGCTAATGCAGATGAACTTTCTTGTACAATCTGCATACAGAGAAGACTGAGGCCAGGCATGGTGATATTGGGGAAAAAAAGGCCGAGACTAGAGAGATGGGGAGCAGAAGTAGAGGAGGTTGGCAGATGAGGAAGTATCAAGAAAGTTACAATGCAGAAAACAGGGAAGTATATTTTCAAAAAATAGTTTCAAGTTTCAAGTTTATTATATTATTTGATTAAACGCTTTTCAGGATACAAAGCGTTTTACAAAGAAATAAAATTGGATTTCTTAAATCACAAATACATCGTAAATAAAAAATTACTTTAAAATTAAAAAAAAACAAACAGGGGTAACAAACCACATGACACAGTAGGAAAGGGGGAAAAAAGAAAAAATACAAAAAAAAAAAATGTGTTAATCAAATTAGGTTAGAACATAAGGAAGGTGTGAGGAAAAGAAATTGAGAACAGGAAACTCTAAAGAGAGGGGGTAGATAATCTGAATTTAATAAAAGATGATGAAATTCGGAATCAACCGGAAAATAAACTTTTAGTTAAAGGCTTCTTTAAAAAGAAGACACTTTAAGCTATTTTTAAATTTTTTCAAATCTTGTTCAAGTCGTAAATATAGAGGGAGTGAGTTCCAAATAGTTGGGGCTGTAACCGAGAAAATCAGGTCACGGCGAGTACCAATGATTTTTAAAGAGGGGACATATAGGGTAGCTTGTGAGGATGATCTGAGAACTCTTGACGGACTGTAAGGAATCAAGAGCCTATCTATAAATGCAGGAGTATTTATAATCTTCTTTATAATTATCTTCTTTATAAACACCCAGATTCTATATATGGTGCCCAGAGTTCTGTGTACAGCGTTGGGTGTGCTTCTGAGATGCGCACACAAATAAACTGGATAGTGAACTTTGAACCGTCAATAATTGGATGCTAACAACCAGCAATTGATGTTAATTGGCACTCATTAAAATTTGTGCACACATCTGGGTGGAAGGCACGTATCTCAAAAGAGGGTGTTCTGAAAAATTGCATATGGAATTACAGAAAATTGCCTAACTGCACCTAACTTGGGTGCTGGCATTTACATTAGGTTTCAGCAGGAGTAAGTCTGGCGCCTAAAAGCATGGGATCCACATTAAACACTATTCTATGTAAGGTGTGCACCCTTTATAGAATAAAACTTAGTGCCAAATTTTGGCATAATTTATTGAATTCCCTCCTAACTAGATTAAAAGCTAGAATAATGACAAACAGGCCTTTGAAGTAGACAGCAGCACGGGCACGTCACTGACAAACATATAAGATGGGTTTTTGAGATGCTGTAGGGAAGTAACTGCTCTGTCTGTGGTTTCTGACAAAATGGGAAATGCCTGCTTTTGTGTATAATATGCTTATAAACCTAACAACCAAGGCTGTAATCTTTAACTTATAAACCGCCTTTTTGTAGTTATATATCACTCAAAGCGGTTTACATATAGGTACTTCAAGCATTTTCCCTATCTGTCCTGGTGGGCTCACAGTCTGTCTAATATACCTGGCAGTAGAGGATTAAGTGATTTGCCCAGGGTCATAGGGAGCAGCACAGATTTGAACCCACAATGCCACACTCAACTTACTGCCAAAAACACAAGGACAATCACAAATTTCAGAAGGGCTAAAAATAAAACCCCTGTAGGGTAGTTCAAGTGTCTTCTATTTTACCATTAGAAAATATACAGATCTTTTTTTTCTTACAATTTCTTGTGACCTTTAAAACTATACAAAAGTTGAAGTTTAAACTTTCCTAATGGAACAATTTAAGGGACCTTTTTTACAGAGCTGCATTAGGTGCTAACACACATCTATCGCAGCTTAAAATGGCAAATTTGCAGGATGAACTTAGACATCCTGCAGTAATTTCTAAATTAGTACACCCTAATCCGGTTGCTAAAAATTTATTCGTATTTTTTTGAGGGAGGCATGTTTTTTGTTTTTTTTTTTTTAATTCTTTATTCATTTTCAAATTTACAATAAGTGTAACAATATATCCAAACAAATTAACAATAAATATAACACTTAATAATCATCAATGGTACAAATAATATGCTCTTATCTCCCACCCTTCCCACCCTTTCTTATCATATAATCAATACCTTATACAATATGTAACAATAAATTTACCCTCCCCTCCCCCCTCACAATCAAACTTGTAAATTTAAGGGGAAAAAAAAAAAATAAAATAAAATATCATCTAATCAGTACAATACTTTGTAAATGGCTCCCACACATCCTGAAATTTCCTGAAAAAACTGCGCTGTATTGCAATAAATCTTTTCATTTTATAAACATGACATAAGGAATTCACCAGAAATTATAATTTAATCTACTCCAATTTTTCCAATTATACGTAATTTGTTGAATGGCAACCCCAGTCATTAAAAGTAATAATTTGTTATTATTTGTAGAAATCTGACTTTTTGCTCTCATTGCCATACCAAATAGCACAGTATCATATGATATGCTACTGGGTTATCTAATAAACAATTAATTTGGTCCCAAATTGATTTCCAGAAATTCATAATAAATGGACAATAGAATAATAAATGATCTAAAGTCCCTGCTTCGAGATGACAGTGCCAACATTTATTAGACTTAGAGCTATCCAATTTTTGTAACTGAACAGGGGTCCATAATGCTCTTTATAACAGAAAAAAACAAGTTTGTCTCATAGATGCTGACACTGTACATCTCATCCTCCAAGTCCAAATTCGTGGCCATTGAGACGCAGTAATTTGATGCTTGTTCTCAATGCTCCAAATGTCTCTTAGATCAGTGTTTGGTTTCTTTTTAATAAATCCAGTCAGCAATTTATACCACTGGGCGGCCTGGTGACCCAAGAAGTCCACCTGAAAGCATAAGAACTCCATACTATATTGATTATTAAGGTTTTTCCAGTCAGGGAACCCAGCCTGAATGGCATGCTTCAGTTGCAACCATCTAAAACTTTCTAATTTATTAAGGCCATATTTATGTTGCAACTGTGAAAATTCAAGCATTTTACCATTAGAGATAACATCATCTAATAAACGTGTTCCTGCTATGATCCAATGCTTCCAGGCGAGCCTTTCTGCACCAATTTGAATCTTGGAGTTCAGCCATATAGATTGATTTGTAGATTTGTGAATTGGAATTGTTGTTAAATTACTTACATAATGCAATGTTTTCCATGTATCAGCTAATATTCTGTTATCTTTACTGTAATTAGGCATTTTGATACTGAGCACATGACAGAGGCGCAAAGGAGACATAAGTTGCCATTCAAACCACAACCAATCTGGGAGTTTTTTCATGAGCTGTGGGAGGACCCAATACATACCCTGGCGCAAAATATAGGCTTGATGATACCTATAAAAATTGGGAAAATTTACTCCTCCCTCTGAAATTGGCCTTTGTAAAGATACCAAGGCTACTCTGGGAATTTTACCCAGCCAAATAAATTTTATGAGAATACTATTTAATTTTTTTATAAAAGGACTCTTGAAAATAAACTGGTAACATACCACAGGCAAGATCATCATCTTAATAGTTTGGACTCTCCCACACCATGAAAGATGTAAAGGATTCCATTGCTCACACATTTCTGTGACCTTCTGTAATAATGATTTTTCATTTATTTTTGTTTCTTCCATTGTATTTTTAATCCAAATGCCTAAATATTTTACTCCATCTTCTCTCCATAGAAAGGGAAATGAATCAAACAAACCTTTTGTACAATGGACATTGAGTGGAAGAATTTCTGTTTTACTCCAATTTATCTTGTAACCTGAAAATTTTCCAAATTTCTCAATCATTTCAAGTAAGCAAGGAATGGTTGACTCAGGATTTCTCAAATAGAGCAATATATCATCTGCGTAAGCTGAGACCTTATACTCCTGATCTCTACGAGGAATACCCTGAATCTCATCAGCTTGCTGAATAGCTAGTAACATGGGTTCCAATACAATATCAAAAAGCAGAGGAGATAAAGGACAGCTTTGTCTAACCCCCCTCTGCAACCTAAAGCCATCTGAGAAATTATTATTAATATACAATTTAGCAACAGGGGAGCTATACAATGTTTGAACCATTTGTATAAATCCTGAACCAATACCAAACCATTCCAACGCTTGATACATGAAGGTCCATTCAACACGATCAAAGGCCTTCCCTGCATCAAGGGATACAGAAAAAGCCGGATCATTTAAGTTTTTTGATAAATTCAACATATGCAAGGCAAGCCTAGTGTTATTAGAAGAATGTCTTTGAGCAACAAATCCAGTTTGGTGCATTCCAATAATAAAAGAGAGCTTTAGCAATACCCAAACGTATTGCTAAAGTTTTAGCTAAATGTTTTCCATAACATTAATTAAAGAAATAGGCCTGTAATTTGAAACCAGAGTGGGATCTTTATTTGGCTTTGGCAAGACTATAGTTAATGAGTGAGGCATGTTGTGAGCAGAGAGCAGGTACTCCTTTGCTAGCTAGGTAGCACATCCACAACAACATCGGCACTTGCTAACTGGTTAGTGCAGGATTACCACCATGAGCCCTTACAGCCCATTTTTATTTATTAGAAACTTGTAATACTGTGCCAACACAAACAAACCTATAAAATGGGTGGTGGTTAGTGTTCACATGGTAATTCACTTTTTCAATAAATATTTTATTAAATTTAAAATATATATATATATCTATCTACTAGTCTTATAGCCCGTTACAATAATGGGTGCTAGAATATATGTGTGTGTGTCTTTATTTCTTTCTCCTTAGCCGCTTTCTTTCTTTCTGTCTTTCTTTTTCCTTGGCTGTCCATCACCACCCCTTGCCTGCTCCCCCTGTCCATTCTCCCTTCCTTTTACCTCCCCTGTGTCCACCACCACCCCTTCACTGCTCTCCTTATGCAACAGCAGCCCTTCTCCCTTTGTTTTACCTCCACCCTGTCCAGCAGCACCTCTTTCCTTCTCCCCCTGTCCAACATTAGGCCTCCGTTCCTTTTTCTTCCCCCCCCTGTCCAGCAATAGGCGTCCCTTCCTTTTTCTCCCCCCTCCTCCTTCTTATCCCTATGATACACTTACCTTGCTCTGCCCCTGATCAGAGGTTCCCGACAGCCGCCCAGTTGCACCCATTGGAAAAGTTCCCTCTGCCGCATCCTGCACCCCTCCTGACGCGACTCCCGCTGTCTTTCTTTCTGTCCGTCTCTATCCCTGGCCCCCTTTGTCTGTCTGTCTTTCTGTGTGTCTCCCTGCCCCTGTGTCTTTCTTCTTTTGTTTCTGTCTCCCTTCCTCCCTCTGTCTGTCTGTCCAAAGCAGCATTCCCTCCCCCCACACCAGTTCCCTGTGCACCTGCCCCTGTGTCTTTCTTCTTTTGTTTCTGTCTCCCTTCCTCCCTCTGTCTGTCTGTCCAAAGCAGCATTCCCTCCCCCTCCATTTCCCTCCCCCCACACCAATTCCCTGTGCACCTGCCCCTGTGTCTTTCTTCTTTTCTTTCTGTCTCCCTTCTTCCCTCTGTCTGTCTGTCCAAAGCAGCATTCCCTCCACCTCCATTTCCCCCACACCAGTTCTCTGTGCAGCAGCATTAGCGTTTCCTCTACCCTCATTTCCCTTCCCGCAGTCCCGACTACAAACCTGGTGATTCCAGCAGCATGTGCAACAGTCTCCACACGCTGCTTCGGGTCCTTCTACTGCCCTGATTTACTCTGGCACGTCCCTGATGACATCATCAGAGACACGGCAGAGCAAATCAGGGCAGTAAAAGGGCCCGAAGCAGCGTGTGAAGACTGCTGCACACGCTGCTTGAATCGCCAGGTTTGTAGTCATGCCCGTGGGAAGGGAAGGTGGGGGGCGGCAAAGGACTCGGGTCCCGGACAGCGAGGTCAGTTTAAGAGCCGGGGCGGAAAGTTGCTGGGCTCCTTGGTGGGGGTGCTGAGCGGCACAATCCCTCTCCTCTGAGACCCCCCCCCCCCCCCCCGCTGGAGGAACAGAGATTGGTGGCTGGCTGCGGTCCTAGCTTGTGGAGGCGATTGGCGGCCGGTGATGTATAAACGCGCATGCGCACTCCTGCGGCCACAGACCTACTGATCACGGAAGCACGCAAATAGGAGTGCGCATGCGCAGCTAGCATTTTATTATATAGGATATATATATATACTAATGTTTAAGACCGTTACATTAACGGGTGCTAGAATATATGTCTGTCTTTCTTTCTTTCTGTGTCTCTCCCTGCCCCTGTCTCTCTCTTCCTTTCTTTCTTTTTCCCTCCCGCTGTCTGTCCTTCTTTCTTTCTGGTTCTCTCTCTGGCACCCTGTCTGTCTTTCTTTCTTTCTGTCTCTCTTTCGTTCTAATGCGCTGCCTGCCTGCCTGTCTTTCTGTCTCTCCATGGCCCCCTTCTGTCTCCCCTCCCCCAAAGCAAACCAAGATTGCTCCCAGGCTCCCTTTCCCTCTCTGTCCCCTCCACTTCTCTATGAAGCTGCAGCAGCATTTCCCTCCCACCCTTCCCTGTGCAGCAGCAGCATTTTCCGGCCTTCCCTATGCAGAAGCAGCATTTCCCCCCCCCACACACACTTCCATGTGCAGCAGCAGCATTTCCAGGCCTTCCCTGTGCAGAAGCAGCATTTCCCCCCACACACACTCTTCCCTGTGCAGCAGCAGCATTTCCCCCCCCCCACACACACTTCCCTGTGCAGCAGCAGCATTTCCAGGCCTTCCCTGTACAGAAGCAGTATTTCTCCCCCACACATACACTTCCCTGTGCAGCAGCAGCATTTCCAGGCCTTCCCTGTACAGAAGCAGCATTTCTCCCCCACACATACACTTCCCTGTGCAGCAGCAGCATTTCCCATCCTTCCCTGTACAGAAGCAGCTTTTCCCCCCCACACACACACTTCCCTGTGCAGCAGCAGCATTTCCTGGCCTTTCCTGTGCAGCAGCAGCATTTCCCAGCCTTTCCTGTGCAGCAGCAGCATTTCCAGCAGCCCCCTTCCCAGCCGCCGTGTTTAAATTCAGAGAAAAGTGCTGCGCCACGCTACCGCTGTCTTCAGCGTCTTCTATCCCCTGCGGCCAACTCTAGTGGAAACAGGAAGTAGTCAGAGAGGGCGGGCTGCAGTGGACAGAAGACGACGAGTCCAGTGGTAGCGCGGTGCAGCGCTTTTCTCTGAATTTAAACGCGGGTGAGCCGGCAAGAAGGAGGAGGCTTAAAACTAGCTGGTTTTTGCGGTGAGTGAGGGCGGGAGGGGGTAGTTGCTGGCTGTGCTGTGTCTCTCCGTGTTCGAATTCGAAAATGGAATTCGGCATGGAGGGACACAGCACTTGTCAGGTACCCACAGCCTCTTAAGTGCGCTTGCGTGCTTAAGGATTATTATTATAGCTATATATACTAGTATTTTAGCCCATTACATTAACGGGTGCTAGGATATATGTCTGTGTGCCTTTATTTCTGTGTCTCTCTCCTTCCCACTGTCTGTCTCTCTCCCTGGCCCCCTTTGTCTGTCTGTCTTTCTGTGTCTCTCCCTGCTCCTGTGAATTTCTTCTTTTCTTTCTATCTATCGGTCTCTCTCCCTGCCTCCTATGCAGCAGCATCTCTCTTCCACCACTTCCCTGTGCAGCAGCCACAGCAGCATTCCCTCCCCCTCCATTTCCCTCCCCCCACACCACTTCCCTGTGCAGCAGCAGCGTTTCCCCTAACCCCCCTTTCCCTTCCCGCGGTCTGGCTGGCTCCTTTAGTCCCTTACCGACCTCCCTTCCCTTCCCATGGTCCCGACAAACCTTCCGATTTCAGCAGCGTCTGCAGCACTCTACACACTGCTGCTTTGGGGCCTTCTATTGCCCAGCAAATCAGGGCAGTAGAAGGCCCTGAAGCAGAGTGTGTAGAGTGCTGCTTGAATCGGAAGGTTTCAGGACCCGCAGCCCTTGCCGGACCCGAAGCGAGCTCTGGGGGTTTTTGGGTTTTATACGCGGGCCCAGCCAGAGCAGGAGGAGAAACCTGGGAGGCAGGAATTAAAGTCCGTTGGGGGAGGGGAGGAGGGAGGAGAGCAGCTCCTCTCCCTTCCAGCTCTGGTCCGGCCCCCGCTGACGTCGCCCTGGCCAGTTCACAGTCCGAAGCCGCGGGAGACGCTGCGCTGTACGGCCTCTTCTTTCTGCTATCGTGAGCGCGGGTTCTATGGAAGGACGGCAACGGCGGCGGCAAACTTACAGGAAGGGAGGGAGTGAGTACTATATATTGCAACTTACTTGGCTTTATCCTTCAGAAGGCAAGAGCCGCCGCGGCCGACAGGCTCTGTGCTGCCGCGCGCATGCGCACTCCTACCTGCGGGTCCCTACAGCGCACGGAAAACGGGAGCACGCAGGTGGGAGTGCGCATGTGTGCTTAGGGCTTTATTATATTAGATATATATACACACAAAACAACAAGTGGACAATATTAATGAAATAAATACAAAACATTAGTTGTGAAAAGTTGTAAGAGTATCATAACTGCATTAAGTATATTAATTACAGAATTTAAGCAAAGGCTCCCATATTCGGTCAAATCTCCTCAAATTGCTACACTTAACTGCAAACATTTTCCCATATTTAGCATATAAACACCCTAAGGGGTCCTTTTATCAAGTTGCGTTAGGGGTTTAATGCGCGTAATACTGCGCATTAAAATGCCTGCCGCGCTAGCTGCTAACGCTTGCATTTAGCAGGCGTTAGTTTTTTAGCCGGCCGCGGGGGTTAGTGTGTGATGAAATGTCTGACGTGCTAACCCCGCTTGCGCGGCTTGATAAAAGGAGCCCTAAATTCCACCACTTTTAAATGGTCATCAACTAATGGCAACATTGATGCATAACTATTAATACAAATTTTTTTTTTTTTTTTAATTGACTATATTACTGAAGAGGTCAGCGACCTCTATTATGATTTTACCTGAATTACTGTGCCTGAAGGAATGTGGGCCTTGCTCATTGTTTTAGGATAAGTTTCATATCCTTAGTAGGGTGCCTTTTTCTGGAAAATCACTTGTTACATTTCTGTTTCTGCTGTAAGAAAGTGATAATGTACCTCGCCCTCCTGGACATATCAAAACTTCAATGCTTAGATAAATTGTGTATTTACTATAGGCTCATAAGGACAATGGTATGCTTTGTATTAGAACCAATCATGAGTTGTAAAACTGTCTGTAACTAACCTATAGAAACCCCCCCTGTAGCATCCCAACATGTATATAAGAATAGTATAAATGACAGTAGTATTTCCTGTTTTGGCACTTTTAAGGTAGAACTTTTAATGCCCAGGAGTCCTGCATATGCTGAATAAAGACACTTTTGTACTTTCTTCACGTCTCTGGTTTTTGTGGCTGCCCAAGTGGCCTTTCTTTACGGCTGTAATAAAAATAGACTTATTGTGCATGAAAGACCTATGTAAGGGTACAGTAAGGCCAGTTTTTGCTGCAGCTTAGTAAAAGGACCCCAAAGCTAATTTTGACCTCCCATAGAAGAGTTTGTTCTTCTTGAGCCAGATTTTGTCATTCTTTATTGTGAGCGTAAGATGCTTGCTTGTTTTGTGGTAAATAAGTTTGGTGGTTGTAATATTTACCTAGCTGGGATGTTATCATGGGCTACCGTAAAGATGTGTACATTGGCTCATTCCCCCCCTTTTACTAAAATGCGATAGCGGTTATTAGCACAGGGAGCCGCCCTGAATGCTTCACGCTGCTCCCGATGCTCATAGGAACTCTATGAGCGGCGGGAGCAGTGCATAGCATTCAGCGTGGCACCCTGTGCTAATAATAGCTATTGCAGTTTAGTAAAAGGGGGAGGGGTATTATATAATTACTCTCCTTCTGTAAAGTTTACACTTAATTATTTTCTTGGGTCAGTATGTGTAGACTTACTTCAAACTGGGGTCTTATTTTCTATAATGGAAATGATTTTTGTTGGCATTCTTTAAATAGGTACATATATTATATTAAAATTCATTGTATAAAATAAGAACAAAAATTCTCCTTTAGGGCCCCTTATACAAAGCCAAAGTAGTGATTTCCACATGACAAATGCGACACAACCCATTCAATTCGTGTGGGCTCCTTTGCATTTGTCGTTCTGGGACTTCCTACCACGGCTTTGTAAAAGGGGTCCTTAGTCAGTTTGCATCTGTGACTGGACCTGTTATATGCTGCTTCTTTACACAAACTAACCTGGATATATTCTCTAGCATTAAAAGTATCAGGCCAAAATTAAAAGTATTATTTTGGCATGATGTTTTCTTTTAAAAATTGATTTACCCATTTTCTTTTTTTAAAAGAAGAATTTCATTGCAAAATGAAAAAAAGTATATATTTATTATAACATTGGCTCTGAGCATCAAAAATGTGCACCTTACAGATTATTAATAAAGTTGACTGCTTAGCTATACTATTCAGCCCATTACATAATGCTTTTGGACAGCCTGTAGTAGTTTCCAACTTATTTACAATATTTTACCCACAAGAATGAAGTTGATTTGCTAAGGTTAACATAGGTTAATTTGCATATTGATTACGATGGGTCCCATTACATTTCGACAAAGCTGATTCACCAAATAATGCACACATCGCTCATTATTGTTAGCACTTCAGAGAATGATTCTCAAAATGATGGATTATGAAAATATGATTAGATCAATATTCAAAATACAATTAAATCAATATTCAAAAGCAATTAGGTGGTCATATTAGCACCCAATGCTAAGCTGGATAATGGATATATTCTGGCTAGACAACTTGATGTCCAAACAAAATACATTTATTCATCATTAGGAGGGGAGTCAGGGTGTCTTGGGGGTGGGGCCACAATGTATCTGGATAGCAGAAGTATTCAGCTGCAATCCTGAAATTTGGCCATTTAGGTGGACCACAGCCCTAACTTAAATAGGTAAGTTTTTTTCCTTTTTTTTTTTTTTTGGGGGGGGGGTGTCTAGTTATACAGTGCCCTCCCAAAATGAATAGTACTGCATAATGTGGGATATAATGAGTGCATATCTTCATGTGGTGCTATAGGTCTGAATAGCATACCTCTTAATACTGTTCAGTAGACTCTGGTTGTCCACTGGTCTGCTAATAGACTTGTTTGTTTTCATTGAGACTTTGGGTTCTTTTTACAAAGGTGCGCTAGCGTTTTTAGCACACACACCGGATTAGTGCACGCACCAGATTAGCGCGCACTACCCGAAAAACTACTGCCTGCTCAAGAGGAGGCAGTAACGGCTAGCGCGTGTGGAATTTTAGCACACGCCATTCCGCACTTTAAGGCTCTAATGCACCTTTCTAAAAGGAGCCCTTTATGTCCTATAACTTTTTAATCATTTTCCACTGACAGCTAAATTTCATGCATATCAGAAATAACATCAGCTACTTGGTTCTTGGAAATCATTCAATGGAAGTTCAGTCTAGGTCAGGACACTGGCAAGAAAATGACTTCACCTGCCTGTTATAATTCAAAGATGCCTTGATCAACAAAATCAAATTTTGGCTTAGGGTGTGGTGAAGCAGTGAGCTTAAAACTACAGTAGACCTAACAAGTTGAAAATAAGTTTTGGAAAAGTGAACATATGAATTTCTTGTCACGTTCAATCTGATGTGATGAACTACCTTATGCTCTGGCAGTTCAGTGTCACTAAAGTCAAGTGCATTTGCATGTGTTTAAAATGAGCCAGTGTAGGGCTGTAGCATCTTAGGCAATAGTTTAGTGTCCAAAGTTTAGTTTGCTTAACACAAACACTCAAACCACCAACGGAAGGAAAAAAAAAGTGGTCCTTACGACATTCCCCAAACTAATTCACTGAGAAATGGTTGCTTTATGAGTGAAAGCACCTGTTCTGCAGGAAGAGAAATTAAATTAAACAGTGGTTTTCTTTTTCTAAGCCAGGGGTGTCCAATGTCGGTCCTCGAGGGCCGCAATCCAGTCGGGTTTTCAGGATTTCCCCAATGAATATGCATGAGATCTGTGTGCATGCACTGCTTTCAATGCATATTCATTGGGGAAATCCTGAAAACCCGACTGGATTGCGGCCCTCGAGGACTGGCATTGGACACCCCTGTTCTAAGCCCTTTTATGTTTTGTTTGGATAGGATGGTGACCTATTGTGATGCAGTTGGTGAAGGCTAATAACTCAAGGATGAACAAATTGATATTTGATCTCAATCAGATTAGAGTTCATGAAATTTGACCCATAATTTTTGTATAAACTTCTATAAACTGCATTGCAGGAATTAGAAGCTGGAACCCAGTGAGAAGTTACTGAAGAATATTTGGTCTTAAGGCTCAATATTATCTGTTATGCTATTTAATATTTGTGTCCTTTTTGGACCTGGAAATTAAGATTTTTTTTAATTTTTTTAATTAGAGTTTATGCTGATGAAATTGTGATAGGTAGTTTCCCCAAGGACAAGAAATTATATATTCTCATATATGGGTGACTTCATCCATAGAACCAAGTATGGCCAGTCAAAAAATGTACTGTCACTTTAAATTTTATCACTGCCTGACCTTGGCTCACGAGACCCGCAGTTCACAGTTATCCGCGGAGCTGAGAAGCTGTGTTTTTTTCCAGAGTTCTCAGTGTGTCAAACTTTTACTATTTTCGGTACCTTCCCTTTATTTTTTTCTTCAGTTTTCTTCATTATTAGTTGTTTTCATTCTTTTCTTCCTGTGTAGTCAAAGTTGTGTGGTTTTTTTTTTTTTTTTTTACCTTTTTCAATTTTTCATTTTTGTTCTTTCTGACCCCCCTAAAGCCTTTATTCCTTCCAGGAGCCTCACCCATTTTCAGTATAAGTATTACTTGAGCTCCCCGGGCTATTGAACCCTTTGACTTCGCATCAGTGATTTTCCTTTTGATGTCGAAAGTGCCTAGCAGCTTCAAATGTTGTACTCAGTGTAATAGGACCATTTCAGGCACTGATTCACACAACTGGTGTGTCCTGTTTCTTGGTCCTGACTACTGAGATATTTCCTGCACCTTCTGCTCTCGCATGCAGAAGAGGTCACTTAAGGCCTGGAAACTTCAGCTTTCTGGTTCAAGTTCAGGAGCATCGACTATTCCTGGGGATTCTGATCTCAGTGCTCAACCTCGAAGATGCATATCAGGGACTCCACATCTTCATCACCAGTGCTGCCAGCATTGGGAAAGCTTTGTAAGAGAGCTAAGAAGTACAACCATATCTCCCCAATCAGATCCTGTACGCCTCAGCATCTTCTCCAGCTTTCATGGCCTCGACTCAATCTAAGCATTGATACAAAGATGACTGATCAACATCTCTTCAGCTGATGTCTCCTCTTAGATGTTCCTCAGCATCAAGGTTCCTGATGCCTCGACACCCAGAACAAGCAGCACCCACTGTACCTTTGCCAACAATCGAGGCACTGCTCCAAGAGCCCTCTACATTGAGCATCAACATGTAGAAGGCGCTCGATGCATGCATTGCCTTCAATGGAGAATAACACATCTGCATCTCCTTGATGCTTCTCCACGCATTCTCGATGCTCTTATTGATGCTCCACTCGATGCTATCCTTCATGATCTGCTACAAGAGATTACTTTGATGAAACTGCATGATTTGTCACCACATTCCAGTGATCATTTTCCTGAATTCTCTGCAGTTGAATCTTATGGGATACCAACTGATCTTTCTCCACCTCCTCAAATGGGACACAAACTCCCTATCAACATGGAGTCTGAGGAGGAGCCTCGAGCAGAATTGATGGAGGCTTTAGACTATGAAGAATGGACTAAAGAGTACATGAAAGATCTACTCCATAAACTTATGAAAGATACTGTGTCAGTTGTTCCTCATAAGCTTGACTCCTCTATAGAATTCAGACTTGTCCTGGGTTTTATAAACCCCAACATCATTCTCTTGTGGTTGAGTCTGCCCTTAAGCATACGAATAGTTCTCGCACATAGGCTAATATTCACCCCGGCAGAGAACCCAGAACCCTGGACAGATTTGGCAAACAAATATTTCAGGTATCTATGCTTGCTTTCAGGATTCTAGCCTGCAATTTCTATATGACCTTTTATTTGAAGTCTTTAGTAAAGCAATTGTCAAGCTTTCAACAACACCTTCCCTCAGCTCAGCACATATTGTTTCGCCATCTTTTATAATTGTTGAAAAGCAGAAAATACTGTACATGGTCAGAGCTACTTTTGATGCATTTGAAGTCACTTCAAAAACTTCTGTAATGGCTATTGCAATGCGTAGTCTTGTCTGTTTCCAAATCTCTGAGTTGTGACAGCGACAGCTGCTGATCACGTCACAGAAATAGACCTGGCACTCCTTGGTTACTGGTATAAAATATATTTATTAGCAATAAATGAAAGTTAGCAAAAGGCACTGAAATGCAGCACTCAGGGCAGATAAGGATAATATACATACAATGTAGCTGGCTTCTGTCTTAGGATTCATCTCTTTTCCTCCACTCCTTCCTTATGCCAGTCAGCATAACATTTATACACTTTAGCTCAGTAGCCTAAGATACAGATTACATACTTTCTTTTCTATTGGCTATATGGTGTAAACACTTATCATGGAGCTGTACTGAAACGTGACATCACCTGGTGCCAAAACTGACTTTCTATATTTCCCTGACAAATGCATTTCCAATACTACGGCTAATAACTCCAGAGAACATGCCCCACCTTCCTGAGTTACACTGTCCTTCGCTAGCACTTCTTAGGAGTACTTCTTATCTTTCGTGGTGTACCAAGGGGGGGGGGTGGTCTGCCCCGGGTGCATGGCTTGGGGGGGTGCACAGCTGGCCAGGTCCGGGTTCTCCTGCCCTTCCTTTCCCCTGGTCCACGCCTGCAATCTTACCTCCCTACTGCTGTTGCTAATCGCCAACAAGAATTATTCTTTCCGAGGTCAATTCTGACATTGGAGAGGATGTTCCGAGCCAGCCAGGCAGTGATTGGACTGGCAGCTGGCAGCTACAGTCATCGTGGGACCTTGCTGCATAAAGGGAGAGAAAGGAGCAGGATTGCTGGAATGGAAGAGTAGTGGAGGGAAAGAAAGGGGGTAGGGTGGTATGGAAGGGTGGTGCTGTTGGAATTGATATACAGAGAAAGGGGAGAGACATAAGGGGGAAGGATATTGGAGGGAAAGAAAGGGGACAGATGCTGATTGAAGAGGGGTGGATGGCGAGAGAAAGGGCAGACATTGGATGGTAGTGGGGAACCTATGCTGGATGGAAGTGCAGATGGGAGAGATAAGGGAGCAAATGCAGGAAGGAAATGGGAGGAGAGAAAGAGGGGAGCAGATGCTGGATGGGAGTGGACAGAGAGAGGAGAAGGTACTAGATGGAAGGGTTGGAGAAAGAGGGTACATGATGGATGGAGGAGATAAATAAAAGGAGGGCACATGATGGGGAGAAAAGGATTGAGTTAGGGAAACACTGGATGGGTGAGGGAAAGAGGTGGCAAGCTTTAGGTAGACAGTAAAAAAGGACATTGATGAAGTAAGAACGTAATTTAGACAGATGCAGAAAATAAATTGAAAAGGAAAATTAGGGATAAAAGGGAAAGGGATTGCAGAGGAGAGGTGTGGGAGAGGGAAGGAGAGGAGAGAGATGCCAAGCCAATGGGGGTGAAAGGAGAGATGGAAGGGGGAGGCATACAGTTTCTGGAAGGGGCATAGAAGGAGAGAATATGCCATATAGGGGAAGAGAGACGGCAGATAGTGGATGGAAGGAAGAGAGTTAAAAGAAGATGAGGAAAGCAGAAACCACAGAAGACAAAGGTAGAAAAAAATGTTCTATTTATTTATTGCTTTAGGAGATATGTGTCACTGTTTCTGTGGTGCACTGTATGCAGAGTCCAGCTTCTTACTGGTTCAATTTAATCTTTGTCTATGCATTTCTATTTTATCCCCCCTTTTACAAAACTGTGGAGCGTTTTTTAGCGCCAGCCGTGGTGGTAGCAGCTCTAATGCTCAGAATTCTATGAGCGTCAGAGCTGTTACCACCATGGCTAAAATCCACACTACAGTTTTGTAAAAGAGGGAGGGGTTAGTTTGTGATTACATATTCCATACTAGGCGAAGGTGTTTTCTGTGTTCTGTGTGTTCGAAAGACATGGGGCACCAAGACGGCTCTGCATGGGGCAGGAGCATAGGAAGATCACTCCTGCCCCGCTTCACCGCTAGACCACCAGGTAAGGTTCTGGGGACGCAGTAGGGAGGTGGGGGTGGGTCAGAGCCGGCCGAAAAGTTATTCGTGGTTTTTCACACTTCGCGATCTGGCTCTGCACCTAACCCCCGCGGATACGGAGGGAGAAGTGTAAGGGCTCCTTTTACGAAGGTGCGCTAGCGGTTTTATTGCACGCACTGGATTAGTGCGCGCTATAGTGTGCGCTAGCTGAAAATCTACCGCCTGCTCAAAAGGAGGCTTTAGCAGCTAGTGCGCTGGGCAATTTAGCGTGCAGTATTCCGTGCGTTAAGCCCCTAGCGCACCTTCGTAAAAGGAGCCCTAAATCTATTGCTGCTTTACCAACTGTAGTAATTGCCAATCAGAAAACATTTGTGGAAATATCTGAAACTGATAGAGATACAGTATGTTCAGCTTTCTTTGATGAAAGACAAAATGCATGCCCTGTGAAGATCTCAAAGTTTTAACCTGATTTTTACCCCTAACCTTTTGTTTTTTTTTACCTTATTTGTAGCTTTTCTATAATGTAGTTCCTACCCTTCACCTATTGTACCCGTTTGTTTGTCTGAGTGTTATTTAAGTCCTTTGAATATTACATATGTGTAAACCAAAATTTTATTGTACACCGCTTAGAAACTCTGTATAGGCGGTTTAAAGATTTTTAAATAAACTTGGAGTTCAAAGTTGTTAAAACTCATGCAGATTGTGAAAAATTGCAGGCAGAGCTTAGGAAATTGGAAGACTGGGCATCCAAGTGGCAGCTGAAATTTAATGTGGACAAATGCAGTGATGCACAAAGGGAAGAATAGCCCAAATCACAGTTACCAACTGCTAGAGTCCACCTTGGGGGTTAGCGCCCAAGAAAAGGATCTGGATGTCATTGTAGACAATACGATGAAACCTTCTGCCCAATGTGTGGAGGCGGCCTAAAAAGCAAACAAGATGCTAGGAATTATTAAAAAGGGATGGTTAACAAGATTAAGAATGTTATAATACCTCTGTGTCGCTCCATAGTGCAACTAAAATTGGAGTATTGTGTTCAATTCTAGTTTCCTTATCTCAAAAAAGATATAGTGACACTAGAAAAGGTTCAAAGAAGAGCGACCAAGATGGTAAAGGGGATGGAATTCCTCTTGAGGAAATACTAAAAAGGTTAGGACCCTTCAGCTTGGAAAAGAGATGGCAGAGGGGAGATATGATTGAAGTCTACAAAATCCTGAGTGGAGTAGAACAGGTACAACTGGATCAATTTTTCACTCCGTCAAAAATTACAAAGACTAGGGGACGCTTGGTGAAGATACAGGTAAATACTTTTAAAATCAATAGGAGGAAATTTTTTTTCACTCAGAGAATAGTTAAGCTTTGGAACACATTTCCAGAGGTTGTGGTAAGAGTGGATAGCGTAGCTGGTTTTAAGAAGGGTTTGGACAATTTCTCATGTACCAGGTTTACATCATGGGGAAACGTAGCCAGAACATTACCCTGGGATGCCATGACTATATATACCCCCATAGTAGCAAATCACAAAAATCTGTCATGTGCTAGGGTGCAGAATTGTACTAGAAATCGCATTTTTTAAATATTTCATATATTAATGCTCCCCTTGTCCTGCCTGTAGGATATCCCTGCTAATTTAACACACAATACGCAAGGCTGCCTGAGAAGATTCAGGGCAGCCTTGGTAAACAAACAGCAGTTGATTAATCCCAGAATTGCTAGAGCAAGACGCTCTGTCTCTATACCCTCTGATAATTATGCTTTAACTGATTAATGTGGTAGTAATGTTAACTTGCTCTCAAAAGCTACATAGTAACATAGTAACATAGTAGATGATAGTAGATGACAGCAGATAAAGACCCGAATGGTCCATCCAGTCTGCCCAACCTGATTCAATTTAAATTTTTTAATTTTTTTCATAGTTATTTCTGGACAAGAATCCAAAGCTCTACCCAGTACTGTGCTTGGGTTCCAACCAGTGTTCCCTCTAAGCTGCGCTGGCGTGCGCTGGCGCACAAAATATTACATCCAGCGCACAAGTTTCACGTCACAGTGCACGGCGGGCAGGGCGGCGAGAGGAGAATCGGGCGAGTTGGCTCATAACTTGCTGGCGCCCGATATTTGTAGCGCACAGCGAAAAAAATTTTGCTCACAACACCCGCCCGCTTAGAGGGAGCACTGGTTCCAACTGCCTTTATCTCCGATAAAATCTACTCCAGCCCATCTATACCCTCTCAGCCACTGAAGCCCTCCCCAGCCCATCCCCCACCAAACGGCCATACACAGACACAGACCGTGCATGTCTACCCAGTACTGGCCTTAGTTCAATATTTAATATTATTTTCTGATTCTAGATCCTCTGTGTTCATCCCACACTTCTTTGAACTCAGTCACAGTTTTACTCTCCACCACCTCTCTCGGGAGCGCATTCCAGGCATCCACCACCCTCTCCGTAAAGTAGAATTTCATAACATTGCCTTTGAATCTACCACCCCTCAACCTCAAATTATGTCCTCTGGTTTTACCATTTTCCTTTCTCTGGAAAAGATTTTGTTCTACGTTAATACCCTTCAAGTATTTGAACGTCTGAATCATATCTCCCCTGTTCCTCCTATCCTCTAAGGCAGGGGTGTCCAACCTGCGGCCCAAGGGCCGCATGCGGCCCCATGAAGGATTTTGTGTGGCCCCGGTCGAGGGCGATGCAGTATTTTCCTCTGGCTGCCTCTGGGTGTTTACCGGCTTGCCGGCTCCCTCCTCTATCTTGCTGTAGCATTTGCGCGGCCCTAGAATCATTTTTTTTGGCCAATGCGGCCCAGGGAAGTCAAAAGGTTGGACGCCCCTGCTCTAAGGTATACATATTCAGGGCTTCCAGTCTCTCCTCATACTTCTTCTGGCGCAAGCCTTCTATCATTTTCGTCGTACTCCTCTGGACCGCCTCAAGTCTTCTTATGTCGTTCGCCAGATACGGTCTCCAAAACTGAACACAATAGTCCAAGTGGGGCCTCACCAATGACCTGTACAGGGGCATCAACACCTTCTTCCTTCTACTGGCAATGCCTCTCTTTATACAGCCCAGCATCCTTCTTGCAGCAGCCACTGCCTTGTCACACTGTTTTTTCGCCTTTAGATCTTCGGACATTATCACCCCAAGGTCCCTCTCCCTGTCCGTGCATATCAGCTTCTCACCTCCCAGCATATACGGTTCATTCCGATTATTAATCCCCAAATGCATTACTCTGCATTTCTTTGCATTGAATTTTAGTTGCCAGGCAGTAGACCATTCCTCTAACTTTTGCAGATCCTTTCTCATATTTTCCACTCCCTCTTCGGTGTCTACTCTGTTACAAATCTTGGTATCATCTGCAAAAAGGCATACTTTTCCTTCTAACCCTTCAGCAGTGTCACTCACAAACATATTGAACAGGATCGGCCCCAGCACCGAACCCTGAGGGACTCCACTACTCACCTTTCCTTCCTCCGAGCGACTGCCATTAACCACCACACTCTGGCTTCTGTCCGACAGCCAGTTTCTAACCCAGTTCACCACTTTGGGTCCTAACTTCAGCCCTTCAAGTTTGTTCAACAGTCTCCTATGAGGAACTGTATCAAAGGCTTTGCTGAAATCCAAGTAAATTACATCTAGCATATGTCCTTGATCCAGCTCTCTGGTCACCCAATCAAAAAATTAAATCAGGTTCGTTTGGCACGATTTGCCTTTTGTAAAGCCATGTTGCCTCAGATCCTGTAACCCATTAGATTCAAGGAAGTACACTATCCTTTCTTTCAGCAACACTTCCATTATTTTTCCAACATCCGAAGTGAGGCTCACCTGCCTGTAGTTTCCTGCTTCAACCCTGTGACCACTTTTGTGAATAGGGACCACATTCTCTCTCCTCTGATCCCCAGGAACCACTCCCGTCTCCAGAGATTTGCTGAACAAGTCTTTAATAGGACTCGCCAGAACCTCTCTGAGCTCCCATAGTATCCTGGGATGGATCCCGTCTGGTCCCATTGCTTTGTCTACCTTCAGTTTTTCAAGTTGCTCATAAACACTCTCCTCTGTGAACGGCGCAGAATCCACTCCATTTTCTCGTGTAACTTTGCCAGACAATCTCGGTCCTTCTCCAGGATTTTCTTCTGTGAACACAGAACAGAAGTATTTGTTTAGCACATTTGCTTTTTCCTCATCACTCTCCACATACAAGCTGAACTTATCTCTTTGACAGTCTCTTTATTTGGTGTACCTGGGTTAGCATTATAGAATTAATAAATCTTTATCATGTTTATCTTGTGCATTAGCAAAAAACATCGATCATACCTCACACAGCACTTAGCTTGTTAAATCAAGAACACGATAACTCACCAGAGTGCTGGAATGCTTTATGGGCATGGCTCCCATCTGGCCAGTGGATCTGGGTTATTCTGCAATATCTCCTCATGGGATTAGGCCTCTTGATTACCCTCTGTTGTTTTCTGCAATGCCTGCCTTCCTTGTTTAAATTGCTCATAAGTCCATTTTATGGTCGCTATCGCAAATTATCCCGAGCAGATTTGTCCTACCTCTGTAAAGCTCTTAAAATAGTAAAATAAGGGGAAATGTACAGATGGAGATCTGATAAGTTCTGATCCAGGGCATCAGAATACAGGCAAGGTCAGCACATAGGCAGTTCTGAACCAGGCCAGGTCGGCACACTGATCTAGGCCCTGTGTATGGATCTAGGCCCTGTGAGGCCCTGTATGGAAGTATGAATCTTTTCTTAGTCCCTGCCATGTCGACATTCTATTTAGCAAGGAAACTGCTAGCACCTTGTGACAGAATGCTGAGGCAGTCCCCCCTCCCCTTTTGTCACAAGACTCTTGCCACATATTAACCTGACAAAGGTTTACCCTTATCTTATCTTTTATCTTGTTTAAGCATCCCTTATATGGGCAACAATCAGACTTTGCCTGAGCAGGCCCTGAGTTAAGGCTAATCAAGAGAGCTTAAGAAGCATGCATTATAACCTTTGGACTGTCACATGCTATAGTAAGATTAGAACCACACCGGTCTCTTCAAAGTTTTAAATAACATGCATTTCTTAGTGTATTATTACTTAACTTAGTAATGGTGAAATCTTGTTTTTCATGCAGACTGAATGGTAAGACCTGACATGTTTCACTGAAGTTTCGTCAGGGGTCTATCCACTACCGCAGCCGTGCACTTCAAATCCATTAGTGTTATGGATTTGAAGTGCACGGCTGCGGTAGTGGATAGACCCCTGACGAAACTTCAGTGAAACATGTCGGGTCTTACCGTTCAGTCCGCATGAAAAACAAGATTTCACCATTACTAAGTTAAGTAATAATACACTAAGAAATGCATGTTATTTAAAACTTTGAAGAGACTGGTGAGGATGTCACCATTTGTAACTCCCCGTATATACACTTTGGTGGGACGGAGGAGTGGTGGTTCTGAGGTCTGTGTGTGGCACAGTGGTTGGAGCTACAGCCTCAGCACCTTGGGGTTGTGGGTTCAAACCCTGTACTGCTCCTTGTGACCCTGGGCAAGTCACTCAGTCCTCCATAGCCCCAGGTACGTTAGATAGATTGTGAGCCCGCTGGGACAGAGAGGGAAAATGCTTGAGTACCTGATTGTATAACCGCTTAGATAACCTTGATAGGTGGTATATAAAAACCTAATAAACTTGAAACTTATGAAAAAACAAAAAAGAAGTGCTTTCCAAACATTATGAACACTCAGTTAAACTAGATGTTGGATTTGAAAGACAAACAGCCAAATACCTTAGAAATAATTCTAACTTTATTGACCAGATTTCTAAGGAAGCAATCAGCCTTTTCATATAGTAAGATTTGAGACATATCAGAAATGTACACATTGGGAATCACTTTATTGTAACTGTTATTATGTATTCATATGTCATGTGAGATAGTAACTTTAAGAATCACATGAAATATGTAAACAATGAATTACCTTGGTCTAATCCTCACTGTAAATGCATTATGAAATAATAACCTTGTAAAGCATTAGCCATGTAATTAAGGGAGGTAAGATTCTCAATAAAAGGGTGAGAGAGCATCCATTAGGGAGCGCCTCCATCCCAATTCTAAGATTGCGTGTGTGTGTTTCCTTTGTGGCATTTCCTGGATGAAAAGTTCATAGTCTGTTATTGAGAAAGACAGAGGGCAAGCAACTACATGCCATGGTTCGGTAGCATGGAATATTGCTACTCTTTGGGATTTGGCCAGGTACTAGTCACTTGGATTGGCCACCATGAGAATATGCTACTGGGCTTGATGGACTTGTAAGGCTATTCTTATGTTTTTATGAATGAGATGGGGAATGGGAAAGCTGATGGATGAAAAGATAGAAATTTGATTCCTGAAAAGTAAAGAGATGAAGAGTGAGAGAAGCAGAAAAGAGCTAAAAATGAATGATAAATATGTCAGACAGGTGTAATGAGGGAATAGACAGGAGAGAGGAGAAAAGACAAATGACCAGCAGTGCTTGAAGAAGAATTATCAGACAACAGGACAGCAAAAAGAGTAACTGGAACCAACATGATGGGAAAATAAAATGTCTAGACAACAAAAGTAAAATAAAAAATGGCATGTTATTTTGAATGTTTTAAGTGGAACAAGTTTCAGAGGATGTTCTAACAATGATTAGCGTAGCTAGGTTTAAAAAAGGTTTGGACAAATTTCTGGAGGAAAAGTCCATAGTCTGGTACTCAGACAACAAGGTAGAAAAAATTATTTCATTCTGAATGTATTAATTGGAATATGGCTACCGGGCAGGAGGGAAGAGAGAAGGGACCGACAGATGTGATATTTTGTGTCTTTAATTGTACTTCAGTTTCTGTTTCTCTAGTATTGCTGTAAATGCTGAGTCTGACTTCTTAAGGTTTCCAGTTAAGATTTTTGTGTTCATGTCTCTATTACTGATCTGTGGTCCCTCATTTCATATTTTTTGAGTGTTCTGTCTGTCTTGCTTTTGTGATCAGGATGTAATAGTCTGCTACTATAATTTCTGTGTAGAAATCTTGCAGCAATCCCATTGTTCTGGGGTTTTGGGGGTTTTATTCACTAGGTGGTGTATTAGTTTTTTAGGACCTGCTGTAATTACAGTACATAAGGTTCTTGCTCTTTGTGTTCTGTAAGCTAGTGCTGTTATGATATGGTTCCGGGTTTGTGTATTGGCCTTACTGAGGTGATATCAAAACTTTTTAATATAGTTTTAGTCTGTCATAACATTAGACAGGGCTTTAGTCATTTTACAGTAACTGATATGTATTAGGTGCAAGAAGAGCCTGTTGATCTTATAACTCCCAATCTCATGAGACAGCAAAATCAACAGACTATGAGAGAGAAGGGCAGAGTGGCTGAGGGCACGTGGGATGTTTGTGAGAACTTTCCCATAGTGATCAATCAGATTTCATTTTTCATTTTCCCAGGAAAAGATGAAACTCTATTGTTCACTAATTGCAAATTTTGATGAGGTTATCCATGTCTCCTTATAAATAGGCCCTGTCTAAGGGCTAGATTCACGAACTTTCCGATCTTTGTCCGATCTGTGAGCGATTGGAGGCAGGCTGACCGATTCACCAACCATTTCATGCAAATTGGGGTGATTGGAAGCATACCCCCATCCGACGACACGGATCGCTGGGTAGCGATCCCAACGCATGCGCAGACCATCTACTTTGCCTGTAGATGGTCTGTGCATGCGTTTGCAGTCCATGCTTTTTATTTTTATTTTACTTTTTTACTCACAAGCGGGTTAAAACCATGGGCTCGCGCTGCAGGGAAGGAAGGCTGAGCAGTAGAGTATAGGGGCAGCAAAAGACAGGAGAATTGGGGCTGAGCAGGGCGGCAAAAGGCAGTTGAATCGGGGTTGAGAGCAGGAGAATTGGGGCTGAGAGCAGGGTTTTAGCACAAGCGACTGGTCCTTAGCAGTCGCTTGTTTTTGGATCAGCCAGCCCAGTCGGTGTGCCTGCTTTTTGTTAGTGAATCGCAGCCTTTTCTACTTTGGATGCCATTTCCTCTCATTTGCATGCACGGATCGGAATCAGATCGGCACAGAGGTTAGTGAATCGGATCGGAGGAAAATTGGTTCGCAAAGGGGTCGCAAACCGATCGGTACATGATCGGTTTGCTTAGTGAATCTAGCCCTAAGTGTCATTGTTCATATTGACTCAGTTTGTAAGAATGAAACACCACCTGTCAAGGAGCCAGTTTTATATGAGACTGAAATATAACAGATCATGTCAGGTATGCCTTGGTCTGTACTCCAGTTGCAGTAACCTGTATTGATATTTATGTTGCCTAGTTAGTTATTATTTTTACAATAAAATGTCCATTTCAAAATCTGCTGCTCGGGGATACTTGGTTGAAATGCTTTCGATCTAGGGGTTACTTGACTTGAAGAAGTTGAGAATCACTGCTCTAAGGGGTAATTTTAAAAAGGCATTTCTCAACACACTGGACCCCAATTAGGATTGCAAAATTATCGAATGGACTCTCTCTTCTATGTGTTGGTCTTGTAATTTACAGGAAGGCACACTAACGCATATGATCTTTGACTGTACACATTTATCGCTTTATTGGACTAAAGGAAACCATCTCTATGATCTTAAACATACAGGAGCCTCTAAATCTGCGTGTTATTATATTGGGTCATCATGGTTTACTAAAAACACTGCCTGATCACAATGCAAGATTGCTTAACATACTGCTGCTCTTAAAAACATTTTACATTGTTGGAATTATGTTACCTGGTGGAATATGCTTTGTCTTACAGTAAAGTATGAAAGTGTTATTGCTGAGAAGCATAAGTCCATGAGCTCTTACCTTAAAATATGGAGTCCAGCCAACTCTTATTGTAATATGGGCTGATGCCATTCAGTTACTGTGCTGGTCTATAATTAACAATATTTGAACATATGTATTATTTTGTGGCTCAACTCTTATCTCGTACCTATAGAGTATGATTCTGGTGTCTCTCGGTGCTTTGAATACTGTGCACATTGTTGGCTGCAGGTTGTGCTGACACTCTCCTCCTGAATAGGCATGGTTCAGTCTATTGTATTGTATTGTTTGTCAACACTCTCTAAGATATCTTGCTTTGTACAGCTTATTGTTTTCATGCCCTGTTAATAATTTCTGTTCTTGCTGTATATTAAAATCAATAAAATCTTTGAACTAAAAAAAAAGGGGCATTTCTCAAGTGATATTGCTTATTTTGTAGTTTGGTATATACTATATATGGGTAGGCTGAGCATATATGGGTAGGCTGGGCACCCACATTTTACACCAACTCTGTGGCTGGTGTATGCTCTTGTGCCTAAGCATATACACATCCATATACCTAGTTACAGTAGTATTCTAGAAAGGAAACATAGAAACATAGAAGATGATGGCAGAAAAGGGCCATAGCCCATCAAGTCTGCCCACTCTAATGACCCACCCCCCTTGATTTTATTCCCCTAGAGATCCCACATGTGTATCCCATTTCCTTTTAAAATCTGGCACGCTGCTGGCCTCAATCACCTGAAGTGGAAGTTCATTCCAATGATCGACCACTCTTTCGGTGAAGAAAAACTTCCTGGTGTCGCCATGAAATTTCCCACCCCTGATTTTCAGCGGGTGCCCTCCTGTGGCCGAGGGACCTTTAAAAAAGAAGATATCATCTTCCACATCGATGCGGCCCGTGATATATTTAAACGTTTCAATCATGTCTCCTCTCTCTCTACGTTCCTCGAGTGAGTATAGCTGCAATCTGTTCAGCCTTTCCTCATACGGGAGATCTTTGAGCCCTGAGACCATCCTGGTGGCCATTCGTTGAACCGACTCAACTCTCAGCACATCTTTTCGGTAATGTGGTCTCCAGAATTGTACACAATATTCCAGATGAGGTCTCATCATGGATCTGTACAACGGCATTATGACTTCGGGCTTCCAGCTGAAGAAACTCCTATGGATACAACCCATCATTTGTCTTGCCTTTGATGAAGCTTTCTCCACTTGATTGGCAGTTTTCATGTCTTCGCTAATGATCACCCCTAAGTCACGTTCTGCCTTAGTCTTAGCTAAGATCTCACCATTTAGTGTGAAAGTTCTGCATGGATTTCTGCTGCCAAGGTGCATTACCTTACATTTTTTTAGCATTGAAGCTTAGCTGCCAAGTCGAGGAGCAAAGATCACAATTCAGTTGGAGTCGGATGACAGCGGCAGCCTTGGGAGACCCTTGATAAAGCACCTTCTCGTGCGAAACATGTCGGGTCTGACTCCCGGGTTTGGCTGAGATAAGTATTGAACAGCTTTTTTACACGTATTTATTGCAAAAGAAATATATTTATTAACAGCACAAAATGAAAAACTAAATGAACATAAAATAAATCAAATTGACAGCCAATGATGAAGTGCCATAACAAACTTCCCACAGTATAAAATTATTATAGTGGTGGAGAGGTGGGGTTGAAGCGTCTTTTTGAACTAAAAAATATATTAACACTTTACAAATCCAGTACTTATTGAGAGAAGTTATATGAACATCTGGATTTGAAGATTATTGCCATTTAATATAGTGCCCTGTATTGGTAGCATAGAATGTTGTTACTCATTGGGTTTTAGCCAGGTACTAGTGACCTGGATTGGTCACCTTGAGAACGAGCTACTGGGTTGATGAATCATTGGTCTGACCCAGTAAGGCTATTCTTATGTTCTTATGTTCATCAAGGATTAATATAATTTCTGCATCGCTAAATGTTATTCTTTCATAATATAAGCAAAATGCATAATTGAAGCCTATTGCTGTAAGTACTGTGTTCCCTGTTCTCAGCAGAGGGTTGTTTCCATCACTTATCTCTGTCTGACCTTTTCATATACAGTACAGTATGTCAGGGAAACAATCATGTGTGCACTTTCTTCTAAGCTGTTGGCAAGCTGTGCATTTTTTTTTATAGGCAAATCTTCTGTAACTCCTTTGTCTCCAGTGGAACTGGCTGGGTGTTACTTTGGAAGGCATGGCGCAAATTATAGGTATTTGTAATTTGTTAGTGTCTTAAAAAATGTAAGTCAAAATTATGGTGTCCATTCTTATAATTGCAATAAATTCAAATAGATAATTCACATAGTATGCGATTATTCCATCATTTTTCCTTTTCTCGATTTCTTGTTTATAACTTTTTTAAGGATTTCGGATGGGTGCAGCAAAACTTCATTAATATGCTTTATGAAGTGCAGCTAAATCGTCATTCATCCTTAAAGTTATCTTTTATTATTGTTATTATTAGTCTTACCCCCTCTTCTACAAAGCCACGCTAGCGGCTGCCGCACGGTAACAGCCCCAAAGCCCATAGAGATTTAAAGGGCTTCAGGGCTGTTGCCGCATGGCAGCCGCTAGCGTGGCTTTGAAGAAGACGGGGTTAATCTTTTTATTTTCTTTATAAATAATTTAAAAGTCACTTATCTCTAGTATTCAGCTTAATATTCGGCTTAGTTGGCTGAGGACTGTTGCGGACATGTTTCGCCGTACTGGCTTTATCAAGGCTGTCCCCTAGATAGAAAACAATCATGTTATTACTGCATCCTACCAAATAAACTCATAATATCTAGTAACTTTTTCTTATTTCTTATCCCCTTACCAATGTTAGTGCTCAACCGCATCTGTCCTGTCCTATCTCTAGAGTTAAGATGGCGGCGACATTTTTCTTAAGAAAATTTATTGCGCATGCTCCTAAGACGTCTCACGTATAGCGTCTTTTTTACCTAACGTATAGGGAATACCCTCACAACTTACATCAGGATTTCCATTGACATGAAGGTTTCTCAGTGTAGGTTTACAGAAAAACACTACATCTACCATATAAATATCCTTATTTTTCACAGTAATGTGGACCACTCTATTTCTAAATTTAATCCCTTTGGGGTAACAGTATCAAGATCAAAAATCCACCTTTGTTCTTTAAAGTTCAGAATTTTATCACAATTACCTCCCTCTCACCCTTCTGTTACTTGATCAATTATTCGCCACTAAATATCTTCCCATTTATGATGTTTGTCTCTCCAGTGATGAACAATCGGGGCCTGCAATGCACCTGTGACAATCCTAGATTTATGTTCGTTGAATCTAATATGTACTGTAGAGAGTTGCACGGGGACAGAAATCCCACCCATCCCCGCCCGGATCCTCTTCGTCCCCACCCATCCCTGTCGGAATCCTCTCCATCCCTACCCATCCCCGCAAGGAATTACCTCCATCCCCACCCGTCCCCATAAAAAGCAGCAATTACTTCTGACAGGATCATCAATTCCACAGTTTCTTTTGTGTTTGCGCTGCTGTTTTCCTTGTGGAATCTCTTTAGTGGAACCCTTTTTTTGTTTTCTGTTTAGGTAGTTAACTTATAAACCCCCTCTTTTACTAAGGTTGACTTGTCCATTATATTATATAGACGAACCCTGCTTCCAAAGCCTTCCATCCCCGTGGGAGTCCCGTGGGCCAGAGGGGGGTCCCAGTGGGAGTCCTGTGGTTAGGGGGGATTCCCACGGGACCCGCGGGATTCCCGCGATCCCCATTCCCGTGCAGACCTCTATGTACTGGTCTACTACTTCTCCCTACATATATCAGATCACATGGTCATTGTATTATGTAGATGACATTTTTACTTTTACAGGAAGTTGATATTATAGGCCAGTATTTTAAGACTATGTTCTTAATCTGTTGCTTCATCTTGTTGTAGGGGAGCACACAAATCAATTTCTCTTCCTGTATACTTTCTTCCTTTTCTTGTATCAGGAGCTGTCTATTAACAATTCTTATGCTCTTATGTTCACTATCTGAAACCAGCCATTAGAAAGGCAAGAGTAAGAGCACAATTTGTTAATAGCTCCTGATACAAGAAAAGGAAGAAAAGTATACAGGAACAACAGGTGAAGAACAAAGTCTTAAAATACTGGCTTATAGTCCGATCCCTATTGGAGGATTTTAGTGAATTTCCTATAATAGCCTATCAGAGGAATAGGAATATTGGTGAGATTATAGCAAAAAAGAGATACACTGACAAAATAGAAGAACATACTGTATATCAACATAACACCTGTGACTCTTATCAATGGTATTACAAGAAGAAAGCAGCACTGCTATAGTTCCAAAAGGGGAGTCACAGCTAACTGGAGGAAAAAGCCTCAGATAGGAGCCCTTCCACCACCACAATGGTGGTCCAAGGTGGTTGGACGTAACACCTCACTGGCAAAAAACCTCCAGACCGACTCCCCGTAGTAAAGAACTTAAAGCAGGGCGGCGGTGCAAACGATAGAGGATAACAATCCACTTATCTAAATTAGTAGATCGGTACACCGACGATGGCCAGCGTTTCACTCATCTGCTGCCTCAGGGTGTAAAGAAATCCGATCAAAACTAAAACCAGAATCAGAAAAAAAAATATATTTAATCAGTAAACTGGTAAAACTGCACAGCTTCAAAGAAAACTGAAAGAAGCCTTAATGACATACCTTAAGATAGGACGCAAGCTGCATCTCAAGATCAAAAGATGGCCGTGCCTTGACAGAGCTGGGATTTATATAACACTGCCGGGTGGTGAACCCGGAAGTGACAATAGACAAAAGGTTATTACTGTTAGAGAACCGGCACTTACAGAACAAATTATGTTGTAATGAAAATGTTCTTTTATACAATTTTGTGTGTATATATATGTATATGAAGAAAAAGATTATATTTCTGCAAATTCAAAAGTTGAACTTTCTTATTTAAATGTTACGATGTTTTATGTCAGTAAACCCAGAAATTTAAAATTAAAAGTAGTGTTCAATCTCTCTTCACATAGTTTGAGTCCTATTGAAACATCGGTTTTATCCAGGGGACTTACATTTGTCCCTGTTCAACCTTTAAAAGAATTTCAATTACGGGTGGATATTGAAAAATTCTTTAGGAAATTACACTTAAAAGAATTCTTCACTCAACACTCCTTCACTAATACTGAAAGCTCTATTGTTAGTTTGAAATCCACTTGGACTCCTCCTACCCCTCCTAGTGCACATTTACAGCTCTATAAAGAATTAGTAATTAGTGACATTAAAAAAGTTACAAAAACTAAGAGATACCAACCATACAATCTCTCACGGGAAGAATACATGGCCTTAAAACAACTTAGGTCAAATCGCTCAATTAGGATTTGTAGGGCAGATAAGGGCGGAGCAGTGGTAGTTCTGGACATGGCAAAATATAAAACTGAGGTCTCCAGGTTATTGAGTGTATCCACAGACTATAAGGAATTGATAACTGATCCCATGCCTGAATTAGCCAGTGAAATACAGCAATTGACATCTTCAGCTGTAGAAGAAGGTTTTCTGACTTTAAAAGAACATGCTTATTTAAATAATCAAAATCCCAGAACTCCTGTGTTTTACATCTTGCCAAAGATTCATAAAAGTTTGATCGATCCTCCAGGTCGCCCTATTGTATCCAGCAGTGGTTCCATTCTGGAACCCTTATCATCCTTTGTTGATTTATTTCTCCGTCCCATTGTATCACAAGGTTTTTCTTATTTAAGGGATTCTTCTCAATTTTTGACTAAACTCTCGGATATCGACAACCCTGAAGACATTACATTTTTTGTCACTTTAGACGTTAAATCTCTTTACACCGTAATTCCTCAGGACGAGGCTCTTATTGTTGTTGAGGAATTTCTCCTCAACAACGTAAGAAATGATAGGATTCCTGTCCAGTTTATAATAAAACTATTATCTTTAGCCATGAAGAGAAACTACTTTAGATTCATGGAAAGGTTTTTTCAGCAGATATCGGGGGTAGCCATGGGGGCAACCATGGCTCCCTCGGTAGCAAACCTTTTCATGCAAAAATTTGAAAACACCTGGATTATTAATAATCCTTTCTCGGATAAAATTGCTATATGGCTACGTTTTATTGATGACGTTTTTGTGGCCTGGAAAGGTTCTAAAAGTGATCTGGATGAATTTTTTGAATGGTTGAACTCTAGACATTGTAACATCGAATTTAGCATGACTTATCACTCCAGTCACATTTCTTTTCTTGATGTTTTTGTTATAAAAGAAACAGGTTCCATTAAAACTACAGTACATAGAAAAGACACCGATAGGAATACCTTTTTGGATTTTTCAAGTAACCATCCGAACCCTCTGAAGCGAAGCTTGCCCACCTCTCAGTTTTTTCGTTATCGTCGGTTATGTTCCGACATGGGAGATTATAAAACAAAATGCAAACAATTATACTCTCGTTTAAAGAGTAGAGGATATCCTACTGGTGTTTTGAAAAAAGCATACAAAAGGGCGAAGTTCATTAATAGAGATCTTCTTTTCCTACCCCGAGAACCTGAGTCCACTGACAATATTGCCACATGTATTATAGAATATTCTCCCAATATCAACATCATCTCCAAGATACTCAGACGTCACTGGACTATAATGGACCTTCATCCTTCATTGAAAGATATTCATTTCAGAATAGCGTACTCACGCCAAAAGAATTTTAAAGAACTTTTAAGTCCATCTGACATAAGAGATCCCTGTCCACCTACCACACTTTCAACTGGTCATTTCAAGTGTGGGAAATGTTCCATTTGCACTATCACCAAAGAACTGTCTAACGCCTTCATCCATCCATCTACCAATCAGAGTTTTTATCTGAAATATAGAACGTCCTGTACATCTACTTTTGTGGTTTATGTGTTCATGTGTTCATGTCCTTTAATCTATGTGGGTCAGACTACTCGCCCTTTTAAAACTCGAGCCATTGAACATAAGAGTTGTCTGAAGAACAACAGATTACAGGCACCTATGGTCACACATTGTTTGGAATTTAACCATCAGTTTACAGACTTAAAATGTTGTGTGATTGACCATATTAGGGAGGGCGTTCCGGATAGACAGCGGCGTTTATTAAGAGCGGAACAACAATGGATCCACAGATTGAAGAGTGAAGACCCAGATGGACTTAATTCGAAACTGGAATGGAGTGCGTTCTATTGATCATTTTTTAATTTTAAATTTCTGGGTTTACTGACATAAAACATCGGAACATTTAAATAAGAAAGTTCAACTTTTGAATTTGCAGAAATATAATCTTTTTCTTCATATACATATATATACACACAAAATTGTATAAAAGAACATTTTCATTACAACATAATTTGTTCTGTAAGTGCCGGTTCTCTAACAGTAATAACCTTTTGTCTATTGTCACTTCCGGGTTCACCACCCGGCAGTGTTATATAAATCCCAGCTCTGTCAAGGCACGGCCATCTTTTGATCTTGAGATGCAGCTTGCGTCCTATCTTAAGGTATGTCATTAAGGCTTCTTTCAGTTTTCTTTGAAGCTGTGCAGTTTTACCAGTTTACTGATTAAATATATATTTTTTTCTGATTCTGGTTTTAGTTTTGATCGGATTTCTTTACACCCTGAGGCAGCAGATGAGTGAAACGCTGGCCATCGTCGGTGTACCGATCTACTAATTTAGATAAGTGGATTGTTATCCTCTATCGTTTGCACCGCCGCCCTGCTTTAAGTTCTTTACTACGGGGAGTCGGTCTGGAGGTTTTTTGCCAGTGAGGTGTTACGTCCAACCACCTTGGACCACCATTGTGGTGGTGGAAGGGCTCCTATCTGAGGCTTTTTCCTCCAGTTAGCTGTGACTCCCCTTTTGGAACTATAGCAGTGCTGCTTTCTTCTTCTTTGTGACATCTTTTCATTTCAGTGAAAGTGTTTTTTGTAATATCATTGAGTTTCACAATTCCGAGTTTTTTCTTGACTCATCAATGGTGTCATTATGCACTTACGGGTTCAGAATGGCTAGTGCCAACAGCAAACAGAACAATAAAAGCTCAAGTATAGCCTTCCTGTAAAAGTAAAAATGTCATCTACATAATACAATGATCATGTGATCTGATATACATAGGGAGAAGTAGTAGACCAGTATATATTAGACTCAACGAACATAAATCTAGGATTGTCACAGGTGCATTGCAGGCCCCACTTGTTCAACACTGGAGAGACAAACATCATAAATGGGAAGATATTCAGTGGCGAGTAATTGATCAAGTAACAGAAGGATGGGAGGGAGGTAACTGTGATAAAATTCTGAACTTTAAAGAACAAAGGTGGATTTTTGATCTTGATACTGTTACCCCAAAGGGATTAAATTTAGAAATAGAGTGGTCCACATTACTGTGAAAAATAAGGATATTTATATGGTAGATGTAGCGTTTTTCTGTAAACCTACACTGAGATGGAAATCCTGACGTAAGTTGTGAGGGTATTCCCTATACGTTAGGTAAAAAAGACGCTATACGTGAGACGTCTTAGGAGCATGCGCAATAAATTTTCTTAAGAAAAAAGTCGCCGCCATCTTAACTCTAGAGATAGGACAGGACAGATGCGGTTGAGCACTAACATATGGTAAGGGGATAAGAAATAAGAAAAAGTTACTAGATATTATGAGTTTATTTGGTAGGATGCAGTAATAACATGATTGTTTTCTATCTAGGGGACAGCCTTGATAAAGCCAGTACGGCGAAACATGTCCGCAACAGTCCTCAGCCAACTAAGCCGAATATTAAGCTGAATACTAGAGATAAGTCACTTTTAAATTATTTATAAAGAAAATAAAAAGATTAACCCCGTCTTCTACAAAGCCACGCTAGCGGCTGCCATGCGGCAACAGCCCTGAAGCCCTTTAAATCTCTATGGGCTTCAGGGCTGTTACCGTACGGCAGCTGCTAGCGTGGCTTTGTAGAAGAGGGGGTAAGACTAATAATAACAATAATAAAAGATAACTTTAAGGATGAATGATGATGTAGCTGGACTTCATAAAGCATATTAATGAAGTTTTACTGCACCCATCCGAAATCCTTAAAAATGTTATAAATAAGAAATTGAGAAATGGAAAAATGATGGAATAATTGCATGCTATGTGAATGATATATTAAGAAATATAAGTGCATGAAGAACCAATTAAATGGTAAGGTTGAGGGGGGGAGGTTTCTATATTACGATATTTTTGCTTTGTTCATTTTATATCTTCTTGTTTGGCAGTGCTTTGGTGTACTTTTAGCTGATTGTTCTCTTGAATGTATTGTTCTTGCTCTGTGTTGTGTTTTAGCAATAAAAACTATTTGAACGTAAATGTCCATTGTCAACTTGCATGCATTTCTTTTTTGAAAATATGAAAACTAATGTATAAAGTGAAATGAAAAGTCTAAAAATCAGGAAAAAGGATCAGATGCATTGAAAATAAACCAAAGATTTTGCTCTCTGCCTTTTGCTATTATATGCATATATTATAGTTTTGCTAATATACTGAACTGTTTTCCTACCTATTAGGCTCATGTTTTTCTCAAAGGAGAGAAAAATGATTACTTGGCTTAGAATTCTTTCTGCAGTGAATATCGCATTTCACTTAACTGCACAGCTATTTATTTGTTCTGCTCGTGACAAACCTCTCACGAGAAAGCCCTGTAAGAGAGTATCTGATCATTTTGTAATCCTAGAGCTCTTTTTTTTGTAGACATCTTTATTAGACTTGTCTCCAGCAATAGCTGGAAGGAAACCACAAGCCTTTCATAAGAAATGACCTAAGCATTGCAGGGAAGTTTAGTGGTGGTGATATTATGTGTCTTTTGAGAAGGTCGAATCTTAATCTTATTCATTGCAGAGATGACCATTCATTTGAAAACAACATCAGTGATTACATTGAGCTTGTAAAAGTACACAGTGTACCTTTTGCAACTCATCTGGAAACATGAAAACTGAAGGTGTCAGTTTAGGAAATAATTGGTTTGCTCTTAAGCTTTTGTCTCTTCCTCATTTTGGCCTTCTTTTATCAAGCCACATAAGGGTTTTTTTAAATTGCAATCTGCTGCAGTAAAAGCTCTGAAGCTCATAGAATTCCTATGTGAGTCGGAACTTTTACCACCGCAGACTGCGATAAAAAACACTTACATGGCTTGATAAAAGGGGGCTTTTATTTTTTGCTTTCCTATACTTCTGTTGGATTTTATTTTCACTTTTTTCTGGAATTGTCTGTATTTTAAAGTTCTAAGTAGCCTGACCTTACTGAAATTTGATGGTGGGAATTTTAGAAAGTATTACTATTACTTCTAATCATTTCTATAGTGCTGCCAGACATATGCGGCACTGTATATTAATCATATAAGAACATAAGAGATGCCCCTGCTGGGTCAGACCAGTGGTCCATCATGCCCAGCAGTCTGCTCATGCGGCGGCCCTTTTGGTCAAAGACCAGTGCCCTAACTGAGACTAGCCCTACCAGCGTACATCCTTGTTTAGGAGGAACTTGTCTAACTTTGTCTTGAATCCCTGGAGGGTGTTTTCCCCTATGACAGCCTCCGGAAGAGTGTTCCAGTTTTCCACCACTCTCTGGGTGAAGAAGAACTTCCTTACGTTTGTGCCCTTTCGTTCTCCCTATCATGGAGAGGGTGAATAACCTGTTCTTATCTAATAAGTCTATCCCCTTCAGTATCTTGAATGTTTCGATCATGTCGCCTCTCAATCTCCTCTGTTTGAGGGAGAAGAGGCCCAGTTTCTCTAATCTGTCACTGTACGGCAGCTCCTCCAACCCTTTAACCATCTTAGTCGCACTTCTCTGGACCCTTTCGAGTAGTACCGTGTCCTTCTTTATGTATGGCGACCAGTGCTGTACGCAGTATTCCAGGTGAGGGCGCACCATGGCCCGGTACAGCGGCATGATAACCTTCTCAGATCTGTAAGAAACCTTTGGCTGTGAGGAAGCCAGCTAGAGGAAATCCATTCTCTCAAATCCCAACTTCTGGGGAAGCTTATGGAAATGAGTAAAAATAAATCTCTGCAATAATGCAATTTTCTTAAAATTGTCTGTAGCTCAATGGTGGCATGCTATTTTCACTATTTGAGAACGACTGGGTTTTTTCTATAATAGGTCATTAATTTGATATTAGATTTATTGACTTTAGAAATTTAAGAGTGAGGTTGCTTTTGGAGGGGGAAGGGGGGGGAATATGATCATGTCATCCCTCTATTACGGGTTACTGGGAACATGTCGGATTTCATTCAAATTTAGTGCATAAGATATTTCATTTCGGGTTCCTGAATTTCTTTCTCAATATTTGATCCTGTATGTTCATTCCCATTCACTGTATTCTGCTCAGCATTTGCTTATTATCCCCTCATTTCACCAGGTCTCCCTGACGACTCTCAGAAGATCCATGTATATAGTGTGGCAGCCCCTGAACTTTGGAATCAGCTTCCTATATTTTGGGGGTCAGAGCCTTCTCTGTTCAGGTTTAAGAAATTATTTTAAAAAGTGGGCTTTGCAAATTTTTAAATGGTTGTTTTGGGTCCACAAATATCTTCCTACTTGGAGCCATGATGCCAATAGTGCTTCTTGACATTCCAGAACATCTGGCCTTGGACACACAATGAACCCTATGCAAATACAGAACCGCAAACTAAAAATCTAATCTAATCTTCCATTTGTGAGTTGTACAAACCTATATAAGCTCAAGGCAACAGATCAAAGAGTAAGTGGGAAAGTAGTAGGGGATGGGGGCATGGAGAAGCAAGAGGAGGGACCTAGAAGTAGAGGGTGCTATACAGAAGCTGAAACAGTTAATTGTCAAAGAGGTGGGTCTTCAGCTTTTTTCTGAATGTGGTGTAGTTTGTCTCTGAAACACATGATGCTAGTATACTTAGGGTTACCAGACGCCCAGATTTCTCTGGACGGCGTTTCGAAACATAAGAACATAAGAATTGCTGCTGCTGGGTCAGACCAGTGGTCCATAGTGCCCAGCAGTCTGCTCGCACTGCGGCCCTCTAGTCAAAGACCAGTGCCGTAACTGAGACTAGCCCTACCTGCGTACGTTCTGGTTCAGCAGGAACTTGTCTAACTTTGTCTTGAATCTTTGGAGGGTGTTTTCCCCTATGACAGACTCCAGAAGAGCATTCCAATTTTCTACCACTCTTTGGGTGAAGAAGAACTTCCTTATATTCGTATAGAATCTATCCCCTTTCAATTTTAGAGAGTGCCCTCTTGTTCTCCCTACCTTGGAGAGGGTGAACAACCTGTCTTTATCTACTAAGTCTATTCCCTTCAGTACCTTGAAAGTTTTGATTATGTCCCCTCTTAATCTCCTCTGCTCGAGGGAGAAGAGGCCCAGTTTCTCTAATCTTTTGCTGTACGGCAACTCCTCCAGCCCCTTAATCATCTTAGTCGCTCTTATCTGGACCCTTTTGAATAGTACCGTGTCTTTCTTCATGTACGGTGACCAGTACTGGACGTAGTACTCCAGGTGAGGGCGCACCATGGCCTGGAACAGTGGCATGATAACCTTCTTCGATCTGGTAACCCTAAGTACACCACCAGAGAGATGGAGAGAAATGCACTCCTGAACAGTACAAAATATAGAAGGCAGATGTAAATTCTCAAACCTGACATATGAATATGTCAATCACTGAGCTGAAAATAAATTAATTTTTTCTACCATTGTTGCCTGGTGATCTTTTCCCAGACTGGCTGTTCTTCCTTCTGTCTGTGCTCTTAAATGTTTCCAGGACATTTTTATTCATTTACTGTTTTTCTCTCCATTTCTTTCTGCCTTACATCTTTACTTTCAATGAAAGCCCCACACCAAATATAAGTGTCCACTTGTTTGATTACTCAACTATAAATAAATATTTAAATCTGAATTTTCATGTGCTCATAAATAAAATCTTCATAGGGCGCCATGTGGTAATAGAATATTACCAGTGGTGCATGAGATTCTAATCATAGCACATTACAAAGAGGCTTCAAGTAGCTCATTAGATATTATTAGGGTGTCTCTTAAGTGCAAAGAAAAACATTCAAACACTTATCTGCAAAGCTATTAACTGGAATAGTAGGTAACCCCTGGCTTTGACATGAGCCGTGTTCCATGAGTGCTTCAGGAAACTAAGTAAAAGCTTTCTTTCTTGCATTTTAATTCTGTTTTCCTCTTTTAAAGTAAATTACATGGTGCCTGTGAATAAAACCAAAATACTGTAAATGTGTTCCTAAAAGGTATACTTGATGCCTAAAACCCTCTTCATTTAAATCCATTTCAAAAGGCTGATAAACATGAATAGCATGGCAAACTGGCAGGTACCTCAGTCCTTTGAACGTGACACCTCTGAGTTTGAAAAGTGAAAAAAGACGCTCCATGAAACTGGCACCAAACTGAGGCTAAAATGCTGGTAGCGGTGATGTCATGCTCAGCATGTTTTTCGGGGGCAGTACTCTCTGAAGCGTAGCTTTGGGGAATCCTGCTAGCTCAGCTGATTGGGGATTCCCTTGCCATGATCAACTCAGCCGGCTGCGTTTACTTTTAACATCTGAAATGTAGGCCAGCATTTTGCAGGTTTACATTTCAGGTATCTGTCTCAGCTCTAGGAGATGCCTAGGGCCACTTAAACTTACCCAGGGATACTTCCAGGCAAAACCACACCCACGCCTAGCCTTGGGCGAACTTAGGTTTCCCTATTCATCTCCTTACACCCATGACAAACGCCTAAGGTTAGGTGTCCTGCTGTGGAGATTTTTTTTCTATAAACATGCGTCCTGATTGGCTCCCAGACGGTGGCAGTAGGACGCCTACCATTACCTACTATCCGAACATCCATTTGTAGAATCGGCCCCTTTGTTGATTAGGTGTCTTATTTAGGTGTTATATTAGACTCTCGGCTCACTTATTGACCACATGTGCAGAGTACCAATAAGAAAACTTATTTTAAATTACAAATGTTAAATAAGCGTCTATCGTATTTGTCTGTGTGACTTTAAGAATATTGTTTAACCCATTGTACTCGCAGGTTTGGATTATTGCAATTGTTGTGTTTTATTGGGCTGCCTGCTACAAGCATGTGTGCTTTGCAGGTAGCACAGAACTCTATAATACATTTGTTATGTGGAACTCACAGATTTGAACATGTTACTAGGCATTTTATTGCGATGTATTGGTTATTTATGGAGTTCCTTGTTAAGTATAAACTGCTATTGATGGTTTATTTGAATTGTAATCAAATGTCACCTAAGTATTTACAAGACTGTTTGAACCCTGCATTCTTCAGCTCAGTCTGGTCTGGTTGTTCTTACTCAGAAATGTTTGCACTGGTGTATTTGAATTGAAAATCAATAAAGAATTAAAAAAATAAAAAGAATCAGTAAGGAAGAGTGTGTTTTCATGTGCAAAACCATCAGAATGGAATAGGTTGCCTGTATACCTTTGGCAACAAACCTGCATCAGTTTAAGAAACACCTTTTCTGTCAAATGAAATATATTACTTAGTAGTAGTTCTGATTGAAGTCTTGATTTCCATCTTTTTACAGCACTTTTGTGAGTTTGGGCTGTTTTAATGATATATTTTTATGTTGTAATTTATTAAATTTCTTAATATATTTGTACTGTTTGTAATCCGCTTTGGCTAAAAGCGAAATAGAAATAATAAATTATAAACTATTTAATCTTTCTTTTTTAGACACCTGCCATGATTCAGGAGCCAACAGCACTGTTCCCCTGTGCAAATCAAAATCTTCCCTTTCTAACTACCTGTATGTTTTCATCTTTGCACAATTGCTGATGGGAGTGGGAGGAACTCCTTTATATACATTGGGAACAGCTTTTTTTGATGATAGCCTCCCTGTGCATAAATCATCTCTGTATATAGGTAAGCATTCTTTTTAAAGGTTTGGCATTTAATTGGTGAAGAATAGCATCGTTTTAAAAGTCTTAAAGGTAAACAAAAGTATTCTATTCTTAATATAATCTGAAGGTATGCTGCATTTGCATATGTACTAACGCAAAATGAAACTTGGTCAAACTTCAAGTGTCAACAGGGGTAGTATCCCTTTAAAAACTGCTTGCAAGGTCTCTTGATTTCAAGTAATTATGTACTTTTGCTTTGGTTTAATCTGCAGATTGTGGAATGGGAGGAAAACACCACATGTACATTTGAAAATACACATATATGTATTACTATTTATCATTTCTATAGTGCTGCTAGATTTACTCACTGTTATACATTAAACATTCAAGAGGCAGTCCCTGCTCAGTAGAGCTTACTATCTAATCAGACAGACAAACAGGACATGTAGGGGTTTAGGGAGTTTCTCAGAGAGGGAGTGATAAAACAGGCATGGGTGGTTTACAAGTGAGTGGGAGTTAAAAGCAACCTCAAACAAGTGGGCTTTTAGCTTAGATTTGAATATTGCCAGAGACTAATCTTGATGTACTGACTCAGGCAGTCTGTTCCAGGCATATGGTGCAGCAAGAGAGAGTGTGACGCAGTGGTTAAAGTTAAAGCCTCAGCACCCTGAGGTTGTGGGTTCAAACCCATGCTGCTCTTTGGGACCCTAGGCAAGTCATTTAATCCCCCCATTGCCCCAGGTACGTTAGAATAGATTGTGAGCCCGCTGGGACAGAGAGGGAAAACTGCTTGAGTACTTGAATAAATGCATGTAAACCATTCTGAACTCCCCTGGGAGAATGGTATAGAAAATTGAATGAATGAATAAGTGATGTAGTGGAGATGGCAGCAGAAGAGAAGGATACAGATAAGAGAGACTTACCCGAGTTCTCGGGGAGAAGTATAGGAACAAATAAGAGAGGAGAGATATTGAGGAGTTGCAGAGTGAATGTATGTGTAAGTCAATAAGAGGAATTTGAATTCTATTCATAAAGGATAGGGAGCTGAGGAGATGGGTGATGTGAGCATAGTGACTCTGGTTAAATATACAGTAAGTCGTGCAGCAGAATTTTTAATGAATTTAAGGGAAGAGAGATACTTAAGTGGAAGAATTGTAAGAAGCAAGTTGCAATAGTCTAGGTGAGAGGTGATAAGGGTGTGGATAAGGGTTTTGGTAGTGTGCTTAGAAAGGAAGGGTCGGATGTTGGTGATATAGAGAAAGAAATGACAGGCTTTAGCAGTCTTGGATTTGTTTGTAGAAAGAGAGAGAGGAATCAATGAGGGCCCAAAGGATGTGAGATGACGAGACAGGGAAGATGAAAGTGATATCCACTGAGACAGAGTGAGAGGAGAGAAGTGATAGGTTCAGGTGGAAGAATAAGTACTGTGTTTCACCGAAATTGACACTGTCTTATATTAATTTGGGGCCCAAAAAAGGCACTAGGTCTTATTTTCGGGGAGGTCTTTTTTTTTTCATGTACAATGATTATCTCTCCCTTCCTCTTCTATACCCCAATTCTTCCTATTTCCTTTCTCTCCTCCACATGTGCAGTATCTTTCCTCCACTCTCACCCATCCCCTTGTGCAGTATCTTTCAATCCCTCCCTCCCATCCCCCTATGCAGCAGAACCCTTGCAGCCTATATCCCTCCCTCCCCTTGTTCAGCAGAACCCTTGCAGTTTATATCCCTCCCTTCCTCCCATCCCCCCGTGGAGCATTTTTTAATCCCTCCCATCCCACCACCACTGCCACCCACCCCCCTCCCTGCTGACCCTTTCATCTCTCCCACCCATCCGAACCCCCACCATGAGATTGAAATACAGTTCCTTATAACAAACTGCATTGTTGGCAGCACAGGCCCCATCACAGCTTTCTCACACCCGGGCGTTCCTCTGCCGTGTTGCTGATGGGTTCATTTCAGCCTGTTTTCATGTTGGGAGCATCAAGCCCTTTTCAGGTTACCAACTCCTCGACCTCCGTGGACCATTGAGTCTTTTGATTTAGCATTGGTGTTCCCCTCGATGTCCATGGCCTCCCAGTGGCTTCATGTGGTGCACTCATTATAACAGGACAATTTCGGCTATTGACCTGCACAATTGATGTGTCCAGTGCCTAGGTTCTGAGCACTATGATATTTTTTACCCACTCTGCTCTAAACTCCAGAAGAGGTCGCTAAGAGCCAGGCAGTTGCAATACGAAAAACTTTCAGGTCAACTGCAAGAACATTGAGGATGTCTGTTGACTCCAATGCCAATGCTCAGAGACCACCTGCAACATTGACACCGATACCAATATCATTGACGCCCCAGTCAATTTCTTCCTTGTCTGCCATGCCTCCATCATGCTCCATCAGGGGAAGTTCATAAAGCTAAGAAGGATAAACACCCTTCCCCCTCCAGGCATGCATGGATGTCGTCTCAGACATCCACACCCATCAACATAGTCAAAACTTCGATGCAGCTGTTGTCTCCTCTGAGGTGTGTCTCGACATTAAGGTCACCAATGCCTTGACACTCAACACACTCTTTGCCTTCTCTGCTGCATGGAAAATCAGTACTGGTGCCATCTCATCAAGACCAGATCAGAGAACTGGTGCAGAAAGAATTAGCTGGCATGCTACACTCGCATATAGTGCAGAGACCTATTACATTGGATCCAGCCTCATCCCAGTCTGAGCAAGCCCTCAGGAAGCCATTGAGGGATCGATATTGGACTCCACACCATTGACGTTCCCTGTCAAGGAGACTTGCTTCTTCCAGGGAACACAGTCCTTCTTCCCATTCTCGACGCTCCTCTACTTGACACTGACATTACTGTCGACAAACACCACTAAGCACTCCTTGGCGCTCTCCTTGATGCAATACTCAGCATATTCCTCCATGCTCTGTTCAACGCTCTCCTCATTGCTTGCCATTCTCCAAGGCATTACATCAAGGAGCATGATTCTGACCTGTCTCAGTATTGTTCTGAGTACTGACATGCATACCCTGGACATACAGATGATTCAACTGGACACTACAGACCTATATTCTCACTTGTGTATGCTGGACACTACAGACCTATATTTTCCTATAGCCAGGCCCAGCCTGTACCTTGCTTTCTGTAAACATCTGCAGCCTATGCAATACTAACAATGATGTTCTTGTTTCCATTCCCTGCTGGGAGGATATCTAGCCAAGGTTCTGCTGAACTGTTATCAGTGCTGTATGATTTCATATGCCAGGCACCCTGGAAAGCCATAAAAACTTTTATAATGAGCAAGGATCCCTGCTCATGTGGGTGTAACGAGATGAAATAACTTGGTACCAAAACATTTGCTCCCCGTCTCTGAACCAAGCTATGGGAACCAAGCAGCTGGATTGTTGAAAGGTCACCTTTGCCAACTTTCAGCTTACAAGGACACCATCCCGAATATGCACAGAATTGTAAAACCACTAATTAGCATCTACAGGTCTCAGTGCTGAAAGAAGAAAGTTCACCAAGAGTTCTCTGTTTCTGCAAGGCCCCTCCTTTACTGGGGAGGGAGGGGGGTGGAGGTGAGAGAGAGGCGTGGACTGAGAGGAGGAGTTAGATATACATTATTTTATGTACCAATAGGGAATTACATAACCAGAATTCGGGGATGGACTTTTTTGGAACAAAGGAAGAATTTCTCTGTATAAAAATCACATGTATTTTAGGTAAAGCCAGAGAGATTCACTTACTTATGCTACGGGGATCTGCTAGCCCCCTGCTAAGCATATGGGTGCAAGTTCTTCTCTCCATTGCATATTCTGAACTGACAATACATTTTTCCAATATGTCTCTGCTGCTGTAATACTGTAAGTTTTTATACTAACAATAAACGAATATTGTCTGTTTTGGAAGATACAATGCCGTCTTGTAGTTATTCCAATGAGGTAAACAAAGCAGCCTTTACTTCAGTACCCAGAACTCCTGTAGAAGAATCCTATGGCATTCTTTCAGATCCATCTCCTCCACCTCCTTGTCTAAGTTCTCCATCTGAAAGTCTTGTCTTTCACAAAATTCATTACTCAAATGGGGCATTCGCTTCCAATCAAAATGAAATCAGAGTCTGCGCCTCAAGCAGAATTAATGGATGCTCTAGTTCAGGGGTGCCCACACTTTTTTGGCTTGCGAGCTACTTTTAAAATGACCAAGTCAAAATGATCTACCAATAATAAAATTTAAAAAAACACAAAGCACACTGGACACAGAGAAAATGTTAAATATCATTTGTATTCGGGGATTTTTTTCAGAGGTCAAGGCAGATGACTTTAAAATATGCAATGTCACCTCAGTAACTACTCTACAAAAATAGACAAATATACCCCTCCCTTTTTACTAAACTGCAATAGCGGTTTTTAACACAGGGAGCTGCGCTGAATGCCCCTCGCAGCTCCCAACGCTCATAGGCTCCCTGCGCTAAAAACCACTATCGCATTTTAGTAAAAGGGGGCCATAGTGCAAAATATAAACATCAGATATAAATTCTCAAAACGGACACATTTTGATCAATAAATTGGAAATAAAATCATTTTTTCCTACCTTTTTGTCTGGTGATTTCATGAGTCTCTAGCTGCACTTCTTCTTCTGTAAATCCAATATTTCTTTCTTTCTGCCTCCTCCCCTTTTCTGTCTCTTTTTCTTTCTCTCTCCCCCTGCTCAATCTTTATTTTGTCTTTCTCTTTCCCCCTGCCTGTCTTTCTTTCTTTCTCAACCTGACCCCCTCTTTATTTCTGTCTTTCTTTCTCTCTCCCCCTGCCTGCCTTTCTTTCTCTCTCCCCCTGACCCCCTAAGCCATCACGCCAGTTTCTCCACTTCCATGATTCTTTCTCTCTCCCTCCCCCCTCCCCCCCCCCAAAGCCACCACACCAATTTCTCCCTGTGTCCTCGAACCAGACCTGGCATGTACAAGTGCTGGACCCACAAACTTTCACCTCTGACGTCAATTCTGACATCGGAGAAAAAGTTCTAGGCCAGCCAGCGAGGTGAAGGTCAGAGGTGAAGTCTTGTGGGTCTGGCGCTTGTATGCACCTGACCTGGCTCGGGGATGCAGGAAGAACAAGCTTGCAAAGGCAAGGCAATCGACTCGCGTTGCCTTTGCGATCTACTGGTCGATCACGATCGACCATTTGGGCACCCCTGCTCTAGTTTATAAGGAATGGCCTAATGACTGTCTTAAATTACCCTCCCAAAATTGAATGAATGATGTCATGTTTAAAAACTGGAAAGCACACTCTTAGTACCAGTTGCTCCATGCAAGCTGGATACCTTATATAGGATACATCTTGACCAGGGTTTGACATGCCACAACTGCAGCATCAGTCCCTCCTTGTCAAGTCTGTGCTAAAGAAGGTCAACAGTTCAAGAACTTATGCCAATGCTCCACCTGGGAGAGAAGGCAGAACTCTCAATAAATTTGTTATTTAGTATTCAAAAGCTCTATGCTAACGAGCAGAATACTCGGCTACAATTTTAATATGACATTTTACTTAGTCTCATATCTTTCTGCGATCAATATATTCCTGCAGAACATCTTGCCAACATCTATCCAGTGACCTCCTAGAAACAAGGAAATACATGACACATTCAGTAGTTGATGCCTCTGATGTAACTTCCTAAACATTGGCAGTTTCCATTGCCATAAGGAGGCAAGCGTGACTTCAAGTTTGATGCCAATGTGCAGGAACTTCTCTGCAACATACCTTGTTTAGAAGATGACATCTTTGGAGCCAAAATAGAAGAAGCAACACAGAAGATAAAGACATGAGGACTCCATGACAGCACTTTAATCCTCAAAGTCATCTAAACCTCAAACATCCAAGAGTTTTAACAATCCTAAACGTTCTTCTTAGTATACCAAATGGAGTTATAATCCACCTTTTCATTCTCTCGAGCTCCCACGCAAAGCAATCCCAGACAACAAAGAGCTTAAAATTATCAGACGCAGACTCGGTCAAAATTTCAGTAGTCTTTTTGACTCCGTTCTTGAGAGCTTAGCCAGTATTCTTCAACCTCTATCTTTAGCTGTCGCTTTAGGAGGTCTAACTCACTTTTATCAACGCTGGTCCCTTTATAACAACAAACCACCAGGTCCTTCATGTGGTGAGACAAAAACCTCTAATATATCACCTCAATGCCTCAAATAAAACCTCCAATCCACCCTCCAAAAGAGTTGTATTTAATTTCCCTTCAGAAGACCCTCCTTCAACAAGAGCTCTCAGCCCTCCTCCAGCTCAATGCCATAGAACAAATACCCTCACAGGAGAGAGGCCGAGAGTTCTTCTCCAGGTATTTTCTCATAGAAAAAAAGACTCGAGGCATCCATCCAATTCCAGACCTCTGAGCTCTCAGTAAATACTTGGCAAAGGAGAAATTTTGCATGGTCTCTCTGTAGATGCAATTCATATCAAACATAAGCACTGAAAATGTAGGCCTCAAAAACCTTGGCCTATATTTCTGGCACCTATGTTTGAGGTAGCCATGATTCTACAAACAATACCGATGAGGTAATTTTACCTTGGTTTGGAATTCTCACACTTTTCTCAACTAAGGTTGGTGTGGGAGGGTTCTGAGGCTCTTTCCTTCCTCCTGGGTGATTAATACATCTTTAAACATTTGCACTGTCAGAGACCTGGAAAATGATTTATTACACGAGTAAGTAATATGTGACAATTGTGCTCTAGTTAATTCTACTCTCTAAGGAGTGTATCATTTTGATATAAGGAAGTTGTATATTAGGATTATGATTATTCTTATGAACTTTGGTGTGTTTGTCTAGCATTGTTGTTCTTAGTGTTATTTATTAAAACATTTGTTACTCCATTTTTTTATTAAAATATTCATAATTATGTGGGGAGGTGGGTACCTATTTGCATATGTGGTGGTCCTGTGGGAGAGTGCATGGCTTTTGGACCTGGGTATTTGGTCAAATCTCTCGGATTTTGAGTAAGAGGGTACCAGCTGATTGACGACATGCCTTATTGTTTTGGCATGAGCTGGATCTGGAACGGGGGGAATCCTCCTTTTGTATATTGCCATTCACTGCTGCCTATTTGGTGTTGGCCTCCTAGTGGAATCAACCGGTGCCTCTCTTGGTAGTCGGTGGTGCGGAAGTTATACCAGTGGCATCTTATGTATCGCCTTACTGCTCTACATCATAGTAGATGCCATGGTTACGCACATATTTGGCAAAACTTTCGCCTGCTCACTTAATTCTGCATACTTAATGCTACATTGTGGGGGTTGGGCTTTCTGGATGTGAGGGTGGTAATGAGGATTTTGTTTCTTGGGGAACTTCATTATGGTAAGGTATTGTGGGCTCTGGGATCAATGGGTTGGGAGTGGGTGGGATGCACAGTTATGGTAATGTTTCTTTGCGACTATGTCTACCCTGTTAGAGTGTCTTGATTTTGGCTTGTTATCCTGCTCTTGTCATGTCTTATGTATGAGCCTCTTGTGTCTTTTAGAATTTTGTATTTTCCTTGTTTGTATTTCTTGTGTGTGCATATTTTCAATAAAAGCTTTAATTATTAAAAAAAATATTCTCGATTATTATAATACATGAAAATTAAATAATCAGGAAAATTTTTAAAAAGTACAAAACAAACTACATTTCTATTATTACAAACAAGTCCACATCAAGAAGGGAAAACTTAAGAGCTGCTGTGTCATATTTAGCAAAATCATATAAAGAAATTAACATAGAAATAATAAATAGTATTAGGGTCATACGGTCATAGCAACAGCTTCCTGAAGGAGATGTATTTATCTTAAAAATGGCGTTTGATTTCATCTCATGATGTTTTAATGGAGAGGATTATAAATGAATCACATTAGAGTCTGGGGGATGCCCTAATGCTGACATTTCTCCAATCTGCTGAGTGTAACGCCCAACTGCAAAACATTCAGGAAAGAACTTAAAAATTTTGTATTTAAGAAATTTGTCAAATGATCTAACTAAACCTGATCAACCCTCCACAGACCCCGATGCATATACTACATCAATTACCGGTGAAGGCATTCTTATGTCTTATTTTCAAGCGCAAGTTGGATGCACACCTCCTTGCAAAACACATTGAGGGATACGGGTAATCAGGTTCTCCATCTGGAAGTACCTGACTGGGCCTCTGCGTGTGCGGGTCGCCAGACTAGATGGACCTACGGTCTGATCCGGTGAAGGCATTCTTATGTCTTATGTCTAATTAACCATATGCCCAGGCCAACTCTTGTTGTAAACCACCTAGAACTGATAGGTATTGGCGGGATAGAAGACATCAATGTAATGTAATATTAACCAAATCTGCTGGCCCAGAGAAAAATACCTAACCCATTGCTCCTCCGTTTTAATGGCATCTGTCGTTTACTTTAGTATCAAAGGTCATCAAACAAGCTACTGGTGATATTTTACTGAAGTAAATGCATTTATGATCTTCTCTTAAGAACCTGCATTATTCATTAGGAGTTTAAGTCCTGGGACTCTAGCTTGATTCAAGAATTAGCTTGTATAACCCAACTGTGGTATTGTTTTTACTAGGCATGCTTAAGCTAATTGAAATGTCTTTCTTTTTAGGAATTGGCTATGGCATGTCTGTTGTTGGTCCTGCAGTTGGCTATGTGCTTGGAGGGCAGTTACTAAATATCTATATTGATTTTGATAGTGGGCAACGGTAAGTCTTGATTTACTTGTTTTTGTGTGGTATTGTGTGAATATCCTTGTTTGTATTCCTTGAAATCTGCAGCTCTTCTTTGCCACAGTGATGCCTCTGATCTATGACTTAAGAAATGTACATTGCTCATTTGTGCATAATTCTAGGATTGATCCATGTGTCATAGTAATAACATCATTAGTTTCCTTTTAAACAATAATTTAAAAAGACAATTATGAAGCTATTTCTGTGGGTAAAACAGTACTTTACTGGCAGAAATAAGACTTTTTTGTAGGTCAAACACATCTTTCTACAACAAGCAGGCAAAGTGTGTACCCCAAAGAACAGGAGTACTTGCTTTGGGTAGTTTCAAAGCAGAGGTGCTTGCATGCTTGTTTTGAAGATTCAGAAAAGTCCACATACAAAATATGTACTTGGTACATTATGCATTGTAGCTCCTTGTGACTCTGGGCAAGCCACCTAACCTTCTTTTGCCTCAGGTGCAAAATAAGTGCCTGTATATAATACTTAAACTACAAAAGGATGGTGTACCAGTATTTCAAATCCCATCCCCTTTTCTTTTTAAAAAAAATACCTGCTAAATATACTGGGGCTGAATTGAAATCACAGAAGGTGGGCTGGTTAACTCCTGCAGAGGGTGCTGAGCTGTTTCCGGTGATCAGTACAGAATATCCAGTCTGTTTTTTGGCCAACTGAAACTTAGCTGGCTAAGTTGATTTTAAGCACTGGCCAGTTAAATTATAGTGGCCAAAGATAGACCCAACTATTTGCGTGGCCCCATTTGGCTGCTAAATTTGTCTGGTCAGCTTTTAAATTCGGCAGCTGTTGGGGGGAACTGATGTCAATGTCTTAGATGGCCACTTGAGCTATGAGCTATGATCCCTTAGTGTGTAATTATTTGTATAGTCTCCCTATCGGACGGACTCCATTTGTGCTTGAAAAATTGCTGAGCAGCATAAAAGCGCCCCCTGCATGATGATATGCTTACCGGCATCCTAAGCTCCTTCAATCTGAAGAAATATGCATTTCCCCTGGAGGGCAGGAAAGTGGCTTCAGTACCAAAATGGCACCTGTGTTGGCAATTCTGGAAAATTCAGCGTCCCAAGCACTGATCGAGGAAACCCTGGGATTGCAATTTGAAGTAGGCCCTGAGGGAGATGCAGAGACATCCAGCCCCATATTGATTATTTGGCAATATCCTACAACAAATTTTGACAAACCTTAAAGCTGTGTATCTAGAATTAACTTCCCTTGCGGCTGACTTGGAAGATGAAATTGCGGTACTGGGCCATAGGTAGAAGAGACATAGGGTCGGTTAGATGATCATGCAGAAGCTCTCACAAGCTTTGACACGTAACTAACTACAAGAACACAAACTGAAAGAGTCTTTCATTATGGATAAACTTGAAGACTTGGAAAATCACAGCAGGCTTTATAACATTTGGATTCGGGGGCTACTGAAGACCCCTTATTAAAATGACTGTGAGACAGTGTTGCAGAAAATTGCATCTATGTTGCTGATAGTGGAGCCACCGAAGAAAAGGAGCCCAAAGGGTCTCAACTCCGAAAGCAACAAGACAAAGTAGGGAGTCGTGAGGAAGAGAATGTCAATGGCTCAGCCGTGGACTTGAGTTCAAAAATATACTTTATTGATAGTAGCACTGTGTAGACTCGACACTGGCAATGTTTCGGCAATAATGCCTTTGTCAAGTGTCTATTAAACTATAAAAATAATAAAACATTAAAAGGACATGTACTGTGATGCAAGGATTTAGAATAAAACAAAAGCAATGAACATTGTTACATTGATATATACTGAAACAAGCACCTCGTATAATACATTCAAATTGCATACAACCAAAAAAGGGACATGGCATAAATAAAAAGTCAGTAGTTAAAACAGTACACAGTTAGGCCCTGATTCTGCAAAGTGCTCCCAATTGTAAGCAGCTGTAGGCGTCCTACAGCTGTCTAATCAGCCAATTGGGAGGCACTTTTTCTAAAAAAAATAAATAAATAAAATGCTCCCAGGCAGGCTATAGGAGGGGCCTTAGGTGCTTGGGCCAATCAGGCCCTAGGATCCTGTGGGTTGGGCAGGGGAGGGGTGGACCCACCTCATTTGGACGGAGGCGGGCCTGCTGGCTGGACGGGAATGGGGATCGCGGGAATCCCATGGGTCCCGCGGAGGTCCTACAGGAATCCCCCCTTAACCCACGGGACTCCCACGGGGACCCCCCTCTAGCCAACGGGACTCCAACGGGGATGGAAGGCTTTGGAAGCAGGGTTCGTCCATATAATATAATGGACATGTCAACCCTAGTAAAAGAGGGGGTTTATAAGTTAATTACCTGAACAGAAAACAAAAAAAGGGTTCCACAAGGAAAACAGCAGCGCAAACAGGAAAGAAACTGTGGAACTGATGATCCTGTCAGAAGTAATTGCTGCTTTTTATGAGGATGGGTGGGGATGGAAGCAATTCCTTGCGGGGATGGGTGGGGACGGAGAGGATCCTGGTGGGGATGGGTGGGGATGGAGAGGATCCTTGTGGGGACGGGCGGGGATGGATGGGATTTCTGTCCCCGCACAACTCTCTAGGCCGGATGTGCGAGGAGCCGTCCGGTCCAACTTGAAGGTAAGACCAGGGGGGGTTGGGTACCCTCCTGCAATGATCTTTGGGAGGACCGTTGGGGGGTCAGCAGGAGGGGTTGGGTACCCTCCTGCCACGATTGTCGAGGGGGGGGGGGCAGGTTCTGTCAGCAGGAAGGGTTGAGCACCTTCCTGCTGGCGATCGTCGGGGGTGGCAGTTCTGTCGGCAGGAGGGGTTGGACACCCTCCTGCCAGTGATCTTAGGGGGGCCATTGGGGCCGGCAGGAGGCGTTGGGTATCCTCCTGCCGCGATTGTCAGGGGGCGGGTTCTGTCGGCAGAAAGGGCTGAGCACCTTCCTGTCGGTGATCGTTGGGGGACGGTTTTGTCAGCAGGAAGGGTTGAGCACCCTCCTGCTGGTGATTTTCGGGGGGGCCATTGGGGGGTCCTGGGAGGGGGGTTGGGCATGTTAAACCTGTTTCTGTAAACGGCGTCTACAACATGGACGTTGGTTACAGAATCGGGTTAATTTTGGGCAGGTGTAGGCCCGATTCTGGGCCTTAGTATAGCATAATGAATGTGTTTAAAAATGAATGAAATACATGGCATATATGAAAGTCAATGGCTAAACATTATGCAAAAGGAAGGCTACTAAAATGGTATGTGGTTAAAGCTACAGCCTCACCACCCTGAGGTTGTGGGTTCAAACCCACGCTGCTCCTTGAGACCCTGGGCAAGTTACTTAATCCCCCCATTGCCCCAGGTACATTAGATAGATTGTGAACCCACCGGGACAGAGAGGGAAAACTGCTTGAGTACCTGAATAAATTCATGTAAACTGTTCTCAGCTCCCTTGGGAGAACGGTATAAAAAATTGAATAAATAAATAAATTAAAGTGTATGGGGACAGACTTAAAGATCTCAATCTGTATACTTTGGAGGAAAGGCGGGAGAAGGGAGATATGATAGAGACGTTTAAATACCTAAGTAATGTAAATGCGCATGAATCGAGTCTCTTTCATTTGAAAGGTAACTCTGCAATGAGAGGGCATAGGATGAAGTTAAGAGGTGATAGGCTCCGGAGTAATTTAAGGAAATACTTTTTTTTACAGAAAGGGTGGTAGATGCGTGGAACAGTCTCCCAGAAGAGATGGTAGAGACAGAGGCTGTGTCTGAATTCAAAAGGGCCTGGGATAGGCATGTCGGATCTCTTGGAGAGAGAAAGAGATAATGGGCAGATGGGCAGACTAGATAGGCCATTTGGTCTTTATCTGCCATCATGTTTCTATGTAATTAGTGTAGCACAGTGAATATGTTTAAAAACTAAAATTAGATGAACTTCAAAATTCTATAATGTGGTGAGAAAAGGAAATGTAAATAATTAAAAAAATATATAAAAATGAAAATAGAAAGGCTCGATAAAATAGGGAATAGCTAATATAATTGACCCTTTTTAAGTTTATCCAATCCAATCTTTAGACTTTTATATCAGGTCATCCTTGTGATAGGGCTCGATTCAGTTTACTACTATTAATTATTTCTATAGCGCTACCAGACGCACACAGCATTGTACAGAGTCACAAAGAGTAAGAAAACAGTCCCTGCTCGAAAAAGTTTACAATCTAAACAGGCAAGACAGACAAACAAGATATCATTGGGGAACGGTTAATCAGCTGGCTGGGTTGGAGGGCAGAGGAGTAGGATTAAGAATTGAAAGCTATATCAAAAAAGTGGGTTTTCAGTCTGCTTTTAAACAAGGGAAAGGGCTTGACGGACAAACTCGGATAATTTATTCCAGGCATAGGGGGCAGCTAGATGAAAGGAACGAAGTCTGTAATTGACAGTGGAGGAGAAGGATAACGTTAAGAGTGACTTAAGAGTTTACAATAGTTAATTCTTTACACAAAAGTAAGAACTTTAAGTTGAAATATATCAAAATGAAAACAACATTGTTAGAATCTTCAAAGTAAATTGGGAAAATCCATCAATGATTTCTGAAATTTAAATGAGCAACATTGTTAGAACCATCAATGTAAATTTGAAGAATCCATCAATGATTTCTAAAACAGTAGCATTTAAAAAGATTTACGAAAACTCTGAAAAGAGGGTAAGATTCTAATTTCAGAAGGAAGATCATTCCAAACCTTTACAGAGGTAAATGCAAAGGAGCAAGAGATATGACTTACCGTAATGTTGTAATTTCTTTAAAATAGGGGAAAACAAGTTGATATCTTTGAGAAATTCTTGAGTGCAAAGACCATAGAGAATTAAAAGAGATGAAGACCAACGGAGAAAAACCCCATAAAGAATTTTGAATATGATGGTAGCACATTTAAACTGAATCCTCAAATAAACCAGAAGTCAGTGGAGAGCCCTCAAAAGGGGAGAAACATGATCATATTTTCTTTTCCTAAAGATCAGTTTGGCTGCTGTATTTTGTATAAGTTGTAACCTTTTTAAATTGCTTTTATTAATGTTGATGAAAATGGAATTTGCATAATCTAACTGTGCAAGTACAATAGACTGTACCAATATGGCAAAATGTTGTTGATGAAAGAAATGTTGGATCTTTCTTAATATCCGGAGACTAAAGAAAAACTTTTTTGATAAAATATTTATCTGATTAAACACAGACAAAGAAGAGTTTAAGAAAAAAACCTAATATTTAAGCTGAAAATTCAGTGGTCAAAATGTTACCTGATGGCAGTGTCACTGAAGGAGATAATCGTTCGATTTTTGGGCCAAACCATAAAAGTTTCATCATTGTTAAGATTGAAAACAATGAGGAATACAAAATATGTAGACCCGAGGGTTAAAAGTGTTGTGAAACTAATTGCCGTTCAACTGTAAAATATGAGTTAAGGGAGGAGCTACATGAAACCTAGTGCTATGAAATAATCTATTACAATTATATTTACGATCCGATTGATAAAACAGTAATAGGCAATGCTAATTCAATGTATAAGTAGCTGAAAGTTGTTTGAGAAGACATACAGTATATCTGATGTAAATGCCTAAATTAAAACAATAAAAAAACCAAGATGATCACTATGTTTAAAACTCTTAGGAAAAATTGAGCAATAGAATACTAACATCAAGGCTTGATTAAAAATAAAAATTAGGGGAGATCTCCTGCATCGGAGCATTTCATCTGAGGGGATTGTGCCTCTCTCCCTGGCTTCCTGTAGCAGCGGTTCTGCTTTTTTCCACTGGTTCCTAGCAGGCATCTTCAGAGACGGACCCCTGACGTCACCGGGTCCGTCTCCAACAATTTAAAAACAGAACGCCGCCGCGGGAGACTCGGGAGATCTCCTGCATCGGAGCATTTCATCTGAGGGGATTGTGCCTCTCTCCCTGGCTTCCTGTAGCAGCGGTTCTGCTTTTTTCCACTGGTTCCTAGCAGGCATCTTCAGAGACGGACCCCTGACGTCACCGGGTCCGTCTCCAACAATTTAAAAACAGAACGCCGCCGCGGTTGCGGCCGCAGCCGCGCGGCCGCAGGGGCGTGGCCGAAGGGGCGCGCCCTAAGGGGCTCGCCAGGCCCCTTGGGAGCCACGAGGAGCCAGGGAGTTGGAGATTATTGATTTGCCTATTGGAATATAGGAACGAATACAGGAGATCTTCAGATCCAGGATATATGATTTGATTTGTATCAGTGACTGGTGAGACGCTGAGGGCACGATTGTTTATATTTCAACAGCGATCAGACTATTCGTCAGTCGCGATGCCGAAGAGACGGGGTAAGAGCGCCGCTGCAGCCTCACGACGTCTTGAACACCCCCCTCTCGCTTCAATTGAACATTTTCTTCAGCGTCTTCAGAGGGAGTCAGTAGGTTCGGGGAATCGCCCGCTGGACTCTGCGACGTGCAGTGACGCCGGATCGGAAGTCCTTGGGCTGGATACCACACTGAGCCCCGACCAGAGGAGTCCACCTCCCCCACCGCTGAGTGCGAGTTCCCCATGTGAAAGGAGTGGGCCAGAAGTAGCAGCACTCTTTGATCATGAGGCTGTAACATCAGGGAGCCAGCAAGGTGAAGTCTCTATGGCTTTGTTAAGTCCAGAGATGGTTCCAGCGGATAGAGCAGAAGGAGAAAAAAGTCCAGACCAACAGACAGAAGGCAGTCAAGGTGAGTCTTCCCTAACTTTACATGAGACTTTCTTTAAATATGAGAAACCAGCTGAAGTGACTCTTGATTCAATTTGGGACTTAGTTTCCAAACTGGGAGACTCACTAACTAAACAAATTAAAGAAGGTGAAAAGAATATAAAAATTCAAAAACAGACAATAGAGGAAAATAAACAGGAAATTTCTAATGTCAAAGAAAAATTGGGAGGTATTGAAAATGAAGTGAAAATGATTAAACAAGTTCAATCTACAATAATAAAAGATAATCAAAGTATTAGAAAAAAATTGGAAATTATGGAAAATAACTATCGGACTAATAACCTACGACTGTTGAATTTTCCTAAAATCTTATCAGTAAACCCGAGAGAGATGATAAAAAGGTACTTCATGGAGATATTTAATATTCCTGAGGAATCATTGCCTCCTCTCACTCGAGTATATTATTTGCCTATGAATGTAAGGGGTCAACATTCGGAGGATAAGAGACAGGAAACACAAGACCTTCAACAAAATTTGACAGCAATTTTGGAAACATCAGATAAAGATTTGGTTAAACCAGCAACTCTTATACTATCTGTGGCATTGTTGCCGGACAAAGATTGGATTTTGAAAATGTTCTTTAGGAACAAGAGTAAGGAGTTTCTGGGTTTGAAAATTCAAATGTTTCCAGATGTTAGCAGAGAAACTCAGAATCGTAGACGTCAGTTTCTTTTGTTGAAAGCAGGAGTTACACAGCTGGGTGGCATTTTCTTTTTACGTTTCCCATGTAAATGTATAGTAAGATATCGAGATAAGTATGTGTTTTTTGAGCCATCTCAACTTACAGCTTTTCTGACACTGAAACGTCTGGAAAAAGAGGGTATAACAACAACTACCACAATAACAACTAAGTAATTGTTGGACTTGGTAATAGAATAATTCCTCAAGTCAGACACATGATACTGTTCTTTATTATATAGAATTTATAATTGATTTCCTTAAAAGTTCACTCTTATATATATCTTGGATCACATAATTATTGAGGACTTGAGATTGTCCGATTTGAATTTTGTTCTTTTTATGTTAATAATTTACTTATTATTTTGTGATCAATCTGACAATCTTTCTGTACAAAATGTTTGATTTTGTTAAAATTTTTAAAATGATAAATAAAGAATAAAAAAAAAAAAAAAAAAAAAAAAATAAAAATTAAGTTTGAAACTTTGCATAAAAAATGCAACCACGGAACTTCTTTTCTAAAAAGAGAGAAAAAAGTTATAAAAAGATATCCAAGTGCAATGTTTAGTTTCCGATATTAAAACGTTCCAAGGATATGTAAACCCCCCCAGAAGACCAACTTTTCAAGGCTATAGAAAACCAAAAGATAAAGACGTTCCAAAGATATGTAAAACCAAAAGATAAAACCAAAATATTTAAACGAGACATATAATTTTAAAAAATATATGTGTGACTATCCACTCTATTGCCAATGGTTCTTACTGAAGTGTATCCTCCCAGCTAGACTTTTATTATCTGGTATTTAAATCATCATGTTTTTTTACTGGGGGGGGAAACAGACTTCAAGTACCGTACTCGCAGGTGTCAAACTTTAGATTGGACTTGTTTAATCACCCCTTATGCGAGCTATCACTATCTTAAAAAAAATACCCAGTTGTAGAGAAATTAAACTGGTTTGCAGTGACTTTCTTTACTTTTTTTCATTTTTTACTTATTTGCATTTTGTTTTTTTGCTTTCTTATGTATGTTTGTTAAAAAAACAAACACTAAGCTTGAGTAGCTAGAGTGAAAGATCTGTTAATGTTAGGCTAAAACCAACCTAAAAGAAGGATTTGAAATAGTGACTGACTTGTGGAAATTTGTAAACACAAATACTTGCATAAATTTCACTGATGCCCATGATAAGATAGGGGGGCATGTTTTGGAGAAACTATTATATGCTCACTGAGGCGTGCACCCCTAGGGCGTGCACCCGGGGCGGCCCAGCTCTCCACTCCGCCCTTGGTACGCCACTGATGCTGTTATTTCCTTTATTTTAACAATCATTCCACATTTTCATTTAGCCTGTAAGGACTGAATGATTTCAAGTGAAATATCCAATATTGTTCTTGAGCTAGGAGCTGTGACTGTTTGTCACCATTGAATGTAACATGAATTTGTTCTATAATACACTATCTTAATTGGGAAAAACTGTGATTAAATTTAATGTGATGAGCCACCATAGGAGCTGAATGTTTGTGAGTAAACAGCTACGATGTTCTATCAGTCTAGTCCTTACTGGTCATGAAGTATAGCCCGCATATAACATCTTGCATGGGCAGGTGATTACATAAATTACAAAAGCCGATTATTTTCCAAAGTGTGCTACTCATTAGCCTGCACCAACAGCATTATCAGATGCTATTGTTAAACATGTTCAATTACATAAAATTGGATTTGTGGTAAATTGTATGTGTAAGTACATATTAGTTTGCTGTTGCCTGGTTGCACATTTTAGTAGATCCAGCCTTTATGTTTTGGGGACAATTTTTGAAGGGATTTCATAGCTTAACAGGTATTTACCCAAGGAAAAAACCCTTTTAAAAATTTCCCTTCCATAAAGGGAAATGGGCAGTGCAGAGGATGTAGTTGGAGCAGTGCCAGTGAACATGTGCTTGTTTTGCTCTCCTGTACAAGCTTCATACTTCCAGACTCCCTGCAGCCCTGGCCCACTGGTGGATTTTCAGAGGAAAGCTCTACAGGGAATTTTCCTCTGAAAATAAATGTGCATGTACAAAGCAGGGACATAGCCACGGGTTGGTCTCAGCAGGCCTGGGCTTGTCCACTTTCTGCTCAGGCTTATGTAGCTGGCAGGGAATCCCCCAATCCCTGCCAGCTGAGGACATCCTCAACCTGAACCCTGGGCCATAAGAACACTCTGGCAGTCGGCTGGTACCCTGTGAATGCTCAGTTCCTGCTCAAAAATGGAATATGATTAGGGTGCCAGTGGTGATAGCTGGCAGTGTTGACTGTCATGGTGTTCTGATGGCCTGGGGGTTCAGGCTGAGGGATGTTTTCAGTTGCTGGGGCTTGGAGATCTCTCAGCCAAAGCATTTGTTTATTTTTAAAGTTTGGTGGAATTTCTTAATATGTAATTCACCAGTGTAAGAGACTGTTTTTTTAAAAATTTAGGAATGAACTTACGCCTGATGATGCTCGTTGGCTTGGTGCTTGGTGGATAGGGTTTTTACTTTGCGGGTTGATAACATGGTTCCTGATTCCTCCTTTTTCTTGCTTTCCAAAGCATTTGCCAGGTAAGAATTCCTGCTGCAGAACACTTTAGGCCTACAAAGTCACAAACTGGACATACGTGGGTTAATTTTCAGTAGCTGCTTTATTGCCACAAAATATGGGTATTTTGTTCATGGCAAACCTTGGGAGGAGCCTAAGACCTGATTGGCTCAGATGCCCAATGCCCTGCTCCTTGGGATGGGCCTTAGGCATCTGAGCCAATCAGGGCCTTAAGCTCCTCCCTCTGTATGGAAATATGATGCACAGGGAGGGGCCTAAGGTCTGATGTCTGAGCAAATCAGGAGCTTAGGCCTTCCCCATGCATCACATGGGATACAGAGGGAGGAGCCTAAGGTCTTGATTGGCTCAGAAGCCCAAAGCCCCGAGGGTCCTTGGACATCTGAGCCAATCAAGGCATTAGGCTCCTCCCCATGCATCACATGGTGCACCAGGGACAGGAAGGACCGTCTTTTCCTCATGTGTGGGCCTCCAGCTCCAAATGTATACCAAAGTTACGGATGGGGGGGTCGGGGAGTAGGGGAGATTCAGTTCGGGGGAGCATCCGATGGCAGGAGGAAGTGGGCATCCCTCCTACCTTTTTTTATTCGGGAAGAAGGGGGTAGGGTAGGGGATGGTTGGGAGGTAGTGATGCGGGTGGTCCAGGACCGGGTGACGGTATGGCACTGGGGTATTTGGCCAGGAAAGAGGGAGTAGGCATCCCTCCTGCCATTTTCACTGCTGTGGGGGAGTCGCGGTGCCGGTTCATGGTGGGGGGGGGGGGTTGTTGGGGAGGGCTGACATCAGTGGTGGGGGACTTTTTTTTCAGTTTTTTTAATGGGACAGATATATTGCATGTGTAACACATGCAAAATATCTGTGCCATTGTAAACAAAATGAAAAAAACAAGGCTGATCTGTCGGTAGCACAGTTACACAGTATTTTCTGATAGCTAAAACCCCTGTTTGTTTTTTGTATAGCCAAGCGATGTTAATGTATCAGTTGCTTGGCTACTTTGCATGGGGTTTAAGCTAATTTGCATGGCTAGATGGAAAAATGGGTGATCGAGGGGAAAAAACATGTGATAAGCTGTTTTGTGCATCAGGTTGGTAAAAGTGATTGTTGCTAAAGCTGTGAAAACAGGTTTAATGACAATCGCTGACTTTAGTGCATCTAGCCCTTAATTCTTTACTGCTTTTGTTTCTAACATTCTCTTAAGTGCTAATTTTTATTTCTTGCCATTTTGGCTCTCTACTAGGCTGCTTTCTCACCCTCTCAAATTCTCTTTTTTTTTAATTTTTTTTTTTTGCTAATACATACCATCACAGTAATTTCTATTGTCACTGATTTTGCTGGCTTTGGTCTCCACCTGGCTGACTCCATGAATTGCTGCCAATACTTGGTTGACCTATCTTTCACCTACTTGTTTCAGAAGGAGATTTGCATGCTGCAGCCTTCTTGTTCTTTGGATAGTTGCTCACCCATTTCAAGACTGCCAGATTTGAATTTGCCACTGGTTCTCTGCTGTTCTCTTTTTCCCTTCTTCTTATAGTTGACCATTAGCCTGTGTAATCATGTGACTCCACCTCCAATTGCCTGGTAGGTATTGTCTGGGGACTGCTGATACTTTTTGCTACTGCTGCTTCTTTTTCTACATCTGTTCTTGCAACAGCTTGATCCTTGCTAGCCATTCTACCTGCCCTTGCTACATGATCTTGGATGAGAGTTGGTTTGGAAGCAAATCTGCAGTCTCCCATGACAAGGCAGAAGAGGTGATAACAAGGTCAGTGATCACACATGGTTGCTGGATTAAAAGGAGAAATGAGACATGTGTGGTGTCTGCTGCATGTCCAGTACTGTTCCATCTGTTTCCAAATGCAAGCCAAGGGGGAGAGACATTCACTGCTATGGAAGTCCAGGCTCCTTTGCTGCTGCCACTGCTGATACACTTTACTCAGAGACAGATGGCTGGACAAGGTGGGGCTGCCAGCCAGCTTGCTTGAGGCCAGGTGCAGCAGAGGGAATGCAACTCAGTAGAACATTGGATGACTGCCTTCGTTGTGACTGCTGCCTTTTTATCAGCTGTTCTGAACTATTGTGCCTCTCATGGTACCTTGGGTACCTTGTTACTTTGCCAGCTGTTCTGTCTGCAGTCCTGTTTATTGCTTCTGCTATCCTGATGGCCAAGCTGCTCTCTTGGTGGTAAGTGCTTCTTAATTGCCTCTCTTTTCTATTCTTCCAGGTTGTTTGCTTAAGCTGTGTTCTGCTCTTTCCCTGGCTTCCCTTACTTTTATGTTACTCATTTTGCTTCCTGCTGAATTCTGTTGGACCGCTTAGGTAACCCCTAGCCTAACTTTACCTGTCCAGCCAATAAGTTTACAATTTATGGCAATTAGATATATTAAAAATTCATCCTTTGCACTTTGGGGACAGTAGCCATGCTCTGCAGCCTCCAAGTATCTCAAAAAGAGGATGAGAAAAGAGTGTCGAATTTAACACTTTAATATCAGGAATCAACAGAATCAAATTTTTGTTTTCATTCTGAGTGTTTCATATGATGCCCAATCTCTTTATTTGATGTATTAGTTATGCTCTGCAGTGCTACCCTGCCATTGTGCAAAACCCATGAAAGCAGTGGCACCTGTAAGTAGTATAATGGGTATGCATCATGTTGAGATGATTGACAGCTGTCAAGATGAGGATCAAGTTTCAAGTTTATTAAAAGTTTGTTGTACACGCAATATCAAATACTTCAATGCATATGACAATTTAAAATTAGGAGACAAAAATAAAACAATTTATACAAATAAACATACAATGCATGTACACAAGTAATTAGCGATACAAAAGGGAAGAGGGGTGAACTACAATCTTTGAAGAAAGTAAGAGTACATTTAGAGAAAAAACAACATTAGGAGGGTGATGAAGAATGTTTTAAAAATATGGCTAAGCCTAAAAAAGAGGATGGAAAAATTATGTTCTTACCTGTTAATTTTCTTTCCTTTAGACGCAGCAGATGAATCCAGAGACCAATGGGATAGCACACTTCTACCAGCAGGTGAAGATAGAGAAACTGATTAACAGGTGGTCCTATTGGCTGGCACACCTCCTGCATCTTCAGTATTGCTCCTTGCCCAAGCATCTGTAACCATCAATATGCTTAGCATGTAAAAACTTATTTCCCATAACAAATTTCAAAAGGTAATAATACAGAATACAATTATCAAGAATAACACACTTCGAAAGTTGCAAAAGAAAAAAGCAACAGTCAATATTCAGAAAGGGTGGGGCTCTGGATTCATCTGCTGTGTCTAAAGGAAAGAAAATTAACAGGTAAGAACATAATTTCTCCTTCCTTAGCAACAGCAGAATATGAATCCAGAGACCAATGGGATGTAGCAAAGCAATCCTCAATCTGGGTGGGAAGCAAACGCCGCCTCCGCAACAACCGAAGCACTAAACGCTGCTTCCACATGCGCCCCCACATCCAACCAGTAATGCTGAGATAAAGTATTCTTGGAAGACCAAGTAGCCGCATGACAAAACTCCTCCACTGAAAAAACCTGTGGACTATGTCCAAGTAGCTGTCATTGCTCTGGCTGAATGGTCATGAAGTTCTTCTGCCAAGTAAGCGTAAAGAATGTCCTAATGGACCCTTCAAGCGATGGAGGCTTTGGATGCTGCCATATGTTTGTTGCATCTCTTGAAAAAGAGGTGATCTAAATGACTAAAAGTCGTTAGAAACCTACAGATTGCGGAGAATGCTATGCACTTTTAAAAAATGCAGTGATGAAAAGCTCGCCTCCCCATTCCTCCTCCCAGGAAGAAGGAAGGAAAAGTGAGAGCGGCATAAAAGAAAGGATGACAACACCTTAGAAAGAAATTATGATACTGTCCGAACTGACACCTCAGAATTTGTAAATCAGAAATAAGAATCCCCGCCGTACAAGGCCTGCAACTCAGAAAACCGCCGAGCTGAAGCCATGGCCACAAGAAACACCGTGTTCAACGTCACAGCCTTTTAGAGTCTCAAAAGACAAGGTTTAAATGAAGCCTTCTGTAAACTGTGAAGAAGTACCTTAAGACTGTACTCCAGACAGGGCTTCTTAAGAGGTGTACAAATATACTGCACTTCTTTTAGGAACTGAACTACATGAAGCTGAGAAGTAAGCAAAGAGTGAGATACCTAGCCCTTGTAATAAGCTAAGATTGCCACTTGAAGCTGAAGGGAATTGAATGCTAAGCCCTTGGCATTATGCTTGTGCCAAAAAAGAAAGAATATAAATCATAGAACTCTGGAAGGGTGTCAATGTTGAGAAGTACCCAAAAAAGGAAAAGCCTCCAAACGGAAGCATAAGCCACACGTGAAGACATCTGTATCGCTTGGAGAAGAGAAGAAATAACCTGCTTCGCATAAACCTTACACATCAGCCATGACTTTTCAAAAGCTAAGTCATAATACCAAAATAGGACGAATATCCATGTTGATCGGATCCTATGCGAGTAAATCCGGAGATACCAGGAATCTCAACAGTTCGCCGGAGACCCAAGCTTGTGCCTGTTTCATGCTTAAATGAGCTGGCTTTATCAACAATGCATTAAAAAACCTACCCGGAGCCAACCATTAAAATATTTTTCCCACTGTCATGGTATAAAATGCTTAAAATAAACATTGGAGATAAATAAATGAATGGTGCTTCATTCTCAACTTAGGAAAATAAGCACACGCCTTATGCACTCAGTCAGGAACCGGCTATGTGAAGAACACACCCAGAGATGTCCAAATATTTACCTCCATTCGGCCGCAGGAACTGCCAAGTAGAATCCGCCTCGGGGAGAAATCCCACTACCGTTGTGGTGCTGCTGCCAGAGTATGAAAACAAGCGCGTGCCTACAACATGCGGGAAGGCAGCGTCAACGGAGCTCTGTATCCATACACCCGAAGCCCTTTACTGAATAAACTTCATACAAATGTAAATTTACTTGTCAGTCACTAAACCATTTCTACAACTCTACAAAATATAGCGTTTGATAAAAAACATATTCCTTCTGTAGACTCACACCGAAGCCGCAGTTCCACCACAACCAGAAACCAGAAAAGAAGTTTAAATAAAACATATACTCACAACCCTCTATCATTGGAGGGAGGGTGAGGCAGGGACCTGGGAGGCCCAGGTGTAACCCCTAAAGCCGGCACCGTTCAGCCGGACACCCCTGTCTCACTGAAGAGAAACCTGAACAGGAGAAATAGAATGGCAGTTTCACTGAAGAGAAACCTCAACAGGAGAAAATAATTTTCCAGTCACAGCCAGAATTCAGGAGCTAGTTGAATAGTGACCATCACCTGCTGGGAGATAGAGCATACTGAAGATGCAGGAGGTGTTCCAGCCAATAGGACCACCTGTTAATCAGTTTCTCTATTTCCACCTGCTGGTAGATGTATGCTATCCCATTGGTCTCTGGATTCATTTGCTACTGTTGCTAAGGAAAGGGGAGATTGTGACCTATACATAAGGTCTGGTTAAAATTAGGTATTTGAGCCTGGGATTAATGATAAGATGAATTATCCTATCTATGACTCAAATGTGTCTTTGTACAGGTGGCATTTTAATATGCTTTAAAATTTTTCTAATGAGGTTTCTCCACGTAGATAGATTGGTAAGTTGTTCCAAAGCTGGGGTGCTATGACTGAAAAAATTGTAGATCTTCTGGTACCTATTATTTTTAGAGAAGGAGTAGTCAGCAAAATGTTGTTCCGTTGATCTAAGTGTCCTGGCTGGAGAATATGGTATCAAAAAACGATCCAGAAATACTGGTGTTCACTTCTGGGTCAAATCATGCCCAGTCTCTGCCCACGCCCTACCCATACCATGCCCTCTCCCCATCCAAACATAGCTCTGCCCAGGCACCTCCCACTGCCCATCCCCAAAGTAACACCTCCCTGTCTACGTCACTAGAAGTGAACTTTCTGATGACATCTCCGGAAATGATCCTGGCCGCTTTTTGATGACATTAATGGAAATAGAGGGTGCCTGACCTGGAAATGCACTTTTTGATGACATCAGTGGAAATGGGTGTGACTGACACGCCAGAAATGTGTTTTCTTATGTGCCGGGAATGTACTGTCTGATGATATTAGCGAAAACAGTTTTTCTCTAACCCCCTAGAATTGATGTGGCCAGAAGCAAATAAAAGAGAAAAAATGTGGCTGTTATTTTAACAACCTTCTAGTTAAGTCAGGTTTTAAGACCTAATTGTTAGAGAGAGCAGTGTCCCTATTAGAATTTTGTTTTTACAGTTCACAAATACAAGCCATGCAGTTACAAATGCCTTAAAAAAACAAAAAGAGGCACCTCAGAACAATCCTTGGCTAAGCCCTGGTTAATGTTTGTGGGGGTAGCAGCCCTGTTGTCATGGTGACAGATGATGAAGTAGAGAGAGGGTAGTTAATCATAAATTTTGGTTTTAAACATGGGGAAAAAAAAAACCCTGACCAAACATGTCCCTGGTGTTTGTTTGGGGTTGTTATCATGGTGGGCTTAAAGGAAATGATGTGGGCAAATAACATGTGACATGGGACAACCACTAGATGATCTTTAACAAGCTAACAGAGACAACAGAAATAAAGTTCTCTCGCTGAAAAAATGCTATCCCTACCCACCCCTGTTAAAAGACAGAGTTTTAAAGACCTGTTTTTATTTAGAGAGAGAGGTTAACAGAGCTGCTGGACTGCAAGTAGGGAGGAGAGAGCAGGGGACATGGATGTCGGACTGCAAGTAGGGGTGGGGTGAGTGGGAGAGGAAGGTACATGGATGCTAGACTTACTGGGGAAGATGAGAGGAGGGGGCATGGATGCTAGACCTGTAAGTAGGGGGAAAGGGGGTGAGAATAGGCCCAGATTAGAAAGGGGATTCACAGGACAAGGTTGATCCATTCCTGGGTTTACCCCCATGTATGCTGGGACTTGTAGTCTTTCATTTTGTAGGGACTGAAATCAGAGCTACAAGTCTCTGCATGCAGTGGGGTAAACCCAGGACTGGGTCAAATTGGTGACTTTTCTTTTGTGAGATGTCTTTAATTCTCTCCCTCAGCTTTGGGAAAAGTTGTTGCATTTTGCATACTACAAGAGAAAACATTTCTGTTTCTGTTTCTCTAGTATTATGTGTCATACAGTCTGACTTGTGGTTTTCCATTCATATTTTGTCTGCATGTTTAGGTTTCTAATTTGTGGTCCTTTATTCTCTATTTGGTTATGATCCATCTTAGTTCTGCATGTGCAATGAAGGCGAGGGATTCTGTCAACATTTAAGTTTTGTGCAAGGATCTACAGCAGTGACTCTGTCAAACTGTGTGCCCTGGCACAGTAGTGTGCCCCAAAGAGATTCTGGGTGTGCTACGAGAGATTCAAGATTTTTACTTTAGTTTTAAAAATTCCCTTCATAAGTATACATTAGAATAGATGACTTGAACATCGTGTAAGCAAGAATGTCAATGTTATGAGCGTCTGTGTGCTTAAGGATACAACTGCTCAGATAAACATCATTCTTTGATGTGATTGGTCCTTGAAAACTACCAACAAATAATCTTAGTTTTATTTTTGTATGCAGTAGTTAGCCTAACTTGAGCAACAAAGCAATCAAGGTTTTGTTACTGTTTAGATCTTCTTATCTTTGCGAACTTGGATTTTCATCTCTGACAGAAATTAAATAGAAAAATGACTGCAGGTGGTGGATGATGAAATGCGTGTTTTATTGTACAATCCCACTTTATTCTGGGACCAGTGGGTTATTTCTGTCTACCCACCAGGACTTTGTAGGAAGCCTCAAACTTCAGAGACATAAACCCCTCACCCTCTTACCTCATCACTGTCCCTGTAAGAATCAGCTTTCCTTCTTACAAGCCAGGCTGTAAAAGCTTGTCTTTCTGGCTCTTGTTTTATTTCACGTAAATTCAGTCTTTGTGTTTACAATTTTTGCTCTCATGCTTCGGAAGTTCCCTGCGGGGACAGCTCTAACTGCAGGCGATTGCAGACCTTTGGAAAAGTCTGTTTCTGGGGGGGTTCCCTGCTTGTCAGTAAACCCTCTGGACAGCCTAAACATCAGATCGGGGCTAAGGAACCGTTCTTTCTGGAGCTTGCTCACCCAGGTTTGTCCACTAGTGGGTAGAGCACAGGCTGTGTGGTTCCATAGAGGCACGTCTGAGATAGGAGCCAGACTGTGTTCCTCCACCAGGTGTTCTGCGCAGCATGTCCAAGGGTGGTGGAGGTACCTGGCCGTGGACATCCGGTCGGTAGTGCAGTCAGAATAATCAAAGTCCAGCTTTCCAGCAATTTGAAGCAGAAGATCTCCCTGTCAGCTGTTTCAGCTCTGTCTGCAATGTTTTCCATTCAGCACATGTCACTGTGAATACAGACTGTGTCACCACCTGTGCTTTTGCCGAGCGGTTTTAGGCAGCCTAGCAGTTACATATGACTTAAATACTGGTGTGAGCCCCTTTGAAGTAGGGGAACCTTTCAAATAGGACACCCCTAGGTTATTACCTAGCACAGCCAATGTGTGTTCCTTTATAGAAAATCCATTAGTCAGAATGGCTTCAATGAAAATTATAAGCTTTATTAGGCCACTGGCCTCAGCAACACAAAGCCATCCCGGTTCCACCAGTGGCATGAACTTTACAAAAGGGAAAAGAATTCTTCAAAAAATATAATTCAGTCTGCTCTGGGCTTTATCAAATGCAACACAGTCCTAGCATTTCTCTTCACCAGAGTCTTATAATTATGTAGGCTATCTGCCATCAGAGTCCAAAGTTCCTTCAGCTTTAAATATGTCCAGTTGAAAATGGCTAGCTGGGAAATACTCAATAAGCTTGAGCTGTATTTACCAAGCAACAATGGAGCAGTCTTCTAGTCAGCATTTTGTTTAAACCTCAAAGGCAGGCAGGACTAATTGCCTTTCACAGGTTTCCATAGCAAACAGATAACAGCTGTAAGCATAAACGGAGGTTTGGTAACACTTCCAGGCTGTCTTTCTGCTTAGCGTTTGATTTACCTAAGCTAAGGTTTGTATAGTAAAACATATAGGCTCTTGTGCTTTACCCAGCTATGTCCTCAGGAAGCAAACTTGGCAGTTTCCAATATTACAACTTCTGCCATAACACTTTCCCCATTTATCAGCGAGACAGCAGAGAAACAGCAAGGTAAAGAATCTTTCTCTTTGGGACTCACAGTTTTTATGCTATCTCCACTTGTTCTGGTTGGCTTTCAAACGGAGCACTACTCTCCTCAATCACCATGGGCTCAGACATACAGAATTCTGCAGGAGAGTTCGCCATCTGTTCCTCCCTCATGTCCCACTCAGACTCAGCAAACTGTCCTGGCTGCTTCCAAGAAAGGACTGCCTCACGCTGGGCTCCCTGCCTCTGCATTGCTCCTGCCTCAAGGGCTCTCCTGGTTCCTTCCTCACTGCTTACAGGGTAGTCAGCTGAATTACTCTCTTGGGCACTGACCTGGTCAGCCCTTCTGCACTGGGGTTTGTATGTTTTACTATATTTCCCTGTGATAAACCTTGGGGATGCAGTAGGTTTGTCACAACTGATAGCCTGAATCAGCAATTTTGGGGGGTTTCCCTGCATACCCTACCCCCATCCTCACCCCTAAAATCTAAAATTTCCATTTTGAGGGTTTCCGTGGTTTTCTCGGGCTATTTTTAATCAAAATCAGCACCCAGCGGCAGGGCCGGATTAAGACCCTTAGATGCCTAAGCACTAACTAATTTTGGTGCTCCCTTACACTTGTAATTCAAAATATTAAAACAATAATAAACCATAAAATAAAATGTTATTTATCGAAAATTTGAAATTAAACAAAACTTACAGTAAGAAGGAAAATAATATTTATTTCTATATGCTTCCATTTTATTTATGATTTAATAATTTTCTCCTACTTTTTTTCTTGCAAAGTCTTTGATCAGATCTTTATAATCGATCTTATGTAACACATCTGCTTCTGTACATAATAGAGATAAGGCATCCAGCCTGCCTTGTTGCATAGTTGTTCTGAGGGGATTTTTAATATATTTTAACCGAGAAAATGAATGCTCAGCTGAGCAGTTTGTGACCATTAATGTTAAAAATATACGAAATGCAATGTCTACATTTGAAAAGGCACACTCAATATTGTCTTCTAAAATTATTTTATAGTTTAGTGTGACTGAATCTTGTTTTTACATTTTCTGTTGCACTGAACTTATGGCGCACATATAAATAAAACTACTGAAGTTCAGCTGAAAAATTACTGTTGAAGTCCTCTAGGTAAGCATCAATCAGCTTTTTACAGCACTGAGAATACCTTTCAATGTTAGTAGATGATGAAGTGACATTATATGGCACATCACTTAAAAAAGAAAATGTTTCTGTTATTTCTTTGTCTATTTCTCCTCTTCTTTTCATCTCCGTTGCAAGTTTGTCAAGAATTGTACAAAAGGTGCTGATATGAAATTTATCTCTAGCATTCAGATATACTTTCTGTATATCTCCATCATTGGGTAGCTTATTTATGATACATTTGCGAGTTGTAGCTGCCTTGTAATCAACATCTGGTAACATTTTCATTGCATCCTTTTCATATTTTTAAAATTCATTTCGTAAAGTACACAGTTGGTCAGCTAATGATACATACAGTCTGTACATGTTTTTAAGTTCACATCCTCATTTTGTAGAACTTTGTTTACTCTGTGAAAATTCTGCAAAATCTCATTCCAAAAATTTAACATAAAAATGAATTCTAGCTCTTGCATCTTATCTGCAATATTATTTGCTTCTCTTCTAGCATCTCCCTTTTGTGACTGGTCTTCGGCTATATATTCAGATGTTTCTAAAATTTCAAAGAAAGATTTCAAAATTGCTGTTATTGCCATAGCATGTGCCTCCCGTCTTGTATCAGCGAGTGATTTTAAGATACTTTCATTTTTAATACGATCTTTAAGAATTTTCCACCGGCTGGTTGAGGCTGAAAAAAGGTATAGAGTAACTGTACTGTAGAGAAGACATTAACAGCCTCTTGACAGCAGTCAACAGCACTTCGGCCAACCAGATTTAGTGAATGAGCTGCACGTGGCACATATATAGCAAACTTGTTTTTTCCTAAAAATTTTTGCTACATCCCCTTATAACGCCCAGACATGTTAGCAGCATTGTCATAAGATTGACCCCTACATTTTGAAAAATTTAGTCTACAAGCTTCACGTAAGTACTGCAACACTTGGTTTGCCATTTTCTCGCTGGTGTGGCTTTCTATTTCCAGAAAGGTTAAAAAGCGTTCAATAGGCTGTCCATCTTTTAAATACCTAAGTACAACACTTAAGTTATCGATATGTGATAGATCTGGTGTTGAATCAACAGACAAACTAAAATAACCAGAAGATTTAACTTTGTCAACAATGAACGCGTGGACCTTTTGTGCCACTACTTGAATAAGTTCCTCACAGGTAGTTTTTCACAGGTAAGAAGGATTTCCTTTGCCAGAATTTCCATACTTCGAAATGTGGCCCGCTAAAAATGGATCAAACTGGCTTATGAGTTCAAGCAGCCCTATGATCCAAACCTTTCTTCAGTTCCTCGAAAGCAAAGCCACGTTCAGCTAACATACAAATAACAGCTATGACACGCCTCAAGACATGTTCCCAGTAATCACACTCTTCCCGAATTTGTTTCTGCAACCGTGACTTCAACCCTGCACCTTATCTGTGAGTTAAATATGTTAGCAAAGAGTCTCGTTGAGTAGTGCTTTTCTCATGCTTATCAATTACAATAGTATTTCGCCAGTCACTGAACCCTTCATCTTTTACAGACAGAATAATTTTACTGCCATTGCCATGATCCACTAACCCTTCATTTTCAGCAATTATTTGAGCCCTAAAATGTATTGTAAAGTCATTCGAATCAACATTTGCAGTAGAGATATCCATATCAAGAGAATTTACAGGCAAAGTGATATCACTTACGAGACATGTGCTAGACGAACCTACTTGTGACACCTCGGTGATTCTAATGTCATCACATTTTGATTCTGAAGGGATCAAAGTGGTATTTGCCATATTTGTGTCCACTTCTGATGACAGAGATTGTTTTTGACCTGGAATCTGTATATCATGTTGTGGAACTTGTATGAAGAAATCAGTTAGCTTTGCAGCTTATCTGTATATCATGTTGTGGAACTTGTATGAAGAAATCAGTTAGCTTTGCAGCTTGAGCTCAAATTCTAAAGTCTTCTCTTGTTTGAAAGTTATCATTTTTGTGCACCACTTAACAGAACCCGTTTCATCTTGGTTCTTGGGATCTGTTAAATATAGAAATAAAAAGAATGTGGGGGGGCATAATCGAAAGGGACGTCTAAGTCCGTTTACGTCCATCTTACAAGTTGTCCAAAGTTAAAAAGAGCCTAAGACACATTTTCGAAAGGTACGTCCAACTTTTTTTTACTTTTGAAAATCGTCTAATTATACGTCCTGCCGATCTGATCGTCCAAGCCGCTAAATCATCCATCTTTATACCACATTTCCGTCCAACTTTCTATCCAAGTCCAAAACGCCAAGAACAAGCCCTGTTGGATGTGGGAGGTGTCTGCAAAGTGATGGACTGCACACCCAGACATGCCACCTAAATAATGGGGTACCTTACAGGGCACTGCTGTGAACTTCACAAAAAGGGTGCCATGGCTTCTCCTCACTACAGCTCCCTTATAGGTGACGGCGAGCCCCCCCCAACCACCTCTAGAATCCCCTAGACCCACTTATCTACCACCCCAATAGCCCTTATAGCTTCAGGAGCCACCTATATGCCAGTAAAAAAGGGTTTTGGGGATGTATAGGGGAGTGCGCATGTTTAAGTATCAATGCAGTGATTACAGGGCTTTATGGGCATGGGTCCTCTTCTCTATGGGTCACTAACCCACCCCCAAGATGACTTAAGCTGCCTCTGGGTTTGGCGACTAGGCTTTCCTATGCCAGGTGGCCAGGTAATGATGGTCTGGAGGCTGAAATTTAAAGTTGTGAATAAAATTTTTATGGGGGTGGGGGGGATTTGTGATCACAGGTGTAGTGTGTGGGGGCCTGTGTTATGTGTTTGAAGTGTTTATCTGGTGAGTTTAGGTGGGCTTTTGTGACTTAGACCATGTTTTACATGGTCTAAGTCGCAACGTCCAAGTTCTGTCTAAGCTCTGTTGTAAAACTTTCGGTTTTACATGCTTTATGACTAAGTCTAAGCCGGCCCACGTCCCACCCAACTCCCTCCATCGACACGCCTCCTGAAACGCCCCGTTTAGCTTTGGACATTGAGCGGCACTATGAAGGCCTAGGTCGTTTTTAGATACATCCAAAACCCGATTTTATTATTGGTGCTTGGACGTTTTTGAGAAATGTTTGTCCAAGTGCCGACTTAGGCTGGTTTTTGGACGTTTTTCTCTTTCGATTATGAGCCCCATTTTGTTTGAATTATTATGCGGCATTCAACATAGTTACACATTTCATAAGCAGAATAGTACGGACAATTTAATTCCCAGCTTACTGCTGATGCTAAATCATGTGCTTTAATTAATAAAGAGAGATTTTGTTTCAGAATTTCAGAATACATTTTGGTGTTTCAGAAATACTCCTAAATAAAAACGCTTGTAAAACTTGTGTTTAACAAATAAACTGAAATAAATTTAACTATGTTCTATCAAAAAAGGCTGTAATAAACAAAATAGTACTGTAATAGTAGACTGTGCAACATGAGCACATTTTGCACGAAGGCATGTTTAGCGCACGACGCCGTTAGGGAGTGTGCCAAAATGTCTGAGCTCATATCCAAGAATAGAATTAAACGCATTCAAAATATAGAAAACGTACTTACATTTTAATAGATTAAAAAGTTAAAAAGCCAGAACTGAGTGTACTATTGGAATAGTCATTAAGCAACTTTGAGGTTGTTTGAGACTTTGTAAGCAAGAAGAGGTTATGAATGCACCTGCAATTAAAACCAGTGACAGTTGGCAACTAAACTAAGAACTTCTTATGAGCTAGTACCCATCACTTGTTCTGTTTCAAACACGTCTAGACTTGTTCAAAATTTGTATACTTCCAGTATGTGAGCACAGTATACTTTATTTTGCAGGATAAACATGATGACACAGGAGAGAGCGCTATATAAACAGAATTTATTCATTTATCATTAAATTTTGAAGATGGCCATACATTTAATAAATTTAATAATTTAAATGATAAATTTGACTATGAAAAATTTCTGTGGTGCCCCCTTCCCTTGATGCCCTAAGCACATGCTTAATTTGCTTAAAGGGTTAATCCAGCACTGCCTAGCGGCCATTTGGGATTAAGCCGCATTTTGAGTTAATTTGCACTTAAAAACAAGCACATCCATCACATTGATTAGTAATTCTATTCTATTTTAGTTTCACCGATGTTACAATTACCTATCCATGGCTTAAATAACTTTAAATAACTCTCAAATTTCAGTTTTTGTTGATTTTGCAATTTTATAATTTCAGTTTTAATGTTTCAAAACACATTTGCTCCATTTAATGTGCCGTGAAAAACATTTGTTCCATTTAGTGTGCCATTTAGAGCTAAAAAAAGTTTGAGAGAAACTGATCTCTGGCAATCAGGTTTGAATTATTTTACAAATACAGTGGTACCTTGGTTTACGAGTGCACCGGTTTGCGAGTGTTCGAGCAAAACATTTGCAAAATCAGTGCCTTGGAAACCAAGCGTGGCTCGATTTACGAGCGCCCCCCCCGCGATCCGGCACCCTCCCCCCGCGATCCGGCACCCCCTCCGACGCGATCCAGCATCCCCCGCCGCGATTGGGCACCCCCCCCCTGCCGCTTCTTACCGTCATCTGGGCACCGGCACCAGCATGTCTTGTGCGTTGGTGCCGGTGCCCGAAGATTGGCCTCCTCTTCTGCTGGGCCTTGAGCATTTGCGCATGCTCAAGGCCTGCGAGTTCACATTCTATTCCGTGTGTTAAACCCCTACCGCGCCTTGATAAAAAGACCCCTGTTTTTAAGGCAACTTGACATTTCATGGAATACTGATCCTCGAGTCTGTCAGATTTTCCTGAAGGAGTGGTACTGTGTAAGCTAGTCAGGTAATGCTGTCATCTGTTTAAAATGCATAAATATAAAATGAAAAAATAAAAATAAAAATCAAGAGCAACACTTGAAAACTGAAACAAACTCCTCATTATAGGAAATCAATTTTCACAAATAATTTTCTTAAAAGAAAAAAAAGGGAAAAATAGTTATAACAAGGAGTATCATTAGACAGATTTAAGAATAAAGAGGAAAAGGAAGGGGGGAGATGTTATAGAAAATACTAGTTCAGAAGATACTAGTACTTAGGTAATGTTCTCATCTTTAAACAGATCATTCTATCTAGTACTTGGGGGTTATAGTGTACTTGGTACTTGGTTGGAATCTTCTGTTTTGTTATAGAAGCTGATGTTTTTTATGTTGAAGTTAGGTGTGAACATTACAGTTCTGTATGTGCTGACTGAAGAGTTTATTCTAGTTTTACGGAATTTTTTTGTGGTTGTGCAGGCACAGCAAAAGTACAGGCGGAGAAAGTGTCTCAGGCGCACAACAATGGGAGTGAGAATATAATTGAAAATAAGGATATTGGAAAAAGTTTTAAAGATTTTCCCATGGCTCTTAAGGTAATGTGAAAAAGTGCATCTACTGTAAAATCCACTTAAAATGTTTAATGTAAATGATTCTAAGTGCCTGTTTTACAAAAAAAGGAAAAAATGTTTTTTAAAAAAGTTTAATGCTGGGCTAGAGAGACCATTGGTCTGATTCAGTATGCCTATTCTTTGTTCTTATGTTCTGCCTGAGTTGTTTCTAAAATCACAAAGGGTACTTTTTGTAAGGTGTGCTAATAGATTTACTGTGCACTAAGGCCCCGATTCTGTAAACTGCAACTAGTTTTACGCATGCTTTAGACGTCCTCGTGGCGCAAGTCCCAATCAGTATTACTTAGGCGTTGGGTAGGCATCCGATATCCGTTTTCAAAAATCCACTTTTTCCTGATATAGGCGCCAGATAGACGTTCCTATGATGTTAGTTATATATATAAAAATGTGTTTTTTACTGATTTGTTATCATTATTTCAGGATTGTAAGCTTTAACATAATAAACCCAAAGTATGCCATCATTAAAAAGATAATAAAAACACAATATGCCATGTTTAAAAGGATAAGTAATAAGATTATTTTTTGACTGAGAAGTACTGATTGGGAGTTGAACTGGAAACATCAGCGTAGAAGGGTGGAAGCTTCACTCCTGTGCTACACAGAAACTTGTATAGTAATGGTATAATTAGCTCCTATAAGAAGTGTAAAGCATATGAATTTTAGCATTGTATATCTGACGTGGTTAAGCTCCAGAAAAGCTTTAGCAGGGTACATGCTATTTAGGCAGCCTAGGTTATCCAATGAGCTTTCTCTGGGCATCCCACAGATGTTATTTGAGAGATGTTTTTAGAAGTGATTCCATGCTCTAAATAACACTCTCTTTCTCATTAAACATTGCTACAATCAGCTCATTCTTCAAATCAAAGAGAAAGCCCATAACTTCATTTGGCCAAGCTTAAAAACAGAATAAAACACAGAACAGACGTGAATGTGGCTTCTAGTTCATAGCAAATGGAGGTGTGCAGCTGCACAATGCTGACCTCATTGTGACATCATCAAGGTGCACCTGCAAGGTAGAATGCCACAAGTAAAAGATTTCCCTGTCATATCATAGCTTTCTGAGCTGCCTATGTATCCGCTGCTTAGCTATCATATCACAGTTAGCTGAGACAAAAGAATGGTAGCTCAATGGCTTAAAGCAGTGATTCCTAACCCTGTCCTGGAGGAACACCAGGCCAATCGGGTTTTCAGGCTAGCCCTAATGAATATGCATGAGAGAGATTTGCATATGATGGAATGATAGGCATGCAAATTTGCTTCATGCATATTCATTAGGGCTAGCCTGAAAACCCAATTGGCCTGGTGTTCCTCCAGGACAGGGTTGGGAACCACTGGCTTAAAGCACTGCTTTCATTGTCCCAAAAGCCAGAATCTCAAGTATGGTTCAATAAATGTGACATGGAGTCAAATACTGTTGTTTTTATCAAATGTAAACTCAACTTTTGTAATGTATTGTTTCTAGTATTGCTAATGTTGTGCTGTTTGAGATGAAAATTAGATTGGATTGGTCTGTAGCTTGTAATTTTTATTAAAATGAGTTTGTGTCAGATGAAGGACATGAGCGAACCCAGACCATGCTCATACCCCAACCTTCATTCTAATCACTGTGCTACACAATAAGCCATAAATTCATAGCAATTCTGGTTTGATTATACTGTTCCATTTAGGCATCGTTACAGCAGTAGCTACAGCGTGCTTGCGGCTCCTTAGTGGAGCGCCAGAAGCATGCCGTATCGGCTGTAGTTAAGCATATCTCAAGCTGTCAGGGTAGAAAACCTCTCCCCTGACTGAAAGAAGTTAAGGCACCTCGTTGCACCTTTTCATCCTCTTCAGCTCTCATATAATCTCATTTTCTCAAATATTATGCTAGTTGCAGGCTGTGAGGCAGGAGACATGCCAGCTACTCTGTTTGTCGCCCTCTAAGGTTCTACCCACTTCTCTCCTTTGCAGCCTGGGCCTCATGGAACACTAGATAAGACAAAGGTCAATGTGCTGAAGTAGCTGAAGTGGTGCTTATTAAGGAAACACTAATGCCTGGCAGCTACTCAATATAAATAAGCACAAGGTGAAAAATGGTATAAGATTTTTAGGGCACAGTCCAGGAAAGCAGCAAGCAAGTGTAATATCAGGCAATTGCAGTTCGATGAGATGGATGACAGGTATGCAGAGTAAGCCAATCTTAGGTCCAAGTTGTTACTGTAGTAGAATTGTTAAGTCCCCAGAATCTGCTCCTGGTAGGAGAAGGCAGGCTGAAGAAAAAGGAAGATGGATTGAGACAAATTAAGAGTTGATTGATGAGTTTTAGGCTCTCTTTTATAAAGGTGCGCTAAATCAACGCATGTGCTATTAACGTGTCCATAGGCTAACATGCAAGCGTTAATCTTTAGCACACACTAATGGCACCCTAAACGGTTACTTTTAAGCGTGTAGTAAATATTAACATGTGCATGTTATCCTATGCACGTGTTAATAGCGCATGCATTGATTTAGCACACCTTTGTAAAAGAGAGTCTAAAACTAACCAATTTACTGTTTTCTCAGAAAATCTTCTATAACTACACCCTTCTGAAGGAAAAAAAGTGTGAAACATGTTAGTATTGTGAAAATGTAGATAATTCATCACAAGTGCAAACAAAGGTTGCAGTACATCATTCTCACCTATTCTTTCTGTTTTGGTATTTGAGCTTTGGCCAAGTGCAAGCTGGTGTGCTGAACCCAGTTTGAACAGACCTGCTCTGGCTCTGGGAAACTGAAATCAGGGGAAAAAGGGGGACATGTTAGACATCTGTGGCAAAAATAAAAAGCAATCTCTTGGGAGAATATGTCACAGCACAGTCTCAGAATAACAGCTAAAATGAACAGAAGCACAAACACTGTTCCCTTTTTATAATATAATAAGGATGCTTAACAATTATGACTCTAAATAGATTTACCTTTAGTTCTATGAGGAAAAGCACTGCTATAGGTTCCACATATTCATGTAACTTGCATATCCATTTTTCTAGCCCAAAGTTTCAAATAGCATGGTTTGTTTTTTTCAGCCAACACTCCTGGAACCAATTTTTATCATCACGAATTTTCAGACCTGCTAATGACCCTGTGGAATGGAGAGAGTTGTGGCAGATATCAGGGGGACAAAAAATTAATGGAGAATCACCATAAGCAATAACACAGAATGGGAGTCCCAAAGAAGAATTCAGTTTTATCTAATAAAGACACCTAAGTAGCTAGCAATATATCATTTTCACCTAGATTTGCTATCTGAGCTGCTAGCAAGGAGTTCCTGGAAAGATGAAAAAGGTTAGAAAAACATCAAAATTACAAATTACTATAGCTGCTAATGGTCCTGTGAAATGGAGAGAGTTGTGGCAGATATAGGAAAGAAAAGGTTAAAAGATAATCAAGAAAGGTAAGGTCTCAGAATCAGCATAAGCAATAACACAGAATAGGAGTCCTAAAAGAGAAAACACTGCTCTGATGGACCTTCTTATACTAAGCACACCTAAGTAGCGTCTGACTTCATAGGCACCATTAGGACTTCCTGCCAGAAAACTTTCAAATCTGATTGGGTGTGCTTTAGGTGTAGTTTGGGCACACACCTGTACTGACTTTTAATCATTTCCTTCACTTCTCAAAGCTTTGACTAAAAGCCATTTCTCATCTGTTTAGTCTGTAGAGGCTCTGTTGCCAAACTCTAAACGAAGTTTCCTCTGTAGCTCTATGCCTTAAGACACTGCTTTTATCTTCCATATGTCAGGGGTTCAAGTTGTGAGTGTGGTTAGCAAATATTTGATATTCATTTTTCTACCAGAAAACCTTCAAACTCTTTAGCCATTCCTTTGCTTAAACATATTTGAGTTGATCTTTAAAATGATCTGCAGCAATTCTCAGATGTCTAAAGCAGCCTGTTTTCTCTCATCCTAAACTCCCTCCCCCACCCCAACACACACTCAGGCATGAAACCACAACCAGGCAAGCTGGATATACCAACAGTAATGTTCCTAGGGTACATCTAAAAAACATGTACCTTCCTTCAATACCTGTCCAAGCCCTCTGAAGTTTTAGTAAACTCTTCTACCTGTTGCCCTGTGCAGATATTGCATAAAAAGAAACACATTCCTACCACAATGGCTTGTAGCTGAGAGCAGATGAATTCATCTGATGCACCTGTGCCTGCAAACTGTAGAATGCTGATGAAAAACAGAAAAGTCCACTACTTATGAGAGCTGTTAGGATGCTGTTAAAATGAGTGAAGGTGAGGGAGGGTGGGAGTTGAACCGGTGAGCTTGAGAAGTTGGAAAAGATGCAACAAGGTGCATTAACCTAGTGAGCCACAAATGGCATCTTTTTGTCAGAGGAGAAGTTTTCTCCCATGACAGCTTAGGATGTCCTAGCCATGGGAAGGAGAAAATACTTTTACCTGGAAAGGGAAATGTGCTGATAAAAACGGCAAAGTCCACCATCTAGACCAGGGGTCTTAAAGTCCCTCCTTGACGCCCTCAATCCAGTTGGGTTTTCAGGATTTCCCCAATGAATATGCATGAGAACTATGTGCATGCACTGCTTTCAATGCATATTCATTGGGGAAATCCTGAAAACCCGAATGGATTGTGGCCCTCAAGGAGGGGCTTTGAGATCCCTGATCTAGACCCTCTTATGACAGCTAATAGGACGCTGTTAAAATTAGTGAAGGTGGGATTTGAACCGGTGAGCTTGAGAAGATGGACAAGGTGCAACAAGGCTTATTAACTTGGTGAGCCACCAATGCTTTCTTTATGCTGATTGTGATATGATAGCTAATCAGATGATACATAGACAGGTCAGTCAACTATGATATGACAGGGCAGTGACATCCACCTGAGTAGAAGCTGATATAGCTCAATGTGTTAAAATCCTGTGCTGATCATGCAGAGGTTGTGAGTTCAACACCAAGTGCATCTTTTAATTGTGGTATACAACCTTGAAGGTGCACCTTGATGATCTCACAATGAGGTCAGCTTTGTGAAGCTGAACAGCTCCATTTTTCACTAAGGGAAAATGCATTTTAAGGTCTGTATCTGGTTTTTCTATTTTTAAGCGCTGAATATTTATACCTTTTTCTTTGCTTTCAAGAAAGAGTTGATTACAGCACTGTTTGGTGAGAAAAAAGGGGTTCTATTTAAGCAGGAAAGTCAAAGGTGGTGTAATTAGTAAATCATATTACTGTTTGGGCAGAAAAGTACTATGTTTTCCATGCAATTTGTTTATATTGATGTGCCCTATTGATATGGTGGCTTATTAAATCTATTAGGAGGGGGGAAAAAAAGGAAAGAAAAAACGATTCTTGAAGTCTAGGTAGAATATATCATTTTGGAAGCCCAAAGCATGTCTATGTTGCAACCATAGAAACTCGAGTTCAGGCCAAGCAGAAACCACACTTAGACCAGCTTTTCATTCGCCTACGTTTTCCACGATGTTTAGACGCGGTCTGCTGTACAACTAGCATCTATGTGGTGCCTATCCTTAACCACGCCCATGTTACACCCTCGTTATACCCACGTCTACATACTTGGACGTGACTTTTCCAAAAACTCGCGTCTACCTCACATCTATATTCTGAGAACGCCTACCTGACGCCTAACTCTGTCTAAGTCCCAATTAACGCTTGTTAAGACCCTTAAATTGCTCTATCCACTTAAATTGGACACCTAAACCACGCCTAAAGTTAGGCGCACTTTACTGAATCTAGACCTAAATGCTAAGAAGCCCACTTTATACCTATGAGTTTTAACATTTGGTGAGTGATAAATCTTTAGCGCACTTCAGTTAAAGGACTCCAAATTCTTAATAAATGTTGTGCTAGTGATTGTGCGAGCATAGAGCTAAAGTCAAGTGGGTACGAGAATGATGATGATTCTTAGTTTGGCAGTTAAGTAGAGTTACTGAGTAGCAAGGAATTTATCAAAGAAGTACGTTTTCTGCTTTTTCCTGAAGGTGAGGTAGTTTGTCTCTGCCCTTATAGACGAGGGAAGATTGTTTCAGGTTCTCGTGGCTGTATAAGTTTAAAGGGAGTTGAATATTCCCATATTTCACAAAATAGAAGCTACCCGGGTGCATTGTGACTGGCTCTCTAGGGTTATGCAACCAAGTAGGAAATGTGTTAACTCAGGCTCCAAGTTTATCATTCTGCATATATTTGCAGAAAGAGTTCTGATTTGGTGGCTATGATCTTGTCAGGGGCAATGAGTTCCAGAGCTTAACTAGTATGTGTTGAGTTAGGATAAAAACTTGTACTTGAAAAAACTTGTACTGTAACAACGGCAAATTGTAACCTGTTAACTGTATATTGCGTATGTTGACCTGTAACCTGTCCTGGGCTCTTTGGGGAGGATGGGATAGAAAACGAATTAAATAAATAAATAAATAAAAACTATTCTTTGACTGAAAAAATATTTCCTCCTATTTGTTTTAAAAGTATTCCCATGTAATTATTTTGTACTTTTTGAAATGGTGAAAAATCGATTGATTCTTACCAGTTCACCATTCAGGATTTTGTAGACCTCAGTCATCCTGCGGGAAGACCGCATGGATCTTACCTATTTACCTCTTAATGGTTTCACAGCCTCTTGAACTCTCTCTTCGAAGTTTTTCCTCAGCTTTCCCTTTATGGTACTTGTCTTCTATTGATCTTGTGCTGCCTACTTTAAGCTGCATTCCCAAACAACCCGACTCCGAGAAGACCCGGACTCAAGTGTGCTGTGGGCCGCTACCGGCCTAACATGAGTAATACATACCCAAAAGTGTTCTGTCCCTGGCAAAACAATAAGTGCTAACATTCTATAAATTTATGCACACAAGGAGCATGTAAATTCGAGTACCCAGTTACTGAATTGCCCTTATAGTGAATTGATGATATAGGGCAGATGGGCAAAATTAGCTGATCAGAGTGAAGGAAATTATTTCTTTCGTGGCTATACAACTTCTAATTGCAGTTTTTATATTCATCTATCTTTTCTAGGGAAAGGGGAAATGAATTGGTTAAAATACAAGGGTAGCTAAATATTGTTTTTCAGGTTTAATGTAATATAGGCTGAAGTTACTGTATTTTAATGAAGTTTGTTGGGTGAGGGGGGGTTGTCATCCTGCTGCATAAATGCATACTGAATGTTTATCTTCCGTGACAGCTGATGCTGAGGAATCCTGTTTTCATGTCTCTGACTGTATCCAGTTGTTTTGATGCATTAATTACCACGGGTTTTGCTACATTTTTGCCAAAGTTTATAGAAAATCAGTTTTCCCAAACCTCCAGCTTCTCAGCCACTCTTGGAGGTAAGTTACTGTTCATTATTTTTTCCACAAAATGAATGTTGCCCTGGTTAGTACCTCAAATGACACTGGTCTCTTGAAGTAAAAACAATTATTTTTCCATACTGAAAACTTCAAATAAAAGATTTCTTGACAAAATCTATTTTTTAAAGTGTTTCTCATCCTAAGTGGCTCATTTTTTAAACAGAAAAACATCCAAAAAAACCAGCACACATGTCCAAATTGCTATTTTCAAAACTAATTTTTAAGATGTTTTTCTGCAGTAATAGAAAATTGTTAAAAAATGTCCAGGACAGAAAATAAGTGCCTTGTAGAAGCCTGTGCCATAAAGTAATGTGTTTCTTTATAGAATTACAATATAATACAATACATTGTTTTATATTCCGCAGTTCTTTACAAGGAATCTACACTCCCTTCTCCGTATTCGCGGTGGTTAGGGGCAGAGCTGGCCTGCGAATATTGAAAATTTGTGAATAACTTTTGGGCCGACTCTGACCCACCCCTGCCTCCCTCCTGCCACCCTCCTGCATCCTGGACCTTACCTGGTGGTCTAGCAGTGATGCAGGGCAGGAGCGATCTTCCTGCACTCTGGCCCCATGCAGAGCCATCATTGAAAATGGCTGCCGTGAGTTCCCATTGTAGTCTCATGAGACCACGGGAACTCACAGCAGCCATTTTTGATGACGGCTCTGCACAGGGCAGGAGTGTAGGAAGATCGCTCCTGCCCTGCGTCACCGCTAGACCACCAGGTAAGGGGGGGGGGTCCTGGCACTAAAAAACGCGAATAGTCGAAACCGCGAATAAGGAAGGAGGAGTGTATGTGGTTTACAATAAAAGTTAGGTCATATTCTTGAAGTTATGTTTTTTTAGTCTGATCTTGTGATTTTTAGGGGAAGAGGTGAAGGGTGGCTGCGTGATTATAGAGCAAAAATATATGTCTTAAGTTTTTACCGGTGTAACCCAGTATAAATGAGTCTAACATTTAGGTATGATCATCTACACCAGCCATAGAGCATATATAAGTATTAGCACGCAGGCGCCTCAGGAATGTACATAGCTTATAGTATTTTCTAAATTATGCATGTAAATGGAAGTCCCACCTAGGTCCTCTTTATGCTCCTCCTCTTTGTATACTGCCTTTGCAAATACACACTCTATAAGTGAAGCGGCTAATTTGCAGAATAGCATTTAGGTGGCAGGCAATATTCTAAATATTTACATGTACAACATTCATCTAGTTTATAAGCTTGCTCCCATATTTGATTGTGAGCAGTTTTATTAAAGCCTATTTCCTTGATTTAGGAACTTATTATTTATTTTTTTTTACCTATGGAAATGCTTTTGAACATTTAACTGTTCAGGCCTTATCAAATAAAGAATTTTGCTCATATCCAAAATAGGAAAACATCCTTTTATGAAAAGACCTTTAGGGATATAGTTACTAAGTTCTATTGTTAGAATAAATTAATGATAAAATAACAATTGTATTTTAGCCCAGGTCCCATTTTATAAAATGAGACCTAGTTACTAATAATGGAGGTTAACATAAAATAATACTTAATGGTAGACCAATTTCCCCCTTGTTTTTAGTGCTGGTTGCCACGGTAACAGCTCCAACGCTCATAGAATTCCTATGAGCATCTGAGCTATTACTGCCGCAGCCGGTGCTAAAAATGCTAGCGCAGCTTTGTAACGGAGGGATTTTATTAACTATGCTCCTTAGTTTGAGCTGCTGTGTGCATATAATTGTGGCTACTTGAATCCTTATTATTTATTTATTATGATTGGGACTCTTTGCCTTTGGAGTTCGATGCTGCTATATTAACTTGTGGCCACAAAAAGAGTGTAAGCAGAGTTGCTCGCTTGAGTCTGCACTGAATTCTGCATGGCAAGTGCAGAATTCTGTGGAGGTGGGAAATTCTGTGCAAATTTTATGCTAAACAGTTGGGCAGCATTCCCCCAGGAATAACTCTTTCAGGCATTCCCAGGTTTTGTACTCTTAATTGTTTTTTTGTTTTTTTTTTTAGTAGGAAGACATGGTAAATGGAAGTATAGGTATTATGGATGGAATAGTTGGGCAGAATTGTTCTGGGTAAGGCAAAAAAGTAGCGCTCTAGAGCTTTTTGCCATTTTTTCAGCAACCGCTTTGAATTTCAATGAAAAATTATACGTTCTTTAGTCATCATACTTACATATTAGTATTAAACAACATGTAATTATCTTAAGCTATGTTGATGTGGGTTCTAGGATACTGGGCTAGATGGACCATTGGTCTGACCCGGTAAGGCTATTCTTATGTTCCTATGATGTTTTGGCTTTACTACTCAGTGATTTTTATGCATTAAAATTGTTTGAGCTAAAACATAGTAAAACATAATTTAAGTGATACAATTAATGTGCCAGGATGTCGCAGACACTGTGAATGTTCAAAATATGTACCCCCAGCTTCCGTGCAGGTCCTCAGTTGCTGTGGGACATTCTTAACCCTTTCAGGACCAAGGGACATATTTGTCCCATAACTTTAAAATCCTATAAATTTTGATTGGGATAGTCTACAGTTCTAAATTTGATATGTACGGATTCCATATGATACTGCCTTTATGTAAACAAACTGGTTCCGACATTCATTCATTAGCGTCGTTGCCAGATTGACGAGAAGATTCACTTGCCACACTGTCCATAAGCCAGAAGTTAGATTTTTTTTTAAAAAAATAATGATATTTCACAAAAAAAATCAATTTTTTGGCATCTGCAAGCCCTTTTTACCATAAAAATGTCGTCAAAACCACAAAAATTGGCCTACGATCCTTATGGTCCTGAAAGGGTTAAAAGCCTTGTCTACCAGTCTCTGTGGTATGCTGTCCCAGATCATCTGCAGTATATCCTTGAGTTTAGCTTTGGATGGCACTTGTGATAGGCTTCCAATGTTGCTTTCTAGACAAAAGTCTATGTCACTGTAATGTCATTAACAGTAAGCTGGTGCCCAGTTTTACAGTGCAAACACTTTTGAACTTGCACAAATTGATGGGTGGTCGTGCTAAAAAGTCTGTAACTTTGTCATATTTAAAGATAATCTCATTCTAATCAGCACATGAGCATAGATAGTAATAACTAATAAAGCTGTAAAACTTCACTTTGAAATTCCAAATGGCTGCTTAGAAATCAGCAAAAAAAAAAACAAAAAACCCTTTAGATTACTTTTTTATTTATTTATTTATTTTTTTGCTTCACCCTGTATATGTGCATGTATGCATGCATGGGTAAAATGTGTTTGGGAATTTAGGAGTGTGCTTATGGGTAAGAGGCACATGTGTATGTGGATAGTTTGAGGCCGAGTTAATTGGGAGAGATTCAAAAAGGCTTTGAAGACACATTTATTTACTCAGGCATTTAGTTCAACCTGAACAATTTTTTCTACATTTAAGGTGTCTTAAGACTTGAGTTATTATTTGGGTCTATGGGATTTGGGGGTTATATATTGGTCTATGACTTTTTCTTTCAGACTAATTTTTGAGCAATTTTAGTAGTAGTAGTATTTGGTCAATGAAACCTTCATTGCTTTCTGTCTACTTTTATTTTCTATTATGTAAATTGTGCTTCCTTTTTTCCTTTGCATGATCTTATTATTTATAGCTCTGTTACTCTATATGATATGAGGGGTGGCATTTGAAATAATAAACTAAACAAAACTAATTATTGGTATATTCTTGTTTTCTTTAGGGGGTATATTGATTCCAGCAGCTGCAATAGGCCAGGTGGTTGGCGGACTTATAGTTTCCAAGCTGAAGCTGAATTGCAGAAATCTGATCAAATTTTCAGCACTCATGTCTATGGTGTCACTTGGGCTGAGCTCTGTGTTTCTTTTTGCTAAATGTGGAAATGATCCTTTTGCAGGAGTGTCTGTATTGTATAATGGGTAAGTATACTATGTTTGATCTAGTATTTAAACGTGGAAATTATTTTCTTTTCTTTTTTTTTAATAATCTTTATTCATTTTAAAATAATTTCAATAAGTGAAGAACAATAAATAAAATATTTATACCATAGACATCACTTAAAATATTACAAGATTCTTACAGATCAATAACCCCCCCCCCACCCAAACTATTCTTTATCATTCAAGTATCTATAAATTTATCATAATTCTGTAATTCACTACATGTTTTTAAACATAAAATTACACATTTATCATCTTAGACATATTTTAAACTTATAAACCACCCTGCCCCATCCATAATAATAGTTGATTATATAATAATAATAATAAAACAGTTTATATACCGCAATACCGTTAAGTTCTATGCGGTTTACAATAGATTAAGCGAGGTACAAATTGATTGAATTTAAGAGGGGAGAAGAGGAGAGTTAATAGGACCGGAAATGCGTTGTTGAGGAGAAAGAGATTAACAGGACAGAGGAAACACTATGGAGGAGAAAGAAGATAAGTGGGTCAGTTGTCTAGATACTTTAGGAACAGTTGAGTTTTTGGACGTTTTCTGAATTCCTCATAAGTAGTGGGCGAAAACAGTTGATCTAGGTCTTTACCCCACAATGCTGCTTGATGTGAAAGAAGGTGTTTATGGTGTTTTTTCAGTTTACAACCGCTAACTGGGGGGGAAACGAAGTAGGAATGAGAGCTTCTCTTGTGTGTGTTGGCAGAGAAGGAAAAAAGGTCAGTTATGTATTTAGGGGCAAGTCCATTTAGCGCTTTAAAGCAGAAGCAGGCAAATTTAAACTTTATGCGTGTTTCCATCGGTAGCCAATGTTATATTATATTATATTATTTTCTAACGTGGGAAATTAAGGCATTGTCAGTAGCTGCATCCTGCACCTTCTTCCCCCCCCCTCCCATTCTAGACTAGTGATTCTCAAATCTGGCCTGGGGTGATATCCTTAACAAATATTCATGTATTAGATTTGCATGTACTATTTCCATTGCATGTAGGTTTCTCTCATTTGTATTCATTGAGATAATCTTGAACACCTACCATGTTTAAACTGAACCTTACTGATGGTGATGATAACCATATTACAGATGCATTTAGTGCCACTGACTGTACGCATAATGGCACTGAATCATTTAAACACTGGTGCCACCACTAAAAATACATCCTGCTATTCTTACCTTGGAGAAGGCAATTTTTAGCAGGGCTTTGAAAATTGCTCTGATAACCCTGTAAATACTGAGGGATGAATTCTCAAAAGTTACCATGCCTTTATCAATGGTCGCTAAACCGGTTCCAGCCAGTTTAGCATGCCAGGATTTTACCATCCAATTATCAGAACGGCTCACCATGGTCTTTTCCGAGCTTCTTAGCAGACTTCAACTCTGCCATGTAAATGTAGTACAACGAGGGCATTACTATTAAAATGGTAGTAAAATGGGCTCGTTAATATTTAAACATGCACTCTGGGTGATTCTCTATTATCGCTGCGTAATTCTCCAAATGAAGCACCGGCTTTTAACAACCAAAAATTACCGGCTGGTCCAATTCATGTACAATTACGCCACGTAGGTATTTAAAATTCTCTATCATATTGCCCCTCTCCCACCTTTTCTCCAAAGTATAGAAATTGAGATTTTTAAATCTGTCCCCATTTTAGTAGCCTTCCTCTAGACTAACTCCATCCTTTTTATAACTTTTAAAAGGTGCCTCCAGAATTGTACACAATATTCTAAATGAGGTCTTTATATTTCTGGAATTGTAATTGTTGAAGAAATGTTGGAATTCTCAGCTATGTTTTACAGGTTGTTATTGAAATCTGCTCTGAGCTCTTGTGAGGATTTAGCAGAATATATAAGCACAAATTAAATTAAATTAGATTTGTTTAGGGACATAGAAAGTAGCTGTATATAATATATAAACTGCTTTGGTTGTACTATAAAGAACTGTGTATCAAATCCATAAGGAAATTACAGGTTATTGGGAAATATAATTGGAACATAACATGGGTAACAATATTTTTTTTCCATTTCTTCAGAACAGAGACCCTAGGGGAATTGACAGCTCCATGTAATGAGAACTGCAGCTGCTTTCGTTCGTCATACAGCCCTGTTTGTGGAGCAGATAAGATCCAGTATTTCTCTCCTTGCTATGCAGGATGTACCTCTTATGCAACTGAAAATAAGGAAAAGGTGATCTTATTCACTTCTTTTAATAGATTTGCTATATCTTTTTTTAGATGCGATGACCAGAATTGCACACAATATTTGAGATGTGGTCACCCCATGGAGCACTATAAAGGCATTAAAACATTTTCATCTTTGTTTTCCATTCCTTTCCTGATAATTCTTAACATTCTATTTGCTTTCTTAGCCGCCACCACCACTCACTGAGCTGAGGGTTTCATCGTATCCTCAGTGATGACATCTTATCACCTTGTGCAGTGATTCCTAACATGGAACTGTGCATCACATAGCTATAGTTCAGATTCCTCCTTCCCACATGCATCACTTTGCACTTGCTCACATTAAATGTCATCTGCCATTTTGATGTCCAGTCTCATAATGCCCTCTTGAAATTTTTCACTATCCTCTTGCGATTTAACAACTTTGTGTCATCAGAAAATTTAACCTCCCAGCCCACTCAGTGTAGTTTAACCAAGAACCTCTTCTACCTGATTGAACCCTTTTGAATATCGAGTCCACAGTGGTTTAGGTGTTAAAAAGAAGAAAAATAAGATTTATTTTTTTTTAATTGAAAATGAGCAGATAATCCATGTCATGGTAGCCTACTTAATTATAAAAGAGGGTATGTGATTGTCATTATCAGTCTTCAAGACAAGCTGAAACTGTATCCTTAAATGTTGATGATAATTTTTCATTACCTGTTTTTTATTATTCACAGGTTTATCACAATTGTTCTTGTATCCAAAATCCAAAACATGCCTGGTCCAATGATGGTGATTTCTTTAATACTTCTATTGCTCGAGAGGGAAAATGTCCTACCACGTGTCAAAATATGCCTTTATTCATGGGCTTTTTCTTTTTTGTTGTGGTATTCACCTTCATGAGTGCCACACCGATCACAATGGCTATCCTCAGGTAGGTACTTTCTTTTATATGAAGCACAGAGTTCTAGTATTACCGTATTTTCACGCAGATAACGCGCACCCGTGTAAAATGCGCACACGGGTATAGCGCGCAGAAACCACGATTTTATGTACAAAAACTTTTGTATACCGCGCTCACGGGTATACCGCGCATGCAGCCCGACTGCCCTTTCGCCCGCCCTGACTCTCCTCTGGCCACCCCGACTCTCCTTACGCCCTCCCCGACTCTCCGTGCGCTGTCACGACTATCCGTTCACCCTCCCTGACTTTCCGTGCACTGCCCCGCCTCTCCGTGCGCGGCCTGAGGCACATGGTCGGGTTGGGCCCATGTGCCTCAGGCCGCGCCCCCAGGTGGGACCTAAGGCTCCAGGGCTTATTCTGATTGGCCCACGCGCCTTAGGCCCCACCAGTAGGCAGAGCTTTGGGACGGATGGGCCAATCCGGCCTCATTCCGTCGTTGGCTGCCTGCCGGACAGGCGGGTTTGGCTCCCGTCTGTCCGGCCAACTACCAAAGATACGGGGAAGGGGGGTGGGGGTGTCGTGGGGGTCGGCCAGGGGGGTCGCGGGTTGGCTGGGGGGGCGGTCGGAGGTTCTTGGGGGGGGGCGGTCGTTGGAGGGAGGGGGGTTTGCGTCGAGGGCAGGAGGGCCTGGGATCCCTCCTGCCCGTAATGTAGTGCGGGGTGGGGGTAGGGGGTCGCCGTGGCCAGGAGGTTTTGGGCTCCCTCCTGGCCCGATATTGTCGGGGAGTTGGGGAATCGGCCGGGCAAGAGGGCTTGGGCTCCCTCTTGCTCCGATCGTGGATGCGGGTGCGGGTGGGAGCGCGTGCGAGCGGTCGTTCGGGGTGGGGGTGCGAGCGGTCCTGCTGGGGGGGGGTGAATCGGGCATCGGGCGGGGTGGGAACTATGTAAAAAAAATTTTGTATACCGCGCTCACGCGTATAATGCGCGAGGGGTATGCGCAGTAGGTAAAAACGCGTATAACGCGCGCGTTATATGCGTAAAAATACGGTATTCATCTTGGTAAAATAAAAACAAGTTTTTCTTGTAGGCTGTGAATCCTGTTATTGGGTAGAATGCTATTGCTCCATAGGAATTGTATACTGGTTTCAGTTGCAACATCCATACCAAAAACTTCAACAGCAGACCTTTCCAAAACTTCAAACTACCGGCCCATCACTGGCATCCCTATTCTAAAAAAATCCTTGAAACCCACGTAAGCAAACAACTAGTCTCTCATATTGAGCTACATTCATGCCTTCACCCATCCCAATATGGATTCAGAAAGCAACACAGCACAGAACTCCTTATCATCTCCCTAATCACCAAAGTAAAACGACTACAAAGCATCGGCCATCAAGCAATACTACTCCAGTTTGATATTTCCGCTGCCTTTGGCTCGGTAAACCATTATTTGCTCATAATCAAACTAACTGAAATCGGAATTACAGGAGCTGTGTTAGACTGGCTCACAGACTTTCTACAAAATAGAGAGTACACGGTTAAAAAGGAAGGAGTATTCTCCAGCCCCTGGAAAGCATTCTGCGGAGTTCCGCAAGGCTCCCCATTATTCCCCCATCCTTTTCAACCTTTTCATGAGCTCATTTGGAAACATTAAATTAGAAGACGAAACCTTACTATCCTACGCAGACAACATTCTTTTCCTCATCCCTATTACAAACAAACAACCAAACATAGACGAGAAAATTTCAAACAACATTGAAAAAATTCACACCTGGGCAACCACAAACAAACTTAAACTAAATGCCACTCAAACCAAAGCCATCTGCTTCCACACCGCTCAGCAGAATGCCCCGACAAGCATTAATCTTCAATCTGGTACCACCCTTGCAGTAGAGAAATCCTCAAAAGTACTTGGCATTATTCTGGATGACACACTCACAATGGATCCTCAAACCTCCAGCCTCCGGAAAAAGACATCTTCACTATGCGCCAACTAAGGCTTATTAAGCCATACTTCCACCAACATCATTTTGCTCTGATTATCCAGCTGATGGTACTACCCCAGCTGGACTACTGCAACTCAGCATACTTCGGGATCAACTCCTCTCTAGTTCACAAACTGCAGCTCATTCAGAACACAGCTGTCAGACTTATCTTCAATCTAAAGAAATATGATTCGATCTCAGCCTTCCTCTAACAATTACACTGGCTACCAATTTCATCGCGAATATTCTTAAAAACATCATGCATCCTACACCACATAATCCATGGAAACTCAGCCACTCCTCTCACCCAACTATTCTCAACGGTCTGGTCTGTCTCCAGGAGACTCATAAACAGAATACAGTTGATTCTACCTTTCACGAAAAATCTCCATTATAGGCATTTGTTCCACTCCATGCTTAAATTTATAGGAGTCAAAACCTGAAATAACCTGCCAGAAATGATCAGAAAAGAAACTAAACATACATCATTTCGGAAAAAACTGAAAACCTTCCTCTTTGACAGCTGAACCTACTTGACTTCTCAGAAATGAATCTTTCCACCTCTTTCGCTAGATGAGCTCTTAGACAACTATGATTTCTTGCCCCCTCTTACCCTCCCCCCCTTTCAAGGGCCTTTTTAGTCCTTCCTCCTTATCCCCTTTCAACACCTCTCTTAATGTCACCTAGAGCCTGAATAGGTATGTGCAACACACAAATAGAAGATAAGATTAGATAAATCCTAGTCCAATAAAATCTCTGCAAAGTCACATCTCTGCAAAGGATCCAGTGACTATGTGAACAGTTACTCATATTATTAAAGCAGAGATTGAGAGAGAACCCTTGTTACTCTTCCAAAATGCACATATACTTCTCCCTCCGTTTTCATGGTTTCGATTATTCACGATTTTTAGCTTGCTAGCTTCTTCCCCCAAATTAAATCAGCTTGCATAGAGAAATTACTGATTCCAAGCATTTACAGAGAAAATTGCTGATTCGCAGCACTTTCTTCACCGTGTTTTGCTTCTCCTTCAGGAATAGGCCAGGTCTCCCACCATATTATTCGCAGTTTCACCATATTCACGATGGATTTTAATAGAAAACAGTGAATAGCATATGAAAAAGTTATTTGCAGTTTTTCTGTATACACGGGTCTGTTAATCCCCTATCACAGCAAATACAGAGGGAGAAGTGTAGTTAAAAGAAAGTCAGGATAAGTTTTATATGAGTAAGAAATGTAATGTTTTCATTATATATTCATTGAGGAAAAGAGCTTCATGATGAAGGCAAACTTGGAATGCTTGATCTAGCATTGCTCCTGAACGTCTGACCAGTAGCTTCTGCTCATGATCAGTAAAATCCTCAAATCTTTTCAATGCAGCCTTTTTTACATGGAAAATTACATGGCACTTTGATGCACCAGTACCTTGCCCAGGCAAAGTTATATCCTCTTCAAAGTCTGACATCTATAACCTAAAAATTGAAGAACACAATCTGACCATTTAGATGTAAGCAGGGTACAAGTTTTTAAATAAATAAATAATTTTTGGCACAGGTTCAAAAATGTTATAAATACCTGACTAAAGCATGTGAATGGAGTCAAAGCAATAAACATATGGCTAAAATGATTGGTAATAATGGGTTCAACAAGGCCTATTTAAGTGTATCAATTCTGAGTATAAAATCTATTTTAATACAGTAGAATCTCAGCTATCTGCTACCCACGGGGATTGGTGGATAACTGTTTTTTTCTGGTTAACTGAGAGTGTGTTGGAAACCTTGTCTAACACGGTCTCAATTCCCCCGCTCCTACCCCAAAGCACTAGCGCGGCAGCAGTCCTGAGTTGCAAAGCCATCTTTCTTCCCTCAAACTCCAAAGTGGCAGAAGCAAGCAGCAGTCCTGAGCAGCGAACCCCCTTGCTCCCTCCCTCTCTCTCTCTCTTCCTTACCTGAAGCACAGCAGTCAGCAGGAGGCAGCCTCAAAACAGGCTGCTCGCGGCCAGTCCTGGCAGGGCCTTTCCTCTGATGTGTTGGAAGTGATGCAGCCTTTTTGAGGCTGCCTCCTGCTGAAAGCTGCACTTTGGGTAAGCAAGAGAGAGAGAGGAGGAGTGAGGGAGTTCATAGCCACTAAAGGGCTTGAGGGAGGGAGGAAGGAGGGTTTTGCAGCTTAGAACCGCTGCCACATTGGTGCTTCAGGGCAGGAGAAAGCTGCTTGAAGGCTTGGGGGCTTGAGGAAGGGAGGGAGGGAGTGGGGTTTGCAGCTCAGGACCACTGCTGCTTGTACTTCAGGGGACATTTTTTTCCCACCGGCCATATTTTTGCCAGTTGGGTGAGAGCCCTGGTTAACTGAGCCTCTACTGTACTTAGAAAATGCGAATGATACACAAATGTTATACATTACAACTAGCTGATAAAACCAGTGCTGTCTTCACTGGAGAATGAAAAGGAAATGAAGCACAAAATATAGTTCCAATCACTAAACTCACTCACCACCAGAAAAACACATATTACAGTAATACTGTAGAACCTTTACAGATCTTTGATGAGCATAAAACAGTTAGAAATACAGTGATATTCAAATTATCAAACATAAATGCAAAAATTAAATATTGCATGTCACACTGCTAAGCATTCCTAAATGTGAGGCGAATTTGTACATTTATGACAGTGGCATTGCAAAATCAAAAGGTACGTATCTTATCTAGTAAAATTTTTTCTTTCAAACTGTTGCTTTTAGGAAGATATAGGCAGACTCTTTTTTTACAATTAACCCTGAAAATTGACAAATTTCAGCCCCTATGTCAAAGATGCCAAATTTGAAGGAATGTTATGATGTAGCTATTAATGCTGAATTGCTGCAAATTTGAGAGTGTAAGGATAATTATGATAAAAGTCTGTAGTCTGTATTTACTATTATTCTGGAGCTATAGCAGCTGATAAACTGGTCAAAATCTTTTGCAACAAACTGTGATAACATTTTGGGTACACTTTGAGCAAAATTTTCATTGGACTTTTGTATCCATGATGCTCATACTAGCATTCTTGACCAATTATTCTCAATTTTACAAGCAGCTAAAAATGACAACTTTATTCGTCACTGTGCACAATGCTGCCAACATCCAGCCAGAACAAGTGGGTCTAGCTTAGTGACTATTGCAGTTAGGAATCTAAAATCTTAGAAAAATTTTCTTACTACCTTGACTATTTTGTGTACACATTTTGAACAAAATCTGAAACATAAAGATGAAGATCATTAGACCACTTGGCATGGAATGACCCAATTGTATTCTGGCTCTCGGGATTTCATGCCTCCAAAAAGTTTTTTTTATCCTATCACTGCATTGCCTGAAACATCTTCTCTATTGATTGGGCTCTCTTTATACTTGAACTATGCAGTGCAGGGGGCTTGAGAAGTCTTGTATACGAAACAAAAAAGTAAGACAAAAGCATAAACTGAATTGAGGAGTCTTTCTTTTACTAAGCTGCATTAAGTGCTAATGTGTGCCTAATACAGCTGATAATGAAGTCCAGTGGGACACACACTGGTATTCTGTGGTAACTTCAAATTGCACGAGTGCTAACCGCACTAAAAAAAAAAAAAAATTCTAATATTTTTGAAGGAGCATATCATGAGCAGAGTGTATGATCCTATGCTGACTAGTTATCACATTTACATTGCTAGGCACTAACTGGTTAGCACAGGGATACCATATGAGCCCTTATTGCCTACAAAATAAGGAATGAAAGCCAGCTGATGCAAAGGAACAGCTTTCTCCTAATATGCAATAAGTCTCCTTAATCTCCGTCAAACAACAAACATCTTGAATAAATCTGATATTATCTCCAGATTGTCTGCCAATTGTTTTGTTCCATATTGGATTTTTCGGTGAATCATGTTCCTTGTTGCTTTCTCACATTGATACTATATTTCTTACATGTGTTGAGGTAAAAAAGTAAATTGCTGGAAATCAGAGGGAAATAAATATAACAAAATGCATCATTTGCAGATGTGTTCCAGATAAGCAACGGTCTTTTGCTCTTGGCGTGCAGTGGCTGTTCGTACGACTACTAGGTAAGGCTTTAGTCTTGTTTTTATAACTTTGTCTGTTAATGTTTACTACTCCAGTACATGTGTAACACTATGGAGAGCTTTCCTTGACAAAATCTTATGATGTATCATTTGCCTGAAATTTGTTAGTTTAGGTACTATAGAAATTATGTATACAAAACTGAACAGAGACCAAAATTGTAATTAAGCATAGCAAGTTATGAGATGGAAGCTGTTATTCAGTACATTTCTGTTATTAAAAAAATTATTATTCTAATATGTGGCCACTGTCTTGGAAGTAAACACAAAACATAGGACAAACTTCCAGGCCTTCAACCCTTTTCTTTGCTGGTTTATTACAAGGAAAATCTGAAATAAAAATGGAGTGAAAAAAATGATTCTTTGCTTATACAGGTATTTTGGAATAAGAAAAATTATTTCTTTACTTAGCCATGTTTCAAGATAGTAGGAAGGCTGATGAGGAGGGAAGTTGTCCTCATGCAAGTGGGAGTTTGAATTCTTTGTGTGTGACCTCAGTGTGAATCCAAAAAAGAGGTAAAAATGGATGGATGTTCAGCAATAGGAAGTGAACCTGAGATTCCTTTTAAACTTTGCTATTCTGTATATATTTTTCCTATGTATAAAGTTATGTTTGAACATATTTTCTCATGACCTTGTGTCACTGTGGAATTTTTACTAAGCTTAATAACACAGGTTTTCCCCACGTGCTAAGGTCATTTTTACCACAATGAAATGGACAATTTTTTTTTTTTTTTTTTGCTATTAAAGGCCATAAGCCAATGTTGCCATTAACATGTGGCCTTTAAAAAATATTAGTGCATGGAAACCTATTTTGGAGGCAGTAATGGCTTACACGCTAATGCTGTGCTAATTATTTAGGGCCAGATTCTGTAACTAGTACCCATGTCAGTGGCCGCTGATTGTGTGTTATGGCCGCTGATTGTGTGTCAGTCACTCGACAGTGCTAGTTACAGAATCGTGCTTAAATTCAGCAAAGATAAGTGGCTGAAATGTAGGCCCGGAAAAACCTGGCCTACATATCAGCCACATATCTATGCTGCCGCGGAATCCTAAAGTCAAGCCGCATCAGCCATGATCTGGTTGTGACAGGGGAAGTTATCCCTGCGTATGTGTGTGTGTGTGGGGGGGGGGGGGGGGGCTGGAGGGAAGGGAAGAAAGGTGCTAGGATCTGAAGGAGGTTAGGGGCCTGAGGGGAGAGGTGTTGAACCTGCTGGGGGGATGCTGGAAACTGCAGGGAAGGGAGAGATGTGCTAGATCTGCAGAGGTGCTAGACCTATACAGGGGGGAGAGGGGGGGGGGTCTAGTGATGGAGGAAACAGTGCTGTGACTTGAAGGAGGTTAGAAGCTGGAGGGAAGGGAGAAGGGTGCTAGATTTGCAGGGGGAGGCAAGAGATAGGAGGTAAGGCCTACAAGGGGGTATTAGGGGCTGGGGGGAAGGGATAGAACTGCTGTACCAAGAGTGAGGGTTTAGAGGGAAAGGAGAGAGGTGCCGGGCCAAGGGGATGAACGAAGAGGGAAACAAATGCTCAGCCCACAGTGGGAGAAAGAGCCACAAATTTCGCTTTTCCTTTCTTTTATCAGTTGGCATTCCTTTCCAGTTTCTGTTTGTCCAAAAGTAGCAAGATCCAATACTACTTTAACTCCATGGATAATAGTTTAGGGACTTTCCTTCCAGGAAATTGTCCATACTTTATTTTTAAGTCTAGATATGTTAACTGTTTTTACCACTTCCACTGGTAATGAGTTCTAGAGCTTAACTATACATTGAAGAGCCCTAACTTCTTTAGCTTTCCCTCATATGAGTTGCTTCATTCCCTTAATCATTTTGGTTGCCCTCCTCTATCTTCCAATTCAATTATATCTTTTTTTAATTGTGGCAAGTAGAATTGCACACAGTACTAAAGTTGCTGTCTTACCATGGGATCTGAGTAAAGATTAAATAGTGAGTAAGGTGGGTTTGATTATACTTCCTCAAATTTGGAGTTCAAAGTTGGAAACTTATATTGAGGAAATCCTTTTTCCTGGTTTCAGATAGAGATATAGTTTTGCATTTATGTTTTATTTAGGATGCCATCCTCTTCATATAATTTGAGTATAGAATCTCTCTTCATTCAAATTTAAGCATCAATATAAACATCAATATAGTGGGAAACTGAGAAAGTGTTCTTACCAATACAACAAGAGAATTGTAGCAACGGGAGTTCAGATTTTGACCTCAGAGTTTAAAGTACTCATTCGGTCTGTCATTCGTCATTAATCCCTGCTGATATTCTCATATTTTCAACATTTTATATACTTTTTGTAATATTTTTGTTTTATATTTTATCACTTATGTTGTCAATAAAATAATATTTTCAATAGTGTAATGTTTAGACCACTTAGCTTCTTTTACGAATATGCATTCTGTGATCTACTGGTTCACCAGTGCTGTCCCAGCATTAGAGTAAATGTTCCCCCATGCCAACGCGTTTCGCTTAACTTTATCAAGGCTGGGGAGTCTGCGGGGACATAAAGCACAAAGAAAACCCATTAATGTACAGTAGTATTTGCTTAGTGCAATATATTAAAAAATCAATTAACACAACTTACCATAGTTTTAACTTTCATACTAACACGCCGGTAATAACCAAAAGATGGCCGCGGCGTGCACCCCACAATATAAATGCACTCATCCCCTGACGTCACCTCCAATAGGGAGTGAACAGCTGAGAAGTACAAAACTGTCAGAATGCTAACAGGCTAGTTAAACGTCAGCCTGAGCTAGCCAATCAGAGGCTTCATTTAACCCCTCCGGAGCCATGGAACCTAGCATGAACATCCAGCGCAATTCTTTTAAATTGAGATTCCTCTCTATATTTCCACCTTCCCACCCTACATAGACAGAGTCCAATACTCTCCACCTCAAGTCATCCAGAGTATGGCCACATAATTGCCAGTGTCGGACCAGAGGGGATGTTTCATTTTTAGTATGGACACGCAATTTATGCTCTGTCAAGCGTGTTTTTATAGATCTCAATGTTCTACCTACATACAGTTTAGGACAGGGACATTGGATAAGATAGATGACATGGTCAGAGTTACAGTTAGTTTTAATTTTTGAACGATAGGACTCACCCGTGTGGGGGTGAATCCATATTTCACCTGACATAGTGTAAGGGCACCATTGGCATTTGCCACAAGGTAAGTGACACCCTACAGTTTTAGGCCTCGGGTCCCTGAGAAGATTGTGATTTACATACTCCCCAATGTTTTTCCTACGTTTGTATGAAAAAATAGGGCGCTCAGTTAAAGTAGGATTGGCCAATCTGGCTATGTGCCAGTGTTTCATAACCAGTTGAGTGATATGATGAGCCAGAGGAGAGAATTGTTGAACAAAAGCCACCCCCTCAGATTCAGAACATTTCTGTTTTTCATGAAGTAGCCATTCTCGATGAGCATATTTAGCTCGAGTATATGCTTTTTTTACTACTTCACGGGGATAGCCTCGCTGAAAAAAAGTCTCTTCATTATTTTAGCCTGAGCCCGAAATTCGTCTAGGGAATAGCAAATGCGCCGCAGGCGCAAAAATTGACTAATAGGAAGACTTCTTCTGAGACCAATGGGATGGAAGCTGTGGTATCGAAGTAAACTGTTCCTATCAGTTTGCTTTCGATATATAGTCGTTAGTAATTTACCTTGCTTCTTTATAATTTTAATGTCCAGGAAAGCAATTTCATAGTTGTTAATAGTGGCAGTAAACTGTATATTAGTATTCAGTTGGTTTAAATCTGCAATGAATCGATGGAGATCAGCTTCAGAAGATGTCCATATACAAAATATGTCATCAAGAAAACGTTTCCAAATAACTATGTGGTCAAACAAGGGCATCTGATATATCAGTTCTTCCTCCATGTTAGCCATAAAAAGAGTGGCTAAAGACGGGGCCAAAGAAGCTCCCATCGCAGTGCCCTGACATTGTAAGAAAAACTCACCATGGAATTGAAAGTAACTACGGGTAAGTACCAAAGTAGCCATCTCCATCAAAATTTCAATTGATAAGTGAGGACGAATTGTTTGTTTAGAAAATATTGTCCGAAGCAGATTTAAGGCTTGATCCACAGGAATCATGGTATATCTGCCTCATACATCATGGCTTGCAAACCCTGAACTTTGATACTTAGACTGCAAGTGTTGGTGCTTGCTGCTTTCCAATTGTTGCTCATGAATAAGTTGCTTAGAAGCTTCATTATATTAATGTTATTTTCTCTGCTGCTGTCTTCTTTTGCTTTTCTTGGAGATGACTTTCTGATTTCCTTAGTTCCTTTTGTCACTCCTGTCCATAGTTTAAATGCCTAGATATACTGTCTGAATTTCTCCCCAAAGATCTTTTTCCCTGCCACAGAAAGATGTAGCCCTTATTGCTGTAGAGATTTTTCTTTTTCCATATATTGCTCCATCTTCCTATGTATCTAAAACGTTCCTGACGTCACCAGGCTTTGAGCAAGTTATTAAACAACAAAAACAATAAGCATAAAAACAATAACAGAGATGCAAAATTTAGGGTTCTGACTGGATTTTTACATGACGTTTTTAAATTGTTAAACCTAACAGGATTGTGAAAAATTGCAAGAGGACCTTGTGAGACTGGGCATCAAAATGGCAGATGACTTTTTTTTTTGGTGCACCATTCCTGGAGATACTGCAGTATCAGGTTGATGGCGTGGAGTGGATGAAACAAGCTCCTATTTCATCTCCCTGTTCCAAAAATCAATTTAATATATTGTCCCTAGATAAGGGACATATCAGATATTAAACTGATAAGAACAGATACTACATTTGATTTTAGCCAAAAGGCTGAGAAGCGATGACGTTTAATGTGAGCAAGTGCAAAGTGATCCATGTGGGAAAACCTGAACTATAACTATGTGATGCAGGGTTCCACATTAGTCACTGCCCAGGAAAAGGATGTTATCGTTGAGGATACATTGAAACCCTCAGCTCAATGCAATGGCAGCTAAAAAAGCAAATAGAATGTTAGGAATTATCAGGAAAGGAATGGAAAACAAAGCTGAAAATGTTATAATACCCTTTTATCACTCTATGGCATGGCTGCAACTTGAATACTGTGTGTAGTTCTGGTTGATGTATCTCAAAAAAGATATAGCGAAATTAGAAAAGGTACAGAGAAGGGCAACAAAAAATGATAAAAGGGATGGGATGACTTCCCTATGAGGAAAGGCTAAAGCAGCTAGGGCTCTTCATCCCGGAGAAGAGATAACTCAGGGGTGATATGACAGAGGTCTATAATATACTGAGTGGAGTGGAGCAAGTAGATGTGAGTCACTTGTTTACTCCTTCCAAAAGTACTATAACTAAGGGGCATGTAATGAAGCTACTAAGTAGTAGATTTAAAACAAACCGGGGAAAATATTTCTTTACTCAACATGTAATTAAACTCTGGAATTTGTTGCCAGAGATTGTGGTGAAATCATTTAGCTTAGCAGGGTTTTAAGAAGGGTTGGATAGTTTCCTAAAAGAGAAGGCTATAGGATATTATAAAGATGCCTTGAGGAAACCACTGCTTATTCCTAGGATAAGCAGCATAAAATCTGTTTTACTTCTTGGGATCTTGAGGTACCTGTGACTGGGATTGGCCATTGTTGGAAACAGGATACTGGGATTGATGGACCTTCGGTCTGTCCCAGTATGGCATTTCTAATGTTCTTGTGACATGTGGCTTCTTGATTGATCCAGGTATTGAATTTCAGGACTTACCACTTGCTAGTACTTCAGGAGCTTCATTTGCTCCCAGTTAAGCAGTGGTTGCAGTTTAAAATCTTGATGTTACTGTTACAATTTAGAAATGAAATAGAGCCAAGGTATCTTACAGGTTATGCTATACACCAAGGTACTCTCTGTTCCTTTGTTAGAGTTTTGTTAATACTGACATTTTTTATAGTGCTCGCTTACAATTTGCTAGGGCTTTTCCCATGTCTCTGCCATTTTTTTTTTTAAAGCTTCCTGAAGTATTGCACCATGATACAAATTTTTGTAAGAGGGTTAAGATGTGGTTATGGAGGCAGGCTTATTGTTGGTTTTTGACTTGATGATATAGTGAAGATGGTCTGTCTGTAATAGTAAGTTTTTCATGGTTTGATGCACATGTACAGTGTACATTTCATATCCTTACAAATTGTGGAGATAGAAGTGATCAGTAAGTGTAAAATAAAAATGAAAGGCCAGATATTAGGACAAATAAGCTGCCATGATAGTTCTAATCTCCAGCATCAGACTCAAAGGTTAGTGTGAAAAAGACCTTTTAAAGAGAGAAGATTCTTGCAATAACAAATCCCAGCATGATGGGCCCAGGTAGGTAAAAACAGAGTGTCACATGCAATCAGGACAGATCTGGAAATGAAAAGGAAGAGAGAGAAGCAATGCTTGAGAAGAACATAAATTGTGTTTGGAAATATAGGGAAGAAAGTGATCTTAAATAACAGCTGATTGCTATGTAGTACACAAACCTAAACAAGAATTTTAACACTTGATATGGGCTGTTAACAGAAAACCAGTGGTTTGCAATAGACTTGTCTAGAAAGTAGACTTGTTAAAAACTAGCCAGTGAAGCCAGCTTTGGGGTTTCAGTCTCCAGTATGACTATTAGTACTTTTAGAAATGTGCATGAAGGAAAATGATTTACGAGTTTAGTGGCTACTTTTACCCTTATATGGCGATTTGGTCCCTAGTGCTAGTACCATGAGACTACTGCTAGTGGTTGCTGATGCCATTTTGAACATGGTGCTAGCAAGGGGCAGGAACAACTGAGGATTATAAGGGACTTTGCAAGGTAGGCCCAGGGATGGTAGGGTTGGGGGGGGTTTGATGGGAAGAGCATTGGGAGGGAGGACTTTGTTGGACAATCTTCAAGGAGAAAGAGTTTGTGATTGGGAGGGGCATTGTCAGGAAAGGGGAGTTTTCTTGCTATTTGGATGGCCCCTTTAAGAAGCAACTGGCCAGGAAAAATATGTTTTGCATGCATCATTATTGTGTGTCTTGTACCTTTAATGCATTAGGTATATAATATACATTATTGTCCTTTATTGGGACAGATAACATGGGTTATGGCCAAAGTACATCTTAATAACTGTGTTTATTTTGTAGGATCTATTCCTGGACCAATTCTCTTTGGCGTTACAATAGACAGTTCATGTATTTTGTGGCAGATTGATCAATGTGGAGATAAAGGAGCCTGCTGGACCTATGACAATACAAAAATGGCTTTATTGCTTATAGCTATAAGTAAGTACTAGCAAATTATCTTCTGTTTTGAAATTAAACCAGTGTGAGCTGCTTTAACCAATCACGGTTTTGTAATAAGTCTGGAAGTAAAATACACCAGTAGGTGAATTTATTCATGTTTCATTTTATTCTATAGGTGCCTCTGCTAAAGTATTCACCATCCTTTTTGTTGTCTGCGCATTCTGTTTCTATAAACCTCCACCAGAGATAAAGGTGCCTGTGAGACAAGACAGTGTTGTTATTTCTTCTGTATCTCTTTAACTTTGAGTGAGTGAAAACAGAAGAGATGAAAAAAAAAGACAACAGAAGTCTGAAGATATTGAAGCATGTGTTAAGACTACGCCTGCATTTTTATTTTCTAAAGACAGGATGTCTATGTACTGGACATATGGTGGCCCATGGAAGATGTTTTGTTTCTGTTTTGGGGACAGCTGGGCATTGGTCTATATTTGGAAAATTTTTGCACATAGGACCTTTGTTATTTTAATTGCCATGTTTTTAAATTTGCAGTTATAAAAAGAAGATTTTAGCTCATAAACAAAGCCTCATTCTTGGGGTAACAAACAGGCTTTGCAGTCTTCAGAGCATCACTCACAAGGGCAAATATTAGGATCTTCAAAAATTTAATCCAAAGTCCAATACCCAGATTGAGTGTATACCTATGATTGTGAAGACCTCACTTATGAGCAGATAACTGAGTAAACAGATGATGATTGTGAATAATCTCTAGAAATGGGATTTTTCTGCCGATCTTGTGCAAATAGGTAAATTGTAAAATCATTGATTTACACTATGTTTGGTGGTTTTCTTAAAAAGAAATATTGAATGACTGTAGAAAAAAACTCCACATGGCCTGTCCTGTCTGCCCATCCAGACCAACTATTAAGATCCATAATCCCTTCCTCTCCCTTTAGAGATCTGTGCTTATCCCATGCTTTCTTGAATTCAAATACAATCATCGTCTGCTCCACCTCCAAAGGGAGGCCATTCTATACATTCACCACCCTTTCCATAAAGAAATATTTCCTTTCAGTGGAGAAGTAACCTAATGGTTAGTGCAGTGGGCTGAGAACTTGGGGCTTGATTCTTACTACAGCTCCTTGTGACCTTGGTAAAGACACAACGCTACATTGCCTCAAGTACAAAACTTAAGACTGTGAGCCCATTAAAGGACAGAGAAAGTACTTGCATATAATGTATGTAAATTACTTTGGTTTATTTATTTATTTATTTATTTAAACATTTATTACCCGCAGCATCCTACAATTCTGTGCGGGGTACATTCAAAACACACATAATTAAGGCATACAGAAGGGCAGTAAATCAAATCCATTAACCTTGACCTCTTTGATCCTATTTCTCTTGAATCTGTCCTCTTTTACCCCTAATGATATATCTCATTCTTCTGCAGGACCTGCATTTTATACATATTTTGTCTTTGAGAATTTCCTCTGCATGCTTTCTATAAGGAACAAGAACAAGGATTTTTAAAATGAAATTTTATTGTATAGACCTTTGTTTTAAAAGTCTCTTCACATCTTTACCAGAGTAGGCAGTTACAGACTCTAGAACACAGCTGTTCTATAAATGCGCAGTTCTAGAAATGTGACTCCATTACTGATAAAGTTTCACTGGCTGCCTGTGACACTTAGAAGTGCTTTTAAGCTCTCTACCTGGCACACAAATCATTGTGGGAACAATAGGCTATTTACCTAAATAAATGGACAATCCTAAGTACACTTGCAAGGTGTTTAAGGTCATTATAAGACTATAGGATATCCCTGCCAGGCTTTCCCAAGGCACACTGGGCATCCACAAGAAATAGGGCATTTTTCTGGCTTGCCCTGACACTTTGGAATAATTTATCTAGAGAAATTTGTAGGGAGCTTAATTATAAGACATTTAGGCCCTGATTCTGCAAAATGGCCCTGATTCTGCAAAGTGTGTCCCGATTGTAGGCACGGGAGGCACATTTTCTAAAAAAATGCTCCCCAGCCAGGCCGCCTATATTGAAGGCGCCTCCGGGAGCCTAGGGAGGCCCGCAAGCCCACCTAAGCTCGCCTAAGGCTAGGCGGTAGCCTTAGGCGAACCTAGGCAGCACTACGTGTCTCCCTAGCAGAGCGGGAGACGCTTACAATGTAGGCTAACAAAATGCTGGCCTACATGGTAAGTAGATGCGGCCGCTATACTGTATTGCGGCAAGGGATCTTCCTGCCGCGATTAGTATAGCGGCTGCGGCTACAGCCGGCAGTCTCCCTAACCCCTCCCCGATGTTCGTGGCAGGAGGGTGCCCAACCCCTCCTGCTGTCAGAACCCGCCCCCCCCCCAAAGATCGCAGGCAGGAAGGTAACCCAACCCCTCTTGCCAGACCCCCCCAATGACATACCCCAACTGCCATAGGAGGGGCCTTAGGCGCTTGGGTCAATCAGGACCTAGGATCCTGTTGGTTGGGCAGGTGAGGGGCGAGCCTGCCTCATTTGGACAGAGGAGGGCCTGCTGGCCGGACGGTGCGAAGACCCGTCCGTCCAACTTGGAGGTAAGCCAAAGGGGGGATTCTGGGGTGGGGTTTTTGTTGGGGGAGGTCCGTCAGGAGGGGTTGGGCACCCTTCTGCCGGCAATCTTTGGGGAGGGCAGTTGGGGCATTTTGTTTGGGGGGGTACGTCAGAAGGGGTTGGATACCCTCCTGCCGCGTTCATCAGGTGGGTGGGCAGGGGAGACTGGTGGCCATAGCCGTGGCCTCTATACTGATTGCGGCAGGGAGATCCCTTGCTGCAATTAAGTATAGCGGCCATGTCTAAACAAACCCTATTCTATACCCGGCGTCTGCAACATGGACGTCGGTTACAGAATCAGGTTTACTTTGGGCGGGTTTTGTTCCGATTCTGTATAAGACGCCCAGGACGGGGGTCCTATACAGAATCCAGGCCAATGTGTCTAAAGTTAGGCACCGTTTAGGTGTTTAAAGTTAGGCATCCTTTAGAGAATCAGGTTTTAGGTGAGATTTAGATGTCCAAACAATGTCCTTTATGTTATAATATTTTATTAGAATGGCAATTTTATGCTGTTTTTTCATTATGCTTGTAATACTAGGAGTTGGATCTGTTTAATGCTTTTATTTATTTCTCTTCCATCAGACAGAGTGACTGGGATTTGAACCAGCAACATTAGGATAGAAGGGTATAGGTTTAACTAGTGTGCTATAGAGTGAGCTAGCAATTGTAAAACTAAGTCTTATAGGCATTGTAAGGAAGTCTACTTTTGAGCATAGTTTAGACTTCAGATAGACCTGAGTTCTACGGACGGAACTTAGGCACAGTTTGGATGTCCTTAATGCAATCTGCTAAATAGCTCTCTGGGTTTTTATTTTTGCTTTATCAAGCTCAAAATACGTTTAATAAGTCACCACATAAACATAGCACGCCAATATAAAGATATTGCATGCAAAGCCTTCTGTTTTTCTGGGCAAGTTAATGGTATTTGCTAATTAGAGGAAAATATCCATTAACTGAAGCACAGCACATGACAAAAACAGCTTTATGTTTCTTGCTAAAAAGCTACCCTTTTTTTGCTCCAATGAGGTCATTCTTGAAACAGGTGGATTCAGCAAATAAAGCACATAACAAAAATATATAGATTGCATACATAACTTCATTTGCAAAAGGTTAAAAACAGAAAAAAAGCAGATACAGAGCATAGCATGACTTCTACTTCATTGCAAATGGAGGTTTGCAGCTGCACAATGGTGACCTCATTGTGAGATCATCAAGGTGTACCTGCAAGGTAGAATGCCACAATTAAAATATGTGTTGGGGGAGCTGGTTGGGATTTTAACTTATGACCTTTGGAAGAGGAGCACAGGGCTTTTACTTATTGAGCTATAGCAGCTTCCAGGCAGGTGTTTCTGACTGCCCTTTGATATGGTAGCTTAGAGATCTGCTTCAGGGACTGGAGGGAGGGAAATTTGTGGCTGCTTGCTGATTCAGGGGCTGGAGGGAGGGAGGGGGGTTGTTTGGAGGTTGTCTGAGGAGCGCAGGAGACTTTTTTTTTTCTGGCAATTTTTTTGCCAGTTAATTGAATGCCTGTTAGCTGAAATTTATCTCATATTGATTGCAGACTCAAGTGAATGTCAATTTCAGAAAGCCACTGTTTATACATGGAGATCCACTTGAGGCAAAGCTTTCATGTGGGCATGGCATGTGTGGTCTGAAAATTTGCACATGTATTCCCCTATGTTATATAGGGAATACACATTTATTAAAAAAGAAAAACTGTTGGCTTTTGCACTAGCTCAGAAGTATGCACATATTTTAAGAAGGTGCTTGTTTCAGCCAGAACTTGTAAGGTTAAGGGGGGTAATTCATATTTTTTAAAAAAATTTATTGAAATTTTAACATAGTTCACAAGAGTATACTCTTTTAACAAGAAAAATAGATGGAAAATTTGAAAATACAATTCAACAATATCACAGCGCAGCTTAAAAATAAAGGAAAAAATTATGATCTTTCTTAGATCACTAAATCAGGAGGAGGAAAAAATATAGTGAAGAGAAACTCCAAAAGAAAGATATATACATATCAATAAAAATTAAGGAGGTAATTCTCCATAACATCCCCCCTCTTTTTGTTGTTTATGCTTCCAGTAGTGGCACCTTCTACGTAAAGATTTGTAATATGGGCTGACTGCATGTGTGAGTACTACCTTTTAGACATGTAAATTGCAAAACTGACACCGCTGAGCCAGTTGGAAGGCTCAGCGGGATCTCCCCAAAAGTTTAAAAGTTTGTTTTTGCCGGTTTCAGTTTCTTTTACCTCTCGACGGACCTCAACACCTCCCCCCATGGACCGGGAGCACTCGGGGCAGAGCGGGAGCAGAGTAAGGCACACTCAGGGTGTGAGAGCGAACTCCGCCCCCTCCCCTCCCGACGGTGCACCGCTGAGCCAGTTGGAAGGCTCAGCGAGATCTCCCCAACAGTTTAAAAGTTTGATTTTGCCGGTTTTAGTTTCTTATACCTTCTCGCCGGTCCTCAACAACCCCCTCCACAACCCACTCCCCTACCCAGACACTAAACACAGCCAACAACCTAACCACTGGAAACTACGCTGCCTCTACCAGCAGCCCCACCTCCATAATGAAGCTAATTCCACAAACAAACACACAGATTATTCTATTAACTAGTCTTTAAGCCCGTTACATTAACGGGTGCTAGAATAGATGTGTGTGTCTGTCTTTCTTTCTTTCTCTCTCTTGGCCGCTGTCTGTCTGTCTATGTTTGTTTGTTTTTCTCTCCTTGGACACTGGCTGTCTCTCCTTGGACGCTGCCTGAATGTCTTCCTTTCTGTCTGTCTCAATGGCCCCCTGTGTGTCATTCTTTGTGTCTGTGTCCTTTTGTCATTCCCCCGCCCCCCCCAGAGCTAAGCTGTCTGCTTCCAGCATACCCCTTCCCACAAAGCAGCCCCCTTTCCCTCTCCCTGACCCCCTTGTGTCTTCCCCCTCCCTCCCGAGCAAAGCTGTCTACCCCCCAGCACACCTCTCCAACAAAAGCATCCCCCTGTTCCTGCAGCACTGGCACAACACCCTTCAGCCAATCGTGAGTGCTCAGAGCGCGACAGGGAGCGGGGCCTGCAGCTTCTTTGGCGTCGGTGAGGGAGAGGTTGGCCCAACTCTGCTATCTGCACTCAGCACAACCCTCCCACCAAAACAGCCCCCTTTCCTGCCTGCTCCATGGCCCTTCTTTTTCCTCTTCCCCTCCCGTTCTTCCCCTCCCTCCAGTCACCGCTGCCATTCCTATTTAAAACGGCCTGCTGAGGTTCGCGGCCGGCTGTAGCGAACCTCGCAGGCCGCTGTTCACCTCAGTAGCATGTTCCCTCTGATGCGATCGCGTCAGAGGGAACGTGCTACCAAGTGGAGAGCGGCCTGCGAGGTTCGCTACAGCCGGCCGAGAACCTCAGCAGGCCATTTTAAATAGGAATGGCAGCGGTGACTGGAGGGAGGGGAAGAACAGGAGCGGTAGCGGTTGTTGCGGGAGGGGGTGAGTCGGCGACATGCAGGCCGCTGTGAACAGGAGCGGCAGCGGCGGCAGGACCATGAGCCCTCCTCCCGCCATCCGCTGCCAGAGCCGCTCCTGTCACCCGATGCAGCTAACTGACGCATACACCTCAAGCCGCGGCCAAGGCTGGGGACTCGCGCATGCGCACTCCTGCGGCCACAGACCTACACCGCACAGAACACGCAAATAGGAGTGCGCATGCACGGCTAGCTCTTTATTATATAGGATAATCCTTCTCATATCCAGCTGTAAGGTAGAAGCAAACAACCTACCCAACATTCCCACTAGCTCAATTGCAATCAAAACCCTTCACCCTAACAGGAGAGTTCCAATAGACAGAAACTCCAACTACCAAACAAGCGTTCAACACCCCAAAACACCAGCATGGGGAAGAAGAGCAACACAACCCAAGACCAAACCGCTGTCACAACCCTAGCCCTAAGGCTCGGCTTGTGGCAGAAAAGGCTTTGCCTAACCCTAGGCTGACTTTAAAGAGGGCTGACCATTGTGACAGGCTAGACACCAGTGGTAGGGAAAATTCTGAATTCCCATTCAAAGCCCAGCTCACAGAACCCTGGGGAGGTGAGGACGATGAGGGTAACAGCCTGGAACAGCCACTGAATCCTCCTACTCTCTCAGCTAACTCCCAGCTGCAGGAGCTAATTAGAAGTCCTAGGAAAGCTAGGCAGAAGCTGCAGGCTGTCCCTCCCCCTCAGAGAACAGGGCGTGGTCGCCTCAATGCACTAGAGCACAGGTGTCAAAGTCGGTCCTCGAGGGCCAGAATCCAGTCGGGTTTTCAGGATTTCCCCAATGAATCTGCATGAGATCTATTTGCATGCACTGCTTTCAATGCATATTCATTGGGGAAATCCAGAAAACCCGACTGGATTCCGGCCCTCGAGGAGGGACTTTGACACCCCTGCACTAGAGGCTGCTCTGAGGAGGAAGCAGTCAGTCTACCCTGGGCCAGCCCAGGAAGGAGGCTTTCAGGATTGCTCTCCTGAGCCTCACCACTATCAGGATGTTGAGATGGTGGATCCAGCCCCTGTCCCTGAGACCAACCAGCTAGCTGAACCAGAACCCATGGACTGTCTAGAAGCTGCCATGAATACTGAGGCTTGCCCTATGGAAGAGAGCTAAGTACCTTTGCTGGTTTTCTTTTCCTTTTTTTTTGTATGCTCATGCTAGCCAACTTTTGACTTCTTTCTGGGGAACCTGTTTGCACCTGTGAGCAATAAGGGAGCAGTGCTGAGCTCCTTGAAAGGTGCCTGGAGCTGGAAACCTTTTTGTTAGGTTTAATTGTGCTGGACTGTTTAATTTATGTTTTTGTTTTTGAAAGCAAGAAAAGCTACAATTGTGATGGTGTGCCTGAGGAAGTAGTTTGGGGAATAATCCACACAATATCCTAGGTTGGGTTTGTGGGGCCATTTGTGGCATTCTGTTTCTTACAGAGTATAATTAGTGGATTCTGCTACTCCCCTCCCCCACCAACTACTGTTAAGTTGGTTGGGGCCAAGCCGGCTTCAATCCAGGCTTGGGCACAGCACTTTCTTTATTTATAAAGGAAGTGTGACAATTTGTTGCTGCCTGTTTGCCAAAGGCAGAACGATTGGGACTACACTTTGCTACTTACCTGTATCACCTGCAAGGAAGGTGTGAGTTGTTGGCTGTTTGCTTTTCAACTCGATTTGATTTTTGTTCCATTTTTCTTATGTTTTGGGAAAGAGTGAACTGAACCTTGTTCAAGCTGCATTGCCACAATAAAGTGGGACTTTATTTTTTGAAATTGACTGTTTTGAATCTTTTTGATTCCTCATTGAACTGTGTGCCCAGCAGGACTTCCAGCTTTCTCTGGAAGCGCGTCGGACGCAGGCCGTTCTGAGCGCTGTCGGGAGCCCAGCGTATACACGGGCACCGGCAACACCACACCGCACCATAACCCAAATTCACTCATCTACCCTAAAACGATTCACAACCACCAAACAGAAACCACCACCCTTAACTGTGACTACTTAAACGTCAGAGCCCTAGATCCAAAAACAGAACTTATAAAAACCTGGATAAAAAACGAAAACCTAGACTGCCTCTTCCTCACAGAAACCTGGCTAACATCGGACACAGACCCAAGAATTACAGAAGTCTGCCCTCATGGATACAAAATTACAGTGACCTGCAGAGAGAAAAAAAGAGGAGGTGGATTAGCGATCTTACTCAAAGACTCCCTAACCTTAAACATATTGGAAAAAACTTCCACCCCTTACATGGACCTTTTAGCATGTCAAATCTCTTCTACCGCACTGAAAAACTCACTAAACTGTATGCTCTGTTATATAACACCGGGAAACTGGGCCATGGTTAGTTCCGAATTTGAAAACTTCATATACCAAAACTCACAGCAGCACACAATCTTATCCTAGGAGACCTAAACCTTCATCTTGAAGACCATTCATCCAAGCCAGTAGACAATCTACTTTCTTTCCTCAATGCCCTATCCTTCCAAATTTTAAACCCACAAACTACTCATGAGAAAGGACACCAACTGGACATTGCAGCCTTCATGCCCATCAAACATCTACTTCAGAAATTCAAACGTCTAATGGAACCTGGTCCCCATCCCTCTGGTCAGACCACTACACTTATACCTTCAACATCATCTGGACCAAAAACAAATCCAAACCAATATCCAAAATAGTAACCTACACATCACGCAAACTCATCGAGCCCGCCATTTTCTGGTCAAAAGTAGACGAAACAATCCAAGAAGATAACCCCAAAAACTTCATTTCACACTGGGGCTATTTGAGCAACAACATCCTTGATGAACAAGCCCCACTTCGAACCAAAACCAGAACATGCAGACGATCAGACCAATGGTTCGACGAAGAATTACTCCTACTCAAGAGACAATGTAGACGTCTGGAAAGAAAATGGAGAAAAACCAACCAAGATAACACGAAAACCGCCTGGAAAAAAATTAACAAACAATATAAACTTCTATTAAAAGAAAAGAGAAAAAAACATTATACCAACCTAATAGGCACGGAAACCCAAGACACCAAAAAACTATTCCAAATATTAAAAGATCTAACTAACACCATACCCTATTTGACCACTAACAATAACTTCTCCCCTTCAGCCTCCCTCCTAGCTGAACACTTCAAGAATAAAATTACAAACACCAGAGCTACTCTCATTAGTAACCCAACCCACCTACTCGAAGTCACAATACTCCCCACAGAAAATGAATCTTGTGCTGCAGACAGATCTTGGTCCCAATTCCCTAAGATACATTGGACCAAATTCAACAAACTCTACAATAAGTACAGCCACGCATCATGTGAACTCAACCACTGCCCGCCATATCTCCTGTCATCAGCGAGCACTAAGTTCCGTACCTTACTCCTACACTGGATACAAACCATGCTCACAGATGGCATTTTCCCGAATGACCTCATCGAAATCATCATCACCCCAATCTTAAAAGACCCAAAAGGACCAACAGACCTCTCATCCAACTACAGACCAATAGCCTCAATACCTCTATATATCAAACTAACAGAAGGATTAGTAGCCAAATTCCTCACCAACTATCTCGAGGACCATAACTTACTCCATCCCACGCAATCTGGCTTCAGAACTAACTTCAGCACAGAGACACTACTAGGCTCCCTTATCGACACAGCAAGACAACACCTAAGCATTGGAAAAAAAATGCTGCTCATACAGTTGGACCTGACGGTGGCATTTGACCTGGCAGACCATAACATCCTAATGCAAATCTTGGACTCAAGTATACTCATGGTTTGAAGGTTTCTTAAAATCCAGAACATACAAAGTAAAATCAGACAAAGAAAAATCCAAACCTTGGTCCAACCCCTGCGGTGTTCTACAAGGGTCCCCACTGTCCCCTACTCTCTTCAACCTATATATGGCCTCTCTTGGCGTTTACCTGAACAAACAAGGCCTATCCTCTTATAGCTATGCTGATGACATCACCATCCTCATTCCTTTCGACCAACCAATGCTCTTATTGTCAGACACACTACACAGAACTCTAGCTACAGTTACGACTTGGATGGAAGACCACAAACTGAAACTCAGCCCAGACAAAACTAAATTCATCCTCCTAGAAAATAACAAAATCCCAACCATAACCAACTTAGAAATCAACTCTATCAACTACCCTTTGCAAACCACCCTAAAACTTCTAGGTAAGACTATTGACAGAGGCTGCACCATGCAACCACAAATTAACAAAACAATACAGAAATCTTTCGCAGTTATGAGAAACCTTAGACAAGTCCGAAAATTCTTCAAAAAAACACAATTTCAGCTCCTAGTACAATCTCTAATCCTAAGTATCCTAGACTATTGCAACATCCTCTACCTCCCCTGCCCTGTAATAATGATTAAACAACTACAGACAATTCAGAATACAGCTCTGAGACTCGTCTATTCATTGAAAAAACATGATCACATTACTGAGGCATTCATCAATTCTCATTGGCTTCCAATCCAGGAAAGAATACAATTTAAATTATACTGTGTACTATTTAAAACTATAAATGGAGACAGCCCAACCTACCTAAACGACCGCCTCATCCAAACCACCTCTACCAGGCATAGAAAAACACACACCCCATTCATTTACCCCCCCCAATCAAAGAAGTAAAATGGAAAAAACTATACAACGGACTACTGGCCACTCAGGCAGCGAAGATAGACAACCAAGTCTCCAACCTATTGACAACAACTCCAGACTACAAGATGTTCAGAAAGGAAATAAAAACTATACTCTTCAAGAAATCCTTTAATAAAGCTTAATACCATGATAAAGCTTAACTCCCCTCTTACCATCCCCTCCCTAACCCCAGATACTACTTTTCCCTCTCTTGGAAACTTTCTCTGATCTAACGTTGTAACCCTTCTTCCATAACTCTTTTTGTAATCCGCTTTGAACTGAACATGTGCCGAATATGAAATAATTTGCCCTCTCGTGGTAGCTTTAAAAGCATCCCATAGTGTTTCTAAAGAGATTTCCTCCGAGGCATTGATTTGAAAATATTCATTCATTTTTGATTGAAATTCCTCAATAAAGTTTGAATCCGTAAGCAATGTATTATTAAATCTCCAAACAGGTCTACTATAATCTTGTTCAACAATTTTGAATTCAATCCAAACTCCACCATGATCTGACAAAATAATTGGGTCTATGGTGGCTTTTGTGACCTGCTGTACTAAATTATCTGATACAAAAACATTGAATATTATGGGGGGGGGGGGTTTCCCCCCTTTTTCCTTATTAAATAAATCATTTAAGTTACATCCTGTAATAGGCGAGACTATAACTAAAAAGAAGAATTCATTAACAATTAACTTGACATGAGGCAATTAAATCCCCACAGCCTGAAAATAACAAACATTACCAAAGCATTACCACTCCATAGCAACGAACAGAAATTAATTGCATACATACTATATTATTCTAAATAATAAACATAAAGCAATATACTACCCCTGAAGAATCCTATTGAGAAATATAAAACCTATTGACTGGAACTCTCAAATAATTATAATCCTCCAATATAAGTACTATGACTTAAAGAATAATTCATTGACAATATAACATGACCTGAAACAATTAATTTCCCAAGGCCTAACCCCCCCAAAAAAAAATGAACCTTATAATGCAGTAAACTAAAATATTTATTTAATACTGCCTTCTATATCTGCATTAAATTTATCCACTCCAAATAACAATAAAAATAGTAAGCACATCATAACCTCGAACAGAATCCATTGCTTACATACTATATTATTCTAATTAAGGAAATTAAGAAAAATAAAGCAGCTTACTGCTCCTGAAGAATTCTAAGAAAAGGTTTAACATCTGTTAACTTTAACCTTTAAGCAATTACAATATACTTCTCCTATGCATATCTTAACAGTCTTCAAATATGCATCCTGTTTTTTGAGTTTTTTCATATATTATCCTGTGCTTTCTCGTTGTTAAAAATTGAAGCTTTCTATTGTCTTCCTTATAAGAACTCTCACCAAACAGCAGATTGACCACCGCTTCCTATGTACAGTCTCCTTTCTCCTTCCTTCCTTATTAGGTTCTGAGGAATGTAAGCTAAGAAGTAACAAATCCATGTAATCAAACATTACTGGTATCCAGCAGACGCCTTACTCCAAAAGCATTTATTCTCTGTCCAAGTATTCCCATCTTTTAATCCTTTTCAGTTACTCTGTAGTCGTTAATTTTCTTTTAAAATCTCCATGTACGTACAGCCATCAGCTTCTATGAAGACAAGGGCTCTGATTGATGAGTTAAATATTCTTTCAATTTCTCAGGCTCTTCGAATTGCATAGTTTTGTTCCCGTATGTGACCTTCATTACTGCAGGATACAAGAGACCAAAAGTTGCTCCCAGCTCTCTCAATTATGGACGCAGCAGGAGAAATTGTTTTCTCGCATTGGCAGTTCCTTTGGCAAAGTCTGGCACAAACATCAGTTTAGATTCCTTATATTTTAAGTTCCGGTCCGCTTTTGCCAGTTTCAAAATTTCAATTGCCTGTTGAAAGCTTAACAATCAGAATATCAATGGCCTCGGGCCTGCATGACCAGCTGATCTCCTCGATGGAATCCTGTGAGCCCGTTCAATATCTAGTGGAAACTTTGAATTTAACGGAAATAAACTTGTCAGAAGCCCTTCTTTAAAGGTGATGATATTATTTCCTTCCAATCCCTCAGCAAGACCTAAGATCCTCACGTTGTTCCATCTTGCCCTATTCTCATAATCTTCCATCTGCTTTGCCATTCCCTGTATGATTTACCTATCCTTTTGACACTGTAATAAATTACTTTCCGCTTTATCCACTTGGTTATCTAATTGTGTTACCCTAGCATTTGCTATTTCCATTTGTTTTGCTATGTTTGTTACCTCTTCCTTGACTTCTACTAACTTATCCTCTGTGTCTTGAAGTAACAGCTTGATGCTATGTAATTCCACCATCAGATCAGCACTTTCTGAAGTATCCTTGGGGAGCGGAACTTTAGACGGCGTCGGTGGATCATGTTTTACTCTCTTAGCCGTACCGCCTGCAGCAAATGCCGTCTCCAGTTTAGATTGGCGAGTTGAAGCCATCCTAGGAAAAAGAAATAGTTTTCTAGGGGAGAAAACACAGAGGAACTGAAAAATAACTTTAAAAATATGCCCGGGGTTGAGGAGTGATCCGATCACACTTCCATCACAGCGTGCTGCCAAGCCACGCCCACAGAGCAATTTGTTAAAAAAATAGTGTAGGGAAGGACTGAGCACATCTTGATTTAGATGTCTTGGGTTTAATCTCTATGATCTGTCTAAGATGAGTCTATTAGGCTTCAAGAATGATAATTTGATAAAAAGGAATATATTTTCATGAAGCAGAGAATCAACTTATAAAAATTTATTTATTATTATGTTTGATCTATAAATGTATAGCAAAATTATTTGAAATTAGTTTTGGAAAATTGTAAAAATGTAAATATGTTTTTAAATTGATTTTAAATGCTAACAAACAATAATTTTATGATAAAGTATACAAATTATGTTAATGAAAATTTTGAACTGTACATTTTGAGAAAGGAGTAAACTTTTTAAAATATCAGTTTGTTTTCAATTCTCTATTAATGTAGGATTAACGTGTGTGTGTGTGGGGGGGGGGGTTAAGGTGCATTATGGCAATAAGGGATGTTTGCCTCTTAATGCACATTAAAGAGCAATAATGTATTACTGTAAAGTATGTGAATATAAGGTGTGATAGGATATATAATGAGATGCAAAGCATGCAAATAAAGGTAAAATATCTCTTGATGATATAAATTGAATAATAGAGTTTGTGCAAGCTGTGGCATTCCTGAAAAAGAATACTAGCTCAAAACTGGCATTATTATTCCTGCCCCAAGATCATTGGGTTGCTTATCTATGCTCTGATGCTCTTGGGCCATATTTTAAAGGAGTCATTTAAAAAAAAATTAAAAAAAATCTTATCCTCCATTTCTCTGAAGCTCTCCCCTGCCCAGATACAACCCACCTTCCCTCAGAGTCCTCCAAACTCATTCCCTTTCCTGAAAATTCACTGAAGTACAACCTGTTCAAATTTATGGAGTCTAGGATTTCAGGGGCAGGAACTATCCCTAGTCATCCTGCCCCTGTTAGTGCAAGGCTCAGAATGTTACTGGTGGTGATCACAAGCAATCTCTTGCCACTACTTGTGATCAAACTGCTGTGTAAGCTTAAAAACTAATACACTTTCTATTTCTTACAAAAATTAAATAAATATTGATCTAAATGTGAAGGAAGCTGATTCCATATAGACCTCTCACAGGTGCATGAGTAAAACTATTTTTGGCCTATGGTATTGCTAATATTAACTTTTGAGAACTTAATCTAAAAACTTGAATGTACATAGTACATCTCTGTCAAAGACATTAATTCAGGGCTGCCCAAGTCCGGTCCTCGAGATCTACTGGCAGGCCAGGTTTTCAGGATATCCACAATGAATATGCATGTGAGAGATTTGCATACCAAGAAGGTAGTGCAGGCAAATCTCTCTCATGCATATTCATTGTGGATATCCTGAAAACCTGGCCTGCCAGTAGATCTCGAGGACCGGACTTGGGCAGCCCTGCATTAATTCATTCTCATTAAGTTTTTGCGTTTTAAGTCTAAATATAATACATAAGTATTTAAATTATAGCTGATAATTCTTATTTTTAAAATTGCCAAATAAAAAGTAACTGTAAATGCTTGCACTGACTTTACAGTTAGTATTTTTACTGGTCACTAAAATAATATGCATATGTATGCTTCACAGTCAACAAATAAAGAAGGTAGCTCAAACCATTTTTAAGGAAAAACCAAAAGTGGAGGAACTCATTGTTATAAAGACATATTTAGCTTATGAGGAAGTAAAAGAACCTAGTAGGAGTAGAGGTGGAAATAGAAATCCCCAAGGCCTCCACCCTCCCTCTCAAAGACAAAATTTTAGTTAGCTGAGCTGGGTCAAAAAATGTTACATTATTATATTTTATAACACACTTCCAAGGAAAATTGAGCCAAAATAAATCAATACCTGTTTTTACTCATGGGACTGGATTAAAAAACTATGTTCTCCGAGGATTTTAACATGTGGGTGACGTCATTCATGGAACCTGACATGGACAGTCAATAGTGTACTGTCACTTTAAATTGAAGGACTGCCTGCACTGCACGTGTGCCTTTGCTTTCCCGCCCAGTGTCAGCTCGTGGGACCTGCCGTTGTTAATTTTCTGCAGAGCTGAGAAGCTGTGTTTACAAGTTCTCTTAAAGCGGATCAAACTTTTACCTTTTTTTGTGTCTACTCAGTTTTTTCTTCAATTTCTGTCATAATATTTCTGCTCAAATTTTCATTTCCCATCTTTCAGAGTTTTTGGGCACTTTTCAGCCTGTTCCCTTATTGGGAGCATTGACCTTTTTCGGTTTAACATCTACTCAACCTCCTCGGGCCATTGAGTCCTTTGACTTTGCGGCAGCAGTTTTCCCATCAATGTCTAAGGTTCTTAGTGGCTTCAAACAGTGCACTTGATGAAATAGGACCATCTCAGAATAATCTGGATAATCTGCACAAGTGAAGGGGCATAATCGAAAGGGACGTCTAAGTCCGTTTGCGTCTAAGTCGCAAGTCGTCCAAAGTAAAAAAACAGCCTAGGGCACATTTTCGAAAAATACATCCATCTTTATACCACATTTTCATGCAACTTTTCGTCCAAGTCAAAAACGCCTAGAACAAGCCCTGTTGGACTTGGGAGGGGTCTGCAAAGTGATGGACTGAACACCCAGACATGGCACCTAAATACCTTACAGGGCACTGCTGTGAACTTCACAAAAAGGGTGCCATGTCATCATCTCACTACAGCTCCCTTATAGGTCATGGTGAGCCCCCCAAACCACCTCCAGAATCCCCTAGACCCACTTATTTACAACCCCAATAGCCCTTATGGCTGCAGGAGCCACTTATATGCCAGTAGGAAAGGGTTTTAGGGGTGTATAGGGGAGTGCACATGTTTAAGTATCAATGCAGTGATTACAGGGGCTTATGGACATGGGTCCTCCTCTCCATGGGTCCCTAACCCACCCTCAAGACGGCTTAAGCCGCCTCTGTGCTAGACGACTAGGCTTTCCTATGCCAGGTGACCAGGTGATGATGGTCTGGAGGCTGAATTTTAAAGGTGTGATTAATATTTTAATTGGGGGGGGTCAGTGATCACTGGGGTGGTGTGTGGGGGTCGGTTTTATGTGTTTGCAGTGCTTATCTGGTTACTTTGCAAATCCAAGCTAAAAGCCTACTTTTTTGAAGCTGCTTTCAATCCTTAACTCCCATTCACTGTCAGATATCTATACCCATCATATCATTCCTTCTGATAGAAACTTCACAACCCTGAGATGTCCTGCCTGTCTGTCCAAATTTATAAGGTAAACTTCTGAGCAGGGACCGTCTATTGAATATTAAATACACAATGCCTTTCAGCGCTATAGAAATGATAATTAGTAGTACTAGTAGTTGAGTCAGCCCTCAAGTGAGCAAACAGCTCTCATACAAATGCCAGTATGCCACTGGACAGAGAGGGCAGAACTCTGGACAAGTTTGGCAGATGAGCATTCCAAGCCTCCGTGCTAACAAATAGAATGTCCAATTAAAATTTTTACATGACTTTTTATTTATTAATAATAATAATTTTATTATTTTATACCGCCATTACCCAAGAGTTCTAAAGTCTTTGATTAAACAGCTAAAAAACTGTGAACATCTTCAATTGACCCAGCGTAAAGCATTTCATCATCTGGTCCATGATTTGTTAGAGACCAGGAAGTATATGGTCAAATCAACATTTGATGTTATTTCACTGCCCTCAGAAGTCTCTATTGCTATGCACACATTTCCAAGTTTATTAATTATTTATATACCACCTATCAATGGAGTGGTTTTTTAAATTCAGGTAAACAGGCAGGCTTAGGTACGTATCTCAGATTTGGACACCAATGTCCAGGATTGACTTGCCAATGTTGGCATTGAGGAGACTACAGAAAATATCAATAAACACTGCATGACAACCTGGTCAAAGGTATAAACTTCACAATCTCAATCATCAAATACTCTACTACCTTTAGATGCTCATCTTAATACACTTCCAAGCGTCAGTATAATCAACCATCTTCCGCATCGTTCATCTACTCAAAGGCAACCTAGACAACAGAAGCCTCAGTCTCAACTACAATCCAAGCAGCATCAGTCTTTTTGACCCCCTTCTAGAGAGCATTGGCAACATTTCATTGTCTCTCCCTCCAGCTCTTCCCATAGGAGGCAGAATCCACCACTTTTATCATTGTTGGACCCTCATTACAGATCAGTGGGTTCACCAGGTGGAGTCCCAAGGTTATGCCCGCCTTTTCTAGCACAAGCCTCTGAACACCCTCCAATAGAATCTCTTTTCAACTCCCTCCAGAAAACCCTCCTTCACTAAGAAAATTCAGCCCTTTTCTAGCTGAATGCAATACAACAGGTTCCTCTGCAGGAGAGGGACCAAGGGGTCTTGCATGGTCTTTCTGTGAGCTCTCTTACTACTTCTGGAGAAGAATGATTGGCTCTGCTCTATAGACTTCAAAGAAGCATACATACACTCACATTACATTTCTATTACAGGGTGTTACCCTTTGGCCTGGCATCAGCACCAAGAGTGTTCATAAAGTGCTTGATTGTGGTAGCTGAACCACTTTTCTCATGGGAGTTCCACATCTTCCCTTGTCTATACAACTGGTTGATCAAAGCTTCATCACTGCAGGAGGCTCAGCATGACATCAACTCCACAGTTTGTCTACTAGAGCTACTGGGGTTTGCTGTGAACTACTAGAAGTCACATCTTCAACCCACACCAACCTTAGAAGAGACCTTAGAAGTAGACACTACTTAGAGCCAAGTTTTTCTTCCTCAGAAGAGAGTTGACAATCTAATTCACCTTGTCATACATTTCTACATGCAAGATGTTATATCTTCTAGGTCATATGGCCTTGATAGTGCATATTGCTCCATTCACATGTCTACACCTCCAAGTTCCACAATGGACTCTCTAATCCGAGTGGTCTCAAGCCATCAGCTCCTTATTTGCACAACTACAAGTGACTTTACCACTTCATCACTCCCTCCAGTAGTAGATGATTCTGTCCAGCCTTTCCAGAGGCCTTCTCTTTCAGCTTCTTCCCACTAGAATCTTCATACATTAGATGCTTCCCCCAGTACACTCCCGCTTTCGTTGAGGGTGTGTGTGTGTGTGTGTGAGAACCCCCCCCCCCACACACAAGCACTACACTTACAACTCGCGCTCTCCTTGCACAAACTCCATACTTTCCCTTTCTCAGGGTGTGCATGTGGGGAATTCCCCACTACAATCGGGGATGCCGATGCGCAACATTCCTGCAACCCCCCCCACACTTATAATTTTGCCCCAAAGGTAAGGCAATATGTTGGATGTATTTTTCAAAAATGGACCTTTTCACTTGTCCGACTTTGTGCGACTTGCGACTTAGGCCCAAAAATGACTTAGACGTTTCTTTTGATTAGTCCCTTCCACGTCTCCCAGAAGGAGCTTAGGCTCTTGCCTTTCCTCATCACACCCTCTTTCACTCCCACAGTCACTCGCTCACATACTCTCTCACTCACATACTCTTGGGGGGTCATTCTCTCTCTTTCTCACACTCTAACTCACTTTTTCAATTTCTCTCTCTCTAATTGTCTTTCTCACACTTTGTCTCTCTCACAGTATCACTCTCTCTCTTTCTCTCTCTCACTGTCTGTCTCTTTTTCACTATAGAATCACCTCTCCTTTCTCTAACACAACACCTCATTACACCCATAAAGAATTGTCATTCAACATGTAGGGCTATATATAGACATGCAGGACATCAGCAACATCCTATTACTAGTCTGGTAATGTTTTGACATCATCAGGGACATATTAAAGAAACTTATGGGATGTCTAACTTAGACGTTTGAGAGGTGGTATAATCAAGACTCTTGGATGTCCAGGAGAAAGGCGCCTAGAGCCTGGGCCAATCAAGCCTTAGGCTTAGTGGGGATGGGTGGACCCGATATGCCTAAGGCCTGATTGGCCCAGGCTTCTAAAGGTGGGGATGGGTGGACCGCTATGCCTAAGGCCTGATTGGTCCAGGCTTCTAAAGCCTGGGCCAATCAGGACAGGCTTAGCAGGGATGGGCCTGGAAGGGGCGGGCCCACCTCATTTCGATGACGTGGGCCTGCCGGCTGGACGGCCAACAATTTAGGGCCGGCCGGCCAACAATTTAGAGGTTAGTTGGGGGGGAAGTTAGTTGGGGGAGATTAGGGGGGTCATCGAGGGGGTGGTAGCATGGGGTGGTGTTAGCGGGGGGAGACCCGAGGGGGTGCGGCTTTCCGGCAGGAGGGGTTGTGCACCCTCCTGCTGGCGATTGGGAGTTTCAGGGGGACGGCGTTCTGGCAGGAGGGGTTGGGCACACTCCTGCCGGTGATCGGACAGGCGGCCGCTATACTTATCGCAGCAGGGAGATCCCTTGCCGCGATAAGTGTAGTGGCCGCATCTACTCTAACCCGATTCTCTAACCAGCATCTATAACATGGACGCCAGTTACAGAATTGGGGTTAGTGTAGGCCCGATTCTGTATAGGATGCCCCTCCCGGGCATCCTATACAGAATCAGGGCCTAAATGTCCGTGAGAGGCACAGTTAGAGCTAAGACTTGAATCTAGGTTTTTGAAAATTTGTGGCAAAATATGAAGACAATGAATTTATATTTTCTATTGTTTCATAACCAATAAAAATAACCGAACATAAGAACATAAGCAGTGCCTCTATTGGGTCAGACCAGAGGTCCATCATGCCCAGCAGTCCGCTCACGTGGCAGCCCATCAGGTCCAGGTCCTGTTTAGTAATCCTCTATCTATATCCTTCTATCCCCTTTTCCATCAGGAAATCTAATCCCTTCTTGAACCCCAATACCGTACTCTGTCCTATCACACCCTCTGGAAGCACATTCCAGGTGTCCACCACCCTTTGGGTGAAGAAGAACTTCCTAGCATTGGTTCTAAATCTATCCCCTCTCAATTTTTCCGAATGCCTTCTCATTCTTGTAGTTTTCAAAAGTTTGAAGAATCTGTCCTGCTCCACATTCTCAATGCCCTTCATGATCTTGTAAATCTCTATCATGTGCCTTCTAAGTCTACGCTTCTCCAGGGAAAAGAGCCCCAGTTTCTCCAATCTTTCAATATATGAAAGGTTTTCCATACCTTTTATCAATCATGTCGCTCTTTTCTGGACCCTCTCAAGTATTGCCATATTCTTCTTAAGGGACGGCGACCAATATTGGATGCAGTACTCTAGATGCTGGTGCACCATCGCCCGATACAACGGCAGGATAACTGGTTGTAATACCTTTCTTGATAATTCCTAGCATTCTGTTTGCCTTCTTAGAGGCCGCTGTGCACTGTGCCGACAGCTTCATTGTCTTGTCCACTATTACCCCAAGTCCTTTTCTAGGGTACTTTCACCCATTACCAGCCCTCCCATCGTGTAGCTGTACTTCGGGTTACTGTTTCCTACATGCAAGACTTTACATTTCTCTACATTAAACTTCATCTGTCATCTCATTGCCCACTCTTCTAGTTTGTTCAGGTCCCTTTGTAAGTCTTCACAGTCCTCTATTGTCCCAACTCCACTAAATAGCTTGGTGTCGTCTGCAAATTTTATTACTTCGCACTTCGTCCCTATTTCTAGATCATTTATAAATACATTGAACAGCAGCGGTCTGAGTACCGACCCCTGCGGCACACCACTCGAGGCCCTCCTCCAGTCAGAGTAGTGGCCCTTCTCTCCTAACCTTTGCTTTCTACCTGCCAACCAATTTCTGATCCATCTGTGTACTTCTCCTTCTACCCCATGGTTCTTCAGTGTCCGTAGTAGGTGTTCATGGGGTACCTTGTCGAAGGCTTTTCGGAAATCTAAGTATATGATGTCTATGGAGTCCCCTTTGTCCATCCGTTTGTTTATTCCTTCAAAGAAGTGTAGTAAGTTCGTTAGGCACAATCTTCCCTTGTAGAAGCCATGTTGGCTTGTTTTCATCAGTTTATTCCTTTCTAGATGCTCATCAATACTGTCTTTTATCAGCACTTCTGCCATTTTCCCCAGAACTGAAGTCAAACTTACCGGTCTGTAGTTCCCCGGGTCACCTCTTGATCCTTTCATAAAGATGGGCATAACATTAGCTATCCTCCAATCCTCCGGGATCATGCCTGTTTTCAGGGATAGATTACAAATCTGCTGTAGTAGTTCTGCTATTTCTTCCTTTAGTTCTTTCAATACCCTAGGGTGGATTCTGTCCGGGCCCGGAAATTTGTCAGTTTTTAATCTATCTATCTGCTTGCGTACGTCTTCAAGGCTTACCTCCATGGATGTTAATTTTTCTGTTTGATCTCCTTTGAAGATTTTTTCAGGTTCCGGCACGTTGGATGTGTCCTCTTTTGTATATACTGACGAAAAGAACATGTTTAGTCTATCCGCCACTTCTTTTTCCTCCTTCACCACTCCTTTCCTATCTCCGTCATCCAGTGGTCCCACCTCCTCCCTTGCAGGCTGCTTCCCTTTAACATATCTGAAGAACGGTTTGAAATTTCGTGCTTCCCTGGCAAGCCTCTCTTCATATTCTCTCTTTGCTTTTCTCACGAGGTGACATTCTTTTTGATGCTTCCTGTGCTCTTTCCAGTTTTCCTCGGTTTTGTCCTTTTTCCAATTCCGGAATGAATTCTTCTTATCTCCTATCGCTTTCTTTACTTCTTTAGTTATCCATTCCGGGTCTTTTGTTCGACTCTTTTTGCATTCTTTTCTAAATCTGGGGATATACAGATTTTGCCCCTCGCTCACGGTGTCCTTGAATAAAGATCAGGCTTGCTCTACAGTCTGTTATTTCTTAGTGCTGTTCCTAAGTTTCTTCCTTACCATTACTCTCATCGCTTCGTAGTTTCCTTTCTTGAAGTTAAAGGTTGTCGCTGTGGTTCTCTTTCCCTTCGATATTCCTATTTCAACCTTGAACTTGATCATATTGTGATCGCTGTTTCTCAACGGTCCCACTACTTCCATTTTCATTGCAGGTCCTCTTAGCCCATTGAGTATTTGATCCAGAGTGGCATTCCCTTTCATTGGTTCTCTGACAAGCTGCTCCATGAAGTAGTCCTGTATAGCCTCCAGGAATCCGGTCTCCCTAGCGCATTTTGAGTTTCAGAGACTCCAGTCTATCCCGGGGTAGTTGAAGTCTCCCATAACAATCATGTTACCGCTTTTGCATTCTCGCTTCATCTCGGCTTTCAAAAGGACATAGACCTGCGACCGGAGTGAAAACTGAAGAAGGGAAAGTCTGCGATCCTATTGGGAGACTCATTCCTAAGGCAAGTGGATAGCCACATAGCAGGAGGGAGAGAGGATCGAAGGAGTTTCTTCATCGTTTGCTTCAGTTTGCCCAGGTGGACGATAGTACAGGCCCATCCTTATCTCGGTCCCTTTCCTTCCTGGTATTTTAACCCATAGTGATTCCAATTTGTTGGTTGTCGCCGCTGTATCCACTCTGGTCGAGTGTATATTATCCTTTATGTATAGGGCTATTCCTCCTCCTTTCTGACCTGCCCTGTCTTCGCGATAGAGTTTGTACCCCGGCAGTGCTATGTCCCATTTGTTTTCTTCATTCCACCATGTTTCAGAGACCCCAATGATTTCTAGGTTCTCTTTTTTGGCCATGACTTCTAATTCTCCCATTTTATTCCTTAGGCTCCTTGCGTTACATAGAAACATAGAAACATAGAAAGATGACGGCAGAAAAGGGCCATAGCCCATCAAGTCTGCCCACACTACTGACCCACCCCAATAAGTCTAGATGCTAGTGAATCGTCTTGCGTAGGGATCCCACGTACATGTCCCATTTGCTCTTAAAGTCAAGCACGCCTGTGGCCTCGACTACCTGCACCGGAAGCTTATTCCAGTGATCTACCACCCTTTCCGTGAAAAAATACTTCCTGGTGTCACCCCTAAATTTCCCCCCTTTGAGTTTAAGCGGATGCCCTCTTGTGGTCGAGGGTCCCCTGGGGAAGAGGATGTCATCTTCCACCTCGACACGTCCCGTGATGTATTTAAACGTCTCAATCATGTCCCCCCTCTCCCTGCGCTCCTCAAGAGTGTAGAGCCGCAGTCTGCTCAGTCTCTCTTCGTACGAGAGACCCTTGAATCCCAAGATCGTCCTAGTGGCCATCCTCTGAACCGACTCGACTCTAAGCACGTCCTTATGGTAATGTGGTCTCCAGAATTGCACACAGTATTCCAGATGAGGTCTCACCATGGTCTTGTACAGCGGCATTATGACTCCTGGTTTCCGACTGACGAAACTTCTATTGATACATCCCATCATTTGCCTTGCCTTGGATGTGGCCTTCTCTACCTGCTTGGCAGCCTTCATGTCTGCACTGATGACTACTCCCAAATCTCTTTCTACTGAGGTTTTAGCTAATGTTACTCCATTTAAGGTGTAAGTTCTGCACGGATTTCTGCTACCGAGGTGCATGACCTTACACTTCGTAGCATTGAAGCCTAGCTGCCATGTCGAGGACCAGATTTCCAACGTACGAAGGTCCTGTGTCATACTATCATGTAAAACGCCATCACTTACTATGTTGCACAGTTTTGCGTCGTCGGCGAATAATGTCACTTTACCCTGCAGCCCTCGTGTCAAGTCCCTTATGAATATATTAAAAAGGAGAGGACCCAGAACCGAGCCCTGTGGCACTCCGCTGGTCACCTCTGATGTTTCAGAGAGGGTACCGTTGACCATCACCCTCTGAAGTCTACCACTCAGCCAATCATTGACCCATGCAGTTATCGTCTCACCCAACCCCATTGATTTCATCTTGTTTAGTAACCTGCGGTGTGGGACGCTGTCAAAAGCTTTGCTGAAATCCAAATATACTATGTCCAGAGACTCTCCTGAGTCCAACTTTCCTGTTACCCAATCAAAGAAGCTGATGAGGTTGGATTGACACGACCTACCCTTAGTGAATCCATGTTGACTAGGATCCCTAAGATTCCCCTCATCCAAGATAGTGTCCAACTTACGTTTAATTAGTGTTTCCATGAGTTTACATACGATCGATGTGAGACTCACTGGTCGGTAATTTGCTGCCTCTGCCCTACATCCCTTTTTATGCAGAGGAACAACGTTCGCTGTTTTCCAATCCAGGGGGACTCTCCCCTTCTCTAGGGAGAGATTGAAGAGCATGGCTAATGGTTCCGCCAGGACCTCGCACAGCTCTCTGAGCACTCTTGGGTGCAATTCGTCTGGACCCATGGCTTTGCTCACCTGGAGTCTTGACAATTCGCTGTAGACATCAGCTGGTGTGATCTCAAAATTCTGAAATGGGTCTTCCACGCTTGATGTTGCTTCCAGATGTGGCCCATTCCCTGGAGCCTCGCAGGTAAAAACCGAGCAGAAGTATTCATTCAGCAGTTTGGCTTTATCGGGATCTGTTTCCGCGTAATTCCCATCCAGAGTTTTGAGGCGTACTATCCCGTTTGTGTTTTTTTTCCTGTCACTAATGTACCTGAAGAAGGATTTGTCCCCTTTCTTAATGTTCTTTGCTAGAGTTTCTTCCACTGCGAGCTTGGCCTCCCTGACTGCTGTTTTGACTGCTGCAGACCTGGTCCTATATTCAATGTTAGCTTCATCTGTTCCCGTGCGTTTGTATGAAAGAAATGCTCTTTTTTTCTCCCTGACGAGGTACGAGACCTCTTCAGTGAACCATTGGGGTTTTTTGTGTCTTTGTTGTTTATGTACCAATTTTATGTAGCGGATAGTTGCCTCGTGTAGGGTCAATTTCAGGTTTGACCACATGGTTTCCACATTATCAGTTGCTTCTTGATCCTGCAGCGTCTGCTGGACGAAATTTCCCATACGTGCGAAATCAGCTCCCCGGAAATTGAGTACCCTCGTTTTAGTTTGTGATTTAGGGAAACCTTTCCTGAGGTTGAACCATACCATGTTATGGTCACTGGTAGCTAGCTTTTCTCCCACTGAGACCTCCGAGACACTCTCGCCGTTTGTAAGTACGAGGTCTAGGATGGCCTCGGCCCTAGTGGGCTCTAGTACCATTTGTTTGAGCTGTACTCCCATCATGGACGTCAAAATCCTCCTGCTACCACAAGTTGTTGCTGAGAGTGTGTTCCAGTCTACATCGGGCATGTTGAAGTCCCCTAGCAGAACAGTGTCCCCCCGTAGAGTAATATTTTCAATGTCTTCAGTCAATTCGTTATCCTTGTCCTCTGTTTGTCTTGGAGGTCTGTATACCACACCAAGGTACAGGCACTTTTCTCCACCTCTGGCCAGGTTAACCCAGATGGATTCCCCGGTGTACTTAACATCTGTGATCCTGGTTATTTTGATGTTCTCTTTGATGTAAAGTGCTACCCCTCCTCCTAGCTTACCCTCCCTGTCTTGTCGAATCAGGTTGTATCCTGGTATAGTTGTATCCCACCCATGGGAGTCCGTGAACCATGTTTCTGATATAGCCACCACGTCTAAGTCAGCATTCACAATTTCTGTTTCCAGTTCTAAAATTTTATTCCCTAAACTATGTGCGTTAACATACATAGCTCTCCACTCTGTGTGTTTGTTAAATCCCTGTAGAGAGATTCTTGTCTGACTCAAAGTGTCTCCTAGTGAACCTTTAGCAGTGAGTGTACTTACCTCGGACTTAGAAGCGCTGTTTTGGATCACCACATCAGGATTGTTTCTTACTGCACTGGTATATAAGTGGGTACCCTCCCCCGACTTACCTAGTTTAAAGCCCTCCGAAGTAGGCGGGCTAAACGGTGTCCGAAGACGTTCTTACCTCTGCTGGTCAGGTGAAGTCCGTCTGGTCCCTGGAGTCCCTGTAGTGCCTCTCCATGATTTAGGAATCCGAAGTTCAATTCTCGGCACCATCGTTGTAGCCATTCGTTTGTCTTCAGGATGCGCTCATCTCTATCCCTTCCCTTGCCCCTAACAGGAAGAATAGAAGAGAATACTACCTGTGCTCCTGTCTGTTTCAGCTTTTCTCCTAGAGCTCCGAAGTCTCTAGCTATGTCCTCCGGCACGTTCCTGGCAGTGTCATTTGTTCCGACGTGGATGAGCAGCATGGGAAAGTGGTCCCGGGGGCTGAGAAGTCTATCAAGTCTGGCGGTCACATCCCGTATTCTTGCTCCTGGTAGGCAGCAGACCTTCCTCGACTGTATATCCGGTCTGCATATTGGTCCCTCGGTGCCTCTCAGCATGGAATCCCCGATGACTATTACTCTGCGCTTCCTCTGGGGGGGTCGATCTGTTGTGACTGGAGATGGAGTCGTTTGTTGAACGTCGGTAGTCTCTTCCTGCTTCACGTCGAAAGTCCCTTCTTGCAAGACCTGGAATCTGTTTCTCAGGTTGAGTTGTGGAGTCGATGTGGAGCTACCCTGGTAAGAGAAAGAATAAGGAGGTGAAGAGATTGTAGATATGGGGGGGGTTCTCCTACGTTTACCTGTGGAGGAGGTCACTAACTGCCAGGAGTCAGTGTCTCCAGCCATCTCCTGGATTCCTACAGTTGGACTCGGCGTCGACGGCCCTGGTGTCTCAGTGAGGGAACTGTCACGGGTCTGTTCGGTGATTTGGGACAGCTCCTGCACTAGTCCATCGATGTAGGCCTCGTCCTCTCTAATGTCTCTCAGGCGTTTCACCTCCTCCCTGAGGCTCTGTAGTTCCTGCATGATGACGTCGTCCTGTTGAACGATCTCCTCTGTTTGTGTAAAGGCCGTATTGTACTGCTGCGGGATGGCCTCGGTCTGCACGGAGACCTCCTTCCCCGGTATGTTCTCCTCCGTCTGTGTGTAGGCTGATGTCACCTCTCGGATCACCTCCGTGTAGGGAATGCCAACTTTGCTTGTAGTCTTCACACTTCTTGTGCGTCCTGCCATATTTAGGTAATAAGAACATAAGAACATAAGAAGTTGCCTCCGCTGAGGCAAACCAGAGGTCCATCTCGCCCAGCGGTCCGCTCCCGCGGCGGCCCATCAGGCCCATTGCCTGAGCAATGGTCCCAGACTATCCCTATAACCTACCGCTACTCTTATCTGTACCCTTCAATTCCTTTATCCTCTAGGAACCTATCCAAACCTTCTTTGAAGCCTTGTAACGTGCTCCGGCCTATCACAGCCTCCGGGAGCGCGTTCCATGTGTCCACCACCCTCTGGGTGAAAAAGAACTTTCTGGCATTTGTTTTAAACCTGTCTCCTTTTAATTTTTCCGAGTGCCCCCTTGTACTTGTGGTTCCCCGTAATCTGAAAAATCTGTCCCTGTCTACTTTTTCTATACCCTTCAGGATCTTGAAGGTTTCTATCATGTCTCCTCTAAGTCTCCGCTTTTCCAGGGAGAACAGCCCCAGCTTTTTCAGTCTGTCAGTATATGAGAGGTTTTCCATACCTCTTATCAGTTTAGTTGCTCTTCTCTGGACTCCCTCAAGTACCGCCATGTCCTTTTTGAGGTATGGCGACCAATATTGGACACAGTACTCCAGATGCGGTCGCACCATTGCACGATACAGTGGCAGGATGACCTCCTTTGTCCTGGTCGTGATACCCTTCTTAATGATACCCAACATTTTGTTTGCTTTTCTTGAGGCTGTGGCGCACTGTGCCGACGCCTTTAAAGACATGTCCACCATCACTCCCAGGTCTCTTTCAAGGTTACTTACCCCTAGCAGTGATCCTCCCATTTTGTAGCTGAACATCGGGTTCTTTTTCCCTACATGCATGACCTTGCATTTCCCTACATTAAAGTTCATTTGCCATTTTTTGGCCCATTCTTCTAGCGTCGTTAGGTCCCTTTGCAGATCTTCGCAGTCTTCCATGGTTTCAACCCTGCGGTAGAGTTTGGTGTCATCCGCAAATTTAATAACTTCGCAATTTGTTCCCGCCTCCAGGTCATTAATAAATATATTGAACAGGAGCGGTCCCAGCACCGACCCCTGCGGAACTCCGCTCGTGACCCCATGCCAGTCTGAGTAATGGCCCTTCACTCCAACCCTCTGTTTCCTGTCTGCCAGCCAGTTTTTGATCCATCGGTGGACCTCCCCTTGCACCCCGTGTCTCCACAGTTTTTTAAGCAATCTTTCATGCGGTACCTTGTCAAAGGCTTTTTGAAAGTCAAGGTAAATGATGTCAATGGATTCCCCCCTATCCACCTGTCTATTTACTCCCTCAAAGAAGTACAATAAGTTTGTGAGGCATGACCTACCCTTGCAGAAGCCGTGCTGGCTCGACTTTAGCTGTCCATTGTTTTCTATGTGTTCACAGATACTGTCCTTAATCAGTGCTTCCATCATTTTTCCCGGGACCGAGGTCAAGCTCACCGGCCTGTAGTTCCCTGGGTCCCCCCTTGAACCCTTCTTGAAGATGGGTGTGACATTTGCAATTTTCCAATCCTCCGGGATCTCTCCAGTCTTTAAGGATAGGTTACATATTTGGCGAAGTGGCTCTGCTATTACGTTCCTTAGTTCCTTGAGTACCCTTGGGTGAATGCCGTCCGGACCTGGCGATTTGTCGCTCTTTAGTCTGTCTATCTGCCTGAGGACATCCTCTTGGCTTACCTCTAGTTGGACCAGCTTTTCATCCCGATCCCCATTTACGATGTCCTCCGGTTCCGGAATATTGGATGTATCCTCCCTCGTGAAGACTGACGTGAAGAACTTATTTAACCTGTCTGCTATCTCTTTTTCCTCTTTTACCACTCCTTTTTTGTCTCCATCATCCAATGGCCCCACTTCTTCCCTTGCCGGTTGCTTCCCCTTCACATATCTGAAGAACGATTTGAAGTTTGTTGCTTCCCCCGCCAGTCTCTCCTCATATTCCCTTTTAGCTTTTTTAACCACACGGTGACACTTCCTTTGGTGTTCTTTGTGTTCCATTTGGTTGTCCTTTGTTTGGTCCTTTTTCCATTTTTTGAACGATGTTTTCTTGTCACTTATCGCCTTTTTCACTGCAGTTGTTATCCACGCTGGGTTTTTTGTTCGGTTTTTTTTTGCACCCCTTCCTGAATCTGGGGATGTACAGGTTCTGTGCCTCTTGCACCGTGCCCTTGAGTAGGGACCAGGCTTTTTCTACAGACTCCATCTTCCTTTCGCTACCATTGAGTTTCTTTCCCACCAGTTTCCTCATGCCATCATAATTCCCTTTTTTGAAGTTGAGTGCTGTCGCTGTGGATCTTTTCACCTTTGATGGTCCAATTTCCAGCTTGCACTGGATCATGTTGTGATCGCTGTTTCCTAGGGGTTCTAGCACCGCCACCTCCTTTGCAGGTCCCCCTAGCCCATTGAGGATTAGGTCGAGAGTTGCATCCCCCCGTGTTGGTTCCGTGACCAGCTGTTCCATGAAACAGTCCCTCGTGGTTTCCAGGAATTTGGTCTCCCTTGTGCAGTTTGAGTGTCCAATACTCCAGTCTATCCCAGGGTAGTTGAAGTCTCCCATCACCATCACGCTTCCGCTTTTGCATATCTGCCTCAGCTCAGCCTCCAGGTCCTGGTCGAGTGCTTCCGTTTGTCCAGGTGGGCGATAGTACAGGCCCAATTTTATGTCTGCTCCAGCTCCTCCAGGTAGCTTAATCCATAGTGATTCCAAGTCGTCCGCCCTTACTGTTGTTTCTATCCTGGTTGAAGGTATGGAGTCCTTTATATAAAGCGCTATTCCTCCACCCTTCTTGTGTGTCCTGTCCCTCCTGTAGAGTTTGTACCCTGGTATGGTAATGTATGTGATCTGCCTACAAATAAGTAAATAAATGAGAGAGATTAATGTCAATGAGTAAATGAAAGAGAACAAGTGAAAGATAGTAGGTGAGAGAGAGTAAATGAGAGAGAGATAGTATGCTAGGGCGTCTGATGGATAGAGTTGGATTTTAGGATGTCAGAGAGGTCTAAGCAGTAGGGTGCTTAGGGTGAATGATATGAAGGAACGGTTAGAGGGTAAAAGATGTGTGGTGTAAGATTATGGTGCTTGTAAGATCTAAGATTGGGGTTAGGGTGCCTGGAGGACCTCTAGTGTCCTATTGGTTTTCCTTTAAGGCTCTCCTTAGTATACATGCAATTTAAGTCCTGGTATTTTTCTGTCTTCTTTTTCTTTTCCTGTGCTACGATCTTCTTATCATCCTCTTCTTGATCTGTCAACTCTTGTCTTTTGCCCATTGTGTCTTCCCAGCATTTTTTCCACTCAGTATCCTCTCAGGATACCTTCTTCCGAATCGTCGACACTTGGTCGACTGTCGGCTTTCCCCTTCTTCTTAGTTTAAAGTCTGATCTATTCCTCTCCTGACGTTGTTTGCTAGAAGTCTAGTTCCCACCGTGCTTAGGTGCAGTCCATCTCTCCTGAAGAGCTTGCTCTTGCCCCAAAATGTTGTCCAGTTCCTCACGAAGTGGAACCCCTCTTCCTCACACCATTTCCTCATCCATGCATTTATTGACTGTAGTTCTGTCTGCCTCTTCACAACTGCCCTCGGTACTGGTAGGATCTCTGAAAAAGCTATCTTCTGAGTCCTAATCTTCAACTTTCTTCCCAGAGTCTTGAACTGTTCAATCAGTGCATTTCTACTGTAGTCTCTCCTGCTGACATCATTTGTCTCGATGTTGATCATCACTGTGGTCTCTTCCATCTCTGCTTCTTCTAGGATCTTTTCAATTTTGTCGACGATGTCTTTTGTTCTTGCTCCTGGGAGACAAGTCACTAGTCGATCCTCTCTCCCTCCTGCTATGTGGCTATCCACTTGCCTTAGGAATGAGTCTCACAATAGGATCGCAGACTTTCCCTTCTTCAGTTTTCACTCCGGTCGCAGGTCTATGTCCTTTTGTGCTTCATTGCTTCTTCTTCTAGGCATCGGCAAGATGTTGCCTCCCCTTCCTGCGGGGTTCTTCTGTGGGTTTCTTCCTTGGCGTCATCTTCCTCTTGTTCGCCATTCCATGTGGGTGTATCTTCATCTTTCCTCTGATGTTCGTGTTCTTCCACCCTCCTCCTGTAGGCCTCCTCAATGAACTCCTCGCGCTCTCTGACTTCTTCCTCAATGTGTCTCTCTCTCCTGAAGTCTTCAGTTGTCTTGATTGAGTCTTCTGCGATGTAAAGTCCTTCCAGTTCATGTATCCTGTCCTTCATTTGCCTAACTTCCTTCTTCAAGCTTTTCAGCTCCTGACACCGACCGCATACATATATATGACTGCCTCCCCGAGGGGAGGTAATCGTACATATGGCAGACTGTGCAGAACACTGGAAAGCTCATCTTCAGGATTCCCTCTGCTTCCATTGCTGCGTGCCTTTTTTGGAGTACTTTCTATTATTGCACTGGTACCTTTTTGCTTGTGTGTTTGTATGTATGTGTGTTCTCTTCTTGTGTGTATGTTCTCTTCTGTGCCTGCTGCTTGCTACTTCCCTATTCCCTCTGCATTTGCTCTGGCTTACCTCTGCGTCTCCTCTGGTTTTCCTCTGCGTCTGCTCTGGCTTCCCTCTGTGACTGCTCTGGCTTTCTTCTGCATCTGCCGTAGTTGTTCTGCTTTTTGCGCAGTGACTCACCCCTTCTTAAAGCCCTTCGCAAAGGCGCTCTCGCTAAGGCAAGTGCCTATATCGCTCACCTTCGTGCGCCGAATGGCTGAGCACCATTGTCTCTGCCCATTTTAAGGTGGAGCTTCGAGGTCCGACGTCGGAGGGGTGGGCGGAGCTACCTCTCGCTGCTACCCCTCACTCTGTTCCTCCTCTGTGCCCTCTTGGCTACTCTTCCTCTCCTCTCCCCTGCCTCCTGAGTCTCTCTCCTGCCTCTCTCACTCAGTTGCTGCTTGCAGGCAAGCTGGAATCGATTGCCATTGGCTCCACCCCTTTTAAGGTGGAGCTTTGAGATCTGACATCAGAGGGGTGGACAGAGCTACTTCTCGCCGCTACCCCTCACTCTGTTCCTCCTCTGCCCTCCTGGCTATTCTTCCTCTCATCCTCCCTGCCTCCCGAGTCTCTCTCCTGCCTCTCTCACAATTCAATAAATATATTTCCCTAAGATCAATATTTAAGAATTAACTATGTATATTAACAAAACACGATTTCAAGCTAGGGATTGTGGCAATATTAATGGTGGTTTGTTGCCACCTTATGGTAAGTTGAAGGAATGTTTTATCTTCTGTGTTTAAGCAAGTGAACAAATAAAATGCAGACATATAACCAACGCTGGGTTTTACTAAATTGTGGAAGTGCTTCTTACCACAGGCCAGCGAGGTAAATGCTTTAACGCGCACTGGAGCATTTACCTCACCGCCCCAAGTTTCTAATACAGCTATAACATGAAGTTTCTTAAAAAATATCATTTCAACACCAATAATTAAGAATAGAATGTAATTTGAAAGTATAAATCCAAGTCCTTGCCTGAATTCTCATATTTTTCTTGTTTATTTTTATTTTATTTTTCAGTCTAAATATAAGGCAAACCTATTTTAGGACATTTTGCAAGTGGAAAAATCCACCTCATCTTATAATCACATTAGCCATACCCATAAAGGCCTTTCAAAGCCCACTGCTAAAAACTTATTGCTCCCCTAGAAGAAAATAGGTCATTAACAAGTTCCTCTAACACATAGGTCAACTAACGAGGTGCTCTGATCTTTTATGCCTGCACCTCTTTTTCTCAGTTGTATCACTGTCGGACCTGATCTGGCCTTACCATAGGAAGAGTGGAGCTGGTGGCCTGGATCTTATATAACCTGCTCCTCTGGCTGCTGGCACGTCTTCTCCTGTGCTGCTTGCAGATGAGCTGTTGTAGCCAATCTATGCTCTGTTGGAATGTACAGAGCACCATGCATTTTAAATGACTTATTGTTTGAACTCATGGGAAGGAGAAGCAAGTTAGAGAAGCGTTCAATTTATGCTCCCCTGTCATGTGAGTCTAATCTGATTGTGGTCTATGTCACTGGTTATAAACTTCTCACCTTTCTTTTGTGCAACACCTGACAGTGTTCATGTGTTGACGCAGTCAACACTACAGTTTGTAGTTGATCCTCCCCCCACCCTAATTTTTTTTAAACATCTAAATATCATTTCATTGTTAAAAATGATTCTTGGGAAATATAAAATATTCTTAATATAATTCTCTTTGGGGTGCTTCTACTGGGGAACTCTAGGCCTATAGCGATCTTGCCTTTCCTGCGGAAAATTATAGAAAAGTTAATTTTAGAGCAATTGGAGAAATTTGTGGAGAAGGAAAAATTACTTGATTGTCATCAGTTTGGCTTTCCGATGGAGCATAGTGTTGAATCATTGTTGGTAATCACAGTGGATGAATTAAGGAATGGTATGGATAAAAATAAAACGTTTTATATGGTTTCTCTGGATGTATCATCAGCGTTTGATACTGTAGATATTGACATTCTGCTACAAAAATTGGTGAAGATGGGAATAGGAGCTGTGGTATATGACTAGTTTGTCTCATATTTCCAGGATCGATTGATTTGAGTGCAGATTAATGGAAATGTATCTAGTACAGTTCATACACAAAGGTGTTCCACGAGGATCAGCACATTCATCTTTACTTTTTAATCTTTACATAGCCTCTTTGGGAAATGTATTTCAGCAATTGAATATACCGTATATATTTGAATGAGTCTCATCTTATATTCAGGTCATCGCACACCCGCCCCTCTCCCAGACTTGTTGCAGGCCTCCACCGGCCTGCCATATGACCTGGTAGGCTGGGACAGGAGGGATCCCTTCCGTCCTCTGTCCCGGCTGACTCTAACAATATTTTTACTTCTCTCCCGCCTCCCCCCACATACATTTTTCGGCTTTTTGAATCCCTGGTGGTCCAGCAGTGTATTGGACAGGAGCGAGCTTTCCATGCTCCTTCTCTGCACTAAGCCCCTGCCTTAATGGCCACCTCAAGTTCTCATAGCCCAGTGTACTGGACATGAGCGAGCTTTCATGCTCCCACCTAGTGCTGAGCTGCTCACTGAGTGGCTGTTGCGAGTTCTCACGAGTCTCATGAGAACTTGGGATAGCCATTCAGCAAGTGGCTCAGCAACGGGCAGAAGCGCAAAAGCGAGCTCATGCCCGGTACACTGGGCCATGAGAACTCAAGGTGGCCATTCAGGGAGGGGCTCAGCATGGGGGCAGGAGTGCAGAAAGCTCGCTCCTGCACAGTACACCACTGGACCACCAGGGATTCAAAAAGGTATGCGAGGAGAGGTGGGAGGGAGATTTAAAAAAAATTGACAGAGTCAGCCAGAACAGGAGATAGGAGGGATTCCTCCTGTTTCAGTCCACCTAGTGGAGGCTTGCAGGAAAGCATGAGAGAGGGAGGCTGGATGCAGAACCTGGCAGGGAGGGAGGGGGGACAGGGTGGAGAGCCTGGCAGGGAGGGAGGGGACTTGGTGCAGAGTCTGGCAGGGAGAAGGAGTGAGGGAGGGGGGACAGGGCATGGACCTTGGCAGGGCACATGAATATTAACCCTCCCCCTCCCATCTTATATTCAAGTCAACCTTCTTTCCTCCTTTTTTGGGGGAAAAAGGGTTCCTTGACTTATATTCGGATCATCTTATATTTGAGTGTATATACGGTATGTTTTTTATTACAAGTTTTAGCTTCACTTGCTTCATCGTTGCAAAATCTGTAACTGATGCGGTACATACAGTTTTTCAATATGGATTTGAATAATAAATAAGTTCAAATTGAACTTACTATCAACATCAAGAAAGCTAGGATATTTCCCCTCATAACTTGCTCCACAAAAAATATATATACTCAAATTCTCTTGTCACTTCAAGAACAGCAAAACAATTTCCACTGCCAGATACGTACTTTGTAAAGTAAAACAAAAACTTAAGCTACTCAAAAACTATTTAAAATTTGATGTAACCTCACCTTGAGTATTGCATTCAATTCTGGTCACCGTATCTCAAATAAGATATAGTGGAAATGGAAAAGGTCCAAACAAGAGCGACCAAAATGATAAAGAAGATGGAACTCTTCTCATATAAGGAAAGGCTAAAGAGGTTAGGACTTTTTAGCTTGGAAAAGAGATGGCTGAGTAGGGGGTAGGGGATATGATTGTGGTCTATAACACTTGATAACATTACATGGAAATACCTTTAAAACAAATAGGGGAAAATATTTTTTCACCCAATGCATAGTTGAGCTCTGTATCTCCTTGCTAGAGGATGTGGTAATTGCAGTTAGTGTGTCTGGATTTAAAAAAGGTTTGGACAAGATCCTGGAGGGAAAGTCCATAGGCTGCTAGTGAGAAAGACATTGGGGAAGCAACTGCTTGTCCTGGGATTGGTAGCAGGTTATGTTGCTACTATTGTATTTGGGTTTCTGCCTGGTGCTTGTGACCTGGATTGGCCACTGTTGGAAACAGGATACTGGGCTAGATGGACCATTGGTTTGACCTGGTGTGAATATTCTTATGTTCTTAATATGGAACTTTCCTGTGCACTAAGCCTAGATTTATTGCAGCATTTTTGTATAACTTTCTCTTTTTTTTTCAGGTTAGGTGCTAATATTCACACTTGTGCATGGTACCTACAAAAAATTAACATGGGAATTCTTACTGTCTCCTATTTTGCAGGTGTTAAGGGCTCACACATTAACTCTACTGGTTAGCAGGAATACCCATGCTCTGCCCATCACCCCTCCCCCTCTTAAAACCACTAAAAATAGCTAACACGCAAGTTATCACTCACTAACAGACATAATACTGCAAAACACTTTAAGGAGTTTTGCAGTAGCCTATTGGCTTGCGTTAACTGTGCTTTAAGGGCTTTAGTAAAATGGTCTCTGAAGGGATGCAGTTCTGATACAAGGCCATATCAGCACACTGATATTATGAGGCCCTGTGAAGGAATTATGAATCATTCCTCATTCCCTCTTCCCTCTTGCCATATAGCCATTCTAAAGCAAGGAAAAATGTTAGCACCTTGTGACAGAATGCTGAGGCATTCCCCCCTCCCCTCTTGTCATGACCCCTGTCACATATTAACTCTTATTTTATTTAAGCAGTCCTTATTTAGAAAGGACATCAGCTGACAGGCATTGAGGATATGCAAAAACACAGGTATTGTCTAAGTGCTGAGTTGGAGGGTGATCACGAGGTAAAGGGAGGATGATCACGATGTAGAAGCATGTACCTTTGTATCCACGAGGGAGTTACTATGATGTCATTAGCTTAGAAGCATAATAAAAGGAACTTGGAGCTAGCCACTAAGCGAGCAGGACCCCCACATTACTAAGCCAGGCTGGCAGTGGTGATCATGGTTGAGAACCATTGGTCTATGCTATAGCGATCCATGGCAGAGTCATCAATTTGGTATGTAAGGACCAGGAAACACGGTGGGAAAGGGGTGAGAGATGGGGGAAGAGTGGAAACAGGGAAACTGGTAGAAATTTGGAGACTGTGGGTAGAGTAGGATGGGGCAAGAACTCATGAATAGAATGGCAGAGCATGTGACCGCTATTAGTTATACCAAGGTGTTTTTTTTACCATATTGGCCTGGATATAAGAGGATTATCTTATATTTGAGGATGTCTGTATATGGGTTAATATGGTATTTCCTGAAAGAAGAACGTAGTCTCACCATTAGGTGCCATAATTTTATTTATAGTTTGATTCCATTGTTTCACTAAGGGGGGGGGGGGGGTGTCTTTTACTCATTTAGCATCTCCTCAATTGTGAGCAGTATTAATGCAAGCTAAGGAATATTTCAGCATGGTAATTACAGAGGATAGGTGAAACCCAAATTTGTGTGCAGCCTTTGCATATAAGGCATATTAATTTTTGGTGTTAAGGTACATTTACTGCAAAATCATAGCACACTATAGTAAAAGAGCCCTAAATGTTCAGGTTTGAATTTCCATCCTCAGAATAAACTACTTCCTTACCCCCCCCCCCCAAAAAAAAATAATAAATAAATAAAACACTTTATTGTTTCCAAGCCTATCTTATTGGTTGGGAAAGAACATAAGAATTGCCATACTGGGAGAACCTGAAGGTCCATCAAGCCCAATATCCTGTTTCCAACAGTGGCCAACTCAGGTCCCAAGTACCTAGCTAAATTCCAAGTAGCAAAACAGATTCTTTGCTGCTTATCCAAGGAATAAGCAGTGAATTACCCCAAACCATCTCAATAATGGCCTATGGACCTCTCTTTTAGGAAATTATCCTCGCTAAGCTAGTTAATTTTACCACATTCTCTGGCAACAAATTCCAGAGTTTAATTACACGTTGTGTAACGAAATATTTTCTCCGGTTTGTTCAAAATCTACTATTTAGTAGCTTCATCGCATGTCCCATAGTCCTAGTATTTTTGGAAAGAGTGAACAAGCGATTCACATCTACCCATTCCACTCCACTCATTATTTTATAGACCTCTATCATATCACCCCTGAGTTGTCTCTTCACCAAGCTGAAGAGCCCTAGCTGCTTTAGCCTGTCATCATAGGGAAGTCATCCCATCCCTTTTATCATTTTTGTCACCCTTCTCTATACCTTTTCTAATTCTGCAATCTTTTTTGAGATACAGCGACCAGAACTGCACACAGTATTTGAGGTGCGGCCGTACCATTGAGCGATACAAGGGCATTATAACATTTTCAACTTTGTTTTCCATTCCTTTCCTGATTATTCCTAACATTCTAGTTGCTTTCTTAGCAGCTGCTGCACATTGAGCTGCGGGTTTCCTGGGTAGTGACTCCTAACACAGAACCTAGCACCACATAGCTATTGTTTGAGTTCCTCTTTCCCACATGCATCACTTTGTACAGAAGTGTTTCCCAAGTCAGTCCTAGAGTACCCCTTTTGGTATAATGAATATGCATGAATGAGATTTGCAAATAACAGAGGCAATGTATGCAAAGCATGAGGGGGGGGGAGGTCAGGAGTGGGTGGCTTGGGAGAGGGATCACACATCTTCGAGGGGGGGAACAGGTTTTGGACCTTCCAGAGGGACTTGGGCATCACTTCAGTCTCAAAACATTGGAGGTATGTGATAGGCGTCTGTGGGATACTGGGTCCAATTGCACTCCCAATGTATTTTTTTTTGGGGGGGAGGGGACATCATTTAAAGAGTTAAAACATTTTAAAGACTAATTATTTCTCCCAGGTCTTTGGAAAACAGCGCTAGATAATTTTCCTGTCACTATGTTGCTTGTTTTCTTTAAATAGTGTATACTAGGGTGAATCAAAAATGAAAGGCAATTATTAAATTACATGAGAATTGGAACAGAGCTAGCGAAATACAACATATGTACTCGTATCTTACCTGTTGGATAATTCATTCAAGCATAGTGCAGTGCTTGACCTTCAGTTGTGTGGCTGCCACGGTGTCAGAAACATGCACACTCCATTGCAAGATTGCACTATCGAAGAACAGTGTGCAGTAGTGCACTTTCTTTGGGCAGAGGGAGTAAAACCAGTGGAAATTTTCTGTCTGATATTGACTCAATATGCACATAACACCATGAACAGTGGTGTCATACTTGTGTCCTCACTCCCCCTCCCTGTACCTCTTTAAATATTTGCCAGCATGAACAACTTCTCCAGCCTGGCTTCCCCCTGAAAACACTTCCTGGTTGTGGGGCCAGGAATTGACATCAGAGGGAAAGCCATGATGGCACAAGCAGCAGGCCAAAGAACCCGCTTGTGCTAGTGAAGATTTAAAGAAGTATGGGGGGAAGGGAGGGTGCGGAAGGATCGGGGGAGGGGCAGAGAGAGCCTGTCGGGAACCACTACCCCGGGCACCTTCTACCCTTACTATGCCACTGACCATGAATCAATGAAAGGTTTATGAGTGGGTAAAAAGTTTTAAAGTGGTAACAACAGATGTAACCAATGAAGGTCGCTCTGGTCACCCATCAACATCGTGCACACAAGAGCACATTGACAGGGCGAATGTCTTTATTAGAGAAGACCAACAAATTATGATGTCTCAATTGACTGCAAATTTGGATATCAGCTAAAGATCTGCATTTTCCATAATGCTTGATGACTTGGGATACAGGAAATTCTGCACTGGATGGGTTCCCAAACAGCTTACTGATCTGCAAAAGCAGCAGCATTTGGAGGTTGTGACCCAGTTCCTGAGACTGTATGAAGAAGATCCAAGTATTCTGGAGAGAATTATCACTGGTGACGAAACATGGGTGCATCACTGTGATTTGGAGAGCACAGGACAGAGCATGATAAAGTAAAGAAAGCAATGTTCACCTGCCTGCAGGAGCAGCTGAAAAACTTCTTATCTGCAGAAATGCAGAATCTAGTTGAATAATACAACAAATGTATCATCTTGCATGGGGACTATGTGGAAAAGTGCTCAGTTACTTCTATTAAAGCCATTAAATGTATTTTGCCTTTATGTTTTGATTTACCCTCATATCATCTCAACACTATTACACTTTTAGGCTCAGATTCTGTAACCAGTGCCATTGTTGGCAGCCACCTTAAAAGTGGCTGCCAATCACATGTCAATCAGGTGATAGCACCGGGTAGAGAATCATGCCTCCAGAAAAGGTAGGCATACATTTCCAGCACCTGCCTATGAAGTGAATTGCACCTCCGTAGGCACCTTGAAACTGACAAACTAGTAATTGATGCCAAAAATTGGTATAGCTGTGAATAGGGCATTGGACATTTGAAGGGGAAGATCTGTGAAAATTTGAAGTGAATACAGAGTACTTGTCAGACACAGACCAGTGGGGCTGCCTACATGCTTGAATCAGCCATAGCTGAAAGCCACATGAATAATTCATAAGGCACATCTAGTGCAGGCAGTGTGTGAGCTTCCACCTCTTGGAATACAATGTTGCATTTTGAGCACATCACTGAGATAGAAGTACCTGTAAATAGCTTAAGGAAAAAAGGGTTTATTTTTATTCAGTGCATAATTGTAGACAAGGCTGAACCCAGTTTGTCACAGTCCCATTCTGATAGTTAAAGAGACACTGGCAAATTAACTAAAGAACAAACTTTGACTAAAAAAGCTCAGGAGAACTATGAGGCATAGGTGCAAAAAGTATCTTCTGCTCCTAGAGAGACTATGGGGCAAAGTAATATGGGAGATAAGTAAGAAAGGTCAAACCAGTCAACTACAAGCTGCTTATGAAAAATATCAAAGAACATCAACAGAGTTCTGTTCTTACTTGGATAGGAAGTGTACAGAGGATAGACTTCCCTAGAGATCTAACAAGGCAGGCTATGGTGACAGTGGCTCTTGAAGAGACAGAGCAACCAGCAGAAACTCCCCAAAAAGAAACCAAATCCCAATATTCTGAAAGCTCTAAATGCTGTGTCAGGAGTTCTAGAACCAGCAGAACCTCCAGATCACACAGAACTAGCCAATCAGTTCAGTCAACAGCCAGTTCGGTAGCCATTCAAGCTAGAGCCGGGGCAGCAGCTGCAAGGATAAAGGTTCTCTATAGCCAACAAGAAGCAGCTATAGAGACACAGAAATTAAGACTAGAGCAGGGGTAGGCATTGCCGGTCCTCGGGAGCCAGGTCAGGTTTTCAGGATCTCCACCATGAATATGTATGAGATGGATTTGCATGTACTGCCTCCTTGAGAGCAAATCTATCTCATGCATATCTATTGTGGATATCCGGAAAACCTGGCCTGGCTCCGGCTCTTGAGGACCGGAATTGCCTACCCCTGGACTAGAGGAACAAAAGAACCCCCCCCCCCCCAGGCTCTGGCTTCTGCATACAGGAAAACATAATTAGAGAAAGTGGTGGCAGCAGCAGAGTCTGCCGATGCTGTATGTAGGAAAGCAGAATTAGAAGAGGTGGAAACCACCATTGCACAAAACAGTGGAGAATAATCCAAATCATAGTTATACGATGCATCCAATAAAAAAAGGTCTAGGTGTCATTGTGTACAATATGCTGAAATCTGACCAGTGTAAGGTGGCCACAAAAGCAAATGGAATGTTAGGAATTTAGAAAAGGGATAGAACATAAGAAAAAGAATAGTATAATGCCTCTGTATTGCTCCAAAGTGTGACACCTTGAATATTCTGTGCAATTTTGATCTCCATATCACAAAAAAGATATTGCAGAATTAGAAAAGTATAAAAGATAAATGACCAAAATAATTAAGAGGATGGAACACCTCTCATGTGAGGAAAGACTTAAAAGGTTAGAGCTCTTCTGCTTGGAAAAGAGACAGCTGAGGGGTCATCTTTGACTCCTCTCTCCTTCACAGCCCAGATACAACATATCACTAAAACCTGCCGCTTTTTCCTTTATAATATTACCACAAGCCAACCCTTCTTCTCTGAGCACACTACCAAAACACTTATCCACGCCCGTATCACCTCGTGCTTAGACTACTGCAACTCGCTACTCTCAGGCCTTCCACTTAGCCATCTCGCTCCCCTCCAATCAATCAAGAATTCAGCTGCACAACTTATGTTCAAAGAAAGCCGCTATATTCACATTACCCCTCTCCTAAAGTCACTTCATTGACTTCCCATCTGTTTCTGAATACAATCCAGACTCCTCTTACTGACCTACAAATGCACTCACTCAGCTGCCCCTCACTATCTCTCTTCACTTATCTCCCCCTTGATACCCCCCGTGAGCTCAGCTGGTAAGTCCCTCCTATCTGTGCCCTTCTCTTCAACTGCCAACTCCAGATTCTGTCCCTTCTGCCTTGCTGCACCGTATGCTTGGAACATGCTGCCAGAATCCCTATGGCGGGCTCCAGCTCAGGCAGTGATCAAGGCCGAGTTAAAAGCCCACCTCTTTGAGAGTGCTTTTGACTCCTAACTCCTCTCACCTTGGGTTCTGCATCCCCAACCCTATATGTCATGTCTGTCTGTCCAAGTTAGATTATAAGCTCTTCCAAGCAAGGACCATCAACAAATATCAAAATGTATAGCGCTGCGTATGCCTTTCAGCGCTATATAGTAGAACATATGCACAGTACCAGGCAGAGCTTTGGGTTTCTGGCCCAGAAATATCTAAGAAAAAGAACAATTTAAATTAAATCATTAAATTATTAGAGAGTGTATGTTTGGGCAGATTACATGGATCATTTAGGTCTTTATCTGCCGTCATTTATTATGTTACGATGTTTAGATATGATAGAGGTCTGCAAAATCCTGAGTTGTGTAAAAATTGATATTTTACTCTTTCAAAAAGTACAAAGACAAGGGGACACTCAATAAAGTTACATGGTAATACTTTTAAAGTGAATAGGAAGAAATATTTTTTCAAAGCTCTGGAACTCAATCCCAAAGGATGTGGTAGTAGCGGTTTGCATATCTGGATTTAAAAAAGGTTTGGATAAGCTCCTGAAAGCATTCTTTCTCCATATTGCTCTACTATGTTGTGCTAGGATGATTATATGTTATATAAGCCCAAAATTGTTTTTCAATAAGTATATATGAAATTTAAAAATTTCTGGAGGAAAAGTCCATATTCTGCAATTGACATAGACATGGGGGAAGCCACTGGTTGCCCTGGGATTGGTAGAATGGAATCTTGCTACTATTTGAAATCCTGTCAGGTACTTGTGACCTGAATTGGCCTCTTTTGGAATCAGCATACTGGATTAGATGGATCACTGGTCTGACCTAGTATGGCTATTCTTATATTCAAGAGGGTATGGTTCTGGGCTGAATATATACCTAATCAAAGCTGTCTAGTTAAGGATTTGAAAAAGACTGACTGAACAACTTCACTGAGACAAAATTGCTTCGCCCTTTAACTACCATTCATTAGAGCTACAGAATAAAAGATGGATGGCCATGTGATTGTATTAAACTTTTTCACTGTATCTCTGTTATCGTGAGATGAGGTAGTTTCAGACCATCTCTGCTATATACACTGTCTGAGATGTGGGTTAACTGATTCCTCAGAAAACATTACACAAAGGGTCATTGACATGGACTAGAATGAAAAAGTCACAGCATAATTTTCTTAATCTATTGCCTGATTCCCTTTCAATGCATTCCCTTTTCACTCCTCACACCCCCTCATTTCCTTCTCCTTGTAGGGTTGTCTTAATATATTTACTTTCCACTGTCTCCCTGGTACTGCTTCATTTCACATGCTGTGAGTAATTAGCTTTATTGTCCCCAAGCCTCTGCTACTTGTAATTTCACTTGTTCTGTTTTCTGCTGTCTCTTTCTAGGTTTTTCTTCTGCTTTGTTTAAAAAGAAAAGGATCCACAACAGTATCAATGCCTGTCTGACAGTGATGCCTCAATGTGGCACATTTGCCAGTTCCAGCAATTAAATGACTTTTTATTTCTTGCATTGCCACTGATTAAAGTGACATCATCAACTTTTTCTACCACTCAGCCACATGTTTTTAAATTATACTCCAATACATCACAGATCATATATATAATATTATTTATAAAAGTAACATGCTCAGACCTGGAAACGGGGACGAAGTGTGAAGTTATAAAATTTGCGGATGACACTAAACTCTGTAGCAGGGTTAGAACTGCGGAAGAGTGTGAGGACCTACAAAGGGACCTAAACAAACTGGAGAAGTGGGCGAATAAATGGCAGATGAACTTCAATATAGGGAAATGCAAGGTCATGCATATAGGGAAAAAGAACCCGATGTTCAGCTACCAAATGGGGGGATTAGTATTAGAGGGAAGTAACCTTGATAGAGATTTGGGTGTACTGGTGGACACAACAATGAAGTCAACGGCACAATGCGCAGCAGCCTCGAAGAAGGCAAACAGAATGTTGGGTATTATTAAGAAGGATATTACGACCAGAACGAAAGAAGTCATCCTGCCGTTGTATCGGGCAATGGTGCGCCCGCACCTGGAGTACTGTGTCCAGTATTGGTCACCGTACCTTAAGAAGGATATGGCAATACTTGAGAGGGTCCAGAGGAGAGCGACACGAATGATTAAGGGCATGGAAAACCTTTCATACACTGAAAGATTGGAGAGACTGGGGCTTTTCTCCCTGGAAAAGCGGAGACTCAGAAGAGACATGATAGAGACCTACAAGATCATGAAGGGCATAGAGAGAGTAGAGAGGGACAGATTCTTCAAACTTTCAAAACATAAAAGAACAAGAGGACATTCAGAAAAGTTGAAAAGGGACAGATTCAAAACGAATGCTAGGAAGTTTTTCTTTACCCAGCGTGTGGTGGACACCTGGAATGCGCTTCCAGAGGGCATAATAGGGCAGAGTATGGTACTGGGGTTCAAGAAAGGATTGGACAATTTCTTGCTGGAAAAAGGGATAGAGGGGTATAGATAGAGGGCTACTGCACAGGTCCTGGATCTGTTGGGCCACCGCGTGAGCGGACTGCTGGGCACGATGGACCTCAGGTCAGACCCAGTGGAGGCATTGCTTATGTTCTTATGTATATTACCAAAGTGTGATTGCCTTTATGGACCATCATCGCCTTTACTGTTCCTCTCTGCCTCTCTGTTATGGAACTTAACACTTTCACATAAAATATGCAAATCAACTTATCTTCAGTTCCTGGGCGGGTAGCTATCAGCTCTGCTGGAAAGGCAGTCACATCAAAAAATGCTTGTGCTTTTGTGCAGTGTTTAAAATGCCATGATTACAAAAGGCCCCCTGACTCGAGTTTCGCACTCTTCATCAGCAGGGGTCATTGCTCACGGCAACTTCCTAGCCAGATCTGCCAACAACGGGCGAAAGAGTCACAAAGAGGAAGAAACAGTCCCTGCTCGAAAGAGCTTACAATCTAAACAGCCAAGACAGACAAACAGGATGACATGGATACAGTTAAACTCCGCAGGGATCTCAAAGTCCCTCCTTGAGGGCCGCAATCCAGTCTGGTTTTCAGGATTTCCCCAATGACTATGCATTGAAAGCAGTGCATGCACATAGATGTCATGCATAGTCATTGGGGAAATCCTGAAAACCCAACTGGATTGCGGCCCTCAAGGAGGGACTTTGAAATCCCTGAAAGGGGAATGTGGATAATCAGCAGGCTGGTTTGGAGGGCAGAGGAGTAGGGTTAAGGATTGAAGGCTATTTCAGAAAGGTGAGTTTTCAGTCTGGTTTTAAACAAGGGAAGGGAATAGTACAGAATAATGGGCAGTAGGAGTTTAGCAAAGCTGGCACTGATTCTTTGGCATCCTCCTATAGAAATGGTTACAGCACAAAATGTTGCAGTCCTTTAAAAGTACTACCATATGTTTAGAGAGTGTCCAAGCTTAGCAGCAAGATCTTAAAGGAATATATCTTTTTAATGAAGGCAAGGTTTCAGAATGTTAAACGCATGATAGCCATAGAGCACTAGTGCCTAATTGTAATGAGGCTGAAAATATATTTCTGTGTTTCAGAGCCAGGCAGGCCACAGATGCTTCATTATACACTCGTTCTCATCCAATTTTCTGTTGTTGTTCTCCCACGCAGCCTTTGCTATGTTTGGAAAAATTTAAAATAAGATCTGAAATTATTTAAAATATTCAGCACAGTTGTAGGATATTGAATGTAGAGGATTTGGCCAATTGCTTGTTCATCAAGTGATTTCATTGTAAAATTTAGTGGATATAAATTACCAGCAGAATAATATTCAATGAATCTTGATATTAAGCTATTTTTGCACATTAATTGAATTATAGTTCCTGTTTAGAAATGCATATCATAGTTGGTATACCAGCTTTGCGATTTTTATTGTTTAAAATTTAAGTACCTCTGAGCTCAGTTAAAAACAATATTTCAGATGTTCACAAGACAACAAAGAGGCTCTTTTATTAAAATGTGATGAGTTTTGCACTTACATAAGAACATAAGAATTGCCGCTGCTGGGCCAGACCAATGGTCCATTGTGCCCAGCAAGTCCGCTCCTGCGACTGCCCCTAGGTCAAAGACCAGTGCCCTGAGACCAGCCCTACCTGCATATGTTCCGTTTCAGCAGGAACTTGTCTAACTTTGTCTTGAATCCCTGGAGGGTGTTTTCCCCTATAACAGCCTTTGGAAAAGCGTTCCAGTTTTCCACCACTCTCTGAGTGAAGAAAAGCTTCCTTACGTTTGTATGGAATCTATCCCCTTTTAACTTCAGAGAGTGCCTTCTCATTCTCCCTACCTTGGAGAGGGTGAACAACCTGTCTTTATCTACTGAGTCTATTCCCTTCAGTATCTTGAATGTTTCGATCATGCCCCCTCTCGGTCTCCTCTTTTCAAGAGAGAAGAGGCCCCATTTCTCTAATCTCTTGCTGTATGGCAACTCCTCCAGCCCCTTAACCATTTTAGCTGCTCTTCTTTGGACCCTTTCGAGTAGCAACGTGTCCTTCTTCATATACGGTGTCATATCTGGTGCGGAAATCCAACAGCTTGGCAGACAGACTGAACAGGGTAATGCAACCTTACAAGTAGTCTTTTAGCATGGGTGTTGTCCGGGAGCAAGAGAATGACACTGAATCATAATTTGTCCCCATCTTCACCCTGTTCCCACAGGCTCTGTCCTCATCCCTGCAGGCTCTCTCTCCATCTTCTCCACATCCCCATGGACTCTGTCCTCATCTGCACAAGCCTGGAACACTTATCTTATATTTAAATATTTTTATTACGTATAAAAAGGAACAATATTCTGTTCAACTGTTTGTAAATCACAGAGCCTTCTGTTTTGATCTGGTTTTGGTACAACTTTCTCAGATTCAATTGCCTATATTTTTACATCATCTGGGAAGATAACCTGATTGTCTTTCAAACATGGGTGTAGAAGATAACTAACACAGTGTAGTGGATTAACAGGAAAATAAATGTAGTGTAGTGGATTAACAGGAAAATAAATGCCTATTAAATGTTGAAAATGCTCCTTGAATCCAGCAATGATGGATGAATCTGTTGCAGTAACAGTAAGATGCTTTAGTAACTGGACATATGATGGAAGGATGTTGCAAGTGGTAACATAGTAAATGACGGCAGATAAAGACCTGAATAGTCCATCCAGTCTGCCCAACCATACACGCTCTATAAACTAATCATTTAATTTAAATGGCCCATTTTCTTAGATATTTCTGGGCCAGAAACTCAGAGCTCTGCCTGGTAGTGTGCTTAGGTTCTATGTACTGGAGTCTACATTAAAGTTCACTCCAGCCCATCTAAATCATCTTATCATCGAAGCCCTCCCCAGCCTGTCCTCAACTGAATGTCCATATATGGGACACATCGTGGAAGTCTGCCCAGTACTGGCCTTAGTTCCTTCAATATATACCCATTATTTTCTGATTAGAGATCCTTTGTGTTCATCCCATGCTTGTTTGTCACTGTTTTCCTTTCCACCACCTCCCACGGGAGCACATTCCATGCATCAATAACCCTCTCCGTAAAGAATTTCCTAGCATTAATCCTAAGTCTACCATCCCTAAACCTCAAATTATGCCCTCTTGTTTTACCATTTTCCTTTCTCTGGAAAATATTTTGTTCTACATTAATACCTTTCAAGTATTTGAATGTCTGAATCATATCTCCCCTGCCCCTCCTTTCATTTAGGGTATATATTTTCAGGGCTTTCAGTCTCTCCTCATATGTCTTTTAGCACAAACCTCCTACCATTTTCATCACCTTTCTCTGGACTGCTTCAAGTCTTCTTATATTCTTTGTGAGATACGGTCTTCAAAATTGACAATTCATCTATCTGTACATCCAGGCGATTGATCGTCCAGACCGCCAGTATGACTATCTTCTTACCATATTCTTGACCAAAAATTCATCCAAGTCCCAAACGTCCAGAACAAGACAAGTTAGACTTGGTTGGGGACCAGCATTATGATGGACTGGCCACCCAGACATGGCAACAGAGCAGTGGGACACCTCACAGGGCACTACTGTGAACTTCACAAAAAGGGTGCCACATAAACATCTCAGCAGAACTCCCTTATAGGTTATGGCAAGCCTCCCAAAACACCCCCAAACTCACTATACCCACCTGTCTACAATCCCAATAGCCCTTATGGCTGCAGGTGGTACCTATATGGCAGTAGAGTTTAGGGTTTAGGGTTTTTTCTTGGGGTGGCCTCACATTTTCCACCATGAATGTAGTGGTTAGAGTGGCTTTTGGGCCTGGGTCCTCCTCTCTATGGTTAATTAGCTCACCCCCTAGGCTACTTAAGACACCTCTGTGCAGCTCTGCTAGGCTTGCCTACAGCAGGTGCTGATGTTCTGGAGGCAGGTATGTACGTTTTTATTCTGATCATTATGGGGGTGCAATGGGGTCAGTGATCATGGAGGGAGTATGTCTCTGCAGTGGTTATCTGGTCACTTTGAATACCTTTTGGGTACTTATACCTGTCTTTACATCGTCTAACTGACAATGTATACGTTTCGTCCAGATAGTCTCATACAGGGCCATGGTGTGCCCCCCACCTGGAATACTGCGTCCAACACTGGTTGACGTACATGAAAAAGGACATAGTACTACTCAAAAGGGTCCAGAGAAGAGCGACAAAAATGGTTAATGGGCTGGAGGAGTTGCCATACAATGGAAGGCTAGAAAAACTGGGCTTCTTCTCCCTTGAACAGAAGAGATTGAGAGGGGACATGATCGAAATATTCAAGATATTGAAGGGAATTGACTTAGTAGAGAAAGAGAGATTGTTCACCCTCTGCAAGGTGAAGAGAACGGGACTCTCTAAAGTTAAAAGGGGATAGATTCCATACAAACGTAAGGAAGTTCTTCTTTACCCAGAGAGTGACAGAAATCTGGAACACTCTTCCAGAGGCTGTTTTAGGGGAAAGCACCCTCCAGGGATTCAAGAAAGAGTTAGATAAGTTCCTTCTGAAACAGAATGCATGCAGGTAAGGCTATACTCAAATAGGGCACTGGTCTTTGACCTAAGGGCCGCCGTATGAGCGGACTGCTGGGCATGATAGACCACTGGTCTGACCAAGCAGCAGCAATTCTTATGTTTTTATGTTCTAGGTTGGCCCACATCCTGCCTAAATACCGACGCAGGGGAGAAACATCGGTCCAAAACGACAGCCATGGCACTGAACTTCCGAAAAGGGAATTACGAAGGGATGAGACTCATGGTAGGGAAGAAGATTAAGAAGAGGATAAGCATTGTAAAAACGCTAGAGCAAGCTTGTTCCCTTTTTAAGGACACAGTCACCGAGGCGCAAAATATATATATACTGCATATCAACAAGGGATCCAAGAGGAATAAAAACAAAGAACCGGCGTGGCTCACTGTAGAGGTGAAGGAAGCGATCAGAGACAACTTCATTTAAGGAATGGAAAAGGTCAAAAACGGATGAAAACTGGAACAAGCACAAACAACATCAACGCAGGTGCCATAAGGCGGTAAAAGGGGCCAAAAGAGACTACGAGGAAAAAATAGTCAAGGTGGCGAAGAACTTCAAGCCGTTCTTTCGATATATTTCGCAAAGGAAGTGGTGGGACCTTTGGATGACCATGGAATAAAGGGAGCACTAAAGGAGGACAAAGCAATCGCTGACAAACTGAACACATTTTTTGCATCTGTATTTACCAAAGAGGATATACACAACATACCGGAAGCCGACAGGCTATATGCAGGAAACGAAGATGGGAAACTGACAGGGTTAACGGTCAGTCTAGTAGAGGTAGGTATGCAGGCAGATTGATAGGCTTAAAATCAATAAATCCCCGGGACCAGATGGCATCCATCCGAGGGTAATCAAGGAACTGGAAGGGGCTATAGCTGAACTGCTTCAACTAATAGCCAATCTGTCGATCAAATCGGGAAAGATTCCGGAAGACTGGAAAGTAGCGAATGTTACACCGATCTTCAAGAAAGGTTCGAGGGGAGATCCGGGGAACTACAGACAGGTGAGTCTGACCTCTGTACCGGGAAAGATGGTAGAGTCACTGATAAAGGACAGCATCATTGATCACCTTGACGGAAACTGGCTGATGAGGACCAGTCAGCACGGTTTTAGCAAAGGCAGATCGTGTTTGACGAACTTGCTGCACTTCTTTGAGGGAATAAACAGACAGATAGACAAGGGCGATCCAGTCGACATTGTATATCTGGATTTTCAGAAGGTGTTCGACAAGATTCCGCATGAACGACTACTTCGGAAAATTGCAAGCCATGGAACTGAGGGTGAAATACTCACGTGGATTAAAAACTGGCTGGAGCATAGGAAACAGAGAATGGGGGTAAATGGACAATACTCGGACTTGGAAGAGCATCACCAGTGGGGTGCCACAAGGCTCGGTGCTTGGACCCGTGCTCTTTAACATCTTTATAAATGATCTGGACATAGGTACGACGAGCAAGGTGATTAAATTTGCGGATGATACGAAGTTATTCAGAGTAATAAAGACGCAGGGGGATTGTGAAGATCTGCAACGTGACATAATCAAGCTCGAGGAATGGGCATCAACATGGCAGATGAGGTTCAACGTGGATAAGTGTAAAGTGATGCATGTCGGTAACAAAAATCTCATGCACGAATACAGGATGTCTGGGGCGGTACTTGGAGAGACCTCCCAGGAAAGAGACTTGGGAGTTCTGATCGACAAGTCGATGAAGCCATCCACACAATGTGCGGCGTCAGCAAAAAGGGCAAACAGAATGCTAGGAATGATAAAGAAGGGGATCACGAACAGATCAGAGAAGGTTATCATGCCGCTGTACCAGGCCATGGTATGCCCTCACCTGAAGTACTGTGTCCAGCACTGGTCGCCGTACCTGAAGAAGGACACGGTACTACTCGAAAGGGTCCAGAGAAGAGTGACTAAGATGGTTAAGGGGCTGGAGGAGCTGCCGTACAGCAAAAGATTAGAGAAACTGGGCCTCTTCTCTCTCGAACAGAGGAGATTGAGAGGGGACATGATCGAAACATTTAAGGTACTGAAGGGGATAGACTTAGTAGATAAGGACAGGTTGTTCACCCTCTCCAAGGTAGGGAGAACAAGAGGGCACTCTCTAAAGTTGAAAGGGGATAGATTACGTACAAACATAAGGAAGTTCTTCTTCACCCAGAGAGTGGTAGAAAGCTGGAACGCCCTTCCAGAGGCTGTTATAGGGGAAAACACCCTCCAAGGATTCAAGACAAAGTTAGATAAGTTTCTGTTGAACAAGAACGTGCGCTGGTAGGGCTCAGTTAGGGTGCTGGTCTTAGACCAGAGGGCCGCCGCTTGAGCGGACTGCTGGGCATGATAGACCACTGGTCTGACTCAGCAGTGGCAATTCTTATGTTCTTATGTTCCTCCAGAAATGCCCCTTTCAGCTCTGAGTGCACGGCTGGATTCAGATGTCTCTGGATACATCCAGAAATTTGGTTTGATTATTAGCACTTGGATGACCTGTCTTTTAGGTTGTCCAAATGCTGACTTGGGTGAGTTTTTAGACCTGTTTAAATTTGGGTTATGAGCCCCATATGTTTTCAGGATGAATGAACTTTTTGGACTCATAAGAACATAAGAATTGCTATAAGGGGATAGACCGAAGGTCCATCAAGCCAAAAGTGGCCAACCTAGGTCAAAATACCTAACTAGATCCCAAGTAGCAAAACAGATTTTATGCTGCTTATCCTAGGAATAAGCAGTAGATTTTCCCAAGCCATCTCAATAACTGCCTATGGACTTCTCTTTCAGGAAACTATCCAAATCTTTAACTTCAGCGACAACCTTTAACTTCAAGAAAGGAAACTACGAAGTGATGAGAGTAATGGTAAGAAAGAAACTTAGGAACAACTCAAAGAAATCCCAGACTGTAGAGCAAGCCTGGTCATTATTCAAAGACACGGTGAGCGAAGCGCAAAATCTGTACATCCCCAGATTTAGGAAAGGATGCAAAAAGAACCGAACTAAAGACCCGCGTGAATAACCAAAGAAGTGAAGAAAGCAACATTCATTCCGGAAATGGAAAAGGACAAAACCTGGGAGAACTGGAAAGAGCACCGGAAGCATCAAAAAGAATGTCACCGAGTGGTTAGAAGAGCAAAAAGAGAATATGAAGAGAGGCTAGCTAGGGAAGCACGAAATTTCAAACCGTTCTTCAGATACGTTAAAGGGAAGCAGCCGGCTAGGGAGGAGGTGGGACCGCTGGATGACAGAGATAGAAAGGGAGTGGTAAAGGAGGAAAAAGAGGTGGCGGATAGACATGTTCTTTACGTCAGTATTTACAAAGGAGGACACATCCAACATACCGGAACCTGAGCAAATCTTCAAAGGAGACAAAACAGAAAAATTAACATCCATGGAAGTAAGCCTCGAAGACGTACATAGGCAGATAGATAGATTAAAAAGTGACAAATCACCGGGCCCGGATGGAATCCACCCTAGGGTTTTGAAGGAACTAAAGGAGGAAATAACGGAACTACTACAGCAGGTTTGTAACCTATCCCTGAATACAGGCATGATCCCGGAGGATTGGAAAATAATCAATGTTACGCCCATCTTTAAAAAAGGATCGAGAGGTGACCTGGGGAACTACAGACCGGTAAGTCTGACTTCGGTTCCGGGGAAGATGGCGGAAGCACTGATAAAAGACAGCATCGATGAGCATCTAGAAAGAAATAAACTGATGAAAACAAGCCAGCATGGCTTCTGCAAGGGAAGATCGTGCCTAACGAACTTATTGCACTTCTTCGAAGGAATTAACAAACAATGGACAAAGAGGAACCCATAGACATCGTATACTTGGATTTCCAAAAAGCCTTTGACAAGGTACCCCATGAACGCCTACTACGGAAACTGAAGAACCATGGGGTGGAAGGAGACGCACATAGATGGATCAAAAATTGGTTGGCAGGTAGGAAGCAAAGGGTAGGAGTGAAGGGCCACTATTCTGACTGGAGGAGGGTCACGAGTGGTGTGCAGCAGGGGTCGGTACTCGGACCGTTGCTGTTCAATGTATTTATAAACGATCTTGAAACAGGGACGAAGTGCGAAGTAATAAAATTCACAGACGACACCAAACTATTTAGTGGAGTTGGGACAATAGAGGACTGTGAAGACTTACAAAGGGACCTGAACAAACTAGAAGAGTGGGCAATGAGATGACAGATGAAGTTTAATGTAGAGAAATGTAAAGTCTTGCATGTGGGAAACAGAAACCCGAAGTACAGCTATATTATGGGGAGGGCTGGTAATGGGTGAAAGTACCCTAGAAAAGGACTTGGGGTAATAGTGGACAAGACAATGAAGCCGTCGGCACAGTGCGCAGCGGCCTCAAAGAAGGTGAATAGAATGTTAGGTATTATCAAGAAAGGTATTACAGCCAGAACGAAAGAAGTTATCCTGCCGTTGTATCGGGCGATGGTGCGCCCGCATCTGGAGTACTGCGTCCAATATTGGTCGCCTTACCTTAAGAAGGATATAGCGATACTCAAGAGGGTTCAGAAAAGAGCGACACGATTAATAAAAGGTATGGAAAACCTTACATATGCTGAAAGATTAGAGAAACTGGGGCTCTTTTCCCTGGAAAAGCGGAGACTTAGAGGGGACATGATTGAGACTTACAAGATCATGAAGGGCAAAGAAAAAGTGGAGCGGGACAGATTATTCAAACTTTCGTAAACTACAAGAACGAGAGGGCATTTGGAAAAATTAAAAGGGGACAGATTCAGAACCAATGCTAGGAAGCTCTTCTTCACCCAAAGGGTGGTGGACACCTGGAATGCGCTTCCAGAGGGTGTGATAGGATAGAGTACGGTATTGGGGTTCAAGAAGGGATTGGATGATTTCCTGAAGGAAAAGGGGATAGAAGGGTATAGATAGAAGATTACCATACAGGTCCTGGACCTGATGGGCCGCCATGTGAGCGGATTGCTGGGCATGATGGACCTCTGGTCTGACCCAGCAGAGGCACTGCTTAGGTTCTTATGTTCTTAAAATCCAAACCTCATATGAAGTGAACAACTAAAATCTGTCCAGCGATAGACTTTTCTTCCTCACAATAATGACTCACTGTTGTGGTGAGCGCAATGAACTGAAAACCTGGAAAAACCCTCCAATGCCTCAGGCAGATGGTAACTTTCTGGGTGTAGAGAAATATGTACCTAATGTACTTTAGCATAAATTGCTTTTTGAACTACTGATAAAAAAGCATGAGCTAAATCCAAATCAAATATACATAGATGAGAAACTTCTACATGAAATTCTTTATATATACACATTTCTGTAAAGGCAACACTACAGAATTGTATTTTCCATCCTGATTAAGATGCATCAGCTCTTACCGCTCTACTTTCCCCTGCAGATATCTTTTGCATAAATTCTGTTAGCATGGGAATTTAAAATCAACATTCTGGATCATACCATTTTATTTGGCTTTGCTGAACACAACTCATTTTTCTGCTGTCTGCAAGCATGAAAGACTGCCTCTCACAGATCTCTGCTTTCTTTCATTCATACTGTTATTCATTCTTTTACTGCTACCACAAGATGGCATTATTATTATAGAAATAGAATAACCCTAAAATTGCAGGTAAGTCAAATGATCTTATTGTCTTTCTTTGTAATGAGAAGTTGCAATTTAAATTATGCACTTAGAAGAAAATACATTATGGTGCATAAATAAGGTATAACGTGGGGTGCGGGTGCAAAGCAATTTGCTAGTTCTCTTAGGAAATGCAGTTTTTATTTTATTTTTCATAGAAACTTAAAAAATATTTTTGTTTACAACATATGGTTTAGATTAATTTGTAATTTTTGTTATTTGTTCATTCTGTAATTCTCTTAATTGTTGAGTTACCTTCTTATTGTAATCTACATTGAATCCTTTGTGAAATAATGTAGAATATAAGCAACAATATGGTACAGTATGGTATTTTTTTTTTAAACAAGTATTTATCATGATTTTGTATTGCTTCTATGGTGTGGCTGCTCTTTGAATACTGTATGCAGTTCTGGTCACTGCATCCCAAAAAAGATATAGCGGAAATGGTATAGAGAAAGGTGAACATGATAAAAAGGAGAAGGGATAGCTCAGGGGAGATAAGGTATAAAAAATACTGAGTGGAGTGGAACAAGAAGCTGTGAATTGCTTGTTTACTCTTTCAAAAAATACTAGGACTAGGGGGCATGCGATAAAGCTAATATATAAAACAAACTGGAGAAAATATTTCTTTACTCGGCAAGTAGTTAAGCTCTGGAATTCATTGCCAAAGAATGTAGTGAAAGAAGTTAGCTTAGCAGGGTTTAAAAAAAAAAAGGTTTGGATAATTTCCAAAAAGAGAAGTTCATAAACTATTATTAAGATGGCTTAGGGAAATTCAGTGCTTATTCCTATGATAAGCAGCATAAAATCTGTTGTTCTCCTTGAAATCTTGCCAGGTATCCTTGGCATCATCATAGACTCCTCTCTCTCCTTCAATGACCACCTCAACTTCTTGGTAAAAAAATGCTTCTTTAGTCTTCATATGCTGAGGAAAGTGAGATCGTACTTTCATCATTCTCACTTCGTCGTCCTTGTTCAATCCACCATCCTCTCTAGACTGGATTATTGTAACTCCATCTATTTAAGCCTAACTAAAAAAAAACTCCATAGACTTCAGCTAATCCAGAACGCCGCGGCCAAGCTTATAGACAAGTTCGACCACGTCTCCCCACTCCTGTCCAAACTTCACTGGCTCCCAGTTCACTCCAGAGTCCTCTTTAAATGTGCCTGTTTAGCTTTCAAGATCCTACATGGCATCCTCCCTCCCGTTATCCCACTCTTCTGGAACTCCTCTAACCCTAATTCCACTAGATCCTCCCAAAAACTGAAACTATCATTCCCCTCTGCAAAAGGTATATCCCGCGTAGGAAAACTAGGAACATCCCTCCCCTTTAGAACCACAGAACTCTGGAACAACCTCACATCCCCGCTCAGAATTTCAAGCTTCCTCCAATCCTTCCGCAAACACATGAAAACTTGGCTCTTTTCAAAAATCTAACACCTCCCGCTCTTTGGTACCCTGTCCCTCTTTATCTTCCTAGCTCCTTTCCTATAACCCTTCATTGTAGCTCCTTTTCAACCTAACCCTGTAAACCGTGCCGAGCTCTACGCTTGTGGAGATGGTGCGGTATACAAACCTAAGGTTTAGTTTAGTTTAGTTTTAGTTTATTTGTGAACTGGGTTGGCCGCTGTTGTAAACAGGATACTAGGCTTGATGGATCTTTGGTCTGTCCCAGTTTGACAAATCTTATGTTCTTATGTTTAGCTTTTCCTCCTGGATTTAGGGTCTCTACATATCAATGGTGAGAGAGAAAGAACAGATTAAATTTAATGTGGCAATTGCAAAGTGATGCACATTAGGAAGAATAACCCAAATCATAGTTATCAGATCCTAGGGTCCATCTTGAGAGTCAGCACCCAAGAAAAAGATCTATGTGTCTTTGTAGACAATATGCTGAACCCATCCACCCAATGTGTGGTGCTGGCCAAAAAAGCAAACAAGATGCTAGGAATTATTAGTAAAGGGATGGCAAACAAGACTAAGAATGTTATAATGCCTCTGTATTGCTCCATGGTGTGATCTCATCTGGAGTATTGTGTTCAATTGTGAACACCTTATCTCAAAAGGATATAGTGGAATTAGGAAAGGTTCAAAGAACTATACCATACTGATTCTTGTATCCCGCAAATGTCGACTAGGAATCATTGCGGCTTACATAATTATTGGAAATGAGTGACCAAGATGATAAAGGGGATGGAACTCTTCTCATATGAGGAAAGACTTAAGAGGTTAGGGCTCTTCAGCTTGGAAAAGAGACAGTTAGGGGGAGATATGATTGAAGTCTACAAAATCCTTAGCGGTGTAGAATATGTACAAGTGTATCAATTTTTTACTACATCAAAAATTACAAAGACTAGGGGACACTTTAATTTACAGGGAAATACTTTTATAAGCAATAGTAGGAAATATATTTTTACTCAGAGAATAGTTAAGCTCTGGAATGCATTGACAAAGGATGTGGTAAGAGTGGTTAATGTAGCTTAAAAACCAACAAGGATACTGTGCGTACGCGCGTCGATCGATGTTTCAGCACTAATAGCGGCGTGTTTACGATTAGATCATTTGCATGGACAAGCTTTACTGAATCGATCGCCTACAGTGACTCGGAAATGGATAGGACACGAATCGGATAGATTTTGGGACTTTAGTGAATCCTGCCTAAAGTGAGAAGATCAATAAAGCTGACAGTGTTAGCACGTAAGCAATGCAAAGGCAGATAAATGTGAGAATAGTAGCATGAGAACTTCAGCAGCACAAAAGTGGAGAAGCAAACCAATAGAAGCTTAAATGAAGCTAACATATGAGTGAACCAACCAATTTAAATTAAAAAATAAATAAAGGCAGAGTACAGGAGTGGTTTGCTGATGCCTTCTTCTGTTCCATTATGTTGCTGCTGCCCAACATAGGGCCCCTCTGCCTACAGCACTTGGCTTTCCTTGATGGACTACCATCTAGGTACTAGCCAGGTCTAACCCTGCATAGCTTCCAATAGTAAGAGTAGGCCTACCCAGGGCAGCTAGGCTGTAATCTTCATAGCTATAGAAATAACAAATCATGTCAATTCACATGCAATAGTAAAAATGATTTATATAAAATAGGAATAGAAAATAGAAGCAAAATGAAGTTGTGTAGTTATTCCAAAATACATGTCAATACATATCACACATTTTTTTCTAAAATAGCTAAACTTGTAGTATCTTGTTGCCTTCACAATGCAGAAGTCATGCCGCCTTTAATATATTCAAATGGCATATCATATAGAATATAAAATGATTGGTCTAAGACTTCTATGCAGGGTACCATGTTCCTGCTGGCAGCAATTTTTGAAAGTAGACATTAGTGCCCTGTGGATAAAATGATCAATGCTGCTTATTTGCAGTAAAGGCATTTTGTGTTCTGCCTCAAATGTTCTCTACAGACATGGGACTCACTTTCAAAAGAAAAAAACGTCCAAAAATTGGCATAATATGGCAATCTGACGTTATACTTGCTAAAAACGGTCAAATCACTATTTTTAAAACACATATTTTAGATGTTTTTCTAGTCTGTTTATCTCTGGTTCATCTAAATTCTAAGGAGGCGTGATGAAAGCATATTTTGGGCGGATTTGGATTTTTTTGCAGTGACAGAAAACAATTCCAGCTCATGGTCCAATCCCTAGTCCTAGGACTTCTAGACTACTGCAACATTCTCTATGACCCCTGCCCCGCAGTCATGATAAAACAACTGCAAACAGTACAAAACACAGCCCTGATACTGATCTATTCACTGAAGAAATACGACCATATCACCGCCGCATACCTTGACTCACACTGGCTCCCAATACAAGCAAAAATACTATTCAAATTTTACTGTCTACTATTTAAAGCCATGACTAGAGACAGCCCAGCTTATATGAACAACCGCCTTATCCAAACTAACACAACCAGGCAAAGAAGAACCCAGACACCATTCATGCACCCCCCAATCAGAGGCATCAAACGCAAAAAAAAAAAAAAAATGTACGATGGCCTACTGGCTACACAGGCAGTGAAACTAGACTGCCAACTATCCAGTCTACTGACCATGACACCAGACTACAAAAGTTTCAGAAAAGAAATAAAAACTCTGCTATTCAAGAAACCCACCAAAACAAACTAACACCGCAGGAAGCACTTCAGTCCCCGAAGTAGCCCGTTCAACTCTGTAACTCTTCTGGAAATGTCCAGATAACCTCTTATGTAATCCGCCTTGAACCGCAAGGTAATGGCGGAATAAAAGTCACTAATGTAATGTAATGTAATAATTGAACATTTAACAAAATATCCAGGGCACTATTTAGACATTTAAGGCTAGACCTCTTTTAAAAAATAAGGGCCAAAAGACCAGAATACCACTGGAGGGATTAAGGCATGACCCCACCCCCCCTTACTCCCCTAGTGGTCATCAATCCCTTTTCACCACCCAAAGATTTGAAAGAAACAGTACATACCAGATGACCACACAGAGATTTTAGCAGAGCAGAGGGGCATTCTAAGGGGTACTGCAGTGAACATCACATAAAAGGTCCCAGGTATACATTTCATCATAACCCTCTTATATTGTATGGTGAGCCCTCCAAAACCCACTGTACCTCCTCCGGCAGCGATTTTGACATCTTGACTCCTCCTTCTGCACTGGTGGTTTAAGTCAATGAGGGATCGTCTACTGCCTGCCTGCCTGCCTTACATTGAACTGTGCTGAACTGAACTTTATTTTTTCTTTTAGCTTTATTTAAATTTTTATTACATTTGCTTTCCTTCCCATTCCATATTTTTTCTTTCCTCTAGATATAAGGGTGCTGGTGCAGGCAAAATAATTGCTAGTGATATAATTATTATCCATTGCAAGGGAGCTATGGAGACCTCATGGGTGTGAAGGCTGATGTGACACAACCCTGCCTGCTTCATCAAGAAAACAGATTCAATTTAAATACACTGGGAAATCAAACATATATGCATCTGTAAAGGTTACATAACCATTTTTACTAAGAGACCATTGGGTGAGCAAAATTTGCCCACTACTAAAACGGCTCGTTTCTCAATCATTGCACCAAATGTGCCTTTAAGATGTTCAAAAAAAAGGTCGTCATCTTAAAGGCACATTTGGTGCAGTGATTGAGAAACGAACCGTTTTAGTAGTGGGCATATGTTTGATTTCTCGGTGTATGTAAGTTGAATCTGTTTGCAGCCAATACACCTGGGTTTAAGGAAGTATTATTCCCGATATATCTTTTTGGTCATCAAGAAAATAGTCATGATACCTGTGGGATAAAGCTAAGATTCTAAGCATTGCTTTCAGCTTGCATTTAAACTCTGGTGATCTCCAGCACAGAAAAGAGCCACTGTACCTATTGATTTTTCCATAACAAATAATTGTAATTGGAGTTTATAGTAACATAATAAAGATTAGTGTGAAGTGACTCCTATTGCTTTCAGATTGCTATTGTTATTTCTATAATTACTCTTTCCCAACAATAACAATCTTTATAATAAATGGCACGATAACTTTCTACCTTCTCAGAATTTTTTGATGTTGTTAAGAATTATTATTTTATCATTGTTGCCATTCATTCAATTAACTCCTCTTATAGATCTTAATGATATGGAAGTCCTCTCAGTTCCGTCATTCCATTTGTTTTCCCCCTTCCAGACATGCTCCTTCTCTCTAATTCTCTTCCTTTACCTTTATAAGCTCTCTCCCTTATACCTTCATTTCCGACAGTATTTCCCCTTTCCTTTCTCCCTCTAAACATTCTACTCCCTTCTTGTACAATATGTTTCATCTTTGCATCACCTCCCTCCAGGAACTCTACTACCACTCTCTTCCTCCCTCCAGATCTTATTTCCCCTTCTGACTCTTCCTTCTCTCCATATGATCTTTCCCCTTCTAATCTCATCTCTCCAGATACTTTCCCTCTTTTTACTCTGATGACCTAAATATATTCTCCCCCCTCTCACTTCTTTCTTCTAGTATTTTCCTCTTTCTTAATCTCTTCCTCCCTCCAGATGCTATTCCCTCAACCCATTCAACTCCTTCCTCCTCATTCCTTTCAAAGGGTTTTTTCCTCCTCCTTTTGCCCACCATGGCTGAAGTGAAGGTGGTCCCAATATGGTATCACTTTTTTAAAAAAGAAAATGATGACTATTTATATCTAAAAAGCTTGAATGGAGCTTTGAGGTTGCCCTTCTGTTGATCCTTTTCTCACCCTGAATCTTTACAAGTCAGCAACAGGAAAAAAAACATTTAATTATGCATCAGTTCTTGCTCTCAACTAGAAAGAAAGGGACTGCAAAGTGCAGAAGGGTATAGGAGCAGACAGCGCTGCCTGCAGGAATTATAGCAGACTGATGCCCCTTGCTGCATGATGTCCATGACAGCTACCCCATTTGAGCCCTCACTTCTGGCTCCAGTTAAGTTTACCTACAGTTTCAAGAGACATGTGCAATGCCAGGGCTGGGTTGGGGGTTTGCTCTTACTCTCATACTTTAGAAAATTTAAAGTACTGTATTATTTCTAATAGATATCCAGATTATTATTAGAAACAATGGAGTTTCTGAAGTCTAGGGTGAGCGATTAATAGAGGCACCATTTATCTCCTCTACCTCTGCTTTCTGCAATGGCCACCATTTCTTTCCTCCCCCATGTCCCCCCACAGAAACTAGAATTTCTCTCTCCCCCCCCCCACGACAATGACTGGATATCTTTTCTCTTCTCACAGTTATAGCACTAGGCTGGTGTGGGGTCTTCAGCATCTGTACATATTCAAAGTCTCAAACTAGCTTAGTGCTATAACCATGAGAAACTGTAAACAGAGAGATCTGATCATCATGGGAGGAGGGGGTGAAGGTGGAGGAGAGCAATGCTGGTTACTGCAAATTCCAGTGATGGGCTATTATTGAGGGAATTTAAATTTGGCTTTAAGATAAAAATTTATAGGGTTTTTCAGTGTTGAAACAGTGGGGTGGGTCATTATTAGATGTGGGATATCATTAGAAACAATATTGGATGAAGAGTTGGCTGCTGAGTAGGGATGGTGTGCATCTATCAAAGAAGGGAAGAAGTGTCTTTGGCAGCAGGCTGGCTAATCTACTGAAGAGGGCTTTAAACTAGAAGTGATGGAGCAGGATGATCAAAGCCCCCAGGTAAGTATAAGCCCTCAGACAAGTAAATCACTGAATACCTCTACACGGATGAGAAAAGGGGGCAATTTCTGGAAAGCAGTATATACTAATGATTGAAGTATGGGAAACAAAATTCTGGATTTAGAAGCTGTGATGGAAGAAGATGAGTTGGGTATAGTGGCGATCACGGAGATGTGGCTCATGGAGAACCATAACTAGGATGTAGTTATACCGGGCTATAATCTATTCAGGAAAGACAGGGAAGGAAGAAAAGGAGGGGTATTAGCATTATATGTTAAAGATCATATTAAAGCCACACAATTGCAGGATCAATTGGGCAAGGAAGAGGCACTGTGGATCAATTTGGAAAGAGGGAATGGTGAATAGGTTTACATTGGTGTGATATACAGGCCTCCTTCACAGACAGAAGTAGAAAGAGATTTAATAGTAGACATTCAGAATATATCTAAAAAAGGGGAAGTTTTACTAATAGGTGATATTAACATGCTGGATATTGATTGGGGTAACCTTATTGCGGGGTCTTCTACATGTAGGGAGATCATGGATTCTCTACAAGGAGAACTGTTCCAGCAGTTGGTAATGGACCTTAAGCAGGATGGGGTCATATTGGACTTAGTGCTTACAAATGGGGAAAGTGTTTCTGATATTATAGTGGGTGATCTGGCATTCAGTGATCACTGCATAGTATGGTTTAATATTAAGACGGGTATAGAGCGGGCTCATTCAAAAGCAAAGGTTCTAGACTGGTGGGAACATCTGGAAGGAGTTGAAATGTGGTGGGCAAAACTGAAAGGAGTAATTGTAAGAGCGACAAACCTTTTTGTGAGGCAAGTAAGTAAAAGTAAGAGGAAAAGAAGGCTGCTTTGGTTCTCAAAAATAGTAGCTGAGAAGGTAAGGCGCAGTGGTTAAAGCTACAGCCTCAGCACTCATGCTGTTCCTTGTGACCTTGGGTAAGTCACTTAATCCCCCCATTGCCTCAGGTACATTAGGTAGATTGTGAGCCCGCTGGGACAGACAGAGAAAAATGCTTGAGTATCTGAATAAACTCATGTAAACCGTTCTGAGCTCTTCTGGGAGAATGGTATAGAAAATTAATTAAATAAATAAAAAGATCACAGAAAGAGAAAGACAGGCAAACATATCTGGAAAAATTAAGAGAGGCTGGTTATGCAGTCCAGAAAGCAAAGATGCAAACTGAAAAAATAGCTTACATGGTAAAACGGGGAGGCAAGTCTTTTTTTTTTTTTTTTTTTTTTTTTAGATATATTAGTGATAGGAAGAAGTGCAAAAGTGGCATTGTGAGACTCAAAGGTGAAGGAGAGAAATAAGTAGAAGCTGATAAAGAAAAGGCTGAATTGTTCTGTGTTCATGGCTGAAGTGCTGGGAGCAGGACCACAGAAGACAAACATTAATATGGATGGAGGAGTGATAGACCCTGATTGATTTTCAGAGGATTGTGTTTATGAGGAGCTAGCTAACATAAAAGTAGACAAAGTGATAGGGCCGGATGGTGTTCAACCGAAGGTGCTGAAGGAACTTAGAGAAGTTCTGGTGGCTCCGCTGACTGACCTTTACAATGAGTTTCTAGAGTCAGGAGTGGTACCGGAGGACTAGAGAAGGGCAGATGTGGTCCCTCTCCATAAAAGTGGAAGTAAGGAAGAAATAGGGAATTACAAGCCAGTAAGTCTGACTTCTGTGATAAGCAAATGAATGGAAATGCTTTTAAAATAGAGAATGGTGACGTTTCTAGAATCCTGTGGACTACAGGAATGGAGGCAACATGGATTCACTAGAGGTAGGTCTTGTCAGACAAATCTGATTAATTTCTTTGACTGGGTGACCAGAGAATTGGATAGAGTGTGCTAGATGTGGTGTACTTAGATTTTAGCAAAGCCTTTGACAGTGTTTCACATAGATGTCTAATAAATAAACTTAGTGCCCTCAGGATAGGTCCAAAAGTGATGGGCTGGGTCAAGAAGTGGTTGACTGGAAGGTGATAGAGGGTAGTGATCAATGGAGATTGCTCTGTGGAAAGGGATATTACCAGTGGTGTGCCTCAAGGTGCTGTTCTTGGGCCTATTATTTTTACCATTTTTATAAATGATATTGCTGCAGGGCTGTTGGGTAAGATTTACCTATTTGAGGATGATACCAAAATATGCAATAGAATAGACACTCAGGATGGTGTGAATAACATGAAGAAAGACCTGGCGAAGCTTGAAGAATGGTCTGAAATTTGGCAGCTAAAATTTAATGCCACTCAACTGTTTGGGGCAGGAAACCTTTTTTTAAAAAAAATGGGCACAGATGATGGCTCTTTCTGATGAACTATCCCCCCCCCGCATCAGTGAAAATAGCAGAAGGAATGCCCACTTCCTCTTGCCATGCTGACCCCACTCCCCCATGTGACACAAAATGGCAGGAGGGAAGCCCACTCCTTCCTGTCAACGAAGGTCCCCCCTAATCATCCCCTTCCCTCCCCCTTTCCCCCCAAAAGGCAGGAGGGATGCCTACTTCCTCCTGCCACTGGATGCTCCCCTGCCATTTTTGCTGCCACAAGGGGGGTGTTTGGTTCTAGGTGCCAGTTTTTTTAGTGCATCGGGAAGCCATGTTAGAGCATCAATTGCTCTACTAGTTTACATGGCATTTAAATATTAATGAGCTTATTTGCATGGTTGGATTGGGGAATGAGTGATTGTGCAGAAAGCCACATGGTGAGCCACATCGGGTCGGCAAATGTGATCGTCGCTAAAGCTGTTAAAACAGGTTTAGCGACGATAGCTGGCTAAATTTAGTACATCTGGGTCTCAGTCCCAGATCACAGTACAACTATCTATCTTCTTTATAAAGATAATATCTCAATCCAGCCTTTCTCAAATTTATTATTTTAAGCTGTCAATTGGGCTGCAGCCGTAGAACCCTTTGCCCTTTATCCTGAGGAAATTTCTGTGAGCATGTTTTTGGATATGTGTTTTGCCTTCTGATAGTGATGGAGTTCATTCATGCATTATTTTTGTGTATTGTAAGACCTTTTTCAATATAAATTGTAAATGTAATATGTGATCTGAATATGTCAGAATCTTTTATTCACTCATAGAAAGAACCATATGGTATTTTATTACTCCTGATACATCAAAAACCTTCTTTGTACCAGGTTCTGAACCATGCATTGAAGTCAACCATATGAGAGAAGCTGTCTTCTCCTTTATCTATTAACTGGGTAATATATCTGAAAACATTATGGCCTTTTCTAAGTGCCAGGGCCCATCCAGGGAATGACTTCAGCATTTTATCATGTATTACCATAGAAGGGTATGCTTTTACTTAAAATCATGCTTGACGAACCTACTTCAATTTTTTGACAGTGAACAGACAAATTGATAGTGGAGAACCGGTGGATATTGTATACTTGGACTTTCAGAAAGCGTTCTACAAGGTTCCACATGTAAGACTTCTCAGGAAACTACAAAGCCATGGAATAGGGGGAGATATACTAAGATGGATAGGGAAATGGCTAGAGAACAGAAAACAGAGAGTGGGCATAAATGGGAAGTTCTCAGAATGGGAAAAATTGACTAGCGGTGTACCCCAGGGCTCAGTACTTGGACCCATCTTATTTAATATTTTCATAAATGACGTAGAAGAAGGAACATCCAGTGAAATCATCAAGTTTGCAGACAACACAAAGCTATGCCGGACAATCAGATCGCAGAAGGACAGTGAGGAACTCCAGAGCGACTTGAATCAATTGGAGAAGTGGGCAGATAAATGGCAGATGAAGTTTAATGTGGAATAATGCAAAGTGATGCATTTAGGCATACAAAATAAAGATCACAAGTATAGTATGTCAGGTGTAACTCTGGGAAAGACCGAACAGGAAAAGGACCTGGGTATACTGATAGATAGGACCCTGAAACCATCAGCGCAATGTGCGGTGGCAGCAAAGAAAGCAAATAGAATGCTAGGCGTGATAAAGAAGGGAATTACGAGTAGATCAGAGAAAGTTATAATACCGCTCTACAGAGCCATGGTCAGGCCACACCTGGAATACTGCGTCCAGCATTGGTCTCCATACCTAAAGAAGGATATAAAACTACTAGAGAGGATACAGAGATGAGCAACGAAGCTAGTGAAAGGTATGGAGAACCTGGACTACGAGGAATAACTTAGGAGACTGGGGTTGTTCTCCCTTGAGAAGAGGAGACTGCGAGGGGATCTGATCGAGACTTTCAAAATGCTGAAAGGATTCGACAAAATAGAGCAGGGAAAGCAGTTATTTACAATGTCCAATGTGACATGGACAAGAGGACATAGACTGAAGCTGAGGGGGGACAGGACCAGGACGAATATCAGGAAATTCTGTTTCACGCAGTGAGTGGTGGACACCTGGAATACTCTCCCAGAGGAAGTAATTGCAGAATCCACCGTTCTAGGATTTAAGGGCTAAACTAGATGCACATCTCCTTAAGAGTGGCATAGAGTGATACGGGTAAGGGTATGTTAGATGCACTTCTCCCTTGAGAAGCATACAGTGATATGGGGACTAAAACTATGCCAGGGTACACCTGGCAGGGCCTCCGCATGTGCGGATCATTGGACTTGATGGACCCAGGATCTGATCCGGAGATGGCAATTCTTATGTTCTCATGTACATGCTTTACAATGTTATTTTCTCTGTGATTCAGTCCTATTAGGGATTATACTTCTGTCTGTTGGTGCTGTGTCCCAGGCTGAGGCTAACATGGGGGTTCAACAGTCACAAATAACCATCCAGATACTCTGAGCAAGCAGAGGGCACCAAGAAAAATGACACCTAGAAAACAATACTCCAGAGATAATACTTTTCATTAAAAAGCAATTTGTCCTCCTGAGCTGATACTGAGCTACAGTTCAGCACTTCTGGCTTTCTGAGTGATTTGTGCAGAGTATTTCAATCTTCCAGATTTTGAGTCGGTATCCAAAGGACAAATCGTTGCATTACTTATACCTAACAGCTGTGCAACAAAAGCAGTAAAAATGAGAAGCTTTGTTTGTTATTAAAAAAAAATAAGAGCAGAGATAGACAGGCTACCCACCTGCTCAGAACATAAGAAACCTCAGCTCTCTTATTATCTCACGCGGACCAGATCACTTGATTGACAGTCTGCTTCAAGTCAGCCCCACAACCGACCAGCATCCAACCATGAAATCACTAAAATCCAGAATGTGTGACCATCTTTATGAATTATATAAAATATGTGATGGTAAAAGTTCATATTCAGGGATATAAATCTTCCTAGACTCAAATCCAGACATCTTTTGAACTAAGGTTCACAAGGACCTTACATCAGTTCATTGTGTCTCAATTTATTCTGATATTGAATTGTTTGGTAAACTTATTCAAATGCAGATAATTTAGTAAATGTAGGAATTAAATTAAACATTTTAGTCTCAATTGGCCATAAGCAGCATCCATTGATCTTGTTGTATGCTTTTTATTTTCTTAATAAACCCAATAAAGCTTTTGAACTGAAAAAAAAAAAGGGTCCACCAGGACCATAGTCTACCAACTTTTCATGAGGATGATGAGGGTGAGGGCTGGGCCAGGGCCAGAAGCAGAGTTTAGTTTAATTGGCCTGCTGTGTCATAAATTAAATTGTTACTACTATATTATTTATCATTTCTATACTGCTACTAGATTAGGGTTGCCAGATTTTCCAATTGGAAAATCCAGACCCTTAGACCCGCCTCCAGGCACACCCAGTTCTGCTCATACCTGCCCTCTAATGCTCTAGTCCTGCCCCCTGATGCCTGCTCTTATCAGGCAGGGAGGAAGTCCATTGTTCTATACAAATACAGATAGAAGCCTACTGAGTAGAGTTTACTGTATAATCTGGTCAGTATAACACATAGCTAGATGAACTAGAGAGCCAATGAAAGGTATGCTGCTAGGACCGGCAGGTCTGTGTCAAGTCTTTTTAGTGGATTACATTACATTAGGGATTTCTATTCCGCCATTACCTTGCAGTTCAAGGCGGATTACAAAAGAATTATCCAGGATGTATTACAACAAGAACTTACAAAAAAAAATAAATAAATAAAAAAATTGGTCATTTTCAAAGAGAGTAAGAAATGGGTATGGTTATTTGTTTGGGGTAGTTGGCTTTAGTGAGAGGTGGAGTTTGTTTTGCGGTATTATTTCTTTTTTTAGGGTTTTCTTGAAGAGTATGGTCTTTATTTCTTTTCTAAAAGACTTGTAATTGAGGGATGCCATCAGTAGATTGGCGATTTGGTTGTCTAGTTTGGCTGCTTGAGTGGCCAGGAGGCCATTTAATAGTTTTTTTCCGTTTGACCTCCTTAATTGGGGGATAAGAGAATGGGGTGTGAGTTTTCCTATGTCTGGTTGAGGTGTTGTGGATGAGGCGGTTATTCAGGTAGTTTAGACTGTCTCCATATAAAGTCTTAAATAGTAGACAGTAGAATTTAAATTGTATTCTTGCGGGGATTGGAAGCCAATGCAATTGGAGATATGCTTCTGTAACGTGGTCATGTTTCTTTAATGAGTAGATGAGTCTTAGTTCTTGGATGCATAATAAACGTTACCCTTGTGTTGGAATCAGTGTCCCCCACCCCCACCCCCATTTTTTTGTTTGCCTTTGTGTACCTCATCTTAACCATTCCTGTGTTAACCAATCTACTTGTTGTTTTTGAAGTACGGTAACATTCTGTATTTCCTGCTATGTAGGTGCTTTACTCTCTTGTTTTAAGAAGAGGAAGTAACTAGTGGTTAGTTCATAATATGAGAATGAAGGAAGCAGGGCTCGATTCCTGCTTCTGTCACTGGCATCTTTGTGACCTTGGGCAACTTCCTTTATCTTCTATTGCCTCGGGTAGTCACATAGTTGATGAGCTCTTTAGGGAAAGAACTGATTGTAACTGAATATTTATCACCAGTGTAAAGGACTGCATACGTCAAATAATGCTATAAATATGACCACTGTTATCATTTTTCCTCGTTTGCTGATCTAATTCTTGTTTTGCAAATTCTGCTGCTTCTTTCCCACCAAGCGGTGTGGATTGTCACTCACTGAGTTCCAGCTTAACCACTGGGTACAGGGGTAGGCAGTCTCCTTGGGTCGCAGCTTCTGAGAGATGACAAAAAGTAGCAGTAGTCAAAGCAAACAAATTTAAAGAACATTCAGCACATTCTTTTATCTGCAGTAAGGATGGACAGTTCTCAAATACATGAAAGAAGAAACAGCATTAATCAAAAACTTCAATATATAAAAATTATATCCTTATATTCCAACATATCAACAATTATTATTTAACATATATAATACAGGAGGAAAAAATACCTCAGACTCCTTAAAAAAAAACCCAAAAACTGTGGTGTCAATTTGATTTTTATTTGATTTTCTATATTTCTGTTCCGCACTTTCCAAAGTTCTAAGCTGATTACAACAGACATAGACCACATTAAATGAAACAATAGACAATGAACAGTTAGTGATAATTAAACAAAAAACACTGAACCAAGAAGATTAGACAGTGTATACTCTCATAAAGACTCCATAGGCATGAAGGTAAAGAATAGTCTTGAGCTTTTTCTTGAAAGATCCAAAGCCGGACAATGTATGGAGAATTGAAGGCGTGGAGGGGTATAATCAAAACAAACGTCTAAGTCTGATTCAGATGTATGGCGCCAGACACCCAAAGTCGGCAGTGGGAAAATGTCCATTTTCGAAAAATACATCTAGAATATTTTTTTGGGGGGGAAAATCGTCTGTTTAGATGTCCAGGCTATTGTTTGTCCAGACCGCCAGAACACCCATCTTTACACCACCAAAATTTCATCCAAGTCTCAAACTCCCAGATCAAGACCTTTTGGATGTGGGAGGGGCCAGCATTGTAATGGACTGGCCACCCAGACATGGCAACAGAGCAGTAGGGAACCTTAGAGGGCACTGCTGTGAACTTCACAAAAAGGGTGCCACATAAACAGCTCACCAGAACTTCCTTGCAGATTATGATAAGCCTCCCAAAACACCACCAAAACCCACTATACCCGCCTGTCTACAACACCTGTCCTTATGGCTGCAGGTGGCACCTATATAGCAGTAGAGTAGAGTTTAGGGGGGTTTTGGTGGACACACATGCTTCACCATAAATGTAGTGGTTAGACTGGCTTATGGGCCTGGATCCTCCTCTCTATGGCTCACTAAGATTTTGTAGAAAATATGAAGAGATCTACCAGTGTTAGACAGACAATTTGAGTCAGTTGGGAAGTACTGTAGGAAATTCCAGTTGTTGAGGTATAGCTCTGAATAGGTATAATTGAGAACCATACTTTTTCCATAGGTTTAGAGGTTTCCTCATTTTCCTAGTTTGTATCTCCTAATTTCTTTTTCTTGGATTCCCTCTTCTTTATTTCAGTGCTGAAAGGAATTGCTTATCAAAGTTATATTATTTTTCCTTTTTAATGCTATTCAAACTGTTTGTAATTTGATATAATTTTGAAAATCAATTAAATAAATCTTTTTTTTTTTTTCTACAGAAATATATATTAGCTCTGGATTTGATGTTTGACTTTACTTTGTAGTTCCCAGATATGCCTCACTTCTTACTTTTGTATGAGCTGTAAAAGGTGAGATTTTGAGCTAAAAAAGCAGAGTTTCCTACCTACATGATTAAGTACCAGCACTTAAATATGTAAGAATCAGGACTTGCTAAATTGTATGTCCAATGGGAGCCAGTTAAGGAGCTGACTACCCCCACCCTTGAAACACAATTTATTTTGCTGTGGTTTTGAATACCAGAGAACAATTCCCTCTTCAATAACTCCTCCAAACCTCAGATCCAAAGGAACAGTTAGCTGACATTCTGCATGCCTTGGAGCAGGTGTGAATGCAGATGGGAAAATGTTTTTGAAGTACATTTACTGTATATTTCCATTGCAAAATAAGATACACACTTATCATTTGAAGTTCTACCAAAATCGTCTCCAGAACATGTCTCCTTCAAAATTGTGCATGCTAGGTGTATAGCTAGCACCTTTTAGAAAAATTGCTAGTTATATGTGTATGATCATGTGCAAATAGTGTTCTTTTTACATATGTAGACCTTCTAAAATTGCCCCTTTAGTTGTCCTAGTTATTTTGTAAAAGGTATAACCTGACTCTACCTATGTAATTTAAAATGTATGATCTGAAATATTAAATGTGAGACAAATTGGACATAGATGGTGACATAACTACGGTATAAGAGTGAACTTTTTTTCTTTTTCATCTACTTGCATAGACAGTTGGGAAATGGGTATTGGTCTCCTTGTGGCTTTTTTGCTTCTTTGTTGAACCTACAGACTGTGAGAGAATGATGAGGTTAATGATCAAGAGAGCTATGCCTGGACATCCAGTGGAACTTAACCACATAGGGCCTAAAACAATTGGTGCCAACTAGTGCTGTGCTACACTTGAGTCTATAAAAGCTTAGGCTTACTGTATATTTATTTATTTTTAATATCTACAGACCACTTATAACCTAAGTGGTTTACATTCAGGTATTCAAGTATTCCTCCCTATCTGGCCTGGTGGCTTCACAACCTGACTAATGTACCTGGGGCAAGGGAGTGTAAAGTGACTTGTCCAGGGTCATAAAAAGTAGCGCTGGGTTTGAACCTGCAACCTCAGGGTACTGAGGCTGAAGCTCTAAATACTAAAGCCATTCCTCCACTCCAGTCCACTAAGTGAATTAGGCGTCGCTAGGCATCCTAACTTTTTAGGTGCACTGGGCCTGATTTTCTGCAGTGTGCATTAGTTCGTCCACATTGTAGGTGTGCAGGCGTATGGTTGTCAATCAACCGCTAAGCTCGTGCAGTAGAATCACGCCTACAGTTTTGTATAGGAGCATGAAAGGTAGGCCAGTATTTTGCAGACTTACATTTCAGCCACCTACTTCCTGCGTTCAGAGGCACACAGCGATGCGCAAGGCAACTTCCGGTGCAAACCAGGCTTCTGCCTGCCTTACAAATGCTTAGGCATCACTATGCACTTTCGCATGCCCGAGGTACGCGCGAAGTAGGCATGTTAGTACAGCAAACCTAATTTAGTTAATAAACATGCTCTGCCATTGAATTGGTAGGTGGCGGTAGCGTGCCTACCACCGCCTAACTTTTGCGCGTGCTATAGAGCAGTGATTCCCAACCCTGTCCTGGAGGAACACCAGGCCAATCGGGTTTTCAGGCTAGCCCTAATGAATATGCATGAGAGAGATTTGCATATGATGGAAGTGATAGGCATGCAAATTTGCTTCATGCATATTCATTAGGACTAGCCTGAAAACCCAATTGGCCTGGTGTTCCTCCAGGACAGGGTTGGGAACCACTGCTATAGAGAATTAGACCCACTGTATTTATGCCAGGGCTCTCTTCACTTAAATACTTGTACCCAAGTTAGGCTCTAATGGTGCCTAACTCAAAAACACGCTCACAATCTGCCTCTAACCACACCCACGTTTAGGTAGGCACTTTGGACTAGTCATCTACTTTTTATAGAATGGAGTGCTTTGAGTTAGGCACCTAACTTTCAATTTAGCCCAATTAACGGCAATTAGTAGGCTGATTAAGCCTACTAACCAATTAAGTTAGGCGTCTACATTGGCTAAGTGTGCCGATGCAGGCGTCTAACTTTAGGCGGACTATATAGAATTTGCCAGATAGTAGCACTGGATATCAGTAAATGCTGCTCAGAATTTGGAGTTAAAAAAAAAATATGGTGGCAAATGCAATTCTATGAAGAGTGTATGCCCTTTAAAGAATCATGCTTAGCTTAATTTTAGGTGCCAGCAGGAGTGAGCTGACAGGGATTTGGGTCCCTGGGCAATAAGGGTCATGGTCCCTAACCATCTATCAAAAATGATTAAACTAAATGGAGGCTAGGGGTGAGTGAGCCCCTTACTGATCTAATGTAATCTTCTATTTGTGCGTAGCGTATATCTATGCAGGCTCTAGGTGACTTATAGAGAGAAGTGGGTGGAGAAAGAGCAGAGACAGGGAAGAGGGGGAGGGAGGAGAAGAGAGAGAAATTCAGGCAAGAGGGAGAAAGAGGGAATTATGTGGACTCATGTACCAAAGAAGAGGGTTTTCAGTTTCTTCCGGAATGTAGTGGGTGGGTAGGCTCTGTTCTGGTTGTTTCTGCGAGGAAGGTTAGCATGGAGTGAAAAACACGCGTGTACTGGAGATTTTTTGTAGATGGGAGATTTAGTTGTATCCTGTTGAGGATTCTGCGGGAAGAGCTGGATGAGTGGAGCTGCTGAGTGTCCATGACGCATGTGGTGAATGATATTTTGGAACTTTATTATGGGATGGGTAACCAGTGTAGTTGCTTGATGAAAGCTGTAACCGAGTCGTATTTTTATAGGTTGACAATTAGTCTTACAGCTGTGTTTTGAATGTTTTGATGTGGACCCTTGGGCACTGCCCTATTTTCTTAATGGTCAATCTGCCCCTACATATGCCTGCTGAAACATGGTGTGAATGCTGGCACCCAAGTTAGGCGTGCTCAGGCCACATTCTATAATTTTGTGCACCACCTTTTGGCATGCCCCTGATGTGCCCATGCTACACCTCCTTTGGAGTTATGTGCTAGTAGAGTTAGGTGCCAAGCCTTATAGGAAATCCTATAGCCAGATGTTTGCACAAATTTTAGTGAATGCCAGTTTACCACAATAATTGGTTATTAGCACCCAATTATTGTTAATTGGCTCATTACTCAAATAATTTGCATGCATATCTTGGGTGCACACATAAATTTGGGTATGCAATTCTGGGCACTATATATAGAATCTGGGGTTTATGTGTAATATACTGCGATGTACCTGCAAACTAATCTATACAATGAGCTGTGTGCACATATCGCAAGCCTACAGTTTCATCCAAACTACGTCCCCCAAAGATTGCAAGTGAACAGATTGAATAAACATAGGTGCTCTCTTTCAGTGTGCCTACTTTTTCATGTGTAAAAACATACCTTAAAACACGGGAAAAGCTTTATAAAATTATCCCCAACATGAGTTGTAGCAAGCTGTTAACTGCCTGGAGGCTTGGAATTGCAGCTGGCTGGAACCTTTAAAGGTCAACATTAAAAATGTACTGTATTTCTAACAGCAGCACATCAGCCTAGCCCCAAAGGTTACCTAGTCCGAAATGGTGAGCTAAAATACCCTCTTCATGAATACGCTACAATATTTACCCTGGAGCAGGCAAAACATTGAGCAGAAGCTTTTCAATTATGTTAATTTATACAGGTATATAGGTAAAGCAATGTGCCTGTGCCTTTCGGCCTATATTCTATAAACGACGCTTTAAGTGAGGAGCCTAACTTAAGTGCAAAACGCTGTTTAAAAAGGAGAAAATAAAGCAGATTTTTTAAAAAAATGTAGGCGCCTGCATTGTGGCTGTGGAGGCGCTTTACACCTAATGCTATTTGTGGCAAGGTAAGACCCTGACACTGGTGAAAACACTCCTTTAAACACTAATTCCTTAAAAACTGTCCCAGTTCCAAAGGAGAGGAACAAACCCAGTAAACCTGTACCTAGCCCTAGAAGAGTGCAGCAGAGAGGAGATACTGCAGGGGAGAATAGGATTTCAGCCACTTATCCCTATGATTCCTTTCATAAAATAGGTGCTAGTACTCGGCTTGGCAAACGTGACCATTTATTTTGTTCATCAAAATGGGACATCTATTAATTGTCAGTCCCACCCCCAATCCCACCCTAATCCCGCCCTAGCCCTGCCCCCAACCCCGCCCCCAATTTATTCCATTCATTTTTCATGTACACATAATATCTTATTAATTCATAATGGTAACCATAAAATTAAAAAAAAAACACAAAGCACACTATACGTAGAGAAAATGTTAATTATCATTTATATTGTGACAGGGCCAGGGGTAAGCCTAGCGCTGGCAACCCGGCTCCCGCCCCAGGCGCAAGTATTAGCGCTCTTTGAAAGGCCACTCTGGGATAAACACAGCAAAAAAAACCCTCCACAAATAATTGCCAGTTCCAAGTTTTATTACCCAGTTCAAAATCATTGGTTGGTTCTAAGGCAGCCACACCGGCTGATGAGGCTTGGAAAAGATTTATCATAAACAAAGTTCTCTTTTATAGCAAGTCCATGCTTCTTTCAGGAAAGGAAAAAAAAAAACAAAATTATTTATTTTTAAGCAGGCTTTCTCTTTCTCCTGGTTATGCTGCCAGGCTTAAATAGTTCTGGGCAGCCTTCGGATTTAAGAACCCCAAGTATCAAAGTTTAGCTGTCCTCTCCTTGAGCTTGGAACAACTACTGTATTGTGCCTTCGGTTGCTTCAGGAAGTTCTCCCCACCTGACCTCCTGAATTATAAATGCCCCCACTACCCTCTTTATTTTGGGGCAGGGGCTGGAACCATCCACCCTTTGCTTTACTGGTCTAAGATTCCCCTCCCCAAAGTTCCCATTATCAGGGCTGTGCAATGTCAGGTCACTGAATCCACTCCGGGCTTTACTTCGCCCTTTAAGGTTAGTTAGCAGTACCCCTCCCCCACTCACTACGCTTAGCTTGAATACAGGGATTCTGGTTTAATTTCTGCTACTAACCAAACCTCACATTTACACCTCCAACACTCATTCATTATACAGTCCTTCCTAAGGACAGAACGGTTCCTTTAAAATACGTTAGACCATTGTTACAGCACAAACTTTCATTTCCCTCCCCCAAACCTAACGTGACCATTTATTTTTTTCATCAAAACGGGACATCTATTAATATTCAGTCCCGCCCCCAATTGCACCCTAGCCCCACCCACAATCCCACCCTAGCCCCACCCCAATCCCGCCCTAGCCCCGCCCCCAATTTCTTCCATTTATTTTTCATGTACACACAATATCTTATTATTTCATAATGGTAACCATAAAATTTTTAAAAAACCACAAAGCACCCTATATGCAGAGAAAATGTTAATTATTTATTTTTGGGGGGTTTTCAATGATGTCACCTCAGTAACTATAGAAAAATAGACAAATATAGTGCAAAATATAGACAGCAGATATAAATTCTCAAAACTGACACATTTTTATTACTAAATTGAAAATAAAATCATTTTTCCTACCTTTGCTGTCTGGTGATTTCATGAGTCTCTGGTTGCGTTTCCCTCTGACTGTGCATCCTATCTTTCATTTCTTTCTGCACTCAGGCCCAACAATTGTCCCTTTCTATTACCTCCCTCCTTCCTTCCTATGTCCTTAGTGCCCCCAGTACCTTCCTATGTCCTTAGTGTCCCCAGCACCTCCTTCCTATGTCCTTAGTGCCCCCAGTGCCTCCTTCTTATGTCCTTAGTGCCCCCAGATCCAGTCTCAGTTCTCCTTTGTACCTTTGTTCCAGGACTCCCTTTCTCTCTCTCCCTCCTCTGTTATGATCTTGCCTCTCTCTGCTCTTCCTCAGGGGCTCTACCCCTCTGTCTGCACCTCCCAAAGTCCTGCTTCTGCCTCCTGTCTTTCCCCTTTGGTTCAGGCCTTTATCTCTCTAGTCTTTCTTCTACTTACAACCCCCCCCCTTCTCTGCCATTTTCTCTCCTTCCTTCATCCCTCCTTCCTATGTCCCCTCACTGCTTCCAGCCTTTGTCCCACCCCCTCCCAAAAAGCCTGCCGGCCTACCTCCCCAAAGCCAGCCTTCCTCAAAACCAGTCTGCCTGTCTACCTACCCAAGAGCCAGCCTGCCTGCCTATCTTCCCCAGAGCCTGACAGCCTATCTGCCTCCCCCAGAGCCTGCCTGCCTACCTACCTCCCCCAAAGCCTGCCTGCCTACCTACCTACCTCCCCCAGAGCTAGCCAGCCTGCCTGCCTCCCCCAAAGCCTGCCTACCTCCCTCCCTCCCCCAGAGCCATCCAGCCAGCCAGTCTACCAGCCTGCCTGCCTATCTCCCCAAAAACCTGCCTACCTACCTCCCTCCCCCAGAGCCAGCCAGCCAGCCTGCCTGCCTGCCTGCCTACCTCCTCCCCCCCTACCGCGGAAAACAAAAGCCTCCATCCAGGCCCGATTTAGGTCCACCGCCGCTGCTCCTCTGCTGCAAACTGCTGGAACCCGGAAGCTTTCTTTCCGACGTCAATTCTGATGTCGGAGAGGACGTTACGGGCCAGCCAGGCAGTGATTGGCTGGCCCGGAACGTCCTCTCCGACATCAGAATTGACGTCGGGAAAAAAGGCTTCCGGGTTCGAGTAGTGGCAGCAGAGGAGCAGCGGCGGTGGACCTAAATCGGGCCTGGAGGGAGGCTTTTTTTTTTTTGGGTGCGGCAGGGGAGGGACAGGAAGCGATCGCCTGTCCCGTTGTCCCTGTGCACAGCTTCCGGACGCTGTCTCTGAAAACGGGACATTTTGGGCGTCCCGAAGCTGTGTGTGGGGACAAAGGGACAGGGGATCCGAAAACGGGACTGTCCCGTTCAAAACGGGACGTATGGTCACCTTACCCAAACCGTACCTTACAGACTCATGCTGCATTCAGACCTATAGTCTAAGGCTTCAGGGCTGTAGTCCATGTAATTTCTCTCAGAGATACCTCCCTCCCTCGCTCTCTAAGGCTGGATACAGGCTATCCTCTGAAGCAGCATTTGACAAGCCCTGCTCCTGGAGCCTTTCCCTTAGCCTCTGCTTGGAAAGCAAGGTTTGGTTAGTTTGCCAGTGTTGTGTGTCAGGGAATTTCTTAGCCTTCCATTCCCTGCCCTGGGAGGCATGTCCTTCCCTCCAAGTTCCTGATTGCTTGTGGGGGTTTTCAGCTGGCCTTGATTTATGCTGTTGGGTAACTTTCACTCCTGCTCTAGCCACTTCTGCCTGTAAGCTACACCCCTTTCCTTAACCCTTACTGGGTCAGATTTCCTGACCAGAGGTTTAGCTAGAGAATTAACAGATGATTTATAAAAGGGATTATAGTGACTTGGAACAGGTCTCCTCTGCCATTCCTTCTCTGTTCTGCCCTGCCTGTCTATTCTTAGTACTGGGAACATAGTTAACGGGCAGCTTCCTGAGTTTAGGAATTGGCACATTTGTTTTAGTGGCAGGGTTGAAAACAGGTTTTAAACCAGTGACAGGAGCTTCCCTGTCACAATATTTGGGGGTTTTTCAAAGATGTCAAGGCAGATGACTTTAAAATATGCAATGTCACCTCAGTAACTATAGAAAAATAGACAAATATAGTGCAAAATATAGACAGCAGATATAAATTCTCAAAACTGACACATTTGATCACTAAATTGAAAATAAAATCATTTTTCCTACCTTTGCTGTGATTTCATGAGTCTTTGGTTGCGTTTCCTTCTGACTGTGCATCCTTTCTTTCATATCTTTCTTTCTGCACTCAGGCCCAACAATTGTCCTTTCTATTTCCTCCCTCCTTCCTTCCTATGTCCTTATTGCCTCCGGTGCCTCCTTCCTATGTCCTTAGTGCCCCTTCTCATGTCCTTAGTGCCCCTTCCCATGTCCTTAGTGCCCCCAGTGCCTTCTTCCTATGTCCTTAGTGCCCCCAATGCCTCTTTCCCATGTCATTAGTGCCCCCCAGTGCTCCTTCCTATGTCCTTAGTGCCCCTTCCTATATCCTTAGTGCCCCCAGTGCCTCCTTCCCATGTCCTTAGTGCCCTCAGTGCATCCTTCCTATGTCCTTAGTGCCCCTCCTTTGCCAAAGCCAGCCTGTCTGCCTGCCTGCCTCCCCCTCATTGCCTTCCAGACTTTGTCCCACTCCCTTCCCTGAAGCCAGCCAGCCTCCCTCCCTGCCGCGCCGAATATGAGAAAGCTGAACTGCAGGACTCCTGCCTGTCTGTCTGCCTCCCTCCGAAGCTTACCTAATTCTTCTGCTCCCCTCCCCTTGTTCTGTTGACGCCGCCAGCTGCTACATCCTGCCCTTGCCGCAACCACAGGAAAGGCATGTCCAGGCACCAGCCCAGAAGCCTTCTCCCCAACATCAATTCTGACGTCAGAGATGAAGTTCTGGGCCAGCCAGGGAGCGATTGGCTGGCCCGGAACTTCCTCTCCGACGCCAGAATTGACATCGGGGAGAAGGCTTCTGGGCCAGCGCCTGGATTTGCCTTTCCAGCTGTTGTTGCGACGGTGGGCGGGTAAGCAGGGAGATTACCATTCTCCCGTGATCGCCTGTCCTGTTGTCCCACACGCACAGTTTCGGGATGCCGTCGCTGAAAACGGGACATCTAGCCGTCCCGAAGCTGTGCGTGGGGACAACAGGATAGGGGATCAGAAAAAGGGACAGTCCTGTTCAAAATGGGACGTATGGTCACCTGAGGCTTCCTCCATGCTAGGCTTCTTCCAAACTATGGACTTTTCCTCCAGAAACTTGTCCAAACCTTCCTTAAAACCAGCTATGCTATCTGCTCTTACCACATCCTCTGGCAACGTGTTCCAGAGCTTAACTATTCTCTGAGTGAAAAAAAATTTTCCTCCTATTGGTTTTAAAAATATTTCCCTGTAACTTCATTGAGTGTCCCCTAGTCTTTGTAATTTTTGATGGAGTGAAAAAATTGATCCACTTCTATTTAATAAATAGTGCTTAAAAATAATATTGTGCAAACTTTTTGAAGATCCCTTGTATAAATGGCGCTGTTGCATGATTGACATGTGATCGGTGGCTTTTTTTTAGGCGGCTTCCACTGCTGCTGGTGCCACTTATAGAATCTGGTCCTTCCTGTTTATGCAATCTGTTAAAAAATACTCTTCCCCTCCCCATCCATGGCTCTGAAGCCTCTACTACAAGCTACTAAATAACAAATTTCAGAAATCCTCAAGCAAGTTCTTTCATACTATTAACTACTGTAACCTAGACATCCAAGTTTAGGACCCTTTTTATCAAGCCACGTTATGGTTATTTATATCGCTGGCCGCTGTGGTAAAAGATCTGGCACTCATAGGAATTCTATGAACGTCGGAGCGTTTACTGCACTTGCCAGCGATAAAAAATCCTAATGCAGCTTGATAAAAGGGGGCCTTAATCTTTTCCTAGTCTTTTTAATATTGCTTTGTTTTATAATATTTCTTGTAAACCACCTAGACTTTAAGATTGGTGGTGTATCAAATAAAGAATGATGATGATGAATATTCTGAGATAAAACAGATGACAGATTCTATCATTCTAAATCTGTATGTTAGCTCCCTTTCCACTCATAAGATGCATTAATGTTTTAGAAGGCAAGGACATCATAGCTGTTTAATTATATTTAAGGATTTAAAATTATGCATAAATTCTGCCGCTCTTCACTATAGATTGGAAGCAATGACATGCTGCAGAGATTAGAGCACTGATCTTCAATTCCAATCTTTTCATATTCCACACTTTATACTTTTTTTTTCCATGCTGTGATCTTTAATTTAGACAACTTCTGTTTTTACTCAGTGATGATTTTGAAGAGTTGAGTAAACAATATCCTCAAATGTGAATATGATGCTATGCTTTTTGCTGGTTGTCCTGCACGCTCCCATCCAGTGAATAATGGGTTTAACCTGGGTTATGTGAAGTTATTCCTCCTCCATCCTTCTGGATTTACTGTTTTTTGGCTTGGCCTCTTCCCTACAACTATTGCCTCTATCTCCTTCCTTTAGCCTCTAGAGTAGAGAGTGATACGGTAACCATTACTGCGATAACTATTGTGGTAATGGGGATAATGTCAGAAGATTACCTAGAATTACGACAGTATTGGTAGACAGTATTGGTAGACAGTATTGGTAGACAGTATTGGCCACCTGTTTTGCTCCACTACCACAGAATTACCACAGTAATGGTTGACCATTCCATAGTAGTGCTGCAGGAAGGGGACCAATACAATGACAATCCCGCAGTAATGGGAAAAGCAGGCTGGCCATCCCTGAGCCCTAGGTGGCTCTTCCCAGGCCTACCTTAAGAACCCTGGTGGTCTAGTGGCCTCTTTGGTGGCATTAAAGAATACCACTCTTTTCTTCCCACTGCTGCCACTGGAACCGCTACTAATGCATTTTCTTTTTTTTTTTTTATATTTATTTTTTCATTTTCAAGATTACATTAAGTGTTAAAATATATTCAATCACATAAATAATGAATACATCACTTAGAAATAATCATTGGTACATCTCACATATTCTTATACCCAACCCAATCCCATCCCTCCCCTTCATATTTTTAATTATCATAAAAACATGTGATAATAAAATACCCCCCTCCCTACATTTTAAATTAACAATTAATATAAGGGAACCAGTTTTTAAATTAATCTTTACAATATTTCATTAATGGTTTCCACACATCCTGAAACTTTTTAAGATAACCCCGCTGTACTGCAATAAACCTTTCCATTTTATATATATGGCATAAAGAGTTCCACCAGAAGTTGTAGTTCAATCTTTTCCAATCTTTCCAGTTAAGTGTGATTTGTTGAATGGCAACTCCAGTCATTATAAGTAATAATTTGTTGTTATTTGCAGAAATCTGACTTTTGGCTCTCATTTCCATCCCAAATATCACAGTATCATAAGTCAATGCCACTGGGTTCTCTAATAAATTATTAATTTGGTCCCAAATTGATTTCCAGAAATTCATAATGTATGGGCAATGAAACAATAAATGATCTAAAGTTCCTGTTTCTAAATGACAATGCCAGCATTTATTAGACAAAGAACTATCTATTTTTTGTAACCTAACAGGGGTCCATAACGCTCTATGCAATAGAAAAAACCAAGTTTGTCTCATAGATGCTGAAACCGTACATTTCATCCTCCAAGACCAAATTCGTGGCCATTGAGATACAGTAATTTCATGCTTAATCTCAATGCTCCAAATATTTTTTAATCCAGTTTTTAATTTCTTCTTAGTAAATCCATTTAATAATTTATACCACTGGGCGGCTTGGTGACCCAAGAAGTCTGTTTGAAAACAAAGAAATTCCATACTATAATGATTATTAAGGTTTTTCCATTCAGGGAACCCCGCCTGAATGGCATGCTTCAGTTGCATCCATCTAAAATTTTCTGATTTATTAAGTCCAAACTTTTGTTGCAACTGTGAAAATTCAAGCATAGCACCATTAGAAATGACATCATCTAAAATACGTATTCCTGCTATCATCCATTGTTTCCAGACAAGTTTTTCTCCGCCAATTTGAATCTTGGAGTTTACCCATATAGATTGAATTGTAGATTTGTAAATTGGAATAGTTGTTAAATTATTTACATATCTTAGAGTTTTCCATGTATCTGCTAGTATTTTATTGTCTTTATTATAACTAGGCATTTTGATACTGAGAACATGGGATAGTCGCAATGGAGACATGAGTTGCCATTCTATCCATAACCAATCTGGGAGTTTTTCCATGAGTTCTGGGAGGATCCAATACATACCATGACGCAAAATATAGGCTTGATGGTACCTATAAAAGTTTGGAAAATTTACCCCTCCCTCTGAAATTGATCTTTGTAAAGATACCAAAGCTATTCTAGGAGTTTTTCCCAGCCAAATAAATTTTAACATAATGCTATTTAACTTTTTATAAAAGGACCCTTGAAAAAATACCGTTAACATGCCCAACTGATAACAAACCACAGGCAAAATCATCATCTTAATAGTTTGGGCTCTTCCCCACCATGAAATGTGTAAAGGATTCCATTGCTCACACATTTCCGTAACCTTTTTCAATAACAATTTTTCATTTAATTTCATTGTTTCTTCCAATGTATTTTTAATCCAAATACCTAAATATTTTATTCCATCTTCTTTCCATAGAAAAGGAAATGTATCAAACAAACCTCTTGTACAATGTACATTGAGTGGAAGAACTTCTGATTTAGACCAATTTATCTTATAACCTGAAAATTTTCCAAAATTTTCAATTAATTTAAGTAAGCAAGGAATGGTTGTCTCAGGATTTTTCAAATAGAGTAATATATCATCTGCATATGCTGAAATCTTATATTCCCGATCTTTATGAGGAATACCTTGTATCTCCTCTGTTTGTTGAATGGCTAATAACAAGGGTTCCAATACAATGTCAAAAAGCAGAGGAGATAAAGGACAGCCTTGTCTAACTCCTCTTTGCAACTTGAAAATTTCTGAAAAATTATTATTAATATATAATTTAGCAACAGGGGAGCTATACAAAGTTTGAACCATTTGAACAAATCTTGATCCAATACCAAACCATTCCATCGCTTGATACATAAAGTCCATTCAACACGATCAAAAGCCTTCTCTGCATCTAAAGATATAGAGAAAACTGGGTCTTTTAAGGTTTTGGAGAAATTCAACATATGCAATGCAAGTCTAGTGTTGTTAGAAGAATGTCTTTGAGCAACGAATCCTGTTTGGTGTATACCAATAATAAAAGGGAGAGCTTTAGCTAAACGAATAGCCAAAATCTTAGCCAAAATTTTCCCATCAACATTGATTAAAGAAATCGGCCTGAAGTTTGAAATCAGTGTGGGATCTTTATTTGGCTTTGGTAAAACAATAGTTAATGATTCAGCCATGGTACCCGTAATATATCCTTTAGTAAGTTGATTCTGATATAAATTTAATAAATATGGTAACAGGGTAATTTGAAAAGATTTATAAAACTCTATAGTAAAACCATCTCCACCTGGAGCGGATCCAACTCTAAGGGATTTCAAAGCAGTTTGCAATTCGTTTTTTGATATTGGTTTTTTAAACTTTCTTTTATATGTTCAGGAATTTTCGGTCCCGTTATTGATTTTAAAAATTTTAAACCATCTTTTTCCTTATTCAAATAAGGCTCAGAAGAATACAGGTTTTTGTAAAAATTTAAAAATTGTTTTAAAATTGGTCCAGTTTGAGAATAACTATTTCCCTTTTCATCTTTTATCATTATTATTTTTGTTTTTCTTTTTTTAGCTTTTAGATAATTTGCCAATAATCTTCCTGCCTTATTCGAATTTCCATAATACAATGCTTGTTGAGAAAATAAATCTTTCCTAATTAACTTAGAAGAAATTTCATTATATTTTCCTTTCGCTTTCAAGAGGTCTTGTAATGTAGAATATTCCCATTTTTGGATTAATTTAGATTCCATTAACTTTATATCCTTTTCTAAACTATAAAATTGTTCTTTAATTTGTTTTTTAATATATGCTGAAAAAGAAATAATTTGACCTCTAATGGTTGCTTTAAAAGCATCCCTTAATGTTTCTATTGAAATATCCTTCGTATTGTTAATTTGAAAATAATCTTTCATTTTTATTTGTAATTCTTCATTAAAATTTGGTTCTACAAGCAAAGTATTATCAAATCTCCATATAGGTCTACTATCTTCTTTACCATCTATCTTAATTTTAATCCACACCCCACCATGATCAGATAGAATAATTGGATCAATGGAGGCTTGTGTTACTTGTTGAACTAATGAGTTTGAAACTAGTATATAATCTATTCTTGAAAAAGATTTATGAACATGGGAACAAAACGAAAATTCCCGCTCATTAAAATGAAATATTCGCCATATATCTTTTAAATCACAATTTGTTACTAAATTATCTAATCCTAATGATTTCATATTTCTACTAGGTTTTTTGTCCATAAAAGGATCTATAACAGCATTAAAATCCCCAGCCACTATTAAATTTGAAGTAGCCAGTGGTAATAACAGATGTTGTAGAGTTTTAAAAAATTCAATTTGGTTCGTATTGGGTGCATATACATTGAACAGCTCTATGGTAGTATTTCCCAGAATCATGTTTACATGTATCCATCTTCCCAAAGGGTCAGCTGAAATAAATTTAAAATTTGCAGTACATCTCTTATTTACTAAAATTGCAACCCCTGCTTTCTTTTTTATAGCTGGTGCATAAAAACAATGTTTTATCCAATTATCTTTTAATTTTATAGACTCTATAGCTGATAAATGTGTCTCTTGAATATAGCAGATATCTATATTTTGATGTTTCAAGAATAAAAGCGTTTTCTTTCTTTTTATTGGATGGTTTAAACCATTAACATTAAGTGAAAGTATTTTAAGCTCCATTATTAGAATTATTACTATCAAATATATATTTCATTAAATTATATAATGAGTATTTCTCTTTTATAGTTTTAATTTCCCTTAATTTATTATAAGATAAATTTCTTTCTTCCTTTAATATCTTACATACTATATTAATAAAATCCCAATAACCCATCCCTAAACCCTCCCTTATCCCATCCCTTCTTACAATGCGATAGCTTGGAGTCAAACGATCAGACCAGCCTTCTTTCCCCTCCCGAGCAACTTTTTTCATTATTTCCCCTGTATTATATAAGTTAAATATAAATCCCATTTTTTCTCTTATATGTGTATCAATTCTATTTTATAAACCTATATCCATATTTATATTTCTTTTTACTTGTATATTTTAATTTTTTTTTTCCCTCTCCCTCTTTTCTTTATTCTTTTCACAACATAAATTATTTTATATTAAATGTCCTGACAAAAATCTCTTACATCTTATCCATAATAATAAATTTATTATATAATTTTTACTTGTATTGTATGTATATTGTTTAACAATATTAAATGGAAAATAAAAATTTACTTTTGCATAACAATTGAAACATTAATCTTCTCGAATTAGAAAACCACTCATGTTTTTAAATGCTTACATAACATTCATTTCAACCTGTTGTTATAAATCACCCTTCCCTCTATCTTTACTAATTGAACATCTTTTTTTTTTTTTTTTCATTTCTAAAGATGATCTGGACAAATATTTCTTACCATGAAATTAGAATTCTTATAAAATTAAAATGATAAAATGAAACAAAATAAGAGGCAAAATAATGAATAATGAATAAAATTAAAATAATTTAAAAACTGGAAAGAAAGTGAGAATTAAAATCAAACATTCTAAACAGAAGTCCATCTTGAAATGACTTCACTGCTTAGGGTGTCATATCTCTGCAGGCGACAGCCGATCTTTGCCAGCATATCGGATGTCTCAGAGAAGAGAGATAATGAAGATCCAGCAGTCAGACATCCCCAACATGGCTGTCCCACCGGCTGCACGTCACATCAACCGACCAACCACCATCATCATCTTGTGCAATATCGCAAGGCTGCCACATGAAGTCTCAGCAGCCATTTTTAAAATGCATTAGTGGTGGGTTCAGTGATGGCAGTGAGCAGGAAAGAGTGGGATTCTTGTTGATTCCGAAGAGGCCACTGGACTGCTACTCGCCCAAAGGTATAAACTATCCTTTCCCTCTCTACACGGTATTCGCTATGCAGGCAAACTGGGAAAATCCCTTCTCTTCAGAATCACAGGTCTTTGGAACAACCTTACTACCCCGCTGCGGAACCTGGGCTCCCTCCAATTATTCCGCAAGCAACTGAAAACCTGGCTTTTCACTAAAATGTAATTCTATCCCCCCTTATTCTTCTCTTCTATATATAAGTTCATGTAAACCTTTTTTTTTTCCTTCTCTTCCTATATTTTAAGTTCTTGTAAACCGTGCCGAGCTCCACATCCGTGGAGGTGATGCGGTATATAAACTTAAGGTTTAGTTTAGTTTAGGGAAGAGGTAAGGGAAGGGAAAGAAGGGAGGGAGATGCCCTACTATAGAAGGAGAGAAGAAAGATGATAGACTATAGGAGGGAGGAAGGGGAGGACACATGTCAGATCATGGGAGAGAGAGAGAGATAGAGAGGAGATGGTGCTCAGGGATAGAGGGAAAGGGGGAGCGAGAGGAAGGAAATGGTGCGAGTTATTCTACTCAGGTGGCAGTCTGAAGATCCTTAACAGCACTTGCTGTAGTATTAGTTACATTCTTCAAATACAACGCTATTTTGTTATATTGTGTACTACATGATTAGTGATTGATGGACTATTGAATATCTATATGTTAAGATGACTTCCAGCGTTAACCATGCCTACAATGGCATTATGTGCTGGTAGGCGCCTCTGGAAGTACGATTCTGGCAAGATAGGCACCTGTAAATTTCTTTTTGAAAAACTCTTAAATGGCATTTCTCTCAACTTAGGCACCGGTAGGGCACGTTCTGGCAGCTAAGTTAAGGTCAGAACAAACAAAAAAACCCAACAGGACTTGCAGTAAAAAGACAGCAAAAACCAAACAAAAACAGTACTGCAAGAAAATGTACAAGGTACAGGAGTTTATTAAAATCGCAAAAATAAAAAGTCCAAAAACAAAATGCATGGACTGCATAAAAAGTATAAATCCTAAACAACTGGTATCAATATTCCTGTGGACTGAACCTGACATGGTCCGTGTTTCGAAGGAACACGCCTTCCTCAGGGGTCCCTACTGGTAGTTCACAGAGTATCAGAAAACAAAATCGGTGGTGAACAGGCATGAAACACTCCTGTACAATGCGCTGCAGCCTGCTGTCTCTTCGGTGGGAGGAGCCATCGAGGAGCTGGACTTTGATGTTTCACTCTCCCCACCCGGCTCTGTTCCTCCGCCGCCTCCAGCTACCTGCCGCAGCACAGCTGGTGATTCCCAGTGAGGAGTGCTCGTCTGGGGAAACCCCAATCCAAGGGGCAACTGCCGCGTGATTTGGAGAGGAACATGGAGAGCTAGGAGGAGTAGTGCAGGCTACTCCCCAGCTAGTGAAACTGGCGGCAATCACCCTGGAGAGCATTTGGGAAGCTCTCCAGACACCGAACATCTCAGTATCAAGGACTTCAAACAAAGTTTCAGCTTTAGTAAGTACAGTTGATATTGTGGGAAAGAAATTGGATGGGACTAAAGTAGAATTTTCTTAAGAATTAAAAAGGTCTCGGACAAGACTGAGATACTTGAAGATTTAACGTCCGGGATAGTAAAAGAAAGACTTGCTCTTAATAGGAAGATTGAACAAATAGAAAATTTTAATCACAGATTGAATACAAGAATTCTCAATTTTCCTAAATCTCTGGTGATGACACCCATTGACTTTACTGAAAAAATACCTGACTGAAACTCTGAGTTTTTCCTCCGACAATATTCCGCCAGCAAACCGTATTTACTATTTGCCAAAGAAAAAAGAAATGGGATCGGATCCAGCTAATTTACAATTAAGTCCAGTTAATCCTCCTTTAAATGTTACGAACTTATTGGAATCTACTATCACTGAGAATACTGAAAGAGCAACTTTATTGGTGTCCTTTGTGTTTGAACAGGACGTTAATGCTATGTATAAAATGTTCTTTAGAAATTCTCAGGTACTATTTTGTAGTAAAAAAAAGTCTGGATATTTCCAGACGTTACTAGACAAACTCATGAATGAAGGAAATTATTTCTTGTCATGAGACCTGAAGTGGTTTCCTTGGGTGCCTCATTTCTGCTCTCCTATCCTTGTAAATGCATGATACAATATTTAGGGATAATGTCACTCCTATAATTTTTATAGAATCATCTATAGGAAAATCCTGACCATTTAAAGATATCGACATATCTTTAATTTTCTTGTAAAACTTGCTGGTGGCAGAACCGATTCAGAGCGTCGTTCTGCTGTTGGCTCTGGCATCTTCTCTCCACTGTGGCCCACCCTCTATTGACAACTTCCTGTTTCCACTGGGGCGGGCTGCAGTGGAGAGAAGACGCCGGAGCCAGCGGCAGAATGACACTGTGAATCGGTTCTGGCGCCCGGGAAATGTTACAAGAAATTCAGGATAGACATGGGAAGGGGGAGAGGAGATGTATACTGGACTATTGTAACATCATATACCTGGGATCCAATAAAAACACCATCAAACGTTTAAGAATAGTTCAAAATGCTGCTGTCCGCCTCATCCTCGGCCTCAAAAAATATGACCACGTTAGCCCCTATTACACTAAACTCCACTGGCTGCCAGTGGAGGCAAGGATCATCTTCAAATTCGCCTGCCTCTGCTTCAAAACCCTAGCAGGCTCTTCTCCAATCTACCTATCCGAGCACCTTGAAATTGCTGGCCCCTCTCGTACACGAAACACCTACCTGTTCTCCTTTCCTTTCCTGAAAGACTGCCTCTACAAGAAATTTCTCGACAGATCCCTTGCATTCCAAGCGGGCAAATGGAATAAATGCCTCACAGCACTCATCTCCAATTCCCCCCCTACCAAATGTTCAGGAAGGCAATCAAAACCTATCTTTTTGATAAATTCCTCTAACTTCTCCCCCCCTCTTCCTTGCCTCCTCCTCGGACCTTGACTTACCTCAGACTCTCGACTCCTCCAATCCTGTCAGCCACCAAATGGCTTAACAAAATGGATCACCTTTCCAACTAATCACCCCTTCTTCGTTACCTCCCTTAATGCCTCTGCTCGGCTTTATCGAACTCCGCAGTATATATCACCGCTGTATGTAACACTACTGTATGAACTCCGCTATATATATGCAACTTACAACAAATGTAACTTCTCTGCAATAGTAACCGACCTGAAAAATAACTTCATCGCAAATGTAGTGTCGCCGAAAATGTAAATGTAGCTATACCAAAAAAAAAAAAAAAAGTGTAACTTCGCTGTAATGTACAGTCTCTTTATCTGTTAACCGCATAGAACTTCCATGGTAATGCGGTATACAAAAATAAAGATGTTATTATTATTATTATGTTGGGGAAGGGATGTGACAGAAAGAGCCAAACAGCAGGTACGCTGGCCAGCAGCAAGATGCCACCCCCTTAAGAGTGCTGAGGCCACGAAACCCCCTCCAAACCATTATAGGCATGAGGGATGCCCACTCCTTCCTGCCAATAGGCCAGCCCCCCCCAGAGCAGAACCCCCAACCTGGCTGGCACCCCTAAAACAGAGCTCCCGCCCCAGCATCCCCCTAGAGCAGAACCCCCATGCTGTCACCCCCCCAGAACAGTGCTCCTACCCCAGAACCCCAACCCCCGCCCCATAACTTTTGGAATACTGCCGGCCGGAAGGATGCCTACACCTCAGCCGGCAGGCTCGCCTCTTCAGTATGGTGGGCCTTCCCCTTCCCGGTGCATCCTAGGATGCACTGGGGAGGAGTCTAAGGCCCTGATTGGCCCATGTGCCTAAGGCCCCTCCCATAGGAGGGGCTTTAGGCGCCTGGGCCAACCGGAGTCTTAGGCCTCCTCCCAGAACATTCTGGGATGTTCTGGGAGTGGCTTAAGACTCTGGTCAGATAACTAAAGCCACTCCCATGGGAGATTTCCTTGCTGTGATCAGCTCAGCTGCAATGCAATTCTCTAACCAGTGCCTGTGACATGGACAACAGTTAGAGAATTGGGGTTTTTAGGTGGGGTTAGACTTCTGTCCATCAGGACAGACACGATTCTATATAGAATGCAATGTATGATTTTCAAAAGCCCCTTAGGCAGCTGCTGAGACTGGGCATCCTATATAGAATCAGGCCCAAAATGTCTAAAGTTTTGGGTATTCTTTTAGACTCTTATATTTGAAGATTCAATTCCTAATTTATGAAGGAAGATTTTATATATTATGAGGAAATTTAGGTTAGTGAAGTTGTGCTTTTTTGAACATCATTTTGCACTGTTGGTTCAGATGTTAGTGTTATCTCAACTTGATTACTGTAATTCTTTATCTTTGGACTTAGCATCAAAACTGATCAAAACATTGCAGTTGCTCCAGAATACTGCAGTTAGATTAATATTTGGTCTAAAAAGATATGAAAGTGTTGCATTAGTGTATAAGATTGTTCATTGGTTATCAATTGAGAGGCAAATTAAGTTTGAATCAGCTTGCATAGTTCATCGTATATTACAGGCTGACTCTTCAGATAATCTGATTTTGCTTTTCTCTCATTTGCATTATTCTTCCACCAGATTAGGTGGTATTTTATTACTACATTTTCCACAGATTAGAGGAGTACAGTATAAATGACAGCTCAACTCCTCTTTTGCTTTGGCTACTATTACAATTTGGAATAATCTACCTGTTCGCCTTAGGATTGATATCATTTCTTAAAATTTCATAAAAATTTGAAAACGTTTAATGAGATTTAGGGCTCATTTTACAAAGTTGCGCTAGCATTTCTAGCGCACGGACCGCTATAGCGCGCGCTACCCAAAAAAGTACTGCCTGCTCAAGAGGAGGCGGTAGCGGCTAGCGCACATGGCATTTTAGTGCACGCTATTCCGCGCGTTAAGGCCCTAAAACACCTTTGTAAAAGGAGACCTTAGTGCAATATTCATGGTATAATGATATTTTAATTATTGATAGCTTTTGTATTCTCCCTTAGATTTTATGGCTTCTTTGGATGTAAATCGACATGAACCTTTATGGTATAGTGCGATTGATACGTTGTGTGTTAGATTAGATTAGATATGACGTCTAAATATGAGTTTAGATGCTTTGCGGAAGATGCACAAAATCCAGTAGCGAACATATTCATTTTCAAAACTGTAAAACATCTTGTTTTCTTTTTTCACAAATGTACTTTGTGTGTCCACCCTCTCTGCAGCTATCTTTTTGAACCATTTTCAAAACAATACAACCCCCCCCATTCAAATGAAAAACGCACAAAAGAAGCCATTGGATGTAGGAAGAGGCAACATTTCTACTAGACTGGCCACACAGACATCTCAGATGAGCAGTGGAGCACCATAGGGGGCACTGTAGTGAACTTCATATTAAAGGTCCCAAGAACACACCTCATCATAACCGTTTGATAGTATATGGTGAGCCCTCCAAAACCCACTCAAAACCTACTGGACCCAACTGTACACCTGCCATAAGACTGCCATAGTCCTGCCCAAACCATGCCTCTAACATGCCCCCTTGAGATTTAGACGAACTAACATAGTAACATTGTAGATGACGGCAGATAAAGACCCGAAAGATCCATCCAGTCTGCCCAACCTGATTCAATTTAAAATTTTTTAATTTTTTTCTTCTTAGCTATTTCTGGGCAAGAATCCAAAGCTCTACCCGGTACTGTGCTTGGGTTCCAACTGCCGAAATCTCAGTCAAAACTTACTCCAGCCCATCTACACCCTCCCAGCCATTGAAGCCCTCTCCAGCTCATCCTCCCCCAAATGGCCATATACAAACACAGACCTTGCAAGTCTGCTCAGTACTGGCCTTAGTTCAATATTTAATATTATTTTCTGATTCTAGATCCTCTGTGTTCATCCCATGCTTCTTTGAACTCAGTCACCATTTTCCTCTCCACCACCTCTCTCGGGTCCGCATTCCAGGCATCCACCACCCTCTCTGCAAAGTAGAATTTCCTAACATTGCTCTTGAATCTATCACCCCTAAAACCTCAAATTATGTCCTCTGGTTACCATTTTCCTTTCTCTGGAAAAGATTTTGTTCTACCCTTCAAGTATTCGAACGTCTGAATCATATCTCCCCTGCCCCTCATTTCCTCTAGGGTATACATATTCAGGGCTTCCAGTCTGAATATGTATACAGCATAGATATCTGTTGAAAAAAATAAGTTTTGAAAATAACAAATTGGAAGGGTTTGGTGAGAAAAATGTCTACCTCTTTATGCCCCTTTTTGGACATCTTACTCTTTTGAAAATGAGCCCCTTAACCTCTCCTGCCCATAAGAACATAAGAATAGCCATACTGGGCATTAGCAATGGTCCATCTAGCCCAGTATCTTGTTTTTACAGTGGTCAATCCATGTCACAAGTACCTGGCAGAAACTTAATATATTGTATATGGAGCAACATTCCATACTACAGATCCCAGAGCAAGCAGTGGCTTCTCCCATGTCTGTCTTAATAGCAGACTTTGGACTTTTCCTTGCTTTGAAAATCGGACTCAACATTTCTAGTTGGACAATTTTATTTTTTTTTTTTAGTAGGAGGGAAGGTGTTATTCGTTCATACAAACTGCCTGGCTAGCAATTTACTTCCTCTATCAAACACTGCAAATCCATATCAAATGCCAAATGTCAAAGCATTCACTGTATTATGCATGATTTATTAGAAATGCTGATGTGATGACATTGCAGTTGGAAAGTTTTAATTTCATCTGTTATTGACAATCCAATTCAGTACCTGCATCTGAACTGAAAATGATTCTGTGTAGGTTGTTTTGAATTATCCTGATAAGTACTGCCAGTCAACACGCTGAAGAAATGTAGCTGACGCTTTCTGGTCTGAATAATAATTCAATATTAAATTGAATTTCAGTAACTGATAGTGACTTTGTACATGTTATAGGGAGGAAGGGGTCAGCAAACTGCATGTTTTAAATGTATCTTGGGAACACACTTATATTACTTAAAATGGTTTCATAACAGCCATCTTATTGAAAATATATTTTAAGTATGGATAAAACACAAAGAGAAATCATAAATGCATACATAGATGATACAAGAAGTCTCCAAAGCCTGTATTCCCATTTTCCTACTGTACATCGTTGTGGAGAACTACTATTTTCCATCTCAGTATTTTGGGGCTTGTATTTCTATAAGTAACCTAGATTTAGGTGAAAAAATATGTTTAAATGTTGCATGGTGCATGGTGTGAATGCATATGTGTGTATATGACCATTTTCTGGCTACTGCTATTCTGTGAAGGGCCGCTGAAATGTTCTCAGCCCAACCAAGAAGAGAATGCTGTGGAGCCATGAAACTTACAAGTTATTCCACACTTTTCTTGACACTTTTCGTTTCAATGATATGTGGAATAACTTGTAAATTTCATGGCTCCACATCATTCTCTTCATGGCTGGGCTGAGAACTTTCAATGGCTCCTCATGTAAATACTCGTATCTACCAATATTTGATGGTGGACTTTTACTTGCATGAAATTTGGATAAATGCATATAAAATACTAAAATCCATGCACATTTTTATCAATCGAGGTGCTAGCATTTGCTTCTGCTCTATGGCTGGTATAAGTGCTCACACCTAAAATATATGTGTGCATTTGACCTGTATTCTATAAAGAAAGGTATGGACTTGGTATTTTAAAAAGAAAAGTAGATACCGTATTTTCACGCAAATAACGCGCACCCGTATAAAATGCGCACATGGGTATAGCGCGCAGAAATCACGATGATATGTACAAAAACTTTGGTATACCGCGCTCACGGGTATACCGCGCATGCTGCCCGACGCTCCTTTCGCCCGCCCTGACTTTCCGACTCTCCGTTCACCCCCCCTGACTTCCGTGCACTGTCCCCCCTTGAAGGTCTGTCCCCATCCTGAAAGCCTGATCCCCCCCCCCCGACGTCCGATACATCCCTCCCCCCGAAGGACCGCCGACTCCCCAACAATATCGGGCCAGGAGGGAGCCCAAATCCTCCTGGCCACGGCGACCCCCTAACCCCACCCCGCACTACATTACGGGCAGGAGGGATCCCAGGCCCTCCTGCCCTCGACGCAAACCCCCCTCCCCCCAACGACTGCCCCCCCACAAGAACCTCCGACCGCCCCCCCAGCCGACCCGCGCCCCCCCCTGGCGACCCCCACGACCCCCCCACCCCCCTTCCCCGTACCTTTGGTAGTTGGGCCAGAAGGGAGCCCAAACCCTCCTGGCCACGGCGACCCCCTAACCCCCACCCCGCACTACATTACGGGCAGGAGGGATCCCAGGCCCTCCTGCCCTCGACGCAAACCCCCCTCCCCCCCAACGACTGCCCCCCCCAAGAACCTCCGACCGCTCCCCCAGCCGACCCGCGACCCCCCTGGCGACCCCCACGACCCCCCCACCCCCCTTCCCCGTACCTTTGGTAGTTGGCCGGACAGACGGGAGCCAAACCCGCCTGTCCGGCAGGCAGCCAACGAAGGAATGAGGCCGGATTGGCCCATCCATCCTAAAGCTCCGCCTACTGGTGGGGCCTAAGGCGCGTGGGCCAATCAGAATAGGCCCTGGAGCCTTAGGTCCCACCTGGGGGCGCGGCCTGAGGCACATGGTCGGGTTGGGCCCATGTGCCTCAGGCCGCGCCCCCAGGTGGGACCTAAGGCTCCAGGGCCTATTCTGATTGGCCCACGCGCCTTAGGCCCCACCAGTAGGCGGAGCTTTAGGATGGATGGGCCAATCCGGCCTCATTCCTTCGTTGGCTGCCTGCCGGACAGGCGGGTTTGGCTCCCGTCTGTCCGGCCAACTACCAAAGGTACGGGGAAGGGGGGTGGGGGGGTCGTGGGGGTCGCCAGGGGGATCGCGGGTCGGCTGGGGGGCGGTCGGAGGTTCTTGGGGGGGGGCGGTCGTTGGGGGGAGGGGGGTTTGCATCGAGGGCAGGAGGGCCTGGGATCCCTCCTGCCCGTAATGTAGTGCGGGGGGGGGTGAGGGGGTCGCCGTGGCCAGGAGGGTTTGGGCTCCCTTCTGGCCCGATATTGTCGGGAAGTCGGCGGTCCTTCGGGGTGGGGGTGCGAGTGGTCCTGCCGGGGGGGGGGATGTATCGGACGTCGGGGAGTCGGCCGGGCAAGAGGGCTTGGGCTCCCTCTTGCTCCGATCGTGGATGCGGGTGCGGGTGGGAGCGCGTGCGAGCGGTCGTTCGGGGTGGAGGTGCGAGTGGTCCTGCCGGGGGGGGGATGTATCGGACGTCGGGGAGTCGGCCGGGCAAGAGGCTTGGGCTCCCTCTTGCTCCGATCGTGGATGCGGGTGTGGGTGGGAGCGCGTGCGAGCGGTCGTTCGGGGTGGGGGTGCGAGCGGTCCTGCTGGGGGGGGTGAATCGGGCGTCGGGCGGGGTGGGAACTATGTTTTAAAACTTTTGTATACCGCGCTCACGCATATAACGCGCGAGGGGTATGCGCGGTAGGTAAAAACGCGTATAACGCGCGCGTTATATGCGTGAAAATACGGTACTTACTTTTCCATATAGAATAAGCTTCAAAGAGGCATGTTCTTGATTACCCTCTTTCTTGATTCAATGGTTGGGAGTGGTTTACTGTAATATTAGGCAGTGCACATAGGCTCACTTCTAGGAAAGAGGTGAGGGTATGATGAGGTACATAGGAAAATAAAAAAATGGAAAATAGGGCAAGAAACAGGAAATACAAAGGTCAAGCTATTCAGCCAGTGGCAATCAGCTTTGGCTGACCACTGCCAGTGTGCCTTTTTCTTCTGTTTTTTACAGCTGATATTGCAAATGCAGATTTGAGAAAGCAATGATCCCAGGAGTGGCAGCAGTGGACGAGAGAGAAATGTCACAGTTGAAGCTAGGGAGGTGCTGTGGACCCCCTTCTGTTGTCTTGCATTCCCTTTGAGGTACATATACCATGTGCATGCTGGGAACTTGTGTTCTAGGATATGTAGAAAATAAGTAGTCTGGAGTACCCTGTCTGGAACTCATGAAGAAAAAAGAAGAGTGGGTTTTACCCAAGACTTGAGGAGTCTTAACAGGACCATCTCGATATCTATATAGTAATATAATAAATGACAGCAGATAAAGATCTGAACGGTCCATGCAGTCTGCCCAATAGTTACATGCATTATAAATTCATGATTAAATGAAATAAGCTGAGAAGAATCAGCCTAGGACTATATTAAATGATTTTGTCTAATCAATCTGCCTAGTTTCCTTTGTCAAAAAATGGATCAGATGCTTGGCCTTGAGCTCTTCATTTTCTATAAACATGATGCAGCCATATTACCACTATGGGTGAATTGCCATTCTCTTCTTCATTATTTGGCCTTCTGATGTTCCACCTGATTCAGCATGGAGACAGACTTAATGTAGACCTGGTTCTTGAAATGGGGCTTCATTATGTAGGCAAGGTTATGCCAAAGCAGTTTGTCCTATTCAGTTTCTGATGCTGTTTAAGAGGAAAGCGTGGCAAAGGGATATAAAAGCGTAGTATTTATTTATTTTTTAAATTTCTATACTGTTTTAATCCAAAACGGTTTACAAGGAGTTACATACATAAAAAAAGTTAAGAGTCATACAAAAATAAAAAGATAAAACAGACATATTCAGTCTAACATAAAATCAATTGCCTAGAAAATTCATCAATACCATCAAAACGTACATATTCAGTCTAACATAAAATCATTTGCTCAAAAAAATGCTTCAATGAATAGTTAGGTCTTCAACATTTTCCTAAAGGAATTCCTCTCTCCACATTGTCTAATCTGGCCAACAAGGCCATTCCATAACTTGACTCCTGCATATGTAAAAATAATTCATCCTACTCTAAAGATAATCCTTTTAGATCATCTCTTAATACTCTCACTGAAACCAGTAATACGAAAAGGCCCTCAGAGATGCCACAATATACTCAAAATTTTCATAGTATTTGGCTTTATGCATCAAATCCTCATCGGGTCCATTGTTGAATGGCTCTTATAATAAATTAAATTAACCACTAATATTTTAAAGATATTTTTAAGATATTCAAATACTTAACTTAATATTCGTGGTCAGGTTTCACAGGGACTAACCAGCCAACATGTTTCACCCTTGGGTTTTTTTTTTTTTTTTCCAAGGCTATTATCCCTTAATGCAGCTTTTTGCCCATACGTCGACCACTCGGTGATTTGTATTAAGAGGTGATCTAAAAGGATTATCTTTAGAGTAGGATGAATTATTGATTGACACTCCTATTAACATTATTTATTAAATACGCTGAGGTATGTAAAAGTAATGGCATTCGTATCTACATGTTTAGGGTTGGCCTTTGTTTTCAACAATGCCTCACCTACAGAATGTAAGGATCTTTGTGGGTAACGAGAAATCATGTTCTAAAAAATTTCAGGCATCGTACCATAGAGAAAATGATGAAATAACATGATTGCTTTGTACTGAATTTGAAACACAACTGGCAGCCAATGCAGTTGTCGAAGATATGGAGTAACATGCTCATATCTTGATGTTCCAGTTATCAATCTGGCTGCGGCATTCTGGACAACCTGCAATGCCTTACACCTAGGCTTAGTAATATCTTATAGCATTATTTGCTGGCCGTGTGTCCCTAAGGTTTCAGTCTCCGATAATCATCACAATCATTTTGTATTTGCAGGCTTGTTATTGAAGCTGGTCTGTACTGTAGGCTGATTTAAATTTCCATAAAATATAATGAAGTCTGGATTAAAATACTCAAAAGATGACAAGTTATGGTAATTTTATCTTAGGACAAGGTTTGCTAAGGAGTTCAGAAACTTATTAATACTAGCAGGAGGTCATTTTATCCCGCTGATTCATTAATCATTTTCTTTCAAGTTTATCATTGCAGTTTTTAATTTAAGAAGGAGAAAGACTGCTCCTTCGGCTAGTAACATGCAGAGGAGGCCTATGTGACATGATGCCGTGTTGCTGTGCTTTCGGAGGAGAAATCTGTTTTGTAACTTGCCCAGATAAGAATAGGTCAGGTACTTTTGACAAAGCAGGAAACCAGGTGCGTATTAATGCAAGTTTTGCAAGGTTTTACAAACCAATCATTTTATCTAATGTTATGTTATCTAATGCTCTTTATTTAACCCCCCCCCCCCTTTTATAAAACCACAAAAGTGATTTTTAGCGCAGGCCAGTGCACTGATTGCTCTGCACTGCTCCTGACACTCATACAGTCTCTATGAGCGTTGGGAGCAGCACAGAGCATTCAGCACGCCGGCCTATGCTAAAAACCGCTTCCGCGGTTTTGTAAAAGGGAGGGGGGGGGGGTTAAAATTAAGCTTTAATTTTAAATATGTTGAAGAGCCTCTATGACTTATTTATTTGACCTTCCTTTCTATTATTTTATTTATCCATTTTCATATACACCTATGACTCCATCAGTAGCAAATCTTTCCCCCGTCTTTTGCTTACATCTCCTGATTTGTCTACCCTCAACACCATACAGTTCAATACACACAATCAATCTTTTTAATTATATTTGGAACCATACTAGCCTTCTAGAATGTCACACTTGTTATTGCATCCATTTAACACTTTTGTTCTGCCATCCTTGTTTGCCCGGGTTACCTTTGCTTCCTTGCCCTTTCCTTTGCTAACCACTAAATCGAAACACTGTGATTAGTTCTACTGGAGCTTTCATTGGTCTTGTGGCCTGGCCCAAATATCTTTAGATTCTAACTCACAGGATGAAAGCACTACAGGAAGAAATCAAAATGTATTAATTAACGACTAGTTCCACAAAAGTCTGTCTTGGGGAACCCCCAACTGGTGGTGTTTTCAGAATATCCGCAGTGAATTTTCATGAGATAGATTTGCTCGCACTGCTTCAGTTTCATGAATATTTCTCTCTCCTTCATTTTTTATTGTGGATATCCTGAAAATTGAACCAGCTGGGAGTTCCCGAGGACAGGTTTGGGGAGCCACTAGTCTAGTTAATATATTTTCTTCCAATATTGAATCAACCAAAAATTCTTATTTAAGTCTGGTAGGTTACATTCACATAAGATGACACACAGTGACATACACTGGAGGAGCCTTTCATGTCTTTTGCCCCTTCCATAGGTGGAACCCTTCACCTCCATCTAAAACATTTACTCCCTCGTTCTATATTCAAATAGAAATTAACATACATTAAGCCCAAAATGGCAATTAGGCTCCTATGTGCACTTCTGTAACTTGGTGCCTAAGTGTTCTAGTGTGTAACTGCAAGTGGGTGTTCACATGGGAGAGGCATGAGTAGGTCATGGGCATTTTAACTATTTAAGCCAGCACCTTAATGAATAATTTTAGATGCCTAACTACTGTATTTAGGCAAAATCATTTACACCTGCCAGAAAGTAAGAATTAGTGGAGTTGCCCAAATTTACGGACCCTGTCACGGTGCATTTGCTGAGCAACCAGAAGGTAGATTTAAGACTATGGTGATACTACTGTTTCACTTCATTGGAAGGTGAAACAGTAGTATTACCATAGTACCACTAGTGGCTATTTTAAATTTCAGTGCTGGTGTTTGTGTCAGTTAGTCTTCGTCTTTCAGCGTCTATGCTGCCTGAGCTGTTCAGCTTGCTCTGCCTCAGTAAGTACTAAAGGAGTTTTCTAATCCACATCAGTTCTAGTGCATGAATCCTGAATCTGAAAAGGGGTTGTGTCCAGGGAACCATGGGTATTTCTGAAAGTTACACACACTGTTATACAATACACCCAATCCGTGCACAACTTAGCAGCAAGTATTTAAGCCTGGTTTTCCTTGGCCTAAATGGGTGCACCTAAAAGTTGTGATACACACTGGCGCATTGTATGATTCTATAAGTTGCTTGTACCTTTTATAGAATCATGCTAAGCACTGTTCTAGTTGCCATCAATTTTTGGGGCACCATATATAGAATATGGCCCTAAGAAGGGAATTCATCAAGCAGTGTTAGAGCTGTAAGTCAGGTTAATTGACCCTTAACATTACTACTACTACTACTACATAAGAACATAAGAACATAAGAAACGCCTTCACCGGATCAGACCTAGGTCCATCTTGTCCGGCGATCCGCACACGCGGAGGCCCAGTTATTTATTATTTCTTAGCGCTGAAAGGTGTACACAGCGCTGTACATTTTAACATGACCTAAACAGCCCTAATGCTGCTTTTCTATGGAAATATTTCCCCTAGTGTTAGTCCCACAAGACTGCCACTAGGGGGTGCCATTTTCATGACAGCGCTGGAGTGGCCAGGAGTGATTGGGCATTGCTTTTGGGCAAAGAGCCCCGGACCCAGCCCACCCTTAGTGGATGCCCTACTGGACCACCAATGATAAGTCAAGGAACCACGAAGGGGCTGAACATCAGGAGGTTTAGGTCAGAGGGAGATCAGGAGCATCGGGCCACAGCTTGGTGTAGCTTGATGCTCCGGAATAATGCTGCTTGTGAGGTGGCTCACATTCAGTGTTATTCCTGTAAGATGGGATTCAGCAATTGGGGTACCGCAGGTGAACTTTTACCACACCTTGATGAATTCCCCTCTTAAATGTCATATCTTGAAGATACCCCCTCCATTGGACTATTTTGGGATAAAGCTTTTAACTTAACATGTAATTGCATAATTACCCATGCTATATATTACAGAGAACAGGACATCGTCAAGTATTTTACTCATTGCTGTTTTTCTTTACTGTTTATTTCCTTGGGATAGAAATAATAGTGCAAAATCACTGGGTTCACAGATGAAAACACTTTTCTTTCTGCCGAAGGACTTGAGCATTTTTTGTGATGCATTAATATGTGACGTGTGCGTGTTTCAGTGAACCCCGAAGCATGTAATGGCATGTTGATAATAAGTAGTAATTTTCTAGTTGTGCCTTCGATAAAAGCAATCAGTGATGCCTGGGGCTTGCTGTCTTAAGGCAATCTGGAAAATATCACAAAAATAGATTGGATGCTGCTTGCTACTGCCAAGTTATTCAATTGAAAGGCACATCCGAGTTCATGTGCAGCTTATCTTGTTCCTTTCTGCTGGTCAGTGCTGATGTTATTAGCAGGGAAGGGAAAAGTGAAGACATTGATGCAAATAGCTGCTTTCATTATTTGATAATTTGATAATTTGATAGCACCTGTGTATTTTATTTGAACTATCTCTTTGTTATTTTTTAAAACTGATTCAGAGAAAACCATAAGAAGTAGTATAATCAGTACATGTGCAGATCATCCGTTACATTCTTTTTTTTTTAAGTTCAATAAATTTTATTATATAATACTTATAGATACAACCAAGTGGTAACAGATTTACATTATACATAGGAACCAACAATCGTCCTATACAATAACAGTTATATAATACATCAGAAAAAAAAGGTATTAATTAACACAATTAAAACAAGGCACAAATAAAGGTAGCTCACTAACAACTACCAATAGTTAATAACAATAATCATCCATTACATTCTAAAGCTGCATCTTCCCTCCTGTGCGTTTCAAAATCCACAAAATGTCCTCTCTCGATTTGACAAGGAGATTTGACATGGTGATGACAGATCAAATTTACTTCTTAAACAAGAAAACTGCCCATGTTTATGGCATATTGTACAAATCTTACACTGAATTGTGACAAGTAGCAGGTACAGAAATTAAATAATTCTCAACAGTCATGATGCAGCTGCATTTTATATGTTATGTTTTGTTATATGCAATCTTATATCCCGCCAAATCATCGTAAAATGGAGTTCTAGAAGGGTTACAAATAACATTTACACTTTATGGAATTTTACAGAAACACTTAGGGCTCCTTTTACTAAGCTGCGTTAGCGTTTTTAGTGCACACAGCTTTTTAGCGCATGCTAAACCCACGCTACACAGCTAGAACTAGCAGCTCAATGCATGGCAATTTAATGCGCTATTCCGCGCATTAAAGTCCTAACGCGTCTTAGTAAAAGGAGCCCTTATTAAAAATCATATTAGGGCTATAACAGAGACTTTTGCATGCTAGCAGAATCCTTCACCTCAGATGCACATAGTAACCTAGTAGATGACGGCAGATAAAGACCCGAACGGTCCATTCAGTCTGCCCAACCTGATTCAATTTAAATTTTTTAAATTTTTTCTTCTTAGCTATTTCTGGGCAAGAATCAAAAGCTCTACCCGGTGCTGTGCTTGGGTTCCAAATGCCGAAATCTCCGTTAAGACCTACTCCATCCCATCTAAACCCTCCCAGCAATTGAAGCCCTCTCCAGCCCATCCTCCCCACAAACGGCCATATACAGACACAGACCATGCAAGTCTAGCTAGTACTGGCCTTAGTTCAATATTTAATATTATTTTCTGATTCTTGATCCTCTGTGTTCATCCCACGCTTCTTTGAACTCAGTCACCGTTTTCCTCTCTACCACCTCTCTTGGGAGCGCATTCCAGACATCTATCACCCTCTCCGTAAAGTAGAATTTCCTAACATTGCTCTTGAATCTACCACCCCTCAACCTCAAATTATGTCCTCTGGAAAAGATTTTGTTCTACGTTAATACTCTTTAAGTATTTGAATGTCTGAATCATATTTCCCCTGTCCCTCCTTTCCTCTAGAGCACATGTGTCAAACACAAGGCCCGCGGGCCAAATCCGGCCCGCCAGGCCTTGCAATGTGGTCCGCACCGCGCTGTCATCACTGCACGCCGCTGCGTTCCATCACAATGACGCGCGGTGACATAGGAGGCTTGTGATCTCGCCGGCCGTACTTGCTATCTATCTCCCCCCATCGACCGCCCCCCCAAGAACCTCCGACCACCCCCCCAGCCGACCTGCGACCCCCCTGGCTGACCCCCACGACACCCCCACCCCCCTTCCCCGTACCTTTCTGTAGTTGGCCGGACAGACGGGAGCCAAACCCGCCTGTCCGGCAGGCAGCCAACGACGGAATGAGGCCGGATTGGCCCATCCGTCTCAAAGCTCCGCCTACTGGTGGGGCCTAAGGCGCCTGGGCCAATCAGAATAGACCCGGGAGCCTTAGGTCCACCAGTAGGCGGAGCTTTGAGACGGATGGGCCAATCCGGCCTCATTCCGTCGTTGGCTGCCTGCCGGACAGGCGGGGTTGGCTCCGGTCTGTCCGGCCAACTACAGAAAGGTACGGGGAAGGGGGGTGGGGGTGTCGTGGGGGTCGGCCAGGGGGGTCGGAGGTTCTTGGGGGGGGGCGGTCGATGGGGGGAGGGGGGTTTGTGTCGAGGGCAGGAGGGCCTGGGATCCCTCCTGCCCGTAATGTAGTGCAGGGTGGGGGTAGGGGGTCGCCGTGGTCAGGAGGGTTTGGGCTCCCTCCTGGCCCGAACAACTAGCGGGGGGGGGGGGGGGTCGCCAGGGCCAGGAGGACTTAGGCTCCCTCCTGGCCCGATATTGTCGGGGAGTTGGGGAATCGGCGGGGCAAGAGGGCTTGGGCTCCTTTTTGCCCCGATCGTGTCGGGGAGTCGGGGGGGCAAGAGGGCTTGAGCTCCCTCTTGCCCCGATCGTGTTGGGAGTCGGGGAGTCGGCGGTCCTTCGGGGTGGAGGTGCAGGTGTGTGCGAGCGGTCCTGCTTGGGGTGAATCGGACGTCGGGGGGGGGGGGGGGAACTATGTAAAAAAAATACACAGCAGAAGCTGCCAGTTCCTGGCATAAAGTGTAGGCATAAAAATCACAACAGAATCTGCTATCTGTACCCAGCCAGGCATTTATTGACTGACTTTTTCATTCTAACGCAGATTTCCAATAAACTACATCTTTTACTGCCAATATTGATCCCAAAATGTCCAGGAAAAGAAAAGTTGACGGTGAAGGCAGACAATTTAATGACAAATGGGAAAATGAATACATGTTTGTGCTTAGTGAGGGCAAACCAGTGTGTATATTGTGTTATGAGACAGTGTCGGTGATGAAAGAGTACAATATACGTCGTCATTTTGACACCAAACATAATGTTAAGTATGGCAAATATACTTTGGAAGAAAAGCATAAAATTGTTAAAGAACTAAAAGGCAAACTACAATCACAGCAGCAAATGTTTACAAAGGCTACAGCGAAAAATGATGCTGCAGTGAAAGCAAGCTTTATAGTGGCTGAAGAAATTGCCCGTACTTCAAGGTGTTTTTCAGAGGGTGCCTTTTTGAAGCAATGCATGCTAAAAGTGTGTGAGAAAGTATGCCCAGACCAGATACAGAGTTTTCAAACTGTCAGTTTGTCAAGAAACACCATTGCAGACAGAGTTCAAGAACTCTCAGGAAATCTATCATCACAGCTGGCCGAACAGGCATGCAGTTATCTCGCTTTTTCACTTGCTATCGATGAAAGCACAGACAACACTGATACAGCGCAGCTGTCCATCTTTATACGTGCTACGAAGACCGACCTCTCTGTCACTGAGGAACTTTTGGATGTAGCTGCCATGCATGGGATGACGACTGGTAGAGATATATTTGAGGCTGTGGAGAAATCTATAAATAATTTTAAATTACCCTGGGAAAAGTTGGTGGGGCTAACTACCGATGGCGCACCTTCAATGTGCGGAGAAAAGAAAGGCTTGGTTGGACTAATGAAGGAAAGAATGCAAAAAAGTCACTGCCACACACCCTTGATTACTTATCATTGCATTATCCACCAAGAGGCTATGTGTGGAAAAGTTCTGGACATGAATGACATAATGACCACAGTCATTAAAACTATTAACTTTATAAGGGCACGTGGCCTGAATCATCGCCAGTTCCAGCAGTTTTTACAGGAGGTGGGTGCAGAGCATGGAGACGTGCCATACCACACAGAAGTAAGATGGCTGAGCAAGAGCGCAGTCCTCAAAAGATTTTTTGAGCTCAGAGAACAAATTGCTCTTTTCATGGAAAGTAAAGGAAAGCCCTTGCCTGAACTGTCGGATCCCGCCTGGCTATGTGATTTTGCTATGATGTGTGACATATGCGAACATCTCGCCCAACTGAATCTGAAGCTGCAGAGATGCAAACAAGTCATCACGAAGATGTCTGACATGATCACAGCATTCCAGCATAAACTTCAACTATGGAAGTCCCAACTGGAACAGGACAATCTTGCCCACTTTCCCGTTTGTTTGAGTATCTCAACCACTATTTCTGGTACTTTTCCTTGCAGTCGGCTGGCTACCAAAGTTAGCCGTTTACTAAGTGAATTTGAGCGGCGCTTCTCTGACTTTAGAACACAGCACTCAGGCTTTGACATCTTTGCCAATCCTTTTACAGTTGATGTCAACAATGTGCCCCATCATCTTCAGATGGAGATAATCGAGCTTCAGTCTGACAGTGGCCTGAAATCAAGGTTTCAGGATGTTGAAATTGAGGACTTCTACCCTCTACTGCCCCCTGACTCAATGCCAGAGCTCCAACTTCATGCTGCCCGTATTCTATCCATGTTCGGGAGCACCTATCTTTGTGAATAGATGTTTTCAATAATGAATCTGAACAAAAACAAGCACAGATCACGCATTACCGATGACAACCTCCATGCTGTTTTGCGGGTTGCTACAGCCCAAGAAATAAAACCGAACATTGACTCATTGATACGGGGAAAACGGTGTCAGACATCTAGCCAGAAAACAAAACAATAAGCATTTTAGGTACATTCCAATATTACTGTTTTGCTTGATACCAATATTACTGTTTTGCTTGATAGCATGTGAGTTGGTTAACAGCACTGTTAAGGAAAAGATTGTTCCACTCATTTTAAATTCACATTTCTGGTTAACATTGTCAGTTTATGACTGTTCAGTAAACCATTCGGCCCGCGATTTAGGCTGGATTTTAGATTTTGGCCCCTTCTCTGATTGAGTTCGACACCCCTGCTCTAGAGTATACATATTCAGGGCTTCCAGTCTCTCCTCATACGTCTTCTGGCGCAAACCTCCTATCATTTTCGTCGCCCTGCTCTGGACCGCTTCAAGTCTTCTTACATCCTTCGCCAGATACGGTCTTCAAAACTGAACACAATACTCCAAGTGGGGCCTTACCAATGACCTGTACAGGGGCATCAACACCTTCTTCCTTCTACTGACTACGCCTCTCTTTATACAGCCCAGAATCCTTCTGGCAGCAGCCACTGCCTTGTCACACTGTTTTTTCACCTTTAGATCTTCGGACCCTATCACCCCAAGGTCCCTCTCCCCGTCCGTGCATATCAGCTTCTCTCCTCCCAGCATATACGGTTCCTCCCGATTATTAATCCCCAAATGCATTACTCTGCATTTCTTTGCATTGAATTTTAGTTGCCAGGCATTAGACCATTCCTCTAACTTTTGCAGATCCTTTTTCATATTTTCCACTCCCTCTTCGGTGTCTACTCTGTTACAAATCTTGGTGTCATCTGCAAAAAGGCACACTTTTCCTTATAACCTTTCAACAATGTCACTCACAAACATATTGAACAGGATCGGTCCCAGCACTGAACCCTGAGGGACTCCACTATTCACCTTTCCTTCCTTCGAGCGACTTCCATTAACCACCACCCTCTGGCGTCTGTCCGACAGCCAGTTTCTAACCCAGTTCACCACTTTGGGTCCTAACTTCAGCCCTTCAAGTTTGTTCAACAGCCTCCTATGAGGCTGAACATGCAGAACTTGGATAGACCCACACCTGATACAGAATGAGGAACCACAAAAAACATATATATAGCCAGTGGCGTAGAAAGGGGGATGCAGGGAGTGCCTTCCTAAGGGCGCAGCACCTCTCCTCCTCTCGGCTCTGTAGCACCCCTTACCCCCCCCTTTTTTACAAAGGTGCGCTATGCTTTTTAGTGCGTGCTAAACATGCGCTAAATGCTAATGCCTGCATGTTATCCTATGGACGTGTTAGCGGTTAGCGCATGCGTTGATTTAGTGTGCGCTAAATCTGCGCTAAAATGCTTATCGCGCCTTTGTAAAAGAGGACCTTCGTTACAGCGCAGCCCTGTCTTGTCACACAAAATTAGAAAATATGTCACAATGGTCTTTTATACTGAATTGAAATCCCCAAGACGAGGCTCACTTCCACTGAATTGCTACCGGGGTTTTAGGAACTTCAGGGTACGTATAATCTCCAGGATAATATCAGCAAGAAAAGAGACTGACCCTTTAAATAACAGATAGAAGTTAACAGTTTATTGCATAAAATAAAATTTTATCTATAAATTATTCAGGTAAATATTCTCTTATAAAATTTCTTATACCTTTTTATTTAACTTATTTCTAAATTCTATAACATTGAAACTTTATCTTTCTCTCACAGGTAAACATTCTTCACCCTTTTCTTTATTAAACTTTAATAATTGTTTCTTTTCTGTGCAGGAACCTACTGAAGCTTCTCAGGTAAATGTCACTTAAACAAAATTAAACCTACTGTGTGCACACAGGAAAATAAAGTTAAAAGAAAACCTTTCCTCTGCTTGCAGGTTTTCTTGTAGTGGCTAGAATTAGTTGAGGAGAAACGCCATCCAGGAAACAGGACTCTTGAAGCAGATGGCACCGGAAGCAGTTGACACTGGACTGTAGTCTTAACTCTGGAGCCACCACACAGTCAGAATACACTGGAACCAGGATCAGCAGAAACCTCAGGAACAGCTCCTCTCCTTGCCACACGCGCCCCTTGCCTTCCCTGTACCTTTTTTACTTTCTCGGCATGAGGTTGCTACCCGTGTCGGCATGGGCGGTCTCTCTGATGTCACCTCCTGGACCCTCACCTAGGAAGTGACATCAGAGGGTGAGTCGACACCGACGTGAGCATGCTTCTCACGCTGAAGAAGTAAAAAAGGTATGGGGAAACAGAAGGGGGTACACGAGTGGCCGGTGAGAGGGGGGCAGGGAAGAGAACAGGGGAGGGGTACCACCATTACTACACCACTGTGTATAGCAAGTGAAAGGGAGACCCTCAGAAGATTCAGACTATAAGCAGTGAAAATACTGATAAAAGAAAACAGAAATGCATTGTCTTCTGTACTCTGCTAAGTATAAAAACAGAAAAGAGAAACATTTCCCCCAAAGAAGACACATTCCAATGCTCAAAAAGTATTAAAAATAATGTTATTTCTTTGTCATCTTTGTTGTCTAGGTTCCTTTCTAATTGGGTTGGTCCTAGTCTGTTTCACTGTTTGTGTCAGTCTTTGCTTAAATTTTTTTCTAGGTTTACCCTTCTATTTCAAATGAATGAATGAATTAAAATTTATATCCTGCCTATCACTAAACAGCTTACATAATAAAATCATACTTTTCTTTTTAACAGTTTTGTAAGTGATATTGCTGAAGGGCTGTCAGGTAAGATCTGCCTCTTTGCAGATGATACCAAAATCTGCAAAAGTAGACCCCCTTGATGGTGTGGATAACATGAGGAAGGAACCTAGTGAAGCTTGAGGAATGGTTTGAAATTTGGCAGCTAAGAATTAGGGCTCCTTTTACTAAGCAGCGGTAGCGTTTTTAGTGCGTGCTGAAGATTAGCGTGCGCTAACCCCCACGCTATGCGGAAAAAACTAACATCAGCTCTATGGAGGCGTTAGCGTCTAGCACGCACGGCATTGTACCGCGCGCTAAGTGTGCGCTAAAACCACTAGCGCAGCTTAGTAAAAGGAGCCCTAAATGCTAATAAATGTAAGTTCATGCATTTGGCTGCAAAAATCTGAAGGAATGGTACAGTTAGCAGGTGAAGAACTTTTGTGCATGAAAGAGGAGCGGGATTTGGGTGTGATAGTACTCATATGTGATGATTTTAAAGTGGCCAAACAGGTTGAAAAGGTAAGGGCCAAAGCTAGAAGGATGCTTGGGTGCGAAGGGAAAGGACTGGCCAGTAGGAAAAAGGAGGTGTTGTTGCCCAGATATAAGACTTTAGTGAGTCCTCATTTAGAATATTGTATACAATTCTGGAGGCCGCACCTTCAAAAAGATATAAACAGGATGGAGTCAGTCCAGAGGAAGGCTACTAAAACAGTCAGTAGTCTACATTATATGACGTACGGGGACAGACTTAAAGAAAGGCAGGAGAGGGAAGATATGATAGAGGTATTTAAATACCTACGTAGCATATATATGCATGAGGCGAGTCTCTTTCAATTGAAAGGAAACTCCAGAGTGAGAAGGCGTAAGATGAAGTTAAGAGGCGATAGGCTCAGGAGTGGTCTAAGGAAATACTTTTTTAAAGAAATAATAATAATAATAATAATTTTATTTCTTATATACCATAAGTTCAAAGCGGTTTACAACAAGATTCATGCAATGAGAGTATGCGATGATTACAATAAGAAACATATGTTTACAACAAGATACATAAGTTTAGAGCGGTTTACAACAAGGTACATAAGTTCAGAGCGGTTTGCAAGAAGATACATGGGTGGTAAATGCGTGGAATAGTCTCCTGGCAAAGGTGGTAGAGACAAAGACTACATCTGAATTCAAGGAAGCTTGGGACAGGCATGTGAAATCTCTTAGGGAGAGGAGGAGATAGTGGATATTGAGATGGGCAGACTTTATTGGCCATTTAACCTTTATCTGCCATCATGTGTCTGCTCTATGTTAAAAATGTCTTCTCTCTCTTCTTGTCCTTCTTCACTTGCTTCTCTATATCTGTCTGGCAATAATCTTTTTCTTTTTCTCTGCTTCTATATCCACTCATATATGATTTTACACCTCATTCGCTTCTCACCCTCTAGTCCAGTGATTTTTCAACCTTTTTCATCTCATAGCACTCTGGCAAGGCGCTAAAATTGTCAAGGCACACCATCAGTTTTTTAAAGGATATATTTTAATTTATAATCTAAAAAAAGAATATTAAGATGTAGGTTAATGATTTGTAGAAAATCAATTCTTCAATTAAGAGCTTATCAGACGAGTCACATTGCAATCTACTGCTCCGCTCTGAAATTGAAAATTCAGCAAATGAAAGAGGGTGAATGCTGGGGAAATGTAGGCACAGATTTCTGTAGGTACTTTGTACCTACAGCATGTGTCAGCACACATACTTCTTTCTCTTTCAACCTTGCTATAAAGACCCACAGATACTTGTCCCAAAACAGTCTGAAAATGTCTCACAAAGCATCATTCCTATTCAATAGCAAATTAATTTCCATCCCTAAACATTAATAGTAAAAGGATTATAAGTTAAGTTCACACATTTAAAAAGTAGAAATATAAAAGATTTCTGAAGATGAGCTGGAAGGACATACTAATGCGTAGCATGGGTTTTGGCGCCAGCAGCAGCAGTTACCACCACTGCCGGCGCTAAAACCCACGCTATATGTTAGTAATGGAGGAGGATAGTTTTTGTAGGACTCAGTGAGGATAATTAAAAAGCTTGTATTCCTCTTCTCTTTCCCCCCAAGTCCCTCACAAGCATACAGCACACAAGAACTAATTTTCCCCAAAACATATCCAATTTTGGCATACATGTGCTGAAATAGATAAAAAGGGTACAATTGAATTATTTTATTTTAATTGGAAATCTCTACTGTAGAATGCACACTTACATTTAAATGTGTGCATTCTACAGCAGAGATTTCCAACCTTTACAAAATAAATCAGTTGTATTCTTTTTGTCTATTTCAGCAAACGTATGCCTTTATATTTTTAAACCAGCATAAAAATATCCAAGTGACTTAGGCCCAAATTCTATAACCAGCGCCTAAAGTTAGGCACCTATTTCCGAGGCGCCCAACTAGATAGGCACCTATCTAAATTGAATGAAAAGCTAAATTAAGCTTTTTAATCAGCACTGATTGAAACATAGGCGCCTATCAAGAAAGCGCAATTCTGTAACAAGGTGCCTCTATAAATTTAGGTGGCCTTCAAAATAATAGGCGCTATGCATGTTAGGCGTGGGCGTGGCTACATGTTAGGTGCCTTGTTACAGAATCACTGCTCTTAAGCGTGCTTAAGCTCTCAGCTAGGTGCCTAACTTTTAGTTGTGCCTAGAGCTGGCCTATTTCTTGGGCGCCTCCAAAATAGGTTTGACTCAGCGCGATTCAAGTAAAATTGGGTGCTGTTAATGAATTGCGCTGAACAGTGCCTAAGTCGGTGCCTAACTTTTGGGTGCTTCTTATAGAATTTGCCCCTTAATCAGCATCAAATCTCATACATACTGTCTGAAAATCATGCAAAATCTAATTTAAACAGATATAGCCCTGAACAATCAAAATAAAAACTTTAAAGAAAAAAAATTAAAAACTTCTAGAAAGAGTTATAGCTATTTAATTTGAGCACATTGTTAACACTGTAGTGAAGATATATAATGCGTAAGGGTTTTGGGGTTTTTTTGTGGACTGATAATTTTAATGTGGAGAGAAATCTGTGATTTTGTCACAGATGCTTCTTCCCCCTCCCCCTAAACTGCCCTCTTGGTCCTCCAAAGGCTGGCACAGGCCATTGCTGAGTGAGTGCTGAAAGCTACCCTTATGCCAGTGGGTTCTTTCCTCTGCTGTTTCCTGCTAACAGGAAGTTGCATCAGAGCTAGAAAGGCAACTTTCAGCACTGTCTATGCTGTGACTTGCTGCAGCCTTTGGAAAACCTGATGGGCAGATGAGGAACTGGGAGAAGAGATGATGGAACTAGATCCAGGTACAGGGAAGGTGGGGGTAGGGGGGGGGAGAGTTGCTAACTGCTTTTCCAGTTATGGTCCTCCCCCAAACTCTCATGGCAAACTTGTGGAACATTCACAGCACACCAGTGTGCCTTGGCATATTGGTTGAAAATCATTGTTCTAGTCCCCAGTCTCCTCCTTTTCAACTCTCATCTACCTACAGGCTTTTCTAATCTCCTTTGTATCCCCTCTCCAGCAATCCCATTGCCCCCCTGTCTTTCTCCTTCCCTAATCTGCTATCCTATCTTTATCTTTCACCCACTCCCTAGTCCCCCATGCCCATCCTCTGTACTCACCCTCTCAGTCGTCATCTACCCTCCACTGCCTCTCATCCCTTTACCAGCCTCAGCTCCATCCCAGTCTCTCCTTCCTTCCCTTGTTTCCAGGCCATTCTGTCCCTTGCCACCTCTCTTTTTCCAACTCAATGTCCACCCTCACTCAACCCCCTTCAAAGATCCATCTCCATCCTCTCTCACACTATTCCAAATCACTCCATCCTGACCTCGCTCAGAATAGTGCTTGCAGAATAGTGATAGCATCTGTACAAATATAGGATAAGTGACCACAAACTAAAAAGTGACTAATGTAGGCAAAAAATAATTTAAAACATGAGTGCAGCACTTTAATAAATAAAAAGTAATGTGTTTCCTCATGTACAGAGCAAAATAATGCTGTCAATGTAAATTTTCAGAACTGTTTTCTGGTGATTCTATTTTTAATCTTCTTTTTCCCCAGTTTCTGGTTCCACTTCGACTTCCCTCTGTCTGTGCAGAGGTGAAGCAGAAGGTGATAGGCTCAGGAGTAATCTAAGAAAATACTTTTTTACAGAAAGGGTGGTAGATGTGTGGAATAGGCTCCCGGTAGAGGTGGTGAAACAAAGACTGTGTCTGAATTCTAGAAAGCGTGGGACAGGCACATGAGATCTCTTAGGGAGAGGAAGAGATAATGGATACTCTGTATGGGCCATTTGGCCTTTATCTGCCATCATATTTCTATGTTTCTATGTTAACTCTGGCCCAGATGCTTGGAACTCAAATGCTGTATGGAAAAGCCCAGCCCAAATGCTGAAGAAAATAATTACACAAGCAACGGCCAACAATAAATATTCAATAAATAGTCACTTATGAGTGAAGCTGTTCAGTCAGACAGTCCAGAATCAGGAGCTACACTCTTATATTCATCTTACATAGAAAGTGAGAATAAATAAATAAATAAATATTCAATCTTATAATAGCATTCCAGTGCAACTTCATTCAACTTTAAGTATTTTCATGGGTTTGAAGTAGTTTACCATATTTTCATATAATGACTTCAGTGGCTACACTCAAACCATCTCTTTCATGTAAGGCTTGAGTATATGCAGCCATCTGAAGAAAATAATTACACATAACATTTGGCACTAACAATATGCAAATTACGAGTGCACACTGTTGGTGTTGAGCATTGGAAGTTAAAGGGGAACGAATGAAGAGGGCACAACTGTGATCTCTGGAGTAGAAACTAGGCAGAAAGTTGTTTGATACTAGCAAGACTTGAGTACTTAGCACCAAACTAAGAAAGAAAAAATAATGGAGCTATCAAGTTGTTCTCATCCATTTCTCGCACCAAACTTTGAGTGGATGGAATGAGGAGAGCCAAAGAAATGCCCCTCTGTTCTGTGCTTCAGCTGGATAAGCATTAGCTGAGGCTAATAGGTGAAGCCCAAAAACCTCCCAGGAACTAGAGATCGTCAAGGGACTCCTGAGACTAGTGAAGATCTGCTGACCACCTACCCACACAGTTACCGGCAGTTTATGATCTCTAAAACTCCCATTTGGAATAGACAAATGATGTTGCATCAGTCGCTTGGCTATTGTGCGTGGGGTTGTAGCTAATTTGCATGGCTGGTTCGGAAAATGGGTGATCGAGGGGAAAAATATGCGGTGGGCCGTTTTGTGCATTGGGTCAGTAACAGTGATCATCACTAAGGCTTAGTGTCACAGGTTTAGTGACAATCGCGGTTTTAGAGCATCTAACCCATTGTGTTTTCTTTCAGTTCCATTATGCACCAACTGCTTTTCTTTTCCTAAGGAGGATGCTTGAATTAGTTATCTCTTTTTGTTTGTTTTTTTTCTGTAATTGAGAATAATTCCTCCTTCTCCCTCCCACTGGTTGCAATTCCTCCTTTTACCTCCCGCTGGTTGCTTTGCTATTCTACAGACTGTAATACAGATGCATAATTATGCATCCTTTTCCTTTCTTTGTATAAATTGTACTTTTTTTTCTATTCTGTTGCCTTCAAGATTGTCTTGCATAGAAATAAAATCAAATTTACTAATTATAACATTAAAACATGTTTTCAAAATTTTAGGTCTTCGCCCATTTAAAAGAAGCAATTAAAAATATTAGTTTCACAGTTTGTAAATACTTACCCCCTTCTTCACAAAGCCACTCTAGCGTTTTAAGTGCCAACTGTGGCAGTAACAGTTCGGACGCTCATAGGAATTCTATAGGGGCCGGAACTGTTACCATGGTGACCGACACTAAAAACGCTAGTGTGGCTTTGTAAAGGAGAGGGTTATTTTGCTAAATAATTTGTGATCCCCGAGTATAATTAGCACTTCAATTACTATTTTGGTGGTTATTCAATCAGAAAGACAATAGTTATAAACCTTCCTTAAATCTAGAGATCAGTTGAAGACATGGGTTAATGCATAGGTCTTCAAAATCAATTGTATAAGATTTATTTTAATTTCTACAAATTACCAAAATATGTTTATGTGCTCTGATAATAGATTTTATGTGTTTGTATTACATATTGTGCCTCAATTATCAATTTATCTTACTTATTTACCCATATTGACACCAACAGTTTCATTTTCTCATTTACAGGTTTTCAACATAGCTTCCTCATATCGATAATCTAATATTGAAAATGTCCAAAAGAAAATCAAGATTGCAAGTTTGGACTCATTTGCATCATTTACATTTACAGAGAACTACCTATAGCTAAACTGCCAACTGTAAGGGATCTCATCAGATATGGGTTATATTTGAGAGACCTCAATCCAAACTAAATCCCACTAAAGGGTAATTGAAGGAGATTGTGGAGTAAAATGGTCTCAGTAACCCACTTGGATAGGGATAATTCAATCCCAGGATATCACAATCCACATGCCAAGTTTTTAAGGTTTTAAGATTACTACCACTGACCAAATTACCTCACTATACTGGTGCCATTTGACTCTTCTTCATTTGCTACAGTTATAATTCAGGATAGTTTCTTTCTAGTAAAGGAATGAGTTAGTATGGGTAAACTATAATTGAATACATCTAAAACTAAGTTAAAGTGTCTTACCTCCTTTCACTGATATTACCATCTATGTGGAACAATTTAACCCCTCCCCCCTCTTTTATTAAACTGTGCTAGAGGTTTTTAGAGTGAGCTGGAGAGGTAAATACCCCAGTGCTCATAGGAATGTTCACTTTGAATTTTGGGTATTACACTTGATTTGCAATCAATGAAGGTCCAGATTAACAAATTGATTTGCATAATATTTCATAGACTAAAGAAATTAAAACACATGAAGTATTTTTCAGTTGAGCATCTGACAATCTTGATTCAAGCTATAATATTATCCTCCATTGATTACTGCAATTTGTTGTACGTTGAGCGTATTGAAACTCACCTGGATTACCTACAGTTGCTGCCAAATGCCACAGCCAGGTTTATTTTTGATCTAAAATGCCCTGATTGGATTTCTCCTACCTTATACAAGCTTCATTGGCTTCAGGTTTAAGTTTGATGCAAATTTAAAATGTTTACAGTGATGTTTAGAATACTTTGTTCTAAGGCCTCCTCCTATCTACCTGATTTAAGACTGCTGAAGAGTCAACAGTTTTCAAAAGGTCTATTACTTTCATTTCCATCTGTCCACAAGATATATTTTAAACGGTTTTTGACAGCATCTTTCTCTTACCAAGCTGTGAAACATTGGAATTTTTATACCACGTATTCTAAGAACCGAATCTTTCTTATATTAAATTTAGAAAATTGCTTAAAAAGCATCTTTTTATTGCTTATCTTAAAAGCTTAGAGGGGCATAATCAAAAGAAATGTCTAAGTCCGTTTTTGGCCTAAGTCGCTAGTCACCTAAAGTCAGCTAAGGAAAATATCCATTCCTGAAAAATACGTCCATAATATTCCCCCCACCCCGAAAATCATCTAGTTGGATGACCAGCTGTTTGATCGTCCAGACCACTAAGTCATCTATCGTTATACTCCATTCTCGTCCCAAAATTCATCCAAGTCACAAACTCCCAGAACAAGATCTTTTGGACATGGGCGGGGTCAGCAAAGTGATGTACTGGACACCCAAACATTGCACCAGAGTAGTGGGGTACCTTTCAGGGCACTGCTGTGAACTTCACAAAAGGTGCCACATAAACATCTCACCACAACTCCCTTATAGGTCATGGTGAGCCCCCCCAAACACCCCCCCTCTGTCTACCACCCCAATAGCCCTTATGGCTGCAGGTGCCACTTATATGGCAGCACAAAAGGGTTTTGGTTGATTTTGAGGGGTGCACATGTGTCACCATGAATGCAATGATTAGAGTGGCTTATAGGCCTGGGTCCTGCTCTCCATGGTTCACTAACCCATCCCCAAGACCACTTAAGACACCTCTGTGCAGCTCTACTAGGCTTTCCTATGCCAGGCTGCCAGGTGCTGATGCTCTGAAGGCAGATTTGTGTGTTTTTATTACGATTTTTATGGTGTGTGTGTGTGTGTATCAATGATCACTGGGACAATGTGTGGGGGTCTGTACTTTGTGTCTGCAATGCTTATTTGGTCACATTGGATACCTTTTTAGCACTTAGACTTGGTTTTACATGGCCTAAGTCACAACGTACAAGTTCTGTCCAGGCAGCCTCGTTAAAGTTGCAGTCATATAGTTTAACGCCCGCCCAAACCCGTCCTCACCACTCCTCCTAAAATGCCCCCTAAAATGCCCCCTAAAATGGTCGTACAGCAGCACTGACAAGGCCTAAGTCATTTTTAGGTATGTCTAAAACCCATTTCGATTATTGGCACTTGGACAACATGTCTTTTAGATCGTCCAAGTACCGATTTAGGATGGGTTTTTAGACGTATTTATTTTTTGATTATGAGCCCCTTAGAATGAGGAAATTGTACTTGATTTTTTAGTAATTAAGTTGTCTTAATTTTTTTTTGTGTGTGATGTTATTGCACTAGCTTTTTTTGACTTTGGAATAATATGTTCCCCCTTTTTAGTATTGTGATTGTATTGTATTATAGTTTCTCTTTGTTTACGCCATCAATGTAAATCTCTGTGCTGCTACTGGCGTCAACAGCAGTATATCAAGCATGTAGAAATATATAACATTTGTGACTGGCTTTATTGTAAGGTTGCCAGCTGGTTCTAGATTTTCAGGAAAGTCCAGTCTAGTTCTGATTCTACCTCATTGTTCACATGGGCTTGTAGTCTTGTGATTCTCTGGGAAATCAACTAGAAGTCCACGTTAGCAATGGAGCAAAACCAGGACTGGATAAGAATGTCCTGAACAAGCGATGCCAGTTGGCAACTCTTTCTTTTGAGGGTTATGCTCCTTTCATCAGTGTGTAATCAACTCCTACAAATATTCACCTTTATTTCTACAAATCCAATTGGACTAACATAACTTCCAAACAACTGTACTCATACACCAGAAAATACGAATAAAATGGAAACCATTAAAAACTTATCTTGGCAATTTGCTGGTACCAAGGTTTGCAAGCAATATTTTATTTTGCTGGTAACTGAAACCCAAAGTTATAACACTGACATTTTTACTAGTTTGTGTTTGTCAGAAAAATGTAACAAGTATTTCATGTGAAACATGAGATTGATGTAGTAATATAGCATTTTGTGACCCCCGGAGTCTGAAGCAGAATATAGATTAGGACTGCACCTCATTTTTCTCTTTCATCTTTCATCGTAAGTCAAATAGTAGTTTGTGAACACATATATTTTCCTTGCTACACTTTGCATATATGCTAGCAGGAGCAATCTGGCACACAAAATCATTAATATCCATAATATTTTAATTGGTACTGAGAAGGTAATGGCATTCAAACGTTTTGAAATATTCTCTCACCTGGTCATTTCCATCATTCCATCTCTACATAAATTAAGCTTAATTATAATGATGAGGTTCATTGGAACCCTATTCAGGCAGCACATGGGTGTATGAATATGACATAACCGGATGAAGAATAAACCCAGGAAGGGAAATGTTTCAAAAACATAAAATGTGGTCTTAATAAGAGAAAATGATCTTTCAACAAAGTATAAGAACTTTGAGAAATAAATACAATATAAAAACTTCCTTTTGACGTATGAGGCAATTATATGTGGTTCTTTGCTGCATTTCAAGCCACCTATGGATTGTTACAAAGGCAGGCTTTTCTTTATTATGACAGGAATAGCGATGCAAATGATAACATGCAATTGGAAAAATTGCAGCCACCTCAATTTTGCATTTTGGTGGGCTAGTTTATGGGCTCCTTTTATGAAGCTGCGGTAGCGGCTTTAATGCGCGTGACTTTTCATCACACGCTAACCCCCGTGCTAGCTGGAAAACTACCACCTGCTCAAGAGGAGGTGGTAGCGGCTAGCATGGCCGGCGGTTTAGCGTGTGCTATTATGCGCGTCAAACCGCTAATGCGCCTTTGTAAAAGGAGCCCTATGTTTAGGATATAAATATGAAAAGATGAATGCGGATATGTTGGGGAATAACCTAGTTGAATAACCTAGTTGATCACACCATCTTAATGAACTGTTTAGAATCCCTAGCCATCACAGAAAACACTTACAACTGGTTCCAGGGATTCCTCGAGTACAGATCCTATCAGGTATTCAAAGAAGACAAACTCTCCCACAGCTGGAATAACAACTGTGGCTTACCCCAGGGCTCCCCGCTGTCCCCGACCCTGTTTAACATCTACCTCATCACATTGGGACACCTGCTACAAAGCCTAAAGCTCAATTTTTATATTTACGCTGACGACATCACAGAAAGAGTGGTTGATCACTGGAACAAGCTTCCGGTGAAGGTGGTCGAGGCCACCAGCGTGCTTGACTTCAAGAATAAATGGGAAATCTACGTGGGATCCCTACGAAGGTCGAGTTAAGGAACTGGGTCATTAGCATTAGTGGGCAGACTTGATGGGCTATAGCCCTTTTCTGCCATCATCTTGCTATGTTTCTATGTTTCTATATAGTCCTACCACTAACCTGTCTGTCGTCAGACTTTATCACTCTCCTAACCAACACCCTAAATCAAATAGAGCTCTGGATGACAGCCTTCAAACTAAAACTTAACACAGAAAAAGCAAACTTCTTCCTGGCATCCCCCAACGAAAAGATAAAAGATAACACGATCCACGTGAATGGCTGAGAATACGAAATTGACCAAACCATAAAAATACTGGGAGTTACACTAGACAAACACCTAACCCTGGAAAAGCATACAGATCTACTGTTCACCACGCACTATGGAGCTAGAACTAACGCCAGCTTAATGCTGGCATTAAGGTCTAGCGTGTAGGGCAATTTAGCACGTGCTATTCCACGTGTTAAAGCCCTAACGCAGATTTGTAAAAGGAGCCCTGAGTTTTAATAGAATCAGTCTAAGACTTTGAGTTTGTTAAGCTAAAAAGTAAATAAAATAAACAAATAAGGTGTACGATTCATGTGAGAGCTCATAATGGAATAACAGGTTGAATAATAGAAAATATCTGCCAAAGGGATTTTTATTTCAAATGTAGCAAGGTAATCAGTGGTCCCTGTGGAATTAATAATAGGCCTTGTAAATTCTTTTTCTATGAGGAAAAAAACACCCTTATTCATGATATGGTTTTAGAAAAGCATATTCATGCCTTATTTAACCGAATCTAACTTACAGAACTGCCCTGGCAGAGGGGATATTATAAGGGACATGGTGAATTGCTTAATTGTGAGGAGTTTGCCATATTTTTTCAAAGCTAGATTGTACAGCTTTGAATATTGACAGAATGATTCCTTCATCCTTCTTACCCCTTCCCAGGAAGATTTACTAGGAATGCTCCTTGAGGGGAAAAATTTATAAAGTATACAACCCCCTGAATGCTCTGCAGGATTAGACAGATATGTTACCATGTTACCAGTAAAGTGCACAAAATGTTTATTTACAGAATATAAAAACATGTGAGCACGAGTAACTCAATTAAGTAAATTGATATCGCTTTCAATATACTGTATTGCATTACATAAATGTTAGTTGTAGTATTCTATTATGACCACTAGAGGACATCTGCCATGCAAAACCAAATAATATTGCCAGCTGCTATTGTACTGCTGTTTATCAAAAATTTTAGCCGGTAGTCTTCATTAGTTTTTAAGTTGGGGCCACTTTGGATTCTAATGAGTTGAATGAGAGTCGCTAAATATTTTCCTATGGTGGTACCACAACACTGCTGACATTCATCCCTATAATCCACCTTCAAACTTCATTGGGGAGTATTCTCAAGGTTGTGACCATTTCCAAATGCATTCTTTTGTCTATTGAGAAATGCCTTGTCCTTCAAACATGTGCTCTTGCCCCCATCTACTTTCCCCTGTCTGTCCTGAGCCTGGGTAGAGAGGCAGAGTTGCAGAAAAAAAAATAAACAAACCAATCAGAAAGGCAATGAGAGCTGTCAAAGCAGTCTCTGAGGCCACCATTGGGCCCCCGGACCTTGCATTGAAGAACATTGATCTAGGTGCTCAAAAGCTAGGGGTTTAATCCCTCTCCTTCTCTTCTCAAATTCAACACACTGCCAAAACCTATTGATTCTTTCTCTACAGCATTGCTAAAATCGCACCCTTCCTTTCTGAGGGTGCTGCTAAAACCCTCATCTATACCCTCATCATCTCTCGCCTAGACTAATGCAACCTGCTCCTCATTGGCCTCTCTCTAAACCATCTCTCTAACCCTTCAATCTGTCAATCTCCCTATACTCCCCCTCCTCCCGGGTACTCCACTCATCTGATAAGTCTCTCTTATCTGTACCCTTCTTCTCTACGGTCAGCTCCAGACTCTGTCCCTTCTACTTTGCCGCACTGTATGCCTGGAACAAACTTTCTGACTTTTTACGTCAAGCTCCGTCTCTGGTAATATTCAAATCTATGCTCAGAGCCCACTTCTTTGAAGCTGCTTTCAGTTCTTAACTCCAACCCACCTGCTAAGCACTCATATCTGTCTTACCATTCCCTCTGTAATTCCCCACCTGAGCACTTTGTATAGATGTATCTTTTTGTCCAGTTTTTCTGTCATAACTGGTACAGAAGATTGAGAGAGGACATGATTGAAACATTCAAGGTACTGAAGGGAATAGACTCAGTTGATAAAGACAGGTTGTTCACTGTCTCCAAGGTAGGGAGAACGAGAGGGCACTCTCTAAAGTTGAAAGGGGATAGATTCCGTTCGAACGTAAGGAAATTCTTCTTCACCCAGAGAGTGGTAGAAAACTGGAACACTCTTCCGGAGTCTGTCATAGGGGAAAACACCTCCAGGGATTCAAGACAAAGTTAAACAAGTACCTGCTGAACCGGAACATGCTCAGGTAGGGCTAGTCTCAGGGCACTGATCTTTGATCAGATGGCCGCCTCGTGAGTGGACTGCTGGGCACGATGGACCACTGGTCTGACCCAGCGGCGGCAATTCTTATGTTCTTATGGTTGTATGCTCTTTTGCGAAGAGACTGTCTATTCCATGTTTGATGTACAGCACGGTGTATGCCTAGTAGTGTTATAGAAATGATAATAATAGTATGAGGGGGTGCTGAAAAGTTCTCAGCCCAACCAACTTTCTAAATTCTGAGCATAATTTTGACCCTGTAACTGAAAAGAATGTTGTTTTATTTTGCAAATTGCCAATTTGCAGAATTGTAATGCTATCTTTTGACATTGTTTCAGATCATTGATTAAACCATGTTATTTTGTAGTGCTAAAATCTGGACACGTGGCCCTGCCCCCAGCCCTGCCCAGTTCCACCTAGCCCCACCCCGTTCCATCCAAGTCACGTCCCTTTCTGCCCCCAAACCTATTCCTCTCGAGCACAGAGCCACGTCTGTAGGGCCTCCAAGCATGTGCGGGTGTGACACGATGACATCACACGCATGCTCACATCATCACGTCACATCCATGCATGCTCAGAGGCCGTCCAGATGCAGCCACAAACTTGAAAACCTGGATGAACTGCTGCATTTAAAAAATACGCCCAGACATCCAGACAGTCCTCTACAAAGAGGACATGTTTGGGTAAATCCAGACGTCTGGTAACCCTAGTCATAAAGTTCCTATTCCTGCAGAAGAAAATTTCAAAGGAAATTCATTCGTGTATGATAAAAACATTGATTGACAAATGCCCATCATACTCCACAGTGAAGAAGTGGTGTGCAAACTTTCAGCATGGAGATTTTGAGACTAAAATGCAGCAAGGTCTGGGAGGCCTCAAACAGTGTCAACTCCTGAAATTCTTGACCATGTCCATGACCTGATTTTGGAAGATTGGCAAATAGCAACTAAAACAATTGCTGAGAACTACAGATATCCAGGGAATGTGTTGAGTGTATATCAATGAGCAGCTGGGTATGCAGAAGCTGTCAGCCAAGTGGGTGCTCAAATGTTTGAATGTTGACAAGAAACAACACTTCCAAGCTGATTTTGCAGCATTTTCAGTGAGCTGGTGAAAACATTTTGGAATGACTAGTTACTGTTGATGAAACATATTTACACCACTATGATCCTAAGACAACAATCCATGCAATGACAACACTCAGGTTCTCCAAGGCCAAGGGAATTCAAGACCAAAAAGTCAACAGGAAAGGTCATGGTCACAGTGTTTTGGGATCAAGAAGGTGTTATAATGACTGACTATCTTCCAAGGGTACAACCAGATAATGCAGAATACTACTGTAACTTGTGCCAATTATAGGAGGCACTGAAAGAAAAAAAGGGAAAGGAAGCTGTGTGAAGGAATTATCTTTTTGTAAGACAATGCACTTGCTCACAAGGCTGGCAAAATGTAGAATGTTTTGACGCAGTTGGGGTTTCAGTGCATAGATTATCCACCCTACTCACCAGATCTCACTGCATCTGACTATTTTCTGTTTCCATACCTTAAAAAGAGTTTGAAAGGGTGACAATTTACAAGCGATTTGGAGGTGATGCAGCAGTGGACCAGTATTTCTGTGACCAGATATCAAAGTATTTTACAGAAACTTCAGATACGAAGGGCTAAATATGTTGAACTTAGGGGTGAATATGTGGAATAACTTGTAGGTTTCATGGCTCCACGTCATTCCCTTCTTGGTTGGGCTGAGAACTTTTCAACACCCCCGATAGTAGTAATAGGCATCACCAAGAGGAAAAAGAACAAAGAACCAGCGTGGCTCACTGTAGAGGTGAAGAAAGCGATAAGAGAATGGAATGGAAAAGGTCAAAAATGGACGAAAACTGGAACAAGCACAAACAACATCAACGCAGGTGCCATAAGGCAGTAAAAGGGGCCAAAAGAGACTATGAGGAAAAAATAGCCAAGGAGGTGAAGAACTTCAAGTCCATCTTTCGATATATTAAGGGGAAACGACCCGCAAAGTAAGCGGTGGGTCCGTTGGATGATCATGGAATAAAGGGAGTGCTAAAGGAGGACAAAGCAATCGCCGATACACTGAACACATTTTCTGCGTCTGTATTTACCGAAGAGGATATACACAACATACCGGAACCCAACAGGCTATACGCTGGAGGCGAAGACAGGAAACTGACAAGATTGATGGTCGGTCTAGAAGAAGTATGCAGGCAGATTGATAGGCTTAAGAGCGACAAATTCCCGGGACTGGATGGCATCCATCCAAGGGTCATCAAGGAACTGAAAGGGACTATAGCTGAACTGCTTCAACTAATAGCCAACTTGTCAATCAAATCGGGAAAGATTCCGGAAGACTAGAGGGTGGCGAATGTTACGCCGATCTTCAAAAAAGGTTTGAGGGGAGATCCAGGAAACTACAGACCGGTGAGTCTGACCTCGGTACCAGGAAAGATGGTAGAGGCGCTGATAAAAGACCACATCATTGATCACCTTGACGGCCTTAATCTGATGAGGACCAGTCAGCACGGCTTCAGCAAAGGATGATCTTGCTTGACGAACTTGCTGCACTTCTTCGAAAGACCTGGTCGACACTGGATATCTGGATTTTCAGAAGGCATTCGACAAGGTTCCGCATGAACGACTACTTCGGAAAATTGAGAGTCATGGAATAGAGGGTGAAATACTCACGTGGATTGAAAACTGGCTAGCAGATAGGAAACAGAGAGTGGGGGTAAATGGATAATACTTGGACTGGAAGAATGTCACCAGCGGAGTGCCGCAGGGCTCGGTGCTTGGACCCATGCTCTTCAACTTATTCATAAATGATCTGGAAATGGATACAACGAGTGAGGTGATTAAATTTGCAAATGATACGAAGTTATCCAGAGTAGTGAAGACGCAAGGGTATTGTGAAGATCTGCAACGTGACATAACCATGCTCGAGAAATGGGCAGCGACATGGCAAATGAGGTTCAAAGTGGATAAATGTAAGGTAATGCATGTCGGTATCAAAAATCCCATACACAAATACAAGATGTCCTGGGCAGTACTTGGAGAGATCCCCCAGAAAAGAGACTTTGGAGTACTGGTCGACAAGTCGATGAAGCCGACCGCGCAATGCGCGGCAGTGGTGAAAAGGGCAAACAGAATGCTGGGAATGATTAAGAAGGGGATCATGAACAGATCGGAGAAGGTTATCATGCCACTGTACCAGGCCATGGTATGCCCTTATCTGGAATACTGTGTCCAGCACTGGTCGCCGTACATGAAGGACACGGTGCTACTCAAAAGGGTCCAGAGAAGAGCGACTAAAATGGTTAAGGGGTTGGAGGAGTTACCGTACAGTGAGAGATTAGAGAAGCTGGGCCTATTCTCCCTTGAAAAGAGGAGACTGAGAGGGGACATGATCGACACATTCAAGATAATGAAGGGAATAGACTTAGAAGATAAAGACAGGTTGTTCACCCTCTCCAAGGTAGAGAGAATGAGAAGGGCACTCCCTAAAATTAAAAGGGGCTAGATTCCATACAAACGTAAGGAAGTTCTTCTTCACCCAGAGAGTGGTAGAGAACTGGAATGCTCTTCCGGAATCTGTTATAGGGGAAAACACCCTCCAGGGATTCAAGACAAGGTTGGACATGTTCCTGCTGAACCAGAATGAACGCAGGCAGGGCTAGTCTCAGTTAGGGCACTGGTCTTTGACCTGGGGGCTGCTGCGTGAGCGGACTGCTAGGCATGATGGACCACTGGTCTGACCCAGCAGCGGCAAATTCTTATGTTCTTACCACTTTTGCTTGTTTTATGGCAGGTTTATATGGTATATATATATATATATATATATATATATGGTATCCTCCCTCCCTTTATCCCTCTTTCTTGGAATTCCTCAAACCCTAATACCACCAGATCCTCCCACAAATTAAAACTATCCTTCCCCTCGCTAAAAGGCATTTCCCACACAGGAAAGCTAGGGACCTCCCTCCACTTCAAAATCACTGAGCTCTGGAACAACCTTATCTCCCCTCTTCGGAACTTGAGCTCTCTCCAAGTTTTCTGCAAACATCTGAAAACCTGGCTTTTCTCAAAAAATGTAAGTCTCCCTCCAATTTAGGAATCAAGGAAACTCTTATATCTTGACATCCCAAGTCCTCTAATTTTCTTCACACTTCTACCTCTAACCCTCTGTTGTAGTTCCTTCCTATTTCTCCTACTGTAAACCGCGTCGAGCTCTACAAACGTGGAGATGATGCGGTATACAAACCTAAGGATTAGATTAGATTAGATTAGGTTTAAATAAGTGTACTTACATGAAGCAGTTAGTTGCCTATTTAATAAAATGCATGCTTAAATAGCCAGAATACCTGGAACCTATTCTTGCCTCTCCCATGTGAATGCCTCTTTGCAGTTATGTCCTAGAACTCTTAGGTGCCAAATTAGGGAACTTAGGCATCCAACTGCCTTGAACCCCTGTTTTGGTACTTAACTTCCATTTGAGAACCTAACCATTCGAGAACCTAACCAAAATTAGGCACCTAATTGACCCTAATCTTTGGTGCACTATATGTAGTATTAGGGGGGCAAGTGTCCTGATCTTTTTCATAATTCAGTTGCTATTCACCAACTATCTACTGGAAGTTGCACTAAGACCAAATAGAAAGGTCGCTACAGATAGGGTTATCTGACATCTGGGAAACCTGGACATGCCCTCTTTTTAGAGGACTGTCTGGGTTCCTGGACAGACTTTCCAAAACCCAGCAGTTTGTCCGGGTTTTGGAAAACCCTGATAAGGTCCGGTCACTGGAAGGTCTCTGAGCATGTGTAGATGATGTCACACACATCTGCATGTGCTCCAGACCCTCCAGACACAGCAGTAGTTCATCAGGGAAGATGAGAGGTGGCTTTGTGGGGCTGGGGGTGGGACTGGAGTCAGAGCGGGGCCATGGGTTTTACCGCTCAAAATATGGTAACCCTATCTACAGGTTACAAGGTTTTGCCAGAGTAAAGCCTATAAAAATCAATACTCCCTTTGTCTGTGCTGGTGTATCAAAGTCCTGTAACTTTCTTTTCCACAGTGCAAATTTCTAGCTCAGTCAGGCTACCAAAACTGCAGTGAAAAAAGGGGAATGTTTTCAAGTACACAATCATAGACTTTTTGATATCTTCTTTAACCAGAGCCCCAAAGTTTAGAGAATCTTTAGGTTTAAAACAGTTTGCAGAGATTCAGATCCATGCAATCTACGAGTAGACCAACTAAAGCAAGAGATTTCTATCCACAGCTTACACTTGCAAAACATGGTCTTATTTCTCAGTCTCCTCCTTATAAGTCTAGTAGTTGACTGGGTCGTAGACTTCTAGAACAAATATGTGCCTTTTACAAACAGGGTTCGTACATGTCCTCGCACATGGTGATGCACATTCTTTAGTAATTAACTGGGATAAGATCACTTCTGCAATCTCATTGGTTCCTACAGTATTTCCTACTTTAGCAGCTTCTGCAAATAAATCAATTACTTTTTCTATTGCTTTCCTCTGACCAGGGATAAGCATAGGGGGCAGTTCTATCAGTGGCTGGCCTTTTAATGTCTATCGTCTTGATTGAATTGATCAGACAACTGCAGGCAGAAGTTGACAGCATACTCTTAAATCTTCAGGCTATGCTCATCCCATCTCTGTGGGTTTCCTCTCTTGTGTATGCAGCCACTAGACACCAGGACAATAGATTTGTTGGGAGGAAGGAAGGGGTCTGATTGTGTTGGGGAGGGTGGGACGGAAAAAGGTTGACCAGTCCCATCGGGGAGAGGGACGGAAAAAGGTTGACCAGTCCCATCGGGGGATGGAAGGGCTCTCTATCCAGGGAAACAGATTTATTTGGAGGGAGGGGCTGGTCAAGTGGGAGGGGGGCACAGGGTACTTTTTGTTAAGATCATGGGGGGTGGGGAGTATGAGGGATCTGAATCAGATGATTTAATGGGATGGAACGGTGCCACTTAAGGAAGGAGATGGAGCCAATTCAGACTGCAGGGGCTCTTTACCAGCCTCAGACCTGATGGTAGTTTTCTGGAGTTGAACCCCTGTGGTAGCTGCTGATTAGCTCATTAGTATGCATTTCAATATGCTGTGTGCTGATGTCTATCATGGAAGCTTAGAAACTCTTTTAGCATACAGTAGCCATTAATAAGCAGGTAAACTGCTCCTTAAGGGTGTGCTGTGTCCTGCAGTAACTTTCTGCATTGGCCCTTGAGAGAACAATTTCATCCTGGTGCTATCAGATGGCATCACCCATTTACAAGTGTCTTATCAATCCTGTTGTCTATGGAAAACATTTAATATAGGTAAGCAACATTGTTTATGCTTTAGGAAAATTATAGCACAGTATTATCTTTCTATTTTGCTTCAAGATAGAAATAACATAAATATATGAAAGATGCTTTTAAGTCTTAGCTATAATCCAGGAAAATCATCTGCATTGAGGGAAAGGAAGCCAGGGGGGAAGAACAACCCTTTTCTTGTCCCATAAATGTATTTTATAATGTACCACAGAAGCTGTGGTATGCATGGGCATGCTCTCATTTAAATCCAACATGTTTTAATATTGTTTATGCTTTGGCAGTGGCCAAACTTGTGAGGCATAAAAAGAATCTAAATGCTTTTTGCATATTCTATAAGCACTTCCCACAGAGCTCCCCATAATAAAATGCCAACGTAAAAGTTATAGGAGTAACTGTAAATCTGTGCTAATGCTTCTGTCCCAGGCACTACAAATGCAGGGACTTTTAGACAGAGCATTCGTTACGGAGAGTAATGACTCCACACAGCACAATACCATTCAGGATCTCAAAATATTGGAGACTAGTGACATATTGTACTTAACAGTGTTCGTTCTCTACTGCAGTGGCACTGTCCTTCGCGTGAGTTACGGTCTTCCAACAAAATTTGTTTAGAAGTTCCCGTCTTTGGCAGTGGTGCGACTTAACTGGGAATTGCAAGTCGATGCTTTCTGTCCAGGGCCTGACGCTGTGGAGTTCTCTACCTTTGCCTATGTGCCAATCTAACATGCTCTTGCATTTCAGAAAAGGGGAGAAAACTTTGCTGTTTGAGCTCTTCTTTGGTTTGAGCCATGTGACCGCTTGAGTCGCTCTGGTCTTTTTAAATCTGTGTTTGTCTTGCCAATTTATATTTGTTTAAGTATTTAATGTATTTAGTATGTTATTTTTGTACCCCGCTTAGATCTGTGGATAGGCGGGTTATAAATAGTTTTAAATAAATAAATTTCTATATTTTTATAATGCTATGGGTGCAGTTCTATAAAGGGTGTTTAGAGAAATGGTGGTGTGCCAAAACTGGAGCACCGAAATGTGGGCATGTACACTAAAAAGGGCTCAGAGGTAGGCATGTCCTTTACACAGTGGCATACTTGGCTTGGCAGCCACCCGGGGCAGAGCACCCCCCCCTCCAGTAAACATGGGGGATGTGTGGGGCAGTCACAGTCAGCATGCGCACAACCATTGGCTCTGCTGGTCCCCTGCCTCAGAACAGGAAATTTACATCAGAGGGGGCAGGGGCCGGCGGAGCCAACGGTTGCACGCATGTGAATCATGGCAGCGTGACCACTCCTCACAAACCCCTCCATTGCCTGCACCTGGGATGGATTGCCCCCACCGTCCCACCCTTAGATCCTTTGCAGAATACACGTGCAAATGGAAGTGCTCAAGTACAATGGGCACAGTTACAATTGTGTACCAACATGTATGCAACATACACACTGATGTCATGCATGGAGGACATTCTCGATAATGGCTGCTGCTATCAGACAGCCTAATTTCTCTGAGGAGGGCACGTTCCTGCAGGTCAGGCTCATGTTGACTGGACTATGGAGGTTGTTCTCAGTTCCTTGCCACAGAATGGACTACCTGCGCCTGAGGAGAACCTGGAAGAGGCTCCATAGATGTAATTGGCAGGCTGTTGTCTCAAGAGATGTAAGCGCAAGCAGGGTTGTGGCACACAGGTGTAACATTGGGAGAAATTCAGTGTGTTATCTGTGTGAATTTATCCCTGCTGTTCCAGAATTTTGTTTGTTTGAGTTTTTTTGTGCCTTTGTGCCTATTTCTATGCTCACTTTTTCTGTTCTAGGTACACAACCAATGAGAGCAGGCTATCGGCAATTAAGCTTGTTTCAGTTCGTTGCAAGCAACCCTAGAGCTACTAGGTGGCCCTTTTGGTGAAATTTTGTTTCCAGCACCTGCTTGGAAACTCAGACCTTCTTAAACCAGAACCTTACAGAGACTTGGGAAAGTTAATGGAAGGGAATGGAAATGAAGGAGGGAGTTAGATTTTTTGGACGGTATTACTGGTGGCAGCAGTGAATATCTCCAAAATAATTTTAAGCTTCTGCTTTGCATGCCAAAATTGTCATTGGTACTCTCCTGCCTCTGACTATCCATCTCACAGGGCGAGCCCCTATTTTTATTTTCCTGCCGAGCTTGTCATGTTTCCTAAGGTTTTAAGAATCAGCCTGTCTATCAATGGCATAACCAGACAGCCAATTTTGGGTGGGCCTCAGCCCAGATTGGATGGGCACAATATTTTCTCTGCCTCTGCCATACCCCTACTTTTCACTCCTCCCCAGGCACCTCACCACTCAAAATATAAATACTTTAGCTAATGAGGATTCCCTAAGCTCAGTTATCTAAATACTTCCTCTGAAGGTGGCCAGAACTTCCTTTTTACCAAGATTAGCACACATGTGTAGTTGTCGGTGATTCAAGGATAGAGCATGTGTTAGACATGTTGGGGCCCAAGTCAGAAAATAAAGGAGGGGGCCCTCCAGACTATCTTTTCATCTCTTTGTCCCCTCCAATCTATCTACCTGCCATTACCGTACTATCATACGAACAGACTCTCACCAAGTACAAAACAAGGAATCTGAAAAATTGAATTGGGTACCCCAAGAAGTTAAACTTGGCATGTACTACAACATTAGAGAAATACAATCAGAAATGCATTTCCTTTTACTTCTAAACACAATACAAAGACATCTGCTATGCACATTTCCTAAAGCTAACATATTTAATACATTCAAAATAAAATACTTTTTTCTACTTTTGTTGTCTGGACATTTTATTTTTCATCATGCTGATTCCAGTTTCTCTTTTCTGCTTTCCTGTTTGTCTTCTGTTAATTCTCCTTCAAGCAGCTGCTATCCATTTTTAGGGAAGGGCCACATGGCATCGGTGGAGAGCAGAGGCCCCTAATATAGTATGGGGCTCATTTTCGAAAAAAGATAGCCCAATAGATGGCATAAACTGGCACTTGGACATCTTACTAGTCAAAATGTCCATGTGGGCATTTTCGAAACTGACTTTCTAGAAGTTTTTCTGGTTGTTTTGTATCCCATGCATCTAAACCTTAAGGGGTTGTGTTAGAGGTGTGTTTTGGGTGGGATTAGGGTGGGCTTAGTACTTGAACGTTTTACAGCGATAAAGCATTTTATAAAAACATCTAGTATATAACAATAATATAGCCAAATCGGTTTCATATTAACAAAAAGTAATATTACATTGCCCTTTGAAGGGTAAAACATTAAAAACTCCAGAACATTTAAAAATACATATAAATTAGTATTAAAAATATATAAATACACAAACAAACCATAACCTTAAATTTCATAACTTTTTTAAATTTTTTTTTAAGGAAGAGAAGGGAGCACAGGTTGGGTAGAATCTATGACATAATAGGCAGCAAATGGTTCTTATCAACTGACAGCTTCTACATTTCTTTGCATGTCAGGCAGCTTCTCATGAAAAAGAATTTCGATCATTGCTGCTCACAGCTGTTTCTTACAGACATTTTAGAAAACAGCTAAAAACTTATCTTTTCTCCAAATACCTGACTAGCTGACTCATTCAAATATACGATTATGTTTAATGTTTATAATCTTTTGTAAACCGCGTATAACTTTTTGGTAATGCGGTCTATAAGTATAATGTTATGTTATATTATGTTCTTTACAAAAGAAACAAGCATAAAGGTTAGTACTCCCAGCTATAGCAAGATATATTGACTGACACTATTTATCAACACTCAGACGACTAGATAAATGCTAAATAGAGCAGTGAATTTATAAGTACAGCAAAATGTGACATTCTGGACAGCTTATCACTGATTACACAACAGTTTGGTGTGGAGTGGAGCTCAAAAGAGCATATAAAAAGCTCTGAATGAATGTGAGCTCATGGTAAAGCTTGAAGGTGTGTAGCCTTTGAGAGTACTGACATAACAGGAAGTAATCTCCTATTGGAGATGGCCAATTTGGGAAATGTAGTGAGGCAGCAGATCAGGTGAAGACACTTAGGCCCTGATTCTCCAAAAGTGCGTCCCGATTTTAGTCAGCTGTCAGATTTTTAGTCAGGCGTCCTACAGCTGTCTAATCAGCCAATTGGGATGCACGTTTTTTTTAAAAAATGCTCCCCAGGCAGGCCTGAAGGCGCCTCCGGGAGCCTAGGGAGACCCGCAAGACGCCTAAGCTCGCCTAAGGGCCTTAGGCAGGCCTTAGGCTGAACCTAGGTAGCCCTACGCGTCTCCCTAGTAGAGGAAGAAACCTTAAAATGTAGGCCAGCAAAATGCTGGTCTACATTGTAAGTAGACGCAGCCGCTATACTTATCGCGGCAAGGGATCTCTCTGCCGCTATAAGTATAGCGGGCCGCGGCCTGTCCGATTGGATGCCCCCCCCTCCAACACTACCAACCGCCCCCCCCCCCCGACATTACCGAACTCCCTCCCACCCCGACACTACCGATTGCTGGCAGGAGGGTGTCCAATCCCTCCTGCCCGAAGACGCACCCCCCCGCCCCCCCGGCGCCAATCAGACCTTAGACTTAGTGGGGATGGGCGGACCCACTATGCCTAAGGCCTGATTGGTCCAGGCTTCTAGAGCCTGGGCCAATCAGGCCTTAGGCTTCGGCGGGATGGGCCGGGAAGGGGCGAGCCCGCCTCATTTCGACCAGGCGGGCCTACAGGCTGGACGGGCAAGAACCGTCTGGCCTGAAGAACAGGTTAGTTTGGAGGTTGTTAGCGCCGGGGGGGGGGCGGGGGGGGCTTCTTCGGGCAGGAGGGATTGGACACCCTCCTGCCAGCAATTGGTAGTGTCGGGGTGGGAGGGAGATCGGTAATGTCGGGGGGGGGGCATCCGATTGCGGGCCTCGCCTTCAATATAGGCGGCCTGCCTGGGGAGCATTTTTTTTTTTTAAAACGTGCATCCCGATTGGCTGATTAGACAGTTGTAGGACGCCTACAGCTGCCTAAACTCGGGACGCACTTTTGGAGAATCAGGGCCTTAACCTAGAACAGGGGTGTCAAAATCCCTCCTCGAGGGCCGCAATCCAGTTGGTTGCTTTCATTGCATGCTAATAGATCTCATGCATATTCATTGGGGAAATCCTGAAAACCCGACTGGATTGCGGCCCTTGAGGAGGGACTTTGACACCCCTGACCTAGAACTAATTTGCAGAGATGCCAAGTTACCCAGTTCCAGACTGGAGACTTTTTGGCATGAGAGAGATTTGCATATAATGGAGGTGACAGGCATACAAATCTGCTCCATGCATATTCATTAGGGCTATCCTCAAAACCCGACTGGCCTGGTGGTCCTCCAGGACAGGGTTGGGAACCACTGGCTTAGAGCAATATCTTCAAAGTTGTTATCACTCACAGGGAGACCAACAACAGAGGACCAAGGGTCTGAATACATATTGATTATCAATTGGCTCAAAGACCAATGTAACCCTCCCCCCTATAAGAACATAAGAACAACCTTATTGGGTCAGACCAATGATTCATCAAGCCCAGTAACCCGTTCCCACATTGGCCAATCCAGGTCCCTAGTACTTGGAAAAAACCCAAGGAGTAGCAACATTCCATGCTTCCGATCCAGGGCAAGAAGTGGCTTCCCCCATGTCTTTTTCAATAACAGACTATAGACTTTTCCTTCAGGAAATTGTTCAAAACCTTTCCTATAACCAGCTATTCTATCCGCTCATACCATAACCTCTGGCAATGTGTTCCAAAGCTTAACTATTCTCTGAGTGAAAAATAAAAAATTCCTCCTATTGGTTTTAAACGTATTTCCCTGTAATTTCATCGAGTGTCCTCTAGTCTTTATAATTTTTGATGGAGTAAAAAAAATCGATCTACTTGTACCTGTTCTACTCCACTCAGGATTTTGTAGACTTCAATCATATCTCCCTTCAGTCGTCTCTTTTCCAAGCTGAGGAGCCCTAACCATTTTAGTCTTTCCTCATACGAGAGGAGTTCTAACCCCTTTGTCATCTTGGTCACTCTTCTTTGAGCCTTTTCTAGAGCCACTATATCTTTCTTAAGATAAGGAGGCCAGAATTGAATGCAATACTCCAGATGAGGTTGCACCATGGAGTGATATAGGGGCATTATAACATTCTTAGTCTTGTTAACCATCCCTTTTTAAATTATTCCTAGCATCCTGTTTGTTTTTTTGGCCACCGCTGCACATTGGGTGGAAGGTTTCATCGTATTGTCTATGATGACACTTAGATCCTTTTCTTAGGCGCTAACCCCCAAGGTGGACCCTAGCCTCCGGTAACTGTGATTCAGGTTATTCTTCCCTAAGTGCATCACTGCATTTGTCCACATTAAATTTCATCTGCCACATGGATGCCCAGTCTTCCAATTTCCTAAGGTCTGCCTGCAATTTTTCACAATCCGCATGTGTTTTAACGACTTTGAACATTTTAGTGTCCTCTGCAAATTTAATCACCTCACTCGTCATTCCAATTTTCAGATCATTTATAAATAAGTTAAATAGCACCGGTCCCAGTATAGACCCCTGCGGCACTCTACTGTTTACTCTCCTCCATTGATAAAAATGACCAGTTAACTCTACCCTCCATTTTCTATCCAATAACCAATTCCTAATCCAGAACTGAACTTTGGCACCTATCCCATGACTCTTTTTCTCAGGAGCCTCTTATGAGGAACTTTATCAAAAGCTTTCTGAAAATCTAGATACACTACATCAACTGGCTCACCTTTATTCACACCTTCAAAGAAGTCAAGCAAATTGGTGAGTCAAGATCTCCCATGGCTGAATACATGCTGACTCCATCTCATTAAATCATGTTTGTCTAAGTGTTCCACAATTTTATTTTTTATAATTGTTTCCATCATTTTACCCGGCATTGAAGTCATGCTTACCAGTCTGTAATTTCTACCCTGGAACCCTTTTTAAAAATTGCCGTAAGATTGGCCACCCTCCAATGTTCAGGTACTATAGACGATTTAAGCGACAGGTTATAGATCACTAACCTGTCTTAAGTTTTGATCTAAAACCATTGATTCCTCCTTTAAAGTAGCCCTTGACTGATTGTGCCTTTACATGAATAGTATTGCTGTGTGGTCAGAATTAATTAAGCTGGCTTGAAATATTGGAAATATTGAGTGGGTCCCCGTTGCTTGATATTCCTGTGCAGATTACATTAGGAGATCAGATGTTTAATATACTGTATAAACTCAAATATAAACCGAGATTTATGGTCCAAATAAATGGCCCAAAATGGGAGTCTAGGTTTATATTTGTGCTTCCTTTCGATGATAGTGCTTTATTCCTCTCCTCCCCACCCGATGACCAACGATGCTATTTTCCACCCCTCCTGATGTCCAGCACTGCTATCCTCTACCCCCTCCAATGACTGGCACTGCTATCTCCCCCACCCTTTGATGACCAGCATGGCTATGCCCCCGATGACTGACATTGCTATCTCCCTCCCTACCAATGACTGACATTACTATCTCTCCCCCCCCCGATGACCGGCATGTCTATTCTACACTTGTCACTCCCCCCTTCCCCAGACCGACATCGCACTTACAGTCCTGATGCTCTGGAAGCCCATGCCTGTGCTCTGTGCTGTGCTGAAGGGCCTTGAGTGTCTGCACATGCTCAAGACCTGCTGGCTCCCACCCTCTCCGGGATTCTCGAAGGGAGTCCAGCAAGCCTTGACCATGCACAGATGCTCACGGCCCTTCAGCCCAGCACAGAGCGTCGGCATTGGTTTCCAGAGCATCGGGACTATAAGTGCGATGCTGGTCTGGGGCAGGGGGGGAGTAGGTAATGGAGGATTGGAGTACCTAAGCCACTGTTCTTCGATTCTCCTGCACTGCTGGTGGCCTCCTCTGTACTTTTCTTTTCCTGCAGTCCACCCACCTCTGAAGCAATTTCATGTTTCTGCTTGGGTGGACCACAGCAAAGGAACAGTGCAGAGGAGGCTGCTGGCAGTGCAAGAGATTCACTCCCATGCCAGCGATCTCTTTGTAGTTTTCTTGGTGAGGGGGGCTTTGGAACTGGGTGGGGAGAACATTTGGTGGAACTGGGGGGTGTGGGGGTGGGGAAGGAGGAAGAAGGTAGAGATGCTGAATGGGAGGGGCAGAGAGAAGAGGAACATGGATGGAGGGGAGAGGAAGGAGATGGTAGCACATGGATGGAGGGAAGGGGAAGAGATGGGGCACATGGATTGAGGCCTGGACCACCAAATCCTAAACATTTAATCACCAATATCAGCCCTTTGAACATGGCATCTTCAGTGCCACTTTGAACTTAAGAAATGATGGCTCTGAGCGGATCTGCGTGGGCGAGTGGTAGACCAAGATGGCGGCGATGTAGAGAAGCTGCGAGAGACGCGGTCAACAAGCTCCTAGCCTGCACTTTTACTCATACCTTGTACCGATGCCTCACTCTAAGAGGAAAGGGGTGCTTAGGGTTTCTTCCTCGCCGGCCCTGACGTCCACCCCGATTCAGCAGACGATGGATCGTTTCTTCACGCCTTCTCCGGCGTCCACATTGGCTGGAGTGGAGAGCCCGGTGTTGGGCGGTGATGGGAGGGAGTCACTGGCCCTTTCGGGCACTGAGATATCGCTGTCTCCTCTGGCTCCCATGACGCCTCCATGTCCGGCAACAGCCGAAACGCTGCGGCGAGAGACACACGCTCCTGGAAGTGAAAGCGTGGGGTCTCCCGGTGAGGGCACAGCATTGTCGGCGGAACGGCAGATGGAAACAACAGCAGAGAGAGGGGAATTTTCTCTCTCCCAGACGGAGGTCTCCATGAATAGCATCTGGCAATTGCTGCAGCGGATGGAAGGAAAAATCGAAAAATCAACTGAAGAGGTAACAAAATTAAATGAAAAATTGGAATCATTGACTGGGTCAGTTGAATCTATGAAATTAGAGTATACAGACCAAGCCAAGCAAATGCAGGTGGATATACAACATTTGCAACAATTTAAAGTGGCTTCAATTAAAGATAGCTCCACTATTCATAAGAAATTAGAACAATTTGAAAATTTTAATAGGCGTTTGAACCTCCGCTTTCTAAATTTTCCTCAAACCTCAGGTGTGTTACCTATTGATTTGTTGAAAAGATACTTCATTGAGAATTTGGAAATTTCCTCAAACTGTATTCCTCCAATTAACAAAATTTATTACCTACTAAATAAAAAGATGCCTAATGCTAATGAAAACGGAAAGGTAACTGGAAACGAGATTGGGAAAGCAAGAGGAGGAGAGACAAATGTGATAGATTTTGCTAACGTGACGGCTTTATTGGAACAAACGATAACATCTGAAATGGACAGAGCAACGTTACTAGTATCATTTGTATTTGAACAGGATGTGAATATGATTATGAAATTGTTTTTTAAAAATTCCCAAAAACTATTTGGGGGACGGAAAATATGGATATATCCTGATGTAGCTAAGACTACACAAGAACGGAGGAAAGAATTTCTTTCAATGCGACAACAGACTATAAATATTGGAGCAACATTTTTATTGGCGTATCCCTGCAAATGCATGGTTAGGTACTTAGGTGTTAAATATGTTTTTTTCTCTCCTAACCATCTGAAGGAATTTCTAGATGTTAAGCAGATCATCAAGGATTAAGGGATAATAATAGTAATGGGCGCTTGATACATTATGCCTTTCTTCTTTGCATTTTTCCTCTAAATTTCTCTCTAATTTATGTTTTGGTCACCCCTTAAGTATTTTTGTGGTCTAAGAAGGGGTTTATCATTATGATGATTGATGTAAAAGTATTATTGTGTTGTATTTTCTTCCCTGTATTTAATGTAACAAGAATTAATTCTTGTAAATAAGATTGTATAATTATAAATAAATAAAAAAAAGAAAAAAAAAAGAAATGATGGCTCTGTGCACAGAGCTAGGGAAAGTGAGTTCCACAGAAGAGGGGCAGAACAAAAGAAAAGCACTGTGGGAATAAGGTATTTCTGTATTCAGATGACCTCCCATATCCCTATTCTTCCTTCCCTTCCCTATATTATCATCGATTGCAGTTCTTTCCTACTGTTATTATTATGTAAATCACCCTTTTGCATCCTTATCAAGATTGGTATATCAAGTTTTTATTAAGCCATAAATCATAATTTACTTTTAAATCTCATATTTGTGCAATATTGAAATCTTCATTTTTAAAGTTTCATTTATTGAACAAGTTGAGCCTATGATCTCAATCAAGGGATTTAGAACAGAGTTTCAATGCACTGTTTTATTAAAACTGAATTAATGTAATGCAGTATAACTTGGTCTCCCTGCTTCTAGTATGAAATCATTGCAAGTTGTTCAGAATGCAGCTGTTCATCTTATTACAGGGAACTCTTGTTTGCAGAATATCAATACAATATTAAGCAAGTTACATTGGCTTCCAGTAGAGAAGAAAATTGTTTTTAAGATCTTGCATCTGATATGTAAACTCTTGAGTCATAATACTCCACAATTATCTGACAACTGTTTTGAAAGTTTACAACCAAGCAGGTCTCTGCAATCTGGGAATGTAATTTATTAGAAAGATCCACTTTGTAGATATCAATTAATGTATCTTTGTTAGTCCAAGAAAATGGCAATGGATCTCTGTTCAGTTTAGGTTGATGATTGATACTGTTATGTTCTGAAAACAGATGAAGGCTTTTTAATTCATGAATACTTTGGTAGACTCTGCAGCCTGTGATATAGCATACAAGGCAAAATGTTTTATCAATGAATTGTAAGAGGCCTAAAGAATAATTGTTACTTTGAGCACTGGGTATACGCAGTCATGTCTGTTAAAGCGAATTGTAAGTGCTGAGACAGAATGACGGAATACAGTTGGTGGTGGTGGTGGGGGATTTAGTTAATAGGACTGCATAGTCTTCAGATGTAATAGACACTTTCACTTTTACTAAGGGGCACTAAGTGATTTAACGTGCGTTAATAATTAGCGCATGCTAAATGCTAAGGCGCCCATAGAATATAATGGGTGCCTTAGAATGTGCTAATTGTTAGTATGCACTAAATGAATTAACACATGTTAAATTGGTTAGCGCGCCTAAGTAAAAGGACCCTTATATGTTTTGCAGATTTAAACTGTGCAGTGGATGATAAAGTATTCATATTTGTTTTTCTAGCATTTTTGAGCTTATGCTGCCTCATGGTCTAGAATTAGTAATTGAAGAGAGGGACTCAATTACATACATATATTAATACATTGAATAACAGTTTTTGCATTTAACGTATTGAGCACTTTGCATTATAAATCTATCACATCACTATTGGAAGGGACCAATGATTGACTGCTTTGAAGCATATACGTATCCAGTAGTGATTTTAAGGTACTAGCATTAGTTCCTAGTCTGGGGGTTCGCATACAAGAGGCATTCAATAATTTATCTGAGTATGAAAGAAAGTAGCAAGTATGTTTTAAAAAAGTCTGTGCATGTTGTGACATGTCTCAAGGTTACTCATACACAGTTGTGGCTCAGTGTGAGTTTAACATTCCAAGAGACAGGAGGTCAAGAGAGTCCTTGTGCAAATCAAGTAAGAAACTGTTAGATTTGGAGCTCCATTCAGTGATAACATTTCTCACAAAAAAAGGGAAAAAGCCAAAAGAGATCCACGAATGTTTGACTGCAGTTTATGGTGGGTCTGTCCCATCATCCTACAAAATAAAATTTTGGAGCAAGCAGTTTAAGTGCAGTAGAAAGTTCATTGAAGATGACCCTCACACTGGATGAATTAAGGTTTCCCAAATAGCTGTAGAAATGGGCATCTCGACAGGTACAGTTTGGAAAATAATTCATGAAAAGTCGAGCATGTCCAAGGTTAGTGCAAGATGGGTTCCTAGAATGTTGACACCATGTCAGAAAGCCACAAGGCTCCAGTGCTGTCAGGAGAACTTGGAGATGCTACATGGAGACCAAGTGAATTTTTTTCATCATTTGGTGACTGCAGATGAGACTTGGGTCTATCATAGAGGTCCTGATTCAAAATGGAGTCAATGCAGTAGAAGCACAAGCCATCCTCCACCCATAAAAAGTTCAAGACAGAAACATCCGCAGGCAAAGTCATGGCAACTATCTTCTGGGATGATGAAGGACTTTTGCTTCTGGAGTTCATGCCACACATGATAACAATAACTGGGGAGAGTTACACCCATGCAATGATCACTTTGTAGGAGTCAATTAAGGAGAAAAGATGAGGAAAACTCACATCATGCGTGCTACTTCTTCACAACAATGCGTCAGTGCACAATCAATAACAATCACAGGCTGCTATCCGAGAATGTGGGTTTTAGCAGCTGAACCATCTACCCTACAGTCCTGACCTGGCTCCCTTGGATTATTTCCTGTTCCGAATTTTGAGGAAATCTCTCCATAGACAGCAGTTTTTAAGTGATGAAGACATCAAAGAAGCTGTAACATCCTGGTTTGAAGGTCAAACAGAAGAATTATTTTCAAAGGGGTTAAAGTCATTGCAGGAAAAGGGGATGAAGTGTATGGGGCTGTCCTACTGAGGTAGATAAATTATTGAACGTCCCTCGTATATGTAGTTCTAATTTTATTTTATTTTTTTTGCAAGGAGCTTTTCTTTATTTTGGATTACCGTCTCCTGTTTTGTGGGTTGATTTTTTTGTTTGCTTTTTTACCCCAGACTGACATAGTTACTCCTTTTAAAGCATGAGATAGATATGTTTTCATAGCAGCAGTTTTGTTACAACCTCTTATTTGATATAAACTTACATCAATTTCCCTAATGAAACCTGAACCAATACATTACAAAGTCTAGTGTGTACATCCATTGCCAAAAAAAGGATCTCTTTAATTGACCCCAAGCCAAGGATAAAAATAAGTTACAGCCTTACAACCTTTCAGGCAGGGAAGAATGCCAACTTTAGATCTAGTTCCAGGAAGCAGCAACTGCTGTCTTAAGGAGGTAGAATATATTGTATTTCTTATGCTAGGTCTAGTCAACCCAGTTCTCAGGATGGCAAGCCACATGTATGAACCTAAAGATAAGACTCTGACAAATTTCCTTCATATGTGCCAAACCGGTCCCTCCGCTGCCAGGATGAAATGTGCCTCAAAACGCCCCCTTGTCGTGCCCTTCGACTATAAACCGCCAAATGATGTTCCTATACCCACTTCATACTGAGCCACTAGAATCGACTGTCCCCACAGATCAGATCTCTTGAAAGACTCCTCAACTTTAGGAAAGCAATAAAAACATACCTCTTCATATACCTCCCTGCCCTTGACCGATAGAACACAAAGAAATGAATATTGGTACCAGAACCTAGTATGTATCATGTAAGGAAAACTTCTATTGTAAAATCTTGCGCTGTAACTATGGCAAATTCAACCTATGTCTATGTGTGTTAATTAGGATAAATCTTGTACTGGAAAACCTGCACTGTAAGGATAACTGGTAAATTGTAACAGGTAAACTATATATTATTGGGCTCATAATCGAAACAAAAATACATCTAAAACACGCCCAAGTCGGCACTTAGATAATCTAAGAAAAGGTCGTCCAAGTGCCGATAATCGAAACGTATCCAGAAACATTTTAGGCCTCTGAATCTCACCGTGCGCCCAGAACAGAAAGGGGCATTTTTTGGGAGGAGTGGTTAGGGTGGGATGTGGCCGACCTGGACTTATTTGTCCTGCAGGAATAATTGAAGGTTTGATGAGACTACTTAGATGGAACTTATATGCTGTGACTTAGGTGATCTAAAAACAGGTATAAGTGCCCAAAAGGTATCCAAAGTGACCAAATAAGCACTGTAGGGACAAAGTAAAGACCCCCCCCACTCCCCCCTCATGTTCATTGCCTCCTCACACTGCCCTAAAAAATCAGAATAAAAATGTACATACCTGCCTCCCTGTTATATCAGGGAGTGCTAGAAAGGTGAAATTCCTAGATGTCATAAATGACTGCTTCTTAGAGCAACTGGTCCGGGAACTGACAAGAGGGGTTGCTATTTTAGATTTGGTCCTTAGTGGAATGCAAGGCATAGTACAGGAGTTAACTGTGTTGGGTCCCCTGGGAAACAGTGATCATAACATAACATTACATTACATTAGGGATTTCTATTCCGCCATTACCTTGCGGTTCAAGGCGGCTTACAAAAGATTAATAAAATGGGGGTTACAATGGGAGAACTATTGATTAACTAGAGAGGTAAGTAGAAGATCTTTTAACATTTCTCGGGTTGTTAAGGGAAAGGTGCCTTACAAAAGAATTAAAAGGGGGTAACAATGGAAGCACAATTGTTGTTACTAGTGAAGTAAAGAGTAGATCAATTGTCAATTTTAGAGTTATTAAGAGTACGTGATGTTATGGCTGCTTCAGAAATTTCTTGAAAAGTATTGTTTTTATTTCTTTTCTGAATGTCAAATTGAGCTGATAGCGGGAGTGACGTCGCAAAAGAAATCTACTGTAGAGGCATTCCATTTTCGAAAAGGTGACTATGATAAAATGAGGAAAATGGTTAAAAAGAAGCTAAAAGGATCAGTTGCAAAGGTTAGGACTATAAACCAGGCATGGATGTTATTTAAAAATACCATCATGGAAGCCCAGACCAGATGTAGTCCACGTATCAGCAAAGGTGGAAAGAAGAGGAAACGAGAGCCGGCATGGTTAAAAGGTGAAGTGAGAGAGGCTATCAGAGCCAAAAAAAACCCATCCTTTAAAGAATGGAAAAAGGATCCGAATGATGAAAATAAGAAGAGACACAAGCACTTTCTTTTATCCCCCTTGCAAACCCTTGCCATCCAGGGAATTTTGGCCAAAGACTGCACTTCCCATGAGTCTTGGACACTCCTAGCAGGGCTTTATTTGCCTGCTTGCATAGATTTTCCTGCTCCTGCCCCTTTCTCAAAGAATATGGTTACTGCTTTCATATGGGCTTTCCCAAGAATTTAATTTTTTAAATAAGATGTTCTCTCTGAAGGCAAGATTCTCAAAACTTTAACGCGGTCGCTAAACTGTTTTCAGGCGGTTTTTCTGTATGTATTTTAGCGGCGTATTATAAAAACGGATTATCTCTGTCTTTAGTGAGATTTCAGTCTCCAACAATGGCATGCAAGTGTGCTATGTAACATTGAAATGAGCCCTCCGGTGGATTCTTAAAATTTGTCGAGGCATTTTCGAAGAGTGGCACGTCTTTTGCCAGCATTTGTGTTCTGACTGTGGCTATTGAAAAAAAAATGTGTATTTATATATTTTATAAATGGAGGGTAGTAAAATCTCACTTCTTTTGAGTTTATGGGGGAGACAGGCATGTTTCATGTGCGCTTGTTAAAAGCCAACTTTTCTTCTTGAGCGCGTGTATGATACCCTTATCTTGTGTGTTTCTGGTTGTGGGTCATGATTAATAAATTTTACATAAAACCAATTATAAGATTTATCTGTAGAGAAAGGCAGGGCATGTTTTATGCGCGATTGATAAAAGTAGAGGTAGCTTCTTCCTTTCTACTCGTCCAGTAGCTCTTGTATGCCTATGAATGACACACCGCTTACGGCTGATTGCATTGTGTTGCTTTCCAGTGACATGCGTACATTAACGCCTCTTTCCTTGTATATTCTGCGTATATGTCGGTCAGCGACTCGACACATGTAAATTGAGCAAATCTCCCCCACTGTCCACCGACATCATTTGCATGCGAGATTTTTGAGAATGTCTTGCTTTTTTAAATTCGCTCTCACAACAGCTGCGTTTTATTATGTGGATTTTTTAAAGCAGATATTTGAAAATCTTGCCCTGAGATTTCTGGGTCAGATTCCCACGAGTCCAGGCAAGTTTCTTGGGGTCTCCAAAAGAGATAGCTTGCCTCTTCCTTTGCTCTGTTCTACTTTGTATGCCACAAATATGATAGGGCAAAACTGTGTAAAAAACCCTGCAAGTTAATTCATTTTCAGTCAAGATTCTGCTAGTTTAGGAAGGTAAATAATTCACAGGGTTATTTCAAAAAAGGAATCAAAAGTTGTGAGATGTGACTGTGTCTTGCCTTAAGATCTGAGGAAAAACTGGTTAAATTGGATAAATAAGTAAATTAATTTGTTGTCTTTATTTGGGTCAAACTTATTTGGGTCAAAAGATTTTTATGGCCTAATTTTTAAATAGAATGTTATCCTTTTAGAAACTATAAGCAAAAGTAGGTATTCCAAACTGATCTACCGACTTGTTGCACATTTCAGCTCTATTTTTGCCTTATCAGGAGATCCCTCTGCCCCATTTTTATTCTCAAAACTACTGTATGTGTGTGTGTGTGTTGTGGGTGGGGAGAGGGTGATGTCTACAAAAGGCACATGGAGCTTAGAACATAAAGCTCTAGGGAATCATTTTACTAAGCTGTTAAAATTTTCTAATACAGTATTATCAAAATACGTAGAACAGTGTAGTATACATTTTACATTGCTTCATGGCTTGAGCAGTTACAGTATCTTGATAAATGTTTTCCTTATAACCTCTTGTTTATTTCAGAGCACTGCTACTTACGCTTTCATAAAAACTGAACCACTGATCCTTATCTCAGCAGTTTCAGGATGGCGTCCCAGGCCTGGCTATAAAAGCATCTTCAAAATGTTTCTTAACATTTTGCGCACTGAAAGCTTTATTGGTGCAATGGGACACATATCAGCTGTTGTAATTCTTATCAGGTAATGGTGTAGATCTTATTGAGCTTACCAGTTTATAGGCCATACGAAAAGAGTACAATATACAGATGCTTGTTTAGAACAGTTTATATGCATGTCCATGAGTTCAGGTAATAGGAAAAAAAAAATACATATACTGTTGTCTGTTGATAACTACCCATTTAAATTGGCCTTTACAATAATTAAGAAATGGATGTTGTTAAGACTGTAATACAAACAAGGCCTGTTTTCATAAACTCCACCAAAAACTGTGCAGTTGATAAAAATGGCATCAAGCTGGTTGTTGCTATCAACTGTGATAGTGTTATGAGGGCAGATGCCGTCTCTGCCTTGAGTGGGAAAAAAAACTTTAAGGTATTACTGCTTTGGTCATTAAGGCCTATATCAGTGGTTAAACCTGGGGGGGAGGGGGGAGAATGGAGAGTATGCTTGTGGTGTGTCAGATTGTGTGTCTGGGATGAGTAGTGTGGGGTGCATGTTGCCCTCAAGTAGGGGGGCTGATGGGGAAAAAATGGAAAAACATGTAGGGCCGATGAGGGGAACGGGCTGATCCTGTGGTTGGATCATCCAGTGAGGGGATTTTTGAGACTGGGGACTCTCCCTTTTCTCCTCTGCATAGTGAGTCTGCTCAGGGGAGTGTGCTGACATTTTCTGGCTCTGCATGGGTTATGCTTTTACGTACATACCCGATCGGTGTTGGTGGACTCCTCCTCTTGTTTGTTTGTTTCTGTTATACTGGTACCGGTTGTGCAGCTATTTCATTTTTGTATTATTACCTTTGTTTGCATACTTGCTCATTGTGTCATGCCTGTTTCTCTTGTTGCCTCTTTTTAATAAAAATTATATCTATCTATCTATCTATCTATATCTATATATCTATATCTATCTATCTATATATATATATATATAAAACCTGTCCTGTGGTGGCTTAGTGGAGGGGTCTGCCCCAGGCGCCAGCACCCCTCCTCCTCTCTGCCCTACCTCTTCTAACCCCCCTTGCGTGCCCCCCATACCTTCCCCCTACCTCTAGTTGTTCACCGCCCCCGAGTAACAACTTCAACATGCCCCTTCTGACTACATCGTCTCTTCCTATGTACAACCCCCGGAGGTGACAGAGGGAGAGACGAAGGGGTTGTGAGGAGGTGGGGAGGAGTGCCACCCTCCCAGGCGCCACGCACCCTCGCTACACCACCGCTGTCCTGGATGGGTTTTCATTATAGAGAATGAGACGGTGACATAAATTTGTCACCGTCCCGGGTGGATAACTCTCTCCGTGTGTTTCTCCGTGCGGGAAACCATTCCATGTCATTTTTTTTTTACTGTCTATCTCAACCTCAGTCCTTCTACTCCAGCATTCTTCAATGCAAGGCTTGAGGGTCAGTGGTTGTGTCCATTCATACTCTGATTTGTCCCTCTCTTCTTAAAGAATGACATGGGGATGGTTTCCCACAGACCAGAGATGAATTATGTCACCTTGTCATTCTCTAATGAATATGCATGAGAGAAATTTGTATGCATACTACCTACTTTATAGGCAAATCTCACTCATGCATATTTAGGGATATCTTGAAAACCTGACTGGCTGGGGATTCCCCAGGACAGGTTTAAGAACCATTGGTCTCTATTGAAGTCTCCAGCTATAACCTATTTTTTTGTGCCTTTTATGAGAATTTGTTTCAGCAAATTGAAGAAAGTCGCCTTTGTTTGCTTTGGGTGATTTATATCAGTGTTTCTCAATATGCGGTAAGCATACCCTTAGGGGTAGGCGAGCCACTTGTTGGGGATACGTGGCACTGGCCGCTGCCGAGGATATTGCCTGCCTGCCCCCCTCTGCCAAAGCCACCGCCGGGGATCCCTCCTTCCTGCCCGCCCCCCCTCCACCGAAGCCAACCCAGAAAGCTTCCTCCCGATGTCAGAGCTGATGTGGGAGAAAAGCCTTCCATTTACCCTTATTCCTTATCTTGTTTAACTTCCTTATATGGGCAACAATCAAACCTTTCCTACGTGCAAAAGCAGGCCCTGAGTTTAAGACTAATCCCAAGAGGCTTAAGGAGCATGCATTATAACCTTTGGACTGTCTGCAATGTAACATAATCAGGCTCGAGGAATGGGCATCGACATGGCAGATGAGGTTCAACGTGGATAAGTGTAAAGTGATGCATGTTGGTAACAAAAATCTCAGGCATGAACACAGGATGTCCGGGGCAGTACTTGGAGAGACCTCCCAGGAAAGGGACCTGGGAGTTCTGATCGACAAGTCGATGAAGCTGTCTGCACAATGTGCAGTGGCAGCAAAAAGGGCAAACAGAATGCTAGGAATGATAAAGAAGGGGATCACGAACAGATCGGAGAAGGTTATCATACCGCTGTACCTGGCCATGGTGCGCCCTCAGCTGGAGTACTGCGTTCAGCACTGGTCACAGTACATGAAGAAGGACATGGTACTTCTCGAGAGGGTCCAGAGGAGAGCAATCAAGATGGTTAAGGGGTTGGAGGAGCTGCCTTACAACAAAAGATTGGAGAAACTGGGCCTCTTCTCCTTCGAACAGAGGAGATTGAGAGGGGACATAATTGAAACATTCAAGGTACTGAAGGGGATAGACTTAGTAGATAAGGACAGGTTGTTCACCCTCTCCAAGGTAGGGAGAACGAGAGGGCACTCTCTAAAGTTGAAAGGGGATAGATTCCGGACAAACGTAAGGAAGTTCTTCTTCACCCAGAGAGTGGTGGAAAACTGGAATGCTCTTCCAGAGTCTGTCGTAGGGGAGAGCATCCTCCAGGGATTCAAGACAGGGTTGGACAAGTTCCTGCTGAACAAGAAGTGCGCTGGTAGGGCTAGTCTCAGTTAGGGTACTGGTCTTTGACCTGGGGGCTGCCGCGCGAGCAGACTGCTAGGCATGATAGACCACTGGTCTGACCCAGGTGCGGCAATTCTTATGTTCTTATGTACATGCTATAGTAAGATTTTAGACATATCAGAAGTGTACACAAAGGAAATCACTTTATTGTAACTGTTATGATGTATTCATATGTCACAGGAGATAGTAGCTTTGAGAAGCACATGAAATATATAAACAATGAGTTACCTTGGTATAATCCTCACTGTAAATGCATTATGAAATTGTAACCTTGCAGATCATTAGCTAAGTAATTAATGGAGCTAGGATTCTCAATAAAAGGTCGAGAGATCATCCATTAAGGTTGCCTCATCCCACTCTGAGCCTTGTGTGTGAAAGCATCATTCCTACAGGAGAATTATTGGGTTTGAGTGTGTGAGTGAGAGGGAAAGAGATGGTGTACATGGGGAAAGGAAGAAGGAAAATTATTGGGCATAGAGAGAGGGGTAGGCAGAGATGCACTGGGAGGGAGAAATGTTAGATAATATGGTGAAGAGGGAACAGAGGGACAGATTGAAGGAGATGCAAGGGGAGGAATGTTGGATATAATGATGGAGGGAGAGATGTGGTATGTTGCTGGAGAGGTATGATAGAAGGAGAAAAGGGCATGGGGCTGGTGGGTAGTGGTGAAAAATGCTGCACATGATACGGGGGATGAAAGAGGGAAAAATGTTGCCAATAGGGGTGGAGGAGAGAGGAAGAAAAGTTGGACTCATGGAGGGACAGAGAGAGATGTTGGTTGGGAAAGAGAATCTGATCTGGAGGAGAGAAAGCATGCAGGAGGCAGCAAGAAGGAAATATTGGATACACAGTTAGAAGAAAGTGCAACTACAGACTCATGAAATCACTAGACAACAATGGTAGGAAATATGATTTTTATTTTCAATTTAGTGATCGAAATGTGTCAGTTTTGAGAATTTATATCTGCTTTCTATGTTTTGCACTATGTCTATTTTTCTATAGTTGTTACTGAGGTGACATTGCATATTTTAAAGTCAACTGCCTTGACCTCTTTGAAAACCCCCCGAATATAATAATTAACATTTTCTCTGCATACAGTGTGCTATGTGGTTTTGTTTTTTTAAATTTTGTGGTTTCCATTATGTATTAATAAGATTATATTGTATGTATATGAAAAATGGATGGAAGAAATTGTATTACAATTAGTACTATTATTATTGGGGGTGGGGTCAGGGGTGGAGGTTGGGCAGGGGTAGTCAATTGGTATACGATAGACTTAGGGGGTACTTGGTTTGAAGAAGTTGAGAAACACTGATTTATATAATACAGAAACTGTTACTTTTTTTGTAGTTAACCCCCCCTTTTACAAAGCCGTAGCATGGTTTTTAGAGCTAGCCGTGGCGGTAACAGTTCCAATGCTCATAGAAGTCCTATGAGTGTTGGAGCTGTTACCGCAGCGGCTGATTCTAAAAACTGCGCTATGGTTTTGTAAAAAGGAGGTAAATTGTACAGCCTCTGTGTAGGCTGATCTATCAGTACAGTGTTCGTGTGGTGTACAAATGTTTTGCTAGATATTCTAATAATGGCAGCGACTCCATATGCTTTCCTTTGAAGTGGCCAATCTGTTGAAAACCCAGTGTAGGTATAAAGTCGAGGTTTCAGCAAATAGCAAACCATATGAGGCTGTGCAACAGGCATCCTACGAGCTGAGTACTAATTTGGCAGACTTTGGATATTGTTAATTAGCAGTTGTATATTATTAGTGGTTAGGGGGACCTACTGTTGTTGGTGGGAGTTGGGGAACTTTAGGAGTGGGTTTATTGTTAGGGGTTACCATATGGCTCCAGAAAAGGTAGGAAAGTTTGAGACATGCAGGTTTTACTTCCATTGCTTTTGATGGAAGTGAAACCCGGTTGTCTCAAACCTTCCTCCCTTTTCTGGAGCCATATGGTAACCCTACCTATTGTTCTTTGGGGGATCAGGAATAAGACAGCCTATTATTGTTTGTGGGAGTTAGGAAAGGGTATTGTTCTTGGGGGGGGGCTCAGATGTAGGGGACTGTTCCCCTTTGGGGTAAGGGAGGTGGCTTATTACTCTTTGTGGACTGGGTCAAGAGGGAGGAAAGACTATCCCCCTCTTCTACAAAGCCGCGCTAGTGGCTGCTGCGCGGGAACAGCCCCAAAGCCCTTTATATCTCTATGGGCTTTGGGGCCATTACCACACACAGCGCGGCTTTGTAGAATAGGGGGTATGTGTTGCTTCAGGCCACTACCCATGTGTAGGGTTACCAGAAGTTCGGATTTACGTGGACATGTTCTCTTTTTAGAGGACTGTCCAGGTGTTCGGAAGGGGTTTCAAAACCCAGTGCTTAGTTCTGGTTTTGAAAACCATTGAGGTTGGGGCTGCATTTGGAAGGCATCTACGCATGTGTGGATGTGACATGATAACATCACTCTTATGCATGTAACATAAGAATATAAGAATTGCCATACTGAGATAGATGAAGCCCAGTATCCTGTTTCCAATAGTGGCCAACCCAGGTCCTAAGTACCTAGTTAGATCCCAAGTAGTAAAACAGTTTTATGCTGCTTATTCTAGGAATAAGCAGTCAATTTCCCATAGTCATCTCAATAATGGCCTATGGCCTTCTCTTTTATGAAATTATCCAAACCTAAGCTAACTGATTTCATCACATTCTTTGCCAACAAATTCCAGAGTTTAATTACACACTATGTGAAGAAATATTTTCTCCGGGTTGTTTTACATCTACTACTAAGTAGCTTCATCGCATGTTCCCTAGTCCTAGTATTTTTGGAAAGAGTGAACTTCATTGGTGTTGCATTCGCACATGCACAGATGCTTTCCAAACGTGTCCCCGAAGAGACTAGGTTTTTGTGGGGCCAGGGTTGGATGGTGGAACGGGGTGGGGGCCATGCGTCCTTTTTTTTTAGGACAAAATCTGGCAACCCTACTCATACGTTATGTGGATCAAGTTTATCAAGTTTATTATGCAATTTGATTAATCGCCTATTCTACATTCTAGGCGATATACAATCAATAATGAATAAATAAAAACTTGGGGTAGTTATTACATAGACAAATAAAATTACATAATTACAAAAACTTACAATCATGAAACATTAGGAGAACGATATTTAAAGGGTTACATTATGTATCAAATTTTATATTTCAGGATTACAACAATAGGGAGGGAATAAAAACATAATTAAAAATGTAAAAGATAAGAAAGATTATAAAGTTGTATATCAACTAAAAACATCATTGAATATTAATTAAAAGCATCATTGAATAAGAAACTTTTAAGCTTAGTCTTAAAATTAACTAAGTTCTTTTCTTCTCTAATATAAATAGGAAGATTATTCCAAGATTGTGGTGCGGTCACTGAAAAAATAGTAAGTCGTCTAGTGTTTATAACTTTCAATGATGGAATAGCCAATAGATGTTGGTCCTGAGATCTAAGTGTTCTTGAAGTTATATAGGGAATTAGAACTGTAAAAATAAAAGCTGGGGTTTGGGACATTATTGATTTGAACGTAAGCAAACAAATTTTATATAGAATCCGATGTACCACGGGAAGCCAGTGGGACTCTTTAAGTAAAGGAGTGACGTGGTCGAATTTCTTTGCTTTATAAATTATTTTTATGGAAGCGTTCTGTATGATTTGAAGGCGTCTAATTTCTTTTTGGGATATGCCCATGAACAAAGCATTGCAATAATCTAATTTGGAAATGATAAGGGAATGTATTAGGATATTTAAAGATTTTTCGCATAAGAATTTTGCAACAGATCGAATTAGGCGTAATCTAAAAAAGGTAGATTTGACCACATTGCTTATATGATCGTGGTATGATAATTTAGTGTCGAATGTTATACCTAGGATCTTAATATTTTGGTGAATCAGCAGAGGAGTATGATTAATAGAAATCGGGATAATTGGTTTACTACAGTCTTTCCAAGGAAAAAGCATAACCTTGGTTTTAAGAATATTTAAAGATAGCTTATTAACATCTAACCAATGGTGAATTTGATCCAATTTCTCGTTTATTATTGTTATATCTTGTGAGCTGTCAGGGTCAATTGGGTGTAATAACTGAATATCGTCAGCGTAGGCGTAAACAGAAAATCCGATAGATTGACATAAGGTCAAAAGAGGAGCAAGAAAAATGTTAAATAATATTGGAGAGAGTATTGATCCTTGTGGTATTCCATATGGTGCTGA